>NC_090306.1:27930769-30605254 GCF_039906515.1 Pseudorca crassidens | reverse complement strand
GCCCTCTGTGCGTGCCGCGCGATGGGCTACACACTGGACGTCCCGCGAGGAGCGCTACATTTCCAGAGCCCTCGAACAGCCTCAGGACAGCATTTCGGGTGAGTCCGACTTTGTCATGGCCCTTGTGTGAGCTGCCGTGGGAAAGCACTGTGCTTTGAATACTTCGAGGACCTCGTACCTGAAGTCACTCTGCCCGAGGAGAAAGTCAGCATCTTACCACGCCGTGTCGCTAACGGCAGGCCCAGCACGAACACAGGCCTGGAAGTAAGGCCCCGAGTGGCGGTGCAGAAGCGGAGGCGTGCAGCAGTTTCCATGAGGCGGAGGCCTCGGCTCTGGGCACCTTCAACGGCAGCAGGGTTTCCTGGACACCTAGGAGGCTGGCGCGGGCCCCCTGTTCCCGGCAGGAACACTGAGTACCGCCAGGCCCACCTGGGTCTGCTAAGCAACATCCAGGCCCGTAGCCCTTTAGAGCCCCTCTGTGTATGCCGATCGTAGGGAAACGCGCTGCACTCCCCTTGGGAGCAGCGTAAGGTACTCAGCACTCGCACACGTTCACGGACACCGTTCTGGCACGTCCCACATGGCGTCGAAGTCTTACGCATTACCCTAGGCTGAGCTGAACTCAGAGAAACCCTCGGCTTCGCAGTCCACCTAGGACCTCCTGCCTGAAGTCACCGTGCCTCCCAGAGAGAGTCGGCTTGCGTTCTTACTGCCATGTACGTCCCCTTCCTCCTGTGGCACTGCAGGCTTTGAATAGCCACAGGCCCAGAGGAGCAGCTACAGCGTTCCTTGGTTGAGGCGGTTCGCTTGATGCAGAACACCCTACTTCGAGAAGTTGATTCAGGGAAACAGACTCAGGGTGACCTGTGTCTCTTTGGGCTTGTTAGAAACCACGGGGATGTCTGCTGAGTGCGCCCACGGAAACGGGGGCCTGCTGCAAGTAGCCTTGCTTTCCCGTTTGGAAGGCTGCGTTCATGCTGCCTTGAAGCTACCTGACATTCCCTGCTCTCGACAGGCCTGTTAGCCCTGTCAGAGTGCTTCGGGGAACGTTATGAGTCTGCTCTGTCTAAACCAGGTGCTTCCATGGCCGCGGCTCTGGTCCGCCTGCCAAGCTCTAGAGCTAGAGGGAACCTCAACGTGACAAGTTGCCTCCAGCGTAGGCCCCTAGTAGCCGTGCAGAAAGGGAGGCAGGCAGCTGTCTCCATGAGTTCTCAGTCGCTTAGAGGCTTTATTTTAAAGGAAGTAGTACACTTTGGAGGACTCCTAGGCCCCTCGGGTATGCATCACTTTCCCTCCAAGTTCACCGAGTACCTCCAGACCCCTGTGGGGCGGCTGAGCACTTCGAGGCCCATTGGTTGAACCCCCCCACCCGCGGAGGCCCTCTGTGCGTGCCGCGCGATGGGCTACACACTTGACGTCCCGCGAGGAGCGCTACATTTCCAGAGCCCTCGAACAGCCTCAGGACAGCATTTCGGGTGAGTCCGACTTTGTCATGGCCCTTGTGTGAGCTGCCGTGGGAAAGCACTGTGCTTTGAATACTTCGAGGACCTCGTACCTGAAGTCACTCTGCCCGAGGAGAAAGTCAGCATCTTACCACGCCGTGTCGCTAACGGCAGGCCCAGCACGAACACAGGCCTGGAAGTAAGGCCCTGAGTGGCGGTGCAGAAGCGGAGGCGTGCAGCAGTTTCCATGAGGCGGTGGCCTCGGCTCTGGGCACCTTCAACGGCAGCAGGGTTTTCTGGACACCTAGGAGGCTGGCGCGGGCCCCCTGTTCCCGGCAGGAACACTGAGTACCGCCAGGCCCACCTGGGTCTGCTAAGCAACATCCAGGCCCGTAGCCCTTTAGAGCCCCTCTGTGTATGCCGATCGTAGGGAAACGCGCTGCACTCCCCTTCGGAGCAGCGTAAGGTACTCAGCACTCGCACACGTTCACGGACACCGTTCTGGCACGTCCCACATGGCGTCGAAGTCTTACGCATTACCCTAGGCTGAGCTGAACTCAGAGAAACCCTCGGCTTCGCAGTCCACATAGGACCTCCTGCCTGAAGTCACCGTGCCTCCCAGAGAGAGTCGGCTTGCGTTCTTACTGCCATGTACGTCCCCTTCCTCCTGTGGCACTGCAGGCTTTGAATAGCCACAGGCCCAGAGGAGCAGCTACGGCGTTCCTTGGTTGAGGCAGTTCGCTTGATGCAGAACACCCTACTTCGAGAAGTTGATTCAGGGAAGGAAACTCAGGGTGACCTGTGTCTCTTTGGGCTTGTGAGAAACCACGGGGATGTCTGCTGAGTGCGCCCACGGAAATGGGGGCTTGCTGCAAGTAGCCTTGCTTTCCCATTTGGCGGCTGCGTTCATGCTGCCTTGAAGCTACCTGACATTCCCTGCTCTCGACAGGCCTGTTAGCCCTGTCAGAGTGCTTCGGGGAACGTTATGAGTCTGCTCTGTCTAAACCAGGTGCTTCCATGGCCGCGGCTCTGGTCCGCCTGCCAAGCTCTAGAGCTAGAGGGAACCTCAACGTGACAAGTTGCCTCCAGCGTAGGCCCCTAGTAGCCGTGCAGAAAGGGAGGCAGGCAGCTGTCTCCATGAGTTCTCAGTCGCTTAGAGGCTTTATTTTAAAGGAAGTAGTACACTTTGGAGGACTCCTAGGCCCCTCGGGTATGCATCACTTTCCCTCCAAGTTCACCGAGTACCTCCAGACCCCTGTGGGGCGGCTGAGCACTTCGAGGCCCATTGGTTGAACCCCCCCACCCGCGGAGGCCCTCTGTGTGTGCCGCGCGATGGGCTACACACTGGACGTCCCGCGAGGAGCGCTACATTTCCAGAGCCCTCGAACAGCCTCAGGACAGCATTTCGGGTGAGTCCGACTTTGTCATGGCCCTTGTGTGAGCTGCCGTGGGAAAGCACTGTGCTTTGAATACTTCGAGGACCTCGTACCTGAAGTCACTCTGCCCGAGGAGAAAGTCAGCATCTTACCATGCCGTGTCGCTAATGGCAGGCCCAGCACGAACACAGGCCTGGAAGTAAGGCCCCGAGTGGCGGTGCAGAAGCGGAGGCGTGCAGCAGTTTCCATGAGGCGGAGGCCTCGGCTCTGTGCACCTTCAACGGCAGCAGGGTTTTCTGGACACCTAGGAGGCTGGCGCGGGCCCCCTGTTCCCGGCAGAAACACTGAGTACCGCCAGGCCCACCTGGGTCTGCTAAGCAACATCCAGGCCCGTAGCCCTTTAGCGCCCCTCTTTATATGCCGATCGTAGGGAAACGCGCTGCACTCCCCTTGGGAGCAGCGTAAGATACTCAGAACTCGCACACGTTCACGGACACCGTTCTGGCACGTCCCACATGGCGTCGAAGTCTTACGCATTACCCTAGGCTGAGCTGAACTCAGAGAAACCCTCTGCTTCGCAGTCCACCTAGGACCTCCTTCCTGAAGTCACCGAGCCTCCCAGAGAGAGTCGGCTTGTGTTCTTACTGCCATGTACGTCCCCTTCCTCCTGTGGCACTGCAGGCCTTGAATAGCCACAGGCCCAGAGGAGCAGCTACGGCGTTCCTTGGTTGAGGCAGTTCGTTTGAAGCAGAACACCCTACTTCGAGAAGTTGATTCAGGGAAGGAAACTCAGGGTGACCTGTGTCTCTTTGGGCTTGTGAGAAACCACGGGGATGTCTGCTGAGTGCGCCCACGGAAACGGGGGCCTGCTGCAAGTAGCCTTGCTTTCCCGTTTGGAGGCTGCGTTCATGCTGCCTTGAAGCTACCTGACATTCCCTGCTCTCGACAGGCCTGTTGGCCCTGTCAGAGTGCTTCGGGGAACGTTATGAGTCTGCTCTGTCTAAACCAGGTGCTTCCATGGCCGCGGCTCTGGTCTGCCTGCCAAGCTCTAGAGCTAGAGGGAACCTCAACGTGACAAGTTGCCTCCAGCGTAGGCCCCTAGTAGCCGTGCAGAAAGGGAGGCAGGCAGCTGTCTCCATGAATTCTCAGTAGCTTAGAGGCTTTATTTTAAAGGAAGTAGTACACTTTGGAGGACTCCTAGGCCTCTCGGGTATGCACCACTTTCCCTCCAAGTTCACCGAGTACCTCCAGACCCCTGTGGGGCGGCTGAGCAACTTCGAGGCCCATTGGTTGACCACACCCACTACACCCGGAGGCCCTCTGTGCGTGCCGCGCGATGGGCTACACACTGGACGTCCCGCGAGGAGCGCTACATTTCCAGAGCCCTCGAACAGCCTCAGGACAGCATTTCGGGTGAGTCCGACTTTGTCATGGCCCTTGTGTGAGCTGCCGTGGGAAAGCACTGTGCTTTGAATACTTCGAGGACCTCGTACCTGAAGTCACTCTGCCCGAGGAGGAAGTCAGCATCTTACCATGCCGTGTCGCTAACGGCAGGCCCAGCACGAACACAGGCCTGGAAGTAAGGCCCCGAGTGGCGGTGCAGAAGCGGAGGCGTGCAGCAGTTTCCATGAGGCGGTGGCCTCGGCTCTGGGCACCTTCAACGGCAGCAGGGTTTTCTGGACACCTAGGAGGCTGGCACGGGCCCCCTGTTCCCGGCAGGAACACTGAGTACCGCCAGGCCCACCTGGGTCTGCTAAGCAACATCCAGGCCCGTAGCCCTTTACAGCTCCTCTGTGTATGCGCAGCGTAGGGAAACGCGCTGCACTCTCCTTGGGAGCAGCTTAAGGTACTCAGCACTCGCACACGTTCACGGACACCGTTCTGGCACGTCCCACATGGCGTTGAAGTCTTACGCATTACCCTAGGCTGAGCTGAACTCAGAGAAACCGTCGGCTTCGCAGACCACCTAGGACCTCCTGCCTGAAGTCACCGTGCCTCCCAGAGACAGTCGGCTTGCGTTCTTACTGCCATGTACGTCCCCTTCCTCCTGTGGCACTGCAGGCTTTGAATAGCCACAGGCCCAGAGGAGCAGCTACGGCGTTCCTTGGTTGAGGCAGTTCGTTTGATGCAGAACACCCTACTTCAAAAAGTTGATTCAGGGAAGGAAACTCAGGGTGACCTGTGTCTCTTTGGGCTTGTTAGAAACCACGGGGATGTCTGCTGAGTGCGCCCACGGAAACGGGGTCCTGCTGCAAGTAGCCTTGCTTTCCCGTTTGGAAGGCTGCGTTCATGCTGCCTTGAAGCTACCTGACATTCCCTGCTCTCGACAGGCCTGTTAGCCCTGTCAGAGTGCTTCGGGGAACGTTATGAGTCTGCTCTGTCTAAACAAGGTGCTTCCATGGCCGCGGCTCTGGTCCGCCTGCCAAGCTCTAGAGCTAGAGGGAACCTCAACGTGACAAGTTGCCTCCAGCGTAGGCCCCTAGTAGCCGTGCAGAAAGGGAGGCAGGCAGCTGTCTCCATGAGTTCTCAATCGCTTAGAGGCTTTATTTTAAAGGAAGTAGTACACTTTGGAGGACTCCTAGGCCCCTCGGGTATGCATCACTTTCCCTCCAAGTTCACCGAGTACCTCCAGACCCCTGTGGGGCGGCTGAGCACTTCGAGGCCCATTGGTTGAACCCCCCCACCCGCGGAGGCCCTCTGTGTGTGCCGCGCGATGGGCTACACACTGGACGTCCCTCGAGGAGCGCTACATTTCCAGAGCCCTCGAACAGCCTCAGGACAGCATTTCGGGTGAGTCCGACTTTGTCATGGCCCTTGTGTGAGCTGCCGTGGGAAAGCACTGTGCTTTGAATACTTCGAGGACCTCGTACCTGAAGTCACTCTGCCCGAGGAGAAAGTCAGCATCTTACCATGCCGTGTCGCTAACGGCACGCCCAGCACGAACACAGGCCTGGAAGTAAGGCCCCGAGTGGCGGTGCAGAAGCGGAGGCGTGCAGCAGTTTCCATGAGGCGGAGGCCTCGGCTCTGGCCACCTTCAACAGCAGCAGGGTTTTCTGGACACCTAGGAGGCTGGCGCGGGCCCCCTGTTCCCGGCAGAAACACTGAGTACCGCCAGGCCCACCTGGGTCTGCTAAGCAACATCCAGGCCCGTAGCCCTTTAGAGCCCCTCTGTGTATGCCGATCGTAGGGAAACGCGCTGCACTCCCCTTGGGAGCAGCGTAAGATACTCAGAACTCGCACACGTTCACGGACACCGTTCTGGCACGTCCCACATGGCGTCGAAGTCTTACGCATTACCCTAGGCTGAGCTGAACTCAGAGAAACCCTCTGCTTCGCAGTCCACCTAGGACCTCCTTCCTGAAGTCACCGAGCCTCCCAGAGAAAGTCGGCTTGTGTTCTTACTGCCATGTACGTCCCCTTCCTCCTGTGGCACTGCAGGCTTTGAATAGCCACAGGCCCAGAGGAGCAGCTACGGCGTTCCTTGGTTGAGGCAGTTCGTTTGAAGCAGAACACCCTACTTCGAGAAGTTGATTCAGGGAAGGAAACTCAGGGTGACCTGTGTCTCTTTGGGCTTGTGAGAAACCACGGGGATGTCTGCTGAGTGCGCCCACGGAAACGGGGGCCTGCTGCAAGTAACCTTGCTTTCCCGTTTGGAGGCTGCGTTCATGCTGCCTTGAAGCTACCTGACATTCCCTGCTCTCGACAGGCCTGTTAGCCCTGTCAGAGTGCTTCGGGGAACGTTATGAGTTTGCTCTGTCTAAACCAGGTGCTTCCATGGCCGCGGCTCTGGTCTGCCTGCCAAGCTCTAGAGCTAGAGGGAACCTCAACGTGACAAGTTGCCTCCAGCGTAGGCCCCTAGTAGCCGTGCAGAAAGGGAGGCAGGCAGCTGTCTCCATGAGTTCTCAGTAGCTTAGAGGCTTTATTTTAAAGGAAGTAGTACACTTTGGAGGACTCCTAGGCCTCTCGCGTATGCACCACTTTCCCTCCAAGTTCACCGAGTACCTCCAGACCCCTGTGGGGCGGCTGAGCAACTTCGAGGCCCATTGGTTGACCACACCCACCACACCCGGAGGCCCTCTGTGCGTGCCGCGCGATGGGCTACACCCTGGACGTCCCGCGAGGAGCGCTACATTTCCAGAGCCCTCGAACAGCCTCAGGACAGCATTTCGGGTGAGTCCGACTTTGTCATGGCCCTTGTGTGAGCTGCCGTGGGAAAGCACTGTGCTTTGAATACTTCGAGGACCTCGTACCTGAAGTCACTCTGCCCGAGGAGAAAGTCAGCATCTTACCATGCCGTGTCGCTAACGGCACGCCCAGCACGAACACAGGCCTGGAAGTAAGGCCCCGAGTGGCGGTGCAGAAGCGGAGGCGTGCAGCAGTTTCCATGAGGCGGTGGCCTCGGCTCTGGGCAACTTCAACGGCAGCAGGGTTTTCTGGACACCTAGGAGGCTGGCGCGGGCCCCCTGTTCCCGGCAGGAACACTGAGTACCGCCAGGCCCACCTGGGTCTGCTAAGCAACATCCAGGCCCGTAGCCCTTTAGAGCTCCTCTGTGTATGCGCAGCGTAGGGAAACGCGCTGCACTCTCCTTGGGAGCAGCTTAAGGTACTCAGCACTCGCACACGTTCACGGACACCGTTCTGGCACGTCCCACATGGCGTCGAAGTCTTACGCATTACCCTAGGCTGAGCTGAACTCAGAGAAACCCTCGGCTTCGCAGTCCACCTAGGACCTCCTGCCTGAAGTCACCGTGCCTCCCAGAGACAGTCGGCTTGCGCTCTTACTGCCATGTACGTCCCCTTCCTCCTGTGGCACTGCAGGCTTTGAATAGCCACAGGCCCAGAGGAGCAGCTACGGCGTTCCTTGGTTGAGGCAGTTCGTTTGATGCAGAACACCCTACTTCAAAAAGTTGATTCAGGGAAGGAAACTCAGGGTGACCTGTGTCTCTTTGGGCTTGTTAGAAACCACGGGGATGTCTGCTGAGTGCGCCCACGGAAACGGGGTCCTGCTGCAAGTAGCCTTGCTTTCCCGTTTGGAAGGCTGCGTTCATGCTGCCTTGAAGCTACCTGACATTCCCTGCTCTCGACAGGCCTGTTAGCCCTGTCAGAGTGCTTCGGGGAACGTTATGAGTCTGCTCTGTCTAAACCAGGTGCTTCCATGGCCGCGGCTCTGGTCCGCCTGCCAAGCTCTAGAGCTAGAGGGAACCTCAACGTGACAAGTTGCCTCCAGCGTAGGCCCCTAGTAGCCGTGCAGAAAGGGAGGCAGGCAGCTGTCTCCATGAGTTCTCAATCGCTTAGAGGCTTTATTTTAAAGGAAGTAGTACACTTTGGAGGACTCCTAGGCCCCTCGGGTATGCATCACTTTCCCTCCAAGTTCACCGAGTACCTCCAGACCCCTGTGGGGCGGCTGAGCACTTCGAGGCCCATTGGTTGAACCCCCCCACCCGCGGAGGCCCTCTGTGTGTGCCGCGCGATGGGCTACACACTGGACGTCCCTCGAGGAGCGCTACATTTCCAGAGCCCTCGAACAGCCTCAGGACAGCATTTCGGGTGAGTCCGACTTTGTCATGGCCCTTGTGTGAGCTGCCGTGGGAAAGCACTGTGCTTTGAATACTTCGAGGACCTCGTACCTGAAGTCACTCTGCCCGAGGAGAAAGTCAGCATCTTACCATGCCGTGTCGCTAACGGCACGCCCAGCACGAACACAGGCCTGGAAGTAAGGCCCCGAGTGGCGGTGCAGAAGCGGAGGCGTGCAGCAGTTTCCATGAGGCGGAGGCCTCGGCTCTGGGCACCTTCAACAGCAGCAGGGTTTTCTGGACACCTAGGAGGCTGGCGCGGGCCCCCTGTTCCCGGCAGAAACACTGAGTACCGCCAGGCCCACCTGGGTCTGCTAAGCAACATCCAGGCCCGTAGCCCTTTAGAGCCCCTCTGTGTATGCCGATCGTAGGGAAACGCGCTGCACTCCCCTTGGGAGCAGCGTAAGATACTCAGAACTCGCACACGTTCACGGACACCGTTCTGGCACGTCCCACATGGCGTCGAAGTCTTACGCATTACCCTAGGCTGAGCTGAACTCAGAGAAACCCTCTGCTTCGCAGTCCACCTAGGACCTCCTTCCTGAAGTCACCGAGCCTCCCAGAGAAAGTCGGCTTGTGTTCTTACTGCCATGTACGTCCCCTTCCTCCTGTGGCACTGCAGGCTTTGAATAGCCACAGGCCCAGAGGAGCAGCTACGGCGTTCCTTGGTTGAGGCAGTTCGTTTGAAGCAGAACACCCTACTTCGAGAAGTTGATTCAGGGAAGGAAACTCAGGGTGACCTGTGTCTCTTTGGGCTTGTGAGAAACCACGGGGATGTCTGCTGAGTGCGCCCACGGAAACGGGGGCCTGCTGCAAGTAACCTTGCTTTCCCGTTTGGAGGCTGCGTTCATGCTGCCTTGAAGCTACCTGACATTCCCTGCTCTCGACAGGCCTGTTAGCCCTGTCAGAGTGCTTCGGGGAACGTTATGAGTTTGCTCTGTCTAAACCAGGTGCTTCCATGGCCGCGGCTCTGGTCTGCCTGCCAAGCTCTAGAGCTAGAGGGAACCTCAACGTGACAAGTTGCCTCCAGCGTAGGCCCCTAGTAGCCGTGCAGAAAGGGAGGCAGGCAGCTGTCTCCATGAGTTCTCAGTAGCTTAGAGGCTTTATTTTAAAGGAAGTAGTACACTTTGGAGGACTCCTAGGCCTCTCGCGTATGCACCACTTTCCCTCCAAGTTCACCGAGTACCTCCAGACCCCTGTGGGGCGGCTGAGCAACTTCGAGGCCCATTGGTTGACCACACCCACCACACCCGGAGGCCCTCTGTGCGTGCCGCGCGATGGGCTACACCCTGGACGTCCCGCGAGGAGCGCTACATTTCCAGAGCCCTCGAACAGCCTCAGGACAGCATTTCGGGTGAGTCCGACTTTGTCATGGCCCTTGTGTGAGCTGCCGTGGGAAAGCACTGTGCTTTGAATACTTCGAGGACCTCGTACCTGAAGTCACTCTGCCCGAGGAGAAAGTCAGCATCTTACCATGCCGTGTCGCTAACGGCACGCCCAGCACGAACACAGGCCTGGAAGTAAGGCCCCGAGTGGCGGTGCAGAAGCGGAGGCGTGCAGCAGTTTCCATGAGGCGGTGGCCTCGGCTCTGGGCAACTTCAACGGCAGCAGGGTTTTCTGGACACCTAGGAGGCTGGCGCGGGCCCCCTGTTCCCGGCAGGAACACTGAGTACCGCCAGGCCCACCTGGGTCTGCTAAGCAACATCCAGGCCCGTAGCCCTTTAGAGCTCCTCTGTGTATGCGCAGCGTAGGGAAACGCGCTGCACTCTCCTTGGGAGCAGCTTAAGGTACTCAGCACTCGCACACGTTCACGGACACCGTTCTGGCACGTCCCACATGGCGTCGAAGTCTTACGCATTACCCTAGGCTGAGCTGAACTCAGAGAAACCCTCGGCTTCGCAGTCCACCTAGGACCTCCTGCCTGAAGTCACCGTGCCTCCCAGAGACAGTCGGCTTGCGCTCTTACTGCCATGTACGTCCCCTTCCTCCTGTGGCACTGCAGGCTTTGAATAGCCACAGGCCCAGAGGAGCAGCTACGGCGTTCCTTGGTTGAGGCAGTTCGTTTGATGCAGAACACCCTACTTCGAAAAGTTGATTCATGGAAGGAAACTCAGGGTGACCTGTGTCTCTTTGGGCTTGTGAGAAACCACGGGGATGTCTGCTGAGTGCGCCCACGGAAACGGGGGCCTGCTGCAAGTAGCCTTGCTTTCCCGTTTGGAAGGCTGCGTTCATGCTGCCTTGAAGCTACCTGACATTCCCTGCTCTCGACAGGCCTGTTAGCCCTGTCAGAGTGCTTCGGGGAACGTTATGAGTCTGCTCTGTCTAAACAAGGTGCTTCCATGGCCGCGGCTCTGGTCCGCCTGCCAAGCTCTAGAGCTAGAGGGAACCTCAACGTGACAAGTTGCCTCCAGCGTAGGCCCCTAGTAGCCGTGCAGAAAGGGAGGCAGGCAGCTGTCTCCATGAGTTCTCAGTCGCTTAGAGGCTTTATTTTAAAGGAAGTAGTACACTTTGGAGGACTCCTAGGCCCCTCGGGTATGCATCACTTTCCCTCCAAGTTCACCGAGTACCTCCAGACCCCTGTGGGGCGGCTGAGCACTTCGAGGCCCATTGGTTGAAC
Organism: Pseudorca crassidens; assembly: GCF_039906515.1. NCBI lineage: Eukaryota > Metazoa > Chordata > Mammalia > Artiodactyla > Delphinidae > Pseudorca > Pseudorca crassidens. The sequence continues at coordinate 30,594,246 of NC_090306.1, read as the reverse complement.
CCCCCCCACCCGCGGAGGCCCTCTTTGTGTGCCGCGCGATGGGCTACACACTGGACGTCCCTCGAGGAGCGCTACATTTTCAGAGCCCTCGAACAGCCTCAGGACAGCATTTCGGGTGAGTCCGACTTTGTCATGGCCCTTGTGTGAGCTGCCGTGGGAAAGCACTGTGCTTTGAATACTTCGAGGACCTCGTACCTGAAGTCACTCTGCCCGAGGAGAAAGTCAGCATCTTACCATGCCGTGTCGCTAACGGCACGCCCAGCACGAACACAGGCCTGGAAGTAAGGCCCCGAGTGGCGGTGCAGAAGCGGAGGCGTGCAGCAGTTTCCAAGAGGCGGAGGCCTCGGCTCTGGGCACCTTCAACGGCAGCAGGGTTTTCTGGACACCTAGGAGGCTGGCGCGGGCCCCCTGTTCCCGGCAGGAACACTGAGTACCGCCAGGCCCACCTGGGTCTGCTAAGCAACATCCAGGCCCGTAGCCCTTTAGAGCCCCTCTGTGTATGCCGATCGTAGGGAAACGCGCTGCACTCCCCTTGGGAGCAGCGTAAGATACTCAGAACTCGCACACGTTCACGGACACCGTTCTGGCACGTCCCACATGGCGTCGAAGTCTTACGCATTACCCTAGGCTGAGCTGAACTCAGAGAAACCCTCTGCTTCGCAGTCCACCTAGGACCTCCTTCCTGAAGTCACCGAGCCTCCCAGAGAGAGTCGGCTTGTGTTCTTACTGCCATGTACGTCCCCTTCCTCCTGTGGCACTGCAGGCTTTGAATAGCCACAGGCCCAGAGGAGCAGCTACGGCGTTCCTTGGTTGAGGCAGTTCGTTTGACGCAGAACACCCTACTTCGAGAAGTTGATTCAGGGAAGGAAACTCAGGGTGACCTGTGTCTCTTTGGGCTTGTGAGAAACCACGGGGATGTCTGCTGAGTGCGCCCATGGAAACGGGGGCCTGCTGCAAGTAACCTTGCTTTCCCGTTTGGAGGCTGCATTCATGCTGCCTTGAAGCTACCTGACATTCCCTGCTCTCGACAGGCCTGTTAGCCCTGTCAGAGTGCTTCGGGGAACGTTATGAGTCTGCTCTGTCTAAACCAGGTGCTTCCATGGCCGCGGCTCTGGTCCGCCTGCCAAGCTCTAGAGCTAGAGGGAACCTCAACGTGACAAGTTGCCTCCAGCGTAGGCCCCTAGTAGCCGTGCAGAAAGGGAGGCAGGCAGCTGTCTCCATGAGTTCTCAGTAGCTTAGAGGCTTTATTTTAAAGGAAGTAGTACACTTTGGAGGACTCCTAGGCCTCTCGGGTATGCACCACTTTCCCTCCAAGTTCACCGAGTACCTCCAGACCCCTGTGGGGCGGCTGAGCAACTTCGAGGGCCATTGGTTGACCACACCCACCACCCCCGGAGGCCCTCTGTGCGTGTCGCGCGATGGGCTACACACTGGACGTCCCTCGAGGAGCGCTACATTTCCAGAGCCCTCGAACAGCCTCAGGACAGCATTTCGGGTGAGTCCGACTTTGTCATGGCCCTTGTGTGAGCTGCCGTGGGAAAGCACTGTGCTTTGAATACTTCGAGGACCTCGTACCTGAAGTCACTCTGCCCGAGGAGAAAGTCAGCATCTTACCATGCCGTGTCGCTAACGGCACGCCCAGCACGAACACAGGCCTGGAAGTAAGGCCCCGAGTGGCGGTGCAGAAGCGGAGGCGTGCAGCAGTTTCCATGAGGCGGAGGCCTCGGCTCTGGGCACCTTCAACGGCAGCAGGGTTTTCTGGACACCTAGGAGGCTGGCACGGGCCCCCTGTTCCCGGCAGGAACACTGAGTACCGCCAGGCCCACCTGGGTCTGCTAAGCAACATCCAGGCCCGTAGCCCTTTAGAGCTCCTCTGTGTATGCGCAGCGTAGGGAAACGCGCTGCACTCTCCTTGGGAGCAGCTTAAGGTACTCAGCACTCGCACACGTTCACGGACACCGTTCTGGCACGTCCCACATGGCGTCGAAGTCTTACGCATTACCCTAGGCTGAGCTGAACTCAGAGAAACCCTCTGCTTCGCAGTCCACCTAGGACCTCCTGCCTGAAGTCACCGTGCCTCCCAGAGAGAGTCGGCTTGCGTTCTTACTGCCATGTACGTCCCCTTCCTCCTGTGGCACTGCAGGCTTTGAATAGCCACAGGCCCAGAGGAGCAGCTACGGCGTTCCTTGGTTGAGGCAGTTCGTTTGACTCAGAACACCCTACGTCGAGAAGTTGATTCAGGGAAGGAAACTCAGGGTGACCTGTGTCTCTTTGGGCTTGTGAGAAACCACGGGGATGTCTGCTGAGTGCGCCCACGGAAACGGGGGCCTGCTGCAAGTAGCCTTGCTTTCCCGTTTGGAAGGCTGCGTTCATGCTGCCTTGAAGCTACCTGACATTCCCTGCTCTCGACAGGCCTGTTAGCCCTGTCAGAGTGCTTCGGGGAACGTTATGAGTCTGCTCTGTCTAAACCAGGTGCTTCCATGGCCGCGGCTCTGGTCCGCCTGCCAAGCTCTAGAGCTAGAGGGAACCTCAACGTGACAAGATGCCTCCAGCGTAGGCCCCTAGTAGCCGTGCAGAAAGGGAGGCAGGCAGCTGTCTCCATGAGTTCTCAATCGCTTAGAGGCTTTATTTTAAAGGAAGTAGTACACTTTGGAGGACTCCTAGGCCCCTCGGGTATGCATCACTTTCCCTCCAAGTTCACCGAGTACCTCCAGACCCCTGTGGGGCGGCTGAGCACTTCGAGGCCCATTGGTTGAACCCCCCCACCCGCGGAGGCCCTCTGTGTGTGCCGCGCGATGGGCTACACACTGGACGTCCCTCGAGGAGCGCTACATTTCCAGAGCCCTCGAACAGCCTCAGGACAGCATTTCGGGTGAGTCCGACTTTGTCATGGCCCTTGTGTGAGCTGCCGTGGGAAAGCACTGTGCTTTGAATACTTCGAGGACCTCGTACCTGAAGTCACTCTGCCCGAGGAGAAAGTCAGCATCTTACCATGCCGTGTCGCTAACGGCACGCCCAGCACGAACACAGGCCTGGAAGTAAGGCCCCGAGTGGCGGTGCAGAAGCGGAGGCGTGCAGCAGTTTCCATGAGGCGGAGGCCTCGGCTCTGGGCACCTTCAACAGCAGCAGGGTTTTCTGGACACCTAGGAGGCTGGCGCGGGCCCCCTGTTCCCGGCAGAAACACTGAGTACCGCCAGGCCCACCTGGGTCTGCTAAGCAACATCCAGGCCCGTAGCCCTTTAGAGCCCCTCTGTGTATGCCGATCGTAGGGAAACGCGCTGCACTCCCCTTGGGAGCAGCGTAAGATACTCAGAACTCGCACACGTTCACGGACACCGTTCTGGCACGTCCCACATGGCGTCGAAGTCTTACGCATTACCCTAGGCTGAGCTGAACTCAGAGAAACCCTCTGCTTCGCAGTCCACCTAGGACCTCCTTCCTGAAGTCACCGAGCCTCCCAGAGAGAGTCGGCTTGTGTTCTTACTGCCATGTACGTCCCCTTCCTCCTGTGGCACTGCAGGCTTTGAATAGCCACAGGCCCAGAGGAGCAGCTACGGCGTTCCTTGGTTGAGGCAGTTCGTTTGAAGCAGAACACCCTACTTCGAGAAGTTGATTCAGGGAAGGAAACTCAGGGTGACCTGTGTCTCTTTGGGCTTGTGAGAAACCACGGGGATGTCTGCTGAGTGCGCCCACGGAAACGGGGGCCTGCTGCAAGTAGCCTTGCTTTCCCGTTTGGAGGCTGCGTTCATGCTGCCTTGAAGCTACCTGACATTCCCTGCTCTCGACAGGCCTGTTAGCCCTGTCAGAGTGCTTCGGGGAACGTTATGAGTCTGCTCTGTCTAAACCAGGTGCTTCCATGGCCGCGGCTCTGGTCTGCCTGCCAAGCTCTAGAGCTAGAGGGAACCTCAACGTGACAAGTTGCCTCCAGCGTAGGCCCCTAGTAGCCGTGCAGAAAGGGAGGCAGGCAGCTGTCTCCATGAATTCTCAGTAGCTTAGAGGCTTTATTTTAAAGGAAGTAGTACACTTTGGAGGACTCCTAGGCCTCTCGGGTATGCACCACTTTCCCTCCAAGTTCACCGAGTACCTCCAGACCCCTGTGGGGCGGCTGAGCAACTTCGAGGCCCATTGGTTGACCACACCCACTACACCCGGAGGCCCTCTGTGCGTGCCGCGCGATGGGCTACACACTGGACGTCCCGCGAGGAGCGCTACATTTCCAGAGCCCTCGAACAGCCTCAGGACAGCATTTCGGGTGAGTCCGACTTTGTCATGGCCCTTGTGTGAGCTGCCGTGGGAAAGCACTGTGCTTTGAATACTTCGAGGACCTCGTACCTGAAGTCACTCTGCCCGAGGAGGAAGTCAGCATCTTACCATGCCGTGTCGCTAACGGCAGGCCCAGCACGAACACAGACCTGGAAGTAAGGCCCCGAGTGGCGGTGCAGAAGCGGAGGCGTGCAGCAGTTTCCATGAGGCGGTGGCCTCGGCTCTGGGCACCTTCAACGGCAGCAGGGTTTTCTGGACACCTAGGAGGCTGGCACGGGCCCCCTGTTCCCGGCAGGAACACTGAGTACCGCCAGGCCCACCTGGGTCTGCTAAGCAACATCCAGGCCCGTAGCCCTTTACAGCTCCTCTGTGTATGCGCAGCGTAGGGAAACGCGCTGCACTCTCCTTGGGAGCAGCTTAAGGTACTCAGCACTCGCACACGTTCACGGACACCGTTCTGGCACGTCCCACATGGCGTTGAAGTCTTACGCATTACCCTAGGCTGAGCTGAACTCAGAGAAACCGTCGGCTTCGCAGACCACCTAGGACCTCCTGCCTGAAGTCACCGTGCCTCCCAGAGACAGTCGGCTTGCGTTCTTACTGCCATGTACGTCCCCTTCCTCCTGTGGCACTGCAGGCTTTGAATAGCCACAGGCCCAGAGGAGCAGCTACGGCGTTCCTTGGTTGAGGCAGTTCGTTTGATGCAGAACACCCTACTTCAAAAAGTTGATTCAGGGAAGGAAACTCAGGGTGACCTGTGTCTCTTTGGGCTTGTTAGAAACCACGGGGATGTCTGCTGAGTGCGCCCACGGAAACGGGGTCCTGCTGCAAGTAGCCTTGCTTTCCCGTTTGGAAGGCTGCGTTCATGCTGCCTTGAAGCTACCTGACATTCCCTGCTCTCGACAGGCCTGTTAGCCCTGTCAGAGTGCTTCGGGGAACGTTATGAGTCTGCTCTGTCTAAACAAGGTGCTTCCATGGCCGCGGCTCTGGTCCGCCTGCCAAGCTCTAGAGCTAGAGGGAACCTCAACGTGACAAGTTGCCTCCAGCGTAGGCCCCTAGTAGCCGTGCAGAAAGGGAGGCAGGCAGCTGTCTCCATGAGTTCTCAATCGCTTAGAGGCTTTATTTTAAAGGAAGTAGTACACTTTGGAGGACTCCTAGGCCCCTCGGGTATGCATCACTTTCCCTCCAAGTTCACCGAGTACCTCCAGACCCCTGTGGGGCGGCTGAGCACTTCGAGGCCCATTGGTTGAACCCCCCCACCCGCGGAGGCCCTCTGTGTGTGCCGCGCGATGGGCTACACACTGGACGTCCCTCGAGGAGCGCTACATTTCCAGAGCCCTCGAACAGCCTCAGGACAGCATTTCGGGTGAGTCCGACTTTGTCATGGCCCTTGTGTGAGCTGCCGTGGGAAAGCACTGTGCTTTGAATACTTCGAGGACCTCGTACCTGAAGTCACTCTGCCCGAGGAGAAAGTCAGCATCTTACCATGCCGTGTCGCTAACGGCAGGCCCAGCACGAACACAGGCCTGGAAGTAAGGCCCCGAGTGGCGGTGCAGAAGCGGAGGCGTGCAGCAGTTTCCATGAGGCGGAGGCCTCGGCTCTGGGCACCTTCAACAGCAGCAGGGTTTTCTGGACACCTAGGAGGCTGGCGCGGGCCCCCTGTTCCCGGCAGAAACACTGAGTACCGCCAGGCCCACCTGGGTCTGCTAAGCAACATCCAGGCCCGTAGCCCTTTAGAGCCCCTCTGTGTATGCCGATCGTAGGGAAACGCGCTGCACTCCCCTTGGGAGCAGCGTAAGATACTCAGAACTCGCACACGTTCACGGACACCGTTCTGGCACGTCCCACATGGCGTCGAAGTCTTACGCATTACCCTAGGCTGAGCTGAACTCAGAGAAACCCTCTGCTTCGCAGTCCACCTAGGACCTCCTTCCTGAAGTCACCGAGCCTCCCAGAGAAAGTCGGCTTGTGTTCTTACTGCCATGTACGTCCCCTTCCTCCTGTGGCACTGCAGGCTTTGAATAGCCACAGGCCCAGAGGAGCAGCTACGGCGTTCCTTGGTTGAGGCAGTTCGTTTGAAGCAGAACACCCTACTTCGAGAAGTTGATTCAGGGAAGGAAACTCAGGGTGACCTGTGTCTCTTTGGGCTTGTGAGAAACCACGGGGATGTCTGCTGAGTGCGCCCACGGAAACGGGGGCCTGCTGCAAGTAACCTTGCTTTCCCGTTTGGAGGCTGCGTTCATGCTGCCTTGAAGCTACCTGACATTCCCTGCTCTCGACAGGCCTGTTAGCCCTGTCAGAGTGCTTCGGGGAACGTTATGAGTTTGCTCTGTCTAAACCAGGTGCTTCCATGGCCGCGGCTCTGGTCTGCCTGCCAAGCTCTAGAGCTAGAGGGAACCTCAACGTGACAAGTTGCCTCCAGCGTAGGCCCCTAGTAGCCGTGCAGAAAGGGAGGCAGGCAGCTGTCTCCATGAGTTCTCAGTAGCTTAGAGGCTTTATTTTAAAGGAAGTAGTACACTTTGGAGGACTCCTAGGCCTCTCGCGTATGCACCACTTTCCCTCCAAGTTCACCGAGTACCTCCAGACCCCTGTGGGGCGGCTGAGCAACTTCGAGGCCCATTGGTTGACCACACCCACCACACCCGGAGGCCCTCTGTGCGTGCCGCGCGATGGGCTACACCCTGGACGTCCCGCGAGGAGCGCTACATTTCCAGAGCCCTCGAACAGCCTCAGGACAGCATTTCGGGTGAGTCCGACTTTGTCATGGCCCTTGTGTGAGCTGCCGTGGGAAAGCACTGTGCTTTGAATACTTCGAGGACCTCGTACCTGAAGTCACTCTGCCCGAGGAGAAAGTCAGCATCTTACCATGCCGTGTCGCTAACGGCACGCCCAGCACGAACACAGGCCTGGAAGTAAGGCCCCGAGTGGCGGTGCAGAAGCGGAGGCGTGCAGCAGTTTCCATGAGGCGGTGGCCTCGGCTCTGGGCAACTTCAACGGCAGCAGGGTTTTCTGGACACCTAGGAGGCTGGCGCGGGCCCCCTGTTCCCGGCAGGAACACTGAGTACCGCCAGGCCCACCTGGGTCTGCTAAGCAACATCCAGGCCCGTAGCCCTTTAGAGCTCCTCTGTGTATGCGCAGCGTAGGGAAACGCGCTGCACTCTCCTTGGGAGCAGCTTAAGGTACTCAGCACTCGCACACGTTCACGGACACCGTTCTGGCACGTCCCACATGGCGTCGAAGTCTTACGCATTACCCTAGGCTGAGCTGAACTCAGAGAAACCCTCGGCTTCGCAGTCCACCTAGGACCTCCTGCCTGAAGTCACCGTGCCTCCCAGAGACAGTCGGCTTGCGCTCTTACTGCCATGTACGTCCCCTTCCTCCTGTGGCACTGCAGGCTTTGAATAGCCACAGGCCCAGAGGAGCAGCTACGGCGTTCCTTGGTTGAGGCAGTTCGTTTGATGCAGAACACCCTACTTCAAAAAGTTGATTCAGGGAAGGAAACTCAGGGTGACCTGTGTCTCTTTGGGCTTGTTAGAAACCACGGGGATGTCTGCTGAGTGCGCCCACGGAAACGGGGTCCTGCTGCAAGTAGCCTTGCTTTCCCGTTTGGAAGGCTGCGTTCATGCTGCCTTGAAGCTACCTGACATTCCCTGCTCTCGACAGGCCTGTTAGCCCTGTCAGAGTGCTTCGGGGAACGTTATGAGTCTGCTCTGTCTAAACAAGGTGCTTCCATGGCCGCGGCTCTGGTCCGCCTGCCAAGCTCTAGAGCTAGAGGGAACCTCAACGTGACAAGTTGCCTCCAGCGTAGGCCCCTAGTAGCCGTGCAGAAAGGGAGGCAGGCAGCTGTCTCCATGAGTTCTCAATCGCTTAGAGGCTTTATTTTAAAGGAAGTAGTACACTTTGGAGGACTCCTAGGCCCCTCGGGTATGCATCACTTTCCCTCCAAGTTCACCGAGTACCTCCAGACCCCTGTGGGGCGGCTGAGCACTTCGAGGCCCATTGGTTGAACCCCCCCACCCGCGGAGGCCCTCTGTGTGTGCCGCGCGATGGGCTACACACTGGACGTCCCTCGAGGAGCGCTACATTTCCAGAGCCCTCGAACAGCCTCAGGACAGCATTTCGGGTGAGTCCGACTTTGTCATGGCCCTTGTGTGAGCTGCCGTGGGAAAGCACTGTGCTTTGAATACTTCGAGGACCTCGTACCTGAAGTCACTCTGCCCGAGGAGAAAGTCAGCATCTTACCATGCCGTGTCGCTAACGGCACGCCCAGCACGAACACAGGCCTGGAAGTAAGGCCCCGAGTGGCGGTGCAGAAGCGGAGGCGTGCAGCAGTTTCCATGAGGCGGAGGCCTCGGCTCTGGGCACCTTCAACAGCAGCAGGGTTTTCTGGACACCTAGGAGGCTGGCGCGGGCCCCCTGTTCCCGGCAGAAACACTGAGTACCGCCAGGCCCACCTGGGTCTGCTAAGCAACATCCAGGCCCGTAGCCCTTTAGAGCCCCTCTGTGTATGCCGATCGTAGGGAAACGCGCTGCACTCCCCTTGGGAGCAGCGTAAGATACTCAGAACTCGCACACGTTCACGGACACCGTTCTGGCACGTCCCACATGGCGTCGAAGTCTTACGCATTACCCTAGGCTGAGCTGAACTCAGAGAAACCCTCTGCTTCGCAGTCCACCTAGGACCTCCTTCCTGAAGTCACCGAGCCTCCCAGAGAAAGTCGGCTTGTGTTCTTACTGCCATGTACGTCCCCTTCCTCCTGTGGCACTGCAGGCTTTGAATAGCCACAGGCCCAGAGGAGCAGCTACGGCGTTCCTTGGTTGAGGCAGTTCGTTTGAAGCAGAACACCCTACTTCGAGAAGTTGATTCAGGGAAGGAAACTCAGGGTGACCTGTGTCTCTTTGGGCTTGTGAGAAACCACGGGGATGTCTGCTGAGTGCGCCCACGGAAACGGGGGCCTGCTGCAAGTAACCTTGCTTTCCCGTTTGGAGGCTGCGTTCATGCTGCCTTGAAGCTACCTGACATTCCCTGCTCTCGACAGGCCTGTTAGCCCTGTCAGAGTGCTTCGGGGAACGTTATGAGTTTGCTCTGTCTAAACCAGGTGCTTCCATGGCCGCGGCTCTGGTCTGCCTGCCAAGCTCTAGAGCTAGAGGGAACCTCAACGTGACAAGTTGCCTCCAGCGTAGGCCCCTAGTAGCCGTGCAGAAAGGGAGGCAGGCAGCTGTCTCCATGAGTTCTCAGTAGCTTAGAGGCTTTATTTTAAAGGAAGTAGTACACTTTGGAGGACTCCTAGGCCTCTCGCGTATGCACCACTTTCCCTCCAAGTTCACCGAGTACCTCCAGACCCCTGTGGGGCGGCTGAGCAACTTCGAGGCCCATTGGTTGACCACACCCACCACACCCGGAGGCCCTCTGTGCGTGCCGCGCGATGGGCTACACCCTGGACGTCCCGCGAGGAGCGCTACATTTCCAGAGCCCTCGAACAGCCTCAGGACAGCATTTCGGGTGAGTCCGACTTTGTCATGGCCCTTGTGTGAGCTGCCGTGGGAAAGCACTGTGCTTTGAATACTTCGAGGACCTCGTACCTGAAGTCACTCTGCCCGAGGAGAAAGTCAGCATCTTACCATGCCGTGTCGCTAACGGCACGCCCAGCACGAACACAGGCCTGGAAGTAAGGCCCCGAGTGGCGGTGCAGAAGCGGAGGCGTGCAGCAGTTTCCATGAGGCGGTGGCCTCGGCTCTGGGCAACTTCAACGGCAGCAGGGTTTTCTGGACACCTAGGAGGCTGGCGCGGGCCCCCTGTTCCCGGCAGGGACACTGAGTACCGCCAGGCCCACCTGGGTCTGCTAAGCAACATCCAGGCCCGTAGCCCTTTAGAGCTCCTCTGTGTATGCGCAGCGTAGGGAAACGCGCTGCACTCTCCTTGGGAGCAGCTTAAGGTACTCAGCACTCGCACACGTTCACGGACACCGTTCTGGCACGTCCCACATGGCGTCGAAGTCTTACGCATTACCCTAGGCTGAGCTGAACTCAGAGAAACCCTCGGCTTCGCAGTCCACCTAGGACCTCCTGCCTGAAGTCACCGTGCCTCCCAGAGACAGTCGGCTTGCGCTCTTACTGCCATGTACGTCCCCTTCCTCCTGTGGCACTGCAGGCTTTGAATAGCCACAGGCCCAGAGGAGCAGCTACGGCGTTCCTTGGTTGAGGCAGTTCGTTTGATGCAGAACACCCTACTTCGAAAAGTTGATTCATGGAAGGAAACTCAGGGTGACCTGTGTCTCTTTGGGCTTGTGAGAAACCACGGGGATGTCTGCTGAGTGCGCCCACGGAAACGGGGGCCTGCTGCAAGTAGCCTTGCTTTCCCGTTTGGAAGGCTGCGTTCATGCTGCCTTGAAGCTACCTGACATTCCCTGCTCTCGACAGGCCTGTTAGCCCTGTCAGAGTGCTTCGGGGAACGTTATGAGTCTGCTCTGTCTAAACAAGGTGCTTCCATGGCCGCGGCTCTGGTCCGCCTGCCAAGCTCTAGAGCTAGAGGGAACCTCAACGTGACAAGTTGCCTCCAGCGTAGGCCCCTAGTAGCCGTGCAGAAAGGGAGGCAGGCAGCTGTCTCCATGAGTTCTCAGTCGCTTAGAGGCTTTATTTTAAAGGAAGTAGTACACTTTGGAGGACTCCTAGGCCCCTCGGGTATGCATCACTTTCCCTCCAAGTTCACCGAGTACCTCCAGACCCCTGTGGGGCGGCTGAGCACTTCGAGGCCCATTGGTTGAACCCCCCCCACCCGCGGAGGCCCTCTTTGTGTGCCGCGCGATGGGCTACACACTGGACGTCCCTCGAGGAGCGCTACATTTTCAGAGCCCTCGAACAGCCTCAGGACAGCATTTCGGGTGAGTCCGACTTTGTCATGGCCCTTGTGTGAGCTGCCGTGGGAAAGCACTGTGCTTTGAATACTTCGAGGACCTCGTACCTGAAGTCACTCTGCCCGAGGAGAAAGTCAGCATCTTACCATGCCGTGTCGCTAACGGCAGGCCCAGCACGAACACAGGCCTGGAAGTAAGGCCCCGAGTGGCGGTGCAGAAGCGGAGGCGTGCAGCAGTTTCCAAGAGGCGGAGGCCTCGGCTCTGGGCACCTTCAACGGCAGCAGGGTTTTCTGGACACCTAGGAGGCTGGCGCGGGCCCCCTGTTCCCGGCAGGAACACTGAGTACCGCCAGGCCCACCTGGGTCTGCTAAGCAACATCCAGGCCCGTAGCCCTTTAGAGCCCCTCTGTGTATGCCGATCGTAGGGAAACGCGCTGCACTCCCCTTGGGAGCAGCGTAAGATACTCAGAACTCGCACACGTTCACGGACACCGTTCTGGCACGTCCCACATGGCGTCGAAGTCTTACGCATTACCCTAGGCTGAGCTGAACTCAGAGAAACCCTCTGCTTCGCAGTCCACCTAGGACCTCCTTCCTGAAGTCACCGAGCCTCCCAGAGAGAGTCGGCTTGTGTTCTTACTGCCATGTACGTCCCCTTCCTCCTGTGGCACTGCAGGCTTTGAATAGCCACAGGCCCAGAGGAGCAGCTACGGCGTTCCTTGGTTGAGGCAGTTCGTTTGAAGCAGAACACCCTACTTCGAGAAGTTGATTCAGGGAAGGAAACTCAGGGTGACCTGTGTCTCTTTGGGCTTGTGAGAAACCACGGGGATGTCTGCTGAGTGCGCCCACGGAAACGGGGGCCTGCTGCAAGTAACCTTGCTTTCCCGTTTGGAGGCTGCATTCATGCTGCCTTGAAGCTACCTGACATTCCCTGCTCTCGACAGGCCTGTTAGCCCTGTCAGAGTGCTTCGGGGAACGTTATGAGTCTGCTCTGTCTAAACCAGGTGCTTCCATGGCCGCGGCTCTGGTCCGCCTGCCAAGCTCTAGAGCTAGAGGGAACCTCAACGTGACAAGTTGCCTCCAGCGTAGGCCCCTAGTAGCCGTGCAGAAAGGGAGGCAGGCAGCTGTCTCCATGAGTTCTCAGTAGCTTAGAGGCTTTATTTTAAAGGAAGTAGTACACTTTGGAGGACTCCTAGGCCTCTCGGGTATGCACCACTTTCCCTCCAAGTTCACCGAGTACCTCCAGACCCCTGTGGGGCGGCTGAGCAACTTCGAGGGCCATTGGTTGACCACACCCACCACCCCCGGAGGCCCTCTGTGCGTGTCGCGCGATGGGCTACACACTGGACGTCCCTCGAGGAGCGCTACATTTCCAGAGCCCTCGAACAGCCTCAGGACAGCATTTCGGGTGAGTCCGACTTTGTCATGGCCCTTGTGTGAGCTGCCGTGGGAAAGCACTGTGCTTTGAATACTTCGAGGACCTCGTACCTGAAGTCACTCTGCCCGAGGAGAAAGTCAGCATCTTACCATGCCGTGTCGCTAACGGCAGGCCCAGCACGAACACAGGCCTGGAAGTAAGGCCCCGAGTGGCGGTGCAGAAGCGGAGGCGTGCAGCAGTTTCCATGAGGCGGAGGCCTCGGCTCTGGGCACCTTCAACGGCAGCAGGGTTTTCTGGACACCTAGGAGGCTGGCACGGGCCCCCTGTTCCCGGCAGGAACACTGAGTACCGCCAGGCCCACCTGGGTCTGCTAAGCAACATCCAGGCCCGTAGCCCTTTAGAGCTCCTCTGTGTATGCGCAGCGTAGGGAAACGCGCTGCACTCTCCTTGGGAGCAGCTTAAGGTACTCAGCACTCGCACACGTTCACGGACACCGTTCTGGCACGTCCCACATGGCGTCGAAGTCTTACGCATTACCCTAGGCTGAGCTGAACTCAGAGAAACCCTGTGCTTCGCAGTCCACCTAGGACCTCCTGCCTGAAGTCACCGTGCCTCCCAGAGAGAGTCGGCTTGCGTTCTTACTGCCATGTACGTCCCCTTCCTCCTGTGGCACTGCAGGCTTTGAATAGCCACAGGCCCAGAGGAGCAGCTACGGCGTTCCTTGGTTGAGGCAGTTCGTTTGACTCAGAACACCCTACGTCGAGAAGTTGATTCAGGGAAGGAAACTCAGGGTGACCTGTGTCTCTTTGGGCTTGTGAGAAACCACGGGGATGTCTGCTGAGTGCGCCCACGGAAACGGGGGCCTGCTGCAAGTAGCCTTGCTTTCCCGTTTGGAAGGCTGCGTTCATGCTGCCTTGAAGCTACCTGACATTCCCTGCTCTCGACAGGCCTGTTAGCCCTGTCAGAGTGCTTCGGGGAACGTTATGAGTCTGCTCTGTCTAAACCAGGTGCTTCCATGGCCGCGGCTCTGGTCCGCCTGCCAAGCTCTAGAGCTAGAGGGAACCTCAACGTGACAAGATGCCTCCAGCGTAGGCCCCTAGTAGCCGTGCAGAAAGGGAGGCAGGCAGCTGTCTCCATGAGTTCTCAATCGCTTAGAGGCTTTATTTTAAAGGAAGTAGTACACTTTGGAGGACTCCTAGGCCCCTCGGGTATGCATCACTTTCCCTCCAAGTTCACCGAGTACCTCCAGACCCCTGTGGGGCGGCTGAGCACTTCGAGGCCCATTGGTTGAACCCCCCCACCCGCGGAGGCCCTCTGTGCGTGCCGCGCGATGGGCTACACACTGGACGTCCCTCGAGGAGCGCTACATTTCCAGAGCCCTCGAACAGCCTCAGGACAGCATTTCGGGTGAGTCCGACTTTGTCATGGCCCTTGTGTGAGCTGCCGTGGGAAAGCACTGTGCTTTGAATACTTCGAGGACCTCGTACCTGAAGTCACTCTGCCCGAGGAGAAAGTCAGCATCTTACCATGCCGTGTCGCTAACGGCACGCCCAGCACGAACACAGGCCTGGAAGTAAGGCCCCGAGTGGCGGTGCAGAAGCGGAGGCGTGCAGCAGTTTCCATGAGGCGGAGGCCTCGGCTCTGGGCACCTTCAACAGCAGCAGGGTTTTCTGGACACCTAGGAGGCTGGCGCGGGCCCCCTGTTCCCGGCAGAAACACTGAGTACCGCCAGGCCCACCTGGGTCTGCTAAGCAACATCCAGGCCCGTAGCCCTTTAGAGCCCCTCTGTGTATGCCGATCGTAGGGAAACGCGCTGCACTCCCCTTGGGAGCAGCGTAAGATACTCAGAACTCGCACACGTTCACGGACACCGTTCTGGCACGTCCCACATGGCGTCGAAGTCTTACGCATTACCCTAGGCTGAGCTGAACTCAGAGAAACCCTCTGCTTCGCAGTCCACCTAGGACCTCCTTCCTGAAGTCACCGAGCCTCCCAGAGAGAGTCGGCTTGTGTTCTTACTGCCATGTACGTCCCCTTCCTCCTGTGGCACTGCAGGCTTTGAATAGCCACAGGCCCAGAGGAGCAGCTACGGCGTTCCTTGGTTGAGGCAGTTCGTTTGAAGCAGAACACCCTACTTCGAGAAGTTGATTCAGGGAAGGAAACTCAGGGTGACCTGTGTCTCTTTGGGCTTGTGAGAAACCACGGGGATGTCTGCTGAGTGCGCCCACGGAAACGGGGCCCTGCTGCAAGTAACCTTGCTTTCCCGTTTGGAGGCTGCGTTCATGCTGCCTTGAAGCTACCTGACATTCCCTGCTCTCGACAGGCCTGTTAGCCCTGTCAGAGTGCTTCGGGGAACGTTATGAGTTTGCTCTGTCTAAACCAGGTGCTTCCATGGCCGCGGCTCTGGTCTGCCTGCCAAGCTCTAGAGCTAGAGGGAACCTCAACGTGACAAGTTGCCTCCAGCGTAGGCCCCTAGTAGCCGTGCAGAAAGGGAGGCAGGCAGCTGTCTCCATGAGTTCTCAGTAGCTTAGAGGCTTTATTTTAAAGGAAGTAGTACACTTTGGAGGACTCCTAGGCCTCTCGCGTATGCACCACTTTCCCTCCAAGTTCACCGAGTACCTCCAGACCCCTGTGGGGCGGCTGAGCAACTTCGAGGCCCATTGGTTGACCACACCCACCACACCCGGAGGCCCTCTGTGCGTGCCGCGCGATGGGCTACACCCTGGACGTCCCGCGAGGAGCGCTACATTTCCAGAGCCCTCGAACAGCCTCAGGACAGCATTTCGGGTGAGTCCGACTTTGTCATGGCCCTTGTGTGAGCTGCCGTGGGAAAGCACTGTGCTTTGAATACTTCGAGGACCTCGTACCTGAAGTCACTCTGCCCGAGGAGAAAGTCAGCATCTTACCATGCCGTGTCGCTAACGGCAGGCCCAGCACGAACACAGGCCTGGAAGTAAGGCCCCGAGTGGCGGTGCAGAAGCGGAGGCGTGCAGCAGTTTCCATGAGGCGGTGGCCTCGGCTCTGGGCACCTTCAACGGCAGCAGGGTTTTCTGGACACCTAGGAGGCTGGCACGGGCCCCCTGTTCCCGGCAGGAACACTGAGTACCGCCAGGCCCACCTGGGTCTGCTAAGCAACATCCAGGCCCGTAGCCCTTTAGAGCTCCTCTGTGTATGCGCAGCGTAGGGAAACGCGCTGCACTCTCCTTGGGAGCAGCTTAAGGTACTCAGCACTCGCACACGTTCACGGACACCGTTCTGGCACGTCCCACATGGCGTCGAAGTCTTACGCATTACCCTAGGCTGAGCTGAACTCAGAGAAACCCTCGGCTTCGCAGTCCACCTAGGACCTCCTGCCTGAAGTCACCGTGCCTCCCAGAGACAGTCGGCTTGCGCTCTTACTGCCATGTACGTCCCCTTCCTCCTGTGGCACTGCAGGCTTTGAATAGCCACAGGCCCAGAGGAGCAGCTACGGCGTTCCTTGGTTGAGGCAGTTCGTTTGATGCAGAACACCCTACTTCGAAAAGTTGATTCATGGAAGGAAACTCAGGGTGACCTGTGTCTCTTTGGGCTTGTGAGAAACCACGGGGATGTCTGCTGAGTGCGCCCACGGAAACGGGGGCCTGCTGCAAGTAGCCTTGCTTTCCCGTTTGGAAGGCTGCGTTCATGCTGCCTTGAAGCTACCTGACATTCCCTGCTCTCGACAGGCCTGTTAGCCCTGTCAGAGTGCTTCGGGGAACGTTATGAGTCTGCTCTGTCTAAACAAGGTGCTTCCATGGCCGCGGCTCTGGTCCGCCTGCCAAGCTCTAGAGCTAGAGGGAACCTCAACGTGACAAGTTGCCTCCAGCGTAGGCCCCTAGTAGCCGTGCAGAAAGGGAGGCAGGCAGCTGTCTCCATGAGTTCTCAGTCGCTTAGAGGCTTTATTTTAAAGGAAGTAGTACACTTTGGAGGACTCCTAGGCCCCTCGGGTATGCATCACTTTCCCTCCAAGTTCACCGAGTACCTCCAGACCCCTGTGGGGCGGCTGAGCACTTCGAGGCCCATTGGTTGAACCCCCCCCACCCGCGGAGGCCCTCTTTGTGTGCCGCGCGATGGGCTACACACTGGACGTCCCTCGAGGAGCGCTACATTTTCAGAGCCCTCGAACAGCCTCAGGACAGCATTTCGGGTGAGTCCGACTTTGTCATGGCCCTTGTGTGAGCTGCCGTGGGAAAGCACTGTGCTTTGAATACTTCGAGGACCTCGTACCTGAAGTCACTCTGCCCGAGGAGAAAGTCAGCATCTTACCATGCCGTGTCGCTAACGGCACGCCCAGCACGAACACAGGCCTGGAAGTAAGGCCCCGAGTGGCGGTGCAGAAGCGGAGGCGTGCAGCAGTTTCCATGAGGCGGAGGCCTCGGCTCTGGGCACCTTCAACGGCAGCAGGGTTTTCTGGACACCTAGGAGGCTGGCGCGGGTCCCCTGTTCCCGGCAGGAACACTGAGTACCGCCAGGCCCACCTGGGTCTGCTAAGCAACATCCAGGCCCGTAGCCCTTTAGAGCCCCTCTGTGTATGCCGATCGTAGGGAAACGCGCTGCACTCCCCTTGGGAGCAGCGTAAGATACTCAGAACTCGCACACGTTCACGGACACCGTTCTGGCACGTCCCACATGGCGTCGAAGTCTTACGCATTACCCTAGGCTGAGCTGAACTCAGAGAAACCCTCTGCTTCGCAGTCCACCTAGGACCTCCTGCCTGAAGTCACCGTGCCTCCCAGAGAGAGTCGGCTTGCGTTCTTACTGCCATGTACGTCCCCTTCCTCCTGTGGCACTGCAGGCTTTGAATAGCCACAGGCCCAGAGGAGCAGCTACGGCGTTCCTTGGTTGAGGCAGTTCGTTTGACTCAGAACACCCTACGTCGAGAAGTTGATTCAGGGAAGGAAACTCAGGGTGACCTGTGTCTCTTTGGGCTTGTGAGAAACCACGGGGATGTCTGCTGAGTGCGCCCACGGAAACGGGGGCCTGCTGCAAGTAGCCTTGCTTTCCCGTTTGGAAGGCTGCGTTCATGCTGCCTTGAAGCTACCTGACATTCCCTGCTCTCGACAGGCCTGTTAGCCCTGTCAGAGTGCTTCGGGGAACGTTATGAGTCTGCTCTGTCTAAACCAGGTGCTTCCATGGCCGCGGCTCTGGTCCGCCTGCCAAGCTCTAGAGCTAGAGGGAACGTCAACGTGACAAGATGCCTCCAGCGTAGGCCCCTAGTAGCCGTGCAGAAAGGGAGGCAGGCAGCTGTCTCCATGAGTTTTCAGTCGCTTAGAGGCTTTATTTTAAAGGAAGTAGTACACTTTGGAGGACTCCTAGGCCCCTCGGGTATGCATCACTTTCCCTCCAAGTTCACCGAGTACCTCCAGAACCCTGTGGGGCGGCTGAGCACTTCGAGGCCCATTGGTTGAACCCCCCCACCCGCGGAGGCCCTCTGTGCGTGCCGCGCGATGGGCTACACACTGGACCTCCAGCGAGGAACGCTACATTTCCAGAGCCCTCGAACAGCCTCAGGACAGCATTTCGGGTGAGTCCGACTTTGTCATGGCCCTTGTGTGAGCTGCCGTGGGAAAGCACTGTGCTTTGAATACTTCGAGGACCTCGTACCTGAAGTCACTCTGCCCGAGGAGAAAGTCAGCATCTTACCATGCCGTGTCGCTAACGGCACGCCCAGCACGAACACAGGCCTGGAAGTAAGGCCCCGAGTGGCGGTGCAGAAGCGGAGGCGTGCAGCAGTTTCCATGAGGCAGAGGCCTCGGCTCTGGGCACCTTCAACGGCAGCAGGGTTTTCTGGACACCTAGGAGGCTGGCGCGGGCCCCCTGTTCCCGACAGAAACACTGAGTACCGCCAGACCCACCTGGGTCTGCTAAGCAACATCCAGGCCCGTAGCCCTTTAGAGCCCCTCTGTGTATGCCGATCGTAGGGAAACGCGCTGCACTCCCCTTGGGAGCAGCGTAAGATACTCAGAACTCGCACACGTTCACGGACACTGTTCTGGCACGTCCCACATGGCGTCGAACTCTTACGCATTACCCTAGGCTGAGCTGAACTCAGAGAAACCCTCTGCTTCGCAGTCCACCTAGGACCTCCTTCCTGAAGTCACCGAGCCTCCCAGAGAGAGTCGGCTTGTGTTCTTACTGCCATGTACGTCCCCTTCCTCCTGTGGCACTGCAGGCTTTGAATAGCCACAGGCCCAGAGGAGCAGCTACGGCGTTCCTTGGTTGAGGCAGTTCGTTTGACGCAGAACACCCTACTTCGAGAAGTTGATTCAGGGAAGGAAACTCAGGGTGACCTGTGTCTCTTTGGGCTTGTGAGAAACCACGGGGATGTCTGCTGAGTGCGCCCACGGAAACGGGGGCCTGCTGCAAGTAGCCTTGCTTTCCCGTTTGGAGGCTGCGTTCATGCTGCCTTGAAGCTACCTGACATTCCCTGCTCTCGACAGGCCTGTTAGCCCTGTCAGAGTGCTTCGGGGAACGTTATGAGTCTGCTCTGTCTAAACCAGGTGCTTCCATGGCCGCGGCTCTGGTCCGCCTGCCAAGCTCTACAGCTAGATGGAACCTCAACGTGACAAGTTGCCTCCAGCGTAGGCCCCTAGTAGCCGTGCAGAAAGGGAGGCAGGCAGCTGTCTCCATGAGTTCTCAGTCGCTTAGAGGCTTTATTTTAAAGGAAGTAGTACACTTTGGAGGACTCCTAGGCCTCTCGGGTATGCACCACTTTCCCTCCAAGTTCACCGAGTACCTCCAGACCCCTGTGGGGCGGCTGAGCAACTTCGAGGCCCATTGGTTGACCACACCCACCACCCCCGGAGGCCCTCTGTGCGTGCCGCGCGATGGGCTACACACTGGACGTCCCGCGAGGAACGCTACATTTCCAGAGCCCTCGAACAGCCTCAGGACAGCATTTCGGGTGAGTCCGACTTTGTCATGGCCCTTGTGTGAGCTGCCGTGGGAAAGCACTGTGCTTTGAATACTTCGAGGACCTCGTACCTGAAGTCACTCTGCCCGAGGAGAAAGTCAGCATCTTACCATGCCGTGTCGCTAACGGCACGCCCAGCACGAACACAGGCCTGGAAGTAAGGCCCCGAGTGGCGGTGCGGAAGCGGAGGGGTGCATCAGTTTCCATGAGGCGGTGGCCTCGGCTCTGGGCACCTTCAATGGCAGCAGGGTTTTCTGGACACCTAGGAGGCTGGCACGGGCCCCCTGTTCCCGGCAGGAACACTGAGTACCGCCAGGCCCACCTGGGTCTGCTAAGCAACATCCAGGCCCGTAGCCCTTTAGAGCTCCTCTGTGTATGCCCAGCGTAGGGAAATGCGCTGCACTCTCCTTGGGAGCAGCTTAAGGTACTCAGCACTCGCACACGTTCACGGACACCGTTCTGGCACGTCCCACATGGCGTTGAAGTCTTACGCATTACCCTAGGCTGAGCTGAACTCAGAGAAACCCTCGGCTTCGCAGTCCACCTAGGACCTCCTGCCTGAAGTCACCGTGCCTCCCAGAGAGAGTCGGCTTGCGTTCTTACTGCCATGTACGTCCCCTTCCTCCTGTGGCACTGCAGGCTTTGAATAGCCACAGGCCCAGAGGAGCAGCTACGGCGTTCCTTGGTTGAAGCAGTTCGCTTGATGCAGAACACCCTACTTCGAGAAGTTGATTCAGGGAAGGAAACTCAGGGTGACCTGTGTCTCTTTGGGCTTGTGAGAAACCATGGGGATGTCTGCTGAGTGCGCCCACGGAAACGGGGGCCTGCTGCAAGTAGCCTTGCTTTCCCGTTTGGAAGGCTGCGTTCATGCTGCCTTGAAGCTACCTGACATTCCCTGCTCTCGACAGGCCTGTTAGCCCTGTCAGAGTGCTTCGGGGAACGTTATGAGTCTGCTCTGTCTAAACCAGGTGCTTCCATGGCCGCGGCTCTGGTCCGCCTGCCAAGCTCTAGAGCTAGAGGGAACCTCAACGTGACAAGTTGCCTCCAGCGTAGGCCCCTAGTAGCCGTGCAGAAAGGGAGGCAGGCAGCTGTCTCCATGAGTTCTCAGTAGCTTAGAGGCTTTATTTTAAAGGAAGTAGTACACTTTGGAGAACTCCTAGGCCTCTCGGGTATGCACCACTTTCCCTCCAAGTTCACCGAGTACCTCCAGACCCCTGTGGGGCGGCTGAGCAACTTCGAGGCCCATTGGTTGACCACACCCACCACCCCCAGAGGCCCTCTGTGCGTGCCGCGCGATGGGCTACACACTGGACGTCCCGCGAGGAGCGCTACATTTCCAGAGCCCTCGAACAGCCTCAGGACAGCATTTCGGGTGAGTCGACTGTTGTCATGGCCCTTGTGTGAGCTGCGTGGGAAAACACTGTGCTTTGAATACTTCGAGACCTCGTACCTGAAGTCACACTGCCCGAGGAGAAAGTCAGCATCTTACCATGCCGTGTCGCTAACGGCACGCCCAGCACGAACACAGGCCTGGAAGTAAGGTCCCGAGTGGCGGTGCAAGAAGCGGAGGCGTGCAGCAGTTTCCATGAGGCAGAGGCCTCGGCTCTGGGCACCTTCAACGGCAGCAGGGTTTTCTGGACACCTAGGAGGCTGGCACGGGCCCCCTGTTCCCGGCAGGAACACTGAGTACACCGCCAGGCCCACCTGGGTCTGCTAAGCAACATCCAGGCCCGTAGCCCTTTAGAGCTCCTCTGTGTATGCGCAGCGTAGGGAAACGCGCTGCACTCTCCTTGGGAGCAGCTTAAGGTACTCAGCACTCGCACACGTTCACGGACACACGTTCTGGCACGTCCACATGGCGTCGAAGTCTTACGCATTACCCTAGGCTGAGCTGAACTCAGAGAAACCCTCTGCTTTGCAGTCCACCTAGGACCTCCTGCCTGAAGTCACCGTGCCTCCCAGAGAGAGTCGGCTTGCGTTCTTACTGCCATGTACGTCCCTTCCTCCTGTGGCACTGCAGGCTTTGAATAGCCACAGGCCCAGAGGAGCAGCTAACGGCGTTCCTTGGTTGAGGCAGTTCGTTGACTCAGAACACCCTACTTCGAGAAGTTGATTCAGGGAAGGAAACTCAGGGTGACCTGTGTCTCTTTGGGCTTGTGAGAACCACGGGGATGTCTGCTGAGTGCGCCCACGGAAACGGGGGCCTGCTGCAAGTAGCCTTGCTTTCCCGTTTGGAAGGCTGCGTTCATGCTGCTTGAAGCTACCTGACATTCCCTGCTCTCGACAGGCCTGTTAGCCCTGTCAGAGTGCTTCGGGGAACGTTATGAGTCTGCTCTGTCTAAACCAGGTGCTTCCATGGCGCGGCTCTGGTCCGCCTGCCCAAGCTCTAGAGCTAGAGGGAACCTCAACGTGACAAGTTGCCTCCAGCGTAGGCCCCTAGTAGCCGTGCAGAAAGGGAGGCAGGCAGCTGTCTCCATGAGTTCTCAGTCGCTTAGAGGCTTTATTTTAAAGGAAGTAGTACACTTTGGAGGACTCCTAGGCCCCTCGGGCATGCATCACTTCCCTCCAAGTTCACCGAGTACCTCCAGACCCCTGTGGGGCGGCTGAGCACCTTCGAGGCCCATTGGTTGAACCCCCCCACCCGTGGAGGCCCTCTGTGCGTGCCGCGCGATGGGCTACACACTGGACGTCCCGCGAGGAGCGCTACATTTCCAGAGCCCTCGAACAGCCTCAGGACAGCATTTCGGGTGAGTCCGACTTTGTCATGGCCCTTGTGTGAGCTGCCGTGGGAAAGCACTGTGCTTTGAATACTTCGAGGACCTCGTACCCTGAAGTCACTCTGCCCGAGGAGGAAGTCAGCATCTTACCATGCCGTGTCGCTAACGGCAGGCCCAGCACGAACACAGGCCTGGAAGTAAGGCCCCCGAGTGGCGGTGCAGAAGCGGAGGCGTGCAGCAGTTTCCATGAGGCGGTGGCCTCGGCTCTGGGCACCTTCAACGGCAGCAGGGTTTTCTGGACACCTAGGAGGCTGGCGCGGGCCCCCTGTTCCCGGCAGAAACACTGAGTACCGCCAGGCCCACCTGGGTCTGCTAAGCAACATCCAGGCCCGTAGCCCTTTAGAGCCCCTCTGTGTATGCCGATCGTAGGGAAACGCGCTGCACTCCCCTTGGGAGCAGCGTAAGATACTCAGAACTCGCACACGTTCACGGACACCGTTCTGGCACGTCCCACATGGCGTCGAAGTCTTACGCATTACCCTAGGCTGAGCTGAACTCAGAGAAACCCTCTGCTTCGCAGTCCACCTAGGACCTCCTGCCTGAAGTCACCGTGCCTCCCAGAGAGAGTCGGCTTGCGTTCTTACTGCCATGTACGTCCCCTTCCTCCTGTGGCACTGCAGGCTTTGAATAGCCACAGGCCCAGAGGAGCAGCTACGGCGTTCCTTGGTTGAGGCAGTTCGTTTGACTCAGAACACCCTACGTCGAGAAGTTGATTCAGGGAAGGAAACTCAGGGTGACCTGTGTCTCTTTGGGCTTGTGAGAAACCACGGGGATGTCTGCTGAGTGCGCCCACGGAAACGGGGGCCTGCTGCAAGTAGCCTTGCTTTCCCGTTTGGAAGGCTGCGTTCATGCTGCCTTGAAGCTACCTGACATTCCCTGCTCTCGACAGGCCTGTTAGCCCTGTCAGAGTGCTTCGGGGAACGTTATGAGTCTGCTCTGTCTAAACCAGGTGCTTCCATGGCCGCGGCTCTGGTCCGCCTGCCAAGCTCTAGAGCTAGAGGGAACCTCAACGTGACAAGATGCCTCCAGCGTAGGCCCCTAGTAGCCGTGCAGAAAGGGAGGCAGACAGCTGTCTCCATGAGTTTTCAGTCGCTTAGAGGCTTTATTTTAAAGGAAGTAGTACACTTTGGAGGACTCCTAGGCCCCTCGGGTATGCATCACTTTCCCTCCAAGTTCACCGAGTACCTCCAGACCCCTGTGGGGCGGCTGAGCACTTCGAGGCCCATTGGTTGAACCCCCCCACCCGCGGAGGCCCTCTGTGCGTGCCGCGCGATGGGCTACACACTGGACCTCCAGCGAGGAACGCTACATTTCCAGAGCCATCGAACAGCCTCAGGACAGCATTTCGGGTGAGTCCGACTTTGTCATGGCCCTTGTGTGAGCTGCCGTGGGAAAGCACTGTGCTTTGAATACTTCGAGGACCTCGTACCTGAAGTCACTCTGCCCGAGGAGAAAGTCAGCATCTTACCATGCCGTGTCGCTAACGGCACGCCCAGCACGAACACAGGCCTGGAAGTAAGGCCCCGAGTGGCGGTGCAGAAGCGGAGGCGTGCAGCAGTTTCCATGAGGCAGAGGCCTCGGCTCTGGGCACCTTCAACGGCAGCAGGGTTTTCTGGACACCTAGGAGGCTGGCGCGGGCCCCCTGTTCCCGACAGAAACACTGAGTACCGCCAGGCCCACCTGGGTCTGCTAAGCAACATCCAGGCCCGTAGCCCTTTAGAGCCCCTCTGTGTATGCCGATCGTAGGGAAACGCGCTGCACTCCCCTTGGGAGCAGCGTAAGATACTCAGAACTCGCACACGTTCACGGACACTGTTCTGGCACGTCCCACATGGCGTCGAACTCTTACGCATTACCCTAGGCTGAGCTGAACTCAGAGAAACCCTCTGCTTCGCAGTCCACCTAGGACCTCCTTCCTGAAGTCACCGAGCCTCCCAGAGAGAGTCGGCTTGTGTTCTTACTGCCATGTACGTCCCCTTCCTCCTGTGGCACTGCAGGCTTTGAATAGCCACAGGCCCAGAGGAGCAGCTACGGCGTTCCTTGGTTGAGGCAGTTCGTTTGACGCAGAACACCCTACTTCGAGAAGTTGATTCAGGGAAGGAAACTCAGGGTGACCTGTGTCTCTTTGGGCTTGTGAGAAACCACGGGGATGTCTGCTGAGTGCGCCCACGGAAACGGGGGCCTGCTGCAAGTAGCCTTGCTTTCCCGTTTGGAGGCTGCGTTCATGCTGCCTTGAAGCTACCTGACATTCCCTGCTCTCGACAGGCCTGTTAGCCCTGTCAGAGTGCTTCGGGGAACGTTATGAGTCTGCTCTGTCTAAACCAGGTGCTTCCATGGCCGCGGCTCTGGTCCGCCTGCCAAGCTCTACAGCTAGATGGAACCTCAACGTGACAAGTTGCCTCCAGCGTAGGCCCCTAGTAGCCGTGCAGAAAGGGAGGCAGGCAGCTGTCTCCATGAGTTCTCAGTCGCTTAGAGGCTTTATTTTAAAGGAAGTAGTACACTTTGGAGGACTCCTAGGCCTCTCGGGTATGCACCACTTTCCCTCCAAGTTCACCGAGTACCTCCAGACCCCTGTGGGGCGGCTGAGCAACTTCGAGGCCCATTGGTTGACCACACCCACCACCCCCGGAGGCCCTCTGTGCGTGCCGCGCGATGGGCTACACACTGGACGTCCCGCGAGGAACGCTACATTTCCAGAGCCCTCGAACAGCCTCAGGACAGCATTTCGGGTGAGTCCGACTTTGTCATGGCCCTTGTGTGAGCTGCCGTGGGAAAGCACTGTGCTTTGAATACTTCGAGGACCTCGTACCTGAAGTCACTCTGCCCGAGGAGAAAGTCAGCATCTTACCATGCCGTGTCGCTAACGGCACGCCCAGCACGAACACAGGCCTGGAAGTAAGGCCCCGAGTGGCGGTGCGGAAGCGGAGGGGTGCATCAGTTTCCATGAGGCGGTGGCCTCGGCTCTGGGCACCTTCAATGGCAGCAGGGTTTTCTGGACACCTAGGAGGCTGGCACGGGCCCCCTGTTCCCGGCAGGAACACTGAGTACCGCCAGGCCCACCTGGGTCTGCTAAGCAACATCCAGGCCCGTAGCCCTTTAGAGCTCCTCTGTGTATGCCCAGCGTAGGGAAATGCGCTGCACTCTCCTTGGGAGCAGCTTAAGGTACTCAGCACTCGCACACGTTCACGGACACCGTTCTGGCACGTCCCACATGGCGTTGAAGTCTTACGCATTACCCTAGGCTGAGCTGAACTCAGAGAAACCCTCGGCTTCGCAGTCCACCTAGGACCTCCTGCCTGAAGTCACCGTGCCTCCCAGAGAGAGTCGGCTTGCGTTCTTACTGCCATGTACGTCCCCTTCCTCCTGTGGCACTGCAGGCTTTGAATAGCCACACGCCCAGAGGAGCAGCTACGGCGTTCCTTGGTTGAAGCAGTTCGCTTGATGCAGAACACCCTACTTCGAGAAGTTGATTCAGGGAAGGAAACTCAGGGTGACCTGTGTCTCTTTGGGCTTGTGAGAAACCATGGGGATGTCTGCTGAGTGCGCCCACGGAAACGGGGGCCTGCTGCAAGTAGCCTTGCTTTCCCGTTTGGAAGGCTGCGTTCATGCTGCCTTGAAGCTACCTGACATTCCCTGCTCTCGACAGGCCTGTTAGCCCTGTCAGAGTGCTTCGGGGAACGTTATGAGTCTGCTCTGTCTAAACCAGGTGCTTCCATGGCCGCGGCTCTGGTCCGCCTGCCAAGCTCTAGAGCTAGAGGGAACCTCAACGTGACAAGTTGCCTCCAGCGTAGGCCCCTAGTAGCCGTGCAGAAAGGGAGGCAGGCAGCTGTCTCCATGAGTTCTCAGTAGCTTAGAGGCTTTATTTTAAAGGAAGTAGTACACTTTGGAGAACTCCTAGGCCTCTCGGGTATGCACCACTTTCCCTCCAAGTTCACCGAGTACCTCCAGACCCCTGTGGGGCGGCTGAGCAACTTCGAGGCCCATTGGTTGACCACACCCACCACCCCCAGAGGCCCTCTGTGCGTGCCGCGCGATGGGCTACACACTGGACGTCCCGCGAGGAGCGCTACATTTCCAGAGCCCTCGAACAGCCTCAGGACAGCATTTCGGGTGAGTCCGACTTTGTCATGGCCCTTGTGTGAGCTGCCGTGGGAAAACACTGTGCTTTGAATACTTCGAGGACCTCGTACCTGAAGTCACACTGCCCGAGGAGAAAGTCAGCATCTTACCATGCCGTGTCGCTAACGGCACGCCCAGCACGAACACAGGCCTGGAAGTAAGGTCCCGAGTGGCGGTGCAGAAGCGGAGGCGTGCAGCAGTTTCCATGAGGCAGAGGCCTCGGCTCTGGGCACCTTCAACGGCAGCAGGGTTTTCTGGACACCTAGGAGGCTGGCACGGGCCCCCTGTTCCCGGCAGGAACACTGAGTACCGCCAGGCCCACCTGGGTCTGCTAAGCAACATCCAGGCCCGTAGCCCTTTAGAGCTCCTCTGTGTATGCGCAGCGTAGGGAAACGCGCTGCACTCTCCTTGGGAGCAGCTTAAGGTACTCAGCACTCGCACACGTTCACGGACACCGTTCTGGCACGTCCCACATGGCGTCGAAGTCTTACGCATTACCCTAGGCTGAGCTGAACTCAGAGAAACCCTCTGCTTTGCAGTCCACCTAGGACCTCCTGCCTGAAGTCACCGTGCCTCCCAGAGAGAGTCGGCTTGCGTTCTTACTGCCATGTACGTCCCCTTCCTCCTGTGGCACTGCAGGCTTTGAATAGCCACAGGCCCAGAGGAGCAGCTACGGCGTTCCTTGGTTGAGGCAGTTCGTTTGACTCAGAACACCCTACGTCGAGAAGTTGATTCAGGGAAGGAAACTCAGGGTGACCTGTGTCTCTTTGGGCTTGTGAGAAACCACGGGGATGTCTGCTGAGTGCGCCCACGGAAACGGGGGCCTGCTGCAAGTAGCCTTGCTTTCCCGTTTGGAAGGCTGCGTTCATGCTGCCTTGAAGCTACCTGACATTCCCTGCTCTCGACAGGCCTGTTAGCCCTGTCAGAGTGCTTCGGGGAACGTTATGAGTCTGCTCTGTCTAAACCAGGTGCTTCCATGGCCGCGGCTCTGGTCCGCCTGCCAAGCTCTAGAGCTAGAGGGAACCTCAACGTGACAAGTTGCCTCCAGCGTAGGCCCCTAGTAGCCGTGCAGAAAGGGAGGCAGGCAGCTGTCTCCATGAGTTCTCAGTCGCTTAGAGGCTTTATTTTAAAGGAAGTAGTACACTTTGGAGGACTCCTAGGCCCCTCGGGCATGCATCACTTTCCCTCCAAGTTCACCGAGTACCTCCAGACCCCTGTGGGGCGGCTGAGCACTTCGAGGCCCATTGGTTGAACCCCCCCACCCGTGGAGGCCCTCTGTGCGTGCCGCGCGATGGGCTACACACTGGACGTCCCGCGAGGAGCGCTACATTTCCAGAGCCCTCGAACAGCCTCAGGACAGCATTTCGGGTGAGTCCGACTTTGTCATGGCCCTTGTGTGAGCTGCCGTGGGAAAGCACTGTGCTTTGAATACTTCGAGGACCTCGTACCTGAAGTCACTCTGCCCGAGGAGGAAGTCAGCATCTTACCATGCCGTGTCGCTAACGGCAGGCCCAGCACGAACACAGGCCTGGAAGTAAGGCCCCGAGTGGCGGTGCAGAAGCGGAGGCGTGCAGCAGTTTCCATGAGGCGGTGGCCTCGGCTCTGGGCACCTTCAACGGCAGCAGGGTTTTCTGGACACCTAGGAGGCTGGCGCGGGCCCCCTGTTCCCGGCAGAAACACTGAGTACCGCCAGGCCCACCTGGGTCTGCTAAGCAACATCCAGGCCCGTAGCCCTTTAGAGCCCCTCTGTGTATGCCGATCGTAGGGAAACGCGCTGCACTCCCCTTGGGAGCAGCGTAAGATACTCAGAACTCGCACACGTTCACGGACACCGTTCTGGCACGTCCCACATGGCATCGAAGTCTTACGCATTACCCTAGGCTGAGCTGAACTCAGAGAAACCCTCTGCTTCGCAGTCCACCTAGGACCTCCTGCCTGAAGTCACCGTGCCTCCCAGAGAGAGTCGGCTTGCGTTCTTACTGCCATGTACGTCCCCTTCCTCCTGTGGCACTGCAGGCTTTGAATAGCCACAGGCCCAGAGGAGCAGCTACGGCGTTCCTTGGTTGAGGCAGTTCGTTTGACTCAGAACACCCTACTTCGAGAAGTTGATTCAGGGAAGGAAACTCAGGGTGACCTGTGTCTCTTTGGGCTTGTGAGAAACCACGGGGATGTCTGCTGAGTGCGCCCACGGAAACGGGGGCCTGCTGCAAGTAGCCTTGCTTTCCCGTTTGGAAGGCTGCGTTCATGCTGCCTTGAAGCTACCTGACATTCCCTGCTCTCGACAGGCCTGTTAGCCCTGTCAGAGTGCTTCGGGGAACGTTATGAGTCTGCTCTGTCTAAACCAGGTGCTTCCATGGCCGCGGCTCTGGTCCGCCTGCCAAGCTCTAGAGCTAGAGGGAACCTCAACGTGACAAGTTGCCTCCAGCGTAGGCCCCTAGTAGCCGTGCAGAAAGGGAGGCAGGCAGCTGTCTCCATGAGTTCTCAGTCGCTTAGAGGCTTTATTTTAAAGGAAGTAGTACACTTTGGAGAACTCCTAGGCCTCTCGGGTATGCACCACTTTCCCTCCAAGTTCACCGAGTACCTCCAGACCCCTGTGGGGCGGCTGAGCAACTTCGAGGCCCATTGGTTGACCACACCCACCACCCCCGGAGGCCCTCTGTGCGTGCCGCGCGATGGGCTACACACTGGACGTCCCGCGAGGAGCGCTACATTTCCAGAGCCCTCGAACAGCCTCAGGACAGCATTTCGGGTGAGTCCGACTTTGTCATGGCCCTTGTGTGAGCTGCCGTGGGAAAACACTGTGCTTTGAATACTTCGAGGACCTCGTACCTGAAGTCACTCTGCCCGAGGAGAAAGTCAGCATCTTACCATGCCGTGTCGCTAACGGCACGCCCAGCACGAACACAGGCCTGGAAGTAAGGCCCCGAGTGGCGGTGCAGAAGCGGAGGCGTGCAGCAGTTTCCATGAGGCGGTGGCCTCGGCTCTGGGCACCTTCAACGGCAGCAGGGTTTTCTGGACACCTAGGAGGCTGGCGCGGGCCCCCTGTTCCCGGCAGGAACACTGAGTACCGCCAGGCCCACCTGGGTCTGCTAAGCAACATCCAGGCCCGTAGCCCTTTAGAGCCCCTCTGTGTATGCCGATCGTAGGGAAACGCGCTGCACTCCCCTTGGGAGCAGCGTAAGATACTCAGCACTCGCACACGTTCACGGACACCGTTCTGGCACGTCCCACATGGCGTTGAAGTCTTACGCATTACCCTAGGCTGAGCTGAACTCAGAGAAACCCTCGGCTTCGCAGTCCACCTAGGACCTCCTGCCTGAAGTCACCGTGCCTCCCAGAGAGAGTCGGCTTGCGTTCTTACTGCCATGTACGTCCCCTTCCTCCTGTGGCACTGCAGGCTTTGAATAGCCACACGCCCAGAGGAGCAGCTACGGCGTTCCTTGGTTGAAGCAGTTCGCTTGATGCAGAACACCCTACTTCGAGAAGTTGATTCAGGGAAGGAAACTCAGGGTGACCTGTGTCTCTTTGGGCTTGTGAGAAACCATGGGGATGTCTGCTGAGTGCGCCCACGGAAACGGGGGCCTGCTGCAAGTAGCCTTGCTTTCCCGTTTGGAAGGCTGCGTTCATGCTGCCTTGAAGCTACCTGACATTCCCTGCTCTCGACAGGCCTGTTAGCCCTGTCAGAGTGCTTCGGGGAACGTTATGAGTCTGCTCTGTCTAAACCAGGTGCTTCCATGGCCGCGGCTCTGGTCCGCCTGCCAAGCTCTAGAGCTAGAGGGAACCTCAACGTGACAAGTTGCCTCCAGCGTAGGCCCCTAGTAGCCGTGCAGAAAGGGAGGCAGGCAGCTGTCTCCATGAGTTCTCAGTAGCTTAGAGGCTTTATTTTAAAGGAAGTAGTACACTTTGGAGAACTCCTAGGCCTCTCGGGTATGCACCACTTTCCCTCCAAGTTCACCGAGTACCTCCAGACCCCTGTGGGGCGGCTGAGCAACTTCGAGGCCCATTGGTTGACCACACCCACCACCCCCGGAGGCCCTCTGTGCGTGCCGCGCGATGGGCTACACACTGGACGTCCCGCGAGGAGCGCTACATTTCCAGAGCCCTCGAACAGCCTCAGGACAGCATTTCGGGTGAGTCCGACTTTGTCATGGCCCTTGTGTGAGCTGCCGTGGGAAAACACTGTGCTTTGAATACTTCGAGGACCTCGTACCTGAAGTCACACTGCCCGAGGAGAAAGTCAGCATCTTACCATGCCGTGTCGCTAACGGCACGCCCAGCACGAACACAGGCCTGGAAGTAAGGTCCCGAGTGGCGGTGCAGAAGCGGAGGCGTGCAGCAGTTTCCATGAGGCGGAGGCCTCGGCTCTGGGCACCTTCAACGGCAGCAGGGTTTTCTGGACACCTAGGAGGCTGGCACGGGCCCCCTGTTCCCGGCAGGAACACTGAGTACCGCCAGGCCCACCTGGGTCTGCTAAGCAACATCCAGGCCCGTAGCCCTTTAGAGCTCCTCTGTGTATGCGCAGCGTAGGGAAACGAGCTGCACTCTCCTTGGGAGCAGCTTAAGGTACTCAGCACTCGCACACGTTCACGGACACCGTTCTGGCACGTCCCACATGGCGTCGAAGTCTTACGCATTACCCTAGGCTGAGCTGAACTCAGAGAAACCCTCTGCTTTGCAGTCCACCTAGGACCTCCTGCCTGAAGTCACCGTGCCTCCCAGAGAGAGTCGGCTTGCGTTCTTACTGCCATGTACGTCCCCTTCCTCCTGTGGCACTGCAGGCTTTGAATAGCCACAGGCCCAGAGGAGCAGCTACGGCGTTCCTTGGTTGAGGCAGTTCGTTTGACTCAAAACACCCTACGTCGAGAAGTTGATTCAGGGAAGGAAACTCAGGGTGACCTGTGTCTCTTTGGGCTTGTGAGAAACCACGGGGATGTCTGCTGAGTGCGCCCACGGAAACGGGGGCCTGCTGCAAGTAGCCTTGCTTTCCCGTTTGGAAGGCTGCGTTCATGCTGCCTTGAAGCTACCTGACATTCCCTGCTCTCGACAGGCCTGTTAGCCCTGTCAGAGTGCTTCGGGGAACGTTATGAGTCTGCTCTGTCTAAACCAGGTGCTTCCATGGCCGCGGCTCTGGTCCGCCTGCCAAGCTCTAGAGCTAGAGGGAACCTCAACGTGACAAGTTGCCTCCAGCGTAGGCCCCTAGTAGCCGTGCAGAAAGGGAGGCAGGCAGCTGTCTCCATGAGTTCTCAGTCGCTTAGAGGCTTTATTTTAAAGGAAGTAGTACACTTTGGAGGACTCCTAGGCCCCTCGGGCATGCATCACTTTCCCTCCAAGTTCACCGAGTACCTCCAGACCCCTGTGGGGCGGCTGAGCACTTCGAGGCCCATTGGTTGAACCCCCCCACCCGTGGAGGCCCTCTGTGCGTGCCGCGCGATGGGCTACACACTGGACGTCCCGCGAGGAGCGCTACATTTCCAGAGCCCTCGAACAGCCTCAGGACAGCATTTCGGGTGAGTCCGACTTTGTCATGGCCCTTGTGTGAGCTGCCGTGGGAAAGCACTGTGCTTTGAATACTTCGAGGACCTCGTACCTGAAGTCACTCTGCCCGAGGAGAAAGTCAGCATCTTACCATGCCGTGTCGCTAACGGCAGGCCCAGCACGAACACAGGCCTGGAAGTAAGGCCCCGAGTGGCGGTGCAGAAGCGGAGGCGTGCAGCAGTTTCCATGAGGCGGTGGCCTCGGCTCTGGGCACCTTCAACGGCAGCAGGGTTTTCTGGACACCTAGGAGGCTGGCGCGGGCCCCCTGTTCCCGGCAGAAACACTGAGTACCGCCAGGCCCACCTGGTTCTGCTAAGCAACATCCAGGCCCGTAGCCCTTTAGAGCCCCTCTGTGTATGCCGATCGTAGGGAAACGCGCTGCACTCCCCTTGGGAGCAGCGTAAGATACTCAGAACTCGCACACGTTCACGGACACCGTTCTGGCACGTCCCACATGGCGTCGAAGTCTTACGCATTACCCTAGGCTGAGCTGAACTCAGAGAAACCCTCTGCTTCGCAGTCCACCTAGGACCTCCTGCCTGAAGTCACCGTGCCTCCCAGAGAGAGTCGGCTTGCGTTCTTACTGCCATGTACGTCCCCTTCCTCCTGTGGCACTGCAGGCTTTGAATAGCCACAGGCCCAGAGGAGCAGCTACGGCGTTCCTTGGTTGAGGCAGTTCGTTTGACTCAGAACACCCTACTTCGAGAAGTTGATTCAGGGAAGGAAACTCAGGGTGACCTGTGTCTCTTTGGGCTTGTGAGAAACCACGGGGATGTCTGCTGAGTGCGCCCACGGAAACGGGGGCCTGCTGCAAGTAGCCTTGCTTTCCCGTTTGGAAGGCTGCGTTCATGCTGCCTTGAAGCTACCTGACATTCCCTGCTCTCGACAGGCCTGTTAGCCCTGTCAGAGTGCTTCGGGGAACGTTATGAGTCTGCTCTGTCTAAACCAGGTGCTTCCATGGCCGCGGCTCTGGTCCGCCTGCCAAGCTCTAGAGCTAGAGGGAACCTCAACGTGACAAGATGCCTCCAGCGTAGGCCCCTAGTAGCCGTGCAGAAAGGGAGGCAGGCAGCTGTCTCCATGAGTTTTCAGTCACTTAGAGGCTTTATTTTAAAGGAAGTAGTACACTTTGGAGGACTCCTAGGCCCCTCGGGTATGCATCACTTTCCCTCCAAGTTCACCGAGTACCTCCAGACCCCTGTGGGGCGGCTGAGCACTTCGAGGCCCATTGGTTGAACCCCCCCACCCGCGGAGGCCCTCTGTGCGTGCCGCGCGATGGGCTACACACTGGACCTCCAGCGAGGAACGCTACATTTCCAGAGCCCTCGAACAGCCTCAGGACAGCATTTCGGGTGAGTCCGACTTTGTCATGGCCCTTGTGTGAGCTGCCGTGGGAAAGCACTGTGCTTTGAATACTTCGAGGACCTCGTACCTGAAGTCACTCTGCCCGAGGAGAAAGTCAGCATCTTACCATGCCGTGTCGCTAACGGCAGGCCCAGCACGAACACAGGCCTGGAAGTAAGGCCCCGAGTGGCGGTGCAGAAGCGGAGGCGTGCAGCAGTTTCCATGAGGCGGAGGCCTCGGCTCTGGGCACCTTCAATGGCAGCAGGGTTTTCTGGACACCTAGGAGGCTGGCGCGGGCCCCCTGTTCCCGGCAGGAACACTGAGTACCGCCAGGCCCACCTGGGTCTGCTAAGCAACATCCAGGCCCGTAGCCCTTTAGAGCCCCTCTGTGTATGCCGATCGTAGGGAAACGCGCTGCACTCCCCTTGGGAGCAGCGTAAGATACTCAGCACTCGCACACGTTCACGGACACCGTTCTGGCACGTCCCACATGGCGTTGAAGTCTTACGCATTACCCTAGGCTGAGCTGAACTCAGAGAAACCCTCGGCTTCGCAGTCCACCTAGGACCTCCTGCCTGAAGTCACCGTGCCTCCCAGAGAGAGTCGGCTTGCGTTCTTACTGCCATGTACGTCCCCTTCCTCCTGTGGCACTGCAGGCTTTGAATAGCCACACGCCCAGAGGAGCAGCTACGGCGTTCCTTGGTTGAAGCAGTTCGCTTGATGCAGAACACCCTACTTCGAGAAGTTGATTCAGGGAAGGAAACTCAGGGTGACCTGTGTCTCTTTGGGCTTGTGAGAAACCATGGGGATGTCTGCTGAGTGCGCCCACGGAAACGGGGGCCTGCTGCAAGTAGCCTTGCTTTCCCGTTTGGAAGGCTGCGTTCATGCTGCCTTGAAGCTACCTGACATTCCCTGCTCTCGACAGGCCTGTTAGCCCTGTCAGAGTGCTTCGGGGAACGTTATGAGTCTGCTCTGTCTAAACCAGGTGCTTCCATGGCCGCGGCTCTGGTCCGCCTGCCAAGCTCTAGAGCTAGAGGGAACCTCAACGTGACAAGTTGCCTCCAGCGTAGGCCCCTAGTAGCCGTGCAGAAAGGGAGGCAGGCAGCTGTCTCCATGAGTTCTCAGTAGCTTAGAGGCTTTATTTTAAAGGAAGTAGTACACTTTGGAGAACTCCTAGGCCTCTCGGGTATGCACCACTTTCCCTCCAAGTTCAACGAGTACCTCCAGACCCCTGTGGGGCGGCTGAGCAACTTCGAGGCCCATTGGTTGACCACACCCACCACCCGCGGAGGCCCTCTGTGCGTGCCGCGCGATGGGCTACACACTGGACGTCCCGCGAGGAGCGCTACATTTCCAGAGCCCTCGAACAGCCTCAGGACAGCATTTCGGGTGAGTCCGACTTTGTCATGGCCCTTGTGTGAGCTGCCGTGGGAAAACACTGTGCTTTGAATACTTCGAGGACCTCGTACCTGAAGTCACACTGCCCGAGGAGAAAGTCAGCATCTTACCATGCCGTGTCGCTAACGGCACGCCCAGCACGAACACAGGCCTGGAAGTAAGGTCCCGAGTGGCGGTGCAGAAGCGGAGGCGTGCAGCAGTTTCCATGAGGCAGAGGCCTCGGCTCTGGGCACCTTCAACGGCAGCAGGGTTTTCTGGACACCTAGGAGGCTGGCGCGGGCCCCCTGTTCCCGGCAGGAACACTGAGTACCGCCAGGCCCACCTGGGTCTGCTAAGCAACATCCAGGCCCGTAGCCCTTTAGAGCTCCTCTGTGTATGCGCAGC
This sequence comes from Pseudorca crassidens, assembly GCF_039906515.1. Taxonomy (NCBI): domain Eukaryota; kingdom Metazoa; phylum Chordata; class Mammalia; order Artiodactyla; family Delphinidae; genus Pseudorca; species Pseudorca crassidens. The sequence goes on along the minus strand of NC_090306.1, from coordinate 30,559,267 downwards.
GTAGGGAAACGCGCTGCACTCTCCTTGGGAGCAGCTTAAGGTACTCAGCACTCGCACACGTTCACGGACACCGTTCTGGCACGTCCCACATGGCGTCGAAGTCTTACGCATTACCCTAGGCTGAGCTGAACTCAGAGAAACCCTCTGCTTTGCAGTCCACCTAGGACCTCCTGCCTGAAGTCACCGTGCCTCCCAGAGAGAGTCGGCTTGCGTTCTTACTGCCATGTACGTCCCCTTCCTCCTGTGGCACTGCAGGCTTTGAATAGCCACAGGCCCAGAGGAGCAGCTACGGCGTTCCTTGGTTGAGGCAGTTCGTTTGACTCAGAACACCCTACGTCGAGAAGTTGATTCAGGGAAGGAAACTCAGGGTGACCTGTGTCTCTTTGGGCTTGTGAGAAACCACGGGGATGTCTGCTGAGTGCGCCCACGGAAACGGGGGCCTGCTGCAAGTAGCCTTGCTTTCCCATTTGGAAGGCTGCGTTCATGCTGCCTTGAAGCTACCTGACATTCCCTGCTCTCGACAGGCCTGTTAGCCCTGTCAGAGTGCTTCGGGGAACGTTATGAGTCTGCTCTGTCTAAACCAGGTGCTTCCATGGCCGCGGCTCTGGTCCGCCTGCCAAGCTCTAGAGCTAGAGGGAACCTCAACGTGACAAGTTGCCTCCAGCGTAGGCCCCTAGTAGCCGTGCAGAAAGGGAGGCAGGCAGCTGTCTCCATGAGTTCTCAGTCGCTTAGAGGCTTTATTTTAAAGGAAGTAGTACACTTTGGAGGACTCCTAGGCCCCTCGGGCATGCATCACTTTCCCTCCAAGTTCACCGAGTACCTCCAGACCCCTGTGGGGCGGCTGAGCACTTCGAGGCCCATTGGTTGAACCCCCCCACCCGTGGAGGCCCTCTGTGCGTGCCGCGCGATGGGCTACACACTGGACGTCCCGCGAGGAGCGCTACATTTCCAGAGCCCTCGAACAGCCTCAGGACAGCATTTCGGGTGAGTCCGACTTTGTCATGGCCCTTGTGTGAGCTGCCGTGGGAAAGCACTGTGCTTTGAATACTTCGAGGACCTCGTACCTGAAGTCACTCTGCCCGAGGAGGAAGTCAGCATCTTACCATGCCGTGTCGCTAACGGCAGGCCCAGCACGAACACAGGCCTGGAAGTAAGGCCCCGAGTGGCGGTGCAGAAGCGGAGGCGTGCAGCAGTTTCCATGAGGCGGTGGCCTCGGCTCTGGGCACCTTCAACGGCAGCAGGGTTTTCTGGACACCTAGGAGGCTGGCGCGGGCCCCCTGTTCCCGGCAGAAACACTGAGTACCGCCAGGCCCACCTGGGTCTGCTAAGCAACATCCAGGCCCGTAGCCCTTTAGAGCCCCTCTGTGTATGCCGATCGTAGGGAAACGCGCTGCACTCCCCTTGGGAGCAGCGTAAGATACTCAGAACTCGCACACGTTCACGGACACCGTTCTGGCACGTCCCACATGGCATCGAAGTCTTACGCATTACCCTAGGCTGAGCTGAACTCAGAGAAACCCTCTGCTTCGCAGTCCACCTAGGACCTCCTGCCTGAAGTCACCGTGCCTCCCAGAGAGAGTCGGCTTGCGTTCTTACTGCCATGTACGTCCCCTTCCTCCTGTGGCACTGCAGGCTTTGAATAGCCACAGGCCCAGAGGAGCAGCTACGGCGTTCCTTGGTTGAGGCAGTTCGTTTGACTCAGAACACCCTACTTCGAGAAGTTGATTCAGGGAAGGAAACTCAGGGTGACCTGTGTCTCTTTGGGCTTGTGAGAAACCACGGGGATGTCTGCTGAGTGCGCCCACGGAAACGGGGGCCTGCTGCAAGTAGCCTTGCTTTCCCGTTTGGAAGGCTGCGTTCATGCTGCCTTGAAGCTACCTGACATTCCCTGCTCTCGACAGGCCTGTTAGCCCTGTCAGAGTGCTTCGGGGAACGTTATGAGTCTGCTCTGTCTAAACCAGGTGCTTCCATGGCCGCGGCTCTGGTCCGCCTGCCAAGCTCTAGAGCTAGAGGGAACCTCAACGTGACAAGTTGCCTCCAGCGTAGGCCCCTAGTAGCCGTGCAGAAAGGGAGGCAGGCAGCTGTCTCCATGAGTTCTCAGTCGCTTAGAGGCTTTATTTTAAAGGAAGTAGTACACTTTGGAGAACTCCTAGGCCTCTCGGGTATGCACCACTTTCCCTCCAAGTTCACCGAGTACCTCCAGACCCCTGTGGGGCGGCTGAGCAACTTCGAGGCCCATTGGTTGACCACACCCACCACCCCCGGAGGCCCTCTGTGCGTGCCGCGCGATGGGCTACACACTGGACGTCCCGCGAGGAGCGCTACATTTCCAGAGCCCTCGAACAGCCTCAGGACAGCATTTCGGGTGAGTCCGACTTTGTCATGGCCCTTGTGTGAGCTGCCGTGGGAAAGCACTGTGCTTTGAATACTTCGAGGACCTCGTACCTGAAGTCACTCTGCCCGAGGAGAAAGTCAGCATCTTACCATGCCGTGTCGCTAACGGCACGCCCAGCACGAACACAGGCCTGGAAGTAAGGCCCCGAGTGGCGGTGCAGAAGCGGAGGCGTGCAGCAGTTTCCATGAGGCGGTGGCCTCGGCTCTGGGCACCTTCAACGGCAGCAGGGTTTTCTGGACACCTAGGAGGCTGGCGCGGGCCCCCTGTTCCCGGCAGGAACACTGAGTACCGCCAGGCCCACCTGGGTCTGCTAAGCAACATCCAGGCCCGTAGCCCTTTAGAGCCCCTCTGTGTATGCCGATCGTAGGGAAACGCGCTGCACTCCCCTTGGGAGCAGCGTAAGATACTCAGCACTCGCACACGTTCACGGACACCGTTCTGGCACGTCCCACATGGCGTTGAAGTCTTACGCATTACCCTAGGCTGAGCTGAACTCAGAGAAACCCTCGGCTTCGCAGTCCACCTAGGACCTCCTGCCTGAAGTCACCGTGCCTCCCAGAGAGAGTCGGCTTGCGTTCTTACTGCCATGTACGTCCCCTTCCTCCTGTGGCACTGCAGGCTTTGAATAGCCACACGCCCAGAGGAGCAGCTACGGCGTTCCTTGGTTGAAGCAGTTCGCTTGATGCAGAACACCCTACTTCGAGAAGTTGATTCAGGGAAGGAAACTCAGGGTGACCTGTGTCTCTTTGGGCTTGTGAGAAACCATGGGGATGTCTGCTGAGTGCGCCCACGGAAACGGGGGCCTGCTGCAAGTAGCCTTGCTTTCCCGTTTGGAAGGCTGCGTTCATGCTGCCTTGAAGCTACCTGACATTCCCTGCTCTCGACAGGCCTGTTAGCCCTGTCAGAGTGCTTCGGGGAACGTTATGAGTCTGCTCTGTCTAAACCAGGTGCTTCCATGGCCGCGGCTCTGGTCCGCCTGCCAAGCTCTAGAGCTAGAGGGAACCTCAACGTGACAAGTTGCCTCCAGCGTAGGCCCCTAGTAGCCGTGCAGAAAGGGAGGCAGGCAGCTGTCTCCATGAGTTCTCAGTAGCTTAGAGGCTTTATTTTAAAGGAAGTAGTACACTTTGGAGAACTCCTAGGCCTCTCGGGTATGCACCACTTTCCCTCCAAGTTCACCGAGTACCTCCAGACCCCTGTGGGGCGGCTGAGCAACTTCGAGGCCCATTGGTTGACCACACCCACCACCCCCGGAGGCCCTCTGTGCGTGCCGCGCGATGGGCTACACACTGGACGTCCCGCGAGGAGCGCTACATTTCCAGAGCCCTCGAACAGCCTCAGGACAGCATTTCGGGTGAGTCCGACTTTGTCATGGCCCTTGTGTGAGCTGCCGTGGGAAAACACTGTGCTTTGAATACTTCGAGGACCTCGTACCTGAAGTCACACTGCCCGAGGAGAAAGTCAGCATCTTACCATGCCGTGTCGCTAACGGCACGCCCAGCACGAACACAGGCCTGGAAGTAAGGTCCCGAGTGGCGGTGCAGAAGCGGAGGCGTGCAGCAGTTTCCATGAGGCGGAGGCCTCGGCTCTGGGCACCTTCAACGGCAGCAGGGTTTTCTGGACACCTAGGAGGCTGGCACGGGCCCCCTGTTCCCGGCAGGAACACTGAGTACCGCCAGGCCCACCTGGGTCTGCTAAGCAACATCCAGGCCCGTAGCCCTTTAGAGCTCCTCTGTGTATGCGCAGCGTAGGGAAACGAGCTGCACTCTCCTTGGGAGCAGCTTAAGGTACTCAGCACTCGCACACGTTCACGGACACCGTTCTGGCACGTCCCACATGGCGTCGAAGTCTTACGCATTACCCTAGGCTGAGCTGAACTCAGAGAAACCCTCTGCTTTGCAGTCCACCTAGGACCTCCTGCCTGAAGTCACCGTGCCTCCCAGAGAGAGTCGGCTTGCGTTCTTACTGCCATGTACGTCCCCTTCCTCCTGTGGCACTGCAGGCTTTGAATAGCCACAGGCCCAGAGGAGCAGCTACGGCGTTCCTTGGTTGAGGCAGTTCGTTTGACTCAAAACACCCTACGTCGAGAAGTTGATTCAGGGAAGGAAACTCAGGGTGACCTGTGTCTCTTTGGGCTTGTGAGAAACCACGGGGATGTCTGCTGAGTGCGCCCACGGAAACGGGGGCCTGCTGCAAGTAGCCTTGCTTTCCCGTTTGGAAGGCTGCGTTCATGCTGCCTTGAAGCTACCTGACATTCCCTGCTCTCGACAGGCCTGTTAGCCCTGTCAGAGTGCTTCGGGGAACGTTATGAGTCTGCTCTGTCTAAACCAGGTGCTTCCATGGCCGCGGCTCTGGTCCGCCTGCCAAGCTCTAGAGCTAGAGGGAACCTCAACGTGACAAGTTGCCTCCAGCGTAGGCCCCTAGTAGCCGTGCAGAAAGGGAGGCAGGCAGCTGTCTCCATGAGTTCTCAGTCGCTTAGAGGCTTTATTTTAAAGGAAGTAGTACACTTTGGAGGACTCCTAGGCCCCTCGGGCATGCATCACTTTCCCTCCAAGTTCACCGAGTACCTCCAGACCCCTGTGGGGCGGCTGAGCACTTCGAGGCCCATTGGTTGAACCCCCCCACCCGTGGAGGCCCTCTGTGCGTGCCGCGCGATGGGCTACACACTGGACGTCCCGCGAGGAGCGCTACATTTCCAGAGCCCTCGAACAGCCTCAGGACAGCATTTCGGGTGAGTCCGACTTTGTCATGGCCCTTGTGTGAGCTGCCGTGGGAAAGCACTGTGCTTTGAATACTTCGAGGACCTCGTACCTGAAGTCACTCTGCCCGAGGAGAAAGTCAGCATCTTACCATGCCGTGTCGCTAACGGCAGGCCCAGCACGAACACAGGCCTGGAAGTAAGGCCCCGAGTGGCGGTGCAGAAGCGGAGGCGTGCAGCAGTTTCCATGAGGCGGTGGCCTCGGCTCTGGGCACCTTCAACGGCAGCAGGGTTTTCTGGACACCTAGGAGGCTGGCGCGGGCCCCCTGTTCCCGGCAGAAACACTGAGTACCGCCAGGCCCACCTGGTTCTGCTAAGCAACATCCAGGCCCGTAGCCCTTTAGAGCCCCTCTGTGTATGCCGATCGTAGGGAAACGCGCTGCACTCCCCTTGGGAGCAGCGTAAGATACTCAGAACTCGCACACGTTCACGGACACCGTTCTGGCACGTCCCACATGGCGTCGAAGTCTTACGCATTACCCTAGGCTGAGCTGAACTCAGAGAAACCCTCTGCTTCGCAGTCCACCTAGGACCTCCTGCCTGAAGTCACCGTGCCTCCCAGAGAGAGTCGGCTTGCGTTCTTACTGCCATGTACGTCCCCTTCCTCCTGTGGCACTGCAGGCTTTGAATAGCCACAGGCCCAGAGGAGCAGCTACGGCGTTCCTTGGTTGAGGCAGTTCGTTTGACTCAGAACACCCTACTTCGAGAAGTTGATTCAGGGAAGGAAACTCAGGGTGACCTGTGTCTCTTTGGGCTTGTGAGAAACCACGGGGATGTCTGCTGAGTGCGCCCACGGAAACGGGGGCCTGCTGCAAGTAGCCTTGCTTTCCCGTTTGGAAGGCTGCGTTCATGCTGCCTTGAAGCTACCTGACATTCCCTGCTCTCGACAGGCCTGTTAGCCCTGTCAGAGTGCTTCGGGGAACGTTATGAGTCTGCTCTGTCTAAACCAGGTGCTTCCATGGCCGCGGCTCTGGTCCGCCTGCCAAGCTCTAGAGCTAGAGGGAACCTCAACGTGACAAGATGCCTCCAGCGTAGGCCCCTAGTAGCCGTGCAGAAAGGGAGGCAGGCAGCTGTCTCCATGAGTTTTCAGTCGCTTAGAGGCTTTATTTTAAAGGAAGTAGTACACTTTGGAGGACTCCTAGGCCCCTCGGGTATGCATCACTTTCCCTCCAAGTTCACCGAGTACCTCCAGACCCCTGTGGGGCGGCTGAGCACTTCGAGGCCCATTGGTTGAACCCCCCCACCCGCGGAGGCCCTCTGTGCGTGCCGCGCGATGGGCTACACACTGGACCTCCAGCGAGGAACGCTACATTTCCAGAGCCCTCGAACAGCCTCAGGACAGCATTTCGGGTGAGTCCGACTTTGTCATGGCCCTTGTGTGAGCTGCCGTGGGAAAGCACTGTGCTTTGAATACTTCGAGGACCTCGTACCTGAAGTCACTCTGCCCGAGGAGAAAGTCAGCATCTTACCATGCCGTGTCGCTAACGGCAGGCCCAGCACGAACACAGGCCTGGAAGTAAGGCCCCGAGTGGCGGTGCAGAAGCGGAGGCGTGCAGCAGTTTCCATGAGGCGGTGGCCTCGGCTCTGGGCACCTTCAACGGCAGCAGGGTTTTCTGGACACCTAGGAGGCTGGCGCGGGCCCCCTGTTCCCGGCAGAAACACTGAGTACCGCCAGGCCCACCTGGGTCTGCTAAGCAACATCCAGGCCCGTAGCCCTTTAGAGCCCCTCTGTGTATGCCGATCGTAGGGAAACGCGCTGCACTCCCCTTGGGAGCAGCGTAAGATACTCAGAACTCGCACACGTTCACGGACACCGTTCTGGCACGTCCCATATGGCGTCGAAGTCTTACGCATTACCCTAGGCTGAGCTGAACTCAGAGAAACCCTCTGCTTCGCAGTCCACCTAGGACCTCCTGCCTGAAGTCACCGTGCCTCCCAGAGAGAGTCGGCTTGCGTTCTTACTGCCATGTACGTCCCCTTCCTCCTGTGGCACTGCAGGCTTTGAATAGCCACAGGCCCAGAGGAGCAGCTACGGCGTTCCTTGGTTGAGGCAGTTCGTTTGACGCAGAACACCCTACTTCGAGAAGTTGATTCAGGGAAGGAAACTCAGGGTGACCTGTGTCTCTTTGGGCTTGTGAGAAACCACGGGGATGTCTGCTGAGTGCGCCCACGGAAACGGGGGCCTGCTGCAAGTAGCCTTGCTTTCCCGTTTGGAGGCTGCGTTCATGCTGCCTTGAAGCTACCTGACATTCCCTGCTCTCGACAGGCCTGTTAGCCCTGTCAGAGTGCTTCGGGGAACGTTATGAGTCTGCTCTGTCTAAACCAGGTGCTTCCATGGCCGCGGCTCTGGTCCGCCTGCCAAGCTCTAGAGCTAGAGGGAACCTCAACGTGACAAGTTGCCTCCAGCGTAGGCCCCTAGTAGCCGTGCAGAAAGGGAGGCAGGCAGCTGTCTCCATGAGTTCTCAGTCGCTTAGAGGCTTTATTTTAAAGGAAGTAGTACACTTTGGAGGACTCCTAGGCCTCTCGGGTATGCACCACTTTCCCTCCAAGTTCACCGAGTACCTCCAGACCCCTGTGGGGCGGCTGAGCAACTTCGAGGCCCATTGGTTGACCACACCCACCACCCCCGGAGGCCCTCTGTGCGTGCCGCGCGATGGGCTACACACTGGACGTCCCGCGAGGAGCGCTACATTTCCAGAGCCCTCGAACAGCCTCAGGACAGCATTTCGGGTGAGTCCGACTTTGTCATGGCCCTTGTGTGAGCTGCCGTGGGAAAACACTGTGCTTTGAATACTTCGAGGACCTCGTACCTGAAGTCACTCTGCCCGAGGAGAAAGTCAGCATCTTACCATGCCGTGTCGCTAACGGCACGCCCAGCACGAACACAGGCCTGGAAGTAAGGCCCCGAGTGGCGGTGCAGAAGCGGAGGCGTGCAGCAGTTTCCATGAGGCGGTGGCCTCGGCTCTGGGCACCTTCAACGGCAGCAGGGTTTTCTGGACACCTAGGAGGCTGGCGCGGGCCCCCTGTTCCCGGCAGGAACACTGAGTACCGCCAGGCCCACCTGGGTCTGCTAAGCAACATCCAGGCCCGTAGCCCTTTAGAGACCCTCTGTGTATGCCGATCGTAGGGAAACGCGCTGCACTCCCCTTGGGAACAGCGTAAGGTACTCAGCACTCGCACACGTTCACGGACACCGTTCTGGCACATCCCATATGGCGTTGAAGTCTTACGCATTACCCTAGGCTGAGCTGAACTCAGAGAAACCCTCGGCTTCGCAGTCCACCTAGGACCTCCTGCCTGAAGTCACCGTGCCTCCCAGAGAGAGTCGGCTTGCGTTCTTACTGCCATGTACGTCCCCTTCCTCCTGTGGCACTGCAGCCTTTGAATAGCCACACGCCCAGAGGAGCAGCTACGGCGTTCCTTGGTTGAAGCAGTTCGCTTGATGCAGAACACCCTACTTCGAGAAGTTGATTCAGGGAAGGAAACTCAGGGTGACCTGTGTCTCTTTGGGCTTGTGAGAAACCACGGGGATGTCTGCTGAGTGCGCCCACGGAAACGGGGGCCTGCTGCAAGTAGCCTTGCTTTCCCATTTGGAAGGCTGCGTTCATGCTGCCTTGAAGCTACCTGACATTCCCTGCTCTCGACAGGCCTGTTAGCCCTGTCAGAGTGCTTCGGGGAACGTTATGAGTCTGCTCTGTCTAAACCAGGTGCTTCCATGGCCGCGGCTCTGGTCCGCCTGCCAAGCTCTAGAGCTAGAGGGAACCTCAACGTGACAAGTTGCCTCCAGCGTAGGCCCCTAGTAGCCGTGCAGAAAGGGAGGCAGGCAGCTGTCTCCATGAGTCCTCAGTCGCTTAGAGGCTTTATTTTAAAGGAAGTAGTACACTTTGGAGGACTCCTAGGCCCCTCGGGTATGCATCACTTTCCCTCCAAGTTCACCGAGTACCTCCAGACCCCTGTGGGGCGGCTGAGCACTTCGAGGCCCATTGGTTGAACCCCCCCACCCGCGGAGGCCCTCTGTGCGTGCCGCGCGATGGGCTACACACTGGACCTCCAGCGAGGAGCGCTACATTTCCAGAGCCCTCGAACAGCCTCAGGACAGCATTTCGGGTGAGTCCGACTTTGTCATGGCCCTTGTGTGAGCTGCCGTGGGAAAGCACTGTGCTTTGAATACTTCGAGGACCTCGTACCTGAAGTCACTCTGCCCGAGGAGAAAGTCAGCATCTTACCATGCCGTGTCGCTAACGGCACGCCCAGCACGAACACAGGCCTGGAAGTAAGGCCCCGAGTGGCGGTGCAGAAGCGGAGGCGTGCATCAGTTTCCATGAGGCGGTGGCCTCGGCTCTGGGCACCTTCAACGGCAGCAGGGTTTTCTGGACACCTAGGAGGCTGGCGCGGGCCCCCTGTTCCCGGCAGAAACACTGAGTACCGCCAGGCCCACTTGGGTCTGCTAAGCAACATCCAGGCCCGTAGCCTTTTAGAGCCCCTCTGTGTATGCCGATCGTAGGGAAACGCGCTGCACTCCCCTTGGGAGCAGCGTAAGATACTCAGAACTCGCACACGTTCACGGACACCGTTCTGGCACGTCCCACATGGCGTCGAAGTCTTACGCATTACCCTAGGCTGAGCTGAACTCAGAGAAACCCTCTGCTTCGCAGTCCACCTAGGACCTCCTTCCTGAAGTCACCGAGCCTCCCAGATAGAGTCGGCTTGTGTTCTTACTGCCATGTACGTCCCCTTCCTCCTGTGGCACTGCAGGCTTTGAATAGCCACAGGCCCAGAGGAGCAGCTACGGCGTTCCTTGGTTGAGGCAGTTCGTTTGACGCAGAACACCCTACTTCGAGAAGTTGATTCAGGGAAGGAAACTCAGGGTGACCTGTGTCTCTTTGGGCTTGTGAGAAACCACGGGGATGTCTGCTGAGTGCGCCCACGGAAACGGGGACCTGCTGCAAGTAGCCTTGCTTTCCCGTTTGGAGGCTGCGTTCATGCTGCCTTGAAGCTACCTGACATTCCCTGCTCTCGACAGGCCTGTTAGCCCTGTCAGAGTGCTTCGGGGAACGTTATGAGTCTGCTCTGTCTAAACCAGGTGCTTCCATGGCCGCGGCTCTGGTCTGCCTGCCAAGCCCTAGAGCTAGAGGGAACCTCAATGTGACAAGTTGCCTCCAGCGTAGGCCCCTAGTAGCCGTGCAGGAAGGGAGGCAGGCAGCTGTCTCCATGAGTTCTCAGTAGCTTAGAGGCTTTATTTTAAAGGAAGTAGTACACTTTGGAGGACTCCTAGGCCTCTTGGGTATGCACCACTTTCCCTCTAAGTTCACCGAGTACCTCCAGACCCCTGTGGGGCGGCTGAGCAACTTCGAGGCCCATTGGTTGACCACACCCACCACCCCCGGAGGCCCTCTGTGCGTGCCGCGCGATGGGCTACACACTGGACCTCCAGCGAGGAACGCTACATTTCCAGAGCCCTCGAACAGCCTCAGGACAGCATTTCGGGTGAGTCCGACTTTGTCATGGCCCTTGTGTGAGCTGCCGTGGGAAAGCACTGTGCTTTGAATACTTCGAGGACCTCGTACCTGAAGTCACTCTGCCCGAGGAGAAAGTCAGCATCTTACCATGCCGTGTCGCTAACGGCACGCCCAGCACGAACTCAGGCCTGGAAGTAAGGCCCCGAGTGGCGGTGCAGAAGCGGAGGCGTGCATCAGTTTCCATGAGGCGGTGGCCTCGGCTCTGGGCACCTTCAACGGCAGCAGGGTTTTCTGGACACCTAGGAGGCTGGCACGGGCCCCCTGTTCCCGGCAGGAACACTGAGTACCGCCAGGCCCACCTGGGTCTGCTAAGCAACATCCAGGCCCGTAGCCCTTTAGAGCTCCTCTGTGTATGCCCAGCGTAGGGAATGCGCTGCACTCTCCTTGGGAGCAGCTTAAGGTACTCAGCACTCGCACACGTTCACGGACACCGTTCTGGCACGTCCCACATGGCGTTGAAGTCTTACGCATTACCCTAGGCTGAGCTGAACTCAGAGAAACCCTCGGCTTCGCAGTCCACCTAGGACCTCCTGCCTGAAGTCACCGTGCCTCCCAGAGAGAGTCGGCTTGCGTTCTTACTGCCATGTACGTCCCCTTCCTCCTGTGGCACTGCAGGCTTTGAATAGCCACAGGCCCAGAGGAGCAGCTACGGCGTTCCTTGGTTGAAGCAGTTCGCTTGATGCAGAACACCCTACTTCGAGAAGTTGATTCAGGGAAGGAAACTCAGGGTGACCTGTGTCTCTTTGGGCTTGTGAGAAACCACGGGGATGTCTGCTGAGTGCGCCCATGGAAACGGGGGCCTGCTGCAAGTAGCCTTGCTTTCCCGTTTGGAAGGCTGCGTTCATGCTGCCTTGAAGCTACCTGACATTCCCTGCTCTCGACAGGCCTGTTAGCCCTGTCAGAGTGCTTCGGGGAACGTTATGAGTCTGCTCTGTCTAAACCAGGTGCTTCCATGGCCGCGGCTCTGGTCCGCCTGCCAAGCTCTAGAGCTAGAGGGAACCTCAACGTGACAAGTTGCCTCCAGCGTAGGCCCCTAGTAGCCGTGCAGAAAGGGAGGCAGGCAGCTGTCTCCATGAGTTCTCAGTAGCTTAGAGGCTTTATTTTAAAGGAAGTAGTACACTTTGGAGGACTCCTAGGCCTCTCGGGTATGCACCACTTTCCCTCCAAGTTCACCGAGTACCTCCAGACCCCTGTGGGGCGGCTGAGCAACTTCGAGGCCCATTGGTTGACCACACCCACCACCCGCGGAGGCCCTCTGTGCGTGCCGCGCGATGGGCTACACACTGGACGTCCCGCGAGGAGCGCTACATTTCCAGAGCCCTCGAACAGCCTCAGGACAGCATTTCGGGTGAGTCCGACTTTGTCATGGCCCTTGTGTGAGCTGCCGTGGGAAAACACTGTGCTTTGAATACTTCGAGGACCTCGTACCTGAAGTCACTCTGCCCGAGGAGAAAGTCAGCATCTTACCATGCCGTGTCGCTAACGGCACTCCCAGCACGAACACAGGCCTGGAAGTAAGGCCCCGAGTGGCGGTGCAGAAGCGGAGGCGTGCAGCAGTTTCCATGAGGTGGTGGCCTCGGCTCTGGGCACCTTCAACGGCAGCAGGGTTTTCTGGACACCTAGGAGGCTGGCGCGGGCCCCCTGTTCCCGGCAGGAACACTGAGTACCACCAGGCCCACCTGGGTCTGCTAAGCAACATCCAGGCCCGTAGCCCTTTAGAGCCCCTCTGTGTATGCCGATCGTAGGGAAACGCGCTGCACTCCCCTTGGGAGCAGCGTAAGGTACTCAGCACTCGCACACGTTCACGGACACCGTTCTGGCACGTCCCACATGGCGTCGAAGTCTTACGCATTACCCTAGGCTGAGCTGAACTCAGAGAAACCCTCTGCTTCGCAGTCCACCTAGGACCTCCTGCCTGAAGTCACCGTGCCTCCCAGAGAGAGTCGGCTTGCGTTCTTACTGCCATGTACGTCCCCTTCCTCCTGTGGCACTGCAGGCTTTGAATAGCCACAGGCCCAGAGGAGCAGCTACGGCGTTCCTTGGTGGAGGCAGTTCGTTTGATGCAGAACACCCTACTTCGAGAAGTTGATTCAGGGAAGGAAACTCAGGGTGACCTGTGTCTCTTTGGGCTTGTGAGAAACCACGGGGATGTCTGCTGAGTGCGCCCACGGAAACGGGGGCCTGCTGCAAGTAGCCTTGCTTTCCCGTTTGGAAGGCTGCGTTCATGCTGCCTTGAAGCTACCTGACATTCCCTGCTCTCGACAGGCCTGTTAACCCTGTCAGAGTGCTTCAGGGAACGTTATGAGTCTGCTCTGTCTAAACCAGGTGCTTCCATGGCCGCGGCTCTGGTCCGCCTGCCAAGCTCTAGAGCTAGAGGGAACCTCAACGTGACAAGTTGCCTCCAGCGTAGGCCCCTAGTAGCCGTGCAGAAAGGGAGGCAGGCAGCTGTCTCCATGAGTTCTCAGTCGCTTAGAGGCTTTATTTTAAAGGAAGTAGTACACTTTGGAGGACTCCTAGGCCCCTCGGGTATGCATGACTTTCCCTCCAAGTTCACCGAGTACCTCCAGACCCCTGTGGGGCGGCTGAGCACTTCGAGGCCCATTGGTTGAACCCCCCCACCCGCGGAGGCCCTCTGTGCGTGCCGCGCGATGGGCTATACACTGGACGTCACTCGAGGAGCGCTACATTTCCAGAGCCCTCGAACAGCCTCAGGACAGCATTTCGGGTGAGTCCGACTTTGTCATGGCCCTTGTGTGAGCTGCCGTGGGAAAGCACTGTGCTTTGAATACTTCGAGGACCTCGTACCTGAAGTCACTCTGCCCGAGGAGAAAGTCAGCATCTTACCATGCCGTGTCGCTAACGGCACGCCCAGCACGAACACAGGCCTGGAAGTAAGGCCCCGAGTGGCGGTGCAGAAGCGGAGGCGTGCAGCAGTTTCCATGAGGCGGAGGCCTCGGCTCTGGGCACCTTCAACGGCAGCAGGGTTTTCTGGACACCTAGGAGGCTGGCGCGGGCCCCCTGTTCCCGGCAGGAACACTGAGTACCGCCAGGCCCACCTGGGTCTGCTAAGCAACATCCAGGCCCGTAGCCCTTTAGAGACCCTCTGTGTATGCCGATCGTAGGGAAACACGCTGCACTCCCCTTGGGAGCAGCGTAAGGTACTCAGCACTCGCACACGTTCACGGACACCGTTCTGGCACGTCCCACATGGCGTCGAAGTCTTACACATTACCCTAGGCTGAGCTGAACTCAGAGAAACCCTCTGCTTCGCAGTCCACCTAGGACCTCCTGCCTGAAGTCACCGAGCCTCCCAGAGAGAGTCGGCTTGTGTTCTTACTGCCATGTACGTCCCCTTCCTCCTGTGGCACTGCAGGCTTTGAATAGCCACAGGCCCAGAGGAGCAGCTACGGCGTTCCTTGGTTGAGGCAGTTCGTTTGACTCAGAACACCCTACTTCGAGAAGTTGATTCAGGGAAGGAAACTCAGGGTGACCTGTGTCTCTTTGGACTTGTGAGAAACCACGGGGATGTCTGCTGAGTGCGCCCACGGAAACGGGGGCCTGCTGCAAGTAGCCTTGCTTTCCCGTTTGGAAGGCTGCGTTCATGCTGCCTTGAAGCTACCTGACATTCCCTGCTCTCGACAGGCCTGTTAGCCCTGTCAGAGTGCTTCGGGGAACGTTATGAGTCTGCTCTGTGTAAACCAGGTGCTTCCATGGCCGCGGCTCTGGTCCGCCTGCCAAGCTCTAGAGCTAGAGGGAACCTCAACGTGACAAGTTGCCTCCAGCGTAGGCCCCTAGTAGCCGTGCAGAAAGGGAGGCAGGCAGCTGTCTCCATGAGTTCTCAGTCGCTTAGAGGCTTTATTTTAAAGGAAGTAGTACACTTTGGAGGACTCCTAGGCCCCTCGGGTATGCATCACTTTCCCTCCAAGTTCACCGAGTACCTCCAGACCCCTGTGGGGCGGCTGAGCACTTCGAGGCCCATTGGTTGAACCCCCCCACCCGCGGAGGCCCTCTGTGCGTGCCGCGCGATGGGCTATACACTGGACGTCACTCGAGGAGCGCTACATTTCCAGAGCCCTCGAACAGCCTCAGGACAGCATTTCGGGTGAGTCCGACTTTGTCATGGCCCTTGTGTGAGCTGCCGTGGGAAAGCACTGTGCTTTGAATACTTCGAGGACCTCGTACCTGAAGTCACTCTGCCCGAGGAGAAAGTCAGCATCTTACCATGCCGTGTCGCTAACGGCACGCCCAGCACGAACACAGGCCTGGAAGTAAGGCCCCGAGTGGCGGTGCAGAAGCGGAGGCGTGCAGCAGTTTCCATGAGGCGGAGGCCTCGGCTCTGGGCACCTTCAACGGCAGCAGGGTTTTCTGGACACCTAGGAGGCTGGCGCGGGCCCCCTGTTCCCGGCAGGAACACTGAGTACCGCCAGGCCCACCTGGGTCTGCTAAGCAACATCCAGGCCCGTAGCCCTTTAGAGCCCCTCTGTGTATGCCGATCGTAGGGAAACACGCTGCACTCCCCTTGGGAGCAGCGTAAGGTACTCAGCACTCGCACACGTTCACGGACACCGTTCTGGCACGTCCCACATGGCGTCGAAGTCTTACACATTACCCTAGGCTGAGCTGAACTCAGAGAAACCCTCTGCTTCGCAGTCCACCTAGGACCTCCTTCCTGAAGTCACCGAGCTTCCCAGAGAGAGTCGGCTTGTGTTCTTACTGCCATGTACGTCCCCTTCCTCCTGTGGCACTGCAGGCTTTGAATAGCCATAGGCCCAGAGGAGCAGCTACGGCGTTCCTTGGTTGAAGCAGTTCGTTTGACGCAGAACACCCTACTTCGAGAAGTTGATTCAGGGAAGGAAACTCAGGGTGACCTGTGTCTCTTTGGGCTTGTGAGAAACCACGGGGATGTCTGCTGAGTGCGCCCACGGAAACGGGGGCCTGCTGCAAGTAGCCTTGCTTTCCCGTTTGGAGGCTGCGTTCATGCTGCCTTGAAGCTACCTGACATTCCCTGCTCTCGACAGGTCTGTTAGCCCTGTCAGAGTGCTTCGGGGAACGTTATGAGTCTGCTCTGTCTAAACCAGGTGCTTCCATGCCCGCGGCTCTGGTCTGCCTGCCAAGCTCTAGAGCTAGAGGGAACCTCAACGTGACAAGTTGCCTCCAGCGTAGGCCCCTAGTAACCGTGCAGAAAGGGAGGCAGGCAGCTGTCTCCATGAGTTCTCAGTAGCTTAGAGGCTTTATTTTAAAGGAAGTAGTACACTTTGGAGAACTCCTAGGCCTCTCGGGTATGCACCACTTTCCCTCCAAGTTCACCGAGTACCTCCAGACCCCTGTGGGGCGGCTGAGCAACTTCGAGGCCCATTGGTTGACCACACCCACCACCCCCGGAGGCCCTCTGTGCGTGCCGCGCGATGGGCTACACACTGGACGTCCCGCGAGGAGCGCTACATTTCCAGAGCCCTCGAACAGCCTCAGGACAGCATTTCGGGTGAGTCCGACTTTGTCATGGCCCTTGTGTGAGCTGCCGTGGGAAAGCACTGTGCTTTGAATACTTCGAGGACCTCGTACCTGAAGTCACTCTGCCCGAGGAGAAAGTCAGCATCTTACCATGCCGTGTCGCTAACGGCACGCCCAGCACGAACACAGGCCTGGAAGTAAGGCCCCGAGTGGCGGTGCAGAAGCGGAGGCGTGCATCAGTTTCCATGAGGCGGTGGCCTCGGCTCTGGGCACCTTCAACGGCAGCAGGGTTTTCTGGACACCTAGGAGGCTGGCACGGGCCCCCTGTTCCCGGCAGGAACACTGAGTACCGCCAGGCCCACCTGGGTCTGCTAAGCAACATCCAGGCCCGTAGCCCTTTAGAGCTCCTCTGTGTAAGCCCAGCGTAGGGAATGCGCTGCACTCTCCTTGGGAGCAGCTTAAGGTACTCAGCACTCGCACACGTTCACGGACACCGTTCTGGCACGTCCCACATGGCGTTGAAGTCTTACGCATTACCCTAGGCTGAGCTGAACTCAGAGAAACCCTCGGCTTCGCAGTCCACCTAGGACCTCCTGCCTGAAGTCACCGTGCCTCCCAGAGAGAGTCGGCTTGCGTTCTTACTGCCATGTACGTCCCCTTCCTCCTGTGGCACTGCAGGCTTTGAATAGCCACAGGCCCAGAGGAGCAGCTACGGCGTTCCTTGGTTGAAGCAGTTCGCTTGATGCAGAACACCCTACTTCGAGAAGTTGATTCAGGGAAGGAAACTCAGGGTGACCTGTGTCTCTTTGGGCTTGTGCGAAACCACGGGGATGTCTGCTGAGTGCGCCCACGGAAACGGGGGCCTGCTGCAAGTAGCCTTGCTTTCCCGTTTGGAAGGCTGCGTTCATGCTGCCTTGAAGCTACCTGACATTCCCTGCTCTCGACAGGCCTGTTAGCCCTGTCAGAGTGCTTCGGGGAACGTTATGAGTCTGCTCTGTCTAAACCAGGTGCTTCCATGGCCGCGGCTCTGGTCCGCCTGCCAAGCTCTAGAGCTAGAGGGAACCTCAACGTGACAAGTTGCCTCCAGCGTAGGCCCCTAGTAGCCGTGCAGAAAGGGAGGCAGGCAGCTGTCTCCATGAGTTCTCAGTAGCTTAGAGGCTTTATTTTAAAGGAAGTAGTACACTTTGGAGAACTCCTAGGCCTCTCGGGTATGCACCACTTTCCCTCCAAGTTCAACGAGTACCTCCAGACCCCTGTGGGGCGGCTGAGCAACTTCGAGGCCCATTGGTTGACCACACCCACCACCCCCGGAGGCCCTCTGTGCGTGCCGCGCGATGGGCTACACACTGGACGTCCCGCGAGGAGCGCTACATTTCCAGAGCCCTCGAACAGCCTCAGGACAGCATTTCGGGTGAGTCCGACTTTGTCATGGCCCTTGTGTGAGCTGCCGTGGGAAAACACTGTGCTTTGAATACTTCGAGGACCTCGTACCTGAAGTCACTCTGCCCGAGGAGAAAGTCAGCATCTTACCATGCCGTGTCGCTAACGGCACGCCCAGCACGAACACAGGCCTGGAAGTAAGGCCCCGAGTGGCGGTGCAGAAGCGGAGGCGTGCAGCAGTTTCTATGAGGCGGTGGCCTCGGCTCTGGGCAACTTCAACGGCAGCAGGGTTTTCTGGACACCTAGGAGGCTGGCGCGGGCCCCCTGTTCCAGGCAGGAACACTGAGTACCGCCAGGCCCACCTGGGTCTGCTAAGCAACATCCAGGCCCGTAGCCCTTTAGAGCTCCTCTGTGTATGCCCAGCGTAGGGAAACGCGCTGCACTCTCCTTGGGAGCAGCGTAAGGTACTCAGCACTCGCACACGTTCACGGACACCGTTCTGGCACGTCCCACATGGCGTCGAAGTCTTACGCATTACCCTAGGCTGAGCTGAACTCAGAGAAACCCTCTGCTTCGCAGTCCACCTAGGACCTCCTTCCTGAAGTCACCGAGCCTCCCAGAGAGAGTCGGCTTGTGTTCTTACTGCCATGTACGTCCCCTTCCTCCTGTGGCACTGCAGGCTTTGAATAGCCACAGGCCCAGAGGAGCAGCTACGGCGTTCCTTGGTTGAGGCAGTTCGTTTGACGCAGAACACCCTACTTCGAGAAGTTGATTCAGGGAAGGAAACTCAGGGTGACCTGTGTCTCTTTGGGCTTGTGAGAAACCACGGGGATGTCTGCTGAGTGCGCCCACGGAAACGGGGGCCTGCTGCAAGTAGCCTTGCTTTCCCGTTTGGAAGGCTGCGTTCATGCTGCCTTGAAGCTACCTGACATTCCCTGCTCTCGACAGGCCTGTTAGCCCTTTCAGAGTGCTTCGGGGAACGTTATGAGTCTGCTCTGTCTAAACCAGGTGCTTCCATGGCCGCGGCTCTGGTCCGCCTGCCAAGCTCTAGAGCTAGAGGGAACCTCAACGTGACAAGTTGCCTCCAGCGTAGGCCCCTAGTAGCCGTGCAGAAAGGGAGGCAGGCAGCTGTCTCCATGAGTTCTCAGTCGCTTAGAGGCTGTATTTTAAAGGAAGTAGTACACTTTGGAGGACTCCTAGGCCCCTCGGGTATGCATCACTTTCCCTCCAAGTTCACCGAGTACCTCCAGACCCCTGTGGGGCGGCTGAGCACTTCGAGGCCCATTGGTTGAACGCCCCCACCCGCGGAGACCCTCTGTGTGAGCCGCGCGATGGGCTATACACTGGACGTCCCTCGAGGAGCGCTACATTTCCAGAGCCCTCGAACAGCCTCAGGACAGCATTTCGGGTGAGTCCGACTTTGTCATGGCCCTTGTGTGAGCTGCCGTGGGAAAGCACTGTGCTTTGAATACTTCGAGGACCTCGTACCTGAAGTCACTCTGCCCGAGGAGAAAGTCAGCATCTTACCATGCCGTGTCGCTAACGGCACGCCCAGCACGAACACAGGCCTGGAAGTAAGGCCCCGAGTGGCGGTGCAGAAGCGGAGGCGTGCAGCAGTTTCCATGAGGCGGAGGCCTCGGCTCTGGGCACCTTCAACGGCAGCAGGGTTTTCTGGACACCTAGGAGGCTGGCGCGGGCCCCCTGTTCCCGGCAGGAACACTGAGTACCGCCAGGCCCACCTGGGTCTGCTAAGCAACATCCAGGCCCGTAGCCCTTTAGAGCCCCTCTGTGTATGCCGATCGTAGGGAAACGCGCTGCACTCCCCTTGGGAGCAGCGTAAGGTACTCAGCACTCGCACACGTTCACGGACACCGTTCTGGCACGTCCCACATGGCGTCGAAGTCTTACGCATTACCCTAGGCTGAGCTGAACTCAGAGAAACCCTCGGCTTCGCAGTCCACCTAGGACCTCCTGCCTGAAGTCACCGTGCCTCCCAGAGCGAGGCGGCTTGCGTTCTTACTGCCATGTACGTCCCCTTCCTCCTGTGGCACTGCAGGCTTTGAATAGCCACAGGCCCAGAGGAGCAGCTACGGCGTTCCTTGGTTGAGGCAGTTCGCTTGATGTAGAACACCCTACTTCGAGAAGTTGATTCAGGGAAGGAAACTCAGGGTGACCTGTGTCTCTTTGGGCTTGTGAGAAACCACGGGGATGTCTGCTGAGTGCGCCCACGGAAACGGGGGCCTGCTGCAAGTAGCCTTGCTTTCCCGTTTGGAAGGCTGCGTTCATGCTGCCTTGAAGCTACCTGACATTCCCTGCTCTCGACAGGCCTGTTAGCCCTGTCAGAGTGCTTCGGGGAACGTTATGAGTCTGCTCTGTCTAAACCAGGTGCTTCCATGGCCGCGGCTCTGTTCCGCCTGCCAAGCTCTAGAGCTAGAGGGAACCTCAACATGACAAGTTGCCTCCAGCGTAGGCCCCTAGTAGCCGTGCAGAAAGGGAGGCAGGCAGCTGTCTCCATGAGTTCTCAGTAGCTTAGAGACTTTATTTTAAAGGAAGTAGTACACTTTGGAGGACTCCTAGGCCTCTCGGGTATGCACCACTTTCCCTCCAAGTTCACCGAGTACCTCCAGACCCCTGTGGGGCGGCTGAGCAACTTCGAGGCTCATTGGTTGACCACACCCACCACCCCCGGTGGCCCTCTGTGCGTGCCGCGCGATGGGCTACACACTGGACGTCCCGCGAGGAGCGCTACATTTCCAGAGCCCTCGAACAGCCTCAGGACAGCATTTCGGGTGAGTCCGACTTTGTCATGGCCCTTGTGTGAGCTGCCGTGGGAAAACACTGTGCTTTGAATACTTCGAGGACCTCGTACCTGAAGTCACTCTGCCCGAGGAGAAAGTCAGCATCTTACCATGCCGTGTCGCTAACGGCACACCCAGCACGAACACAGGCCTGGAAGTAAGGCCCCGAGTGGCGGTGCAGAAGCGGAGGCGTGCAGCAGTTTCCATGAGGCGGTGGCCTCGGCTCTGGGCACCTTCAACGGCAGCAGGGTTTTCTGGACACATAGGAGACTGGCGCGGGCCCCCTGTTCCCGGCAGGAACACTGAGTACCACCAGGCCCACCTGGGTCTGCTAAGCAACATCCAGGCCCGTAGCCCTTTAGAGCCCCTTTATGTATGCCGATCGTAGGGAAACGCGCTGCACTCCCCTTGGGAGCAGCGTAAGGTACTCAGCACTCGCACACGTTCACGGACACCGTTCTGGCACGTCCCACATGGCGTCGAAGTCTTACGCATTACCCTAGGCTGAGCTGAACTCAGAGAAACCCTCGGCTTCGCAGTCCACCTAGGACCTCCTGCCTGAAGTCACCGTGCCTCCCAGAGAGAGTCGGCTTGCGTTCTTACTGCCATGTACGTCCCCTTCCTCCTGTGGCACTGCAGGCTTTGAATAGCCACAGGCCCAGAGGAGCAGCTACGGCGTTCCTTGGTTGAAGCAGTTCGCTTGATGCAGAACACCCTACTTCGAGAAGTTGATTCAGGGAAGGAAACTCAGGGTGACCTGTGTCTCTTTGGGCTTGTGAGAAACCACGGGGATGTCTGCTGAGTGCGCCCATGGAAACGGGGGCCTGCTGCAAGTAGCCTTGCTTTCCCGTTTGGAAGGCTGCGTTCATGCTGCCTTGAAGCTACCTGACATTCCCTGCTCTCGACAGGCCTGTTAGCCCTGTCAGAGTGCTTCGGGGAACGTTATGAGTCTGCTCTGTCTAAACCAGGTGCTTCCATGGCCGCGGCTCTGGTCCACCTGCCAAGCTCTAGAGCTAGAGGGAACCTCAACATGACAAGTTGCCTCCAGCGTAGGCCCCTAGTAGCCGTGCAGAAAGGGAGGCAGGCAGCTGTCTCCATGAGTTCTCAGTAGCTTAGAGACTTTATTTTAAAGGAAGTAGTACACTTTGGAGGACTCCTAGGCCTCTCGGGTATGCACCACTTTCCCTCCAAGTTCACCGAGTACCTCCAGACCCCTGTGGGGCGGCTGAGCAACTTCGAGGCTCATTGGTTGACCACACCCACCACCCCCGGAGGCCCTCTGTGCGTGCCGCGCGATGGGCTACACACTGGACGTCCCGCGAGGAGCGCTACATTTCCAGAGCCCTCGAACAGCCTCAGGACAGCATTTCGGGTGAGTCCGACTTTGTCATGGCCCTTGTGTGAGCTGCCGTGGGAAAACACTGTGCTTTGAATACTTCGAGGACCTCGTACCTGAAGTCACTCTGCCCGAGGAGAAAGTCAGCATCTTACCATGCCGTGTCGCTAACGGCACACCCAGCACGAACACAGGCCTGGAAGTAAGGCCCCGAGTGGCGGTGCAGAAGCGGAGGCGTGCAGCAGTTTCCATGAGGCGGTGGCCTCGGCTCTGGGCACCTTCAACGGCAGCAGGGTTTTCTGGACACATAGGAGACTGGCGCGGGCCCCCTGTTCCCGGCAGGAACACTGAGTACCACCAGGCCCACCTGGGTCTGCTAAGCAACATCCAGGCCCGTAGCCCTTTAGAGCCCCTTTATGTATGCCGATCGTAGGGAAACGCGCTGCACTCCCCTTGGGAGCAGCGTAAGGTACTCAGCACTCGCACACGTTCACGGACACCGTTCTGGCACGTCCCACATGGCGTCGAAGTCTTATGCATTACCCTAGGCTGAGCTGAACTCAGAGAAACCCTCGGCTTCGCAGTCCACCTAGGACCTCCTGCCTGAAGTCACCGTGCCTCCCAGAGAGAGTCGGCTTGCGTTCTTACTGCCATGTACGTCCCCTTCCTCCTGTGGCACTGCAGGCTTTGAATAGCCACAGGCCCAGAGGAGCAGCTACGGCGTTCCTTGGTTGAAGCAGTTCGCTTGATGCAGAACACCCTACTTCGAGAAGTTGATTCAGGGAAGGAAACTCAGGGTGACCTGTGTCTCTTTGGGCTTGTGAGAAACCACGGGGATGTCTGCTGAGTGCGCCCACGGAAACGGGGGCCTGCTGCAAGTAGCCTTGCTTTCCCGTTTGGAAGGCTGCGTTCATGCTGCCTTGAAGCTACCTGACATTCCCTGCTCTCGACAGGCCTGTTAGCCCTGTCAGAGTGCTTCGGGGAACGTTATGAGTCTGCTCTGTCTAAACCAGGTGCTTCCATGGCCGCGGCTCTGGTCCACCTGCCAAGCTCTAGAGCTAGAGGGAACCTCAACGTGACAAGTTGCCTCCAGCGTAGGCCCCTAGTAGCCGTACAGAAAGGGAGGCAGGCAGCTGTCTCCATGAGTTCTCAGTAGCTTAGAGGCTTTATTTTAAAGGAAGTAGTACACTTTGGAGGACTCCTAGGCCTCTCGGGTATGCACCACTTTCCCTCCAAGTTCACCGAGTACCTCCAGACCCCTGTGGGGCGGCTGAGCAACTTCGAGGGCCATTGGTTGACCACACCCACCACCCCCGGAGGCCCTCTGTGCGTGCCGCCCGATGGGCTACACACTGGACGTCCCGCGAGGAGCGCTACATTTCCAGAGCCCTCGAGCAGCCTCAGGACAGCATTTCGGGTGAGTCCGACTTTGTCATGGCCCTTGTGTGAGCTGCCGTGGGAAAACACTGTGCTTTGAATACTTCGAGGACCTCGTACCTGAAGTCACTCTGCCCGAGGAGAAAGTCAGCATCTTACCATGCCGTGTCGCTAACGGCACGCCCAGCACGAACACAGGCCTGGAAGTAAGGCCCCGAGTGGCGGTGCAGAAGCGGAGGCGTGCAGCAGTTTCCATGAGGCGGTGGCCTCGGCTCTGGGCACCTTCAACGGCAGCAGGGTTTTCTGGACACCTAGGAGGCTGGCGCGGGCCCCCTGTTCCCGGCAGGAACACTGAGTACCGCCAGGCCCACCTGGGTCTGCTAAGCAACATCCAGGCCTGTAGCCCTTTAGAGCCCCTCTGTGTATGCCGATCGTAGGGAAACGCGCTGCACTCCCCTTGGGAGCAGCGTAAGGTACTCAGCACTCGCACACGTTCACGGACATCGTTCTGGCACGTCCCACATGGCGTCGAAGTCTTACGCATTACCCTAGGCTGAGCTGAACTCAGAGAAACCCTCGGCTTCGCAGTCCACCTAGGACCTCCTGCCTGAAGTCACCGTGCCTCCCAGAGAGAGTCGGCTTGCGTTCTTACTGCCATGTACGTCCCCTTCCTCCTGTGGCACTGCAGGCTTTGAACAGCCACAGGCCCAGAGGAGCAGCTACGGCGTTCCTTGGTTGAGGCAGTTCGCTTGATGCAGAACACCCTACTTCGAGAAGTTGATTCAGGGAAGGAAATTCAGGGTGACCTGTGTCTCTTTGGGCTTGTGAGAAACCACGGGGATGTCTGCTGAGTGCGCCCTCGGAAACGGGGGCCTGCTGCAAGTAGCCTTGCTTTCCGGTTTGGAAGGCTGCGTTCATGCTGCCTTGAAGCTACTTGACATTCCCTGCTCTCGACAGGCCTGTTAGCCCTGTCAGAGTGCTTCGGGGAACGTTATGAGTCGCTCTGTCTAAACCAGGTGCTTCCATGGCCGCGGCTCTGGTTCGCCTGCCAAGCTCTAGAGCTAGAGGGAACCTCAACGTGACAAGTTGTCTCCAGCGTAGGCCCCTAGTAGCCGTGCAGAAAGGGAGGCAGGCAGCTGTCTCCATGAGTTCTCAGTCGCTTAGAGGCTTTATTTTAAAGGAAGTAGTACACTTTGGAGGACTCCTAGGCCCCTCGGGTATGCATGACTTTCCCTCCAAGTTCACCGAGTACCTCCAGACCCCTGTGGGGCGGCTGAGCAACTTCGAGGCCCATTGGTTGACCACACCCACCACCCCCGGAGGCCCTCTGTGCGTGCCGCGCGATGGGCTACACACTGGACGTCCCGCGAGGAGCGCTACATTTCCAGAGCCCTCGAACAGCCTCAGGACAGCATTTCGGGTGAGTCCGACTTTGTCATGGCCCTTGTGTGAGCTGCCGTGGGAAAACACTGTGCTTTGAATACTTCGAGGACCTCGTACCTGAAGTCACTCTGCCCGAGGAGAAAGTCAGCATCTTACCATGCCGTGTCGCTAACGGCACGCCCAGCACGAACACAGGCCTGGAAGTAAGGCCCCGAGTGGCGGTGCAGAAGCGGAGGCGTGCATCAGTTTCCATGAGGCGGAGGCCTCGGCTCTGGGCACCTTCAACGGCAGCAGGGTTTTCTGGACACCTAGGAGGCTGGCGCGGGCCCCCTGTTCCCGGCAGGAACACTGAGTACCGCCAGGCCCACCTGGGTCTGCTAAGCAACATCCAGGCCCGTAGCCCTTTAGAGCCCCTCTGTGTATGCCGATCGTAGGGAAACGCGATGCACTCCCCTTGGGAGCAGCGTAAGGTACTCAGCACTCGCACACGTTCACGGACACCGTTCTGGCACGTCCCACATGGCGTCGAAGTCTTACGCATTACCCTAGGCTGAGCTGAACTCAGAGAAACCCTCTGCTTCGCAGTCCACCTAGGACCTCCTGCCTGAAGTCACCGAGCCTCCCAGAGAGAGTCGGCTTGCGTTCTTACTGCCATGTACGTCCCCTTCCTCCTGTGGCACTGCAGGCTTTGAATAGCCACAGGCCCAGAGGAGCAGCTACGGCGTTCCTTGGTTGAAGCAGTTCGCTTGACGCAGAACACCCTACTTCGAGAAGTTGATTCAGGGAAGGAAACTCAGGGTGACCTGTGTCTCTTTGGGCTTGTGAGAAACCACGGGGATGTCTGCTGAGTGCGCCCACGGAAACGGGGGCCTGCTGCAAGTAGCCTTGCTTTCCCATTTGGAAGGCTGCGTTCATGCTGCCTTGAAGCTACCTGACATTCCGTGCTCTCGACAGGCCTGTTAGCCCTGTCAGAGTGCTT
This sequence comes from Pseudorca crassidens, assembly GCF_039906515.1. Taxonomy (NCBI): domain Eukaryota; kingdom Metazoa; phylum Chordata; class Mammalia; order Artiodactyla; family Delphinidae; genus Pseudorca; species Pseudorca crassidens. The sequence continues at coordinate 30,533,894 of NC_090306.1, read as the reverse complement.
CGGGGAACGTTATGAGTCTGCTCTGTGTAAACCAGGTGCTTCCATGGCCGCGGCTCTGGTCCGCCTGCCAAGCTCTAGAGCTAGAGGGAACCTCAACGTGACAAGTTGCCTCCAGCGTAGGCCCCTAGTAGCCGTGCAGAAAGGGAGGCAGGCAGCTGTCTCCATGAGTTCCCAGTCGCTTAGAGGCTTTATTTTAAAGGAAGTAGTACACTTTGGAGGACTCCTAGGCCCCTCGGGTATGCATGACTTTCCCTCCAAGTTCACCGAGTACCTCCAGACCCCTGTGGGGCGGCTGAGCAACTTCGAGGCCCATTGGTTGACCACACCCACCACCCCCGGAGGCCCTCTGTGCGTGCCGCGCGATGGGCTACACACTGGACGTCCCGCGAGGAGCGCTACATTTCCAGAGCCCTCGAACAGCCTCAGGACAGCATTTCGGGTGAGTCCGACTTTGTCATGGCCCTTGTGTGAGCTGCCGTGGGAAAACACTGTGCTTTGAATACTTCGAGGACCTCGTACCTGAAGTCACTCTGCCCGAGGAGAAAGTCAGCATCTTACCATGCCGTGTCGCTAACGGCACGCCCAGCACGAACACAGGCCTGGAAGTAAGGCCCCGAGTGGCGGTGCAGAAGCGGAGGCGTGCATCAGTTTCCATGAGGCGGAGGCCTCGGCTCTGGGCACCTTCAACGGCAGCAGGGTTTTCTGGACACCTAGGAGGCTGGCGCGGGCCCCCTGTTCCCGGCAGGAACACTGAGTACCGCCAGGCCCACCTGGGTCTGCTAAGCAACATCCAGGCCCGTAGCCCTTTAGAGCCCCTCTGTGTATGCCGATCGTAGGGAAACGCGCTGCACTCCCCTTGGGAGCAGCGTAAGGTACTCAGCACTCGCACACGTTCACGGACACCGTTCTGGCACGTCCCACATGGCGTCGAAGTCTTACGCATTACCCTAGGCTGAGCTGAACTCAGAGAAACCCTCGGCTTCGCAGTCCACCTAGGACCTCCTGCCTGAAGTCACCGTGCCTCCCAGAGAGAGTCGGCTTGCGTTCTTACTGCCATGTACGTCCCCTTCCTCCCGTGGCACTGCAGGCTTTGAATAGCCACAGGCCCAGAGGAGCAGCTACGGCGTTCCTTGGTTGAAGCAGTTCGCTTGACGCAGAACACCCTACTTCGAGAAGTTGATTCAGGGAAGGAAACTCAGGGTGACCTGTGTCTCTTTGGGCTTGTGAGAAACCACGGGGATGTCTGCTGAGTGCGCCCACGGAAACGGGGGACTGCTGCAAGTAGCCTTGCTTTCCCGTTTGGAAGGCTGCGTTCATGCTGCCTTGAAGCTACCTGACATTCCCTACTCTCGACAGGCCTGTTAGCCCTGTCAGAGTGCTTCGGGGAACGTTATGAGTCTGCTCTGTCTAAACCAGGTGCTTCCATGGCCGCGGCTCTGGTCCGCCTGCCAAGCTCTAGAGCTAGAGGGAACCTCAACGTGACAAGTTGCCTCCAGCGTAGGCCCCTAGTAGCCGTGCAGAAAGGGAGGCAGGAAGCTGTCTCCATGAGTTCTCAGTCGCTTAGAGGCTTTATTTTAAAGGAAGTAGTACACTTTGGAGGACTCCTAGGCCCCTCGGGTATGCATGACTTTCCCTCCAAGTTCACCGAGTACCTCCAGACACCTGTGGGGCTGGTGAGCAACTTCGAGGCCCATTGGTTGACCACACCCACCACCCCCGGAGGCCCTCTGTGCGTGCCGCGCGATGGGCTACACACTGGACGTCCCTCGAGGAGCGCTACATTTCCAGAGCCCTCGAACAGCCTCAGGACAGCATTTCGGGTGAGTCCGACTTTGTCATGGCCCTTGTGTGAGCTGCCGTGGGGAAGCACTGTGCTTTGAATACTTCGAGGACCTCGTACCTGAAGTCACTCTGCCCGAGGAGAAAGTCAGCATCTTACCATGCCGTGTCGCTAACGGCACGCCCAGCACGAACACAGGCCTGGAAGTAAGGCCCCGAGTGGCGGTGCAGAAGCGGAGGCGTGCATCAGTTTCCATGAGGCGGTGGCCTCGGCTCTGGGCACCTTCAACGGCAGCAGGGTTTTCTGGACACCTAGGAGGCTGGCGCGGGCCCCCTGTTCCCGGCAGGAACACTGAGTACCGCCAGGCCCACCTGGGTCTGCTAAGCAACATCCAGGCCCGTAGCCCTTTAGAGCTCCTCTGTGTATGCGCAGCGTAGGGAAACGCGCTGCACTCTCCTTGGGAGCAGCTTAAGGTACTCAGCACGCGCACACGTTCACGGACACCGTTCTGGCACGTCCCACATGGCGTCGAAGTCTTACGCATTACCCTAGGCTGAGCTGAACTCAGAGAAACCCTCTGCTTCGCAGTCCACCTAGGACCTCCTGCCTGAAGTCACCGAGCCTCCCAGAGAGAGTCGGCTTGCGTTCTTACTGCCATGTACGTCCCCTTCCTCCTGTGGCACTGCAGGCTTTGAATAGCCACAGGCCCAGAGGAGCAGCTACGGCGTTCCTTGGTTGAAGCAGTTCGCTTGACGCAGAACACCCTACTTCGAGAAGTTGATTCAGGGAAGGAAACTCAGGGTGACCTGTGTCTCTTTGGGCTTGTGAGAAACCACGGGGATGTCTGCTGAGTGCGCCCACGGAAACGGGGGCCTGCTGCAAGTAGCCTTGCTTTCCCATTTGGAAGGCTGCGTTCATGCTGCCTTGAAGCTACCTGACATTCCCTGCTCTCGACAGGCCTGTTAGCCCAGTCAGAGTGCTTCGGGGAACGTTATGAGTCTGCTCTGTCTAAACCAGGTGCTTCCATGGCCGCGGCTCTGGTCCGCCTGCCAAGCTCTAGAGCTAGAGGGAACCTCAACGTGACAAGTTGCCTCCAGCGTAGGCCCCTAGTAGCCGTGCAGAAAGGGAGGCAGGCAGCTGTCTCCATGAGTTCCCAGTCGCTTAGAGGCTTTATTTTAAAGGAAGTAGTACACTTTGGAGGACTCCTAGGCCCCTCGGGTATGCATCACTTTCCCTCCAAGTTCACCGAGTACCTCCAGACCCCTGTGGGGCGGCTGAGCACTTCGAGGCCCATTGGTTGAACCCCCCCACCCGCGGAGGCCCTCTGTGCGTGCCGCGCGATGGGCTACACACTGGACGTCCCGCGAGGAGCGCTACATTTCCAGAGCCCTCGAACAGCCTCAGGACAGCATTTCGGGTGAGTCCGACTTTGTCATGGCCCTTGTGTGAGCTGCCGTGGGAAAGCACTGTGCTTTGAATACTTCGAGGACCTCGTACCTGAAGTCACTCTGCCCGAGGAGAAAGTCAGCATCTTACCATGCCGTGTCGCTAACGGCACGCCCAGCACGAACACAGGCCTGGAAGTAAGGCCCCGAGTGGCGGTGCAGAAGCGGAGGCGTGCAGCAGTTTCCATGAGGCGGAGGCCTCGGCTCTGGGCACCTTCAACGGCAGCAGGGTTTTCTGGACACCTAGGAGGCTGGCGCGGGCCCCCTGTTCCCGGCAGGAACACTGAGTACCGCCAGGCCCACCTGGGTCTGCTAAGGAACATCCAGGCCCGTAGCCCTTTAGAGCTCCTCTGTGTATGCGCAGCATAGGGAAACGCGCTGCACTCTCCTTGGGAGCAGCTTAAGGTACTCAGCACTCGCACACGTTCACGGACACCGTTCTGGCACGTCCCACATGGCGTCGAAGTCTTACGCATTACCCTAGGCTGAGCTGAACTCAGAGAAACCCTCGGCTTCGCAGTCCACCTAGGACCTCCTGCCTGAAGTCACCGTGCCTCCCAGAGAGAGTCGGCTTGCGTTCTTACTGCCATGTACGTCCCCTTCCTCCTGTGGCACTGCAGGCTTTGAATAGCCACAGGCCCAGAGGAGCAGCTACGGTGTTCCTTGGTTGAAGCAGTTCGCTTGATGCAGAACACTCTACTTCGAGAAGTTGATTCAGGGAAGGAAACTCAGGGTGACCTGTGTCTCTTTGGGCTTGTGAGAAACCACGGGGATGTCTGCTGAGTGCGCCCACGGAAACGGGGGCCTGCTGCAAGTAGCCTTGCTTTCCCGTTTGGAAGGCTGCGTTCATGCTGCCTTGAAGCTACCTGACATTCCCTGCTCTCGACAGGCCTGTTAGCCCTGTCAGAGTGCTTCGGGGAACGTTATGAGTCTGCTCTGTGTAAACCAGGTGCTTCCATGGCCGCGGCTCTGGTCCGCCTGCCAAGCTCTAGAGCTAGAGGGAACCTCAACGTGACAAGTTGCCTCCAGCGTAGGCCCCTAGTAGCCGTGCAGAAAGGGAGGCAGGCAGCTGTCTCCATGAGTTCTCAGTCGCTTAGAGGCTTTATTTTAAAGGAAGTAGTACACTTTGGAGGACTCCTAGGCCCCTCGGGTATGCATCACTTTCCCTCCAAGTTCACCGAGTACCTCCAGACCCCTGTGGGGCGGCTGAGCACTTCGAGGCCCATTGGTTGAACCCCCCCACCCGCGGAGGCCCTCTGTGCGTGCCGCGCGATGGGCTACACACTGGACGTCCCGCGAGGAGCGCTACATTTCCAGAGCCCTCGAACAGCCTCAGGACAGCATTTCGGGTGAGTCCGACTTTGTCATGGCCCTTGTGTTAGCTGCCGTGTGAAAGCACTGTGCTTTGAATACTTCGAGGACCTCGTACCTGAAGTCACTCTGCCCGAGGAGAAAGTCAGCATCTTACCATGCCGTGTCGCTAACGGCACGCCCAGCACGAACACAGGCCTGGAAGTAAGGCCCCGAGTGGCGGTGCAGAAGCGGAGGCGTGCAGCAGTTTCCATGAGGCGGAGGCCTCGGCTCTGGGCACCTTCAACGGCAGCAGGGTTTTCTGGACACCTAGGAGGCTGGCGCGGGCCCCCTGTTCCCGGCAGGAACACTGAGTACCGCCAGGCCCACCTGGGTCTGCTAAGGAACATCCAGGCCCGTAGCCCTTTAGAGCTCCTCTGTGTATGCGCAGCGTAGGGAAACGCGCTGCACTCCCCTTGGGAGCAGCGTAAGGTACTCAGCACTCGCACACGTTCACGGACACCGTTCTGGCACGTCCCACATGGCGTCGAAGTCTTACGCATTACCCTAGGCTGAGCTGAACTCAGAGAAACCCTCTGCTTCGCAGTCCACCTAGGACCTCCTGCCTGAAGTCACCGAGCCTCCCAGAGAGAGTCGGCTTGCGTTCTTACTGCCATGTACGTCCCCTTCCTCCTGTGGCACTGCAGGCTTTGAATAGCCACAGGCCCAGAGGAGCAGCTACGGCATTCCTTGGTTGAAGCAGTTCGCTTGATGCAGAACACCCTACTTCGAGAAGTTGATTCAGGGAAGGAAACTCAGGGTGACCTGTGTCTCTTTGGGCTTGTGAGAAACCACGGGGATGTCTGCTGAGTGCGCCCACGGAAACGGGGGCCTGCTGCAAGTAGCCTTGCTTTCCCGTTTGGAAGGCTGCGTTCATGCTGCCTTGAAGCTACCTGACATTCCCTGCTCTCGACAGGCCTGTTAGCCCTGTCAGAGTGCTTCGGGGAACGTTATGAGTCTGCTCTGTCTAAACCAGGTGCTTCCATGGCCGCGGCTCTGGTCCGCCTGCCAAGCTCTAGAGCTAGAGGGAACCTCAACGTGACAAGTTGCCTCCAGCGTAGGCCCCTAGTAGCCGTGCAGGAAGGGAGGCAGGCAGCTGTCTCCATGAGTTCTCAGTCGCTTAGAGGCTTTATTTTAAAGGAAGTAGTACACTTTGGAGGACTCCTAGGCCCCTCGGGTATGCATCACTTTCCCTCCAAGTTTACCGAGTACCTCCAGACCCCTGTGGGGCGGCTGAGCACTTCAAGGCCCATTGGTTGAACCCCCCCACCCGCGGAGGCCCTCTGTGCGTGCCGCGCGATGGGCTACACATTGGACGTCCAGCGAGGAGCGCTACATTTCCAGAGCCCTCGAACAGCCTCAGGACAGCATTTCGGGTGAGTCCGACTTTGTCATGGCCCTTGTGTGAGCTGCCGTGGGAAAGCACTGTGCTTTGAATACTTCGAGGACCTCGTACCTGAAGTCACTCTGCCCGAGGAGAAAGTCAGCATCTTACCATGCCGTGTCGCTAACGGCACGCCCAGCATGAACACAGGCCTGGAAGTAAGGCCCCGAGTGGCGGTGCAGAAGCGGAGGTGTGCAGCAGTTTCCATGAGGCAGTGGCCTCGGCTCTGGGCACCTTCAACGGCAGCAGGGTTTTCTGGACACCTAGGAGGCTGGCGCGGGCCCCCTGTTCCCGGCAGGAACACTGAGTACCGCCAGGCCCACCTGGGTCTGCTAAGCAACATCCAGGCCCGTAGCCCTTTAGAGCCCCTCTGTGTATGCCGATCGTAGGGAAACGAGCTGCACTCCCCTTGGGAGCAGCTTAAGGTACTCAGCACTCGCACACGTTCACGGACACCGTTCTGGCACGTCCCACATGGCGTCGAAGTCTTACGCATTACCCTAGCCTGAGCTGAACTCAGAGAAACCCTCTGCTTCGCAGTCCACCTAGGACCTCCTTCCTGAAGTCACCGTGCCTCCCAGAGAGAGTCGGCTTGCGTTCTTACTGCCATGTACGTCCCCTTCCTCCTGTGGCACTGCAGGCTTTGAATAACCACAGGCCCAGAGGAACAGCTACGGCGTTCCTTGGTTGAAGCAGTTCGCTTGACGCAGAACACCCTACTTCGAGAAGTTGATTCAGGGAAGGAGACTCAGGGTGACCTGTGTCTCTTTGGGCTTGTTAGAAACCACGGGGATGTCTGCTGAGTGCGCCCACGGAAACGGGGGCCTGCTGCAAGTAGCCTTGCTTTCCCGTTTGGAAGGCTGCGTTCATGCTGCCTTGAAGCTACCTGACATTCCCTGCTCTCGACAGGCCTGTTAGCCCTGTCAGAGTGCTTCGGGGAACGTTATGAGTCTGCTCTGTGTAAACCAGGTGCTTCCATGGCCGCGGCTCTGGTCCGCCTGCCAAGCTCTAGAGCTAGAGGGAACCTCAACGTGACAAGTTGCCTCCAGCGTAGGCCCCTAGTAGCCGTGCAGAAAGGGAGGCAGGCAGCTGTCTCCATGAGTTCTCAGTCGCTTAGAGGCTTTATTTTAAAGGAAGTAGTACACTTTGGAGGACTCCTAGGCCCCTCGGGTATGCATCACTTTCCCTCCAAGTTCACCGAGTACCTCCAGACCCCTGTGGGGCGGCTGAGCACTTCGAGGCCCATTGGTTGAACCCCCCCACCCGCGGAGGCCCTCTGTGCGTGCCGCGCGATGGGCTACACACTGGACGTCCCGCGAGGAGCGCTACATTTCCAGAGCCCTCGAACAGCCTCAGGACAGCATTTCGGGTGAGTCCGACTTTGTCATGGCCCTTGTGTGAGCTGCCGTGGGAAAGCACTGTGCTTTGAATACTTCGAGGACCTCGTACCTGAAGTCACTCTGCCCGAGGAGAAAGTCAGCATCTTACCATGCCGTGTCGCTAACGGCACGCCCAGCACGAACACAGGCCTGGAAGTAAGGCCCCGAGTGGCGGTGCAGAAGCGGAGGCGTGCAGCAGTTTCCATGAGGCGGAGGCCTCGGCTCTGGGCACCTTCAACGGCAGCAGGGTTTTCTGGACACCTAGGAGGCTGGCGCGGGCCCCCTGTTCCCGGCAGGAACACTGAGTACCGCCAGGCCCACCTGGGTCTGCTAAGCAACATCCAGGCCCGTAGCCCTTTAGAGCCCCTCTGTGTATGCCGATCGTAGGGAAACGAGCTGCACTCCCCTTGGGAGCAGCTTAAGGTACTCAGCACTCGCACACGTTCACGGACACCGTTCTGGCACGTCCCACATGGCGTCGAAGTCTTACGCATTACCCTAGGCTGAGCTGAACTCAGAGAAACCCTCTGCTTCGCAGTCCACCTAGGACCTCCTTCCTGAAGTCACCGTGCCTCCCAGAGAGAGTCGGCTTGCGTTCTTACTGCCATGTACGTCCCCTTCCTCCTGTGGCACTGCAGGCTTTGAATAGCCACAGGCCCAGAGGAACAGCTACGGCGTTCCTTGGTTGAAGCAGTTCGCTTGACGCAGAACACCCTACTTCGAGAAGTTGATTCAGGGAAGGAAACTCAGGGTGACCTGTGTCTCTTTGGGCTTGTGAGAAACCACGGGGATGTCTGCTGAGTGCGCCCACGGAAACGGGGCCCTGCTGCAAGTAGCCTTGCTTTCCCGTTTGGAAGGCTGCGTTCATGCTGCCTTGAAGCTACCTGACATTCCCTGCTCTCGACAGGCCTGTTAGCCCTGTCAGAGTGCTTCGGGGAACGTTATGAGTCTGCTCTGTGTAAACCAGGTGCTTCCATGGCCGCGGCTCTGGTTCGCCTGCCAAGCTCTAGAGCTAGAGGGAACCTCAACGTGACAAGTTGCCTCCAGCGTAGGCCCCTAGTAGCCGTGCAGAAAGGGAGGCAGGCAGCTGTCTCCATGAGTTCTCAGTCGCTTAGAGGCTTTATTTTAAAGGAAGTAGTACACTTTGGAGGACTCCTAGGCCCCTCGGGTATGCATCACTTTCCCTCCAAGTTCACCGAGTACCTCCAGACCCCTGTGGGGCGGCTGAGCACTTCGAGGCCCATTGGTTGAACCCCCCCACCCGCGGAGGCCCTCTGTGCGTGCCGCGCGATGGGCTACACACTGGACGTCCCGCGAGGAGCGCTACATTTCCAGAGCTCTCGAACAGCCTCAGGACAGCATTTCGGGTGAGTCCGACTTTGTCATGGCCCTTGTGTGAGCTGCCGTGGGAAAGCACTGTGCTTTGAATACTTCGAGGACCTCGTACCTGAAGTCACTCTGCCCGAGGAGAAAGTCAGCATCTTACCATGCCGTGTCGCTAACGGCACGCCCAGCACGAACACAGGCCTGGAAGTAAGGCCCCGAGTGGCGGTGCAGAAGCGGAGGCGTGCAGCAGTTTCCATGAGGCGGAGGCCTCGGCTCTGGGCACCTTCAACGGCAGCAGGGTTTTCTGGACACCTAGGAGGCTGGCGCGGGCCCCCTGTTCCCGGCAGGAACACTGAGTACCGCCAGGCCCACCTGGGTCTGCTAAGGAACATCCAGGCCCGTAGCCCTTTAGAGCTCCTCTGTGTATGCGCAGCGTAGGGAAACGCGCTGCACTCTCCTTGGGAGCAGCTTAAGGTACTCAGCACTCGCACACGTTCACGGACACCGTTCTGGCACGTCCCACATGGCGTCGAAGTCTTACGCATTACCCTAGGCTGAGCTGAACTCAGAGAAACCCTCGGCTTCGCAGTCCACCTAGGACCTCCTGCCTGAAGTCACCGTGCCTCCCAGAGAGAGTCGGCTTGCGTTCTTACTGCCATGTACGTCCCCTTCCTCCTGTGGCACTGCAGGCTTTGAATAGCCACAGGCCCAGAGGAGCAGCTCCGGCGTTCCTTGGTTGAAGCAGTTCGCTTGATGCAGAACACCCTACTTCGAGAAGTTGATTCAGGGAAGGAAACTCAGGGTGACCTGTGTCTCTTTGGGCTTGTGAGAAACCACGGGGATGTCTGCTGAGTGCGCCCACGGAAACGGGGGCCTGCTGCAAGTAGCCTTGCTTTCCCGTTTGGAAGGCTGCGTTCATGCTGCCTTGAAGCTACCTGACATTCCCTGCTCTCGACAGGCCTGTTAGCCCTGTCAGAGTGCTTCGGGGAACGTTATGAGTCTGCTCTGTCTAAACCAGGTGCTTCCATGGCCGCGGCTCTGGTCCGCCTGCCAAGCTCTAGAGCTAGAGGAAACCTCAACGTGACAAGTTGCCTCCAGCGTAGGCCCCTAGTAGCCGTGCAGAAAGGGAGGCAGGCAGCTGTCTCCATGAGTTCTCAGTAGCTTAGAGGCTTTATTTTAAAGGAAGTAGTACACTTTGGAGGACTCCTAGGCCCCTCGGGTATGCATCACTTTCCCTCCAAGTTCACCGAGTACCTCCAGACCCCTGTGGGGCGGCTGAGCACTTCGAGGCCCATTGGTTGAACCCCCCCACCCGCGGAGGCCCTCTGTGCGTGCCGCGCGATGGGCTACACACTGGACGTCCCGCGAGGAGCGCTACATTTCCAGAGCCCTCGAACAGCCTCAGGACAGCATTTCGGGTGAGTCCGACTTTGTCATGGCCCTTGTGTGAGCTGCCGTGGGAAAGCACTGTGCTTTGATTCCTTCGAGGACCTCGTACCTGAAGTCACTCTGCCCGAGGAGAAAGTCAGCATCTTACCATGCCGTGTCGCTAACGGCACGCCCAGCACGAACACAGGCCTGGAAGTAAGGTCCCGAGTGGCGGTGCAGAAGCGGAGGCGTGCAGCAGTTTCCATGAGGCGGTGGCCTCGGCTCTGGGCACCTTCAACGGCAGCAGGGTTTTCTGGACACCTAGGAGGCTGGCGCGGGCCCCCTGTTCCCGGCAGGAACACTGAGTACCGCCAGGCCCACCTGGGTCTGCTAAGCAACATCCAGGCCCGTAGCCCTTTAGAGCTCCTCTGTGTATGCGCAGCGTAGGGAAACGCGCTGCACTCTCCTTGGAAGCAGCTTAAGGTACTCAGCACTCGCACACGTTCACGGACACCGTTCTGGCACGTCCCACATGGCGTCGAAGTCTTACGCATTACCCTAGGCTGAGCTGAACTCAGAGAAACCCTCTGCTTCGCAGTCCACCTAGGACCTCCTGCCTGAAGTCACCGAGCCTCCCAGAGAGAGTCGGCTTGCGTTCTTACTGCCATGTACGTCCCCTTCCTCCTGTGGCACTGCAGGCTTTAAATAGCCACAGGTCCAGAGGAGCAGCTACGGCGTTCCTTGGTTGAAGCAGTTCGCTTGATGCAGAACACCCTACTTCGAGAAGTTGATTCAGGGAAGGAAACTCAGGGTGACCTGTGTCTCTTTGGGCTTGTGAGAAACCACGGGGATGTCTGCTGAGTGCGCCCACGGAAACGGGGGCCTGCTGCAAGTAGCCTTGCTTTCCCGTTTGGAAGGCTGCGTTCATGCTGCCTTGAAGCTACCTGACATTCCCTGCTCTCGACAGGCCTGTTAGCCCTGTCAGAGTGCTTCGGGGAACGTTATGAGTCTGCTCTGTCTAAACCAGGTGCTTCCATGGCCGCGGCTCTGGTCCGCCTGCCAAGCTCTAGAGCTAGAGGGAACCTCAACGTGACAAGTTGCCTCCAGCGTAGGCCCCTAGTAGCCGTGCAGAAAAGGAGGCAGGCAGCTGTCTCCATGAGTTCTCAGTCGCTTAGAGGCTTTATTTTAAAGGAAGTAGTACACTTTGGAGGACTCCTAGGCCCCTCGGGTATGCATCACTTTCCCTCCAAGTTCACCGAGTACCTCCAGACCCCTGTGGGGCGGCTGAGCACTTCGAGGCCCATTGGTTGAACCCCCCCACCCACGGAGGCCCTCTGTGCGTGCCGCGCGATGGGCTACACACTGGACGTCCCGCGAGGAGCGCTACATTTCCAGAGCCCTCGAACAGCCTCAGGACAGCATTTCGGGTGAGTCCGACTTTGTCATGGCCCTTGTGTGAGCTGCCGTGGGAAAGCACTGTGCTTTGAATACTTCGAGGACCTCGTACCTGAAGTCACTCTGCCCGAGGAGAAAGTCAGCATCTTACCATGCCGTGTCGCTAACGGCACGCCCAGCACGAACACAGGCCTGGAAGTAAGGCCCCGAGTGGCGGTGCAGAAGCGGAGGCGTGCATCAGTTTCCATGAGGCGGTGGCCTCGGCTCTGGGCACCTTCAACGGCAGCAGGGTTTTCTGGACACCTAGGAGGCTGGCGCGGGCCCCCTGTTCCCGGCAGGAACACTGAGTACCGCCAGGCCCACCTGGGTCTGCTAAGCAACATCCAGGCCCGTAGCCCTTTAGAGCCCCTCTGTGTATGCCGATCGTAGGGAAACACGCTGCACTCCCCTTGGGAGCAGCTTAAGGTACTCAGCACTCGCACACGTTCACGGACACCGTTCTGGCACGTCCCACATGGCGTCGAAGTCTTACGCATTACCCTAGGCTGAGCTGAACTCAGAGAAACCCTCGGCTTCGCAGTCCACCTAGGACCTCCTGCCTGAAGTCACCGTGCCTCCCAGAGAGAGTCGGCTTGCGTTCTTACTGCCATGTACGTCCCCTTCCTCCTGTGGCACTGCAGGCTTTGAATAGCCACAGGCCCAGAGGAGCAGCTACGGTGTTCCTTGGTTGAAGCAGTTCGCTTGATGCAGAACACCCTACTTCGAGAAGTTGATTCAGGGAAGGAAACTCAGGGTGACCTGTGTCTCTTTGGGCTTGTGAGAAACCACGGGGATGTCTGCTGAGTGCGCCCACGGAAACAGGGCCCTGCTGCAAGTAGCCTTGCTTTCCCGTTTGGAAGGCTGCGTTCATGCTGCCTTGAAGCTACCTGACATTCCCTGCTCTCGACAGGCCTGTTAGCCCTGTCAGAGTGCTTCGGGGAACGTTATGAGTCTGCTCTGTCTAAACCAGGTGCTTCCATGGCCGCGGCTCTGGTCCGCCTGCCAAGCTCTAGAGCTAGAGGGAACCTCAACGTGACAAGTTGCCTCCAGCGTAGGCCCCTAGTAGCCGTGCAGAAAGGGAGGCAGGCAGCTGTCTCCATGAGTTCTCAGTCGCTTAGAGGCTTTATTTTAAAGGAAGTAGTACACTTTGGAGGACTCCTAGGCCCCTCGGGTATGCATCACTTTCCCTCCAAGTTCACCGAGTACCTCCAGACCCCTGTGGGGCGGCTGAGCACTTCGAGGCCCATTGGTTGAACCCCCCCACCCGCGGAGGCCCTCTGTGCGTGCCGCGCGATGGGCTACACACTGGACGTCCCGCGAGGAGCGCTACATTTCCAGAGCCCTCGAACAGCCTCAGGACAGCATTTCGGGTGAGTCCGACTTTGTCATGGCCCTTGTGTGAGCTGCCGTGGGAAAGCACTGTGCTTTGAATACTTCGAGGACCTCGTACCTGAAGTCACTCTGCCCGAGGAGAAAGTCAGCATCTTACCATGCCGTGTCGCTAACGGCACGCCCAGCACGAACACAGGCCTGGAAGTAAGGCCCCGAGTGGCGGTGCAGAAGCGGAGGCGTGCAGCAGTTTCCATGAGGCGGAGGCCTCGGCTCTGGGCACCTTCAACGGCAGCAGGGTTTTCTGGACACCTAGGAGGCTGGCGCGGGCCCCCTGTTCCCGGCAGGAACACTGAGTACCGCCAGGCCCACCTGGGTCTGCTAAGGAACATCCAGGCCCGTAGCCCTTTAGAGCTCCTCTGTGTATGCGCAGCGTAGGGAAACGCGCTGCACTCTCCTTGGGAGCAGCTTAAGGTACTCAGCACTCGCACACGTTCACGGACACCGTTCTGGCACGTCCCACATGGCGTCGAAGTCTTACGCATTACCCTAGGCTGAGCTGAACTCAGAGAAACCCTCGGCTTCGCAGTCCACCTAGGACCTCCTGCCTGAAGTCACCGTGCCTCCCAGAGAGAGTCGGCTTGCGTTCTTACTGCCATGTACGTCCCCTTCCTCCTGTGGCACTGCAGGCTTTGAATAGCCACAGGCCCAGAGGAGCAGCTCCGGCGTTCCTTGGTTGAAGCAGTTCGCTTGATGCAGAACACCCTACTTCGAGAAGTTGATTCAGGGAAGGAAACTCAGGGTGACCTGTGTCTCTTTGGGCTTGTGAGAAACCACGGGGATGTCTGCTGAGTGCGCCCACGGAAACGGGGGCCTGCTGCAAGTAGCCTTGCTTTCCCGTTTGGAAGGCTGCGTTCATGCTGCCTTGAAGCTACCTGACATTCCCTGCTCTCGACAGGCCTGTTAGCCCTGTCAGAGTGCTTCGGGGAACGTTATGAGTCTGCTCTGTCTAAACCAGGTGCTTCCATGGCCGCGGCTCTGGTCCGCCTGCCAAGCTCTAGAGCTAGAGGAAACCTCAACGTGACAAGTTGCCTCCAGCGTAGGCCCCTAGTAGCCGTGCAGAAAGGGAGGCAGGCAGCTGTCTCCATGAGTTCTCAGTAGCTTAGAGGCTTTATTTTAAAGGAAGTAGTACACTTTGGAGGACTCCTAGGCCCCTCGGGTATGCATCACTTTCCCTCCAAGTTCACCGAGTACCTCCAGACCCCTGTGGGGCGGCTGAGCACTTCGAGGCCCATTGGTTGAACCCCCCCACCCGCGGAGGCCCTCTGTGCGTGCCGCGCGATGGGCTACACACTGGACGTCCCGCGAGGAGCGCTACATTTCCAGAGCCCTCGAACAGCCTCAGGACAGCATTTCGGGTGAGTCCGACTTTGTCATGGCCCTTGTGTGAGCTGCCGTGGGAAAGCACTGTGCTTTGATTCCTTCGAGGACCTCGTACCTGAAGTCACTCTGCCCGAGGAGAAAGTCAGCATCTTACCATGCCGTGTCGCTAACGGCACGCCCAGCACGAACACAGGCCTGGAAGTAAGGTCCCGAGTGGCGGTGCAGAAGCGGAGGCGTGCAGCAGTTTCCATGAGGCGGTGGCCTCGGCTCTGGGCACCTTCAACGGCAGCAGGGTTTTCTGGACACCTAGGAGGCTGGCGCGGGCCCCCTGTTCCCGGCAGGAACACTGAGTACCGCCAGGCCCACCTGGGTCTGCTAAGCAACATCCAGGCCCGTAGCCCTTTAGAGCTCCTCTGTGTATGCGCAGCGTAGGGAAACGCGCTGCACTCTCCTTGGAAGCAGCTTAAGGTACTCAGCACTCGCACACGTTCACGGACACCGTTCTGGCACGTCCCACATGGCGTCGAAGTCTTACGCATTACCCTAGGCTGAGCTGAACTCAGAGAAACCCTCTGCTTCGCAGTCCACCTAGGACCTCCTGCCTGAAGTCACCGAGCCTCCCAGAGAGAGTCGGCTTGCGTTCTTACTGCCATGTACGTCCCCTTCCTCCTGTGGCACTGCAGGCTTTAAATAGCCACAGGCCCAGAGGAGCAGCTACGGCGTTCCTTGGTTGAAGCAGTTCGCTTGATGCAGAACACCCTACTTCGAGAAGTTGATTCAGGGAAGGAAACTCAGGGTGACCTGTGTCTCTTTGGGCTTGTGAGAAACCACGGGGATGTCTGCTGAGTGCGCCCACGGAAACGGGGGCCTGCTGCAAGTAGCCTTGCTTTCCCGTTTGGAAGGCTGCGTTCATGCTGCCTTGAAGCTACCTGACATTCCCTGCTCTCGACAGGCCTGTTAGCCCTGTCAGAGTGCTTCGGGGAACGTTATGAGTCTGCTCTGTCTAAACCAGGTGCTTCCATGGCCGCGGCTCTGGTCCGCCTGCCAAGCTCTAGAGCTAGAGGGAACCTCAACGTGACAAGTTGCCTCCAGCGTAGGCCCCTAGTAGCCGTGCAGAAAAGGAGGCAGGCAGCTGTCTCCATGAGTTCTCAGTCGCTTAGAGGCTTTATTTTAAAGGAAGTAGTACACTTTGGAGGACTCCTAGGCCCCTCGGGTATGCATCACTTTCCCTCCAAGTTCACCGAGTACCTCCAGACCCCTGTGGGGCGGCTGAGCACTTCGAGGCCCATTGGTTGAACCCCCCCACCCACGGAGGCCCTCTGTGCGTGCCGCGCGATGGGCTACACACTGGACGTCCCGCGAGGAGCGCTACATTTCCAGAGCCCTCGAACAGCCTCAGGACAGCATTTCGGGTGAGTCCGACTTTGTCATGGCCCTTGTGTGAGCTGCCGTGGGAAAGCACTGTGCTTTGAATACTTCGAGGACCTCGTACCTGAAGTCACTCTGCCCGAGGAGAAAGTCAGCATCTTACCATGCCGTGTCGCTAACGGCACGCCCAGCACGAACACAGGCCTGGAAGTAAGGCCCCGAGTGGCGGTGCAGAAGCGGAGGCGTGCATCAGTTTCCATGAGGCGGTGGCCTCGGCTCTGGGCACCTTCAACGGCAGCAGGGTTTTCTGGACACCTAGGAGGCTGGCGCGGGCCCCCTGTTCCCGGCAGGAACACTGAGTACCGCCAGGCCCACCTGGGTCTGCTAAGCAACATCCAGGCCCGTAGCCCTTTAGAGCCCCTCTGTGTATGCCGATCGTAGGGAAACACGCTGCACTCCCCTTGGGAGCAGCTTAAGGTACTCAGCACTCGCACACGTTCACGGACACCGTTCTGGCACGTCCCACATGGCGTCGAAGTCTTACGCATTACCCTAGGCTGAGCTGAACTCAGAGAAACCCTCTGCTTCGCAGTCCACCTAGGACCTCCTTCCTGAAGTCACCGTGCCTCCCAGAGAGAGTCGGCTTGCGTTCTTACTGCCATGTACGTCCCCTTCCTCCTGTGGCACTGCAGGCTTTGAATAGCCACAGGCCCAGAGGAACAGCTACGGCGTTCCTTGGTTGAAGCAGTTCGCTTGACGCAGAACACCCTACTTCGAGAAGTTGATTCAGGGAAGGAAACTCAGGGTGACCTGTGTCTCTTTGGGCTTGTGAGAAACCACGGGGATGTCTGCTGAGTGCGCCCACGGAAACGGGGCCCTGCTGCAAGTAGCCTTGCTTTCCCGTTTGGAAGGCTGCGTTCATGCTGCCTTGAAGCTACCTGACATTCCCTGCTCTCGACAGGCCTGTTAGCCCTGTCAGAGTGCTTCGGGGAACGTTATGAGTCTGCTCTGTGTAAACCAGGTGCTTCCATGGCCGCGGCTCTGGTCCGCCTGCCAAGCTCTAGAGCTAGAGGGAACCTCAACGTGACAAGTTGCCTCCAGCGTAGGCCCCTAGTAGCCGTGCAGAAAGGGAGGCAGGCAGCTGTCTCCATGAGTTCTCAGTCGCTTAGAGGCTTTATTTTAAAGGAAGTAGTACACTTTGGAGGACTCCTAGGCCCCTCGGGTATGCATCACTTTCCCTCCAAGTTCACCGAGTACCTCCAGACCCCTGTGGGGCGGCTGAGCACTTCGAGGCCCATTGGTTGAACCCCCCCACCCGCGGAGGCCCTCTGTGCGTGCCGCGCGATGGGCTACACACTGGACGTCCCGCGAGGAGCGCTACATTTCCAGAGCCCTCGAACAGCCTCAGGACAGCATTTCGGGTGAGTCCGACTTTGTCATGGCCCTTGTGTGAGCTGCCGTGGGAAAGCACTGTGCTTTGAATACTTCGAGGACCTCGTACCTGAAGTCACTCTGCCCGAGGAGAAAGTCAGCATCTTACCATGCCGTGTCGCTAACGGCACGCCCAGCACGAACACAGGCCTGGAAGTAAGGCCCCGAGTGGCGGTGCAGAAGCGGAGGCGTGCAGCAGTTTCCATGAGGCGGAGGCCTCGGCTCTGGGCACCTTCAACGGCAGCAGGGTTTTCTGGACACCTAGGAGGCTGGCGCGGGCCCCCTGTTCCCGGCAGGAACACTGAGTACCGCCAGGCCCACCTGGGTCTGCTAAGGAACATCCAGGCCCGTAGCCCTTTAGAGCTCCTCTGTGTATGCGCAGCGTAGGGAAACGCGCTGCACTCTCCTTGGGAGCAGCTTAAGGTACTCAGCACTCGCACACGTTCACGGACACCGTTCTGGCACGTCCCACATGGCGTCGAAGTCTTACGCATTACCCTAGGCTGAGCTGAACTCAGAGAAACCCTCGGCTTCGCAGTCCACCTAGGACCTCCTGCCTGAAGTCACCGTGCCTCCCAGAGAGAGTCGGCTTGCGTTCTTACTGCCATGTACGTCCCCTTCCTCCTGTGGCACTGCAGGCTTTGAATAGCCACAGGCCCAGAGGAGCAGCTACGGCGTTCCTTGGTTGAGGCAGTTCGCTTGATGCAGAACAACCTACTTCGAGAAGTTGATTCAGGGAAGGAAACTCAGGGTGACCTGTGTCTCTTTGGGCTTGTGAGAAACCACGGGGATGTCTGCTGAGTGCGCCCATGGAAACGGGGGCCTGCTGCAAGTAGCCTTGCTTTCCCGTTTGGAAGGCTGCGTTCATGCTGCCTTGAAGCTACCTGACATTCCCTGCTCTCGACAGGCCTGTTAGCCCTGTCAGAGTGCTTCGGGGAACGTTATGAGTCTGCTCTGTGTAAACCAGGTGCTTCCATGGCCGCGGCTCTGGTCCGCCTGCCAAGCTCTAGAGCTAGAGGGAACCTCAACGTGACAAGTTGCCTCCAGCGTAGGCCCCTAGTAGCCGTGCAGAAAGGGAGGCAGGCAGCTGTCTCCATGAGTTCTCAGTCGCTTAGAGGCTTTATTTTAAAGGAAGTAGTACACTTTGGAGGACTCCTAGGCCCCTCGGGTATGCATCACTTTCCCTCCAAGTTCACCGAGTACCTCCAGACCCCTGTGGGGCGGCTGAGCACTTCGAGGCCCATTGGTTGAACCCCCCACCCGCGGAGGCCCTCTGTGCGTGCTGCGCGATGGGCTACACACTGGACGGCCCGCGAGGAGCGCTACATTTCCAGAGCCCTCGAACAGCCTCAGGACAGCATTTCGGGTGAGTCCGACTTTGTCATGGCCCTTGTGTGAGCTGCCGTGGGAAAGCACTGTGCTTTGATTCCTTCGAGGACCTCGTACCTGAAGTCACTCTGCCCGAGGAGAAAGTCAGCATCTTACCATGCCGTGTCGCTAACGGCAGGCCCAGCACGAACACAGGCCTGGAAGTAAGGCCCCGAGTGGCGGTGCAGAAGCGGAGGCGTGCAGCAGTTTCCATGAGGCGGTGGCCTCGGCTCTGGGCACCTTCAAAGGCAGCAGGGTTTTCTGGACACCTAGGAGGCTGGCGCGGGCCCCCTGTTCCCGGCAGGAACACTGAGTACCGCCAGGCCCACCTGGGTCTGCTAAGCAACATCCAGGCCCGTAGCCCTTTAGAGCTCCTCTGTGTATGCGCAGCGTAGGGAAACGCGCTGCACTCCCCTTGGGAGCAGCGTAAGGTACTCAGCACTCGCACACGTTCACGGACACCGTTCTGGCACGTCCCACATGGCGTCGAAGTCTTACGCATTACCCTAGGCTGAGCTGAACTCAGAGAAACCCTCTGCTTCGCAGTCCACCTAGGACCTCCTGCCTGAAGTCACCGTGCCTCCCAGAGAGAGTCGGTTTGCGTTCTTACTGCCATGTACGTCCCCTTCCTCCTGTGGCACTGCAGGCTTTGAATAGCCACAGGCCCAGAGGAGCAGCTACGGCGTTCCTTGGTTGAAGCAGTTCGCTTGACGCAGAACACCCTACTTCGAGAAGTTGATTCAGGGAAGGAAACTCAGGGTGACCTGTGTCTCTTTGGGCTTGTGAGAAACCACGGGGATGTCTGCTGAGTGCGCCCACGGAAACGGGGGCCTGCTGCAAGTAGCCTTGCTTTCCCGTTTGGAAGGCTGCGTTCATGCTGCCTTGAAGCTACCTGACATTCCCTGCTCTCGACAGGCCTGTTAGCCCTGTCAGAGTGCTTCGGGGAACGTTATGAGTCTGCTCTGTCTAAACCAGGTGCTTCCATGGCCGCGGCTCTGGTCCGCCTGCCAAGCTCTAGAGCTAGAGGGAACCTCAACGTGACAAGTTGCCTCCAGCGTAGGCCCCTAGTAGCCGTGCAGAAAGGGAGGCAGGCAGCTGTCTCCATGAGTTCTCAGTCGCTTAGAGGCTTTATTTTAAAGGAAGTAGTACACTTTGGAGGACTCCTAGGCCCCTCGGGTATGCATCACTTTCCCTCCAAGTTCACCGAGTACCTCCAGACCCCTGTGGGGCAGCTGAGCACTTCGAGGCCCATTGGTTGAACCCCCCACCCGCGGAGGCCCTCTGTGCGTGCCGCGCGATGGGCTACACACTGGACGTCCCGCGAGGAGCGCTACATTTCCAGAGCCCTCGAACAGCCTCAGGACAGCATTTCGGGTGAGTCCGACTTTGTCATGGCCCTTGTGTGAGCTGCCGTGGGAAAGCACTGTGCTTTGAATACTTCGAGGACCTCGTACCTGAAGTCACTCTGCCCGAGGAGAAAGTCAGCATTTTACCATGCCGTGTCGCTAACGGCACGCCCAGCACGAACACAGGCCTGGAAGTAAGGCCCCGAGTGGCGGTGCAGAAGCGGAGGCGTGCAGCAGTTTCCATGAGGCGGTGGCCTCGGCTCTGGGCACCTTCAACGGCAGCAGGGTTTTCTGGACACCTAGGAGGCTGGCGCGGGCCCCCTGTTCCCGGCAGGAACACTGAGTACCGCCAGGCCCACCTGGGTCTGCTAAGCAACATCCAGGCCCGTAGCCCTTTAGAGCCCCTCTGTGTATGCCGATCGTAGGGAAACGCGCTGCACTCCCCTTGGGAGCAGCGTAAGGTACTCAGCACTCGCACACGTTCACGGACACCGTTCTGGCACGTCCCACATGGCGTCGAAGTCTTACGCATTACCCTAGGCTGAGCTGAACTCAGAGAAACCCTCTGCTTCGCAGTCCACCTAGGACCTCCTGCCTGAAGTCACCGAGCCTCCCAGAGAGAGTCGGCTTGCGTTCTTACTGCCATGTACGTCCCCTTCCTCCTGTGGCACTGCAGGCTTTGAATAGCCACAGGCCCAGAGGAGCAGCTACGGCGTTCCTTGGTTGAGGCAGTTCGCTTGATGCAGAACACCCTACTTCGAGAAGTTGATTCAGGGAAGGAAACTCAGGGTGACCTGTGTCTCTTTGGGCTTGTGAGAAACCACGGGGATGTCTGCTGAGTGCGCCCACGGAAACGGGGCCCTGCTGCAAGTAGCCTTGCTTTCCCGTTTGGAAGGCTGCGTTCATGCTGCCTTGAAGCTACCTGACATTCCCTGCTCTCGACAGGCCTGTTAGCCCTGTCAGAGTGCTTCGGGGAACGTTATGAGTCTGCTCTGTGTAAACCAGGTGCTTCCATGGCCGCGGCTCTGGTCCGCCTGCCAAGCTCTAGAGCTAGAGGGAACCTCAACGTGACAAGTTGCCTCCAGCGTAGGCCCCTAGTAGCCGTGCAGAAAGGGAGGCAGGCAGCTGTCTCCATGAGTTCTCAGTCGCTTAGAGGCTTTATTTTAAAGGAAGTAGTACACTTTGGAGGACTCCTAGGCCCCTCGGGTATGCATCACTTTCCCTCCAAGTTCACCGAGTACCTCCAGACCCCTGTGGGGCGGCTGAGCACTTCGAGGCCCATTGGTTGAACCCCCCCACCCGCGGAGGCCCTCTGTGCGTGCCGCGCGATGGGCTACACACTGGACGTCCCGCGAGGAGCGCTACATTTCCAGAGCCCTCGAACAGCCTCAGGACAGCATTTCGGGTGAGTCCGACTTTGTCATGGCCCTTGTGTGAGCTGCCGTGGGAAAGCACTGTGCTTTGAATACTTCGAGGACCTCGTACCTGAAGTCACTCTGCCCGAGGAGAAAGTCAGCATCTTACCATGCCGTGTCGCTAACGGCACGCCCAGCACGAACACAGGCCTGGAAGTAAGGCCCCGAGTGGCGGTGCAGAAGCGGAGGCGTGCAGCAGTTTCCATGAGGCGGAGGCCTCGGCTCTGGGCACCTTCAACGGCAGCAGGGTTTTCTGGACACCTAGGAGGCTGGCGCGGGCCCCCTGTTCCCGGCAGGAACACTGAGTACCGCCAGGCCCACCTGGGTCTGCTAAGGAACATCCAGGCCCGTAGCCCTTTAGAGCTCCTCTGTGTATGCGCAGCGTAGGGAAACGCGCTGCACTCTCCTTGGGAGCAGCTTAAGGTACTCAGCACTCGCACACGTTCACGGACACCGTTCTGGCACGTCCCACATGGCGTCGAAGTCTTACGCATTACCCTAGGCTGAGCTGAACTCAGAGAAACCCTCTGCTTCGCAGTCCACCTAGGACCTCCTGCCTGAAGTCACCGAGCCTCCCAGAGAGAGTCGGCTTGCGTTCTTACTGCCATGTACGTCCCCTTCCTCCTGTGGCACTGCAGGCTTTGAATAGCCACAGGCCCAGAGGAGCAGCTACGGCGTTCCTTGGTTGAAGCAGTTCGCTTGACGCAGAACACCCTACTTCGAGAAGTTGATTCAGGGAAGGAAACTCAGGGTGACCTGTGTCTCTTTGGGCTTGTGAGAAACCACGGGGATGTCTGCTGAGTGCGCCCACGGAAACGGGGGCCTGCTGCAAGTAGCCTTGCTTTCCCGTTTGGAAGGCTGCGTTCATGCTGCCTTGAAGCTACCTGACATTCCCTGCTCTCGACAGGCCTGTTAGCCCTGTCAGAGTGCTTCGGGGAACGTTATGAGTCTGCTCTGTCTAAACCAGGTGCTTCCATGGCCGCGGCTCTGGTCCGCCTGCCAAGCTCTAGAGCTAGAGGGAACCTCAACGTGACAAGTTGCCTCCAGCGTAGGCCCCTAGTAGCCGTGCAGAAAGGGAGGCAGGCAGCTGTCTCCATGAGTTCTCAGTCGCTTAGAGGCTTTATTTTAAAGGAAGTAGTACACTTTGGAGGACTCCTAGGCCCCTCGGGTATGCATCACTTTCCCTCCAAGTTCACCGAGTACCTCCAGACCCCTGTGGGGCAGCTGAGCACTTCGAGGCCCATTGGTTGAACCCCCCACCCGCGGAGGCCCTCTGTGCGTGCCGCGCGATGGGCTACACACTGGACGTCCCGCGAGGAGCGCTACATTTCCAGAGCCCTCGAACAGCCTCAGGACAGCATTTCGGGTGAGTCCGACTTTGTCATGGCCCTTGTGTGAGCTGCCGTGGGAAAGCACTGTGCTTTGATTCCTTCGAGGACCTCGTACCTGAAGTCACTCTGCCCGAGGAGAAAGTCAGCATCTTACCATGCCGTGTCGCTAACGGCAGGCCCAGCACGAACACAGGCCTGGAAGTAAGGCCCCGAGTGGCGGTGCAGAAGCGGAGGCGTGCAGCAGTTTCCATGAGGCGGTGGCCTCGGCTCTGGGCACCTTCAACGGCAGCAGGGTTTTCTGGACACCTAGGAGGCTGGCGCGGGCCCCCTGTTCCCGGCAGGAACACTGAGTACCGCCAGGCCCACCTGGGTCTGCTAAGCAACATCCAGGCCCGTAGCCCTTTAGAGCTCCTCTGTGTATGCGCAGCGTAGGGAAACGCGCTGCACTCCCCTTGGGAGCAGCGTAAGGTACTCAGCACTCGCACACGTTCACGGACACCGTTCTGGCACGTCCCACATGGCGTCGAAGTCTTACGCATTACCCTAGGCTGAGCTGAACTCAGAGAAACCCTCTGCTTCGCAGTCCACCTAGGACCTCCTGCCTGAAGTCACCGAGCCTCCCAGAGAGAGTCGGCTTGCGTTCTTACTGCCATGTACGTCCCCTTCCTCCTGTGGCACTGCAGGCTTTGAATAGCCACAGGCCCAGAGGAGCAGCTACGGCGTTCCTTGGTTGAAGCAGTTCGCTTGACGCAGAACACCCTACTTCGAGAAGTTGATTCAGGGAAGGAAACTCAGGGTGACCTGTGTCTCTTTGGGCTTGTGAGAAACCACGGGGATGTCTGCTGAGTGCGCCCACGGAAACGGGGGCCTGCTGCAAGTAGCCTTGCTTTCCCGTTTGGAAGGCTGCGTTCATGCTGCCTTGAAGCTACCTGACATTCCCTGCTCTCGACAGGCCTGTTAGCCCTGTCAGAGTGCTTCGGGGAACGTTATGAGTCTGCTCTGTCTAAACCAGGTGCTTCCATGGCCGCGGCTCTGGTCCGCCTGCCAAGCTCTAGAGCTAGAGGGAACCTCAACGTGACAAGTTGCCTCCAGCGTAGGCCCCTAGTAGCCGTGCAGAAAGGGAGGCAGGCAGCTGTCTCCATGAGTTCTCAGTCGCTTAGAGGCTTTATTTTAAAGGAAGTAGTACACTTTGGAGGACTCCTAGGCCCCTCGGGTATGCATCACTTTCCCTCCAAGTTCACCGAGTACCTCCAGACCCCTGTGGGGCAGCTGAGCACTTCGAGGCCCATTGGTTGAACCCCCCACCCGCGGAGGCCCTCTGTGCGTGCCGCGCGATGGGCTACACACTGGACGTCCCGCGAGGAGCGCTACATTTCCAGAGCCCTCGAACAGCCTCAGGACAGCATTTCGGGTGAGTCCGACTTTGTCATGGCCCTTGTGTGAGCTGCCGTGGGAAAGCACTGTGCTTTGAATACTTCGAGGACCTCGTACCTGAAGTCACTCTGCCCGAGGAGAAAGTCAGCATTTTACCATGCCGTGTCGCTAACGGCACGCCCAGCACGAACACAGGCCTGGAAGTAAGGCCCCGAGTGGCGGTGCAGAAGCGGAGGCGTGCAGCAGTTTCCATGAGGCGGTGGCCTCGGCTCTGGGCACCTTCAACGGCAGCAGGGTTTTCTGGACACCTAGGAGGCTGGCGCGGGCCCCCTGTTCCCGGCAGGAACACTGAGTACCGCCAGGCCCACCTGGGTCTGCTAAGCAACATCCAGGCCCGTAGCCCTTTAGAGCCCCTCTGTGTATGCCGATCGTAGGGAAACGCGCTGCACTCCCCTTGGGAGCAGCGTAAGGTACTCAGCACTCGCACACGTTCACGGACACCGTTCTGGCACGTCCCACATGGCGTCGAAGTCTTACGCATTACCCTAGGCTGAGCTGAACTCAGAGAAACCCTCTGCTTCGCAGTCCACCTAGGACCTCCTGCCTGAAGTCACCGAGCCTCCCAGAGAGAGTCGGCTTGCGTTCTTACTGCCATGTACGTCCCCTTCCTCCTGTGGCACTGCAGGCTTTGAATAGCCACAGGCCCAGAGGAGCAGCTACGGCGTTCCTTGGTTGAGGCAGTTCGCTTGATGCAGAACACCCTACTTCGAGAAGTTGATTCAGGGAAGGAAACTCAGGGTGACCTGTGTCTCTTTGGGCTTGTGAGAAACCACGGGGATGTCTGCTGAGTGCGCCCACGGAAACGGGGGCCTGCTGCAAGTAGCCTTGCTTTCCCGTTTGGAAGGCTGCGTTCATGCTGCCTTGAAGCTACCTGACATTCCCTGCTCTCGACAGGCCTGTTAGCCCTGTCAGAGTGCTTCGGGGAACGTTATGAGTCTGCTCTGTCTAAACCAGGTGCTTCCATGGCCGCGGCTCTGGTCCGCCTGCCAAGCTCTAGAGCTAGAGGGAACCTCAACGTGACAAGTTGCCTCCAGCGTAGGCCCCTAGTAGCCGTGCAGAAAAGGAGGCAGGCAGCTGTCTCCATGAGTTCTCAGTAGCTTAGAGGCTTTATTTTAAAGGAAGTAGTACACTTTGGAGGACTCCTAGGCCCCTCGGGTATGCATCACTTTCCCTCCAAGTTCACCGAGTACCTCCAGACCCCTGTGGGGCGGCTGAGCACTTCGAGGCCCATTGGTTGAATCCCCCCACCCACGGAGGCCCTCTGTGCGTGCCGCGCGATGGGCTACACACTGGACGTCCCGCGAGGAGCGCTACATTTCCAGAGCCCTCGAACAGCCTCAGGACAGCATTTCGGGTGAGTCCGACTTTGTCATGGCCCTTGTGTGAGCTGCCGTGGGAAAGCACTGTGCTTTGAATACTTCGAGGACCTCGTACCTGAAGTCACTCTGCCCGAGGAGAAAGTCAGCATCTTACAATGCCGTGTCGCTAACGGCAGGCCCAGCACGAACACAGGCCTGGAAGTAAGGCCCCGAGTGGCGGTGCAGAAGCGGAGGCGTGCATCAGTTTCCATGAGGCGGTGGCCTCGGCTCTGGGCACCTTCAACGGCAGCAGGGTTTTCTGGACACCTAGGAGGCTGGCGCGGGCCCCCTGTTCCCGGCAGGAACACTGAGTACCGCCAGGCCCACCTGGGTCTGCTAAGCAACATCCAGGCCCGTAGCCCTTTAGAGCTCCTCTGTGTATGCGCAGCGTAGGGAAACGCGCTGCACTCTCCTTGGGAGCAGCTTAAGGTACTCAGCACTCGCACACGTTCACGGACACCGTTCTGGCACGTCCCACATGGCGTCGAAGTCTTACGCATTACCCTAGGCTGAGCTGAACTCAGAGAAACCCTCTGCTTCGCAGTCCACCTAGGACCTCCTGCCTGAAGTCACCGTGCCTCCCAGAGAGAGTCGGCTTGCGTTCTTACTGCCATGTACGTCCCCTTCCTCCTGTGGCACTGCAGGCTTTGAATAGCCACAGGCCCAGAGGAGCAGCTACGGCGTTCCTTGGTTGAGGCAGTTCGCTTGATGCAGAACAACCTACTTCGAGAAGTTGATTCAGGGAAGGAAACTCAGGGTGACCTGTGTCTCTTTGGGCTTGTGAGAAACCACGGGGATGTCTGCTGAGTGCGCCCATGGAAACGGGGGCCTGCTGCAAGTAGCCTTGCTTTCCCGTTTGGAAGGCTGCGTTCATGCTGCCTTGAAGCTACCTGACATTCCCTGCTCTCGACAGGCCTGTTAGCCCTGTCAGAGTGCTTCGGGGAACGTTATGAGTCTGCTCTGTCTAAACCAGGTGCTTCCATGGCCGCGGCTCTGGTCCGCCTGCCAAGCTCTAGAGCTAGAGGGAACCTCAACGTGACAAGTTGCCTCCAGCGTAGGCCCCTAGTAGCCGTGCAGAAAGGGAGGCAGGCAGCTGTCTCCATGAGTTCTCAGTCGCTTAGAGGCTTTATTTTAAAGGAAGTAGTACACTTTGGAGGACTCCTAGGCCCCTCGGGTATGCATCACTTTCCCTCCAAGTTCACCGAGTACCTCCAGACCCCTGTGGGGCAGCTGAGCACTTCGAGGCCCATTGGTTGAACCCCCCACCCGCGGAGGCCCTCTGTGCGTGCCGCGCGATGGGCTACACACTGGACGTCCCGCGAGGAGCGCTACATTTCCAGAGCCCTCGAACAGCCTCAGGACAGCATTTCGGGTGAGTCCGACTTTGTCATGGCCCTTGTGTGAGCTGCCGTGGGAAAGCACTGTGCTTTGAATACTTCGAGGACCTCGTACCTGAAGTCACTCTGCCCGAGGAGAAAGTCAGCATCTTACCATGCCGTGTCGCTAACGGCAGGCCCAGCACGAACACAGGCCTGGAAGTAAGGCCCCGAGTGGCGGTGCAGAAGCGGAGGCGTGCATCAGTTTCCATGAGGCGGTGGCCTCGGCTCTGGGCACCTTCAACGGCAGCAGGGTTTTCTGGACACCTAGGAGGCTGGCGCGGGCCCCCTGTTCCCGGCAGGAACACTGAGTACCGCCAGGCCCACCTGGGTCTGCTAAGCAACATCCAGGCCCGTAGCCCTTTAGAGCTCCTCTGTGTATGCGCAGCGTAGGGAAACGCGCTGCACTCCCCTTGGGAGCAGCGTAAGGTACTCAGCACTCGCACACGTTCACGGACACCGTTCTGGCACGTCCCACATGGCGTCGAAGTCTTACGCATTACCCTAGGCTGAGCTGAACTCAGAGAAACCCTCTGCTTCGCAGTCCACCTAGGACCTCCTGCCTGAAGTCACCGAGCCTCCCAGAGAGAGTCGGCTTGCGTTCTTACTGCCATGTACGTCCCCTTCCTCCTGTGGCACTGCAGGCTTTGAATAGCCACAGGCCCAGAGGAGCAGCTACGGCGTTCCTTGGTTGAAGCAGTTCGCTTGACGCAGAACACCCTACTTCGAGAAGTTGATTCAGGGAAGGAAACTCAGGGTGACCTGTGTCTCTTTGGGCTTGTGAGAAACCACGGGGATGTCTGCTGAGTGCGCCCACGGAAACGGGGGCCTGCTGCAAGTAGCCTTGCTTTCCCGTTTGGAAGGCTGCGTTCATGCTGCCTTGAAGCTACCTGACATTCCCTGCTCTCGACAGGCCTGTTAGCCCTGTCAGAGTGCTTCGGGGAACGTTATGAGTCTGCTCTGTCTAAACCAGGTGCTTCCATGGCCGCGGCTCTGGTCCGCCTGCCAAGCTCTAGAGCTAGAGGGAACCTCAACGTGACAAGTTGCCTCCAGCGTAGGCCCCTAGTAGCCGTGCAGAAAGGGAGGCAGGCAGCTGTCTCCATGAGTTCTCAGTCGCTTAGAGGCTTTATTTTAAAGGAAGTAGTACACTTTGGAGGACTCCTAGGCCCCTCGGGTATGCATCACTTTCCCTCCAAGTTCACCGAGTACCTCCAGACCCCTGTGGGGCAGCTGAGCACTTCGAGGCCCATTGGTTGAACCCCCCACCCGCGGAGGCCCTCTGTGCGTGCCGCGCGATGGGCTACACACTGGACGTCCCGCGAGGAGCGCTACATTTCCAGAGCCCTCGAACAGCCTCAGGACAGCATTTCGGGTGAGTCCGACTTTGTCATGGCCCTTGTGTGAGCTGCCGTGGGAAAGCACTGTGCTTTGAATACTTCGAGGACCTCGTACCTGAAGTCACTCTGCCCGAGGAGAAAGTCAGCATTTTACCATGCCGTGTCGCTAACGGCACGCCCAGCACGAACACAGGCCTGGAAGTAAGGCCCCGAGTGGCGGTGCAGAAGCGGAGGCGTGCAGCAGTTTCCATGAGGCGGTGGCCTCGGCTCTGGGCACCTTCAACGGCAGCAGGGTTTTCTGGACACCTAGGAGGCTGGCGCGGGCCCCCTGTTCCCGGCAGGAACACTGAGTACCGCCAGGCCCACCTGGGTCTGCTAAGCAACATCCAGGCCCGTAGCCCTTTAGAGCCCCTCTGTGTATGCCGATCGTAGGGAAACGCGCTGCACTCCCCTTGGGAGCAGCGTAAGGTACTCAGCACTCGCACACGTTCACGGACACCGTTCTGGCACGTCCCACATGGCGTCGAAGTCTTACGCATTACCCTAGGCTGAGCTGAACTCAGAGAAACCCTCGGCTTCGCAGTCCACCTAGGACCTCCTGCCTGAAGTCACCGAGCCTCCCAGAGAGAGTCGGCTTGCGTTCTTACTGCCATGTACGTCCCCTTCCTCCTGTGGCACTGCAGGCTTTGAATAGCCACAGGCCCAGAGGAGCAGCTACGGCGTTCCTTGGTTGAGGCAGTTCGCTTGATGCAGAACACCCTACTTCGAGAAGTTGATTCAGGGAAGGAAACTCAGGGTGACCTGTGTCTCTTTGGGCTTTTGAGAAACCACGGGGATGTCTGCTGAGTGCGCCCACGGAAACGGGGGCCTGCTGCAAGTAGCCTTGCTTTCCCGTTTGGAAGGCTGCGTTCATGCTGCCTTGAAGCTACCTGACATTCCCTGCTCTCGACAGGCCTGTTAGCCCTGTCAGAGTGCTTCGGGGAACGTTATGAGTCTGCTCTGTCTAAACCAGGTGCTTCCATGGCCGCGGCTCTGGTCCGCCTGCCAAGCTCTAGAGCTAGAGGGAACCTCAACGTGACAAGTTGCCTCCAGCGTAGGCCCCTAGTAGCCGTGCAGAAAGGGAGGCAGGCAGCTGTCTCCATGAGTTCTCAGTCGCTTAGAGGCTTTATTTTAAAGGAAGTAGTACACTTTGGAGGACTCCTAGGCCCCTCGGGTATGCATCACTTTCCCTCCAAGTTCACCGAGTACCTCCAGACCCCTGTGGGGCAGCTGAGCACTTCGAGGCCCATTGGTTGAACCCCCCACCCGCGGAGGCCCTCTGTGCGTGCCGCGCGATGGGCTACACACTGGACGTCCCGCGAGGAGCGCTACATTTCCAGAGCCCTCGAACAGCCTCAGGACAGCATTTCGGGTGAGTCCGACTTTGTCATGGCCCTTGTGTGAGCTGCCGTGGGAAAGCACTGTGCTTTGAATACTTCGAGGACCTCGTACCTGAAGTCACTCTGCCCGAGGAGAAAGTCAGCATCTTACCATGCCGTGTCGCTAACGGCAGGCCCAGCACGAACACAGGCCTGGAAGTAAGGCCCCGAGTGGCGGTGCAGAAGCGGAGGCGTGCATCAGTTTCCATGAGGCGGTGGCCTCGGCTCTGGGCACCTTCAACGGCAGCAGGGTTTTCTGGACACCTAGGAGGCTGGCGCGGGCCCCCTGTTCCCGGCAGGAACACTGAGTACCGCCAGGCCCACCTGGGTCTGCTAAGCAACATCCAGGCCCGTAGCCCTTTAGAGCTCCTCTGTGTATGCGCAGCGTAGGGAAACGCGCTGCACTCCCCTTGGGAGCAGCGTAAGGTACTCAGCACTCGCACACGTTCACGGACACCGTTCTGGCACGTCCCACATGGCGTCGAAGTCTTACGCATTACCCTAGGCTGAGCTGAACTCAGAGAAACCCTCTGCTTCGCAGTCCACCTAGGACCTCCTGCCTGAAGTCACCGAGCCTCCCAGAGAGAGTCGGCTTGCGTTCTTACTGCCATGTACGTCCCCTTCCTCCTGTGGCACTGCAGGCTTTGAATAGCCACAGGCCCAGAGGAGCAGCTACGGCGTTCCTTGGTTGAAGCAGTTCGCTTGACGCAGAACACCCTACTTCGAGAAGTTGATTCAGGGAAGGAAACTCAGGGTGACCTGTGTCTCTTTGGGCTTGTGAGAAACCACGGGGATGTCTGCTGAGTGCGCCCACGGAAACGGGGGCCTGCTGCAAGTAGCCTTGCTTTCCCGTTTGGAAGGCTGCGTTCATGCTGCCTTGAAGCTACCTGACATTCCCTGCTCTCGACAGGCCTGTTAGCCCTGTCAGAGTGCTTCGGGGAACGTTATGAGTCTGCTCTGTCTAAACCAGGTGCTTCCATGGCCGCGGCTCTGGTCCGCCTGCCAAGCTCTAGAGCTAGAGGGAACCTCAACGTGACAAGTTGCCTCCAGCGTAGGCCCCTAGTAGCCGTGCAGAAAGGGAGGCAGGCAGCTGTCTCCATGAGTTCTCAGTCGCTTAGAGGCTTTATTTTAAAGGAAGTAGTACACTTTGGAGGACTCCTAGGCCCCTCGGGTATGCATCACTTTCCCTCCAAGTTCACCGAGTACCTCCAGACCCCTGTGGGGCAGCTGAGCACTTCGAGGCCCATTGGTTGAACCCCCCACCCGCGGAGGCCCTCTGTGCGTGCCGCGCGATGGGCTACACACTGGACGTCCCGCGAGGAGCGCTACATTTCCAGAGCCCTCGAACAGCCTCAGGACAGCATTTCGGGTGAGTCCGACTTTGTCATGGCCCTTGTGTGAGCTGCCGTGGGAAAGCACTGTGCTTTGAATACTTCGAGGACCTCGTACCTGAAGTCACTCTGCCCGAGGAGAAAGTCAGCATTTTACCATGCCGTGTCGCTAACGGCACGCCCAGCACGAACACAGGCCTGGAAGTAAGGCCCCGAGTGGCGGTGCAGAAGCGGAGGCGTGCAGCAGTTTCCATGAGGCGGTGGCCTCGGCTCTGGGCACCTTCAACGGCAGCAGGGTTTTCTGGACACCTAGGAGGCTGGCGCGGGCCCCCTGTTCCCGGCAGGAACACTGAGTACCGCCAGGCCCACCTGGGTCTGCTAAGCAACATCCAGGCCCGTAGCCCTTTAGAGCCCCTCTGTGTATGCCGATCGTAGGGAAACGCGCTGCACTCCCCTTGGGAGCAGCGTAAGGTACTCAGCACTCGCACACGTTCACGGACACCGTTCTGGCACGTCCCACATGGCGTTGAAGTCTTACGCATTACCCTAGGCTGAGCTGAACTCAGAGAAACCCTCGGCTTCGCAGTCCACCTAGGACCTCCTGCCTGAAGTCACCGAGCCTCCCAGAGAGAGTCGGCTTGCGTTCTTACTGCCATGTACGTCCCCTTCCTCCTGTGGCACTGCAGGCTTTGAATAGCCACAGGCCCAGAGGAGCAGCTACGGCGTTCCTTGGTTGAGGCAGTTCGCTTGATGCAGAACACCCTACTTCGAGAAGTTGATTCAGGGAAGGAAACTCAGGGTGACCTGTGTCTCTTTGGGCTTTTGAGAAACCACGGGGATGTCTGCTGAGTGCGCCCACGGAAACGGGGGCCTGCTGCAAGTAGCCTTGCTTTCCCGTTTGGAAGGCTGCGTTCATGCTGCCTTGAAGCTACCTGACATTCCCTGCTCTCGACAGGCCTGTTAGCCCTGTCAGAGTGCTTCGGGGAACGTTATGAGTCTGCTCTGTCTAAACCAGGTGCTTCCATGGCCGCGGCTCTGGTCCGCCTGCCAAGCTCTAGAGCTAGAGGGAACCTCAACGTGACAAGTTGCCTCCAGCGTAGGCCCCTAGTAGCCGTGCAGAAAGGGAGGCAGGCAGCTGTCTCCATGAGTTCTCAGTCGCTTAGAGGCTTTATTTTAAAGGAAGTAGTACACTTTGGAGGACTCCTAGGCCCCTCGGGTATGCATCACTTTCCCTCCAAGTTCACCGAGTACCTCCAGACCCCTGTGGGGCAGCTGAGCACTTCGAGGCCCATTGGTTGAACCCCCCACCCGCGGAGGCCCTCTGTGCGTGCCGCGCGATGGGCTACACACTGGACGTCCCGCGAGGAGCGCTACATTTCCAGAGCCCTCGAACAGCCTCAGGACAGCATTTCGGGTGAGTCCGACTTTGTCATGGCCCTTGTGTGAGCTGCCGTGGGAAAGCACTGTGCTTTGAATACTTCGAGGACCTCGTACCTGAAGTCACTCTGCCCGAGGAGAAAGTCAGCATTTTACCATGCCGTGTCGCTAACGGCACGCCCAGCACGAACACAGGCCTGGAAGTAAGGCCCCGAGTGGCGGTGCAGAAGCGGAGGCGTGCAGCAGTTTCCATGAGGCGGTGGCCTCGGCTCTGGGCACCTTCAATGGCAGCAGGGTTTTCTGGACACCTAGGAGGCTGGCGCGGGCCCCCTGTTCCCGGCAGGAACACTGAGTACCGCCAGGCCCACCTGGGTCTGCTAAGCAACATCCAGGCCCGTAGCCCTTTAGAGCTCCTCTGTGTATGCGCAGCGTAGGGAAACGCGCTGCACTCTCCTTGGGAGCAGCTTAAGGTACTCAGCACTCGCACACGTTCACGGACACCGTTCTGGCACGTCCCACATGGCGTCGAAGTCTTACGCATTACCCTAGGCTGAGCTGAACTCAGAGAAACCCTCTGCTTCGCAGTCCACCTAGGACCTCCTGCCTGAAGTCACCGTGCCTCCCAGAGAGAGTCGGCTTGCGTTCTTACTGCCATGTACGTCCCCTTCCTCCTGTGGCACTGCAGGCTTTGAATAGCCACAGGCCCAGAGGAGCAGCTACGGCGTTCCTTGGTTGAGGCAGTTCGCTTGACGCAGAACACCCTACTTCGAGAAGTTGATTCAGGGAAGGAAACTCAGGGTGACCTGTGTCTCTTTGGGCTTGTTAGAAACCACGGGGATGTCTGCTGAGTGCGCCCACGGAAACGGGGGCCTGCTGCAAGTAGCCTTGCTTTCCCGTTTGGAAGGCTGCGTTCATGCTGCCTTGAAGCTACCTGACATTCCCTGCTCTCGACAGGCCTGTTAGCCCTGTCAGAGTGCTTTGGGGAACGTTATGAGTCTGCTCTGTCTAAACCAGGTGCTTCCATGGCCGCGGCTCTGGTCCGCCTGCCAAGCTCTAGAGCTAGAGGGAACCTCAACGTGACAAGTTGCCTCCAGCGTAGGCCCCTAGTAGCCGTGCAGAAAGGGAGGCAGGCAGCTGTCTCCATGAGTTCTCAGTCGCTTAGAGGCTTTATTTTAAAGGAAGTAGTACACTTTGGAGGACTCCTAGGCCCCTCGGGTATGCATCACTTTCCCTCCAAGTTCACCGAGTACCTCCAGACCCCTGTGGGGCGGCTGAGCACTTCGAGGCCCATTGGTTGAACCCCCCCACCCGCGGAGGCCCTCTGTGCGTGCCGCGCGATGGGCTACACAGTGGACGTCCCGCGAGGAGCGCTACATTTCCAGAGCCCTCGAACAGCCTCAGGACAGCATTTCGGGTGAGCCCGACTTTGTCATGGCCCTTGTGAGAGCTGCCGTGGTAAAGCACTGTGCTTTGAATACTTCGAGGACCTCGTACCTGAAGTCACTCTGCCCGAGGAGAAAGTCAGCATCTTACAATGCCGTGTCACTAACGGCAGGCCCAGCACGAACACAGGCCTGGAAGTAAGGCCCCGAGTGGCGGTGCAGAAGCGGAGGCGTGCAACAGTTTCCATGAGGCGGTGGCCTCGGCTCTGGGCACCTTCAACGGCAGCAGGGTTTTCTGGACACCTAGGAGGCTGGCGCGGGCCCCCTGTTCCCGGCAGGAACACTGAGTACCGCCAGGCCCACCTGGGTCTGCTAAGCAACATCCAGGCCCGTAGCCCTTTAGAGCCCCTCTGTGTATACCGATCGTAGGGAAACGCGCTGCACTCCCCTTGGGAGCAGCGTAAGGTACTCAGCACTCGCACACGTTCACGGAAACCGTTCTGGCACGTCCCACATGGCGTCGAAGTCTTACGCATTACCCTAGGCTGAGCTGAACTCAGAGAAACCCTCTGCTTCGCAGTCCACCTAGGACCTCCTGCCTGAAGTCACCGTGCCTCCCAGAGAGAGTCGGCTTGCGTTCTTACTGCCATGTACGTCCCCTTCCTCCTGTGGCACTGCAGGCTTTGAATAGCCTCAGGCCCAGAGGAGCAGCTACGGCGTTCCTTGGTTGAGGCAGTTCGCTTGACGCAGAACACCCTACTTCGAGAAGTTGATTCAGGGAAGGAAACTCAGGGTGACCTGTGTCTCTTTGGGCTTGTGAGAAACCACGGGGATGTCTGCTGAGTGCGCCCACGGAAACGGGGGCCTGCTGCAAGTAGCCTTGCTTTCCCGTTTGGAAGGCTGCGTTCATGCTGCCTTGAAGCTACCTGACATTCCCTGCTCTCGACAGGCCTGTTAGCCCTGTCAGAGTGCTTCGGGGAACGTTATGAGTCTGCTCTGTCTAAACCAGGTGCTTCCATGGCCGCGGCTCTGGTCCGCCTGCCAAGCTCTAGAGCTAGAGGGAACCTCAACGTGACAAGTTGCCTCCAGCGTAGGCCCCTAGTAGCCGTGCAGAAAGGGAGGCAGGCAGCTGTCTCCATGAGTTCTCAGTCGCTTAGAGGCTTTATTTTAAAGGAAGTAGTACACTTTGGAGGACTCCTAGGCCCCTCGGGTATGCATCACTTTCCCTCCAAGTTCACCGAGTACCTCCAGACCCCTGTGGGGCAGCTGAGCACTTCGAGGCCCATTGGTTGAACCCCCCACCCGCGGAGGCCCTCTGTGCGTGCCGCGCGATGGGCTACACACTGGACGTCCCGCGAGGAGCGCTACATTTCCAGAGCCCTCGAACAGCCTCAGGACAGCATTTCGGGTGAGTCCGACTTTGTCATGGCCCTTGTGTGAGCTGCCGTGGGAAAGCACTGTGCTTTGAATACTTCGAGGACCTCGTACCTGAAGTCACTCTGCCCGAGGAGAAAGTCAGCATTTTACCATGCCGTGTCGCTAACGGCACGCCCAGCACGAACACAGGCCTGGAAGTAAGGCCCCGAGTGGCGGTGCAGAAGCGGAGGCGTGCAGCAGTTTCCATGAGGCGGTGGCCTCGGCTCTGGGCACCTTCAACGGCAGCAGGGTTTTCTGGACACCTAGGAGGCTGGCGCGGGCCCCCTGTTCCCGGCAGGAACACTGAGTACCGCCAGGCCCACCTGGGTCTGCTAAGCAACATCCAGGCCCGTAGCCCTTTAGAGCCCCTCTGTGTATGCCGATCGTAGGGAAACGCGCTGCACTCCCCTTGGGAGCAGCGTAAGGTACTCAGCACTCGCACACGTTCACGGACACCGTTCTGGCACGTCCCACATGGCGTCGAAGTCTTACGCATTACCCTAGGCTGAGCTGAACTCAGAGAAACCCTCGGCTTCGCAGTCCACCTAGGACCTCCTGCCTGAAGTCACCGAGCCTCCCAGAGAGAGTCGGCTTGCGTTCTTACTGCCATGTACGTCCCCTTCCTCCTGTGGCACTGCAGGCTTTGAATAGCCACAGGCCCAGAGGAGCAGCTACGGCGTTCCTTGGTTGAGGCAGTTCGCTTGATGCAGAACACCCTACTTCGAGAAGTTGATTCAGGGAAGGAAACTCAGGGTGACCTGTGTCTCTTTGGGCTTTTGAGAAACCACGGGGATGTCTGCTGAGTGCGCCCACGGAAACGGGGGCCTGCTGCAAGTAGCCTTGCTTTCCCGTTTGGAAGGCTGCGTTCATGCTGCCTTGAAGCTACCTGACATTCCCTGCTCTCGACAGGCCTGTTAGCCCTGTCAGAGTGCTTCGGGGAACGTTATGAGTCTGCTCTGTCTAAACCAGGTGCTTCCATGGCCGCGGCTCTGGTCCGCCTGCCAAGCTCTAGAGCTAGAGGGAACCTCAACGTGACAAGTTGCCTCCAGCGTAGGCCCCTAGTAGCCGTGCAGAAAGGGAGGCAGGCAGCTGTCTCCATGAGTTCTCAGTCGCTTAGAGGCTTTATTTTAAAGGAAGTAGTACACTTTGGAGGACTCCTAGGCCCCTCGGGTATGCATCACTTTCCCTCCAAGTTCACCGAGTACCTCCAGACCCCTGTGGGGCAGCTGAGCACTTCGAGGCCCATTGGTTGAACCCCCCACCCGCGGAGGCCCTCTGTGCGTGCCGCGCGATGGGCTACACACTGGACGTCCCGCGAGGAGCGCTACATTTCCAGAGCCCTCGAACAGCCTCAGGACAGCATTTCGGGTGAGTCCGACTTTGTCATGGCCCTTGTGTGAGCTGCCGTGGGAAAGCACTGTGCTTTGAATACTTCGAGGACCTCGTACCTGAAGTCACTCTGCCCGAGGAGAAAGTCAGCATTTTACCATGCCGTGTCGCTAACGGCACGCCCAGCACGAACACAGGCCTGGAAGTAAGGCCCCGAGTGGCGGTGCAGAAGCGGAGGCGTGCAGCAGTTTCCATGAGGCGGTGGCCTCGGCTCTGGGCACCTTCAATGGCAGCAGGGTTTTCTGGACACCTAGGAGGCTGGCGCGGGCCCCCTGTTCCCGGCAGGAACACTGAGTACCGCCAGGCCCACCTGGGTCTGCTAAGCAACATCCAGGCCCGTAGCCCTTTAGAGCTCCTCTGTGTATGCGCAGCGTAGGGAAACGCGCTGCACTCTCCTTGGGAGCAGCTTAAGGTACTCAGCACTTGCACACGTTCACGGACACCGTTCTGGCACGTCCCACATGGCGTCGAAGTCTTACGCATTACCCTAGGCTGAGCTGAACTCAGAGAAACCCTCTGCTTCGCAGTCCACCTAGGACCTCCTGCCTGAAGTCACCGTGCCTCCCAGAGAGAGTCGGCTTGCGTTCTTACTGCCATGTACGTCCCCTTCCTCCTGTGGCACTGCAGGCTTTGAATAGCCACAGGCCCAGAGTAGCAGCTACGGCGTTCCTTGGTTGAGGCAGTTCGCTTGACGCAGAACACCCTACTTCGAGAAGTTGATTCAGGGAAGGAAACTCAGGGTGACCTGTGTCTCTTTGGGCTTGTTAGAAACCACGGGGATGTCTGCTGAGTGCGCCCACGGAAACGGGGGCCTGCTGCAAGTAGCCTTGCTTTCCCGTTTGGAAGGCTGCGTTCATGCTGCCTTGAAGCTACCTGACATTCCCTGCTCTCGACAGGCCTGTTAGCCCTGTCAGAGTGCTTTGGGGAACGTTATGAGTCTGCTCTGTCTAAACCAGGTGCTTCCATGGCCGCGGCTCTGGTCCGCCTGCCAAGCTCTAGAGCTAGAGGGAACCTCAACGTGACAAGTTGCCTCCAGCGTAGGCCCCTAGTAGCCGTGCAGAAAGGGAGGCAGGCAGCTGTCTCCATGAGTTCTCAGTCGCTTAGAGGCTTTATTTTAAAGGAAGTAGTACACTTTGGAGGACTCCTAGGCCCCTCGGGTATGCATCACTTTCCCTCCAAGTTCACCGAGTACCTCCAGACCCCTGTGGGGCGGCTGAGCACTTCGAGGCCCATTGGTTGAACCCCCCCACCCGCGGAGGCCCTCTGTGCGTGCCGCGCGATGGGCTACACAGTGGACGTCCCGCGAGGAGCGCTACATTTCCAGAGCCCTCGAACAGCCTCAGGACAGCATTTCGGGTGAGCCCGACTTTGTCATGGCCCTTGTGAGAGCTGCCGTGGTAAAGCACTGTGCTTTGAATACTTCGAGGACCTCGTACCTGAAGTCACTCTGCCCGAGGAGAAAGTCAGCATCTTACAATGCCGTGTCACTAACGGCAGGCCCAGCACGAACACAGGCCTGGAAGTAAGGCCCCGAGTGGCGGTGCAGAAGCGGAGGCGTGCAACAGTTTCCATGAGGCGGTGGCCTCGGCTCTGGGCACCTTCAACGGCAGCAGGGTTTTCTGGACACCTAGGAGACTGGCGCGGGCCCCCTGTTCCCGGCAGGAACACTGAGTACCGCCAGGCCCACCTGGGTCTGCTAAGCAACATCCAGGCCCGTAGCCCTTTAGAGCCCCTCTGTGTATGCCGATCGTAGGGAAACGCGCTGCACTCCCCTTGGGAGCAGCGTAAGGTACTCAGCACTCGCACACGTTCACGGAAACCGTTCTGGCACGTCCCACATGGCGTCGAAGTCTTACGCATTACCCTAGGCTGAGCTGAACTCAGAGAAACCCTCTGCTTCGCAGTCCACCTAGGACCTCCTGCCTGAAGTCACCGTGCCTCCCAGAGAGAGTCGGCTTGCGTTCTTACTGCCATGTACGTCCCCTTCCTCCTGTGGCACTGCAGGCTTTGAATAGCCACAGGCCCAGAGGAGCAGCTACGGCGTTCCTTGGTTGAGGCAGTTCGCTTGATGCAGAACAACCTATTTCGAGAAGTTGATTCAGGGAAGGAAACTCAGGGTGACCTGTGTCTCTTTGGGCTTGTGAGAAACCACGGGGATGTCTGCTGAGTGCGCCCATGGAAACGGGGGCCTGCTGCAAGTAGCCTTGCTTTCCCGTTTGGAAGGCTGCGTTCATGCTGCCTTGAAGCTACCTGACATTCCCTGCTCTCGACAGGCCTGTTAGCCCTGTCAGAGTGCTTCGGGGAACGTTATGAGTCTGCTCTGTCTAAACCAGGTGCTTCCATGGCCGCGGCTCTGGTCCGCCTGCCAAGCTCTAGAGCTAGAGGGAACCTCAACGTGACAAGTTGCCTCCAGCGTAGGCCCCTAGTAGCCGTGCAGAAAGGGAGGCAGGCAGCTGTCTCCATGAGTTCTCAGTCGCTTAGAGGCTTTATTTTAAAGGAAGTAGTACACTTTGGAGGACTCCTAGGCCCCTCGGGTATGCATCACTTTCCCTCCAAGTTCACCGAGTACCTCCAGACCCCTGTGGGGCAGCTGAGCACTTCGAGGCCCATTGGTTGAACCCCCCACCCGCGGAGGCCCTCTGTGCGTGCCGCGCGATGGGCTACACACTGGACGTCCCGCGAGGAGCGCTACATTTCCAGAGCCCTCGAACAGCCTCAGGACAGCATTTCGGGTGAGTCCGACTTTGTCATGGCCCTTGTGTGAGCTGCCGTGGGAAAGCACTGTGCTTTGAATACTTCGAGGACCTCGTACCTGAAGTCACTCTGCCCGAGGAGAAAGTCAGCATCTTACCATGCCGTGTCGCTAACGGCAGGCCCAGCACGAACACAGGCCTGGAAGTAAGGCCCCGAGTGGCGGTGCAGAAGCGGAGGCGTGCATCAGTTTCCATGAGGCGGTGGCCTCGGCTCTGGGCACCTTCAACGGCAGCAGGGTTTTCTGGACACCTAGGAGGCTGGCGCGGGCCCCCTGTTCCCGGCAGGAACACTGAGTACCGCCAGGCCCACCTGGGTCTGCTAAGCAACATCCAGGCCCGTAGCCCTTTAGAGCTCCTCTGTGTATGCGCAGCGTAGGGAAACGCGCTGCACTCCCCTTGGGAGCAGCGTAAGGTACTCAGCACTCGCACACGTTCACGGACACCGTTCTGGCACGTCCCACATGGCGTCGAAGTCTTACGCATTACCCTAGGCTGAGCTGAACTCAGAGAAACCCTCTGCTTCGCAGTCCACCTAGGACCTCCTGCCTGAAGTCACCGAGCCTCCCAGAGAGAGTCGGCTTGCGTTCTTACTGCCATGTACGTCCCCTTCCTCCTGTGGCACTGCAGGCTTTGAATAGCCACAGGCCCAGAGGAGCAGCTA
The DNA here is from genome assembly GCF_039906515.1 of Pseudorca crassidens. Classification (NCBI taxonomy): domain Eukaryota; kingdom Metazoa; phylum Chordata; class Mammalia; order Artiodactyla; family Delphinidae; genus Pseudorca; species Pseudorca crassidens. The sequence goes on along the minus strand of NC_090306.1, from coordinate 30,494,225 downwards.
CGGCGTTCCTTGGTTGAAGCAGTTCGCTTGACGCAGAACACCCTACTTCGAGAAGTTGATTCAGGGAAGGAAACTCAGGGTGACCTGTGTCTCTTTGGGCTTGTGAGAAACCACGGGGATGTCTGCTGAGTGCGCCCACGGAAACGGGGGCCTGCTGCAAGTAGCCTTGCTTTCCCGTTTGGAAGGCTGCGTTCATGCTGCCTTGAAGCTACCTGACATTCCCTGCTCTCGACAGGCCTGTTAGCCCTGTCAGAGTGCTTCGGGGAACGTTATGAGTCTGCTCTGTCTAAACCAGGTGCTTCCATGGCCGCGGCTCTGGTCCGCCTGCCAAGCTCTAGAGCTAGAGGGAACCTCAACGTGACAAGTTGCCTCCAGCGTAGGCCCCTAGTAGCCGTGCAGAAAGGGAGGCAGGCAGCTGTCTCCATGAGTTCTCAGTCGCTTAGAGGCTTTATTTTAAAGGAAGTAGTACACTTTGGAGGACTCCTAGGCCCCTCGGGTATGCATCACTTTCCCTCCAAGTTCACCGAGTACCTCCAGACCCCTGTGGGGCAGCTGAGCACTTCGAGGCCCATTGGTTGAACCCCCCACCCGCGGAGGCCCTCTGTGCGTGCCGCACGATGGGCTACACACTGGACGTCCCGCGGGGAGCGCTACATTTCCAGAGCCCTCGAACAGCCTCAGGACAGCATTTCGGGTGAGTCCGACTTTGTCATGGCCCTTGTGTGAGCTGCCGTGGGAAAGCACTGTGCTTTGAATACTTCGAGGACCTCGTACCTGAAGTCACTCTGCCCGAGGAGAAAGTCAGCATTTTACCATGCCGTGTCGCTAACGGCACGCCCAGCACGAACACAGGCCTGGAAGTAAGGCCCCGAGTGGCGGTGCAGAAGCGGAGGCGTGCATCAGTTTCCATGAGGCGGTGGCCTCGGCTCTGGGCACCTTCAATGGCAGCAGGGTTTTCTGGACACCTAGGAGGCTGGCGCGGGCCCCCTGTTCCCGGCAGGAACACTGAGTACCGCCAGGCCCACCTGGGTCTGCTAAGCAACATCCAGGCCCGTAGCCCTTTAGAGCTCCTCTGTGTATGCGCAGCGTAGGGAAACGCGCTGCACTCTCCTTGGGAGCAGCTTAAGGTACTCAGCACTCGCACACGTTCACGGACACCGTTCTGGCACGTCCCACATGGCGTCGAAGTCTTACGCATTACCCTAGGCTGAGCTGAACTCAGAGAAACCCTCTGCTTCGCAGTCCAACTAGGACCTCCTGCCTGAAGTCACCGTGCCTCCCAGAGAGAGTCGGCTTGCGTTCTTACTGCCATGTACGTCCCCTTCCTCCTGTGGCACTGCAGGCTTTGAATAGCCACAGGCCCAGAGGAGCAGCTACGGCGTTCCTTGGTTGAGGCAGTTCGCTTGACGCAGAACACCCTACTTCGAGAAGTTGATTCAGGGAAGGAAACTCAGGGTGACCTGTGTCTCTTTGGGCTTGTTAGAAACCACGGGGATGTCTGCTGAGTGCGCCCACGGAAACGGGGGCCTGCTGCAAGTAGCCTTGCTTTCCCGTTTGGAAGGCTGCGTTCATGCTGCCTTGAAGCTACCTGACATTCCCTGCTCTCGACAGGCCTGTTAGCCCTGTCAGAGTGCTTTGGGGAACGTTATGAGTCTGCTCTGTCTAAACCAGGTGCTTCCATGGCCGCGGCTCTGGTCCGCCTGCCAAGCTCTAGAGCTAGAGGGAACCTCAACGTGACAAGTTGCCTCCAGCGTAGGCCCCTAGTAGCCGTGCAGAAAGGGAGGCAGGCAGCTGTCTCCATGAGTTCTCAGTCGCTTAGAGGCTTTATTTTAAAGGAAGTAGTACACTTTGGAGGACTCCTAGGCCCCTCGGGTATGCATCACTTTCCCTCCAAGTTCACCGAGTACCTCCAGACCCCTGTGGGGTGGCTGAGCACTTCGAGGCCCATTGGTTGAACCCCCCCACCCGCGGAGGCCCTCTGTGCGTGCCGCGCGATGGGCTACACACTGGACGTCCCGCGAGGAGCGCTACATTTCCAGAGCCCTCGAACAGCCTCAGGACAGCATTTCGGGTGAGCCCGACTTTGTCATGGCCCTTGTGAGAGCTGCCGTGGTAAAGCACTGTGCTTTGAATACTTCGAGGACCTCGTACCTGAAGTCACTCTGCCCGAGGAGAAAGTCAGCATCTTACAATGCCGTGTCACTAACGGCAGGCCCAGCACGAACACAGGCCTGGAAGTAAGGCCCCGAGTGGCGGTGCAGAAGCGGAGGCGTGCATCAGTTTCCATGAGGCGGTGGCCTCGGCTCTGGGCACCTTCAACGGCAGCAGGGTTTTCTGGACACCTAGGAGGCTGGCGCGGGCCCCCTGTTCCCGGCAGGAACACTGAGTACCGCCAGGCCCACCTGGGTCTGCTAAGCAACATCCAGGCCCGTAGCCCTTTAGAGCCCCTCTGTGTATGCCGATCGTAGGGAAACGCGCTGCACTCCCCTTGGGAGCAGCGTAAGGTACTCAGCACTCGCACACGTTCACGGACACCGTTCTGGCACGTCCCACATGGCGTCGAAGTCTTACGCATTACCCTAGGCTGAGCTGAACTCAGAGAAACCCTCTGCTTCGCAGTCCACCTAGGACCTCCTGCCTGAAGTCACCGTGCCTCCCAGAGAGAGTCGGCTTGCGTTCTTACTGCCATGTACGTCCCCTTCCTCCTGTGGCACTGCAGGCTTTGAATAGCCACAGGCCCAGAGGAGCAGCTACGGCGTTCCTTGGTTGAAGCAGTTCGCTTGATGCAGAACACCCTACTTCGAGAAGTTGATTCAGGGAAGGAAACTCAGGGTGACCTGTGTCTCTTTGGGCTTGTGAGAAACCACGGGGATGTCTGCTGAGTGCGCCCACGGAAACGGGGGCCTGCTGCAAGTAGCCTTGCTTTCCCGTTTGGAAGGCTGCGTTCATGCTGCCTTGAAGCTACCTGACATTCCCTGCTCTCGACAGGCCTGTTAGCCCTGTCAGAGTGCTTCGGGGAACGTTATGAGTCTGCTCTGTCTAAACCAGGTGCTTCCATGGCCGCGGCTCTGGTCCGCCTGCCGAGCTCTAGAGCTAGAGGGAACCTCAACGTGACAAGTTGCCTCCAGCGTAGGCCCCTAGTAGCCGTGCAGAAAGGGAGGCAGGCAGCTGTCTCCATGAGTTCTCAGTCGCTTAGAGGCTTTATTTTAAAGGAAGTAGTACACTTTGGAGGACTCCTAGGCCCCTCGGGTATGCATCACTTTCCCTCCAAGTTCACCGAGTACCTCCAGACACCTGTGGGGCGGCTGAGCAACTTCGAGGCCCATTGGTTGACCACACCCACCACCCCCGGAGGCCCTCTGTGCGTGCCGCGCGATGGGCTACACACTGGACGTCCCGCGAGGAGCGCTACATTTCCAGAGCCCTCGAACAGCCTCAGGACAGCATTTCGGGTGAGTCCGACTTTGTCATGGCCCTTGTGTGACCTGCCGTGGGAAAACACTGTGCTTTGAATACTTCGAGGACCTCGTACCTGAAGTCACTCTGCCCGAGGAGAAAGTCAGCATCTTACCACGTCGTGTCGCTAACGGCACGCCCAGCACGAACACAGGCCTGGAAGTAAGGCCCCGAGTGGCGGTGCAGAAGCGGAGGCGTGCAGCAGTTTCCATGAGGCGGTGGCCTCGGCTCTGGGCACCTTCAACGGCAGCAGGGTTTCCTGGACACCTAGGAGGCTGGCGCGGGCCCCCTGTTCCCGGCAGGAACACTGAGTACCGCCAGGCCCACCTGAGTCTGCTAAGCATCATCCAGGCCCGTAGCCCTTTAGAGCCCCTCTGTGTATGCCGATCGTAGGGAAACGCGCTGCACTCCCCTTGGGAGCAGCGTAAGGTACTCAGCACTCGCACACGTTCACGGACACCGTTCTGGCACGTCCCACATGGCGTCGAAGTCTTACGCATTACCCTAGGCTGAGCTGAACTCAGAGAAACCCTCTGCTTCGCAGTCCACCTAGGACCTCCTGCCTGAAGTCACCGTGCCTCCCAGAGAGAGTCGGCTTGCGTTCTTACTGCCATGTACGTCCCCTTCCTCCTGTGGCACTGCAGGCTTTGAATAGCCACAGGCCCAGAGGAGCAGCTACGGCGTTCCTTGGTTGAGGCAGTTCGCTTGATGCAGAACACCCTACTTCGAGAAGTTGATTCAGGGAAGGAAACTCAGGGTGACCTGTGTCTCTTTGGGCTTGTTAGAAACCACGGGGATGTCTGCTGAGTGCGCCCACGGAAACGGGGGCCTGCTGCAAGTAGCCTTGCTTTCCCGTTTGGAAGGCTGCGTTCATGCTGCCTTGAAGCTACCTGACATTCCCTGCTCTCGACAGGCCTGTTAGCCCTGTCAGAGTGCTTCGGGGAACGTTATGAGTCTGCTCTGTCTAAACCAGGTGCTTCCATGGCCGCGGCTCTGGTCCGCCTGCCAAGCTCTAGAGCTAGAGGGAACCTCAACGTGACAAGTTGCCTCCAGCGTAGGCCCCTAGTAGCCGTGCAGAAAGGGAGGCAGGCAGCTGTCTCCATGAGTTCTCAGTCGCTTAGAGGCTTTATTTTAAAGGAAGTAGTACACTTTGGAGGACTCCTAGGCCCCTCGGGTTTGCATCACTTTCCCTCCAAGTTCACCGAGTACCTCCAGACCCCTGTGGGGCGGCTGAGCACTTCGAGGCCCATTGGTTGAACCCCCCCACCCGCGGAGGCCCTCTGTGCGTGCCGCGCGATGGGCTACACACTGGACGTCCCGCGAGGAGCGCTACATTTCCAGAGCCCTCGAACAGCCTCAGGACAGCATTTCGGGTGAGTCCGACTTTGTCATGGCCCTTGTGTGAGCTGCCGTGGGAAAGCACTGTGCTTTGAATACTTCGAGGACCTCGTACCTGAAGTCACTCTGCCCGAGGAGAAAGTCAGCATCTTACCATGCCGTGTCGCTAACGGCAGGCCCAGCACGAACACAGGCCTGGAAGTAAGGCCCCGAGTGGCGGTGCAGAAGCGGAGGCGTGCAGCAGTTTCCATGAGGCGGAGGCCTCGGCTCTGGGCACCTTCAACGGCAGCAGGGTTTTCTGGACACCTAGGAGGCTGGCGCGGGCCCCCTGTTCCCGGCAGGAACACTGAGTACCGCCAGGCCCACCTGGGTCTGCTAAGCAACATCCAGGCCCGTAGCCCTTTAGAGCCCCTCTGTGTATGCCGATCGTAGGGAAACGCGCTGCACTCCCCTTGGGAGCAGCGTAAGGTACTCAGCACTCGCACACGTTCACGGACACCGTTCTGGCACGTCCCACATGGCGTCGAAGTCTTACGCATTACCCTAGGCTGAGCTGAACTCAGAGAAACCCTCGGCTTCGCAGTCCACCTAGGACCTCCTGCCTGAAGTCACCGTGCCTCCCAGAGAGAGTCGGCTTGCGTTCTTACTGCCATGTACGTCCCCTTCCTCCTGTGGCACTGCAGGCTTTGAATAGCCACAGGCCCAGAGGAGCAGCTACGGCGTTCCTTGGTTGAGGCAGTTCGCTTGATGCAGAACACCCTACTTCGAGAAGTTGATTCAGGGAAGGAAACTCAGGGTGACGTGTGTCTCTTTGGGCTTGTGAGAAACCACGGGGATGTCTGCTGAGTGCGCCCACGGAAACGGGAGCCTGCTGCAAGTAGCCTTGCTTTCCCGTTTGGAAGGCTGCGTTCATGCTGCCTTGAAGCTACCTGACATTCCCTGCTCTCGACAGGCCTGTTAGCCCTGTCAGAGTGCTTCGGGGAACGTTATGAGTCTGCTCTGTCTAAACCAGGTTCTTCCATGGCCGCGGCTCTTGTCCGCCTGCCAAGCTCTAGAGCTAGAGGGAACCTCAACGTGACAAGTTGCCTCCAGCGTAGGCCCCTAGTAGCCGTGCAGAAAGGGAGGCAGGCAGCTGTCTCCATGAGTTCTCAGTCGCTTAGAGGCTTTATTTTAAAGGAAGTAGTACACTTTGGAGGACTCCTAGGCCCCTCGGGTATGCATCACTTTCCCTCCAAGTTCGCCGAGTACCTTCAGACCCCTGTGGGGCGGCTGAGCACTTCGAGGCCCATTGGTTGAACCCCCCCACCCGCGGAGGCCCTCTGTGCGTGCCGCGAGATGGGCTACACACTGGACGTCCCGCGAGGAGCGCTACATTTCCAGAACCCTCGAACAGCCTCAGGACAGCATTTCGGGTGAGTCCAACTTTGTCATGGCCCTTGTGTGAGCTGCCGTGGGAAAGCACTGTGCTTTTAATACTTCGAGGACCTCGTACCTGAAGTCACTCTGCCCGAGGAGAAAGTCAGCATCTTACCATGCCGTGTCGCTAACGGCACGCCCAGCACGAACACAGGCCTGGAAGTAAGGCCCCGAGTGGCGGTGCAGAAGCGGAGGCGTGCAGCAGTTTCCATGAGGCGGTGGCCTCGGCTCTGGGCACCTTCAACGGCAGCAGGGTTTTCTGGACACCTAGGAGGCTGGCGCGGGCCCCCTGTTCCCGGCAGGAACACTGAGTACCGCCAGGCCCACCTGGGTCTGCTAAGCAACATCCAGGCCCGTAGCCCTTTAGAGCCCCTCTGTGTATGCCGATCGTAGGGAAACGCGCTGCACTCCCCTTGGGAGCAGCGTAAGGTACTCAGCACTCGCACACGTTCACGGACACCGTTCTGGCACATCCCACATGGCGTCGAAGTCTTACGCATTACCCTAGGCTGAGCTGAACTCAGAGAAACCCTCGGCTTCGCAGTCCACCTAGGACCTCCTGCCTGAAGTCACCGTGCCTCCCAGAGAGAGTCGGCTTGCGTTCTTACTGCCATGTACGTCCACTTCCTCCTGTGGCACTGCAGGCTTTGAATAGCCACAGGCCCAGAGGAGCAGCTACAGCGTTCCTTGGTTGAGGCGGTTCGCTTGATGCAGAACACCCTACTTCGAGAAGTTGATTCAGGGAAGGAAACTCAGGGTGACCTGTGTCTCTTTGGGCTTGTTAGAAACCACGGGGATGTCTGCTGAGTGCGCCCACGGAAACGGGGGCCTGCTGCAAGTAGCCTTGCTTTCCCGTTTGGAAGGCTGCGTTCATGCTGCCTTGAAGCTACCTGACATTCCCTGCTCTCGACAGGCCTGTTAGCCCTGTCAGAGTGCTTCGGGGAACGTTATGAGTCTGCTCTGTCTAAACCAGGTGCTTCCATGGCCGCGGCTCTGGTCCGCCTGCCAAGCTCTAGAGCTAGAGGGAACCTCAACGTGACAAGTTGCCTCCAGCGTAGGCCCCTAGTAGCCGTGCAGAAAGGGAGGCAGGCAGCTGTCTCCATGAGTTCTCAGTCGCTTAGAGGCTTTATTTTAAAGGAAGTAGTACACTTTGGAGGACTCCTAGGCCCCTCGGGTATGCATCACTTTCCCTCCAAGTTCACCGAGTACCTCCAGACCCCTGTGGGGCGGCTGAGCACTTCGAGGCCCATTGGTTGAACCCCCCCACCCGCGGAGGCCCTCTGTGCGTGCCGCGCGATGGGCTACACACTGGACGTCCCGCGAGGAGCGCTACATTTCCAGAGCCCTCGAACAGCCTCAGGACAGCATTTCGGGTGAGTCCGACTTTGTCATGGCCCTTGTGTGAGCTGCCGTGGGAAAGCACTGTGCTTTGAATACTTCGAGGACCTCGTACCTGAAGTCACTCTGCCCGAGGAGAAAGTCAGCATCTTACCACGCCGTGTCGCTAACGGCAGGCCCAGCACGAACACAGGCCTGGAAGTAAGGCCCCGAGTGGCGGTGCAGAAGCGGAGGCGTGCAGCAGTTTCCATGAGGCGGAGGCCTCGGCTCTGGGCACCTTCAACGGCAGCAGGGTTTTCTGGACACCTAGGAGGCTGGCGCGGGCCCCCTGTTCCCGGCAGGAACACTGAGTACCGCCAGGCCCACCTGGGTCTGCTAAGCAACATCCAGGCCCGTAGCCCTTTAGAGCCCCTCTGTGTATGCCGATCGTAGGGAAACGCGCTGCACTCCCCTTGGGAGCAGCGTAAGGTACTCAGCACTCGCACACGTTCACGGACACCGTTCTGGCACATCCCACATGGCGTCGAAATCTTACGCATTACCCTAGGCTGAGCTGAACTCAGAGAAACCCTCTGCTTCGCAGTCCACCTAGGACCTCCTGCCTGAAGTCACCGTGCCTCCCAGAGAGAGTCGGCTTGCGTTCTTACTGCCATGTACGTCCCCTTCCTCCTGTGGCACTGCAGGCTTTGAATAGCCACAGGCCCAGAGGAGCAGCTACGGCGTTCCTTGGTTGAGGCGGTTCGCTTGATGCAGAACACCCTACTTCGAGAAGTTGATTCAGGGAAGGAAACTCAGGGTGACCTGTGTCTCTTTGGGCTTGTTAGAAACCACGGGGATGTCTGCTGAGTGCGCCCACGGAAACGGGGGCCTGCTGCAAGTAGCCTTGCTTTCCCGTTTGGAAGGCTGCGTTCATGCTGCCTTGAAGCTACCTGACATTCCCTGCTCTCGACAGGCCTGTTAGCCCTGTCAGAGTGCTTCGGGGAACGTTATGAGTCTGCTCTGTCTAAACCAGGTGCTTCCATGGCCGCGGCTCTGGTCCGCCTGCCAAGCTCTAGAGCTAGAGGGAACCTCAACGTGACAAGTTGCCTCCAGCGTAGGCCCCTAGTAGCCGTGCAGAAAGGGAGGCAGGCAGCTGTCTCCATGAGTTCTCAGTCGCTTAGAGGCTTTATTTTAAAGGAAGTAGTACACTTTGGAGGACTCCTAGGCCCCTCGGGTATGCATCACTTTCCCTCCAAGTTCACCGAGTACCTCCAGACCCCTGTGGGGCGGCTGAGCACTTCGAGGCCCATTGGTTGAACCCCCCCACCCGCGGAGGCCCTCTGTGCGTGCCGCGCGATGGGCTACACACTGGACGTCCCGCGAGGAGCGCTACATTTCCAGAGCCCTCGAACAGCCTCAGGACAGCATTTCGGGTGAGTCCGACTTTGTCATGGCCCTTGTGTGAGCTGCCGTGGGAAAGCACTGTGCTTTGAATACTTCGAGGACCTCGTACCTGAAGTCACTCTGCCCGAGGAGAAAGTCAGCATCTTACCACGCCGTGTCGCTAACGGCAGGCCCAGCACGAACACAGGCCTGGAAGTAAGGCCCCGAGTGGCGGTGCAGAAGCGGAGGCGTGCAGCAGTTTCCATGAGGCGGAGGCCTCGGCTCTGGGCACCTTCAACGGCAGCAGGGTTTTCTGGACACCTAGTAGGCTGGCGCGGGCCCCCTGTTCCCGGCAGGAACACTGAGTACCGCCAGGCCCACCTGGGTCTGCTAAGCAACATCCAGGCCCGTAGCCCTTTAGAGCCCCTCTGTGTATGCCGATCGTAGGGAAACGCGCTGCACTCCCCTTGGGAGCAGCGTAAGGTACTCAGCACTCGCACACGTTCACGGACACCGTTCTGGCACGTCCCACATGGCGTCGAAGTCTTACGCATTACCCTAGGGTGAGCTGAACTCAGAGAAACCCTCGGCTTCGCAGTCCACCTAGGACCTCCTGCCTGAAGTCACCGTGCCTCCCAGAGAGAGTCGGCTTGCGTTCTTACTGCCATGTACGTCCCCTTCCTCCTGTGGCACTGCAGGCTTTGAATAGCCACAGGCCCAGAGGAGCAGCTACGGCGTTCCTTCGTTGAGGCGGTTCGCTTGATGCAGAACACCCTACTTCGAGAAGTTGATTCAGGGAAGGAAACTCAGGGTGACCTGTGTCTCTTTGGGCTTGTTAGAAACCACGGGGATGTCTGCTGAGTGCGCCCACGGAAACGGGGACCTGCTGCAAGTAGCCTTGCTTTCCCGTTTGGAAGGCTGCGTTCATGCTGCCTTGAAGCTACCTGACATTCCCTGCTCTCGACAGGCCTGTTAGCCCTGTCAGAGTGCTTCGGGGAACGTTATGAGTCTGCTCTGTCTAAACCAGGTGCTTCCATGGCCGCGGCTCTGGTCCGCCTGCCAAGCTCTAGAGCTAGAGGGAACCTCAACGTGACAAGTTGCCTCCAGCGTAGGCCCCTAGTAGCCGTGCAGAAAGGGAGGCAGGCAGCTGTCTCCATGAGTTCTCAGTCGCTTAGAGGCTTTATTTTAAAGGAAGTAGTACACTTTGGAGGACTCCTAGGCCCCTCGGGTATGCATCACTTTCCCTCCAAGTTCACCGAGTACCTCCAGACCCCTGTGGGGCGGCTGAGCACTTCGAGGCCCATTGGTTGAACCCCCCCACCCGAGGAGGCCCTCTGTGCGTGCCGCGCGATGGGCTACACACTGGACGTCCCGCGAGGAGCGCTACATTTCCAGAGCCCTCGAACAGCCTCAGGACAGCATTTCGGGTGAGTCCGACTTTGTCATGGCCCTTGTGTGAGCTGCCGTGGGAAAGCACTGTGCTTTGAATACTTCGAGGACCTCGTACCTGAAGTCACTCTGCCCGAGGAGAAAGTCAGCATCTTACCACGCCGTGTCGCTAACGGCAGGCCCAGCACGAACACAGGCCTGGAAGTAAGGCCCCGAGTGGCGGTGCAGAAGCGGAGGCGTGCAGCAGTTTCCATGAGGCGGAGGCCTCGGCTCTGGGCACCTTCAACGGCAGCAGGGTTTTCTGGACACCTAGGAGGCTGGCGCGGGCCCCCTGTTCCCGGCAGGAACACTGAGTACCGCCAGGCCCACCTGGGTCTGCTAAGCAACATCCAGGCCCGTAGCCCTTTAGAGCCCCTCTGTGTATGCCGATCGTAGGGAAACGCGCTGCACTCCCCTTGGGAGCAGCGTAAGGTACTCAGCACTCGCACACGTTCACGGACACCGTTCTGGCACATCCCACATGGCGTCGAAGTCTTACGCATTACCCTAGGCTGAGCTGAACTCAGAGAAACCCTCGGCTTCGCAGTCCACCTAGGACCTCCTGCCTGAAGTCACCGTGCCTCCCAGAGAGAGTCGGCTTGCGTTCTTACTGCCATGTACGTCCACTTCCTCCTGTGGCACTGCAGGCTTTGAATAGCCACAGGCCCAGAGGAGCAGCTACGGCGTTCCTTGGTTGAGGCGGTTCGCTTGATGCAGAACACCCTACTTCGAGAAGTTGATTCAGGGAAGGAAACTCAGGGTGACCTGTGTCTCTTTGGGCTTGTTAGAAACCACGGGGATGTCTGCTGAGTGCGCCCACGGAAACGGGGGCCTGCTGCAAGTAGCCTTGCTTTCCCGTTTGGAAGGCTGCGTTCATGCTGCCTTGAAGCTACCTGACATTCCCTGCTCTCGACAGGCCTGTTAGCCCTGTCAGAGTGCTTCGGGGAACGTTATGAGTCTGCTCTGTCTAAACCAGGTGCTTCCATGGCCGCGGCTCTGGTCCGCCTGCCAAGCTCTAGAGCTAGAGGGAACCTCAACGTGACAAGTTGCCTCCAGCGTAGGCCCCTAGTAGCCGTGCAGAAAGGGAGGCAGGCAGCTGTCTCCATGAGTTCTCAGTCGCTTAGAGGCTTTATTTTAAAGGAAGTAGTACACTTTGGAGGACTCCTAGGCCCCTCGGGTATGCATCACTTTCCCTCCAAGTTCACCGAGTACCTCCAGACCCCTGTGGGGCGGCTGAGCACTTCGAGGCCCATTGGTTGAACCCCCCCACCCGAGGAGGCCCTCTGTGCGTGCCGCGCGATGGGCTACACACTGGACGTCCCGCGAGGAGCGCTACATTTCCAGAGCCCTCGAACAGCCTCAGGACAGCATTTCGGGTGAGTCCGACTTTGTCATGGCCCTTGTGTGAGCTGCCGTGGGAAAGCACTGTGCTTTGAATACTTCGAGGACCTCGTACCTGAAGTCACTCTGCCCGAGGAGAAAGTCAGCATCTTACCACGCCGTGTCGCTAACGGCAGGCCCAGCACGAACACAGGCCTGGAAGTAAGGCCCCGAGTGGCGGTGCAGAAGCGGAGGCGTGCAGCAGTTTCCATGAGGCGGAGGCCTCGGCTCTGGGCACCTTCAACGGCAGCAGGGTTTTCTGGACACCTAGGAGGCTGGCGCGGGCCCCCTGTTCCCGGCAGGAACACTGAGTACCGCCAGGCCCACCTGGGTCTGCTAAGCAACATCCAGGCCCGTAGCCCTTTAGAGCCCCTCTGTGTATGCCGATCGTAGGGAAACGCGCTGCACTCCCCTTGGGAGCAGCGTAAGGTACTCAGCACTCGCACACGTTCACGGACACCGTTCTGGCACATCCCACATGGCGTCGAAGTCTTACGCATTACCCTAGGCTGAGCTGAACTCAGAGAAACCCTCGGCTTCGCAGTCCACCTAGGACCTCCTGCCTGAAGTCACCGTGCCTCCCAGAGAGAGTCGGCTTGCGTTCTTACTGCCATGTACGTCCACTTCCTCCTGTGGCACTGCAGGCTTTGAATAGCCACAGGCCCAGAGGAGCAGCTACGGCGTTCCTTGGTTGAGGCGGTTCGCTTGATGCAGAACACCCTACTTCGAGAAGTTGATTCAGGGAAGGAAACTCAGGGTGACCTGTGTCTCTTTGGGCTTGTTAGAAACCACGGGGATGTCTGCTGAGTGCGCCCACGGAAACGGGGGCCTGCTGCAAGTAGCCTTGCTTTCCCGTTTGGAAGGCTGCGTTCATGCTGCCTTGAAGCTACCTGACATTCCCTGCTCTCGACAGGCCTGTTAGCCCTGTCAGAGTGCTTCGGGGAACGTTATGAGTCTGCTCTGTCTAAACCAGGTGCTTCCATGGCCGCGGCTCTGGTCCGCCTGCCAAGCTCTAGAGCTAGAGGGAACCTCAACGTGACAAGTTGCCTCCAGCGTAGGACCCTAGTAGCCGTGCAGAAAGGGAGGCAGGCAGCTGTCTCCATGAGTTCTCAGTCGCTTAGAGGCTTTATTTTAAAGGAAGTAGTACACTTTGGAGGACTCCTAGGCCCCTCGGGTATGCATCACTTTCCCTCCAAGTTCACCGAGTACCTCCAGACCCCTGTGGGGCGGCTGAGCACTTCGAGGCCCATTGGTTGAACCCCCCCACCCGCGGAGGCCCTCTGTGCATGCCGCGCGATGGGCTACACACTGGACGTCCCGCGAGGAGCGCTACATTTCCAGAGCCCTCGAACAGCCTCAGGACAGCATTTCGGGTGAGTCCGACTTTGTCATGGCCCTTGTGTGAGCTGCCGTGGGAAAACACTGTGCTTTGAATACTTCGAGGACCTCGTACCTGAAGTCACTCTGCCCGAGGAGAAAGTCAGCATCTTACCATGCCGTGTCGCTAACGGCACGCCCAGCACGAACACAGGCCTGGAAGGAAGGCCCCGAGTGGCGGTGCAGAAGCGGAGGCGTGCAGCAGTTTCCATGAGGCGGTGGCCTCGGCTCTGGGCACCTTCAACGGCAGCAGGGTTTCCTGGACACCTAGGAGGCTGGCGCGGGCCCCCTGTTCCCGGCAGGAACACTGAGTACCGCCAGGCCCACCTGGGTCTGCTAAGCAACATCCAGGCCCGTAGCCCTTTAGAGCCCCTCTGTGTATGCCGATCGTAGGGAAACGCGCTGCACTCCCCTTGGGAACAGCGTAAGGTACTCAGCACTCGCACACGTTCACGGACACCGTTCTGGCACGTCCCACATGGCGTCGAAGTCTTACGCATTACCCTAGGCTGAGCTGAACTCAGAGAAACCCTCGGCTTCGCAGTCCACCTAGGACCTCCTGCCTGAAGTCACCGTGCCTCCCAGAGAGAGTCGGCTTGCGTTCTTACTGCCATGTACGTCCCCTTCCTCCTGTGGCACTGCAGGCTTTGAATAGCCACAGGCCCAGAGGAGCAGCTACGGCGTTCCTTGGTTGAGGCGGTTCGCTTGATGCAGAATACCCTAATTCGAGAAGTTGATTCAGGGAAGGAAACTCAGGGTGACCTGTGTCTCTTTGGGCTTGTTAGAAACCACGGGGATGTCTGCTGAGTGCGCCCACGGAAACGGGGGCCTGCTGCAAGTAGCCTTGCTTTCCCGTTTGGAAGGCTGCGTTCATGCTGCCTTGAAGCTACCTGACATTCCCTGCTCTCGACAGGCCTGTTAGCCCTGTCAGAGTGCTTCGGGGAACGTTATGAGTCTGCTCTGTCTAAACCAGGTACTTCCATGGCCGCGGCTCTGGTCCGCCTGCCAAGCTCTAGAGCTAGAGGGAACCTCAACGTGACAAGTTGCCTCCAGCGTAGGCCCCTAGTAGCCGTGCAGAAAGGGAGGCAGGCAGCTGTCTCCATGAGTTCTCAGTCGCTTAGAGGCTTTATTTTAAAGGAAGTAGTACACTTTGGAGGACTCCTAGGCCCCTCGGGTATGCATCACTTTCCCTCCAAGTTCACCGAGTACCTCCAGACCCCTGTGGGGCGGCTGAGCACTTCGAGGCCCATTGGTTGAACCCCCCCACCCGCGGAGGCCCTCTGTGCGTGCCGCGCGATGGGCTACACACTGGACGTCCCGCGAGGAGCGCTACATTTCCAGAGCCCTCGAACAGCCTCAGGACAGCATTTCGGGTGAGTCCGACTTTGTCATGGCCCTTGTGTGAGCTGCCGTGGGAAAGCACTGTGCTTTGAATACTTCGAGGACCTCGTACCTGAAGTCACTCTGCCCGAGGAGAAAGTCAGCATCTTACCACGCCGTGTCGCTAACGGCAGGCCCAGCACGAACACAGGCCTGGAAGTAAGGCCCCGAGTGGCGGTGCAGAAGCGGAGGCGTGCAGCAGTTTCCATGAGGCGGAGGCCTCGGCTCTGGGCACCTTCAACGGCAGCAGGGTTTCCTGGACACCTAGGAGGCTGGCGCGGGCCCCCTGTTCCCGGCAGGAACACTGAGTACCGCCAGGCCCACCTGGGTCTGCTAAGCAACATCCAGGCCCGTAGCCCTTTAGAGCCCCTCTGTGTATGCCGATCGTAGGGAAACGCGCTGCACTCCCCTTGGGAGCAGCGTAAGGTACTCAGCACTCGCACACGTTCACGGACACCGTTCTGGCACGTCCCACATGGCGTCGAAGTCTTACGCATTACCCTAGGCTGAGCTGAACTCAGAGAAACCCTCGGCTTCGCAGTCCACCTAGGACCTCCTGCCTGAAGTCACCGTGCCTCCCAGAGAGAGTCGGCTTGCGTTCTTACTGCCATGTACGTCCCCTTCCTCCTGTGGCACTGCAGGCTTTGAATAGCCACAGGCCCAGTGGAGCAGCTACAGCGTTCCTTGGTTGAGGCGGTTCGCTTGATGCAGAACACCCTACTTCGAGAAGTTGATTCAGGGAAGGAGACTCAGGGTGACCTGTGTCTCTTTGGGCTTGTTAGAAACCACGGGGATGTCTGCTGAGTGCGCCCACGGAAACGGGGGCCTGCTGCAAGTAGCCTTGCTTTCCCGTTTGGAAGGCTGCGTTCATGCTGCCTTGAAGCTACCTGACATTCCCTGCTCTCGACAGGCCTGTTAGCCCTGTCAGAGTGCTTCGGGGAACGTTATGAGTCTGCTCTGTCTAAACCAGGTGCTTCCATGGCCGCGGCTCTGGTCCGCCTGCCAAGCTCTAGAGCTAGAGGGAACCTCAACGTGACAAGTTGCCTCCAGCGTAGGCCCCTAGTAGCCGTGCAGAAAGGGAGGCAGGCAGCTGTCTCCATGAGTTCTCAGTCGCTTAGAGGCTTTATTTTAAAGGAAGTAGTACACTTTGGAGGACTCCTAGGCCCCTCGGGTATGCATCACTTTCCCTCCAAGTTCACCGAGTACCTCCAGACCCCTGTGGGGCGGCTGAGCACTTCGAGGCCCATTGGTTGAACCCCCCCACCCGCGGAGGCCCTCTGTGCGTGCCGCGCGATGGGCTACACACTGGACGTCCCGCGAGGAGCGCTACATTTCCAGAGCCCTCGAACAGCCTCAGGACAGCATTTCGGGTGAGTCCGACTTTGTCATGGCCCTTGTGTGAGCTGCCGTGGGAAAGCACTGTGCTTTGAATACTTCGAGGACCTCGTACCTGAAGTCACTCTGCCCGAGGAGAAAGTCAGCATCTTACCATGCCGTGTCGCTAACGGCAGGCCCAGCACGAACACAGGCCTGGAAGTAAGGCCCCGAGTGGCGGTGCAGAAGCGGAGGCGTGCAGCAGTTTCCATGAGGCGGAGGCCTCGGCTCTGGGCACCTTCAACGGCAGCAGGGTTTTCTGGACACCTAGGAGGCTGGCGCGGGCCCCCTGTTCCCGGCAGGAACACTGAGTACCGCCAGGCCCACCTGGGTCTGCTAAGCAACATCCAGGCCCGTAGCCCTTTAGAGCCCCTCTGTGTATGCCGATCGTAGTGAAACGCGCTGCACTCCCCTTGGGAGCAGCGTAAGGTACTCAGCACTCGCACACGTTCACGGACACCGTTCTGGCACGTCCCACATGGCGTCGAAGTCTTACGCATTACCCTAGGCTGAGCTGAACTCAGAGAAACCCTCGGCTTCGCAGTCCACCTAGGACCTCCTGCCTGAAGTCACCGTGCCTCCCAGAGAGAGTCGGCTTGCGTTCTTACTGCCATGTACGTCCCCTTCCTCCTGTGGCACTGCAGGCTTTGAATAGCCACAGGCCCAGAGGAGCAGCTCCGGCGTTCCTTGGTTGAAGCAGTTCGCTTGATGCAGAACACCCTACTTCGAGAAGTTGATTCAGGGAAGGAAACTCAGGGTAACCTGTGTCTCATTGGGTTTGTGAGAAACCACGGGGATGTCTGCTGAGTCCGCCCACGGAAACGGGGGCCTGCTGCAAGTAGCCTTGCTTTCCCGTTTGGAAGGCTGCGTTCATGCTGCCTTGAAGCTACCTGACATTCCCTGCTCTCGACAGGCCTGTTAGCCCTGTCAGAGTGCTTCGGGGAACGTTATGAGTCTGCTCTGTCTAAACCAGGTGCTTCCATGGCCGCGGCTCTGGTCCGCCTGCCAAGCTCTAGAGCTAGAGGGAACCTCAATGTGACAAGTTGCCTCCAGCGTAGGCCCCTAGTAGCCGTGCAGAAAGGGAGGCAGGCAGCTGTCTCCATGAGTTCTCAGTCGCTTAGAGGCTTTATTTTAAAGGAAGTAGTACACTTTGGAGGACTCCTAGGCCCCTCTGGTTTGCATCACTTTCCCTCCAAGTTCACCGAGTACCTCCAGACACCTGTGGGGCGGCTGAGCAACTTCGAGGCCCATTAGTTGACCACACCCACCACCCCCGGAGGCCCACTGTGCGTGCCGCGCGATGGGCTACACACTGGACGTCCCTCGAGGAGCGCTACATTTCCAGAGCCCTCGAACAGCCTCAGGACAGCATTTCGGGTGAGTCCGACTTTGTCATGGCCCTTGTGTGAGCTGCCGTGGGAAAGCACTGTGCTTTGAATACTTCGAGGACCTCGTACCTGAAGTCACTCTGCCCGAGGAGAAAGTCAGCATCTTACCATGCCGTGTCGCTAACGGCAGGCCCAGCACGAACACAGGCCTGGAAGTAAGGCCCCGAGTGGCGGTGCAGAAGCGGAGGCGTGCAGCAGTTTCCATGAGGCGGAGGCCTCGGCTCTGGGCACCTTCAACGGCAGCAGGGTTTTCTGGACACCTAGGTGGCTGGCGCGGGCCCCCTGTTCCCGGCAGGAACACTGAGTACCGCCAGGCCCACCTGGGTCTGCTAAGCAACATCCAGGCCCGTAGCCCTTTAGAGCCCCTCTGTGTATGCCGATCGTAGGGAAACGCGCTGCACTCCCCTTGGGAGCAGCGTAAGGTACTCAGCACTCGCACACGTTCACGGACACCGTTCTGGCACGTCCCACATGGCGTCGAAGTCTTACGCATTACCCTAGGCTGAGCTGAACTCAGAGAAACCCTCGGCTTCGCAGTCCACCTAGGACCTCCTGCCTGAAGTCACCGTGCCTCCCAGAGAGAGTCGGCTTGCGTTCTTACTGCCATGTACGTCCCCTTCCTCCTGTGGCACTGCAGGCTTTGAATAGCCACAGGCCCAGAGGAGCAGCTACGGCGTTCCTTGGTTGAGGCAGTTTGCTTGATGCAGAACACCCTACTTCGAGAAGTTGATTCAGGGAAGGAAACTCAGGGTGACGTGTGTCTCTTTGGGCTTGTGAGAAACCACGGGGATGTCTGCTGAGTGCGCCCACGGAAACGGGGGCCTGCTGCAAGTAGCCTTGCTTTCCCGTTTGGAAGGCTGCGTTCATGCTGCCTTGAAGCTACCTGACATTCCCTGCTCTCGACAGGCCTGTTAGCCCTGTCAGAGTGCTTCGGGGAACGTTATGAGTCTGCTCTGTCTAAACCAGGTGCTTCCATGGCCGCGGCTCTGGTCCGCCTGCCAAGCTCTAGAGCTAGAGGGAACCTCAACGTGACAAGTTGCCTCCAGCGTAGGCCCCTAGTAGCCGTGCAGAAAGGGAGGCAGGCAGCTGTCTCCATGAGTTCTCAGTCGCTTAGAGGCTTTATTTTAAAGGAAGTAGTACACTTTGGAGGACTCCTAGGCCCCTCGGGTATGCATCACTTTCCCTCCAAGTTCACCGAGTACCTCCAGACCCCTGTGGGGCGGCTGAGCACTTCGAGGCCCATTGGTTGAACCCCCCCACCCGCGGAGGCCCTCTGTGCGTGCCGCGCGATGGGCTACACACTGGACGTCCCGCGAGGAGCGCTACATTTCCAGAGCCCTCGAACAGCCTCAGGACAGCATTTCGGGTGAGTCCGACTTTGTCATGGCCCTTGTGTGAGCTGCCGTGGGAAAGCACTGTGCTTTGAATACTTCGAGGACCTCGTACCTGAAGTCACTCTGCCCGAGGAGAAAGTCAGCATCTTACCACGCCGTGTCGCTAACGGCAGGCCCAGCACGAACACAGGCCTGGAAGTAAGGCCCCGAGTGGCGGTGCAGAAGCGGAGGCGTGCAGCAGTTTCCATGAGGCGGAGGCCTCGGCTCTGGGCACCTTCAACGGCAGCAGGGTTTTCTGGACACCTAGGAGGCTGGCGCGGGCCCCCTGTTCCCGGCAGGAACACTGAGTACCGCCAGGCCCACCTGGGTCTGCTAAGCAACATCCAGGCCCGTAGCCCTTTAGAGCCCCTCTGTGTATGCCGATCGTAGGGAAACGCGCTGCACTCCCCTTGGGAGCAGCGTAAGGTACTCAGCACTCGCACACGTTCACGGACACCGTTCTGGCACATCCCACATGGCGTCGAAATCTTACGCATTACCCTAGGCTGAGCTGAACTCAGAGAAACCCTCGGCTTCGCAGTCCACCTAGGACCTCCTGCCTGAAGTCACCGTGCCTCCCAGAGAGAGTCGGCTTGCGTTCTTACTGCCATGTACGTCCCCTTCCTCCTGTGGCACTGCAGGCTTTGAATAGCCACAGGCCCAGAGGAGCAGCTACGGCGTTCCTTGGTTGAGGCAGTTCGCTTGATGCAGAACACCCTACTTCGAGAAGTTGATTCAGGGAAGGAAACTCAGGGTGACCTGTGTCTCTTTGGGCTTGTGAGAAACCACGGGGATGTCTGCTGAGTGCGCCCACGGAAACGGGGGCCTGCTGCAAGTAGCCTTGCTTTCCCGTTTGGAAGGCTGCGTTCATGCTGCCTTGAAGCTACCTGACATTCCCTGCTCTCGACAGGCCTGTTAGCCCTGTCAGAGTGCTTCGGGGAACGTTATGAGTCTGCTCTGTCTAAACCAGGTGCTTCCATGGCCGCGGCTCTGGTCCGCCTGCCAAGCTCTAGAGCTAGAGGGAACCTCAACGTGACAAGTTGCCTCCAGCGTAGGCCCCTAGTAGCCGTGCAGAAAGGGAGGCAGGCAGCTGTCTCCATGAGTTCTCAGTCGCTTAGAGGCTTTATTTTAAAGGAAGTAGTACACTTTGGAGGACTCCTAGGCCCCTCGGGTATGCATCACTTTCCCTCCAAGTTCACCGAGTACCTCCAGACCCCTGTGGGGCGGCTGAGCACTTCGAGGCCCATTGGTTGAACCCCCCCACCCGCGGAGGCCCTCTGTGCGTGCCGCGCGATGGGCTACACACTGGACGTCCCGCGAGGAGTGCTACATTTCCAGAGCCCTCGAACAGCCTCAGGACAGCATTTCGGGTGAGTCCGACTTTGTCATGGCCCTTGTGTGAGCTGCCGTGGGAAAGCACTGTGCTTTGAATACTTCGAGGACCTCGTACCTGAAGTCACTCTGCCCGAGGAGAAAGTCAGCATCTTACCACGCCGTGTCGCTAACGGCAGGCCCAGCACGAACACAGGCCTGGAAGTAAGGCCCCGAGTGGTGGTGCAGAAGCGGAGGCGTGCAGCAGTTTCCATGAGGCGGAGGCCTCGGCTCTGGGCACCTTCAACGGCAGCAGGGTTTTCTGGACACCTAGGAGGCTGGCGCGGGCCCCCTGTTCCCGGCAGGAACACTGAGTACCGCCAGGCCCACCTGGGTCTGCTAAGCAACATCCAGGCCCGTAGCCCTTTAGAGCCCCTCTGTGTATGCCGATCGTAGGGAAACGCGCTGCACTCCCCTTGGGAGCAGCGTAAGGTACTCAGCACTCGCACACGTTCACGGACACCGTTCTGGCACATCCCACATGGCGTCGAAATCTTACGCATTACCCTAGGCTGAGCTGAACTCAGAGAAACCCTCGGCTTCGCAGTCCACCTAGGACCTCCTGCCTGAAGTCACCGTGCCTCCCAGAGAGAGTCGGCTTGCGTTCTTACTGCCATGTACGTCCACTTCCTCCTGTGGCACTGCAGGCTTTGAATAGCCACAGGCCCAGAGGAGCAGCTACGGCGTTCCTTGGTTGAGGCGGTTCGCTTGATGCAGAACACCCTACTTCGAGAAGTTGATTCAGGGAAGGAAACTCAGGGTGACCTGTGTCTCTTTGGGCTTGTTAGAAACCACGGGGATGTCTGCTGAGTGCGCCCACGGAAACGGGGGCCTGCTGCAAGTAGCCTTGCTTTCCCGTTTGGAAGGCTGCGTTCATGCTGCCTTGAAGCTACCTGACATTCCCTGCTCTCGACAGGCCTGTTAGCCCTGTCAGAGTGCTTCGGGGAACGTTATGAGTCTGCTCTGTCTAAACCAGGTGCTTCCATGGCCGCGGCTCTGGTCCACCTGCCAAGCTCTAGAGCTAGAGGGAACCTCAACGTGACAAGTTGCCTCCAGCGTAGGCCCCTAGTAGCCGTGCAGAAAGGGAGGCAGGCAGCTGTCTCCATGAGTTCTCAGTCGCTTAGAGGCTTTATTTTAAAGGAAGTAGTACACTTTGGAGGACTCCTAGGCCCCTCGGGTATGCATCACTTTCCCTCCAAGTTCACCGAGTACCTCCAGACCCCTGTGGGGCGGCTGAGCACTTCGAGGCCCATTGGTTGAACCCCCCCACCCGCGGAGGCCCTCTGTGCGTGCCGCGCGATGGGCTACACACTGGACGTCCCGCGAGGAGCGCTACATTTCCAGAGCCCTCGAACAGCCTCAGGACAGCATTTCGGGTGAGTCCGACTTTGTCATGGCCCTTGTGTGAGCTGCCGTGGGAAAACACTGTGCTTTGAATACTTCGAGGACCTCGTACCTGAAGTCACTCTGCCCGAGGAGAAAGTCAGCATCTTACCATGCCGTGTCGCTAACGGCACGCCCAGCACGAACACAGGCCTGGAAGGAAGGCCCCGAGTGGCGGTGCAGAAGCGGAGGCGTGCAGCAGTTTCCATGAGGCGGTGGCCTCGGCTCTGGGCACCTTCAACGGCAGCAGGGTTTTCTGGACACCTAGGAGGCTGGCGCGGGCCCCCTGTTCCCGGCAGGAACACTGAGTACCGCCAGGCCCACCTGGGTCTGCTAAGCAACATCCAGGCCCGTAGCCCTTTAGAGCCCCTCTGTGTATGCCGATCGTAGGGAAACGCGCTGCACTCTCCTTGGGAGCAGCTTAAGGTACTCAGCACTCGCACACGTTCACGGACACCGTTCTGGCACGTCCCACATGGCGTCGAAGTCTTACGCATTACCCTAGGGTGAGCTGAACTCAGAGAAACCCTCGGCTTCGCAGTCCACCTAGGACCTCCTGCCTGAAGTCACCGTGCCTCCCAGAGAGAGTCGGCTTGCGTTCTTACTGCCATGTACGTCCCCTTCCTCCTGTGGCACTGCAGGCTTTGAATAGCCACAGGCCCAGAGGAGCAGCTACGGCGTTCCTTCGTTGAGGCGGTTCGCTTGATGCAGAACACCCTACTTCGAGAAGTTGATTCAGGGAAGGAAACTCAGGGTGACCTGTGTCTCTTTGGGCTTGTGAGAAACCACGGGGATGTCTGCTGAGTGCGCCCACGGAAACGGGGGCCTGCTGCAAGTAGCCTTGCTTTCCCGTTTGGAAGGCTGCGTTCATGCTGCCTTGAAGCTACCTGACATTCCCTGCTCTCGACAGGCCTGTTAGCCCTGTCAGAGTGCTTCGGGGAACGTTATGAGTCTGCTCTGTCTAAACCAGGTGCTTCCATGGCCGCGGCTCTGGTCCGCCTGCCAAGCTCTAGAGCTAGAGGGAACCTCAACGTGACAAGTTGCCTCCAGCGTAGGCCCCTAGTAGCCGTGCAGAAAGGGAGGCAGGCAGCTGTCTCCATGAGTTCTCAGTCGCTTAGAGGCTTTATTTTAAAGGAAGTAGTACACTTTGGAGGACTCCTAGGCCCCTCGGGTATGCATCACTTTCCCTCCAAGTTCACCGAGTACCTCCAGACCCCTGTGGGGCGGCTGAGCACTTCGAGGCCCATTGGTTGAACCCCCCCACCCGCGGAGGCCCTCTGTGCGTGCCGCGCGATGGGCTACACACTGGACGTCCCGCGAGGAGCGCTACATTTCCAGAGCCCTCGAACAGCCTCAGGACAGCATTTCGGGTGAGTCCGACTTTGTCATGGCCCTTGTGTGAGCTGCCGTGGGAAAGCACTGTGCTTTGAATACTTCGAGGACCTCGTACCTGAAGTCACTCTGCCCGAGGAGAAAGTCAGCATCTTACCACGCCGTGTCGCTAACGGCAAGCCCAGCACGAACACAGGCCTGGAAGTAAGGCCCCGAGTGGCGGTGCAGAAGCGGAGGCGTGCAGCAGTTTCCATGAGGCGGAGGCCTCGGCTCTGGGCACCTTCAACGGCAGCAGGGTTTTCTGGACACCTAGGAGGCTGGCGCGGGCCCCCTGTTCCCGGCAGGAACACTGAGTACCGCCAGGCCCACCTGGGTCTGCTAAGCAACATCCAGGCCCGTAGCCCTTTAGAGCCCCTCTGTGTATGCCGATCGTAGGGAAACGCGCTGCACTCCCCTTGGGAGCAGCGTAAGGTACTCAGCACTCGCACACGTTCACGGACACCGTTCTGGCACATCCCACATGGCGTCGAAATCTTACGCATTACCCTAGGCTGAGATGAACTCAGAGAAACCCTCGGCTTCGCAGTCCACCTAGGACCTCCTGCCTGAAG
This sequence comes from Pseudorca crassidens, assembly GCF_039906515.1. NCBI lineage: Eukaryota > Metazoa > Chordata > Mammalia > Artiodactyla > Delphinidae > Pseudorca > Pseudorca crassidens. The sequence continues at coordinate 30,470,918 of NC_090306.1, read as the reverse complement.
TCACCGTGCCTCCCAGAGAGAGTCGGCTTGCGTTCTTACTGCCATGTACGTCCACTTCCTCCTGTGGCACTGCAGGCTTTGAATAGCCACAGGCCCAGAGGAGCAGCTACGGCGTTCCTTGGTTGAGGCGGTTCGCTTGATGCAGAACACCCTACTTCGAGAAGTTGATTCAGGGAAGGAAACTCAGGGTGACCTGTGTCTCTTTGGGCTTGTTAGAAACCACGGGGATGTCTGCTGAGTGCGCCCACGGAAACGGGGGCCTGCTGCAAGTAGCCTTGCTTTCCCGTTTGGAAGGCTGCGTTCATGCTGCCTTGAAGCTACCTGACATTCCCTGCTCTCGACAGGCCTGTTAGCCCTGTCAGAGTGCTTCGGGGAACGTTATGAGTCTGCTCTGTCTAAACCAGGTACTTCCATGGCCGCGGCTCTGGTCCGCCTGCCAAGCTCTAGAGCTAGAGGGAACCTCAACGTGACAAGTTGCCTCCAGCGTAGGCCCCTAGTAGCCGTGCAGAAAGGGAGGCAGGCAGCTGTCTCCATGAGTTCTCAGTCGCTTAGAGGCTTTATTTTAAAGGAAGTAGTACACTTTGGAGGACTCCTAGGCCCCTCGGGTATGCATCACTTTCCCTCCAAGTTCACCGAGTACCTCCAGACCCCTGTGGGGCGGCTGAGCACTTCGAGGCCCATTGGTTGAACCCCCCCACCCGCGGAGGCCCTCTGTGCGTGCCGCGCGATGGGCTACACACTGGACGTCCCGCGAGGAGCGCTACATTTCCAGAGCCCTCGAACAGCCTCAGGACAGCATTTCGGGTGAGTCCGACTTTGTCATGGCCCTTGTGTGAGCTGCCGTGGGAAAGCACTGTGCTTTGAATACTTCGAGGACCTCGTACCTGAAGTCACTCTGCCCGAGGAGAAAGTCAGCATCTTACCACGCCGTGTCGCTAACGGCAGGCCCAGCACGAACACAGGCCTGGAAGTAAGGCCCCGAGTGGCGGTGCAGAAGCGGAGGCGTGCAGCAGTTTCCATGAGGCGGAGGCCTCGGCTCTGGGCACCTTCAACGGCAGCAGGGTTTCCTGGACACCTAGGAGGCTGGCGCGGGCCCCCTGTTCCCGGCAGGAACACTGAGTACCGCCAGGCCCACCTGGGTCTGCTAAGCAACATCCAGGCCCGTAGCCCTTTAGAGCCCCTCTGTGTATGCCGATCGTAGGGAAACGCGCTGCACTCCCCTTGGGAGCAGCGTAAGGTACTCAGCACTCGCACACGTTCACGGACACCGTTCTGGCACGTCCCACATGGCGTTGAAGTCTTACGCATTACCCTAGGCTGAGCTGAACTCAGAGAAACCCTCGGCTTCGCAGTCCACCTAGGACCTCCTGCCTGAAGTCACCGTGCCTCCCAGAGAGAGTCGGCTTGCGTTCTTACTGCCATGTACGTCCCCTTCCTCCTGTGGCACTGCAGGCTTTGAATAGCCACAGGCCCAGAGGAGCAGCTACGGCGTTCCTTAGTTGAGGCGGTTCGCTTGATGCAGAACACCCTACTTCGAGAAGTTGATTCAGGGAAGGAAACTCAGGGTGACCTGTGTCTCTTTGGGCTTGTTAGAAACCACGGGGATGTCTGCTGAGTGCGCCCACGGAAACGGGGGCCTGCTGCAAGTAGCCTTGCTTTCCCGTTTGGAAGGCTGCGTTCATGCTGCCTTGAAGCTACCTGACATTCCCTGCTCTCGACAGGCCTGTTAGCCCTGTCAGAGTGCTTCGGGGAACGTTATGAGTCTGCTCTGTCTAAACCAGGTGCTTCCATGGCCGCGGCTCTGGTCCGCCTGCCAAGCTCTAGAGCTAGAGGGAACCTCAACGTGACAAGTTGCCTCCAGCGTAGGCCCCTAGTAGCCGTGCAGAAAGGGAGGCAGGCAGCTGTCTCCATGAGTTCTCAGTCGCTTAGAGGCTTTATTTTAAAGGAAGTAGTACACTTTGGAGGACTCCTAGGCCCCTCGGGTATGCATCACTTTCCCTCCAAGTTCACCGAGTACCTCCAGACCCCTGTGGGGCGGCTGAGCACTTCGAGGCCCATTGGTTGAACCCCCCCACCCGCGGAGGCCCTCTGTGCATGCCGCGCGATGGGCTACACACTGGACGTCCCGCGAGGAGCGGTACATTTCCAGAGCCCTCGAACAGCCTCAGGACAGCATTTCGGGTGAGTCCGACTTTGTCATGGCCCTTGTGTGAGCTGCCGTGGGAAAGCACTGTGCTTTGAATACTTCGAGGACCTCGTACCTGAAGTCACTCTGCCCGAGGAGAAAGTCAGCATCTTACCATGCCGTGTCGCTAACGGCACGCCCAGCACGAACACAGGCCTGGAAGTAAGGCCCCGAGTGGCGGTGCAGAAGCGGAGGCGTGCAGCAGTTTCCATGAGGCGGAGGCCTCGGCTCTGTGCACCTTCAACGGCAGCAGGGTTTTCTGGACACCTAGGAGGCTGGCGCGGGCCCCCTGTTCCCGGCAGAAACACTGAGTACCGCCAGGCCCACCTGGGTCTGCTAAGCAACATCCAGGCCCGTAGCCCTTTAGAGCCCCTCTTTATATGCCGATCGTAGGGAAACGCGCTGCACTCCCCTTGGGAGCAGCGTAAGATACTCAGAACTCGCACACGTTCACGGACACCGTTCTGGCACGTCCCACATGGCGTCGAAGTCTTACGCATTACCCTAGGCTGAGCTGAACTCAGAGAAACCCTCTGCTTCGCAGTCCACCTAGGACCTCCTTCCTGAAGTCACCGAGCCTCCCAGAGAGAGTCGGCTTGTGTTCTTACTGCCATGTACGTCCCCTTCCTCCTGTGGCACTGCAGGCTTTGAATAGCCACAGGCCCAGAGGAGCAGCTACGGCGTTCCTTGGTTGAGGCAGTTCGTTTGAAGCAGAACACCCTACTTCGAGAAGTTGATTCAGGGAAGGAAACTCAGGGTGACCTGTGTCTCTTTGGGCTTGTGAGAAACCACGGGGCTGTCTGCTGAGTGCGCCCACGGAAACGGGGGCCTGCTGCAAGTAGCCTTGCTTTCCCGTTTGGAGGCTGCGTTCATGCTGCCTTGAAGCTACCTGACATTCCCTGCTCTCGACAGGCCTGTTAGCCCTGTCAGAGTGCTTCGGGGAACGTTATGAGTCTGCTCTGTCTAAACCAGGTGCTTCCATGGCCGCGGCTCTGGTCCGCCTGCCAAGCTCTAGAGCTAGAGGGAACCTCAACGTGACAAGTTGCCTCCAGCGTAGGCCCCTAGTAGCCGTGCAGAAAGGGAGGCAGGCAGCTGTCTCCATGAGTTCTCAGTCGCTTAGAGGCTTTATTTTAAAGGAAGTAGTACACTTTGGAGGACTCCTAGGCCTCTCGGGTATGCACCACTTTCCCTCCAAGTTCACCGAGTACCTCCAGACCCCTGTGGGGCGGCTGAGCAACTTCGAGGCCCATTGGTTGACCACACCCACCACCCCCGGAGGCCCTCTGTGCGTGCCGCGCGATGGGCTACACACTGGACGTCCCGCGAGGAGCGCTACATTTCCAGAGCCCTCGAACAGCCTCAGGACAGCATTTCGGGTGAGTCCGACTTTGTCATGGCCCTTGTGTGAGCTGCCGTGGGAAAACACTGTGCTTTGAATACTTCGAGGACCTCGTACCTGAAGTCACTCTGCCCGAGGAGAAAGTCAGCATCTTACCATGCCGTGTCGCTAACGGCACGCCCAGCACGAACACAGGCCTGGAAGTAAGGCCCCGAGTGGCGGTGCAGAAGCGGAGGCGTGCATCAGTTTCCATGAGGCGGTGGCCTCGGCTCTGGGCACCTTCAACGGCAGCAGGGTTTTCTGGACACCTAGGAGGCTGGCGCGGGCCCCCTGTTCCCGGCAGAAACACTGAGTACTGCCAGGCCCACCTGGGTCTGCTAAGCAACATCCAGGCCCGTAGCCCTTTAGAGCCCCTCTGTGTATGCCGATCATAGGGAAACGCGCTGCACTCCCCTTGGGAGCAGCGTAAGATACTCAGAACTCGCACACGTTCACGGACACCGTTCTGGCACGTCCCACATGGCGTCGAAGTCTTACGCATTACCCTAGGCTGAGCTGAACTCAGAGAAACCCTCGGCTTCGCAGTCCACCTAGGACCTCCTGCCTGAAGTCACCGTGCCTCCCAGAGAGAGTCGGCTTGCGTTCTTACTGCCATGTACGTCCCCTTCCTCCTGTGGCACTGCAGGCTTTGAATAGCCACACGCCCAGAGGAGCAGCTACGGCGTTCCTTGGTTGAAGCAGTTCGCTTGATGCAGAACACCCTACTTCGAGAAGTTGATTCAGGGAAGGAAACTCAGGGTGACCTGTGTCTCTTTGGGCTTGTGAGAAACCATGGGGATGTCTGCTGACTGCTCCCACGGAAACGGGGGCCTGCTGCAAGTAGCCTTGCTTTCCCGTTTGGAAGGCTGCGTTCATGCTGCCTTGAAGCTACCTGACATTCCCTGCTCTCGACAGGCCTGTTAGCCCTGTCAGAGTGCTTCGGGGAACGTTATGAGTCTGCTCTGTCTAAACCAGGTGCTTCCATGGCCGCGGCTCTGGTCCGCCTGCCAAGCTCTAGAGCTAGAGGGAACCTCAACGTGACAAGTTGCCTCCAGCGTAGGCCCCTAGTAGCCGTGCAGAAAGGGAGGCAGGCAGCTGTCTCCATGAGTTCTCAGTAGCTTAGAGGCTTTATTTTAAAGGAAGTAGTACACTTTGGAGAACTCCTAGGCCTCTCGGGTATGCACCACTTTCCCTCCAAGTTCACCGAGTACCTCCAGACCCCTGTGGGGCGGCTGAGCACTTCGAGGCCCATTGGTTGACCACACCCACCACCCCCGGAGGCCCTCTGTGCGTGCCGCGCGATGGGCTACACACTGGACGTCCCGCGAGGAGCGCTACATTTCCAGAGCCCTCGAACAGCCTCAGGACAGCATTTCGGGTGAGTCCGACTTTGTCATGGCCCTTGTGTGAGCTGCCGTGGGAAAACACTGTGCTTTGAATACTTCGAGGACCTCGTACCTGAAGTCACACTGCCCGAGGAGAAAGTCAGCATCTTACCATGCCGTGTCGCTAACGGCAGGCCCAGCACGAACACAGGCCTGGAACTAAGGTCCCGAGTGGCGGTGCAGAAGCGGAGGCGTGCAGCAGTTTCCATGAGGCGGAGGCCTCGGCTCTGGGCACCTTCAACAGCAGCAGGGTTTTCTGGACACCTAGGAGGCTGGCACGGGCCCCCTGTTCCCGGCAGGAACACTGAGTACCGCCAGGCCCACCTGGGTCTGCTAAGCAACATCCAGGCCCGTAGCCCTTTAGAGCTCCTCTGTGTATGCGCAGCGTAGGGAAACGCGCTGCACTCTCCTTGGGAGCAGCTTAAGGTACTCAGCACTCGCACACGTTCACGGACACCGTTCTGGCACGTCCCACATGGCGTCGAAGTCTTACGCATTACCCTAGGCTGAGCTGAACTCAGAGAAACCCTCTGCTTTGCAGTCCACCTAGGACCTCCTGCCTGAAGTCACCGTGCCTCCCAGAGAGAGTCGGCTTGCGTTCTTACTGCCATGTACGTCCCCTTCCTCCTGTGGCACTGCAGGCTTTGAATAGCCACAGGCCCAGAGGAGCAGCTACGGCGTTCCTTGGTTGAGGCAGTTCGTTTGACTCAGAACACCCTACGTCGAGAAGTTGATTCAGGGAAGGAAACTCAGGGTGACCTGTGTCTCTTTGGGCTTGTGAGAAACCACGGGGATGTCTGCTGAGTGCGCCCACGGAAACGGGGGCCTGCTGCGAGTAGCCTTGCTTTCCCGTTTGGAAGGCTGCGTTCATGCTGCCTTGAAGCTACCTGACATTCCCTGCTCTCGACAGGCCTGTTAGCCCTGTCAGAGTGCTTCGGGGAACGTTATGAGTCTGCTCTGTCTAAACCAGGTGCTTCCATGGCCGCGGCTCTGGTCCGCCTGCCAAGCTCTAGAGCTAGAGGGAACCTCAACGTGACAAGTTGCCTCCAGCGTAGGCCCCTAGTAGCCGTGCAGAAAGGGAGGCAGGCAGCTGTCTCCATGAGTTCTCAGTCGCTTAGAGGCTTTATTTTAAAGGAAGTAGTACACTTTGGAGGACTCCTAGGCCCCTCGGGCATGCATCACTTTCCCTCCAAGTTCACCGAGTACCTCCAGACCCCTGTGGGGCGGCTGAGCACTTCGAGGCCCATTGGTTGAACCCCCCCACCCGTGGAGGCCCTCTGTGCGTGCCGCGCGATGGGCTACACACTGGACGTCCCGCGAGGAGCGCTACATTTCCAGAGCCCTCGAACAGCCTCAGGACAGCATTTCGGGTGAGTCCGACTTTGTCATGGCCCTTGTGTGAGCTGCCGTGGGAAAGCACTGTGCTTTGAATACTTCGAGGACCTCGTACCTGAAGTCACTCTGCCCGAGGAGAAAGTCAGCATCTTACCATGCCGTGTCGCTAACGGCAGGCCCAGCACGAACACAGGCCTGGAAGTAAGGCCCCGAGTGGCGGTGCAGAAGCGGAGGCGTGCAGCAGTTTCCATGAGGCGGTGGCCTCGGCTCTGGGCACCTTCAACGGCAGCAGGGTTTTCTGGACACCTAGGAGGCTGGCGCGGGCCCCCTGTTCCCGGCAGGAACACTGAGTACCGCCAGGCCCACCTGGGTCTGCTAAGCAACATCCAGGCCCGTAGCCCTTTAGAGCCCCTCTGTGTATGCCGATCGTAGGGAAACGCGCTGCACTCCCCTTGGGAACAGCGTAAGGTACTCAGCACTCGCACACGTTCACGGACACCGTTCTGGCACGTCCCACATGGCGTCGAAGTCTTACGCATTACCCTAGGCTGAGCTGAACTCAGAAAAACCCTCTGCTTCGCAGTCCACCTAGGACCTCCTGCCTGAAGTCACCGTGCCTCCCAGAGAGAGTCGGCTTGCGTTCTTACTGCCATGTACGTCCCCTTCCTCCTGTGGCACTGCAGGCTTTGAATAGCCACAGGCCCAGAGGAGCAGCTACGGCGTTCCTTGGTTGAGGCAGTTTGTTTGACTCAGAACACCCTACTTCGAGAAGTTGATTCAGGGAAGGAAACTCAGGGTGACCTGTGTCTCTTTGGGCTTGTGAGAAACCACGGGGATGTCTGCTGAGTGCGCCCACGGAAACGGGGGCCTGCTGCAAGTAGCCTTGCTTTCCCGTTTGGAAGGCTGCGTTCATGCTGCCTTGAAGCTACCTGACATTCCCTGCTCTCGACAGGCCTGTTAGCCCTGTCAGAGTGCTTCGGGGAACGTTATGAGTCTGCTCTGTCTAAACCAGGTGCTTCCATGGCCGCGGCTCTGGTCCGCCTGCCAAGCTCTAGAGCTAGAGGGAACCTCAACGTGACAAGTTGCCTCCAGCGTAGGACCCTAGTAGCCGTGCAGAAAGGGAGGCAGGCAGCTGTCTCCATGAGTTCTCAGTCGCTTAGAGGCTTTATTTTAAAGGAAGTAGTACACTTTGGAGGCCTCCTAGGCCCCTCGGGTATGCATCACTTTCCCTCCAAGTTCACCGAGTACCTCCAGACCCCTGTGGGGCGGCTGAGCACTTCGAGGCCCATTGGTTGAACCCCCCCACCCGCGGAGGCCCTCTGTGCGTGCCGCGCGATGGGCTACACACTGGACCTCCAGCGAGGAACGCTACATTTCCAGAGCCCTCGAACAGCCTCAGGACAGCATTTCGGGTGAGTCCGACTTTGTCATGGCCCTTGTGTGAGCTGCCGTGGGAAAGCACTGTGCTTTGAATACTTCGAGGACCTCGTACCTGAAGTCACTCTGCCCGAGGAGAAAGTCAGCATCTTACCATGCCGTGTCGCTAACGGCACGCCCAGCACGAACACAGGCCTGGAAGTAAGGCCCCGAGTGGCGGTGCAGAAGCGGAGGCGTGCATCAGTTTCCATGAGGCGGTGGCCTCGGCTCTGGGCACCTTCAACGGCAGCAGGGTTTTCTGGACACCTAGGAGGCTGGCACGGGCCCCCTGTTCCCGGCAGGAACACTGAGTACCGCCAGGCCCACCTGGGTCTGCTAAGCAACATCCAGGCCCGTAGCCCTTTAGAGCTCCTCTGTGTATGCCCAGCGTAGGGAATGCGCTGCACTCTCCTTGGGAGCAGCTTAAGGTACTCAGCACTCGCACACGTTCACGGACACCGTTCTGGCACGTCCCACATGGCGTTGAAGTCTTACGCATTACCCTAGGCTGAGCTGAACTCAGAGAAACCCTCGGCTTCGCAGTCCACCTAGGACCTCCTGCCTGAAGTCACCGTGCCTCCCAGAGAGAGTCGGCTTGCGTTCTTACTGCCATGTACGTCCCCTTCCTCCTGTGGCACTGCAGGCTTTGAATAGCCACACGCCCAGAGGAGCAGCTACGGCGTTCCTTGGTTGAAGCAGTTCGCTTGATGCAGAACACCCTACTTCGAGAAGTTGATTCAGGGAAGGAAACTCAGGGTGACCTGTGTCTCTTTGGGCTTGTGAGAAACCACGGGGATGTCTGCTGAGTGCGCCCACGGAAACGGGGGCCTGCTGCAAGTAGCCTTGCTTTCCCGTTTGGAAGGCTGCGTTCATGCTGCCTTGAAGCTACCTGACATTCCCTGCTCTCGACAGGCCTGTTAGCCCTGTCAGAGTGCTTCGGGGAACGTTATGAGTCTGCTCTGTCTAAACCAGGTGCTTCCATGGCCGCGGCTCTGGTCCGCCTGCCAAGCTCTAGAGCTAGAGGGAACCTCAACGTGACAAGTTGCCTCCAGCGTAGGCCCCTAGTAGCCGTGCAGAAAGGGAGGCAGGCAGCTGTCTCCATGAGTTCTCAGTAGCTTAGAGGCTTTATTTTAAAGGAAGTAGTACACTTTGGAGAACTCCTAGGCCTCTCGGGTATGCACCACTTTCCCTCCAAGTTCACCGAGTACCTCCAGACCCCTGTGGGGCGGCTGAGCAACTTCGAGGCCCATTGGTTGACCACACCCACCACCCCCGGAGGCCCTCTGTGCGTGCCGCGCGATGGGCTACACACTGGACGTCCCGCGAGGAGCGCTACATTTCCAGAGCCCTCGAACAGCCTCAGGACAGCATTTCGGGTGAGTCCGACTTTGTCATGGCCCTTGTGTGAGCTGCCGTGGGAAAACACTGTGCTTTGAATACTTCGAGGACCTCGTACCTGAAGTCACACTGCCCGAGGAGAAAGTCAGCATCTTACCATGCCGTGTCGCTAACGGCACGCCCAGCACGAACACAGGCCTGGAAGTAAGGTCCCGAGTGGCGGTGCAGAAGCGGAGGCGTGCAGCAGTTTCCATGAGGCGGAGGCCTCGGCTCTGGGCACCTTCAACGGCAGCAGGGTTTTCTGGACACCTAGGAGGCTGGCACGGGCCCCCTGTTCCCGGCAGGAACACTGAGTACCGCCAGGCCCACCTGGGTCTGCTAAGCAACATCCAGGCCCGTAGCCCTTTAGAGCTCCTCTGTGTATGCGCAGCGTAGGGAAACGCGCTGCACTCTCCTTGGGAGAAGCGTAAGGTACTCAGCACTCGCACACGTTCACGGACACCGTTCTGGCACGTCCCACATGGCGTCGAAGTCTTACGCATTACCCTAGGCTGAGCTGAACTCAGAGAAACCCTCTGCTTTGCAGTCCACCTAGGACCTCCTGCCTGAAGTCACCGTGCCTCCCAGAGAGAGTCGGCTTGCGTTCTTACTGCCATGTACGTCCCCTTCCTCCTGTGGCACTGCAGGCTTTGAATAGCCACAGGCCCAGAGGAGCAGCTACGGCGTTCCTTGGTTGAGGCAGTTCGTTTGACTCAGAACACCCTACGTCGAGAAGTTGATTCAGGGAAGGAAACTCAGGGTGACCTGTGTCTCTTTGGGCTTGTGAGAAACCACGGGGATGTCTGCTGAGTGCGCCCACGGAAACGGGGGCCTGCTGCAAGTAGCCTTGCTTTCCCGTTTGGAAGGCTGCGTTCATGCTGCCTTGAAGCTACCTGACATTCCCTGCTCTCGACAGGCCTGTTAGCCCTGTCAGAGTGCTTCGGGGAACGTTATGAGTCTGCTCTGTCTAAACCAGGTGCTTCCATGGCCGCGGCTCTGGTCCGCCTGCCAAGCTCTAGAGCTAGAGGGAACATCAACGTGACAAGTTGCCTCCAGCGTAGGCCCCTAGTAGCCGTGCAGAAAGGGAGGCAGGCAGCTGTCTCCATGAGTTCTCAGTCGCTTAGAGGCTTTATTTTAAAGGAAGTAGTACACTTTGGAGGACTCCTAGGCCCCTCGGGTATGCATCACTTTCCCTCCAAGTTCACCGAGTACCTCCAGACCCCTGTGGGGCGGCTGAGCACTTCGAGGCCCATTGGTTGAACCCCCCCACCCGCGGAGGCCCTCTGTGTGTGCCGCGCGATGGGCTATACACTGGACGTCCCTCGAGGAGCGCTACATTTCCAGAGCCCTCGAACAGCCTCAGGACAGCATTTCGGGTGAGTCCGACTTTGTCATGGCCCTTGTGTGAGCTGCCGTGGGAAAGCACTGTGCTTTGAATACTTCGAGGACCTCGTACCTGAAGTCACTCTGCCCGAGGAGAAAGTCAGCATCTTACCATGCCGTGTCGCTAACGGCACGCCCAGCACGAACACAGGCCTGGAAGTAAGGCCCCGAGTGGCGGTGCAGAAGCGGAGGCGTGCAGCAGTTTCCATGAGGCGGAGGCCTCGGCTCTGGGCACCTTCAACGGCAGCAGGGTTTTCTGGACACCTAGGAGGCTGGCGCGGGCCCCCTGTTCCCGGCAGGAACACTGAGTACCGCCAGGCCCACCTGGGTCTGCTAAGCAACATCCAGGCCCGTAGCCCTTTAGAGCCCCTCTGTGTATGCCGATCGTAGGGAAACACGCTGCACTCCCCTTGGGAGCAGCGTAAGGTACTCAGCACTCGCACACGTTCACGGACACCGTTCTGGCACGTCCCACATGGCGTCGAAGTCTTACACATTACCCTAGGCTGAGCTGAACTCAGAGAAACCCTCTGCTTCGCAGTCCACCTAGGACCTCCTGCCTGAAGTCACCGAGCCTCCCAGAGAGAGTCGGCTTGTGTTCTTACTGCCATGTACGTCCCCTTCCTCCTGTGGCACTGCAGGCTTTGAATAGCCACAGGCCCAGAGGAGCAGCTACGGCGTTCCTTGGTTGAGGCAGTTCGTTTGACTCAGAACACCCTACTTCGAGAAGTTGATTCAGGGAAGGAAACTCAGGGTGACCTGTGTCTCTTTGGGCTTGTGAGAAACCACGGGGATGTCTGCTGAGTGCGCCCACGGAAACGGGGGCCTGCTGCAAGTAGCCTTGCTTTCCCGTTTGGAAGGCTGCGTTCATGCTGCCTTGAAGCTACCTGACATTCCCTGCTCTCGACAGGCCTGTTAGCCCTGTCAGAGTGCTTCGGGGAACGTTATGAGTCTGCTCTGTCTAAACCAGGTGCTTCCATGGCCGCGGCTCTGGTCCGCCTGCCAAGCTCTAGAGCTAGAGGGAACCTCAACGTGACAAGTTGCCTCCAGCGTAGGCCCCTAGTAGCCGTGCAGAAAGGGAGGCAGGCAGCTGTCTCCATGAGTTCTCAGTCGCTTAGAGGCTTTATTTTAAAGGAAGTAGTACACTTTGGAGGACTCCTAGGCCCCTCGGGTATGCATCACTTTCCCTCCAAGTTCACCGAGTACCTCCAGACCCCTGTGGGGCGGCTGAGCACTTCGAGGCCCATTGGTTGAACCCCCCCACCCGCGGAGGCCCTCTGTGCGTGCCGCGCCATGGGCTACACACTGGACGTCCCGCGAGGAGCGCTACATTTCCAGAGCCCTCGAACAGCCTCAGGACAGCATTTCGGGTGAGTTCGACTTTGTCATGGCCCTTGTGTGAGCTGCCGTGGGAAAACACTGTGCTTTGAATACTTCGAGGACCTCGTACCTGAAGTCACTCTGCCCGAGGAGAAAGTCAGCATCTTACCATGCCGTGTCGCTAACGGCACGCCCAGCACGAACACAGGCCTGGAAGTAAGGCCCCGAGTGGCGGTGCAGAAGCGGAGGCGTGCAGCAGTTTCCATGAGGCGGTGGCCTCGGCTCTGGGCACCTTCAACGGCAGCAGGGTTTTCTGGACACCTAGGAGGCTGGCGCGGGCCCCCTGTTCCCGGCAGGAACACTGAGTACCGCCAGGCCCACCTGGGTCTGCTAAGCAACATCCAGGCCTGTAGCCCTTTAGAGCCCCTCTGTGTATGCCGATCGTAGGGAAACGCGCTGCACTCCCCTTGGGAGCAGCGTAAGGTACTCAGCACTCGCACACGTTCACGGACATTGTTCTGGCACGTCCCACATGGCGTCGAAGTCTTACGCATTACCCTAGGCTGAGCTGAACTCAGAGAAACCCTCGGCTTCGCAGTCCACCTAGGACCTCCTGCCTGAAGTCACCGTGCCTCCCAGAGAGAGTCGGCTTGCGTTCTTACTGCCATGTACGTCCCCTTCCTCCTGTGGCACTGCAGGCTTTGAACAGCCACAGGCCCAGAGGAGCAGCTACGGCGTTCCTTGGTTGAGGCAGTTCGCTTGATGCAGAACACCCTACTTCGAGAAGTTGATTCAGGGAAGGAAATTCAGGGTGACCTGTGTCTCTTTGGGCTTGTGAGAAACCACGGGGATGTCTGCTGAGTGCGCCCACGGAAACGGGGGCCTGCTGCAAGTAGCCTTGCTTTCCCATTTGGAAGGCTGCGTTCATGCTGCCTTGAAGCTACCTGACATTCCCTGCTCTCGACAGGCCTGTTAGCCCTGTCAGAGTGCTTCGGGGAACGTTATGAGTCTGCTCTGTCTAAACCAGGTGCTTCCATGGCCGCGGCTCTGGTTCGCCTGCCAAGCTCTAGAGCTAGAGGGAACCTCAACGTGACAAGTTGCCTCCAGCGTAGGCCCCTAGTAGCCGTGCAGAAAGGGAGGCAGGCAGCTGTCTCCATGAGTTCTCAGTCGCTTAGAGGCTTTATTTTAAAGGAAGTAGTACACTTTGGAGGACTCCTAGGCCCCTCGGGTATGCATGACTTTCCCTCCAAGTTCACCGAGTACCTCCAGACCCCTGTGGGGCGGCTGAGCACTTCGAGGCCCATTGGTTGAACCCCCCCACCCGCGGAGGCCCTCTGTGCGTGCCACGCGATGGGCTACACAGTGGACCTCCAGCGAGGAACGCTACATTTCCAGAGCCCTCGAACAGCCTCAGGACAGCATTTCGGGTGAGTCCGACTTTGTCATGGCCCTTGTGTGAGCTGCCGTGGGAAAGCACTGTGCTTTGAATACTTCGAGGACCTCGTACCTGAAGTCACTCTGCCCGAGGAGAAAGTCAGCATCTTACCATGCCGTGTCGCTAACGGCACGCCCAGCACGAACACAGGCCTGGAAGTAAGGCTCCGAGTGGCGGTGCAGAAGCGGAGGCGTGCATCAGTTTCCATGAGGCGGAGGCCTCGGCTCTGGGCACCTTCAACGGCAGCAGGGTTTTCTGGACACCTAGGAGGCTGGCGCGGGCCCCCTGTTCCCGGCAGAAACACTGAGTACCGCCAGGCCCACTTGGGTCTGCTAAGCAACATCCAGGCCCGTAGCCCTTTAGAGCCCCTCTGTGTATGCCGATCGTAGGGAAACGCGCTGCACTCCCCTTGGGAGCAGCGTAAGATACTCAGAATTCGCACACTTTCACGGACACCGTTCTGGCACGTCCCACATGGCGTCGAAGTCTTACGCATTACCCTAGGCTGAGCTGAACTCAGAGAAACCCTCTGCTTCGCAGTCCACCTAGGACCTCCTTCCTGAAGTCACCGAGCCTCCCAGAGAGAGTCGGCTTGTGTTCTTACTGCCATGTACGTCCCCTTCCTCCTGTGGCACTGCAGGCTTTGAATAGCCACAGGCCCAGAGGAGCAGCTACGGCGTTCCTTGGTTGAGGCAGTTCGTTTGACGCAGAACACCCTACTTCGAGAAGTTGATTCAGGGAAGGAAACTCAGGGTGACCTGTGTCTCTTTGGGCTTGTGAGAAACCACGGGGATGTCTGCTGAGTGCGCCCACGGAAACGGGGGCCTGCTGCAAGTAGCCTTGCTTTCCCGTTTGGAAGGCTGCGTTCATGCTGCCTTCAAGCTACCTGACATTCCCTGCTCTCGACAGGCCTGTTAGCCCTGTCAGAGTGCTTCGGGGAACGTTATGAGTCTGCTCTGTCTAAACCAGGTGCTTCCATGGCCGCGGCTCTGGTCCGCCTGCCAAGCTCTAGAGCTAGAGGGAACCTCAACGTGACAAGTTGCCTCCAGCGTAGGCCCCTAGTAGCCGTGCAGAAAGGGAGGCAGGCAGCTGTCTCCATGAGTTCTCAGTCGCTTAGAGGCTGTATTTTAAAGGAAGTAGTACACTTTGGAGGACTCCTAGGCCCCTCGGGTATGCATCACTTTCCCTCCAAGTTCACCGAGTACCTCCAGACCCCTGTGGGGCGGCTGAGCACTTCGAGGCCCATTGGTTGAACCCCCCCACCCGCGGAGGCCCTCTGTGTGTGCCGCGCGATGGGCTATACACTGGACGTCCCTCGAGGAGCGCTACATTTCCAGAGCCCTCGAACAGCCTCAGGACAGCATTTCGGGTGAGTCCGACTTTGTCATGGCCCTTGTGTGAGCTGCCGTGGGAAAGCACTGTGCTTTGAATACTTCGAGGACCTCGTACCTGAAGTCACTCTGCCCGAGGAGAAAGTCAGCATCTTACCATGCCGTGTCGCTAACGGCACGCCCAGCACGAACACAGGCCTGGAAGTAAGGCCCCGAGTGGCGGTGCAGAAGCGGAGGCGTGCAGCAGTTTCCATGAGGCGGAGGCCTCGGCTCTGGGCACCTTCAACGGCAGCAGGGTTTTCTGGACACCTAGGAGGCTGGCGCGGGCCCCCTGTTCCCGGCAGGAACACTGAGTACCGCCAGGCCCACCTGGGTCTGCTAAGCAACATCCAGGCCCGTAGCCCTTTAGAGCCCCTCTGTGTATGCCGATCGTAGGGAAACGCGCTGTACTCCCCTTGGGAGCAGCGTAAGGTACTCAGCACTCGCACACGTTCACGGACACCGTTCTGGCACGTCCCACATGGCGTCGAAGTCTTACACATTACCCTAGGCTGAGCTGAACTCAGAGAAACCCTCTGCTTCGCAGTCCACCTAGGACCTCCTGCCTGAAGTCACCGAGCCTCCCAGAGAGAGTCGGCTTGTGTTCTTACTGCCATGTACGTCCCCTTCCTCCTGTGGCATTGCAGGCTTTGAATAGCCACAGGCCCAGAGGAGCAGCTACGGCGTTCCTTGGTTGAGGCAGTTCGCTTGATGCAGAACACCCTACTTCGAGAAGTTGATTCAGGGAAGGAAACTCAGGGTGACCTGTGTCTCTTTGGGCTTGTGAGAAACCACGGGGATGTCTGCTGAGTGCGCCCACGGAAACGGGGGCCTGCTGCAAGTAGCCTTGCTTTCCCGTTTGGAAGGCTGCGTTCATGCTGCCTTGAAGCTACCTGACATTCCCTGCTCTCGACAGGCCTGTTAGCCCTGTCAGAGTGCTTCGGGGAACGTTATGAGTCTGCTCTGTCTAAACCAGGTGCTTCCATGGACGCGGCTCTGGTCCACCTGCCAAGCTCTAGAGCTAGAGGGAACCTCAACGTGACAAGTTGCCTCCAGCGTAGGCCCCTAGTAGCCGTACAGAAAGGGAGGCAGGCAGCTGTCTCCATGAGTTCTCAGTAGCTTAGAGGCTTTATTTTAAAGGAAGTAGTACACTTTGGAGGACTCCTAGGCCTCTCGGGTATGCACCACTTTCCCTCCAAGTTCACCGAGTACCTCCAGACCCCTGTGGGGCGGCTGAGCAACTTCGAGGGCCATTGGTTGACCACACCCACCACCCCCGGAGGCCCTCTGTGCGTGCCGCCCGATGGGCTACACACTGGACGTCCCGCGAGGAGCGCTACATTTCCAGAGCCCTCGAACAGCCTCAGGACAGCATTTCGGGTGAGTCCGACTTTGCCATGGCCCTTGTGTGAGCTGCCGTGGGAAAGCACTGTGCTTTGAATACTTCGAGGACCTCGTACCTGAAGTCACTCTGCCCGAGGAGAAAGTCAGCATCTTACCATGCCGTGTCGCTAACGGCACGCCCAGCACGAACACAGGCCTGGAAGTAAGGCCCCGAGTGGCAGTGCAGAAGCGGAGGCGTGCAGCAGTTTCCATGAGGCGGTGGCCTCGGCTCTGGGCACCTTCAACGGCAGCAGGGTTTTCTGGACACCTAGGAGGCTGGCGCGGGCCCCCTGTTCCCGGCAGGAACACTGAGTACCACCAGGCCCACCTGGGTCTGCTAAGCAACATCCAGGCCCGTAGCCCTTTAGAGCCCCTTTGTGTATGCCGATCGTAGGGAAACGCGCTGCACTCCCCTTGGGAGCAGCGTAAGGTACTCAGCACTCGCACACGTTCACGGACACCGTTCTGGCACCTCCCACATGGCGTCGAAGTCTTACGCATTACCCTAGGCTGAGCTGAACTCAGAGAAACCCTCGGCTTCGCAGTCCACCTAGGACCTCCTGCCTGAAGTCACCGTGCCTCCCAGAGAGAGTCGGCTTGCGTTCTTACTGCCATGTACGTCCCCTTCCTCCTGTGGCACTGCAGGCTTTGAATAGCCACAGGCCCAGAGGAGCAGCTACGGCGTTCCTTGGTTGAAGCAGTTCGCTTGATGCAGAACACCCTACTTCGAGAAGTTGATTCAGGGAAGGAAACTCAGGGTGACCTGTGTCTCTTTGGGCTTGTGAGAAACCACGGGGATGTCTGCTGAGTGCGCCCACGGAAACGGGGGCCTGCTGCAAGTAGCCTTGCTTTCCGGTTTGGAAGGCTGCGTTCATGCTGCCTTGAAGCTACCTGACATTCCCTGCTCTCGACAGGCCTGTTAGCCCTGTCAGAGTGCTTCGGGGAACGTTATGAGTCGCTCTGTCTAAACCAGGTGCTTCCATGGCCGCGGCTCTGGTCCGCCTGCCAAGCTCTAGAGCTAGAGGGAACCTCAACGTGACAAGTTGCCTCCAGCGTAGGCCCCTAGTAGCCGTGCAGAAAGGGAGGCAGGCAGCTGTCTCCATGAGTTCTCAGTAGCTTAGAGGCTTTATTTTAAAGGAAGTAGTACACTTTGGAGGACTCCTAGGCCTCTCGGGTATGCACCACTTTCCCTCCAAGTTCACCGAGTACCTCCAGACCCCTGTGGGGCGGCTGAGCAACTTCGAGGGCCATTGGTTGACCACACCCACCACCCCCGGAGGCCCTCTGTGCGTGCCGCCCGATGGGCTACACACTGGACGTCCCGCGAGGAGCGCTACATTTCCAGAGCCCTCGAACAGCCTCAGGACAGCATTTCGGGTGAGTCCGACTTTGTCATGGCCCTTGTGTGAGCTGCCGTGGGAAAACACTGTGCTTTGAATACTTCGAGGACCTCGTACCTGAAGTCACTCTGCCCGAGGAGAAAGTCAGCATCTTACCATGCCGTGTCGCTAACGGCACGCCCAGCACGAACACAGGCCTGGAAGTAAGGCCCCGAGTGGCGGTGCAGAAGCGGAGGCGTGCATCAGTTTCCATGAGGCGGAGGCCTCGGCTCTGGGCACCTTCAACGGCAGCAGGGTTTTCTGGACACCTAGGAGGCTGGCGCGGGCCCCCTGTTCCCGGCAGGAACACTGAGTACCGCCAGGCCCACCTGGGTCTGCTAAGCAACATCCAGGCCCATAGCCCTTTAGAGCCCCTCTGTGTATGCCGATCGTAGGGAAACGCGCTGCACTCCCCTTGGGAGCAGCGTAAGGTACTCAGCACTCGCACACGTTCACGGACACCGTTCTGGCACGTCCCACATGGCGTCGAAGTCTTACGCATTACCCTAGGCTGAGCTGAACTCAGAGAAACCCTCTGCTTCGCAGTCCACCTAGGACCTCCTGCCTGAAGTCACCGAGCCTCCCAGAGAGAGTCGGCTTGCGTTCTTACTGCCATGTACGTCCCCTTCCTCCTGTGGCACTGCAGGCTTTGAATAGCCACAGGCCCAGAGGAGCAGCTACGGCGTTCCTTGGTTGAAGCAGTTCGCTTGACGCAGAACACCCTACTTCGAGAAGTTGATTCAGGGAAGGAAACTCAGGGTGACCTGTGTCTCTTTGGGCTTGTGAGAAACCACGGGGATGTCTGCTGAGTGCGCCCACGGAAACGGGGGCCTGCTGCAAGTAGCCTTGCTTTCCCATTTGGAAGGCTGCATTCATGCTGCCTTGAAGCTACCTGACATTCCCTGCTCTCGACAGGCCTGTTAGCCCTGTCAGAGTGCTTCGGGGAACGTTATGAGTCTGCTCTGTCTAAACCAGGTGCTTCCATGGCCGCGGCTCTGGTCCGCCTGCCAAGCTCTAGAGCTAGAGGGAACCTCAACGTGACAAGTTGCCTCCAGCGTAGGCCCCTAGTAGCCGTGCAGAAAGGGAGGCAGGCAGCTGTCTCCATGAGTTCCCAGTCGCTTAGAGGCTTTATTTTAAAGGAAGTAGTACACTTTGGAGGACTCCTAGGCCCCTCGGGTATGCATCACTTTCCCTCCAAGTTCACCGAGTACCTCCAGACCCCTGTGGGGCAGCTGAGCACTTCGAGGCCCATTGGTTGAACCCCCCACCCGCGGAGACCCTCTGTGCGTTCCACGCGATGGGCTACATACTGGACGTCCCGCGAGGAGCGCTACATTTCCAGAGCCCTCGAACAGCCTCAGGACAGCGTTTCGGGTGAGTCCGACTTTGTCATGGCCCTTGTGTGAGCTGCCGTGGGAAAGCACTGTGCTTTGAATACTTCGAGGACCTCGTACCTGAAGTCACTCTGCCCGAGGAGAAAGTCAGCATCTTACCATGCCGTGTCGCTAACGGCACGCCCAGCACGAACACAGGCCTGGAAGTAAGGCCCCGAGTGGCGGTGCAGAAGCGGAGGCGTGCAGCAGTTTCCATGAGGCGGTGGCCTCGGCTCTGGGCACCTTCAACGGCAGCAGGGTTTTCTGGACACCTAGGAGGCTGGCGCGGGCCCCCTGTTCCCGGCAGGAACACTGAGTACCGCCAGGCCCACCTGGGTCTGCTAAGCAACATCCAGGCCCGTAGCCCTTTAGAGCTCCTCTGTGTATGCGCAGCGTAGGGAAACGCGCTGCACTCTCCTTGGGAGCAGCTTAAGGTACTCAGCACTCGCACACGTTCACGGACACCGTTCTGGCACGTCCCACATGGCGTCGAAGTCTTACGCATTACCCTAGGCTGAGCTGAACTCAGAGAAACCCTCTGCTTCGCAGTCCACCTAGGACCTCCTGCCTGAAGTCACCGAGCCTCCCAGAGAGAGTCGGCTTGCGTTCTTACTGCCATGTACGTCCCCTTCCTCCTGTGGCACTGCAGGCTTTGAATAGCCACAGGCCCAGAGGAGCAGCTACGGCGTTCCTTGGTTGAAGCAGTTCGCTTGATGCAGAACACCCTACTTCGAGAAGTTGATTCAGGGAAGGAAACTCAGGGTGACCTGTGTCTCTTTGGGCTTGTGAGAAACCATGGGGATGTCTGCTGAGTGCGCCCACGGAAACGGGGGCCTGCTGCAAGTAGCCTTGCTTTCCCGTTTGGAAGGCTGCGTTCATGCTGCCTTGAAGCTACCTGACATTCCCTGCTCTCGACAGGCCTGTTAGCCCTGTCAGAGTGCTTCGGGGAACGTTATGAGTCTGCTCTGTCTAAACCAGGTGCTTCCATGGCCGCGGCTCTGGTCCGCCTGCCAAGCTCTAGAGCTAGAGGGAACCTCAACGTGACAAGTTGCCTCCAGCGTAGGCCCCTAGTAGCCGTGCAGAAAGGGAGGCAGGCAGCTGTCTCCATGAGTTCTCAGTCGCTTAGAGGCTTTATTTTAAAGGAAGTAGTACACTTTGGAGGACTCCTAGGCCCCTCGGGTATGCATCACTTTCCCTCCAAGTTCACCGAGTACCTCCAGACCCCTGTGGGGCGGCTGAGCAACTTCGAGGCCCATTGGTTGAACCCCCCCACCCGCGGAGGCCCTCTGTGCGTGACGCGCGATGGGCTACACATTGGACGTCCAGCGAGGAGCGCTACATTTCCAGAGCCCTCGAACAGCCTCAGGACAGCATTTCGGGTGAGTCCGACTTTGTCATGGCCCTTGTGTGAGCTGCCGTGGGAAAGCACTGTGCTTTGAATACTTCGAGGACCTCGTACCTGAAGTCACTCTGCCCGAGGAGAAAGTCAGCATCTTACCATGCCGTGTCGCTGACGGCACGCCCAGCATGAACACAGGCCTGGAAGTAAGGCCCCGAGTGGCGGTGCAGAAGCGGAGGTGTGCAGCAGTTTCCATGAGGCGGTGGCCTCGGATCTGGGCACCTTCAACGGCAGCAGGGTTTTCTGGACACCTAGGAGGCTGGCGCGGGCCCCCTGTTCCCGGCAGGAACACTGAGTACCGCCAGGCCCACCTGGGTCTGCTAAGCAACATCCAGGCCCGTAGCCCTTTAGAGCCCCTCTGTGTATGCCGATCGTAGGGAAACGAGCTGCACTCCCCTTGGGAGCAGCTTAAGGTACTCAGCACTCGCACACGTTCACGGACACCGTTCTGGCACGTCCCACATGGCGTCGAAGTCTTACGCATTACCCTAGGCTGAGCTGAACTCAGAGAAACCCTCGGCTTCGCAGTCCACCTAGGACCTCCTGCCTGAAGTCACCGTGCCTCCCAGAGACAGTAGGCTTGCGTTCTTACTGCCATGTACGTCCCCTTCCTCCTGTGGCACTGCAGGCTTTGAATAGCCACAGGCCCAGAGGAGCAGCTACGGCGTTCCTTGGTTGAGGCAGTTCGCTTGATGCAGAACACCCTACTTCGAGAAGTTGATTCAGGGAAGGAAACTCAGGGTGACCTGTGTCTCTTTGGGCTTGTGAGAAACCACGGGGATGTCTGCTGAGTGCGCCCTCGGAAACGTGGGCCTGCTGCAAGTAGCCTTGCTTTCCCGTTTGGAAGGCTGCGTTCATGCTGCCTTGAAGCTACCTGACATTCCCTGCTCTCGACAGGCCTGTTAGCCCTGTCAGAGTGCTTCGGGGAACGTTATGAGTCTGCTCTGTCTAAACCAGGTGCTTCCATGGCCGCGGCTCTGGTCCGCCTGCCAAGCTCTAGAGCTAGAGGGAACCTCAACGTGACAAGTTGCCTCCAGCGTAGGCCCCTAGTAGCCGTGCAGAAAGGGAGGCAGGCAGCTGTCTCCATGAGTTCTCAGTAGCTTAGAGGCTTTATTTTAAAGGAAGTAGTACACTTTGGAGGACTCCTAGGCCTCTCGGGTATGCACCACTTTCCCTCCAAGTTCACCGAGTACCTCCAGACCCCTGTGGGGCGGCTGAGCAACTTCGAGGCCCATTGGTTGACCACACCCACCACACCCGGAGGCCCTCTGTGCGTGCCGCGCGATGGGCTACACACTGGAAGTTCCGCGAGGAGCGCTACATTTCCAGAGCCCTCGAACAGCCTCAGGACAGCATTTCGGGTGAGTCCGACTTTGTCATGGCCCTTGTGTGAGCTGCCGTGGGAAAACACTGTGCTTTGAATACTTCGAGGACCTCGTACCTGAAGTCACTCTGCCCGAGGAGAAAGTCAGCATCTTACCATGCCGTGTCGCTAACGGCACGCCCAGCACGAACACAGGCCTGGAAGTAAGGCCCCGAGTGGCGGTGCAGAAGCGGAGGCATGCAGCAGTTTCCATGAGGCGGTGGCCTCGGCTCTGGGCACCTTCAACGGCAGCAGGGTTTTCTGGACACCTAGGAGGCTGGCGCGGGCCCCCTGTTCCCGGCAGGAACACTGAGTACCGCCAGGCCCACCTGGGTCTGCTAAGCAACATCCAGGCCCATAGCCCTTTAGAGCTCCTCTGTGTATGCGCAGCGTAGGGAAACGCGCTGCACTCTCCTTGGGAGAAGCTTAAGGTACTCAGCACTCGCACACGTTCACGGACACCGTTCTGGCACGTCCCACATGGCGTCGAAGTCTTACGCATTACCCTAGGCTGAGCTGAACTCAGAGAAACCCTCTGCTTCGCAGTCCACCTAGGACCTCCTGCCTGAAGTCACCGAGCCTCCCAGAGAGAGTCGGCTTGCGTTCTTACTGCCATGTACGTCCCCTTCCTCCTGTGGCACTGCAGGCTTTGAATAGCCACAGGCCCAGAGGAGCAGCTACGGCATTCCTTGGTTGAAGCAGTTCGCTTGATGCAGAACACCCTACTTCGAGAAGTTGATTCAGGGAAGGAAACTCAGGGTGACCTGTGTCTCTTTGGGCTTGTGAGAAACCACGGGGATGTCTGCTGAGTGCGCCCACGGAAACGGGGGCCTGCTGCAAGTAGCCTTGCTTTCCCGTTTGGAAGGCTGCGTTCATGCTGCCTTGAAGCTACCTGACATTCCCTGCTCTCGACAGGCCTGTTAGCCCTGTCAGAGTGCTTCGGGGAACGTTATGAGTCTGCTCTGTCTAAACCAGGTGCTTCCATGGCCGCGGCTCTGGTCCGCCTGCCAAGCTCTAGAGCTAGAGGGAACCTCAACGTGACAAGTTGCCTCCAGCGTAGGCCCCTAGTAGCCGTGCAGAAAGGGAGGCAGGCAGCTGTCTCCATGAGTTCTCAGTCGCTTAGAGGCTTTATTTTAAAGGAAGTAGTACACTTTGGAGGACTCCTAGGCCCCTCGGGTATGCATCACTTTCCCTCCAAGTTCACCGAGTACCTCCAGACCCCTGTGGGGCGGCTGAGCACTTCAAGGCCCATTGGTTGAACCCCCCCACCCGCGGAGGCCCTCTGTGCGTGCCGCGCGATGGGCTACACATTGGACGTCCAGCGAGGAGCGCTACATTTCCAGAGCCCTCGAACAGCCTCAGGACAGCATTTCGGGTGAGTCCGACTTTGTCATGGCCCTTGTGTGAGCTGCCGTGGGAAAGCACTGTGCTTTGAATACTTCGAGGACCTCGTACCTGAAGTCACTCTGCCCGAGGAGAAAGTCAGCATCTTACCATGCCGTGTCGCTGACGGCACGCCCAGCATGAACACAGGCCTGGAAGTAAGGCCCCGAGTGGCGGTGCAGAAGCGGAGGTGTGCAGCAGTTTCCATGAGGCGGTGGCCTCGGATCTGGGCACCTTCAACGGCAGCAGGGTTTTCTGGACACCTAGGAGGCTGGCGCGGGCCCCCTGTTCCCGGCAGGAACACTGAGTACCGCCAGGCCCACCTGGGTCTGCTAAGCAACATCCAGGCCCGTAGCCCTTTAGAGCCCCTCTGTGTATGCCGATCGTAGGGAAACGAGCTGCACTCCCCTTGGGAGCAGCTTAAGGTACTCAGCACTCGCACACGTTCACGGACACCGTTCTGGCACGTCCCACATGGCGTCGAAGTCTTACGCATTACCCTAGGCTGAGCTGAACTCAGAGAAACCCTCGGCTTCGCAGTCCACCTAGGACCTCCTGCCTGAAGTCACCGTGCCTCCCAGAGACAGTAGGCTTGCGTTCTTACTGCCATGTACGTCCCCTTCCTCCTGTGGCACTGCAGGCTTTGAATAGCCACAGGCCCAGAGGAGCAGCTACGGCGTTCCTTGGTTGAGGCAGTTCGCTTGATGCAGAACACCCTACTTCGAGAAGTTGATTCAGGGAAGGAAACTCAGGGTGACCTGTGTCTCTTTGCGCTTGTTAGAAACCACGGGGATGTCTGCTGAGTGCGCCCACGGAAACGGGGGCCTGCTGCAAGTAGCCTTGCTTTCCCGTTTGGAAGGCTGCGTTCATGCTGCCTTGAAGCTACCTGACATTCCCTGCTCTCGACAGGCCTGTTAGCCCTGTCAGAGTGCTTCGGGGAACGTTATGAGTCTGCTCTGTCTAAACCAGGTGCTTCCATGGCCGCGGCTCTGGTCCGCCTGCCAAGCTCTAGAGCTAGAGGGAACCTCAACGTGACAAGTTGCCTCCAGCGTAGGCCCCTAGTAGCCGTGCAGAAAGGGAGGCAGGCAGCTGTCTCCATGAGTTCTCAGTAGCTTAGAGGCTTTATTTTAAAGGAAGTAGTACACTTTGGAGGACTCCTAGGCCTCTCGGGTATGCACCACTTTCCCTCCAAGTTCACCGAGTACCTCCAGACCTCTGTGGGGCGGCTGAGCAACTTCGAGGCCCATTGGTTGACCACACCCACCACCCCGGGAGGCCCTCTGTGCGTGCCGCGCGATGGGCTACACACTGGACGTTCCGCGAGGAGCGCTACATTTCCAGAGCCCTCGAACAGCCTCAGGACAGCATTTCGGGTGAGTCCGACTTTGTCATGGCCCTTGTGTGAGCTGCCGAGGGAAAGCACTGTGCTTTGATTCCTTCGAGGACCTCGTACCTGAAGTCACTCTGCCCGAGGAGAAAGTCAGCATCTTACCATGCCGTGTCGCTAACGGCACGCCCAGCACGAACACAGGCCTGGAAGTAAGGCCCCGAGTGGCGGTGCAGAAGCGGAGGCGTGCAGCAGTTTCCATGAGGCGGTGGCCTCGGCTCTGGGCACCTTCAACGGCAGCAGGGTTTTCTGGACACCTAGGAGGCTGGCGCGGGCCCCCTGTTCCCGGCAGGAACACTGAGTACCGCCAGGCCCACCTGGGTCTGCTAAGCAACATCCAGGCCCGTAGCCCTTTAGAGCTCCTCTGTGTATGCGCAGCGTAGGGAAACGCGCTGCACTCTCCTTGGAAGCAGCTTAAGGTACTCAGCACTCGCACACGTTCACGGACACCGTTCTGGCACGTCCCACATGGCGTCGAAGTCTTACGCATTACCCTAGGCTGAGCTGAACTCAGAGAAACCCTCTGCTTCGCAGTCCACCTAGGACCTCCTGCCTGAAGTCACCGAGCCTCCCAGAGAGAGTCGGCTTGCGTTCTTACTGCCATGTACGTCCCCTTCCTCCTGTGGCACTGCAGGCTTTGAATAGCCACAGGCCCAGAGGAGCAGCTACGGCGTTCCTTGGTTGAAGCAGTTCGCTTGATGCAGAACACCCTACTTCGAGAAGTTGATTAAGGGAAGGAAACTCAGGGTGACCTGTGTCTCTTTGGGCTTGTGAGAAACCACGGGGATGTCTGCTGAGTGCGCCCACGGAAACGGGGGCCTGCTGCAAGTAGCCTTGCTTTCCCGTTTGGAAGGCTGCGTTCATGCTGCCTTGAAGCTACCTGACATTCCCTGCTCTCGACAGGCCTGTTAGCCCTGTCAGAGTGCTTCGGGGAACGTTATGAGTCTGCTCTGTCTAAACCAGGTGCTTCCATGGCCGCGGCTCTGGTCCGCCTGCCAAGCTGTAGAGCTAGAGGGAACCTCAACGTGACAAGTTGCCTCCAGCGTAGGCCCCTAGTAGCCGTGCAGAAAAGGAGGCAGGCAGCTGTCTCCATGAGTTCTCAGTCGCTTAGAGGCTTTATTTTAAAGGAAGTAGTACACTTTGGAGGACTCCTAGGCCCCTCGGGTATGCATCACTTTCCCTCCAAGTTCACCGAGTACCTCCAGACCCCTGTGGGGCGGCTGAGCACTTCGAGGCCCATTGGTTGAACCCCCCCACCCGCGGAGGCCCTCTGTGCGTGCCGCGCGATGGGCTACACACTGGACGTCCCGCGAGGAGCGCTACATTTCCAGAGCCCTCGAACAGCCTCAGGACAGCATTTCGGGTGAGTCCGACTTTGTCATGGCCCTTGTGTGAGCTGCCGTGGGAAAGCACTGTGCTTTGAATACTTCGAGGACCTCGTACCTGAAGTCACTCTGCCCGAGGAGAAAGTCAGCATCTTACCATGCCGTGTCGCTAACGGCACGCCCAGCACGAACACAGGCCTGGAAGTAAGGCCCCGAGTGGCGGTGCAGAAGCGGAGGCGTGCAGCAGTTTCCATGAGGCGGTGGCCTCGGCTCTGGGCACCTTCAACGGCAGCAGGGTTTTCTGGACACCTAGGAGGCTGGCGCGGGCCCCCTGTTCCCGGCAGGAACACTGAGTACCGCCAGGCCCACCTGGGTCTGCTAAGCAACATCCAGGCCCGTAGCCCTTTAGAGCCCCTCTGTGTATGCCGATCGTAGGGAAACACGCTGCACTCCCCTTGGGAGCAGCTTAAGGTACTCAGCACTCGCACACGTTCACGGACACCGTTCTGGCACGTCCCACATGGCGTCGAAGTCTTACGCATTACCCTAGGCTGAGCTGAACTCAGAGAAACCCTCTGCTTCGCAGTCCCCCTAGGACCTCCTGCCTGAAGTCACCGTGCCTCCCAGAGAGAGTCGGCTTGCGTTCTTACTGCCATGTACGTCCCCTTCCTCCTGTGGCACTGCAGGCTTTGAATAGCCACAGGCCCAGAGGAGCAGCTACGGTGTTCCTTGGTTGAAGCAGTTCGCTTGATGCAGAACACCCTACTTCGAGAAGTTGATTCAGGGAAGGAAACTCAGGGTGACCTGTGTCTCTTTGGGCTTGTGAGAAACCACGGGGATGTCTGCTGAGTGCGCCCACGGAAACGGGGGCCTGCTGCAAGTAGCCTTGCTTTCCCGTTTGGAAGGCTGCGTTCATGCTGCCTTGAAGCTACCTGACATTCCCTGCTCTCGACAGGCCTGTTAGCCCTGTCAGAGTGCTTCGGGGAACGTTATGAGTCTGCTCTGTCTAAACCAGGTGCTTCCATGGCCGTGGCTCTGGTCCGGCTGCCAAGCTCTAGAGCTAGAGGGAACCTCAACGTGACAAGTTGCCTCCAGCGTAGGCCCCTAGTAGCCGTGCAGAAAGGGAGGCAGGCAGCTGTCTCCATGAGTTCTCAGTCGCTTAGAGGCTTTATTTTAAAGGAAATAGTACACTTTGGAGGACTCCTAGGCCTCTCGGGTATGCACCACTTTCCCTCCAAGTTCACCGAGTACCTCCAGACCTCTGTGGGTCGGCTGAGCAACTTCGAGGCCCATTGGTTGACCACACCCACCACCCCCGGAGGCCCTCTGTGCGTGCCGCGCGATGGGCTACACACTGGACGTCCCGCGAGGAGCGCTACATTTCCAGAGCCCTCGAACAGCCTCAGGACAGCATTTCGGGTGAGTCCGACTTTGTCATGGCCCTTGTGTGAGCTGCCGTGGGAAAACACTGTGCTTTGAATACTTCGAGGACCTCGTACCTGAAGTCACTCTGCCCGAGGAGAAAGTCAGCATCTTACCATGCCGTGTCGCTAACGGCACGCCCAGCACGAACACAGGCCTGGAAGTAAGGCCCCGAGTGGCGGTGCAGAAGCGGAGGCATGCAGCAGTTTCCATGAGGCGGTGGCCTCGGATCTGGGCACCTTCAACGGCAGCAGGGTTTTCTGGACACCTAGGAGGCTGGCGCGGGCCCCCTGTTCCCGGCAGGAACACTGAGTACCGCCAGGCCCACCTGGGTCTGCTAAGCAACATCCAGGCCCATAGCCCTTTAGAGCTCCTCTGTGTATGCGCAGCGTAGGGAAACGCGCTGCACTCTCCTTGGGAGCAGCTTAAGGTACTCAGCACTCGCACACGTTCACGGACACCGTTCTGGCACGTCCCACATGGCGTCGAAGTCTTACGCATTACCCTAGGCTGAGCTGAACTCAGAGAAACCCTCTGCTTCGCATTCCACCTAGGACCTCCTGCCTGAAGTCACCGAGCCTCCCAGAGAGAGTCGGCTTGCGTTCTTACTGCCATGTACGTCCCCTTCCTCCTGTGGCACTGCAGGCTTTGAATAGCCACAGGCCCAGAGGAGCAGCTACGGCGTTCCTTGGTTGAAGCAGTTCGCTTGATGCAGAACACCCTACTTCGAGAAGTTGATTCAGGGAAGGAAACTCAGGGTGACCTGTGTCTCTTTGGGCTTGTGAGAAACCACGGGGATGTCTGCTGAGTGCGCCCACGGAAACGGGGGCCTGCTGCAAGTAGCCTTGCTTTCCCGTTTGGAAGGCTGCGTTCATGCTGCCTTGAAGCTACCTGACATTCCCTGCTCTCGACAGGCCTGTTAGCCCTGTCAGAGTGCTTCGGGGAACGTTATGAGTCTGCTCTGTCTAAACCAGGTGCTTCCATGGCCGTGGCTCTGGTCCGCCTGCCAAGCTCTAGAGCTAGAGGGAACCTCAACGTGACAAGTTGCCTCCAGCGTAGGCCCCTAGTAGCCGTGCAGAAAGGGAGGCAGGCAGCTGTCTCCATGAGTTCTCAGTCGCTTAGAGGCTTTATTTTAAAGGAAATAGTACACTTTGGAGGACTCCTAGGCCTCTCGGGTATGCACCACTTTCCCTCCAAGTTCACCGAGTACCTCCAGACCTCTGTGGGTCGGCTGAGCAACTTCGAGGCCCATTGGTTGACCACACCCACCACCCCCGGAGGCCCTCTGTGCGTGCCGCGCGATGGGCTACACACTGGACGTCCCGCGAGGAGCGCTACATTTCCAGAGCCCTCGAACAGCCTCAGGACAGCATTTCGGGTGAGTCCGACTTTGTCATGGCCCTTGTGTGAGCTGCCGTGGGAAAACACTGTGCTTTGAATACTTCGAGGACCTCGTACCTGAAGTCACTCTGCCCGAGGAGAAAGTCAGCATCTTACCATGCCGTGTCGCTAACGGCACGCCCAGCACGAACACAGGCCTGGAAGTAAGGCCCCGAGTGGCGGTGCAGAAGCGGAGGCATGCAGCAGTTTCCATGAGGCGGTGGCCTCGGATCTGGGCACCTTCAACGGCAGCAGGGTTTTCTGGACACCTAGGAGGCTGGCGCGGGCCCCCTGTTCCCGGCAGGAACACTGAGTACCGCCAGGCCCACCTGGGTCTGCTAAGCAACATCCAGGCCCATAGCCCTTTAGAGCTCCTCTGTGTATGCGCAGCGTAGGGAAACGCGCTGCACTCTCCTTGGGAGCAGCTTAAGGTACTCAGCACTCGCACACGTTCACGGACACCGTTCTGGCACGTCCCACATGGCGCCGAAGTCTTACGCATTACCCTAGGCTGAGCTGAACTCAGAGAAACCCTCTGCTTCGCATTCCACCTAGGACCTCCTGCCTGAAGTCACCGAGCCTCCCAGAGAGTGTCGGCTTGCGTTCTTACTGCCATGTACGTCCCCTTCCTCCTGTGGCACTGCAGGCTTTGAATAGCCACAGGCCCAGAGGAGCAGCTACGGCGTTCCTTGGTTGAAGCAGTTCGCTTGATGCAGAACACCCTACTTCGAGAAGTTGATTCAGGGAAGGAAACTCAGGGTGACCTGTGTCTCTTTGGGCTTGTGAGAAACCACGGGGATGTCTGCTGAGTGCGCCCACGGAAACGGGGGCCTGCTGCAAGTAGCCTTGCTTTCCCGTTTGGAAGGCTGCGTTCATGCTGCCTTCAAGCTACCTGACATTCCCTGCTCTCGACAGGCCTGTTAGCCCTGTCAGAGTGCTTCGGGGAACGTTATGAGTCTGCTCTGTCTAAACCAGGTGCTTCCATGGCCGCGGCTCTGGTCCGCCTGCCAAGCTCTAGAGCTAGAGGGAACCTCAACGTGACAAGTTGCCTCCAGCGTAGGCCCCTAGTAGCCGTGCAGAAAGGGAGGCAGGCAGCTGTCTCCATGAGTTCTCAGTCGCTTAGAGGCTTTATTTTAAAGGAAGTAGTACACTTTGGAGGACTCCTAGGCCCCTCGGGTATGCATCACTTTCCCTCCAAGTTCACCGAGTACCTCCAGACCCCTGTGGGGCGGCTGAGCACTTCAAGGCCCATTGGTTGAACCCCCCCACCCGCGGAGGCCCTCTGTGCGTGCCGCGCGATGGGCTACACATTGGACGTCCCGCGAGGAGCGCTACATTTCCAGAGCCCTCGAACAGCCTCAGGACAGCATTTCGGGTGAGTCCGACTTTGTCATGGCCCTTGTGTGAGCTGCCGTGGGAAAGCACTGTGCATTGATTACTTCGAGGACCTCGTACCTGAAGTCACTCTGCCCGAGGAGAAAGTCAGCATCTTACCATGCCGTGTCGCTAACAGCACGCCCAGCACGAACACAGGCCTGGAAGTAAGGCCCCGAGTGGCGGTGCAGAAGCGGAGGCGTGCAGCAGTTTCCATGAGGCGGTGGCCTCGGCTCTGGGCACCTTCAACGGCAGCAGGGTTTTCTGGACACCTAGGAGGCTGGCGCGGGCCCCCTGTTCCCGGCAGGAACACTGAGTACCGCCAGGCCCACCTGGGTCTGCTAAGCAACATCCAGGCCCGTAGCCCTTTAGAGCCCCTCTGTGTATGCCGATCGTAGGGAAACGCGCTACACTCCCCTTGGGAGCAGCTTAAGGTACTCAGCACTCGCACACGTTCACGGACACCGTTCTGGCACGTCCCACATGGCGTCGAAGTCTTACGCTTTACCCTAGGCTGAGCTGAACTCAGAGAAACCCTCGGCTTCGCAGTCCACCTAGGACCTCCTGCCTGAAGTCACCGTGCCTCCCAGAGAGAGTCGGCTTGCGTTCTTACTGCCATGTACGTCCCCTTCCTCCTGTGGCACTGCAGGCTTTGAATAGCCACAGGCCCAGAGGAGCAGCTACGGCGTTCCTTGGTTGAGGCAGTTCGCTTGATGCAGAACACCCTACTTCGAGAAGTTGATTCAGGGAAGGAAACTCAGGGTGACCTGTGTCTCTTTGGGTTTGTGAGAAACCACGGGGATGTCTGCTGAGTGCGCCCACGGAAACGGGGGCCTGCTGCAAGTAGCCTTGCTTTCCCGTTTGGAAGGCTGCGTTCATGCTGCCTTGAAGCTACCTGACATTCCCTGCTCTCGACAGGCCTGTTAGCCCTGTCAGAGTGCTTCGGGGAACGTTATGAGTCTGCTCTGTCTAAACCAGGTGCTTCCATGGCCGCGGCTCTGGTCCGCCTGCCAAGCTCTAGAGCTAGAGGGAACCTCAACGTGACAAGTTGCCTCCAGCGTAGGCCCCTAGTAGCCGTGCAGAAAGGGAGGCAGGCAGCTGTCTCCATGAGTTCTCAGTCGCTTAGAGGCTTTATTTTAAAGGAAGTAGTACACTTTGGAGGACTCCTAGGCCCCTCGGGTATGCATCACTTTCCCTCCAAGTTCACCGAGTACCTCCAGACCCCTGTGGGGCGGCTGAGCACTTCGAGGCCCATTGGTTGAACCCCCCCACCCGCGGAGGCCCTCTGTGCGTGCCGCGCGATGGGCTACACACTGGACGTCCCGCGAGGAGCGCTACATTTCCAGAGCCCTCGAACAGCCTCAGGACAGCATTTCGGGTGAGTCCGACTTTGTCATGGCCCTTGTGTGAGCTGCCGTGGGAAAGCACTGTGCTTTGAATACTTCGAGGACCTCGTACCTGAAGTCACTCTGCCCGAGGAGAAAGTCAGCATCTTACCATGCCGTGTCGCTAACGGCACGCCCAGCACGAACACAGGCCTGGAAGTAAGGCCCCGAGTGGCGGTGCAGAAGCGGAGGCGTGCAGCAGTTTCCATGAGGCGGTGGCCTCGGCTCTGTGCACCTTCAACGGCAGCAGGGTTTTCTGGACACCTAGGAGGCTGGCACGGGCCCCCTGTTCCCGGCAGGAACACTGAGTACCGCCAGGCCCACCTGGGTCTGCTAAGCAACATCCAGGCCCATAGCCCTTTAGAGCTCCTCTGTGTATGCGCAGCGTAGGGAAACGCGCTGCACTCTCCTTGGGAGCAGCTTAAGGTACTCAGCACTCGCACACGTTCACGGACACCGTTCTGGCACGTCCCACATGGCGTCGAAGTCTTACGCATTACCCTAGGATGAGCTGAACTCAGAGAAACCCTCTGCTTCGCAGTCCACCTAGAACCTCCTGCCTGAAGTCACCGAGCCTCCCAGAGAGAGTCGGCTTGCGTTCTTACTGCCATGTACGTCCCCTTCCTCCTGTGGCACTGCAGGCTTTGAATAGCCACAGGCCCAGAGTAGCAGCTACGGCGTTCCTTGGTTGAAGCAGTTCGCTTGATGCAGAACACCCTACTTCGAGAAGTTGATTCAGGGAAGGAAACTCAGGGTGACCTGTGTCTCTTTGGGCTTGTGAGAAACCACGGGGATGTCTGCTGAGTGCGCCCACGGAAACGGGGGCCTGCTGCAAGTAGCCTTGCTTTCCCGTTTGGAAGGCTGCGTTCATGCTGCCTTGAAGCTACCTGACATTCCCTGCTCTCGACAGGCCTGTTAGCCCTGTCAGAGTGCTTCGGGGAACATTATGAGTCTGCTCTGTCTAAACCAGGTGCTTCCATGGCCGCGGCTCTGGTCTGCCAGCCAAGCTCTAGAGCTAGAGGGAACCTCAACGTGACAAGTTGCCTCCAGCGTAGGCCCCTAGTAGCCGTGCAGAAAAGGAGGCAGGCAGCTGTCTCCATGAGTTCTCAGTCGCTTAGAGGCTTTATTTTAAAGGAAGTAGTACACTTTGGAGGACTCCTAGGCCCCTCGGGTATGCATCACTTTCCCTCCAAGTTCACCGAGTACCTCCAGACCCCTGTGGGGCGGCTGAGCACTTCGAGGCCCATTGGTTGAACCCCCCCACCCCCGGAGGCCCTCTGTGCGTGCCGCGCGATGGGCTACACACTGGACGTCCCGCGAGGAGCGCTACATTTCCAGAGCCCTCGAACAGCCTCAGGACAGCATTTCGGGTGAGTCCGACTTTGTCATGGCCCTTGTGTGAGCTGCCGTGGGAAAGCACTGTGCTTTGAATACTTCGAGGACCTCGTACCTGAAGTCACTCTGCCCGAGGAGAAAGTCAGCATCTTACCATGCCGTGTCGCTAACGGCACGCCCAGCACGAACACAGGCCTGGAAGTAAGGCCCCGAGTGGCGGTGCAGAAGCGGAGGCGTGCAGCAGTTTCCATGAGGCGGTGGCCTCGGCTCTGGGCACCTTCAACGGCAGCAGGGTTTTCTGGACACCTAGGAGGCTGGCGCGGGCCCCCTGTTCCCGGCAGGAACACTGAGTACCGCCAGGCCCACCTGGGTCTGCTAAGCAACATCCAGGCCCGTAGCCCTTTAGAGCCCCTCTGTGTATGCCGATCGTAGGGAAACACGCTGCACTCCCCTTGGGAGCAGCTTAAGGTACTCAGCACTCGCACACGTTCACGGACACCGTTCTGGCACGTCCCACATGGCGTCGAAGTCTTACGCATTACCCTAGGCTGAGCTGAACTCAGAGAAACCCTCGGCTTCGCAGTCCCCCTAGGACCTCCTGCCTGAAGTCACCGTGCCTCCCAGAGAGAGTCGGCTTGCGTTCTTACTGCCATGTACGTCCCCTTCCTCCTGTGGCACTGCAGGCTTTGAATAGCCACAGGCCCAGAGGAGCAGCTACGGTGTTCCTTGGTTGAAGCAGTTCGCTTGATGCAGAACACCCTACTTCGAGAAGTTGATTCAGGGAAGGAAACTCAGGGTGACCTGTGTCTCTTTGGGCTTGTGAGAAACCACGGGGATGTCTGCTGAGTGCGCCCACGGAAACGGGGGCCTGCTGCAAGTAGCCTTGCTTTCCCGTTTGGAAGGCTGCGTTCATGCTGCCTTGAAGCTACCTGACATTCCCTGCTCTCGACAGGCCTGTTAGCCCTGTCAGAGTGCTTCGGGGAACGTTATGAGTCTGCTCTGTCTAAACCAGGTGCTTCCATGGCCGTGGCTCTGGTCCGCCTGCCAAGCTCTAGAGCTAGAGGGAACCTCAACGTGACAAGTTGCCTCCAGCGTAGGCCCCTAGTAGCCGTGCAGAAAGGGAGGCAGGCAGCTGTCTCCATTAGATCTCAGTAGCTTAGAGGCTTTATTTTAAAGGAAGTAGTACACTTTGGAGGACTCCTAGGCCTCTCGGGTATGCACCACTTTCCCTCCAAGTTCACCGAGTACCTCCAGACCTCTGTGGGGCGGCTGAGCAACTTCGAGGCCCATTGGTTGACCACACCCACCACCCCCGGAGGCCCTCTGTGCGTGCCGCGCGATGGGCTACACACTGGACGTCCCGCGAGGAGCGCTACATTTCCAGAGCCCTCGAACAGCCTCAGGACAGCATTTCGGGTGAGTCCGACTTTGTCATGGCCCTTGTGTGAGCTGCCGTGGGAAAACACTGTGCTTTGAATACTTCGAGGACCTCGTACCTGAAGTCACTCTGCCCGAGGAGAAAGTCAGCATCTTACCATGCCGTGTCGCTAACGGCACGCCCAGCACGAACACAGGCCTGGAAGTAAGGCCCCGAGTGGCGGTGCAGAAGCGGAGGCATGCAGCAGTTTCCATGAGGCGGTGGCCTCGGATCTGGGCACCTTCAACGGCAGCAGGGTTTTCTGGACACCTAGGAGGCTGGCGCGGGCCCCCTGTTCCCGGCAGGAACACTGAGTACCGCCAGGCCCACCTGGGTCTGCTAAGCAACATCCAGGCCCATAGTCCTTTAGAGCTCCTCTGTGTATGCGCAGCGTAGGGAAACGCGCTGCACTCTCCTTGGGAGCAGCTTAAGGTACTCAGCACTCGCACACGTTCACGGACACCGTTCTGGCACGTCCCACATGGCGTCGAAGTCTTACGCATTACCCTAGGCTGAGCTGAACTCAGAGAAACCCTCTGCTTCGCATTCCACCTAGGACCTCCTGCCTGAAGTCACCGAGCCTCCCAGAGAGAGTCGGCTTGCGTTCTTACTGCCATGTACGTCCCCTTCCTCCTGTGGCACTGCAGGCTTTGAATAGCCACAGGCCCAGAGGAGCAGCTACGGCGTTCCTTGGTTGAAGCAGTTCGCTTGATGCAGAACACCCTACTTCGAGAAGTTGATTCAGGGAAGGAAACTCAGGGTGACCTGTGTCTCTTTGGGCTTGTGAGAAACCACGGGGATGTTTGCTGAGTGCGCCCACGGAAACGGGGGCCTGCTGCAAGTAGCCTTCCTTTCCCGTTTGGAAGGCTGCGTTCATGCTGCCTTGAAGCTACCTGACATTCCCTGCTCTCGACAGGCCTGTTAGCCCTGTCAGAGTGCTTCGGGGAACGTTATGAGTCTGCTCTGTCTAAACCAGGTGCTTCCATGGCCGCGGCTCTGGTCCGCCTGCCAAGCTCTAGAGCTAGAGGGAACCTCAACGTGACAAGTTGCCTCCAGCGTAGGCCCCTAGTAGCCGTGCAGAAAGGGAGGCAGGCAGCTGTCTCCATGAGTTCTCAGTCGCTTAGAGGCTTTATTTTAAAGGAAGTAGTACACTTTGGAGGACTCCTAGGCCCCTCGGGTATGCATCACTTTCCCTCCAAGTTCACCGAGTACCTCCAGACCCCTGTGGGGCGGCTGAGCACTTCAAGGCCCATTGGTTGAACCCCCCCACCCGCGGAGGCCCTCTGTGCGTGCCGCGCGATGGGCTACACATTGGACGTCCCGCGAGGAGCGCTACATTTCCAGAGCCCTCGAACAGCCTCAGGACAGCATTTCGGGTGAGTCCGACTTTGTCATGGCCCTTGTGTGAGCTGCCGTGGGAAAGCACTGTGCATTGATTACTTCGAGGACCTCGTACCTGAAGTCACTCTGCCCGAGGAGAAAGTCAGCATCTTACCATGCCGTGTCGCTAACGGCACGCCCAGCACGAACACAGGCCTGGAAGTAAGGCCCCGAGTGGCGGTGCAGAAGCGGAGGCGTGCAGCAGTTTCCATGAGGCGGTGGCCTCGGCTCTGGGCACCTTCAACGGCAGCAGGGTTTTCTGGACACCTAGGAGGCTGGCGCGGGCCCCCTGTTCCCGGCAGGAACACTGAGTACCGCCAGGCCCACCTGGGTCTGCTAAGCAACATCCAGGCCCGTAGCCCTTTAGAGCCCCTCTGTGTATGCCGATCGTAGGGAAACGCGCTACACTCCCCTTGGGAGCAGCTTAAGGTACTCAGCACTCGCACACGTTCACGGACACCGTTCTGGCACGTCCCACATGGCGTCGAAGTCTTACGCATTACCCTAGGCTGAGCTGAACTCAGAGAAACCCTCGGCTTCGCAGTCCACCTAGGACCTCCTGCCTGAAGTCACCGTGCCTCCCAGAGAGAGTCGGCTTGCGTTCTTACTGCCATGTACGTCCCCTTCCTCCTGTGGCACTGCAGGCTTTGAATAGCCACAGGCCCAGAGGAGCAGCTACGGCGTTCCTTGGTTGAGGCAGTTCGCTTGATGCAGAACACCCTACTTCGAGAAGTTGATTCAGGGAAGGAAACTCAGGGTGACCTGTGTCTCTTTGGGTTTGTGAGAAACCACGGGGATGTCTGCTGAGTGCGCCCACGGAAACGGGGGCCTGCTGCAAGTAGCCTTGCTTTCCCGTTTGGAAGGCTGCGTTCATGCTGCCTTGAAGCTACCTGACATTCCCTGCTCTCGACAGGCCTGTTAGCCCTGTCAGAGTGCTTCGGGGAACGTTATGAGTCTGCTCTGTCTAAACCAGGTGCTTCCATGGCCGCGGCTCTGGTCCGCCTGCCAAGCTCTAGAGCTAGAGGGAACCTCAACGTGACAAGTTGCCTCCAGCGTAGGCCCCTAGTAGCCGTGCAGAAAGGGAGGCAGGCAGCTGTCTCCATGAGTTCTCAGTCGCTTAGAGGCTTTATTTTAAAGGAAGTAGTACACTTTGGAGGACTCCTAGGCCCCTCGGGTATGCATCACTTTCCCTCCAAGTTCACCGAGTACCTCCAGACCCCTGTGGGGCGGCTGAGCACTTCGAGGCCCATTGGTTGAACCCCCCCACCCGCGGAGGCCCTCTGTGCGTGCCGCGCGATGGGCTACACACTGGACGTCCCGCGAGGAGCGCTACATTTCCAGAGCCCTCGAACAGCCTCAGGACAGCATTTCGGGTGAGTCCGACTTTGTCATGGCCCTTGTGTGAGCTGCCGTGGGAAAACACTGTGCTTTGAATACTTCGAGGACCTCGTACCTGAAGTCACTCTGCCCGAGGAGAAAGTCAGCATCTTACCATGCCGTGTCGCTAACGGCACGCCCAGCACGAACACAGGCCTGGAAGTAAGGCCCCGAGTGGCGGTGCAGAAGCGGAGGCGTGCAGCAGTTTCCATGAGGCGGTGGCCTCGGCTCTGTGCACCTTCAACGGCAGCAGGGTTTTCTGGACACCTAGGAGGCTGGCACGGGCCCCCTGTTCCCGGCAGGAACACTGAGTACCGCCAGGCCCACCTGGGTCTGCTAAGCAACATCCAGGCCCATAGCCCTTTAGAGCTCCTCTGTGTATGCGCAGCGTAGGGAAACGCGCTGCACTCTCCTTGGGAGCAGCTTAAGGTACTCAGCACTCGCACACGTTCACGGACACCGTTCTGGCACGTCCCACATGGCGTCGAAGTCTTACGCATTACCCTAGGATGAGCTGAACTCAGAGAAACCCTCTGCTTCGCAGTCCACCTAGAACCTCCTGCCTGAAGTCACCGAGCCTCCCAGAGAGAGTCGGCTTGCGTTCTTACTGCCATGTACGTCCCCTTCCTCCTGTGGCACTGCAGGCTTTGAATAGCCACAGGCCCAGAGTAGCAGCTACGGCGTTCCTTGGTTGAAGCAGTTCGCTTGATGCAGAACACCCTACTTCGAGAAGTTGATTCAGGGAAGGAAACTCAGGGTGACCTGTGTCTCTTTGGGCTTGTGAGAAACCACGGGGATGTCTGCTGAGTGCGCCCACGGAAACGGGGGCCTGCTGCAAGTAGCCTTGCTTTCCCGTTTGGAAGGCTGCGTTCATGCTGCCTTGAAGCTACCTGACATTCCCTGCTCTCGACAGGCCTGTTAGCCCTGTCAGAGTGCTTCGGGGAACGTTATGAGTCTGCTCTGTCTAAACCAGGTGCTTCCATGGCCGCGGCTCTGGTCCGCCTGCCAAGCTCTAGAGCTAGAGGGAACCTCAACGTGACAAGTTGCCTCCAGCGTAGGCCCCTAGTAGCCGTGCAGAAAGGGAGGCAGGCAGCTGTCTCCATGAGTTCTCAGTCGCTTAGAGGCTTTATTTTAAAGGAAGTAGTACACTTTGGAGGACTCCTAGCCCCCTCGGGTATGCATCACTTTCCCTCCAAGTTCACCGAGTACCTCCAGACCCCTGTGGGGCGGCTGAGCACTTCGAGGCCCATTGGTTGAACCCCCCTACCCGCGGAGGCCCTCTGTGCGTGCCGCGCGATGGGCTACACACTGGACGTCCCGCGAGGAGCGCTACATTTCCAGAGCCCTCGAACAGCCTCAGGACAGCATTTCGGGTGAGTCCGACTTTGTCATGGCCCTTGTGTGAGCTGCCGTGGGAAAGCACTGTGCTTTGAATACTTCGAGGACCTCGTACCTGAAGTCACTCTGCCCGAGGAGAAAGTCAGCATCTTACAATGCCGTGTCGCTAACGGCACGCCCAGCACGAACACAGGCCTGGAAGTAAGGCCCCGAGTGGCGGTGCAGAAGCGGAGGCGTGCATCAGTTTCCATGAGGCGGTGGCCTCGGCTCTGGGCACCTTCAACGGCAGCAGGGTTTTCTGGACACCTAGGTGGCTGGCGCGGGCCCCCTGTTCCCGGCAGGAACACTGAGTACCGCCAGGCCCACCTGGGTCTGCTAAGCAACATCCAGGCCCGTAGCCCTTTAGAGCCCCTCTGTGAATGCCGATCGTAGGGAAACGCGCTGCACTCCCCTTCGGAGCAGCGTAAGGTACTCAGCACTCGCACACGTTCACGGACACCGTTCTGGCACGTCCCACATGGCGTCGAAGTCTTACGCATTACCCTAGGCTGAGCTGAACTCAGAGAAACCCTCTGCTTCGCAGTCCACCTAGGACCTCCTGCCTGAAGTCACCGTGCCTCCCAGAGAGAGTCGGCTTGCGTTCTTACTGCCATGTACGTCCCCTTCCTCCTGTGGCACTGCAGGCTTTGAATAGCCACAGGCCCAGAGTAGCAGCTACGGCGTTCCTTGGTTGAGGCAGTTCGCTTGATGCAGAACACCCTACTTCGAGAAGTTGATTCAGGGAAGGAAACTCAGGGTGACCTGTGTCTCTTTGGGCTTGTGAGAAACCACGGGGATGTCTGCTGAGTGCGCCCACGGAAACGGGGGCCTGCTGCAAGTAGCCTTGCTTTCCCGTTTGGAGGCTGCGTTCATGCTGCCTTGAAGCTACCTGACATTCCCTGCTCTCGACAGGCCTGTTAGCCCTGTCAGAGTGCTTCGGGGAACGTTATGAGTCTGCTCTGTCTAAACCAGGTGCTTCCATGGCCGCGGCTCTGGTCCACCTGCCAAGCTCTAGAGCTAGAGGGAACCTCAACGTGACAAGTTGCCTCCAGCGTAGGCCCCTAGTAGCCGTGCAGAAAGGGAGGCAGGCAGCTGTCTCCATGAGTTCTCAGTCGCTTAGAGGCTTTATTTTAAAGGAAGTAGTACACTTTGGAGGACTCCTAGGCCCCTCGGGTATGCATCACTTTCCCTCCAAGTTCACCGAGTACCTCCAGACCCCTGTGGGGCTGCTGAGCACTTCGAGGCCCATTGGTTGAACCCCCCCACCCGCGGAGGCCCTCTGTGCGTGCCGCGCGATGGGCTACACACTGGACGTCCCGCGAGGAGCGCTACATTTCCAGAGCCCTCGAACAGCCTCAGGACAGCATTTCGGGTGAGTCCGACTTTGTCATGGCCCTTGTGTGAGCTGCCGTGGGAAAGCACTGTGCTTTGAATACTTCGAGGACCTCGTACCTGAAGTCACTCTGCCCGAGGAGAAAGTCAGCATCTTACCATGCCGTGTCGCTAACGGCAGGCCCAGCACGAACACAGGCCTGGAAGTAAGGCCCCGAGTGGCGGTGCAGAAGCGGAGGCATGCAGCAGTTTCCATGAGGCGGTGGCCTCGGCTCTGGGCACCTTCAACGGCAGCAGGGTTTTCTGGACACCTAGGAGGCTGGCGCGGGCCCCCTGTTCCCGGCAGGAACACTGAGTACCGCCAGGCCCACCTGGGTCTGCTAAGCAACATCCAGGCCCATAGCCCTTTAGAGCTCCTCTGTGTATGCGCAGCGTAGGGAAACGCGCTGCACTCTCCTTGGGAGCAGCTTAAGGTACTCAGCACTCGCACACGTTCACGGACACCGTTCTGGCACGTCCCACATGGCGTCGAAGTCTTACGCATTACCCTAGGCTGAGCTGAACTCAGAGAAACCCTCTGCTTCGCAGTCCACCTAGGACCTCCTGCCTGAAGTCACCGAGCCTCCGAGAGAGAGTCGGCTTGCGTTCTTACTGCCATGTACGTCCCCTTCCTCCTGTGGCACTGCAGGCTTTGAATAGCCACAGGCCCAGAGGAGCAGCTACGGCGTTCCTTGGTTGAAGCAGTTCGCTTGATGCAGAACACCCTACTTCGAGAAGTTGATTCAGGGAAGGAAACTCAGGGTGACCTGTGTCTCTTTGGGCTTGTGAGAAACCACGGAGATGTCTGCTGAGTGCGCCCACGGAAACGGGGGCCTGCTGCAAGTAGCCTTGCTTTCCCGTTTGGAAGGCTGCGTTCATGCTGCCTTGAAGCTACCTGACATTCCCTGCTCTCGACAGGCCTGTTAGCCCTGTCAGAGTGCTTCGGGGAACGTTATGAGTCTGCTCTGTCTAAACCAGGTGCTTCCATGGCCGCGGCTCTGGTCCGCCTGCCAAGCTCTAGAGCTAGAGGGAACCTCAACGTGACAAGTTGCCTCCAGCGTAGGCCCCTAGTAGCCGTGCAGAAAGGGAGGCAGGCAGCTGTCTCCATGAGTTCTCAGTCGCTTAGAGGCTTTATTTTAAAGGAAGTAGTACACTTTGGAGGACTCCTAGGCCCCTCGGGTATGCATCACTTTCCCTCCAAGTTCACCGAGTACCTCCAGACCCCTGTGGGGCGGCTGAGCACTTCAAGGCCCATTGGTTGAACCCCCCCCCCCGCGGAGGCCCTCTGTGCGTGCCGCACGATGGGCTACACATTGGACGTCCCGCGAGGAGCGCTACATTTCCAGAGCCCTCGAACAGCCTCAGGACAGCATTTCGGGTGAGTCCGACTTTGTCATGGCCCTTGTGTGAGCTGCTGTGGGAAAGCACTGTGCTTTGAATACTTCGAGGACCTCGTACCTGAAGTCACTCTGCCCGAGGAGAAAGTCAGCATCTTACCATGCCGTGTCGCTAACGGCACGCCCAGCACGAACACAGGCCTGGAAGTAAGGCCCCGAGTGGCGGTGCAGAAGCGGAGGCGTGCAGCAGTTTCCATGAGGCGGAGGCCTCGGCTCTGGGCACCTTCAACGGCAGCAGGGTTTTCTGGACACCTAGGAGGCTGGCGCGGGCCCCCTGTTCCCGGCAGGAACACTGAGTACCGCCAGGCCCACCTGGGTCTGCTAAGGAACATCCAGGCCCGTAGCCCTTTAGAGCTCCTCTGTGTATGCGCAGCGTAGGGAAATGCGCTGCACTCTCCTTGGGAGCAGCTTAAGGTACTCAGCACTCGCACACGTTCACGGACACCGTTCTGGCACGTCCCACATGGCGTCGAAGTCTTACGCATTACCCTAGGCTGAGCTGAACTCAGAGAAACCCTCGGCTTCGCAGTCCCCCTAGGACCTC
Source organism: Pseudorca crassidens (assembly GCF_039906515.1). NCBI lineage: Eukaryota > Metazoa > Chordata > Mammalia > Artiodactyla > Delphinidae > Pseudorca > Pseudorca crassidens. The sequence goes on along the minus strand of NC_090306.1, from coordinate 30,429,583 downwards.
CTGCCTGAAGTCACCGTGCCTCCCAGAGAGAGTCGGCTTGCGTTCTTACTGCCATGTACGTCCCCTTCCTCCTGTGGCACTGCAGGCTTTGAATAGCCACAGGCCCAGAGTAGCAGCTACGGCGTTCCTTGGTTGAGGCAGTTCGCTTGATGCAGAACACCCTACTTCGAGAAGTTGATTCAGGGAAGGAAACTCAGGGTGACCTGTGTCTCTTTGGGCTTGTGAGAAACCACGGGGATGTCTGCTGAGTGCGCCCACGGAAACGGGGGCCTGCTGCAAGTAGCCTTGCTTTCCCGTTTGGAGGCTGCGTTCATGCTGCCTTGAAGCTACCTGACATTCCCTGCTCTCGACAGGCCTGTTAGCCCTGTCAGAGTGCTTCGGGGAACGTTATGAGTCTGCTCTGTCTAAACCAGGTGCTTCCATGGCCGCGGCTCTGGTCCACCTGCCAAGCTCTAGAGCTAGAGGGAACCTCAACGTGACAAGTTGCCTCCAGCGTAGGCCCCTAGTAGCCGTGCAGAAAGGGAGGCAGGCAGCTGTCTCCATGAGTTCTCAGTCGCTTAGAGGCTTTATTTTAAAGGAAGTAGTACACTTTGGAGGACTCCTAGGCCCCTCGGGTATGCATCACTTTCCCTCCAAGTTCACCGAGTACCTCCAGACCCCTGTGGGGCTGCTGAGCACTTCGAGGCCCATTGGTTGAACCCCCCCACCCGCGGAGGCCCTCTGTGCGTGCCGCGCGATGGGCTACACACTGGACATCCCGCGAGGAGCGCTACATTTCCAGAGCCCTCGAACAGCCTCAGGACAGCATTTCGGGTGAGTCCGACTTTGTCATGGCCCTTGTGTGAGCTGCCGTGGGAAAGCACTGTGCTTTGAATACTTCGAGGACCTCGTACCTGAAGTCACTCTGCCCGAGGAGAAAGTCAGCATCTTACCATGCCGTGTCGCTAACGGCAGGCCCAGCACGAACACAGGCCTGGAAGTAAGGCCCCGAGTGGCGGTGCAGAAGCGGAGGCATGCAGCAGTTTCCATGAGGCGGTGGCCTCGGCTCTGGGCACCTTCAACGGCAGCAGGGTTTTCTGGACACCTAGGAGGCTGGCGCGGGCCCCCTGTTCCCGGCAGGAACACTGAGTACCGCCAGGCCCACCTGGGTCTGCTAAGCAACATCCAGGCCCATAGCCCTTTAGAGCTCCTCTGTGTATGCGCAGCGTAGGGAAACGCGCTGCACTCTCCTTGGGAGCAGCTTAAGGTACTCAGCACTCGCACACGTTCACGAACACCGTTCTGGCACGTCCCACATGGCGTCGAAGTCTTACGCATTACCCTAGGCTGAGCTGAACTCAGAGAAACCCTCTGCTTCGCAGTCCACCTAGGACCTCCTGCCTGAAGTCACCGAGCCTCCGAGAGAGAGTCGGCTTGCGTTCTTACTGCCATGTACGTCCCCTTCCTCCTGTGGCACTGCAGGCTTTGAATAGCCACAGGCCCAGAGGAGCAGCTACGGCGTTCCTTGGTTGAAGCAGTTCGCTTGATGCAGAACACCCTACTTCGAGAAGTTGATTCAGGGAAGGAAACTCAGGGTGACCTGTGTCTCTTTGGGCTTGTGAGAAACCACGGGGATGTCTGCTGAGTGCGCCCACGGAAACGGGGGCCTGCTGCAAGTAGCCTTGCTTTCCCGTTTGGAAGGCTGCGTTCATGCTGCCTTGAAGCTACCTGACATTCCCTGCTCTCGACAGGCCTGTTAGCCCTGTCAGAGTGCTTCGGGGAACGTTATGAGTCTGCTCTGTCTAAACCAGGTGCTTCCATGGCCGCGGCTCTGGTCCGCCTGCCAAGCTCTAGAGCTAGAGGGAACCTCAACGTGACAAGTTGCCTCCAGCGTAGGCCCCTAGTAGCCGTGCAGAAAGGGAGGCAGGCAGCTGTCTCCATGAGTTCTCAGTCGCTTAGAGGCTTTATTTTAAAGGAAGTAGTACACTTTGGAGGACTCCTAGGCCCCTCGGGTATGCATCACTTTCCCTCCAAGTTCACCGAGTACCTCCAGACCCCTGTGGGGCGGCTGAGCACTTCAAGGCCCATTGGTTGAACCCCCCCACCCGCGGAGGCCCTCTGTGCGTGCCGCACGATGGGCTACACATTGGACGTCCCGCGAGGAGCGCTACATTTCCAGAGCCCTCGAACAGCCTCAGGACAGCATTTCGGGTGAGTCCGACTTTGTCATGGCCCTTGTGTGAGCTGCTGTGGGAAAGCACTGTGCTTTGAATACTTCGAGGACCTCGTACCTGAAGTCACTCTGCCCGAGGAGAAAGTCAGCATCTTACCATGCCGTGTCGCTAACGGCACGCCCAGCACGAACACAGGCCTGGAAGTAAGGCCCCGAGTGGCGGTGCAGAAGCGGAGGCGTGCAGCAGTTTCCATGAGGCGGAGGCCTCGGCTCTGGGCACCTTCAACGGCAGCAGGGTTTTCTGGACACCTAGGAGGCTGGCGCGGGCCCCCTGTTCCCGGCAGGAACACTGAGTACCGCCAGGCCCACCTGGGTCTGCTAAGGAACATCCAGGCCCGTAGCCCTTTAGAGCTCCTCTGTGTATGCGCAGCGTAGGGAAATGCGCTGCACTCTCCTTGGGAGCAGCTTAAGGTACTCAGCACTCGCACACGTTCACGGACACCGTTCTGGCACGTCCCACATGGCGTCGAAGTCTTACGCATTACCCTAGGCTGAGCTGAACTCAGAGAAACCCTCGGCTTCGCAGTCCCCCTAGGACCTCCTGCCTGAAGTCACCGTGCCTCCCAGAGAGAGTCGGCTTGCGTTCTTACTGCCATGTACGTCCCCTTCCTCCTGTGGCACTGCAGGCTTTGAATAGCCACAGGCCCAGAGGAGCAGCTACGGTGTTCCTTGGTTGAAGCAGTTCGCTTGATGCAGAACACCCTACTTCGAGAAGTTGATTCAGGGAAGGAAACTCGGGGTGACCTGTGTCTCTTTGGGCTTGTGAGAAACCACGGGGATGTCTGCTGAGTGCGCCAACGGAAACGGGGGCCTGCTGCAAGTAGCCTTGCTTTCCCGTTTGGAAGGCTGCGTTCATGCTGCCTTGAAGCTACCTGACATTCCCTGCTCTCGACAGGCCTGTTAGCCCTGTCAGAGTGCTTCGGGGAACGTTATGAGTCTGCTCTGTCTAAACCAGGTGCTTCCATGGCCGTGGCTCTGGTCCGCCTGCCAAGCTCTAGAGCTAGAGGGAACCTCAACGTGACAAGTTGCCTCCAGCGTAGGCCCCTAGTAGCCGTGCAGAAAGGGAGGCAGGCAGCTGTCTCCATGAGTTCTCAGTAGCTTAGAGGCTTTATTTTAAAGGAAGTAGTACACTTTGGAGGACTCCTAGGCCTCTCGGGTATGCACCACTTTCCCTCCAAGTTCACCGAGTACCTCCAGACCCCTGTGGGGCGGCTGAGCAACTTCGAGGCCCATTGGTTGACCACACCCACCACCCCCGGAGGCCCTCTGTGCGTGCCGCGCGATGGGCTACACACTGGACGTCCCGCGAGGAGCGCTACATTTCCAGAGCCCTCGAACAGCCTCAGGACAGCATTTCGGGTGAGTCCGACTTTGTCATGGCCCTTGTGTGAGCTGCCGTGGGAAAACACTGTGCTTTGAATACTTCGAGGACCTCGTACCTGAAGTCACTCTGCCCGAGGAGAAAGTCAGCATCTTACCATGCCGTGTCGCTAACGGCACGCCCAGCACGAACACAGGCCTGGAAGTAAGGCCCCGAGTGGCGGTGCAGAAGCGGAGGCATGCAGCAGTTTCCATGAGGCGGTGGCCTCGGCTCTGGGCACCTTCAACGGCAGCAGGGTTTTCTGGACACCTAGGAGGCTGGCGCGGGCCCCCTGTTCCCGGCAGGAACACTGAGTACCGCCAGGCCCACCTGGGTCTGCTAAGCAACATCCAGGCCCGTAGCCCTTTAGAGCCCCTCTGTGTATGCCGATCGTAGGGAAACGCGCTGCACTCCCCTTGGGAGCAGCTTAAGGTACTCAGCACTCGCACACGTTCACGGACACCGTTCTGGCACGTCCCACATGGCGTCGAAGTCTTACGCATTACCCTAGGCTGAGCTGAACTCAGAGAAACCCTCGGCTTCGCAGTCCACCTAGGACCTCCTGCCTGAAGTCACCGTGCCTCCCAGAGAGAGTCGGCTTGCGTTCTTACTGCCATGTACGTCCCCTTCCTCCTGTGGCACTGCAGGCTTTGAATAGCCACAGGCCCAGAGTAGCAGCTACGGCGTTCCTTGGTTGAAGCAGTTCGCTTGATGCAGAACACCCTACTTCGAGAAGTTGATTCAGGGAAGGAAACTCAGGGTGACCTGTGTCTCTTTGGGTTTGTGAGAAACCACGGGGATGTCTGCTGAGTGCGCCCACGGAAACGGGGGCCTGCTGCAAGTAGCCTTGCTTTCCCGTTTGGAAGGCTGCGTTCATGCTGCCTTGAAGCTACCTGACATTCCCTGCTCTCGACAGGCCTGTTAGCCCTGTCAGAGTGCTTCGGGGAACGTTATGAGTCTGCTCTGTCTAAACCAGGTGCTTCCATGGCCGCGGCTCTGGTCCGCCTGCCAAGCTCTAGAGCTAGAGGGAACCTCAACGTGACAAGTTGCCTCCAGCGTAGGCCCCTAGTAGCCGTGCAGAAAGGGAGGCAGGCAGCTGTCTCCATGAGTTCTCAGTAGCTTAGAGGCTTTATTTTAAAGGAAGTAGTACACTTTGGAGGACTCCTAGGCCTCTCGGGTATGCACCACTTTCCCTCCAAGTTCACCGAGTACCTCCAGACCCCTGTGGGGCGGCTGAGCAACTTCGAGGCCCATTGGTTGACCACACCCACCACCCCCGGAGGCCCTCTGTGCGTGCCGCGCGATGGACTACACACTGGACGACCCGCGAGGAGCGCTACATTTCCAGCGCCCTCGAACAGCCTCAGGACAGCATTTCGGGTGAGTCCGACTTTGTCATGGCCCTTGTGTGAGCTGCCGTGGGAAAACACTGTGCTTTGAATACTTCGAGGACCTCGTACCTGAAGTCACTCTGCCCGAGGAGAAAGTCAGCATCTTACCATGCCGTGTCGCTAACGGCACGCCCAGCACGAACACAGGCCTGGAAGTAAGGCCCCGAGTGGCGGTGCAGAAGCGGAGGCATGCAGCAGTTTCCATGAGGCGGTGGCCTTGGCTCTGGGCACCTTCAACGGCAGCAGGGTTTTCTGGACACCTAGGAGGCTGGCGCGGGCCCCCTGTTCCCGGCAGGAACACTGAGTACCGCCAGGCCCACCTGGGTCTGCTAAGCAACATCCAGGCCCATAGCCCTTTAGAGCTCCTCTGTGTATGCGCAGCGTAGGGAAACGCGCTGCACTCTCCTTGGGAGCAGCTTAAGGTACTCAGCACTCGCACACGTTCACGGACACCGTTCTGGCACGTCCCACATGGCGTCGAAGTCTTACGCATTACCCTAGGCTGAGCTGAACTCAGAGAAACCCTCTGCTTCGCATTCCACCTAGGACCTCCTGCCTGAAGTCACCGAGCCTCCCAGAGAGAGTCGGCTTGCGTTCTTACTGCCATGTACGTCCCCTTCCTCCTGTGGCACTGCAGGCTTTGAATAGCCACAGGCCCAGAGGAGCAGCTACGGCGTTCCTTGGTTGAAGCAGTTCGCTTGATGCAGAACACCCTACTTCGAGAAGTTGATTCAGGGAAGGAAACTCAGGGTGACCTGTGTCTCTTTGGGCTTGTGAGAAACCACGGGGATGTTTGCTGAGTGCGCCCACGGAAACGGGGGCCTGCTGCAAGTAGCCTTCCTTTCCCGTTTGGAAGGCTGCGTTCATGCTGCCTTGAAGCTACCTGACATTCCCTGCTCTCGACAGGCCTGTTAGCCCTGTCAGAGTGCTTCGGGGAACGTTATGAGTCTGCTCTGTCTAAACCAGGTGCTTCCATGGCCGCGGCTCTGGTCCGCCTGCCAAGCTCTAGAGCTAGAGGGAACCTCAACGTGACAAGTTGCCTCCAGCGTAGGCCCCTAGTAGCCGTGCAGAAAGGGAGGCAGGCAGCTGTCTCCATGAGTTCTCAGTCGCTTAGAGGCTTTATTTTAAAGGAAGTAGTACACTTTGGAGGACTCCTAGGCCCCTCGGGTATGCATCACTTTCCCTCCAAGTTCACCGAGTACCTCCAGACCCCTGTGGGGCGGCTGAGCACTTCAAGGCCCATTGGTTGAACCCCCCCACCCGCGGAGGCCCTCTGTGCGTGCCGCGCGATGGGCTACACATTGGACGTCCCGCGAGGAGCGCTACATTTCCAGAGCCCTCGAACAGCCTCAGGACAGCATTTCGGGTGAGTCCGACTTTGTCATGGCCCTTGTGTGAGCTGCCGTGGGAAAGCACTGTGCTTTGATTACTTCAAGGACCTCGTACCTGAAGTCACTCTGCCCGAGGAGAAAGTCAGCATCTTACCATGCCGTGTCGCTAACGGCACGCCCAGCACGAACACAGGCCTGGAAGTAAGGCCCCGAGTGGCGGTGCAGAAGCGGAGGCGTGCAGCAGTTTCCATGAGGCGGTGGCCTCGGCTCTGGGCAACTTCAACGGCAGCAGGGTTTTCTGGACACCTAGGAGGCTGGCGCGGGCCCCCTGTTCCCGGCAGGAACACTGAGTACCGCCAGGCCCACCTGGGTCTGCTAAGCAACATCCAGGCCCGTAGCCCTTTAGAGCCCCTCTGTGTATGCCGATCGTAGGGAAACGCGCTGCACTCCCCTTGGGAGCAGCTTAAGGTACTCAGCACTCGCACACGTTCACGGACACCGTTCTGGCACGTCCCACATGGCGTCGAAGTCTTACGCATTACCCTAGGCTGAGCTGAACTCAGAGAAACCCTCGGCTTCGCAGTCCACCTAGGACCTCCTGCCTGAAGTCACCGTGCCTCCCAGAGAGAGTCGGCTTGCGTTCTTACTGCCATGTACGTCCCCTTCCTCCTGTGGCACTGCAGGCTTTGAATAGCCACAGGCCCAGAGGAGCAGCTACGGCGTTCCTTGGTTGAGGCAGTTCGCTTGATGCAGAACACCCTACTTCGAGAAGTTGATTCAGGGAAGGAAACTCAGGGTGACCTGTGTCTCTTTGGGCTTGTGAGAAACCACGGGGATGTCTGCTGAGTGCGCCCACGGAAACGGGGGCCTGCTGCAAGTAGCCTTGCTTTCCCGTTTGGAAGGCTGCGTTCATGCTGCCTTGAAGCTACCTGACATTCCCTGCTCTCGACAGGCCTGTTAGCCCTGTCAGAGTGCTTCGGGGAACGTTATGAGTCTGCTCTGTCTAAACCAGGTGCTTCCATGGCCGCGGCTCTGGTCCGCCTGCCAAGCTCTAGAGCTAGAGGGAACCTCAACGTGACAAGTTGCCTCCAGCGTAGGCCCCTAGTAGCCGTGCAGAAAGGGAGGCAGGCAGCTGTCTCCATGAGTTCTCAGTCGCTTAGAGGCTTTATTTTAAAGGAAGTAGTACACTTTGGAGGACTCCTAGGCCCCTCGGGTATGCATCACTTTCCCTCCAAGTTCACCGAGTACCTCCAGACCCCTGTGGGGCGGCTGAGCACTTCAAGGCCCATTGGTTGAACCCCCCCACCCGCGGAGGCCCTCTGTGCGTGCCGCACGATGGGCTACACATTGGACGTCCCGCGAGGAGCGCTACATTTCCAGAGCCCTCGAACAGCCTCAGGACAGCATTTCGGGTGAGTCCGACTTTGTCATGGCCCTTGTGTGAGCTGCCGTGGGAAAGCACTGTGCTTTGAATACTTCGAGGACCTCGTACCTGAAGTCACTCTGCCCGAGGAGAAAGTCAGCATCTTACCATGCCGTGTCGCTAACGGCACGCCCAGCACGAACACAGGCCTGGAAGTAAGGCCCCGAGTGGCGGTGCAGAAGCCGAGGCGTGCAGCAGTTTCCATGAGGCGGAGGCCTCGGCTCTGGGCACCTTCAACGGCAGCAGGGTTTTCTGGACACCTAGGAGGCTGGCGCGGGCCCCCTGTTCCCGGCAGGAACACTGAGTACCGCCAGGCCCACCTGGGTCTGCTAAGGAACATCCAGGCCCGTAGCCCTTTAGAGCTCCTCTGTGTATGCGCAGCGTAGGGAAATGCGCTGCACTCTCCTTGGGAGCAGCTTAAGGTACTCAGCACTCGCACACGTTCACGGACACCGTTCTGGCACGTCCCACATGGCGTCGAAGTCTTACGCATTACCCTAGGCTGAGCTGAACTCAGAGAAACCCTCGGCTTCGCAGTCCCCCTAGGACCTCCTGCCTGAAGTCACCGTGCCTCCCAGAGAGAGTCGGCTTGCGTTCTTACTGCCATGTACGTCCCCTTCCTCCTGTGGCACTGCAGGCTTTGAATAGCCACAGGCCCAGAGGAGCAGCTACGGTGTTCCTTGGTTGAAGCAGTTCGCTTGATGCAGAACACCCTACTTCGAGAAGTTGATTCAGGGAAGGAAACTCGGGGTGACCTGTGTCTCTTTGGGCTTGTGAGAAACCACGGGGATGTCTGCTGAGTGCGCCAACGGAAACGGGGGCCTGCTGCAAGTAGCCTTGCTTTCCCGTTTGGAAGGCTGCGTTCATGCTGCCTTGAAGCTACCTGACATTCCCTGCTCTCGACAGGCCTGTTAGCCCTGTCAGAGTGCTTCGGGGAACGTTATGAGTCTGCTCTGTCTAAACCAGGTGCTTCCATGGCCGTGGCTCTGGTCCGCCTGCCAAGCTCTAGAGCTAGAGGGAACCTCAACGTGACAAGTTGCCTCCAGCGTAGGCCCCTAGTAGCCGTGCAGAAAGGGAGGCAGGCAGCTGTCTCCATGAGTTCTCAGTAGCTTAGAGGCTTTATTTTAAAGGAAGTAGTACACTTTGGAGGACTCCTAGGCCTCTCGGGTATGCACCACTTTCCCTCCAAGTTCACCGAGTACCTCCAGACCCCTGTGGGGCGGCTGAGCAACTTCGAGGCCCATTGGTTGACCACACCCACCACCCCCGGAGGCCCTCTGTGCGTGCCGCGCGATGGGCTACACACTGGACGTCCCGCGAGGAGCGCTACATTTCCAGAGCCCTCGAACAGCCTCAGGACAGCATTTCGGGTGAGTCCGACTTTGTCATGGCCCTTGTGTGAGCTGCCGTGGGAAAACACTGTGCTTTGAATACTTCGAGGACCTCGTACCTGAAGTCACTCTGCCCGAGGAGAAAGTCAGCATCTTACCATGCCGTGTCGCTAACGGCACGCCCAGCACGAACACAGGCCTGGAAGTAAGGCCCCGAGTGGCGGTGCAGAAGCGGAGGCATGCAGCAGTTTCCATGAGGCGGTGGCCTCGGCTCTGGGCACCTTCAACGGCAGCAGGGTTTTCTGGACACCTAGGAGGCTGGCGCGGGCCCCCTGTTCCCGGCAGGAACACTGAGTACCGCCAGGCCCACCTGGGTCTGCTAAGCAACATCCAGGCCCGTAGCCCTTTAGAGCCCCTCTGTGTATGCCGATCGTAGGGAAACGCGCTGCACTCCCCTTGGGAGCAGCTTAAGGTACTCAGCACTCGCACACGTTCACGGACACCGTTCTGGCACGTCCCACATGGCGTCGAAGTCTTACGCATTACCCTAGGCTGAGCTGAACTCAGAGAAACCCTCGGCTTCGCAGTCCACCTAGGACCTCCTGCCTGAAGTCACCGTGCCTCCCAGAGAGAGTCGGCTTGCGTTCTTACTGCCATGTACGTCCCCTTCCTCCTGTGGCACTGCAGGCTTTGAATAGCCACAGGCCCAGAGTAGCAGCTACGGCGTTCCTTGGTTGAAGCAGTTCGCTTGATGCAGAACACCCTACTTCGAGAAGTTGATTCAGGGAAGGAAACTCAGGGTGACCTGTGTCTCTTTGGGTTTGTGAGAAACCACGGGGATGTCTGCTGAGTGCGCCCACGGAAACGGGGGCCTGCTGCAAGTAGCCTTGCTTTCCCGTTTGGAAGGCTGCGTTCATGCTGCCTTGAAGCTACCTGACATTCCCTGCTCTCGACAGGCCTGTTAGCCCTGTCAGAGTGCTTCGGGGAACGTTATGAGTCTGCTCTGTCTAAACCAGGTGCTTCCATGGCCGCGGCTCTGGTCCGCCTGCCAAGCTCTAGAGCTAGAGGGAACCTCAACGTGACAAGTTGCCTCCAGCGTAGGCCCCTAGTAGCCGTGCAGAAAGGGAGGCAGGCAGCTGTCTCCATGAGTTCTCAGTAGCTTAGAGGCTTTATTTTAAAGGAAGTAGTACACTTTGGAGGACTCCTAGGCCTCTCGGGTATGCACCACTTTCCCTCCAAGTTCACCGAGTACCTCCAGACCCCTGTGGGGCGGCTGAGCAACTTCGAGGCCCATTGGTTGACCACACCCACCACCCCCGGAGGCCCTCTGTGCGTGCCGCGCGATGGGCTACACACTGGACGTCCCGCGAGGAGCGCTACATTTCCAGAGCCCTCGAACAGCCTCAGGACAGCATTTCGGGTGAGTCCGACTTTGTCATGGCCCTTGTGTGAGCTGCCGTGGGAAAACACTGTGCTTTGAATACTTCGAGGACCTCGTACCTGAAGTCACTCTGCCCGAGGAGAAAGTCAGCATCTTACCATGCCGTGTCGCTAACGGCACGCCCAGCACGAACACAGGCCTGGAAGTAAGGCCCCGAGTGGCGGTGCAGAAGCGGAGGCATGCAGCAGTTTCCATGAGGCGGTGGCCTTGGCTCTGGGCACCTTCAACGGCAGCAGGGTTTTCTGGACACCTAGGAGGCTGGCGCGGGCCCCCTGTTCCCGGCAGGAACACTGAGTACCGCCAGGCCCACCTGGGTCTGCTAAGCAACATCCAGGCCCATAGCCCTTTAGAGCTCCTCTGTGTATGGCAGCGTAGGGAAACGCGCTGCACTCTCCTTGGGAGCAGCTTAAGGTACTCAGCACTCGCACACGTTCACGGACACCGTTCTGGCACGTCCCACATGGCGTCGAAGTCTTACGCATTACCCTAGGCTGAGCTGAACTCAGAGAAACCCTCTGCTTCGCATTCCACCTAGGACCTCCTGCCTGAAGTCACCGAGCCTCCCAGAGAGAGTCGGCTTGCGTTCTTACTGCCATGTACGTCCCCTTCCTCCTGTGGCACTGCAGGCTTTGAATAGCCACAGGCCCAGAGGAGCAGCTACGGCGTTCCTTGGTTGAAGCAGTTCGCTTGATGCAGAACACCCTACTTCGAGAAGTTGATTCAGGGAAGGAAACTCAGGGTGACCTGTGTCTCTTTGGGCTTGTGAGAAACCACGGGGATGTTTGCTGAGTGCGCCCACGGAAACGGGGGCCTGCTGCAAGTAGCCTTCCTTTCCCGTTTGGAAGGCTGCGTTCATGCTGCCTTGAAGCTACCTGACATTCCCTGCTCTCGACAGGCCTGTTAGCCCTGTCAGAGTGCTTCGGGGAACGTTATGAGTCTGCTCTGTCTAAACCAGGTGCTTCCATGGCCGCGGCTCTGGTCCGCCTGCCAAGCTCTAGAGCTAGAGGGAACCTCAACGTGACAAGTTGCCTCCAGCGTAGGCCCCTAGTAGCCGTGCAGAAAGGGAGGCAGGCAGCTGTCTCCATGAGTTCTCAGTCGCTTAGAGGCTTTATTTTAAAGGAAGTAGTACACTTTGGAGGACTCCTAGGCCCCTCGGGTATGCATCACTTTCCCTCCAAGTTCACCGAGTACCTCCAGACCCCTGTGGGGCGGCTGAGCACTTCAAGGCCCATTGGTTGAACCCCCCCACCCGCGGAGGCCCTCTGTGCGTGCCGCGCGATGGGCTACACATTGGACGTCCCGCGAGGAGCGCTACATTTCCAGAGCCCTCGAACAGCCTCAGGACAGCATTTCGGGTGAGTCCGACTTTGTCATGGCCCTTGTGTGAGCTGCCGTGGGAAAGCACTGTGCTTTGATTACTTCAAGGACCTCGTACCTGAAGTCACTCTGCCCGAGGAGAAAGTCAGCATCTTACCATGCCGTGTCGCTAACGGCACGCCCAGCACGAACACAGGCCTGGAAGTAAGGCCCCGAGTGGCGGTGCAGAAGCGGAGGCGTGCAGCAGTTTCCATGAGGCGGTGGCCTCGGCTCTGGGCAACTTCAACGGCAGCAGGGTTTTCTGGACACCTAGGAGGCTGGCGCGGGCCCCCTGTTCCCGGCAGGAACACTGAGTACCGCCAGGCCCACCTGGGTCTGCTAAGCAACATCCAGGCCCGTAGCCCTTTAGAGCCCCTCTGTGTATGCCGATCGTAGGGAAACGCGCTGCACTCCCCTTGGGAGCAGCTTAAGGTACTCAGCACTCGCACACGTTCACGGACACCGTTCTGGCACGTCCCACATGGCGTCGAAGTCTTACGCATTACCCTAGGCTGAGCTGAACTCAGAGAAACCCTCGGCTTCGCAGTCCACCTAGGACCTCCTGCCTGAAGTCACCGTGCCTCCCAGAGAGAGTCGGCTTGCGTTCTTACTGCCATGTACGTCCCCTTCCTCCTGTGGCACTGCAGGCTTTGAATAGCCACAGGCCCAGAGGAGCAGCTACGGCGTTCCTTGGTTGAGGCAGTTCGCTTGATGCAGAACACCCTACTTCGAGAAGTTGATTCAGGGAAGGAAACTCAGGGTGACCTGTGTCTCTTTGGGCTTGTGAGAAACCACGGGGATGTCTGCTGAGTGCGCCCACGGAAACGGGGGCCTGCTGCAAGTAGCCTTGCTTTCCCGTTTGGAAGGCTGCGTTCATGCTGCCTTGAAGCTACCTGACATTCCCTGCTCTCGACAGGCCTGTTAGCCCTGTCAGAGTGCTTCGGGGAACGTTATGAGTCTGCTCTGTCTAAACCAGGTGCTTCCATGGCCGTGGCTCTGGTCCGCCTGCCAAGCTCTAGAGCTAGAGGGAACCTCAACGTGACAAGTTGCCTCCAGCGTAGGCCCCTAGTAGCCGTGCAGAAAGGGAGGCAGGCAGCTGTCTCCATGAGTTCTCAGTAGCATAGAGGCTTTATTTTAAAGGAAGTAGTACACTTTGGAGGACTCCTAGGCCTCTCGGGTATGCACCACTTTCCCTCCAAGTTCACCGAGTACCTCCAGACCCCTGTGGGGCGGCTGAGCAACTTCGAGGCCCATTGGTTGACCACACCCACCACCCCCGGAGGCCCTCTGTGCGTGCCGCGCGATGGGCTACACACTGGACGTCCCGCGAGGAGCGCTACATTTCCAGAGCCCTCGAACAGCCTCAGGACAGCATTTCGGGTGAGTCCGACTTTGTCATGGCCCTTGTGTGAGCTGCCGTGGGAAAACACTGTGCTTTGAATACTTCGAGGACCTCGTACCTGAAGTCACTCTGCCCGAGGAGAAAGTCAGCATCTTACCATGCCGTGTCGCTAACGGCACGCCCAGCACGAACACAGGCCTGGAAGTAAGGCCCCGAGTGGCGGTGCAGAAGCGGAGGCATGCAGCAGTTTCCATGAGGCGGTGGCCTCGGCTCTGGGCACCTTCAACGGCAGCAGGGTTTTCTGGACACCTAGGAGGCTGGCGCGGGCCCCCTGTTCCCGGCAGGAACACTGAGTACCGCCAGGCCCACCTGGGTCTGCTAAGCAACATCCAGGCCCGTAGCCCTTTAGAGCCCCTCTGTGTATGCCGATCGTAGGGAAACGCGCTGCACTCCCCTTGGGAGCAGCTTAAGGTACTCAGCACTCGCACACGTTCACGGACACCGTTCTGGCACGTCCCACATGGCGTCGAAGTCTTACGCATTACCCTAGGCTGAGCTGAACTCAGAGAAACCCTCGGCTTCGCAGTCCACCTAGGACCTCCTGCCTGAAGTCACCGTGCCTCCCAGAGAGAGTCGGCTTGCGTTCTTACTGCCATGTACGTCCCCTTCCTCCTGTGGCACTGCAGGCTTTGAATAGCCACAGGCCCAGAGTAGCAGCTACGGCGTTCCTTGGTTGAAGCAGTTCGCTTGATGCAGAACACCCTACTTCGAGAAGTTGATTCAGGGAAGGAAACTCAGGGTGACCTGTGTCTCTTTGGGTTTGTGAGAAACCACGGGGATGTCTGCTGAGTGCGCCCACGGAAACGGGGGCCTGCTGCAAGTAGCCTTGCTTTCCCGTTTGGAAGGCTGCGTTCATGCTGCCTTGAAGCTACCTGACATTCCCTGCTCTCGACAGGCCTGTTAGCCCTGTCAGAGTGCTTCGGGGAACGTTATGAGTCTGCTCTGTCTAAACCAGGTGCTTCCATGGCCGCGGCTCTGGTCCGCATGCCAAGCTCTAGAGCTAGAGGGAACCTCAACGTGACAAGTTGCCTCCAGCGTAGGCCCCTAGTAGCCGTGCAGAAAGGGAGGCAGGCAGCTGTCTCCATGAGTTCTCAGTAGCTTAGAGGCTTTATTTTAAAGGAAGTAGTACACTTTGGAGGACTCCTAGGCCTCTCGGGTATGCACCACTTTCCCTCCAAGTTCACCGAGTACCTCCAGACCCCTGTGGGGCGGCTGAGCAACTTCGAGGCCCATTGGTTGACCACACCCACCACCCCCGGAGGCCCTCTGTGCGTGCCGCGCGATGGGCTACACACTGGACGTCCCGCGAGGAGCGCTACATTTCCAGAGCCCTCGAACAGCCTCAGGACAGCATTTCGGGTGAGTCCGACTTTGTCATGGCCCTTGTGTGAGCTGCCGTGGGAAAACACTGTGCTTTGAATACTTCGAGGACCTCGTACCTGAAGTCACTCTGCCCGAGGAGAAAGTCAGCATCTTACCATGCCGTGTCGCTAACGGCACGCCCAGCACGAACACAGGCCTGGAAGTAAGGCCCCGAGTGGCGGTGCAGAAGCGGAGGCATGCAGCAGTTTCCATGAGGCAGTGGCCTTGGCTCTGGGCACCTTCAACGGCAGCAGGGTTTTCTGGACACCTAGGAGGCTGACGCGGGCCCCCTGTTCCCGGCAGGAACACTGAGTACCGCCAGGCCCACCTGGGTCTGCTAAGCAACATCCAGGCCCATAGCCCTTTAGAGCTCCTCTGTGTATGCGCAGCGTAGGGAAACGCGCTGCACTCTCCTTGGGAGCAGCTTAAGGTACTCAGCACTCGCACACGTTCACGGACACCGTTCTGGCACGTCCCACATGGCGTCGAAGTCTTACGCATTACCCTAGGCTGAGCTGAACTCAGAGAAACCCTCTGCTTCGCATTCCACCTAGGACCTCCTGCCTGAAGTCACCGAGCCTCCCAGAGAGAGTCGGCTTGCGTTCTTACTGCCATGTACGTCCCCTTCCTCCTGTGGCACTGCAGGCTTTGAATAGCCACAGGCCCAGAGGAGCAGCTACGGCGTTCCTTGGTTGAAGCAGTTCGCTTGATGCAGAACACCCTACTTCGAGAAGTTGATTCAGGGAAGGAAACTCAGGGTGACCTGTGTCTCTTTGGGCTTGTGAGAAACCACGGGGATGTTTGCTGAGTGCGCCCACGGAAATGGGGGCCTGCTGCAAGTAGCCTTCCTTTCCCGTTTGGAAGGCTGCGTTCATGCTGCCTTGAAGCTACCTGACATTCCCTGCTCTCGACAGGCCTGTTAGCCCTGTCAGAGTGCTTCGGGGAACGTTATGAGTCTGCTCTGTCTAAACCAGGTGCTTCCATGGCCGCGGCTCTGGTCCGCCTGCCAAGCTCTAGAGCTAGAGGGAACCTCAACGTGACAAGTTGCCTCCAGCGTAGGCCCCTAGTAGCCGTGCAGAAAGGGAGGCAGGCAGCTGTCTCCATGAGTTCTCAGTCGCTTAGAGGCTTTATTTTAAAGGAAGTAGTACACTTTGGAGGACTCCTAGGCCCCTCGGGTATGCATCACTTTCCCTCCAAGTTCACCGAGTACCTCCAGACCCCTGTGGGGCGGCTGAGCACTTCAAGGCCCATTGGTTGAACCCCCCCACCCGCGGAGGCCCTCTGTGCGTGCCGCGCGATGGGCTACACATTGGACGTCCCGCGAGGAGCTCTACATTTCCAGAGCCCTCGAACAGCCTCAGGACAGCATTTCGGGTGAGTCCGACTTTGTCATGGCCCTTGTGTGAGCTGCCGTGGGAAAGCACTGTGCTTTGATTACTTCAAGGACCTCGTACCTGAAGTCACTCTGCCCGAGGAGAAAGTCAGCATCTTACCATGCCGTGTCGCTAACGGCACGCCCAGCACGAACACAGGCCTGGAAGTAAGGCCCCGAGTGGCGGTGCAGAAGCGGAGGCGTGCAGCAGTTTCCATGAGGCGGTGGCCTCGGCTCTGGGCAACTTCAACGGCAGCAGGGTTTTCTGGACACCTAGGAGGCTGGCGCGGGCCCCCTGTTCCCGGCAGGAACACTGAGTACCGCCAGGCCCACCTGGGTCTGCTAAGCAACATCCAGGCCCGTAGCCCTTTAGAGCCCCTCTGTGTATGCCGATCGTAGGGAAACGCGCTGCACTCCCCTTGGGAGCAGCTTAAGGTACTCAGCACTCGCACACGTTCACGGACACCGTTCTGGCACGTCCCACATGGCGTCGAAGTCTTACGCATTACCCTAGGCTGAGCTGAACTCAGAGAAACCCTCGGCTTCGCAGTCCACCTAGGACCTCCTGCCTGAAGTCACCGTGCCTCCCAGAGAGAGTCGGCTTGCGTTCTTACTGCCATGTACGTCCCCTTCCTCCTGTGGCACTGCAGGCTTTGAATAGCCACAGGCCCAGAGGAGCAGCTACGGCGTTCCTTGGTTGAGGCAGTTCGCTTGATGCAGAACACCCTACTTCGAGAAGTTGATTCAGGGAAGGAAACTCAGGGTGACCTGTGTCTCTTTGGGTTTGTGAGAAACCACGGGGATGTCTGCTGAGTGCGCCCACGGAAACGGGGGCCTGCTGCAAGTAGCCTTGCTTTCCCGTTTGGAAGGCTGCGTTCATGCTGCCTTGAAGCTACCTGACATTCCCTGCTCTCGACAGGCCTGTTAGCCCTGTCAGAGTGCTTCGGGGAACGTTATGAGTCTGCTCTGTCTAAACCAGGTGCTTCCATGGCCGCGGCTCTGGTCCGCCTGCCAAGCTCTAGAGCTAGAGGGAACCTCAACGTGACAAGTTGCCTCCAGCGTAGGCCCCTAGTAGCCGTGCAGAAAGGGAGGCAGGCAGCTGTCTCCATGAGTTCTCAGTCGCTTAGAGGCTTTATTTTAAAGGAAGTAGTACACTTTGGAGGACTCCTAGGCCCCTCGGGTATGCATCACTTTCCCTCCAAGTTCACCGAGTACCTCCAGACCCCTGTGGGGCGGCTGAGCACTTCGAGGCCCATTGGTTGAACCCCCCCACCCCCGGAGGCCCTCTGTGCGTGCCGCGCGATGGGCTACACACTGGACGTCCCGCGAGGAGCGCTACATTTCCAGAGCCCTCGAACAGCCTCAGGACAGCATTTCGGGTGAGTCCGACTTTGTCATGGCCCTTGTGTGAGCTGCCGTGGGAAAACACTGTGCTTTGAATACTTCGAGGACCTCGTACCTGAAGTCACTCTGCCCGAGGAGAAAGTCAGCATCTTACCATGCCGTGTCGCTAACGGCACGCCCAGCACGAACACAGGCCTGGAAGTAAGGCCCCGAGTGGCGGTGCAGAAGCGGAGGCGTGCAGCAGTTTCCATGAGGCGGTGGCCTCGGCTCTGTGCACCTTCAACGGCAGCAGGGTTTTCTGGACACCTAGGAGGCTGGCGCGGGCCCCCTGTTCCCGGCAGGAACACTGAGTACCGCCAGGCCCACCTGGGTCTGCTAAGCAACATCCAGGCCCGTAGCCCTTTAGAGCTCCTCTGTGTATGCGCAGCGTAGGGAAACGCGCTGCACTCTCCTTGGGAGCAGCTTAAGGTACTCAGCACTCGCACACGTTCACGGACACCGTTCTGGCACGTCCCACATGGCGTCGAAGTCTTACGCATTACCCTAGGATGAGCTGAACTCAGAGAAACACTCTGCTTCGCAGTCCACCTAGAACCTCCTGCCTGAAGTCACCGAGCCTCCGAGAGAGAGTCGGCTTGCGTTCTTACTGCCATGTACGTCCCCTTCCTCCTGTGGCACTGCAGGCTTTGAATAGCCACAGGCCCAGAGGAGCAGCTACGGCGTTCCTTGGTTGAAGCAGTTCCCTTGATGCAGAACACCCTACTTCGAGAAGTTGATTCAGGGAAGGAAACTCAGGGTGACCTGTGTCTCTTTGGGCTTGTGAGAAACCACGGGGATGTCTGCTGAGTGCGCCCACGGAAACGGGGGCCTGCTGCAAGTAGCCTTGCTTTCCCGTTTGGAAGGCTGCGTTCATGCTGCCTTGAAGCTACCTGACATTCCCTGCTCTCGACAGGCCTGTTAGCCCTGTCAGAGTGCTTCGGGGAACGTTATGAGTCTGCTCTGTCTAAACAAGGTGCTTCCATGGCCGCGGCTCTGGTCCGCCTGCCAAGCTCTAGAGCTAGAGGGAACCTCAACGTGACAAGTTGCCTCCAGCGTAGGCCCCTAGTAGCCGTGCAGAAAGGGAGGCAGGCAGCTGTCTCCATGAGTTCTCAGTCGCTTAGAGGCTTTATTTTAAAGGAAGTAGTACACTTTGGAGGACTCCTAGGCCCCTCGGGTATGCATCACTTTCCCTCCAAGTTCACCGAGTACCTCCAGACCCCTGTGGGGCGGCTGAGCACTTCGAGGCCCATTGGTTGAACCCCCCCACCCGCGGAGGCCCTCTGTGCGTGCCGCGCGATGGGCTACACACTGGACGTCCCGCGAGGAGCGCTACATTTCCAGAGCCCTCGAACAGCCTCAGGGCAGCATTTCGGGTGAGTCCGACTTTGTCATGGCCCTTGTGTGAGCTGCCGTGGGAAAGCACTGTGCTTTGAATACATTGAGGACCTCTACCTGAAGTCACTCTGCCCGAGGAGAAAGTCAGCATCTTACCATGCCGTGTCGCTAACGGCACGCCCAGCACGAACACAGGCCTGGAAGTAAGGCCCCGAGTGGCGGTGCAGAAGCGGAGGCGTGCATCAGTTTCCATGAGGCGGTGGCCTCGGCTCTGGGCACCTTCAACGGCAGCAGGGTTTACTGGACACCTAGGTGGCTGGCGCGGGCCCCCTGTTCCCGGCAGGAACACTGAGTACCGCCAGGCCCACCTGGGTCTGCTAAGCAACATCCAGGCCCGTAGCCCTTTAGAGCCCCTCTGTGAATGCCGATCGTAGGGAAACGCGCTGCACTCCCCTTCGGAGCAGCGTAAGGTACTCAGCACTCGCACACGTTCACGGACACCGTTCTGGCACGTCCCACATGGCGTCGAAGTCTTACGCATTACCCTAGGCTGAGCTGAACTCAGAGAAACCCTCTGCTTCGCAGTCCACCTAGGACCTCCTGCCTGAAGTCACCGTGCCTCCCAGAGAGAGTCGGCTTGCGTTCTTACTGCCATGTACGTCCCCTTCCTCCTGTGGCACTGCAGGCTTTGAATAGCCACAGGCCCAGAGGAGCAGCTACGGCGTTCCTTGGTTGAGGCAGTTCGCTTGATGCAGAACACCCTACTTCGAGAAGTTGATTCAGGGAAGGAAACTCAGGGTGACCTGTGTCTCTTTGGGCTTGTGAGAAACCACGGGGATGTCTGCTGAGTGCGCCCACGGAAACGGGGGCCTGCTGCAAGTAGCCTTGCTTTCCCGTTTGGAGGCTGCGTTCATGCTGCCTTGAAGCTACCTGACATTCCCTGCTCTCGACAGGCCTGTTAGCCCTGTCAGAGTGCTTCGGGGAACGTTATGAGTCTGCTCTGTCTAAACCAGGTGCTTCCATGGCCGCGGCTCTGGTCCACCTGCCAAGCTCTAGAGCTAGAGGGAACCTCAACGTGACAAGTTGCCTCCAGCGTAGGCCCCTAGTAGCCGTGCAGAAAGGGAGGCAGGCAGCTGTCTCCATGAGTTCTCAGTCGCTTAGAGGCTTTATTTTAAAGGAAGTAGTACACTTTGGAGGACTCCTAGGCCACTCGGGTATGCATCACTTTCCCTCCAAGTTCACCGAGTACCTCCAGATCCCTGTGGGGCGGCTGAGCACTTCTAGGCCCATTGGTTGAACCCCCCCACCCGCGGAGGCCCTCTGTGCGTGCCGCGCGATGGGCTACACACTGGACCTCCCGCGAGGAGCGCTACATTTCCAGAGCCCTCGAACAGCCTCAGGACAGCATTTCGGGTGAATCCGACTTTGTCATAGCCCTTGTGTGAGCTGCCGTGGGAAAGCACTGTGCTTTGAATACTTCGAGGACCTCGTACCTGAAGTCACTCTGCCCGAGGAGAAAGTCAGCATCTTACCACGCCGTGTCGCTAACGGCACGCCCAGCACGAACACAGGCCTGGAAGTAAGGCCCCGAGTGGCGGTGCAGAAGCGGAGGCGTGCAGCAGTTTCCATGAGGCGGTGGCCTCGGCTCTGGGCACCTTCAACGGCAGCAGGGTTTTCTGGACACCTAGGAGGCTGGCGCGGGCCCCCTGTTCCCGGCAGGAACACTGAGTACCGCCAGGCCCACCTGGGTCTGCTAAGCAACATCCAGGCCCGTAGCCCTTTAGAGCCCCTCTGTGTATGCCGATCGTAGGGAAACGCGCTGCACTCCCCTTGGGAGCAGCGTAAGGTACTCAGCACTCGCACACGTTCACGGACACCGTTCTGGCACGTCCCACATGGCGTCGAAGTCTTACGCATTACCCTAGGCTGAGCTGAACTCAGAGAAACCCTCGGCTTCGCAGTCCACCTTGGACCTCCTGCCTGAAGTCACCGTGCCTCCCAGAGAGAGTCCGCTTGCGTTCTTACTGCCATGTACGTCCCCTTCCTCCTGTGGCACTGCAGGCTTTGAATAGCCACAGGCCCAGAGGAGCAGCTACGGCGTTCCTTGGTTGAGGCAGTTCCCTTGATGCAGAACACCCTACTTCGAGAAGTTGATTCAGGGAAGGAAACTCAGGGTGACCTGTGTCTCTTTGGGCTTGTGAGAAACCACGTGGATGTCTGCTGAGTGCGCCCACGGAAACGGGGGCCTGCTGCAAGTAGCCTTGCTTTCCCGTTTGGAAGGCTGCGTTCATGCTGCCTTGAAGCTACCTGACATTCCCTGCTCTCGACAGGCCTGTTAGCCCTGTCAGAGTGCTTCGGGGAACGTTATGAGTCTGCTCTGTCTAAACAAGGTGCTTCCATGGCCGCGGCTCTGGTCCGCCTGCCAAGCTCTAGAGCTAGAGGGAACCTCAACGTGACAAGTTGCCTCCAGCGTAGGCCCCTAGTAGCCGTGCAGAAAGGGAGGCAGGCAGCTGTCTCCATGAGTTCTCAGTCGCTTAGAGGCTTTATTTTAAAGGAAGTAGTACACTTTGGAGGACTCCTAGGCCCCTCGGGTATGCATCACTTTCCCTCCAAGTTCACCGAGTACCTCCAGACCCCTGTGGGGCGGCTGAGCACTTCGAGGCCCATTGGTTGAACCCCCCCACCCGCGGAGGCCCTCTGTGCGTGCCGCGCGATGGGCTACACACTGGACGTCCCGCGAGGAGCGCTACTTTTCCAGAGCCCTCGAACAGCCTCAGGACAGCATTTCGGGTGAGTCCGACTTTGTCATGGCCCTTGTGTGAGCTGCCGTGGGAAAACACTGTGCTTTGAATACTTCGAGGACCTCGTACCTGAAGTCACTCTGCCCGAGGAGGAAGTCAGCATCTTACCACGCCGTGTCGCTAACGGCACGCCCAGCACGAACACAGGCCTGGAAGTAAGGCCCCGAGTGGCGGTGCAGAAGCGGAGGCGTGCAGCAGTTTCCATGAGGCGGTGGCCTCGGCTCTGGGCACCTTCAACGGCAGCAGGGTTTTCTGGACACCTAGGAGGCTGGCGCGGGCCCCCTGTTCCCGGCAGGAACACTGAGTACCGCCAGGCCCACCTGGGTCTGCTAAGCAACATCCAGGCCCGTAGCCCTTTAGAGCCCCTCTGTGTATGCCGATCGTAGGGAAACGCGCTGCACTCCCCTTGGGAGCAGCGTAAGGTACTCAGCACTCGCACACGTTCACGGACACCGTTCTGGCACGTCCCACATGGCGTCGAAGTCTTACGCATTACCCTAGGCTGAGCTGAACTCAGAGAAACCCTCGGCTTCGCAGTCCACCTAGGACCTCCTGCCTGAAGTCACCGTGCCTCCCAGAGAGAGTCCGCTTGCGTTCTTACTGCCATGTACGTCCCCTTCCTCCTGTGGCACTGCAGGCTTTGAATAGCCACAGGCCCAGAGGAGCAGCTACGGCGTTCCTTGGTTGAGGCAGTTCGCTTGATGCAGAACACCCTACTTCGAGAAGTTGATACAGGGAAGGAAACTCAGGGTGACCTGTGTCTCTTTGGGTTTGTGAGAAACCACGGGGATGTCTGCTGAGTGCGCCCACGGAAACGGGGGCCTGCTGCAAGTAGCCTTGCTTTCCCGTTTGGAAGGCTGCGTTCATGCTGCCTTGAAGCTACCTGACATTCCCTGCTCTCGACAGGCCTGTTAGCCCTGTCAGAGTGCTTCGGGGAACGTTATGAGTCTGCTCTGTCTAAACCAGGTGCTTCCATGGCCGCGGCTCTGGTCCGCCTGCCAAGCTGTAGAGCTAGAGGGAACCTCAACGTGACAAGTTGCCTCCAGCGTAGGCCCCTAGTATCCGTGCAGAAAGGGAGGCAGGCAGCTGTCTCCATGAGTTCTCAGTCGCTTAGAGGCTTTATTTTAAAGGAAGTAGTACACTTTGGAGGACTCCTAGGCCCCTCGGGTATGCATCACTTTCCCTCCAAGTTCACCGAGTACCTCCAGACCCCTGTGGGGCGGCTGAGCACTTCGAGGCCCATTGGTTGAACCCCCCCACCCGCGGAGGCCCTCTGTGCGTGCCGCGCGATGGGCTACACACTGGACGTCCCGCGAGGAGCGCTACATTTCCAGAGCCCTCGAACAGCCTCAGGACAGCATTTCGGGTGAGTCCGACTTTGTCATGGCCCTTGTGTGAGCTGCCGTGGGAAAGCACTGTGCTTTGAATACTTCGAGGACCTCGTACCTGAAGTCACTCTGCCCGAGGAGAAAGTCAGCATCTTACCATGCCGTGTCGCTAACGGCAGGCCCAGCACGAACACAGGCCTGGAAGTAAGGCCCCGAGTGGCGGTGCAGAAGCGGAGGCGTGCAGCAGTTTCCATGAGGCGGAGGCCTCGGCTCTGGGCACCTTCAACGGCAGCAGGGTTTTCTGGACACCTAGAAGGCTGGCACGGGCCCCCTGTTCCCGGCAGGAACACTGAGTACCGCCAGGCCCACCTGGGTCTGCTAAGCAACATCCAGGCCCGTAGCCCTTTAGAGCTCCTCTGTGTATGCCCAGCGTAGGGAAACGCGCTGCAATCTCCTTGGGAGCAGCTTAAGGTACTCAGCACTCGCACACGTTCACGGACACCGTTCTGGCACGTCCCACATGGCGTCGAAGTCTTACGCATTACCCTAGGCTGAGCTGAACTCAGAGAAACCCTCTGCTTCGCAGTCCACCTAGGACCTCCTGCCTGAAGTCACCGTGCCTCCCAGAGAGAGTCGGCTTGCGTTCTTACTGCCATGTACGTCCCCTTCCTCCTGTGGCACTGCAGGCTTTGAATAGCCACAGGCCCAGAGGAGCAGCTACGGCATTCCTTGGTTGAAGCAGTTCGCTTGATGCAGAACACCCTACTTCGAGAAGTTGATTCAGGGAAGGAAACTCAGGGTGACCTGTGTCTCTTTGGGCTTGTGAGAAACCACGGGGATGTCTGCTGAGTGCGCCCACGGAAACGGGGGCCTGCTGCAAGTAGCCTTGCTTTCCCGTTTGGAAGGCTGCGTTCATGCTGCCTTGAAGCTACCTGACATTCCCTGCTCTCGACAGGCCTGTTAGCCCTGTCAGAGTGCTTCGGGGAACGTTATGAGTCTGCTCTGTCTAAACCAGGTGCTTCCATGGCCGCGGCTCTGGTCCGCCTGCCAAGCTCTAGAGCTAGAGGGAACCTCAACGTGACAAGTTGCCTCCAGCGTAGGCCCCTAGTAGCCGTGCAGAAAGGGAGGCAGGCAGCTGTCTCCATGAGTTCTCAGTCGCTTAGAGGCTTTATTTTAAAGGAAGTAGTACACTTTGGAGGACTCCTAGGCCCCTCGGGTATGCATCACTTTCCCTCCAAGTTCACCGAGTACCTCCTGACACCTGTGGGGCTGCTGAGCAACTTCGAGGCCCATTGGTTGACCACACCCACCACCCCCGGAGGCCCTCTGTGCGTGCCGCGCGATGGGCTACACACTGGACGTCCCGCGAGGAGCGCTACTTTTCCAGAGCCCTCGAACAGCCTCAGGACAGCATTTCGGGTGAGTCCGACTTTGTCATGGCCCTTGTGTGAGCTGCCGTGGGAAAACACTGTGCTTTGAATACTTCGAGGACCTCGTACCTGAAGTCACTCTGCCCGAGGAGAAAGTCAGCATCTTACCACGCCGTGTCGCTAACGGCACGCCCAGCACGAACACAGGCCTGGAAGTAAGGCCCCGAGTGGCGGTGCAGAAGCGGAGGCGTGCAGCAGTTTCCATGAGGCGGTGGCCTCGGCTCTGGGCACCTTCAACGGCAGCAGGGTTTTCTGGACACCTAGGAGGCTGGCGCGGGCCCCCTGTTCCCGGCAGGAACACTGAGTACCGCCAGGCCCACCTGGGTCTGCTAAGCAACATCCAGGCCCGTAGCCCTTTAGAGCCCCTCTGTGTATGCCGATCGTAGGGAAACGTGCTGCACTCCCCTTGGGAGCAGCGTAAGGTACTCAGCACTCGCACACGTTCACGGACACCGTTCTGGCACGTCCCACATGGCGTCGAAGTCTTACGCATTACCCTAGGCTGAGCTGAACTCAGAGAAACCCTCGGCTTCGCAGTCCACCTAGGACCTCCTGCCTGAAGTCACCGTGCCTCCCAGAGAGAGTCCGCTTGCGTTCTTACTGCCATGTACGTCCCCTTCCTCCTGTGGCACTGCAGGCTTTGAATAGCCACAGGCCCAGAGGAGCAGCTACGGCGTTCCTTGGTTGAAGCAGTTCCCTTGATGCAGAACACCCTACTTCGAAAAGTTGATTCAGGGAAGGAAACTCAGGGTGACCTGTGTCTCTTTGGGCTTGTGAGAAACCACGGGGATGTCTGCTGAGTGCGCCCACGGAAACGGGGGCCTGCTGCAAGTAGCCTTGCTTTCCCGTTTGGAAGGCTGCGTTCATGCTGCCTTGAAGCTACCTGACATTCCCTGCTCTCGACAGGCCTGTTAGCCCTGTCAGAGTGCTTCGGGGAACGTTATGAGTCTGCTCTGTCTAAACCAGGTGCTTCCATGGCCGCGGCTCTGGTCCGCCTGCCAAGCTCTAGAGCTAGAGGGAACCTCAACGTGACAAGTTGCCTCCAGCGTAGGCCCCTAGTATCCGTGCAGAAAGGGAGGCAGGCAGCTGTCTCCATGAGTTCTCAGTCGCTTAGAGGCTTTATTTTAAAGGAAGTAGTACACTTTGGAGGACTCCTAGGCCTCTCGGGTATCCACCACTTTCCCTCCAAGTTCACCGAGTACCTCCAGACCCCTGTGGGGCGGCTGAGCAACTTCGAGGCCCATTGGTTGACCACACCCACCACCCCCGGAGGCCCTCTGTGCGTGCCGCGCGATGGGCTACACACTGGACGTCCCGCGAGGAGCGCTACATTTCCAGAGCCCTCGAACAGCCTCAGGACAGCATTTCGGGTGAGTCCGACTTTGTCATGGCCCTTGTGTGAGCTGCCGTGGGAAAACACTGTGCTTTGAATACTTCGAGGACCTCGTACCTGAAGTCACTCTGCCCGAGGAGAAAGTCAGCATCTTACCATGCCGTGTCGCTAACGGCACGCCCAGCACGAACACAGGCCTGGAAGTAAGGCCCCGAGTGGCGGTGCAGAAGCGGAGGCGTGCAGCAGTTTCCATGAGGCGGTGGCCTCGGCTCTGGGCACCTTCAACGGCAGCAGGGTTTTCTGGACACCTAGGAGGCTGGCGCGGGCCCCCTGTTCCCGGCAGGAACACTGAGTACCGCCAGGCCCACCTGGGTCTGCTAAGCAACATCCAGGCCCATAGCCCTTTAGAGCTCCTCTGTGTATGCGCAGCATAGGGAAACGCGCTGCACTCTCCTTGGGAGCAGCTTAAGGTACTCAGCACTCGCACACGTTCACGGACACCGTTCTGGCACGTCCCACATGGCGTCGAAGTCTTACGCATTACCCTAGGCTGAGCTGAACTCAGAGAAACCCTCGGCTTCGCAGTCCACCTAGGACCTCCTGCCTGAAGTCACCGTGCCTCCCAGAGAGAGTCGGCTTGCGTTCTTACTGCCATGTACGTCCCCTTCCTCCTGTGGCACTGCAGGCTTTGAATAGCCACAGGCCCAGAAGAGCAGCTACGGCGTTCCTTGGTTGAGGCAGTTCACTTGATGCAGAACACCCTACTTCGAGAAGTTGATTCAGGGAAGGAAACTCAGGGTGACCTGTGTCTCTTTGGGTTTGTGAGAAACCACGGGGATGTCTGCTGAGTGCGCCCACGGAAACGGGGGCCTGCTGCAAGTAGCCTTGCTTTCCCGTTTGGAAGGCTGCGTTCATGCTGCCTTGAAGCTACCTGACATTCCCTGCTCTCGACAGGCCTGTTAGCCCTGTCAGAGTGCTTCGGGGAACGTTATGAGTCTGCTCTGTCTAAACCAGGTGCTTCCATGGCCGCGGCTCTGGTCCGCCTGCCAAGCTCTAGAGCTAGAGGGAACCTCAACGTGACAAGTTGCCTCCAGCGTAGGCCCCTAGTATCCGTGCAGAAAGGGAGGCAGGCAGCTGTCTCCATGAGTTCTCAGTCGCTTAGAGGCTTTATTTTAAAGGAAGTAGTACACTTTGGAGGACTCCTAGGCCCCTCGGGTATGCATCACTTTCCCTCCAAGTTCACCGAGTACCTCCTGACACCTGTGGGGCTGCTGAGCAACTTCGAGGCCCATTGGTTGACCACACCCACCACCCCCGGAGGCCCTCTGTGCGTGCCGCGCGATGGGCTACACACTGGACGTCCCGCGAGGAGCGCTACATTTCCAGAGCCCTCGAACAGCCTCAGGACAGCATTTCGGGTGAGTCCGACTTTGTCATGGCCCTTGTGTGAGCTTCCGTGGGAAAACACTGTGATTTGAATACTTCGAGGACCTCGTACCTGAAGTCACTCTGCCCGAGGAGAAAGTCAGCATCTTACCACGCCGTGTCGCTAACGGCACGCCCAGCACGAACACAGGCCTGGAAGTAAGGCCCCGAGTGGCGGTGCAGAAGCGGAGGCGTGCAGCAGTTTCCATGAGGCGGTGGCCTCGGCTCTGGGCACCTTCAACGGCAGCAGGGTTTTCTGGACACCTAGGAGGCTGGCGCGGGCCCCCTGTTCCCGGCAGGAACACTGAGTACCGCCAGGCCCACCTGGGTCTGCTAAGCAACATCCAGGCCCGTAGCCCTTTAGAGCCCCTCTGTGTATGCCGATCGTAGGGAAACGCGCTGCACTCCCCTTGGGAGCAGCGTAAGGTACTCAGCACTCGCACACGTTCACGGACACCGTTCTGGCACGTCCCACATGGCGTCGAAGTCTTACGCATTACCCTAGGCTGAGCTGAACTTAGAGAAACCCTCGGCTTCGCAGTCCACCTAGGACCTCCTGCCTGAAGTCACCGTGCCTCCTAGAGAGAGTCCGCTTGCGTTCTTACTGCCATGTACGTCCCCTTCCTCCTGTGGCACTGCAGGCTTTGAATAGCCACAGGCCCAGAGGAGCAGCTACGGCGTTCCTTGGTTGAAGCAGTTCGCTTGATGCAGAACACCCTACTTCGAGAAGTTGATTCAGGGAAGGAAACTCAGGGTGACCTGTGTCTCTTTGGGCTTGTGAGAAACCACGGGGATGTCTGCTGAGTGCGCCCACGGAAACGGGGGCCTGCTGCAAGTAGCCTTGCTTTCCCGTTTGGAAGGCTGCGTTCATGCTGCCTTGAAGCTACCTGACATTCCCTGCTCTCGACAGGCCTGTTAGCCCTGTCAGAGTGCTTCGGGGAACGTTATGAGTCTGCTCTGTCTAAACCAGGTGCTTCCATGGCCGCGGCTCTGGTCCGCCTGCCAAGCTCTAGAGCTAGAGGGAACCTCAACGTGACAAGTTGCCTCCAGCGTAGGCCCCTAGTAGCCGTGCAGAAAGGGAGGCAGGCAGCTGTCTCCATGAGTTCTCAGTCGCTTAGAGGCTTTATTTTAAAGGAAGTAGTACACTTTGGAGGACTCCTAGGCCCCTCGGGTATGCATCACTTTCCCTCCAAGTTCACCGAGTACCTCCAGACCCCTGTGGGGCGGCTGAGCACTTCGAGGCCCATTGGTTGAACCCCCCCACCCGCGGAGGCCCTCTGTGCGTGCCGCGCGATGGGCTACACACTGGACGTCCCGCGAGGAGCGCTACATTTCCAGAGCCCTCGAACAGCCTCAGGACAGCATTTCGGGTGAGTCCGACTTTGTCATGGCCCTTGTGTGAGCTGCCGTGGGAAAGCACTGTGCTTTGAATACTTCGAGGACCTCGTACCTGAAGTCACTCTGCCCGAGGAGAAAGTCAGCATCTTACCATGCCGTGTCGCTAACGGCACGCCCAGCACGAACACAGGCCTGGAAGTAAGGCCCCGAGTGGCGGTGCAGAAGCGGAGGCATGCAGCAGTTTCCATGAGGCGGTGGCCTCGGCTCTGGGCACCTTCAACGGCAGCAGGGTTTTCTGGACACCTAGGAGGCTGGCGCGGGCCCCCTGTTCCCGGCAGGAACACTGAGTACCGCCAGGCCCACCTGGGTCTGCTAAGCAACATCCAGGCCCATAGCCCTTTAGAGCTCCTCTGTGTATGCGCAGCGTAGGGAAACGCGCTGCACTCTCCTTGAGAGCAGCTTAAGGTACTCAGCACTCGCACACGTTCACGGACACCGTTCTGGCACGTCCCACATGGCGTCGAAGTCTTACGCATTACCCTAGGCTGAGCTGAACTCAGAGAAACCCTCGGCTTCGCAGTCCACCTAGGACCTCCTGCCTGAAGTCACCGTGCCTCCCAGAGAGAGTCGGCTTGCGTTCTTACTGCCATGTACGTCCCCTTCCTCCTGTGGCACTGCAGGCTTTGAATAGCCACAGGCCCAGAGGAGCAGCTACGGCGTTCCTTGGTTGAAGCAGTTCGCTTGATGCAGAACACCCTACTTCGAGAAGTTGATTCAGGGAAGGAAACTCAGGGTGACCTGTGTCTCTTTGGGCTTGTGAGAAACCACGGGGATGTCTGCTGAGTGCGCCCACGGAAACGGGGGCCTGCTGCAAGTAGCCTTGCTTTCCCATTTGGAGGCTGCGTTCATGCTGCCTTGAAGCTACCTGACATTCCCTGCTCTCGACAGGCCTGTTAGCCCTGTCAGAGTGCTTCGGGGAACGTTATGAGTCTGCTCTGTCTAAACCAGGTGCTTCCATGGCCGCGGCTCTGGTCCGCCTGCCAAGCTCTAGAGCTAGAGGGAACCTCAACGTGACAAGTTGCCTCCAGCGTAGGCCCCTAGTAGCCGTGCAGAAAGGGAGGCAGGCAGCTGTCTCCATGAGTTCTCAGTCGCTTAGAGGCTTTATTTTAAAGGAAGTAGTACACTTTGGAGGACTCCTAGGCCCCTCGGGTATGCATCACTTTCCCTCCAAGTTCACCAAGTACCTCCAGACCCCTGTGGGGCTGCTGAGCAACTTCGAGGCCCATTGGTTGACCACACCCACCACCCCCGGAGGCCCTCTGTGCGTGCCGCGCGATGGGCTACACACTGGACGTCCCTCGAGGAGCGCTACATTTCCAGAGCCCTCGAACAGCCTCAGGACAGCATTTCGGGTGAGTCCGACTTTGTCATGGCCCTTGTGTGAGCTGCCGTGGGAAAACACTGTGCTTTGAATACTTCGAGGACTTCGTACCTGAAGTCACTCTGCCCGAGGAGGAAGTCAGCATCTTACCATGCCGTGTCGCTAACGGCACGCCCAGCACGAACACAGGCCTGGAAGTAAGGCCCCGAGTGGCGGTGCAGAAGCGGAGGCGTGCAGCAGTTTCCATGAGGCGGTGGCCTCGGCTCTGGGCACCTTCAACGGCAGCAGGGTTTTCTGGACACCTAGGAGGCTGGCGCGGGCCCCCTGTTCCCGGCAGGAACACTGAGTACCGCCAGGCCCACCTGGGTCTGCTAAGCAACATCCAGGCCCATAGCCCTTTAGAGCTCCTCTGTGTATGCGCAGCATAGGGAAACGCGCTGCACTCTCCTTGGGAGCAGCTTAAGGTACTCAGCACTCGCACACGTTCACGGACACCGTTCTGGCACGTCCCACATGGCGTCGAAGTCTTACGCATTACCCTAGGCTGAGCTGAACTCAGAGAAACCCTCTGCTTCGCAGTCCACCTAGGACCTCCTGCCTGAAGTCACCGTGCCTCCCAGAGAGAGTCGGCTTGCGTTCTTACTGCCATGTACGTCCCCTTCCTCCTGTGGCACTGCAGGCTTTGAATAGCCACAGGCCCAGAAGAGCAGCTACGGCGTTCCTTGGTTGAGGCAGTTCACTTGATGCAGAACACCCTACTTCGAGAAGTTGATTCAGGGAAGGAAACTCAGGGTGACCTGTGTCTCTTTGGGTTTGTGAGAAACCACGGGGATGTCTGCTGAGTGCGCCCACGGAAACGGGGGCCTGCTGCAAGTAGCCTTGCTTTCCCGTTTGGAAGGCTGCGTTCATGCTGCCTTGAAGCTACCTGACATTCCCTGCTCTCGACAGGCCTGTTAGCCCTGTCAGAGTGCTTCGGGGAACGTTATGAGTCTGCTCTGTCTAAACCAGGTGCTTCCATGGCCGCGGCTCTGGTCCGCCTGCCAAGCTGTAGAGCTAGAGGGAACCTCAACGTGACAAGTTGCCTCCAGCGTAGGCCCCTAGTATCCGTGCAGAAAGGGAGGCAGGCAGCTGTCTCCATGAGTTCTCAGTCGCTTAGAGGCTTTATTTTAAAGGAAGTAGTACACTTTGGAGGACTCCTAGGCCCCTCGGGTATGCATCACTTTCCCTCCAAGTTCACCGAGTACCTCCTGACACCTGTGGGGCTGCTGAGCAACTTCGAGGCCCATTGGTTGACCACACCCACCACCCCCGGAGGCCCTCTGTGCGTGCCGCGCGATGGGCTACACACTGGACGTCCCGCGAGGAGCGCTACATTTCCAGAGCCCTCGAACAGCCTCAGGACAGCATTTCGGGTGAGTCCGACTTTGTCATGGCCCTTGTGTGAGCTTCCGTGGGAAAACACTGTGCTTTGAATACTTCGAGGACCTCGTACCTGAAGTCACTCTGCCCGAGGAGAAAGTCAGCATCTTACCACGCCGTGTCGCTAACGGCACGCCCAGCACGAACACAGGCCTGGAAGTAAGGCCCCGAGTGGCGGTGCAGAAGCGGAGGCGTGCAGCAGTTTCCATGAGGCGGTGGCCTCGGCTCTGGGCACCTTCAACGGCAGCAGGGTTTTCTGGACACCTAGGAGGCTGGCGCGGGCCCCCTGTTCCCGGCAGGAACACTGAGTACCGCCAGGCCCACCTGGGTCTGCTAAGCAACATCCAGGCCCATAGCCCTTTAGAGCTCCTCTGTGTATGCGCAGCGTAGGGAAACGCGCTGCACTCTCCTTGAGAGCAGCTTAAGGTACTCAGCACTCGCACACGTTCACGGACACCGTTCTGGCACGTCCCACATGGTGTCGAAGTCTTACGCATTACCCTAGGCTGAGCTGAACTCAGAGAAACCCTCGGCTTCGCAGTCCACCTAGGACCTCCTGCCTGAAGTCACCGTGCCTCCCAGAGAGAGTCGGCTTGCGTTCTTACTGCCATGTACGTCCCCTTCCTCCTGTGGCACTGCAGGCTTTGAATAGCCACAGGCCCAGAGGAGCAGCTACGGCGTTCCTTGGTTGAAGCAGTTCGCTTGATGCAGAACACCCTACTTCGAGAAGTTGATTCAGGGAAGGAAACTCAGGGTGACCTGTGTCTCTTTGGGCTTGTGAGAAACCACGGGGATGTCTGCTGTGTGCGCCCACGGAAACGGGGGCCTGCTGCAAGTAGCCTTGCTTTCCCGTTTGGAGGCTGCGTTCATGCTGCCTTGAAGCTACCTGACATTCCCTGCTCTCGACAGGCCTGTTAGCCCTGTCAGAGTGCTTCGGGGAACGTTATGAGTCTGCTCTGTCTAAACCAGGTGCTTCCATGGCCGCGGCTCTGGTCCGCCTGCCAAGCTCTAGAGCTAGAGGGAACCTCAACGTGACAAGTTGCCTCCAGCGTAGGCCCCTAGTAGCCGTGCAGAAAGGGAGGCAGGCAGCTGTCTCCATGAGTTCTCAGTCGCTTAGAGGCTTTATTTTAAAGGAAGTAGTACACTTTGGAGGACTCCTAGGCCCCTCGGGTATGCATCACTTTCCCTCCAAGTTCACCAAGTACCTCCAGACCCCTGTGGGGCTGCTGAGCAACTTCGAGGCCCATTGGTTGACCACACCCACCACCCCCGGAGGCCCTCTGTGCGTGCCGCGCGATGGGCTACACACTGGACGTCCCTCGAGGAGCGCTACATTTCCAGAGCCCTCGAACAGCCTCAGGACAGCATTTCGGGTGAGTCCGACTTTGTCATGGCCCTTGTGTGAGCTGCCGTGGGAAAACACTGTGCTTTGAATACTTCGAGGACTTCGTACCTGAAGTCACTCTGCCCGAGGAGGAAGTCAGCATCTTACCATGCCGTGTCGCTAACGGCACGCCCAGCACGAACACAGGCCTGGAAGTAAGGCCCCGAGTGGCGGTGCAGAAGCGGAGGCGTGCAGCAGTTTCCATGAGGCGGTGGCCTCGGCTCTGGGCACCTTCAACGGCAGCAGGGTTTTCTGGACACCTAGGTGGCTGGCGCGGGCCCCCTGTTCCCGGCAGGAACACTGAGTACCGCCAGGCCCACCTGGGTCTGCTAAGCAACATCCAGGCCCGTAGCCCTTTAGAGCTCCTCTGTGTATGCCGATCGTAGGGAAACGCGCTGCACTCCCCTTGGGAGCAGCTTAAGGTACTCAGCACTCGCACACGTTCACGGACACCGTTCTGGCACGTCCCACATGGCGTCGAAGTCTTACGCATTACCCTAGGCTGAGCTGAACTCAGAGAAACCCTCGGCTTCGCAGTCCACCTAGGACCTCCTGCCTGAAGTCACCGTGCCTCCCAGAGAGAGTCGGCTTGCGTTCTTACTGCCATGTACGTCCCCTTCCTCCTGTGGCACTGCAGGCTTTGAATAGCCACAGGCCCAGAGGAGCAGCTACGGCGTTCCTTGGTTGAGGCAGTTCGTTTGATGCAGAACACCCTACTTCGAGAAGTTGATTCAGGGAAGGAAACTCAGGGTGACCTGTGTCTCTTTGGGTTTGTGAGAAACCACGGGGATGTCTGCTGAGTGCGCCCACGGAAACGGGGGCCTGCTGCAAGTAGCCTTGCTTTCCCGTTTGGAAGGCTGCGTTCATGCTGCCTTGAAGCTACCTGACATTCCCTGCTCTCGACAGGCCTGTTAGCCCTGTCAGAGTGCTTCGGGGAACGTTATGAGTCTGCTCTGTCTAAACCAGGTGCTTCCATGGCCGCGGCTCTGGTCCGCCTGCCAAGCTCTAGAGCTAGAGGGAACCTCAACGTGACAAGTTGTCTCCAGCGTAGGCCCCTAGTAGCCGTGCAGAAAGGGAGGCAGGCAGCTGTCTCCATGAGTTCTCAGTCGCTTAGAGGCTTTATTTTAAAGGAAGTAGTACACTTTGGAGGACTCCTAGGCCCCTCGGGTATGCATCACTTTCCCTCCAAGTTCACCAAGTACCTCCAGACCCCTGTGGGGCGGCTGAGCACTTCGAGGCCCATTGGTTGAACCCCCCCACCCGCGGAGGCCCTCTGTGCGTGCCGCGCGATGGGCTACACACTGGACGTCCCGCGAGGAGCGCTACATTTCCAGAGCCCTCGAACAGCCTCAGGACAGCATTTCGGGTGAGTCCGACTTTGTCATGGCCCTTGTGTGAGCTGCCGTGGGAAAGCACTGTGCTTTGAATACTTCGAGGACCTCGTACCTGAAGTCACTCTGCCCGAGGAGAAAGTCAGCATCTTACAATGCCGTGTCGCTAACGGCACGCCCAGCACGAACACAGGCCTGGAAGTAAGGCCCCGAGTGGCGGTGCAGAAGCGGAGGCGTGCAGCAGTTTCCATGAGGCGGTGGCCTCGGCTCTGGGCACCTTCAACGGCAGCAGGGTTTTCTGGACACCTAGGAGGCTGGCGCGGGCCCCCTGTTCCCGGCAGGAACACTGAGTACCGCCAGGCCCACCTGGGTCTGCTAAGCAACATCCAGGCCCGTAGCCCTTTAGAGCTCCTCTGTGTATGCGCAGCGTAGGGAAACGCGCTGCACTCTCCTTGGGAACAGCTTAAGGTACTCAGCACTTGCACACGTTCACGGACACCGTTCTGGCACGTCCCACATGGCGTCGAAGTCTTACGCATTACCCTAGGCTGAGCTGAACTCAGAGAAACCCTCGGCTTCGCAGTCCACCTAGGACCTCCTGCCTGAAGTCACCGTGCCTCCCAGAGAGAGTCGGCTTGCGTTCTTACTGCCATGTACGTCCCCTTCCTCCTGTGGCACTGCAGGCTTTGAATAGCCACAGGCCCAGAGGAGCAGCTACGGCGTTCCTTGGTTGAAGCAGTTCGCTTGATGCAGAACACCCTACTTCGAGAAGTTGATTCAGGGAAGGAAACTCAGGGTGACCTGTGTCTCTTTGGGCTTGTTAGAAACCACGGGGATGTCTGCTGAGTGCGCCCACGGAAACGGGGGCCTGCTGCAAGTAGCCTTGCTTTCCCATTTGGAAGGCTGCGTTCATGCTGCCTTGAAGCTACCTGACATTCCCTGCTCTCGACAGGCCTGTTAGCCCTGTCAGAGTGCTTCGGGGAACGTTATGAGTCTGCTCTGTCTAAACCAGGTGCTTCCATGGCCGCGGCTCTGGTCCGCCTGCCAAGCTCTAGAGCTAGAGGGAACCTCAACGTGACAAGTTGCCTCCAGCGTAGGCCCCTAGTAGCCGTGCAGAAAGGGAGGCAGGCAGCTGTCTCCATGAGTTCTCAGTCGCTTAGAGGCTTTATTTTAAAGGAAGTAGTACACTTTGGAGGACTCCTAGGCCCCTCGGGTATGCATCACTTTCCCTCCAAGTTCACCAAGTACCTCCAGACCCCTGTGGGGCTGCTGAGCAACTTCGAGGCCCATTGGTTGACCACACCCACCACCCCCGGAGGCCCTCTGTGCGTGCCGCGCGATGGGCTACACACTGGACGTCCCTCGAGGAGCGCTACATTTCCAGAGCCCTCGAACAGCCTCAGGACAGCATTTCGGGTGAGTCCGACTTTGTCATGGCCCTTGTGTGAGCTGCCGTGGGAAAACACTGTGCTTTGAATACTTCGAGGACTTCGTACCTGAAGTCACTCTGCCCGAGGAGGAAGTCAGCATCTTACCATGCCGTGTCGCTAACGGCACGCCCAGCACGAACACAGGCCTGGAAGTAAGGCCCCGAGTGGCGGTGCAGAAGCGGAGGCGTGCAGCAGTTTCCATGAGGCGGTGGCCTCGGCTCTGGGCACCTTCAACGGCAGCAGGGTTTTCTGGACACCTAGGTGGCTGGCGCGGGCCCCCTGTTCCCGGCAGGAACACTGAGTACCGCCAGGCCCACCTGGGTCTGCTAAGCAACATCCAGGCCCGTAGCCCTTTAGAGCTCCTCTGTGTATGCCCAGCGTAGGGAAACGCGCTGCACTCTCCTTGGGAGCAGCTTAAGGTACTCAGCACTCGCACACGTTCACGGACACCGTTCTGGCACGTCCCACATGGCGTCGAAGTCTTACGCATTACCCTAGGCTGAGCTGAACTCAGAGAAACCCTCGGCTTCGCAGTCCACCTAGGACCTCCTGCCTGAAGTCACCGTGCCTCCCAGAGAGAGTCGGCTTGCGTTCTTACTGCCATGTACGTCCCCTTCCTCCTGTGGCACTGCAGGCTTTGAATAGCCACAGGCCCAAAGGAGCAGCTACGGCGTTCCTTGGTTGAGGCAGTTCGTTTGATGCAGAACACCCTACTTCGAGAAGTTGATTCAGGGAAGGAAACTCAGGGTGACCTGTGTCTCTTTGGGTTTGTGAGAAACCACGGGGATGTCTGCTGAGTGCGCCCACGGAAACGGGGGCCTGCTGCAAGTAGCCTTGCTTTCCCGTTTGGAAGGCTGCGTTCATGCTGCCTTGAAGCTACCTGACATTCCCTGCTCTCGACAGGCCTGTTAGCCCTGTCAGAGTGCTTCGGGGAACGTTATGAGTCTGCTCTGTCTAAACCAGGTGCTTCCATGGCCGCGGCTCTGGTCCGCCTGCCAAGCTCTAGAGCTAGAGGGAACCTCAACGTGACAAGTTGTCTCCAGCGTAGGCCCCTAGTAGCCGTGCAGAAAGGGAGGCAGGCAGCTGTCTCCATGAGTTCTCAGTCGCTTAGAGGCTTTATTTTAAAGGAAGTAGTACACTTTGGAGGACTCCTAGGCCCCTCGGGTATGCATCACTTTCCCTCCAAGTTCACCGAGTACCTCCAGACCCCTGTGGGGCGGCTGAGCACTTCGAGGCCCATTGGTTGAACCCCCCCACCCGCGGAGGCCCTCTGTGCGTGCCGCGCGATGGGCTACACACTGGACGTCCCGCGAGTAGCGCTACATTTCCAGAGCCCTCGAACAGCCTCAGGACAGCATTTCGGGTGAGTCCGACTTTGTCATGGCCCTTGTGTGAGCTGCCGTGGGAAAGCACTGTGCTTTGAATACTTCGAGGACCTCGTACCTGAAGTCACTCTGCCCGAGGAGAAAGTCAGCATCTTACAATGCCGTGTCGCTAACGGCACGCCCAGCACGAACACAGGCCTGGAAGTAAGGCCCCGAGTGGCGGTGCAGAAGCGGAGGCGTGCAGCAGTTTCCATGAGGCGGTGGCCTCGGCTCTGGGCACCTTCAACGGCAGCAGGGTTTTCTGGACACCTAGGAGGCTGGCGCGGGCCCCCTGTTCCCGGCAGGAACACTGAGTACCGCCAGGCCCACCTGGGTCTGCTAAGCAACATCCAGGCCCGTAGCCCTTTAGAGCTCCTCTGTGTATGCGCAGCATAGGGAAACGCGCTGCACTCTCCTTGGGAACAGCTTAAGGTACTCAGCACTCGCACACGTTCACGGACACCGTTCTGGCACGTCCCACATGGCGTCGAAGTCTTACGCATTACCCTAGGCTGAGCTGAACTCAGAGAAACCCTCGGCTTCGCAGTCCACCTAGGACCTCCTGCCTGAAGTCACCGTGCCTCCCAGAGAGAGTCGGCTTGCGTTCTTACTGCCATGTACGTCCCCTTCCTCCTGTGGCACTGCAGGCTTTGAATAGCCACAGGCCCAGAGGAGCAGCTACGGCGTTCCTTGGTTGAAGCATTTCGCTTGATGCAGAACACCCTACTTCGAGAAGTTGATTCAGGGAAGGAAACTCAGGGTGACCTGTGTCTCTTTGGGCTTGTTAGAAACCACGGGGATGTCTGCTGAGTGCGCCCACGGAAACGGGGGCCTGCTGCAAGTAGCCTTGCTTTCCCGTTTGGAAGGCTGCGTTCATGCTGCCTTGAAGCTACCTGACATTCCCTGCTCTCGACAGGCCTGTTAGCCCTGTCAGAGTGCTTCGGGGAACGTTATGAGTCTGCTCTGTCTAAACCAGGTGCTTCCATGGCCGCGGCTCTGGTCCGCCTGCCAAGCTCTAGAGCTAGAGGGAACCTCAACGTGACAAGTTGTCTCCAGCGTAGGCCCCTAGTAGCCGTGCAGAAAGGGAGGCAGGCAGCTGTCTCCATGAGTTCTCAGTCGCTTAGAGGCTTTATTTTAAAGGAAGTAGTACACTTTGGAGGACTCCTAGGCCCCTCGGGTATGCATCACTTTCCCTCCAAGTTCACCGAGTACCTCCAGACCCCTGTGGGGCGGCTGAGCACTTCGAGGCCCATTGGTTGAACCCCCCCACCCGCGGAGGCCCTCTGTGCGTGCCGCGCGATGGGCTACACACTGGACGTCCCGCGAGGAGCGCTACATTTCCAGAGCCCTCGAACAGCCTCAGGACAGCATTTCGGGTGAGTCCGACTTTGTCATGGCCCTTGTGTGAGCTGCCGTGGGAAAGCACTGTGCTTTGAATACTTCGAGGACCTCGTACCTGAAGTCACTCTGCCCGAGGAGAAAGTCAGCATCTTACAATGCCGTGTCGCTAACGGCACGCCCAGCACGAACACAGGCCTGGAAGTAAGGCCCCGAGTGGCGGTGCAGAAGCGGAGGCGTGCAGCAGTTTCCATGAGGCGGTGGCCTCGGCTCTGGGCACCTTCAACGGCAGCAGGGTTTTCTGGACACCTAGGAGGCTGGCGCGGGCCCCCTGTTCCCGGCAGGAACACTGAGTACCGCCAGGCCCACCTGGGTCTGCTAAGCAACATCCAGGCCCGTAGCCCTTTAGAGCTCCTCTGTGTATGCGCAGCGTAGGGAAACGCGCTGCACTCTCCTTGGGAGCAGCTTAAGGTACTCAGCACTCGCACACGTTCACGGACACCGTTCTGGCACGTCCCACATGGCGTCGAAGTCTTACGCATTACCCTAGGCTGAGCTGAACTCAGAGAAACCCTCGGCTTCGCAGTCCACCTAGGACCTCCTGCCTGAAGTCACCGTGCCTCCCAGAGAGAGTCGGCTTGCGTTCTTACTGCCATGTACGTCCCCTTCCTCCTGTGGCACTGCAGGCTTTGAATAGCCACAGGCCCAGAGGAGCAGCTACGGCGTTCCTTGGTTGAAGCATTTCGCTTGATGCAGAACACCCTACTTCGAGAAGTTGATTCAGGGAAGGAAACTCAGGGTGACCTGTGTCTCTTTGGGCTTGTTAGAAACCACGGGGATGTCTGCTGAGTGCGCCCACGGAAACGGGGGCCTGCTGCAAGTAGCCTTGCTTTCCCGTTTGGAAGGCTGCGTTCATGCTGCCTTGAAGCTACCTGACATTCCCTGCTCTCGACAGGCCTGTTAGCCCTGTCAGAGTGCTTCGGGGAACGTTATGAGTCTGCTCTGTCTAAACCAGGTGCTTCCATGGCCGCGGCTCTGGTCCGCCTGCCAAGCTCTAGAGCTAGAGGGAACCTCAACGTGACAAGTTGTCTCCAGCGTAGGCCCCTAGTAGCCGTGCAGAAAGGGAGGCAGGCAGCTGTCTCCATGAGTTCTCAGTCGCTTAGAGGCTTTATTTTAAAGGAAGTAGTACACTTTGGAGGACTCCT
Organism: Pseudorca crassidens; assembly: GCF_039906515.1. Lineage (NCBI taxonomy): Eukaryota > Metazoa > Chordata > Mammalia > Artiodactyla > Delphinidae > Pseudorca > Pseudorca crassidens. The sequence continues at coordinate 30,390,377 of NC_090306.1, read as the reverse complement.
AGGCCCCTCGGGTATGCATCACTTTCCCTCCAAGTTCACCGAGTACCTCCAGACCCCTGTGGGGCGGCTGAGCACTTCGAGGCCCATTGGTTGAACCCCCCCACCCGCGGAGGCCCTCTGTGCGTGCCGCGCGATGGGCTACACACTGGACGTCCCGCGAGGAGCGCTACATTTCCAGAGCCCTCGAACAGCCTCAGGACAGCATTTCGGGTGAGTCCGACTTTGTCATGGCCCTTGTGTGAGCTGCCGTGGGAAAGCACTGTGCTTTGAATACTTCGAGGACCTCGTACCTGAAGTCACTCTGCCCGAGGAGAAAGTCAGCATCTTACAATGCCGTGTCGCTAACGGCACGCCCAGCACGAACACAGGCCTGGAAGTAAGGCCCCGAGTGGCGGTGCAGAAGCGGAGGCGTGCAGCAGTTTCCATGAGGCGGTGGCCTCGGCTCTGGGCACCTTCAACGGCAGCAGGGTTTTCTGGACACCTAGGTGGCTGGCGCGGGCCCCCTGTTCCCGGCAGGAACACTGAGTACCGCCAGGCCCACCTGGGTCTGCTAAGCAACATCCAGGCCCGTAGCCCTTTAGAGCTCCTCTGTGTATGCGCAGCGTAGGGAAACGCGCTGCACTCTCCTTGGGAACAGCTTAAGGTACTCAGCACTCGCACACGTTCACGGACACCGTTCTGGCACGTCCCACATGGCGTCGAAGTCTTACGCATTACCCTAGGCTGAGCTGAACTCAGAGAAACCCTCGGCTTCGCAGTCCACCTAGGACCTCCTGCCTGAAGTCACCGTGCCTCCCAGAGAGAGTCGGCTTGCGTTCTTACTGCCATGTACGTCCCCTTCCTCCTGTGGCACTGCAGGCTTTGAATAGCCACAGGCCCAGAGGAGCAGCTACGGCGTTCCTTGGTTGAAGCATTTCGCTTGATGCAGAACACCCTACTTCGAGAAGTTGATTCAGGGAAGGAAACTCAGGGTGACCTGTGTCTCTTTGGGCTTGTTAGAAACCACGGGGATGTCTGCTGAGTGCGCTCACGGAAACGGGGGCCTGCTGCAAGTAGCCTTGCTTTCCCATTTGGAAGGCTGCGTTCATGCTGCCTTGAAGCTACCTGACATTCCCTGCTCTCGACAGGCCTGTTAGCCCTGTCAGAGTGCTTCGGGGAACGTTATGAGTCTGCTCTGTCTAAACCAGGTGCTTCCATGGCCGCGGCTCTGGTCCGCCTGCCAAGCTCTAGAGCTAGAGGGAACCTCAACGTGACAAGTTGTCTCCAGCGTAGGCCCCTAGTAGCCGTGCAGAAAGGGAGGCAGGCAGCTGTCTCCATGAGTTCTCAGTCGCTTAGAGGCTTTATTTTAAAGGAAGTAGTACACTTTGGAGGACTCCTAGGCCCCTCGGGTATGCATCACTTTCTCTCCAAGTTCACCGAGTACCTCCAGACCCCTGTGGGGCGGCTGAGCACTTCGAGGCCCATTGGTTGAACCCCCCCACCCGCGGAGGCCCTCTGTGCGTGCCGCGCGATGGGCTACACACTGGACGTCCCGCGAGGAGCGCTACATTTCCAGAGCCCTCGAACAGCCTCAGGACAGCATTTCGGGTGAGTCCGACTTTGTCATGGCCCTTGTGTGAGCTGCCGTGGGAAAGCACTGTGCTTTGAATACTTCGAGGACCTCGTACCTGAAGTCACTCTGCCCGAGGAGAAAGTCAGCATCTTACCATGCCGTGTCGCTAACGGCACGCCCAGCACGAACACAGGCCTGGAAGTAAGGCCCCGAGTGGCGGTGCAGAAGCGGAGGCGTGCAGCAGTTTCCATGAGGCGGTGGCCTCGGCTCTGGGCACCTTCAACGGCAGCAGGGTTTTCTGGACACCTAGGAGGCTGGCGCGGGCCCCCTGTTCCCGGCAGGAACACTGAGTACCGCCAGGCCCACCTGGGTCTGCTAAGCAACATCCAGGCCCGTAGCCCTTTAGAGCTCCTCTGTGTATGCGCAGCGTAGGGAAACGCGCTGCACTCTCCTTGGGAACAGCTTAAGGTACTCAGCACTCGCACACGTTCACGGACACCGTTCTGGCACGTCCCACATGGCGTCGAAGTCTTACGCATTACCCTAGGCTGAGCTGAACTCAGAGAAACCCTCGGCTTCGCAGTCCACCTAGGACCTCCTGCCTGAAGTCACCGTGCCTCCCAGAGAGAGTCGGCTTGCGTTCTTACTGCCATGTACGTCCCCTTCCTCCTGTGGCACTGCAGGCTTTGAATAGCCACAGGCCCAGAGGAGCAGCTACGGCGTTCCTTGGTTGAAGCAGTTCGCTTGATGCAGAACACCCTACTTCGAGAAGTTGATTCAGGGAAGGAAACTCAGGGTGACCTGTGTCTCTTTGGGCTTGTGAGAAACCACGGGGATGTCTGCTGAGTGCGCCCACGGAAACGGGGGCCTGCTGCAAGTAGCCTTGCTTTCCCATTTGGAAGGCTGCGTTCATGCTGCCTTGAAGCTACCTGACATTCCCTGCTCTCGACAGGCCTGTTAGCCCTGTCAGAGTGCTTCGGGGAACGTTATGAGTCTGCTCTGTCTAAACCAGGTGCTTCCATGGCCGCGGCTCTGGTCCGCCTGCCAAGCTCTAGAGCTAGAGGGAACCTCAACGTGACAAGTTGCCTCCAGCGTAGGCCCCTAGTAGCCGTGCAGAAAGGGAGGCAGGCAGCTGTCTCCATGAGTTCTCAGTCGCTTAGAGGCTTTATTTTAAAGGAAGTAGTACACTTTGGAGGACTCCTAGGCCCCTCGGGTATGCATCACTTTCCCTCCAAGTTCACCGAGTACCTCCAGACCCCTGTGGGGCTGCTGAGCAACTTCGAGGCCCATTGGTTGACCACACCCACCACCCCCGGAGGCCCTCTGTGCGTGCCGCGCGATGGGCTACACACTGGACGTCCCTCGAGGAGCGCTACATTTCCAGAGCCCTCGAACAGCCTCAGGACAGCATTTCGGGTGAGTCCGACTTTGTCATGGCCCTTGTGTGAGCTGCCGTGGGAAAACACTGTGCTTTGAATACTTCGAGGACTTCGTACCTGAAGTCACTCTGCCCGAGGAGGAAGTCAGCATCTTACCATGCCGTGTCGCTAACGGCACGCCCAGCACGAACACAGGCCTGGAAGTAAGGCCCCGAGTGGCGGTGCAGAAGCGGAGGCGTGCAGCAGTTTCCATGAGGCGGTGGCCTCGGCTCTGGGCACCTTCAACGGCAGCAGGGTTTTCTGGACACCTAGGTGGCTGGCGCGGGCCCCCTGTTCCCGGCAGGAACACTGAGTACCGCCAGGCCCACCTGGGTCTGCTAAGCAACATCCAGGCCCGTAGCCCTTTAGAGCCCCTCTGTGTATGCCGATCGTAGGGAAACGCGCTGCACTCCCCTTGGGAGCAGCGTAAGGTACTCAGCACTCGCACACGTTCACGGACACCGTTATGGCACGTCCCACATGGCGTCAAAGTCTTACGCATTACCCTAGGCTGAGCTGAACTCAGAGAAACCCTCTGCTTCGCAGTCCACCTAGAACCTCCTGCCTGAAGTCACCGTGCCTCCCAGAGAGAGTCGGCTTGCGTTCTTACTGCCATGTACGTCCCCTTCCTCCTGTGGCACTGCAGGCTTTGAATAGCCACAGGCCCAGAGGAGCAGCTACGGCGTTCCTTGGTTGAGGCAGTTCGTTTGACGCAGAACACCCTACTTCGAGAAGTTGATTCAGGGAAGGAAACTCAGGGTGACCTGTGTCTCTTTGGGCTTGTGAGAAACCACGGGGATGTCTGCTGAGTGCGCCCACGGAAACGGGGGCCTGCTGCAAGTAGCCTTGCTTTCCCGTTTGGAAGGCTGCGTTCATGCTGCCTTGAAGCTACCTGACATTCCCTGCTCTCGACAGGCCTGTTAGCCCTGTCAGAGTGCTTCGGGGAACGTTATGAGTCTGCTCTGTCTAAACCAGGTGCTTCCATGGCCGCGGCTCTGGTCCGCCTGCCAAGCTCTAGAGCTAGAGGGAACCTCAACGTGACAAGTTGCCTCCAGCATAGGCCCCTAGTAGCCGTGCAGAAAGGGAAGCAGGCAGCTGTCTCCATGAGTTCTCAGTCGCTTAGAGGCTTTATTTTAAAGGAAGTAGTACACTTTGGAGGACTCCTAGGCCCCTCGGGTATGCATCACTTTCCCTCCAAGTTCACCGAGTACCTCCAGACCCCTGTGGGGCGGCTGAGCACTTCGAGGCCCATTGGTTGAACCCCCCCACCCACGGAGGCCCTCTGTGCGTGCCGCGCGATGGGCTACACACTGGACGTCCCGCGAGGAGCGCTACATTTCCAGAGCCCTCGAACAGCCTCAGGACAGCATTTCGGGTGAGTCCGACTTTGTCATGGCCCTTGTGTGAGCTGCCGTGGGAAAGCACTGTGCTTTGAATACTTCGAGGACCTCGTACCTGAAGTCACTCTGCCCGAGGAGAAAGTCAGCATCTTACCATGCCGTGTCGCTAACGGCATGCCCAGCACGAACACAGGCCTGGAAGTAAGGCCCCGAGTGGCGGTGCAGAAGCGGAGGCGTGCAGCAGTTTCCATGAGGCGGAGGCCTCGGCTCTGGGCACCTTCAACGGCAGCAGGGTTTTCTGGACACCTAGGAGGCTGGCACGGGCCCCCTGTTCCCGGCAGGAACACTGAGTACCGCCAGGCCCACCTGGGTCTGCTAAGCAACATCCAGGCCCGTAGCCCTTTAGAGCTCCTCTGTGTATGCCCAGCGTAGGGAAACGCGCTGCACTCCCCTTGGGAGCAGCGTAAGGTACTCAGCACTCGCACACGTTCACGGACACCGTTCTGGCACGTCCCACATGGCGTCGAAGTCTTACGCATTACCCTAGGCTGAGCTGAACTCAGAGAAACCCTCGGCTTCGCAGTCCACCTAGGACCTCCTGCCTGAAGTCACCGTGCCTCCCAGAGAGAGTCGCCTTGCGTTCTTACTGCCATGTACGTCCCCTTCCTCCTGTGGCACTGCAGGCTTTGAATAGCCACAGGCCCAGAGGAGCAGCTACGGCGTTCCTTGGTTGAGGCAGTTCGCTTGATGCAGAACACCCTACTTCGAGAAGTTGATTCAGGGAAGGAAACTCAGGGTGACCTGTGTCTCTTTGGGTTTGTGAGAAACCACGTGGATGTCTGCTGAGTGCGCCCACGGAAACGGGGGCCTGCTGCAAGTAGCCTTGCTTTCCCGTTTGGAAGGCTGCGTTCATGCTGCCTTGAAGCTACCTGACATTCCCTGCTCTCGGCAGGCCTGTTAGCCCTGTCAGAGTGCTTCGGGGAACGTTATGAGTCTGCTCTGTCTAAACCAGGTGCTTCCATGGCCGCGGCTCTGGTCCGCCTGCCAAGCTCTAGAGCTAGAGGGAACCTCAACGTGACAAGTTGCCTCCAGCGTAGGCCCCTAGTAGCCGTGCAGAAAGGGAGGCAGGCAGCTGTCTCCATGAGTTCTCAGTCGCTTAGAGGCTTTATTTTAAAGGAAGTAGTACACTTTGGAGGACTCCTAGGCCCCTCGGGTATGCATCACTTTCCCTCCAAGTTCACCGAGTACCTCCAGATCCCTGTGGGGCGGCTGAGCACTTCGAGGCCCATTGGTTGAACCCCCCCACCCGCGGAGGCCCTCTGTGCGTGCCGCGCGATGGGCTACACACTGGACGTCCCGCGAGGAGCGCTACATTTCCAGAGCCCTCGAACAGCCTCAGGACAGCATTTCGGGTGAGTCCGACTTTGTCTTGACCCTTGTGTGAGCTTCCGTGGGAAAACACTGTGCTTTGAATACTTCGAGGACCTCGTACCTGAAGTCACTCTGCCCGAGGAGAAAGTCAGCATCTTACCATGCCGTGTCGCTAACGGCACGCCCAACATGAACTCAGGCCTGGAAGTAAGGCCCCGAGTGACGGTGCAGAAGCGGAGGAGTGCAGCAGTTTCCATGAGGCGGAGGCCTCGGCTCTGGGCACCTTCAACGGCAGCAGGGTTTTCTGGACACCTAGGAGGCTGGCGCGGGCCCCCTGTTCCCGGCAGGAACACTGAGTACCGCCAGGCCCACCTGGGTCTGCTAAGCAATATCCAGGCCCGTAGCCCTTTAGAGCCCCTCTGTGTATGCCGATCGTAGGGAAACGCGCTGCACTCTCCTTGGGAGCAGCTTAAGGTACTCAGCACTCGCACACGTTCACGGACACCGTTCTGGCACGTCCCACATGGCCTCGAAGTCTTACGCATTACCCTAGGCTGAGCTGAACTCAGAGAAACCCTCTGCTTCGCAGTCCACCTAGGACCTCCTGCCTGAAGTCACCGTGCCTCCCAGAGAGAGTCGGCTTGCGTTCTTACTGCCATGTACGTCCCCTTCCTCCTGTGGCACTGCAGGCTTTGAATAGCCACAGGCCCAGAGGAGCAGCTACGGCGTTCCTTGGTTGAAGCAGTTCGCTTGACGCAGAACACCCTACTTCGAGAATTTGATTCAGGGAAGGAAACTCAGGGTGACCTGTGTCTCTTTGGGCTTGTGAGAAACCACGGGGATGTCTGCTGAGTGCGCCCACGGAAACGGGGGCCTGCTGCAAGTAGCCTTGCTTTCCCGTTTGGAGGCTGCGTTCATGCTGCCTTGAAGCTACCTGACATTCCCTGCTCTCGACAGGCCTGTTAGCCCTGTCAGAGTGCTTCGGGGAACGTTATGAGTCTGCTCTGTCTAAACCAGGTGCTTCCATGGCCGCGGCTCTGGTCCGCCTGCCAAGCTCTAGAGCTAGAGGGAACCTCAACGTGACAAGTTGCCTCCAGCGTAGGCCCCTAGTAGCCGTGCAGAAAGGGAGGCAGGCAGCTGTCTCCATGAGTTCTCAGTCGCTTAGAGGCTTTATTTTAAAGGAAGTAGTACACTTTGGAGGACTCCTAGGCCCCTCGGGTATGCATCACTTTCCCTCCAAGTTCACCGAGTACCTCCAGACCCCTGTGGGGCGGCTGAGCACTTCGAGGCCCATTGGTTGAACCCCCCCACCCGCGGAGGCCCTCTGTGCGTGCCGCGCGATGGGCTACACACTGGACGTCCCGCGAGGAGCGCTACATTTCCAGAGCCCTCGAACAGCCTCAGGACAGCATTTCGGGTGAGTCCGACTTTGTTCATGGCCCTTGTGTGAGCTGCCGTGGGAAAACACTGTGCTTTGAATACTTCGAGGACCTCGTACCTGAAGTCACTCTGCCCGAGGAGAAAGTCAGCATCTTACCATGCCGTGTCGCTAACGGCTCGCCCAGCACGAACACAGGCCTGGAAGTAAGGCCCCGAGTGGCGGTGCAGAAGCGGAGGCGTGCAGCAGTTTCCAAGAGGCGGAGGCCTCGGCTCTGGGCACCTTCAACGGCAGCAGGGTTTTCTGGACACCTAGGAGGCTGGCGCGGGCCCCCTGTTCCCGGCAGGAACACTGAGTACCGCCAGGCCCACCTGGGTCTGCTAAGCAACATCCAGGCCCGTAGCCCTTTAGAGCCCCTCTGTGTATGCCGATCGTAGGGAAACGCGCTGCACTCCCCTTGGGAGCAGCGTAAGGTACTCAGCACTCGCACACGTTCACGGACACCGTTCTGGCACGTCCCACATGGCGTCGAAGTCTTACGCATTACCCTAGGCTGAGCTGAACTCAGAGAAACCCTCGGCTTCGCAGTCCACCTAGGACCTCCTGCCTGAAGTCACCGTGCCTCCCAGAGAGAGTCGGCTTGCGTTCTTACTGCCATGTACGTCCCCTTCCTCCTGTGGCACTGCAGGCTTTGAATAGCCACAGGCCCAGAGGAGCAGCTACGGCGTTCCTTGGTTGAAGCAGTTCGCTTGATGCAGAACACCCTACTTCGAGAAGTTGATTCAGGGAAGGAAACTCAGGGTGACCTGTGTCTCTTTGGGCTTGTGAGAAACCACGGGGATGTCTGCTGAGTGCGCCCACGGAAACGGGGGCCTGCTGCAAGTAGCCTTGCTTTCCCGTTTGGAAGGCTGCGTTCATGCTGCCTTGAAGCTACCTGACATTCCCTGCTCTCGACAGGCCTGTTAGCCCTGTCAGAGTGCTTCGGGGAACGTTATGAGTCTGCTCTGTCTAAACCAGGTGCTTCCATGGCCGCGGCTCTGGTCCGCCTGCCAAGCTCTAGAGCTAGAGGGAACCTCAACGTGACAAGTTGCCTCCAGCGTAGGCCCCTAGTAGCCGTGCAGAGAGGGAGGCAGGCAGCTGTCTCCATGAGTTTTCAGTCGCTTAGAGGCTTTATTTTAAAGGAAGTAGTACACTTTGGAGGACTCCTAGGCCCCTCGGGTATGCATCACTTTCCCTCCAAGTTCACCGAGTACCTCCAGACCCCTGTGGGGCGGCTGAGCAACTTCGAGGCCCATTGGTTGACCACACCCACCACCCCCGGAGGCCCTCTGTGCGTGCCGCGCGATGGGCTACACACTGGACGTCCCGCGAGGAGCGCTACATTTCCAGAGCCCTCGAACAGCCTCAGGACAGCATTTCGGGTGAGTCCGACTTTGTCATGGCCCTTGTGTGAGCTGCCGTGGGAAAACACTGTGCTTTGAATACTTCGAGGACCTCGTACCTGAAGTCACTCTGCCCGAGGAGAAAGTCAGCATCTTACCATGCCGTGTCGCTAACGGCAGGCCCAGCACGAACACAGGCCTGGAAGTAAGGCCCCGAGTGGCGGTGCAGAAGCGGAGGCGTGCAGCAGTTTCCATGAGGCGGTGGCCTCGGCTCTGGGCACCTTCAACGGCAGCAGGGTTTTCTGGACACCTAGGAGGCTGGCGCGGGCCCCCTGTTCCCGGCAGGAACACTGAGTACCGCCAGGCCCACCTGGGTCTGCTAAGCAACATCCAGGCCCGTAGCCCTTTAGAGCTCCTCTGTGTATGTCCAGCGTAGGGAAACGCGCTGCACTCCCCTTGGGAGCAGCTTAAGGTACTCAGCACTCGCACACGTTCACGGACACCGTTCTGGCACGACCCACATGGCGTCGAAGTCTTACGCATTACCCTAGGCTGAGCTGAACTCAGAGAAACCCTCTGCTTCGCAGTCCACCTAGGACCTCCTGCCTGAAGTCACCGTGCCTCCCAGAGAGAGTCGGCTTGCGTTCTTACTGCCATGTACGTCCCCTTCCTCCTGTGGCACTGCAGGCTTTGAATAGCCACAGGCCCAGAGGAGCAGCTACGGCGTTCCTTGGTTGAAGCAGTTCGCTTGATGCAGAACACCCTACTTCGAGAAGTTGATTCAGGGAAGGAAACTCAGGGTGACCTGTGTCTCTTTGGGCTTGTGAGAAACCACGGGGATGTCTGCTGAGTGCACCCACGGAAACGGGGGCCTGCTGCAAGTAGCCTTGCTTTCCCGTTTGGAAGGCTGCGTTCATGCTGCCTTGAAGCTACCTGACATTCCCTGCTCTCGGCAGGCCTGTTAGCCCTGTCAGAGTGCTTCGGGGAACGTTATGAGTCTGCTCTGTCTAAACCAGGTGCTTCCATGGCCGCGGCTCTGGTCCGCCTGCCAAGCTCTAGAGCTAGAGGGAACCTCAACGTGACAAGTTGCCTCCAGCGTAGGCCCCTAGTAGCCGTGCAGAAAGGGAGGCAGGCAGCTGTCTCCATGAGTTCTCAGTCGCTTAGAGGCTTTATTTGAAAGGAAGTAGTACACTTTGGAGGACTCCTAGGCCCCTCGGGTATGCATCACTTTCCCTCCAAGTTCACCGAGTACCTCCAGACCCCTGTGGGGCAGCTGAGCAACTTCGAGGCCCATTGGTTGACCACACCCACCACCCCCGGAGGCCCTCTGTGCGTGCCGCGCGATGGGCTACACACTGGACGTCCCTCGAGGAGCGCTACATTTCCAGAGCCCTCGAACAGCCTCAGGACAGCATTTCGGGTGAGTCCGACTTTGTCATGGCCCTTGTGTGAGCTGCCGTGGGAAAGCACTGTGCTTTGAATACTTCGAGGACCTCGTACCTGAAGTCACTCTGCCCGAGGAGAAAGTCAGCATCTTACCATGCCGTGTCGCTAACGGCACGCCCAGCACGAACACAGGCCTGGAAGTAAGGCCCCGAGTGGCGGTGCAGAAGCGGAGGAGTGCAGCAGTTTCCATGAGGCGGAGGCCTCGGCTCTGGGCACCTTCAACGGCAGCAGGGTTTTCTGGACACCTAGGAGGCTGGCGCGGGCCCCCTGTTCCCGGCAGGAACACTGAGTACCGCCAGGCCCACCTGGGTCTGCTAAGCAACATCCAGGCCCGTAGCCCTTTAGAGCTCCTCTGTGTATGCCCAGCTTAGGGAAACACGCTGCACTCTCCTTGGGAGCAGCGTAAGGTACTCAGCACTCGCACACGTTCACGGACACCGTTCTGGCACGTCCCACATGGCGTCGAAGTCTTACGCATTACCCTAGGCTGAGCTGAACTCAGAGAAACCCTCGGCTTCGCAGTCCACCTAGGACCTCCTGCCTGAAGTCACCGTGCCTCCCAGAGAGAGTCGGCTTGCGTTCTTACTGCCATGTACGTCCCCTTCCTCCTGTGGCACTGCAGGCTTTGAATAGCCACAGGCCCAGAGGAGCAGCTACGGCGTTCCTTGGTTGAAGCAGTTCGCTTGATGCAGAACACCCTACTTCGAGAAGTTGATTCAGGGAAGGAAACTCAGGGTGACCTGTGTCTCTTTGGGTTTGTGAGAAACCACGGGGATGTCTGCTGAGTGCGCCCATGGAAACGGGGGCCTGCTGCAAGTAGCCTTGCTTTCCCGTTTGGAAGGCTGCGTTCATGCTGCCTTGAAGCTACCTGACATTCCCTGCTCTCGACAGGCCTGTTAGCCCTGTCAGAGTGCTTCGGGGAATGTTATGAGTCTGCTCTGTCTAAACCAGGTGCTTCCATGGCCGCGGCTCTGGTCCGCCTGCCAAGCTCTAGAGCTAGAGGGAACCTCAACGTGACAAGTTGCCTCCAGCGTAGGCCCCTAGTAGCCGTGCAGAAAGGGAGGCAGGCAGCTGTCTCCATGAGTTCTCAGTCGCTTAGAGGCTTTATTTTAAAGGAAGTAGTACACTTTGGAGGACTCCTAGGCCCCTCGGGTATGCATCACTTTCCCTCCAAGTTCACCGAGTACCTCCAGACCCCTGTGGGGCGGCTGAGCAACTTCGAGGCACATTGGTTGACCACCCCCCACCACCCCCGGAGGCCCTCTGTGCGTGCCGCGCGATGGGCTACACACTGGACGTCCCTCGAGGAGCGCTACATTTCCAGAGCCCTCGAACAGCCTCAGGACAGCATTTCGGGTGAGTCCGACTTTGTCATGGCCCTTGTGTGAGCTGCCGTGGGAAAACACTGTGCTTTGAATACTTCGAGGACCTCGTACCTGAAGTCACTCTGCCCGAGGAGAAAGTCAGCATCTTACCATGCCGTGTCGCTAACGGCAGGCCCAGCACGAACACAGGCCTGGAAGTAAGGCCCCGAGTGGCGGTGCAGAAGCGGAGGCGTGCAGCAGTTTCCATGAGGCGGTGGCCTCGGCTCTGGGCACCTTCAACGGCAGCAGGGTTTTCTGGACACCTAGGAGGCTGGCGCGGGCCCCCTGTTCCCGGCAGGAACACTGAGTACCGCCAGGCCCACCTGGGTCTGCTAAGCAACATCCAGGCCCGTAGCCCTTTAGAGCTCCTCTGTGTATGTCCAGCGTAGGGAAACGTGCTGCACTCCCCTTGGGAGCAGCTTAAGGTACTCAGCACTCGCACACGTTCTCGGACACCGTTCTGGCACGACCCACATGGCGTCGAAGTCTTACGCATTACCCTAGGCTGAGCTGAACTCAGAGAAACCCTCTGCTTCGCAGTCCACCTAGGACCTCCTGCCTGAAGTCACCGTGCCTCCCAGAGAGAGTCGGCTTGCGTTCTTACTGCCATGTACGTCCCCTTCCTCCTGTGGCACTGCAGGCTTTGAATAGCCACAGGCCCAGAGGAGCAGCTACGGCGTTCCTTGGTTGAGGCAGTTCGCTTGATGCAGAACACCCTACTTCGAGAAGTTGATTCAGGGAAGGAAACTCAGGGTGACCTGTGTCTCTTTGGGCTTGTGAGAAACCACGGGGATGTCTGCTGAGTGCGCCCACGGAAACGGGGGCCTGCTGCAAGTAGCCTTGCTTTCCCGTTTGGAAGGCTGCGTTCATGCTGCCTTGAAGCTACCTGACATTCCCTGCTCTCGACAGGCCTGTTAGCCTTGTCAGAGTGCTTCGGGGAACGTTATGAGTCTGCTCTGTCTAAACCAGGTGCTTCCATTGCCGCGGCTCTGGTCCGCCTGCCAAGCTCTAGAGCTAGAGGGAACCTCAACGTGACAAGTTGCCTCCAGCGTAGGCCCCTAGTAGCCGTGCAGAAAGGGAGGCAGGCAGGTGTCTCCATGAGTTCTCAGTCGCTTAGAGGCTTTATTTTAAAGGAAGTAGTACACTTTGGAGGACTCCTAGGCCCCTCGGGTATGCATCACTTTCCCTCCAAGTTCACCGAGTACCTCCAGACCCCTGTGGGGCGGCTGAGCAACTTCGAGGCCCATTGGTTGACCACACCCACCACCCCCGGAGGCCCTCTGTGCGAGCCGCGCGATGGGCTACACACTGGACGTCCCGCGAGGAGCGCTACATTTCCAGAGCCCTCGAACAGCCTCAGGACAGCATTTCGGGTGAGTCCGACTTTGTCATGGCCCTTGTGTGAGCTGCCGTGGGAAAGCACTGTGCTTTGAATACTTCGAGGACCTCGGACCTGAAGTCACTCTGCCCGAGGAGAAAGTCAGCATCTTACCATGCCGTGTCGCTAACGGCAGGCCCAGCACGAACACAGGCCTGGAAGTAAGGCCCCGAGAGGCGGTGCAGAAGCGGAGGCGTGCAGCAGTTTCCATGAGGCGGTGGCCTCGGCTCTGGGCACCTTCAACGGCAGCAGGGTTTTCTGGACACCTAGGAGGCTGGCACGGGCCCCCTGTTCCCGGCAGGAACACTGAGTACCGCCAGGCCCACCTGGGTCTGCTAAGCAACATCCAGGCCCATAGCCCTTTAGAGACCCTCTGTGTATGCCGATCGTAGGGAAACGCGCTGCACTCTCCTTGGGAGCAGCTTAAGGTACTCAGCACTCGCACACGTTCACGGACACCGTTCTGGCACGTCCCACATGGCGTCGAAGTCTTACGCATTACCCTAGGCTGAGCTGAACTCAGAGAAACCCTCGGCTTCGCAGTCCACCTAGGACCTCCTGCCTGAAGTCACCGTGCCTCCCAGAGAGAGTCCGCTTGCGTTCTTACTGCCATGTACGTCCCCTTCCTCCTGTGGCACTGCAGGCTTTGAATAGCCACAGGCCCAGAGGAGCAGCTACGGCGTTCCTTGGTTGAAGCAGTTCGCTTGATGCAGAACACCCTACTTCGAGAAGTTGATTCAGGGAAGGAAACTCAGGGTGACCTGTGTCTCTTTGGGTTTGTGAGAAACCACGGGGATGTCTGCTGAGTGCGCCCATGGAAACGGGGGCCTGCTGCAAGTAGCCTTGCTTTCCCGTTTGGAAGGCTGCGTTCATGCTGCCTTGAAGCTACCTGACATTCCCTGCTCTCGACAGGCCTGTTAGCCCTGTCAGAGTGCTTCGGGGAACGTTATGAGTCTGCTCTGTCTAAACCAGGTGCTTCCATGGCCGCGGCTCTGGTCCGCCTGCCAAGCTCTAGAGCTAGAGGGAACCTCAACGTGACAAGTTGCCTCCAGCGTAGGCCCCTAGTAGCCGTGCAGAAAGAGAGGCAGGCAGCTGTCTCCATGAGTTCTCAGTCGCTTAGAGGCTTTATTTTAAAGGAAGTAGTACACTTTGGAGGACTCCTAGGCCCCTCGGGTATGCATCACGTTCCCTCCAAGTTCACCGAGTACCTCCAGACCCCTGTGGGGCGGCTGAGCAACTTCGAGGCCCATTGGTTGACCACCCCCCACCACCCTCGGAGGCCCTCTGTGCGTGCCGCGCGATGGGCTACACACTGGACGTCCCTCGAGGAGCGCTACATTTCCAGAGCCCTCGAACAGCCTCAGGACAGCATTTCGGGTGAGTCCGACTTTGTCATGGCCCTTGTGTGAGCTGCCGTGGGAAAACACTGTGCTTTGAATACTTCGAGGACCTCGTACCTGAAGTCACTCTGCCCGAGGAGAAAGTCAGCATCTTACCATGCCGTGTCGCTAACGGCAGGCCCAGCACGAACACAGGCCTGGAAGTAAGGCCCCGAGTGGCGGTGCAGAAGCGGAGGCGTGCAGCAGTTTCCATGAGGCGGTGGCCTCGGCTCTGGGCACCTTCAACGGCAGCAGGGTTTTCTGGACACCTAGGAGGCTGGCGCGGGCCCCCTGTTCCCGGCAGGAACACTGAGTACCGCCAGGCCCACCTGGGTCTGCTAAGCAACATCCAGGCCCGTAGCCCTTTAGAGCTCCTCTGTGTATGTCCAGCGTAGGGAAACGCGCTGCACTCCCCTTGGGAGCAGCTTAAGGTACTCAGCACTCGCACACGTTCACGGACACCGTTCTGGCACGACCCACATGGCGTCGAAGTCTTACGCATTACCCTAGGCTGAGCTGAACTCAGAGAAACCCTCTGCTTCGCAGTCCACCTAGGACCTCCTGCCTGAAGTCACCGTGCCTCCCAGAGAGAGTCGGCTTGCGTTCTTACTGCCATGTACGTCCCCTTCCTCCTGTGGCACTGCAGGCTTTGAATAGCCACAGGCCCAGAGGAGCAGCTACGGCGTTCCTTGGTTGAAGCAGTTCGCTTGATGCAGAACACCCTACTTCGAGAAGTTGATTCAGGGAAGGAAACTCAGGGTGACCTGTGTCTCTTTGGGCTTGTGAGAAACCACGGGGATGTCTGCTGAGTGCGCCCACGGAAACGGGGGCCTGCTGCAAGTAGCCTTGCTTTCCCGTTTGGAAGGCTGCGTTCATGCTGCCTTGAAGCTACCTGACATTCCCTGCTCTCGGCAGGCCTGTTAGCCCTGTCAGAGTGCTTCGGGGAACGTTATGAGTCTGCTCTGTCTAAACCAGGTGCTTCCATTGCCGCGGCTCTGGTCCGCCTGCCAAGCTCTAGAGCTAGAGGGAACCTCAACGTGACAAGTTGCCTCCAGCGTAGGCCCCTAGTAGCCGTGCAGAAAGAGAGGCAGGCAGCTGTCTCCATGAGTTCTCAGTCGCTTAGAGGCTTTATTTTAAAGGAAGTAGTACACTTTGGAGGACTCCTAGGCCCCTCGGGTATGCATCACTTTCCCTCCAAGTTCACCGAGTACCTCCAGACCCCTGTGGAGCGGCTGAGCACTTCGAGGCCCATTGGTTGAACCCCCCCACCCGCGGAGGCCCTCTGTGCGTGCCGCGAGATGGGCTACACACTGGACGTCCCGCGAGGAGCGCTACATTTCCAGAGCCCTCGAACAGCCTCAGGACAGCATTTCGGGTGAGTCCGACTTTGTCATGGCCCTTGTGTGAGCTGCCGTGGGAAAGCACTGTGCTTTGAATACTTCGAGGACCTCGTACCTGAAGTCACTCTGCCCGAGGAGAAAGTCAGCATCTTACCATGCCGTGTCGCTAACGGCAGGCCCAGCACGAACACAGGCCTGGAAGTAAGGCCCCGAGTGGCCGTGCAGAAGCGGAGACGTGCAGCAGTTTCCATGAGGCGGTGGCCTCGGCTCTGGGCACCTTCAACGGCAGCAGGGTTTTCTGGACACCTAGGAGGCTGGCGCGGGCCCCCGTTCCCGGCAGCAACACTGAGTACCGCCAGGCCCACCTGGGTCTGCTAAGCAACATCCAGGCCCGTAGCCCTTTAGAGCTCCTCTGTGTATGCCCAGCGTAGGGAAACGCGCTGCACTCTCCTTGGGAGCAGCTTAAGGTACTCAGCACTCGCACACGTTCACGGACACCGTTCTGGCACGTCCCACATGGCGTCGAAGTCTTACGCATTACCCTAGGCTGAGCTGAACTCAGAGAAACCCTCGGCTTCGCAGTCCACCTAGGACCTCCTGCCTGAAGTCACCGTGCCTCCCAGAGAGAGTCGGCTTGCGTTCTTACTGCCATGTACGTCCCCTTCCTCCTGTGGCACTGCAGGCTTTGATTAGCCACAGGCCCAGAGGAGCAGCTACGGCGTTCCTTGGTTGAGGCAGTTCGCTTGATGCAGAACACCCTACTTCGAGAAGTTGATTCAGGGAAGGAAACTCAGGGTGACCTGTGTCTCTTTGGGCTTGTGAGAAACCACGGGGATGTCTGCTGAGTGCGCCCACGGAAACGGGGGCCTGCTGCAAGTAGCCTTGCTTTCCCGTTTGGAAGGCTGCGTTCATGCTGCCTTGAAGCTACCTGACATTCCCTGCTCTCGACAGGCCTGTTAGCCCTGTCAGAGTGCTTCGGGGAACGTTATGAGTCTGCTCTGTCTAAACCAGGTGCTTCCATGGCCGCGGCTCTGGTCCGCCTGCCAAGCTCTAGAGCTAGAGGGAACCTCAACGTGACAAGTTGCCTCCAGCGTAGGCCCCTAGTAGCCGTGCAGAAAGGGAGGCAGGCAGCTGTCTCCATGAGTTCTCAGTCGCTTAGAGGCTTTATTTTAAAGGAAGTAGTACACTTTGGAGGACTCCTAGGCCCCTCGGGTATGCATCACTTTCCCTCCAAGTTCACCGAGTACCTCCAGACCCCTGTGGGGCGGCTGAGCACTTCGAGGCCCATTGGTTGAACCCCCCCACCCGCGGAGGCCCTCTGTGCGTGCCGCGCGATGGGCTACACACTGGACGTCCCGCGAGGAGCGCTACATTTCCAGAGCCCTCGAACAGCCTCAGGACAGCATTTCGGGTGAGTCCGACTTTGTCATGGCCCTTGTGTGAGCTGCCGTGGGAAAGCACTGTGCTTTGAATACTTCGAGGACCTCGTACCTGAAGTCACTCTGCCCGAGGAGAAAGTCAGCATCTTACCATGCCGTGTCGCTAACGGCACGCCCAACATGAACTCAGGCCTGGAAGTAAGGCCCCGAGTGGCGGTGCAGAAGCGGAGGAGTGCAGCAGTTTCCATGAGGCGGAGGCCTCGGCTCTGGGCACCTTCAACGGCAGCAGGGTTTTCTGGACACCTAGGAGGCTGGCGCGGGCCCCCTGTTCCCGGCAGGAACACTGAGTACCGCCAGGCCCACCTGGGTCTGCTAAGCAACATCCAGGCCCGTAGCCCTTTAGAGCTCCTCTGTGTATGCCCAGCGTAGGGAAATGCGCTGCACTCTCCTTGGGAGCAGCTTAAGGTACTCAGCACTCGCACACGTTCACGGACACCGTTCTGGCACGTCCCACATGGCGTCGAAGTCTTACGCATTACCCTAGGCTGAGCTGAACTCAGAGAAACCCTCGGCTTCGCAGTCCACCTAGGACCTCCTGCCTGAAGTCACCGTGCCTCCCAGAGAGAGTCGGCTTGCGTTCTTACTGCCATGTACGTCCCCTTCTTCCTGTGGCACTGCAGGATTTGAATAGCCACAGGCCCAGAGGAGCAGCTACGGCGTTCCTTGGTTGAAGCAGTTCGCTTGATGCAGAACACCCTACTTCGAGAAGTTGATTCAGGGAAGGAAACTCAGGGTGACCTGTGTCTCTTTGGGCTTGTGAGAAACCACGGGGATGTCTGCTGAGTGCGCCCATGGAAACGGGGGCCTGCTGCAAGTAGCCTTGCTTTCCAGTTTGGAAGGCTGCGTTCATGCTGCCTTGAAGCTACCTGACATTCCCTGCTCTCGACAGGCCTGTTAGCCCTGTCAGAGTGCTTCGGGGAACGTTATGAGTCTGCTCTGTCTAAACCAGGTGTTTCCATGGCCGCGGCTCTGGTCCGCCTGCCAAGCTCTAGAGCTAGAGGGAACCTCAACGTGACAAGTTGCCTCCAGCGTAGGCCCCTAGTAGCCGTGCAGAAAGGGAGGCAGGCAGCTGTCTCCATGAGTTCTCAGTCGCTTAGAGGCTTTATTTTAAAGGAAGTAGTACACTTTGGAGGACTCCTAGGCCCCTCGGGTATGCATCACTTTCCCTCCAAGTTCACCGAGTACCTCCAGACCCCTGTGGGGCGGCTGAGCACTTCGAGGCCCATTGGTTGAACCCCCCCACCCGCGGAGGCCCTCTGTGCGTGCCGCGCGATGGGCTACACACTGGACGTCCCGCGAGGAGCGCTACATTTCCAGAGCCCTCGAACAGCCTCAGGACAGCATTTCGGGTGAGTCCGACTTTGTCATGGCCCTTGTGTGAGCTGCCGTGGGAAAGCACTGTGCTTTGAATACTTTGAGAACCTCTACCTGAAGTCACTCTGCCCGAGGAGAAAGTCAGCATCTTACCATGCCGTGTCGCTAACGGCACGCCCAGCACGAACACAGGCCTGGAAGTAAGGCCCCGAGTGGCGGTGCAGAAGCGGAGGCGTGCAGCAGTTTCCATGAGGCGGTGGCCTCGGCTCTGGGCACCTTCAACGGCAGCAGGGTTTTCTGGACACCTAGGAGGCTGGCGCGGGCCCCCTGTTCCCGGCAGGAACACTGAGTACCGCCAGGCCCACCTGGGTCTGCTAAGCAACATCCAGGCCCGTAGCCCTTTAGAGCCCCTCTGTGTATGCCGATCGTAGGGAAACGCGCTGCACTCCCCTTGGGAGCAGCGTAAGGTACTCAGCACTCGCACACGTTCACGGACACCGTTCTGGCACGTCCCACATGGCGTCGAAGTCTTACGCATTACCCTAGGCTGAGCTGAACTCAGAGAAACCCTCTGCTTCGCAGTCCACCTAGGACCTCCTGCCTGAAGTCACCGAGCCTCCCAGAGAGAGTCGGCTTGTGTTCTTACTGCCATGTACGTCCCCTTCCTCCTGTGGCACTGCAGGCTTTGAATAGCCACAGGCCCAGAGGAGCAGCTACGGCGTTCCTTGGTTGAGGCAGTTCGTTTGACGCAGAACACCCTACTTCGAGAAGTTGATTCAGGGAAGGAAACTCAGGGTGACCTGTGTCTCTTTGGGCTTGTGAGAAACCACGGGGATGTCTGCTGAGTGCGCCCACGGAAACGGGGGCCTGCTGCAAGTAGCCTTGCTTTCCCGTTTGGAGGCTGCGTTCATGCTGCCTTGAAGCTACCTGACATTCCCTGCTCTCGACAGGCCTGTTAGCCCTGTCAGAGTGCTTCGGGGAACGTTATGAGTCTGCTCTGTCTAAACCAGGTGCTTCCATGGCCGCGGCTCTGCTCCGCCTGCCAAGCTCTAGAGCTAGAGGGAACCTCAACGTGACAAGTTGCCTCCAGCGTAGGCCCCTAGTAGCCGTGCAGAAAGGGAGGCAGGCAGCTGTCTCCATGAGTTCTCAGTAGCTTAGAGGCTTTATTTTAAAGGAAGTAGTACACTTTGGAGGACTCCTAGGCCTCTCGGGTATGCACCACTTTCCCTCCAAGTTCACCGAGTACCTCCAGACCCCTGTGGGGCGGCTGAGCAACTTCGAGGCCCATTGGTTGACCACACCCACCACCCCCGGAGGCCCTCTGTGCGTGCCGCGCGATGGGCTACACACTGGACGTCCCGCGAGGAGCG
Organism: Pseudorca crassidens; assembly: GCF_039906515.1. Taxonomy (NCBI): domain Eukaryota; kingdom Metazoa; phylum Chordata; class Mammalia; order Artiodactyla; family Delphinidae; genus Pseudorca; species Pseudorca crassidens. The sequence goes on along the minus strand of NC_090306.1, from coordinate 30,370,906 downwards.
CTACATTTCCAGAGCCCTCGAACAGCCTCAGGACAGCATTTCGGGTGAGTCCGACTTTGTCATGACCCTTGTGTGAGCTGCCGTGGGAAAACACTGTGCTTTGAATACTTCGAGGACCTCGTACCTGAAGTCACTCTGCCCGAGGAGAAAGTCAGCATCTTACCATGCCGTGTCGCTAACGGCACGCCCAACATGAACTCAGGCCTGGAAGTAAGGCCCCGAGTGGCGGTGCAGAAGCGGAGGAGTGCAGCAGTTTCCATGAGGCGGAGGCCTCGGCTCTGGGCACCTTCAACGGCAGCAGGGTTTTCTGGATACCTAGGAGGCTGGCGCGGGCCCCCTGTTCCCGGCAGGAACACTGAGTACCGCCAGGCCCACCTGGGTCTGCTAAGCAACATCCAGGCCCGTAGCCCTTTAGAGCTCCTCTGTGTATGCCCAGCGTAGGGAAATGCGCTGCACTCTCCTTGGGAGCAGCTTAAGGTACTCAGCACTCGCACACGTTCACGGACACCGTTTTGGCACGTCCCACATGGCGTCGAAGTCTTACGCATTACCCTAGGCTGAGCTGAACTCAGAGAAACCCTCGGCTTCGCAGTCCACCTAGGACCTCCTGCCTGAAGTCACCGTGCCTCCCAGAGAGAGTCGGCTTGCGTTCTTACTGCCATGTACGTCCCCTTCTTCCTGTGGCACTGCAGGATTTGAATAGCCACAGGCCCAGAGGAGCAGCTACGGCGTTCCTTGGTTGAAGCAGTTCGCTTGATGCAGAACACCCTACTTCGAGAAGTTGATTCAGGGAAGGAAACTCAGGGTGACCTGTGTCTCTTTGGGCTTGTGAGAAACCACGGGGATGTCTGCTGAGTGCGCCCATGGAAACGGGGGCCTGCTGCAAGTAGCCTTGCTTTCCAGTTTGGAAGGCTGCGTTCATGCTGCCTTGAAGCTACCTGACATTCCCTGCTCTCGACAGGCCTGTTAGCCCTGTCAGAGTGCTTCGGGGAACGTTATGAGTCTGCTCTGTCTAAACCAGGTGCTTCCATGGCCGCGGCTCTGGTCCGCCTGCCAAGCTCTAGAGCTAGAGGGAACCTCAACGTGACAAGTTGCCTCCAGGGTAGGCCCCTAGTAGCCGTGCAGAAAGGGAGGCAGGCAGCTGTCTCCATGAGTTCTCAGTCGCTTAGAGGCTTTATTTTAAAGGAAGTAGTACACTTTGGAGGACTCCTAGGCCCCTCGGGTATGCATCACTTTCCCTCCAAGTTCACCGAGTACCTCCAGACCCCTGTGGGGCGGCTGAGCACTTCGAGGCCATTTGGTTGAACCCCCCCCCCCCCCAGCGGAGGCCCTCTGTGCGTGCCGCGCGATGGGCTACACACTGGACGTCCCGCGAGGAGCGCTACATTTCCAGAGCCCTCGAACAGCCTCAGGACAGCATTTCGGGTGAGTCCGACTTTGTCATGGCCCTTGTGTGAGCTGCCGTGGGAAAACACTGCGCTTTGAATACTTCGAGGACCTCGTACCTGAAGTCACTCTGCCCGAGGAGAAAGTCAGCATCTTACCATGCCGTGTCGCTAACGGCACGCCCAGCACGAACACAGGCCTGGAAGTAAGGCCCCGAGTGGCGGTGCAGAAGCGGAGGCGTGCAGCAGTTTCCATGAGGCGGAGGCCTCGGCTCTGGGCACCTTCAACGGCAGCAGGGTTTTCTGGACACCTAGGAGGCTGGCACGGGCCCCCTGTTCCCGGCAGGAACACTGAGTACCGCCAGGCCCACCTGGGTCTGCTAAGCAACATCCAGGCCCGTAGCCCTTTAGAGCCCCTCTGTGTATGCCCAGCGTAGGGAAACACGCTGCACTCCCCTTGGGAGCAGCGTAAGGTACTCAGCACTCGCACACGTTCACGGACACCGTTCTGGCACGTCCCACATGGCGTCGAAGTCTTACGCATTACCCTAGGCTGAGCTGAACTCAGAGAAACCCTCTGCTTCGCAGTCCACCTAGGACCTCCTGCCTGAAGTCACCGTGCCTCCCAGAGAGAGTCGGCTTGCGTTCTTACTGCCATGTACGTCCCCTTCCTCCTGTGGCACTGCAGGCTTTGAATAGCCACAGGCCCAGAGGAGCAGCTACGGCGTTCCTTGGTTGAAGCAGTTCGCTTGACGCAGAACACCCTACTTCGAGAAGTTGATTCAGGGAAGGAAACTCAGGGTGACCTCTGTCTCTTTGGGCTTGTGAGAAACCACGGGGATGTCTGCTGAGTGCGCCCACGGAAACGGGGGCCTGCTGCAAGTAGCCTTGCTTTCCCGTTTGGAGGCTGCGTTCATGCTGCCTTGAAGCTACCTGACATTCCCTGCTCTCGACAGGCCTGTTAGCCCTGTCAGAGTGCTTCGGGGAACGTTATGAGTCTGCTCTGTGTAAACCAGGTGCTTCCATGGCCGCGGCTCTGGTCCGCCTGCCAAGCTCTAGAGCTAGAGGGAACCTCAACGTGACAAGTTGCCTCCAGCGTAGGCCCCTAGTAGCCGTGCAGAAAGGGAGGCAGGCAGCTGTCTCCATGAGTTCTCAGTCGCTTAGAGGCTTTATTTTAAAGGAAGTAGTACACTTTGGAGGACTCCTAGGCCCCTCGGGTATGCATCACTTTCCCTCCAAGTTCACCGAGTACCTCCAGACCCCTGTGGAGCGGCTGAGCATTTCGAGGCCCATTGGTTGAACCCCCCCACCCGCGGAGGCCCTCTGTGCGTGCCGCGAGATGGGCTACACACTGGACGTCCCGCGAGGAGCGCTACATTTCCAGAGCCCTCGAACAGCCTCAGGACAGCATTTCGGGTGAGTCCGACTTTGTCATGGCCCTTGTGTGAGCTGCCGTGGGAAAGCACTGTGCTTTGAATACTTCGAGGACCTCGTACCTGAAGTCACTCTGCCCGAGGAGAAAGTCAGCATCTTACCATGCCGTGTCGCTAACGGCACGCCCAGCACGAACACAGGCCTGGAAGTAAGGCCCCGAGTGGCGGTGCAGAAGCGGAGGCGTGCAGCAGTTTCCATGAGGCGGTGGCCTCGGCTCTGGGCACCTTCAACGGCAGCAGGGTTTTCTGGACACCTAGGAGGCTGGCGCGGGCCCCCTGTTCCCGGCAGGAACACTGAGTACCGCCAGGCCCACCTGGGTCTGCTAAGCAACATCCAGGCCCGTAGCCCTTTAGAGCCCCTCTGTGTATGCCGATCGTAGGGAAACGCGCTGCACTCTCCTTGGGAGCAGCTTAAGGTACTCAGCACTCGCACACGTTCACGGACACCGTTCTGGCACGTCCCACATGGCGTCGAAGTCTTACGCATTACCCTAGGCTGAGCTGAACTCAGAGAAACCCTCGGCTTCGCAGTCCACCTAGGACCTCCTGCCTGAAGTCACCGTGCCTCCCAGAGAGAGTCGGCTTGCGTTCTTACTGCCATGTACGTCCCCTTCCTCCTGTGGCACTGCAGGCTTTGAATAGCCACAGGCCCAGAGGAGCAGCTACGGCGTTCCTTGGTTGAAGCAGTTCGCTTGACGCAGAACACCCTACTTCGAGAAGTTGATTCAGGGAAGGAAACTCAGGGTGACCTGTGTCTCTTTGGGCTTGTGAGAAACCACGGGGATGTCTGCTGAGTGCGCCCACGGAAACGGGGGCCTGCTGCAAGTAGCCTTGCTTTCCCGTTTGGAGGCTGCGTTCATGCTGCCTTGAAGCTACCTGACATTCCCTGCTCTCGACAGGCCTGTTAGCCCTGTCAGAGTGCTTCGGGGAACGTTATGAGTCTGCTCTGTCTAAACCAGGTGCTTCCATGGCCGCGGCTCTGGTCCGCCTGCCAAGCTCTAGAGCTAGAGGGAACCTCAACGTGACAAGTTGCCTCCAGCGTAGGCCCCTAGTAGCCGTGCAGAAAGGGAGGCAGGCAGCTGTCTCCATGAGTTCTCAGTCGCTTAGAGGCTTTATTTTAAAGGAAGTAGTACACTTTGGAGGACTCCTAGGCCCCTCGGGTATGCATCACTTTCCCTCCAAGTTCACCGAGTACCTGCAGACCCCTGTGGGGCGGCTGAGCACTTCGAGGCCCATTGGTTGAACCCCACCACCCGCGGAGGCCCTCTGTGCGTGCCGCGCGATGGGCTACACACTGGACGTCCCGCGAGGAGCGCTACATTTCCAGAGCCCTCGAACAGCCTCAGGACAGCATTTCGGGTGAGTCCGACTTTGTCATGGCCCTTGTGTGAGCTGCCGTGGGAAAGCACTGTGCTTTGAATACTTTGAGAACCTCTACCTGAAGTCACTCTGCCCGAGGAGAAAGTCAGCATCTTACCATGCCGTGTCGCTAACGGCACGCCCAGCACGAACACAGGCCTGGAAGTAAGGCCCCGAGTGGCGGTGCAGAAGCGGAGGCGTGCAGCAGTTTCCATGAGGCGGTGGCCTCGGCTCTGGGCACCTTCAACGGCAGCAGGGTTTTCTGGACACCTAGGAGGCTGGCGCGGGCCCCCTGTTCCCGGCAGGAACACTGAGTACCGCCAGGCCCACCTGGGTCTGCTAAGCAACATCCAGGCCCGTAGCCCTTTAGAGCCCCTCTGTGTATGCCGATCGTAGGGAAACGCGCTGCACTCTCCTTGGGAGCAGCTTAAGGTACTCAGCACTCGCACACGTTCACGGACACCGTTCTGGCACGTCCCACACGGCGTCGAAGTCTTACGCATTACCCTAGGCTGAGCTGAACTCAGAGAAACCCTCGGCTTCGCAGTCCACCTAGGACCTCCTGCCTGAAGTCACCGAGCCTCCCAGAGAGAGTCGGCTTGCGTTCTTACTGCCATGTACGTCCCCTTCCTCCTGTGGCACTGCAGGCTTTGAATAGCCACAGGCCCAGAGGAGCAGCTACGGCGTTCCTTGGTTGAAGCAGTTCGCTTGATGCAGAACACCCTACTTCGAGAAGTTGATTCAGGGAAGGAAACTCAGGGTGACCTGTGTCTCTTTGGGCTTGTGAGAAACCACGGGGATGTCTGCTGAGTGCGCCCACGGAAACGGGGTCCTGCTGCAAGTAGCCTTGCTTACCCGTTTGGAAGGCTGCGTTCATGCTGCCTTGAAGCTACCTGACATTCCCTGCTCTCGACAGGCCTGTTAGCCCTGTCAGAGTGCTTCGGGGAACGTTATGAGTCTGCTCTGTCTAAACCAGGTGCTTCCATGGCCGCGGCTCTGGTCCGCCTGCCAAGCTCTAGAGCTAGAGGGAACCTCAACGTGACAAGTTGCCTCCAGCGTAGGCCCTTAGTAGCCGTGCAGAAAGGGAGGCAGGCAGCTGTCTCCATGAGTTCTCAGTCGCTTAGAGGCTTTATTTTAAAGGAAGTAGTACACTTTGGAGGACTCCTAGGCCCCTCGGGTATGCATCACTTTCCCTCCAAGTTCACCGAGTACCTCCAGACCCCTGTGGGGCGGCTGAGCAACTTCGAGGCCCATTGGTTGACCACACCCACCACCCGCGGAGGCCCTCTGTGCGTGCCGCGCGATGGGCTACACACTGGACGTCCCGCGAGGAGCGCTACATTTCCAGAGCCCTCGAACAGCCTCAGGACAGCATTTCGGGTGAGTCCGACTTTGTCATGACCCTTGTGTGAGCTGCCGTGGGAAAACACTGTGTTTTGAATACTTCGAGGACCTCGTACCTGAAGTCACTCTGCCCGAGGAGAAAGTCAGCATCTTACCATGCCGTGTCGCTATCGGCACGCCCAGCACGAACACAGGCCTGGAAGTAAGGCCCCGAGTGGCGGTGCAGAAGCGGAGGCGTGCAGCAGTTTCCATGAGGCAGAGGCCTCGGCTCTGGGCAACTTCAACGGCAGCAGGGTTTTCTGGACACCTAGGAGGCTGGCGCGGGCCCCCTGTTCCCGGCAGGAACACTGAGTACCGCCAGGCCCACCTGGGTCTGCTAAGCAACATCCAGGCCCGTAGCCCTTTAGAGCCCCTCTGTGTATGCCGATCGTAGGGAAACGCGCTGCACTCCCCTTGGGAGCAGCGTAAGGTACTCAGCACTCGCACACGTTCACGGACACCGTTCTGGCACCTCCCACATGGCGTCGAAGTCTTACGCATTACCCTAGGCTGAGCTGAACTCAGAGAAACCCTCTGCTTCGCATTCCACCTAGGACCTCCTGCCTGAAGTCCCCGAGCCTCCCAGAGAGAGTCGGCTTGCGTTCTTACTGCCATGTACGTCCCCTTCCTCCTGTGGCACTGCAGGCTTTGAATAGCCACAGGCCCAGAGGAGCAGCTACGGCGTTCCTTGGTTGAGGCAGTTCGTTTGACGCAGAAAACCCTACTTCGAGAAGTTGATTCAGGGAAGGAAACTCAGGGTGACCTGTGTCTCTTTGGGCTTGTGAGAAACCACGGGGATGTCTGCTGAGTGCGCCCACGGAAACGGGGTCCTGCTGCAAGTAGCCTTGCTTTCCCGTTTGGAAGGCTGCGTTCATGCTGCCTTGAAGCTACCTGACATTCCCTGCTCTCGACAGGCCTGTTAGCCCTGTCAGAGTGCTTCGGGGAACGTTATGAGTCTGCTCTGTCTAAACCAGGTGCTTCCATGGCCGCGTCTCTGGTCCGCCTGCCAAGCTCTAGAGCTAGAGGGAACCTCAACGTGACAAGTTGCCTCCAGCGTAGGCCCCTAGTAGCCGTGCAGAAAGGGAGGCAGGCAGCTGTCTCCATGAGTTCTCAGTAGCTTAGAGGCTTTATTTTAAAGGAAGTAGTACACTTTGGAGGACTCCTAGGCCTCTCGGGTATGCACCACTTTCCCTCCAAGTTCACCGAGTACCTCCAGAACCCTGTGGGGCGGCTGAGCAACTTCGAGGCCCATTGGTTGACCACACCCACCACCCGCGGAGGCCCTCTGTGCGTGCCGCGCGATGGGCTACACACTGGACGTCCCGCGAGGAGCGCTACATTTCCAGAGCCCTCGAACAGCCTCAGGACAGCATTTCGGGTGAGTCCGACTTTGTCATGGCCCTTGTGTGAGCTGCCGTGGGAAAGCACTGTGCTTTGAATACATTGAGGACCTCTACCTGAAGTCACTCTGCCCGAGGAGAAAGTCAGCATCTTACCATGCCGTGTCGCTAACGGCACGCCCAGCACGAACACAGGCCTGGAAGTAAGGCCCCGAGTGGCGGTGCAGAAGCGGAGGCGTGCAGCAGTTTCCATGAGGCGGAGGCCACGGCTCTGGGCACCTTCAACGGCAGCAGGGTTTTCTGGACACCTAGGAGGCTGGCGCGGGCCCCCTGTTCCCGGCAGGAACACTGAGTACCGCCAGGCCCACCTGGGTCTGCTAAGCAACATCCAGGCCCGTAGCCCTTTAGAGCCCCTCTGTGTATGCCGATCGTAGGGAAACGCGCTGCACTCTCCTTGGGAGCAGCTTAAGGTACTCAGCACTCGCACACGTTCACGGACACCGTTCTGGCACGTCCCACATGGCGTCGAAGTCTTACGCATTACCCTAGGCTGAGCTGAACTCAGAGAAACCCTCGGCTTCGCAGTCCACCTAGGACCTCCTGCCTGAAGTCACCGTGCCTCCCAGAGAGAGTCGGCTTGCGTTCTTACTGCCATGTACGTCCCCTTCCTCCTGTGGCACTGCAGGCTTTGAATAGCCACAGGCCCAGAGGAGCAGCTACGGCGTTCCTTGGTTGAAGCAGTTCGCTTGACGCAGAACACCCTACTTCGAGAAGTTGATTCAGGGAAGGAAACTCAGGGTGACCTGTGTCTCTTTGGGCTTGTGAGAAACCACGGGGATGTCTGCTGAGTGCGCCCACGGAAACGGGGGCCTGCTGCAAGTAGCCTTGCTTTCCCGTTTGGAGGCTGCGTTCATGCTGCCTTGAAGCTACCTGACATTCCCTGCTCTCGACAGGCCTGTTAGCCCTGTCAGAGTGCTTCGGGGAACGTTATGAGTCTGCTCTGTCTAAACCAGGTGCTTCCATGGCCGCGGCTCTGGTCCGCCTGCCAAGCTCTAGAGCTAGAGGGAACCTCAACGTGACAAGTTGCCTCCAGCGTAGGCCCCTAGTAGCCGTGCAGAAAGGGAGGCAGGCAGCTGTCTCCATGAGTTCTCAGTCGCTTAGAGGCTTTATTTTAAAGGAAGTAGTACACTTTGGAGGACTCCTAGGCCCCTCGGGTATGCATCACTTTCCCTCCAAGTTCACCGAGTACCTGCAGACCCCTGTGGGGCGGCTGAGCACTTCGAGGCCCATTGGTTGAACCCCCCCACCCGCGGAGGCCCTCTGTGCGTGCCGCGCGATGGGCTACACACTGGACGTCCCGCGAGGAGCGCTACATTTCCAGAGCCCTCGAACAGCCTCAGGACAGCATTTCGGGTGAGTCCGACTTTGTCATGACCCTTGTGTGAGCTGCCGTGGGAAAACACTGTGCTTTGAATACTTCGAGGACCTCGTACCTGAAGTCACTCTGCCCGAGGAGAAAGTCAGCATCTTACCATGCCGTGTCGCTATCGGCACGCCCAGCACGAACACAGGCCTGGAAGTAAGGCCCCGAGTGGCGGTGCAGAAGCGGAGGCGTGCAGCAGTTTCCATGAGGCAGAGGCCTCGGCTCTGGGCAACTTCAATGGCAGCAGGGTTTTCTGGACACCTAGGAGGCTGGCGCGGGCCCCCTGTTCCCGGCAGGAACACTGAGTACCGCCAGGCCCACCTGGGTCTGCTAAGCAACATCCAGGCCCGTAGCCCTTTAGAGCCCCTCTGTGTATGCCGATCGTAGGGAAACGCGCTGCACTCCCCTTGGGAGCAGCGTAAGGTACTCAGCACTCGCACACGTTCACGGACACCGTTCTGGCACCTCCCACATGGCGTCGAAGTCTTACGCATTACCCTAGGCTGAGCTGAACTCAGAGAAACCCTCTGCTTCGCATTCCACCTAGGACCTCCTGCCTGAAGTCCCCGAGCCTCCCAGAGAGAGTCGGCTTGCGTTCTTACTGCCATGTACGTCCCCTTCCTCCTGTGGCACTGCAGGCTTTGAATAGCCACAGGCCGAGAGGAGCAGCTACGGCGTTCCTTGGTTGAGGCAGTTCGTTTGACGCAGAAAACCCTACTTCGAGAAGTTGATTCAGGGAAGGAAACTCAGGGTGACCTGTGTCTCTTTGGGCTTGTGAGAAACCACGGGGATGTCTGCTGAGTGCGCCCACGGAAACGGGGTCCTGCTGCAAGTAGCCTTGCTTTCCCGTTTGGAAGGCTGCGTTCATGCTGCCTTGAAGCTACCTGACATTCCCTGCTCTCGACAGGCCTGTTAGCCCTGTCAGAGTGCTTCGGGGAACGTTATGAGTCTGCTCTGTCTAAACCAGGTGCTTCCATGGCCGCGTCTCTGGTCCGCCTGCCAAGCTCTAGAGCTAGAGGGAACCTCAACGTGACAAGTTGCCTCCAGCGTAGGCCCCTAGTAGCCGTGCAGAAAGGGAGGCAGGCAGCTGTCTCCATGAGTTCTCAGTAGCTTAGAGGCTTTATTTTAAAGGAAGTAGTACACTTTGGAGGACTCCTAGGCCTCTCGGGTATGCACCACTTTCCCTCCAAGTTCACCGAGTACCTCCAGAACCCTGTGGGGCGGCTGAGCAACTTCGAGGCCCATTGGTTGACCACACCCACCACCCGCGGAGGCCCTCTGTGCGTGCCGCGCGATGGGCTACACACTGGACGTCCCGCGAGGAGCGCTACATTTCCAGAGCCCTCGAACAGCCTCAGGACAGCATTTCGGGTGAGTCCGACTTTGTCATGGCCCTTGTGTGAGCTGCCGTGGGAAAGCACTGTGCTTTGAATACATTGAGGACCTCTACCTGAAGTCACTCTGCCCGAGGAGAAAGTCAGCATCTTACCATGCCGTGTCGCTAACGGCACGCCCAGCACGAACACAGGCCTGGAAGTAAGGCCCCGAGTGGCGGTGCAGAAGCGGAGGCGTGCAGCAGTTTCCATGAGGCGGAGGCCACGGCTCTGGGCACCTTCAACGGCAGCAGGGTTTTCTGGACACCTAGGAGGCTGGCACGGGCCCCCTGTTCCCGGCAGGAACACTGAGTACCGCCAGGCCCACCTGGGTCTGCTAAGGAACATCCAGGCCCGTAGCCCTTTAGAGCTCCTCTGTGTATGCCCAGCGTAGGGAAACGCGCTGCACTCTCCTTGGGAGCAGCTTAAGGTACTCAGCACTCGCACACGTTCACGGACACCTTTCTGGCACGTCCCACATGGCGTCGAAGTCTTACGCATTACCCTAGGCTGAGCTGAACTCAGAGAAACCCTCGGCTTCGCAGTCCACCTAGGACGTCCTGCCTGAAGTCACCATGCCTCCCAGAGAGAGTCGGCTTGCGTTCTTACTGCCATGTACGTCCCCTTCCTCCTGTGGCACTGCAGGCTTTGAATAGCCACAGGCCCAGAGGAGCAGCTACGGCGTTCCTTGGTTGAAGCAGTTCGCTTGATGCAGAACACCCTACTTCGAGAAGTTGATTCAGGGAAGGAAACTCAGGGTGACCTGTGTCTCTTTGGGCTTGTGAGAAACCACGGGGATGTCTGCTGAGTGCGCCCACGGAAACGGGGGCCTGCTGCAAGTAGCCTTGCTTTCCCGTTTGGAGGCTGCGTTCATGCTGCCTTGAAGCTACCTGACATTCCCTGCTCTCGACAGGCCTGTTAGCCCTGTCAGAGTGCTTCAGGGAACGTTATGAGTCTGCTCTGTCTAAACCAGGTGCTTCCATGGCCGCGGCTCTGGTCCGCCTGCCAAGCTCTAGAGCTAGAGGGAACCTCAACGTGACAAGTTGCCTCCAGCGTAGGCCCCTAGTAGCCGTGCAGAAAGGGAGGCAGGCAGCTGTCTCCATGAGTTCTCAGTCGCTTAGAGGCTTTATTTTAAAGGAAATAGTACACTTTGGAGGACTCCTAGGCCTCTCTGGTATGCACCACTTTCCCTCCAAGTTCACCGAGTACCTCCAGACCCCTGTGGGGCGGCTGAGCACTTCGAGGCCCATTGGTTGAACCCCCCCACCCGCGGAGGCCCTCTGTGCGTGCCGCGCGATGGGCTACACACTGGACGTCCCGCGAGGAGCGCTACATTTCCAGAGCCCTCGAACAGCCTCAGGACAGCATTTCGGGTGAGTCCGACTTTGTCATGACCCTTGTGTGAGCTGCCGTGGGAAAACACTGTGCTTTGAATACTTCGAGGACCTCGTACCTGAAGTCACTCTGCCCGAGGAGAAAGTCAGCATCTTACCATGCCGTGTCGCTATCGGCACGCCCAGCACGAACACAGGCCTGGAAGTAAGGCCCCGAGTGGCGGTGCAGAAGCGGAGGCGTGCAGCAGTTTCCATGAGGCAGAGGCCTCGGCTCAGGGCCCCTTCAACGGCAGCAGGGTTTTCTGGACACCTAGGAGGCTGGCGCGGGCCCCCTGTTCCCGGCAGGAACACTGAGTACCGCCAGGCCCACCTGGGTCTGCTAAGCAACATCCAGGCCCGTAGCCCTTTAGAGCCCCTCTGTGTATGCCGATCGTAGGGAAACGCGCTGCACTCCCCTTGGGAGCAGCGTAAGGTACTCAGCACTCGCACACGTTCACGGACACCGTTCTGGCACCTCCCACATGGCGTCGAAGTCTTACGCATTACCCTAGGCTGAGCTGAACTCAGAGAAACCCTCTGCTTCGCATTCCACCTAGGACCTCCTGCCTGAAGTCCCCGAGCCTCCCAGAGAGAGTCGGCTTGCGTTCTTACTGCCATGTACGTCCCCTTCCTCCTGTGGCACTGCAGGCTTTGAATAGCCACAGGCCCAGAGGAGCAGCTACGGCGTTCCTTGGTTGAGGCAGTTCGCTTGACGCAGAACACCCTACTTCGAGAAGTTGATTCAGGGAAGGAAACTCAGGGTGACCTGTGTCTCTTTGGGCTTGTGAGAAACCACGGGGATGTCTGCTGAGTGCGCCCACGGAAACGGGGGCCTGCTGCAAGTAGCCTTGCTTTCCCGTTTAGAAGGCTGCGTTCATGCTGCCTTGAAGCTACCTGACATTCCCTGCTCTCGACAGGCCTGTTAGCCCTGTCAGAGTGCTTCGGGGAACGTTATGAGTCTGCTCTGTCTAAACCAGGTGCTTCCATGGCCGCGGCTCTGGTCCGCCTGCCACGCTCTAGAGCTAGAGGGAACCTCAACGTGACAAGTTGCCTCCAGCGTAGGCCCCTAGTAGCCGTGCAGAAAGGGAGGCAGGCAGCTGTCTCCATGAGTTCTCAGTCGCTTAGAGGCTTTATTTTAAAGGAAGTAGTACACTTTGGAGGACTCCTAGGCCCCTCGGGTATGCATCACTTTCCCTCCAAGTTCACCGAGTACCTCCAGATCCCTGTGGGGCGGCTGAGCACTTCGAGGCCCATTGGTTGAACCCCCCCACCCGCGGAGGCCCTCTGTGCGTGCCGCGCGATGGGCTACACACTGGACCTCCCGCGAGGAGCGCTACATTTCCAGAGCCCTCGAACAGCCTCAGGACAGCATTTCGGGTGAGTCCGACTTTGTCATGGCCCTTGTGTGAGCTGCCGTGGGAAAACACTGTGCTTTGAATACTTCGAGGACCTCGTACCTGAAGTCACTCTGCCCGAGGAGAAAGTCAGCATCTTACCATGCCGTGTCGCTAACGGCACGCCCAGCACGAACACAGGCCTGGAAGTAAGGCCCCGAGTGGCAGTGCAGAAGCGGAGGCGTGCAGCAGTTTCCATGAGGCGGAGGCCTCGGCTCTGGGCACCTTCAACGGCAGCAGGGTTTTCTGGACACCTAGGAGGCTGGCACGGGCCCCCTGTTCCCGGCAGGAACACTGAGTACCGCCAGGCCCACCTGGGTCTGCTAAGGAACATCCAGGCCCGTAGCCCTTTAGAGCTCCTCTGTGTATGCCCAGCGTAGGGAAACGCGCTGCACTCTCCTTGGGAGCAGCTTAAGGTACTCAGCACCCGCACACGTTCACGGACACCGTTCTGGCACGTCCCACATGGCGTCGAAGTCTTACGCATTACCCTAGGCTGAGCTGAACTCAGAGAAACCCTCGGCTTCGCAGTCCACCTAGGAACTCCTGCCTGAAGTCACCGTGCCTCCCAGAGAGAGTCGGCTTGCGTTCTTACTGCCATGTACGTCCCCTTCCTCCTGTGGCACTGCAGGCTTTGAATAGCCACAGGCCCAGAGGAGCAGCTACGGCGTTCCTTGGTTGAAGCAGTTCGCTTGATGCAGAACACCCTACTTCGAGAAGTTGATTCAGGGAAGGAAACTCAGGGTGACCTGTGTCTCTTTGGGCTTGTGAGAAACCACGGGGATGTCTGCTGAGTGCGCCCACGGAAACGGGGGCCTGCTGCAAGTAGCCTTGCTTTCCCGTTTGGAGGCTGCGTTCATGCTGCCTTGAAGCTACCTGACATTCCCTGCTCTCGACAGGCCTGTTAGCCCTGTCAGAGTGCTTCGGGGAACGTTATGAGTCTGCTCTGTCTAAACCAGGTGCTTCCATGGCCGCGGCTCTGGTCCGCCTGCCAAGCTCTAGAGCTAGAGGGAACCTCAACGTGACAAGTTGCCTCCAGCGTAGGCCCCTAGTAGCCGTGCACAAAGGGAGGCAGGCAGCTGTCTCCATGAGTTCTCAGTCGCTTAGAGGCTTTATTTTAAAGGAAGTAGTACACTTTGGAGGACTCCTAGGCCCCTCGGGTATGCATCACTTTCCCTCCAAGTTCACCGAGTACCTCCAGACCCCTGTGGGGCGGCTGAGCAACTTCGAGGCCCATTGGTTGACCACACCCACCACCCCCGGAGGCCCTCTGTGCGTGCCGCGCGATGGGCTACACACTGGACGTCCCGCGAGGAGCGCTACATTTCCAGAGCCCTCGAACAGCCTCAGGACAGCATTTCGGGTGAGTCCGACTTTGTCATGACCCTTGTGTGAGCTGCCGTGGGAAAACACTGTGCTTTGAATACTTCGAGGACCTCGTACCTGAAGTCACTCTGCCCGAGGAGAAAGTCAGCATCTTACCATGCCGTGTCGCTATCGGCACGCCCAGCACGAACACAGGCCTGGAAGTAAGGCCCCGAGTGGCGGTGCAGAAGCGGAGGCGTGCAGCAGTTTCCATGAGGCAGAGGCCTCGGCTCAGGGCACCTTCAACGGCAGCAGGGTTTTCTGGACACCTAGGAGGCTGGCGCGGGCCCCCTGTTCCCGGCAGGAACACTGAGTACCGCCAGGCCCACCTGGGTCTGCTAAGCAACATCCAGGCCCGTAGCCCTTTAGAGCCCCTCTGTGTATGCCGATCGTAGGGAAACGCGCTGCACTCCCCTTGGGAGCAGCGTAAGGTACTCAGCACTCGCACACGTTCACGGACACCGTTCTGGCACCTCCCACATGGCGTCGAAGTCTTACGCATTACCCTAGGCTGAGCTGAACTCAGAGAAACCCTCTGCTTCGCATTCCACCTAGGACCTCCTGCCTGAAGTCCCCGAGCCTCCCAGAGAGAGTCGGCTTGCGTTCTTACTGCCATGTACGTCCCCTTCCTCCTGTGGCACTGCAGGCTTTGAATAGCCACAGGCCCAGAGGAGCAGCTACGGCGTTCCTTGGTTGAGGCAGTTCGTTTGACGCAGAAAACCCTACTTCGAGAAGTTGATTCAGGGAAGGAAACTCAGGGTGACCTGTGTCTCTTTGGGCTTGTGAGAAACCACGGGGATGTCTGCTGAGTGCGCCCACGGAAACGGGGTCCTGCTGCAAGTAGCCTTGCTTTCCCGTTTGGAAGGCTGCGTTCATGCTGCCTTGAAGCTACCTGACATTCCCTGCTCTCGACAGGCCTGTTAGCCCTGTCAGAGTGCTTCGGGGAACGTTATGAGTCTGCTCTGTCTAAACCAGGTGCTTCCATGGCCGCGTCTCTGGTCCGCCTGCCAAGCTCTAGAGCTAGAGGGAACCTCAACGTGACAAGTTGCCTCCAGCGTAGGCCCCTAGTAGCCGTGCAGAAAGGGAGGCAGGCAGCTGTCTCCATGAGTTCTCAGTAGCTTAGAGGCTTTATTTTAAAGGAAGTAGTACACTTTGGAGGACTCCTAGGCCTCTCGGGTATGCACCACTTTCCCTCCAAGTTCACCGAGTACCTCCAGAACCCTGTGGGGCGGCTGAGCAACTTCGAGGCCCATTGGTTGACCACACCCACCACCCGCGGAGGCCCTCTGTGCGTGCCGCGCGATGGGCTACACACTGGACGTCCCGCGAGGAGCGCTACATTTCCAGAGCCCTCGAACAGCCTCAGGACAGCATTTCGGGTGAGTCCGACTTTGTCATGGCCCTTGTGTGAGCTGCCGTGGGAAAGCACTGTGCTTTGAATACATTGAGGACCTCTACCTGAAGTCACTCTGCCCGAGGAGAAAGTCAGCATCTTACCATGCCGTGTCGCTAACGGCACGCACAGCACGAACACAGGCCTGGAAGTAAGGCCCCGAGTGGCGGTGCAGAAGCGGAGGCGTGCAGCAGTTTCCATGAGGCGGAGGCCACGGCTCTGGGCACCTTCAACGGCAGCAGGGTTTTCTGGACACCTAGGAGGCTGGCACGGGCCCCCTGTTCCCGGCAGGAACACTGAGTACCGCCAGGCCCACCTGGGTCTGCTAAGGAACATCCAGGCCCGTAGCCCTTTAGAGCTCCTCTGTGTATGCCCAGCGTAGGGAAACGCGCTGCACTCTCCTTGGGAGCAGCTTAAGGTACTCAGCACTCGCACACGTTCACGGACACCTTTCTGGCACGTCCCACATGGCGTCGAAGTCTTACGCATTACCCTAGGCTGAGCTGAACTCAGAGAAACCCTCGGCTTCGCAGTCCACCTAGGACGTCCTGCCTGAAGTCACCATGCCTCCCAGAGAGAGTCGGCTTGCGTTCTTACTGCCATGTACGTCCCCTTCCTCCTGTGGCACTGCAGGCTTTGAATAGCCACAGGCCCAGAGGAGCAGCTACGGCGTTCCTTGGTTGAAGCAGTTCGCTTGATGCAGAACACCCTACTTCGAGAAGTTGATTCAGGGAAGGAAACTCAGGGTGACCTGTGTCTCTTTGGGCTTGTGAGAAACCACGGGGATGTCTGCTGAGTGCGCCCACGGAAACGGGGGCCTGCTGCAAGTAGCCTTGCTTTCCCGTTTGGAGGCTGCGTTCATGCTGCCTTGAAGCTACCTGACATTCCCTGCTCTCGACAGGCCTGTTAGCCCTGTCAGAGTGCTTCAGGGAACGTTATGAGTCTGCTCTGTCTAAACCAGGTGCTTCCATGGCCGCGGCTCTGGTCCGCCTGCCAAGCTCTAGAGCTAGAGGGAACCTCAACGTGACAAGTTGCCTCCAGCGTAGGCCCCTAGTAGCCGTGCAGAAAGGGAGGCAGGCAGCTGTCTCCATGAGTTCTCAGTCGCTTAGAGGCTTTATTTTAAAGGAAATAGTACACTTTGGAGGACTCCTAGGCCTCTCTGGTATGCACCACTTTCCCTCCAAGTTCACCGAGTACCTCCAGATCCCTGTGGGGCGGCTGAGCACTTCGAGGCCCATTGGTTGAACCCCCCCACCCGCGGAGGCCCTCTGTGCGTGCCGCGCGATGGGCTACACACTGGACGTCCCGCGAGGAGCGCTACATTTCCAGAGCCCTCGAACAGCCTCAGGACAGCATTTCGGGTGAGTCCGACTTTGTCATGGCCCTTGTGTGAGCTGCCGTGGGAAAGCACTGTGCTTTGAATACATTGAGGACCTCTACCTGAAGTCACTCTGCCCGAGGAGAAAGTCAGCATCTTACCATGCCGTGTCGCTAACGGCACGCCCAGCACGAACACAGGCCTGGAAGTAAGGCCCCGAGTGGCGGTGCAGAAGCGGAGGCGTGCAGCAGTTTCCATGAGGCGGAGGCCTCGGCTCTGGGCACCTTCAACGGCAGCAGGGTTTTCTGGACACCTAGGAGGCTGGCGCGGGCCCCCTGTTCCCGGCAGGAACACTGAGTACCGCCAGGCCCACCTGGGTCTGCTAAGCAACATCCAGGCCCGTAGCCCTTTAGAGCCCCTCTGTGTATGCCGATCGTAGGGAAACGCGCTGCACTCCCCTTGGGAGCAGCGTAAGGTACTCAGCACTCGCACACGTTCACGGACACCGTTCTGGCACGTCCCACATGGCGTCGAAGTCTTACGCATTACCCTAGGCTGAGCTGAACTCAGAGAAACCCTCGGCTTCGCAGTCCACCTAGGACCTCCTGCCTGAAGTCCCCGAGCCTCCCAGAGAGAGTCGGCTTGCGTTCTTACTGCCATGTACGTCCCCTTCCTCCTGTGGCACTGCAGGCTTTGAATAGCCACAGGCCCAGAGGAGCAACTACGGCGTTCCTTGGTTGAGGCAGTTCGCTTGACGCAGAACACCCTACTTCGAGAAGTTGATTCAGGGAAGGAAACTCAGGGTGACCTGTGTCTCTTTGGGCTTGTGAGAAACCACGGGGATGTCTGCTGAGTGCGCCCACGGAAACGGGGGCCTGCTGCAAGTAGCCTTGCTTTCCCGTTTGGAGGCTGCGTTCATGCTGCCTTGAAGCTACCTGACATTCCCTGCTCTCGACAGGCCTGTTAGCCCTGTCCGAGTGCTTCGGGGACCGTTATGAGTCTGCTCTGTCTAAACCAGGTGCTTCCATGGCCGCGGCTCTGGTCCGCCTGCCACGCTCTAGAGCTAGAGGGAACCTCAACGTGACAAGTTGCCTCCAGCGTAGGCCCCTAGTAGCCGTGCAGAAAGGGAGGCAGGCAGCTGTCTCCATGAGTTCTCAGTCGCTTAGAGGCTTTATTTTAAAGGAAGTAGTACACTTTGGAGGACTCCTAGGCCCCTCGGGTATGCATCACTTTCCCTCCAAGTTCACCGAGTACCTCCAGATCCCTGTGGGGCGGCTGAGCACTTCGAGGCCCATTGGTTGAACCCCCCCACCCGCGGAGGCCCTCTGTGCGTGCCGCGCGATGGGCTACACACTGGACCTCCCACGAGGAGCGCTACATTTCCAGAGCCCTCGAACAGCCTCAGGACAGCATTTCGGGTGAGTCCGACTTTGTCATGGCCCTTGTGTGAGCTGCCGTGGGAAAACACTGTGCTTTGAATACTTCGAGGACCTCGTACCTGAAGTCACTCTGCCCGAGGAGAAAGTCAGCATCTTACCATGCCGTGTCGCTAACGGCACGCCCAGCACGAACACAGGCCTGGAAGTAAGGCCCCGAGTGGCGGTGCAGAAGCGGAGGCGTGCAGCAGTTTCCATGAGGCGGAGGCCACGGCTCTGGGCACCTTCAACGGCAGCAGGGTTTTCTGGACACCTAGGAGGCTGGCACGGGCCCCCTGTTCCCGGCAGGAACACTGAGTACCGCCAGGCCCACCTGGGTCTGCTAAGGAACATCCAGGCCCGTAGCCCTTTAGAGCTCCTCTGTGTATGCCCAGCGTAGGGAAACGCGCTGCACTCTCCTTGGGAGCAGCTTAAGGTACTCAGCACTCGCACACGTTCACGGACACCTTTCTGGCACGTCCCACATGGCGTCGAAGTCTTACGCATTACCCTAGGCTGAGCTGAACTCAGAGAAACCCTCGGCTTCGCAGTCCACCTAGGACGTCCTGCCTGAAGTCACCATGCCTCCCAGAGAGAGTCGGCTTGCGTTCTTACTGCCATGTACGTCCCCTTCCTCCTGTGGCACTGCAGGCTTTGAATAGCCACAGGCCCAGAGGAGCAGCTACGGCGTTCCTTGGTTGAAGCAGTTCGCTTGATGCAGAACACCCTACTTCGAGAAGTTGATTCAGGGAAGGAAACTCAGGGTGACCTGTGTCTCTTTGGGCTTGTGAGAAACCACGGGGATGTCTGCTGAGTGCGCCCACGGAAACGGGGGCCTGCTGCAAGTAGCCTTGCTTTCCCGTTTGGAGGCTGCGTTCATGCTGCCTTGAAGCTACCTGACATTCCCTGCTCTCGACAGGCCTGTTAGCCCTGTCAGAGTGCTTCAGGGAACGTTATGAGTCTGCTCTGTCTAAACCAGGTGCTTCCATGGCCGCGGCTCTGGTCCGCCTGCCAAGCTCTAGAGCTAGAGGGAACCTCAACGTGACAAGTTGCCTCCAGCGTAGGCCCCTAGTAGCCGTGCAGAAAGGGAGGCAGGCAGCTGTCTCCATGAGTTCTCAGTCGCTTAGAGGCTTTATTTTAAAGGAAATAGTACACTTTGGAGGACTCCTAGGCCTCTCTGGTATGCACCACTTTCCCTCCAAGTTCACCGAGTACCTCCAGACCCCTGTGGGGCGGCTGAGCACTTCGAGGCCCATTGGTTGAACCCCCCCACCCGCGGAGGCCCTCTGTGCGTGCCGCGCGATGGGCTACACACTGGACGTCCCGCGAGGAGCGCTACATTTCCAGAGCCCTCGAACAGCCTCAGGACAGCATTTCGGGTGAGTCCGACTTTGTCATGGCCCTTGTGTGAGCTGCCGTGGGAAAGCACTGTGCTTTGAATACATTGAGGACCTCTACCTGAAGTCACTCTGCCCGAGGAGAAAGTCAGCATCTTACCATGCCGTGTCGCTAACGGCACGCCCAGCACGAACACAGGCCTGGAAGTAAGGCCCCGAGTGGCGGTGCAGAAGCGGAGGCGTGCAGCAGTTTCCATGAGGCGGAGGCCTCGGCTCTGGGCACCTTCAACGGCAGCAGGGTTTTCTGGACACCTAGGAGGCTGGCGCGGGCCCCCTGTTCCCGGCAGGAACACTGAGTACCGCCAGGCCCACCTGGGTCTGCTAAGCAACATCCAGGCCCGTAGCCCTTTAGAGCCCCTCTGTGTATGCCGATCGTAGGGAAACGCGCTGCACTCCCCTTGGGAGCAGCGTAAGGTACTCAGCACTCGCACACGTTCACAGACACCGTTCTGGCACGTCCCACATGGCGTCGAAGTCTTACGCATTACCCTAGGCTGAGCTGAACTCAGAGAAACCCTCGGCTTCGCAGTCCACCTAGGACCTCCTGCCTGAAGTCCCCGAGCCTCCCAGAGAGAGTCGGCTTGCGTTCTTACTGCCATGTACGTCCCCTTCCTCCTGTGGCACTGCAGGCTTTGAATAGCCACAGGCCCAGAGGAGCAACTACGGCGTTCCTTGGTTGAGGCAGTTCGCTTGACGCAGAACACCCTACTTCGAGAAGTTGATTCAGGGAAGGAAACTCAGGGTGACCTGTGTCTCTTTGGGCTTGTGAGAAACCACGGGGATGTCTGCTGAGTGCGCCCACGGAAACGGGGGCCTGCTGCAAGTAGCCTTGCTTTCCCGTTTGGAGGCTGCGTTCATGCTGCCTTGAAGCTACCTGACATTCCCTGCTCTCGACAGGCCTGTTAGCCCTGTCCGAGTGCTTCGGGGACCGTTATGAGTCTGCTCTGTCTAAACCAGGTGCTTCCATGGCCGCGGCTCTGGTCCGCCTGCCACGCTCTAGAGCTAGAGGGAACCTCAACGTGACAAGTTGCCTCCAGCGTAGGCCCCTAGTAGCCGTGCAGAAAGGGAGGCAGGCAGCTGTCTCCATGAGTTCTCAGTCGCTTAGAGGCTTTATTTTAAAGGAAGTAGTACACTTTGGAGGACTCCTAGGCCCCTCGGGTATGCATCACTTTCCCTCCAAGTTCACCGAGTACCTCCAGATCCCTGTGGGGCGGCTGAGCACTTCGAGGCCCATTGGTTGAACCCCCCCACCCGCGGAGGCCCTCTGTGCGTGCCGCGCGATGGGCTACACACTGGACCTCCCACGAGGAGCGCTACATTTCCAGAGCCCTCGAACAGCCTCAGGACAGCATTTCGGGTGAGTCCGACTTTGTCATGGCCCTTGTGTGAGCTGCCGTGGGAAAACACTGTGCTTTGAATACTTCGAGGACCTCGTACCTGAAGTCACTCTGCCCGAGGAGAAAGTCAGCATCTTACCATGCCGTGTCGCTAACGGCACGCCCAGCACGAACACAGGCCTGGAAGTAAGGCCCCGAGTGGCGGTGCAGAAGCGGAGGCGTGCAGCAGTTTCCATGAGGCGGAGGCCTCGGCTCTGGGCACCTTCAACGGCAGCAGGGTTTTCTGGACACCTAGGAGGCTGGCACGGGCCCCCTGTTCCCGGCAGGAACACTGAGTACCGCCAGGCCCACCTGGGTCTGCTAAGGAACATCCAGGCCCGTAGCCCTTTAGAGCTCCTCTGTGTATGCCCAGCGTAGGGAAACGCGCTGCACTCTCCTTGGGAGCAGCTTAAGGTACTCAGCACCCGCACACGTTCACGGACACCGTTCTGGCACGTCCCACATGGCGTCGAAGTCTTACGCATTACCCTAGGCTGAGCTGAACTCAGAGAAACCCTCGGCTTCGCAGTCCACCTAGGAACTCCTGCCTGAAGTCACCGTGCCTCCCAGAGAGAGTCGGCTTGCGTTCTTACTGCCATGTACGTCCCCTTCCTCCTGTGGCACTGCAGGCTTTGAATAGCCACAGGCCCAGAGGAGCAGCTACGGCGTTCCTTGGTTGAAGCAGTTCGCTTGATGCAGAACACCCTACTTCGAGAAGTTGATTCAGGGAAGGAAACTCAGGGTGACCTGTGTCTCTTTGGGCTTGTGAGAAACCACGGGGATGTCTGCTGAGTGCGCCCACGGAAACGGGGGCCTGCTGCAAGTAGCCTTGCTTTCCCGTTTGGAGGCTGCGTTCATGCTGCCTTGAAGCTACCTGACATTCCCTGCTCTCGACAGGCCTGTTAGCCCTGTCAGAGTGCTTCGGGGAACGTTATGAGTCTGCTCTGTCTAAACCAGGTGCTTCCATGGCCGCGGCTCTGGTCCGCCTGCCAAGCTCTAGAGCTAGAGGGAACCTCAACGTGACAAGTTGCCTCCAGCGTAGGCCCCTAGTAGCCGTGCAGAAAGGGAGGCAGGCAGCTGTCTCCATGAGTTCTCAGTCGCTTAGAGGCTTTATTTTAAAGGAAATAGTACACTTTGGAGGACTCCTAGGCCTCTCTGGTATGCACCACTTTCCCTCCAAGTTCACCGAGTACCTCCAGACCCCTGTGGGGCGGCTGAGCACTTCGAGGCCCATTGGTTGAACCCCCCCACCCGCGGAGGCCCTCTGTGCGTGCCGCGCGATGGGCTACACACTGGACGTCCCGCGAGGAGCGCTACATTTCCAGAGCCCTCGAACAGCCTCAGGACAGCATTTCGGGTGAGTCCGACTTTGTCATGGCCCTTGTGTGAGCTGCCGTGGGAAAGCACTGTGCTTTGAATACTTTGAGGACCTCTACCTGAAGTCACTCTGCCCGAGGAGAAAGTCAGCATCTTACCATGCCGTGTCGCTAACGGCACGCCCAGCACGAACACAGGCCTGGAAGTAAGGCCCCGAGTGGCGGTGCAGAAGCGGAGGCGTGCAGCAGTTTCCATGAGGCGGTGGCCTCGGCTCTGGGCACCTTCAACGGCAGCAGGGTTTTCTGGACACCTAGGAGGCTGGCGCGGGCCCCCTGTTCCCGGCAGGAACACTGAGTACCGCCAGGCCCACCTGGGTCTGCTAAGCAACATCCAGGCCCGTAGCCCTTTAGAGCCCCTCTGTGTATGCCGATCGTAGGGAAACGCGCTGCACTCTCCTTGGGAGCAGCTTAAGGTACTCAGCACTCGCACACGTTCACGGACACCGTTCTGGCACGTCCCACATGGCGTCGAAGTCTTACGCATTACCCTAGGCTGAGCTGAACTCAGAGAAACCCTCGGCTTCGCAGTCCACCTAGGACCTCCTGCCTGAAGTCACCGAGCCTCCCAGAGAGAGTCGGCTTGCGTTCTTACTGCCATGTACGTCCCCTTCCTCCTGTGGCACTGCAGGCTTTGAATAGCCACAGGCCCAGAGGAGCAGCTACGGCGTTCCTTGGTTGAAGCAGTTCGCTTGATGCAGAACACCCTACTTCGAGAAGTTGATTCAGGGAAGGAAACTCAGGGTGACCTGTGTCTCTTTGGGCTTGTGAGAAACCACGGGGATGTCTGCTGAGTGCACCCACGGAAACGGGGGCCTGCTGCAAGTAGCCTTGCTTTCCCGTTTGGAGGCTGCGTTCATGCTGCCTTGAAGCTACCTGACATTCCCTGCTCTCGACAGGCCTGTTAGCCCTGTCAGAGTGCTTCGGGGAACGTTATGAGTCTGCTCTGTCTAAACCAGGTGCTTCCATGGCCGCGGCTCTGGTCCGCCTGCCAAGCTCTAGAGCTAGAGGGAACCTCAACGTGACAAGTAACCTCCAGCGTAGGCCCCTAGTAGCCGTGCAGAAAGGGAGGCAGGCAGCTGTCTCCATGAGTTCTCAGTCGCTTAGAGGCTTTATTTTAAAGGAAATAGTACACTTTGGAGGACTCCTAGGCCTCTCTGGTATGCACCACTTTCCCTCCAAGTTCACCGAGTACCTCCAGACCCCTGTGGGGCGGCTGAGCACTTCGAGGCCCATTGGTTGAACCCCCCCACCCGCGGAGGCCCTCTGTGCGTGCCGCGCGATGGGCTACACACTGGACGTCCCGCGAGGAGCGCTACATTTCCAGAGCCCTCGAACAGCCTCAGGACAGCATTTCGGGTGAGTCCGACTTTGTCATGGCCCTTGTGTGAGCTGCCGTGGGAAAGCACTGTGCTTTGAATACATTGAGGACCTCTACCTGAAGTCACTCTGCCCGAGGAGAAAGTCAGCATCTTACCATGCCGTGTCGCTAACGGCACGCCCAGCACGAACAGGCCTGGAAGTAAGGCCCCGAGTGGCGGTGCAGAAGTGGAGGCGTGCAGCAGTTTCCATGAGGCGGAGGCCTCGGCTCTGGGCACCTTCAACGGCAGCAGGGTTTTCTGGACACCTAGGAGGCTGGCGCGGGCCCCCTGTTCCCGGCAGGAACACTGAGTACCGCCAGGCCCACCTGGGTCTGCTAAGCAACATCCAGGCCCGTAGCCCTTTAGAGCCCCTCTGTGTATGCCGATCGTAGGGAAACGCGCTGCACTACCCTTGGGAGCAGCGTAAGGTACTCAGCACTCGCACACGTTCACGGACACCGTTCTGGCACGTCCCACATGGCGTCGAAGTCTTACGCATTACCCTAGGCTGAGCTGAACTCAGAGAAACCCTCGGCTTCGCAGTCCACCTAGGACCTCCTGCCTGAAGTCCCCGAGCCTCCCAGAGAGAGTCGGCTTGCGTTCTTACTGCCATGTACGTCCCCTTCCTCCTGTGGCACTGCAGGCTTTGAATAGCCACAGGCCCAGAGGAGCAGCTACGGCGTTCCTTGGTTGAGGCAGTTCGCTTGACGCAGAACACCCTACTTCGAGAAGTTGATTCAGGGAAGGAAACTCAGGGTGACCTGTGTCTCTTTGGGCTTGTGAGAAACCACGGGGATGTCTGCTGAGTGCGCCCACGGAAACGGGGGCCTGCTGCAAGTAGCCTTGCTTTCCCGTTTGGAGGCTGCGTTCATGCTGCCTTGAAGCTACCTGACATTCCCTGCTCTCGACAGGCCTGTTAGCCCTGTCCGAGTGCTTCGGGGAACGTTATGAGTCTGCTCTGTCTAAACCAGGTGCTTCCATGGCCGCGGCTCTGATCCGCCTGCCACGCTCTAGAGCTAGAGGGAACCTCAACGTGACAAGTTGCCTCCAGCGTAGGCCCCTAGTAGCCGTGCAGAAAGGGAGGCAGGCAGCTGTCTCCATGAGTTCTCAGTCGCTTAGAGGCTTTATTTTAAAGGAAGTAGTACACTTTGGAGGACTCCTAGGCCCCTCGGGTATGCATCACTTTCCCTCCAAGTTCACCGAGTACCTCCAGATCCCTGTGGGGCGGCTGAGCACTTCGAGGCCCATTGGTTGAACCCCCCCACCCGCGGAGGCCCTCTGTGCGTGCCGCGCGATGGGCTACACACTGGACCTCCCGCGAGGAGCGCTACATTTCCAGAGCCCTCGAACAGCCTCAGGACAGCATTTCGGGTGAGTCCGACTTTGTCATGGCCCTTGTGTGAGCTGCCGTGGGAAAACACTGTGCTTTGAATACTTCGAGGACCTCGTACCTGAAGTCACTCTGCCCGAGGAGAAAGTCAGCATCTTACCATGCCGTGTCGCTAACGGCACGCCCAGCACGAACACAGGCCTGGAAGTAAGGCCCCGAGTGGCGGTGCAGAAGCGGAGGCGTGCAGCAGTTTCCATGAGGCGGAGGCCTCGGCTCTCGGCACCTTCAACGGCAGCAGGGTTTTCTGGACACCTAGGAGGCTGGCACGGGCCCCCTGTTCCCGGCAGGAACACTGAGTACCGCCAGGCCCACCTGGGTCTGCTAAGGAACATCCAGGCCCGTAGCCCTTTAGAGCTCCTCTGTGTATGCCCAGCGTAGGGAAACGTGCTGCACTCTCCTTGGGAGCAGCTTAAGGTACTCAGCACTCGCACACGTTCACGGACACCGTTCTGGCACGTCCCACATGGCGTCGAAGTCTTACGCATTACCCTAGGCTGAGCTGAACTCAGAGAAACCCTCGGCTTCGCAGTCCACCTAGGAACTCCTGCCTGAAGTCACCGTGCCTCCCAGAGAGAGTCGGCTTGCGTTCTTACTGCCATGTACGTCCCCTTCCTCCTGTGGCACTGCAGGCTTTGAATAGCCACAGGCCCAGAGGAGCAGCTACGGCGTTCTTTGCTTGAAGCAGTTCGCTTGATGCAGAACACCCTACTTCGAGAAGTTGATTCAGGGAAGGAAACTCAGGGTGACCTGTGTCTCTTTGGGCTTGTGAGAAACCACGGGGATGTCTGCTGAGTGCGCCCACGGAAACGGGGGCCTGCTGCAAGTAGCCTTGCTTTCCCGTTTGGAGGCTGCGTTCATGCTGCCTTGAAGCTACCTGACATTCCCTGCTCTCGACAGGCCTGTTAGCCCTGTCAGAGTGCTTCGGGGAACGTTATGAGTCTGCTCTGTCTAAACCAGGTGCTTCCATGGCCGCGGCTCTGGTCCGCCTGCCAAGCTCTAGAGCTAGAGGGAACCTCAACGTGACAAGTTGCCTCCAGCGTAGGCCCCTAGTAGCCGTGCAGAAAGGGAGGCAGGCAGCTGTCTCCATGAGTTCTCAGTCGCTTAGAGGCTTTATTTTAAAGGAAGTAGTACACTTTGGAGGACTCCTAGGCCCCTCGGGTATGCATCACTTTCCCTCCAAGTTCACCGAGTACCTCCAGATCCCTGTGGGGCGGCTGAGCACTTCGAGGCCCATTGGTTGAACCCCCCGACCCGCGGAGGCCCTCTGTGCGTGCCGCGCGATGGGCTACACACTGGACGTCCCGCGAGGAGCGCTACATTTCCAGAGCCCTCGAACAGCCTCAGGACAGCATTTCGGGTGAGTCCGACTTTGTCATGGCCCTTGTGTGAGCTGCCGTGGGAAAACACTGTGCTTTGAATACTTCGAGGACCTCTACCTGAAGTCACTCTGCCCGAGGAGAAAGTCAGCATCTTACCATGCCGTGTCGCTAACGGCACGCCCAGCACGAACACAGGCCTGGAAGTAAGGCCCCGAGTGGCGGTGCAGAAGCGGAGGCGTGCAGCAGTTTCCATGAGGCGGAGGCCTCGGCTCTGGGCACCTTCAACGGCAGCAGGGTTTTCTGGACACCTAGGAGGCTGGCGCGGGCCCCCTGTTCCCGGCAGGAACACTGAGTACCGCCAGGCCCACCTGGGTCTGCTAAGCAACATCCAGGCCCGTAGCCCTTTAGAGCCCCTCTGTGTATGCCGATCGTAGGGAAACGCGCTGCACTCCCCTTGGGAGCAGCGTAAGGTACTCAGCACTCGCACACGTTCACGGACACCGTTCTGGCACGTCCCACATGGCGTCGAAGTCTTACGCATTACCCTAGGCTGAGCTGAACTCAGAGAAACCCTCGGCTTCGCAGTCCACCTAGGACCTCCTGCCTGAAGTCCCCGAGCCTCCCAGAGAGAGTCGGCTTGCGTTCTTACTGCCATGTACGTCCCCTTCCTCCTGTGGCACTGCAGGCTTTGAATAGCCACAGGCCCAGAGGAGCAGCTACGGCGTTCCTTGGTTGAGGCAGTTCGCTTGACGCAGAACACCCTACTTCGAGAAGTTGATTCAGGGAAGGAAACTCAGGGTGACCTGTGTCTCTTTGGGCTTGTGAGAAACCACGGGGATGTCTGCTGAGTGCGCCCACGGAAACGGGGGCCTGCTGCAAGTAGCCTTGCTTTCCCGTTTGGAGGCTGCGTTCATGCTGCCTTGAAGCTACCTGACATTCCCTGCTCTCGACAGGCCTGTTAGCCCTGTCAGAGTGCTTCGGGGAACGTTATGAGTCTGCTCTGTCTAAACCAGGTGCTTCCATGGCCGCGGCTCTGGTCCGCCTGCCAAGCTCTAGAGCTAGAGGGAACCTCAACGTGACAAGTTGCCTCCAGCGTAGGCCCCTAGTAGCCGTGCAGAAAGGGAGGCAGGCAGCTGTCTCCATGAGTTCTCAGTCGCTTAGAGACTTTATTTTAAAGGAAGTAGTACACTTTGGAGGACTCCTAGGCCCCTCGGGTATGCATCACTTTCCCTCCAAGTTCACCGAGTACCTCCAGATCCCTGTGGGGCGGCTGAGCACTTCGAGGCCCATTGCTTGAACCCCCCGACCCGCGGAGGCCCTCTGTGCGTGCCGCGCGATGGGCTACACCCTGGACCTCCCGCGAGGAGCGCTACATTTCCAGAGCCCTCGAACAGCCTCAGGACAGCATTTCGGGTGAGTCCGACTTTGTCATGGCCCTTGTGTGAGCTGCCGTGGGAAAACACTGTGCTTTGAATACTTCGAAGACCTCGTACCTGAAGTCACTCTGCCCGAGGAGAAAGTCAGCATCTTACCATGCCGTGTCGCTAACGGCACGCCCAGCACGAACACAGGCCTGGAAGTAAGGCCCCGAGTGGCGGTGCAGAAGCGGAGGCGTGCAGCAGTTTCCATGAGGCGGAGGCCTCGGCTCTGGGCACCTTCAACGGCAGCAGGGTTTTCTGGACACCTAGGAGGCTGGCGCGGGCCCCCTGTTCCCGGCAGGAACACTGAGTACCGCCAGGCCCACCTGGGTCTGCTAAGCAACATCCAGGCCCGTAGCCCTTTAGAGCCCCTCTGTGTATGCCGATCGTAGGGAAACGCGCTGCACTCCCCTTGGGAGCAGCGTAAGGTACTCAGCACTCGCACACGTTCACGGACACCGTTCTGGCACGTCCCACATGGCGTCGAAGTCTTACGCATTACCCTAGGCTGAGCTGAACTCAGAGAAACCCTCGGCTTCGCAGTCCACCTAGGACCTCCTGCCTGAAGTCCCCGAGCCTCCCAGAGAGAGTCGGCTTGCGTTCTTACTGCCATGTACGTCCCCTTCCTCCTGTGGCACTGCAGGCTTTGAATAGCCACAGGCCCAGAGGAGCAGCTACGGCGTTCCTTGGTTGAGGCAGTTCGCTTGACGCAGAACACCCTACTTCGAGAAGTTGATTCAGGGAAGGAAACTCAGGGTGACCTGTGTCTCTTTGGGCTTGTGAGAAACCACGGGGATGTCTGCTGAGTGCGCCCACGGAAACGGGGGCCTGCTGCAAGTAGCCTTGCTTTCCCGTTTGGAGGCTGCGTTCATGCTGCCTTGAAGCTACCTGACATTCCCTGCTCTCGACAGGCCTGTTAGCCCTGTCAGAGTGCTTCGGGGAACGTTATGAGTCTGCTCTGTCTAAACCAGGTGCTTCCATGGCCGCGGCTCTGGTCCGCCTGCCAAGCTCTAGAGCTAGAGGGAACCTCAACGTGACAAGTTGCCTCCAGCGTAGGCCCCTAGTAGCCGTGCAGAAAGGGAGGCAGGCAGCTGTCTCCATGAGTTCTCAGTCGCTTAGAGGCTTTATTTTAAAGGAAGTAGTACACTTTGGAGGACTCCTAGGCCCCTCGGGTATGCATCACTTTCCCTCCAAGTTCACCGAGTACCTCCAGATCCCTGTGGGGCGGCTGAGCACTTCGAGGCCCATTGGTTGAACCCCCCCACCCGCGGAGGCCCTCTGTGCGTGCCGCGCGATGGGCTACACACTGGACGTCCCGCGAGGAGCGCTACATTTCCAGAGCCCTCGAACAGCCTCAGGACAGCATTTCGGGTGAGTCCGACTTTGTCATGGCCCTTGTGTGAGCTGCCGTGGGAAAGCACTGTGCTTTGAATACATTGAGGACCTCTACCTGAAGTCACTCTGCCCGAGGAGAAAGTCAGCATCTTACCATGCCGTGTCGCTAACGGCACGCCCAGCACGAACACAGGCCTGGAAGTAAGGCCCCGAGTGGCGGTGCAGAAGCGGAGGCGTGCAGCAGTTTCCATGAGGCGGAGGCCTCGGCTCTGGGCACCTTCAACGGCAGCAGGGTTTTCTGGACACCTAGGAGGCTGGCGCGGGCCCCCTGTTCCCGGCAGGAACACTGAGTACCGCCAGGCCCACCTGGGTCTGCTAAGCAACATCCAGGCCCGTAGCCCTTTAGAGCCCCTCTGTGTATGCCGATCGTAGGGAAACGCGCTGCACTCCCCTTGGGAGCAGCGTAAGGTACTCAGCACTCGCACACGTTCACGGACACCGTTCTGGCACGTCCCACATGGCGTCGAAGTCTTACGCATTACCCTAGGCTGAGCTGAACTCAGAGAAACCCTTGGCTTCGCAGTCCACCTAGGACCTCCTGCCTGAAGTCCCCGAGCCTCCCAGAGAGAGTCGGCTTGCGTTCTTACTGCCATGTACGTCCCCTTCCTCCTGTGGCACTGCAGGCTTTGAATAGCCACAGGCCCAGAGGAGCAGCTACGGCGTTCCTTGGTTGAGGCAGTTCGCTTGACGCAGAACACCCTACTTCGAGAAGTTGATTCAGGGAAGGAAACTCAGGGTGACCTGTGTCTCTTTGGGCTTGTGAGAAACCACGGGGATGTCTGCTGAGTGCGCCCACGGAAACGGGGGCCTGCTGCAAGTAGCCTTGCTTTCCCGTTTGGAGGCTGCGTTCATGCTGCCTTGAAGCTACCTGACATTCCCTGCTCTCGACAGGCCTGTTAGCCCTGTCAGAGTGCTTCGGGGAACGTTATGAGTCTGCTCTGTCTAAACCAGGTGCTTCCATGGCCGCGGCTCTGGTCCGCCTGCCAAGCTCTAGAGCTAGAGGGAACCTCAACGTGACAAGTTGCCTCCAGCGTAGGCCCCTAGTAGCCGTGCAGAAAGGGAGGCAGGCAGCTGTCTCCATGAGTTCTCAGTCGCTTAGAGGCTTTATTTTAAAGGAAGTAGTACACCTTGGAGGACTCCTAGGCCCCTCGGGTATGCATCACTTTCCCTCCAAGTTCACCGAGTACCTCCAGATCCCTGTGGGGCGGCTGAGCACTTCGAGGCCCATTGGTTGAACCCCCCCACCCGCGGAGGCCCTCTGTGCGTGCCGCGCGATGGGCTACACACTGGACCTCCCGCGAGGAGCGCTACATTTCCAGAGCCCTAGAACAGCCTCAGGACAGCATTTCGGGTGAGTCCGACTTTGTCATGGCCTTTGTGTGAGCTGCCGTGGGAAAACACTGTGCTTTGAATACTTCGAGGACCTCGTACCTGAAGTCACTCTGCCCGAGGAGAAAGTCAGCATCTTACCATGCCGTGTCGCTAACGGCACGCCCAGCACGAACACAGGCCTGGAAGTAAGGCCCCGAGTGGCGGTGCAGAAGCGGAGGCGTGCAGCAGTTTCCATGAGGCGGAGGCCTCGGCTCTGGGCACCTTCAACGGCAGCAGGGTTTTCTGGACACCTAGGAGGCTGGCGCGGGCCCCCTGTTCCCGGCAGGAACACTGAGTACCGCCAGGCCCACCTGGGTCTGCTAAGCAACATCCAGGCCCGTAGCCCTTTAGAGCCCCTCTGTGTATGCCGATCGTAGGGAAACGCGCTGCACTCCCCTTGGGAGCAGTGTAAGGTACTCAGCACTCGCACACGTTCACGGACACCGTTCTGGCACGTCCCACATGGCGTCGAAGTCTTACGCATTACCCTAGGCTGAGCTGAACTCAGAGAAACCCTCGGCTTCGCAGTCCACCTAGGACCTCCTGCCTGAAGTCCCCGAGCCTCCCAGAGAGAGTCGGCTTGCGTTCTTACTGCCATGTACGTCCCCTTCCTCCTGTGGCACTGCAGGCTTTGAATAGCCACAGGCCCAGAGGAGCAGCTACGGCGTTCCTTGGTTGAGGCAGTTCGCTTGACGCAGAACACCCTACTTCGAGAAGTTGATTCAGGGAAGGAAACTCAGGGTGACCTGTGTCTCTTTGGGCTTGTGAGAAACCACGGGGATGTCTGCTGAGTGCGCCCACGGAAACGGGGGCCTGCTGCAAGTAGCCTTGCTTTCCCGTTTGGAGGCTGCGTTCATGCTGCCTTGAAGCTACCTGACATTCCCTGCTCTCGACAGGCCTGTTAGCCCTGTCAGAGTGCTTCGGGGAACGTTATGAGTCTGCTCTGTCTAAACCAGGTGCTTCCATGGCCGCGGCTCTGGTCCGCCTGCCAAGCTCTAGAGCTAGAGGGAACCTCAACGTGACAAGTTGCCTCCAGCGTAGGCCCCTAGTAGCCGTGCAGAAAGGGAGGCAGGCAGCTGTCTCCATGAGTTCTCAGTCGCTTAGAGGCTTTATTTTAAAGGAAGTAGTACACTTTGGAGGACTCCTAGGCCCCTCGGGTATGCATCACTTTCCCTCCAAGTTCACCGAGTACCTCCAGACCCCTGTGGGGCGGCTGAGCACTTCGAGGCCCATTGGTTGAACCCCCCCACCCGCGGAGGCCCTCTGTGCGTGCCGCGCGATGGGCTACACACTGGACCTCCCGCGAGGAGCGCTACATTTCCAGAGCCCTAGAACAGCCTCAGGACAGCATTTCGGGTGAGTCCGACTTTGTCATGGCCCTTGTGTGAGCTGCCGTGGGAAAACACTGTGCTTTGAATACTTCGAGGACCTCGTACCTGAAGTCACTCTGCCCGAGGAGAAAGTCAGCATCTTACCATGCCGTGTCGCTAACGGCACGCCCAGCACGAACACAGGCCTGGAAGTAAGGCCCCGAGTGGCGGTGCAGAAGCGGAGGCGTGCAGCAGTTTCCATGAGGCGGAGGCCTCGGCTCTGGGCACCTTCAACGGCAGCAGGGTTTTCTGGACACCTAGGAGGCTGGCGCGGGCCCCCTGTTCCCGGCAGGAACACTGAGTACCGCCAGGCCCACCTGGGTCTGCTAAGCAACATCCAGGCCCGTAGCCCTTTAGAGCCCCTCTGTGTATGCCGATCGTAGGGAAACGCGCTGCACTCCCCTTGGGAGCAGCGTAAGGTACTCAGCACTCGCACACGTTCACGGACACCGTTCTGGCACGTCCCACATGGCGTCGAAGTCTTACGCATTACCCTAGGCTGAGCTGAACTCAGAGAAACCCTCGGCTTCGCAGTCCACCTAGGACCTCCTGCCTGAAGTCCCCGAGCCTCCCAGAGAGAGTCGGCTTGCGTTCTTACTGCCATGTACGTCCCCTTCCTCCTGTGGCACTGCAGGCTTTGAATAGCCACAGGCCCAGAGGAGCAGCTACGGCGTTCCTTGGTTGAGGCAGTTCGCTTGACGCAGAACACCCTACTTCGAGAAGTTGATTCAGGGAAGGAAACTCAGGGTGACCTGTGTCTCTTTGGGCTTGTGAGAAACCACGGGGATGTCTGCTGAGTGCGCCCACGGAAACGGGGGCCTGCTGCAAGTAGCCTTGCTTTCCCGTTTGGAGGCTGCGTTCATGCTGCCTTGAAGCTACCTGACATTCCCTGCTCTCGACAGGCCTGTTAGCCCTGTCAGAGTGCTTCGGGGAACGTTATGAGTCTGCTCTGTCTAAACCAGGTGCTTCCATGGCCGCGGCTCTGGTCCGCCTGCCAAGCTCTAGAGCTAGAGGGAACCTCAACGTGACAAGTTGCCTCCAGCGAAGGCCCCTAGTAGCCGTGCAGAAAGGGAGGCAGGCAGCTGTCTCCATGAGTTCTCAGTCGCTTAGAGGCTTTATTTTAAAGGAAGTAGTACACTTTGGAGGACTCCTAGGCCCCTCGGGTATGCATCACTTTCCCTCCAAGTTCACCGAGTACCTCCAGATCCCTGTGGGGCGGCTGAGCACTTCGAGGCCCATTGGTTGAACCCCCCCACCCGCGGAGGCCCTCTGTGCGTGCCGCGCGATGGGCTACACACTGGACCTCCCGCGAGGAGCGCTACATTTCCAGAGCCCTCGAACAGCCTCAGGACAGCATTTCGGGTGAGTCCGACTTTGTCATGGCCCTTGTGTGAGCTGCCGTGGGAAAGCACTGTGCTTTGAATACATTGAGGACCTCTACCTGAAGTCACTCTGCCCGAGGAGAAAGTCAGCATCTTACCATGCCGTGTCGCTAACGGCACGCCCAGCACGAACACAGGCCTGGAAGTAAGGCCCCGAGTGGCGGTGCAGAAGCGGAGGCGTGCAGCAGTTTCCATGAGGCGGAGGCCTCGGCTCTGGGCACCTTCAACGGCAGCAGGGTTTTCTGGACACCTAGGAGGCTGGCGCGGGCCCCCTGTTCCCGGCAGGAACACTGAGTACCGCCAGGCCCACCTGGGTCTGCTAAGCAACATCCAGGCCCGTAGCCCTTTAGAGCCCCTCTGTGTATGCCGATCGTAGGGAAACGCGCTGCACTCCCCTTGGGAGCAGCGTAAGGTACTCAGCACTCGCACACGTTCACGGACACCGTTCTGGCACGTCCCACATGGCGTCGAAGTCTTACGCATTACCCTAGGCTGAGCTGAACTCAGAGAAACCCTCGGCTTCGCAGTCCACCTAGGACCTCCTGCCTGAAGTCCCCGAGCCTCCCAGAGAGAGTCGGCTTGCGTTCTTACTGCCATGTACGTCCCCTTCCTCCTGTGGCACTGCAGGCTTTGAATAGCCACAGGCCCAGAGGAGCAGCTACGGCGTTCCTTGGTTGAGGCAGTTCGCTTGACGCAGAACACCCTACTTCGAGAAGTTGATTCAGGGAAGGAAACTCAGGGTGACCTGTGTCTCTTTGGGCTTGTGAGAAACCACGGGGATGTCTGCTGAGTGCGCCCACGGAAACGGGGGCCTGCTGCAAGTAGCCTTGCTTTCCCGTTTGGAGGCTGCGTTCATGCTGCCTTGAAGCTACCTGACATTCCCTGCTCTCGACAGGCCTGTTAGCCCTGTCAGAGTGCTTCGGGGAACGTTATGAGTCTGCTCTGTCTAAACCAGGTGCTTCCATGGCCGCGGCTCTGGTCCGCCTGCCAAGCTCTAGAGCTAGAGGGAACCTCAACGTGACAAGTTGCCTCCAGCGTAGGCCCCTAGTAGCCGTGCAGAAAGGGAGGCAGGCAGCTGTCTCCATGAGTTCTCAGTCGCTTAGAGGCTTTATTTTAAAGGAAGTAGTACACTTTGGAGGACTCCTAGGCCCCTCGGGTATGCATCACTTTCCCTCCAAGTTCACCGAGTACCTCCAGATCCCTGTGGGGCGGCTGAGCACTTCGAGGCCCATTGGTTGAACCCCCCCACCCGCGGAGGCCCTCTGTGCGTGCCGCGCGATGGGCTACACACTGGACCTCCCGCGAGGAGCGCTACATTTCCAGAGCCCTCGAACAGCCTCAGGACAGCATTTCGGGTGAGTCCGACTTTGTCATGGCCCTTGTGTGAGCTGCCGTGGGAAAACACTGTGCTTTGAATACTTCGAGGACCTCGTACCTGAAGTCACTCTGCCCGAGGAGAAAGTCAGCATCTTACCATGCCGTGTCGCTAACGGCACGCCCAGCACGAACACAGGCCTGGAAGTAAGGCCCCGAGTGGCGGTGCAGAAGCGGAGGCGTGCAGCAGTTTCCATGAGGCGGAGGCCTCGGCTCTGGGCACCTTCAACGGCAGCAGGGTTTTCTGGACACCTAGGAGGCTGGCGCGGGCCCCCTGTTCCCGGCAGGAACACTGAGTACCGCCAGGCCCACCTGGGTCTGCTAAGCAACATCCAGGCCCGTAGCCCTTTAGAGCCCCTCTGTGTATGCCGATCGTAGGGAAACGCGCTGCACTCCCCTTGGGAGCAGCGTAAGGTACTCAGCACTCGCACACGTTCACGGACACCGTTCTGGCACGTCCCACATGGCGTCGAAGTCTTACGCATTACCCTAGGCTGAGCTGAACTCAGAGAAACCCTCGGCTTCGCAGTCCACCTAGGACCTCCTGCCTGAAGTCCCCGAGCCTCCCAGAGAGAGTCGGCTTGCGTTCTTACTGCCATGTACGTCCCCTTCCTCCTGTGGCACTGCAGGCTTTGAATAGCCACAGGCCCAGAGGAGCAGCTACGGCGTTCCTTGGTTGAGGCAGTTCGCTTGACGCAGAACACCCTACTTCGAGAAGTTGATTCAGGGAAGGAAACTCAGGGTGACCTGTGTCTCTTTGGGCTTGTGAGAAACCACGGGGATGTCTGCTGAGTGCGCCCACGGAAACGGGGGCCTGCTGCAAGTAGCCTTGCTTTCCCGTTTGGAGGCTGCGTTCATGCTGCCTTGAAGCTACCTGACATTCCCTGCTCTCGACAGGCCTGTTAGCCCTGTCAGAGTGCTTCGGGGAACGTTATGAGTCTGCTCTGTCTAAACCAGGTGCTTCCATGGCCGCGGCTCTGGTCCGCCTGCCAAGCTCTAGAGCTAGAGGGAACCTCAACGTGACAAGTTGCCTCCAGCGTAGGCCCCTAGTAGCCGTGCAGAAAGGGAGGCAGGCAGCTGTCTCCATGAGTTCTCAGTCGCTTAGAGGCTTTATTTTAAAGGAAGTAGTACACTTTGGAGGACTCCTAGGCCCCTCGGGTATGCATCACTTTCCCTCCAAGTTCACCGAGTACCTCCAGATCCCTGTGGGGCGGCTGAGCACTTCGAGGCCCATTGGTTGAACCCCCCCACCCGCGGAGGCCCTCTGTGCGTGCCGCGCGATGGGCTACACACTGGACGTCCCGCGAGGAGCGCTACATTTCCAGAGCCCTCGAACAGCCTCAGGACAGCATTTCGGGTGAGTCCGACTTTGTCATGGCCCTTGTGTGAGCTGCCGTGGGAAAACACTGTGCTTTGAATACTTCGAGGACCTCGTACCTGAAGTCACTCTGCCCGAGGAGAAAGTCAGCATCTTACCATGCCGTGTCGCTAACGGCACGCCCAGCACGAACACAGGCCTGGAAGTAAGGCCCCGAGTGGCGGTGCAGAAGCGGAGGCGTGCAGCAGTTTCCATGAGGCGGAGGCCTCGGCTCTGGGCACCTTCAACGGCAGCAGGGTTTTCTGGACACCTAGGAGGCTGGCGCGGGCCCCCTGTTCCCGGCAGGAACACTGAGTACCGCCAGGCCCACCTGGGTCTGCTAAGCAACATCCAGGCCCGTAGCCCTTTAGAGCCCCTCTGTGTATGCCGATCGTAGGGAAACGCGCTGCACTCCCCTTGGGAGCAGCGTAAGGTACTCAGCACTCGCACACGTTCACGGACACCGTTCTGGCACGTCCCACATGGCGTCGAAGTCTTACGCATTACCCTAGGCTGAGCTGAACTCAGAGAAACCCTCGGCTTCGCAGTCCACCTAGGACCTCCTGCCTGAAGTCACCGTGCCTCCCAGAGAGAGTCGGCTTGCGTTCTTACTGCCATGTACGTCCCCTTCCTCCTGTGGCACTGCAGGCTTTGAATAGCCACAGGCCCAGAGGAGCAGCTACGGCGTTCCTTGGTTGAGGCAGTTCGCTTGACGCAGAACACCCTACTTCGAGAAGTTGATTCAGGGAAGGAAACTCAGGGTGACCTGTGTCTCTTTGGGCTTGTGAGAAACCACGGGGATGTCTGCTGAGTGCGCCCACGGAAACGGGGGCCTGCTGCAAGTAGCCTTGCTTTCCCGTTTGGAGGCTGCGTTCATGCTGCCTTGAAGCTACCTGACATTCCCTGCTCTCGACAGGCCTGTTAGCCCTGTCAGAGTGCTTCGGGGAACGTTATGAGTCTGCTCTGTCTAAACCAGGTGCTTCCATGGCCGCGGCTCTGGTCCGCCTGCCAAGCTCTAGAGCTAGAGGGAACCTCAACGTGACAAGTTGCCTCCAGCGTAGGCCCCTAGTAGCCGTGCAGAAAGGGAGGCAGGCAGCTGTCTCCATGAGTTCTCAGTCGCTTAGAGGCTTTATTTTAAAGGAAGTAGTACACTTTGGAGGACTCCTAGGCCCCTCGGGTATGCATCACTTTCCCTCCAAGTTCACCGAGTACCTCCAGACCCCTGTGGGGCGGCTGAGCACTTCGAGGCCCATTGGTTGAACCCCCCCACCCGCGGAGGCCCTCTGTGCGTGCCGCGCGATGGGCTACACACTGGACGTCCCGCGAGGAGCGCTACATTTCCAGAGCCCTCGAACAGCCTCAGGACAGCATTTCGGGTGAGTCCGACTTTGTCATGGCCCTTGTGTGAGCTGCCGTGGGAAAGCACTGTGCTTTGAATACTTCGAGGACCTCGTACCTGAAGTCACTCTGCCCGAGGAGAAAGTCAGCATCTTACCATGCCGTGTCGCTAACGGCACGCCCAGCACGAACACAGGCCTGGAAGTAAGGCCCCGAGTGGCGGTGCAGAAGCGGAGGCGTGCAGCAGTTTCCATGAGGCGGAGGCCTCGGCTCTGGGCACCTTCAACGGCAGCAGGGTTTTCTGGACACCTAGGAGGCTGGCGCGGGCCCCCTGTTCCCGGCAGGAACACTGAGTACCGCCAGGCCCACCTGGGTCTGCTAAGCAACATCCAGGCCCGTAGCCCTTTAGAGCCCCTCTGTGTATGCCGATCGTAGGGAAACGCGCTGCACTCCCCTTGGGAGCAGCTTAAGGTACTCAGCACTCGCACACGTTCACGGACATCGTTCTGCCACGTCCCACATGGGGTCGAAGTCTTACGCATTACCCTAGGCTGAGCTGAACTCAGAGAAACCCTCGGCTTCGCAGTCCACCTAGGACCTCCTGCCTGAAGTCACCGTGCCTCCCAGAGAGAGTCGGCTTGCGTTCTTACTGCCATGTACGTCCCCTTCCTCCTGTGGCACTGCAGGCTTTGAATAGCCACAGGCCCAGAGGAGTAGCTACGGCGTTCCTTGGTTGAAGCAGTTCGCTTGACGCAGAACACCCTACTTCGAGAAGTTGATTCAGGGAAGGAAACTCAGGGTGACCTGTGTCTCTATGGGCTTGTGAGAAACCACGGGGATGTCTGCTGAGTGCGCCCACGGAAACGGGGTCCTGCTGCAAGTAGCCTTGCTTTCCCGTTTGGAGGCTGCGTTCATGCTGCCTTGAAGCTACCTGACATTCCCTGCTCTCGACAGGCCTGTTAGCCCTCTCAGAGTGCTTCGGGGAACGTTATGAGTCTGCTCTGTCTAAACCAGGTGCTTCCATGGCCGCGGCTCTGGTCCGCCTGCCAAGCTCTAGAGCTAGAGGGAACCTCAACGTGACAAGTTGCCTCCAGCGTAGGCCCCTAGTAGCCGTGCAGAAAGGGAGGCAGGCAGCTGTCTCCATGAGTTCTCAGTCGCTTAGAGGCTTTATTTTAAAGGAAGTAGTACACTTTGGAGGACTCCTAGGCCCCTCGGGTATGCCCCACTTTCCCTCCAAGTTCACCGAGTACCTCCAGACCCCTGTGGGGCGGCTGAGCACTTCGAGGCCCTTTGGTTGAACCCCCCCACCCGCGGAGGCCCTCTGTGCGTGCCGAGCGATGGGCTACACACTGGACGTCCCGCGAGGAGCGCTACATTTCCAGAGACCTCGAACAGCCTCAGGACAGCATTTCGGGTGAGTCCGACTTTGTCATGGCCCTTGTGTGAGCTGCCGTGGGAAAACACTGTGCTTTGAATACTTCGAGGACCTCGTACCTGAAGTCACTCTGCCCGAGGAGGAAGTCAGCATCTTACCATGCCGTGTCGCTAACGGCACGCCCAGCACGAACACAGGCCTGGAAGTAAGGCCCCGAGTGGCGGTGCAGAAGCGGAGGCGTGCAGCAGTTTCCATGAGGCGGTGGCCTCGGCTCTGGGCACCTTCAACGGCAGCAGGGTTTTCTGGACACCTAGGAGGCTGGCGCAGGCCCCCTGTTCCCGGCAGGAACACTGAGTACCGCCAGGCCCACCTGGGTCTGCTAAGCAACATCCAGGCCCGTAGCCCTTTAGAGCCCCTCTGTGTATGCCGATCGTAGGGAAACGCGCTGCACTCCCCTTGGGAGCAGCGTAAGGTACTCAGCACTCGCACACGTTCACGGACACCGTTCTGGCACGTCCCACATGGCGTCGAAGTCTTACGCATTACCCTAGGCTGAGCTGAACTCAGAGAAACCCTCTGCTTCGCAGTCCACCTAGGACCTCCTGCCTGAAGTCACCGAGCCTCCCAGAGAGAGTCGGCTTGTGTTCTTACTGCCATGTACGTCCCCTTCCTCCTGTGGCACTGCAGGCTTTGAATAGCCACAGGCCCAGAGGAGCAGCTACGGCGTTCCTTGGTTGAGGCAGTTCGTTTGACGCAGAACACCCTACTTCGAGAAGTTGATTCAGGGAAGGAAACTCAGGGTGACGTGTGTCTCTTTGGGCTTGTGAGAAACCACGGGGATGTCTGCTGAGTGCGCCCACGGAAACGGGGGCCTGCTGCAAGTAGCCTTGCTTTCCCGTTTGGAAGGCTGCGTTCATGCTGCCTTGAAGCTACCTGACATTCCCTGCTCTCGACAGGCCTGTTAGCCCTGTCAGAGTGCTTCGGGGAACGTTATGAGTCTGCTCTGTCTAAACCAGGTGCTTCCATGGCCGCGGCTCTGGTCCGCCTGCCAAGCTCTAGAGCTAGAGGGAACCTCAACGTGACAAGTTGCCTCCAGCGTAGGCCCCTAGTAGCCGTGCAGAAACGGAGGCAGGCAGCTGTCTCCATGAGTTCTCAGTAGCTTAGAGGCTCTATTTTAAAGGAAGTAGTACACTTTGGAGGACTCCTAGGCCTCTCGGGTATGCACCACTTTCCCTCCAAGTTCACCGAGTACCTCCAGACCCCTGTGGGGCGGCTTAGCAACTTCGAGGACCATTGGTTGACCACCCCCCACCACCCCCGGAGGCCCTCTGTGCGTGCCGCACGATGGGCTACACACTGGACGTCCCGCGAGGAGCGCTACATTTCCAGAGCCCTCGAACAGCCTCAGGACAGCATTTCGGGTGAGTCCGAC
Organism: Pseudorca crassidens; assembly: GCF_039906515.1. Lineage (NCBI taxonomy): Eukaryota > Metazoa > Chordata > Mammalia > Artiodactyla > Delphinidae > Pseudorca > Pseudorca crassidens. The sequence goes on along the minus strand of NC_090306.1, from coordinate 30,330,924 downwards.
TTTGTCATGGCCCTTGTGTGAGCTGCCGTGGGAAAACACTGTGCTTTGAATACTTCGAGGACCTCGTACCTGAAGTCACTCTGCCCGAGGAGAAAGTCAGCATCTTACCATGCCGTGTCGCTAACGGCAGGCCCAGCACGAACACAGGCCTGGAAGTAAGGCCCCGAGTGGCGGTGCAGAAGCGGAGGCGTGCAGCAGTTTCCATGAGGCGGAGGCCTCGGCTCTGGGCACCTTCAACGTCAGCAGGGTTTTCTGGACACCTAGGAGGCTGGCGCGGGCCCCCTGTTCCCGGCAGGAACACTGAGTACCGCCAGGCCCACCTGGGTCTGCTAAGCAACATCCAGGCCCGTAGCCCTTTAGAGCTCCTCTTTGTATGCGCAGCGTAGGGAAACGCGCTGCACTCTCCTTGGGAGCAGCTTAAGGTACTCAGCACTCGCACACGTTCACGGACACCGTTCTGGCACGTCCCACATGGCGTCGAAGTCTTACGCATTACCCTAGGCTGAGCTGAACTCAGAGAAACCCTCTGCTTCGCAGTCCACCTAGGACCTCCTGCCTGAAGTCACCGTGCCTCCCAGAGAGAGTCGGCTTGCGTTCTTACTGCCATGTACGTCCCCTTCCTCCTGTGGCACTGCAGGCTTTGAATAGCCACAGGCCCAGAGGAGCAGCTACGGCGTTCCTTGGTTGAAGCAGTTCGCTTGATGCAGAACACCCTACTTCGAGAAGTTGATTCAGGGAAGGAAACTCAGGGTGACCTGTGTCTCTTTGGGCTTGTGAGAAACCACGGGGATGTCTGCTGAGTGCGCCCACGGAAACGGGGGCCTGCTGCAAGTAGCCTTGCTTTCCCGTTTGGAGGCTGCGTTCATGCTGCCTTGAAGCTACCGGACATTCCCTGCTCTCGACAGGCCTGTTAGCCCTGTCAGAGTGCTTCGGGGAACGTTATGAGTCTGCTCTGTCTAAACCAGGTGCTTCCATGGCCGCGGCTCTGGTCCGCCTGCCAAGCTCTAGAGCTAGAGGGAACCTCAACGTGACAAGTTGCCTCCAGCGTAGGCCCCTAGTAGCCGTGCAGAAAGGGAGGCAGGCAGCTGTCTCCATGAGTTCTCAGTCGCTTAGAGGCTTTATTTTAAAGGAAGTAGTACACTTTGGAGGACTCCTAGGCCCCTCGGGTATGCATCACTTTCCCTCCAAGTTCACCGAGTACCTCCAGACCCCTGTGGGGCGGCTGAGCACTTCGAGGCCCATTGGTTGAACCCCCCCACCCGCGGAGGCCCTCTGTGCGTGCCGCGCGATGGGCTACACACTGGACGTCCCGCGAGGAGCGCTACATTTCCAGAGCCCTCGAACAGCCTCAGGACAGCATTTCGGGTGAGTCCGACTTTGTCATGGTCCTTGTGTGAGCTGCCGTGGGAAAACACTGTGCTTTGAATACTTCGAGGACCTCGTACCTGAAGTCACTCTGCCCGAGGAGGAAGTCAGCATCTTACCATGCCGTGTCGCTAACGGCACGCCCAGCACGAACACAGGCCTGGAAGTAAGGCCCCGAGTGGCGGTGCAGAAGCGGAGGCGTGCAGCAGTTTCCATGAGGCGGTGGCCTCGGCTCTGGGCACCTTCAACGGCAGCAGGGTTTTCTGGACACCTAGGAGGCTGGCGCAGGCCCCCTGTTCCCGGCAGGAACACTGAGTACCGCCAGGCCCACCTGGGTCTGCTAAGCAACATCCAGGCCCGTAGCCCTTTAGAGCCCCTCTGTGTATGCCGATCGTAGGGAAACGCGCTGCACTCCCCTTGGGAGCAGCGTAAGGTACTCAGCACTCGCACACGTTCACGGACACTGTTCTGGCACGTCCCACATGGCGTCGAAGTCTTACGCATTACCCTAGGCTGAGCTGAACTCAGAGAAACCCTCTGCTTCGCAGTCCACCTAGGACCTCCTGCCTGAAGTCACCGAGCCTCCCAGAGAGAGTCGGCTTGCCTTCTTACTGCCATGTACGTCCCCTTCCTCCTGTGGCACTGCAGGCTTTGAATAGCCACAGGCCCAGAGGAGCAGCTACGGCGTTCCTTGGTTGAGGCAGTTCGTTTGACGCAGAACACCCTACTTCGAGAAGTTGATTCAGGGAAGGAAACTCAGGGTGACGTGTGTCTCTTTGGGCTTGTGAGAAACCACGGGGATGTCTGCTGAGTGCGCCCACGGAAACGGGGGCCTGCTGCAAGTAGCCTTGCTTTCCCGTTTGGAAGGCTGCGTTCATGCTGCCTTGAAGCTACCTGACATTCCCTGCTCTCGACAGGCCTGTTAGCCCTGTCAGAGTGCTTCGGGGAACGTTATGAGTCTGCTCTGTCTAAACCAGGTGCTTCCATGGCCGCGGCTCTGGTCCGCCTGCCAAGCTCTAGAGCTAGAGGGAACCTCAACGTGACAAGTTGCCTCCAGCGTAGGCCCCTAGTAGCCGTGCAGAAAGGGAGGCAGGCAGCTGTCTCCATGAGTTCTCAGTCGCTTAGAGGCTTTATTTTAAAGGAAGTAGTACACTTTGGAGGACTCCTAGGCCCCTCGGGTATGCATCACTTTCCCTCCAAGTTCACCGAGTACCTCCAGATCCCTGTGGGGCGGCTGAGCACTTCGAGGCCCATTGGTTGAACCCCCCGACCCGCGGAGGCCCTCTGTGCGTGCCGCGCGATGGGCTACACACTGGACGTCCCGCGAGGAGCGCTACATTTCCAGAGCCCTCGAACAGCCTCAGGACAGCATTTCGGGTGAGTCCGACTTTGTCATGGCCCTTGTGTGAGCTGCCGTGGGAAAACACTGTGCTTTGAATACTTCGAGGACCTCGTACCTGAAGTCACTCTGCCCGAGGAGAAAGTCAGCATCTTACCATGCCGTGTCGCTAACGGCACGCCCAGCACGAACACAGGCCTGGAAGTAAGGCCCCGAGTGGCGGTGCAGAAGCGGAGGCGTGCAGCAGTTTCCATGAGGCGGAGGCCTCGGCTCTGGGCACCTTCAACGGCAGCAGGGTTTTCTGGACACCTAGGAGGCTGGCGCGGGCCCCCTGTTCCCGGCAGGAACACTGAGTACCGCCAGGCCCACCTGGGTCTGCTAAGCAACATCCAGGCCCGTAGCCCTTTAGAGCCCCTCTGTGTATGCCGATCGTAGGGAAACGCGCTGCACTCCCCTTGGGAGCAGCGTAATGTACTCAGCACTCGCACACGTTCACGGACACCGTTCTGGCACGTCCCACATGGCGTCGAAGTCTTACGCATTACCCTAGGCTGAGCTGAACTCAGAGAAACCCTCGGCTTCGCAGTCCACCTAGGACCTCCTGCCTGAAGTCCCCGAGCCTCCCAGAGAGAGTCGGCTTGCGTTCTTACTGCCATGTACGTCCCCTTCCTCCTGTGGCACTGCAGGCTTTGAATAGCCACAGGCCCAGAGGAGCAGCTACGGCGTTCCTTGGTTGAGGCAGTTCGCTTGACGCAGAACACCCTACTTCGAGAAGTTGATTCAGGGAAGGAAACTCAGGGTGACCTGTGTCTCTTTGGGCTTGTGAGAAACCACGGGGATGTCTGCTGAGTGCGCCCACGGAAACGGGGGCCTGCTGCAAGTAGCCTTGCTTTCCCGTTTGGAGGCTGCGTTCATGCTGCCTTGAAGCTACCTGACATTCCCTGCTCTCGACAGGCCTGTTAGCCCTGTCAGAGTGCTTCGGGGAACGTTATGAGTCTGCTCTGTCTAAACCAGGTGCTTCCATGGCCGCGGCTCTGGTCCGCCTGCCAAGCTCTAGAGCTAGAGGGAACCTCAACGTGACAAGTTGCCTCCAGCGTAGGCCCCTAGTAGCCGTGCAGAAAGGGAGGCAGGCAGCTGTCTCCATGAGTTCTCAGTCGCTTAGAGGCTTTATTTTAAAGGAAGTAGTACACTTTGGAGGACTCCTAGGCCCCTCGGGTATGCATCACTTTCCCTCCAAGTTCACCGAGTACCTCCAGATCCCTGTGGGGCGGCTGAGCACTTCGAGGCCCATTGGTTGAACCCCCCCACCCGCGGAGGCCCTCTGTGCGTGCCGCGCGATGGGCTACACACTGGACGTCCCGCGAGGAGCGCTACATTTCCAGAGCCCTCGAACAGCCTCAGGGCAGCATTTCGGGTGAGTCCGACTTTGTCATGGCCCTTGTGTGAGCTGCCGTGGGAAAGCACTGTGCTTTGAATACATTGAGGACCTCTACCTGAAGTCACTCTGCCCGAGGAGAAAGTCAGCATCTTACCATGCCGTGTCGCTAACGGCACGCCCAGCACGAACACAGGCCTGGAAGTAAGGCCCCGAGTGGCGGTGCAGAAGCGGAGGCGTGCAGCAGTTTCCATGAGGCGGAGGCCTCGGCTCTGGGCACCTTCAACGGCAGCAGGGTTTTCTGGACACCTAGGAGGCTGGCGCGGGCCCCCTGTTCCCGGCAGGAACACTGAGTACCGCCAGGCCCACCTGGGTCTGCTAAGCAACATCCAGGCCCGTAGCCCTTTAGAGCCCCTCTGTGTATGCCGATCGTAGGGAAACGCGCTGCACTCCCCTTGGGAGCAGCGTAAGGTACTCAGCACTCGCACACGTTCACGGACACCGTTCTGGCACGTCCCACATGGCGTCGAAGTCTTACGCATTACCCTAGGCTGAGCTGAACTCAGAGAAACCCTCGGCTTCGCAGTCCACCTAGGAACTCCTGCCTGAAGTCACCGTGCCTCCCAGAGAGAGTCGGCTTGCGTTCTTACTGCCATGTACGTCCCCTTCCTCCTGTGGCACTGCAGGCTTTGAATAGCCACAGGCCCAGAGGAGCAGCTACGGCGTTCCTTGGTTGAAGCAGTTCGCTTGATGCAGAACACCCTACTTCGAGAAGTTGATTCAGGGAAGGAAACTCAGGGTGACGTGTGTCTCTTTGGGCTTGTGAGAAACCACGGGGATGTCTGCTGAGTGCGCCCACGGAAACGGGGGCCTGCTGCAAGTAGCCTTGCTTTCCCGTTTGGAGGCTGCGTTCATGCTGCCTTGAAGCTACCTGACATTCCCTGCTCTCGACAGGCCTGTTAGCCCTGTCAGAGTGCTTCGGGGAACGTTATGAGTCTGCTCTGTCTAAACCAGGTGCTTCCATGGCCGCGGCTCTGGTCCGCCTGCCAAGCTCTAGAGCTAGAGGGAACCTCAACGTGACAAGTTGCCTCCAGCGTAGGCCCCTAGTAGCCGTGCAGAAAGGGAGGCAGGCAGCTGTCTCCATGAGTTCTCAGTCGCTTAGAGGCTTTATTTTAAAGGAAATAGTACACTTTGGAGGACTCCTAGGCCTCTCTGGTATGCACCACTTTCCCTCCAAGTTCACCGAGTACCTCCAGACCCCTGTGGGGCGGCTGAGCACTTCGAGGCCCATTGGTTGAACCCCCCCACCCGCGGAGGCCCTCTGTGCATGCCGCGCGATGGGCTACACACTGGACGTCCCGCGAGGAGCGCTACATTTCCAGAGCCCTCGAACAGCCTCAGGACAGCATTTCGGGTGAGTCCGACTTTGTCATGGCCCTTGTGTGAGCTGCCGTGGGAAAGCACTGTGCTTTGAATACATTGAGGACCTCTACCTGAAGTCACTCTGCCCGAGGAGAAAGTCAGCATCTTACCATGCCGTGTCGCTAACGGCACGCCCAGCACGAACACAGGCCTGGAAGTAAGGCCCCGAGTGTCGGTGCAGAAGCGGAGGCGTGCAGCAGTTTCCATGAGGCGGAGGCCTCGGCTCTGGGCACCTTCAACGGCAGCAGGGTTTTCTGGACACCTAGGAGGCTGGCGCGGGCCCCCTGTTCCCGGCAGGAACACTGAGTACCGCCAGGCCCACCTGGGTCTGCTAAGCAACATCCAGGCCCGTAGCCCTTTAGAGCCCCTCTGTGTATGCCGATCGTAGGGAAACGCGCTGCACTCCCCTTGGGAGCAGCGTAAGGTACTCAGCACTCGCACACGTTCACGGACACCGTTCTGGCACGTCCCACATGGCGTCGAAGTCTTACGCATTACCCTAGGCTGAGCTGAACTCAGAGAAACCCTCGGCTTCGCAGTCCACCTAGGACCTCCTGCCTGAAGTCCCCGAGCCTCCCAGAGAGAGTCGGCTTGCGTTCTTACTGCCATGTACGTCCCCTTCCTCCTGTGGCACTGCAGGCTTTGAATAGCCACAGGCCCAGAGGAGCAGCTACGGCGTTCCTTGGTTGAGGCAGTTCGCTTGACGCAGAACACCCTACTTCGAGAAGTTGATTCAGGGAAGGAAACTCAGGGTGACCTGTGTCTCTTTGGGCTTGTGAGAAACCACGGGGATGTCTGCTGAGTGCGCCCACGGAAACGGGGGCCTGCTGCAAGTAGCCTTGCTTTCCCGTTTGGAGGCTGCGTTCATGCTGCCTTGAAGCTACCTGACATTCCCTGCTCTCGACAGGCCTGTTAGCCCTGTCAGAGTGCTTCGGGGAACGTTATGAGTCTGCTCTGTCTAAACCAGGTGCTTCCATGGCCGCGGCTCTGGTCCGCCTGCCAAGCTCTAGAGCTAGAGGGAACCTCAACGTGACAAGTTGCCTCCAGCGTAGGCCCCTAGTAGCCGTGCAGAAAGGGAGGCAGGCAGCTGTCTCCATGAGTTCTCAGTCGCTTAGAGACTTTATTTTAAAGGAAGTAGTACACTTTGGAGGACTCCTAGGCCCCTCGGGTATGCATCACTTTCCCTCCAAGTTCACCGAGTACCTCCAGATCCCTGTGGGGCGGCTGAGCACTTCGAGGCCCATTGCTTGAACCCCCCGACCCGCGGAGGCCCTCTGTGCGTGCCGCGCGATGGGCTACACCCTGGACCTCCCGCGAGGAGCGCTACATTTCCAGAGCCCTCGAACAGCCTCAGGACAGCATTTCGGGTGAGTCCGACTTTGTCATGGCCCTTGTGTGAGCTGCCGTGGGAAAACACTGTGCTTTGAATACTTCGAAGACCTCGTACCTGAAGTCACTCTGCCCGAGGAGAAAGTCAGCATCTTACCATGCCGTGTCGCTAACGGCACGCCCAGCACGAACACAGGCCTGGAAGTAAGGCCCCGAGTGGCGGTGCAGAAGCGGAGGCGTGCAGCAGTTTCCATGAGGCGGAGGCCTCGGCTCTGGGCACCTTCAACGGCAGCAGGGTTTTCTGGACACCTAGGAGGCTGGCGCGGGCCCCCTGTTCCCGGCAGGAACACTGAGTACCGCCAGGCCCACCTGGGTCTGCTAAGCAACATCCAGGCCCGTAGCCCTTTAGAGCCCCTCTGTGTATGCCGATCGTAGGGAAACGCGCTGCACTCCCCTTGGGAGCAGCGTAAGGTACTCAGCACTCGCACACGTTCACGGACACCGTTCTGGCACGTCCCACATGGCGTCGAAGTCTTACGCATTACCCTAGGCTGAGCTGAACTCAGAGAAACCCTCGGCTTCGCAGTCCACCTAGGACCTCCTGCCTGAAGTCCCCGAGCCTCCCAGAGAGAGTCGGCTTGCGTTCTTACTGCCATGTACGTCCCCTTCCTCCTGTGGCACTGCAGGCTTTGAATAGCCACAGGCCCAGAGGAGCAGCTACGGCGTTCCTTGGTTGAGGCAGTTCGCTTGACGCAGAACACCCTACTTCGAGAAGTTGATTCAGGGAAGGAAACTCAGGGTGACCTGTGTCTCTTTGGGCTTGTGAGAAACCACGGGGATGTCTGCTGAGTGCGCCCACGGAAACGGGGGCCTGCTGCAAGTAGCCTTGCTTTCCCGTTTGGAGGCTGCGTTCATGCTGCCTTGAAGCTACCTGACATTCCCTGCTCTCGACAGGCCTGTTAGCCCTGTCAGAGTGCTTCGGGGAACGTTATGAGTCTGCTCTGTCTAAACCAGGTGCTTCCATGGCCGCGGCTCTGGTCCGCCTGCCAAGCTCTAGAGCTAGAGGGAACCTCAACGTGACAAGTTGCCTCCAGCGTAGGCCCCTAGTAGCCGTGCAGAAAGGGAGGCAGGCAGCTGTCTCCATGAGTTCTCAGTCGCTTAGAGGCTTTATTTTAAAGGAAGTAGTACACTTTGGAGGACTCCTAGGCCCCTCGGGTATGCATCACTTTCCCTCCAAGTTCACCGAGTACCTCCAGACCCCTGTGGGGCGGCTGAGCACTTCGAGGCCCATTGGTTGAACCCCCCCACCCGCGGAGGCCCTCTGTGCGTGCCGCGCGATGGGCTACACACTGGACGTCCCGCGAGGAGCGCTACATTTCCAGAGCCCTCGAACAGCCTCAGGACAGCATTTCGGGTGAGTCCGACTTTGTCATGGCCCTTGTGTGAGCTGCCGTGGGAAAACACTGTGCTTTGAATACTTCGAGGACCTCGTACCTGAAGTCACTCTGCCCGAGGAGAAAGTCAGCATCTTACCATGCCGTGTCGCTAACGGCAGGCCCAGCACGAACACAGGCCTGGAAGTAAGGCGCCGAGTGGTGGTGCAGAAGCGGAGGCGTGCAGCAGTTTCCATGAGGCGGTGGCCTCGGCTCTGGGCACCTTCAACGGCAGCAGGGTTTTCTGGACACCTAGGAGGCTGGCGCGGGCCCCCTGTTCCCGGCAGGAACACTGAGTACTGCCAGGCCCACCTGGGTCTGCAAAGCAACATCCAGGCCCGTAGCCCTTTAGAGCCCCTCTGTGTATGCCGATCGTAGGGAAACGCGCTGCACTCCCCTTGGGAGCAGCGTAAGGTACTCAGCACTCGCACACGTTCACGGACATCGTTCTGGCACGTCCCACATGGCGTCGAAGTCTTACGCATTACCCTAGGCTGAGCTGAACTCGGAGAAACCCTCGGCTTCGCAGTCCACCTAGGACCTCCTGCCTGAAGTCACCGTGCCTCCCAGAGAGAGTCGGTTTGCGTTCTTACTGCCATGTACGTCCCCTTCCTCCTGTGGCACTGCAGGCTTTGAATAGCCACAGGCCCAGAGGAGCAGCTACGGCGTTCCTTGGTTGAGGCAGTTCGCTTGATGCAGAACACCCTACTTCGAGAAGTTGATTCAGGGAAGGAAACTCAGGGTGACCTGTGTCTCTTTGGGCTTGTGAGAAACCACGGGGATGTCTGCTGAGTCCGCCCACGGAAACGGGGGCCTGCTGCAAGTAGCCTTGCTTTCCCGTTTGGAAGGCTGCGTTCATGCTGCCTTGAAGCTACCTGACATTCCCTGCTCTCGACAGGCCTGTTAGCCCTGTCAGAGTGCTTCGGGGAACGTTATGAGTCTGCTCTGTCTAAACCAGGTGCTTCCATGGCCGCGGCTCTGGTCCGCCTGCCAAGCTCTAGAGCTAGAGGGAACCTCAACGTGACAAGTTGCCTCCAGCGTAGGCCCCTAGTAACCGTGCAGAAAGGGAGGCAGGCAGCTGTCTCCATGAGTTTTCAGTCGCTTAGAGGCTTTATTTTAAAGGAAGTAGTACACTTTGGAGGACTCCTAGGCCTCTCGGGTATGCACCACTTTCCCTCCAAGTTCACCGAGTACCTCCAGACCCCTGTGGGGCGGCTGAGCAACTTCGAGGGCCATTGGTTGACCACACCCACCACCCCCGGAGGCCCTCTGTGCGTGCCACGCGATGGGCTACACACTGGACGTCCCGCGAGGAGCGCTACATTTCCAGAGCCCTCGAACAGCCTCAGGACAGCATTTCGGGTGAGTCCGACTTTGTCATGGCCCTTGTGTGAGCTGCCGTGGGAAAACACTGTGCTTTGAATACTTCGAGGACCTCGTACCTGAAGTCACTCTGCCCGAGGAGAAAGTCAGCATCTTACCATGCCGTGTCGCTAACGGCAGGCCCAGCACGAACACAGGCCTGGAAGTAAGGCCCCGAGTGGCGGTGCAGAAGCGGAGGCGTGCATCAGTTTCCATGAGGCGGTGGCCTCGGCTCTGGGCACCTTCAACGGCAGCAGGGTTTTCTGGACACCTAGGAGGCTGGCGCGGGCCCCCTGTTCCCGGCAGGAACACTGAGTACCGCCAGGCCCACCTGGGTCTGCTAAGCAACATCCAGGCCCGTAGCCCTTTAGAGCTCCTCTGTGTATGCGCAGCGTAGGGAAACGCGCTGCACTCTCCTTGGGAGCAGCTTAAGGTACTCAGCACTCGCACACGTTCACGGACACCGTTCTGGCACGTCCCACATGGCGTCGAAGTCTTACGCATTACCCTAGGCTGAGCTGAACTCAGAGAAACCCTCTGCTTCGCAGTCCACCTAGGACCTCCTGCCTGAAGTCACCGAGCCTCCCAGAGAGAGTCGGCTTGCGTTCTTACTGCCATGTACGTCCCCTTCCTCCTGTGGCACTGCAGGCTTTGAATAGCCACAGGCCCAGAGGAGCAGCTACGGCGTTCCTTGGTTGAAGCAGTTCGCTTGACGCAGAACACCCTACTTCGAGAAGTTGATTCAGGGAAGGAAACTCAGGGTGACCTGTGTCTCTTTGGGCTTGTTAGAAACCACGGGGATGTCTGCTGAGTGCGCCCACGGAAACGGGGGCCTGCTGCAAGTAGCCTTGCTTTCCCGTTTGGAAGGCTGCGTTCATGCTGCCTTGAAGCTACCTGACATTCCCTGCTCTCGACAGGCCTGTTAGCCCTGTCAGAGTGCTTCGGGGAACGTTATGAGTCTGCTCTGTCTAAACCAGGTGCTTCCATGGCCGCGGCTCTGGTCCGCCTGCCAAGCTCTAGAGCTAGAGGGAACCTCAACGTGACAAGTTGCCTCCAGCGTAGGCCCCTAGTAGCCGTGCAGAAAGGGAGGCAGGCAGCTGTCTCCATGAGTTCTCAGTAGCTTAGAGGCTTTATTTTAAAGGAAGTAGTACACTTTGGAGGACTCCTAGGCCTCTCGGGTATGCACCACTTTCCCTCCAAGTTCACCGAGTACCTCCAGACCCCTGTGGGGCGGCTGAGCAACTTCGAGGCCCATTGGTTGACCACACCCACCACCCCCGGAGGCCTTCTGTGCGTGCCGCGCGATGGGCTACACACTGGACGTCCCGCGAGGAGCGCTACATTTCCAGAGCCCTCGAACAGCCTCAGGACAGCATTTCGGGTGAGTCCGACTTTGTCATGGCCCTTGTGTGAGCTGCCGTGGGAAAACACTGTGCTTTGAATACTTCGAGGACCTCGTACCTGAAGTCACTCTGCCCGAGGAGAAAGTCAGCATCTTACCATGCCGTGTCGCTAACGGCACACCCAGCACGAACACAGGCCTGGAAGTAAGGCCCCGAGTGGCGGTGCAGAAGCGGAGGCATGCAGCAGTTTCCATGAGGCGGTGGCCTCGGCTCTGGGCACCTTCAACGGCAGCAGGGTTTTCTGGACACCTAGGAGGCTGGCGCGGGTCCCCTGTTCCCGGCAGGAACACTGAGTACCGCCAGGCCCACCTGGGTCTGCTAAGCAACATCCAGGCCCGTAGCCCTTTAGAGCCCCTCTGTGTATGCCGATCGTAGGGAAACGCGCTGCACTCCCCTTGGGAGCAGCGTAAGGTACTCAGCACTCGCACACGTTCACGGACACCGTTCTGGCACGTCCCACATGGCGTCGAAGTCTTACGCATTACCCTAGGCTGAGCTGAACTCAGAGAAACCCTCGGCTTCGCAGTCCACCTAGGACCTCCTGCCTGAAGTCACCGTGCCTCCCAGAGAGAGTCGGCTTGCGTTCTAACTGCCATGTACGTCCCCTTCCTCCTGTGGCACTGCAGGCTTTGAATAGCCACAGGCCCAGAGGAGCAGCTACGGCGTTCCTTGGTTGAGGCAGTTCGCTTGATGCAGAACACCCTACTTCGAGAAGTTGATTTAGGGAAGGAAACTCAGGGTGACCTGTGTCTCTTTGGGCTTGTGAGAAACCACGGGGATGTCTGCTGAGTGCGCCCACGGAAACGGGGGCCTGCTGCAAGTAGCCTTGCTTTCCCGTTTGGAAGGCTGCGTTCATGCTGCCTTGAAGCTACCTGACATTCCCTGCTCTCGACAGGCCTGTTAGCCCTGTCAGAGTGCTTCGGGGAACGTTATGAGTCTGCTCTGTCTAAACCAGGTGCTTCCATGGCCGCGGCTCTGGTCCGCCTGCCAAGCTCTAGAGCTAGAGGGAACCTCAACGTGACAAGTTGCCTCCAGCGTAGGCCCCTAGTAGCCGTGCAGAAAGGGAGGCAGGCAGCTGTCTCCATGAGTTCTCAGTAGCTTAGAGGCTTTATTTTAAAGGAAGTAGTACACTTTGGAGGACTCCTAGGCCTCTCGGGTATGCACCACTTTCCCTCCAAGTTCACCGAGTACCTCCAGACCTCTGTGGGGCGGCTGAGCAACTTCGAGGCCCATTGGTTGACCACACCCACCACCCCCGGAGGCCCTCTGTGCGTGCCGCGCGATGGGCTACACACTGGACGTCCCGCGAGGAGCGCTACATTTCCAGAGCCCTCGAACAGCCTCAGGACAGCATTTCGGGTGAGTCCGACTTTGTCATGGCCCTTGTATGAGCTGCCGTGGGAAAGCACTGTGCTTTGAATACTTCGAGGACCTCGTACCTGAAGTCACTCTGCCCGAGGAGAAAGTCAGCATCTTACCATGCCGTGTCGCTAACGGCAGGCCCAGCACGAACACAGGCCTGGAAGTAAGGCCCCGAGTGGCGGTGCAGAAGCGGAGGCGTGCAGCAGTTTCCATGAGGCGGTGGCCTCGGCTCTGGGCACCTTCAACGGCAGCAGGGTTTTCTGGACACCTAGGAGGCTGGCGCGGGCCCCCTGTTCCCGGCAGGAACACTGAGTACCGCCAGGTCCACCTGGGTCTGCTAAGCAACATCCAGGCCCGTAGCCCTTTAGAGCCCCTCTGTGTATGCCGATCGTAGGGAAACGCGCTGCACTCCCCTTGGGAGCAGCGTAAGGTACTCAGCACTCGCACACGTTCACGGACACCGTTCTGGCACGTCCCACATGGCGTCGAAGTCTTACGCATTACCCTAGGCTGAGCTGAACTCAGAGAAACCCTCGGCTTCGCAGTCCACCTAGGACCTCCTGCCTGAAGTCACCGTGCCTCCCAGAGAGAGTCGGCTTGCGTTCTTACTGCCATGTACGTCCCCTTCCTCCTGTGGCACTGCAGGCTTTGAATAGCCACAGGCCCAGAGGAGCAGCTACGGCGTTCCTTGGTTGAGGCAGTTCGCTTGATGCAGAACACCCTACTTCGAGAAGTTGATTCAGGGAAGGAAACTCAGGGTGACCTGTGTCTCTTTGGGCTTGTGAGAAACCACGGGGATGTCTGCTGAGTGCGCCCACGGAAACGGGGGCCTGCTGCAAGTAGCCTTGCTTTCCCGTTTGGAAGGCTGCGTTCATGCTGCCTTGAAGCTACCTGACATTCCCTGCTCTCGACAGGCCTGTTAGCCCTGTCAGAGTGCTTCGGGGAACGTTATGAGTCTGCTCTGTCTAAACCAGGTGCTTCCATGGCCGCGGCTCTGGTCCGCCTGCCAAGCTCTAGAGCTAGAGGGAACCTCAACGTGACAAGTTGCCTCCAGCGTAGGCCCCTAGTAGCCGTGCAGAAAGGGAGGCAGGCAGCTGTCTCCATGAGTTCTCAGTAGCTTAGAGGCTTTATTTTAAAGGAAGTAGTACACTTTGGAGGACTCCTAGGCCTCTCGGGTATGCACCAATTTCCCTCCAAGTTCACCGAGTACCTCCAGACCTCTGTGGGGCGGCTGAGCAACTTCGAGGCCCATTGGTTGACCACACCCACCACCCCCGGAGGCCCCCTGTGCGTGCCGCGCGATGGGCTACACACTGGACGTCCCGCGAGGAGCGCTACATTTCCAGAGCCCTCGAACAGCCTCAGGACAGCATTTCGGGTGAGTCCGACTTTGTCATGGCCCTTGTATGAGCTGCCGTGGGAAAGCACTGTGCTTTGAATACTTCGAGGACCTCGTACCTGAAGTCACTCTGCCCGAGGAGAAAGTCAGCATCTTACCATGCCGTGTCGCTAACGGCAGGCCCAGCACGAACACAGGCCTGGAAGTAAGGCCCCGAGTGGCGGTGCAGAAGCGGAGGCGTGCAGCAGTTTCCATGAGGCGGTGGCCTCGGCTCTGGGCACCTTCAACGGCAGCAGGGTTTTCTGGACACCTAGGAGGCTGGCGCGGGCCCCCTGTTCCCGGCAGGAACACTGAGTACCGCCAGGCCCACCTGGGTCTGCTAAGCAACATCCAGGCCCGTAGCCCTTTAGAGCCCCTCTGTGTATGCCGATCGTAGGGAAACGCGCTGCACTCCCCTTGGGAGCAGCGTAAGGTACTCAGCACTCGCACACGTTCACGGACACCGTTCTGGCACGTCCCACATGGCGTCGAAGTCTTACGCATTACCCTAGGCTGAGCTGAACTCAGAGAAACCCTCGGCTTCGCAGTCCACCTAGGACCTCCTGCCTGAAGTCACCGTGCCTCCCAGAGAGAGTCGGCTTGCGTTCTTACTGCCATGTACGTCCCCTTCCTCCTGTGGCACTGCAGGCTTTGAATAGCCACAGGCCCAGAGGAGCAGCTACGGCGTTCCTTGGTTGAGGCAGTTCGCTTGATGCAGAACACCCTACTTCGAGAAGTTGATTCAGGGAAGGAAACTCAGGGTGACCTGTGTCTCTTTGGGCTTGTTAGAAACCACGGGGATGTCTGCTGAGTGCGCCCACGGAAACGGGGGCCTGCTGCAAGTAGCCTTGCTTTCCCGTTTGGAAGGCTGCGTTCATGCTGCCTTGAAGCTACCTGACATTCCCTGCTCTCGACAGGCCTGTTAGCCCTGTCAGAGTGCTTCGGGGAACGTTATGAGTCTGCTCTGTCTAAACCAGGTGCTTCCATGGCCGCGGCTCTGGTCCGCCTGCCAAGCTCTAGAGCTAGAGGGAACCTCAACGTGACAAGTTGCCTCCAGCGTAGGCCCCTAGTAGCCGTGCAGAAAGGGAGGCAGGCAGCTGTCTCCATGAGTTCTCAGTAGCTTAGAGGCTTTATTTTAAAGGAAGTAGTACACTTTGGAGGACTCCTAGGCCTCTCGGGTATGCACCACTTTCCCTCCAAGTTCACCGAGTACCTCCAGACCTCTGTGGGGCGGCTGAGCAACTTCGAGGCCCATTGGTTGACCACACCCACCACCCCCGGAGGCCCTCTGTGCGTGCCGCGCGATGGGCTACACACTGGACGTCCCGCGAGGAGCGCTACATTTCCAGAGCCCTCGAACAGCCTCAGGACAGCATTTCGGGTGAGTCCGACTTTGTCATGGCCCTTGTGTGAGCTGCCGTGGGAAAGCACTGTGCTTTGAATACTTCGAGGACCTCGTACCTGAAGTCACTCTGCCCGAGGAGAAAGTCAGCATCTTACCATGCCGTGTCGCTAACGGCAGGCCCAGCACGAACACAGGCCTGGAAGTAAGGCCCCGAGTGGCGGTGCAGAAGCGGAGGCGTGCAGCAGTTTCCATGAGGCGGTGGCCTCGGCTCTGGGCACCTTCAACGGCAGCAGGGTTTTCTGGACACCTAGGAGGCTGGCGCGGGCCCCCTGTTCCCGGCAGGAACACTGAGTACCGCCAGGCCCACCTGGGTCTGCTAAGCAACATCCAGGCCCGTAGCCCTTTAGAGCTCCTCTGTGTATGCGCAGCGTAGGGAAACGCGCTGCACTCTCCTTGGGAGCAGCTTAAGGTACTCAGCACTCGCACACGTTCACGGACACCGTTCTGGCACGTCCCACATGGCGTCGAAGTCTTACGCATTACCCTAGGCTGAGCTGAACTCAGAGAAACCCTCTGCTTCGCAGTCCACCTAGGACCTCCTGCCTGAAGTCACCGAGCCTCCCAGAGAGAGTCGGCTTGCCTTCTTACTGCCATGTACGTCCCCTTCCTCCTGTGGCACTGCAGGCTTTGAATAGCCACAGGCCCAGAGGAGCAGCTACGGCGTTCCTTGGTTGAAGCAGTTCGCTTGACGCAGGACACCCTACTTCGAGAAGTTGATTCAGGGAAGGAAACTCAGGGTGACCTGTGTCTCTTTGGGCTTGTGAGAAACCACGGGGATGTCTGCTGAGTGCGCCCACGGAAACGGGGGCCTGCTGTAAGTAGCCTTGCTTTCCCATTTGGAAGGCTGCGTTCATGCTGCCTTGAAGCTACCTGACATTCCCTGCTCTCGACAGGCCTGTTAGCCCTGTCAGAGTGCTTCGGGGAACGTTATGAGTCTGCTCTGTCTAAACCAGGTGCTTCCATGGCCGCGGCTCTGGTCCGCCTGCCAAGCTCTAGAGCTAGAGGGACCCTCAACGTGACAAGTTGCCTCCAGCGTAGGCCCCTAGTAGCCGTGCAGAAAGGGAGGCAGGCAGCTGTCTCCATGAGTTCTCAGTCGCTTAGAGGCTTTATTTTAAAGGAAGTAGTACACTTTGGAGGACTCCTAGGCCCCTCGGGTATGCATCACTTTCCCTCCAAGTTCACCGAGTACCTCCAGACCCCTGTGGGGCAGCTGAGTACTTCGAGGCCCATTGGTTGAACCCCCCCACCCGCGGAGGCCCTCTGTGCGTGCCGCGCGATGGGCTACACACTGGACGTCCCGCGAGGAGCGCTACATTTCCAGAGCCCTCGAACAGCCTCAGGACAGCATTTCGGGTGAGTCCGACTTTGTCATGGCCCTTGTGTGAGCTGCCGTGGGAAAGCACTGTGCTTTGAATACTTCGAGGACCTCGTACCTGAAGTCACTCTGCCCGAGGAGAAAGTCAGCATCTTACCATGCCGTGTCGCTAACGGCACGCCCAGCACGAACACAGGCCTGGAAGTAAGGCCCCGAGTGGCGGTGCAGAAGCGGAGGCGTGCAGCAGTTACCATAAGGCGGTGGCCTCGGCTCTGGGCACCTTCAACGGCAGCAGGGTTTTCTGGACACCTAGGAGGCTGGCGCGGGCCCCCTGTTCCCGGCAGGAACACTGAGTACCGCCAGTCCCACCTGGGTCTGCTAAGCAACATCCAGGCCCGTAGCCCTTTAGAGCCCCTCTGTGTATGCCGATCGTAGGGAAACGCGCTGCACTCTCCTTGGGAGCAGCTTAAGGTACTCAGCACTCGCACACGTTCACGGACACCGTTCTGGCACGTCCCACATGGCGTCGAAGTCTTACGCATTACCCTAGGCTGAGCTGAACTCAGAGAAACCCTCTGCTTCGCAGTCCACCTAGGACCTCCTGCCTGAAGTCACCGTGCCTCCCAGAGAGAGTCGGCTTGCCTTCTTACTGCCATGTACGTCTCCTTCCTCCTGTGGCACTGCAGGCTTTGAATAGCCACAGGCCCAGAGGAGCAGCTACGGCGTTCCTTGGTTGAAGCAGTTCGCTTGACGCAGAACACCCTACTTCGAGAAGTTGATTCAGGGAAGGAAACTCAGGGTGACCTGTGTCTCTTTGGGCTTGTGAGAAACCACGGGGATGTCTGCTGAGTGCGCCCACGGAAACGGGGGCCTGCTGCAAGTAGCCTTGCTTTCCCGTTTGGAAGGCTGCGTTCATGCTGCCTTGAAGCTACCTGACATTCCCTGCTCACGACAGGCCTGTTAGCCCTGTCAGAGTGCTTCGGGGAACGTTATGAGTCTGCTCTGTCTAAACCAGGTGCTTCCATGGCCGCGGCTCTGGTCCGCCTGCCAAGCTCTAGAGCTAGAGGGAACCTCAACGTGACAAGTTGCCTCCAGCGTAGGCCCCTAGTAGCCGTGCAGAAAGGGAGGCAGACAGCTGTCTCCATGAGTTCTCAGTAGCTTCGAGGCTTTATTTTAAAGGAAGTAGTACACTTTGGAGGACTCCTAGGTCTCTCGGGTATGCACCACTTTCCCTCCAAGTTCACCGAGTACCTCCAGACCCCTGTGGGGCGGCTGAGCAACTTCGAGGGCCATTGGTTGACCACACCCACCACCCCCGGAGGCCCTCTGTGCGTGCCGCCCGATGGGCTACACACTGGACGTCCCGCGAGGAGCGCTACATTTCCAGAGCCCTCGAACAGCCTCAGGACAGCATTTCGGGTGAGTCCGACTTTGTCATGGCCCTTTTGTGAGCTGCCGTGGGAAAACACTGTGCTTTGAATTCTTCGAGGACCTCGTACCTGAAGTCACTCTGCCCGAGGAGAAAGTCAGCTTCTTACCATGCCGTGTCGCTAACGGCACGCCCAGCACGAACACAGGCCTGGAAGTAAGGCCCCGAGTGGCGGTGCAGAAGCGGAGGCGTGCAGCAGTTTCCATGAGGCGGTGGCCTCGGCTCTGGGCACCTTCAACGGCAGCAGGGTTTTCTGGACACCTAGGAGGCTGGCGCGGGCCCCCTGTTCCCGGCAGGAACACTGAGTACCGCCAGGCCCACCTGGGTCTGCTAAGCAACATCCAGGCCCGTAGCCCTTTAGAGCCCCTCTGTGTATGCCGATCGTAGGGAAACGCGCTGCACTCCCCTTCGGAGCAGCGTAAGGTACTCAGCACTAGCACACGTTCACGGACATCGTTCTGGCACGTCCCACATGGCGTCGAAGTCTTACGCATTACCCTAGGCTGAGCTGAACTCAGAGAAACCCTCGGCTTCGCAGTCCACCTAGGACCTCCTGCCTGAAGTCACCGTGCCTCCCAGAGAGAGTCGGCTTGCGTTCTTACTGCCATGTACGTCCCCTTCCTCCTGTGGCACTGCAGGCTTTGAATAGCCACAGGCCCAGAGGAGCAGCTACGGCGTTCCTTGGTTGAGGCAGTTCGCTTGATGCAGAACACCCTACTTCGAGAAGTTGATTCAGGGAAGGAAACTCAGGGTGACGTGTGTCTCTTTGGGCTTGTGAGAAACCACGGGGATGTCTGCTGAGTGCGCCCACGGAAACGGGGGCCTGCTGCAAGTAGCCTTGCTTTCCCGTTTGGAAGGCTGCGTTCATGCTGCCTTGAAGCTACCTGACATTCCTTGCTCTCGACAGGCCTGTTAGCCCTGTCAGAGTGCTTCGGGGAACGTTATGAGTCTGCTCTGTCTAAACCAGGTGCTTCCATGGCCGCGGCTCTGGTCCGCCTGCCAAGCTCTAGAGCTAGAGGGAACCTCAACGTGACAAGTTGCCTCCAGCGTAGGCCCCTAGTAGCCGTGCAGAAAGGGAGGCAGGCAGCTGTCTCCATGAGTTCTCAGTCGCTTAGAGGCTTTATTTTAAAGGAAGTAGTACACTTTGGAGGACTCCTAGGCCCCTCGGGTATGCATCACTTTCCCTCCAAGTTCACCGAGTACCTCCAGACCCCTGTGGGGCGGCTGAGCACTTCGAGGCCCATTGGTTGAACCCCCCCACCCGCGGAGGCCCTCTGTGCGTGCCGCGCGATGGGCTACACACTGGACGTCCCGCGAGGAGCGCTACATTTCCAGAGCCCTCGAACAGCCTCAGGACAGCATTTCGGGTGAGTCCGACTTTGTCATGGCCCTTGTGTGAGCTGCCGTGGGAAAGCACTGTGCTTTGAATACTTCGAGGACCTCGTACCTGAAGTCACTCTGCCCGAGGAGAAAGTCAGCATCTTACCATGCCGTGTCGCTAACGGCAGGCCCAGCACGAACACAGGCCTGGAAGTAAGGCCCCGAGTGGCGGTGCAGAAGCGGAGGCGTGCAGCAGTTTCCATGAGGCGGTGGCCTCGGCTCTGGGCACCTTCAACGGTAGCAGGGTTTTCTGGACACCTAGGAGGCTGGCGCGGGCCCCCTGTTCCCGGCAGGAACACTGAGTACCGCCAGGCCCACCTGGGTCTGCTAAGCAACATCCAGGCCCTTAGCCCTTTAGAGCTCCTCTGTGTATGGGCAGCGAAGGGAAACGCGCTGCACTCTCCTTGGGAGCAGCTTAAGGTACTCAGCACTCGCACACGTTCACGGACACCGTTCTGGCACGTCCCACATGGCGTCGAAGTCTTACGCATTACCCTAGGCTGAGCTGAACTCAGAGAAACCCTCTGCTGCGCAGTCCACCTAGGACCTCCTACCTGAAGTCACCGAGCCTCCCAGAGAGAGTCGGCTTGCCTTCTTACTGCCATGTATGTCCCCTTCCTCCTGTGGCACTGCAGGCTTTGAATAGCCACAGGCCCATAGGAGCAGCTACGGCGTTCCTTGGTTGAAGCAGTTCGCTTGACGCAGAACACCCTACTTCGAGAAGTTGATTCAGGGAAGGAAACTCAGGGTGACCTGTGTCTCTTTGGGCTTGTGAGAAACCACGGGGATGTCTGCTGAGTGCGCCCACGGAAACGGGGGCCTGCTGCAAGTAGCCTTGCTTTCCCGTTTGGAAGGCTGCGTTCATGCTGCCTTGAAGCTACCTGACATTCCCTGCTCTCGACAGGCCTGTTAGCCCTGTCAGAGTGCTTCGGGGAACGTTATGAGTCTGCTCTGTCTAAACCAGGTGCTTCCATGGCCGCGTCTCTGGTCCGCCTGCCAAGCTCTAGAGCTAGAGGGAACCTCAACGTGACAAGTTGCCTCCAGCGTAGGCCCCTAGTAGCCGTGCAGAAAGGGAGGCAGGCAGCTGTCTCCATGAGTTCTCAGTCGCTTAGAGGCTTTATTTTAAAGGAAGTAGTACACTTTGGAGGACTCCTAGGCCCCTCGGGTATGCATCACTTTCCCTCCAAGTTCACCGAGTACCTCCAGACCCCTGTGGGGCGGCTGAGCACTTCGAGGCCCATTGGTTGAACCCCCCCACCCGCGGAGGCCCTCTGTGCGTGCCGCGCGATGGGCTACACACTGGACGTCCCGCGAGGAGCGCTACATTTCCAGAGCCCTCGAACAGCCTCAGGACAGCATTTCGGGTGAGTCCGACTTTGTCATGGCCCTTGTGTGAGCTGCCGTGGGAAAGCACTGTGCTTTGAATACTTCGAGGACCTCGTACCTGAAGTCACTCTGCCCGAGGAGAAAGTCAGCATCTTACCATGCCGTGTCGCTAACGGCACGCCCAGCACGAACACAGGCCTGGAAGTAAGGCCCCGAGTGGCGGTGCAGAAGCGGAGGCGTGCAGCAGTTTCCATGAGGCGGTGGCCTCGGCTCTGGGCACCTTCAACGGCAGCAGGGTTTTCTGGACACCTAGGAGGCTGGCGCGGGCCCCCTGTTCCCGGCAGGAACACTGAGTACCGCCAGGCCCACCTGGGTCTGCTAAGCAACATCCAGGCCCGTAGCCCTTTAGAGCTCCTCTGTGTATGCGCAGCGTAGGGAAACGCGCTGCACTCTCCTTGGGAGCAGCTTAAGGTACTCAGCACTCGCACACGTTCACGGACACCGTTCTGGCACGTCCCACATGGCGTCGAAGTCTTACGCATTACCCTAGGCTGAGCTGAACTCAGAGAAACCCTCTGCTTCGCAGTCCACCTAGGACCTCCTGCCTGAAGTCACCGAGCCTCCCAGAGAGAGTCGGCTTGCGTTCTTACTGCCATGTACGTCCCCTTCCTCCTGTGGCACTGCAGGCTTTGAATAGCCACAGGCCCAGAGGAGCAGCTACGGCGTTCCTTGGTTGAGGCAGTTCGCTTGATGCAGAACACCCTACTTCGAGAAGTTGATTCAGGGAAGGAAACTCAGGGTGACCTGTGTCTCTTTGGGCTTGTTAGAAACCACGGGGATATCTGCTGAGTGCGCCCACGGAAACGGGGGCCTGCTGCAAGTAGCCTTGCTTTCCCGTTTGGAAGGCTGCGTTCATGCTGCCTTGAAGCTACCTGACATTCCCTGCTCTCGACAGGCCTGTTAGCCCTGTCAGAGTGCTTCGGGGAACGTTATGAGTCTGCTCTGTCTAAACCAGTTGCTTCCATGGCCGCGGCTCTGGTCCGCCTGCCAAGCTCTAGAGCTAGAGGGAACCTCAACGTGACAAGTTGCCTCCAGCGTAGGCCCCTAGTAGCCGTGCAGAAAGGGAGGCAGGCAGCTGTCTCCATGAGTTCTCAGTAGCTTAGAGGCTTTATTTTAAAGGAAGTAGTACACTTTGGAGGACTCCTAGGCCTCTCGGGTATGCACCACTTTCCCTCCAAGTTCACCGAGTACCTCCAGACCTCTGTGGGGCGGCTGAGCAACTTCGAGGCCCATTGGTTGACCACACCCACCACCCCCGGAGGCCCTCTGTGCGTGCCGCGCGATGGGCTACACACTGGACGTCCCGCGAGGAGCGCTACATTTCCAGAGCCCTCGAACAGCCTCAGGACAGCATTTCGGGTGAGTCCGACTTTGTCATGGCCCTTGTGTGAGCTGCCGTGGGAAAGCACTGTGCTTTGAATACTTCGAGGACCTCGTACCTGAAGTCACTCTGCCCGAGGAGAAAGTCAGCATCTTACCATGCCGTGTCGCTAACGGCACGCCCAGCACGAACACAGGCCTGGAAGTAAGGCCCCGAGTGGCGGTGCAGAAGCGGAGGCGTGCAGCAGTTTCCATGAGGCGGTGGCCTCGGCTCTGGGCACCTTCAACGGCAGCAGGGTTTTCTGGACACCTAGGAGGCTGGCGCGGGCCCCCTGTTCCCGGCAGGAACACTGAGTACCGCCAGGCCCACCTGGGTCTGCTAAGCAACATCCAGGCCCGTAGCCCTTTAGAGCTCCTCTGTGTATGCGCAGCGTAGGGAAACGCGCTGCACTCTCCTTGGGAGCAGCTTAAGGTACTCAGCACTCGCACACGTTCACGGACACCGTTCTGGCACGTCCCACATGGCGTCGAAGTCTTACGCATTACCCTAGGCTGAGCTGAACTCAGAGAAACCCTCTGCTTCGCAGTCCACCTAGGACCTCCTGCCTGAAGTCACCGAGCCTCCCAGAGAGAGTCGGCTTGCGTTCTTACTGCCATGTATGTCCCCTTCCTCCTGTGGCACTGCAGGCTTTGAATAGCCACAGGCCCAGAGGAGCAGCTACGGCGTTCCTTGGTTGAAGCAGTTCGCTTGACGCAGAACACCCTACTTCGAGAAGTTGATTCAGGGAAGGAAACTCAGGGTGACCTGTGTCTCTTTGGGCTTGTGAGAAACCACGGGGATGTCTGCTGAGTGCGCCCACAGAAACGGGGGCCTGCTGCAAGTAGCCTTGCTTTCCCGTTTGGAAGGCTGCGTTCATGCTGCCTTGAAGCTACCTGACATTCCCTGCTCTCGACAGGCCTGTTAGCCCTGTCAGAGTGCTTCGGGGAACGTTATGAGTCTGCTCTGTCTAAACCAGGTGCTTCCATGGCCGCGGCTCTGGTCCGCCTGCCAAGCTCTAGAGCTAGAGGGAACCTCAACGTGACAAGTTGCCTCCAGCGTAGGCCCCTAGTAGCCGTGCAGAAAGGGAGGCAGGCAGCTGTCTCCATGAGTTCTCAGTCGCTTAGAGGCTTTATTTTAAAGGAAGTAGTACACTTTGGAGGACTCCTAGGCCCCTCGGGTATGCATCACTTTCCCTCCAAGTTCACCGAGTACCTCCAGACCCCTGTGGGGCGGCTGAGCACTTCGAGGCACATTGGTTGAACCCCCCCACCCGCGGAGGCCCTCTGTGCGTGCCGCGCGATGGGCTACACACTGGACGTCCCGCGAGGAGCGCTACATTTCCAGAGCCCTCGAACAGCCTCAGGACAGCATTTCGGGTGAGTCCGACTTTGTCATGGCCCTTGTGTGAGCTGCCGTGGGAAAGCACTGTGCTTTGAATACTTCGAGGACCTCGTACCTGAAGTCACTCTGCCCGAGGAGAAAGTCAGCATCTTACCATGCCGTGTCGCTAACGGCACGCCCAGCACGAACACAGGCCTGGAAGTAACGCCCCGAGTGGCGGTGCAGAAGCGGAGGCGTGCAGCAGTTTCCATGAGGCGGTGGCCTCGGCTCTGGGCACCTTCAACGGCAGCAGGGTTTTCTGGACACCTAGGAGGCTGGCGCGGGCCCCCTGTTCCCGGCAGGAACACTGAGTACCGCCAGGCCCACCTGGGTCTGCTAAGCAACATCCAGGCCCGTAGCCCTTTAGAGCTCCTCTGTGTATGCGCAGCGTAGGGAAACGCGCTGCACTCCCCTTGGGAGCAGCTTAAGGTACTCAGCACTCGCACACGTTCACGGACACCGTTCTGGCACGTCCCACATGGCGTCGAAGTCTTACGCATTACCCTAGGCTGAGCTGAACTCAGAGAAACCCTCTGCTTCGCAGTCCACCTAGGACCTCCTGCCTGAAGTCACCGAGCCTCCCAGAGAGAGTCGGCTTGCGTTCTTACTGCCATGTACGTCCCCTTCCTCCTGTGGCACTGCAGGCTTTGAATACCCACAGGCCCAGAGGAGCAGCTACGGCGTTCCTTGGTTGAAGCAGTTCGCTTGACGCAGAACACCCTACTTCGAGAAGTTGATTCAGGGAAGGAAACTCAGGGTGACCTGTGTCTCTTTGGGCTTGTGAGAAACCACGGGGATGTCTGCTGAGTGCGCCCACGGAAACGGGGGCCTGCTGCAAGTAGCCTTGCTTTCCCGTTTGGAAGGCTGCGTTCATGCTGCCTTGAAGCTACCTGACATTCCCTGCTCTCGACAGGCCTGTTAGCCCTGTCAGAGTGCTTCGGGGAACGTGATGAGTCTGCTCTGTCTAAACCAGGTGCTTCCATGGCCGCGGCTCTGGTCCGCCTGCCAAGCTCTAGAGCTAGAGGGAACCTCAACGTGACAAGTTGCCTCCAGCGTAGGCCCCTAGTAGCCGTGCAGAAAGGGAGGCAGGCAGCTGTCTCCATGAGTTCTCAGTCGCTTAGAGGCTTTATTTTAAAGGAAGTAGTACACTTTGGAGGACTCCTAGGCCCCTCGGGTATGCATCACTTTCCCTCCAAGTTCACCGAGTACCTCCAGACCCCTGTGGGGCGGCTGAGCACTTCGAGGCACATTGGTTGAACCCCCCCACCCCCGGAGGCCCTCTGTGCGTGCCGCGCGATGGGCTACACACTGGACGTCCCGCGAGGAGCGCTACATTTCCAGAGCCCTCGAACAGCCTCAGGACAGCATTTCGGGTGAGTCCGACTTTGTCATGGCCCTTGTGTGAGCTGCCGTGGGAAAGCACTGTGCTTTGAATACTTCGAGGACCTCGTACCTGAAGTCACTCTGCCCGAGGAGAAAGTCAGCATCTTACCATGCCGTGTCGCTAACGGCACGCCCAGCACGAACACAGGCCTGGAAGTAAGGCCCCGAGTGGCGGTGCAGAAGCGGAGGCGTGCAGCAGTTTCCATGAGGCGGTGGCCTCGGCTCTGGGCACCTTCAACGGCAGCAGGGTTTTCTGGACACCTAGGAGGCTGGCGCGGGCCCCCTGTTCCCGGCAGGAACACTGAGTACCGCCAGGCCCACCTGGGTCTGCTAAGCAACATCCAGGCCCGTAGCCCTTTAGAGCTCCTCTGTGTATGCGCAGCGTAGGGAAACGCGCTGCACTCTCCTTGGGAGCAGCTTAAGGTACTCAGCACTCGCACACGTTCACGGACACCGTTCTGGCACGTCCCACATGGCGTCGAAGTCTTACGCATTACCCTAGGCTGAGCTGAACTCAGAGAAACCCTCTGCTTCGCAGTCCACCTAGGACCTCCTGCCTGAAGTCACCGAGCCTCCCAGAGAGAGTCGGCTTGCGTTCTTACTGCCATGTACGTCCCCTTCCTCCTGTGGCACTGCAGGCTTTGAATAGCCACAGGCCCAGAGGAGCAGCTACGGCGTTCCTTGGTTGAAGCAGTTCGCTTGACGCAGAACACCCTACTTCGAGAAGTTGATTCAGGGAAGGAAACTCAGGGTGACCTGTGTCTCTTTGGGCTTGTGAGAAACCACGGGGATGTCTGCTGAGTGCGCCCACGGAAACGGGGGCCTGCTGCAAGTAGCCTTGCTTTCCCGTTTGGAAGGCTGCGTTCATGCTGCCTTGAAGCTACCTGACATTCCCTGCTCTCGACAGGCCTGTTAGCCCTGTCAGAGTGCTTCGGGGAACGTTATGAGTCTGCTCTGTCTAAACCAGGTGCTTCCATGGCCGCGGCTCTGGTCCGCCTGCCAAGCTCTAGAGCTAGAGGGAACCTCAACGTGACAAGTTGCCTCCAGCGTAGGCCCCTAGTAGCCGTGCAGAAAGGGAGGCAGGCAGCTGTCTCCATGAGTTCTCAGTCGCTTAGAGGCTTTATTTTAAAGGAAGTAGTACACTTTGGAGGACTCCTAGGCCCCTCGGGTATGCATCACTTTCCCTCCAAGTTCACCGAGTACCTCCAGACCCCTGTGGGGCGGCTGAGCACTTCGAGGCCCATTGGTTGAACACCCCCACCCGCGGAGGCCCTCTGTGCGTGCCGCGCGATGGGCTACACACTGGACGTCCCGCGAGGAGCGCTACATTTCCAGAGCCCTCGAACAGCCTCAGGACAGCATTTCGGGTGAGTCCGACTTTGTCATGGCCCTTGTGTGAGCTGCCGTGGGAAAGCACTGTGCTTTGAATACTTCGAGGACCTCGTACCTGAAGTCACTCTGCCCGAGGAGAAAGTCAGCATCTTACCATGCCGTGTCGCTAACGGCACGCCCAGCACGAACACAGGCCTGGAAGTAAGGCCCCGAGTGGCAGTGCAGAAGCGGAGGCGTGCAGCAGTTTCCATGAGGCGGTGGCCTCGGCTCTGGGCACCTTCAACGGCAGCAGGGTTTTCTGGACACCTAGGAGGCTGGCGCGGGCCCCCTGTTCCCGGCAGGAACACTGAGTACCGCCAGGCCCACCTGGGTCTGCTAAGCAACATCCAGGCCCGTAGCCCTTTAGAGCTCCTCTGTGTATGCGCAGCGTAGGGAAACGCGCTGCACTCTCCTTGGGAGCAGCTTAAGGTACTCAGCACTCGCACACGTTCACGGACACCGTTCTGGCACGTCCCACATGGCGTCGAAGTCTTACGCATTACCCTAGGCTGAGCTGAACTCAGAGAAACCCTCTGCTTCGCAGTCCACCTAGGACCTCCTGCCTGAAGTCACCGAGCCTCCCAGAGAGAGTCGGCTTGCGTTCTTACTGCCATGTACGTCCCCTTCCTCCTGTGGCACTGCAGGCTTTGAATAGCCACAGGCCCAGAGGAGCAGCTACGGCGTTCCTTGGTTGAAGCAGTTCGCTTGATGCAGAACACCCTACTTCGAGAAGTTGATTCAGGGAAGGAAACTCAGGGTGACCTGTGTCTCTTTGGGCTTGTGAGAAACCACGGGGATGTCTGCTGAGTGCGCCCACGGAAACGGGGGCCTGCTGCAAGTAGCCTTGCTTTCCCGTTTGGAAGGCTGCGTTCATGCTGCCTTGAAGCTACCTGACATTCCCTGCTCTCGACAGGCCTGTTAGCCCTGTCAGAGTGCTTCGGGGAACGTGATGAGTCTGCTCTGTCTAAACCAGGTGCTTCCATGGCCGCGGCTCTGGTCCGCCTGCCAAGCTCTAGAGCTAGAGGGAACCTCAACGTGACAAGTTGCCTCCAGCGTAGGCCCCTAGTAGCCGTGCAGAAAGGGAGGCAGGCAGCTGTCTCCATGAGTTCTCAGTCGCTTAGAGGCTTTATTTTAAAGGAAGTAGTACACTTTGGAGGACTCCTAGGCCCCTCGGGTATGCATCACTTTCCCTCCAAGTTCACCGAGTACCTCCAGACCCCTGTGGGGCGGCTGAGCACTTCGAGGCACATTGGTTGAACCCCCCCACCCCCGGAGGCCCTCTGTGCGTGCCGCGCGATGGGCTACACACTGGACGTCCCGCGAGGAGCGCTACATTTCCAGAGCCCTCGAACAGCCTCAGGACAGCATTTCGGGTGAGTCCGACTTTGTCATGGCCCTTGTGTGAGCTGCCGTGGGAAAGCACTGTGCTTTGAATACTTCGAGGACCTCGTACCTGAAGTCACTCTGCCCGAGGAGAAAGTCAGCATCTTACCATGCCGTGTCGCTAACGGCACGCCCAGCACGAACACAGGCCTGGAAGTAAGGCCCCGAGTGGCGGTGCAGAAGCGGAGGCGTGCAGCAGTTTCCATGAGGCGGTGGCCTCGGCTCTGGGCACCTTCAACGGCAGCAGGGTTTTCTGGACACCTAGGAGGCTGGCGCGGGCCCCCTGTTCCCGGCAGGAACACTGAGTACCGCCAGGCCCACCTGGGTCTGCTAAGCAACATCCAGGCCCGTAGCCCTTTAGAGCTCCTCTGTGTATGCGCAGCGTAGGGAAACGCGCTGCACTCTCCTTGGGAGCAGCTTAAGGTACTCAGCACTCGCACACGTTCACGGACACCGTTCTGGCACGTCCCACATGGCGTCGAAGTCTTACGCATTACCCTAGGCTGAGCTGAACTCAGAGAAACCCTCTGCTTCGCAGTCCACCTAGGACCTCCTGCCTGAAGTCACCGAGCCTCCCAGAGAGAGTCGGCTTGCGTTCTTACTGCCATGTACGTCCCCTTCCTCCTGTGGCACTGCAGGCTTTGAATAGCCACAGGCCCAGAGGAGCAGCTACGGCGTTCCTTGGTTGAAGCAGTTCGCTTGACGCAGAACACCCTACTTCGAGAAGTTGATTCAGGGAAGGAAACTCAGGGTGACCTGTGTCTCTTTGGGCTTGTGAGAAACCACGGGGATGTCTGCTGAGTGCGCCCACGGAAACGGGGGCCTGCTGCAAGTAGCCTTGCTTTCCCGTTTGGAAGGCTGCGTTCATGCTGCCTTGAAGCTACCTGACATTCCCTGCTCTCGACAGGCCTGTTAGCCCTGTCAGAGTGCTTCGGGGAACGTTATGAGTCTGCTCTGTCTAAACCAGGTGCTTCCATGGCCGCGGCTCTGGTCCGCCTGCCAAGCTCTAGAGCTAGAGGGAACCTCAACGTGACAAGTTGCCTCCAGCGTAGGCCCCTAGTAGCCGTGCAGAAAGGGAGGCAGGCAGCTGTCTCCATGAGTTCTCAGTCGCTTAGAGGCTTTATTTTAAAGGAAGTAGTACACTTTGGAGGACTCCTAGGCCTCTCGGGTATGCATCACTTTCCCTCCAAGTTCACCGAGTACCTCCAGACCCCTGTGGGGCGGCTGAGCACTTCGAGGCACATTGGTTGAACCCCCCCACCCGCGGAGGCCCTCTGTGCGTGCCGCGCGATGGGCTACACACTGGACGTCCCGCGAGGAGCGCTACATTTCCAGAGCCCTCGAACAGCCTCAGGACAGCATTTCGGGTGAGTCCGACTTTGTCATGGCCCTTGTGTGAGCTGCCGTGGGAAAGCACTGTGCTTTGAATACTTCGAGGACCTCGTACCTGAAGTCACTCTGCCCGAGGAGAAAGTCAGCATCTTACCATGCCGTGTCGCTAACGGCACGCCCAGCACGAACACAGGCCTGGAAGTAAGGCCCCGAGTGGCGGTGCAGAAGCGGAGGCGTGCAGCAGTTTCCATGAGGCGGTGGCCTCGGCTCTGGGCACCTTCAACGGCAGCAGGGTTTTCTGGACACCTAGGAGGCTGGCGCGGGCCCCCTGTTCCCGGCAGGAACACTGAGTACCGCCAGGCCCACCTGGGTCTGCTAAGCAACATCCAGGCCCGTAGCCCTTTAGAGCTCCTCTGTGTATGCGCAGCGTAGGGAAACGCGCTGCACTCTCCTTGGGAGCAGCTTAAGGTACTCAGCACTCGCACACGTTCACGGACACCGTTCTGGCACGTCCCACATGGCGTCGAAGTCTTACGCATTACCCTAGGCTGAGCTGAACTCAGAGAAACCCTCTGTTTCGCAGTCCACCTAGGACCTCCTGCCTGAAGTCACCGAGCCTCCCAGAGAGAGTCGGCTTGCGTTCTTACTGCCATGTACGTCCCCTTCCTCCTGTGGCACTGCAGGCTTTGAATAGCCACAGGCCCAGAGGAGCAGCTACGGCGTTCCTTGGTTGAAGCAGTTCGCTTGATGCAGAACACCCTACTTCGAGAAGTTGATTCAGGGAAGGAAACTCAGGGTGACCTGTGTCTCTTTGGGCTTGTGAGAAACCACGGGGATGTCTGCTGAGTGCGCCCACGGAAACGGGGGCCTGCTGCAAGTAGCCTTGCTTTCCCGTTTGGAAGGCTGCGTTCATGCTGCCTTGAAGCTACCTGACATTCCCTGCTCTCGACAGGCCTGTTAGCCCTGTCAGAGTGCTTCGGGGAACGTTATGAGTCTGCTCTGTCTAAACCAGGTGCTTCCATGGCCGCGGCTCTGGTCCGCCTGCCAAGCTCTAGAGCTAGAGGGAACCTCAACGTGACAAGTTGCCTCCAGCGTAGGCCCCTAGTAGCCGTGCAGAAAGGGAGGCAGGCAGCTGTCTCCATGAGTTCTCAGTCGCTTAGAGGCTTTATTTTAAAGGAAGTAGTACACTTTGGAGGACTCCTAGGCCCCTCGGGTATGCATCACTTTCCCTCCAAGTTCACCGAGTACCTCCAGACCCCTGTGGGGCGGCTGAGCACTTCGAGGCCCATTGGTTGAACCCCCCCACCCGCGGAGGCCCTCTGTGCGTGCCGCGCGATGGGCTACACACTGGACGTCCCGCGAGGAGCGCTACATTTCCAGAGCCCTCGAACAGCCTCAGGACAGCATTTCGGGTGAGTCCGACTTTGTCATGGCCCTTGTGTGAGCTGCCGTGGGAAAGCACTGTGCTTTGAATACTTCGAGGACCTCGTACCTGAAGTCACTCTGCCCGAGGAGAAAGTCAGCATCTTACCATGCCGTGTCGCTAACGGCAGGCCCAGCACGAACACAGGCCTGGAAGTAAGGCCCCGAGTGGCGGTGCAGAAGCGGAGGCGTGCAGCAGTTTCCATGAGGCGGTGGCCTCGGCTCTGGGCACCTTCAACGGCAGCAGGGTTTTCTGGACACCTAGGAGGCTGGCGCGGGCCCCCTGTTCCCGGCAGGAACACTGAGTACCGCCAGGCCCACCTGGGTCTGCTAAGCAACATCCAGGCCCGTAGCCCTTTAGAGCTCCTCTGTGTATGCGCAGCGTAGGGAAACGCGCTGCACTCTCCTTGGGAGCAGCTTAAGGTACTCAGCACTCGCACACGTTCACGGACACCGTTCTGGCACGTCCCACATGGCGTCGAAGTCTTACGCATTACCCTAGGCTGAGCTGAACTCAGAGAAACCCTCTGCTTCGCAGTCCACCTAGGACCTCCTGCCTGAAGTCACCGAGCCTCCCAGAGAGAGTCGGCTTGCGTTCTTACTGCCATGTACGTCCCCTTCCTCCTGTGGCACTGCAGGCTTTGAATAGCCACAGGCCCAGAGGAGCAGCTACGGCGTTCCTTGGTTGAAGCAGTTCGCTTGACGCAGAACACCCTACTTCGAGAAGTTGATTCAGGGAAGGAAACTCAGGGTGACCTGTGTCTCTTTGGGCTTGTGAGAAACCACGGGGATGTCTGCTGAGTGCGCCCACGGAAACGGGGGCCTGCTGCAAGTAGCCTTGCTTTCCCGTTTGGAAGGCTGCGTTCATGCTGCCTTGAAGCTACCTGACATTCCCTGCTCTCGACAGGCCTGTTAGCCCTGTCAGAGTGCTTCGGGGAACGTTATGAGTCTGCTCTGTCTAAACCAGGTGCTTCCATGGCCGCGGCTCTGGTACGCCTGCCAAGCTCTAGAGCTAGAGGGAACCTCAACGTGACAAGTTGCCTCCAGCGTAGGCCCCTAGTAGCCGTGCAGAAAGGGAGGCAGGCAGCTGTCTCCATGAGTTCTCAGTCGCTTAGAGGCTTTATTTTAAAGGAAGTAGTACACTTTGGAGGACTCCTAGGCCCCTCGGGTATGCATCACTTTCCCTCCAAGTTCACCGAGTACCTCCAGACCCCTGTGGGGCAGCTGAGCACTTCGAGGCCCATTGGTTGAACCCCCTACACGCGGAGGCCCTCTGTGCGTGCCGCGCGATGGGCTACACACTGGACGTCCCGCGAGGAGCGCTACATTTCCAGAGCCCTCGAACAGCCTCAGGACAGCATTTCGGGTGAGTCCGACTTTGTCATGGCCCTTGTGTGAGCTGCCGTGGGAAAGCACTGTGCTTTGAATACTTCGAGGACCTCGTACCTGAAGTCACTCTGCCCGAGGAGAAAGTCAGCATCTTACCATGCCGTGTCGCTAACGGCAGGCCCAGCACGAACACAGGCCTGGAAGTAAGGCCCCGAGTGGCGGTGCAGAAGCGGAGGCGTGCAGCAGTTTCCATGAGGCGGTGGCCTCGGCTCTGGGCACCTTCAACGGCAGCAGGGTTTTCTGGACACCTAGGAGGCTGGCGCGGGCCCCCTGTTCCCGGCAGGAACACTGAGTACCGCCAGGCCCACCTGGGTCTGCTAAGCAACATCCAGGCCCGTAGCCCTTTAGAGCTCCTCTGTGTATGCGCAGCGTAGGGAAACGCGCTGCACTCTCCTTGGGAGCAGCTTAAGGTACTCAGCACTCGCACACGTTCACGGACACCGTTCTGGCACGTCCCACATGGCGTCGAAGTCTTACGCATTACCCTAGGCTGAGCTGAACTCAGAGAAACCCTCTGCTTCGCAGTCCACCTAGGACCTCCTGCCTGAAGTCACCGAGCCTCCCAGAGAGAGTCGGCTTGCGTTCTTACTGCCATTTACGTCCCCTTCCTCCTGTGACACTGCAGGCTTTGAATAGCCCCAGGCCCAGAGGAGCAGCTACGGCGTTCCTTGGTTGAAGCAGTTCGCTTGACGCAGAACACCCTACTTCGAGAAGTTGATTCAGGGAAGGAAACTCAGGGTGACCTGTGTCTCTTTGGGCTTGTGAGAAACCACGGGGATGTCTGCTGAGTGCGCCCACGGAAACGGGGGCCTGCTGCAAGTAGCCTTGCTTTCCCGTTTGGAAGGCTGCGTTCATGCTGCCTTGAAGCTACCTGACATTCCCTGCTCTCGACAGGCCTGTTAGCCCTGTCAGAGTGCTTCGGGGAACGTTATGAGTCTGCTCTGTCTAAACCAGGTGCTTCCATGGCCGCGGCTCTGGTCCGCCTGCCAAGCTCTAGAGCTAGAGGGAACCTCAACGTGACAAGTTGCCTCCAGCGTAGGCCCCTAGTAGCCGTGCAGAAAGGGAGGCAGGCAGCTGTCTCCATGAGTTCTCAGTCGCTTAGAGGCTTTATTTTAAAGGAAGTAGTACACTTTGGAGGACTCCTAAGCCCCTCGGGTATGCATCACTTTCCCTCCAAGTTCACCGAGTACCTACAGACCCCTGTGGGGCGGCTGAGCACTTCGAGGCCCATTGGTTGAACCCCCCCACCCGCGGAGGCCCTCTGTGCGTGCCGCGCGATGGGCTACACACTGGACGTCCCGCGAGGAGCGCTACATTTCCAGAGCCCTCGAACAGCCTCAGGACAGCATTTCGGGTGAGTCCGACTTTGTCATGGCCCTTGTGTGAGCTGCCGTGGGAAAGCACTGTGCTTTGAATACTTCGAGGACCTCGTACCTGAAGTCACTCTGCCCGAGGAGAAAGTCAGCATCTTACCATGCCGTGTCGCTAACGGCAGGCCCAGCACGAACACAGGCCTGGAAGTAAGGCCCCGAGTGGCGGTGCAGAAGCGGAGGCGTGCAGCAGCTTCCATGAGGCGGTGGCCTCGGCTCTGGGCACCTTCAACGGCAGCAGGGTTTTCTGGACACCTAGGAGGCTGGCGCGGGCCCCCTGTTCCCGGCAGGAACACTGAGTACCGCCAGGCCCACCTGGGTCTGCTAAGCAACATCCAGGCCCGTAGCCCTTTAGAGACCCTTTGTGTATGCCGATCGTAGGGAAACGCGCTGCACTCCCCTTGGGAGCAGCGTAAGGTACTCAGCACTCGCACACGTTCACGGACACCGTTCTGGCACGTCCCACATGGCGTCGAAGTCTTACGCATTACCCTAGGCTGAGCTGAACTCAGAGAAACCCTCTGCTTCGCAGTCCACCTAGGACCTCCTGCCTGAAGTCACCGAGCCTCCCAGAGAGAGTCGGCTTGCGTTCTTACTGCCATGTACGTCCCCTTCCTCCTGTGGCACTGCAGGCTTTGAATAGCCCCAGGCCCAGTGGAGCAGCTACGGCGTTCCTTGGTTGAAGCAGTTCGCTTGATGCAGAACACCCTACTTCGAGAAGTTGATTCAGGGAAGGAAACTCAGGGTGACCTGTGTCTCTTTGGGCTTGTTAGAAACCACGGGGATGTCTGCTGAGTGCGCCCACGGAAACGGGGGCCTGCTGCAAGTAGCCTTGCTTTCCCGTTTGGAAGGCTGCGTTCATGCTGCCTTGAAGCTACCTGACATTCCCTGCTCTCGACAGGCCTGTTAGCCCTGTCAGAGTGCTTCGGGGAACGTTATGAGTCTGCTCTGTGTAAACCAGGTGCTTCCATGGCCGCGGCTCTGGTCCGCCTGCCAAGCTCTAGAGCTAGAGGGAACCTCAACGTGACAAGTTGCCTCCAGCGTAGGCCCCTAGTAGCCGTGCAGAAAGGGAGGCAGGCAGCTGTCTCCATGAGTTCTCAGTCGCTTAGAGGCTTTATTTTAAAGGAAGTAGTACACTTTGGAGGACTCCTAAGCCCCTCGGGTATGCATCACTTTCCCTCCAAGTTCACCGAGTACCTACAGACCCCTGTGGGGCGGCTGAGCACTTCGAGGCCCATTGGTTGAACCCCCCCACCCGCGGAGGCCCTCTGTGCGTGCCGCGCGATGGGCTACACACTGGACGTCCCGCGAGGAGCGCTACATTTCCAGAGCCCTCGAACAGCCTCAGGACAGCATTTCGGGTGAGTCCGACTTTGTCATGGCCCTTGTGTGAGCTGCCGTGGGAAAGCACTGTGCTTTGAATACTTCGAGGACCTCGTACCTGAAGTCACTCTGCCCGAGGAGAAAGTCAGCATCTTACCATGCCGTGTCGCTAACGGCAGGCCCAGCACGAACACAGGCCTGGAAGTAAGGCCCCGAGTGGCGGTGCAGAAGCGGAGGCGTGCAGCAGCTTCCATGAGGCGGTGGCCTCGGCTCTGGGCACCTTCAACGGCAGCAGGGTTTTCTGGACACCTAGGAGGCTGGCGCGGGCCCCCTGTTCCCGGCAGGAACACTGAGTACCGCCAGGCCCACCTGGGTCTGCTAAGCAACATCCAGGCCCGTAGCCCTTTAGAGACCCTCTGTGTATGCCGATCGTAGGGAAACGCGCTGCACTCCCCTTGGGAGCAGCGTAAGGTACTCAGCACTCGCACACGTTCACGGACACCGTTCTGGCACGTCCCACATGGCGTCGAAGTCTTACGCATTACCCTAGGCTGAGCTGAACTCAGAGAAACCCTCTGCTTCGCAGTCCACCTAGGACCTCCTGCCTGAAGTCACCGAGCCTCCCAGAGAGAGTCGGCTTGCGTTCTTACTGCCATGTACGTCCCCTTCCTCCTGTGGCACTGCAGGCTTTGAATAGCCCCAGGCCCAGTGGAGCAGCTACGGCGTTCCTTGGTTGAAGCAGTTCGCTTGATGCAGAACACCCTACTTCGAGAAGTTGATTCAGGGAAGGAAACTCAGGGTGACCTGTGTCTCTTTGGGCTTGTTAGAAACCACGGGGATGTCTGCTGAGTGCGCCCACGGAAACGGGGGCCTGCTGCAAGTAGCCTTGCTTTCCCGTTTGGAAGGCTGCGTTCATGCTGCCTTGAAGCTACCTGACATTCCCTGCTCTCGACAGGCCTGTTAGCCCTGTCAGAGTGCTTCGGGGAACGTTATGAGTCTGCTCTGTGTAAACCAGGTGCTTCCATGGCCGCGGCTCTGGTCCGCCTGCCAAGCTCTAGAGCTAGAGGGAACCTCAACGTGACAAGTTGCCTCCAGCGTAGGCCCCTAGTAGCCGTGCAGAAAGGGAGGCAGGCAGCTGTCTCCATGAGTTCTCAGTCGCTTAGAGGCTTTATTTTAAAGGAAGTAGTACACTTTGGAGGACTCCTAGGCCCCTCGGGTATGCATCACTTTCCCTCCAAGTTCACCGAGTACCTCCAGACCCCTGTGGGGCAGCTGAGCACTTCGAGGCCCATTGGTTGAACCCCCCCACCCGCGGAGGCCCTCTGTGCGTGCCGCGCGATGGGCTACACACTGGACGTCCCGCGAGGAGCGCTACATTTCCAGAGCCCTCGAACAGCCTCAGGACAGCATTTCGGGTGAGTCCGACTTTGTCATGGCCCTTGTGTGAGCTGCCGTGGGAAAGCACTGTGCTTTGAATACTTCGAGGACCTCGTACCTGAAGTCACTCTGCCCGAGGAGAAAGTCAGCATCTTACAATGCCGTGTCGCTAACGGCAGGCCCAGCACGAACACAGGCCTCGAAGTAAGGCCCCGAGTGGCGGTGCAGAAGCGGAGGCGTGCAGCAGCTTCCATGAGGCGGTGGCCTCGGCTCTGGGCACCTTCAACGGCAGCAGGGTTTTCTGGACACCTAGGAGGCTGGCGCGGGCCCCCTGTTCCCGGCAGGAACACTGAGTACCGCCAGGCCCACCTGGGTCTGCTAAGCAACATCCAGGCCCGTAGCCCTTTAGAGACCCTTTGTGTATGCCGATCGTAGGGAAACGCGCTGCACTCCCCTTGGGAGCAGCGTAAGGTACTCAGCACTCGCACACGTTCACGGACACCGTTCTGGCACGTCCCACATGGCGTCGAAGTCTTACGCATTACCCTAGGCTGAGCTGAACTCAGAGAAACCCTCTGCTTCGCAGTCCACCTAGGACCTCCTGCCTGAAGTCACCGAGCCTCCCAGAGAGAGTCGGCTTGCGTTCTTACTGCCATGTACGTCCCCTTCCTCCTGTGGCACTGCAGGCTTTGAATAGCCCCAGGCCCAGTGGAGCAGCTACGGCGTTCCTTGGTTGAAGCAGTTCGCTTGATGCAGAACACCCTACTTCGAGAAGTTGATTCAGGGAAGGAAACTCAGGGTGACCTGTGTCTCTTTGGGCTTGTTAGAAACCACGGGGATGTCTGCTGAGTGCGCCCACGGAAACGGGGGCCTGCTGCAAGTAGCCTTGCTTTCCCGTTTGGAAGGCTGCGTTCATGCTGCCTTGAAGCTACCTGACATTCCCTGCTCTCGACAGGCCTGTTAGCCCTGTCAGAGTGCTTCGGGGAACGTTATGAGTCTGCTCTGTGTAAACCAGGTGCTTCCATGGCCGCGGCTCTGGTCCGCCTGCCAAGCTCTAGAGCTAGAGGGAACCTCAACGTGACAAGTTGCCTCCAGCGTAGGCCCCTAGTAGCCGTGCAGAAAGGGAGGCAGGCAGCTGTCTCCATGAGTTCTCAGTCGCTTAGAGGCTTTATTTTAAAGGAAGTAGTACACTTTGGAGGACTCCTAAGCCCCTCGGGTATGCATCACTTTCCCTCCAAGTTCACCGAGTACCTACAGACCCCTGTGGGGCGGCTGAGCACTTCGAGGCCCATTGGTTGAACCCCCCCACCCGCGGAGGCCCTCTGTGCGTGCCGCGCGATGGGCTACACACTGGACGTCCCGCGAGGAGCGCTACATTTCCAGAGCCCTCGAACAGCCTCAGGACAGCATTTCGGGTGAGTCCGACTTTGTCATGGCCCTTGTGTGAGCTGCCGTGGGAAAGCACTGTGCTTTGAATACTTCGAGGACCTCGTACCTGAAGTCACTCTGCCCGAGGAGAAAGTCAGCATCTTACCATGCCGTGTCGCTAACGGCAGGCCCAGCACGAACACAGGCCTGGAAGTAAGGCCCCGAGTGGCGGTGCAGAAGCGGAGGCGTGCAGCAGCTTCCATGAGGCGGTGGCCTCGGCTCTGGGCACCTTCAACGGCAGCAGGGTTTTCTGGACACCTAGGAGGCTGGCGCGGGCCCCCTGTTCCCGGCAGGAACACTGAGTACCGCCAGGCCCACCTGGGTCTGCTAAGCAACATCCAGGCCCGTAGCCCTTTAGAGACCCTCTGTGTATGCCGATCGTAGGGAAACGCGCTGCACTCCCCTTGGGAGCAGCGTAAGGTACTCAGCACTCGCACACGTTCACGGACACCGTTCTGGCACGTCCCACATGGCGTCGAAGTCTTACGCATTACCCTAGGCTGAGCTGAACTCAGAGAAACCCTCTGCTTCGCAGTCCACCTAGGACCTCCTGCCTGAAGTCACCGAGCCTCCCAGAGAGAGTCGGCTTGCGTTCTTACTGCCATGTACGTCCCCTTCCTCCTGTGGCACTGCAGGCTTTGAATAGCCCCAGGCCCAGTGGAGCAGCTACGGCGTTCCTTGGTTGAAGCAGTTCGCTTGATGCAGAACACCCTACTTCGAGAAGTTGATTCAGGGAAGGAAACTCAGGGTGACCTGTGTCTCTTTGGGCTTGTTAGAAACCACGGGGATGTCTGCTGAGTGCGCCCACGGAAACGGGGGCCTGCTGCAAGTAGCCTTGCTTTCCCGTTTGGAAGGCTGCGTTCATGCTGCCTTGAAGCTACCTGACATTCCCTGCTCTCGACAGGCCTGTTAGCCCTGTCAGAGTGCTTCGGGGAACGTTATGAGTCTGCTCTGTGTAAACCAGGTGCTTCCATGGCCGCGGCTCTGGTCCGCCTGCCAAGCTCTAGAGCTAGAGGGAACCTCAACGTGACAAGTTGCCTCCAGCGTAGGCCCCTAGTAGCCGTGCAGAAAGGGAGGCAGGCAGCTGTCTCCATGAGTTCTCAGTCGCTTAGAGGCTTTATTTTAAAGGAAGTAGTACACTTTGGAGGACTCCTAGGCCCCTCGGGTATGCATCACTTTCCCTCCAAGTTCACCGAGTACCTCCAGACCCCTGTGGGGCAGCTGAGCACTTCGAGGCCCATTGGTTGAACCCCCCCACCCGCGGAGGCCCTCTGTGCGTGCCGCGCGATGGGCTACACACTGGACGTCCCGCGAGGAGCGCTACATTTCCAGAGCCCTCGAACAGCCTCAGGACAGCATTTCGGGTGAGTCCGACTTTGTCATGGCCCTTGTGTGAGCTGCCGTGGGAAAGCACTGTGCTTTGAATACTTCGAGGACCTCGTACCTGAAGTCACTCTGCCCGAGGAGAAAGTCAGCATCTTACAATGCCGTGTCGCTAACGGCAGGCCCAGCACGAACACAGGCCTCGAAGTAAGGCCCCGAGTGGCGGTGCAGAAGCGGAGGCGTGCATCAGTTTCCATGAGGCGGTGGCCTCGGCTCTGGGCACCTTCAACGGCAGCAGGGTTTTCTGGACACCTAGGAGGCTGGCGCGGGCCCCCTGTTCCCGGCAGGAACACTGAGTACCGCCAGGCCCACCTGGGTCTGCTAAGCAACATCCAGGCCCGTAGCCCTTTAGAGACCCTCTGTGTATGCCGATCGTAGGGAAACGCGCTGCACTCCCCTTGGGAGCAGCGTAATGTACTCAGCACTCGCACACGTTCACGGACACCGTTCTGGCACGTCCCACATGGCGTCGAAGTCTTACGCATTACCCTAGGCTGAGCTGAACTCAGAGAAACCCTCTGCTTCGCAGTCCACCTAGGACCTCCTGCCTGAAGTCACCGAGCCTCCCAGA
This sequence comes from Pseudorca crassidens, assembly GCF_039906515.1. Lineage (NCBI taxonomy): Eukaryota > Metazoa > Chordata > Mammalia > Artiodactyla > Delphinidae > Pseudorca > Pseudorca crassidens. The sequence continues at coordinate 30,291,769 of NC_090306.1, read as the reverse complement.
GAGAGTCGGCTTGCCTTCTTACTGCCATGTACGTCCCCTTCCTCCTGTGGCACTGCAGGCTTTGAATAGCCACAGGCCCAGAGGAGCAGCTACGGCGTTCCTTGGTTGAAGCAGTTCGCTTGATGCAGAACACCCTACTTCGAGAAGTTGATTCAGGGAAGGAAACTCAGGGTGACCTGTGTCTCTTTGGGCTTGTGAGAAACCACGGGGATGTCTGCTGAGTGCGCCCACGGAAACGGGGGCCTGCTGCAAGTAGCCTTGCTTTCCCGTTTGGAAGGCTGCGTTCATGCTGCCTTGAAGCTACCTGACATTCCCTGCTCTCGACAGGCCTGTTAGCCCTGTCAGAGTGCTTCGGGGAACGTTATGAGTCTGCTCTGTCTAAACCAGGTGCTTCCATGGCCGCGGCTCTGGTCCGCCTGCCAAGCTCTAGAGCTAGAGGGAACCTCAACGTGACAAGTTGCCTCCAGCGTAGGCCCCTAGTAGCCGTGCAGAAAGGGAGGCAGGCAGCTGTCTCCATGAGTTCTCAGTAGCTTAGAGGCTTTATTTTAAAGGAAGTAGTACACTTTGGAGGACTCCTAGGCCCCTCGGGTATGCATCACTTTCCCTCCAAGTTCACCGAGTACCTCCAGACCCCTGTGGGGCGGCTGAGCACTTCGAGGCCCATTGGTTGAACCCCCCCACCCGCGGAGGCCCTCTGTGCGTGCCGCGCGATGGGCTACACACTGGACGTCCCGCGAGGAGCGCTACATTTCCAGAGCCCTCGAACAGCCTCAGGACAGCATTTCGGGTGAGTCCGACTTTGTCATGGCCCTTGTGTGAGCTGCCGTGGGAAAGCACTGTGCTTTGAATACTTCGAGGACCTCGTACCTGAAGTCACTCTGCCCGAGGAGAAAGTCAGCATCTTACCATGCCGTGTCGCTAACGGCAGGCCCAGCACGAACACAGGCCTGGAAGTAAGGCCCCGAGTGGCGGTGCAGAAGCGGAGGCGTGCATCAGTTTCCATGAGGCGGTGGCCTCGGCTCTGGGCACCTTCAACGGCAGCAGGGTTTTCTGGACACCTAGGAGGCTGGCGCGGGCCCCCTGTTCCCGGCAGGAACACTGAGTACCGCCAGGCCCACCTGGGTCTGCTAAGCAACATCCAGGCCCGTAGCCCTTTAGAGACCCTCTGTGTATGCCGATCGTAGGGAAACGCGCTGCACTCCCCTTGGGAGCAGCGTAAGGTACTCAGCACTCGCACACGTTCACGGACACCGTTGTGGCACGTCCCACATGGCGTCGAAGTCTTACGCATTACCCTAGGCTGAGCTGAACTCAGAGAAACCCTCTGCTTCGCAGTCCACCTAGGACCTCCTGCCTGAAGTCACCGAGCTTCCCAGAGAGAGTCGGCTTGCGTTCTTACTGCCATGTACGTCCCCTTCCTCCTGTGGCACTGCAGGCTTTGAATAGCCCCAGGCCCAGTGGAGCAGCTACGGCGTTCCTTGGTTGAAGCAGTTCGCTTGATGCAGAACACCCTACTTCGAGAAGTTGATTCAGGGAAGGAAACTCAGGGTGACCTGTGTCTCTTTGGGCTTGTTAGAAACCACGGGGATGTCTGCTGAGTGCGCCCACGGAAACGGGGGCCTGCTGCAAGTAGCCTTGCTTTCCCGTTTGGAAGGCTGCGTTCATGCTGCCTTGAAGCTACCTGACATTCCCTGCTCTCGACAGGCCTGTTAGCCCTGTCAGAGTGCTTCGGGGAACGTTATGAGTCTGCTCTGTGTAAACCAGGTGCTTCCATGGCCGCGGCTCTGGTCCGCCTGCCAAGCTCTAGAGCTAGAGGGAACCTCAACGTGACAAGTTGCCTCCAGCGTAGGCCCCTAGTAGCCGTGCAGAAAGGGAGGCAGGCAGCTGTCTCCATGAGTTCTCAGTCGCTTAGAGGCTTTATTTTAAAGGAAGTAGTACACTTTGGAGGACTCCTAGGCCCCTCGGGTATGCATCACTTTCCCTCCAAGTTCACCGAGTACCTCCAGACCCCTGTGGGGCGGCTGAGCACTTCGAGGCCCATTGGTTGAACCCCCCCACCCGCGGAGGCCCTCTGTGCGTGCCGCGCAATGGGCTACACACTGGACGTCCCGCGAGGAGCGCTACATTTCCAGAGCCCTCGAACAGCCTCAGGACAGCATTTCGGGTGAGTCCGACTTTGTCATGGCCCTTGTGTGAGCTGCCGTGGGAAAGCACTGTGCTTTGAATACTTCGAGGACCTCGTACCTGAAGTCACTCTGCCCGAGGAGAAAGTCAGCATCTTACAATGCCGTGTCGCTAACGGCAGGCCCAGCACGAACACAGGCCTCGAAGTAAGGCCCCGAGTGGCGGTGCAGAAGCGGAGGCGTGCAGCAGTTTCCATGAGGCGGTGGCCTCGGCTCTGGGCACCTTCAACGGCAGCAGGGTTTTCTGGACACCTAGGAGGCTGGCGCGGGCCCCCTGTTCCCGGCAGGAACACTGAGTACCGCCAGGCCCACCTGGGTCTGCTAAGCAACATCCAGGCCCGTAGCCCTTTAGAGCCCCTCTGTGTATGCCGATCGTAGGGAAACGCGCTGCACTCCCCTTGGGAGCAGCGTAATGTACTCAGCACTCGCACACGTTCACGGACACCGTTCTGGCACGTCCCACATGGCGTCGAAGTCTTACGCATTACCCTAGGCTGAGCTGAACTCAGAGAAACCCTCTGCTTCGCAGTCCACCTAGGACCTCCTGCCTGAAGTCACCGAGCCTCCCAGAGAGAGTCGGCTTGCCTTCTTACTGCCATGTACGTCCCCTTCCTCCTGTGGCACTGCAGGCTTTGAATAGCCACAGGCCCAGAGGAGCAGCTACGGCGTTCCTTGGTTGAAGCAGTTCGCTTGATGCAGAACACCCTACTTCGAGAAGTTGATTCAGGGAAGGAAACTCAGGGTGACCTGTGTCTCTTTGGGCTTGTGAGAAACCACGGGGATGTCTGCTGAGTGCGCCCACGGAAACGGGGGCCTGCTGCAAGTAGCCTTGCTTTCCCGTTTGGAAGGCTGCGTTCATGCTGCCTTGAAGCTACCTGACATTCCCTGCTCTCGACAGGCCTGTTAGCCCTGTCAGAGTGCTTCGGGGAACGTTATGAGTCTGCTCTGTCTAAACCAGGTGCTTCCATGGCCGCGGCTCTGGTCCGCCTGACAAGCTCTAGAGCTAGAGGGAACCTCAACGTGACAAGTTGACTCCAGCGTAGGCCCCTAGTAGCCGTGCAGAAAGGGAGGCAGGCAGCTGTCTCCATGAGTTCTCAGTAGCTTAGAGGCTTTATTTTAAAGGAAGTAGTACACTTTGGAGGACTCCTAGGCCCCTCGGGTATGCATCACTTTCCCTCCAAGTTCACCGAGTACCTCCAGACCCCTGTGGGGCGGCTGAGCACTTCGAGGCCCATTGGTTGAACCCCCCCACCCGCGGAGGCCCTCTGTGCGTGCCGCGTGATGGGCTACACACTGGACGTCCCGCGAGGAGCGCTACATTTCCAGAGCCCTCGAACAGCCTCAGGACAGCATTTCGGGTGAGTCCGACTTTGTCATGGCCCTTGTGTGAGCTGCCGTGGGAAAGCACTGTGCTTTGAATACTTCGAGGACCTCGTACCTGAAGTCACTCTGCTCGAGGAGAAAGTCAGCATCTTACCATGCCATGTCGCTAACGGCAGGCCCAGCACGAACACAGGCCTGGAAGTAAGGCCCCGAGTGGCGGTGCAGAAGCGGAGGCGTGCAGCAGCTTCCATGAGGCGGTGGCCTCGGCTCTGGGCACCTTCAACGGCAGCAGGGTTTTCTGGACACCTAGGAGGCTGGCGCGGGCCCCCTGTTCCCGGCAGGAACACTGAGTACCGCCAGGCCCACCTGGGTCTGCTAAGCAACATCCAGGCCCGTAGCCCTTTAGAGCTCCTCTGTGTATGCCGATCGTAGGGAAACGCGCTGCACTCCCCTTGGGAGCAGCTTAAGGTACTCAGCACTCGCACACGTTCACGGACACCGTTCTGGCACGTCCCACATGGCGTCGAAGTCTTACGCATTACCCTAGGCTGAGCTGAACTCAGAGAAACCCTCGGCTTCGCAGTCCACCTAGGACCTCCTGCCTGAAGTCACCGTGCCTCCCAGAGAGAGTCGGCTTGCGTTCTTACTGCCATGTACGTCCCCTTACTCCTGTGGCACTGCAGGCTTTGAATAGCCACAGGCCCAGAGGAGCAGCTACGGCGTTCCTTGGTTGAGGCAGTTCGCTTGATGCAGAACACCCTACTTCGAGAAGTTGATTCAGGGAAGGAAACTCAGGGTGACCTGTGTCTCTTTGAGCTTGTGAGAAACCACGGGGATGTCTGCTGAGTGCGCCCACGGAAACGGGGGCCTGCTGCAAGTAGACTTGCTTTCCCGTTTGGAAGGCTGCGTTCATGCTGCCTTGAAGCTACCTGACATTCCCTGCTCTCGACAGGCCTGTTAGCCCTGTCAGAGTGCTTCGGGGAACGTTATGAGTCTGCTCTGTCTAAACCAGGTGCTTCCATGGCCGCGGCTCTGGTCCGCCTGCCAAGCTCTAGAGCTAGAGGGAACCTCAACGTGACAAGTTGCCTCCAGCGTAAGCCCCTAGTAGCCGTGCAGAAAGGGAGGCAGGCAGCTGTCTCCATGAGTTCTCAGTCGCTTAGAGGCTTTATTTTAAAGGAAGTAGTACATTTTGGAGGACTCCTAGGCCCCTCGGGTATGCATCACTTTCCCTCCAAGTTCACCGAGTACCTCCAGACCCCTGTGGGGCGGCTGAGCACTTCGAGGCCCATTGGTTGAACCCCCCCACCCGCGGAGGCCCTCTGTGCGTGCCGCGCGATGGGCTACACACTGGACGTCCCGCGAGGAGCGCTACATTTCCAGAGCCCTCGAACAGCCTCAGGACAGCATTTCGGGTGAGTCCGACTTTGTCATGGCCCTTGTGTGAGCTGCCGTGGGAAAGCACTGTGCTTTGAATACTTCGAGGACCTCGTACCTGAAGTCACTCTGCCCGAGGAGAAAGTCAGCATCTTACCATGCCGTGTCGCTAACGGCACGCCCAGCACGAACACAGGCCTGGAAGTAAGGCCCCGAGTGGCGGTGCAGAAGCGGAGGCGTGCAGCAGTTTCCATGAGGCGGTGGCCTCGGCTCTGGGCACCTTCAACGGCAGCAGGGTTTTCTGGACACCTAGGAGGCTGGCGCGGGCCCCCTGTTCCCGGCAGGAACACTGAGTACCGCCAGGCCCACCTGGGTCTGCTAAGCAACATCCAGGCCCGTAGCCCTTTAGAGCTCCTCTGTGTATGTGCAGCGTAGGGAAACGCGCTGCACTCTCCTTGGGAGCAGCGTAAGGTACTCAGCACTCGCACACGTTCACGGACACCGTTCTGGCACGTCCCACATGGCGTCGAAGTCTTACGCATTACCCTAGGCTGAGCTGAACTCAGAGAAACCCTCTGCTTCGCAGTCCACCTAGGACCTCCTGCCTGAAGTCACCGAGCCTCCCAGAGAGAGTAGGCTTGCCTTCTTACTGCCATGTACGTCCCCTTCCTCCTGTGGCACTGCAGGCTTTGAATAGCCACAGGCCCAGAGGAGCAGCTACGGCGTTCCTTGGTTGAAGCAGTTCGCTTGACGCAGAACACCCTACTTCGAGAAGTTGATTCAGGGAAGGAAACTCAGGGTGACCTGTGTCTCTTTGGGCTTGTGAGAAACCACGGGGATGTCTGCTGAGTGCGCCCACGGAAACGGGGGCCTGCTGCAAGTAGCCTTGCTTTCCCATTTGGAAGGCTGCGTTCATGCTGCCTTGAAGCTACCTGACATTCCCTGCTCTCGACAGGCCTGTTAGCCCTGTCAGAGTGCTTCGGGGAACGTTATGAGTCTGCTCTGTCTAAACCAGGTGCTTCCATGGCCGCGGCTCTGGTCCGCCTGCCAAGCTCTAGAGCTAGAGGGAACCTCAACGTGACAAGTTGCCTCCAGCGTAGGCCCCTAGTAGCCGTGCAGAAAGGGAGGCAGGCAGCTGTCTCCATGAGTTCTCAGTCGCTTAGAGGCTTTATTTTAAAGGAAGTAGTACACTTTGGAGGACTCCTAGGCCCCTCGGGTATGCATCACTTTCCCTCCAAGTTCACCGAGTACCTCCAGACCCCTGTGGGGCAGCTGAGCACTTCGAGGCCCATTGGTTGAACCCCCCACCCGCGGAGGCCCTCTGTGCGTGCCGCGCGATGGGCTACACACTGGACGTCCCGCGAGGAGCGCTACATTTCCAGAGCCCTCGAACAGCCTCAGGACAGCATTTCGGGTGAGTCCGACTTTGTCATGGCCCTTGTGTGAGCTGCCGTGGGAAAGCACTGTGCTTTGAATACTTCGAGGACCTCGTACCTGAAGTCACTCTGCCCGAGGAGAAAGTCAGCATCTTACCATGCCGTGTCGCTAACGGCACGCCCAGCACGAACACAGGCCTGGAAGTAAGGCCCCGAGTGGCGGTGCAGAAGCGGAGGCGTGCAGCAGTTTCCATGAGGCGGTGGCCTCGGCTCTGGGCACCTTCAACGGCAGCAGGGTTTTCTGGACACCTAGGAGGCTGGCGCGGGCCCCCTGTTCCCGGCAGGAACACTGAGTACCGCCAGGCCCACCTGGGTCTGCTAAGCAACATCCAGGCCCGTAGCCCTTTAGAGCCCCTCTGTGTATGCCGATCGTAGGGAAACGCGCTGCACTCCCCTTGGGAGCAGCGTAAGGTACTCAGCACTCGCACACGTTCACGGACACCGTTCTGGCACGTCCCACATGGCGTCAAAGTCTTACGCATTACCCTAGGCTGAGCTGAACTCAGAGAAACCCTCTGCTTCGCAGTCCACCTAGGACCTCCTGCCTGAAGTCACCGTGCCTCCCAGAGAGAGTCGGCTTGCGTTCTTACTGCCATGTACGTCCCCTTCCTCCTGTGGCACTGCAGGCTTTGAATAGCCACAGGCCCAGAGGAGCAGCTACGGCGTTCCTTGGTTGAGGCAGTTCGCTTGACGCAGAACACCCTACTTCGAGAAGTTGATTCAGGGAAGGAAACTCAGGGTGACCTGTGTCTCTTTGGGTTTGTGAGAAACCACGGGGATGTCTGCTGAGTGCGCCCACGGAAACGGGGTCCTGCTGCAAGTAGCCTTGCTTTCCCGTTTGGAAGGCTGCGTTCATGCTGCCTTGAAGCTACCTGACATTCCCTGCTCTCGACAGGCCTGTTAGCCCTGTCAGAGTGCTTCGGGGAACGTTATGAGTCTGCTCTGTCTAAACCAGGTGCTTCCATGGCCGCGGCTCTGGTCCGCCTGCCAAGCTCTAGAGCTAGAGGGAACCTCAACGTGACAAGTTGCCTCCAGCGTAGGCCCCTAGTAGCCGTGCAGAAAGGGAGGCAGGCAGCTGTCTCCATGAGTTCTCAGTCGCTTAGAGGCTTTATTTTAAAGGAAGTAGTACACTTTGGAGGACTCCTAGGCCCCTCGGGTATGCATCACTTTCCCTCCAAGTTCACCGAGTACCTCCAGACCCCTGTGGGGCAGCTGAGCACTTCGAGGCCCATTGGTTGAACCCCCCACCCGCGGAGGCCCTCTGTGCGTGCCGCGCGATGGGCTACACACTGGACGTCCCGCGAGGAGCGCTACATTTCCAGAGCCCTCGAACAGCCTCAGGACAGCATTTCGGGTGAGTCCGACTTTGTCATGGCCCTTGTGTGAGCTGTCGTGGGAAAGCACTGTGCTTTGAATACTTCGAGGACCTCGTACCTGAAGTCACTCTGCCCGAGGAGAAAGTCAGCATTTTACCATGCCGTGTCGCTAACGGCACGCCCAGCACGAACACAGGCCTGGAAGTAAGGCCCCGAGTGGCGGTGCAGAAGCGGAGGCGTGCAGCAGTTTCCATGAGGCGGTGGCCTCGGCTCTGGGCACCTTCAACGGCAGCAGGGTTTTCTGGACACCTAGGAGGCTGGCGCGGGCCCCCTGTTCCCGGCAGGAACACTGAGTACCGCCAGGCCCACCTGGGTCTGCTAAGCAACATCCAGGCCCGTAGCCCTTTAGAGCCCCTCTGTGTATGCCGATCGTAGGGAAACGCGCTGCACTCCCCTTGGGAGCAGCGTAAGGTACTCAGCACTCGCACACGTTCACGGACACCGTTCTGGCACGTCCCACATGGCGTCGAAGTCTTACGCATTACCCTAGGCTGAGCTGAACTCAGAGAAACCCTCGGCTTCGCAGTCCACCTAGGACCTCCTGCCTGAAGTCACCGTGCCTCCCAGAGAGAGTCGGCTTGCGTTCTTACTGCCATGTACGTCCCCTTCCTCCTGTGGCACTGCAGGCTTTGAATAGCCACAGGCCCAGAGGAGCAGCTACGGCGTTCCTTGGTTGAGGCAGTTCGCTTGATGCAGAACACCCTACTTCGAGAAGTTGATTCAGGGAAGGAAACTCAGGGTGACCTGTGTCTCTTTGGGCTTGTGAGAAACCACGGGGATGTCTGCTGAGTGCGCCCACGGAAACGGGGGCCTGCTGCAAGTAGCCTTGCTTTCCCGTTTGGAAGGCTGCGTTCATGCTGCCTTGAAGCTACCTGACATTCCCTGCTCTCGACAGGCCTGTTAGCCCTGTCAGAGTGCTTCGGGGAACGTTATGAGTCTGCTCTGTCTAAACCAGGTGCTTCCATGGCCGCAGCTCTTGTCCGCCTGCCAAGCTCTAGAGCTAGAGGGAACCTCAACGTGACAAGTTGCCTCCAGCGTAGGCCCCTAGTAGCCGTGCAGAAAGGGAGGCAGGCAGCTGTCTCCATGAGTTCTCAGTCGCTTAGAGGCTTTATTTTAAAGGAAGTAGTACACTTTGGAGGACTCCTAGGCCCCTCGGGTATGCATCACTTTCCCTCCAAGTTCACCGAGTACCTCCAGACACCTGTGGGGCGGCTGAGCAACTTCGAGGCCTATTGGTTGACCACACCCACCACCCCCGGAGGCCCTCTGTGCGTGCCGCGCGATGGGCTACACACTGGACGTCCCGCGAGGAGCGCTACATTTCCAGAGCCCTCGAACAGCCTCAGGACAGCATTTCGGGTGAGTCCGACTTTGTCATGGCCCTTGTGTGAGCTGCCGTGGGAAAACACTGTGCTTTGAATACTTCGAGGACCTCGTACCTGAAGTCACTCTGCCCGAGGAGAAAGTCAGCATCTTACCACGCCGTGTCGTTAACGGCACGCCCAGCACGAACACAGGCCTGGAAGTAAGGCCCCGAGTGGCGGTGCAGAAGCGGAGGCGTGCAGCAGTTTCCATGAGGCGGTGGCCTCGGCTCTGGGCACCTTCAACGGCAGCAGGGTTTCCTGGACACCTAGGAGGCTGGCGCGGGCCCCCTGTTCCCGGCAGGAACACTGAGTACCGCCAGGCCCACCTGGGTCTGCTAAGCATCATCCAGGCCCGTAGCCCTTTAGAGCCCCTCTGTGTATGCCGATCGTAGGGAAACGCGCTGCACTCCCCTTGGGAGCAGCGTAAGGTACTCAGCACTCGCACACGTTCACGGACACCGTTCTGGCACGTCCCACATGGCGTCGAAGTCTTACGCATTACCCTAGGCTGAGCTGAACTCAGAGAAACCCTCGGCTTCGCAGTCCACCTAGGACCTCCTGCCTGAAGTCACCGTGCCTCCCAGAGAGAGTCGGCTTGCGTTCTTACTGCCATGTACGTCCCCTTCCTCCTGTGGCACTGCAGGCTTTGAATAGCCACAGGCCCAGAGGAGCAGCTCCGGCGTTCCTTGGTTGAGGCAGTTCGCTTGATGCAGAACATCCTACTTCGAGAAGTTGATTCAGGGAAGGAAACTCAGGGTGACCTGTGTGTCTTTGGGCTTGTTAGAAACCACGGGGATGTCTGCTGAGTGCGCCCACGGAAACGGGGGCCTGCTGCAAGTAGCCTTGCTTTCCCGTTTGGAAGGCTGCGTTCATGCTGCCTTGAAGCTACCTGACATTCCCTGCTCTCGACAGGCCTGTTAGCCCTGTCAGAGTGCTTCGGGGAACGTTATGAGTCTGCTCTGTCTAAACCAGGTGCTTCCATGGCCGCGGCTCTGGTCCGCCTGCCAAGCTCTAGAGCTAGAGGGAACCTCAACGTGACAAGTTGCCTCCAGCGTAGGCCCCTAGTAGCCGTGCAGAAAGGGAGGCAGGCAGCTGTCTCCATGAGTTCTCAGTCGCTTAGAGGCTTTATTTTAAAGGAAGTAGTACACTTTGGAGGACTCCTAGGCCCCTCGGGTATGCATCACTTTCCCTCCAAGTTCACCGAGTACCTCCAGACACCTGTGGGGCGGCTGAGCCACTTCGAGGCCTATTGGTTGACCACACCCACCACCCCCGGAGGCCCTCTGTGCGTGCCGCGCGATGGGCGACACACTGGACGTCCCGCGAGGAGCGCTACATTTCCAGAGCCCTCGAACAGCCTCAGGACAGCATTTCGGGTGAGTCCGACTTTGTCATGGCCCTTGTGTGAGCTGCCGTGGGAAAACACTGTGCTTTGAATACTTCGAGGACCTCGTACCTGAAGTCACTCTGCCCGAGGAGAAAGTCAGCATCTTACCACGCCGTGTCGTTAACGCCACGCCCAGCACGAACACAGGCCTGGAAGTAAGGCCCCGAGTGGCGGTGCAGAAGCGGAGGCGTGCAGCAGTTTCCATGAGGCGGTGGCCTCGGCTCTGGGCACCTTCAACGGCAGCAGGGTTTCCTGGACACCTAGGAGGCTGGCGCGGGCCCCCTGTTCCCGGCAGGAACACTGAGTACCGCCAGGCCCACCTGGGTCTGCTAAGCATCATCCAGGCCCGTAGCCCTTTAGAGCCCCTCTGTGTATGCCGATCGTAGGGAAACGCGCTGCACTCCCCTTGGGAGCAGCGTAAGGTACTCAGCACTCGCACACGTTCACGAACACCGTTCTGGCACGTCCCACATGGCGTCGAAGTCTTACGCATTACCCTAGGCTGAGCTGAACTCAGAGAAACCCTCGGCTTCGCAGTCCACCTAGGACCTCCTGCCTGAAGTCACCGTGCCTCCCAGAGAGAGTCGGCTTGCGTTCTTACTGCCATGTACGTCCCCTTCCTCCTGTGGCACTGCAGGCTTTGAATAGCCACAGGCCCAGAGGAGCAGCTCCGGCGTTCCTTGGTTGAGGCGGTTCGCTTGATGCAGAACACCCTACTTCGAGAAGTTGATTCAGGGAAGGAAACTCAGGGTGACCTGTGTCTCTTTGGGCTTGTGAGAAACCACGGGGATGTCTGCTGAGTGCGCCCACGGAAACGGGGGCCTGCTGCAAGTAGCCTTGCTTTCCCGTTTGGAAGGCTGCGTTCATGCTGCCTTGAAGCTACCTGACATTCCCTGCTCTCGACAGGCCTGTTAGCCCTGTCAGAGTGCTTCGGGGAACGTTATGAGTCTGCTCTGTCTAAACCAGGTGCTTCCATGGCCGTGGCTCTGGTCCGCCTGCCAAGCTCTAGAGCTAGAGGGAACCTCAACGTGACAAGTTGCCTCCAGCGTAGGCCCCTAGTAGCCGTGCAGAAAGGGAGGCAGTCAGCTGTCTCCATGAGTTCTCAGTCGCTTAGAGGCTTTATTTTAAAGGAAGTAGTACACTTTGGAGGACTCCTAGGCCCCTCGGGTTTGCATCACTTTCCCTCCAAGTTCACCGAGTACCTCCAGACCCCTGTGGGGCGGCTGAGCACTTCGAGGCCCATTGGTTGAACCCCCCCACCCGCGGAGGCCCTCTGTGCGTGCCGCGCGATGGGCTACACACTGGACGTCCCGCGAGGAGCGCTACATTTCCAGAGCCCTCGAACAGCCTCAGGACAGCATTTCGGGTGAGTCCGACTTTGTCATGGCCCTTGTGTGAGCTGCCGTGGGAAAGCACTGTGCTTTGAATACTTCGAGGACCTCGTACCTGAAGTCACTCTGCCCGAGGAGAAAGTCAGCATCTTACCATGCCGTGTCGCTAACGGCAGGCCCAGCACGAACACAGGCCTGGAAGTAAGGCCCCGAGTGGCGGTGCAGAAGCGGAGGCGTGCAGCAGTTTCCATGAGGCGGAGGCCTCGGCTCTGGGCACCTTCAACGGCAGCAGGGTTTTCTGGACACCTAGGAGGCTGGCGCGGGCCCCCTGTTCCCGGCAGGAACACTGAGTACCGCCAGGCCCACCTGGGTCTGCTAAGCAACATCCAGGCCCGTAGCCCTTTAGAGCCCCTCTGTGTATGCCGATCGTAGGGAAACTCGCTGCACTCCCCTTGGGAGCAGCGTAAGGTACTCAGCACTCGCACACGTTCACGGACACCGTTCTGGCACGTCCCACATGGCGTCGAAGTCTTACGCATTACCCTAGGCTGAGCTGAACTCAGAGAAACCCTCGGCTTCGCAGTCCACCTAGGACCTCCTGCCTGAAGTCACCGTGCCTCCCAGAGAGAGTCGGCTTGCGTTCTTACTGCCATGTACGTCCCCTTCCTCCTGTGGCACTGCAGGCTTTGAATAGCCACAGGCCCAGAGGAGCAGCTACGGCGTTCCTTGGTTGAGGCAGTTCGCTTGATGCAGAACACCCTACTTCGAGAAGTTGATTCAGGGAAGGAAACTCAGGGTGACGTGTGTCTCGTTGGGCTTGTGAGAAACCACGGGGATGTCTGCTGAGTGCGCCCACGGAAACGGGGGCCTGCTGCAAGTAGCCTTGCTTTCCCGTTTGGAAGGCTGCGTTCATGCTGCCTTGAAGCTACCTGACATTCCCTGCTCTCGACAGGCCTGTTAGCCCTGTCAGAGTGCTTCGGGGAACGTTATGAGTCTGCTCTGTCTAAACCAGGTGCTTCCATGGCCGCGGCTCTGGTCCGCCTGCCAAGCTCTAGAGCTAGAGGGACCCTCAACGTGACAAGTTGCCTCCAGCGTAGGCCCCTAGTAGCCGTGCAGAAAGGGAGGCAGGCAGCTGTCTCCATGAGTTCTCAGTCGCTTAGAGGCTTTATTTTAAAGGAAGTAGTACACTTTGGAGGACTCCTAGGCCCCTCGGGTATGCATCACTTTCCCTCCAAGTTCACCGAGTACCTCCAGACACCTGTGGGGCGGCTGAGCCACTTCGAGGCCCATTGGTTGACCACACCCACCACCCCCGGAGGCCCTCTGTGCGTGCCGCGCGATGGGCGACACACTGGACGTCCCGCGAGGAGCGCTACATTTCCAGAGCCCTCGAACAGCCTCAGGACAGCATTTCGGATGAGTCCGACTTTGTCATGGCCCTTGTGTGAGCTGCCGTGGGAAAACACTGTGCTTTGAATACTTCGAGGACCTCGTACCTGAAGTCACTCTGCCCGAGGAGAAAGTCAGCATCTTACCACGCCGTGTCGCTAACGGCACGCCCAGCACGAACACAGGCCTGGAAGTAAGGCCCCGAGTGGCGGTGCAGAAGCGGAGGCGTGCAGCAGTTTCCATGAGGCGGTGGCCTCGGCTCTGGGCACCTTCAACGGCAGCAGGGTTTTCTGGACACCTAGGAGGCTGGCGCGGGCCCCCTGTTCCCGGCAGGAACACTGAGTACCGCCAGGCCCACCTGGGTCTGCTAAGCAACATCCAGGCCCGTAGCCCTTTAGAGCCCCTCTGTGTATGCCGATCGTAGGGAAACGCGCTGCACTCCCCTTGGGAGCAGCGTAAGGTACTCAGCACTCGCACACGTTCACGGACACCGTTCTGGCACGTCCCACATGGCGTCGAAGTCTTACGCATTACCCTAGGCTGAGCTGAACTCAGAGAAACCCTCGGCTTCGCAGTCCACCTAGGACCTCCTGCCTGAAGTCACCGTGCCTCCCAGAGAGAGTCGGCTTGCGTTCTTACTGCCATGTACGTCCCCTTCCTCCTGTGGCACTGCAGGCTTTGAATAGCCACAGGCCCAGAGGAGCAGCTCCGGCGTTCCTTGGTTGAGGCAGTTCGCTTGATGCAGAACACCCTACATTGAGAAGTTGATTCAGGGAAGGAAACTCAGGGTGACGTGTGTCTCTTTGGGCTTGTTAGAAACCACGGGGATGTCTGCTGAGTGCGCCCACGGAAACGGGGGCCTGCTGCAAGTAGCATTGCTTTCCCGTTTGGAAGGCTGCGTTCATGCTGCCTTGAAGCTACCTGACATTCCCTGCTCTCGACAGGCCTGTTAGCCCTGTCAGAGTGCTTCGGGGAACGTTATGAGTCTGCTCTGTCTAAACCAGGTGCTTCCATGGCCGCGGCTCTGGTCCGCCTGCCAAGCTCTAGAGCTAGAGGGAACCTCAACGTGACAGGTTGCCTCCAGCGTAGGCCCCTAGTAGCCGTGCAGAAAGGGAGGCAGGCAGCTGTCTCCATGAGTTCTCAGTCGCTTAGAGGCTTTATTTTAAAGGAAGTAGTACACTTTGGAGGACTCCTAGGCCCCTCGGGTATGCATCACTTTCCCTCCAAGTTCACCGAGTACCTCCAGACCCCTGTGGGGTGGCTGAGCACTTCGAGGCCCATTGGTTGAACCCCCCCACCCGCGGAGGCCCTCTGTGCGTGCCGCGCGATGGGCTACACACTGGACGTCCCGCGAGGAGCGCTACATTTCCAGAGCCCTCGAACAGCCTCAGGACAGCATTTCGGGTGAGTCCGACTTTGTCATGGCCCTTGTGTGAGCTGCCGTGGGAAAGCACTGTTCTTTGAATACTTCGAGGACCTCGTACCTGAAGTCACTCTGCCCGAGGAGAAAGTCAGCATCTTACCATGCCGTGTCGCTAACGGCAGGCCCAGCACGAACACAGGCCTGGAAGTAAGGCCCCGAGTGGCGGTGCAGAAGCGGAGGCGTGCAGCAGTTTCCATGAGGCGGAGGCCTCGGCTCTGGGCACCTTCAACGGCAGCAGGGTTTTCTGGACACCTAGGAGGCTGGCGCGGGCCCCCTGTTCCCGGCAGGAACACTGAGTACCGCCAGGCCCACCTGGGTCTGCTAAGCAACATCCAGGCCCGTAGCTCTTTAGAGCCCCTCTGTGTATGCCGATCGTAGGGAAACGCGCTGCACTCCCCTTGGGAGCAGCGTAAGGTACTCAGCACTCGCACACGTTCACGGACACCGTTCTGGCACGTCCCACATGGCGTCGAAGTCTTACGCATTACCCTAGGCTGAGCTGAACTCAGAGAAACCCTCGGCTTCGCAGTCCACCTAGGACCTCCTGCCTGAAGTCACCGTGCCTCCCAGAGAGAGTCGGCTTGCGTTCTTACTGCCATGTACGTCCCCTTCCTCCTGTGGCACTGCAGGCTTTGAATAGCCACAGGCCCAGAGGAGCAGCTACGGCGTTCCTTGGTTGAAGCAGTTCGTTTGATGCAGAACACCCTACTTCGAGAAGTTGATTCAGGGAAGGAAACTCAGGGTGACGTGTGTCTCTTTGGGCTTGTGAGAAACCACGGGGATGTCTGCTGAGTGCGCCCACGGAAACGGGGGCCTGCTGCAAGTAGCCTTGCTTTCCCGTTTGGAAGGCTGCGTTCATGCTGCCTTGAAGCTACCTGACATTCCCTGCTCTCGACAGGCCTGTTAGCCCTGTCAGAGTGCTTCGGGGAACGTTATGAGTCTGCTCTGTCTAAACCAGGTGCTTCCATGGCCGCGGCTCTTGTCCGCCTGCCAAGCTCTAGAGCTAGAGGGAACCTCAACGTGACAAGTTGCCTCCAGCGTAGGCCCCTAGTAGCCGTGCAGAAAGGGAGGCAGGCAGCTGTCTCCATGAGTTCTCAGTCGCTTAGAGGCTTTATTTTAAAGGAAGTAGTACACTTTGGAGGACTCCTAGGCCCCTCGGGTATGCATCACTTTCCCTCCAAGTTCACCGAGTACCTCCAGACACCTGTGGGGCGGCTGAGCAACTTCGAGGCCCATTGGTTGACCACACCCACCACCCCCGGAGGCCCTCTGTGCGTGCCGCGCGATGGGCTACACACTGGACGTCCCGCGAGGAGCGCTACATTTCCAGAGCCCTCGAACAGCCTCAGGACAGCATTTCGGGTGAGTCCGACTTTGTCATGGCCCTTGTGTGAGCTGCCGTGGGAAAACACTGTGCTTTGAATACTTCGAGGACCTCGTACCTGAAGTCACTCTGCCCGAGGAGAAAGTCAGCATCTTACCATGCCGTGTCGCTAACGGCACGCCCAGCACGAACACAGGCCTGGAAGTAAGGCCCCGAGTGGCGGTGCAGAAGCGGAGGCGTGCAGCAGTTTCCATGAGGCGGTGGCCTCGGCTCTGGGCACCTTCAACGGCAGCAGGGTTTCCTGGACACCTAGGAGGCTGGCGCGGGCCCCCTGTTCCCGGCAGGAACACTGAGTACCGCCAGGCCCACCTGGGTCTGCTAAGCATCATCCAGGCCCGTAGCCCTTTAGAGACCCTCTGTGTATGCCGATCGTAGGGAAACGCGCTGCACTCCCCTTGGGAGCAGCGTAAGGTACACAGCACTCGCACACGTTCACGGACACCGTTCTGGCACGTCCCACATGGCGTCGAAGTCTTACGCATTACCCTAGGCTGAGCTGAACTCAGAGAAACCCTCGGCTTCGCAGTCCACCTAGGACCTCCTGCCTGAAGTCACCGTGCCTCCCAGAGAGAGTCGGCTTGCGTTCTTACTGCCATGTACGTCCCCTTCCTCCTGTGGCACTGCAGGCTTTGAATAGCCACAGGCCCAGAGGAGCAGCTCCGGCGTTCCTTGGTTGAAGCAGTTCGCTTGATGCAGAACACCCTACTTCGAGAAGTTGATTCAGGGAAGGAAACTCAGGGTGACCTGTGTCTCTTTGGGCTTGTGAGAAACCACGGGGATGTCTGCTGAGTGCGCCCACGGAAACGGGGGCCTGCTGCAAGTAGCCTTGCTTTCCCGTTTGGAAGGCTGCGTTCATGCTGCCTTGAAGCTACCTGACATTCCCTGCTCTCGACAGGCCTGTTAGCCCTGTCAGAGTGCTTCGGGGAACGTTATGAGTCTGCTCTGTCTAAACCAGGTGCTTCCATGGCCGCGGCTCTGGTCCGCCTGCCAAGCTCTAGAGCTAGAGGGAACCTCAACGTGACAAGTTGCCTCCAGCGTAGGCCCCTAGTAGCCGTGCAGAAAGGGAGGCAGGCAGCTGTCTCCATGAGTTCTCAGTCGCTTAGAGGCTTTATTTTAAAGGAAGTAGTACACTTTGGAGGACTCCTAGGCCCCTCGGGTATGCATCACTTTCCCTCCAAGTTCACCGAGTACCTCCAGAAACCTGTGGGGCGGCTGAGCAACTTCGAGGCCCATTGGTTGACCACACCCACCACCCCCGGAGGCCCTCTGTGCGTGCCGCGCGATGGGCTACACACTGGACGTCCCGCGAGGAGCGCTACATTTCCAGAGCCCTCGAACAGCCTCAGGACAGCATTTCGGGTGAGTCCGACTTTGTCATGGCCCTTGTGTGAGCTGCCGTGGGAAAACACTGTGCTTTGAATACTTCGAGGACCTCGTACCTGAAGTCACTCTGCCCGAGGAGAAAGTCAGCATCTTACCACGCCGTGTCGCTAACGGCACGCCCAGCACGAACACAGGCCTGGAAGTAAGGCCCCGAGTGGCGGTGCAGAAGCGGAGGCGTGCAGCAGTTTCCATGAGGCGGTGGCCTCGGCTCTGGGCACCTTCAACGGCAGCAGGGTTTCCTGGACACCTAGGAGGCTGGCGCGGGCCCCCTGTTCCCGGCAGGAACACTGAGTACCGCCAGGCCCACCTGGGTCTGCTAAGCATCATCCAGGCCCGTAGCCCTTTAGAGCCCCTCTGTGTATGCCGATCGTAGGGAAACGCGCTGCACTCCCCTTGGGAGCAGCGTAAGGTACTCAGCACTCGCACACGTTCACGGACACCGTTCTGGCACGTCCCACATGGCGTCGAAGTCTTACGCATTACCCTAGGCTGAGCTGAACTCAGAGAAACCCTCGGCTTCGCAGTCCACCTAGGACCTCCTGCCTGAAGTCACCGTGCCTCCCAGAGAGAGTCGGCTTGCGTTCTTACTGCCATGTACGTCCCCTTCCTCCTGTGGCACTGCAGGCTTTGAATAGCCACAGGCCCAGAGGAGCAGCTACGGCGTTCCTTGGTTGAAGCAGTTCGCTTGATGCAGAACACCCTACTTCGAGAAGTTGATTCAGGGAAGGAAACTCAGGGTGACCTGTGTCTCTTTGGTCTTGTTAGAAACCATGGGGATGTCTGCTGAGTGCGCCCACGGAAACGGGGGCCTGCTGCAAGTAGCCTTGCTTTCCCGTTTGGAAGGCTGCGTTCATGCTGCCTTGAAGCTACCTGACATTCCCTGCTCTCGACAGGCCTGTTAGCCCTGTCAGAGTGCTTCAGGGAACGTTATGAGTCTGCTCTGTCTAAACCAGGTGCTTCCATGGCCGCGGCTCTGGTCCGCCTGCCAAGCTCTAGAGCTAGAGGGAACCTCAACGTGACAAGTTGCCTCCAGCGTAGGCCCCTAGTAGCCGTGCAGAAAGGGAGGCAGGCAGCTGTCTCCATGAGTTCTCAGTCGCTTAGAGGCTTTATTTTAAAGGAAGTAGTACACTTTGGAGGACTCCTAGGCCCCTCGGGTATGCATCACTTTCCCTCCAAGTTCACCGAGTACCTCCAGACCCCTGTGGGGCGGCTTAGCAACTTCGAGGCCCATTGGTTGACCACACCCACCACCACCGGAGGCCCTCTGTGCGTGCCGCGCGATGGGCTACACACTGGACGTCCCGCGAGGAGCGCTACATTTCCAGAGCCCTCGAACAGCCTCAGGACAGCATTTCGGGTGAGTCCGACTTTGTCATGGCCCTTGTGTGAGCTGCCGTGGGAAAACACTGTGCTTTGAATACTTCGAGGACCTCGTACCTGAAGTCACTCTGCCCGAGGAGAAAGTCAGCATCTTACCACGCCGTGTCGCTAACGGCACGCCCAGCACGAACACAGGCCTGGAAGTAAGGCCCCGAGTGGCGGTGCAGAAGCGGAGGCGTGCAGCAGTTTCCATGAGGCGGAGGCCTCGGCTCTGGGCACCTTCAACGGCAGCAGGGTTTTCTGGACACCTAGGAGGCTGGCGCGGGCCCCCTGTTCCCGGCAGGAACACTGAGTACCGCCAGGCCCACCTGGGTCTGCTAAGCAACATCCAGGCCCGTAGCCCTTTAGAGCCCCTCTGTGTATGCCGATCGTAGGGAAACGCGCTGCACTCCCCTTGGGAGCAGCGTAAGGTACTCAGCACTCGCACACGTTCACGGACACCGTTCTGGCACGTCCCACATGGCGTCGAAGTCTTACGCATTACCCTAGGCTGAGCTGAACTCAGAGAAACCCTCGGCTTCGCAGTCCACCTAGGACCTCCTGCCTGAAGTCACCGTGCCTCCCAGAGAGAGTCGGCTTGCGTTCTTACTGCCATGTACGTCCCCTTCCTCCTGTGGCACTGCAGGCTTTGAATAGCCACAGGCCCAGAGGAGCAGCTCCGGCGTTCCTTGGTTGAAGCAGTTCGCTTGATGCAGAACACCCTACTTCGAGAAGTTGATTCAGGGAAGGAAACTCAGGGTGACCTGTGTCTCTTTGGTCTTGTTAGAAACCACGGGGATGTCTGCTGAGTGCGCCCACGGAAACGGGGGCCTGCTGCAAGTAGCCTTGCTTTCCCGTTTGGAAGGCTGCGTTCATGCTGCCTTGAAGCTACCTGACATTCCCTGCTCTCGACAGGCCTGTTAGCCCTGTCAGAGTGCTTCAGGGAACGTTATGAGTCTGCTCTGTCTAAACCAGGTGCTTCCATGGCCGCGGCTCTGGTCCGCCTGCCAAGCTCTAGAGCTAGAGGGAACCTCAACGTGACAAGTTGCCTCCAGCGTAGGCCCCTAGTAGCCGTGCAGAAAGGGAGGCAGGCAGCTGTCTCCATGAGTTCTCAGTCGCTTAGAGGCTTTATTTTAAAGGAAGTAGTACACTTTGGAGGACTCCTAGGCCCCTCGGGTATGCATCACTTTCCCTCCAAGTTCACCGAGTACCTCCAGAACCCTGTGGGGCGGCTGAGCACTTCGAGGCCCATTGGTTGAACCCCCCCACCCGCGGAGGCCCTCTGTGCGTGCCGCGAGATGGGCTACACACTGGACGTCCCGCGAGGAGTGCTACATTTCCAGAACCCTCGAACAGCCTCAGGACAGCATTTCGGGTGAGTCCGACTTTGTCATGGCCCTTGTGTGAGCTGCCGTGGGAAAGCACTGTGCTTTGAATACTTCGAGGACCTCGTACCTGAAGTCACTCTGCCCGAGGAGAAAGTCAGCATCTTACCATGCCGTGTCGCTAACGGCAGGCCCAGCACGAACACAGGCCTGGAAGTAAGGCCCCGAGTGGCGGTGCAGAAGCGGAGGCGTGCAGCAGTTTCCATGAGGCGGTGGCCTCGGCTCTGGGCACCTTCAACGGCAGCAGGGTTTTCTGGACACCTAGGAGGCTGGCGCGGGCCCCCTGTTCCCGGCAGGAACACTGAGTACCGCCAGGCCCACCTGGGTCTGCTAAGCAACATCCAGGCCCGTAGCCCTTTAGAGCCCCTCTGTGTATGCCGATCGTAGGGAAACGCGCTGCACTCCCCTTGGGAGCAGCGTAAGGTACTCAGCACTCGCACACGTTCACGGACACCGTTCTGGCACGTCCCACATGGCGTCGAAGTCTTACGCATTACCCTAGGCTGAGCTGAACTCAGAGAAACCCTCGGCTTCGCAGTCCACCTAGGACCTCCTGCCTGAAGTCACCGTGCCTCCCAGAGAGAGTCGGCTTGCGTTCTTACTGCCATGTACGTCCACTTCCTCCTGTGGCACTGCAGGCTTTGAATAGCCACAGGCCCAGAGGAGCAGCTACGGCGTTCCTTGGTTGAGGCAGTTCGCTTGATGCAGAACACCCTACTTCGAGAAGTTGATTCAGGGAAGGAAACTCAGGGTGACCTGTGTCTCTTTGGGCTTGTGAGAAACCACGGGGATGTCTGCTGAGTGCGCCCACGGAAACGGGGGCCTGCTGCAAGTAGCCTTGCTTTCCCGTTTGGAAGGCTGCGTTCATGCTGCCTTGAAGCTACCTGACATTCCCTGCTCTCGACAGGCCTGTTAGCCCTGTCAGAGTGCTTCGGGGAACGTTATGAGTCTGCTCTGTCTAAACCAGGTGCTTCCATGGCCGCGGCTCTGGTCCGCCTGCCAAGCTCTAGAGCTAGAGCGAACCTCAACGTGACAAGTTGCCTCCAGCGTAGGCCCCTAGTAGCCGTGCAGAAAGGGAGGCAGGCAGCTGTCTCCATGAGTTCTCAGTCGCTTAGAGGCTTTATTTTAAAGGAAGTAGTACACTTTGGAGGACTCCTAGGCCCCTCGGGTATGCATCACTTTCCCTCCAAGTTCACCGAGTACCTCCAGACCCCTGTGGGGCGGCTGAGCACTTCGAGGCCCATTGGTTGAACCCCCCCACCCGCGGAGTCCCTCTGTGCGTGCCGCGCGATGGGCTACACACTGGACGTCCCGCGAGGAGCGCTACATTTCCAGAGCCCTCGAACAGCCTCAGGACAGCATTTCGGGTGAGTCCGACTTTGTCATGGCCCTTGTGTGAGCTGCCGTGGGAAAGCACTGTGCTTTGAATACTTCGAGGACCTCGTACCTGAAGTCACTCTGCCCGAGGAGAAAGTCAGCATCTTACCATGCCGTGTCGCTAACGGCAGGCCCAGCACGAACACAGGCCTGGAAGTAAGGCCCCGAGTGGCGGTGCAGAAGCGGAGGCGTGCAGCAGTTTCCATGAGGCGGAGGCCTCGGCTCTGGGCACCTTCAACGGCAGCAGGGTTTTCTGGACACCTAGGAGGCTGGCGCGGGCCCCCTGTTCCCGGCAGGAACACTGAGTACCGCCAGGCCCACCTGGGTCTGCTAAGCAACATCCAGGCCCGTAGCCCTTTAGAGCCCCTCTGTGTATGCCGATCGTAGGGAAACGCGCTGCACTCCCCTTGGGAGCAGCGTAAGGTACTCAGCACTCGCACACGTTCACGGACACCGTTCTGGCACGTCCCACATGGCGTCGAAGTCTTACGCATTACCCTAGGCTGAGCTGAACTCAGAGAAACCCTCGGCTTCGCAGTCCACCTAGGACCTCCTGCCTGAAGTCACCGTGCCTCCCAGAGAGAGTCGGCTTGCGTTCTTACTGCCATGTACGTCCCCTTCCTCCTGTGGCACTGCAGGCTTTGAATAGCCACAGGCCCAGAGGAGCAGCTACGGCGTTCCTTGGTTGAGGCAGTTCGCTTGATGCAGAACACCCTACTTTGAGAAGTTGATTCAGGGAAGGAAACTCAGGGTGACGTGTGTCTCGTTGGGCTTGTGAGAAACCACGGGGATGTCTGCTGAGTGCGCCCACGGAAACGGGGGCCTGCTGCAAGTAGCCTTGCTTTCCCGTTTGGAAGGCTGCGTTCATGCTGCCTTGAAGCTACCTGACATTCCCTGCTCTCGACAGGCCTGTTAGCCCTGTCAGAGTGCTTCGGGGAACGTTATGAGTCTGCTCTGTCTAAACCAGGTGCTTCCATGGCCGCGGCTCTTGTCCGCCGGCCAAGCTCTAGAGCTAGAGGGAACCTCAACGTGACAAGTTGCCTCCAGCGTAGGCCCCTAGTAGCCATGCAGAAAGGGAGGCAGGCAGCTGTCTCCATGAGTTCTCAGTCGCTTAGAGGCTTTATTTTAAAGGAAGTAGTACACTTTGGAGGACTCCTAGGCCCCACGGGTATGCATCACTTTCCCTCCAAGTTCACCGAGTACCTCCAGACCCCTGTGGGGCGGCTGAGCAACTTCGAGGCCCATTGGTTGACCACACCCACCACCCCCGGAGGCCCTCTGTGCGTGCCGCGCGATGGGCTACACACTGGACGTCCCGCGAGGAGCGCTACATTTCCAGAGCCCTCGAACAGCCTCAGGACAGCATTTCGGGTGAGTCCGACTTTGTCATGGCCCTTGTGTGAGCTGCCGTGGGAAAACACTGTGCTTTGAATACTTCGAGGACCTCGTACCTGAAGTCACTCTGCCCGAGGAGAAAGTCAGCATCTTACCACGCCGTGTCGCTAACGGCACGCCCAGCACGAACACAGGCCTGGAAGTAAGGCCCCGAGTGGCGGTGCAGAAGCGGAGGCGTGCAGCAGTTTCCATGAGGCGGAGGCCTCGGCTCTGGGCACCTTCAACGGCAGCAGGGTTTTCTGGACACCTAGGAGGCTGGCGCGGGCCCCCTGTTCCCGGTAGGAACACTGAGTACCGCCAGGCCCACCTGGGTCTGCTAAGCAACATCCAGGCCCGTAGCCCTTTAGAGCCCCTCTGTGTATGCCGATCGTAGGGAAACGCGCTGCACTCCCCTTGGGAGCAGCGTAAGGTACTCAGCACTCGCACACGTTCACGGACACCGTTCTGGCACGTCCCACATGGCGTCGAAGTCTTACGCATTACCCTAGGCTGAGCTGAACTCAGAGAAACCCTCGGCTTCGCAGTCCACCTAGGACCTCCTGCCTGAAGTCACCGTGCCTCCCAGAGAGAGTCGGCTTGCGTTCTTACTGCCATGTACGTCCCCTTCCTCCTGTGGCACTGCAGGCTTTGAATAGCCACAGGCCCAGAGGAGCAGCTACGGCGTTCCTTGGTTGAGGCAGTTCGCTTGATGCAGAACACCCTACTTCGAGAAGTTGATTCAGGGAAGGAAACTCAGGGTGACCTGTGTCTCTTTGGGCTTGTGAGAAACCACGGGGATGTCTGCTGAGTGCGCCCACGGAAACGGGGGCCTGCTGCAAGTAGCCTTGCTTTCCCGTTTGGAAGGCTGCGTTCATGCTGCCTTGAAGCTACCTGACATTCCCTGCTCTCGACAGGCCTGTTAGCCCTGTCAGAGTGCTTCGGGGAACGTTATGAGTCTGCTCTGTCTAAACCAGGTGCTTCCATGGCCGCGGCTCTGGTCCGCCTGCCAAGCTCTAGAGCTAGAGGGAACCTCAACGTGACAAGTTGCCTCCAGCGTAGGCCCCTAGTAGCCGTGCAGAAAGGGAGGCAGGCAGCTGTCTCCATGAGTTCTCAGTCGCTTAGAGGCTTTATTTTAAAGGAAGTAGTACACTTTGGAGGACTCCTAGGCCCCTCGGGTTTGCATCACTTTCCCTCCAAGTTCACCGAGTACCTCCAGACCCCTGTGGGGCGGCTGAGCACTTCGAGGCCCATTGGTTGAACCCCCCCACCCGCGGAGGCCCTCTGTGCGTGCCGCGCGATGGGCTACACACTGGACGTCCCGCGAGGAGCGCTACATTTCCAGAGCCCTCGAACAGCCTCAGGAGAGCATTTCGGGTGAGTCCGACTTTGTCATGGCCCTTGTGTGAGCTGCCGTGGGAAAGCACTGTGCTTTGAATACTTCGAGGACCTCGTACCTGAAGTCACTCTGCCCGAGGAGAAAGTCAGCATCTTACCATGCCGTGTCGCTAACGGCAGGCCCAGCACGAACACAGGCCTGGAAGTAAGGCCCCGAGTGGCGGTGCAGAAGCGGAGGCGTGCAGCAGTTTCCATGAGGCGGAGGCCTCGGCTCTGGGCACCTTCAACGGCAGCAGGGTTTTCTGGACACCTAGGAGGCTGGCGCGGGCCCCCTGTTCCCGGCAGGAACACTGAGTACCGCCAGGCCCACCTGGGTCTGCTAAGCAACATCCAGGCCCGTAGCCCTTTAGAGCCCCTCTGTGTATGCCGATCGTAGGGAAACGCGCTGCACTCCCCTTGGGAGCAGCGTAAGGTACTCAGCACTCGCACACGTTCACGGACACCGTTCTGGCACGTCCCACATGGCGTCGAAGTCTTACGCATTACCCTAGGCTGAGCTGAACTCAGAGAAACCCTCGGCTTCGCAGTCCACCTACGACCTCCTGCCTGAAGTCACCGTGCCTCCCAGAGAGAGTCGGCTTGCGTTCTTACTGCCATGTACGTCCCCTTCCTCCTGTGGCACTGCAGGCTTTGAATAGCCACAGGCCCAGAGGAGCAGCTATGGCGTTCCTTGGTTGAGGCAGTTCGCTTGATGCAGAACACCCTACTTCGAGAAGTTGATTCAGGGAAGGAAACTCAGGGTGACGTGTGTCTCTTTGGGCTTGTGAGAAACCACGGGGATGTCTGCTGAGTGCGCCCACGGAAACGGGGGCCTGCTGCAAGTAGCCTTGCTTTCCCGTTTGGAAGGCTGCGTTCATGCTGCCTTGAAGCTACCTGACATTCCCTGCTCTCGACAGGCCTGTTAGCCCTGTCAGAGTGCTTCGGGGAACGTTATGAGTCTGCTCTGTCTAAACCAGGTGCTTCCATGGCCGCGGCTCTTGTCCGCCTGCCAAGCTCTAGAGCTAGAGGGACCCTCAACGTGACAAGTTGCCTCCAGCGTAGGCCCCTAGTAGCCGTGCAGAAAGGGAGGCAGGCAGCTGTCTCCATGAGTTCTCAGTCGCTTAGAGGCTTTATTTTAAAGGAAGTAGTACACTTTGGAGGACTCCTAGGCCTCTCGGGTATGCATCACTTTCCCTCCAAGTTCACCGAGTACCTCCAGACACCTGTGGGGCGGCTGAGCAACTTCAAGGCCCATTGGTTGACCACACCCACCACCCCCGGAGGCCCTCTGTGCGTGCCGCGCGATGGGCTACACACTGGACGTCCCGCGAGGAGCGCTACATTTCCAGAGCCCTCGAACAGCCTCAGGACAGCATTTCGGGTGAGTCCGACTTTGTCATGGCCCTTGTGTGAGCTGCCGTGGGAAAACACTGTGCTTTGAATACTTCGAGGACCTCGTACCTGAAGTCACTCTGCCCGAGGAGAAAGTCAGCATCTTACCACGCCGTGTCGCTAACGGCACGCCCACCACGAACACAAGCCTGGAAGTAAGGCCCCGAGTGGCGGTGCAGAAGCGGAGGCGTGCAGCAGTTTCCATGAGGCGGAGGCCTCGGCTCTGGGCACCTTCAACGGCAGCAGGGTTTCCTGGACACCTAGGGGGCTGGCGCGGGCCCCCTGTTCCCGGCAGGAACACTGAGTACCGCCAGGCCCACCTGGGTCTGCTAAGCAACATCCAGGCCCGTAGCCCTTTAGAGCCCCTCTGTGTATGCCGATCGTAGGGAAACGCGCTGCACTCCCCTTGGGAGCAGCGTAAGGTACTCAGCACTCGCACACGTTCACGGACACCGTTCTGGCACGTCCCACATGGCGTCGAAGTCTTACGCATTACCCTAGGCTGAGCTGAACTCAGAGAAACCCTCGGCTTCGCAGTCCACCTAGGACCTCCTGCCTGAAGTCACCGTGCCTCCCAGAGAGAGTCGGCTTGCGTTCTTACTGCCATGTACGTCCCCTTCCTCCTGTGGCACTGCAGGCTTTGAATAGCCACAGGCCCAGAGGAGCAGCTACGGCGTTCCTTGGTTGAGGCAGTTCGCTTGATGCAGAACACCCTACTTTGAGAAGTTGATTCAGGGAAGGAAACTCAGGGTGACGTGTGTCTCGTTGGGCTTGTGAGAAACCACGGGGATGTCTGCTGAGTGCGCCCACGGAAACGGGGGCCTGCTGCAAGTAGCCTTGCTTTCCCGTTTGGAAGGCTGCGTTCATGCTGCCTTGAAGCTACCTGACATTCCCTGCTCTCGACAGGCCTGTTAGCCCTGTCAGAGTGCTTCGGGGAACGTTATGAGTCTGCTCTGTCTAAACCAGGTGCTTCCATGGCCGCGGCTCTTGTCCGCCTGCCAAGCTCTAGAGCTAGAGGGAACCTCAACGTGACAAGTTGCCTCCAGCGTAGGCCCCTAGTAGCCATGCAGAAAGGGAGGCAGGCAGCTGTCTCCATGAGTTCTCAGTCGCTTAGAGGCTTTATTTTAAAGGAAGTAGTACACTTTGGAGGACTTCTAGGCCCCTCGGGTATGCATCACTTTCCCTCCAAGTTCACCGAGTACCTCCAGACCCCTGTGGGGCGGCTGAGCAACTTCGAGGCCCATTGGTTGACCACACCCACCACCCCCGGAGGCCCTCTGTGCGTGCCGCGCGATGGGCTACACACTGGACGTCCCGCGAGGAGCGCTACATTTCCAGAGCCCTCGAACAGCCTCAGGACAGCATTTCGGGTGAGTCCGACTTTGTCATGGCCCTTGTGTGAGCTGCCGTGGGAAAACACTGTGCTTTGAATACTTCGAGGACCTCGTACCTGAAGTCACTCTGCCCGAGGAGAAAGTCAGCATCTTACCACGCCGTGTCGCTAACGGCACGCCCAGCACGAACACAGGCCTGGAAGTAAGGCCCCGAGTGGCGGTGCAGAAGCGGAGGCGTGCAGCAGTTTCCATGAGGCGGAGGCCTCGGCTCTGGGCACCTTCAACGGCAGCAGGGTTTTCTGGACACCTAGGAGGCTGGCGCGGGCCCCCTGTTCCCGGCAGGAACACTGAGTACCGCCAGGCCCACCTGGGTCTGCTAAGCAACATCCAGGCCCGTAGCCCTTTAGAGCCCCTCTGTGTATGCCGATCGTAGGGAAACGCGCTGCACTCCCCTTGGGAGCAGCGTAAGGTACTCAGCACTCGCACACGTTCACGGACACCGTTCTGGCACGTCCCACATGGCGTCGAAGTCTTACGCATTACCCTAGGCTGAGCTGAACTCAGAGAAACCCTCGGCTTCGCAGTCCACCTAGGACCTCCTGCCTGAAGTCACCGTGCCTCCCAGAGAGAGTCGGCTTGCGTTCTTACTGCCATGTACGTCCCCTTCCTCCTGTGGCACTGCAGGCTTTGAATAGCCACAGGCCCAGAGGAGCAGCTACGGCGTTCCTTGGTTGAGGCAGTTCGCTTGATGCAGAACACCCTACTTTGAGAAGTTGATTCAGGGAAGGAAACTCAGGGTGACGTGTGTCTCGTTGGGCTTGTGAGAAACCACGGGGATGTCTGCTGAGTGCGCCCACGGAAACGGGGGCCTGCTGCAAGTAGCCTTGCTTTCCCGTTTGGAAGGCTGCGTTCATGCTGCCTTGAAGCTACCTGACATTCCCTGCTCTCGACAGGCCTGTTAGCCCTGTCAGAGTGCTTCGGGGAACGTTATGAGTCTGCTCTGTCTAAACCAGGTGCTTCCATGGCCGCGGCTCTTGTCCGCCTGCCAAGCTCTAGAGCTAGAGGGAACCTCAACGTGACAAGTTGCCTCCAGCGTAGGCCCCTAGTAGCCATGCAGAAAGGGAGGCAGGCAGCTGTCTCCATGAGTTCTCAGTCGCTTAGAGGCTTTATTTTAAAGGAAGTAGTACACTTTGGAGGACTCCTAGGCCCCTCGGGTATGCATCACTTTCCCTCCAAGTTCACCGAGTACCTCCAGACCCCTGTGGGGCGGCTGAGCAACTTCGAGGCCCATTGGTTGACCACACCCACCACCCCCGGAGGCCCTCTGTGCGTGCCGCGCGATGGGCTACACACTGGACGTCCCGCGAGGAGCGCTACATTTCCAGAGCCCTCGAACAGCCTCAGGACAGCATTTCGGGTGAGTCCGACTTTGTCATGGCCCTTGTGTGAGCTGCCGTGGGAAAACACTGTGCTTTGAATACTTCGAGGACCTCGTACCTGAAGTCACTCTGCCCGAGGAGAAAGTCAGCATCTTACCACGCCGTGTCGCTAACGGCACGCCCAGCACGAACACAGGCCTGGAAGTAAGGCCCCGAGTGGCGGTGCAGAAGCGGAGGCGTGCAGCAGTTTCCATGAGGCGGAGGCCTCGGCTCTGGGCACCTTCAACGGCAGCAGGGTTTTCTGGACACCTAGGAGGCTGGCGCGGGCCCCCTGTTCCCGGCAGGAACACTGAGTACCGCCAGGCCCACCTGGGTCTGCTAAGCAACATCCAGGCCCGTAGCCCTTTAGAGCCCCTCTGTGTATGCCGATCGTAGGGAAACGCGCTGCACTCCCCTTGGGAGCAGCGTAAGGTACTCAGCACTCGCACACGTTCACGGACACCGTTCTGGCACGTCCCACATGGCGTCGAAGTCTTACGCATTACCCTAGGCTGAGCTGAACTCAGAGAAACCCTCTGCTTCGCAGTCCACCTAGGACCTCCTGCCTGAAGTCACCGTGCCTCCCAGAGAGAGTCGGCTTGCGTTCTTACTGCCATGTACGTCCCCTTCCTCCTGTGGCACTGCAGGCTTTGAATAGCCACAGGCCCAGAGGAGCAGCTACGGCGTTCCTTGGTTGAGGCAGTTCGCTTGATGCAGAACACCCTACTTTGAGAAGTTGATTCAGGGAAGGAAACTCAGGGTGACGTGTGTCTCTTTGGGCTTGTTAGAAACCACGGGGATGTCTGCTGAGTGCGCCCACGGAAACGGGGGCCTGCTGCAAGTAGCCTTGCTTTCCCGTTTGGAAGGCTGCGTTCATGCTGCCTTGAAGCTACCTGACATTCCCTGCTCTCGACAGGCCTGTTAGCCCTGTCAGAGTGCTTCGGGGAACGTTATGAGTCTGCTCTGTCTAAACCAGGTGCTTCCATGGCCGCGGCTCTTGTCCGCCTGCCAAGCTCTAGAGCTAGAGGGAACCTCAACGTGACAAGTTGCCTCCAGCGTAGGCCCCTAGTAGCCGTGCAGAAAGGGAGGCAGGCAGCTGTCTCCATGAGTTCTCAGTCGCTTAGAGGCTTTATTTTAAAGGAAGTAGTACACTTTGGAGGACTCCTAGGCCCCTCGGGTATGCATCACTTTCCCTCCAAGTTCACCGAGTACCTCCAGACACCTGTGGGGCGGCTGAGCAACTTCGAGGCCCATTGGTTGACCACACCCACCACCCCCGGAGGCCCTCTGTGCGTGCCGCGCGATGGGCTACACACTGGACGTCCCGCGAGGAGCGCTACATTTCCAGAGCCCTCGAACAGCCTCAGGACAGCATTTCGGGTGAGTCCGACTTTGTCATGGCCCTTGTGTGAGCTGCCGTGGGAAAACACTGTGCTTTGAATACTTCGAGGACCTCGTACCTGAAGTCACTCTGCCCGAGGAGAAAGTCAGCATCTTACCACGCCGTGTCGCTAACGGCACGCCCAGCACGAACACAGGCCTGGAAGTAAGGCCCCGAGTGGCGGTGCAGAAGCGGAGGCTTGCAGCAGTTTCCATGAGGCGGTGGCCTCGGCTCTGGGCACCTTCAACGGCAGCAGGGTTTTCTGGACACCTAGGAGGCTGGCGCGGGCCCCCTGTTCCCGGCAGGAACACTGAGTACCGCCAGGCCCACCTGGGTCTGCTAAGCAACATCCAGGCCCGTAGCCCTTTAGAGCCCCTCTGTGTATGCCGATCGTAGGGAAACGCGCTGCACTCCCCTTGGGAGCAGCGTAAGGTACTCAGCACTCGCACACGTTCACGGACACCGTTCTGGCACGTCCCACATGGCGTCGAAGTCTTACGCATTACCCTAGGCTGAGCTGAACTCAGAGAAACCCTCGGCTTCGCAGTCCACCTAGGACCTCCTGCCTGAAGTCACCGTGCCTCCCAGAGAGAGTCGGCTTGCGTTCTTACTGCCATGTACGTCCCCTTCCTCCTGTGGCACTGCAGGCTTTGAATAGCCACAGGCCCAGAGGAGCAGCTACGGCGTTCCTTGGTTGAGGCAGTTCGCTTGATGCAGAACACCCTACTTCGAGAAGTTGATTCAGGGAAGGAAACTCAGGGTGACCTGTGTCTCTTTGGGCTTGTGAGAAACCACGGGGATGTCTGCTGAGTGCGCCCACGGAAACGGGGGCCTGCTGCAAGTAGCCTTGCTTTCCCGTTTGGAAGGCTGCGTTCATGCTGCCTTGAAGCTACCTGACATTCCCTGCTCTCGACAGGCCTGTTAGCCCTGTCAGAGTGCTTCGGGGAACGTTATGAGTCTGCTCTGTCTAAACCAGGTGCTTCCATGGCCGCAGCTCTTGTCCGCCTGCCAAGCTCTAGAGCTAGAGGGAACCTCAACGTGAGAAGTTGCCTCCAGCGTAGGCCCCTAGTAGCCGTGCAGAAAGGGAGGCAGGCAGCTGTCTCCATGAGTTCTCAGTCGCTTAGAGGCTTTATTTTAAAGGAAGTAGTACACTTTGGAGGACTCCTAGGCCCCTCGGGTATGCATCACTTTCCCTCCAAGTTCACCGAGTACCTCCAGACACCTGTGGGGCGGCTGAGCAACTTCGAGGCCCATTGGTTGACCACACCCACCACCCCCGGAGGCCCTCTGTGCGTGCCGCGCGATGGGCTACACACTGGACGTCCCGCGAGGAGCGCTACATTTCCAGAGCCCTCGAACAGCCTCAGGACAGCATTTCGGGTGAGTCCGACTTTGTCATGGCCCTTGTGTGAGCTGCCGTGGGAAAACACTGTGCTTTGAATACTTCGAGGACCTCGTACCTGAAGTCACTCTGCCCGAGGAGAAAGTCAGCATCTTACCACGCCGTGTCGCTAACGGCACGCCCAGCACGAACACAGGCCTGGAAGTAAGGCCCCGAGTGGCGGTGCAGAAGCGGAGGCGTGCAGCAGTTTCCATGAGGCGGTGGCCTCGGCTCTGGGCACCTTCAACGGCAGCAGGGTTTCCTGGACACCTAGGAGGCTGGCGCGGGCCCCCTGTTCCCGGCAGGAACACTGAGTACCGCCAGGCCCACCTGGGTCTGCTAAGCATCATCCAGGCCCGTAGCCCTTTAGAGCCCCTCTGTGTATGCCGATCGTAGGGAAACGCGCTGCACTCCCCTTGGGAGCAGCGTAAGGTACTCAGCACTCGCACACGTTCACGGACACCGTTCTGGCACGTCCCACATGGCGTCGAAGTCTTACGCATTACCCTAGGCTGAGCTGAACTCAGAGAAACCCTCGGCTTCGCAGTCCACCTAGGACCTCCTGCCTGAAGTCACCGTGCCTCCCAGAGAGAGTCGGCTTGCGTTCTTACTGCCATGTACGTCCCCTTCCTCCTGTGGCACTGCAGGCTTTGAATAGCCACAGGCCCAGAGGAGCAGCTCTGGCGTTCCTTGGTTGAAGCAGTTCGCTTGATGCAGAACACCCTACTTCGAGAAGTTGATTCAGGGAAGGAAACTCAGGGTGACCTGTGTCTCTTTGGGCTTGTGAGAAACCACGGGGATGTCTGCTGAGTGCGCCCACGGAAACGGGGGCCTGCTGCAAGTAGCCTTGCTTTCCCGTTTGGAAGGCTGCGTTCATGCTGCCTTGAAGCTACCTGACATTCCCTGCTCTCGACAGGCCTGTTAGCCCTGTCAGAGTGCTTCGGGGAACGTTATGAGTCTGCTCTGTCTAAACCAGGTGCTTCCATGGCCGCGGCTCTGGTCCGCCTGCCAAGCTCTAGAGCTAGAGCGAACCTCAACGTGACAAGTTGCCTCCAGCGTAGGCCCCTAGTAGCCGTGCAGAAAGGGAGGCAGGCAGCTGTCTCCATGAGTTCTCAGTCGCTTAGAGGCATTATTTTAAAGGAAGTAGTACACTTTGGAGGACTCCTAGGCCCCTCGGGTATGCATCACTTTCCCTCCAAGTTCACCGAGTACCTCCAGACCCCTGTGGGGCGGCTGAGCACTTCGAGGCCCATTGGTTGAACCCCCCCACCCGCGGAGGCCCTCTGTGCGTGCCGCGCGATGGGCTACACACTGGACGTCCCGCGAGGAGCGCTACATTTCCAGAGCCCTCGAACAGCCTCAGGACAGCATTTTGGGTGAGTCCGACTTTGTCATGGCCCTTGTGTGAGCTGCCGTGGGAAAGCACTGTGCTTTGAATACTTCGAGGACCTCGTACCTGAAGTCACTCTGCCCGAGGAGAAAGTCAGCATCTTACCACGCCGTGTCGCTAACGGCACGCCCAGCACGAACACAGGCCTGGAAGTAAGGCCCCGAGTGGCGGTGCAGAAGCGGAGGCGTGCATCAGTTTCCATGAGGCGGTGGCCTCGGCTCTGGGCACCTTCAACGGCAGCAGGGTTTTCTGGACACCTAGGAGGCTGGCGCGGGCCCCCTGTTCCCGGCAGGAACACTGAGTACCGCCAGGCCCACCTGGGTCTGCTAAGCAACATCCAGGCCCGTAGCCCTTTAGAGCCCCTCTGTGTATGCCGATCGTAGGGAAACGCGCTGCACTCCCCTTGGGAGCAGCGTAAGGTACTCAGCACTCGCACACGTTCACGGACACCGTTCTGGCACGTCCCACATGGCGTCGAAGTCTTACGCATTACCCTAGGCTGAGCTGAACTCAGAGAAACCCTCGGCTTCGCAGTCCACCTAGGACCTCCTGCCTGAAGTCACCGTGCCTCCCAGAGAGAGTCGGCTTGCGTTCTTACTGCCATGTACGTCCCCTTCCTCCTGTGGCACTGCAGGCTTTGAATAGCCACAGGCCCAGAGGAGCAGCTCCGGCGTTCCTTGGTTGAGGCAGTTCGCTTGATGCAGAACACCCTACTTCGAGAAGTTGATTCAGGGAAGGAAACTCAGGGTGACCTGTGTCTCTTTGGGCTTGTGAGAAACCACGGGGATGTCTGCTGAGTGCGCCCACGGAAACGGGGGCCTGCTGCAAGTAGCCTTGCTTTCCCGTTTGGAAGGCTGCGTTCATGCTGCCTTGAAGCTACCTGACATTCCCTGCTCTCGACAGGCCTGTTAGCCCTGTCAGAGTGCTTCGGGGAACGTTATGAGTCTGCTCTGTCTAAACCAGGTGCTTCCATGGCCGCGGCTCTGGTCCGCCTGCCAAGCTCTAGAGCTAGAGGGAACCTCAACGTGACAAGTTGCCTCCAGCGTAGGCCCCTAGTAGCCGTGCAGAAAGGGAGGCAGGCAGCTGTCTCCATGAGTTCTCAGTCGCTTAGAGGCTTTATTTTAAAGGAAGTAGTACACTTTGGAGGACTCCTAGGCCCCTCGGGTATGCATCACTTTCCCTCCAAGTTCACCGAGTACCTCCAGACACCTGTGGGGCGGCTGAGCAACTTCGAGGCCCATTGGTTGACCACACCCACCACCCCCGGAGGCC
Organism: Pseudorca crassidens; assembly: GCF_039906515.1. Lineage (NCBI taxonomy): Eukaryota > Metazoa > Chordata > Mammalia > Artiodactyla > Delphinidae > Pseudorca > Pseudorca crassidens. Next base: position 30,257,979 of record NC_090306.1, on the reverse strand, counting down.
CTCTGTGCGTGCCGCGCGATGGGCTACACACTGGACGTCCCGCGAGGAGCGCTACATTTCCAGAGCCCTCGAACAGCCTCAGGACAGCATTTCGGGTGAGTCCGACTTTGTCATGGCCCTTGTGTGAGCTGCCGTGGGAAAACACTGTGCTTTGAATACTTCGAGGACCTCGTACCTGAAGTCACTCTGCCCGAGGAGAAAGTCAGCATCTTACCACGCCGTGTCGCTAACGGCACGCCCAGCACGAACACAGGCCTGGAAGTAAGGCCCCGAGTGGCGGTGCAGAAGCGGAGGCGTGCAGCAGTTTCCATGAGGCGGTGGCCTCGGCTCTGGGTACCTTCAACGGCAGCAGGGTTTCCTGGACACCTAGGAGGCTGGCGCGGGCCCCCTGTTCCCGGCAGGAACACTGAGTACCGCCAGGCCCACCTGGGTCTGCTAAGCATCATCCAGGCCCGTAGCCCTTTAGAGCCCCTCTGTGTATGCCGATCGTAGGGAAACGCGCTGCACTCCCCTTGGGAGCAGCGTAAGGTACTCAGCACTCGCACACGTTCACGGACACCGTTCTGGCACGTCCCACATGGCGTCGAAGTCTTACGCATTACCCTAGGCTGAGCTGAACTCAGAGAAACCCTCGGCTTCGCAGTCCACCTAGGACCTCCTGCCTGAAGTCACCGTGCCTCCCAGAGAGAGTCGGCTTGCGTTCTTACTGCCATGTACGTCCCCTTCCTCCTGTGGCACTGCAGGCTTTGAATAGCCACAGGCCCAGAGGAGCAGCTCCGGCGTTCCTTGGTTGAAGCAGTTCGCTTGATGCAGAACACCCTACTTCGAGAAGTTGATTCAGGGAAGGAAACTCAGGGTGACCTGTGTCTCTTTGGGCTTGTGAGAAACCACGGGGATGTCTGCTGAGTGCGCCCACGGAAACGGGGGCCTGCTGCAAGTAGCCTTGCTTTCCCGTTTGGAAGGCTGCGTTCATGCTGCCTTGAAGCTACCTGACATTCCCTGCTCTCGACAGGCCTGTTAGCCCTGTCAGAGTGCTTCGGGGAACGTTATGAGTCTGCTCTGTCTAAACCAGGTGCTTCCATGGCCGCGGCTCTGGTCCGCCTGCCAAGCTCTAGAGCTAGAGGGAACCTCAACGTGACAAGTTGCCTCCAGCGTAGGCCCCTAGTAGCCGTGCAGAAAGGGAGGCAGGCAGCTGTCTCCATGAGTTCTCAGTCGCTTAGAGGCTTTATTTTAAAGGAAGTAGTACACTTTGGAGGACTCCTAGGCCCCTCGGGTTTGCATCACTTTCCCTCCAAGTTCACCGAGTACCTCCAGACCCCTGTGGGGCGGCTGAGCACTTCGAGGCCCATTGGTTGAACCCCCCCACCCGCGGAGGCCCTCTGTGCGTGCCGCGCGATGGGCTACACACTGGACGTCCCGCGAGGAGCGCTACATTTCCAGAGCCCTCGAACAGCCTCAGGACAGCATTTCGGGTGAGTCCGACTTTGTCATGGCCCTTGTGTGAGCTGCCGTGGGAAAGCACTGTGCTTTGAATACTTCGAGGACCTCGTACCTGAAGTCACTCTGCCCGAGGAGAAAGTCAGCATCTTACCATGCCGTGTCGCTAACGGCACGCCCAGCACGAACACAGGCCTGGAAGTAAGGCCCCGAGTGGCGGTGCAGAAGCGGAGGCGTGCAGCAGTTTCCATGAGGCGGAGGCCTCGGCTCTGGGCACCTTCAACGGCAGCAGGGTTTTCTGGACACCTAGGAGGCTGGCGCGGGCCCCCTGTTCCCGGCAGGAACACTGAGTACCGCCAGGCCCACCTGGGTCTGCTAAGCAACATCCAGGCCCGTAGCCCTTTAGAGCCCCTCTGTGTATGCCGATCGTAGGGAAACGCGCTGCACTCCCCTTGGGAGCAGCGTAAGGTACTCAGCACTCGCACACGTTCACGGACACCGTTCTGGCACGTCCCACATGGCGTCGAAGTCTTACGCATTACCCTAGGCTGAGCTGAACTCAGAGAAACCCTCGGCTTCGCAGTCCACCTAGGACCTCCTGCCTGAAGTCACCGTGCCTCCCAGAGAGAGTCGGCTTGCGTTCTTACTGCCATGTACGTCCCCTTCCTCCTGTGGCACTGCAGGCTTTGAATAGCCACAGGCCCAGAGGAGCAGCTACGGCGTTCCTTGGTTGAGGCAGTTCGCTTGATGCAGAACACCCTACTTTGAGAAGTTGATTCAGGGAAGGAAACTCAGGGTGACGTGTGTCTCGTTGGGCTTGTGAGAAACCACGGGGATGTCTGCTGAGTGCGCCCACGGAAACGGGGGCCTGCTGCAAGTAGCCTTGCTTTCCCGTTTGGAAGGCTGCGTTCATGCTGCCTTGAAGCTACCTGACATTCCCTGCTCTCGACAGGCCTGTTAGCCCTGTCAGAGTGCTTCGGGGAACGTTATGAGTCTGCTCTGTCTAAACCAGGTGCTTCCATGGCCGCGGCTCTTGTCCGCCTGCCAAGCTCTAGAGCTAGAGGGAACCTCAACGTGACAAGTTGCCTCCAGCGTAGGCCCCTAGTAGCCATGCAGAAAGGGAGGCAGGCAGCTGTCTCCATGAGTTCTCAGTCGCTTAGAGGCTTTATTTTAAAGGAAGTAGTACACTTTGGAGGACTCCTAGGCCCCTCGGGTATGCATCACTTTCCCTCCAAGTTCACCGAGTACCTCCAGACACCTGTGGAGCGGCTGAGCAACTTCAAGGCCCATTGGTTGACCACACCCACCACCCCGGGAGGCCCTCTGTGCGTGCCGCGCGATGGGCTACACACTGGACGTCCCGCGAGGAGCGCTACATTTCCAGAGCCCTCGAACAGCCTCAGGACAGCATTTCGGGTGAGTCCGACTTTGTCATGGCCCTTGTGTGAGCTGCCGTGGGAAAACACTGTGCTTTGAATACTTCGAGGACCTCGTACCTGAAGTCACTCTGCCCGAGGAGAAAGTCAGCATCTTACCACGCCGTGTCGCTAACGGCACGCCCAGCACGAACACAGGCCTGGAAGTAAGGCCCCGAGTGGCGGTGCAGAAGCGGAGGCGTGCAGCAGTTTCCATGAGGCGGAGGCCTCGGCTCTGGGCACCTTCAACGGCAGCAGGGTTTTCTGGACACCTAGGAGGCTGGCGCGGGCCCCCTGTTCCCGGCAGGAACACTGAGTACCGCCAGGCCCACCTGGGTCTGCTAAGCAACATCCAGGCCCGTAGCCCTTTAGAGCCCCTCTGTGTATGCCGATCGTAGGGAAACGCGCTGCACTCCCCTTGGGAGCAGCGTAAGGTACTCAGCACTCGCACACGTTCACGGACACCGTTCTGGCACGTCCCACATGGCGTCGAAGTCTTACGCATTACCCTAGGCTGAGCTGAACTCAGAGAAACCCTCGGCTTCGCAGTCCACCTAGGACCTCCTGCCTGAAGTCACCGTGCCTCCCAGAGAGAGTCGGCTTGCGTTCTTACTGCCATGTACGTCCCCTTCCTCCTGTGGCACTGCAGGCTTTGAATAGCCACAGGCCCAGAGGAGCAGCTACGGCGTTCCTTGGTTGAGGCAGTTCGCTTGATGCAGAACACCCTACTTCGAGAAGTTGATTCAGGGAAGGAAACTCAGGGTGACGTGTGTCTCTTTGGGCTTGTGAGAAACCACGGGGATGTCTGCTGAGTGCGCCCACGGAAACGGGGGCCTGCTGCAAGTAGCCTTGCTTTCCCATTTGGAAGGCTGCGTTCATGCTGCCTTGACGCTACCTGACATTCCCTGCTCTCGACAGGCCTGTTAGCCCTGTCAGAGTGCTTCGGGGAACGTTATGAGTCTGCTCTGTCTAAACCAGGTGCTTCCATGGCCGCGGCTCTGGTCCGCCTGCCAAGCTCTAGAGCTAGAGGGAACCTCAACGTGACAAGTTGCCTCCAGCGTAGGCCCCTAGTAGCCGTGCAGAAAGGGAGGCAGGCAGCTGTCTCCATGAGTTCTCAGTCGCTTAGAGGCTTTATTTTAAAGGAAGTAGTACACTTTGGAGGACTCCTAGGCCCCTCGGGTATGCATCACTTTCCCTCCAAGTTCAACGAGTACCTCCAGACACCTGTGGGGCGGCTGAGCAACTTCGAGGCCCATTGGTTGACCACACCCAACACCCCCGGAGGCCCTCTGTGCGTGCCGCGCGATGGGCTACACACTGGACGTCCCGCGAGGAGCGCTACATTTCCAGAGCCCTCGAACAGCCTCAGGACAGCATTTCGGGTGAGTCCGACTTTGTCATGGCCCTTGTGTGAGCTGCCGTGGGAAAACACTGTGCTTTGAATACTTCGAGGACCTCGTACCTGAAGTCACTCTGCCCGAGGAGAAAGTCAGCATCTTACCACGCCGTGTCGCTAACGGCACGCCCAGCACGAACACAGGCCTGGAAGTAAGGCCCCGAGTGGCTGTGCAGAAGCGGAGGCATGCAGCAGTTTCCATGAGGCGGTGGCCTCGGCTCTGGGCACCTTCAACGGCAGCAGGGTTTTCTGGACACCTAGGAGGCTGGCGCGGGCCCCCTGTTCCCGGCAGGAACACTGAGTACCGCCAGGCCCACCTGGGTCTGCTAAGCAACATCCAGGCCCGTAGCCCTTTAGAGCCCCTCTGTGTATGCCGATCGTAGGGAAACGCGCTGCACTCCCCTTGGGAGCAGCGTAAGGTACTCAGCACTCGCACACGTTCACGGACACCGTTCTGGCACGTCCCACATGGCGTCGAAGTCTTACGCATTACCCTAGGCTGAGCTGAACTCAGAGAAACCCTCGGCTTCGCAGTCCACCTAGGACCTCCTGCCTGAAGTCACCGTGCCTCCCAGAGAGAGTTGGCTTGCGTTCTTACTGCCATGTACGTCCCCTTCCTCCTGTGGCACTGCAGGCTTTGAATAGCCACAGGCCCAGAGGAGCAGCTACGGCGTTCCTTGGTTGACGCAGTTCGCTTGATGCAGAACACCCTACTTCGAGAAGTTGATTCAGGGAAGGAAACTCAGGGTGACGTGTGTCTCTTTGGGCTTGTGAGAAACCACGGGGATGTCTGCTGAGTGCGCCCTCGGAAACGGGGGCCTGCTGCAAGTAGCCTTGCTTTCCCGTTTGGAAGGCTGCGTTCATGCTGCCTTGAAGCTACCTGACATTCCCTGCTCTCGACAGGCCTGTTAGCCCTGTCAGAGTGCTTCGGGGAACGTTATGAGTCTGCTCTGTCTAAACCAGGTGCTTCCATGGCCGCGGCTCTTGTCCGCCTGCCAAGCTCTAGAGCTAGAGGGAACCTCAACGTGACAAGTTGCCTCCAGCGTAGGCCCCTAGTAGCCGTGCAGAAAGGGAGGCAGGCAGCTGTCTCCATGAGTTCTCAGTCGCTTAGAGGCTTTATTTTAAAGGAAGTAGTACACTTTGGAGGACTCCTAGGCCCCTCGGGTTTGCATCACTTTCCCTCCAAGTTCACCGAGTACCTCCAGACCCCTGTGGGGCGGCTGAGCACTTCGAGGCCCATTGGTTGAACCCCCCCACCCGCGGAGGCCCTCTGTGCGTGCCGCGCGATGGGCTACACACTGGACGTCCCGCGAGGAGCGCTACATTTCCAGAGCCCTCGAACAGCCTCAGGACAGCATTTCGGGTGAGTCCGAATTTGTCATGGCCCTTGTGTGAGCTGCCGTGGGAAAGCACTGTGCTTTGAATACTTCGAGGACCTCGTACCTGAAGTCACTCTGCCCGAGGAGAAAGTCAGCATCTTACCATGCCGTGTCGCTAACGGCAGGCCCAGCACGAACACAGGCCTGGAAGTAAGGCCCCGAGTGGCGGTGCAGAAGCGGAGGCGTGCAGCAGTTTCCATGAGGCGGAGGCCTCGGCTCTGGGCACCTTCAACGGCAGCAGGGTTTTCTGGACACCTAGGAGGCTGGCGCGGGCCCCCTGTTCCCGGCAGGAACACTGAGTACCGCCAGGCCCACCTGGGTCTGCTAAGCAACATCCAGGCCCGTAGCCCTTTAGAGCCCCTCTGTGTATGCCGATCGTAGGGAAACGCGCTGCACTCCCCTTGGGAGCAGCGTAAGGTACTCAGCACTCGCACACGTTCACGGACACCGTTCTGGCACGTCCCACATGGCGTCGAAGTCTTACGCATTACCCTAGGCTGAGCTGAACTCAGAGAAACCCTCGCCTTCGCAGTCCACATAGGACCTCCTGCCTGAAGTCACCGTGCCTCCCAGAGAGAGTCGGCTTGCGTTCTTACTGCCATGTACGTCCCCTTCCTCCTGTGGCACTGCAGGCTTTGAATAGCCACAGGCCCAGAGGAGCAGCTACGGCGTTCCTTGGTTGAGGCAGTTCGCTTGATGCAGAACACCCTACTTTGAGAAGTTGATTCAGGGAAGGAAACTCAGGGTGACGTGTGTCTCGTTGGGCTTGTGAGAAACCACCGGGATGTCTGCTGAGTGCGCCCACGGAAACGGGGGCCTGCTGCAAGTAGCCTTGCTTTCCCGTTTGGAAGGCTGCGTTCATGCTGCCTTGAAGCTACCTGACATTCCCTGCTCTCGACAGGCCTGTTAGCCCTGTCAGAGTGCTTCGGGGAACGTTATGAGTCTGCTCTGTCTAAACCAGGTGCTTCCATGGCCGCGGCTCTTGTCCGCCTGCCAAGCTCTAGAGCTAGAGGGACCCTCAACGTGACAAGTTGCCTCCAGCGTAGGCCCCTAGTAGCCGTGCAGAAAGGGAGGCAGGCAGCTGTCTCCATGAGTTCTCAGTCGCTTAGAGGCTTTATTTTAAAGGAAGTAGTACACTTTGGAGGACTCCTAGGCCTCTCGGGTATGCATCACTTTCCCTCCAAGTTCACCGAGTACCTCCAGACACCTGTGGGGCGGCTGAGCAACTTCGAGGCCCATTGGTTGACCACACCCACCACCCCCGGAGGCCCTCTGTGCGTGCCGCGCGATGGGCTACACACTGGACGTCCCGCGAGGAGCGCTACATTTCCAGAGCCCTCGAACAGCCTCAGGACAGCATTTCGGGTGAGTCCGACTTTGTCATGGCCCTTGTGTGAGCTGCCGTGGGAAAGCACTGTGCTTTGAATACTTCGAGGACCTCGTACCTGAAGTCACTCTGCCCGAGGAGAAAGTCAGCATCTTACCATGCCGTGTCGCTAACGGCAGGCCCAGCACGAACACAGGCCTGGAAGTAAGGCCCCGAGTGGCGGTGCAGAAGCGGAGGCGTGCAGCAGTTTCCATGAGGCGGAGGCCTCGGCTCTGGGCACCTTCAACGGCAGCAGGGTTTTCTGGACACCTAGGAGGCTGGCGCGGGCCCCCTGTTCCCGGCAGGAACACTGAGTACCGCCAGGCCCACCTGGGTCTGCTAAGCAACATCCAGGCCCGTAGCCCTTTAGAGCCCCTCTGTGTATGCCAATCGTAGGGAAACGCGCTGCACTCCCCTTGGGAGAAGCGTAAGGTACTCAGCACTCGCACACGTTCACGGACACCGTTCTGGCACGTCCCACATGGCGTCGAAGTCTTACGCATTACCCTAGGCTGAGCTGAACTCAGAGAAACCCTCTGCTTCGCAGTCCACCTAGGACCTCCTGCCTGAAGTCACCGTGCCTCCCAGAGAGAGTCGGCTTGCGTTCTTACTGCCATGTACGTCCCCTTCCTCCTGTGGCACTGCAGGCTTTGAATAGCCACAGGCCCAGAGGAGCAGCTACGGCGTTCCTTGGTTGAGGCAGTTCGCTTGATGCAGAACACCCTACTTCGAGAAGTTGATTCAGGGAAGGAAACTCAGGGTGACGTGTGTCTCTTTGGGCTTGTGAGAAACCACGGGGATGTCTGCTGAGTGCGCCCACGGAAACGGGGGCCTGCTGCAAGTAGCCTTGCTTTCCCGTTTGGAAGGCTGCGTTCATGCTGCCTTGAAGCTACCTGACATTCCCTGCTCTCGACAGGCCTGTTAGCCCTGTCAGAGTGCTTCGGGGAACGTTATGAGTCTGCTCTGTCTAAACCAGGTGCTTCCATGGCCGCAGCTCTTGTCCGCCTGCCAAGCTCTAGAGCTAGAGGGAACCTCAACGTGACAAGTTGCCTCCAGCGTAGGCCCCTAGTAGCCGTGCAGAAAGGGAGGCAGGCAGCTGTCTCCATGAGTTCTCAGTCGCTTAGAGGCTTTATTTTAAAGGAAGTAGTACACTTTGGAGGACTCCTAGGCCCCTCGGGTATGCATCACTTTCCCTCCAAGTTCACCGAGTACCTCCAGACACCTGTGGGGCGGCTGAGCAACTTCGAGGCCCATTGGTTGACCACACCCACCACCCCCGGAGGCCCTCTGTGCGTGCCGCGCGATGGGCTACACACTGGACGTCCCGCGAGGAGCGCTACATTTCCAGAGCCCTCGAACAGCCTCAGGACAGCATTTCGGGTGAGTCCGACTTTGTCATGGCCCTTGTGTGAGCTGCCGTGGGAAAACACTGTGCTTTGAATACTTCGAGGACCTCGTACCTGAAGTCACTCTGCCCGAGGAGAAAGTCAGCATCTTACCACGCCGTGTCGCTAACGGCACGCCCAGCACGAACACAGGCCTGGAAGTAAGGCCCCGAGTGGCGGTGCAGAAGCGGAGGCGTGCAGCAGTTTCCATGAGGCGGTGGCCTCGGCTCTGGGCACCTTCAACGGCAGCAGGGTTTCCTGGACACCTAGGAGGCTGGCGCGGGCCCCCTGTTCCCGGCAGGAACACTGAGTACCGCCAGGCCCACCTGGGTCTGCTAAGAAACATCCAGGCCCGTAGCCCTTTAGAGCCCCTCTGTGTATGCCGATCGTAGGGAAACGCGCTGCACTCCCCTTGGGAGCAGCGTAAGGTACGCAGCACTCGCACACGTTCACGGACACCGTTCTGGCACGTCCCACATGGCGTCGAAGTCTTACGCATTACCCTAGGCTGAGCTGAACTCAGAGAAACCCTCGGCTTCGCAGTCCACCTAGGACCTCCTGCCTGAAGTCACCGTGCCTCCCAGAGAGAGTCGGCTTGCGTTCTTACTGCCATGTACGTCCCCTTCCTCCTGTGGCACTGCAGGCTTTGAATATCCACAGGCCCAGAGGAGCAGCTACGGCGTTCCTTGGTTGAGGCGGTTCGCTTGATGCAGAACACCCTAATTCGAGAAGTTGATTCAGGGAAGGAAACTCAGGGTGACCTGTGTCTCTTTGGGCTTGTTAGAAACCACGGGGATGTCTGCTGAGTGCGCCCACGGAAACGGGGTCCTGCTGCAAGTAGCCTTGCTTTCCCGTTTGGAAGGCTGCGTTCATGCTGCCTTGAAGCTACCTGACATTCCCTGCTCTCGACAGGCCTGTTAGCCCTGTCAGAGTGCTTCGGGGAACGTTATGAGTCTGCTCTGTCTAAACCAGGTGCTTCCATGGCCGCGGCTCTGGTCCGCCTGCCAAGCTCTAGAGCTAGAGGGAACCTCAACGTGACAAGTTGCCTCCAGCGTAGGCCCCTAGTAGCCGTGCAGAAAGGGAGGCAGGCAGCTGTCTCCATGAGTTCTCAGTCGCTTAGAGGCTTTATTTTAAAGGAAGTAGTACACTTTGGAGGACTCCTAGGCCCCTCGGGTATGCATCACTTTCCCTCCAAGTTCACCGAGTACCTCCAGACCCCTGTGGGGCGGCTGAGCACTTCGAGGCCCATTGGTTGAACCCCCCCACCCGCGGAGGCCCTCTGTGCGTGCCGCGCGATGGGCTACACACTGGACGTCCCGCGAGGAGCGGTACATTTCCAGAGCCCTCGAACAGCCTCAGGACAGCATTTCGGGTGAGTCCGACTTTGTCATGGCCCTTGTGTGAGCTGCCGTGGGAAAACACTGTGCTTTGAATACTTCGAGGACCTCGTACCTGAAGTCACTCTGCCCGAGGAGAAAGTCAGCATCTTACCACGCCGTGTCGCTAACGGCACGCCCAGCACGAACACAGGCCTGGAAGTAAGGCCCCGAGTGGCGGTGCAGAAGCGGAGGCGTGTAGCAGTTTCCATGAGGCGGTGGCCTCGGCTCTGGGCACCTTCAACGGCAGCAGGGTTTCCTGGACACCTAGGAGGCTGGCGCGGGCCCCCTGTTCCCGGCAGGAACACTGAGTACCGCCAGGCCCACCTGGGTCTGCTAAGCAACATCCAGGCCCGTAGCCCTTTAGAGCCCCTCTGTGTATGCCGATCGTAGGGAAACGCGCTGCACTCCCCTTGGGAGCAGCGTAAGGTACTCAGCACTCGCACACGTTCACGGACACCGTTCTGGCACGTCCCACATGGCGTCGAAGTCTTACGCATTACCCTAGGCTGAGCTGAACTCAGAGAAACCCTCGGCTTCGCAGTCCACCTAGGACCTCCTGCCTGAAGTCACCGTGCCTCCCAGAGAGAGTCGGCTTGCGTTCTTACTGCCATGTACGTCCCTTCCTCCTGTGGCACTGCAGGCTTTGAATAGCCACAGGCCCAGAGGAGCAGCTACGGCGTTCCTTGGTTGAGGCGGTTCGCTTGATGCAGAACACCCTAATTCGAGAAGTTGATTCAGGGAAGGAAACTCAGGGTGACCTGTGTCTCTTTGGGCTTGTTAGAAACCACGGGGATGTCTGCTGAGTGCGCCCACGGAAACGGGGGCCTGCTGCAAGTAGCCTTGCTTTCCCGTTTGGAAGGCTGCGTTCATGCTGCCTTGAAGCTACCTGACATTCCCTGCTCTCGACAGGCCTGTTAGCCCTGTCAGAATGCTTCGGGGAACGTTATGAGTCTGCACTGTCTAAACCAGGTGCTTCCATGGCCGCGGCTCTTGTCCGCCTGCCAAGCTCTAGAGCTAGAGGGAACCTCAACGTGACAAGTTGCCTCCAGCGTAGGCCCCTAGTAGCCGTGCAGAAAGGGAGGCAGGCAGCTGTCTCCATGAGTTCTCAGTCGCTTAGAGGCTTTATTTTAAAGGAAGTAGTACACTTTGGAGGACTCCTAGGCCCCTCGGGTATGCATCACTTTCCCTCCAAGTTCACCGAGTACCTCCAGACACCTGTGGGGCGGCTGAGCAACTTCGAGGCCTATTGGTTGACCACACCCACCACCCCCGGAGGCCCTCTGTGCGTGCCGCGCGATGGGCTACACACTGGACGTCCCGCGAGGAGCGCTACATTTCCAGAGCCCTCGAACAGCCTCAGGACAGCATTTCGGGTGAGTCCGACTTTGTCATGGCCCTTGTGTGAGCTGCCGTGGGAAAACACTGTGCTTTGAATACTTCGAGGACCTCGTACCTGAAGTCACTCTGCCCGAGGAGAAAGTCAGCATCTTACCACGCCGAGTCACTAACGGCACGCCCAGCACGAACACAGGCCTGGAATTAAGGCCCCGAGTGGCGGTGCAGAAGCGGAGGCGTGCAGCAGTTTCCATGAGGCGGTGGCCTCGGCTCTGGGCACCTTCAACGGCAGCAGGGTTTCCTGGACACCTAGGAGGCTGGCGCGGGCCCCCTGTTCCCGGCAGGAGCACTGAGTACCGCCAGGCCCACCTGGGTCTGCTAAGCATCATCCAGGCCCGTAGCCCTTTAGAGCCCCTCTGTGTATGCCGATCGTAGGGAAACGCGCTGCACTCCCCTTGGGAGCAGCGTAAGGTACTCAGCACTCGCACACGTTCACGGACACCGTTCTGGCACGTCCCACATGGCGTCGAAGTCTTACGCATTACCCTAGGCTGAGCTGAACTCAGAGAAACCCTCGGCTTCGCAGTCCACCTAGGACCTCCTGCCTGAAGTCACCGTGCCTCCCAGAGAGAGTCGGCTTGCGTTCTTACTGCCATGTACGTCCCCTTCCTCCTGTGGCACTGCAGGCTTTGAATAGCCACAGGCCCAGAGGAGCAGCTCCGGCGTTCCTTGGTTGAAGCAGTTCGCTTGATGCAGAACACCCTACTTCGAGAAGTTGATTCAGGGAAGGAAACTCAGGGTGACCTGTGTCTCTTTGGGCTTGTGAGAAACCACGGGGATGTCTGCTGAGTGCGCCCACGGAAACGGGGGCCTGCTGCAAGTAGCCTTGCTTTCCCGTTTGGAAGGCTGCGTTCATGCTGCCTTGAAGCTACCTGACATTCCCTGCTCTCGACAGGCCTGTTAGCCCTGTCAGAGTGCTTCGGGGAACGTTATGAGTCTGCTCTGTCTAAACCAGGTGCTTCCATGGCCGCGGCTCTGGTCCGCCTGCCAAGCTCTAGAGCTAGAGCGAACCTCAACGTGACAAGTTGCCTCCAGCGTAGGCCCCTAGTAGCCGTGCAGAAAGGGAGGCAGGCAGCTGTCTCCATGAGTTCTCAGTCGCTTAGAGGCATTATTTTAAAGGAAGTAGTACACTTTGGAGGACTCCTAGGCCCCTCGGGTATGCATCACTTTCCCTCCAAGTTCACCGAGTACCTCCAGACCCCTGTGGGGCGGCTGAGCACTTCGAGGCCCATTGGTTGAACCCCCCCACCCGCGGAGGCCCTCTGTGCGTGCCGCGCGATGGGCTACACACTGGACGTCCCGCGAGGAGCGCTACATTTCCAGAGCCCTCGAACAGCCTCAGGACAGCATTTCGGGTGAGTCCGACTTTGTCATGGCCCTTGTGTGAGCTGCCGTGGGAAAGCACTGTGCTTTGAATACTTCGAGGACCTCGTACCTGAAGTCACTCTGCCCGAGGAGAAAGTCAGCATCTTACCACGCCGTGTCGCTAACGGCACGCCCAGCACGAACACAGGCCTGGAAGTAAGGCCCCGAGTGGCGGTGCAGAAGCGGAGGCGTGCAGCAGTTTCCATGAGGCGGTGGCCTCGGCTCTGGGCACCTTCAACGGCAGCAGGGTTTTCTGGACACCTAGGAGGCTGGCGCGGGCCCCCTGTTCCCGGCAGGAACACTGAGTACCGCCAGGCCCACCTGGGTCTGCTAAGCAACATCCAGGCCCGTAGCCCTTTAGAGCCCCTCTGTGTATGCCGATCGTAGGGAAATGCGCTGCACTCCCCTTGGGAGCAGCGTAAGGTACCCAGCACTCGCACACGTTCACGGACACCGTTCTGGCACGTCCCACATGGCGTCAAAGTCTTACGCATTACCCTAGGCTGAGCTGAACTCAGAGAAACCCTCTGCTTCGCAGTCCACCTAGGACCTCCTGCCTGAAGTCACCGTGCCTCCCAGAGAGAGTCGGCTTGCGTTCTTACTGCCATGTACGTCCCCTTCCTCCTGTGGCACTGCAGGCTTTGAATAGCCACAGGCCCAGAGGAGCAGCTACGGCGTTCCTTGGTTGAGGCAGTTCGCTTGATGCAGAACACCCTACTTCGAGAAGTTGATTCAGGGAAGGAAACTCAGGGTGACCTGTGTCTCTTTGGGCTTGTTAGAAACCACGGGGATGTCTGCTGAGTGCACCCACGGAAACGGGGGCCTGCTGCAAGTAGCCTTGCTTTCCCGTTTGGAAGGCTGCGTTCATGCTGCCTTGAAGCTACCTGACATTCCCTGCTCTCGACAGGCCTGTTAGCCCTGTCAGAGTGCTTCGGGGAACGTTATGAGTCTGCTCTGTCTAAACCAGGTGCTTCCATGGCCGCGGCTCTGGTCCGCCTGCCAAGCTCTAGAGCTAGAGGGAACCTCAACGTGACAAGTTGCCTCCAGCGTAGGCCCCTAGTAGCCGTGCAGAAAGGGAGGCAGGCAGCTGTCTCCATGAGTTCTCAGTCGCTTAGAGGCTTTATTTTAAAGGAAGTAGTACACTTTGGAGGACTCCTAGGCCCCTCGGGTATGCATCACTTTCCCTCCAAGTTCACCGAGTACCTCCAGACCCCTGTGGGGCGGCTGAGCAACTTCGAGGCCCATTGGTTGACCACACCCACCACCCCCGGAGGCCCTCTGTGCGTGCCGCGCGATGGGCTACACACTGGACGTCCCGCGAGGAGCGCTACATTTCCAGAGCCCTCGAACAGCCTCAGGACAGCATTTCGGGTGAGTCCGACTTTGTCATGGCCCTTGTGTGAGCTGCCGTGGGAAAACACTGTGCTTTGAATACTTCGAGGACCTCGTACCTGAAGTCACTCTGCCCGAGGAGAAAGTCAGCATCTTACCACGCCGTGTCGCTAACGGTACGCCCAGCACGAACACAGGCCTGGAAGTAAGGCCCCGAGTGGCGGTGCAGAAGCGGAGGCGTGCAGCAGTTTCCATGAGGCGGTGGCCTCGGCTCTGGGCACCTTCAACGGCAGCAGGGTTTCCTGGACACCTAGGAGGCTGGCGCGGGCCCCCTGTTCCCGGCAGGAACACTGAGTACCGCCAGGCCCACCTGGGTCTGCTAAGCATCATCCAGGCCCGTAGCCCTTTAGAGCCCCTCTGTGTATGCCGATCGTAGGGAAACGCGCTGCACTCCCCTTGGGAGCAGCGTAAGGTACTCAGCACTCGCACACGTTCACGGACACCGTTCTGGCACGTCCCACATGGCGTCGAAGTCTTACGCATTACCCTAGGCTGAGCTGAACTCAGAGAAACCCTCGGCTTCGCAGTCCACCTAGGACCTCCTGCCTGAAGTCACCGTGCCTCCCAGAGAGAGTCGGCTTGCGTTCTTACTGCCATGTACGTCCCCTTCCTCCTGTGGCACTGCAGGCTTTGAATAGCCACAGGCCCAGAGGAGCAGCTCCGGCGTTCCTTGGTTGAAGCAGTTCGCTTGATGCAGAACACCCTACTTCGAGAAGTTGATTCAGGGAAGGAAACTCAGGGTGACCTGTGTCTCTTTGGGCTTGTTAGAAACCACGGGGATGTCTGCTGAGTGCGCCCACGGAAACGGGGGCCTGCTGCAAGTAGCCTTGCTTTCCCGTTTGGAAGGCTGCGTTCATGCTGCCTTGAAGCTACCTGACATTCCCTGCTCTCGACAGGCCTGTTAGCCCTGTCAGAGTGCTTCGGGGAACGTTATGAGTCTGCTCTGTCTAAACCAGGTGCTTCCATGGCCGCGGCTCTGGTCCGCCTGCCAAGCTCTAGAGCTAGAGGGAACCTCAACGTGACAAGTTGCCTCCAGCGTAGGCCCCTAGTAGCCGTGCAGAAAGGGAGGCAGGCAGCTGTCTCCATGAGTTCTCAGTCGCTTAGAGGCTTTATTTTAAAGGAAGTAGTACACTTTGGAGGACTCCTAGGCCCCTCGGGTATGCATCACTTTCCCTCCAAGTTCACCGAGTACCTCCAGACCCCTGTGGGGCGGCTGAGCACTTCGAGGCCCATTGGTTGAACCCCCCCACCCGCGGAGGCCCTCTGTGCGTGCCGCGCGATGGGCTACACACTGGACGTCCCGCGAGGAGCGCTACATTTCCAGAGCCCTCGAACAGCCTCAGGACAGCATTTCGGGTGAGTCCGACTTTGTCATGGCCCTTGTGTGAGCTGCCGTGGGAAAGCACTGTGCTTTGAATACTTCGAGGACCTCGTACCTGAAGTCACTCTGCCCGAGGAGAAAGTCAGCATCTTACCACGCCGTGTCGCTAACGGCACGCCCAGCACGAACACAGGCCTGGAAGTAAGGCCCCGAGTGGCGGTGCAGAAGCGGAGGCGTGCAGCAGTTTCCATGAGGCGGTGGCCTCGGCTCTGGGCACCTTCAACGGCAGCAGGGTTTCCTGGACACCTAGGAGGCTGGCGCGGGCCCCCTGTTCCCGGCAGGAACACTGAGTACCGCCAGGCCCACCTGGGTCTGCTAAGCAACATCCAGGCCCGTAGCCCTTTAGAGCCCCTCTGTGTATGCCGATCGTAGGGAAACGCGCTGCACTCCCCTTGGGAGCAGCGTAAGGTACTCAGCACTCGCACACGTTCACGGACACCGTTCTGGCACGTCCCACATGGCGTCGAAGTCTTACGCATTACCCTAGGCTGAGCTGAACTCAGAGAAACCCTCGGCTTCGCAGTCCACCTAGGACCTCCTGCCTGAAGTCACCGTGCCTCCCAGAGAGAGTCGGCTTGCGTTCTTACTGCCATGTACGTCCCCTTCCTCCTGTGGCACTGCAGGCTTTGAATAGCCACAGGCCCAGAGGAGCAGCTACGGCGTTCCTTGGTTGAGGCGGTTCGCTTGATGCAGAACACCCTACTTCTAGAAGTTGATTCAGGGAAGGAAACTCAGGGTGACCTGTGTCTCTTTGGGCTTGTTAGAAACCACGGGGATGTCTGCTGAGTGCGCCCACGGAAACGGGGGCCTGCTGCAAGTAGCCTTGCTTTCCCGTTTGGAAGGCTGCGTTCATGCTGCCTTGAAGCTACCTGACATTCCCTGCTCTCGACAGGCCTGTTAGCCCTGTCAGAGTGCTTCAGGGAACGTTATGAGTCTGCTCTGTCTAAACCAGGTGCTTCCATGGCCGCGGCTCTGGTCCGCCTGCCAAGCTCTAGAGCTAGAGGGAACCTCAACGTGACAAGTTGCCTCCAGCGTAGGCCCCTAGTAGCCGTGCAGAAAGGGAGGCAGGCAGCTGTCTCCATGAGTTTTCAGTCGCTTAGAGGCTTTATTTTAAAGGAAGTAGTACACTTTGGAGGACTCCTAGGCCCCTCGGGTATGCATCACTTTCCCTCCAAGTTCACCGAGTACCTCCAGACCCCTGTGGGGCGGCTGAGCACTTCGAGGCCCATTGGTTGAACCCCCCCACCCGCGGAGGCCCTCTGTGCGTGCCGCGCGATGGGCTACACACTGGACGTCCCGCGAGGAGCGCTACATTTCCAGAGCCCTCGAACAGCCTCAGGACAGCATTTCGGGTGAGTCCGACTTTGTCATGGCCCTTGTGTGAGCTGCCGTGGGAAAGCACTGTGCTTTGAATACTTCGAGGACCTCGTACCTGAAGTCACTCTGCCCGAGGAGAAAGTCAGCATCTTACCATGCCGTGTCGCTAACGGCAGGCCCAGCACGAACACAGGCCTGGAAGTAAGGCCCCGAGTGGCGGTGCAGAAGCGGAGGCGTGCAGCAGTTTCCATGAGGCGGAGGCCTCGGCTCTGGGCACCTTCAATGGCAGCAGGGTTTTCTGGACACCTAGGAGGCTGGCGCGGGCCCCCTGTTCCCGGCAGGAACACTGAGTACCGCCAGGCCCACCTGGGTCTGCTAAGCAACATCCAGGCCCGTAGCCCTTTAGAGCCCCTCTGTGTATGCCGATCGTAGGGAAACGCGCTGCACTCCCCTTGGGAGCAGCGTAAGGTACTCAGCACTCGCACACGTTCACGGACACCGTTCTGGCACGTCCCACATGGCGTCGAAGTCTTACGCATTACCCTAGGCTGAGCTGAACTCAGAGAAACCCTCGGCTTCGCAGTCCACCTAGGACCACCTGCCTGAAGTCACCGTGCCTCCCAGAGAGAGTCGGCTTGCGTTCTTACTGCCATGTACGTCCCCTTCCTCCTGTGGCACTGCAGGCTTTGAATAGCCACAGGCCCAGAGGAGCAGCTACGGCGTTCCTTGGTTGAGGCAGTTCGCTTGATGCAGAACACCCTACTTTGAGAAGTTGATTCAGGGAAGGAAACTCAGGGTGACGTGTGTCTCGTTGGGCTTGTGAGAAACCACGGGGATGTCTGCTGAGTGCGCCCACGGAAACGGGGGCCTGCTGCAAGTAGCCTTGCTTTCCCGTTTGGAAGGCTGCGTTCATGCTGCCTTGAAGCTACCTGACATTCCCTGCTCTCGACAGGCCTGTTAGCCCTGTCAGAGTGCTTCGGGGAACGTTATGAGTCTGCTCTGTCTAAACCAGGTGCTTCCATGGCCGCGGCTCTTGTCCGCCTGCCAAGCTCTAGAGCTAGAGGGACCCTCAACGTGACAAGTTGCCTCCAGCGTAGGCCCCTAGTAGCCGTGCAGAAAGGGAGGCAGGCAGCTGTCTCCATGAGTTCTCAGTCGCTTAGAGGCTTTATTTTAAAGGAAGTAGTACACTTTGGAGGACTCCTAGGCCTCTCGGGTATGCATCACTTTCCCTCCAAGTTCACCGAGTACCTCCAGACCCCTGTGGGGCGGCTGAGCACTTCGAGGCCCATTGGTTGAACCCCCCCACCCGCGGAGGCCCTCTGTGCGTGCCGCGCGATGGGCTACACACTGGACGTCCCGCGAGGAGCGGTACATTTCCAGAGCCCTCGAACAGCCTCAGGACAGCATTTCGGGTGAGTCCGACTTTGTCATGGCCCTTGTGTGAGCTGCCGTGGGAAAGCACTGTGCTTTGAATACTTCGAGGACCTCGTACCTGAAGTCACTCTGCCCGAGGAGAAAGTCAGCATCTTACCACGCCGTGTCGCTAACGGCACGCCCAGCACGAACACAGGCCTGGAAGTAAGGCCCCGAGTGGCGGTGCAGAAGCGGAGGCGTGCAGCAGTTTCCATGAGGCGGTGGCCTCGGCTCTGGGCACCTTCAACGGCAGCAGGGTTTCCTGGACACCTAGGAGGCTGGCGCGGGCCCCCTGTTCCCGGCAGGAACACTGAGTACCGCCAGGCCCACCTGGGTCTGCTAAGCAACATCCAGGCCCGTAGCTTAGAGCCCCTCTGTGTATGCCGATCGTAGGGAAACGCGCTGCACTCCCCTTGGGAGCAGCGTAAGGTACTCAGCACTCGCACACGTTCACGGACACCGTTCTGGCACGTCCCACATGGCGTCGAAGTCTTACGCATTACCCTAGGCTGAGCTGAACTCAGAGAAACCCTCGGCTTCGCAGTCCACCTAGGACCTCCTGCCTGAAGTCACCGTGCCTCCCAGAGAGAGTCGGCTTGCGTTCTTACTGCCATGTACGTCCCCTTCCTCCTGTGGCACTGCAGGCTTTGAATAGCCACAGGCCCAGAGGAGCAGCTACGGCGTTCCTTGGTTGAGGCGGTTCGCTTGATGCAGAACACCCTACTTCGAGAAGTTGATTCAGGGAAGGAAACTCAGGGTGACCTGTGTCTCTTTGGGCTTGTTAGAAACCACGGGGATGTCTGCTGAGTGCGCCCACGGAAACGGGGGCCTGCTGCAAGTAGCCTTGCTTTCCCGTTTGGAAGGCTGCGTTCATGCTGCCTTGAAGCTACCTGACATTCCCTGCTCTCGACAGGCCTGTTAGCCCTGTCAGAGTGCTTCAGGGAACGTTATGAGTCTGCTCTGTCTAAACCAGGTGCTTCCATGGCCGCGGCTCTGGTCCGCCTGCCAAGCTGTAGAGCTAGAGGGAACCTCAACGTGACAAGTTGCCTCCAGCGTAGGCCCCTAGTAGCCGTGCAGAAAGGGAGGCAGGCAGCTGTCTCCATGAGTTTTCAGTCGCTTAGAGGCTTTATTTTAAAGGAAGTAGTACACTTTGGAGGACTCCTAGGCCCCTCGGGTATGCATCACTTTCCCTCCAAGTTCACCGAGTACCTCCAGACCCCTGTGGGGCGGCTGAGCACTTCGAGGCCCATTGGTTGAACCCCCCCACCCGCGGAGGCCCTCTGTGCGTGCCGCGCGATGGGCTACACACTGGACGTCCCGCGAGGAGCGCTACATTTCCAGAGCCCTCGAACAGCCTCAGGACAGCATTTCGGGTGAGTCCGACTTTGTCATGGCCCTTGTGTGAGCTGCCGTGGGAAAGCACTGTGCTTTGAATACTTCGAGGACCTCGTACCTGAAGTCACTCTGCCCGAGGAGAAAGTCAGCATCTTACCATGCCGTGTCGCTAACGGCACACCCAGCACGAACACAGGCCTGGAAGTAAGGCCCCGAGTGGCGGTGCAGAAGCGGAGGCGTGCAGCAGTTTCCATGAGGCGGAGGCCTCGGCTCTGGGCACCTTCAACGGCAGCAGGGTTTTCTGGACACCTAGGAGGTTGGCACGGGCCCCCTGTTCCCGGCAGGAACACTGAGTACCGCCAGGCCCACCTGGGTCTGCTAAGCAACATCCAGGCCCGTAGCCCTTTAGAGCCCCTCTGTGTATGCCGATCGTAGGGAAACGCGCTGCACTCCCCTTGGGAGCAGCGTAAGGTACTCAGCACTCGCACACGTTCACGGACACCGTTCTGGCACGTCCCACATGGCGTCGAAGTCTTACGCATTACCCTAGGCTGAGCTGAACTCAGAGAAACCCTCGGCTTCGCAGTCCACCTAGGACCACCTGCCTGAAGTCACCGTGCCTCCCAGATAGAGTCGGCTTGCGTTCTTACTGCCATGTACGTCCCCTTCCTCCTGTGGCACTGCAGGCTTTGAATAGCCACAGGCCCAGAGGAGCAGCTACGGCGTTCCTTGGTTGAGGCGGTTTGCTTGATGCAGAACACCCTAATTCGAGAAGTTGATTCAGGGAAGGAAACTCAGGGTGACCTGTGTCTCTTTGGGCTTGTGAGAAACCACGGGGATGTCTGCTGAGTGCGCCCACGGAAACGGGGGCCTGCTGCAAGTAGCCTTGCTTTCCCGTTTGGAAGGCTGCGTTCATGCTGCCTTGAAGCTACCTGACATTCCCTGCTCTCGACAGGCCTGTTAGCCCTGTCAGAGTGCTTCGGGGAACGTTATGAGTCTGCTCTGTCTAAACCAGGTGCTTCCATGGCCGCGGCTCTGGTCCGCCTGCCAAGCTCTAGAGCTAGAGGGAACCTCAACGTGACAAGTTGCCTCCAGCGTAGGCCCCTAGTAGCCGTGCAGAAAGGGAGGCAGGCAGCTGTCTCCATGAGTTCTCAGTCGCTTAGAGGCTTTATTTTAAAGGAAGTAGTACACTTTGGAGGACTCCTAGGTCCCTCGGGTAAGCATCACTTTCCCTCCAAGTTCACCGAGTACCTCCAGACCCCTGTGGGGTGGCTGAGCACTTCGAGGCCCATTGGTTGAACCCCCCCACCCGCGGAGGCCCTCTGTGCGTGCCGCGCGATGGGCTACACACTGGACGTCCCGCGAGGAGCGCTACATTTCCAGAGCCCTCGAACAGCCTCAGGACAGCATTTCGGGTGAGTCCGACTTTGTCATGGCCCTTGTGTGAGCTGCCGTGGGAAAGCACTGTGCTTTGAATACTTCGAGGACCTCGTACCTGAAGTCACTCTGCCCGAGGAGAAAGTCAGCATCTTACCACGCCGTGTCGCTAACGGCAGGCCCAGCACGAACACAGGCCTGGAAGTAAGGCCCCGAGTGGCGGTGCAGAAGCGGAGGCATGCAGCAGTTTCCATGAGGCGGAGGCCTCGGCTCTGGGCACCTTCAAAGGCAGCAGGGTTTTCTGGACACCTAGGAGGCTGGCGCGGGCCCCCTGTTCCCGGCAGGAACACTGAGTACCGCCAGGCCCACCTGGGTCTGCTAAGCAACATCCAGGCCCGTAGCCCTTTAGAGCCCCTCTGTGTATGCCGATCGTAGGGAAACGCGCTGCACTCCCCTTGGGAGCAGCGTAAGGTACGCAGCACTCGCACACGTTCACGGACACCGTTCTGGCACGTCCCACATGGCGTCGAAGTCTTACACATTACCCTAGGCTGAGCTGAACTCAGAGAAACCCTCGGCTTCGCAGTCCACCTAGGACCTCCTGCCTGAAGTCACCGTGCCTCCCAGAGAGAGTCGGCTTGCGTTCTTACTGCCATGTACGTCCCCTTCCTCCTGTGGCACTGCAGGCTTTGAATAGCCACAGGCCCAGAGGAGCAGCTCCGGCGTTCCTTGGTTGAAGCAGTTCGCTTGATGCAGAACACCCTAATTCGAGAAGTTGATTCAGGGAAGGAAACTCAGGGTGACCTGTGTCTCTTTGGGCTTGTGAGAAACCACGGGGATGTCTGCTGAGTGCGCCCACGGAAACGGGGGCCTGCTGCAAGTAGCCTTGCTTTCCCGTTTGGAAGGCTGCGTTCATGCTGCCTTGAAGCTACCTGACATTCCCTGCTCTCGACAGGCCTGTTAGCCCTGTCAGAGTGCTTCGGGGAACGTTATGAGTCTGCTCTGTCTAAACCAGGTGCTTCCATGGCCGCGGCTCTGGTCCGCCTGCCAAGCTCTAGAGCTAGAGGGAACCTCAACGTGACAAGTTGCCTCCAGCGTAGGCCCCTAGTAGCCGTGCAGAAAGGGAGGCAGGCAGCTGTCTCCATGAGTTCTCAGTCGCTTAGAGGCTTTATTTTAAAGGAAGTAGTACACTTTGGAGGACTCCTAGGTCCCTCGGGTATGCATCACTTTCCCTCCAAGTTCACCGAGTACCTCCAGACCCCTGTGGGGCGGCTGAGCACTTCGAGGCCCATTGGTTGAACCCCCCCACCCGCGGAGGCCCTCTGTGCGTGCCGCGCGATGGGCTACACACTGGACGTCCCGCGAGGAGCGCTACATTTCCAGAGCCCTCGAACAGCCTCAGGACAGCATTTCGGGTGAGTCCGACTTTGTCATGGCCCTTGTGTGAGCTGCCGTGGGAAAGCACTGTGCTTTGAATACTTCGAGGACCTCGTACCTGAAGTCACTCTGCCCGAGGAGAAAGTCAGCATCTTACCACGCCGTGTCGCTAACGGCAGGCCCAGCACGAACACAGGCCTGGAAGTAAGGCCCCGAGTGGCGGTGCAGAAGCGGAGGCGTGCAGCAGGTTCCATGAGGCGGAGGCCTCGGCTCTGGGCACCTTCAACGGCAGCAGGGTTTTCTGGACACCTAGGAGGCTGGCGCAGGCCCCCTGTTCCCGGCAGGAACACTGAGTACCGCCAGGCCCACCTGGGTCTGCTAAGCAACATCCAGGCCCGTAGCCCTTTAGAGCCCCTCTGTGTATGCCGATCGTAGGGAAACGCGCTGCACTCCCCTTGGGAGCAGCGTAAGGTACTCAGCACTCGCACACGTTCACGGACACCGTTCTGGCACGTCCCACATGGCGTCGAAGTCTTATGCATTACCCTAGGCTGAGCTGAACTCAGAGAAACCCTCGGCTTCGCAGTCCACCTAGGACCTCCTGCCTGAAGTCACCGTGCCTCCCAGAGAGAGTCGGCTTGCGTTCTTACTGCCATGTACGTCCCCTTCCTCCTGTGGCACTGCAGGCTTTGAATAGCCACAGGCCCAGAGGAGCAGCTACGGCGTTCCTTGGTTGAGGCGGTTCGCTTGATGCAGAACACCCTACTTCGAGAAGTTGATTCAGGGAAGGAAACTCAGGGTGACGTGTGTCTCTTTGGGCTTGTGAGAAACCACGGGGATGTCTGCTGAGTGCGCCCACGGAAACGGGGGCCTGCTGCAAGTAGCCTTGCTTTCCCGTTTGGAAGGCTGCGTTCATGCTGCCTTGAAGCTACCTGACATTCCCTGCTCTCGACAGGCCTGTTAGCCCTGTCAGAGTGCTTCAGGGAACGTTATGAGTCTGCTCTGTCTAAACCAGGTGCTTCCATGGCCGCGGCTCTGGTCCGCCTGCCAAGCTCTAGAGCTAGAGGGAACCTCAACGTGACAAGTTGCCTCCAGCGTAGGCCCCTAGTAGCCGTGCAGAAAGGGAGGCAGGCAGCTGTCTCCATGAGTTCTCAGTCGCTTAGAGGCTTTATTTTAAAGGAAGTAGTACACTTTGGAGGACTCCTAGGCCCCTCGGGTATGCATCACTTTCCCTCCAAGTTCACCGAGTACCTCCAGACCCCTGTGGGGCGGCTGAGCACTTCGAGGCCCATTGGTTGAACCCCCCCACCCGCGGAGGCCCTCTGTGCGTGCCGCGCGATGGGCTACACACTGGACGTCCCGCGAGGAGCGCTACATTTCCAGAGCCCTCGAACAGCCTCAGGACAGCATTTCGGGTGAGTCCGACTTTGTCATGGCCCTTGTGTGAGCTGCCGTGGGAAAGCACTGTGCTTTGAATACTTCGAGGACCTCGTACCTGAAGTCACTCTGCCCGAGGAGAAAGTTAGCATCTTACCATGCCGTGTCGCTAACGGCAGGCCCAGCACGAACACAGGCCTGGAAGTAAGGCCCCGAGTGGCGGTGCAGAAGCGGAGGCGTGCAGCAGTTTCCATGAGGCGGAGGCCTCGGCTCTGGGCACCTTCAATGGCAGCAGGGTTTTCTGGACACCTAGGAGGCTGGCGCGGGCCCCCTGTTCCCGGCAGGAACACTGAGTACCGCCAGGCCCACCTGGGTCTGCTAAGCAACATCCAGGCCCGTAGCCCTTTAGAGCCCCTCTGTGTATGCCGATCGTAGGGAAACGCGCTGCACTCCCCTTGGGAGCAGCGTAAGGTACTCAGCACTCGCACACGTTCACGGACACCGTTCTGGCACGTCCCACATGGCGTCGAAGTCTTACGCATTACCCTAGGCTGAGCTGAACTCAGAGAAACCCTCGGCTTCGCAGTCCACCTAGGACCTCCTGCCTGAAGTCACCGTGCCTCCCAGAGAGAGTCGGCTTGCGTTCTTACTGCCATGTACGTCCCCTTCCTCCTGTGGCACTGCAGGCTTTGAATAGCCACAGGCCCAGAGGAGCAGCTACGGCGTTCCTTGGTTGAGGCGGTTCGCTTGATGCAGAACACCCTACTTCGAGAAGTTGATTCAGGGAAGGAAACTCAGGGTGACGTGTGTCTCTTTGGGCTTGTGAGAAACCACGGGGATGTCTGCTGAGTGCGCCCACGGAAACGGGGGCCTGCTGCAAGTAGCCTTGCTTTCCCGTTTGGAAGGCTGCGTTCATGCTGCCTTGAAGCTACCTGACATTCCCTGCTCTCGACAGGCCTGTTAGCCCTGTCAGAGTGCTTCAGGGAACGTTATGAGTCTGCTCTGTCTAAACCAGGTGCTTCCATGGCCGCGGCTCTGGTCCGCCTGCCAAGCTCTAGAGCTAGAGGGAACCTCAACGTGACAAGTTGCCTCCAGCGTAGGCCCCTAGTAGCCGTGCAGAAAGGGAGGCAGGCAGCTGTCTCCATGAGTTCTCAGTCGCTTAGAGGCTTTATTTTAAAGGAAGTAGTACACTTTGGAGGACTCCTAGGCCCCTCGGGTATGCATCACTTTCCCTCCAAGTTCACCGAGTACCTCCAGACCCCTGTGGGGCGGCTGAGCACTTCGAGGCCCATTGGTTGAACCCCCCCACCCGCGGAGGCCCTCTGTGCGTGCCGCGCGATGGGCTACACACTGGACGTCCCGCGAGGAGCGCTACATTTCCAGAGCCCTCGAACAGCCTCAGGACAGCATTTCGGGTGAGTCCGACTTTGTCATGGCCCTTGTGTGAGCTGCCGTGGGAAAGCACTGTGCTTTGAATACTTCGAGGACCTCGTACCTGAAGTCACTCTGCCCGAGGAGAAAGTTAGCATCTTACCATGCCGTGTCGCTAACGGCAGGCCCAGCACGAACACAGGCCTGGAAGTAAGGCCCCGAGTGGCGGTGCAGAAGCGGAGGCGTGCAGCAGTTTCCATGAGGCGGAGGCCTCGGCTCTGGGCACCTTCAACGGCAGCAGGGTTTTCTGGACACCTAGGAGGCTGGCGCGGGCCCCCTGTTCCCGGCAGGAACACTGAGTACCGCCAGGCCCACCTGGGTCTGCTAAGCAACATCCAGGCCCGTAGCCCTTTAGAGCCCCTCTGTGTATGCCGATCGTAGGGAAACGCGCTGCACTCCCCTTGGGAGCAGCGTAAGGTACGCAGCACTCGCACACGTTCACGGACACCGTTCTGGCACGTCCCACATGGCGTCGAAGTCTTACACATTACCCTAGGCTGAGCTGAACTCAGAGAAACCCTCGGCTTCGCAGTCCACCTAGGACCTCCTGCCTGAAGTCACCGTGCCTCCCAGAGAGAGTCGGCTTGCGTTCTTACTGCCATGTACGTCCCCTTCCTCCTGTGGCACTGCAGGCTTTGAATAGCCACAGGCCCAGAGGAGCAGCTCCGGCGTTCCTTGGTTGAAGCAGTTCGCTTGATGCAGAACACCCTAATTCGAGAAGTTGATTCAGGGAAGGAAACTCAGGGTGACCTGTGTCTCTTTGGGCTTGTGAGAAACCACGGGGATGTCTGCTGAGTGCGCCCACGGAAACGGGGGCCTGCTGCAAGTAGCCTTGCTTTCCCGTTTGGAAGGCTGCGTTCATGCTGCCTTGAAGCTACCTGACATTCCCTGCTCTCGACAGGCCTGTTAGCCCTGTCAGAGTGCTTCAGGGAACGTTATGAGTCTGCTCTGTCTAAACCAGGTGCTTCCATGGCCGCGGCTCTGGTCCGCCTGCCAAGCTCTAGAGCTAGAGGGAACCTCAACGTGACAAGTTGCCTCCAGCGTAGGCCCCTAGTAGCCGTGCAGAAAGGGAGGCAGGCAGCTGTCTCCATGAGTTCTCAGTCGCTTAGAGGCTTTATTTTAAAGGAAGTAGTACACTTTGGAGGACTCCTAGGCCCCTCGGGTATGCATCACTTTCCCTCCAAGTTCACCGAGTACCTCCAGACCCCTGTGGGGCGGCTGAGCACTTCGAGGCCCATTGGTTGAACCCCCCCACCCGCGGAGGCCCTCTGTGCGTGCCGCGCGATGGGCTACACACTGGACGTCCCGCGAGGAGCGCTACATTTCCAGAGCCCTCGAACAGCCTCAGGACAGCATTTCGGGTGAGTCCGACTTTGTCATGGCCCTTGTGTGAGCTGCCGTGGGAAAGCACTGTGCTTTGAATACTTCGAGGACCTCGTACCTGAAGTCACTCTGCCCGAGGAGAAAGTTAGCATCTTACCATGCCGTGTCGCTAACGGCAGGCCCAGCACGAACACAGGCCTGGAAGTAAGGCCCCGAGTGGCGGTGCAGAAGCGGAGGCGTGCAGCAGTTTCCATGAGGCGGAGGCCTCGGCTCTGGGCACCTTCAACGGCAGCAGGGTTTCCTGGACACCTAGGAGGCTGGCGCGGGCCCCCTGTTCCCGGCAGGAACACTGAGTACCGCCAGGCCCACCTGGGTCTGCTAAGAAACATCCAGGCCCGTAGCCCTTTAGAGCCCCTCTGTGTATGCCGATCGTAGGGAAACGCGCTGCACTCCCCTTGGGAGCAGCGTAAGGTACGCAGCACTCGCACACGTTCACGGACACCGTTCTGGCACGTCCCACATGGCATCGAAGTCTTACGCATTACCCTAGGCTGAGCTGAACTCAGAGAAACCCTCGGCTTCGCAGTCCACCTAGGACCTCCTGCCTGAAGTCACCGTGCCTCCCAGAGAGAGTCGGCTTGCGTTCTTACTGCCATGTACGTCCCCTTCCTCCTGTGGCACTGCAGGCTTTGAATAGCCACAGGCCCAGAGGAGCAGCTACGGCGTTCCTTGGTTGAGGCGGTTCGCTTGATGCAGAACACCCTAATTCGAGAAGTTGATTCAGGGAAGGAAACTCAGGGTGACCTGTGTCTCTTTGGGCTTGTGAGAAACCACGGGGATGTCTGCTGAGTGCGCCCACGGAAACGGGGGCCTGCTGCAAGTAGCCTTGCTTTCCCGTTTGGAAGGCTGCGTTCATGCTGCCTTGAAGCTACCTGACATTCCCTGCTCTCGACAGGCCTGTTAGCCCTGTCAGAGTGCTTCGGGGAACGTTATGAGTCTGCTCTGTCTAAACCAGGTGCTTCCATGGCCGCGGCTCTGGTCCGCCTGCCAAGCTCTAGAGCTAGAGGGAACCTCAACGTGACAAGTTGCCTCCAGCGTAGGCCCCTAGTAGCCGTGCAGAAAGGGAGGCAGGCAGCTGTCTCCATGAGTTCTCAGTCGCTTAGAGGCTTTATTTTAAAGGAAGTAGTACACTTTGGAGGACTCCTAGGCCCCTCGGGTATGCATCACTTTCCCTCCAAGTTCACCGAGTACCTCCAGACCCCTGTGGGGCGGCTGAGCACTTCGAGGCCCATTGGTTGAACCCCCCCACCCGCGGAGGCCCTCTCTGCGTGCCGCGCGATGGGCTACACACTGGACGTCCCGCGAGGAGCGCTACATTTCCAGAGCCCTCGAACAGCCTCAGGACAGCATTTCGGGTGAGTCCGACTTTGTCATGGCCCTTGTGTGAGCTGCCGTGGGAAAGCACTGTGCTTTGAATACTTCGAGGACCTCGTACCTGAAGTCACTCTGCCCGAGGAGAAAGTTAGCATCTTACCATGCCGTGTCGCTAACGGCAGGCCCAGCACGAACACAGGCCTGGAAGTAAGGCCCCGAGTGGCGGTGCAGAAGCGGAGGCGTGCAGCAGTTTCCATGAGGCGGAGGCCTCGGCTCTGGGCACCTTCAATGGCAGCAGGGTTTTCTGGACACCTAGGAGGCTGGCGCGGGCCCCCTGTTCCCGGCAGGAACACTGAGTACCGCCAGGCCCACCTGGGTCTGCTAAGCAACATCCAGGCCCGTAGCCCTTTAGAGCCCCTCTGTGTATGCCGATCGTAGGGAAACGCGCTGCACTCCCCTTGGGAGCAGCGGAAGGTACTCAGCACTCGCACACGTTCACGGACACCGTTCTGGCACGTCCCACATGGCGTCGAAGTCTTACGCATTACCCTAGGCTGAGCTGAACTCAGAGAAACCCTCTGCTTCGCAGTCCACCTAGGACCTCCTGCCTGAAGTCATCGTGCCTCCCAGAGAGAGTCGGCTTGCGTTCTTACTGCCATGTACGTCCCCTTCCTCCTGTGGCACTGCAGGCTTTGAATAGCCACAGGCCCAGAGGAGCAGCTACGGCGTTCCTTGGTTGAAGCAGTTCGCTTGATGCAGAACACCCTACTTCGAGAAGTTGATTCAGGGAAGGAAACTCAGGGTGACCTGTGTCTCTTTGGGCTTGTTAGAAACCACGGGGATGTCTGCTGAGTGCGCCCACGGAAACGGGGGCCTGCTGCAAGTAGCCTTGCTTTCCCGTTTGGAAGGCTGCGTTCATGCTGCCTTGAAGCTACCTGACATTCCCTGCTCTCGACAGGCCTGTTAGCCCTGTCAGAGTGCTTCAGGGAACGTTATGAGTCTGCTCT
Organism: Pseudorca crassidens; assembly: GCF_039906515.1. Classification (NCBI taxonomy): domain Eukaryota; kingdom Metazoa; phylum Chordata; class Mammalia; order Artiodactyla; family Delphinidae; genus Pseudorca; species Pseudorca crassidens. The sequence goes on along the minus strand of NC_090306.1, from coordinate 30,229,358 downwards.
GTCTAAACCAGGTGCTTCCATGGCCGCGGCTCTGGTCCGCCTGCCAAGCTCTAGAGCTAGAGGGAACCTCAACGTGACAAGTTGCCTCCAGCGTAGGCCCCTAGTAGCCGTGCAGAAAGGGAGGCAGGCAGCTGTCTCCATGAGTTCTCAGTCGCTTAGAGGCTTTATTTTAAAGGAAGTAGTACACTTTGGAGGACTCCTAGGTCCCTCGGGTATGCATCACTTTCCCTCCAAGTTCACCGAGTACCTCCAGACCCCTGTGGGGCGGCTGAGCACTTCGAGGCCCATTGGTTGAACCCCCCCACCCGCGGAGGCCCTCTGTGCGTGCCGCGCGATGGGCTACACACTGGACGTCCCGCGAGGAGCGCTACATTTCCAGAGCCCTCGAACAGCCTCAGGACAGCATTTCGGGTGAGTCCGACTTTGTCATGGCCCTTGTGTGAGCTGCCGTGGGAAAGCACTGTGCTTTGAATACTTCGAGGACCTCGTACCTGAAGTCACTCTGCCCGAGGAGAAAGTCAGCATCTTACCACGCCGTGTCGCTAACGGCAGGCCCAGCACGAACACAGGCCTGGAAGTAAGGCCCCGAGTGGCGGTGCAGAAGCGGAGGCGTGCAGCAGTTTCCATGAGGCGGAGGCCTCGGCTCTGGGCACCTTCAACGGCAGCAGGGTTTTCTGGACACCTAGGAGGCTGGCGCGGGCCCCCTGTTCCCGGCAGGAACACTGAGTACCGCCAGGCCCACCTGGGTCTGCTAAGCAACATCCAGGCCCGTAGCCCTTTAGAGCCCCTCTGTGTATGCCGATCGTAGGGAAACGCGCTGCACTCCCCTTGGGAGCAGCGTAAGGTACTCAGCACTCGCACACGTTCACGGACACCGTTCTGGCACGTCCCACATGGCGTCGAAGTCTTATGCATTACCCTAGGCTGAGCTGAACTCAGAGAAACCCTCGGCTTCGCAGTCCACCTAGGACCTCCTGCCTGAAGTCACCATGCCTCCCAGAGAGAGTCGGCTTGCGTTCTTACTGCCATGTACGTCCCCTTCCTCCTGTGGCACTGCAGGCTTTGAATAGCCACAGGCCCAGAGGAGCAGCTACGGCGTTCCTTGGTTGAGGCGGTTCGCTTGATGCAGAACACCCTACTTCGAGAAGTTGATTCAGGGAAGGAAACTCAGGGTGACGTGTGTCTCTTTGGGCTTGTGAGAAACCACGGGGATGTCTGCTGAGTGCGCCCACGGAAACGGGGGCCTGCTGCAAGTAGCCTTGCTTTCCCGTTTGGAAGGCTGCGTTCATGCTGCCTTGAAGCTACCTGACATTCCCTGCTCTCGACAGGCCTGTTAGCCCTGTCAGAGTGCTTCGGGGAACGTTATGAGTCTGCTCTGTCTAAACCAGGTGCTTCCATGGCCGCAGCTCTTGTCCGCCTGCCAAGCTCTAGAGCTAGAGGGAACCTCAACGTGACAAGTTGCCTCCAGCGTAGGCCCCTAGTAGCCGTGCAGAAAGGGAGGCAGGCAGCTGTCTCCATGAGTTCTCAGTCGCTTAGAGGCTTTATTTTAAAGGAAGTAGTACACTTTGGAGGACTCCTAGGCCCCTCGGGTATGCACCACTTTCCCTCCAAGTTCACCGAGTACCTCCAGACCTCTGTGGGGCGGCTGAGCAACTTCGAGGCCCATTGGTTGACCACACCCACCACCCCCGGAGGCCCTCTGTGCGTGCCGCGCGATGGGCTACACACTGGACGTCCCGCGAGGAGCGCTACATTTCCAGAGCCCTCGAACAGCCTCAGGACAGCATTTCGGGTGAGTCCGACTTTGTCATGGCCCTTGTGTGAGCTGCCGTGGGAAAACACTGTGCTTTGAATACTTCGAGGACCTCGTACCTGAAGTCACTCTGCCCGAGGAGAAAGTCAGCATCTTACCACGCCGTGTCGCTAACGGCACGCCCAGCACGAACACAGGCCTGGAAGTAAGGCCCCGAGTGGCGGTGCAGAAGCGGAGGCGTGCAGCAGTTTCCATGAGGCGGTGGCCTCGGCTCTGGGCACCTTCAACGGCAGCAGGGTTTCCTGGACACCTAGGAGGCTGGCGCGGGCCCCCTGTTCCCGGCAGGAACACTGAGTACCGCCAGGCCCACCTGGGTCTGCTAAGAAACATCCAGGCCCGTAGCCCTTTAGAGCCCCTCTGTGTATGCCGATCGTAGGGAAACGCGCTGCACTCCCCTTGGGAGCAGCGTAAGTTACTCAGCACTCGCACACGTTCACGGACACCGTTCTGGCACGTCCCACATGGCGTCGAAGTCTTACGCATTACCCTAGGCTGAGCTGAACTCAGAGAAACCCTCGGCTTCGCAGTCCACCTAGGACCTCCTGCCTGAAGTCACCGTGCCTCCCAGAGAGAGTCGGCTTGCGTTCTTACTGCCATGTACGTCCCCTTCCTCCTGTGGCACTGCAGGCTTTGAATAGCCACAGGCCCAGAGGAGCAGCTACGGCGTTCCTTGGTTGAGGCAGTTCGCTTGATGCAGAACACCCTACTTCGAGAAGTTGATTCAGGGAAGGAAACTCAGGGTGACCTGTGTCTCTTTGGGCTTGTTAGAAACCACGGGGATGTCTGCTGAGTGCGCCCACGGAAACGGGGGCCTGCTGCAAGTAGCCTTGCTTTCCCGTTTGGAAGGCTGCGTTCATGCTGCCTTGAAGCTACCTGACATTCCCTGCTCTCGACAGGCCTGTTAGCCCTGTCAGAGTGCTTCGGGGAACGTTATGAGTCTGCTCTGTCTAAACCAGGTGCTTCCATGGCCGCGGCTCTGGTCCGCCTGCCAAGCTCTAGAGCTAGAGGGAACCTCAACGTGACAAGTTGCCTCCAGCGTAGGCCCCTAGTAGCCGTGCAGAAAGGGAGGCAGGCAGCTGTCTCCATGAGTTCTCAGTCGCTTAGAGGCTTTATTTTAAAGGAAGTAGTACACTTTGGAGGACTCCTAGGCCCCTCGGGTATGCATCACTTTCCCTCCAAGTTCACCGAGTACCTCCAGACCCCTGTGGGGCGGCTGAGCACTTCGAGGCCCATTGGTTGAACCCCCCCACCCGCGGAGGCCCTCTGTGCGTGCCGCGCGATGGGCTACACACTGGACGTCCCGCGAGGAGCGGTACATTTCCAGAGCCCTCGAACAGCCTCAGGACAGCATTTCGGGTGAGTCCGACTTTGTCATGGCCCTTGTGTGAGCTGCCGTGGGAAAGCACTGTGCTTTGAATACTTCGAGGACCTCGTACCTGAAGTCACTCTGCCCGAGGAGAAAGTCAGCATCTTACCACGCCGTGTCGCTAATGGCACGCCCAGCACGAACACAGGCCTGGAAGTAAGGCCCCGAGTGGCGGTGCAGAAGCGGAGGCGTGCAGCAGTTTCCATGAGGCGGTGGCCTCGGCTCTGGGCACCTTCAACGGCAGCAGGGTTTCCTGGACACCTAGGAGGCTGGCGCGGGCCCCCTGTTCCCGGCAGGAACACTGAGTACCGCCAGGCCCACCTGGGTCTGCTAAGCAACATCCAGGCCCGTAGCCCTTTAGAGCCCCTCTGTGTATGCCGATCGTAGGGAAACGCGCTGCACTCCCCTTGGGAGCAGCGTAAGGTACGCAGCACTCGCACACGTTCACGGACACCGTTCTGGCACGTCCCACATGGCGTCGAAGTCTTACGCATTACCCTAGGCTGAGCTGAACTCAGAGAAACCCTCGGCTTCGCAGTCCACCTAGGACCTCCTGCCTGAAGTCACCGTGCCTCCCAGAGAGAGTCGGCTTGCGTTCTTACTGCCATGTACGTCCCCTTCCTCCTGTGGCACTGCAGGCTTTGAATAGCCACAGGCCCAGAGGAGCAGCTACGGCGTTCCTTGGTTGAGGCAGTTCGCTTGATGCAGAACACCCTACTTCGAGAAGTTGATTCAGGGAAGGAAACTCAGGGTGACCTGTGTCTCTTTGGGCTTGTTAGAAACCACGGGGATGTCTGCTGAGTGCGCCCACGGAAACGGGGGCCTGCTGCAAGTAGCCTTGCTTTCCCGTTTGGAAGGCTGCGTTCATGCTGCCTTGAAGCTACCTGACATTCCCTGCTCTCGACAGGCCTGTTAGCCCTGTCAGAGTGCTTCGGAGAACGATATGAGTCTGCTCTGTCTAAACCAGGTGCTTCCTTGGCCGCGGCTCTGGTCCGCCTGCGAAGCTCTAGAGCTAGAGGGAACCTCAACGTGACAAGTTGCCTCCAGCGTAGGCCCCTAGTAGCCGTGCAGAAAGGGAGGCAGGCAGCTGTCTCCATGAGTTCTCAGTCGCTTAGAGGCTTTATTTTAAAGGAAGTAGTACACTTTGGAGGACTCCTAGGCCTCTCGGGTATGCATCACTTTCCCTCCAAGTTCACCGAGTACCTCCAGACCCCTGTGGGGCGGCTGAGCACTTCGAGGCCCATTGGTTGAACCCCCCCACCCGCGGAGGCCCTCTGTGCGTGCCGCGCGATGGGCTACACACTGGACGTCCCGCGAGGAGCGCTACATTTCCAGAGCCCTCGAACAGCCTCAGGACGGCATTTCGGGTGAGTCCGACTTTGTCATGGCCCTTGTGTGAGCTGCCGTGGGAAAGCACTGTGCTTTGAATACTTCGAGGACCTCGTACCTGAAGTCACTCTGCCCGAGGAGAAAGTCAGCATCTTACCATGCCGTGTCGCTAACGGCAGGCCCAGCACGAACACAGGCCTGGAAGTAAGGCCCCGAGTGGCGGTGCAGAAGCGGAGGCGTGCAGCAGTTTCCATGAGGCGGTGGCCTCGGCTCTGGGCACCTTCAACGGCAGCAGGGTTTTCTGGACACCTAGGAGGCTGGTGCGGGCCCCCTGTTCCCGGCAGGAACACTGAGTACCGCCAGGCCCACCTGGGTCTGCTAAGCAACATCCAGGCCCGTAGCCCTTTAGAGCCCCTCTGTGTATGCCGATCGTAGGGAAACGCGCTGCACTCCCCTTGGGAGCAGCGTAAGGTACTCAGCACTCGCACACGTTCACGGACACCGTTCTGGCACGTCCCACATGGCGTCGAAGTCTTACGCATTACCCTAGGCTGAGCTGAACTCAGAGAAACCCTCGGCTTCGCAGTCCACCTAGGACCTCCTGCCTGAAGTCACCGTGCCTCCCAGAGAGAGTCGGCTTGCGTTCTTACTGCCATGTACGTCCCCTTCCTCCTGTGGCACTGCAGGCTTTGAATAGCCACAGGCCCAGAGGAGCAGCTACGGCGTTCCTTGGTTGAAGCAGTTAACTTGACGCAGAACACCCTACTTCGAGAAGTTGATTCAGGGAAGGAAACTCAGGGTGACCTGTGTCTCTTTGGGCTTGTGAGAAACCACGGGGATGTCTGCTGAGTGCGCCCACGGAAACGGGGGCCTGCTGCAAGTAGCCTTGCTTTCCCGTTTGGAAGGCTGCGTTCATGCTGCCTTGAAGCTACCTGACATTCCCTGCTCTCGACAGGCCTGTTAGCCCTGTCAGAGTGCTTCGGGGAACGTTATGAGTCTGCTCTGTCTAAACCAGGTGCTTCCATGGCCGCAGCTCTTGTCCGCCTGCCAAGCTCTAGAGCTAGAGGGAACCTCAACGTGACAAGTTGCCTCCAGCGTAGGCCCCTAGTAGCCGTGCAGAAAGGGAGGCAGGCAGCTGTCTCCATGAGTTCTCAGTCGCTTAGAGGCTTTATTTTAAAGGAAGTAGTACACTTTGGAGGACTCCTAGGCCCCTCGGGTATGCATCACTTTCCCTCCAAGTTCACCGAGTACCTCCAGACACCTGTGGGGCGGCTGAGCAACTTCGAGGCCCATTGGTTGACCACACCCACCACCCCCGGAGGCCCTCTGTGCGTGCCGCGCGATGGGCTACACACTGGACGTCCCGCGAGGAGCGCTACATTTCCAGAGCCCTCGAACAGCCTCAGGACAGCATTTCGGGTGAGTCCGACTTTGTCATGGCCCTTGTGTGAGCTGCCGTGGGAAAACACTGTGCTTTGAATACTTCGAGGACCTCGTACCTGAAGTCACTCTGCCCGAGGAGAAAGTCAGCATCTTACCACGCCGTGTCGCTAACGGCACGCCCAGCACGAACACAGGCCTGGAAGTAAGGCCCCGAGTGGCGGTGCAGAAGCGGAGGCGTGCAGCAGTTTCCATGAGGCGGTGGCCTCGGCTCTGGGCACCTTCAACGGCAGCAGGGTTTCCTGGACACCTAGGAGGCTGGCGCGGGCGCCCTGTTCCCGGCAGGAACACTGAGTACCGCCAGGCCCACCTGGGTCTGCTAAGAAACATCCAGGCCCGTAGCCCTTTAGAGCCCCTCTGTGTATGCCGATCGTAGGGAAACGCGCTGCACTCCCCTTGGGAGCAGCGTAAGGTACGCAGCACTCGCACACGTTCACGGACACCGTTCTGGCACGTCCCACATGGCGTCGAAGTCTTACGCATTACCCTAGGCTGAGCTGAACTCAGAGAAACCCTCGGCTTCGCAGTCCACCTAGGACCTCCTGCCTGAAGTCACCGTGCCTCCCAGAGAGAGTCGGCTTGCGTTCTTACTGCCATGTACGTCCCCTTCCTCCTGTGGCACTGCAGGCTTTGAATAGCCACAGGCCCAGAGGAGCAGCTACGGCGTTCCTTGGTTGAGGCGGTTCGCTTGATGCAGAACACCCTAATTCGAGAAGTTGATTCAGGGAAGGAAACTCAGGGTGACCTGTGTCTCTTTGGGCTTGTTAGAAACCACGGGGATGTCTGCTGAGTGCGCCCACGGAAACGGGGTCCTGCTGCAAGTAGCCTTGCTTTCCCGTTTGGAAGGCTGCGTTCATGCTGCCTTGAAGCTACCTGACATTCCCTGCTCTCGACAGGCCTGTTAGCCCTGTCACAGTGCTTCGGGGAACGTTATGAGTCTGCTCTGTCTAAACCAGGTGCTTCCATGGCCGCGGCTCTGGTCCGCCTGCCAAGCTCTAGAGCTAGAGGGAACCTCAACGTGACAAGTTGCCTCCAGCGTAGGCCCCTAGTAGCCGTGCAGAAAGGGAGGCAGGCAGCTGTCTCCATGAGTTCTCAGTCGCTTAGAGGCTTTATTTTAAAGGAAGTAGTACACTTTGGAGGACTCCTAGGCCCCTCGGGTATGCATCACTTTCCCTCCAAGTTCACCGAGTACCTCCAGACCCCTGTGGGGCGGCTGAGCACTTCGAGGCCCATTGGTTGAACCCCCCCACCCGCGGAGGCCCTCTGTGCGTGCCGCGCGATGGGCTACACACTGGACGTCCCGCGAGGAGCGCTACATTTCCAGAGCCCTCGAACAGCCTCAGGACAGCATTTCGGGTGAGTCCGACTTTGTCATGGCCCTTGTGTGAGCTGACGTGGGAAAGCACTGTGCTTTGAATACTTCGAGGACCTCGTACCTGAAGTCACTCTGCCCGAGGAGAAAGTCAGCATCTTACCACGCCGTGTCGCTAACGGCACGCCCAGCACGAAAACAGGCCTGGAAGTAAGGCCCCGAGTGGCGGTGCAGAAGCGGAGGCGTGCAGCAGTTTCCATGAGGCGGTGGCCTCGGCTCTGGGCACCTTCAACGGCAGCAGGGTTTCCTGGACACCTAGGAGGCTGGCGCGGGCCCCCTGTTCCCGGCAGGAACACTGAGTACCGCCAGGCCCACCTGGGTCTGCTAAGCAACATCCAGGCCCGTAGCACTTTACAGCCCCTCTGTGTATGCCGATCGTAGGGAAACGCGCTGCACTCCCCTTGGGAGCAGCGTAAGGTACTCAGCACTCGCACACGTTCACGGACACCGTTCTGGCACGTCCCACATGGCGTCGAAGTCTTACGCATTACCCTAGGCTGAGCTGAACTCAGAGAAACCCTCGGCTTCGCAGTCCACCTAGGACCTCCTGCCTGAAGTCACCGTGCCTCCCAGAGAGAGTCGGCTTGCGTTCTTACTGCCATGTACGTCCCCTTCCTCCTGTGGCACTGCAGGCTTTGAATAGCCACAGGCCCAGAGGAGCAGCTACGGCGTTCCTTGGTTGAGGCGGTTCGCTTGATGCAGAACACCCTACTTCGAGAAGTTGATTCAGGGAAGGAAACTCAGGGTGACCTGTGTCTCTTTGGGCTTGTTAGAAACCACGGGGATGTCTGCTGAGTGCGCCCACGGAAACGGGGGCCTGCTGCAAGTAGCCTTGCTTTCCCGTTTGGAAGGCTGCGTTCATGCTGCCTTGAAGCTACCTGACATTCCCTGCTCTCGACAGGCCTGTTAGCCCTGTCAGAGTGCTTCAGGGAACGTTATGAGTCTGCTCTGTCTAAACCAGGTGCTTCCATGGCCGCGGCTCTGGTCCGCCTGCCAAGCTCTAGAGCTAGAGGGAACCTCAACGTGACAAGTTGCCTCCAGCGTAGGCCCCTAGTAGCCGTGCAGAAAGGGAGGCAGGCAGCTGTCTCCATGAGTTCTCAGTCGCTTAGAGGCTTTATTTTAAAGGAAGTAGTACACTTTGGAGGACTCCTAGGCCCCTCGGGTATGCATCACTTTCCCTCCAAGTTCACCGAGTACCTCCAGACCCCTGTGGGGCGGCTGAGCACTTCGAGGCCCATTGGTTGAACCCCCCCACCCGCGGAGGCCCTCTGTGCGTGCCGCGCGATGGGCTACACACTGGACGTCCCGCGAGGAGCGCTACATTTCCAGAGCCCTCGAACAGCCTCAGGACAGCATTTCGGGTGAGTCCGACTTTGTCATGGCCCTTGTGTGAGCTGCCGTGGGAAAGCACTGTGCTTTGAATACTTCGAGGACCTCGTACCTGAAGTCACTCTGCCCGAGGAGAAAGTCAGCATCTTACCATGCCGTGTCGCTAACGGCAGGCCCAGCACGAACACAGGCCTGGAAGTAAGGCCCCGAGTGGCGGTGCAGAAGCGGAGGCGTGCAGCAGTTTCCATGAGGCGGAGGCCTCGGCTCTGGGCACCTTCAATGGCAGCAGGGTTTTCTGGACACCTAGGAGGCTGGCGCGGGCCCCCTGTTCCCGGCAGGAACACTGAGTACCGCCAGGCCCACCTGGGTCTGCTAAGCAACATCCAGGCCCGTAGCCCTTTAGAGCCCCTCTGTGTATGCCGATCGTAGGGAAACGCGCTGCACTCCCCTTGGGAGCAGCGTAAGGTACTCAGCACTCGCACACGTTCACGGACACCGTTCTGGCACGTCCCACATGGCGTCGAAGTCTTACGCATTACCCTAGGCTGAGCTGAACTCAGAGAAACCCTCTGCTTCGCAGTCCACCTAGGACCTCCTGCCTGAAGTCACCGTGCCTCCCAGAGAGAGTCGGCTTGCGTTCTTACTGCCATGTACGTCCCCTTCCTCCTGTGGCACTGCAGGCTTTGAATAGCCACAGGCCCAGAGGAGCAGCTACGGCGTTCCTTGGTTGAAGCAGTTCGCTTGATGCAGAACACCCTACTTCGAGAAGTTGATTCAGGGAAGGAAACTCAGGGTGACCTGTGTCTCTTTGGGCTTGTTAGAAACCACGGGGATGTCTGGTAAGTGCGCCCACGGAAACGGGGGCCTGCTGCAAGTAGCCTTGCTTTCCCGTTTGGAAGGCTGCGTTCATGCTGCCTTGAAGCTACCTGACATTCCCTGCTCTCGACAGGCCTGTTAGCCCTGTCAGAGTGCTTCAGGGAACGTTATGAGTCTGCTCTGTCTAAAGCAGGTGCTTCCATGGCCGCGGCTCTGGTCCGCCTGCCAAGCTCTAGAGCTAGAGGGAACCTCAACGTGACAAGTTGCCTCCAGCGTAGGCCCCTAGTAGCCGTGCAGAAAGGGAGGCAGGCAGCTGTCTCCATGAGTTCTCAGTCGCTTAGAGGCTTTATTTTAAAGGAAGTAGTACACTTTGGAGGACTCCTAGGCCCCTCGGGTATGCATCACTTTCCCTCCAAGTTCACCGAGTACCTCCAGACCCCTGTGGGGCGGCTGAGCACTTCGAGGCCCATTGGTTGAACCCCCCCACCCGCGGAGGCCCTCTGTGCGTGCCGCGCGATGGGCTACACACTGGACGTCCCGCGAGGAGCGCTACATTTCCAGAGCCCTCGAACAGCCTCAGGACAGCATTTCGGGTGAGTCCGACTTTGTCATGGCCCTTGTGTGAGCTGCCGTGGGAAAGCACTGTGCTTTGAATACTTCGAGGACCTCGTACCTGAAGTCACTCTGCCCGAGGAGAAAGTCAGCATCTTACCACGCCGTGTCGCTAACGGCAGGCCCAGCACGAACACAGGCCTGGAAGTAAGGCCCCGAGTGGCGGTGCAGAAGCGGAGGCGTGCAGCAGTTTCCATGAGGCGGAGGCCTCGGCTCTGGGCACCTTCAACGGCAGCAGGGTTTTCTGGACACCTAGGAGGCTGGCGCGGGCCCCCTGTTCCCGGCAGGAACACTGAGTACCGCCAGGCCCACCTGGGTCTGCTAAGCAACATCCAGGCCCGTAGCCCTTTAGAGCCCCTCTGTGTATGCCGATCGTAGGGAAACGCGCTGCACTCCCCTTGGGAGCAGCGTAAGGTACTCAGCACTCGCACACGTTCACGGACACCGTTCTGGCACGTCCCACATGGCGTCGAAGTCTTATGCATTACCCTAGGCTGAGCTGAACTCAGAGAAACCCTCTGCTTCGCAGTCCACCTAGGACCTCCTGCCTGAAGTCACCGTGCCTCCCAGAGAGAGTCGGCTTGCGTTCTTACTGCCATGTACGTCCCCTTCCTCCTGTGGCACTGCAGGCTTTGAATAGCCACAGGCCCAGAGGAGCAGCTACGGCGTTCCTTGGTTGAGGCGGTTCGCTTGATGCAGAACACCCTACTTCGAGAAGTTGATTCAGGGAAGGAAACTCAGGGTGACGTGTGTCTCTTTGGGCTTGTGAGAAACCACGGGGATGTCTGCTGAGTGCGCCCACGGAAACGGGGGCCTGCTGCAAGTAGCCTTGCTTTCCCGTTTGGAAGGCTGCGTTCATGCTGCCTTGAAGCTACCTGACATCCCCTGCTCTCGACAGGCCTGTTGGCCCTGTCAGAGTGCTTCGGGGAACGTTATGAGTCTGCTCTGTCTAAACCAGGTGCTTCCATGGCCGCGGCTCTGGTCCGCCTGCCAAGCTCTAGAGCTAGAGGGAACCTCAACGTGACAAGTTGCCTCCAGCGTAGGCCCCTAGTAGCCGTGCAGAAAGGGAGGCAGGCAGCTGTCTCCATGAGTTCTCAGTCGCTTAGAGGCTTTATTTTAAAGGAAGTAGTACACTTTCGAGGACTCCTAGGCCCCTCGGGTATGCATCACTTTCCCTCCAAGTTCACCGAGTACCTCCAGACCCCTGTGGGGCGGCTGAGCACTTCGAGGCCCATTGGTTGAACCCCCCCACCCGCGGAGGCCCTCTGTGCGTGCCGCGCGATGGGCTACACACTGGACGTCCCGCGAGGAGCGGTACATTTCCAGAGCCGTCGAACAGCCTCAGGACAGCATTTCGGGTGAGTCCGACTTTGTCATGGCCCTTGTGTGAGCTGCCGTGGGAAAGCACTGTGCTTTGAATACTTCGAGGACCTCGTACCTGAAGTCACTCTGCCCGAGGAGAAAGTCAGCATCTTACCACGCCGTGTCGCTAACGGCACGCCCAGCACGAACACAGGCCTGGAAGTAAGGCCCCGAGTGGCGGTGCAGAAGCGGAGGCGTGCAGCAGTTTCCATGAGGCGGTGGCCTCGGCTCTGGGCACCTTCAACGGCAGCAGGGTTTCCTGGACACCTAGGAGGCTGGTGCGGGCCCCCTGTTCCTGGCAGGAACACTGAGTACCGCCAGGCCCACCTGGGTCTGCTAAGCAACATCCAGGCCCGTAGCCCTTTAGAGCCCCTCTGTGTATGCCGATCGTAGGGAAACGCGCTGCACTCCCCTTGGGAGCAGCGTAAGGTACTCAGCACTCGCACACGTTCACGGACACTGTTCTGGCACGTCCCACATGGCGTCGAAGTCTTACGCATTACCCTAGGCTGAGCTGAACTCAGAGAAACCCTCGGCTTTGCAGTCCACCTAGGACCTCCTGCCTGAAGTCACCGTGCCTCCCAGAGAGAGTCGGCTTGCGTTCTTACTGCCATGTACGTCCCCTTCCTCCTGTGGCACTGCAGGCTTTGAATAGCCACAGGCCCAGAGGAGCAGCTACGGCGTTCCTTGGTTGAGGCGGTTCGCTTGATGCAGAACACCCTACTTCGAGAAGTTGATTCAGGGAAGGAAACTCAGGGTGACCTGTGTCTCTTTGGGCTTGTTAGAAACCACGGGGATGTCTGCTGAGTGCGCCCACGGAAACGGGGGCCTGCTGCAAGTAGCCTTGCTTTCCCGTTTGGAAGGCTGCGTTCATGCTGCCTTGAAGCTACCTGACATTCCCTGCTCTCGACAGGCCTGTTAGCCCTGTCAGAGTGCTTCAGGGAACGTTATGAGTCTGCTCTGTCTAAAGCAGGTGCTTCCATGGCCGCGGCTCTGGTCCGCCTGCCAAGCTCTAGAGCTAGAGGGAACCTCAACGTGACAAGTTGCCTCCAGCGTAGGCCCCTAGTAGCCGTGCAGAAAGGGAGGCAGGCAGCTGTCTCCATGAGTTCTCAGTAGCTTAGAGGCTTTATTTTAAAGGAAGTAGTACACTTTGGAGGACTCCTAGGCCTCTCGGGTATGCACCACTTTCCCTCCAAGTTCACCGAGTACCTCCAGACCCCTGTGGGGCGGCTGAGCAACTTCGAGGCCTATTGGTTGACCACACCCACCACCCCCGGAGGCCCTCTGTGCGTGCCGCGCGATGGGCTACACACTGGACGTCCCGCGAGGAGCGCTACATTTCCAGAGCCCTCGAACAGCCTCAGGACAGCATTTCGGGTGAGTCCGACTTTGTCATGGCCCTTGTGTGAGCTGCCGTGGGAAAGCACTGTGCTGTGAATACTTCGAGGACCTCGTACCTGAAGTCACTCTGCCCGAGGAGAAAGTCAGCATCTTACCATGCCGTGTCGCTAACGGCACGCCCAGCACGAACACAGGCCTGGAAGTAAGGCCCCGAGTGGCGGTGCAGAAGCGGAGGCGTGCAGCAGTTTCCATGAGGCGGAGCCCTCGGCTCTGGGCACCTTCAACGGCAGCAGGGTTTTCTGGACACCTAGGAGGCTGGCGCGGGCCCCCTGTTCCAGGCAGGAACACTGAGTACCACCAGGCCCACCTGGGTCTGCTAAGCAACATCCAGGCCCGTAGCCCTTTAGAGCCCCTCTGTGTATGCCGATCGTAGGGAAACGCGCTGCACTCCCCTTGGGAACAGCGTAAGATACTCAGAACTCGCACACGTTCACGGACACCGTTCTGGCACGTCCCACATGGCGTCGAAGTCTTACGCATTACCCTAGGCTGAGCTGAACTCAGAGAAACCCTCGGCTTCGCAGTCCACCTAGGACCTCCTTCCTGAAGTAGCGAGCCTCCCAGAGAGAGTCGACTTGCGTTATTACTGCCATGTACGTCCCCTTCCTCCTGTGGCACTGCAGGCTTTGAATAGCCACAGGCCCAGAGGAGCAGCTACGGCGTTCCTTGGTTGAGGCAGTTCGCTTGATGCAGAACACCCTACTTCGAGAAGTTGATTCAGGGAAGGAAACTCAGGGTGACCTGTGTCTCTTTGGGCTTGTTAGAAACCACGGGGATGTCTGCTGAGTGCGCCCACGGAAACGGGGGCCTGCTGCAAGTAGCCTTGCTTTCCCATTTGGAAGGCTGCGTTCATGCTGCCTTGAAGCTACCTGACATTCCCTGCTCTCGACAGGCCTGTTAGCCCTGTCAGAGTGCTTCGGGGAACGTTATGAGTCTGCTCTGTCTAAACCAGGTGCTTCCATGGCCGTGGCTCTGGTCCGCCTGCCAAGCTCTAGAGCTAGAGGGAACCTCAACGTGACAAGTTGCCTCCAGCGTAGGCCCCTAGTAGCCGTGCAGAAAGGGAGGCAGGCAGCTGTCTCCATGAGTTCTCAGTCGCTTAGAGGCTTTATTTTAAAGGAAGTAGTACACTTTGGAGAACTCCTAGGCCCCTCGGGTATGCACCACTTTCCCTCCAAGTTCACCGAGTACCTCCAGACCCCTGTGGGGAGGCTCAGCAACTTCGAGTCTCATTGGTTGACCACACGCACCACCCCCGGAGGCCCTCTGTGCGAGCCGCGCGATGGGCTACACACTGGACGTCCCGCGAGGAGCGCTACATTTCCAGAGCCCTCGAACAGCCTCAGGACAGCATTTCGGGTGAGTCCGACTTTGTCATGGCCCTTGTGTGAGCTGCCGTGGGAAAACACTGTGCTTTGAATACTTCGAGGACCTCGTACCTGAAGTCACTCTGCCCGAGGAGAAAGTCAGCATCTTACCATGCCGTGTCGCTAACGGCAGGCCCAGCACGAACACAGGCCTGGAAGTAAGGCCCCGAGTGGCGGTGCAGAAGCGGAGGCGTGCAGCAGTTTCCATGAGGCGGAGGCCTCGGCTCTGGGCACCTTCAACGGCAGCAGGGTTTTCTGGACACCTAGGAGGCTGGCGCGGGCCCCCTGTTCCCGGCAGGAACACTGAGTACCGCCAGGCCCACCTGGGTCTGCTAAGCAACATCCAGGCCCGTAGCCCTTTAGAGCCCCTCTGTGTATGCCGATCGTAGGGAAACGCGCTGCACTCCCCTTGGGAGGAGCGTAAGGTACTCAGCACTCGCACACGTTCACGGACACCGTTCTGGCACGTCCCACATGGCATCGAAGTCTTACGCATTACCCTAGGCTGAGCTGAACTCAGAGAAACCCTCGGCTTCGCAGTCCACCTAGGACCTCCTGCCTGAAGTCACCGTGCCTCCCAGAGAGAGTCGACTTGCGTTCTTACTGCCATGTACGTCCCCTTCCTCCTGTGGCACTGCAGGCTTTGAATAGCCACAGGCCCAGAGGAGCAGCTACGGCGTTCCTTGGTTGAGGCAGTTCGCTTGATGCAGAACACCCTACTTCGAGAAGTTGATTCAGGGAAGGAAACTCAGGGTGACCTGTGTCTCTTTGGGCTTGTTAGAAACCACGGGGATGTCTGCTGAGTGCGCCCACGGAAACGGGGGCCTGCTGCAAGTAGCCTTGCTTTCCCATTTGGAAGGCTGCGTTCATGCTGCCTTGAAGCTACCTGACATTCCCTGCTCTCGACAGGCCTGTTAGCCCTGTCAGAGTGCTTCGGGGAACGTTATGAGTCTGCTCTGTCTAAACCAGGTGCTTCCATGGCCGCGGCTCTGGTCCGCCTGCCAAGCTCTAGAGCTAGAGGGAACCTCAACATGACAAGTTGCCTCCAGCGTAGGCCCCTAGTAGCCGTGCAGAAAGGGAGGCAGGCAGCTGTCTCCATGAGTTCTCAGTCGCTTAGAGGCTTTATTTTAAAGGAAGTAGTACACTTTGGAGGACTCCTAGGCCCCTCGGGTATGCATCACTTTCCCTCCAAGTTCACCGAGTACCTCCAGACCCCTGTGGGTCTGCTGAGCACTTCGAGGCCCATTGGTTGAACCCCCCCACCCGCGGAGGCCCTCTGTGCGTGCCGCGCGATGGGCTACACGCTGGACGTCCCGCGAGGAGCGCTACATTTCCAGAGCCCTCGAACAGCCTCAGGACAGCATTTCGGGTGAGTCCGACTTTGTCATGGCCCTTGTGTGAGCTGCCGTGGGAAAGCACTGTGCTTTGAATACTTCGAGGACCTCGTACCTGAAGTCACTCTGCCCGAGGAGAAAGTCAGCATCTTACCATGCCGTGTCGCTAACGGCACGCCCAGCACGAACACAGGCCTGGAAGTAAGGCCCCGAGTGGCGGTGCAGAAGCGGAGGCGTGCAGCAGTTTCCATGAGGCGGTGGCCTCGGCTCTGGGCACCTTCAACGGCAGCAGGGTTTCCTGGACACCTAGGAGGCTGGCGCGGGCCCCCTGTTCCCGGCAGGAACACTGAGTACCGCCAGGCCCACCTGGGTCTGCTAAGCAACATCCAGGCCCGTAGCCCTTTAGAGCTCCTCTGTGTATGCGCAGCGTAGGCAAACGCGCTGCACTCTCCTTGGGAGCAGCTTAAGGTACTCAGCACTCGCACAAGTTCACGGACACCGTTCTGGCACGTCCCACATGGCGTCGAAGTCTTACGCATTACCCTAGGCTGAGCTGAACTCAGAGAAACCCTCGGCTTCGCAGTCCACCTAGGACCTCCTGCCTGAAGTCACCGTGACTCCCAGAGAGAGTCGGCTTGCGTTCTTACTGCCATGTACGTCCCATTCCTCCTGTGGCACTGCAGGCTTTGAATAGCCACAGGCCCAGAGGAACAGCTACGGCGTTCCTTGGTTGAAGCAGTTCGCTTGGTGCAGAACACCCTACTTCGAGAAGTTGATTCAGGGAAGGAAACTCAGGGTGACCTGTGTCTCTTTGGGCTTGTGAGAAACCACGGGGATGTCTGCTGAGTGCGCCCACGGAAACGGGGGCCTGCTGCAAGTAGCCTTGCTTTCCCGTTTGGAAGGCTGCGTTCATGCTGCCTTGAAGCTACCTGACATTCCCTGCTCTCGACAGGCCTGTTAGCCCTGTCAGAGTGCTTCGGGGAACGTTATGAGTCTGCTCTGTCTAAACCAGGTGCTTCCATGGCCGCGGCTCTGGTCCGCCTGCCAAGCTCTAGAGCTAGAGGGAACCTCAACGTGACAAGATGCCTCCAGCGTAGGCCCCTAGTAGCCGTGCAGAAAGGGAGGCAGGCAGCTGTCTCCATGAGTTCTCAGTCGCTTAGAGGCTTTATTTTAAAGGAAGTAGTACACTTTGGAGGACTCCTAGGCCCCTCGGGTATGCATCACTTTCCGTCCAAGTTCACCGAGTACCTCCAGAACCCTGTGGGGCAGCTGAGCACTTCGAGGCCCATTGGTTTAACCCCCCACCCGCGGAGGCCCTCTGTGCGTGCCGCGCGATGGGCTACATACTGGACGTCCCGCGAGGAGCGCTACATTTCCAGAGCCCTCGAACAGCCTCAGGACAGCATTTCGTGTGAGTCCGACTTTGCCATGGCCCTTGTGTGAGCTGCCGTGGGAAAGCACTGTGCTTTGAATACTTCGAGGACCTCGTACCTGAAGTCACTCTGCCCGAGGAGAAAGTCAGCGTCTTACCATGCCGTGTCGCTAACGGCACGCCCAGCACGAACACAGGCCTGGAAGTAAGGCCCCGAGTGGCGGTGCAGAAGCGGAGGCGTGCAGCAGTTTCCATGAGGCGGTGGCCTCGGTTCTGGGCACCTTCAATGGCAGCAGGGTTTTCTGGACACCTAGGAGGCTGGCGCGGGCCCCCTGTTCCCGGCAGGAACACTGAGTACCGCCAGGCCCACCTGGGTCTGCTAAGCAACATCCAGGCCCGTAGCCCTTTAGAGCCCCTCTGTGTATGCCGATCGTAGGGAAACGCACTGCACTCCCCTTGGGAGCAGCTTAAGGTACTCAGCACTCGCACACGTTCACGGACACCGTTCTGGCACGTCCCACATGGCGTCGAAGTCTTACGCATTACCCTAGGCTGAGCTGAACTCAGAGAAACCCTCGGCTTCGCAGTCCACCTAGGACCTCCTGCCTGAAGTCACCGTGCCTCCCAGAGAGAGTCGGCTTGCGTTCTTACTGCCATGTACGTCCCCTTCCTCCTGTGGCACTGCAGGCTTTGAATAGCCACAGGCCCAGAGGAGCAGCTACGGCGTTCCTTGGTTGAGGCAGTTCGTTTGACGCAGAACACCCTACTTCGAGAAGTTGATTCAGGGAAGGAAACTCAGGGTGACCTGTGTCTCTTTGGGCTTGTGAGAAACCACGGGGATGTCTGCTGAGTGCGCCCACGGAAACGGGGGCCTGTTGTAAGTAGCCTTGCTTTCCCATTTGGAGGCTGCGTTCATGCTGCCTTGAAGCTACCTGATATTCCCTGCTCTCGACAGGCCTGTTAGCCCTGTCAGAGTGCTTCGGGGAACGTTATGAGTCTGCTCTGTCTAAACCAGGTGCTTCCATGGCCGCGGCTCTGGTCCGCCTGCCAAGCTCTAGAGCTAGAGGGAACCTCAACGTGACAAGTTGCCTCCACCGTAGGCCCCTAGTAGCCGTGCAGAAAGGGAGGCAGGCAGCTGTCTCCATGAGTTCTCAGTCGCTTAGAGGCTTTATTTTAAAGGAAGTAGTACACTTTGGAGGACTCCTAGGCCTCTCGGGTATGCACCACTTTCCCTCCAAGTTCAACGAGTACCTCCAGACCCCTGTGGGGCGGCTGAGCAACTTCGAGGCCCATTGGTTGACCACACCCACCACCCCCGGAGGCCCTCTGTGCGTGCCGCGCGATGGGCTACACACTGGACGTCCCGCGAGGAGCGCTACATTTCCAGAGCCCTCGAGCAGCCTCAGGACAGCATTTCGGGTGAGTCCGACTTTGTCATGGCCCTTGTGTGAGCTGCCGTGGGAAAACACTGTGCTTTGAATACTTCGAGGACTTCGTACCTGAAGTCACTCTGCCCGAGGAGGAAGTCAGCATCTTACCATGCCGTGTCGCTAACAGCACGCCCAGCACGAACACAGGCCTGGAAGTAAGGCCCCGAGTGGCGGTGCAGAAGCGGAGGCGTGCAGCAGTTTCCATGAGGCGGTGGCCTCGGCTCTGGGCACCTTCAACGGCAGCAGGGTTTTCTGGACACCTAGGAGGCTGGCGCGGGCCCCCTGTTCCCGGCAGGAACACTGAGTACCGCCAGGCCCACCTGGGTCTGCTAAGCAACATCTAGGCCCGTAGCCCTTTAGAGCCCCTCTGTGTATGCCGATCGTAGGGAAACGCGCTGCACTCCCCTTGGGAGCAGCGTAAGGTACTCAGCACTCGCACACGTTCACGGACACCGTTCTGGCACGTCCCACATGGCGTCGAAGTCTTACGCATTACCCTAGGCTGAGCTGAACTCAGAGAAACCCTCGGCTTTGCAGTCCACCTAGGACCTCCTGCCTGAAGTCACCGTGCCTCCCAGAGAGAGTCGGCTTGCGTTCTTACTGCCATGTACGTCCCCTTCCTCCTGTGGCACTGCAGGCTTTGAATAGCCACAGGCCCAGAGGAGCAGCTACGGCGTTCCTTGGTTGAAGCAGTTCGCTTGATGCAGAACACCCTACTTCGAGAAGTTGATTCAGGGAAGGAAACTCAGGGTGACCTGTGTCTCTTTGGGCTTGTGAGAAACCACGGGGATGTCTGCTGAGTGCGCCCACGGAAACGGGGGCCTGCTGCAAGTAGCCTTGCTTTCCCATTTGGAAGGCTGCGTTCATGCTGCCTTGAAGCTACCTGACATTCCCTGCTCTCGACAGGCCTGTTAGCCCTGTCAGAGTGCTTCGGGGAACGTTATGAGTCTGCTCTGTCTAAACCAGGTGCTTCCATGGCCGTGGCTCTGGTCCGCCTGCCAAGCTCTAGAGCTAGAGGGAACCTCAACGTGACAAGTTGCCTCCAGCGTAGGCCCCTAGTAGCCGTGCAGAAAGGGAGGCAGGCAGCTGTCTCCATGAGTTCTCAGTCGCTTAGAGGCTTTATTTTAAAGGAAGTAGTACACTTTGGAGAACTCCTAGGCCCCTCGGGTATGCACCACTTTCCCTCCAAGTTCACCGAGTACCTCCAGACCCCTGTGGGGCGGCTCAGCAACTTCGAGTCCCATTGGTTGACCACACGCACCACCCCCGGAGGCCCTCTGTGCGTGCCGCGCGATGGGCTACACACTGGACGTCCCGCGAGGAGCGCTACATTTCCAGAGCCCTCGAACAGCCTCAGGACAGCATTTCGGGTGAGTCCGACTTTGTCATGGCCCTTGTGTGAGCTGCCGTGGGAAAACACTGTGCTTTGAATACTTCGAGGACCTCGTACCTGAAGTCACTCTGCCCGAGGAGAAAGTCAGCATCTTACCATGCCGTGTCGCTAACGGCACGCCCAGCACGAACACAGGCCTGGAAGTAAGGCCCCGAGAGGCGGTGCAGAAGCGGAGGCGTGCAGCAGTTTCCATGAGGCGGTGGCCTCGGCTCTGGGCACCTTCAACGGCAGCAGGGTTTTCTGGACACCTAGGAGGCTGGCGCGGGCCCCCTGTTCCCGGCAGGAACACTGAGTACCGCCAGGCCCACCTGGGTCTGCTAAGCAACATCCAGGCCCGTAGCCCTTTAGAGCTCCTCTGTGTATGTCCAGCGTAGGGAAACGCGCTGCACACCCCTTGGGAGCAGCTTAAGGTACTCAGCACTCGCACACGTTCACGGACACCGTTCTGGCACGTCCCACATGGCGTCGAAGTCTTACGCATTACCCTAGGCTGAGCTGAACTCAGAGAAACCCTCGGCTTCGCAGTCCACCTAGGAACTCCTGCCTGAAGTCACCGTGCCTCCCAGAGAGAGTCGGCTTGCGTTCTTACTGCCATGTACGTCCCCTTCCTCCTGTGGCACTGCAGGCTTTGAATAGCCACAGGCCCAGAGGAGCAGCTACGGCGTTCCTTTGTTGAAGCAGTTCGCTTGATGCAGAACACCCTACTTCGAGAAGTTGATTCAGGGAAGGAAACTCAGGGTGACCTGTGTCTCTTTGGGCTTGTGAGAAACCACGGGGATGTCTGCTGAGTGCGCCCACGGAAACGGGGGCCTGCTGCAAGTAGCCTTGCTTTCCCGTTTGGAAGGCTGCGTTCATGCTGCCTTGAAGCTACCTGACATTCCCTGCTCTCGACAGGCCTGTTAGCCCTGTCAGAGTGCTTCGGGGAACGTTATGAGTCTGCTATGTCTAAACCAGGTGCTTCCATGGCCGCGGCTCTGGTCCGCCTGCCAAGCTCTAGAGCTAGAGGGAACCTCAACGTGACAAGTTGCCTCCAGCGTAGGCCCCTAGTAGCCGTGCAGAAAGGGAGGCAGGCAGCTGTCTCCATGAGTTCTCAGTCGCTTAGAGGCTTTATTTTAAAGGAAGTAGTACACTTTGGAGGACTCCTAGGCCCCTCGGGTATGCATCACTTTCCCTCCAAGTTCACCGAGTACCTCCAGACCCCTGTGGGTCTGCTGAGCACTTCGAGGCCCATTGGTTGAACCCCCCCACCCGCGGAGGCCCTCTGTGCGTGCCGCGCGATGGGCTACACACTGGACGTCCCGCGAGGAGCGCTACATTTCCAGAGCCCTCGAACAGCCTCAGGACAGCATTTCGGGTGAGTCCGACTTTGTCATGGCCCTTGTGTGAGCTGCCGTGGGAAAGCACTGTGCTTTGAATACTTCGAGGACCTCGTACCTGAAGTCACTCTGCCCGAGGAGAAAGTCAGCATCTTACCATGCCGTGTCGCTAACGGCAGGCCCAGCACGAACACAGGCCTGGAAGTAAGGCCCCGAGTGGCGGTGCAGAAGCGGAGGCGTGCAGCAGTTTCCATGAGGCGGAGGCCTCGGCTCTGGGCACCTTCAACGGCAGCAGGGTTTTCTGGACACCTAGGAGGCTGGCGCGGGCCCCCTGTTCCCGGCAGGAACACTGAGTACCGCCAGGCCCACCTGGGTCTGCTAAGCAACATCCAGGCCCGTAGCCCTTTAGAGCCCCTCTGTGTATGCCGATCGTAGGGAAACGCGCTGCACTCCCCTTGGGAGGAGCGTAAGGTACTCAGCACTCGCACACGTTCACGGACACCGTTCTGGCACGTCCCACATGGCATCGAAGTCTTACGCATTACCCTAGGCTGAGCTGAACTCAGAGAAACCCTCGGCTTCGCAGTCCACCTAGGACCTCCTGCCTGAAGTCACCGTGCCTCCCAGAGAGAGTCGACTTGCGTTCTTACTGCCATGTACGTCCCCTTCCTCCTGTGGCACTGCAGGCTTTGAATAGCCACAGGCCCAGAGGAGCAGCTACGGCGTTCCTTGGTTGAGGCAGTTCGCTTGATGCAGAACACCCTACTTCGAGAAGTTGATTCAGGGAAGGAAACTCAGGGTGACCTGTGTCTCTTTGGGCTTGTTAGAAACCACGGGGATGTCTGCTGAGTGCGCCCACGGAAACGGGGGCCTGCTGCAAGTAGCCTTGCTTTCCCATTTGGAAGGCTGCGTTCATGCTGCCTTGAAGCTACCTGACATTCCCTGCTCTCGACAGGCCTGTTAGCCCTGTCAGAGTGCTTCGGGGAACGTTATGAGTCTGCTCTGTCTAAACCAGGTGCTTCCATGGCCGCGGCTCTGGTCCGCCTGCCAAGCTCTAGAGCTAGAGGGAACCTCAACATGACAAGTTGCCTCCAGCGTAGGCCCCTAGTAGCCGTGCAGAAAGGGAGGCAGGCAGCTGTCTCCATGAGTTCTCAGTAGCTTAGAGACTTTATTTTAAAGGAAGTAGTACACTTTGGAGGACTCCTAGGCCTCTCGGGTATGCACCACTTTCCCTCCAAGTTCACCGAGTACCTCCAGACCCCTGTGGGGCGGCTGAGCAACTTCGAGGCTCATTGGTTGACCACACCCACCACCCCCAGAGGCCCTCTGTGCGTGCCGCGCGATGGGCTACACACTGGACGTCCCGCGAGGAGCGCTACATTTCCAGAGCCCTCGAACAGCCTCAGGACAGCATTTCGGGTGAGTCCGACTTTGTCATGGCCCTTGTGTGAGCTGCCGTGGGAAAACACTGTGCTTTGAATACTTCGAGGACCTCGTACCTGAAGTCACTCTGCCCGAGGAGAAAGTCAGCATCTTACCATGCCGTGTCGCTAACGGCACGCCCAGCACGAACACAGGCCTGGAAGTAAGGCCCCGAGTGGCGGTGCAGAAGCGGAGGCGTGCAGCAGTTTCCATGAGGCGGTGGCCTCGGCTCTGGGCACCTTCAACGGCAGCAGGGTTTCCTGGACACCTAGGAGGCTGGCGCGGGCCCCCTGTTCCCGGCAGGAACACTGAGTACCGCCAGGCCCACCTGGGTCTGCTAAGCAACATCCAGGCCCGTAGCCCTTTAGAGCTCCTCTGTGTATGCGCAGCGTAGGCAAACGCGCTGCACTCTCCTTGGGAGCAGCTTAAGGTACTCAGCACTCGCACAAGTTCACGGACACCGTTCTGGCACGTCCCACATGGCGTCGAAGTCTTACGCATTACCCTAGGCTGAGCTGAACTCAGAGAAACCCTCGGCTTCGCAGTCCACCTAGGACCTCCTGCCTGAAGTCACCGTGCCTCCCAGAGAGAGTCGGCTTGCGTTCTTACTGCCATGTACGTCCCCTTCCTCCTGTGGCACTGCAGGCTTTGAATAGCCACAGGCCCAGAGGAACAGCTACGGCGTTCCTTGGTTGAAGCAGTTCGCTTGGTGCAGAACACCCTACTTCGAGAAGTTGATTCAGGGAAGGAAACTCAGGGTGACCTGTGTCTCTTTGGGCTTGTGAGAAACCACGGGGATGTCTGCTGAGTGCGCCCACGGAAACGGGGGCCTGCTGCAAGTAGCCTTGCTTTCCCGTTTGGAAGGCTGCGTTCATGCTGCCTTGAAGCTACCTGACATTCCCTGCTCTCGACAGGCCTGTTAGCCCTGTCAGAGTGCTTCGGGGAACGTTATGAGTCTGCTCTGTCTAAACCAGGTGCTTCCATGGCCGCGGCTCTGGTCCGCCTGCCAAGCTCTAGAGCTAGAGGGAACCTCAACGTGACAAGTTGCCTCCAGCGTAGGCCCCTAGTAGCCGTGCAGAAAGGGAGGCAGGCAGCTGTCTCCATGAGTTCCCAGTCGCTTAGAGGCTTTATTTTAAAGGAAGTAGTACACTTTGGAGGACTCCTAGGCCCCTCGGGTATGCATCACATTCCCTCCAAGTTCACCGAGTACCTCCAGACCCCTGTGGGGCAGCTGAGCACTTCGAGGCCCATTGGTTGAACCCCCCACCCGCGGAGGCCCTCTGTGCGTGCCGCGCGATGGGCTACATACTGGACGTCCCGCGAGGAGCGCTACATTTCCAGAGCCCTCGAACAGCCTCAGGACAGCATTTCGGGTGAGTCCGACTTTGCCATGGCCCTTGTGTGAGCTGCCGTGGGAAAGCACTGTGCTTTGAATACTTCGAGGACCTCGTACCTGAAGTCACTCTGCCCGAGGAGAAAGTCAGCGTCTTACCATGCCGTGTCGCTAACGGCACGCCCAGCACGAACACAGGCCTGGAAGTAAGGCCCCGAGTGGCCGTGCAGAAGCGGAGGCGTGTAGCAGTTTCCATGAGGCGGTGGCCTCGGCTCTGGGCACCTTCAATGGCAGCAGGGTTTTCTGGACACCTAGGAGGCTGGCGCGGGCCCCCTGTTCCCGGCAGGAACACTGAGTACCGCCAGGCCCACCTGGGTCTGCTAAGCAACATCCAGGCCCGTAGCCCTTTAGAGCCCCTCTGTGTATGCCGATCGTAGGGAAACGCACTGCACTCCCCTTGGGAGCAGCTTAAGGTACTCAGCACTCGCACACGTTCACGGACACCGTTCTGGCACGTCCCACATGGCGTCGAAGTCTTACGCATTACCCTAGGCTGAGCTGAACTCAGAGAAACCCTCGGCTTCGCAGTCCACCTAGGACCTCCTGCCTGAAGTCACCGTGCCTCCCAGAGAGAGTCGGCTTGCGTTCTTACTGCCATGTACGTCCCCTTCCTCCTGTGGCACTGCAGGCTTTGAATAGCCACAGGCCCAGAGGAGCAGCTACGGCGTTCCTTGGTTGAGGCAGTTCGCTTGATGCAGAACACCCTACTTCGAGAAGTTGATTCAGGGAAGGAAACTCAGGGTGACCTGTGTCTCTTTGGGCTTGTTAGAAACCACGGGGATGTCTGCTGAGTGCGCCCACGGAAACGGGGGCCTGCTGCAAGTAGCCTTGCTTTCCCGTTTGGAAGGCTGCGTTCATGCTGCCTTGAAGCTACCTGACATTCCCTGCTCTCGACAGGCCTGTTAGCCCTGTCAGAGTGCTTCGGGGAACGTTATGAGTCTGCTCTGTCTAAACCAGGTGCTTCCATGGCCGCGGCTCTGGTCCGCCTGCCAAGCTCTAGAGCTAGAGGGAACCTCAACGTGACAAGTTGCCTCCAGCGTAGGCCCCTAGTAGCCGTGCAGAAAGGGAGGCAGGCAGCTGTCTCCATGAGTTCTCAGTAGCTTAGAGGCTTTATTTTAAAGGAAGTAGTACACTTTGGAGGACTCCTAGGCCTCTCGGGTATGCACCACTTTCCCTCCAAGTTCACCGAGTACCTCCAGACCCCTGTGGGACGGCTGAGCAACTTCGAGGCCCATTGGTTGACCACACCCACCACCCCCGGAGGCCCTCTGTGCGTGCCGCGCGATGGGCTACACACTGGACGTCCCGCGAGGAGCGCTACATTTCCAGAGCCCTCGAACAGCCTCAGGACAGCATTTCGGGTGAGTCCGACTTTGTCATGGCCCTTGTGTGAGCTGCCGTGGGAAAGCACTGTGCTTTGAATACTTCGAGGACCTCGTACCTGAAGTCACTCTGCCCGAGGAGAAAGTCAGCATCTTACCATGCCGTGTCGCTAACGGCACGCCCAGCACGAACACAGGCCTGGAAGTAAGGCCCCGAGTGGCAGTGCAGAAGCGGAGGCGTGCAGCAGTTTCCATGAGGCGGTGGCCTCGGCTCTGGGCACCTTCAACGGCAGCAGGGTTTTCTGGACACCTAGGAGGCTGGCGCGGGCCCCCTGTTCCCGGCAGGAACACTGAGTACCGCCAGGCCCACCTGGGTCTGCTAAGCAACATCCAGGCCCGTAGCCCTTTAGAGCCCCTCTGTGTATGCCGATCGTAGGGAAACGCGCTGCACTCCCCTTGGGAGCAGCTTAAGGTACTCAGCACTCGCACACGTTCACGGACACCGTTCTGGCACGTCCCACATGGCGTCGAAGTCTTACGCATTACCCTAGGCTGAGCTGAACTCAGAGAAACCCTCGGCTTCGCAGTCCACCTAGGACCTCCTGCCTGAAGTCACCGTGCCTCCCAGAGAGAGTCGGCTTGCGTTCTTACTGCCATGTACGTCCCCTTCCTCCTGTGGCACTGCAGGCTTTGAATAGCCACAGGCCCAGAGGAGCAGCTAATGCGTTCCTTGGTTGAAGCAGTTCGCTTGACGCAGAACACCCTACTTCGAGAAGTTGATTCAGGGAAGGAAACTCAGGGTGACCTGTGTCTCTTTGGGCTTGTGAGAAACCACGGGGATGTCTGCTGAGTGCGCCCACGGAAACGGGGGCCTGCTGCAAGTAGCCTTGCTTTCCCGTTTGGAAGGCTGCGTTCATGCTGCCTTGAAGCTACCTGACATTCCCTGCTCTCGACAGGCCTGTTAGCCCTGTCAGAGTGCTTCGGGGAACGTTATGAGTCTGCTCTGTCTAAACCAGGTGCTTCCATGGCCGCGGCTCTGGTCTGCCTGCCAAGCTCTAGAGCTAGAGGGAACCTCAACGTGACAAGTTGCCTCCAGCGTAGGCCCCTAGTAGCCGTGCAGAAAGGGAGGCAGGCAGCTGTCTCCATGAGTTCTCAGTCGCTTAGAGGCTTTATTTTAAAGGAAGTAGTACACTTTTGAGGACTCCTAGGCCCCTCGGGTATGCATCACTTTCCCTCCAAGTTCACCGAGTACCTCCAGACACCTGTGGGGCTGCTGAGCAACTTCGAGGCCCATTGGTTGACCACACCCACCACCCGCGGAGGCCCTCTGTGCGTGCCGCGCGATGGGCTACACACTGGACATCCCTCGAGGAGCGCTACATTTCCAGAGCCCTCGAACAGCCTCAGGACAGCATTTCGGGTGAGTCCGACTTTGTCATGGCCCTTGTGTGAGCTGCCGTGGGAAAGCACTGTGCTTTGAATACTTCGAGGACCTCGTACCTGAAGTCACTCTGCCCGAGGAAAAAGTCAGCATCTTACCATGCCGTGTCGCTAACGGCACGCCCAGCACGAACACAGGCCTGGAAGTAAGGACCCGAGTGGCGGTGCAGAAGCGGAGGCGTGCAGCAGTTTCCATGAGGCGGTGGCCTCGGCTCTGGGCACCTTCAACGGCAGCAGGGTTTTCTGGACACCTAGGAGGCTGGCGCGGGCCCCCTGTTCCCGGCAGGAACACTGAGTACCGCCAGGCCCACCTGGGTCTGCTAAGCAACATCCAGGCCCGTAGCCCTTTAGAGCTCCTCTGTGTATGCGCAGCGTAGGGAAACGCGCTGCACTCTCCTTGGGAGCAGCTTAAGGTACTCAGCACTCGCACACGTTCACGGACACCGTTCTGGCACGTCCCACATGGCGTCGAAGTCTTACGCATTACCCTAGGCTGAGCTGAACTCAGAGAAACCCTCGGCTTCGCAGTCCACCTAGGACCTCCTGCCTGAAGTCACCGTGCCTCCCAGAGACAGTCGGCTTGCGTTCTTACTGCCATGTACGTCCCCTTCCTCCTGTGGCACTGCAGGCTTTGAATAGCCACAGGCCCAGAGGAGCAGCTACGGCGTTCCTTGGTTGAGGCAGTTCGCTTGATGCAGAACACCCTACTTCGAGAAGTTGATTCAGGGAAGGAAACTCAGGGTGACCTGTGTCTCTTTGGGCTTGTTAGAAACCACGGGGATGTCTGCTGAGTGCGCCCACGGAAACGGGGGCCTGCTGCAAGTAGCCTTGCTTTCCCGTTTGGAAGGCTGCGTTCATGCTGCCTTGAAGCTACCTGACATTCCCTGCTCTCGACAGGCCTGTTAGCCCTGTCAGAGTGCTTCGGGGAACGTTATGAGTCTGCTCTGTCTAAACCAGGTGCTTCCATGGCCGTGGCTCTGGTCCGCCTGCCAAGCTCTAGAGCTAGAGGGAACCTCAACGTGACAAGTTGCCTCCAGCGTAGGCCCCTAGTAGCCGTGCAGAAAGGGAGGCAGGCAGCTGTCTCCATGAGTTCTCAGTCGCTTAGAGGCTTTATTTTAAAGGAAGTAGTACACTTTGGAGGACTCCTAGGCCCCTCGGGTATGCATCACTTTCCCTCCAAGTTCACCGAGTACCTCCAGACCCCTGTGGGGCGGCTGAGCACTTCGAGGCCCATTGGTTGAACCCCCCCACCCGCGGAGGCCCTCTGTGCGTGCCGCGCGATGGGCTACACACTGGACGTCCCGCGAGGAGCGCTACATTTCCAGAGCCCTCGAACAGCCTCAGGACAGCATTTCGGGTGAGTCCGACTTTGTCATGGCCCTTGTGTGAGCTGCCGTGGGAAAGCACTGTGCTTTGAATACTTCGAGGACCTCGTACCTGAAGTCACTCTGCCCGAGGAGAAAGTTAGCATCTTACCATGCCGTGTCGCTAACGGCAGGCCCAGCACGAACACAGGCCTGGAAGTAAGGCCCCGAGTGGCGGTGCAGAAGCGGAGGCGTGCAGCAGTTTCCATGAGGCGGAGGCCTCGGCTCTGGGCACCTTCAATGGCAGCAGGGTTTTCTGGACACCTAGGAGGCTGGCGCGGGCCCCCTGTTCCCGGCAGGAACACTGAGTACCGCCAGGCCCACCTGGGTCTGCTAAGCAACATCCAGGCCCGTAGCCCTTTAGAGCCCCTCTGTGTATGCCGATCGTAGGGAAACGCGCTGCACTCCCCTTGGGAGCAGCGTAAGGTACTCAGCACTCGCACACGTTCACGGACACCGTTCTGGCACGTCCCACATGGCGTCGAAGTCTTACGCATTACCCTAGGCTGAGCTGAACTCAGAGAAACCCTCTGCTTCGCAGTCCACCTAGGACCTCCTGCCTGAAGTCATCGTGCCTCCCAGAGAGAGTCGGCTTGCGTTCTTACTGCCATGTACGTCCCCTTCCTCCTGTGGCACTGCAGGCTTTGAATAGCCACAGGCCCAGAGGAGCAGCTACGGCGTTCCTTGGTTGAAGCAGTTCGCTTGATGCAGAACACCCTACTTCGAGAAGTTGATTCAGGGAAGGAAACTCAGGGTGACCTGTGTCTCTTTGGGCTTGTTAGAAACCACGGGGATGTCTGCTGAGTGCGCCCACGGAAACGGGGGCCTGCTGCAAGTAGCCTTGCTTTCCCGTTTGGAAGGCTGCGTTCATGCTGCCTTGAAGCTACCTGACATTCCCTGCTCTCGACAGGCCTGTTAGCCCTGTCAGAGTGCTTCAGGGAACGTTATGAGTCTGCTCTGTCTAAACCAGGTGCTTCCATGGCCGCGGCTCTGGTCCGCCTGCCAAGCTCTAGAGCTAGAGGGAACCTCAACGTGACAAGTTGCCTCCAGCGTAGGCCCCTAGTAGCCGTGCAGAAAGGGAGGCAGGCAGCTGTCTCCATGAGTTCTCAGTCGCTTAGAGGCTTTATTTTAAAGGAAGTAGTACACTTTGGAGGACTCCTAGGTCCCTCGGGTATGCATCACTTTCCCTCCAAGTTCACCGAGTACCTCCAGACCCCTGTGGGACGGCTGAGCACTTCGAGGCCCATTGGTTGAACCCCCCCACCCGCGGAGGCCCTCTGTGCGTGCCGCGCGATGGGCTACACACTGGACGTCCCGCGAGGAGCGCTACATTTCCAGAGCCCTCGAACAGCCTCAGGACAGCATTTCGGGTGAGTCCGACTTTGTCATGGCCCTTGTGTGAGCTGCCGTGGGAAAGCACTGTGCTTTGAATACTTCGAGGACCTCGTACCTGAAGTCACTCTGCCCGAGGAGAAAGTCAGCATCTTACCACGCCGTGTCGCTAACGGCAGGCCCAGCACGAACACAGGCCTGGAAGTAAGGCCCCGAGTGGCGGTGCAGAAGCGGAGGCGTGCAGCAGTTTCCATGAGGCGGAGGCCTCGGCTCTGGGCACCTTCAACGGCAGCAGGGTTTTCTGGACACCTAGGAGGCTGGCGCGGGCCCCCTGTTCCCGGCAGGAACACTGAGTACCGCCAGGCCCACCTGGGTCTGCTAAGCAACATCCAGGCCCGTAGCCCTTTAGAGCCCCTCTGTGTATGCCGATCGTAGGGAAACGCGCTGCACTCCCCTTGGGAGCAGCGTAAGGTACTCAGCACTCGCACACGTTCACGGACACCGTTCTGGCACGTCCCACATGGCGTCGAAGTCTTATGCATTACCCTAGGCTGAGCTGAACTCAGAGAAACCCTCGGCTTCGCAGTCCACCTAGGACCTCCTGCCTGAAGTCACCGTGCCTCCCAGAGAGAGTCGGCTTGCGTTCTTACTGCCATGTACGTCCCCTTCCTCCTGTGGCACTGCAGGCTTTGAATAGCCACAGGCCCAGAGGAGCAGCTACGGCGTTCCTTGGTTGAGGCGGTTCGCTTGATGCAGAACACCCTACTTCGAGAAGTTGATTCAGGGAAGGAAACTCAGGGTGACGTGTGTCTCTTTGGGCTTGTGAGAAACCACGGGGATGTCTGCTGAGTGCGCCCACGGAAACGGGGGCCTGCTGCAAGTAGCCTTGCTTTCCCGTTTGGAAGGCTGCGTTCATGCTGCCTTGAAGCTACCTGACATTCCCTGCTCTCGACAGGCCTGTTAGCCCTGTCAGAGTGCTTCAGGGAACGTTATGAGTCTGCTCTGTCTAAACCAGGTGCTTCCATGGCCGCGGCTCTGGTCCGCCTGCCAAGCTCTAGAGCTAGAGGGAACCTCAACGTGACAAGTTGCCTCCAGCGTAGGCCCCTAGTAGCCGTGCAGAAAGGGAGGCAGGCAGCTGTCTCCATGAGTTCTCAGTCGCTTAGAGGCTTTATTTTAAAGGAAGTAGTACACTTTGGAGGACTCCTAGGTCCCTCGGGTATGCATCACTTTCCCTCCAAGTTCACCGAGTACCTCCAGACCCCTGTGGGACGGCTGAGCACTTCGAGGCCCATTGGTTGAACCCCCCCACCCGCGGAGGCCCTCTGTGCGTGCCGCGCGATGGGCTACACACTGGACGTCCCGCGAGGAGCGCTACATTTCCAGAGCCCTCGAACAGCCTCAGGACAGCATTTCGGGTGAGTCCGACTTTGTCATGGCCCTTGTGTGAGCTGCCGTGGGAAAGCACTGTGCTTTGAATACTTCGAGGACCTCGTACCTGAAGTCACTCTGCCCGAGGAGAAAGTCAGCATCTTACCACGCCGTGTCGCTAACGGCACGCCCAGCACGAACACAGGCCTGGAAGTAAGGCCCCGAGTGGCGGTGCAGAAGCGGAGGCGTGCAGCAGTTTCCATGAGGCGGAGGCCTCGGCTCTGGGCACCTTCAACGGCAGCAGGGTTTTCTGGACACCTAGGAGGCTGGCGCGGGCCCCCTGTTCCCGGCAGGAACACTGAGTACCGCCAGGCCCACCTGGGTCTGCTAAGCAACATCCAGGCCCGTAGCCCTTTAGAGCCCCTCTGTGTATGCCGATCGTAGGGAAACGCGCTGCACTCCCCTTGGGAGCAGCGTAAGGTACTCAGCACTCGCACACGTTCACGGACACCGTTCTGGCACGTCCCACATGGCGTCGAAGTCTTATGCATTACCCTAGGCTGAGCTGAACTCAGAGAAACCCTCGGCTTCGCAGTCCACCTAGGACCTCCTGCCTGAAGTCACCGTGCCTCCCAGAGAGAGTCGGCTTGCGTTCTTACTGCCATGTACGTCCCCTTCCTCCTGTGGCACTGCAGGCTTTGAATAGCCACAGGCCCAGAGGAGCAGCTACGGCGTTCCTTGGTTGAGGCGGTTCGCTTGATGCAGAACACCCTACTTCGAGAAGTTGATTCAGGGAAGGAAACTCAGGGTGACGTGTGTCTCTTTGGGCTTGTGAGAAACCACGGGGATGTCTGCTGAGTGCGCCCACGGAAACGGGGGCCTGCTGCAAGTAGCCTTGCTTTCCCGTTTGGAAGGCTGCGTTCATGCTGCCTTGAAGCTACCTGACATTCCCTGCTCTCGACAGGCCTGTTAGCCCTGTCAGAGTGCTTCGGGGAACGTTATGAGTCTGCTCTGTCTAAACCAGGTGCTTCCATGGCCGCAGCTCTTGTCCGCCTGCCAAGCTCTAGAGCTAGAGGGAACCTCAACGTGACAAGTTGCCTCCAGCGTAGGCCCCTAGTAGCCGTGCAGAAAGGGAGGCAGGCAGCTGTCTCCATGAGTTCTCAGTCGCTTAGAGGCTTTATTTTAAAGGAAGTAGTACACTTTGGAGGACTCCTAGGCCCCTCGGGTATGCACCACTTTCCCTCCAAGTTCACCGAGTACCTCCAGACCTCTGTGGGGCGGCTGAGCAACTTCGAGGCCCATTGGTTGACCACACCCACCACCCCCGGAGGCCCTCTGTGCGTGCCGCGCGATGGGCTACACACTGGACGTCCCGCGAGGAGCGCTACATTTCCAGAGCCCTCGAACAGCCTCAGGACAGCATTTCGGGTGAGTCCGACTTTGTCATGGCCCTTGTGTGAGCTGCCGTGGGAAAACACTGTGCTTTGAATACTTCGAGGACCTCGTACCTGAAGTCACTCTGCCCGAGGAGAAAGTCAGCATCTTACCACGCCGTGTCGCTAACGGCACGCCCAGCACGAACACAGGCCTGGAAGTAAGGCCCCGAGTGGCGGTGCAGAAGCGGAGGCGTGCAGCAGTTTCCATGAGGCGGTGGCCTCGGCTCTGGGCACCTTCAACGGCAGCAGGGTTTCCTGGACACCTAGGAGGCTGGCGCGGGCCCCCTGTTCCCGGCAGGAACACTGAGTACCGCCAGGCCCACCTGGGTCTGCTAAGAAACATCCAGGCCCGTAGCCCTTTAGAGCCCCTCTGTGTATGCCGATCGTAGGGAAACGCGCTGCACTCCCCTTGGGAGCAGCGTAAGGTACTCAGCACTCGCACACGTTCACGGACACCGTTCTGGCACGTCCCACATGGCGTCGAAGTCTTACGCATTACCCTAGGCTGAGCTGAACTCAGAGAAACCCTCGGCTTCGCAGTCCACCTAGGACCTCCTGCCTGAAGTCACCGTGCCTCCCAGAGAGAGTCGGCTTGCGTTCTTACTGCCATGTACGTCCCCTTCCTCCTGTGGCACTGCAGGCTTTGAATAGCCACAGGCCCAGAGGAGCAGCTACGGCGTTCCTTGGTTGAGGCAGTTCGCTTGATGCAGAACACCCTACTTCGAGAAGTTGATTCAGGGAAGGAAACTCAGGGTGACCTGTGTCTCTTTGGGCTTGTTAGAAACCACGGGGATGTCTGCTGAGTGCGCCCACGGAAACGGGGGCCTGCTGCAAGTAGCCTTGCTTTCCCGTTTGGAAGGCTGCGTTCATGCTGCCTTGAAGCTACCTGACATTCCCTGCTCTCGACAGGCCTGTTAGCCCTGTCAGAGTGCTTCGGGGAACGTTATGAGTCTGCTCTGTCTAAACCAGGTGCTTCCATGGCCGCGGCTCTGGTCCGCCTGCCAAGCTCTAGAGCTAGAGGGAACCTCAACGTGACAAGTTGCCTCCAGCGTAGGCCCCTAGTAGCCGTGCAGAAAGGGAGGCAGGCAGCTGTCTCCATGAGTTCTCAGTCGCTTAGAGGCTTTATTTTAAAGGAAGTAGTACACTTTGGAGGACTCCTAGGCCCCTCGGGTATGCATCACTTTCCCTCCAAGTTCACCGAGTACCTCCAGACCCCTGTGGGGCGGCTGAGCACTTCGAGGCCCATTGGTTGAACCCCCCCACCCGCGGAGGCCCTCTGTGCGTGCCGCGCGATGGGCTACACACTGGACGTCCCGCGAGGAGCGGTACATTTCCAGAGCCCTCGAACAGCCTCAGGACAGCATTTCGGGTGAGTCCGACTTTGTCATGGCCCTTGTGTGAGCTGCCGTGGGAAAGCACTGTGCTTTGAATACTTCGAGGACCTCGTACCTGAAGTCACTCTGCCCGAGGAGAAAGTCAGCATCTTACCACGCCGTGTCGCTAATGGCACGCCCAGCACGAACACAGGCCTGGAAGTAAGGCCCCGAGTGGCGGTGCAGAAGCGGAGGCGTGCAGCAGTTTCCATGAGGCGGTGGCCTCGGCTCTGGGCACCTTCAACGGCAGCAGGGATTCCTGGACACGTAGGAGGCTGGCGCGGGCCCCCTGTTCCCGGCAGGAACACTGAGTACTGCCAGGCCCACCTGGGTCTGCTAAGCAACATCCAGGCCCGTAGCCCTTTAGAGCCCCTCTGTGTATGCCGATCGTAGGGAAACGCGCTGCACTCCCCTTGGGAGCAGCGTTAGGTACGCAGCACTCGCACACGTTCACGGACACCGTTCTGGCACGTCCCACATGGCGTCGAAGTCTTACGCATTACCCTAGGCTGAGCTGAACTCAGAGAAACCCTCGGCTTCGCAGTCCACCTAGGACCTCCTGCCTGAAGTCACCGTGCCTCCCACAGAGAGTCGGCTTGCGTTCTTACTGCCATGTACGTCCCCTTCCTCCTGTGGCACTGCAGGCTTTGAATAGCCACAGGCCCAGAGGAGCAGCTACGGCGTTCCTTTGTTGAGGCGGTTCGCTTGATGCAGAACACCCTACTTCGAGAAGTTGATTCAGGGAAGGAAACTCAGGGTGACCTGTGTCTCTTTGGGCTTGTGAGAAACCACGGGGATGTCTGCTGAGTGCGCCCACGGAAACGGGGGCCTGCTGCAAGTAGCCTTGCTTTCCCGTTTGGAAGGCTGCGTTCATGCTGCCTTGAAGCTACCTGACATTCCCTGCTCTCGACAGGCCTGTTAGCCCTGTCAGAGTGCTTCGGGGAACGTTATGAGTCTGCTCTGTCTAAACCAGGTGCTTCCATGGCCGCGGCTCTGGTCCGCCTGCCAAGCTCTAGAGCTAGAGGGAACCTCAACGTGACAAGTTGCCTCCAGCGTAGGCCCCTAGTAGCCGTGCAGAAAGGGAGGCAGGCAGCTGTCTCCATGAGTTCTCAGTCGCTTAGAGGCTTTATTTTAAAGGAAGTAGTACACTTTGGAGGACTCCTAGGTCCCTCGGGTATGCATCACTTTCCCTCCAAGTTCACCGAGTACCTCCAGACCCCTGTGGGGCGGCTGAGCACTTCGAGGCCCATTGGTTGAACCCCCCCACCCGCGGAGGCCCTCTGTGCGTGCCGCGCGATGGGCTACACACTGGACGTCCCGCGAGGAGCGCTACATTTCCAGAGCCCTCGAACAGCCTCAGGACAGCATTTCGGGTGAGTCCGACTTTGTCATGGCCCTTGTGTGAGCTGCCGTGGGAAAGCACTGTGCTTTGAATACTTCGAGGACCTCGTACCTGAAGTCACTCTGCCCGAGGAGAAAGTCAGCATCTTACCACGCCGTGTCGCTAACGGCAGGCCCAGCACGAACACAGGCCTGGAAGTAAGGCCCCGAGTGGCGGTGCAGAAGCGGAGGCGTGCAGCAGTTTCCATGAGGCGGAGGCCTCGGCTCTGGGCACCTTCAACGGCAGCAGGGTTTTCTGGACACCTAGGAGGCTGGCGCGGGCCCCCTGTTCCCGGCAGGAACACTGAGTACCGCCAGGCCCACCTGGGTCTGCTAAGCAACATCCAGGCCCGTAGCCCTTTAGAGCCCCTCTGTGTATGCCGATCGTAGGGAAACGCGCTGCACTCCCCTTGGGAGCAGCGTAAGGTACTCAGCACTCGCACACGTTCACGGACACCGTTCTGGCACGTCCCACATGGCGTCGAAGTCTTATGCATTACCCTAGGCTGAGCTGAACTCAGAGAAACCCTCGGCTTCGCAGTCCACCTAGGACCTCCTGCCTGAAGTCACCGTGCCTCCCAGAGAGAGTCGGCTTGCGTTCTTACTGCCATGTACGTCCCCTTCCTCCTGTGGCACTGCAGGCTTTGAATAGCCACAGGCCCAGAGGAGCAGCTACGGCGTTCCTTGGTTGAGGCGGTTCGCTTGATGCAGAACACCCTACTTCGAGAAGTTGATTCAGGGAAGGAAACTCAGGGTGACGTGTGTCTCTTTGGGCTTGTGAGAAACCACGGGGATGTCTGCTGAGTGCGCCCACGGAAACGGGGGCCTGCTGCAAGTAGCCTTGCTTTCCCATTTGGAAGGCTGCGTTCATGCTGCCTTGAAGCTACCTGACATTCCCTGCTCTCGACAGGCCTGTTAGCCCTGTCAGAGTGCTTCGGGGAACGTTATGAGTCTGCTCTGTCTAAACCAGGTGCTTCCATGGCCGCAGCTCTTGTCCGCCTGCCAAGCTCTAGAGCTAGAGGGAACCTCAACGTGACAAGTTGCCTCCAGCGTAGGCCCCTAGTAGCCGTGCAGAAAGGGAGGCAGGCAGCTGTCTCCATGAGTTCTCAGTCGCTTAGAGGCTTTATTTTAAAGGAAGTAGTACACTTTGGAGGACTCCTAGGCCCCTCGGGTATGCACCACTTTCCCTCCAAGTTCACCGAGTACCTCCAGACCTCTGTGGGGCGGCTGAGCAACTTCGAGGCCCATTGGTTGACCACACCCACCACCCCCGGAGGCCCTCTGTGCGTGCCGCGCGATGGGCTACACACTGGACGTCCCGCGAGGAGCGCTACATTTCCAGAGCCCTCGAACAGCCTCAGGACAGCATTTCGGGTGAGTCCGACTTTGTCATGGCCCTTGTGTGAGCTGCCGTGGGAAAACACTGTGCTTTGAATACTTCGAGGACCTCGTACCTGAAGTCACTCTGCCCGAGGAGAAAGTCAGCATCTTACCACGCCGTGTCGCTAACGGCACGCCCAGCACGAACACAGGCCTGGAAGTAAGGCCCCGAGTGGCGGTGCAGAAGCGGAGGCGTGCATCAGTTTCCATGAGGCGGTGGCCTCGGCTCTGGGCACCTTCAACGGCAGCAGGGTTTTCTGGACACCTAGGAGGCTGGCGCGGGCCCCCTGTTCCCGGCAGGAACACTGAGTACCGCCAGGCCCACCTGGGTCTGCTAAGAAACATCCAGGCCCGTAGCCCTTTAGAGCCCCTCTGTGTATGCCGATCGTAGGGAAACGCGCTGCACTCCCCTTGGGAGCAGCGTAAGGTACTCAGCACTCGCACACGTTCACGGACACCGTTCTGGCACGTCCCACATGGCGTCGAAGTCTTACACATTACCCTAGGCTGAGCTGAACTCAGAGAAACCCTCGGCTTCGCAGTCCACCTAGGACCTCCTGCCTGAAGTCACCGTGCCTCCCAGAGAGAGTCGGCTTGCGTTCTTACTGCCATGTACGTCCCCTTCCTCCTGTGGCACTGCAGGCTTTGAATAGCCACAGGCCCAGAGGAGCAGCTACGGCGTTCCTTGGTTGAGGCAGTTCGCTTGATGCAGAACACCCTACTTCGAGAAGTTGATTCAGGGAAGGAAACTCAGGGTGACCTGTGTCTCTTTGGGCTTGTTAGAAACCACGGGGATGTCTGCTGAGTGCGCCCACGGAAACGGGGGCCTGCTGCAAGTAGCCTTGCTTTCCCGTTTGGAAGGCTGCGTTCATGCTGCCTTGAAGCTACCTGACATTCCCTGCTCTCGACAGGCCTGTTAGCCCTGTCAGAGTGCTTCGGAGAACGATATGAGTCTGCTCTGTCTAAACCAGGTGCTTCCTTGGCCGCGGCTCTGGTCCGCCTGCGAAGCTCTAGAGCTAGAGGGAACCTCAACGTGACAAGTTGCCTCCAGCGTAGGCCCCTAGTAGCCGTGCAGAAAGGGAGGCAGGCAGCTGTCTCCATGAGTTCTCAGTCGCTTAGAGGCTTTATTTTAAAGGAAGTAGTACACTTTGGAGGACTCCTAGGCCTCTCGGGTATGCATCACTTTCCCTCCAAGTTCACCGAGTACCTCCAGACCCCTGTGGGGCGGCTGAGCACTTCGAGGCCCATTGGTTGAACCCCCCCACCCGCGGAGGCCCTCTGTGCGTGCCGCGCGATGGGCTACACACTGGACGTCCCGCGAGGAGCGCTACATTTCCAGAGCCCTCGAACAGCCTCAGGACGGCATTTCGGGTGAGTCCGACTTTGTCATGGCCCTTGTGTGAGCTGCCGTGGGAAAGCACTGTGCTTTGAATACTTCGAGGACCTCGTACCTGAAGTCACTCTGCCCGAGGAGAAAGTCAGCATCTTACCACGCCGTGTCGCTAACGGCAGGCCCAGCACGAACACAGGCCTGGAAGTAAGGCCCCGAGTGGCGGTGCAGAAGCGGAGGCGTGCAGCAGTTTCCATGAGGCGGTGGCCTCGGCTCTGGGCACCTTCAACGGCAGCAGGGTTTTCTGGACACCTAGGAGGCTGGTGCGGGCCCCCTGTTCCCGGCAGGAACACTGAGTACCGCCAGGCCCACCTGGGTCTGCTAAGCAACATCCAGGCCCGTAGCCCTTTAGAGCCCCTCTGTGTATGCCGATCGTAGGGAAACGCGCTGCACTCCCCTTGGGAGCAGCGTAAGGTACTCAGCACTCGCACACGTTAAAGGACATCGTTCTGGCACGTCCCACATGGCGTCGAAGTCTTACGCATTACCCTAGGCTGAGCTGAACTCAGAGAAACCCTCTGCTTCGCAGTCCACCTAGGACCTCCTGCCTGAAGTCACCGTGCCTCCCAGAGAGAGTCGGCTTGCGTTCTTACTGCCATGTACGTCCCCTTCCTCCTGTGGCACTGCAGGCTTTGAATAGCCACAGGCCCAGAGGAGCAGCTACGGCGTTCCTTTGTTGAGGCAGTTCGCTTGATGCAGAACACCCTACTTCGAGAAGTTGATTCAGGGAAGGAAACTCAGGGTGACGTGTGTCTCTTTGGGCTTGTGAGAAACCACGGGGATGTCTGCTGAGTGCGCCCACGGAAACGGGGGCCTGCTGCAAGTAGCCTTGCTTTCCCGTTTGGAAGGCTGCGTTCATGCTGCCTTGAAGCTACCTGACATTCCCTGCTCTCGACAGGCCTGTTAGCCCTGTCAGAGTGCTTCGGGGAACGTTATGAGTCTGCTCTGTCTAAACCAGGTGCTTCCATGGCCGCAGCTCTTGTCCGCCTGCCAAGCTCTAGAGCTAGAGGGAACCTCAACGTGACAAGTTGCCTCCAGCGTAGGCCCCTAGTAGCCGTGCAGAAAGGGAGGCAGGCAGCTGTCTCCATGAGTTCTCAGTCGCTTAGAGGCTTTATTTTAAAGGAAGTAGTACACTTTGGAGGACTCCTAGGCCCCTCGGGTATGCATCACTTTCCCTCCAAGTTCACCGAGTACCTCCAGACCCCTGTGGGGCGGCTGAGCACTTCGAGGCCCATTGGTTGAACCCCCCCACCCGCGGAGGCCCTCTGTGCGTGCCGCGCGATGGGCTACACACTGGACGTCCCGCGAGGAGCGCTACATTTCCAGAGCCCTCGAACAGCCTCAGGACAGCATTTCGGGTGAGTCCGACTTTGTCATGGCCCTTGTGTGAGCTGCCGTGGGAAAGCACTGTGCTTTGAATACTTCGAGGACCTCGTACCTGAAGTCACTCTGCCCGAGGAGAAAGTCAGCATCTTACCACGCCGTGTCGCTAACGGCAGGCCCAGCACGAACACAGGCCTGGAAGTAAGGCCCCGAGTGGCGGTGCAGAAGCGGAGGCGTGCAGCAGTTTCCATGAGGCGGAGGCCTCGGCTCTGGGCACCTTCAACGGCAGCAGGGTTTTCTGGACACCTAGGAGGCTGGCGCGGGCCCCCTGTTCCCGGCAGGAACACTGAGTACCGCCAGGCCCACCTGGGTCTGCTAAGCAACATCCAGGCCCGTAGCCCTTTAGAGCCCCTCTGTGTATGCCGATCGTAGGGAAACGCGCTGCACTCCCCTTGGGAGCAGCGTAAGGTACTCAGCACTCGCACACGTTCACGGACACCGTTCTGGCACGTCCCACATGGCGTCGAAGTCTTACGCATTACCCTAGGCTGAGCTGAACTCAGAGAAACCCTCTGCTTCGCAGTCCACCTAGGACCTCCTGCCTGAAGTCACCGTGCCTCCCAGAGAGAGTCGGCTTGCGTTCTTACTGCCATGTACGTCCCCTTCCTCCTGTGGCACTGCAGGCTTTGAATAGCCACAGGCCCAGAGGAGCAGCTACGGCGTTCCTTGGTTGAGGCGGTTCGCTTGATGCAGAACACCCTACTTCGAGAAGTTGATTCAGGGAAGGAAACTCAGGGTGACGTGTGTCTCTTTGGGCTTGTGAGAAACCACGGGGATGTCTGCTGAGTGCGCCCACGGAAACGGGGGCCTGCTGCAAGTAGCCTTGCTTTCCCGTTTGGAAGGCTGCGTTCATGCTGCCTTGAAGCTACCTGACATTCCCTGCTCTCGACAGGCCTGTTAGCCCTGTCAGAGTGCTTCGGGGAACGTTATGAGTCTGCTCTGTCTAAACCAGGTGCTTCCATGGCCGCGGCTCTGGTCCGCCTGCCAAGCTCTAGAGCTAGAGGGAACCTCAACGTGACAAGTTGCCTCCAGCGTAGGCCCCTAGTAGCCGTGCAGAAAGGGAGGCAGGCAGCTGTCTCCATGAGTTCTCAGTCGCTTAGAGGCTTTATTTTAAAGGAAGTAGTACACTTTCGAGGACTCCTAGGCCCCTCGGGTATGCATCACTTTCCCTCCAAGTTCACCGAGTACCTCCAGACCCCTGTGGGGCGGCTGAGCACTTCGAGGCCCATTGGTTGAACCCCCCCACCCGCGGAGGCCCTCTGTGCGTGCCGCGCGATGGGCTACACACTGTACGTCCCGCGAGGAGCGGTACATTTCCAGAGCCCTCGAACAGCCTCAGGACAGCATTTCGGGTGAGTCCGACTTTGTCATGGCCCTTGTGTGAGCTGCCGTGGGAAAGCACTGTGCTTTGAATACTTCGAGGACCTCGTACCTGAAGTCACTCTGCCCGAGGAGAAAGTCAGCATCTTACCACGCCGTGTCGCTAACGGCACGCCCAGCACGAACACAGGCCTGGAAGTAAGGCCCCGAGTGGCGGTGCAGAAGCGGAGGCGTGCAGCAGTTTCCATGAGGCGGTGGCCTCGGCTCTGGGCACCTTCAACGGCAGCAGGGTTTCCTGGACACC
Source organism: Pseudorca crassidens (assembly GCF_039906515.1). Taxonomy (NCBI): domain Eukaryota; kingdom Metazoa; phylum Chordata; class Mammalia; order Artiodactyla; family Delphinidae; genus Pseudorca; species Pseudorca crassidens. The sequence goes on along the minus strand of NC_090306.1, from coordinate 30,188,702 downwards.
TAGGAGTCTGGTGCGGGCCCCCTGTTCCTGGCAGGAACACTGAGTACCGCCAGGCCCACCTGGGTCTGCTAAGCAACATCCAGGCCCGTAGCCCTTTAGAGCCCCTCTGTGTATGCCGATCGTAGGGAAACGCGCTGCACTCCCCTTGGGAGCAGCGTAAGGTACTCAGCACTCGCACACGTTCACGGACACCGTTCTGGCACGTCCCACATGGCGTCGAAGTCTTACGCATTACCCTAGGCTGAGCTGAACTCAGAGAAACCCTCGGCTTTGCAGTCCACCTAGGACCTCCTGCCTGAAGTCACCGTGCCTCCCAGAGAGAGTCGGCTTGCGTTCTTACTGCCATGTACGTCCCCTTCCTCCTGTGGCACTGCAGGCTTTGAATAGCCACAGGCCCAGAGGAGCAGCTACGGCGTTCCTTGGTTGAGGCGGTTCGCTTGATGCAGAACACCCTACTTCGAGAAGTTGATTCAGGGAAGGAAACTCAGGGTGACCTGTGTCTCTTTGGGCTTGTTAGAAACCACGGGGATGTCTGCTGAGTGCGCCCACGGAAACGGGGGCCTGCTGCAAGTAGCCTTGCTTTCCCGTTTGGAAGGCTGCGTTCATGCTGCCTTGAAGCTACCTGACATTCCCTGCTCTCGACAGGCCTGTTATCCCTGTCAGAGTGCTTCAGGGAACGTTATGAGTCTGCTCTGTCTAAACCAGGTGCTTCCATGGCCGCGGCTCTGGTCCGCCTGCCAAGCTCTAGAGCTAGAGGGAACCTCAACGTGACAAGTTGCCTCCAGCGTAGGCCCCTAGTAGCCGTGCAGAAAGGGAGGCAGGCAGCTGTCTCCATGAGTTCTCAGTCGCTTAGAGGCTTTATTTTAAAGGAAGTAGTACACTTTGGAGGACTCCTAGGCCCCTCGGGTATGCATCACTTTCCCTCCAAGTTCACCGAGTACCTCCAGACCCCTGTGGGGCGGCTGAGCACTTCGAGGCCCATTGGTTGAACCCCCCCACCCGCGGAGGCCCTCTGTGCTTGCCGCGCGATGGGCTACACACTGGACGTCCCGCGAGGAGCGCTACATTTCCAGAGCCCTCGAACAGCCTCAGGACAGCATTTCGGGTGAGTCCGACTTTGTCATGGCCCTTGTGTGAGCTGCCGTGGGAAAGCACTGTGCTTTGAATACTTCGAGGACCTCGTACCTGAAGTCACTCTGCCCGAGGAGAAAGTCAGCATCTTACCATGCCGTGTCGCTAACGGCAGGCCCAGCACGAACACAGGCCTGGAAGTAAGGCCCCGAGTGGCGGTGCAGAAGCGGAGGCGTGCAGCAGTTTCCATGAGGCGGAGGCCTCGGCTCTGGGCACCTTCAATGGCAGCAGGGTTTTCTGGACACCTAGGAGGCTGGCGCGGGCCCCCTGTTCCCGGCAGAAACACTGAGTACCGCCAGGCCCACCTGGGTCTGCTAAGCAACATCCAGGCCCGTAGCCCTTTAGAGCCCCTCTGTGTATGCCGATCGTAGGGAAACGCGCTGCACTCCCCTTGGGAGCAGCGTAAGGTACTCAGCACTCGCACACGTTCACGGACACCGTTCTGGCACGTCCCACATGGCGTCGAAGTCTTACGCATTACCCTAGGCTGAGCTGAACTCAGAGAAACCCTCTGCTTCGCAGTCCACCTAGGACCTCCTGCCTGAAGTCACCGTGCCTCCCAGAGAGAGTCGGCTTGCGTTCTTACTGCCATGTACGTCCCCTTCCTCCTGTGGCACTGCAGGCTTTGAATAGCCACAGGCCCAGAGGAGCAGCTACGGCGTTCCTTGGTTGAAGCAGTTCGCATGATGCAGAACACCCTACTTCGAGAAGTTGATTCAGGGAAGGAAACTCAGGGTGACCTGTGTCTCTTTGGGCTTGTTAGAAACCACGGGGATGTCTGCTAAGTGAGCCCACGGAAACGGGGGCCTGCTGCAAGTAGCCTTGCTTTCCCGTTTGGAAGGCTGCGTTCATGCTGCCTTGAAGCTACCTGACATTCCCTGCTCTCGACAGGCCTGTTAGCCCTGTCAGAGTGCTTCAGGGAACGTTATGAGTCTGCTCTGTCTAAACCAGGTGCTTCCATGGCCGCGGCTCTGGTCCGCCTGCCAAGCTCTAGAGCTAGAGGGAACCTCAACGTGACAAGTTGCCTCCAGCGTAGGCCCCTAGTAGCCGTGCAGAAAGGGAGGCAGGCAGCTGTCTCCATGAGTTCTCAGTAGCTTAGAGGCTTTATTTTAAAGGAAGTAGTACACTTTGGAGGACTCCTAGGCCTCTCGGGTATGCACCACTTTCCCTCCAAGTTCACCGAGTACCTCCAGACCCCTGTGGGGCGGCTGAGCAACTTCGAGGCCTATTGGTTGACCACACCCACCACCCCCGGAGGCCCTCTGTGCGTGCTGCGCGATGGGCTACACACTGGACGTCCCGCGAGGAGCGCTACATTACCAGAGCCCTCGAACAGCCTCAGGACAGCATTTCGGGTGAGTCCGACTTTGTCATGGCCCTTGTGTGAGCTGCCGTGGGAAAGCACTGTGCTTTGAATACTTCGAGGACCTCGTACCTGAAGTCACTCTGCCCGAGGAGAAAGTCAGCATCTTACCATGCCGTGTCGCTAACGGCACGCCCAGCACGAACACAGGCCTGGAAGTAAGGCCCCGAGTGGCGGTGCAGAAGCGGAGGCGTGCAGCAGTTTCCATGAGGCGGAGCCCTCGGCTCTGGGCACCTTCAACGGCAGCAGGGTTTTCTGGACACCTAGGAGGCTGGCGCGGGCCCCCTGTTCCAGGCAGGAACACTGAGTACCACCAGGCCCACCTGGGTCTGCTAAGCAACATCCAGGCCCGTAGCCCTCTAGAGCCCCTCTGTGTATGCCGATCGTAGGGAAACGCGCTGCACTCCCCTTGGGAACAGCGTAAGATACTCAGAACTCGCACACGTTCACGGACACCGTTCTGGCACGTCCCACATGGCGTCGAAGTCTTACGCATTACCCTAGGCTGAGCTGAACTCAGAGAAACCCTCGGCTTCGCAGTCCACCTAGGACCTCCTTCCTGAAGTAGCGAGCCTCCAAGAGAGAGTCGGCTTGTGTTCTTACTGCCATGTACGTCCCCTTCCTCCTGTGGCACTGCAGGCTTTGAATAGCCACAGGCCCAGAGGAGCAGCTACGGCGTTCCTTGGTTGAGGCAGTTCGTTTGACGCAGAACACCCTACTTCGAGAAGTTGATTCAGGGAAGGAAACTCAGGGTGACCTGTGTCTCTTTGGGCTTGTGAGAAACCACGGGGATGTCTGCTGAGTGCGCCCACGGAAACGGGGGCCTGCTGCAAGTAGCCTTGCTTTCCCATTTGGAGGCTGCGTTCATGCTGCCTTGAAGCTACCTGACATTCCCTGCTCTCGACAGGCCTGTTAGCCCTGTCAGAGTGCTTCGGGGAACGTTATGAGTCTGCTCTGTCTAAACCAGGTGCTTCCATGGCCGCGGCTCTGGTCCGCCTGCCAAGCTCTAGAGCTAGAGGGAACCTCAACGTGACAAGTTGCCTCCAGCGTAGGCCCCTAGTAGCCGTGCAGAAAGGGAGGCAGGCAGCTGTCTCCATGAGTTCTCAGTCGCTTAGAGGCTTTATTTTAAAGGAAGTAGTACACTTTCGAGGACTCCTAGGCCCCTCGGGTATGCATCACTTTCCCTCCAAGTTCACCGAGTACCTCCAGACCCCTGTGGGGCGGCTGAGCACTTCGAGGCCCATTGGTTGAACCCCCCCACCCGCGGAGGCCCTCTGTGCGTGCCGCTCGATGGGCTACACACTGTACGTCCCGCGAGGAGCGGTACATTTCCAGAGCCCTCGAACAGCCTCAGGACAGCATTTCGGGTGAGTCCGACTTTGTCATGGCCCTTGTGTGAGCTGCCGTGGGAAAGCACTGTGCTTTGAATACTTCGAGGACCTCGTACCTGAAGTCACTCTGCCCGAGGAGAAAGTCAGCATCTTACCACGCCGTGTCGCTAACGGCACGCCCAGCACGAACACAGGCCTGGAAGTAAGGCCCCGAGTGGCGGTGCAGAAGCGGAGGCGTGCAGCAGTTTCCATGAGGCGGTGGCCTCGGCTCTGGGCACCTTCAACGGCAGCAGGGTTTCCTGGACACCTAGGAGGCTGGTGCGGGCCCCCTGTTCCTGGCAGGAACACTGAGTACCGCCAGGCCCACCTGGGTCTGCTAAGCAACATCCAGGCCCGTAGCCCTTTAGAGCCCCTCTGTGTATGCCGATCGTAGGGAAACGCGCTGCACTCCCCTTGGGAGCAGCTTAAGGTACTCAGCACTCGCACACGTTCACGGACACCGTTCTGGCACGTCCCACATGGCGTCGAAGTCTTACGCATTACCCTAGGCTGAGCTGAACTCAGAGAAACCCTCGGCTTCGCAGTCCACCTAGGACCTCCTGCCTGAAGTCACCGTGCCTCCCAGAGAGAGTCGGCTTGCGTTCCTACTGCCATGTACGTCCCCTTCCTCCTGTGGCACTGCAGGCTTTGAATAGCCACAGGCCCAGAGGAGCAGCTACGGCGTTCCTTGGTTGAGGCGGTTCGCTTGATGCAGAACACCCTACTTCGAGAAGTTGATTCAGGGAAGGAAACTCAGGGTGACCTGTGTCTCTTTGGGCTTGTTAGAAACCACGGGGATGTCTGCTGAGTGCGCCCACGGAAACGGGGGCCTGCTGCAAGTAGCCTTGCTTTCCCGTTTGGAAGGCTGCGTTCATGCTGCCTTGAAGCTACCTGACAATCCCTGCTCTCGACAGGCCTGTTAGCCCTGTCAGAGTGCTTCAGGGAACGTTATGAGTCTGCTCTGTCTAAACCAGGTGCTTCCATGGCCGCGGCTCTGGTCCGCCTGCCAAGCTCTAGAGCTAGAGGGAACCTCAACGTGACAAGTTGCCTCCAGCGTAGGCCCCTAGTAGCCGTGCAGAAAGGGAGGCAGGCAGCTGTCTCCATGAGTTCTCAGTCGCTTAGAGGCTTTATTTTAAAGGAAGTAGTACACTTTGGAGGACTCCTAGGCCCCTCGGGTATGCATCACTTTCCCTCCAAGTTCACCGAGTACCTCCAGACCCCTGTGGGGCGGCTGAGCACTTCGAGGCCCATTGGTTGAACCCCCCCACCCGCGGAGGCCCTCTGTGCTTGCCGCGCGATGGGCTACACACTGGACGTCCCGCGAGGAGCGCTACATTTCCAGAGCCCTCGAACAGCCTCAGGACAGCATTTCGGGTGAGTCCGACTTTGTCATGGCCCTTGTGTGAGCTGCCGTGGGAAAGCACTGTGCTTTGAATACTTCGAGGACCTCGTACCTGAAGTCACTCTGCCCGAGGAGAAAGTCAGCATCTTACCATGCCGTGTCGCTAACGGCAGGCCCAGCACGAACACAGGCCTGGAAGTAAGGCCCCGAGTGGCGGTGCAGAAGCGGAGGCGTGCAGCAGTTTCCATGAGGCGGAGGCCTCGGCTCTGGGCACCTTCAACGGCAGCAGGGTTTTCTGGACACCTAGGAGGCTGGCGCGGGCCCCCTGTTCCCGGCAGAAACACTGAGTACCGCCAGGCCCACCTGGGTCTGCTAAGCAACATCCAGGCCCGTAGCCCTTTAGAGCCCCTCTGTGTATGCCGATCGTAGGGAAACGCGCTGCACTCCCCTTGGGAGCAGCGTAAGGTACTCAGCACTCGCACACGTTCACGGACACCGTTCTGGCACGTCCCACATGGCGTCGAAGTCTTACGCATTACCCTAGGCTGAGCTGAACTCAGAGAAACCCTCTGCTTCGCAGTCCACCTAGGACCTCCTGCCTGAAGTCACCGTGCCTCCCAGAGAGAGTCGGCTTGCGTTCTTACTGCCATGTACGTCCCCTTCCTCCTGTGGCACTGCAGGCTTTGAATAGCCACAGGCCCAGAGGAGCAGCTACGGCGTTCCTTGGTTGAAGCAGTTCGCTTGATGCAGAACACCCTACTTCGAGAAGTTGATTCAGGGAAGGAAACTCAGGGTGACCTGTGTCTCTTTGGGCTTGTTAGAAACCACGGGGATGTCTGCTAAGTGAGCCCACGGAAACGGGGGCCTGCTGCAAGTAGCCTTGCTTTCCCGTTTGGAAGGCTGCGTTCATGCTGCCTTGAAGCTACCTGACATTCCCTGCTCTCGACAGGCCTGTTAGCCCTGTCAGAGTGCTTCAGGGAACGTTATGAGTCTGCTCTGTCTAAACCAGGTGCTTCCATGGCCGCGGCTCTGGTCCGCCTGCCAAGCTCTAGAGCTAGAGGGAACCTCAACGTGACAAGTTGCCTCCAGCGTAGGCCCCTAGTAGCCGTGCAGAAAGGGAGGCAGGCAGCTGTCTCCATGAGTTCTCAGTAGCTTAGAGGCTTTATTTTAAAGGAAGTAGTACACTTTGGAGGACTCCTAGGCCTCTCGGGTATGCACCACTTTCCCTCCAAGTTCACCGAGTACCTCCAGACCCCTGTGGGGCGGCTGAGCAACTTCGAGGCCTATTGGTTGACCACACCCACCACCCCCGGAGGCCCTCTGTGCGTGCCGCGCGATGGGCTACACACTGGACGTCCCGCGAGGAGCGCTACATTTCCAGAGCCCTCGAACAGCCTCAGGACAGCATTTCGGGTGAGTCCGACTTTGTCATGGCCCTTGTGTGAGCTGCCGTGGGAAAGCACTGTGCTTTGAATACTTCGAGGACCTCGTACCTGAAGTCACTCTGCCCGAGGAGAAAGTCAGCATCTTACCATGCCGTGTCGCTAACGGCACGCCCAGCACGAACACAGGCCTGGAAGTAAGGCCCCGAGTGGCGGTGCAGAAGCGGAGGCGTGCAGCAGTTTCCATGAGGCGGAGCCCTCGGCTCTGGGCACCTTCAACGGCAGCAGGGTTTTCTGGACACCTAGGAGGCTGGCGCGGGCCCCCTGTTCCAGGCAGGAACACTGAGTACCACCAGGCCCACCTGGGTCTGCTAAGCAACATCCAGGCCCGTAGCTCTCTAGAGCCCCTCTGTGTATGCCGATCGTAGGGAAACGCGCTGCACTCCCCTTGGGAACAGCGTAAGATACTCAGAACTCGCACACGTTCACGGACACCGTTCTGGCACGTCCCACATGGCGTCGAAGTCTTACGCATTACCCTAGGCTGAGCTGAACTCAGAGAAACCCTCGGCTTCGCAGTCCACCTAGGACCTCCTTCCTGAAGTAGCGAGCCTCCAAGAGAGAGTCGGCTTGTGTTCTTACTGCCATGTACGTCCCCTTCCTCCTGTGGCACTGCAGGCTTTGAATAGCCACAGGCCCAGAGGAGCAGCTACGGCGTTCCTTGGTTGAGACAGTTCGTTTGACGCAGAACACCCTACTTCGAGAAGTTGATTCAGGGAAGGAAACTCAGGGTGACCTGTGTCTCTTTGGGCTTGTGAGAAACCACGGGGATGTCTGCTGAGTGCGCCCACGGAAACGGGGGCCTGCTGCAAGTAGCCTTGCTTTCCCATTTGGAGGCTGCGTTCATGCTGCCTTGAAGCTACCTGACATTCCCTGCTCTCGACAGGCCTGTTAGCCCTGTCAGAGTGCTTCGGGGAACGTTATGAGTCTGCTCTGTCTAAACCAGGTGCTTCCATGGCCGCGGCTCTGGTCTGCCTGCCAAGCTCTAGAGCTAGAGGGAACCTCAACGTGACAAGTTGCCTCCAGCGTAGGCCCCTAGTAGCCGTGCAGAAAGGGAGGCAGGCAGCTGTCTCCATGAGTTCTCAGTAGCTTAGAGGCTTTATTTTAAAGGAAGTAGTACACTTTGGAGGACTCCTAGGCCTCTCGGGTATGCACCACTTTCCCTCCAAGTTCACCGAGTACCTCCAGATCCCTGTGGGGCGGCTGAGCAACTTCGAGGCCCATTGGTTGACCACACCCACCACCCCCGGAGGCCCTCTGTGCGTGCCGCGCGATGGGCTACACACTGGACGTCCCGCGAGGAGCGCTACATTTCCAGAGCCCTCGAACAGCCTCAGGACAGCATTTCGGGTGAGTCCGACTTTGTCATGGCCATTGTGTGAGCTGCCGTGGGAAAGCACTGTGCTTTGAATACTTCGAGGACCTCGTACCTGAAGTCACTCTGCCCGAGGAGAAAGTCAGCATCTTACCATGCCGTGTCGCTAACGGCAGGCCCAGCACGAACACAGGCCTGGAAGTAAGGCCCCGAGTGGCGGTGTAGAAGCGGAGGCGTGCAGCAGTTTCCATGAGGCAGAGGCCTCGGCTCTGGGCACCTTAACGGCAGCAGGGTTTTCTGGACACCTAGGAGGCTGGCGCGGGCCCCCTGTTCCCGGCAGGAACACTGAGTACCGCCAGGCCCACCTGGGTCTGCTAAGCAACATCCAGGCCCGTAGCCCTTTACAGCCCCTCTGTGTATGCCGATCGTTGGGAAACGCGCTGCACTCCCCTTGGGAGCAGCATAAGGTACTCAGCACTCGCACACGTTCACGGACACCGTTCTGGCACGTCCCACATGGCGTCGAAGTCTTACGCATTACCCTAGGCTGAGCTGAACTCAGAGAAACCCTCTGCTTCGCAGTCCACCTAGGACCTCCTTCCTGAAGTCACCGAGCCTCCCAGAGAGAGTCGGCTTGTGTTCTTACTGCCATGTACGTCCCCTTCCTCCTGTGGCACTGCAGGCTTTGAATAGCCACAGGCCCAGAGGAGCAGCTACGGCGTTCCTTGGTTGAGGCAGTTCGTTTGACGCAGAACACCCTACTTCGAGAAGTTGATTCAGGGAAGGAAACTCAGGGTGACCTGTGTCTCTTTGGGCTTGTGAGAAACCACGGGGATGTCTGCTGAGTGCGCCCACGGAAACGGGGGCCTGCTGTAAGTAGCCTTGCTTTCCCATTTGGAGGCTGCGTTCATGCTGCCTTGAAGCTACCTGATATTCCCTGCTCTCGACAGGCCTGTTAGCCCTGTCAGAGTGCTTCGGGGAACGTTATGAGTCTGCTCTGTCTAAACCAGGTGCTTCCATGGCCGCGGCTCTGGTCCGCCTGCCAAGCTCTAGAGCTAGAGGGAACCTCAACGTGACAAGTTGCCTCCAGCGTAGGCCCCTAGTAGCCGTGCAGAAAGGGAGGCAGGCAGCTGTCTCCATGAGTTCTCAGTCGCTTAGAGGCTTTATTTTAAAGGAAGTAGTACACTTTGGAGGACTCCTAGGCCTCTCGGGTATGCACCACTTTCCCTCCAAGTTCAACGAGTACCTCCAGACCCCTGTGGGGCGGCTGAGCAACTTCGAGGCCCATTGGTTGACCACACCCACCACCCCCGGAGGCCCTCTGTGCGTGCCGCGCGATGGGCTACACACTGGACGTCCCGCGAGGAGCGCTACATTTCCAGAGCCCTCGAGCAGCCTCAGGACAGCATTTCGGGTGAGTCCGACTTTGTCATGGCCCTTGTGTGAGCTGCCGTGGGAAAACACTGTGCTTTGAATACTTCGAGGACTTCGTACCTGAAGTCACTCTGCCCGAGGAGGAAGTCAGCATCTTACCATGCCGTGTCGCTAACAGCACGCCCAGCACGAACACAGGCCTGGAAGTAAGGCCCCGAGTGGCGGTGCAGAAGCGGAGGCGTGCAGCAGTTTCCATGAGGCGGTGGCCTCGGCTCTGGGCACCTTCAACGGCAGCAGGGTTTTCTGGACACCTAGGAGGCTGGCGCGGGCCCCCTGTTCCCGGCAGGAACACTGAGTACCGCCAGGCCCACCTGGGTCTGCTAAGCAACATCTAGGCCCGTAGCCCTTTAGAGCCCCTCTGTGTATGCCGATCGTAGGGAAACGCGCTGCACTCCCCTTGGGAGCAGCGTAAGGTACTCAGCACTCGCACACGTTCACGGACACCGTTCTGGCACGTCCCACATGGCGTCGAAGTCTTACGCATTACCCTAGGCTGAGCTGAACTCAGAGAAACCCTCGGCTTTGCAGTCCACCTAGGACCTCCTGCCTGAAGTCACCGTGCCTCCCAGAGAGAGTCGGCTTGCGTTCTTACTGCCATGTACGTCCCCTTCCTCCTGTGGCACTGCAGGCTTTGAATAGCCACAGGCCCAGAGGAGCAGCTACGGCGTTCCTTGGTTGAAGCAGTTCGCTTGATGCAGAACACCCTACTTCGAGAAGTTGATTCAGGGAAGGAAACTCAGGGTGACCTGTGTCTCTTTGGGCTTGTGAGAAACCACGGGGATGTCTGCTAAGTGAGCCCACGGAAACGGGGGCCTGCTGCAAGTAGCCTTGCTTTCCCGTTTGGAAGGCTGCGTTCATGCTGCCTTGAAGCTACCTGACATTCCCTGCTCTCGACAGGCCTGTTAGCCCTGTCAGAGTGCTTCAGGGAACGTTATGAGTCTGCTCTGTCTAAACCAGGTGCTTCCATGGCCGCGGCTCTGGTCCGCCTGCCAAGCTCTAGAGCTAGAGGGAACCTCAACGTGACAAGTTGCCTCCAGCGTAGGCCCCTAGTAGCCGTGCAGAAAGGGAGGCAGGCAGCTGTCTCCATGAGTTCTCAGTAGCTTAGAGGCTTTATTTTAAAGGAAGTAGTACACTTTGGAGGACTCCTAGGCCTCTCGGGTATGCACCACTTTCCCTCCAAGTTCACCGAGTACCTCCAGACCCCTGTGGGGCGGCTGAGCAACTTCGAGGCCTATTGGTTGACCACACCCACCACCCCCGGAGGCCCTCTGTGCGTGCTGCGCGATGGGCTACACACTGGACGTCCCGCGAGGAGCGCTACATTACCAGAGCCCTCGAACAGCCTCAGGACAGCATTTCGGGTGAGTCCGACTTTGTCATGGCCCTTGTGTGAGCTGCCGTGGGAAAGCACTGTGCTTTGAATACTTCGAGGACCTCGTACCTGAAGTCACTCTGCCCGAGGAGAAAGTCAGCATCTTACCATGCCGTGTCGCTAACGGCACGCCCAGCACGAACACAGGCCTGGAAGTAAGGCCCCGAGTGGCGGTGCAGAAGCGGAGGCGTGCAGCAGTTTCCATGAGGCGGAGCCCTCGGCTCTGGGCACCTTCAACGGCAGCAGGGTTTTCTGGACACCTAGGAGGCTGGCGCGGGCCCCCTGTTCCAGGCAGGAACACTGAGTACCACCAGGCCCACCTGGGTCTGCTAAGCAACATCCAGGCCCGTAGCCCTCTAGAGCCCCTCTGTGTATGCCGATCGTAGGGAAACGCGCTGCACTCCCCTTGGGAACAGCGTAAGATACTCAGAACTCGCACACGTTCACGGACACCGTTCTGGCACGTCCCACATGGCGTCGAAGTCTTACGCATTACCCTAGGCTGAGCTGAACTCAGAGAAACCCTCGGCTTCGCAGTCCACCTAGGACCTCCTTCCTGAAGTAGCGAGCCTCCAAGAGAGAGTCGGCTTGTGTTCTTACTGCCATGTACGTCCCCTTCCTCCTGTGGCACTGCAGGCTTTGAATAGCCACAGGCCCAGAGGAGCAGCTACGGCGTTCCTTGGTTGAGGCAGTTCGTTTGACGCAGAACACCCTACTTCGAGAAGTTGATTCAGGGAAGGAAACTCAGGGTGACCTGTGTCTCTTTGGGCTTGTGAGAAACCACGGGGATGTCTGCTGAGTGCGCCCACGGAAACGGGGGCCTGCTGCAAGTAGCCTTGCTTTCCCATTTGGAGGCTGCGTTCATGCTGCCTTGAAGCTACCTGACATTCCCTGCTCTCGACAGGCCTGTTAGCCCTGTCAGAGTGCTTCGGGGAACGTTATGAGTCTGCTCTGTCTAAACCAGGTGCTTCCATGGCCGCGGCTCTGGTCCGCCTGCCAAGCTCTAGAGCTAGAGGGAACCTCAACGTGACAAGTTGCCTCCAGCGTAGGCCCCTAGTAGCCGTGCAGAAAGGGAGGCAGGCAGCTGTCTCCATGAGTTCTCAGTCGCTTAGAGGCTTTATTTTAAAGGAAGTAGTACACTTTCGAGGACTCCTAGGCCCCTCGGGTATGCATCACTTTCCCTCCAAGTTCACCGAGTACCTCCAGACCCCTGTGGGGCGGCTGAGCACTTCGAGGCCCATTGGTTGAACCCCCCCACCCGCGGAGGCCCTCTGTGCGTGCCGCTCGATGGGCTACACACTGTACGTCCCGCGAGGAGCGGTACATTTCCAGAGCCCTCGAACAGCCTCAGGACAGCATTTCGGGTGAGTCCGACTTTGTCATGGCCCTTGTGTGAGCTGCCGTGGGAAAGCACTGTGCTTTGAATACTTCGAGGACCTCGTACCTGAAGTCACTCTGCCCGAGGAGAAAGTCAGCATCTTACCACGCCGTGTCGCTAACGGCACGCCCAGCACGAACACAGGCCTGGAAGTAAGGCCCCGAGTGGCGGTGCAGAAGCGGAGGCGTGCAGCAGTTTCCATGAGGCGGTGGCCTCGGCTCTGGGCACCTTCAACGGCAGCAGGGTTTCCTGGACACCTAGGAGGCTGGTGCGGGCCCCCTGTTCCTGGCAGGAACACTGAGTACCGCCAGGCCCACCTGGGTCTGCTAAGCAACATCCAGGCCCGTAGCCCTTTAGAGCCCCTCTGTGTATGCCGATCGTAGGGAAACGCGCTGCACTCCCCTTGGGAGCAGCTTAAGGTACTCAGCACTCGCACACGTTCACGGACACCGTTCTGGCACGTCCCACATGGCGTCGAAGTCTTACGCATTACCCTAGGCTGAGCTGAACTCAGAGAAACCCTCGGCTTCGCAGTCCACCTAGGACCTCCTGCCTGAAGTCACCGTGCCTCCCAGAGAGAGTCGGCTTGCGTTCCTACTGCCATGTACGTCCCCTTCCTCCTGTGGCACTGCAGGCTTTGAATAGCCACAGGCCCAGAGGAGCAGCTACGGCGTTCCTTGGTTGAGGCGGTTCGCTTGATGCAGAACACCCTACTTCGAGAAGTTGATTCAGGGAAGGAAACTCAGGGTGACCTGTGTCTCTTTGGGCTTGTTAGAAACCACGGGGATGTCTGCTGAGTGCGCCCACGGAAACGGGGGCCTGCTGCAAGTAGCCTTGCTTTCCCGTTTGGAAGGCTGCGTTCATGCTGCCTTGAAGCTACCTGACAATCCCTGCTCTCGACAGGCCTGTTAGCCCTGTCAGAGTGCTTCAGGGAACGTTATGAGTCTGCTCTGTCTAAACCAGGTGCTTCCATGGCCGCGGCTCTGGTCCGCCTGCCAAGCTCTAGAGCTAGAGGGAACCTCAACGTGACAAGTTGCCTCCAGCGTAGGCCCCTAGTAGCCGTGCAGAAAGGGAGGCAGGCAGCTGTCTCCATGAGTTCTCAGTCGCTTAGAGGCTTTATTTTAAAGGAAGTAGTACACTTTGGAGGACTCCTAGGCCCCTCGGGTATGCATCACTTTCCCTCCAAGTTCACCGAGTACCTCCAGACCCCTGTGGGGCGGCTGAGCACTTCGAGGCCCATTGGTTGAACCCCCCCACCCGCGGAGGCCCTCTGTGCTTGCCGCGCGATGGGCTACACACTGGACGTCCCGCGAGGAGCGCTACATTTCCAGAGCCCTCGAACAGCCTCAGGACAGCATTTCGGGTGAGTCCGACTTTGTCATGGCCCTTGTGTGAGCTGCCGTGGGAAAGCACTGTGCTTTGAATACTTCGAGGACCTCGTACCTGAAGTCACTCTGCCCGAGGAGAAAGTCAGCATCTTACCATGCCGTGTCGCTAACGGCAGGCCCAGCACGAACACAGGCCTGGAAGTAAGGCCCCGAGTGGCGGTGCAGAAGCGGAGGCGTGCAGCAGTTTCCATGAGGCGGAGGCCTCGGCTCTGGGCACCTTCAACGGCAGCAGGGTTTTCTGGACACCTAGGAGGCTGGCGCGGGCCCCCTGTTCCCGGCAGAAACACTGAGTACCGCCAGGCCCACCTGGGTCTGCTAAGCAACATCCAGGCCCGTAGCCCTTTAGAGCCCCTCTGTGTATGCCGATCGTAGGGAAACGCGCTGCACTCCCCTTGGGAGCAGCGTAAGGTACTCAGCACTCGCACACGTTCACGGACACCGTTCTGGCACGTCCCACATGGCGTCGAAGTCTTACGCATTACCCTAGGCTGAGCTGAACTCAGAGAAACCCTCTGCTTCGCAGTCCACCTAGGACCTCCTGCCTGAAGTCACCGTGCCTCCCAGAGAGAGTCGGCTTGCGTTCTTACTGCCATGTACGTCCCCTTCCTCCTGTGGCACTGCAGGCTTTGAATAGCCACAGGCCCAGAGGAGCAGCTACGGCGTTCCTTGGTTGAAGCAGTTCGCTTGATGCAGAACACCCTACTTCGAGAAGTTGATTCAGGGAAGGAAACTCAGGGTGACCTGTGTCTCTTTGGGCTTGTTAGAAACCACGGGGATGTCTGCTAAGTGAGCCCACGGAAACGGGGGCCTGCTGCAAGTAGCCTTGCTTTCCCGTTTGGAAGGCTGCGTTCATGCTGCCTTGAAGCTACCTGACATTCCCTGCTCTCGACAGGCCTGTTAGCCCTGTCAGAGTGCTTCAGGGAACGTTATGAGTCTGCTCTGTCTAAACCAGGTGCTTCCATGGCCGCGGCTCTGGTCCGCCTGCCAAGCTCTAGAGCTAGAGGGAACCTCAACGTGACAAGTTGCCTCCAGCGTAGGCCCCTAGTAGCCGTGCAGAAAGGGAGGCAGGCAGCTGTCTCCATGAGTTCTCAGTAGCTTAGAGGCTTTATTTTAAAGGAAGTAGTACACTTTGGAGGACTCCTAGGCCTCTCGGGTATGCACCACTTTCCCTCCAAGTTCACCGAGTACCTCCAGACCCCTGTGGGGCGGCTGAGCAACTTCGAGGCCTATTGGTTGACCACACCCACCACCCCCGGAGGCCCTCTGTGCGTGCCGCGCGATGGGCTACACACTGGACGTCCCGCGAGGAGCGCTACATTTCCAGAGCCCTCGAACAGCCTCAGGACAGCATTTCGGGTGAGTCCGACTTTGTCATGGCCCTTGTGTGAGCTGCCGTGGGAAAGCACTGTGCTTTGAATACTTCGAGGACCTCGTACCTGAAGTCACTCTGCCCGAGGAGAAAGTCAGCATCTTACCATGCCGTGTCGCTAACGGCACGCCCAGCACGAACACAGGCCTGGAAGTAAGGCCCCGAGTGGCGGTGCAGAAGCGGAGGCGTGCAGCAGTTTCCATGAGGCGGAGCCCTCGGCTCTGGGCACCTTCAACGGCAGCAGGGTTTTCTGGACACCTAGGAGGCTGGCGCGGGCCCCCTGTTCCAGGCAGGAACACTGAGTACCACCAGGCCCACCTGGGTCTGCTAAGCAACATCCAGGCCCGTAGCTCTCTAGAGCCCCTCTGTGTATGCCGATCGTAGGGAAACGCGCTGCACTCCCCTTGGGAACAGCGTAAGATACTCAGAACTCGCACACGTTCACGGACACCGTTCTGGCACGTCCCACATGGCGTCGAAGTCTTACGCATTACCCTAGGCTGAGCTGAACTCAGAGAAACCCTCGGCTTCGCAGTCCACCTAGGACCTCCTTCCTGAAGTAGCGAGCCTCCAAGAGAGAGTCGGCTTGTGTTCTTACTGCCATGTACGTCCCCTTCCTCCTGTGGCACTGCAGGCTTTGAATAGCCACAGGCCCAGAGGAGCAGCTACGGCGTTCCTTGGTTGAGACAGTTCGTTTGACGCAGAACACCCTACTTCGAGAAGTTGATTCAGGGAAGGAAACTCAGGGTGACCTGTGTCTCTTTGGGCTTGTGAGAAACCACGGGGATGTCTGCTGAGTGCGCCCACGGAAACGGGGGCCTGCTGCAAGTAGCCTTGCTTTCCCATTTGGAGGCTGCGTTCATGCTGCCTTGAAGCTACCTGACATTCCCTGCTCTCGACAGGCCTGTTAGCCCTGTCAGAGTGCTTCGGGGAACGTTATGAGTCTGCTCTGTCTAAACCAGGTGCTTCCATGGCCGCGGCTCTGGTCTGCCTGCCAAGCTCTAGAGCTAGAGGGAACCTCAACGTGACAAGTTGCCTCCAGCGTAGGCCCCTAGTAGCCGTGCAGAAAGGGAGGCAGGCAGCTGTCTCCATGAGTTCTCAGTAGCTTAGAGGCTTTATTTTAAAGGAAGTAGTACACTTTGGAGGACTCCTAGGCCTCTCGGGTATGCACCACTTTCCCTCCAAGTTCACCGAGTACCTCCAGATCCCTGTGGGGCGGCTGAGCAACTTCGAGGCCCATTGGTTGACCACACCCACCACCCCCGGAGGCCCTCTGTGCGTGCCGCGCGATGGGCTACACACTGGACGTCCCGCGAGGAGCGCTACATTTCCAGAGCCCTCGAACAGCCTCAGGACAGCATTTCGGGTGAGTCCGACTTTGTCATGGCCATTGTGTGAGCTGCCGTGGGAAAGCACTGTGCTTTGAATACTTCGAGGACCTCGTACCTGAAGTCACTCTGCCCGAGGAGAAAGTCAGCATCTTACCATGCCGTGTCGCTAACGGCAGGCCCAGCACGAACACAGGCCTGGAAGTAAGGCCCCGAGTGGCGGTGTAGAAGCGGAGGCGTGCAGCAGTTTCCATGAGGCAGAGGCCTCGGCTCTGGGCACCTTAACGGCAGCAGGGTTTTCTGGACACCTAGGAGGCTGGCGCGGGCCCCCTGTTCCCGGCAGGAACACTGAGTACCGCCAGGCCCACCTGGGTCTGCTAAGCAACATCCAGGCCCGTAGCCCTTTACAGCCCCTCTGTGTATGCCGATCGTTGGGAAACGCGCTGCACTCCCCTTGGGAGCAGCATAAGGTACTCAGCACTCGCACACGTTCACGGACACCGTTCTGGCACGTCCCACATGGCGTCGAAGTCTTACGCATTACCCTAGGCTGAGCTGAACTCAGAGAAACCCTCTGCTTCGCAGTCCACCTAGGACCTCCTTCCTGAAGTCACCGAGCCTCCCAGAGAGAGTCGGCTTGTGTTCTTACTGCCATGTACGTCCCCTTCCTCCTGTGGCACTGCAGGCTTTGAATAGCCACAGGCCCAGAGGAGCAGCTACGGCGTTCCTTGGTTGAGGCAGTTCGTTTGACGCAGAACACCCTACTTCGAGAAGTTGATTCAGGGAAGGAAACTCAGGGTGACCTGTGTCTCTTTGGGCTTGTGAGAAACCACGGGGATGTCTGCTGAGTGCGCCCACGGAAACGGGGGCCTGCTGTAAGTAGCCTTGCTTTCCCATTTGGAGGCTGCGTTCATGCTGCCTTGAAGCTACCTGATATTCCCTGCTCTCGACAGGCCTGTTAGCCCTGTCAGAGTGCTTCGGGGAACGTTATGAGTCTGCTCTGTCTAAACCAGGTGCTTCCATGGCCGCGGCTCTGGTCCGCCTGCCAAGCTCTAGAGCTAGAGGGAACCTCAACGTGACAAGTTGCCTCCAGCGTAGGCCCCTAGTAGCCGTGCAGAAAGGGAGGCAGGCAGCTGTCTCCATGAGTTCTCAGTCGCTTAGAGGCTTTATTTTAAAGGAAGTAGTACACTTTGGAGGACTCCTAGGCCTCTCGGGTATGCACCACTTTCCCTCCAAGTTCAACGAGTACCTCCAGACCCCTGTGGGGCGGCTGAGCAACTTCGAGGCCCATTGGTTGACCACACCCACCACCCCCGGAGGCCCTCTGTGCGTGCCGCGCGATGGGCTACACACTGGACGTCCCGCGAGGAGCGCTACATTTCCAGAGCCCTCGAGCAGCCTCAGGACAGCATTTCGGGTGAGTCCGACTTTGTCATGGCCCTTGTGTGAGCTGCCGTGGGAAAACACTGTGCTTTGAATACTTCGAGGACTTCGTACCTGAAGTCACTCTGCCCGAGGAGGAAGTCAGCATCTTACCATGCCGTGTCGCTAACAGCACGCCCAGCACGAACACAGGCCTGGAAGTAAGGCCCCGAGTGGCGGTGCAGAAGCGGAGGCGTGCAGCAGTTTCCATGAGGCGGTGGCCTCGGCTCTGGGCACCTTCAACGGCAGCAGGGTTTTCTGGACACCTAGGAGGCTGGCGCGGGCCCCCTGTTCCCGGCAGGAACACTGAGTACCGCCAGGCCCACCTGGGTCTGCTAAGCAACATCTAGGCCCGTAGCCCTTTAGAGCCCCTCTGTGTATGCCGATCGTAGGGAAACGCGCTGCACTCCCCTTGGGAGCAGCGTAAGGTACTCAGCACTCGCACACGTTCACGGACACCGTTCTGGCACGTCCCACATGGCGTCGAAGTCTTACGCATTACCCTAGGCTGAGCTGAACTCAGAGAAACCCTCGGCTTTGCAGTCCACCTAGGACCTCCTGCCTGAAGTCACCGTGCCTCCCAGAGAGAGTCGGCTTGCGTTCTTACTGCCATGTACGTCCCCTTCCTCCTGTGGCACTGCAGGCTTTGAATAGCCACAGGCCCAGAGGAGCAGCTACGGCGTTCCTTGGTTGAAGCAGTTCGCTTGATGCAGAACACCCTACTTCGAGAAGTTGATTCAGGGAAGGAAACTCAGGGTGACCTGTGTCTCTTTGGGCTTGTGAGAAACCACGGGGATGTCTGCTGAGTGCGCCCACGGAAACGGGGGCCTGCTGCAAGTAGCCTTGCTTTCCCATTTGGAAGGCTGCGTTCATGCTGCCTTGAAGCTACCTGACATTCCCTGCTCTCGACAGGCCTGTTAGCCCTGTCAGAGTGCTTCGGGGAACGTTATGAGTCTGCTCTGTCTAAACCAGGTGCTTCCATGGCCGTGGCTCTGGTCCGCCTGCCAAGCTCTAGAGCTAGAGGGAACCTCAACGTGACAAGTTGCCTCCAGCGTAGGCCCCTAGTAGCCGTGCAGAAAGGGAGGCAGGCAGCTGTCTCCATGAGTTCTCAGTCGCTTAGAGGCTTTATTTTAAAGGAAGTAGTACACTTTGGAGAACTCCTAGGCCCCTCGGGTATGCACCACTTTCCCTCCAAGTTCACCGAGTATCTCCAGACCCCTGTGGGGCGGCTCAGCAACTTCGAGTCCCATTGGTTGACCACACGCACCACCCCCGGAGGCCCTCTGTGCGTGCCGCGCGATGGGCTACACACTGGACGTCCCGCGAGGAGCGCTACATTTCCAGAGCCCTCGAACAGCCTCAGGACAGCATTTCGGGTGAGTCCGACTTTGTCATGGCCCTTGTGTGAGCTGCCGTGGGAAAACACTGTGCTTTGAATACTTCGAGGACCTCGTACCTGAAGTCACTCTGCCCGAGGAGAAAGTCAGCATCTTACCATGCCGTGTCGCTAACGGCACGCCCAGCACGAACACAGGCCTGGAAGTAAGGCCCCGAGAGGCGGTGCAGAAGCGGAGGCGTGCAGCAGTTTCCATGAGGCGGTGGCCTCGGCTCTGGGCACCTTCAACGGCAGCAGGGTTTTCTGGACACCTAGGAGGCTGGCGCGGGCCCCCTGTTCCCGGCAGGAACACTGAGTACCGCCAGGCCCACCTGGGTCTGCTAAGCAACATCCAGGCCCGTAGCCCTTTAGAGCTCCTCTGTGTATGTCCAGCGTAGGGAAACGCGCTGCACACCCCTTGGGAGCAGCTTAAGGTACTCAGCACTCGCACACGTTCACGGACACCGTTCTGGCACGTCCCACATGGCGTCGAAGTCTTACGCATTACCCTAGGCTGAGCTGAACTCAGAGAAACCCTCTGCTTCGCAGTCCACCTAGGACCTCCTGCCTGAAGTCACCGTGCCTCCCAGAGAGAGTCGGCTTGCGTTCTTACTGCCATGTACGTCCCCTTCCTCCTGTGGCACTGCAGGCTTTGAATAGCCACAGGCCCAGAGGAGCAGCTACGGCGTTCCTTTGTTGAAGCAGTTCGCTTGATGCAGAACACCCTACTTCGAGAAGTTGATTCAGGGAAGGAAACTCAGGGTGACCTGTGTCTCTTTGGGCTTGTGAGAAACCACGGGGATGTCTGCTGAGTGCGCCCACGGAAACGGGGGCCTGCTGCAAGTAGCCTTGCTTTCCCGTTTGGAAGGCTGCGTTCATGCTGCCTTGAAGCTACCTGACATTCCCTGCTCTCGACAGGCCTGTTAGCCCTGTCAGAGTGCTTCGGGGAACGTTATGAGTCTGCTCTGTCTAAACCAGGTGCTTCCATGGCCGCGGCTCTGGTCCGCCTGCCAAGCTCTAGAGCTAGAGGGAACCTCAACGTGACAAGTTGCCTCCAGCGTAGGCCCCTAGTAGCCGTGCAGAAAGGGAGGCAGGCAGCTGTCTCCATGAGTTCTCAGTAGCTTAGAGGCTTTATTTTAAAGGAAGTAGTACACTTTGGAGGACTCCTAGGCCCCTCGGGTATGCATCACTTTCCCTCCAAGTTCACCGAGTACCTCCAGACCCCTGTGGGTCTGCTGAGCACTTCGAGGCCCATTGGTTGAACCCCCCCACCCGCGGAGGCCCTCTGTGCGTGCCGCGCGATGGGCTACACACTGGACGTCCCGCGAGGAGCGCTACATTTCCAGAGCCCTCGAACAGCCTCAGGACAGCATTTCGGGTGAGTCCGACTTTGTCATGGCCCTTGTGTGAGCTGCCGTGGGAAAGCACTGTGCTTTGAATACTTCGAGGACCTCGTACCTGAAGTCACTCTGCCCGAGGAGAAAGTCAGCATCTTACCATGCCGTGTCGCTAACGGCAGGCCCAGCACGAACACAGGCCTGGAAGTAAGGCCCCGAGTGGCGGTGCAGAAGCGGAGGCGTGCAGCAGTTTCCATGAGGCGGAGGCCTCGGCTCTGGGCACCTTCAACGGCAGCAGGGTTTTCTGGACACCTAGGAGGCTGGCGCGGGCCCCCTGTTCCCGGCAGGAACACTGAGTACCGCCAGGCCCACCTGGGTCTGCTAAGCAACATCCAGGCCCGTAGCCCTTTAGAGCCCCTCTGTGTATGCCGATCGTAGGGAAACGCGCTGCACTCCCCTTGGGAGGAGCGTAAGGTACTCAGCACTCGCACACGTTCACGGACACCGTTCTGGCACGTCCCACATGGCATCGAAGTCTTACGCATTACCCTAGGCTGAGCTGAACTCAGAGAAACCCTCGGCTTCGCAGTCCACCTAGGACCTCCTGCCTGAAGTCACCGTGCCTCCCAGAGAGAGTCGATTTGCGTTCTTACTGCCATGTACGTCCCCTTCCTCCTGTGGCACTGCAGGCTTTGAATAGCCACAGGCCCAGAGGAGCAGCTACGGCGTTCCTTGGTTGAGGCAGTTCGCTTGATGCAGAACACCCTACTTCGAGAAGTTGATTCAGGGAAGGAAACTCAGGGTGACCTGTGTCTCTTTGGGCTTGTTAGAAACCACGGGGATGTCTGCTGAGTGCGCCCACGGAAACGGGGGCCTGCTGCAAGTAGCCTTGCTTTCCCATTTGGAAGGCTGCGTTCATGCTGCCTTGAAGCTACCTGACATTCCCTGCTCTCGACAGGCCTGTTAGCCCTGTCAGAGTGCTTCGGGGAACGTTATGAGTCTGCTCTGTCTAAACCAGGTGCTTCCATGGCCGCGGCTCTGGTCCGCCTGCCAAGCTCTAGAGCTAGAGGGAACCTCAACATGACAAGTTGCCTCCAGCGTAGGCCCCTAGTAGCCGTGCAGAAAGGGAGGCAGGCAGCTGTCTCCATGAGTTCTCAGTAGCTTAGAGACTTTATTTTAAAGGAAGTAGTACACTTTGGAGGACTCCTAGGCCTCTCGGGTATGCACCACTTTCCCTCCAAGTTCACCGAGTACCTCCAGACCCCTGTGGGGCGGCTGAGCAACTTCGAGGCTCATTGGTTGACCACACCCACCACCCCCAGAGGCCCTCTGTGCGTGCCGCGCGATGGGCTACACACTGGACGTCCCGCGAGGAGCGCTACATTTCCAGAGCCCTCGAACAGCCTCAGGACAGCATTTCGGGTGAGTCCGACTTTGTCATGGCCCTTGTGTGAGCTGCCGTGGGAAAACACTGTGCTTTGAATACTTCGAGGACCTCGTACCTGAAGTCACTCTGCCCGAGGAGAAAGTCAGCATCTTACCATGCCGTGTCGCTAACGGCACGCCCAGCACGAACACAGGCCTGGAAGTAAGGCCCCGAGAGGCGGTGCAGAAGCGGAGGCGTGCAGCAGTTTCCATGAGGCGGTGGCCTCGGCTCTGGGCACCTTCAACGGCAGCAGCGTTTTCTGGACACCTAGGAGGCTGGCGCGGGCCCCCTGTTCCCGGCAGGAACACTGAGTACCGCCAGGCCCACCTGGGTCTGCTAAGCAACATCCAGGCCCGTAGCCCTTTAGAGCTCCTCTGTGTATGTCCAGCGTAGGGAAACGCGCTGCACACCCCTTGGGAGCAGCTTAAGGTACTCAGCACTCGCACACGTTCACGGACACCGTTCTGGCACGTCCCACATGGCGTCGAAGTCTTACGCATTACCCTAGGCTGAGCTGAACTCAGAGAAACCCTCGGCTTCGCAGTCCACCTAGGAACTCCTGCCTGAAGTCACCGTGCCTCCCAGAGAGAGTCGGCTTGCGTTCTTACTGCCATGTACGTCCCCTTCCTCCTGTGGCACTGCAGGCTTTGAATAACCACAGGCCCAGAGGAGCAGCTACGGCGTTCCTTTGTTGAAGCAGTTCGCTTGATGCAGAACACCCTACTTCGAGAAGTTGATTCAGGGAAGGAAACTCAGGGTGACCTGTGTCTCTTTGGGCTTGTGAGAAACCACGGGGATGTCTGCTGAGTGCGCCCACGGAAACGGGGGCCTGCTGCAAGTAGCCTTGCTTTCCCGTTTGGAAGGCTGCGTTCATGCTGCCTTGAAGCTACCTGACATTCCCTGCTCTCGACAGGCCTGTTAGCCCTCTCAGAGTGCTTCGGGGAACGTTATGAGTCTGCTCTGTCTAAACCAGGTGCTTCCATGGCCGCGGCTCTGGTCCGCCTGCCAAGCTCTAGAGCTAGAGGGAACCTCAACGTGACAAGTTGCCTCCAGCGTAGGCCCCTAGTAGCCGTGCAGAAAGGGAGGCAGGCAGCTGTCTCCATGAGTTCTCAGTCGCTTAGAGGCTTTATTTTAAAGGAAGTAGTACACTTTGGAGGACTCCTAGGCCCCTCGGGTATGCATCACTTTCCCTCCAAGTTCACCGAGTACCTCCAGACCCCTGTGGGTCTGCTGAGCACTTCGAGGCCCATTGGTTGAACCCCCCCACCCGCGGAGGCCCTCTGTGCGTGCCGCGCGATGGGCTACACACTGGACGTCCCGCGAGGAGCGCTACATTTCCAGAGCCCTCGAACAGCCTCAGGACAGCATTTCGGGTGAGTCCGACTTTGTCATGGCCCTTGTGTGAGCTGCCGTGGGAAAGCACTGTGCTTTGAATACTTCGAGGACCTCGTACCTGAAGTCACTCTGCCCGAGGAGAAAGTCAGCATCTTACCATGCCGTGTCGCTAACGGCAGGCCCAGCACGAACACAGGCCTGGAAGTAAGGCCCCGAGTGGCGGTGCAGAAGCGGAGGCGTGCAGCAGTTTCCATGAGGCGGAGGCCTCGGCTCTGGGCACCTTCAACGGCAGCAGGGTTTTCTGGACACCTAGGAGGCTGGCGCGGGCCCCCTGTTCCCGGCAGGAACACTGAGTACCGCCAGGCCCACCTGGGTCTGCTAAGCAACATCCAGGCCCGTAGCCCTTTAGAGCCCCTCTGTGTATGCCGATCGTAGGGAAACGCGCTGCACTCCCCTTGGGAGGAGCGTAAGGTACTCAGCACTCGCACACGTTCACGGACACCGTTCTGGCACGTCCCACATGGCATCGAAGTCTTACGCATTACCCTAGGCTGAGCTGAACTCAGAGAAACCCTCGGCTTCGCAGTCCACCTAGGACCTCCTGCCTGAAGTCACCGTGCCTCCCAGAGAGAGTCGATTTGCGTTCTTACTGCCATGTACGTCCCCTTCCTCCTGTGGCACTGCAGGCTTTGAATAGCCACAGGCCCAGAGGAGCAGCTACGGCGTTCCTTGGTTGAGGCAGTTCGCTTGATGCAGAACACCCTACTTCGAGAAGTTGATTCAGGGAAGGAAACTCAGGGTGACCTGTGTCTCTTTGGGCTTGTTAGAAACCACGGGGATGTCTGCTGAGTGCGCCCACGGAAACGGGGGCCTGCTGCAAGTAGCCTTGCTTTCCCATTTGGAAGGCTGCGTTCATGCTGCCTTGAAGCTACCTGACATTCCCTGCTCTCGACAGGCCTGTTAGCCCTGTCAGAGTGCTTCGGGGAACGTTATGAGTCTGCTCTGTCTAAACCAGGTGCTTCCATGGCCGCGGCTCTGGTCCGCCTGCCAAGCTCTAGAGCTAGAGGGAACCTCAACATGACAAGTTGCCTCCAGCGTAGGCCCCTAGTAGCCGTGCAGAAAGGGAGGCAGGCAGCTGTCTCCATGAGTTCTCAGTAGCTTAGAGACTTTATTTTAAAGGAAGTAGTACACTTTGGAGGACTCCTAGGCCTCTCGGGTATGCACCACTTTCCCTCCAAGTTCACCGAGTACCTCCAGACCCCTGTGGGGCGGCTGAGCAACTTCGAGGCTCATTGGTTGACCACACCCACCACCCCCAGAGGCCCTCTGTGCGTGCCGCGCGATGGGCTACACACTGGACGTCCCGCGAGGAGCGCTACATTTCCAGAGCCCTCGAACAGCCTCAGGACAGCATTTCGGGTGAGTCCGACTTTGTCATGGCCCTTGTGTGAGCTGCCGTGGGAAAACACTGTGCTTTGAATACTTCGAGGACCTCGTACCTGAAGTCACTCTGCCCGAGGAGAAAGTCAGCATCTTACCATGCCGTGTCGCTAACGGCACGCCCAGCACGAACACAGGCCTGGAAGTAAGGCCCCGAGTGGCGGTGCAGAAGCGGAGGCGTGCAGCAGTTTCCATGAGGCGGTGGCCTCGGCTCTGGGCACCTTCAACGGCAGCAGGGTTTCCTGGACACCTAGGAGGCTGGCGCGGGCCCCCTGTTCCCGGCAGGAACACTGAGTACCGCCAGGCCCACCTGGGTCTGCTAAGCAACATCCAGGCCCGTAGCCCTTTAGAGCTCCTCTGTGTATGCGCAGCGTAGGCAAACGCGCTGCACTCTCCTTGGGAGCAGCTTAAGGTACTCAGCACTCGCACAAGTTCACGGACACCGTTCTGGCACGTCCCACATGGCGTCGAAGTCTTACGCATTACCCTAGGCTGAGCTGAACTCAGAGAAACCCTCGGCTTCGCAGTCCACCTAGGACCTCCTGCCTGAAGTCACCGTGCCTCCCAGAGACAGTCGGCTTGCGTTCTTACTGCCATGTACGTCCCCTTCCTCCTGTGGCACTGCAGGCTTTGAATAGCCACAGGCCCAGAGGAACAGCTACGGCGTTCCTTGGTTGAAGCAGTTCGCTTGGTGCAGAACACCCTACTTCGAGAAGTTGATTCAGGGAAGGAAACTCAGGGTGACCTGTGTCTCTTTGGGCTTGTGAGAAACCACGGGGATGTCTGCTGAGTGCGCCCACGGAAACGGGGGCCTGCTGCAAGTAGCCTTGCTTTCCCGTTTGGAAGGCTGCGTTCATGCTGCCTTGAAGCTACCTGACATTCCCTGCTCTCGACAGGGCTGTTAGCCCTGTCAGAGTGCTTCGGGGAACGTTATGAGTCTGCTCTGTCTAAACCAGGTGCTTCCATGGCCGCGGCTCTGGTCCGCCTGCCAAGCTCTAGAGCTAGAGGGAACCTCAACGTGACAAGTTGCCTCCAGCGTAGGCCCCTAGTAGCCGTGCAGAAAGGGAGGCAGGCAGCTGTCTCCATGAGTTCCCAGTCGCTTAGAGGCTTTATTTTAAAGGAAGTAGTACACTTTGGAGGACTCCTAGGCCCCTCGGGTATGCATCACTTTCCCTCCAAGTTCACCGAGTACCTCCAGACCCCTGTGGGGCAGCTGAGCACTTCGAGGCCCATTGGTTGAACCCCCCACCCGCGGAGGCCCTCTGTGCGTGCCGCGCGATGGGCTACATACTGGACGTCCCGCGAGGAGCGCTACATTTCCAGAGCCCTCGAACAGCCTCAGGACAGCATTTCGGGTGAGTCCGACTTTGCCATGGCCCTTGTGTGAGCTGCCGTGGGAAAGCACTGTGCTTTGAATACTTCGAGGACCTCGTACCTGAAGTCACTCTGCCCGAGGAGAAAGTCAGCGTCTTACCATGCCGTGTCGCTAACGGCACGCCCAGCACGAACACAGGCCTGGAAGTAAGGCCCCGAGTGGCCGTGCAGAAGCGGAGGCGTGCAGCAGTTTCCATGAGGCGGTGGCCTCGGCTCTGGGCACCTTCAATGGCAGCAGGGTTTTCTGGACACCTAGGAGGCTGGCGCGGGCCCCCTGTTCCCGGCAGGAACACTGAGTACCGCCAGGCCCACCTGGGTCTGCTAAGCAACATCCAGGCCCGTAGCCCTTTAGAGCCCCTCTGTGTATGCCGATCGTAGGGAAACGCACTGCACTCCCCTTGGGAGCAGCTTAAGGTACTCAGCACTCGCACACGTTCACGGACACCGTTCTGGCACGTCCCACATGGCGTCGAAGTCTTACGCATTACCCTAGGCTGAGCTGAACTCAGAGAAACCCTCGGCTTCGCAGTCCACCTAGGACCTCCTGCCTGAAGTCACCGTGCCTCCCAGAGAGAGTCGGCTAGCGTTCTTACTGCCATGTACGTCCCCTTCCTCCTGTGGCACTGCAGGCTTTGAATAGCCACAGGCCCAGAGGAGCAGCTACGGCGTTCCTTGGTTGAGGCAGTTCGCTTGATGCAGAACACCCTACTTCTAGAAGTTGATTCAGGGAAGGAAACTCAGGGTGACCTGTGTGTCTTTGGGCTTGTTAGAAACCACGGGGATGTCTGCTGAGTGCGCCCACGGAAACGGGGGCCTGCTGCAAGTAGCCTTGCTTTCCCGTTTGGAAGGCTGCGTTCATGCTGCCTTGAAGCTACCTGACATTCCCTGCTCTCGACAGGCCTGTTAGCCCTGTCAGAGTGCTTCGGGGAACGTTATGAGTCTGCTCTGTCTAAACCAGGTGCTTCCATGGCCGCGGCTCTGGTCCGCCTGCCAAGCTCTAGAGCTAGAGGGAACCTCAACGTGACAAGTTGCCTCCAGCGTAGGCCCCTAGTAGCCGTGCAGAAAGGGAGGCAGGCAGCTGTCTCCATGAGTTCTCAGTAGCTTAGAGGCTTTATTTTAAAGGAAGTAGTACACTTTGGAGGACTCCTAGGCCTCTCGGGTATGCACCACTTTCCCTCCAAGTTCACCGAGTACCTCCAGACCCCTGTGGGGCGGCTGAGCAACTTCGAGTCCCATTGGTTGACCACACCCACCACCCCCGGAGGCCCTCTGTGCGTGCCGCGCGATGGGCTACACACTGGACGTCCCGCGAGGAGCGCTACATTTCCAGAGCCCTCGAACAGCCTCAGGACAGCATTTCGGGTGAGTCCGACTTTGTCATGGCCCTTGTGTGAGCTGCCGTGGGAAAGCACTGTGCTTTGAATACTTCGAGGACCTCGTACCTGAAGTCACTCTGCCCGAGGAGAAAGTCAGCATCTTACCATGCCGTGTCGCTAACGGCACGCCCAGCACGAACACAGGCCTGGAAGTAAGGCCCCGAGTGGCAGTGCAGAAGCGGAGGCGTGCAGCAGTTTCCATGAGGCGGTGGCCTCGGCTCTGGGCACCTTCAACGGCAGCAGGGTTTTCTGGACACCTAGGAGGCTGGCGCGGGCCCCCTGTTCCCGGCAGGAACACTGAGTACCGCCAGGCCCACCTGGGTCTGCTAAGCAACATCCAGGCCCGTAGCCCTTTAGAGCCCCTCTGTGTATGCCGATCGTAGGGAAACGCGCTGCACTCCCCTTGGGAGCAGCTTAAGGTACTCAGCACTCGCACACGTTCACGGACACCGTTCTGGCACGTCCCACATGGCGTCGAAGTCTTACGCATTACCCTAGGCTGAGCTGAACTCAGAGAAACCCTCGGCTTCGCAGTCCACCTAGGACCTCCTGCCTGAAGTCACCGTGCCTCCCAGAGAGAGTCGGCTTGCGTTCTTACTGCCATGTACGTCCCCTTCCTCCTGTGGCACTGCAGGCTTTGAATAGCCACAGGCCCAGAGGAGCAGCTAATGCGTTCCTTGGTTGAAGCAGTTCGCTTGACGCAGAACACCCTACTTCGAGAAGTTGATTCAGGGAAGGAAACTCAGGGTGACCTGTGTCTCTTTGGGCTTGTGAGAAACCACGGGGATGTCTGCTGAGTGCGCCCACGGAAACGGGGGCCTGCTGCAAGTAGCCTTGCTTTCCCGTTTGGAAGGCTGCGTTCATGCTGCCTTGAAGCTACCTGACATTCCCTGCTCTCGACAGGCCTGTTAGCCCTGTCAGAGTGCTTCGGGGAACGTTATGAGTCTGCTCTGTCTAAACCAGGTGCTTCCATGGCCGCGGCTCTGGTCTGCCTGCCAAGCTCTAGAGCTAGAGGGAACCTCAACGTGACAAGTTGCCTCCAGCGTAGGCCCCTAGTAGCCGTGCAGAAAGGGAGGCAGGCAGCTGTCTCCATGAGTTCTCAGTCGCTTAGAGGCTTTATTTTAAAGGAAGTAGTACACTTTGGAGGACTCCTAGGCCCCTCGGGTATGCGTCACTTTCCCTCCAAGTTCACCGAGTACCTCCAGACACCTGTGGGGCTGCTGAGCAACTTCGAGGCCCATTGGTTGACCACACCCACCACCCGCGGAGGCCCTCTGTGCGTGCCGCGCGATGGGCTACACACTGGACGTCCCTCGAGGAGCGCTACATTTCCAGAGCCCTCGAACAGCCTCAGGACAGCATTTCGGGTGAGTCCGACTTTGTCATGGCCCTTGTGTGAGCTGCCGTGGGAAAGCACTGTGCTTTGAATACTTCGAGGACCTCGTACCTGAAGTCACTCTGCCCGAGGAAAAAGTCAGCATCTTACCATGCCGTGTCGCTAACGGCACGCCCAGCACGAACACAGGCCTGGAAGTAAGGCCCCGAGTGGCGGTGCAGAAGCGGAGGCGTGCATCAGTTTCCATGAGGCGGTGGCCTCGGCTCTGGGCACCTTCAACGGCAGCAGGGTTTTCTGGACACCTAGGAGGCTGGCGCGGGCCCCCTGTTCCCGGCAGGAACACTGAGTACCGCCAGGCCCACCTGGGTCTGCTAAGCAACATCCAGGCCCGTAGCCCTTTAGAGCTCCTCTGTGTATGCGCAGCGTAGGGAAACGCGCTGCACTCTCCTTGGGAGCAGCTTAAGGTACTCAGCACTCGCACACGTTCACGGACACCGTTCTGGCACGTCCCACATGGCGTCGAAGTCTTACGCATTACCCTAGGCTGAGCTGAACTCAGAGAAACCCTCGGCTTCGCAGTCCACCTAGGACCTCCTGCCTGAAGTCACCGTGCCTCCCAGAGACAGTCGGCTTGCGTTCTTACTGCCATGTACGTCCCCTTCCTCCTGTGGCACTGCAGGCTTTGAATAGCCACAGGCCCAGAGGAGCAGCTACGGCGTTCCTTGGTTGAAGCAGTTCGCTTGATGCAGAACACCCTACTTCGAGAAGTTGATTCAGGGAAGGAAACTCAGGGTGACCTGTGTCTCTTTGGGCTTGTTAGAAACCACGGGGATGTCTGCTGAGTGCGCCCACGGAAACGGGGGCCTGCTGCAAGTAGCCTTGCTTTCCCGTTTGGAAGGCTGCGTTCATGCTGCCTTGAAGCTACCTGACATTCCCTGCTCTCGACAGGCCTGTTAGCCCTGTCAGAGTGCTTCGGGGAACGTTATGAGTCTGCTCTGTCTAAACCAGGTGCTTCCATGGCCGTGGCTCTGGTCCGCCTGCCAAGCTCTAGAGCTAGAGGGAACCTCAACGTGACAAGTTGCCTCCAGCGTAGGCCCCTAGTAGCCGTGCAGAAAAGGAGGCAGGCAGCTGTCTCCATGAGTTCTCAGTCGCTTAGAGGCTTTATTTTAAAGGAAGTAGTACACTTTGGAGGACTCCTAGGCCCCTCGGGTATGCATCACTTTCCCTCCAAGTTCACCGAGTACCTCCAGACCCCTGTGGGGCGGCTGAGCACTTCGAGGCCCATTGGTTGAACCCCCCCACCCGCGGAGGCCCTCTGTGCGTGCCGCGCGATGGGCTACACACTGGACGTCCCGCGAGGAGCGCTACATTTCCAGAGCCCTCGAACAGCCTCAGGACAGCATTTCGGGTGAGTCCGACTTTGTCATGGCCCTTGTGTGAGCTGCCGTGGGAAAGCACTGTGCTTTGAATACTTCGAGGACCTCGTACCTGAAGTCACTCTGCCCGAGGAGAAAGTCAGCATCTTACAATGCCGTGTCGCTAACGGCACGCCCAGCACGAACACAGGCCTGGAAGTAAGGCCCCGAGTGGCGGTGCAGAAGCGGAGGCGTGCATCAGTTTCCATGAGGCGGTGGCCTCGGCTCTGGGCACCTTCAACGGCAGCAGGGTTTCCTGGACACCTAGGAGGCTGGCGCGGGCCCCCTGTTCCCGGCAGGAACACTGAGTACCGCCAGGCCCACCTGGGTCTGCTAAGCAACATCCAGGCCCGTAGCCCTTTAGAGCCCCTCTGTGTATGCCGATCGTAGGGAAACGCGCTGCACTCTCCTTGGGAGCAGCTTAAGGTACTCAGCACTCGCACACGTTCACGGACACCGTTCTGGCACGTCCCACATGGCGTCGAAGTCTTAAGCATTACCCTAGGCTGAGCTGAACTCAGAGAAACCCTCTGCTTCGCAGTCCACCTAGGACCTCCTGCCTGAAGTCACCGTGCCTCCCAGAGAGAGTCGGCTTGCGTTCTTACTGCCATGTACGTCCCCTTCCTCCTGTGGCACTGCAGGCTTTGAATAGCCACAGGCCCAGAGGAGCAGCTACGGCGCTCCTTGGTTGAAGCAGTTCGCTTGACGCAGAACACCCTACTTCGAGAAGTTGATTCAGGGAAGGAAACTCAGGGTGACCTGTGTCTCTTTGGGCTTGTGAGAAACCACGGGGATGTCTGCTGAGTGCGCCCACGGAAACGGGGGCCTGCTGCAAGTAGCCTTGCTTTCCCGTTTGGAGGCTGCGTTCATGCTGCCTTGAAGCTACCTGACATTCCCTGCTCTCGACAGGCCTGTTAGCCCTGTCAGAGTGCTTCGGGGAACGTTATGAGTCTGCTCTGTCTAAACCAGGTGCTTCCATGGCCGCGGCTCTGGTCCGCCTGCCAAGCTCTAGAGCTAGAGGGAACCTCAACGTGACAAGTTGCCTCCAGCGTAGGCCCCTAGTAGCCGTGCAGAAAGGGAGGCAGGCAGCTGTCTCCATGAGTTCTCAGTCGCTTAGAGGCTTTATTTTAAAAGAAGTAGTACACTTTGGAGGACTCCTAGGCCCCTCGGGTATGCATCACTTTCCCTCCAAGTTCACCGAGTACCTCCAGACCCCTGTGGGGCGGCTGAGCACTTCGAGGCCCATTGGTTGAACCCCCCCACCCGCGGAGGCCCTCTGTGCGTGCCACGCGATGGGCTACACACTGGACGTCCCGCGAGGAGCGCTACATTTCCAGAGCCCTCGAACAGCCTCAGGACAGCATTTCGGGTGAGTCCGACTTTGTCATGGCCCTTGTGTGAGCTGCCGTGGGAAAGTACTGTGCTTTGAATACTTCGAGGACCTCTACCTGAAGTCACTCTGCCCGAGGAGAAAGTCAGCATCTTACCATGCCGTGTCGCTAACGGCACGCCCAGCACGAACACAGGCCTGGAAGTAAGGCCCCGAGTGGCGGTGCAGAAGCGGAGGCGTGCAGCAGTTTCCATGAGGCGGTGGCCTCGGCTCTGGGCACCTTCAACGGCAGCAGGGTTTTCTGGACACCTAGGAGGCTGGCGCGGGCCCCCTGTTCCCGGCAGGAACACTGAGTACCGCCAGGCCCACCTGGGTCTGCTAAGCAACATCCAGGCCCGTAGCCCTTTAGAGCTCCTCTGTGTATGCGCAGCGTAGGGAAACGCGCTGCACTCTCCTTGGGAGCAGCATAAGGTACTCAGCACTCGCACACGTTCACGGACACCGTTCTGGCACGTCCCACATGGCGTCGAAGTCTTACGCATTACCCTAGGCTGAGCTGAACTCAGAGAAACCCTCTGCTTCGCAGTCCACCTAGGACCTCCTGCCTGAAGTCACCGAGCCTCCCAGAGAGAGTCGGCTTGCGTTCTTACTGCCATGTACGTCCCCTTCCTCCTGTGGCACTGCAGGCTTTGAATAGCCACAGGCCCAGAGGAGCAGCTACGGCGTTCCTTGGTTGAAGCAGTTCGCTTGATGCAGAACACCCTACTTCGAGAAGTTGATTCAGGGAAGGAAACTCAGGGTGACCTGTGTCTCTTTGGGCTTGTGAGAAACCACGGGGATGTCTGCTGAGTGCGCCCACGGAAACGGGGGCCTGCTGCAAGTAGCCTTGCTTTCCCATTTGGAAGGCTGCGTTCATGCTGCCTTGAAGCTACCTGACATTCCCTGCTCTCGACAGGCCTGTTAGCCCTGTCAGAGTGCTTCGGGGAACGTTATGAGTCTGCTCTGTCTAAACCAGGTGCTTCCATGGCCGCGGCTCTGGTCCGCCTGCCAAGCTCTAGAGCTAGAGGGAACCTCAACGTGACAAGTTGCCTCCAGCGTAGGCCCCTAGTAGCCGTGCAGAAAGGGAGGCAGGCAGCTGTCTCCATGAGTTCTCAGTCGCTTAGAGGCTTTATTTTTAAGGAAGTAGTACACTTTGGAGGACTCCTAGGCCCCTCGGGTATGCATCACTTTCCCTCCAAGTTCACTGAGTACCTCCAGACCCCTGTGGGGCGGCTGAGCACTTCGAGGCCCATTGGTTGAACCCCCCACCCGCGGAGGCCCTCTGTGCGTGCCGCGCGATGGGCTACATACTGGACGTCCCGCGAGGAGCGCTACATTTCCAGAGCCCTCGAACAGCCTCAGGACAGCATTTCGGGTGAGTCCGACTTTGTCATGGCCCTTGTGTGAGCTGCCGTGGGAAAGCACTGTGCTTTGAATACTTCGAGGACCTCGTACCTGAAGTCACTCTGCCCGAGGAGAAAGTCAGCATCTTACCATGCCGTGTCGCTAACGGCACGCCCAGCACGAACACAGGCCTGGAAGTAAGGCCCCGAGTGGCGGTGCAGAAGCGGAGGCGTGCATCAGTTTCCATGAGGCGGTGGCCTTGGCTCTGGGCACCTTCAACGGCAGCAGGGTTTTCTGGACACCTAGGAGGCTGGCGCGGGCCCCCTGTTCCCGGCAGGAACACTGAGTACCGCCAGGCCCACCTGGGTCTGCTAAGCAACATCCAGGCCCGTAGCCCTTTAGAGCCCCTCTGTGTATGCCGATCGTAGGGAAACGCGCTGCACTCCCCTTGGGAGCAGCTTAAGGTACTCAGCACTCGCACACGTTCACGGACACCGTTCTGGCACGTCCCACATGGCGTCGAAGTCTTACGCATTACCCTAGGCTGAGCTGAACTCAGAGAAACCCTCTGCTTCGCAGTCCACCTAGGACCTCCTGCCTGAAGTCACCGAGCCTCCCAGAGAGAGTCGGCTTGCGTTCTTACTGCCATGTACGTCCCCTTCCTCCTGTGGCACTGCAGGCTTTGAATAGCCACAGGCCCAGAGGAGCAGCTACGGCGTTCCTTGGTTGAAGCAGTTCGCTTGATGCAGAACACCCTACTTCGAGAAGTTGATTCAGGGAAGGAAACTCAGGGTGACCTGTGTCTCTTTGGGCTTGTGAGAAACCACGGGGATGTCTGCTGAGTGCGCCCACGGAAACGGGGGCCTGCTGCAAGTAGCCTTGCTTTCCCGTTTGGAAGGCTGCGTTCATGCTGCCTTGAAGCTACCTGACATTCCCTGCTCTCGACAGGCCTGTTAGCACTGTCAGAGTGCTTCGGGGAACGTTATGAGTCTGCTCTGTCTAAACCAGGTGCTTCCATGGCCGCGGCTCTGGTCCGCCTGCCAAGCTCTAGAGCTAGAGGGAACCTCAACGTGACAAGTTGCCTCCAGCGTAGGCCCCTAGTAGCCGTGCAGAAAGGGAGGCAGGCAGCTGTCTCCATGAGTTCTCAGTCGCTTAGAGGCTTTATTTTAAAGGAAGTAGTACACTTTGGAGGACTCCTAGGCCCCTCGGGTATGCATCACTTTCCCTCCAAGTTCACCGAGTACCTCCAGACCCCTGTGGGGCGGCTGAGCACTTCGAGGCCCATTGGTTGAACCCCCCCACCCGCGGAGGCCCTCTGTGCGTGCCGC
Organism: Pseudorca crassidens; assembly: GCF_039906515.1. Classification (NCBI taxonomy): domain Eukaryota; kingdom Metazoa; phylum Chordata; class Mammalia; order Artiodactyla; family Delphinidae; genus Pseudorca; species Pseudorca crassidens. Next base: position 30,154,593 of record NC_090306.1, on the reverse strand, counting down.
GCGATGGGCTACACACTGGACGTCCCGCGAGGAGCGCTACATTTCCAGAGCCCTCGAACAGCCTCAGGACAGCATTTCGGGTGAGTCCGACTTTGTCATGGCCCTTGTGTGAGCTGCCGTGGGAAAGCACTGTGCTTTGAATACTTCGAGGACCTCGTACCTGAAGTCACTCTGCCCGAGGAGAAAGTCAGCATCTTACCACGCCGTGTCGCTAACGGCACGCCCAGCACGAACACAGGCCTGGAAGTAAGGCCCCGAGTGGCGGTGCAGAAGCGGAGGCGTGCAGCAGTTTCCATGAGGCGGTGGCCTCGGCTCTGGGCAACTTCAACGGCAGCAGGGTTTTCTGGACACCTAGGAGGCTGGCGCGGGCCCCCTGTTCCCGGCAGGAACACTGAGTACCGCCAGGCCCACCTGGGTCTGCTAAGCAACATCCAGGCCCGTAGCCCTTTAGAGCCCCTCTGTGTATGCCGATCGTAGGGAAACGCGCTGCACTCCCCTTGGGAGCAGCGTAAGGTACTCAGCACTCGCACACGTTCACGGACACCGTTCTGGCACGTCCCACATGGCGTCGAAGTCTTACGCATTACCCTAGGCTGAGCTGAACTCAGAGAAACCCTCGGCTTCGCAGTCCACCTAGGACCTCCTGCCTGAAGTCACCGTGCCTCCCAGAGAGAGTCCGCTTGCGTTCTTACTGCCATGTACGTCCCCTTCCTCCTGTGGCACTGCAGGCTTTGAATAGCCACAGGCCCAGAGGAGCAGCTACGGCGTTCCTTGGTTGAAGCAGTTAACTTGACGCAGAACACCCTACTTCGAGAAGTTGATTCACGGAAGGAAACTCAGGGTGACCTGTGTCTCTTTGGGCTTGTGAGAAACCACGGGGATGTCTGCTGAGTGCGCCCACGGAAACGGGGGCCTGCTGCAAGTAGCCTTGCTTTCCCATTTGGAAGGCTGCGTTCATGCTGCCTTGAAGCTACCTGACATTCCCTGCTCTCGACAGGCCTGTTAGCCCTGTCAGAGTGCTTCGGGGAACGTTATGAGTCTGCTCTGTCTAAACCAGGTGCTTCCATGGCCGCGGCTCTGGTCCGCCTGCCAAGCTCTAGAGCTAGAGGGAACCTCAACGTGACAAGTTGCCTCCAGCGTAGGCCCCTAGTAGCCGTGCAGAAAGGGAGGCAGGCAGCTGTCTCCATGAGTTCTCAGTCGCTTAGAGGCTTTATTTTAAAGGAAGTAGTACACTTCGGAGGACTCCTAGGCCCCTCGGGTATGCATCACTTTCCCTCCAAGTTCACCGAGTACCTCCTGACACCTGTGGGGCTGCTGAGCAACTTCGAGGCCCATTGGTTGACCACACCCACCACCCCCGGAGGCCCTCTGTGCGTGCCGCGCGATGGGCTACACATTGGACGTCCCGCGAGGAGCGCTACATTTCCAGAGCCCTCGAACAGCCTCAGGACAGCATTTCGGGTGAGTCCGACTTTGTCATGGCCCTTGTGTGAGCTTCCGTGGGAAAACACTGTGCTTTGAATACTTCGAGGACCTCGTACCTGAAGTCACTCTGCCCGAGGAGAAAGTCAGCATCTTACCACGCCGTGTCGCTAACGGCACGCCCAGCACGAACACAGGCCTGGAAGTAAGGCCCCGAGTGGCGGTGCAGAAGCGGAGGCGTGCAGCAGTTTCCATGAGGCGGTGGCCTCGGCTCTGGGCACCTTCAACGGCAGCAGGGTTTTCTGGACACCTAGGAGGCTGGCGCGGGCCCCTTGTTCCCGGCAGGAACACTGAGTACCGCCAGGCCCACCTGGGTCTGCTAAGCAACATCCAGGCCCGTAGCCCTTTAGAGCTCCTCTGTGTATGCGCAGCGTAGGGAAACGCGCTGCACTCTCCTTGGGAGCAGCTTAAGGTACTCAGCACTCGCACACGTTCACGGACACCGTTCTGGCACGTCCCACATGGCGTCGAAGTCTTACGCATTACCCTAGGCTGAGCTGAACTCAGAGAAACCCTCTGCTTCGCAGTCCACCTAGGACCTCCTGCCTGAAGTCACCGAGCCTCCCAGAGAGAGTCGGCTTGCGTTCTTACTGCCATGTACGTCCCCTTCCTCCTGTGGCACTGCAGGCTTTGAATAGCCACAGGCCCAGAGGAGCAGCTACGGCGTTCCTTGGTTGAAGCAGTTCGCTTGATGCAGAACACCCTACTTCGAGAAGTTGATTCAGGGAAGGAAACTCAGGGTGACCTGTGTCTCTTTGGGCTTGTGAGAAACCACGGGGATGTCTGCTGAGTGCGCCCATGGAAACGGGGGCCTGCTGCAAGTAGCCTTGCTTTCCCGTTTGGAAGGCTGCGTTCATGCTGCCTTGAAGCTACCTGACATTCCCTGCTCTCGACAGGCCTGTTAGCCCTGTCAGAGTGCTTCGGGGAACGTTATGAGTCTGCTCTGTCTAAACCAGGTGCTTCCATGGCCGCGGCTCTGGTCCGCCTGCCAAGCTCTAGAGCTAGAGGGAACCTCAACGTGACAAGTTGCCTCCAGCGTAGGCCCCTAGTAGCCCTGCAGAAAGGGAGGCAGGCAGCTGTCTCCATGAGTTCTCAGTCGCTTAGAGGCTTTATTTTAAAGGAAGTAGTACACTTTGGAGGACTCCTAGGCCCCTCGGGTATGCATCACTTTCCCTCCAAGTTCACCGAGTACCTCCAGACCCCTGTGGGGCGGCTGAGGAACTTCGAGGCCCATTGGTTGACCACACCCACCACCCGCGGAGGCCCTCTGTGCGTGCCGCGCGATGGGCTACACACTGGACGTCCCGCGAGGAGCGCTACATTTCCAGAGCCCTCGAACAGCCTCAGGACAGCATTTCGGGTGAGTCCGACTTTGTCATGGCCCTTGTGTGAGCTGCCGTGGGAAAACACTGTGCTTTGAATACTTCGAGGACCTCGTACCTGAAGTCACTCTGCCCGAGGAGAAAGTCAGCATCTTACCATGCCGTGTCGCTAACGGCACGCCCAGCACGAACACAGGCCTGGAAGTAAGGCCCCGAGTGGCGGTGCAGAAGCGGAGGCGTGCAGCAGTTTCCATGAGGCGGTGGCCTCGGCTCTGGGCACCTTCAACGGCAGCAGGGTTTTCTGGACACCTAGGAGGCTGGCGCGGGCCCCCTGTTCCCGGCAGGAACACTGAGTACCGCCAGGCCCACCTGGGTCTGCTAAGCAACATCCAGGCCCGTAGCCCTTTAGAGCTCCTCTGTGTATGCGCAGCGTAGGGAAACGCGCTGCACTCTCCTTGGGAGCAGCTTAAGGTACTCAGCACTCGCACACGTTCACGGACACCGTTCTGGCACGTCCCACATGGCGTCGAAGTCTTACGCATTACCCTAGGCTGAGCTGAACTCAGAGAAACCCTCTGCTTCGCAGTCCACCTAGGACCTCCTGCCTGAAGTCACCGTGCCTCCCAGAGAGAGTCGGCTTGCGTTCTTACTGCCATGTACGTCCCCTTCCTCCTGTGGCACTGCAGGCTTTGAATAGCCACAGGCCCAGAGGAGCAGCTACGGCGTTCCTTGGTTGAGGCAGTTCGATTGACGCAGAACACCCTACTTCGAGAAGTTGATTCAGGGAAGGAAACTCAGGGTGACCTGTGTCTCTTTGGGTTTGTGAGAAACCACGGGGATGTCTGCTGAGTGCGCCCACGGAAACGGGGGCCTGCTGCAAGTAGCCTTGCTTTCCCGTTTGGAAGGCTGCGTTCATGCTGCCTTGAAGCTACCTGACATTCCCTGCTCTCGACAGGCCTGTTAGCCCTGTCAGAGTGCTTCGGGGAACGTTATGAGTCTGCTCTGTCTAAACCAGGTGCTTCCATGGCCGCGGCTCTGGTCCGCCTGCCAAGCTGTAGAGCTAGAGGGAACCTCAACGTGACAAGTTGCCTCCAGCGTAGGCCCCTAGTATCCGTGCAGAAAGGGAGGCAGGCAGCTGTCTCCATGAGTTCTCAGTCGCTTAGAGGCTTTATTTTAAAGGAAGTAGTACACTTTGGAGGACTCCTAGGCCCCTCGGGTATGCATCACTTTCCCTCCAAGTTCACCAAGTACCTCGAGACCCCTGTGGGGCGGCTGAGCACTTCGAGGCCCATTGGTTGAACCCCCCCACCCGCGGAGGCCCTCTGTGCGTGCCACGCGATGGGCTACACACTGGACGTCCCGCGAGGAGCGCTACATTTCCAGAGCCCTCGAACAGCCTCAGGACAGCATTTCGGGTGAGTCCGACTTTGTCATGGCCCTTGTGTGAGCTGCCGTGGGAAAGCACTGTGCTTTGAATACTTCGAGGACCTCGTACCTGAAGTCACTCTGCCCGAGGAGAAAGTCAGCATCTTACCATGCCGTGTCGCTAACGGCACGCCCAGCGCGAACACAGACCTGGAAGTAAGGCCCCGAGTGGCGGTGCAGAAGCGGAGGCGTGCAGCAGTTTCCATGAGGCGGTGGCCTCGGCTCTGGGCACCTTCAACGGCAGCAGGGTTTTCTGGACACCTAGGAGGCTGGCGCGGGCCCCCTGTTCCCGGCAGGAACACTGAGTACCGCCAGGCCCACCTGGGTCTGCTAAGCAACATCCAGGCCCGTAGCCCTTTAGAGCTCCTCTGTGTATGCGCAGCGTAGGGAAACGCGCTGCACTCTCCTTGGGAGCAGCTTAAGGTACTCAGCACTCGCACACGTTCACGGACACCGTTCTGGCACGTCCCACATGGCGTCGAAGTCTTACGCATTACCCTAGGCTGAGCTGAACTCAGAGAAACCCTCGGCTTCGCAGTCCACCTAGGACCTCCTGCCTGAAGTCACCGTGCCTCCCAGAGAGAGTCGGCTTGCGTTCTTACTGCCATGTACGTCCCCTTCCTCCTGTGGCACTGCAGGCTTTGAATAGCCACAGGCCCAGAGGAGCAGCTACGGCGTTCCTTGGTTGAAGCAGTTCGCTTGATGCAGAACACCCTACTTCGAGAAGTTGATTCAGGGAAGGAAACTCAGGGTGACCTGTGTCTCTTTGGGCTTGTGAGAAACCACGGGGATGTCTGCTGAGTGCGCCCACGGAAACGGGGGCCTGCTGCAAGTAGCCTTGCTTTCCCGTTTGGAAGGCTGCGTTCATGCTGCCTTGAAGCTACCTGACATTCCCTGCTCTCGACAGGCCTGTTAGCCCTGTCAGAGTGCTTCGGGGAACGTTATGAGTCTGCTCTGTCTAAACCAGGTGCTTCCATGGCCGCGGCTCTGGTCCGCCTGCCAAGCTCTAGAGCTAGAGGGAACCTCAACGTGACAAGTTGCCTCCAGCGTAGGCCCCTAGTTGCCGTGCAGAAAGGGAGGCAGGCAGCTGTCTCCATGAGTTCTCAGTCGCTTAGAGGCTTTATTTTAAAGGAAGTAGTACACTTCGGAGGACTCCTAGGCCCCTCGGGTATGCATCACTTTCCCTCCAAGTTCACCGAGTACCTCCAGACCCCTGTGGGGCGGCTGAGGAACTTCGAGGCCCATTGGTTGACCACACCCACCACCCGCGGAGGCCCTCTGTGCGTGCCGCGCGATGGGCTACACACTGGACGTCCCGCGAGGAGCGCTACATTTCCAGAGCCCTCGAACAGCCTCAGGACAGCATTTCGGGTGAGTCCGACTTTGTCATGGCCCTTGTGTGAGCTGCCGTGGGAAAACACTGTGCTTTGAATACTTCGAGGACCTCGTACCTGAAGTCACTCTGCCCGAGGAGAAAGTCAGCATCTTACCATGCCGTGTCGCTAACGGCACGCCCAGCACGAACACAGGCCTGGAAGTAAGGCCCCGAGTGGCGGTGCAGAAGCGGAGGCGTGCAGCAGTTTCCATGAGGCAGTGGCCTCGGCTCTGGGCACCTTCAACGGCAGCAGGGTTTTCTGGACACCTAGGAGGCTGGCGCGGGCCCCCTGTTCCCGGCAGGAACACTGAGTACCGCCAGGCCCACCTGGGTCTGCTAAGCAACATCCAGGCCCGTAGCCCTTTAGAGCTCCTCTGTGTATGCGCAGCGTAGGGAAACGCGCTGCACTCTCCTTGGGAGCAGCTTAAGGTACTCAGCACTCGCACACGTTCACGGACACCGTTCTGGCATGTCCCACATGGCGTCGAAGTCTTACGCATTACCCTAGGCTGAGCTGAACTCAGAGAAACCCTCTGCTTCGCAGTCCACCTAGGACCTCCTGCCTGAAGTCACCGTGCCTCCCAGAGAGAGTCGGCTTGCGTTCTTACTGCCATGTACGTCCCCTTCCTCCTGTGGCACTGCAGGCTTTGAATAGCCACAGGCCCAGAGGAGCAGCTACGGCGTTCCTTGGTTGAGGCAGTTCGCTTGATGCAGAACACCCTACTTCGAGAAGTTGTTTCAGGGAAGGAAACTCAGGGTGACCTGTGTCTCTATGGGTTTGTGAGAAACCACGGGGATGTCTGCTGAGTGCGCCCACGGAAACGGGGGCCTGCTGCAAGTAGCCTTGCTTTCCCGTTTGGAAGGCTGCGTTCATGCTGCCTTGAAGCTACCTGACATTCCCTGCTCTCGACAGGCCTGTTAGCCCTGTCAGAGTGCTTCGGGGAACGTTATGAGTCTGCTCTGTCTAAACCAGGTGCTTCCATGGCCGCGGCTCTGGTCCGCCTGCCAAGCTCTAGAGCTAGAGGGAACCTCAACGTGACAAGTTGCCTCCAGCGTAGGCCCCTATTATCCGTGCAGAAAGGGAGGCAGGCAGCTGTCTCCATGAGTTCTCAGTCGCTTAGAGGCTTTATTTTAAAGGAAGTAGTACACTTTGGAGGACTCCTAGGCCCCTCGGGTATACATCACTTTCCCTCCAAGTTCACCGAGTACCTCCAGACCCCTGTGGGGCGGCTGAGCACTTCGAGGCCCATTGGTTGAACCCCCCCACCCGCGGAGGCCCTCTGTGCGTGCCGCGCGATGGGCTACACACTGGACGTCCCGCGAGGAGCGCTACATTTCCAGAGCCCTCGAACAGCCTCAGGACAGCATTTCGGGTGAGTCCGACTTTGTCATGGCCCTTGTGTGAGCTGCCGTGGGAAAGCACTGTGCTTTGAATACTTCGAGGACCTCGTACCTGAAGTCACTCTGCCCGAGGAGAAAGTCAGCATCTTACCATGCCGTGTCGCTAACGGCACGCCCAGCACGAACACAGGCCTGGAAGTAAGGCCCCGAGTGGCGGTGCAGAAGCGGAGGCGTGCAGCAGTTTCCATGAGGCGGTGGCCTCGGCTCTGGGCACCTTCAACGGCAGCAGGGTTTTCTGGACACCTAGGAGGCTGGCGCGGGCCCCCTGTTCCCGGCAGGAACACTGAGTACCGCCAGGCCCACCTGGGTCTGCTAAGCAACATCCAGGCCCGTAGCCCTTTAGAGCTCCTCTGTGTATGCGCAGCGTAGGGAAACGCGCTGCACTCTCCTTGGGAGCAGCTTAAGGTACTCAGCATTCGCACACGTTCACGGACACCGTTCTGGCACGTCCCACATGGCGTCGAAGTCTTACGCATTACCCTAGGCTGAGCTGAACTCAGAGAAACCCTCTGCTTCGCAGTCCACCTAGGACCTCCTGCCTGAAGTCACCGAACCTCCCAGAGAGAGTCGGCTTGCGTTCTTACTGCCATGTACGTCCCCTTCCTCCTGTGGCACTGCAGGCTTTGAATAGCCACAGGCCCAGAGGAGCAGCTACGGCGTTCCTTGGTTGAAGCAGTTCGCTTGATGCAGAACACCCTACTTCGAGAAGTTGATTCAGGGAAGGAAACTCAGGGTGACCTGTGTCTCTTTGGGCTTGTGAGAAACCACGGGGATGTCTGCTGAGTGCGCCCACGGAAACGGGGGCCTGCTGCAAGTAGCCTTGCTTTCCCGTTTGGAAGGCTGCGTTCATGCTGCCTTGAAGCTACCTGACATTCCCTGCTCTCGACAGGCCTGTTAGCCCTGTCAGAGTGCTTCGGGGAACGTTATGAGTCTGCTCTGTCTAAACCAGGTGCTTCCATGGCCGCGGCTCTGGTCCGCCTGCCAAGCTCTAGAGCTAGAGGGAACCTCAACGTGACAAGTTGCCTCCAGCGTAGGCCCCTAGTAGCCGTGCAGAAAGGGAGGCAGGCAGCTGTCTCCATGAGTTCTCAGTCGCTTAGAGGCTTTATTTTAAAGGAAGTAGTACACTTTGGAGGACTCCTAGGCCCCTCGGGTATGCATCACTTTCCCTCCAAGTTCACCGAGTACCTCCAGACCCCTGTGGGGCGGCTGAGCACTTCGAGGCCCATTGGTTGAACCCCCCCACCCGCGGAGGCCCTCTGTGCGTGCCGCGCGATGGGCTACACACTGGACGTCCCGCGAGGAGCGCTACATTTCCAGAGCCCTCGAACAGCCTCAGGACAGCATTTCGGGTGAGTCCGACTTTGTCATGGCCCTTGTGTGAGCTGCCGTGGGAAAGCACTGTGCTTTGAATACTTCGAGGACCTCGTACCTGAAGTCACTCTGCCCGAGGAGAAAGTCAGCATCTTACCATGCCGTGTCGCTAACGGCACGCCCAGCACGAACACAGGCCTGGAAGTAAGGCCCCGAGTTGCGGTGCAGAAGCGGAGGCATGCAGCAGTTTCCATGAGGCGGTGTCCTCGGCTCTGGGCACCTTCAACGGCAGCAGGGTTTTCTGGACACCTAGGAGGCTGGTGCGGGCCCCCTGTTCCCGGCAGGAACACTGAGTACCGCCAGGCCCACCTGGGTCTGCTAAGCAACATCCAGGCCCGTAGCCCTTTACAGCCCCTCTGTGTATGCCGATCGTAGGGAAACGCGCTGCACTCCCCTTGGGAGCAGCTTAAGGTACTCAGCACTCGCACACGTTCACGGACACCGTTCTGGCACATCCCACATGGCGTCGAAGTCTTTCGCATTACCCTAGGCTGAGCTGAACTCAGAGAAACCCTCTGCTTCGCAGTCCACCTAGGACCTCCTGCCTGAAGTCACCGTGCCTCCCAGAGAGAGTCGGCTTGCGTTCTTACTGCCATGTACGTCCCCTTCCTCCTGTGGCACTGCAGGCTTTGAATAGCCACAGGCCCAGAGGAGCAGCTACGGCGTTCCTTGGTTGAGGCAGTTCGCTTGATGCAGAACACCCTACTTCGAGAAGTTGATTCAGGGAAGGAAACTCAGGGTGACCTGTGTCTCTTTGGGTTTGTGAGAAACCACGGGGATGTCTGCTGAGTGCGCCCACGGAAACGGGGGCCTGCTGCAAGTAGCCTTGCTTTCCCGTTTGGAAGGCTGCGTTCATGCTGCCTTGAAGCTACCTGACATTCCCTGCTCTCGACAGGCCTGTTAGCCCTGTCAGAGTGCTTCGGGGAACGTTATGAGTCTGCTCTGTCTAAACCAGGTGCTTCCATGGCCGCGGCTCTGGTCCGCCTGCCAAGCTGTAGAGCTAGAGGGAACCTCAACGTGACAAGTTGCCTCCAGCGTAGGCCCCTAGTAGCCGTGCAGAAAGGGAGGCAGGCAGCTGTCTCCATGAGTTCTCAGTCGCTTAGAGGCTTTATTTTAAAGGAAGTAGTACACTTTGGAGGACTCCTAGGCCCCTCGGGTATGCATCACTTTCCCTCCAAGTTCACCGAGTACCTCGAGACCCCTGTGGGGCGGCTGAGCACTTCGAGGCCCATTGGTTGAACCTCCCCACCCGCGGAGGCCCTCTGTGCGTGCCGCGCGATGGGCTACACACTGGACGTCCCGCGAGGAGCGCTACATTTCCAGAGCCCTCGAACAGCCTCAGGACAGCATTTCGGGTGAGTCCGACTTTGTCATGGCCCTTGTGTGAGCTGCCGTGGGAAAGCACTGTGCTTTGAATACTTCGAGGACCTCGTACCTGAAGTCACTCTGCCCGAGGAGAAAGTCAGCATCTTACCATGCCGTGTCGCTAACGGCACGCCCAGCACGAACACAGGCCTGGAAGTAAGGCCCCGAGTGGCGGTGCAGAAGCGGAGGCGTGCAGCAGTTTCCATGAGGCGGTGGCCTCGGCTCTGGGCACCTTCAACGGCAGCAGGGTTTTCTGGACACCTAGGAGGCTGGCGCGGGCCCCCTGTTCCCGGCAGGAACACTGAGTACCGCCAGGCCCACCTGGGTCTGCTAAGCAACATCCAGGCCCGTAGCCCTTTAGAGCCCCTCTGTGTATGCCGATCGTAGGGAAACGCGCTGCACTCTCCTTGGGAACAGCTTAAGGTACTCAGCACTCGCACACGTTCACGGACACCGTTCTGGCACGTCCCACATGGCGTCGAAGTCTTACGCATTACCCTAGGCTGAGCTGAACTCAGAGAAACCCTCGGCTTCGCAGTCCACCTAGGACCTCCTGCCTGAAGTCACCGTGCCTCCCAGAGAGAGTCGGCTTGCGTTCTTACTGCCATGTACGTCCCCTTCCTCCTGTGGCACTGCAGGCTTTGAATAGCCACAGGCCCAGAGGAGCAGCTACGGCGTTCCTTGGTTGAAGCAGTTCGCTTGATGCAGAACACCCTACTTCGAGAAGTTGATTCAGGGAAGGAAACTCAGGGTGACCTGTGTCTCTTTGGGCTTGTTAGAAACCACGGGGATGTCTGCTGAGTGCGCCCACGGAAACGGGGGCCTGCTGCAAGTAGCCTTGCTTTCCCATTTGGAAGGCTGCGTTCATGCTGCCTTGAAGCTACCTGACATTCCCTGCTCTCGACAGGCCTGTTAGCCCTGTCAGAGTGCTTCGGGGAACGTTATGAGTCTGCTCTGTCTAAACCAGGTGCTTCCATGGCCGCGGCTCTGGTCCGCCTGCCAAGCTCTAGAGCTAGAGGGAACCTCAACGTGACAAGTTGCCTCCAGCGTAGGCCCCTAGTAGCCGTGCAGAAAGGGAGGCAGGCAGCTGTCTCCATGAGTTCTCAGTCGCTTAGAGGCTTTATTTTAAAGGAAGTAGTACACTTTGGAGGACTCCTAGGCCCCTCGGGTATGCATCACTTTCCCTCCAAGTTCACCGAGTACCTCCAGACCCCTGTGGGGCTGCTGAGCAACTTCGAGGCCCATTGGTTGACCACACCCACCACCCCCGGAGGCCCTCTGTGAGTGCCGCGCGATTGGCTACACACTGGACGTCCCTCGAGGAGCGCTACATTTCCAGAGCCCTCGAACAGCCTCAGGACAGCATTTCGGGTGAGTCCGACTTTGTCATGGCCCTTGTGTGAGCTGCGTGGGAAAACACTGTGCTTTGAATACTTCGAGGACTTCGTACCTGAAGTCACTCTGCCCGAGGAGGAAGTCAGCATCTTACCATGCCGTGTCGCTAACGGCACGCCCAGCACGAACACAGGCCTGGAAGTAAGGCCCCGAGTGGCGGTGCAGAAGCGGAGGCGTGCAGCAGTTTCCATGAGGCGGTGGCCTCGGCTCTGGGCACCTTCAATGGCAGCAGGGTTTTCTGGACACCTAGGAGGCTGGCGCGGGCCCCCTGTTCCCGGCAGGAACACTGAGTACCGCCAGGCCCACCTGGGTCTGCTAAGCAACATCCAGGCCCGTAGCCCTTTAGAGCCCCTCTGTGTATGCCGATCGTAGGGAAACGCGCTGCACTCCCCTTGGGAGCAGCGAAAGGTACTCAGCACTCGCACACGTTCACGGACACCGTTCTGGCACGTCCCACATGGCGTCGAAGTCTTACGCATTACCCTAGGCTGAGCTGAACTCAGAGAAACCCTCTGCTTCGCAGTCCACCTAGGACCTCCTGTCTGAAGTCACCGTGCCTCCCAGAGAGAGTCGGCTTGCGTTCTTACTGCCATGTACGTCCCCTTCCTCCTGTGGCACTGCAGGCTTTGAATAGCCACAGGCCCAGAGGAGCAGCTACGGCGTTCCTTGGTTGAGGCAGTTCGCTTGATGCAGAACACCCTACTTCGAGAAGTTGATTCAGGGAAGGAAACTCAGGGTGACCTGTGTCTCTTTGGGCTTGTGAGAAACCACGGGGATGTCTGCTGAGTGCGCCCACGGAAACGGGGGCCTGCTGCAAGTAGCCTTGCTTTCCCGTTTGGAGGCTGCGTTCATGCTGCCTTGAAGCTACCTGACATTCCCTGCTCTCGACAGGCCTGTTAGCCCTGTCAGAGTGCTTCGGGGAACGTTATGAGTCTGCTCTGTCTAAACCAGGTGCTTCCATGGCCGCGGCTCTGGTCCGCCTGCCAAGCTCTAGAGCTAGAGGGAACCTCAACGTGACAAGTTGCCTCCAGCGTAGGCCCCTAGTAGCCGTGCAGAAAGGGAGTCAGGCAGCTGTCTCCATGAGTTCTCAGTCGCTTAGAGGCTTTATTTTAAAGGAAGTAGTACACTTTGGAGGACTCCTAGGCCCCTCGGGTATGCATCACTTTCCCTCCAAGTTCACCGAGTACCTCCAGACCCCTGTGGGGCGGCTGAGCACTTCGAGGCCCATTGGTTGAACCCCCCCACCCGCGGAGGCCCTCTGTGCGTGCCCCGCGATGGGCTACACACTGGACCTCCAGCGAGGAGCGCTACATTTCCAGAGCCCTCGAACAGCCTCAGGACAGCATTTCGGGTGAGTCCGACTTTGTCATGGCCCTTGTGTGAGCTGCCGTGGGAAAGCACTGTGCTTTGAATACTTCGAGGACCTCGTACCTGAAGTCACTCTGCCCGAGGAGAAAGTCAGCATCTTACCATGCCGTGTCGCTAACGGCAGGCCCAGCACGAACACAGGCCTGGAAGTAAGGCCCCGAGTGGCGGTGCAGAAGCGGAGGCGTGCAGCAGTTTCCATGAGGTGGAGGCCTCGGCTCTGGGCACCTTCAACGGCAGCAGGGTTTTCTGGACACCTAGGAGGCTGGCGCGGGCCCCCTGTTCCCGGCAGGAACACTGAGTACCGCCAGGCCCACCTGGGTCTGCTAAGCAACATCCAGGCCCGTAGCCCTTTAGAGCTCCTCTGTGTATGCGCAGCGTAGGGAAACGCGCTGCACTCTCCTTGGGAGCAGCTTAAGGTACTCAGCACTCGCACACGTTCACGGACACCGTTCTGGCACGTCCCACATGGCGTCGAAGTCTTACGCATTACCCTAGGCTGAGCTGAACTCAGAGAAACCCTCTGCTTCGCAGTCCACCTAGGACCTCCTGCCTGAAGTCACCGAGCCTCCCAGAGAGAGTCGGCTTGCGTTCTTACTGCCATGTACGTCCCCTTCCTCCTGTGGCACTGCAGGCTTTGAATAGCCACAGGCCCAGAGGAGCAGCTACGGCGTTCCTTGGTTGAGGCAGTTCGCTTGACGCAGAACACCCTACTTCGAGAAGTTGATTCAGGGAAGGAAACTCAGGGTGACCTGTGTCTCTTTGGGCTTGTGAGAAACCACGGGGATGTCTGCTGAGTGCGCCCACGGAAACGGGGGCCTGCTGCAAGTAGCCTTGCTTTCCCATTTGGAAGGCTGCGTTCATGCTGCCTTGAAGCTACCTGACATTCCCTGCTCTCGACAGGCCTGTTAGCCCTGTCAGAGTGCTTCGGGGAACGTTATGAGTCTGCTCTGTCTAAACCAGGTGCTTCCATGGCCGCGGCTCTGGTCCGCCTGCCAAGCTCTAGAGCTAGAGGGAACCTCAACGTGACAAGTTGCCTCCAGCGTAGGCCCCTAGTAGCCGTGCAGAAAGGGAGGCAGGCAGCTGTCTCCATGAGTTCTCAGTCGCTTAGAGGCTTTATTTTAAAGGAAGTAGTACACTTTGGAGGACTCCTAGGCCCCTCGGGTATGCATCACTTTCCCTCCAAGTTCACCGAGTACCTACAGACCCCTGTGGGGCGGCTGAGCACTTCGAGGCCCATTGGTTGAACCACCCCACCCGCGGAGGCCCTCTGTTCGTGCCGCGCGATGGGCTACAAACTGGACGTCCCGCGAGGAGCGCTACATTTCCAGAGCCCTCGAACAGCCTCAGGACAGCATTTCGGGTGAGTCCGACTTTGTCATGGCCCTTGTGTGAGCTGCCGTGGGAAAGCACTGTGCTTTGAATACTTCGAGGACCTCGTACCTGAAGTCACTCTGCCCGAGGAGAAAGTCAGCATCTTACCATGCCGTGTCGCTAACGGCACGCCCAGCACGAACACAGGCCTGGAAGTAAGGCCCCGAGTGGCGGTGCAGAAGCGGAGGCATGCAGCAGTTTCCATGAGGCGGTGGCCTCGGCTCTGGGCACCTTCAACGGCAGCAGGGTTTTCTGGACACCTAGGAGGCTGGCGCGGGCCCCCTGTTCCCGGCAGGAACACTGAGTACCGCCAGGCCCACCTGGGTCTGCTAAGCAACATCCAGGCCCGTAGCCCTTTACAGCCCCTCTGTGTATGCCGATCGTAGGGAAACGCGCTGCACTCCCCTTGGGAGCAGCTTAAGGTACTCAGCACTCGCACACGTTCACGGACACCGTTCTCGCACATCCCACATGGCGTCGAAGTCTTACGCATTACCCTAGGCTGAGCTGAACTCAGAGAAACCCTCTGCTTCGCAGTCCACCTAGGACCTCCTGCCTGAAGTCACCGTGCCTCCCAGAGAGAGTCGGCTTGCGTTCTTACTGCCATGTACGTCCCCTTCCTCCTGTGGCACTGCAGGCTTTGAATAGCCACAGGCCCAGAGGAGCAGCTACGGCGTTCCTTGGTTGAGGCAGTTCGCTTGATGCAGAACACCCTACTTCGAGAAGTTGATTCAGGGAAGGAAACTCAGGGTGACCTGTGTCTCTTTGGGCTTGTTAGAAACCACGGGGATGTCTGCTGAGTGCGCCCACGGAAACGGGGGCCTGCTGCAAGTAGCCTTGCTTTCCCGTTTGGAAGGCTGCGTTCATGCTGCCTTGAAGCTACCTGACATTCCCTGCTCTCGACAGGCCTGTTAGCCCTGTCAGAGTGCTTCGGGGAACGTTATGAGTCTGCTCTGTCTAAACCAGGTGCTTCCATGGCCGCGGCTCTGGTCCGCCTGCCAAGCTCTAGAGCTAGAGGGAACCTCAACGTGACAAGTTGCCTCCAGCATAGGCCCCTAGTAGCCGTGCAGAAAGGGAGGCAGGCAGCTGTCTCCATGAGTTCTCAGTCGCTTAGAGGCTTTATTTTAAAGGAAGTAGTACACTTTGGAGGACTCCTAGGCCCCTCGGGTATGCATCACTTTCCCTCCAAGTTCACCGAGTACCTCCAGACCCCTGTGGGGCGGCTGAGCACTTCGAGGCCCATTGGTTGAACCCCCCCACCCGCGGAGGCCCTCTGTGCGTGCCGCGCGATGGGCTACACACTGGACGTCCCGCGAGGAGCGCTACATTTCCAGAGCCCTCGAACAGCCTCAGGACAGCATTTCGGGTGAGTCCGACTTTGTCATGGCCCTTGTGTGAGCTGCCGTGGGCAAGCACTGTGCTTTGAATACTTCGAGGACCTCGTACCTGAAGTCACTCTGCCCGAGGAGAAAGTCAGCATCTTACCATGCCGTGTCGCTAACGGCACGCCCAGCACGAACACAGGCCTGGAAGTAAGGCCCCGAGTGGCGGTGCAGAAGCGGAGGCGTGCAGCAGTTTCCATGAGGCGGAGGCCTCGGCTCTGGGCACCTTCAACGGCAGCAGGGTTTTCTGGACACCTAGGAGGCTGGCACGGGCCCCCTGTTCCCGGCAGGAACACTGAGTACCGCCAGGCCCCCCTGGGTCTGCTAAGCAACATCCAGGCCCGTAGCCCTTTAGAGCCCCTCTGTGTATGCCGATCGTAGGGAAACGCGCTGCACTCCCCTTCGGAGCAGCGTAAGGTACTCAGCACTCGCACACGTTCACGGACACCGTTCTGGCACGTCCCACATGGCGTCGAAGTCTTACGCATTACCCTAGGCTGAGCTGAACTCAGAGAAACCCTCTGCCTCGCAGTCTACCTAGGACCTTCTGCCTGAAGTCACCGTGCCTCCCAGAGAGAGTCGGCTTGCGTTCTTACTGCCATGTACGTCCCCTTCCTCCTGTGGCACTGCAGGCTTTGATTAGCCACAGGCCCAGAGGAGCAGCTACGGCGTTCCTTGGTTGAGGCAGTTCGCTTGATGCAGAACACCCTACTTCGAGAAGTTGATTCAGGGAAGGAAACTCAGGGTGACCTGTGTCTCTTTGGGCTTGTGAGAAACCACGGGGATGTCTGCTGAGTGCGCCCACGGAAACGGGGTCCTGCTGCAAGTAGCCTTGCTTTCCCGTTTGGAAGGCTGCGTTCATGCTGCCTTGAAGCTACCTGACATTCCCTGCTCTCGACAGGCCTGTTAGCCCTGTCAGAGTGCTTCGGCGAACGTTATGAGTCTGCTCTGTCTAAACCAGGTGCTTCCATGGCCGCGGCTCTGGTCCGCCTGCCACGCTCTAGAGCTAGAGGGAACCTCAACGTGACAAGTTGCCTCCAGCGTAGGCCCCTAGTAGCCGTGCAGAAAGGGAGGCAGGCAGCTGTCTCCATGAGTTCTCAGTCGCTTAGAGGCTTTATTTTAAAGGAAGTAGTACACTTTGGAGGACTCCTAGGCCCCTCGGGTATGCATCACTTTCCCTCCAAGTTCACCGAGTACCTCCAGACCCCTGTGGGGCGGCTGAGCACTTCGAGGCCCATTGGTTGAACCCCCCCACCCGCGGAGGCCCTCTGTGCGTGCCGCGCGATGGGCTACACACTGGACGTCCCGCGAGGAGCGCTACATTTCCAGAGCCCTCGAACAGCCTCAGGACAGCATTTCGGGTGAGTCCGACTTTGTCATGGCCCTTGTGTGAGCTGCCGTGGGAAAGCACTGTGCTTTGAATACTTCGAGGACCTCGTACCTGAAGTCACTCTGCCCGAGGAGAAAGTCAGCATCTTACCATGCCGTGTCGCTAACGGCACGCCCAGCACGAACACAGGCCTGGAAGTAACGCCCCGAGTGGCGGTGCAGAAGCGGAGGCGTGCAGCAGTTTCCATGAGGCGGTGGCCTCGGCTCTGGGCACCTTCAACGGCAGCAGGGTTTTCTGGACACCTAGGAGGCTGGCGCGGGCCCCCTGTTCCCGGCAGGAACACTGAGTACCGCCAGGCCCACCTGGGTCTGCTAAGCAACATCCAGGCCCGTAGCCCTTTAGAGCTCCTCTGTGTATGCGCAGCGTAGGGAAACGCGCTGCACTCTCCTTGGGAGCAGCTTAAGGTACTCAGCACTCGCACACGTTCACGGACACCGTTCTGGCACGTCCCACATGGCGTCGAAGTCTTACGCATTACCCTAGGCTGAGCTGAACTCAGAGAAACCCTCTGCTTCGCAGTCCACCTAGGACCTCCTGCCTGAAGTCACCGAGCCTCCCAGAGAGAGTCGGCTTGCCTTCTTACTGCCATGTACGTCCCCTTCCTCCTGTGGCACTGCAGGCTTTGAATAGCCACAGGCCCAGAGGAGCAGCTACGGCGTTCCTTGGTTGAGGCAGTTCGCTTGATGCAGAACACCCTACTTCGAGAAGTTGATTCAGGGAAGGAAACTCAGGGTGACCTGTGTCTCTTTGGGTTTGTGAGAAACCACGGGGATGTCTGCTGAGTGCGCCCACGGAAACGGGGTCCTGCTGCAAGTAGCCTTGCTTTCCCGTTTGGAAGGCTGCGTTCATGCTGCCTTGAAGCTACCTGACATTCCCTGCTCTCGACAGGCCTGTTAGCCCTGTCAGAGTGCTTCGGGGAACGTTATGAGTCTGCTCTGTCTAAACCAGGTGCTTCCATGGCCGCGGCTCTGGTCCGCCTGCCAAGCTCTAGAGCTAGAGGGAACCTCAACGTGACAAGTTGCCTCCAGCGTAGGCCCCTAGTAGCCGTGCAGAAAGGGAGGCAGGCAGCTGTCTCCATGAGTTCTCAGTCGCTTAGAGGCTTTATTTTAAAGGAAGTAGTACACTTTGGAGGACTCCTAGGCCCCTCGGGTATGCATCACTTTCCCTCCAAGTTCACCGAGTACCTCCAGACCCCTGTGGGGCGGCTGAGCACTTCGAGGCCCATTGGTTGAACCCCCCCACCCGCGGAGGCCCTCTGTGCGTGCCGCGCGATGGGCTACACACTGGACGTCCCTCGAGGAGCGCTACATTTCCAGAGCCCTCGAACAGCCTCAGGACAGCATTTCGGTTGAGTCCGACTTTGTCATGGCCCTTGTGTGAGCTGCGTGGGAAAACACTGTGCTTTGAATACTTCGAGGACTTCGTACCTGAAGTCACTCTGCCCGAGGAGGAAGTCAGCATCTTACCATGCCGTGTCGCTAACGGCACGCCCAGCACGAACACAGGCCTGGAAGTAAGGCCCCGAGTGGCGGTGCAGAAGCGGAGGCGTGCAGCAGTTTCCATGAGGCGGAGGCCTCGGCTCTGGGCACCTTCAACGGCAGCAGGGTTTTCTGGACACCTAGGAGGCTGGCACGGGCCCCCTGTTCCCGGCAGGAACACTGAGTACCGCCAGGCCCCCCTGGGTCTGCTAAGCAACATCCAGGCCCGTAGCCCTTTAGAGCCCCTCTGTGTATGCCGATCGTAGGGAAACGCGCTGCACTCCCCTTCGGAGCAGCGTAAGGTACTCAGCACTCGCACACGTTCACGGACACCGTTCTGGCACGTCCCACATGGCGTCGAAGTCTTACGCATTACCCTAGGCTGAGCTGAACTCAGAGAAACCCTCTGCCTCGCAGTCTACCTAGGACCTTCTGCCTGAAGTCACCGTGCCTCCCAGAGAGAGTCGGCTTGCGTTCTTACTGCCATGTACGTCCCCTTCCTCCTGTGGCACTGCAGGCTTTGATTAGCCACAGGCCCAGAGGAGCAGCTACGGCGTTCCTTGGTTGAGGCAGTTCGCTTGATGCAGAACACCCTACTTCGAGAAGTTGATTCAGGGAAGGAAACTCAGGGTGACCTGTGTCTCTTTGGGCTTGTGAGAAACCACGGGGATGTCTGCTGAGTGCGCCCACGGAAACGGGGTCCTGCTGCAAGTAGCCTTGCTTTCCCGTTTGGAAGGCTGCGTTCATGCTGCCTTGAAGCTACCTGACATTCCCTGCTCTCGACAGGCCTGTTAGCCCTGTCAGAGTGCTTCGGCGAACGTTATGAGTCTGCTCTGTCTAAACCAGGTGCTTCCATGGCCGCGGCTCTGGTCCGCCTGCCAAGCTCTAGAGCTAGAGGGAACCTCAACGTGACAAGTTGCCTCCAGCATAGGCCCCTAGTAGCCGTGCAGAAAGGGAGGCAGGCAGCTGTCTCCATGAGTTCTCAGTCGCTTAGAGGCTTTATTTTAAAGGAAGTAGTACACTTTGGAGGACTCCTAGGCCCCTCGGGTATGCATCACTTTCCCTCCAAGTTCACCGAGTACCTCCAGACCCCTGTGGGGCGGCTGAGCACTTCGAGGCCCATTGGTTGAACCCCCCCACCCGCGGAGGCCCTCTGTGCGTGCCGCGCGATGGGCTACACACTGGACGTCCCGCGAGGAGCGCTACATTTCCAGAGCCCTCGAACAGCCTCA
Source organism: Pseudorca crassidens (assembly GCF_039906515.1). Taxonomy (NCBI): domain Eukaryota; kingdom Metazoa; phylum Chordata; class Mammalia; order Artiodactyla; family Delphinidae; genus Pseudorca; species Pseudorca crassidens. The sequence goes on along the minus strand of NC_090306.1, from coordinate 30,135,236 downwards.
GGACAGCATTTCGGGTGAGTCCGACTTTGTCATGGCCCTTGTGTGAGCTGCCGTGGGAAAGCACTGTGCTTTGAATACTTCGAGGACCTCGTACCTGAAGTCACTCTGCCCGAGGAGAAAGTCAGCATCTTACCATGCCGTGTCGCTAACGGCACGCCCAGCACGAACACAGGCCTGGAAGTAAGGCCCCGAGTGGCGGTGCAGAAGCGGAGGCGTGCGGCAGTTTCCATGAGGCGGAGGCCTCGGCTCTGGGCACCTTCAACGGCAGCAGGGTTTTCTGGACACCTAGGAGGCTGGCACGGGCCCCCTGTTCCCGGCAGGAACACTGAGTACCGCCAGGCCCCCCTGGGTCTGCTAAGCAACATCCAGGCCCGTAGCACTTTAGAGCCCCTCTGTGTATGCCGATCGTAGGGAAACGCGCTGCACTCCCCTTCGGAGCAGCGTAAGGTACTCAGCACTCGCACACGTTCACGGACACCGTTCTGGCACGTCCCACATGGCGTCGAAGTCTTACGCATTACCCTAGGCTGAGCTGAACTCAGAGAAACCCTCTGCCTCGCAGTCTACCTAGGACCTTCTGCCTGAAGTCACCGTGCCTCCCAGAGAGAGTCGGCTTGCGTTCTTACTGCCATGTACGTCCCCTTCCTCCTGTGGCACTGCAGGCTTTGATTAGCCACAGGCCCAGAGGAGCAGCTACGGCGTTCCTTGGTTGAGGCAGTTCGCTTGATGCAGAACACCCTACTTCGAGAAGTTGATTCAGGGAAGGAAACTCAGGGTGACCTGTGTCTCTTTGGGCTTCTGAGAAACCACGGGGATGTCTGCTGAGTGCGCCCACGGAAACGGGGTCCTGCTGCAAGTAGCCTTGCTTTCCCGTTTGGAAGGCTGCGTTCATGCTGCCTTGAAGCTACCTGACATTCCCTGCTCTCGACAGGCCTGTTAGCCCTGTCAGAGTGCTTCGGCGAACGTTATGAGTCTGCTCTGTCTAAACCAGCTGCTTCCATGGCCGCGGCTCTGGTCCGCCTGCCACGCTCTAGAGCTAGAAGGAACCTCAACGTGACAAGTTGCCTCCAGCGTAGGCCCCTAGTAGCCGTGCAGAAAGGGAGGCAGGCAGCTGTCTCCATGAGTTCTCAGTCGCTTAGAGGCTTTATTTTAAAGGAAGTAGTACACTTTGGAGGACTCCTAGGCCCCTCGGGTATGCATCACTTTCCCTCCAAGTTCACCGAGTACCTCCAGACCCCTGTGGGGCGGCTGAGCACTTCGAGGCCCATTGGTTGAACCCCCCCACCCGCGGAGGCCCTCTGTGCGTGCCGCGCGATGGGCTACACACTGGACGTCCCGCGAGGAGCGCTACATTTCCAGAGCCCTCGAACAGCCTCAGGACAGCATTTCGGATGAGTCCGACTTTGTCATGGCCCTTGTGTGAGCTGCCGTGGGAAAGCACTGTGCTTTGAATACTTCGAGGACCTCGTACCTGAAGTCACTCTGCCCGAGGAGAAAGTCAGCATCTTACCATGCCGTGTCGCTAACGGCACGCCCAGCACGAACACAGGCCTGGAAGTAACGCCCCGAGTGGCGGTGCAGAAGCGGAGGCGTGCATCAGTTTCCATGAGGCGGTGGCCTCGGCTCTGGGCACCTTCAACGGCAGCAGGGTTTTCTGGACACCTAGGAGGCTGGCGCGGGCCCCCTGTTCCCGGCAGGAACACTGAGTACCGCCAGGCCCACCTGGGTCTGCTAAGCAACATCCAGGCCCGTAGCCCTTTAGAGCTCCTCTGTGTATGCCCAGCGTAGGGAAACGCGCTGCACTCTCCTTGGGAGCAGCTTAAGGTACTCAGCACTCGCACACGTTCACGGACACCGTTCTGGCACGTCCCACATGGCGTCGAAGTCTTACGCATTACCCTAGGCTGAGCTGAACTCAGAGAAACCCTCTGCTTCGCAGTCCACCTAGGACCTCCTGCCTGAAGTCACCGAGCCTCCCAGAGAGAGTCGGCTTGCCTTCTTACTGCCATGTACGTCCCCTTCCTCCTGTGGCACTGCAGGCTTTGAATAGCCACAGGCCCAGAGGAGCAGCTACGGCGTTCCTTGGTTGAGGCAGTTCGCTTGATGCAGAACACCCTACTTCGAGAAGTTGATTCAGGGAAGGAAACTCAGGGTGACCTGTGTCTCTTTGGGTTTGTGAGAAACCACGGGGATGTCTGCTGAGTGCGCCCACGGAAACGGGGTCCTGCTGCAAGTAGCCTTGCTTTCCCGTTTGGAAGGCTGCGTTCATGCTGCCTTGAAGCTACCTGACATTCCCTGCTCTCGACAGGCCTGTTAGCCCTGTCAGAGTGCTTCGGGGAACGTTATGAGTCTGCTCTGTCTAAACCAGGTGCTTCCATGGCCGCGGCTCTGGTCCGCCTGCCAAGCTCTAGAGCTAGAGGGAACCTCAACGTGACAAGTTGCCTCCAGCGTAGGCCCCTAGTAGCCGTGCAGAAAGGGAGGCAGGCAGCTGTCTCCATGAGTTCTCAGTCGCTTAGAGGCTTTATTTTAAAGGAAGTAGTACACTTTGGAGGACTCCTAGGCCCCTCGGGTATGCATCACTTTCCCTCCAAGTTCACCGAGTACCTCCAGACCCCTGTGGGGCGGCTGAGCACTTCGAGGCCCATTGGTTGAACCCCCCCACCCGCGGAGGCCCTCTGTGTGTGCCGCGCGATGGGCTACACACTGGACGTCCCGCGAGGAGCGCTACATTTCCAGAGCCCTCGAACAGCCTCAGGACAGCATTTCGGGTGAGTCCGACTTTGTCATGGCCCTTGTGTGAGCTGCCGTGGGAAAACACTGTGCTTTGAATACTTCGAGGACCTCGTACCTGAAGTCACTCTGCCCGAGGAGAAAGTCAGCATCTTACCACGCCGTGTCGCTAACGGCACGCCCAGCACGAACACAGGCCTGGAAGTAAGGCCCCGAGTGGCGGTGCAGAAGCGGAGGCGTGCAGCAGTTTCCATGAGGCGGTGGCCTCGGCTCTGGGCACCTTCAACGGCAGCAGGGTTTTCTGGACACCTAGGAGGCTGGCGCGGGCCCCCTGTTCCCGGCAGGAACACTGAGTACCGCCAGGCCCACCTGGGTCTGCTAAGCAACATCCAGGCCCGTAGCCCTTCAGAGCCCCTCTGTGTATGCCGATCGTAGGGAAACGCGCTGCACTCCCCTTGGGAGCAGCGTAAGGTACTCAGCACTCGCACACGTTCACGGACACCGTTCTGGGACGTCCCACATGGCGTCGAAGTCTTACGCATTACCCTAGGCTGAGCTGAACTCAGAGAAACGCTCGGCTTCGCAGTCCACCTAGGACCTCCTGCCTGAAGTCACCGTGCCTCCCAGAGAGAGTCCGCTTGCGTTCTTACTGCCATGTACGTCCCCTTCCTCCTGTGGCACTGCAGGCTTTGAATAGCCACAGGCCCAGAGGAGCAGCTACGGCGTTCCTTGGTTGAAGCAGTTCGCTTGATGCAGAACACCCTACTTCGAGAAGTTGATTCAGGGAAGGAAACTCAGGGTGACCTGTGTCTCTTTGGGCTTGTGAGAAACCACGGGGATGTCTGCTGAGTGCGCCCACGGAAACGGGGGCCTGCTGCAAGTAGCCTTGCTTTCCCGTTTGGAAGGCTGCGTTCATGCTGCCTTGAAGCTACCTGACATTCCCTGCTCTCGACAGGCCTGTTAGCCCTGTCAGAGTGCTTCGGGGAACGTTATGAGTCTGCTCTGTCTAAACCAGGTGCTTCCATGGCCGCGGCTCTGGTCCGCCTGCCAAGCTCTAGAGCTAGAGGGACCCTCAACGTGACAAGTTGCCTCCAGCGTAGGCCCCTAGTAGCCGTGCAGAAAGGGAGGCAGGCAGCTGTCTCCATGAGTTCTCAGTCGCTTAGAGGCTTTATTTTAAAGGAAGTAGTACACTTTGGAGGACTCCTAGGCCTCTCGGGTATGCACCACTTTCCCTCCAAGTTCACCGAGTACCTCCAGACCCCTGTGGGGCGGCTGAGCAACTTCGAGGCCCATTGGTTGACCACACCCACAACCCCCGGAGGCCCTCTGTGCGTGCCGCGCGATGGGCTACACACTGGACGTCCCGCGAGGAGCGCTACATTTCCAGAGCCCTCGAACAGCCTCAGGACAGCATTTCGGGTGAGTCCGACTTTGTCATGGCCCTTGTGTGAGCTGCCGTGGGAAAGCACTGTGCTTTGAATACTTCGAGGACCTCGTACCTGAAGTCACTCTGCCCGAGGAGAAAGTCAGCATCTTACCATGCCGTGTCGCTAACGGCACGCCCAGCACGAACACAGGCCTGGAAGTAAGGCCCCGAGTGGCAGTGCAGAAGCGGAGGCATGCAGCAGTTTCCATGAGGCGGTGGCCTCGGCTCTGGGCACCTTCAACGGCAGCAGGGTTTTCTGGACACCTAGGAGGCTGGCGCGGGCCCCCTGTTCCCGGCAGGAACACTGAGTACCGCCAGGCCCACCTGGGTCTGCTAAGCAACATCCAGGCCCATAGCCCTTTAGATCTCCTCTGTGTATGCGCAGCGTAGGGAAACGCGCTGCACTCTCCTTGGGAGCAGCTTAAGGTACTCAGCACTCGCACACGTTCACGGACACCGTTCTGGCACGTCCCACATGGCATCGAAGTCTTACGCATTACCCTAGGCTGAGCTGAACTCAGAGAAACCCTCTGCTTCGCAGTCCACCTAGGACCTCCTGCCTGAAGTCACCGAGCCTCCCAGAGAGAGTCGGCTTGCCTTCTTACTGCCATGTACGTCCCCTTCCTCCTGTGGCACTGCAGGCTTTGAATAGCCACAGGCCCAGAGGAGCAGCTACGGCGTTCCTTGGTTGAAGCAGTTCGCTTGACACAGAACACCCTACTTCGAGAAGTTGATTCAGGGAAGGACACTCAGGGTGACCTGTGTCTCTTTGGGCTTGTGAGAAACCACGGGGATGTCTGCTGAGTGCGCCCACGGAAACGGGGGCCTGCTGCAAGTAGCCTTGCTTTCCCATTTGGAAGGCTGCGTTCATGCTGCCTTGAAGCTACCTGACATTCCCTGCTCTCGACAGGCCTGTTAGCCCTGTCAGAGTGCTTCGGGGAACGTTATGAGTCTGCTCTGTCTAAACCAGGTGCTTCCATGGCCGCGGCTCTGGTCCGCCTGCCAAGCTCTAGAGCTAGAGGGAACCTCAACGTGACAAGTTGCCTCCAGCATAGGCCCCTAGTAGCCGTGCAGAAAGGGAGGCAGGCAGCTGTCTCCATGAGTTCTCAGTCGCTTAGAGGCTTTATTTTAAAGGAAGTAGTACACTTTGGAGGACTCCTAGGCCCCTCGGGTATGCATCACTTTCCCTCCAAGTTCACCGAGTACCACCAGACCCCTGTGGGGCAGCTGAGCACTTCGAGGCCCATTGGTTGAACCCCCCCACCCGCGGAGGCCCTCTGTGCGTGCCGCGCGATGGGCTACATACTGGACGTCCCGCGAGGAGCGCTACATTTCCAGAGCCCTCGAACAGCCTCAGGACAGCATTTCGGGTGAGTCCGACTTTGTCATGGCCCTTGTGTGAGCTGCCGTGGGAAAGCACTGTGCTTTGAATACTTCGAGGACCTCGTACCTGAAGTCACTCTGCCCGAGGAGAAAGTCAGCATCTTACCACGCCGTGTCGCTAACGGCACGCCCAGCACGAACACAGGCCTGGAAGTAAGGCCCCGAGTGGCGGTGCAGAAGCGGAGGCGTGCAGCAGTTTCCATGAGGCGGTGGCCTCGGCTCTGGGCACCTTCAACGGCAGCAGGGTTTTCTGGACACCTAGGAGGCTGGCGCGGGCCCCCTGTTCCCGGCAGGAACACTGAGTACCGCCAGGCCCACCTGGGTCTGCTAAGCAACATCCAGGCCCGTAGCCCTTCAGAGCCCCTCTGTGTATGCCGATCGTAGGGAAACGCGCTGCACTCCCCTTGGGAGCAGCGTAAGGTACTCAGCACTCGCACACGTTCACGGACACCGTTCTGGGACGTCCCACATGGCGTCGAAGTCTTACGCATTACCCTAGGGTGAGCTGAACTCAGAGAAACCCTCGGCTTCGCAGTCCACCTAGGACCTCCTGCCTGAAGTCACCGTGCCTCCCAGAGAGAGTCCGCTTGCGTTCTTACTGCCATGTACGTCCCCTTCCTCCTGTGGCACTGCAGGCTTTGAATAGCCACAGGCCCAGAGGAGCAGCTACGGCGTTCCTTGGTTGAAGCAGTTCGCTTGATGCAGAACACCCTACTTCGAGAAGTTGATTCAGGGAAGGAAACTCAGGGTGACCTGTGTCTCTTTGGGCTTGTGAGAAACCACGGGGATGTCTGCTGAGTGCGCCCACGGAAACGGGGGCCTGCTGCAAGTAGCCTTGCTTTCCCGTTTGGAAGGCTGCGTTCATGCTGCCTTGAAGCTACCTGACATTCCCTGCTCTCGACAGGCCTGTTAGCCCTGTCAGAGTGCTTCGGGGAACGTTATGAGTCTGCTCTGTCTAAACCAGGTGCTTCCATGGCCGCGGCTCTGGTCCGCCTGCCAAGCTCTAGAGCTAGAGGGAACCTCAACGTGACAAGTTGCCTCCAGCATAGGCCCCTAGTAGCCGTGCAGAAAGGGAGGCAGGCAGCTGTCTCCATGAGTTCTCAGTCGCTTAGAGGCTTTATTTTAAAGGAAGTAGTACACTTTGGAGGACTCCTAGGCCCCTCGGGTATGCATCACTTTCCCTCCAAGTTCACCGAGTACCACCAGACCCCTGTGGGGCAGCTGAGCACTTCGAGGCCCATTGGTTGAACCCCCCCACCCGCGGAGGCCCTCTGTGCGTGCCGCGCGATGGGCTACATACTGGACGTCCCGCGAGGAGCGCTACATTTCCAGAGCCCTCGAACAGCCTCAGGACAGCATTTCGGGTGAGTCCGACTTTGTCATGGCCCTTGTGTGAGCTGCCGTGGGAAAGCACTGTGCTTTGAATACTTCGAGGACCTCGTACCTGAAGTCACTCTGCCCGAGGAGAAAGTCAGCATCTTACCATGCCGTGTCGCTAACGGCACGCCCAGCACGAACACAGGCCTGGAAGTAAGGCCCCAAGTGGCGGTGCAGAAGCGGAGGGGTGCAGCAGTTTCCATGAGGCGGTGGCCTCGGCTCTGGGCACCTTCAACGGCAGCAGGGTTTTCTGGACACCTAGGAGGCTGGCGCGGGCCCCCTGTTCCCGGCAGGAACACTGAGTACCGCCAGGCCCACCTGGGTCTGCTAAGCAACATCCAGGCCCGTAGCCCTTTAGAGCCCCTCTGTGTATGCCGATGGTAGGGAAACGCGCTGCACTCCCCTTGGGAGCAGCTTAAGGTACTCAGCACTCGCACACGTTCACGGACACCGTTCTGGCACGTCCCACATGGCGTCGAAGTCTTACGCATTACCCTAGGCTGAGCTGAACTCAGAGAAACCCTCTGCTTCGCAGTCCACCTAGGACCTCCTGCCTGAAGTCACCGTGCCTCCCAGAGAGAGTCGGCTTGCGTTCTTACTGCCATGTACGTCCCCTTCCTCCTGTGGCACTGCAGGCTTTGTATAGCCACAGGCCCAGAGGAGCAGCTCCGGCGTTCCTTGGTTGAAGCAGTTCGCTTGATGCAGAACACCCTACTTCGAGAAGTTGATTCAGGGAAGGAAACTCAGGGTGACCTGTGTCTCTTTGGGTTTGTGAGAAACCACGGGGATGTCTGCTGAGTGCGCCCACGGAAACGGGGGCCTGCTGCAAGTAGCCTTGCTTTCCCGTTTGGAAGGCTGCGTTCATGCTGCCTTGAAGCTACCTGACATTCCCTGCTCTCGACAGGCCTGTTAGCCCTGTCAGAGTGCTTCGGGGAACGTTATGAGTCTGCTCTGTCTAAACCAGGTGCTTCCATGGCCGCGGCTCTGGTCCGCCTGCCAAGCTCTAGAGCTAGAGGGAACCTCAACGTGACAAGTTGCCTCCAGCGTAGGCCCCTAGTAGCCGTGCAGAAAGGGAGGCAGGCAGCTGTCTCCATGAGTTCTCAGTCGCTTAGAGGCTTTATTTTAAAGGAAGTAGTACACTTTGGAGGACTCCTAGGCCCCTCGGGTATGCATCACTTTCCCTCCAAGTTCACCGAGTACCTCCAGACCCCTGTGGGGCGGCTGAGCACTTCGAGGCCCATTGGTTGAACCCCCCCACCCCCGGAGGCCCTATGTGCGTGCCGCGCGATGGGCTACACACTGGACGTCCCGCGAGGAGCGCTACATTTCCAGAGCCCTCGAACAGCCTCAGGACAGCATTTCGGGTGAGTCCGACTTTGTCATGGCCCTTGTGTGAGCTGCCGTGGGAAAGCACTGTGCTTTGAATACTTCGAGGACCTCGTACCTGAAGTCACTCTGCCCGAGGAGAAAGTCAGCATCTTACAATGCCGTGTCGCTAACGGCACGCCCAGCACGAACACAGGCCTGGAAGTAAGGCCCCGAGTGGCGGTGCAGAAGCGGAGGCGTGCAGCAGTTTCCATGAGGCGGTGGCCTCGGCTCTGGGCACCTTCAAGGGCAGCAGGGTTTTCTGGACACGTAGGTGGCTGGCGCGGGCTCCCTGTTCCCGGCAGGAACACTGAGTACCGCCAGGCCCACCTGGGTCTGCTAAGCAACATCCAGGCCCGTAGCCCTTTAGAGCCCCTCTGTGTATGCCGATCGTAGGGAAACGCGCTGCACTCCCCTTGGGAACAGCGTAAGATACTCAGAACTCGCACACGTTCACGGACACCGTTCTGCCACGTCCCACATGGCGTCGAAGTCTTACGCATTACCCTAGGCTGAGCTGAACTCAGAGAAACCCTCTGCTTCACAGTCCACCTAGGACCTCCTGCCTGAAGTCACCGTGCCTCCCAGAGAGAGTCGGCTTGCGTTCTTACTGCCATGTACGTCCCCTTCCTCCTGTGGCACTGCAGGCTTTGAATAGCCACAGGCCCAGAGGAGCAGCTACGGCGTTCCTTGGTTGAAGCAGTTCGCTTGATGCAGAACACCCTACTTCGAGAAGTTGATTCAGGGAAGGAAACTCAGGGTGACCTGTGTCTCTTTGGGCTTGTGAGAAACCACGGGGATGTCTGCTGAGTGCGCCCACGGAAACGGGGGCCTGCTGCAAGTAGCCTTGCTTTCCCGTTTGGAAGGCTGCGTTCATGCTGCCTTGAAGCTACCTGACATTCCCTGCTCTCGACAGGCCTGTTAGCCCTGTCAGAGTGCTTCGGGGAACGTTATGAGTCTGCTCTGTCTAAACCAGGTGCTTCCATGGCCGCGGCTCTGGTCCGCCTGCCAAGCTCTAGAGCTAGAGGGACCCTCAACGTGACAAGTTGCCTCCAGCGTAGGCCCCTAGTAGCCGTGCAGAAAGGGAGGCAGGCAGCTGTCTCCATGAGTTCTCAGTCGCTTAGAGGCTTTATTTTAAAGGAAGTAGTACACTTTGGAGGACTCCTAGGCCTCTCGGGTATGCACCACTTTCCCTCCAAGTTCACCGAGTACCTCCAGACCCCTGTGGGGCGGCTGAGCAACTTCGAGGCCCATTGGTTGACCACACCCACAACCCCCGGAGGCCCTCTGTGCGTGCCGCGCGATGGGCTACACACTGGACGTCCCGCGAGGAGCGCTACATTTCCAGAGCCCTCGAACAGCCTCAGGACAGCATTTCGGGTGAGTCCGACTTTGTCATGGCCCTTGTGTGAGCTGCCGTGGGAAAGCACTGTGCTTTGAATACTTCGAGGACCTCGTACCTGAAGTCACTCTGCCCGAGGAGAAAGTCAGCATCTTACCATGCCGTGTCGCTAACGGCACGCCCAGCACGAACACAGGCCTGGAAGTAAGGCCCCGAGTGGCAGTGCAGAAGCGGAGGCATGCAGCAGTTTCCATGAGGCGGTGGCCTCGGCTCTGGGCACCTTCAACGGCAGCAGGGTTTTCTGGACACCTAGGAGGCTGGCGCGGGCCCCCTGTTCCCGGCAGGAACACTGAGTACCGCCAGGCCCACCTGGGTCTGCTAAGCAACATCCAGGCCCATAGCCCTTTAGATCTCCTCTGTGTATGCGCAGCGTAGGGAAACGCGCTGCACTCTCCTTGGGAGCAGCTTAAGGTACTCAGCACTCGCACACGTTCACGGACACCGTTCTGGCACGTCCCACATGGCATCGAAGTCTTACGCATTACCCTAGGCTGAGCTGAACTCAGAGAAACCCTCTGCTTCGCAGTCCACCTAGGACCTCCTGCCTGAAGTCACCGAGCCTCCCAGAGAGAGTCGGCTTGCCTTCTTACTGCCATGTACGTCCCCTTCCTCCTGTGGCACTGCAGGCTTTGAATAGCCACAGGCCCAGAGGAGCAGCTACGGCGTTCCTTGGTTGAAGCAGTTCGCTTGACACAGAACACCCTACTTCGAGAAGTTGATTCAGGGAAGGACACTCAGGGTGACCTGTGTCTCTTTGGGCTTGTGAGAAACCACGGGGATGTCTGCTGAGTGCGCCCACGGAAACGGGGGCCTGCTGCAAGTAGCCTTGCTTTCCCATTTGGAAGGCTGCGTTCATGCTGCCTTGAAGCTACCTGACATTCCCTGCTCTCGACAGGCCTGTTAGCCCTGTCAGAGTGCTTCGGGGAACGTTATGAGTCTGCTCTGTCTAAACCAGGTGCTTCCATGGCCGCGGCTCTGGTCCGCCTGCCAAGCTCTAGAGCTAGAGGGAACCTCAACGTGACAAGTTGCCTCCAGCATAGGCCCCTAGTAGCCGTGCAGAAAGGGAGGCAGGCAGCTGTCTCCATGAGTTCTCAGTCGCTTAGAGGCTTTATTTTAAAGGAAGTAGTACACTTTGGAGGACTCCTAGGCCCCTCGGGTATGCATCACTTTCCCTCCAAGTTCACCGAGTACCACCAGACCCCTGTGGGGCAGCTGAGCACTTCGAGGCCCATTGGTTGAACCCCCCCACCCGCGGAGGCCCTCTGTGCGTGCCGCGCGATGGGCTACATACTGGACCTCCCGCGAGGAGCGCTACATTTCCAGAGCCCTCGAACAGCCTCAGGACAGCATTTCGGGTGAGTCCGACTTTGTCATGGCCCTTGTGTGAGCTGCCGTGGGAAAGCACTGTGCTTTGAATACTTTGAGGACCTCGTACCTGAAGTCACTCTGCCCGAGGAGAAAGTCAGCATCTTACCATGCCGTGTCGCTAACGGCACGCCCAGCACGAACACAGGCCTGGAAGTAAGGCCCCGAGTGGCGGTGCAGAAGCGGAGGGGTGCAGCAGTTTCCATGAGGCGGTGGCCTCGGCTCTGGGCACCTTCAACGGCAGCAGGGTTTTCTGGACACCTAGGAGGCTGGCGCGGGCCCCCTGTTCCCGGCAGGAACACTGAGTACCGCCAGGCCCACCTGGGTCTGCTAAGCAACATCCAGGCCCGTAGCCCTTTAGAGCCCCTCTGTGTATGCCGATGGTAGGGAAACGCGCTGCACTCCCCTTGGGAGCAGCTTAAGGTACTCAGCACTCGCACACGTTCACGGACACCGTTCTGGCACGTCCCACATGGCGTCGAAGTCTTACGCATTACCCTAGGCTGAGCTGAACTCAGAGAAACCCTCTGCTTCGCAGTCCACCTAGGAACTCCTGCCTGAAGTCACCGTGCCTCCCAGAGAGAGTCGGCTTGCGTTCTTACTGCCATGTACGTCCCCTTCCTCCTGTGGCACCGCAGGCTTTGTATAGCCACAGGCCCAGAGGAGCAGCTCCGGCGTTCCTTGGTTGAAGCAGTTCGCTTGATGCAGAACACCCTACTTCGAGAAGTTGATTCAGGGAAGGAAACTCAGGGTGACCTGTGTCTCTTTGGGTTTGTGAGAAACCACGGGGATGTCTGCTGAGTGCGCCCACGGAAACGGGGGCCTGCTGCAAGTAGCCTTGCTTTCCCGTTTGGAAGGCTGCGTTCATGCTGCCTTGAAGCTACCTGACATTCCCTGCTCTCGACAGGCCTGTTAGCCCTGTCAGAGTGCTTCGGGGAACGTTATGAGTCTGCTCTGTCTAAACCAGGTGCTTCCATGGCCGCGGCTCTGGTCCGCCTGCCAAGCTCTAGAGCTAGAGGGAACCTCAACGTGACAAGTTGCCTCCAGCGTAGGCCCCTAGTAGCCGTGCAGAAAGGGAGGCAGGCAGCTGTCTCCATGAGTTCTCAGTCGCTTAGAGGCTTTATTTTAAAGGAAGTAGTACACTTTGGAGGACTCCTAGGCCCCTCGGGTATGCATCACTTTCCCTCCAAGTTCACCGAGTACCTCCAGACCCCTGTGGGGCGGCTGAGCACTTCGAGGCCCATTGGTTGAACCCCCCCACCCGCGGAGGCCCTCTGTGCGTGCCGCGCGATGGGCTACACACTGGACGTCCCGCGAGGAGCGCTACATTTCCAGAGCCCTCGAACAGCCTCAGGACAGCATTTCGGGTGAGTCCGACTTTGTCATGGCCCTTGTGTGAGCTGCCGTGGGAAAGCACTGTGCTTTGAATACTTCGAGGACCTCGTACCTGAAGTCACTCTGCCCGAGGAGAAAGTCAGCATCTTACCACGCCGTGTCGCTAACGGCAGGCCCAGCACGAACACAGGCCTGGAAGTAAGGCCCCGAGTGGCGGTGCAGAAGCGGAGGCGTGCAGCAGATTCCATGAGGCGGAGGCCTCGGCTCTGGGCACCTTCAACGGCAGCAGGGTTTTCTGGACACCTAGGAGGCTGGCGCGGGCCCCCTGTTCCCGGCAGGAACACTGAGTACCGCCAGGCCCACCTGGGTCTGCTAAGCAACATCCAGGCCCGTAGCCCTTTAGAGCCCCTCTGTGTATGCCGATCGTAGGGAAACGCGCTGCACTCCCCTTGGGAGCAGCGTAAGGTACTCAGCACTCGCACACGTTCACGGACACCGTTCTGGGACGTCCCACATGGCGTCGAAGTCTTACGCATTACCCTAGGCTGAGCTGAACTCAGAGAAACGCTCGGCTTCGCAGTCCACCTAGGACCTCCTGCCTGAAGTCACCGTGCCTCCCAGAGAGAGTCCGCTTGCGTTCTTACTGCCATGTACGTCCCCTTCCTCCTGTGGCACTGCAGGCTTTGAATAGCCACAGGCCCAGAGGAGCAGCTACGGCGTTCCTTGGTTGAAGCAGTTCGCTTGATGCAGAACACCCTACTTCGAGAAGTTGATTCAGGGAAGGAAACTCAGGGTGACCTGTGTCTCTTTGGGCTTGTGAGAAACCACGGGGATGTCTGCTGAGTGCGCCCACGGAAACGGGGGCCTGCTGCAAGTAGCCTTGCTTTCCCGTTTGGAAGGCTGCGTTCATGCTGCCTTGAAGCTACCTGACATTCCCTGCTCTCGACAGGCCTGTTAGCCCTGTCAGAGTGCTTCGGGGAACGTTATGAGTCTGCTCTGTCTAAACCAGGTGCTTCCATGGCCGCGGCTCTGGTCCGCCTGCCAAGCTCTAGAGCTAGAGGGACCCTCAACGTGACAAGTTGCCTCCAGCGTAGGCCCCTAGTAGCCGTGCAGAAAGGGAGGCAGGCAGCTGTCTCCATGAGTTCTCAGTCGCTTAGAGGCTTTATTTTAAAGGAAGTAGTACACTTTGGAGGACTCCTAGGCCTCTCGGGTATGCACCACTTTCCCTCCAAGTTCACCGAGTACCTCCAGACCCCTGTGGGGCGGCTGAGCAACTTCGAGGCCCATTGGTTGACCACACCCACAACCCCCGGAGGCCCTCTGTGCGTGCCGCGCGATGGGCTACACACTGGACGTCCCGCGAGGAGCGCTACATTTCCAGAGCCCTCGAACAGCCTCAGGACAGCATTTCGGGTGAGTCCGACTTTGTCATGGCCCTTGTGTGAGCTGCCGTGGGAAAGCACTGTGCTTTGAATACTTCGAGGACCTCGTACCTGAAGTCACTCTGCCCGAGGAGAAAGTCAGCATCTTACCATGCCGTGTCGCTAACGGCACGCCCAGCACGAACACAGGCCTGGAAGTAAGGCCCCGAGTGGCAGTGCAGAAGCGGAGGCATGCAGCAGTTTCCATGAGGCGGTGGCCTCGGCTCTGGGCACCTTCAACGGCAGCAGGGTTTTCTGGACACCTAGGAGGCTGGCGCGGGCCCCCTGTTCCCGGCAGGAACACTGAGTACCGCCAGGCCCACCTGGGTCTGCTAAGCAACATCCAGGCCCATAGCCCTTTAGATCTCCTCTGTGTATGCGCAGCGTAGGGAAACGCGCTGCACTCTCCTTGGGAGCAGCTTAAGGTACTCAGCACTCGCACACGTTCACGGACACCGTTCTGGCACGTCCCACATGGCATCGAAGTCTTACGCATTACCCTAGGCTGAGCTGAACTCAGAGAAACCCTCTGCTTCGCAGTCCACCTAGGACCTCCTGCCTGAAGTCACCGAGCCTCCCAGAGAGAGTCGGCTTGCCTTCTTACTGCCATGTACGTCCCCTTCCTCCTGTGGCACTGCAGGCTTTGAATAGCCACAGGCCCAGAGGAGCAGCTACGGCGTTCCTTGGTTGAAGCAGTTCGCTTGACACAGAACACCCTACTTCGAGAAGTTGATTCAGGGAAGGACACTCAGGGTGACCTGTGTCTCTTTGGGCTTGTGAGAAACCACGGGGATGTCTGCTGAGTGCGCCCACGGAAACGGGGGCCTGCTGCAAGTAGCCTTGCTTTCCCATTTGGAAGGCTGCGTTCATGCTGCCTTGAAGCTACCTGACATTCCCTGCTCTCGACAGGCCTGTTAGCCCTGTCAGAGTGCTTCGGGGAACGTTATGAGTCTGCTCTGTCTAAACCAGGTGCTTCCATGGCCGCGGCTCTGGTCCGCCTGCCAAGCTCTAGAGCTAGAGGGAACCTCAACGTGACAAGTTGCCTCCAGCATAGGCCCCTAGTAGCCGTGCAGAAAGGGAGGCAGGCAGCTGTCTCCATGAGTTCTCAGTCGCTTAGAGGCTTTATTTTAAAGGAAGTAGTACACTTTGGAGGACTCCTAGGCCCCTCGGGTATGCATCACTTTCCCTCCAAGTTCACCGAGTACCACCAGACCCCTGTGGGGCAGCTGAGCACTTCGAGGCCCATTGGTTGAACCCCCCCACCCGCGGAGGCCCTCTGTGCGTGCCGCGCGATGGGCTACATACTGGACGTCCCGCGAGGAGCGCTACATTTCCAGAGCCCTCGAACAGCCTCAGGACAGCATTTCGGGTGAGTCCGACTTTGTCATGGCCCTTGTGTGAGCTGCCGTGGGAAAGCACTGTGCTTTGAATACTTCGAGGACCTCGTACCTGAAGTCACTCTGCCCGAGGAGAAAGTCAGCATCTTACCACGCCGTGTCGCTAACGGCACGCCCAGCACGAACACAGGCCTGGAAGTAAGGCCCCGAGTGGCGGTGCAGAAGCGGAGGCGTGCAGCAGTTTCCATGAGGCGGTGGCCTCGGCTCTGGGCACCTTCAACGGCAGCAGGGTTTTCTGGACACCTAGGAGGCTGGCGCGGGCCCCCTGTTCCCGGCAGGAACACTGAGTACCGCCAGGCCCACCTGGGTCTGCTAAGCAACATCCAGGCCCGTAGCCCTTCAGAGCCCCTCTGTGTATGCCGATCGTAGGGAAACGCGCTGCACTCCCCTTGGGAGCAGCGTAAGGTACTCAGCACTCGCACACGTTCACGGACACCGTTCTGGGACGTCCCACATGGCGTCGAAGTCTTACGCATTACCCTAGGGTGAGCTGAACTCAGAGAAACCCTCGGCTTCGCAGTCCACCTAGGACCTCCTGCCTGAAGTCACCGTGCCTCCCAGAGAGAGTCCGCTTGCGTTCTTACTGCCATGTACGTCCCCTTCCTCCTGTGGCACTGCAGGCTTTGAATAGCCACAGGCCCAGAGGAGCAGCTACGGCGTTCCTTGGTTGAAGCAGTTCGCTTGATGCAGAACACCCTACTTCGAGAAGTTGATTCAGGGAAGGAAACTCAGGGTGACCTGTGTCTCTTTGGGCTTGTGAGAAACCACGGGGATGTCTGCTGAGTGCGCCCACGGAAACGGGGGCCTGCTGCAAGTAGCCTTGCTTTCCCGTTTGGAAGGCTGCGTTCATGCTGCCTTGAAGCTACCTGACATTCCCTGCTCTCGACAGGCCTGTTAGCCCTGTCAGAGTGCTTCGGGGAACGTTATGAGTCTGCTCTGTCTAAACCAGGTGCTTCCATGGCCGCGGCTCTGGTCCGCCTGCCAAGCTCTAGAGCTAGAGGGAACCTCAACGTGACAAGTTGCCTCCAGCATAGGCCCCTAGTAGCCGTGCAGAAAGGGAGGCAGGCAGCTGTCTCCATGAGTTCTCAGTCGCTTAGAGGCTTTATTTTAAAGGAAGTAGTACACTTTGGAGGACTCCTAGGCCCCTCGGGTATGCATCACTTTCCCTCCAAGTTCACCGAGTACCACCAGACCCCTGTGGGGCAGCTGAGCACTTCGAGGCCCATTGGTTGAACCCCCCCACCCGCGGAGGCCCTCTGTGCGTGCCGCGCGATGGGCTACATACTGGACGTCCCGCGAGGAGCGCTACATTTCCAGAGCCCTCGAACAGCCTCAGGACAGCATTTCGGGTGAGTCCGACTTTGTCATGGCCCTTGTGTGAGCTGCCGTGGGAAAGCACTGTGCTTTGAATACTTCGAGGACCTCGTACCTGAAGTCACTCTGCCCGAGGAGAAAGTCAGCATCTTACCATGCCGTGTCGCTAACGGCACGCCCAGCACGAACACAGGCCTGGAAGTAAGGCCCCAAGTGGCGGTGCAGAAGCGGAGGGGTGCAGCAGTTTCCATGAGGCGGTGGCCTCGGCTCTGGGCACCTTCAACGGCAGCAGGGTTTTCTGGACACCTAGGAGGCTGGCGCGGGCCCCCTGTTCCCGGCAGGAACACTGAGTACCGCCAGGCCCACCTGGGTCTGCTAAGCAACATCCAGGCCCGTAGCCCTTTAGAGCCCCTCTGTGTATGCCGATGGTAGGGAAACGCGCTGCACTCCCCTTGGGAGCAGCTTAAGGTACTCAGCACTCGCACACGTTCACGGACACCGTTCTGGCACGTCCCACATGGCGTCGAAGTCTTACGCATTACCCTAGGCTGAGCTGAACTCAGAGAAACCCTCTGCTTCGCAGTCCACCTAGGACCTCCTGCCTGAAGTCACCGTGCCTCCCAGAGAGAGTCGGCTTGCGTTCTTACTGCCATGTACGTCCCCTTCCTCCTGTGGCACTGCAGGCTTTGTATAGCCACAGGCCCAGAGGAGCAGCTCCGGCGTTCCTTGGTTGAAGCAGTTCGCTTGATGCAGAACACCCTACTTCGAGAAGTTGATTCAGGGAAGGAAACTCAGGGTGACCTGTGTCTCTTTGGGTTTGTGAGAAACCACGGGGATGTCTGCTGAGTGCGCCCACGGAAACGGGGGCCTGCTGCAAGTAGCCTTGCTTTCCCGTTTGGAAGGCTGCGTTCATGCTGCCTTGAAGCTACCTGACATTCCCTGCTCTCGACAGGCCTGTTAGCCCTGTCAGAGTGCTTCGGGGAACGTTATGAGTCTGCTCTGTCTAAACCAGGTGCTTCCATGGCCGCGGCTCTGGTCCGCCTGCCAAGCTCTAGAGCTAGAGGGAACCTCAACGTGACAAGTTGCCTCCAGCGTAGGCCCCTAGTAGCCGTGCAGAAAGGGAGGCAGGCAGCTGTCTCCATGAGTTCTCAGTCGCTTAGAGGCTTTATTTTAAAGGAAGTAGTACACTTTGGAGGACTCCTAGGCCCCTCGGGTATGCATCACTTTCCCTCCAAGTTCACCGAGTACCTCCAGACCCCTGTGGGGCGGCTGAGCACTTCGAGGCCCATTGGTTGAACCCCCCCACCCCCGGAGGCCCTATGTGCGTGCCGCGCGATGGGCTACACACTGGACGTCCCGCGAGGAGCGCTACATTTCCAGAGCCCTCGAACAGCCTCAGGACAGCATTTCGGGTGAGTCCGACTTTGTCATGGCCCTTGTGTGAGCTGCCGTGGGAAAGCACTGTGCTTTGAATACTTCGAGGACCTCGTACCTGAAGTCACTCTGCCCGAGGAGAAAGTCAGCATCTTACAATGCCGTGTCGCTAACGGCACGCCCAGCACGAACACAGGCCTGGAAGTAAGGCCCCGAGTGGCGGTGCAGAAGCGGAGGCGTGCAGCAGTTTCCATGAGGCGGTGGCCTCGGCTCTGGGCACCTTCAAGGGCAGCAGGGTTTTCTGGACACGTAGGTGGCTGGCGCGGGCTCCCTGTTCCCGGCAGGAACACTGAGTACCGCCAGGCCCACCTGGGTCTGCTAAGCAACATCCAGGCCCGTAGCCCTTTAGAGCCCCTCTGTGTATGCCGATCGTAGGGAAACGCGCTGCACTCCCCTTGGGAACAGCGTAAGATACTCAGAACTCGCACACGTTCACGGACACCGTTCTGCCACGTCCCACATGGCGTCGAAGTCTTACGCATTACCCTAGGCTGAGCTGAACTCAGAGAAACCCTCTGCTTCACAGTCCACCTAGGACCTCCTGCCTGAAGTCACCGTGCCTCCCAGAGAGAGTCGGCTTGCGTTCTTACTGCCATGTACGTCCCCTTCCTCCTGTGGCACTGCAGGCTTTGAATAGCCACAGGCCCAGAGGAGCAGCTACGGCGTTCCTTGGTTGAAGCAGTTCGCTTGATGCAGAACACCCTACTTCGAGAAGTTGATTCAGGGAAGGAAACTCAGGGTGACCTGTGTCTCTTTGGGCTTGTGAGAAACCACGGGGATGTCTGCTGAGTGCGCCCACGGAAACGGGGGCCTGCTGCAAGTAGCCTTGCTTTCCCGTTTGGAAGGCTGCGTTCATGCTGCCTTGAAGCTACCTGACATTCCCTGCTCTCGACAGGCCTGTTAGCCCTGTCAGAGTGCTTCGGGGAACGTTATGAGTCTGCTCTGTCTAAACCAGGTGCTTCCATGGCCGCGGCTCTGGTCCGCCTGCCAAGCTCTAGAGCTAGAGGGACCCTCAACGTGACAAGTTGCCTCCAGCGTAGGCCCCTAGTAGCCGTGCAGAAAGGGAGGCAGGCAGCTGTCTCCATGAGTTCTCAGTCGCTTAGAGGCTTTATTTTAAAGGAAGTAGTACACTTTGGAGGACTCCTAGGCCTCTCGGGTATGCACCACTTTCCCTCCAAGTTCACCGAGTACCTCCAGACCCCTGTGGGGCGGCTGAGCAACTTCGAGGCCCATTGGTTGACCACACCCACAACCCCCGGAGGCCCTCTGTGCGTGCCGCGCGATGGGCTACACACTGGACGTCCCGCGAGGAGCGCTACATTTCCAGAGCCCTCGAACAGCCTCAGGACAGCATTTCGGGTGAGTCCGACTTTGTCATGGCCCTTGTGTGAGCTGCCGTGGGAAAGCACTGTGCTTTGAATACTTCGAGGACCTCGTACCTGAAGTCACTCTGCCCGAGGAGAAAGTCAGCATCTTACCATGCCGTGTCGCTAACGGCACGCCCAGCACGAACACAGGCCTGGAAGTAAGGCCCCGAGTGGCAGTGCAGAAGCGGAGGCATGCAGCAGTTTCCATGAGGCGGTGGCCTCGGCTCTGGGCACCTTCAACGGCAGCAGGGTTTTCTGGACACCTAGGAGGCTGGCGCGGGCCCCCTGTTCCCGGCAGGAACACTGAGTACCGCCAGGCCCACCTGGGTCTGCTAAGCAACATCCAGGCCCATAGCCCTTTAGATCTCCTCTGTGTATGCGCAGCGTAGGGAAACGCGCTGCACTCTCCTTGGGAGCAGCTTAAGGTACTCAGCACTCGCACACGTTCACGGACACCGTTCTGGCACGTCCCACATGGCATCGAAGTCTTACGCATTACCCTAGGCTGAGCTGAACTCAGAGAAACCCTCTGCTTCGCAGTCCACCTAGGACCTCCTGCCTGAAGTCACCGAGCCTCCCAGAGAGAGTCGGCTTGCGTTCTTACTGCCATGTACGTCCCCTTCCTCCTGTGGCACTGCAGGCTTTGAATAGCCACAGGCCCAGAGGAGCAGCTACGGCGTTCCTTGGTTGAAGCAGTTCGCTTGACACAGAACACCCTACTTCGAGAAGTTGATTCAGGGAAGGACACTCAGGGTGACCTGTGTCTCTTTGGGCTTGTGAGAAACCACGGGGATGTCTGCTGAGTGCGCCCACGGAAACGGGGGCCTGCTGCAAGTAGCCTTGCTTTCCCATTTGGAAGGCTGCGTTCATGCTGCCTTGAAGCTACCTGACATTCCCTGCTCTCGACAGGCCTGTTAGCCCTGTCAGAGTGCTTCGGGGAACGTTATGAGTCTGCTCTGTCTAAACCAGGTGCTTCCATGGCCGCGGCTCTGGTCCGCCTGCCAAGCTCTAGAGCTAGAGGGAACCTCAACGTGACAAGTTGCCTCCAGCATAGGCCCCTAGTAGCCGTGCAGAAAGGGAGGCAGGCAGCTGTCTCCATGAGTTCTCAGTCGCTTAGAGGCTTTATTTTAAAGGAAGTAGTACACTTTGGAGGACTCCTAGGCCCCTCGGGTATGCATCACTTTCCCTCCAAGTTCACCGAGTACCACCAGACCCCTGTGGGGCAGCTGAGCACTTCGAGGCCCATTGGTTGAACCCCCCCACCCGCGGAGGCCCTCTGTGCGTGCCGCGCGATGGGCTACATACTGGACCTCCCGCGAGGAGCGCTACATTTCCAGAGCCCTCGAACAGCCTCAGGACAGCATTTCGGGTGAGTCCGACTTTGTCATGGCCCTTGTGTGAGCTGCCGTGGGAAAGCACTGTGCTTTGAATACTTTGAGGACCTCGTACCTGAAGTCACTCTGCCCGAGGAGAAAGTCAGCATCTTACCATGCCGTGTCGCTAACGGCACGCCCAGCACGAACACAGGCCTGGAAGTAAGGCCCCGAGTGGCGGTGCAGAAGCGGAGGGGTGCAGCAGTTTCCATGAGGCGGTGGCCTCGGCTCTGGGCACCTTCAACGGCAGCAGGGTTTTCTGGACACCTAGGAGGCTGGCGCGGGCCCCCTGTTCCCGGCAGGAACACTGAGTACCGCCAGGCCCACCTGGGTCTGCTAAGCAACATCCAGGCCCGTAGCCCTTTAGAGCCCCTCTGTGTATGCCGATGGTAGGGAAACGCGCTGCACTCCCCTTGGGAGCAGCTTAAGGTACTCAGCACTCGCACACGTTCACGGACACCGTTCTGGCACGTCCCACATGGCGTCGAAGTCTTACGCATTACCCTAGGCTGAGCTGAACTCAGAGAAACCCTCTGCTTCGCAGTCCACCTAGGAACTCCTGCCTGAAGTCACCGTGCCTCCCAGAGAGAGTCGGCTTGCGTTCTTACTGCCATGTACGTCCCCTTCCTCCTGTGGCACCGCAGGCTTTGTATAGCCACAGGCCCAGAGGAGCAGCTCCGGCGTTCCTTGGTTGAAGCAGTTCGCTTGATGCAGAACACCCTACTTCGAGAAGTTGATTCAGGGAAGGAAACTCAGGGTGACCTGTGTCTCTTTGGGTTTGTGAGAAACCACGGGGATGTCTGCTGAGTGCGCCCACGGAAACGGGGGCCTGCTGCAAGTAGCCTTGCTTTCCCGTTTGGAAGGCTGCGTTCATGCTGCCTTGAAGCTACCTGACATTCCCTGCTCTCGACAGGCCTGTTAGCCCTGTCAGAGTGCTTCGGGGAACGTTATGAGTCTGCTCTGTCTAAACCAGGTGCTTCCATGGCCGCGGCTCTGGTCCGCCTGCCAAGCTCTAGAGCTAGAGGGAACCTCAACGTGACAAGTTGCCTCCAGCGTAGGCCCCTAGTAGCCGTGCAGAAAGGGAGGCAGGCAGCTGTCTCCATGAGTTCTCAGTCGCTTAGAGGCTTTATTTTAAAGGAAGTAGTACACTTTGGAGGACTCCTAGGCCCCTCGGGTATGCATCACTTTCCCTCCAAGTTCACCGAGTACCTCCAGACCCCTGTGGGGCGGCTGAGCACTTCGAGGCCCATTGGTTGAACCCCCCCACCCGCGGAGGCCCTCTGTGCGTGCCGCGCGATGGGCTACACACTGGACGTCCCGCGAGGAGCGCTACATTTCCAGAGCCCTCGAACAGCCTCAGGACAGCATTTCGGGTGAGTCCGACTTTGTCATGGCCCTTGTGTGAGCTGCCGTGGGAAAGCACTGTGCTTTGAATACTTCGAGGACCTCGTACCTGAAGTCACTCTGCCCGAGGAGAAAGTCAGCATCTTACCACGCCGTGTCGCTAACGGCAGGCCCAGCACGAACACAGGCCTGGAAGTAAGGCCCCGAGTGGCGGTGCAGAAGCGGAGGCGTGCAGCAGATTCCATGAGGCGGAGGCCTCGGCTCTGGGCACCTTCAACGGCAGCAGGGTTTTCTGGACACCTAGGAGGCTGGCGCGGGCCCCCTGTTCCCGGCAGGAACACTGAGTACCGCCAGGCCCACCTGGGTCTGCTAAGCAACATCCAGGCCCGTAGCCCTTTAGAGCCCCTCTGTGTATGCCGATCGTAGTGAAACGCGCTGCACTCCCCTTGGGAGCAGCGTAAGGTACTCAGCACTCGCACACGTTCACGGACACCGTTCTGGCACGTCCCACATGGCGTCGAAGTCTTACGCATTACCCTAGGCTGAGCTGAACTCAGAGAAACCCTCGGCTTCGCAGTCCACCTAGGACCTCCTGCCTGAAGTCACCGTGCCTCCCAGAGAGAGTCGGCTTGCGTTCTTACTGCCATGTACGTCCCCTTCCTCCTGTGGCACTGCAGGCTTTGAATAGCCACAGGCCCAGAGGAGCAGCTACGGCGTTCCTTGGTTGAGGCAGTTCGCTTGATGCAGAACACCCTACTTCGAGAAGTTGATTCAGGGAAGGAAACTCAGGGTGACCTGTGTCTCTTTGGGCTTGTGAGAAACCACGGGGATGTCTGCTGAGTGCGCCCACGGAAACGGGGGCCTGCTGCAAGTAGCCTTGCTTTCCCGTTTGGAGGCTGCGTTCATGCTGCCTTGAAGCTACCTGACATTCCCTGCTCTCGACAGGCCTGTTAGCCCTGTCAGAGTGCTTCGGGGAACGTTATGAGTCTGCTCTGTCTAAACCAGGTGCTTCCATGGCCGCGGCTCTGGTCCACCTGCCAAGCTCTAGAGCTAGAGGGAACCTCAATGTGACAAGTTGCCTCCAGCGTAGGCCCCTAGTAGCCGTGCAGAAAGGGAGGCAGGCAGCTGTCTCCATGAGTTCTCAGTCGCTTAGAGGCTTTATTTTAAAGGAAGTAGTACACTTTGGAGGACTCCTAGGCCCCTCGGGTATGCATCACTTTCCCTCCAATTTCACCGAGTACCTCCAGATCCCTGTGGGGCGGCTGAGCACTTCGAGGCCCATTGGTTGAACCCCCCCACCCGCGGAGGCCCTCTGTGCGTGCCGCGCGATGGGCTACACACTGGACCTCCCGCGAGGAGCGCTACATTTCCAGAGCCCTCGAACAGCCTCAGGACAGCATTTCGGGTGAATCCGACTTTGTCATGGCCCTTGTGTGAGCTGCCGTGGGAAAGCACTGTGCTTTGAATACTTCGAGGACCTCGTACCTGAAGTCACTCTGCCCGAGGAGAAAGTCAGCATCTTACCATGCCGTGTCGCTAACGGCACGCCCAGCACGAACACAGGCCTGGAAGTAAGGCCCCGAGTGGCGGTGCAGAAGCGGAGGCGTGCAGCAGTTTCCATGAGGCGGAGGCCTCGGCTCTGGGCACCTTCAACGGCAGCAGGGTTTTCTGGACACCTAGGAGGCTGGCACGGGCCCCCTGTTCCCGGCAGGAACACTGAGTACCGCCAGGCCCACCTGGGTCTGCTAAGGAACATCCAGGCCCGTAGCCCTTTAGAGCTCCTCTGTGTATGCCCAGCGTAGGGAAACGCGCTGCACTCTCCTTGGGAGCAGCTTAAGGTACTCAGCACTCGCACACGTTCACGGACACCGTTCTGGCACGTCCCACATGGCGTCGAAGTCTTACGCATTACCCTAGGCTGAGCTGAACTCAGAGAAACCCTCGGCTTCGCAGTCCACCTAGGACCTCCTGCCTGAAGTCACCGTGCCTCCCAGAGAGAGTCGGCTTGCGTTCTTACTGCCATGTACGTCCCCTTCCTCCTGTGGCACTGCAGGCTTTGAATAGCCACAGGCCCAGAGGAGCAGCTACGGCGTTCCTTGGTTGAAGCAGTTCGCTTGATGCAGAACACCCTACTTCGAGAAGTTGATTCAGGGAAGGAAACTCAGGGTGACCTGTGTCTCTTTGGGCTTGTGAGAAACCACGGGGATGTCTGCTGAGTGCGCCCACGGAAACGGGGGCCTGCTGCAAGTAGCCTTGCTTTCCCGTTTGGAAGGCTGCGTTCATGCTGCCTTGAAGCTACCTGACATTCCCTGCTCTCGACAGGCCTGTTAGCCCTGTCAGAGTGCTTCGGGGAACGTTATGAGTCTGCTCTGTCTAAACCAGGTGCTTCCATGGCCGCGGCTCTGGTCCGCCTGCCAAGCTCTAGAGCTAGAGGGAACCTCAACGTGACAAGTTGCCTCCAGCGTAGGCCCCTAGTAGCCGTGCAGAAAGGGAGGCAGGCAGCTGTCTCCATGAGTTCTCAGTCGCTTAGAGGCTTTATTTTAAAGGAAGTAGTACACTTTGGAGGACTCCTAGGCCCCTCGGGTATGCATCACTTTCCCTCCAAGTTCACTGAGTACCTCCAGACCCCTGTGGGGCGGCTGAGCACTTCGAGGCCCATTGGTTGAACCCCCCCACCCGCGGAGGCCCTCTGTGCGTGCCGCGCGATGGGCTACACACTGGACGTCCCGCGAGGAGCGCTACATTTCCAGAGCCCTCGAACAGCCTCAGGACAGCATTTCGGGTGAGTCCGACTTTGTCATGGCCCTTGTGTGAGCTGCCGTGGGAAAGCACTGTGCTTTGAATACTTTGAGGACCTCGTACCTGAAGTCACTCTGCCCGAGGAGAAAGTCAGCATCTTACCATGCCGTGTCAATAACGGCAGGCCCAGCACGAACACAGGCCTGGAAGTAAGGCCCCGAGTGGCGGTGCAGAAGCGGAGGCATGCAGCAGTTTCCATGAGGCGGTGGCCTCGGCTCTGGGCACCTTCAACGGCAGCAGGGTTTTCTGGACACCTAGGAGGCTGGCGCGGGCCCCCTGTTCCCGGCAGGAACACTGAGTACCGCCAGGCCCACCTGGGTCTGCTAAGCAACATCCAGGCCCATAGCCCTTTAGAGCTCCTCTGTGTATGCGCAGCGTAGGGAAACGCGCTGCACTCCCCTTGGGAGCAGCTTAAGGTACTCAGCACTCGCACACGTTCACGGACACCGTTCTGGCACGTCCCACATGGCGTCGAAGTCTTACGCATTACCCTAGGCTGAGCTGAACTCAGAGAAACCCTCGGCTTCGCAGTCCACCTAGGACCTCCTGCCTGAAGTCACCGTGCCTCCCAGAGAGAGTCGGCTTGCGTTCTTACTGCCATGTACGTCCCCTTCCTCCTGTGGCACTGCAAGCTTTGAATAGCCACAGGCCCAGAGGAGCAGCTACGGCGTTCCTTGGTTGAAGCAGTTCGCTTGATGCAGAACACCCTACTTCGAGAAGTTGATTCAGGGAAGGAAACTCAGGGTGACCTGTGTCTCTTTGGGCTTGTGAGAAACCACGGGGATGTCTGCTGAGTGCGCCCACGGAAACGGGGTCCTGCTGCAAGTAGCCTTGCTTACCCATTTGGAAGGCTGCGTTCATGCTGCCTTGAAGCTACCTGACATTCCCTGCTCTCGACAGGCCTGTTAGCCCTGTCAGAGTGCTTCGGGGAACGTTATGAGTCTGCTCTGTCTAAACCAGGTGCTTCCATGGCCGCGGCTCTGGTCCGCCTGCCAAGCTCTATAGCTAGAGGGAACCTCAACGTGACAAGTTGCCTCCAGCGTAGGCCCCTAGTAGCCGTGCAGAAAGGGAGGCAGGCAGCTGTCTCCATGAGTTCTCAGTCGCTTAGAGGCTTTATTTTAAAGGAAGTAGTACACTTTGGAGGACTCCTAGGCCCCTCGGGTATGCATCACTTTCCCTCCAAGTTCACCGAGTACCTCCAGACCCCTGTGGGGCGGCTGAGCACTTCGAGGCCCATTGGTTGAACCCCCCCACCCGCGGAGGCCCTCTGTGCGTGCCGCGCGATGGGCTACACACTGGACGTCCCGCGAGGAGCGCTACATTTCCAGAGCCCTCGAACAGCCTCAGGACAGCATTTCGGGTGAGTCCGACTTTGTCATGGCCCTTGTGTGAGCTGCCGTGGGAAAGCACTGTGCTTTGAATACTTTGAGGACCTCGTACCTGAAGTCACTCTGCCCGAGGAGAAAGTCAGCATCTTACCATGCCGTGTCGCTAACGGCAGGCCCAGCACGAACATAGGCCTGGAAGTAAGGCCCCGAGTGGCAGTGCAGAAGCGGAGGCATGCAGCAGTTTCCATGAGGCGGTGGCCTCGGCTCTGGGCACCTTCAACGGCAGCAGGGTTTTCTGGACACCTAGGAGGCTGGCGCGGGCCCCCTGTTCCCGGCAGGAACACTGAGTACCGCCAGGCCCACCTGGGTCTGCTAAGCAACATCCAGGCCCATAGCCCTTTAGAGCTCCTCTGTGTATGCGCAGCGTAGGGAAACGCGCTGCACTCTCCTTGGGAGCAGCTTAAGGTACTCAGCACTCGCACACGTTCACGGACACCGTTCTGGCACGTCCCACATGGCGTCGAAGTCTTACGCATTACCCTAGGCTGAGCTGAACTCAGAGAAACCCTCTGCTTCGCAGTCCACCTAGGACCTCCTGCCTGAAGTCACCGTGCCTCCCAGAGAGAGTCCGCTTGCGTTCTTACTGCCATGTACGTCCCCTTCCTCCTGTGGCACTGCAGGCTTTGAATAGCCAGAGGCCCAGAGGAGCAGCTACGGCGTTCCTTGGTTGAAGCAGTTCGCTTGATGCAGAACACCCTACTTCGAGAAGTTGATTCAGGGAAGGAAACTCAGGGTGACCTGTGTCTCTTTGGGCTTGTGAGAAACCACGGGGATGTCTGCTGAGTGCGCCCACGGAAACGGGGGCCTGCTGCAAGTAGCCTTGCTTTCCCATTTGGAAGGCTGCGTTCATGCTGCCTTGAAGCTACCTGACATTCCCTGCTCTCGACAGGCCTGTTAGCCCTGTCAGAGTGCTTCGGGGAACGTTATGAGTCTGCTCTGTCTAAACCAGGTGCTTCCATGGCCGCGGCTCTGGTCCGCCTGCCAAGCTCTAGAGCTAGAGGGAACCTCAACGTGACAAGTTGCCTCCAGCGTAGGCCCCT
The DNA here is from genome assembly GCF_039906515.1 of Pseudorca crassidens. NCBI lineage: Eukaryota > Metazoa > Chordata > Mammalia > Artiodactyla > Delphinidae > Pseudorca > Pseudorca crassidens. The sequence goes on along the minus strand of NC_090306.1, from coordinate 30,107,976 downwards.
AGTAGCCGTGCAGAAAGGGAGGCAGGCAGCTGTCTCCATGAGTTCTCAGTCGCTTAGAGGCTTTATTTTAAAGGAAGTAGTACACTTTGGAGGACTCCTAGGCCCCTCGGGTATGCATCACTTTCCCTCCAAGTTCACTGAGTACCTCCAGACCCCTGTGGGGCGGCTGAGCACTTCGAGGCCCATTGGTTGAACCCCCCCACCCGCGGAGGCCCTCTGTGCGTGCCGCGCGATGGGCTACACACTGGACGTCCCGCGAGGAGCGCTACATTTCCAGAGCCCTCGAACAGCCTCAGGACAGCATTTCGGGTGAGTCCGACTTTGTCATGGCCCTTGTGTGAGCTGCCGTGGGAAAGCACTGTGCTTTGAATACTTTGAGGACCTCGTACCTGAAGTCACTCTGCCCGAGGAGAAAGTCAGCATCTTACCATGCCGTGTCAATAACGGCAGGCCCAGCACGAACACAGGCCTGGAAGTAAGGCCCCGAGTGGCGGTGCAGAAGCGGAGGCATGCAGCAGTTTCCATGAGGCGGTGGCCTCGGCTCTGGGCACCTTCAACGGCAGCAGGGTTTTCTGGACACCTAGGAGGCTGGCGCGGGCCCCCTGTTCCCGGCAGGAACACTGAGTACCGCCAGGCCCACCTGGGTCTGCTAAGCAACATCCAGGCCCATAGCCCTTTAGAGCTCCTCTGTGTATGCGCAGCGTAGGGAAACGCGCTGCACTCCCCTTGGGAGCAGCTTAAGGTACTCAGCACTCGCACACGTTCACGGACACCGTTCTGGCACGTCCCACATGGCGTCGAAGTCTTACGCATTACCCTAGGCTGAGCTGAACTCAGAGAAACCCTCGGCTTCGCAGTCCACCTAGGACCTCCTGCCTGAAGTCACCGTGCCTCCCAGAGAGAGTCGGCTTGCGTTCTTACTGCCATGTACGTCCCCTTCCTCCTGTGGCACTGCAAGCTTTGAATAGCCACAGGCCCAGAGGAGCAGCTACGGCGTTCCTTGGTTGAAGCAGTTCGCTTGATGCAGAACACCCTACTTCGAGAAGTTGATTCAGGGAAGGAAACTCAGGGTGACCTGTGTCTCTTTGGGCTTGTGAGAAACCACGGGGATGTCTGCTGAGTGCGCCCACGGAAACGGGGTCCTGCTGCAAGTAGCCTTGCTTACCCATTTGGAAGGCTGCGTTCATGCTGCCTTGAAGCTACCTGACATTCCCTGCTCTCGACAGGCCTGTTAGCCCTGTCAGAGTGCTTCGGGGAACGTTATGAGTCTGCTCTGTCTAAACCAGGTGCTTCCATGGCCGCGGCTCTGGTCCGCCTGCCAAGCTCTATAGCTAGAGGGAACCTCAACGTGACAAGTTGCCTCCAGCGTAGGCCCCTAGTAGCCGTGCAGAAAGGGAGGCAGGCAGCTGTCTCCATGAGTTCTCAGTCGCTTAGAGGCTTTATTTTAAAGGAAGTAGTACACTTTGGAGGACTCCTAGGCCCCTCGGGTATGCATCACTTTCCCTCCAAGTTCACCGAGTACCTCCAGACCCCTGTGGGGCGGCTGAGCACTTCGAGGCCCATTGGTTGAACCCCCCCACCCGCGGAGGCCCTCTGTGCGTGCCGCGCGATGGGCTACACACTGGACGTCCCGCGAGGAGCGCTACATTTCCAGAGCCCTCGAACAGCCTCAGGACAGCATTTCGGGTGAGTCCGACTTTGTCATGGCCCTTGTGTGAGCTGCCGTGGGAAAGCACTGTGCTTTGAATACTTTGAGGACCTCGTACCTGAAGTCACTCTGCCCGAGGAGAAAGTCAGCATCTTACCATGCCGTGTCGCTAACGGCAGGCCCAGCACGAACATAGGCCTGGAAGTAAGGCCCCGAGTGGCAGTGCAGAAGCGGAGGCATGCAGCAGTTTCCATGAGGCGGTGGCCTCGGCTCTGGGCACCTTCAACGGCAGCAGGGTTTTCTGGACACCTAGGAGGCTGGCGCGGGCCCCCTGTTCCCGGCAGGAACACTGAGTACCGCCAGGCCCACCTGGGTCTGCTAAGCAACATCCAGGCCCATAGCCCTTTAGAGCTCCTCTGTGTATGCGCAGCGTAGGGAAACGCGCTGCACTCTCCTTGGGAGCAGCTTAAGGTACTCAGCACTCGCACACGTTCACGGACACCGTTCTGGCACGTCCCACATGGCGTCGAAGTCTTACGCATTACCCTAGGCTGAGCTGAACTCAGAGAAACCCTCTGCTTCGCAGTCCACCTAGGACCTCCTGCCTGAAGTCACCGTGCCTCCCAGAGAGAGTCCGCTTGCGTTCTTACTGCCATGTACGTCCCCTTCCTCCTGTGGCACTGCAGGCTTTGAATAGCCAGAGGCCCAGAGGAGCAGCTACGGCGTTCCTTGGTTGAAGCAGTTCGCTTGATGCAGAACACCCTACTTCGAGAAGTTGATTCAGGGAAGGAAACTCAGGGTGACCTGTGTCTCTTTGGGCTTGTGAGAAACCACGGGGATGTCTGCTGAGTGCGCCCACGGAAACGGGGGCCTGCTGCAAGTAGCCTTGCTTTCCCATTTGGAAGGCTGCGTTCATGCTGCCTTGAAGCTACCTGACATTCCCTGCTCTCGACAGGCCTGTTAGCCCTGTCAGAGTGCTTCGGGGAACGTTATGAGTCTGCTCTGTCTAAACCAGGTGCTTCCATGGCCGCGGCTCTTGTCCGCCTGCCAAGCTCTAGAGCTAGAGGGAACCTCAACGTGACAAGTTGCCTCCAGCGTAGGCCCCTAGTAGCCGTGCAGAAAGGGAGGCAGGCAGCTGTCTCCATGAGTTCTCAGTCGCTTAGAGGCTTTATTTTAAAGGAAGTAGTACACTTTGGAGGACTCCTAGGCCTCTCGGGTATGCACCACTTTCCCTCCAAGTTCACCGAGTACCTCCAGACCCCTGTGGGGCGGCTGAGCACTTCGAGGCCCATTGGTTGAACCCCCCCACCCGCGGAGGCCCTCTGTGCGTGCCGCGCGATGGGCTACATACTGGACGTCCCGCGAGGAGCGCTACATTTCCAGAGCCCTCGAACAGCCTCAGGACAGCATTTCGGGTGAGTCCGACTTTGTCATGGCCCTTGTGTGAGCTGCCGTGGGAAAGCACTGTGCTTTGAATACTTTGAGGACCTCGTACCTGAAGTCACTCTGCCCGAGGAGAAAGTCAGCATCTTACCATGCCGTGTCGCTAACGGCACGCCCAGCACGAACACAGGCCTGGAAGTAAGGCCCCGAGTGGCGGTGCAGAAGCGGAGGCGTGCAGCAGTTTCCATGAGGCGGTGGCCTCGGCTCTGGGCACCTTCAACGGCAGCAGGGTTTTCTGGACACCTAGGAGGCTGGCGCGGGCCCCCTGTTCCCGGCAGGAACACTGAGTACCGCCAGGCCCACCTGGGTCTGCTAAGCAACATCCAGGCCCGTAGCCCTTTAGAGCCCCTCTGTGTATGCCGATCGTAGGGAAACGCGCTGCACTCCCCTTGGGAGCAGAGTAAGGTACTCAGCACTCGCACACGTTCACGGACACCGTTCTGGCACGTCCCACATTGCGTCGAAGTCTTACGCATTACCCTAGGCTGAGCTGAACTCAGAGAAACCCTCGGCTTCGCAGTCCACCTAGGACCTCCTGCCTGAAGTCACCGTGCCTCCCAGAGAGAGTCGGCTTGCGTTCTTACTGCCATTTACGTCCCCTTCCTCCTGTGGCACTGCAGGCTTTGAATAGCCACAGGCCCAGAGGAGCAGCTACGGCGTTCCTTGGTTGAAGCAGTTCGCTTGATGCAGAACACCCTACTTCGAGAAGTTGATTCAGGGAAGGAAACTCAGGGTGACCTGTGTCTCTTTGGGCTTGTGAGAAACCACGGGGATGTCTGCTGAGTGCGCCCACGGAAACGGGGGCCTGCTGCAAGTAGCCTTGCTTTCCCGTTTGGAAGGCTGCGTTCATGATGCCTTGAAGCTACCTGACATTCCCTGCTCTCGACAGGCCTGTTAGCCCTGTCAGAGTGCTTCGGGGAACGTTATGAGTCTGCTCTGTCTAAACCAGGTGCTTCCATGGCCGCGGCTCTGGTCCGCCTGCCAAGCTGTAGAGCTAGAGGGAACCTCAACGTGACAAGTTGCCTCCAGCGTAGGCCCCTAGTAGCCGTGCAGAAAGGGAGGCAGGCAGCTGTCTCCATGAGTTCTCAGTCGCTTAGAGGCTTTATTTTAAAGGAAGTAGTACACTTTGGAAGACTCCTAGGCCTCTCGGGTATACACCACTTTCCCTCCAAGTTCACCGAGTACCTCCAGACCCCTGTGGGGCGGCTGAGCAACTTCGAGGCCCATTGGTTGACCACACCCACCACCCCCGGAGGCCCTCTGTGCGTGCCGCGCGATGGGCTACACACTGGACGTCCCGCGAGGAGCGCTACATTTCCAGAGCCCTCGAACAGCCTCAGGACAGCATTTCGGGTGAGTCCGACTTTGTCATGGCCCTTGTGTGAGCTGCCGTGGGAAAACACTGTGCTTTGAATACTTCGAGGACCTCGTACCTGAAGTCACTCTGCCCGAGGAGAAAGTCAGCATCTTACCATGCCGTGTCGCTAACGGCACACCCAGCACGAACACAGGCCAGGAAGTAAGGCCCCGAGTGGCGGTGCAGAAGCGGAGGCGTGCAGCAGTTTCCATGAGGCGGAGGCCTCGGCTCTGGGCACCTTCAACGGCAGCAGGGTTTTCTGGACACCTAGGAGGCTGGCGCGGGCCCCCTGTTCCCGGCAGGAACACTGAGTACCGCCAGGCCCACCTGGGTCTGCTAAGCAACATCCAGGCCCGTAGCCCTTTAGAGACCCTCTGTGTATGCCGATCGTAGGGAAACGCGCTGCACTCCCCTTGGGAGCAGCGTAAGGTACTCAGCACTCGCACACGTTCACGGACACCGTTCTGGCATGTCCCACATGGCGTCGAAGTCTTACGCATTACCCTAGGCTGAGCTGAACTCAGAGAAACCCTCTGCTTCGCAGTCCACCTAGGACCTCCTGCCTGAAGTCACCGTGCCTCCCAGGGAGAGTCCGCTTGCGTTCTTACTGCCATGTACGTCCCCTTCCTCCTGTGGCACTGCAGGCTTTGAATAGCCACAGGCCCAGAGGAGCAGCTACGGCGTTCCTTGGTTGAAGCAGTTCGCTTGATGCAGAACACCCTACTTCGAGAAGTTGATTCAGGGAAGGAAACTCAGGGTGACCTGTGTCTCTTTGGGCTTGTGAGAAACCACGGGGATGTCTGCTGAGTGCGCCCACGGAAACGGGGGCCTGCTGCAAGTAGCCTTGCTTTCCCATTTGGAAGGCTGTGTTCATGCTGCCTTGAAGCTACCTGATATTCCCTGCTCTCGACAGGCCTGTTAGCCCTGTCAGAGTGCTTCGGGGAACGTTATGAGTCTGCTCTGTCTAAACCAGGTGCTTCCATAGCCGCGGCTCTGTTCCGCCTGCCAAGCTCTAGAGCTAGAGGGAACCTCAACGTGACAAGTTGCCTCCAGCGTAGGCCCCTAGTAGCCGTGCAGAAAGGGAGGCAGACAGCTGTCTCCATGAGTTCTCAGTAGCTTAGAGGCTTTATTTTAAAGGAAGTAGTACACTTTGGAGGACTCCTAGGCCTCTCAGGTATGCACCACTTTCCCTCCAAGTTCACCGAGTACCTCCAGACCCCTGTGGGGCGGCTGAGCAACTTCGAGGCCCATTGGTTGACCACACCCACCACCCCCGGAGGCCTTCTGTTCGTGCCGCGCGATGGGCTACACACTGGACGTCCCGCGAGGAGCGCTACATTTCCAGAGCCCTCGAACAGCCTCAGGACAGCATTTCGGGTGAGTCCGACTTTGTCATGGCCCTTGTGTGAGCTGCCGTGGGAAAGCACTGTGCTTTGAATACTTCGAGGACCTCGTACCTGAAGTCACTCTGCCCGAGGAGAAAGTCAGCATCTTACCATGCCGTGTCGCTAACGGCACGCCCAGCACGAACACAGGCCTGGAAGTAAGGCCCCGAGTGGCGGTGCAGAAGCGGAGGCGTGCAGCAGTTTCCATGAGGCGGTGGCCTCGGCTCTGGGCACCTTCAACGGCAGCAGGGTTTTCTGGACACCTAGGAGGCTGGCGCGGGCCCCCTGTTCCCGGCAGGAACACTGAGTACCGCCAGGCCCACCTGGGTCTGCTAAGCAACATCCAGGCCCGTAGCCCTTTAGAGCTCCTCTGTGTATGCGCAGCGTAGGGAAACGCGCTGCACTCTCCTTGGGAGCAGCTTAAGGTACTCAGCACTCGCACACGTTCACGGACACCGTTCTGGCACGTCCCACATGGCGTCGAAGTCTTACGCATTACCCTAGGCTGAGCTGAACTCAGAGAAACCCTCTGCTTCGCAGTCCACCTAGGACCTCCTGCCTGAAGTCACCGAGCCTCCCAGAGAGAGTCGGCTTGCGTTCTTACTGCCATGTACGTCCCCTTCCTCCTGTGGCACTGCAGGCTTTGAATAGCCACAGGCCCAGAGGAGCAGCTACGGCGTTCCTTGGTTGAAGCAGTTCGCTTGACGCAGAACACCCTACTTCGAGAAGTTGATTCAGGGAAGGAAACTCAGGGTGACCTGTGTCTCTTTGGGCTTGTTAGAAACCACGGGGATGTCTGCTGAGTGCGCCCACGGAAACGGGGGCCTGCTGCAAGTAGCCTTGCTTTCCCGTTTGGAAGGCTGCGTTCATGCTGCCTTGAAGCTACCTGACATTCCCTGCTCTCGACAGGCCTGTTAGCCCTGTCAGAGTGCTTCGGGGAACGTTATGAGTCTGCTCTGTCTAAACCAGGTGCTTCCATGGCCGCGGCTCTGGTCCGCCTGCCAAGCTCTAGAGCTAGAGGGAACCTCAACGTGACAAGTTGCCTCCAGCGTAGGCCCCTAGTAGCCGTGGAGAAAGGGAGGCAGGCAGCTGTCTCCATGAGTTCTCAGTAGCTTAGAGGCTTTATTTTAAAGGAAGTAGTACACTTTGGAGGACTCCTAGGCCTCTCGGGTATGCACCACTTTCCCTCCAAGTTCACCGAGTACCTCCAGACCCCTGTGGGGCGGCTGAGCAACTTCGAGGCCCATTGGTTGACCACACCCACCACCCCCGGAGGCCTTCTGTGCGTGCCGCGCGATGGGCTACACACTGGACGTCCCGCGAGGAGCGCTACATTTCCAGAGCCCTCGAACAGCCTCAGGACAGCATTTCGGGTGAGTCCGACTTTGTCATGGCCCTTGTGTGAGCTGCCGTGGGAAAACACTGTGCTTTGAATACTTCGAGGACCTCGTACCTGAAGTCACTCTGCCCGAGGAGAAAGTCAGCATCTTACCATGCCGTGTCGCTAACGGCACGCCCAGCACGAACACAGGCCTGGAAGTAAGGCCCCGAGTGGCGGTGCAGAAGCGGAGGCGTGCAGCAGTTTCCATGAGGCGGTGGCCTCGGCTCTGGGCACCTTCAACGGCAGCAGGGTTTTCTGGACACCTAGGAGGCTGGCGCGGGTCCCCTGTTCCCGGCAGGAACACTGAGTACCGCCAGGCCCACCTGGGTCTGCTAAGCAACATCCAGGCCCGTAGCCCTTTAGAGCCCCTCTGTGTATGCCGATCGTAGGGAAACGCGCTGCACTCCCCTTGGGAGCAGCGTAAGGTACTCAGCACTCGCACACGTTCACGGACACCGTTCTGGCACGTCCCACATGGCGTCGAAGTCTTACGCATTACCCTAGGCTGAGCTGAACTCAGAGAAACCCTCGGCTTCGCAGTCCACCTAGGACCTCCTGCCTGAAGTCACCGTGCCTCCCAGAGAGAGTCGGCTTGCGTTCTTACTGCCATGTACGTCCCCTTCCTCCTGTGGCACTGCAGGCTTTGAATAGCCACAGGCCCAGAGGAGCAGCTACGGCGTTCCTTGGTTGAGGCAGTTCGCTTGATGCAGAACACCCTACTTCGAGAAGTTGATTCAGGGAAGGAAACTCAGGGTGACCTGTGTCTCTTTGGGCTTGTGAGAAACCACGGGGATGTCTGCTGAGTGCGCCCACGGAAACGGGGGCCTGCTGCAAGTAGCCTTGCTTTCCCATTTGGAAGGCTGCGTTCATGCTGCCTTGAAGCTACCTGACATTCCCTGCTCTCGACAGGCCTGTTAGCCCTGTCAGAGTGCTTCGGGGAACGTTATGAGTCTGCTCTGTCTAAACCAGGTGCTTCCATGGCCGCGGCTCTGGTCCGCCTGCCAAGCTCTAGAGCTAGAGGGAACCTCAACGTGACAAGTTGCCTCCAGCGTAGGCCCCTAGTAGCCGTGCAGAAAGGGAGGCAGGCAGCTGTCTCCATGAGTTCTCAGTAGCTTAGAGGCTTTATTTTAAAGGAAGTAGTACACTTTGGAGGACTCCTAGGCCTCTCGGGTATGCACCACTTTCCCTCCAAGTTCACCGAGTACCTCCAGACCTCTGTGGGGCGGCTGAGCAACTTCGAGGCCCATTGGTTGACCACACCCACCACCCCCGGAGGCCCCCTGTGCGTGCCGCGCGATGGGCTACACACTGGACGTCCCGCGAGGAGCGCTACATTTCCAGAGCCCTCGAACAGCCTCAGGACAGCATTTCGGGTGAGTCCGACTTTGTCATGGCCCTTGTATGAGCTGCCGTGGGAAAGCACTGTGCTTTGAATACTTCGAGGACCTCGTACCTGAAGTCACTCTGCCCGAGGAGAAAGTCAGCATCTTACCATGCCGTGTCGCTAACGGCAGGCCCAGCACGAACACAGGCCTGGAAGTAAGGCCCCGAGTGGCGGTGCAGAAGCGGAGTCGTGCAGCAGTTTCCATGAGGCGGTGGCCTCGGCTCTGGGCACCTTCAACGGCAGCAGGGTTTTCTGGACACCTAGGAGGCTGGCGCGGGCCCCCTGTTCCCGGCAGGAACACTGAGTACCGCCAGGCCCACCTGGGTCTGCTAAGCAACATCCAGGCCCGTAGCCCTTTAGAGCCCCTCTGTGTATGCCGATCGTAGGGAAACGCGCTGCACTCCCCTTGGGAGCAGCGTAAGGTACTCAGCACTCGCACACGTTCACGGACACCGTTCTGGCACGTCCCACATGGCGTCGAAGTCTTACGCATTACCCTAGGCTGAGCTGAACTCAGAGAAACCCTCGGCTTCGCAGTCCACCTAGGACCTCCTGCCTGAAGTCACCGTGCCTCCCAGAGAGAGTCGGCTTGCGTTCTTACTGCCATGTACGTCCCCTTCCTCCTGTGGCACTGCAGGCTTTGAATAGCCACAGGCCCAGAGGAGCAGCTACGGCGTTCCTTGGTTGAGGCAGTTCGCTTGATGCAGAACACCCTACTTCGAGAAGTTGATTCAGGGAAGGAAACTCAGGGTGACCTGTGTCTCTTTGGGCTTGTTAGAAACCACGGGGATGTCTGCTGAGTGCGCCCACGGAAACGGGGGCCTGCTGCAAGTAGCCTTGCTTTCCCGTTTGGAAGGCTGCGTTCATGCTGCCTTGAAGCTACCTGACATTCCCTGCTCTCGACAGGCCTGTTAGCCCTGTCAGAGTGCTTCGGGGAACGTTATGAGTCTGCTCTGTCTAAACCAGGTGCTTCCATGGCCGCGGCTCTGGTCCGCCTGCCAAGCTCTAGAGCTAGAGGGAACCTCAACGTGACAAGTTGCCTCCAGCGTAGGCCCCTAGTAGCCGTGCAGAAAGGGAGGCAGGCAGCTGTCTCCATGAGTTCTCAGTAGCTTAGAGGCTTTATTTTAAAGGAAGTAGTACACTTTGGAGGACTCCTAGGCCTCTCGGGTATGCACCACTTTCCCTCCAAGTTCACCGAGTACCTCCAGACCCCTGTGGGGCGGCTGAGCAACTTCGAGGCCCATTGGTTGACCACACCCACCACACCCGGAGGCCCTCTGTGCGTGCCGCGCGATGGGCTACACACTGGACGTCCCGCGAGGAGCGCTACATTTCCAGAGCCCTCGAACAGCCTCAGGACAGCATTTCGGGTGAGTCCGACTTTGTCATGGCCCTTGTGTGAGCTGCCGTGGGAAAGCACTGTGCTTTGAATACTTCGAGGACCTCGTACCTGAAGTCACTCTGCCCGAGGAGAAAGTCAGCATCTTACCATGCCGTGTCGCTAACGGCAGGCCCAGCACGAACACAGGCCTGGAAGTAAGGCCCCGAGTGGCGGTGCAGAAGCGGAGGCGTGCAGCAGTTTCCATGAGGCGGTGGCCTCGGCTCTGGGCACCTTCAACGGCAGCAGGGTTTTCTGGACACCTAGGAGGCTGGCGCGGGCCCCCTGTTCCCGGCAGGAACACTGAGTACCGCCAGGCCCACCTGGGTCTGCTAAGCAACATCCAGGCCCGTAGCCCTTTAGAGCCCCTCTGTGTATGCCGATCGTAGGGAAACGCGCTGCACTCCCCTTGGGAGCAGCGTTAGGTACTCAGCACTCGCACACGTTCACGGACACCGTTCTGGCACGTCCCACATGGCGTCGAAGTCTTACGCATTACCCTAGGCTGAGCTGAACTCAGAGAAACCCTCTGCTTCGCAGTCCACCTAGGACCTCCTGCCTGAAGTCACCGAGCCTCCCAGAGAGAGTCGGCTTGCCTTCTTACTGCCATGTACGTCCCCTTCCTCCTGTGGCACTGCAGGCTTTGAATAGCCACAGGCCCAGAGGAGCAGCTACGGCGTTCCTTGGTTGAAGCAGTTCGCTTGACGCAGAACACCCTACTTCGAGAAGTTGATTCAGGGAAGGAAACTCAGGGTGACCTGTGTCTCTTTGGGCTTGTGAGAAACCACGGGGATGTCTGCTGAGTGCGCCCACGGAAACGGGGGCCTGCTGTAAGTAGCCTTGCTTTCCCATTTGGAAGGCTGCGTTCATGCTGCCTTGAAGCTACCTGACATTCCCTGCTCTCGACAGGCCTGTTAGCCCTGTCAGAGTGCTTCGGGGAACGTTATGAGTCTGCTCTGTCTAAACCAGGTGCTTCCATGGCCGCGGCTCTGGTCCGCCTGCCAAGCTCTAGAGCTAGAGGGAACCTCAACGTGACAAGTTGCCTCCAGCGTAGGCCCCTAGTAGCCGTGCAGAAAGGGAGGCAGGCAGCTGTCTCCATGAGTTCTCAGTCGCTTAGAGGCTTTATTTTAAAGGAAGTAGTACACTTTGGAGGACTCCTAGGCCCCTCGGGTATGCATCACTTTCCCTCCAAGTTCACCGAGTACCTCCAGACCCCTGTGGGGCAGCTGAGTACTTCGAGGCCCATTGGTTGAACCCCCCCACCCGCGGAGGCCCTCTGTGCGTGCCGCGTGATGGGCTACACACTGGACGTCCCGCGAGGAGCGCTACATTTCCAGAGCCCTCGAACAGCCTCAGGACAGCATTTCGGGTGAGTCCGACTTTGTCATGGCCCTTGTGTGAGCTGCCGTGGGAAAGCACTGTGCTTTGAATACTTCGAGGACCTCGTACCTGAAGTCACTCTGCCCGAGGAGAAAGTCAGCATCTTACCATGCCGTGTCGCTAACGGCACGCCCAGCACGAACACAGGCCTGGAAGTAAGGCCCCGAGTGGCGGTGCAGAAGCGGAGGCGTGCAGCAGTTACCATAAGGCGGTGGCCTCGGCTCTGGGCACCTTCAACGGCAGCAGGGTTTTCTGGACACCTAGGAGGCTGGCGCGGGCCCCCTGTTCCCGGCAGGAACACTGAGTACCGCCAGTCCCACCTGGGTCTGCTAAGCAACATCCAGGCCCGTAGCCCTTTAGAGCCCCTCTGTGTATGCCGATCGTAGGGAAACGCGCTGCACTCTCCTTGGGAGCAGCTTAAGGTACTCAGCACTCGCACACGTTCACGGACACCGTTCTGGCACGTCCCACATGGCGTCGAAGTCTTACGCATTACCCTAGGCTGAGCTGAACTCAGAGAAACCCTCTGCTTCGCAGTCCACCTAGGACCTCCAGCCTGAAGTCACCGTGCCTCCCAGAGAGAGTCGGCTTGCCTTCTTACTGCCATGTACGTCTCCTTCCTCCTGTGGCACTGCAGGCTTTGAATAGCCACAGGCCCAGAGGAGCAGCTACGGCGTTCCTTGGTTGAAGCAGTTCGCTTGACGCAGAACACCCTACTTCGAGAAGTTGATTCAGGGAAGGAAACTCAGGGTGACCTGTGTCTCTTTGGGCTTGTGAGAAACCACGGGGATGTCTGCTGAGTGCGCCCACGGAAACGGGGGCCTGCTGCAAGTAGCCTTGCTTTCCCGTTTGGAAGGCTGCGTTCATGCTGCCTTGAAGCTACCTGACATTCCCTGCTCACGACAGGCCTGTTAGCCCTGTCAGAGTGCTTCGGGGAACGTTATGAGTCTGCTCTGTCTAAACCAGGTGCTTCCATGGCCGCGGCTCTGGTCCGCCTGCCAAGCTCTAGAGCTAGAGGGAACCTCAACGTGACAAGTTGCCTCCAGCGTAGGCCCCTAGTAGCCGTGCAGAAAGGGAGGCAGACAGCTGTCTCCATGAGTTCTCAGTAGCTTCGAGGCTTTATTTTAAAGGAAGTAGTACACTTTGGAGGACTCCTAGGTCTCTCGGGTATGCACCACTTTCCCTCCAAGTTCACCGAGTACCTCCAGACCCCTGTGGGGCGGCTGAGCAACTTCGAGGGCCATTGGTTGACCACACCCACCACACCCGGAGGCCCTCTGTGCGTGCCGCCCGATGGGCTACACACTGGACGTCCCGCGAGGAGCGCTACATTTCCAGAGCCCTCGAACAGCCTCAGGACAGCATTTCGGGTGAGTCCGACTTTGTCATGGCCCTTTTGTGAGCTGCCGTGGGAAAACACTGTGCTTTGAATACTTCGAGGACCTCGTACCTGAAGTCACTCTGCCCGAGGAGAAAGTCAGCTTCTTACCATGCCGTGTCGCTAACGGCACGCCCAGCACGAACACAGGCCTGGAAGTAAGGCCCCGAGTGGCGGTGCAGAATCGGAGGCGAGCAGCAGTTTCCATGAGGCGGTGGCCTCGGCTCTGGGCACCTTCAACGGCAGCAGGGTTTTCTGGACACCTAGGAGGCTGGCGCGGGCCCCCTGTTCCCGGCAGGAACACTGAGTACCGCCAGGCCCACCTGGGTCTGCTAAGCAACATCCAGGCCCGTAGCCCTTTAGAGCCCCTCTGTGTATGCCGATCGTAGGGAAACGCGCTGCACTCCCCTTGGGAGCAGCGTAAGGTACTCAGCACTCGCACACGTTCACGGACATCGTTCTGGCACGTCCCACATGGCGTCGAAGTCTTACGCATTACCCTAGGCTGAGCTGAACTCAGAGAAACCCTCGGCTTCGCAGTCCACCTAGGACCTCCTGCCTGAAGTCACCGTGCCTCCCAGAGAGAGTCGGCTTGCGTTCTTACTGCCATGTACGTCCCCTTCCTCCTGTGGCACTGCAGGCTTTGAATAGCCACAGGCCCAGAGGAGCAGCTACGGCGTTCCTTGGTTGAGGCAGTTCGCTTGATGCAGAACACCCTACTTCGAGAAGTTGATTCAGGGAAGGAAACTCAGGGTGACCTGTGTCTCTTTGGGCTTGTGAGAAACCACGGGGATGTCTGCTGAGTGCGCCCACGGAAACGGGGGACTGCTGCAAGTAGCCTTGCTTTCCCGTTTAGAAGGCTGCGTTCATGCTGCCTTGAAGCTACCTGACATTCCCTGCTCTCGACAGGCCTGTTAGCCCTGTCAGAGTGCTTCGGGGAACGTTATGAGTCTGCTCTGTCTAAACCAGGTGCTTCCATGGCCGCGGCTCTGGTCCGCCTGCCAAGCTCTAGAGCTAGAGGGAACCTCAACGTGACAAGTTGCCTCCAGCGTAGGCCCCTAGTAGCCGTGCAGAAAGGGAGGCAGGCAGCTGTCTCCATGAGTTCTCAGTCGCTTAGAGGCTTTATTTTAAAGGAAGTAGTACACTTTGGAGGACTCCTAGGCCTCTCGGGTATGCACCACTTTCCCTCCAAGTTCACCGAGTACCTCCAGACCCCTGTGGGGAGGCTGAGCAACTTCGAGGCCCATTGGTTGACCACACCCACCACCCCCGGAGGCCCTCTGTGCGTGCCGCGCGATGGGCTACACACTGGACGTCCCGCGAGGAGCGCTACATTTCCAGAGCCCTCGAACAGCCTCAGGACAGCATTTCGGGTGAGTCCGACTTTGTCATGGCCCTTGTGTGAGCTGCCGTGGGAAAACACTGTGTTTTGAATACTTCGAGGACCTCGTACCTGAAGTCACTCTGCCCGAGGAGAAAGTCAGCATCTTACCATGCCGTGTCGCTAACGGCACACCCAGCACGAACACAGGCCTGGAAGTAAGGCCCCGAGTGGCGGTGCAGAAGCGGAGGCGTGCATCAGTTTCCATGAGGCGGTGGCCTCGGCTCTGGGCACCTTCAACGGCAGCAGGGTTTTCTGGACACCTAGGAGGCTGGCGCGGGCCCCCTGTTCCCGGCAGGAACACTGAGTACCACCAGGCCCACCTGGGTCTGCTAAGCAACATCCAGGCCCGTAGCCCTTTAGAGCCCCTCTGTGTATGCCGATCGTAGGGAAATGCGCTGTACTCCCCTTGGGAGAAGCGTAAGGTACTCAGCACTCGCACACGTTCACGGACACCGTTCTGGCACGTCCCACATGGCGTCGAAGTCTTACGCATTACCCTAGGCTGAGCTGAACTCAGAGAAACCCTCGGCTTCGCAGTCCACCTAGGACCTCCTGCCTGAAGTCACCGTGCCTCCCAGAGAGAGTCGGCTGGCGTTCTTACTGCCGTGTACGTCCCCTTCCTCCTGTGGCACTGCAGGTTTTGAATAGCCACAGGCCCAGAGGAGCAGCTACGGCGTTCCTTGGTTGAAGCAGTTCGCTTGATGCAGAACACCCTACTTCGAGAAGTTGATTCAGGGAAGGAAACTCAGGGTGACGTGTGTCTCTTTGGGCTTGTGAGAAACCACGGGGATGTCTGCTGAGTGCGCCCACGGAAACGGGGGCCTGCTGCAAGTAGCCTTGCTTTCCCGTTTGGAAGGCTGCGTTCATGCTGCCTTGAAGCTACCTGACATTCCTTGCTCTCGACAGGCCTGTTAGCCCTGTCAGAGTGCTTCGGGGAACGTTATGAGTCTGCTCTGTCTAAACCAGGTGCTTCCATGGCCGCGGCTCTGGTCCGCCTGCCAAGCTCTAGAGCTAGAGGGAACCTCAACGTGACAAGTTGCCTCCAGCGTAGGCCCCTAGTAGCCGTGCAGAAAGGGAGGCAGGCAGCTGTCTCCATGAGTTCTCAGTCGCTTAGAGGCTTTATTTTAAAGGAAGTAGTACACTTTGGAGGACTCCTAGGCCCCTCGGGTATGCATCACTTTCCCTCCAAGTTCACCGAGTACCTCCAGACCCCTGTGGGGCGGCTGAGCACTTCGAGGCCCATTGGTTGAACCCCCCCACCCGCGGAGGCCCTCTGTGCGTGCCGCGCGATGGGCTACACACTGGACGTCCCGCGAGGAGCGCTACATTTCCAGAGTCCTCGAACAGCCTCAGGACAGCATTTCGGGTGAGTCCGACTTTGTCATGGCCCTTGTGTGAGCTGCCGTGGGAAAGCACTGTGCTTTGAATACTTCGAGGACCTCGTACCTGAAGTCACTCTGCCCGAGGAGAAAGTCAGCATCTTACCATGCCGTGTCGCTAACGGCACGCCCAGCACGAACACAGGCCTGGAAGTAAGGCCCCGAGTGGCGGTGCAGAAGCGGAGGCGTGCAGCAGTTTCCATGAGGCGGTGGCCTCGGCTCTGGGCACCTTCAACGGCAGCAGGGTTTTCTGGACACCTAGGAGGCTGGTGCGGGCCCCCTGTTCCCGGCAGGAACACTGAGTACCGCCAGGCCCACCTGGGTCTGCTAAGCAACATCCAGGCCCGTAGCCCTTTAGATCTCCTCTGTGTATGCGCAGCGTAGGGAAACGCGCTGCACTCTCCTTGGGAGCAGCTTAAGGTACTCAGCACTCGCACACGTTCACGGACACCGTTCTGGCACGTCCCACATGGCGTCGAAGTCTTACGCATTACCCTAGGCTGAGCTGAACTCAGAGAAACCCTCTGCTTCGCAGTCCACCTAGGACCTCCTGCCTGAAGTCACCGAGCCTCCCAGAGAGAGTCGGCTTGCCTTCTTACTGCCATGTACGTCCCCTTCCTCCTGTGGCACTGCAGGCTTTGAATAGCCACAGGCCCAGAGGAGCAGCTACGGCGTTCCTTGGTTGAAGCAGTTCGCTTGACGCAGAACACCCTACTTCGAGAAGTTGATTCAGGGAAGGAAACTCAGGGTGACCTGTGTCTCTTTGGACTTGTGAGAAACCACGGGGATGTCTGCTGAGTGCGCCCACGGAAACGGGGGCCTGCTGCAAGTAGCCTTGCTTTCCCGTTTGGAAGGCTGCGTTCATGCTGCCTTGAAGCTACCTGACATTCCCTGCTCTCGACAGGCCTGTTAGCCCTGTCAGAGTGCTTCGGGGAACGTTATGAGTCTGCTCTGTCTAAACCAGGTGCTTCCATGGCCGCGGCTCTGGTCCGCCTGCCAAGCTCTAGAGCTAGAGGGAACCTCAACGTGACAAGTTGCCTCCAGCGTAGGCCCCTAGTAGCCGTGCAGAAAGGGAGGCAGGCAGCTGTCTCCATGAGTTCTCAGTCGCTTAGAGGCTTTATTTTAAAGGAAGTAGTACACTTTGGAGGACTCCTAGGCCCCTCGGGTATGCATCACTTTCCCTCCAAGTTCACCGAGTACCTCCAGACCCCTGTGGGGCGGCTGAGCACTTCGAGGCCCATTGGTTGAACCCCCTACCCGCGGAGGCCCTCTGTGCGTGCCGCGCGATGGGCTACACACTGGACGTCCCGCGAGGAGCGCTACATTTCCAGAGCCCTCGAACAGCCTCAGGACAGCATTTCGGGTGAGTCCGACTTTGTCATGGCCCTTGTGTGAGCTGCCGTGGGAAAGCACTGTGCTTTGAATACTTCGAGGACCTCGTACCTGAAGTCACTCTGCCCGAGGAGAAAGTCAGCATCTTACCATGCCGTGTCGCTAACGGCACGCCCAGCACGAACACAGGCCTGGAAGTAAGGCCCCGAGTGGCGGTGCAGAAGCGGAGGCGTGCAGCAGTTTCCATGAGGCGGTGGCCTCGGCTCTGGGCACCTTCAACGGCAGCAGGGTTTTCTGGACACCTAGGAGGCTGGCGCGGGCCCCCTGTTCCCGGCAAGAACACTGAGTACCGCCAGGCCCACCTGGGTCTGCTAAGCAACATCCAGGCCCGTAGCCCTTTAGAGACCCTCTGTGTATGCCGATCGTAGGGAAACGCGCTGCACTCCCCTTGGGAGCAGCGTAAGGTACTCAGCACTCGCACACGTTCAAGGACACCGTTCTGGCACGTCCCACATGGCGTCGAAGTCTTACGCATTACCCTAGGCTGAGCTGAACTCAGAGAAACCCTCTGCTTCGCAGTCCACCTAGGACCTCCTGCCTGAAGTCACCGTGCCTCCCAGAGAGAGTCGGCTTGCGTTCTTACTGCCATGTACGTCCCCTTCCTCCTGTGGCACTGCAGGCTTTGAATAGCCACAGGCCCAGAGGAGCAGCTACGGCGTTCCTTGGTTGAGGCAGTTCGCTTGATGCAGAACACCCTACTTCGAGAAGTTGATTCAGGGAAGGAAACTCAGGGTGACCTGTGTCTCTTTGGGCTTGTTAGAAACCACGGGGATGTCTGCTGAGTGCGCCCACGGAAACGGGGGACTGCTGCAAGTAGCCTTGCTTTCCCGTTTGGAAGGCTGCGTTCATGCTGCCTTGAAGCTACCTGACATTCCCTGCTCTCGACAGGCCTGTTAGCCCTGTCAGAGTGCTTCGGGGAACGTTATGAGTCTGCTCTGTCTAAACCAGGTGCTTCCATGGCCGCGGCTCTGGTCCGCCTGCCAAGCTCTAGAGCTAGAGGGAACCTCAACGTGACAAGTTGCCTCCAGCGTAGGCCCCTAGTAGCCGTGCAGAAAGGGAGGCAGGCAGCTGTCTCCATGAGTTCTCAGTAGCTTAGAGGCTTTATTTTAAAGGAAGTAGTACACTTTGGAGGACTCCTAGGCCTCTCGGGTATGCACCACTTTCCCTCCAAGTTCACCGAGTACCTCCAGACCTCTGTGGGGCGGCTGAGCAACTTCGAGGCCCATTGGTTGACCACACCCACCACCCCCGGAGGCCCTCTGTGCGTGCCGCGCGATGGGCTACACACTGGACGTCCCGCGAGGAGCGCTACATTTCCAGAGCCCTCGAACAGCCTCAGGACAGCATTTCGGGTGAGTCCGACTTTGTCATGGCCCTTGTGTGAGCTGCCGTGGGAAAGCACTGTGCTTTGAATACTTCGAGGACCTCGTACCTGAAGTCACTCTGCCCGAGGAGAAAGTCAGCATCTTACCATGCCGTGTCGCTAACGGCAGGCCCAGCACGAACACAGGCCTGGAAGTAAGGCCCCGAGTGGCGGTGCAGAAGCGGAGGCGTGCAGCAGTTTCCATGAGGCGGTGGCCTCGGCTCTGGGCACCTTCAACGGCAGCAGGGTTTTCTGGACACCTAGGAGGCTGGCGCGGGCCCCCTGTTCCCGGCAGGAACACTGAGTACCGCCAGGCCCACCTGGGTCTGCTAAGCAACATCCAGGCCCTTAGCCCTTTAGAGCTCCTCTGTGTATGGGCAGCGAAGGGAAACGCGCTGCACTCTCCTTGGGAGCAGCTTAAGGTACTCAGCACTCGCACACGTTCACGGACACCGTTCTGGCACGTCCCACATGGCGTCGAAGTCTTACGCATTACCCTAGGCTGAGCTGAACTCAGAGCAACCCTCTGCTGCGCAGTCCACCTAGGACCTCCTGCCTGAAGTCACCGAGCCTCCCAGAGAGAGTCGGCTTGCCTTCTTACTGCCATGTACGTCCCCTTCCTCCTGTGGCACTGCAGGCTTTGAATAGCCACAGGCCCATAGGAGCAGCTACGGCGTTCCTTGGTTGAAGCAGTTCGCTTGACGCAGAACACCCTACTTCGAGAAGTTGATTCAGGGAAGGAAACTCAGGGTGACCTGTGTCTCTTTGGGCTTGTGAGAAACCACGGGGATGTCTGCTGAGTGCGCCCACGGAAACGGGGGACTGCTGCAAGTAGCCTTGCTTTCCCGTTTGGAAGGCTGCGTTCATGCTGCCTTGAAGCTACCTGACATTCCCTGCTCTCGACAGGCCTGTTAGCCCTGTCAGAGTGCTTCGGGGAACGTTATGAGTCTGCTCTGTCTAAACCAGGTGCTTCCATGGCCGCGGCTCTGGTCCGCCTGCCAAGCTCTAGAGCTAGAGGGAACCTCAACGTGACAAGTTGCCTCCAGCGTAGGCCCCTAGTAGCCGTGCAGAAAGGGAGGCAGGCAGCTGTCTCCATGAGTTCTCAGTCGCTTAGAGGCTTTATTTTAAAGGAAGTAGTACACTTTGGAGGACTCCTAGGCCCCTCGGGTATGCATCACTTTCCCTCCAAGTTCACCGAGTACCTCCAGACCCCTGTGGGGCGGCTGAGCACTTCGAGGCCCATTGGTTGAACCCCCCCACCCGCGGAGGCCCTCTCTGCGTGCCGCGCGATGGGCTACACACTGGACGTCCCTCGAGGAGCGCTACATTTCCAGAGCCCTCGAACAGCCTCAGGACAGCATTTCGGGTGAGTCCGACTTTGTCATGGCCCTTGTGTGAGCTGCCGTGGGAAAGCACTGTGCTTTGAATACTTCGAGGACCTCGTACCTGAAGTCACTCTGCCCGAGGAGAAAGTCAGCATCTTACCATGCCGTGTCGCTAACGGCACGCCCAGCACGAACACAGGCCTGGAAGTAAGGCCCCGAGTGGCGGTGCAGAAGCGGAGGCGTGCAGCAGTTTCCATGAGGCGGTGGCCTCGGCTCTGGGCACCTTCAACGGCAGCAGGGTTTTCTGGACACCTAGGAGGCTGGCGCGGGCCCCCTGTTCCCGGCAGGAACACTGAGTACCGCCAGGCCCACCTGGGTCTGCTAAGCAACATCCAGGCCCGTAGCCCTTTAGAGCTCCTCTGTGTATGCGCAGCGTAGGGAAACGCGCTGCACTCTCCTTGGGAGCAGCTTAAGGTACTCAGCACTCGCACACGTTCACGGACACCGTTCTGGCACGTCCCACATGGCGTCGAAGTCTTACGCATTACCCTAGGCTGAGCTGAACTCAGAGAAACCCTCTGCTTCGCAGTCCACCTAGGACCTCCTGCCTGAAGTCACCGAGCCTCCCAGAGAGAGTCGGCTTGCCTTCTTACTGCCATGTACGTCCCCTTCCTCCTGTGGCACTGCAGGCTTTGAATAGCCACAGGCCCAGAGGAGCAGCTACGGCGTTCCTTGGTTGAAGCAGTTCGCTTGACGCAGAACACCCTACTTCGAGAAGTTGATTCAGGTAAGGAAACTCAGGGTGACCTGTGTCTCTTTGGGCTTGTGAGAAACCACGGGGATGTCTGCTGAGTGCGCCCACGGAAACGGGGGCCTGCTGCAAGTAGCCTTGCTTTCCCGTTTGGAAGGCTGCGTTCATGCTGCCTTGAAGCTACCTGACATTCCCTGCTCTCGACAGGCCTGTTAGCCCTGTCAGAGTGCTTCGGGGAACGTTATGAGTCTGCTCTGTCTAAACCAGGTGCTTCCATGGCCGCGGCTCTGGTCCGCCTGCCAAGCTCTAGAGCTAGAGGGAACCTCAACGTGACAAGTTGCCTCCAGCGTAGGCCCCTAGTAGCCGTGCAGAAAGGGAGGCAGGCAGCTGTCTCCATGAGTTCTCAGTCGCTTAGAGGCTTTATTTTAAAGGAAGTAGTACACTTTGGAGGACTCCTAGGCCCCTCGGGTATGCATCACTTTCCCTCCAAGTTCACCGAGTACCTCCAGACCCCTGTGGGGCGGCTGAGCACTTCGAGGCCCATTGGTTGAACCCCCCCACCCGCGGAGGCCCTCTGTGCGTGCCGCGCGATGGGCTACACACTGGACGTCCCGCGAGGAGCGCTACATTTCCAGAGCCCTCGAACAGCCTCAGGACAGCATTTCGGGTGAGTCCGACTTTGTCATGGCCCTTGTGTGAGCTGCCGTGGGAAAGCACTTTGCTTTGAATACTTCGAGGACCTCGTACCTGAAGTCACTCTGCCCGAGGAGAAAGTCAGCATCTTACCATGCCGTGTCACTAACGGCACGCCCAGCACGAACACAGGCCTGGAAGTAAGGCCCCGAGTGGCGGTGCAGAAGCGGAGGCGTGCAGCAGTTTCCATGAGGCGGTGGCCTCGGCTCTGGGCACCTTCAACGGCAGCAGGGTTTTCTGGACACCTAGGAGGCTGGCGCGGGCCCCCTGTTCCCGGCAGGAACACTGAGTACCGCCAGGCCCACCTGGGTCTGCTAAGCAACATCCAGGCCCGTAGCCCTTTAGAGACCCTCTGTGTATGCCGATCGTAGGGAAACGCGCTGCACTCCCCTTGGGAGCAGCGTAAGGTACTCAGCACTCGCACACGTTCACGGACACCGTTCTGGCACGTCCCACATGGCGTCGAAGTCTTACGCATTACCCTAGGCTGAGCTGAACTAAGAGAAACCCTCTGCTTCGCAGTCCACCTAGGACCTCCTGCCTGAAGTCACCGTGCCTCCCAGAGAGAGTCGGCTTGCGTTCTTACTGCCATGTACGTCCCCTTCCTCCTGTGGCACTGCAGGCTTTGAATAGCCACAGGCCCAGAGGAGCAGCTACGGCGTTCCTTTGTTGAGGCAGTTCGCTTGATGCAGAACACCCTACTTCGAGAAGTTGATTCAGGGAAGGAAACTCAGGGTGACCTGTGTCTCTTTGGGCTTGTTAGAAACCACGGGGATGTCTGCTGAGTGCGCCCACGGAAACGGGGGCCTGCTGCAAGTAGCCTTGCTTTCCCGTTTGGAAGGCTGCGTTCATGCTGCCTTGAAGCTACCTGACATTCCCTGCTCTCGACAGGCCTGTTAGCCCTGTCAGAGTGCTTCGGGGAACGTTATGAGTCTGCTCTGTCTAAACCAGGTGCTTCCATGGCCGCGGCTCTGGTCCGCCTGCCAAGCTCTAGAGCTAGAGGGAACCTCAACGTGACAAGTTGCCTCCAGCGTAGGCCCCTAGTAGCCGTGCAGAAAGGGAGGCAGGCAGCTGTCTCCATGAGTTCTCAGTAGCTTAGAGGCTTTATTTTAAAGGAAGTAGTACACTTTGGAGGACTCCTAGGCCTCTCGGGTATGCACCACTTTCCCTCCAAGTTCACCGAGTACCTCCAGACCTCTGTGGGGCGGCTGAGCAACTTCGAGGCCCATTGGTTGACCACACCCACCACCCCCGGAGGCCCTCTGTGCGTGCCGCGCGATGGGCTACACACTGGACGTCCCGCGAGGAGCGCTACATTTCCAGAGCCCTCGAACAGCCTCAGGACAGCATTTCGGGTGAGTCCGACTTTGTCATGGCCCTTGTGTGAGCTGCCGTGGGAAAGCACTGTGCTTTGAATACTTCGAGGACCTCGTACCTGAAGTCACTCTGCCCGAGGAGAAAGTCAGCATCTTACCATGCCGTGTCGCTAACGGCAGGCCCAGCACGAACACAGGCCTGGAAGTAAGGCCCCGAGTGGCGGTGCAGAAGCGGAGGCGTGCAGCAGTTTCCATGAGGCGGTGGCCTCGGCTCTGGGCACCTTCAACGGCAGCAGGGTTTTCTGGACACCTAGGAGGCTGGCGCGGGCCCCCTGTTCCCGGCAGGAACACTGAGTACCGCCAGGCCCACCTGGGTCTGCTAAGCAACATCCAGGCCCGTAGCCCTTTAGAGCTCCTCTGTGTATGCGCAGCGTAGGGAAACGCGCTGCACTCTCCTTGGGAGCAGCTTAAGGTACTCAGCACTCGCACACGTTCACGGACACCGTTCTGGCACGTCCCACATGGCGTCGAAGTCTTACGCATTACCCTAGGCTGAGCTGAACTCAGAGAAACCCTCTGCTTCGCAGTCCACCTAGGACCTCCTGCCTGAAGTCACCGAGCCTCCCAGAGAGAGTCGGCTTGCGTTCTTACTGCCATGTACGTCCCCTTCCTCCTGTGGCACTGCAGGCTTTGAATAGCCACAGGCCCAGAGGAGCAGCTACGGCGTTCCTTGGTTGAAGCAGTTCGCTTGACGCAGAACACCCTACTTCGAGAAGTTGATTCAGGGAAGGAAACTCAGGGTGACCTGTGTCTCTTTGGGCTTGTGAGAAACCACGGGGATGTCTGCTGAGTGCGCCCACGGAAACGGGGGCCTGCTGCAAGTAGCCTTGCTTTCCCGTTTGGAAGGCTGCGTTCATGCTGCCTTGAAGCTACCTGACATTCCCTGCTCTCGACAGGCCTGTTAGCCCTGTCAGAGTGCTTCGGGGAACGTTATGAGTCTGCTCTGTCTAAACCAGGTGCTTCCATGGCCGCGGCTCTGGTCCGCCTGCCAAGCTCTAGAGCTAGAGGGAACCTCAACGTGACAAGTTGCCTCCAGCGTAGGCCCCTAGTAGCCGTGCAGAAAGGGAGGCAGGCAGCTGTCTCCATGAGTTCTCAGTCGCTTAGAGGCTTTATTTTAAAGGAAGTAGTACACTTTGGAGGACTCCTAGGCCCCTCGGGTATGCATCACTTTCCCTCCAAGTTCACCGAGTACCTCCAGACCCCTGTGGGGCGGCTGAGCACTTCGAGGCACATTGGTTGAACACCCCCACCCGCGGAGGCCCTCTGTGCGTGCCGCGCGATGGGCTACACACTAGACGTCCCGCGAGGAGCGCTACATTTCCAGAGCCCTCGAACAGCCTCAGGACAGCATTTCGGGTGAGTCCGACTTTGTCATGGCCCTTGTGTGAGCTGCCGTGGGAAAGCACTGTGCTTTGAATACTTCGAGGACCTCGTACCTGAAGTCACTCTGCCCGAGGAGAAAGTCAGCATCTTACCATGCCGTGTCGCTAACGGCACGCCCAGCACGAACACAGGCCTGGAAGTAAGGCCCCGAGTGGCGGTGCAGAAGCGGAGGCGTGCAGCAGTTTCCATGAGGCGGTGGCCTCGGCTCTGGGCACCTTCAACGGCAGCAGGGTTTTCTGGACACCTAGGAGGCTGGCGCGGGCCCCCTGTTCCCGGCAGGAACACTGAGTACCGCCAGGCCCACCTGGGTCTGCTAAGCAACATCCAGGCCCGTAGCCCTTTAGAGCTCCTCTGTGTATGCGCAGCGTAGGGAAACGCGCTGCACTCTCCTTGGGAGCAGCTTAAGGTACTCAGCACTCGCACACGTTCACGGACACCGTTCTGGCACGTCCCACATGGCGTCGAAGTCTTACGCATTACCCTAGGCTGAGCTGAACTCAGAGAAACCCTCTGCTTCGCAGTCCACCTAGGACCTCCTGCCTGAAGTCACCGTGCCTCCCAGAGAGAGAGAGAGTAGGCTTGCGTTCTTACTGCCATGTACGTCCCCTTCCTCCTGTGGCACTGCAGGCTTTGAATAGCCACAGGCCCAGAGGAGCAGCTACGGCGTTCCTTGGTTGAAGCAGTTCGCTTGATGCAGAACACCCTACTTCGAGAAGTTGATTCAGGGAAGGAAACTCAGGGTGACCTGTGTCTCTTTGGGCTTGTGAGAAACCACGGGGATGTCTGCTGAGTGCGCCCACGGAAACGGGGGCCTGCTGCAAGTAGCCTTGCTTTCCCGTTTGGAGGCTGCGTTCATGCTGCCTTGAAGCTACCTGACATTCCCTGCTCTCGACAGGCCTGTTAGCCCTGTCAGAGTGCTTCGGGGAACGTTATGAGTCTGCTCTGTCTAAACCAGGTGCTTCCATGGCCGCGGCTCTGGTCCGCCTGCCAAGCTCTAGAGCTAGAGGGAACCTCAACGTGACAAGTTGCCTCCAGCGTAGGCCCCTAGTAGCCGTGCAGAAAGGGAGGCAGGCAGCTGTCTCCATGAGTTCTCAGTCGCTTAGAGGCTTTATTTTAAAGGAAGTAGTACACTTTGGAGGACTCCTAGGCCCCTCGGGTATGCATCACTTTCCCTCCAAGTTCACCGAGTACCTCCAGACCCCTGTGGGGCGGCTGAGCACTTCGAGGCCCATTGGTTGAACCCCCCCACCCACGGAGGCCCTCTGTGCGTGCCGCGCGATGGGCTACACACTGGACGTCCCGCGAGGAGCGCTACATTTCCAGAGCCCTCGAACAGCCTCAGGACAGCATTTCGGGTGAGTCCGACTTTGTCATGGCCCTTGTGTGAGCTGCCGTGGGAAAGCACTGTGCTTTGAATACTTCGAGGACCTCGTACCTGAAGTCACTCTGCCCGAGGAGAAAGTCAGCATCTTACCATGCCGTGTCGCTAACGGCACGCCCAGCACGAACACAGGCCTGGAAGTAAGGCCCCGAGTGGCGGTGCAGAAGCGGAGGCGTGCAGCAGTTTCCATGAGGCGGTGGCCTCGGCTCTGGGCACCTTCAACGGCAGCAGGGTTTTCTGGACACCTAGGAGGCTGGCGCGGGCCCCCTGTTCCCGGCAGGAACACTGAGTACCGCCAGGCCCACCTGGGTCTGCTAAGCAACATCCAGGCCCGTAGCCCTTTAGAGCTCCTCTGTGTATGCGCAGCGTAGGGAAACGCGCTGCACTCTCCTTGGGAGCAGCTTAAGGTACTCAGCACTCGCACACGTTCACGGACACCGTTCTGGCACGTCCCACATGGCGTCGAAGTCTTACGCATTACCCTAGGCTGAGCTGAACTCAGAGAAACCCTCTGCTTCGCAGTCCACCTAGGACCTCCTGCCTGAAGTCACCGAGCCTCCCAGAGAGAGTCGGCTTGCGTTCTTACTGCCATGTACGTCCCCTTCCTCCTGTGGCACTGCAGGCTTTGAATAGCCACAGGCCCAGAGGAGCAGCTACGGCGTTCCTTGGTTGAAGCAGTTAACTTGACGCAGAACACCCTACTTCGAGAAGTTGATTCAGGGAAGGAAACTCAGGGTGACCTGTGTCTCTTTGGGCTTGTGAGAAACCACGGGGATGTCTGCTGAGTGCGCCCACGGAAACGGGGGCCTGCTGCAAGTAGCCTTGCTTTCCCGTTTGGAAGGCTGCGTTCATGCTGCCTTGAAGCTACCTGACATTCCCTGCTCTCGACAGGCCTGTTAGCCCTGTCAGAGTGCTTCGGGGAACGTTATGAGTCTGCTCTGTCTAAACCAGGTGCTTCCATGGCCGCGGCTCTGGTCCGCCTGCCAAGCTCTAGAGCTAGAGGGAACCTCAACGTGACAAGTTGCCTCCAGCGTAGGCCCCTAGTAGCCGTGCAGAAAGGGAGGCAGGCAGCTGTCTCCATGAGTTCTCAGTCGCTTAGAGGCTTTATTTTAAAGGAAGTAGTACACTTTGGAGGACTCCTAGGCCCCTCGGGTATGCATCACTTTCCCTCCAAGTTCACCGAGTACCTCCAGACCCCTGTGGGGCGGCTGAGCACTTCGAGGCCCATTGGTTGAACCCCCTACCCGCGGAGGCCCTCTGTGCGTGCCGCGCGATGGGCTACACACTGGACGTCCCGCGAGGAGCGCTACATTTCCAGAGCCCTCGAACAGCCTCAGGACAGCATTTCGGGTGAGTCCGACTTTGTCATGGCCCTTGTGTGAGCTGCCGTGGGAAAGCACTGTGCTTTGAATACTTCGAGGACCTCGTACCTGAAGTCACTCTGCCCGAGGAGAAAGTCAGCATCTTACAATGCCGTGTCGCTAACGGCACGCCCAGCACGAACACAGGCCTGGAAGTAAGGCCCCGAGTGGCGGTGCAGAAGCGGAGGCGTGCAGCAGTTTCCATGAGGCGGTGGCCTCGGCTCTGGGCACCTTCAACGGAAGCAGGGTTTTCTGGACACCTAGGAGGCTGGCGCGGGCCCACTGTTCTCGGCAGGAACACTGAGTACCACCAGGCCCACCTGGGTCTGCTAAGCAACATCCAGGCCCGTAGCCCTTTAGAGCCCCTCTGTGTATGCCGATCGTAGGGAAACGCGCTGCACTCCCCTTGGGAGCAGCGTAAGGTACTCAGCACTCGCACACGTTCACGGACATCGTTCTGGCACGTCCCACATGGCGTCGAAGTCTTACGCATTACCCTAGGCTGAGCTGAACTCAGAGAAACCCTCTGCTTCGCAGTCCACCTAGGACCTCCTGCCTGAAGTCACCGTGCCTCCCAGAGAGAGTCGGCTTGCGTTCTTACTGCCATGTACGTCCCCTTCCTCCTGTGGCACTGCAGGCTTTGAATAGCCACAGGCCCAGAGGAGCAGCTACGGCGTTCCTTGGTTGAGGCAGTTCGCTTGATGCAGAACACCCTACTTCGAGAAGTTGATTCAGGGAAGGAAACTCAGGGTGACCTGTGTCTCTTTGGGCTTGTTAGAAACCACGGGGATGTCTGCTGAGTGCGCCCACGGAAACGGGGGCCTGCTGCAAGTAGCCTTGCTTTCCCGTTTGGAAGGCTGCGTTCATGCTGCCTTGAAGCTACCTGACATTCCCTGCTCTCGACAGGCCTGTTAGCCCTGTCAGAGTGCTTCGGGGAACGTTATGAGTCTGCTCTGTCTAAACCAGGTGCTTCCATGGCCGCGGCTCTGGTCCGCCTGCCAAGCTCTAGAGCTAGAGGGAACCTCAACGTGACAAGTTGCCTCCAGCGTAGGCCCCTAGTAGCCGTGCAGAAAGGGAGGCAGGCAGCTGTCTCCATGAGTTCTCAGTCGCTTAGAGGCTTTATTTTAAAGGAAGTAGTACACTTTGGAGGACTCCTAGGCCTCTCGGGTATGCACCACTTTCCCTCCAAGTTCACCGAGTACCTCCAGACCTCTGTGGGGCGGCTGAGCAACTTCGAGGCCCATTGGTTGACCACACCCACCACCCCCGGAGGCCCTCTGTGCGTGCCGCGCGATGGGCTACACACTGGACGTCCCGCGAGGAGCGCTACATTTCCAGAGCCCTCGAACAGCCTCAGGACAGCATTTCGGGTGAGTCCGACTTTGTCATGGCCCTTGTGTGAGCTGCCGTGGGAAAGCACTGTGCTTTGAATACTTCGAGGACCTCGTACCTGAAGTCACTCTGCCCGAGGAGAAAGTCAGCATCTTACCATGCCGTGTCGCTAACGGCACGCCCAGCACGAACACAGGCCTGGAAGTAAGGCCCCGAGTGGCGGTGCAGAAGCGGAGGCGTGCAGCAGTTTCCATGAGGCGGTGGCCTCGGCTCTGGGCACCTTCAACGGCAGCAGGGTTTTCTGGACACCTAGGAGGCTGGCGCGGGCCCCCTGTTCCCGGCAGGAACACTGAGTACCGCCAGGCCCACCTGGGTCTGCTAAGCAACATCCAGGCCCGTAGCCCTTTAGAGCTCCTCTGTGTATGCGCAGCGTAGGGAAACGCGCTGCACTCTCCTTGGGAGCAGCTTAAGGTACTCAGCACTCGCACACGTTCACGGACACCGTTCTGGCACGTCCCACATGGCGTCGAAGTCTTACGCATTACCCTAGGCTGAGCTGAACTCAGAGAAACCCTCTGCTTCGCAGTCCACCTAGGACCTCCTGCCTGAAGTCACCGAGCCTCCCAGAGAGAGTCGGCTTGCGTTCTTACTGCCATGTACGTCCCCTTCCTCCTGTGGCACTGCAGGCTTTGAATAGCCACAGGCCCAGAGGAGCAGCTACGGTGTTCCTTGGTTGAGGCAGTTCGCTTGATGCAGAACACCCTACTTCGAGAAGTTGATTCAGGGAAGGAAACTCAGGGTGACCTGTGTCTCTTTGGGCTTGTTAGAAACCACGGGGATATCTGCTGAGTGCGCCCACGGAAACGGGGGCCTGCTGCAAGTAGCCTTGCTTTCCCGTTTGGAAGGCTGCGTTCATGCTGCCTTGAAGCTACCTGACATTCCCTGCTCTCGACAGGCCTGTTAGCCCTGTCAGAGTGCTTCGGGGAACGTTATGAGTCTGCTCTGTCTAAACCAGGTGCTTCCATGGCCGCGGCTCTGGTCCGCCTGCCAAGCTCTAGAGCTAGAGGGAACCTCAACGTGACAAGTTGCCTCCAGCGTAGGCCCCTAGTAGCCGTGCAGAAAGGGAGGCAGGCAGCTGTCTCCATGAGTTCTCAGTAGCTTAGAGGCTTTATTTTAAAGGAAGTAGTACACTTTGGAGGACTCCTAGGCCTCTCGGGTATGCACCACTTTCCCTCCAAGTTCACCGAGTACCTCCAGACCTCTGTGGGGCGGCTGAGCAACTTCGAGGCCCATTGGTTGACCACACCCACCACCCCCGGAGGCCCTCTGTGCGTGCCGCGCGATGGGCTACACACTGGACGTCCCGCGAGGAGCGCTACATTTCCAGAGCCCTCGAACAGCCTCAGGACAGCATTTCGGGTGAGTCCGACTTTGTCATGGCCCTTGTGTGAGCTGCCGTGGGAAAGCACTGTGCTTTGAATACTTCGAGGACCTCGTACCTGAAGTCACTCTGCCCGAGGAGAAAGTCAGCATCTTACCATGCCGTGTCGCTAACGGCACGCCCAGCACGAACACAGGCCTGGAAGTAAGGCCCCGAGTGGCGGTGCAGAAGCGGAGGCGTGCAGCAGTTTCCATGAGGCGGTGGCCTCGGCTCTGGGCACCTTCAACGGCAGCAGGGTTTTCTGGACACCTAGGAGGCTGGCGCGGGCCCCCTGTTCCCGGCAGGAACACTGAGTACCGCCAGGCCCACCTGGGTCTGCTAAGCAACATCCAGGCCCGTAGCCCTTTAGAGCTCCTCTGTGTATGCGCAGCGTAGGGAAACGCGCTGCACTCTCCTTGGGAGCAGCTTAAGGTACTCAGCACTCGCACACGTTCACGGACACCGTTCTGGCACGTCCCACATGGCGTCGAAGTCTTACGCATTACCCTAGGCTGAGCTGAACTCAGAGAAACCCTCTGCTTCGCAGTCCACCTAGGACCTCCTGCCTGAAGTCACCGAGCCTCCCAGAGAGAGTCGGCTTGCGTTCTTACTGCCATGTACGTCCCCTTCCTCCTGTGGCACTGCAGGCTTTGAATAGCCACAGGCCCAGAGGAGCAGCTACGGCGTTCCTTGGTTGAAGCAGTTCGCTTGACGCAGAACACCCTACTTCGAGAAGTTGATTCAGGGAAGGAAACTCAGGGTGACCTGTGTCTCTTTGGGCTTGTGAGAAACCACGGGGATGTCTGCTGAGTGCGCCCACAGAAACGGGGGCCTGCTGCAAGTAGCCTTGCTTTCCCGTTTGGAAGGCTGCGTTCATGCTGCCTTGAAGCTACCTGACATTCCCTGCTCTCGACAGGCCTGTTAGCCCTGTCAGAGTGCTTCGGGGAACGTTATGAGTCTGCTCTGTCTAAACCAGGTGCTTCCATGGCCGCGGCTCTGGTCCGCCTGCCAAGCTCTAGAGCTAGAGGGAACCTCAACGTGACAAGTTGCCTCCAGCGTAGGCCCCTAGTAGCCGTGCAGAAAGGGAGGCAGGCAGCTGTCTCCATGAGTTCTCAGTCGCTTAGAGGCTTTATTTTAAAGGAAGTAGTACACTTTGGAGGACTCCTAGGCCCCTCGGGTATGCATCACTTTCCCTCCAAGTTCACCGAGTACCTCCAGACCCCTGTGGGGCAGCTGAGCACTTCGAGGCCCATTGGTTGAACCCCCCACCCGCGGAGGCCCTCTGTGCGTGCCGCGCGATGGGCTACACACTGGACGTCCCGCGAGGAGCGCTACATTTCCAGAGCCCTCGAACAGCCTCAGGACAGCATTTCGGGTGAGTCCGACTTTGTCATGGCCCTTGTGTGAGCTGCCGTGGGAAAGCACTGTGCTTTGAATACTTCGAGGACCTCGTACCTGAAGTCACTCTGCCCGAGGAGAAAGTCAGCATCTTACCATGCCGTGTCGCTAACGGCAGGCCCAGCACGAACACAGGCCTGGAAGTAAGGCCCCGAGTGGCGGTGCAGAAGCGGAGGCGTGCAGCAGTTTCCATGAGGCGGTGGCCTCGGCTCTGGGCACCTTCAACGGCAGCAGGGTTTTCTGGACACCTAGGAGGCTGGCGCGGGCCCCCTGTTCCCGGCAGGAACACTGAGTACCGCCAGGCCCACCTGGGTCTGCTAAGCAACATCCAGGCCCGTAGCCCTTTAGAGCTCCTCTGTGTATGCCGATCGTAGGGAAACGCGCTGCACTCCCCTTGGGAGCAGCATAAGGTACTCAGCACTCGCACACGTTCACGGACACCGTTCTGGCACGTCCCACATGGCGTCGAAGTCTTACGCATTACCCTAGGCTGAGCTGAACTCAGAGAAACCCTCTGCTTCGCAGTCCACCTAGGACCTCCTGCCTGAAGTCACCGTGCCTCCCAGAGAGAGTTGGCTTGCGTTCTTACTGCCATGTACGTCCCCTTCCTCCTGTGGCACTGCAGGCTTTGAATAGCCACAGGCCCAGAGGAGCAGCTACGGCGTTCCTTGGTTGAGGCAGTTCGCTTGATGCAGAACACCCTACTTCGAGAAGTTGATTCAGGGAAGGAAACTCAGGGTGACCTGTGTCTCTTTGGGCTTGTTAGAAACCACGGGGATGACTGCTGAGTGCGCCCACGGAAACGGGGGCCTGCTGCAAGTAGCCTTGCTTTCCCGTTTGGAAGGCTGCGTTCATGCTGCCTTGAAGCTACCTGACATTCCCTGCTCTCGACAGGCCTGTTAGCCCTGTCAGAGTGCTTCGGGGAACGTTATGAGTCTGCTCTGTCTAAACCAGGTGCTTCCATGGCCGCGGCTCTGGTCCGCCTGCCAAGCTCTAGAGCTAGAGGGAACCTCAACGTGACAAGTTGCCTCCAGCGTAGGCCCCTAGTAGCCGTGCAGAAAGGGAGGCAGGCAGCTGTCTCCATGAGTTCTCAGTCGCTTAGAGGCTTTATTTTAAAGGAAGTAGTACACTTTGGAGGACTCCTAGGCCCCTCGGGTATGCATCACTTTCCCTCCAAGTTCACCGAGTACCTCCAGACCCCTGTGGGGCGGCTGAGCACTTCGAGGCCCATTGGTTGAACACCCCCACCCGCGGAGGCCCTCTGTGCGTGCCGCGCGATGGGCTACACACTGGACGTCCCGCGAGGAGCGCTACATTTCCAGAGCCCTCGAACAGCCTCAGGACAGCATTTCGGGTGAGTCCGACTTTGTCATGGCCCTTGTGTGAGCTGCCGTGGGAAAGAACTGTGCTTTGAATACTTCGAGGACCTCGTACCTGAAGTCACTCTGCCCGAGGAGAAAGTCAGCATCTTACCATGCCGTGTCGCTAACGGCACGCCCAGCACGAACACAGGCCTGGAAGTAAGGCCCCGAGTGGCGGTGCAGAAGCGGAGGCGTGCAGCAGTTTCCATGAGGCGGTGGCCTCGGCTCTGGGCACCTTCAACGGCAGCAGGGTTTTCTGGACACCTAGGAGGCTGGCGCGGGCCCCCTGTTCCCGGCAGGAACACTGAGTACCGCCAGGCCCACCTGGGTCTGCTAAGCAACATCCAGGCCCGTAGCCCTTTAGAGCTCCTCTGTGTATGCGCAGCGTAGGGAAACGCGCTGCACTCTCCTTGGGAGCAGCTTAAGGTACTCAGCACTCGCACACGTTCACGGACACCGTTCTGGCATGTCCCACATGGCGTCGAAGTCTTACGCATTACCCTAGGCTGAGCTGAACTCAGAGAAACCCTCTGCTTCGCAGTCCACCTAGGACCTCCTGCCTGAAGTCACCGAGCCTCCCAGAGAGAGTCGGCTTGCGTTCTTACTGCCATGTACGTCCCCTTCCTCCTGTGGCACTGCAGGCTTTGAATACCCACAGGCCCAGAGGAGCAGCTACGGCGTTCCTTGGTTGAAGCAGTTCGCTTGACGCAGAACACCCTACTTCGAGAAGTTGATTCAGGGAAGGAAACTCAGGGTGACCTGTGTCTCTTTGGGCTTGTGAGAAACCACGGGGATGTCTGCTGAGTGCGCCCACGGAAACGGGGGCCTGCTGCAAGTAGCCTTGCTTTCCCGTTTGGAAGGCTGCGTTCATGCTGCCTTGAAGCTACCTGACATTCCCTGCTCTCGACAGGACTGTTAGCCCTGTCAGAGTGCTTCGGGGAACGTTATGAGTCTGCTCTGTCTAAACCAGGTGCTTCCATGGCCGCGGCTCTGGTCCGCCTGCCAAGCTCTAGAGCTAGAGGGAACCTCAACGTGACAAGTTGCCTCCAGCGTAGGCCCCTAGTAGCCGTGCAGAAAGGGAGGCAGGCAGCTGTCTCCATGAGTTCTCAGTCGCTTAGAGGCTTTATTTTAAAGGAAGTAGTACACTTTGGAGGACTCCTAGGCCCCTCGGGTATGCATCACTTTCCCTCCAAGTTCACCGAGTACCTCCAGACCCCTGTGGGGCGGCTGAGCACTTCGAGGCACATTGGTTGAACACCCCCACCCGCGGAGGCCCTCTGTGCGTGCCGCGCGATGGGCTACACACTGGACGTCCCGCGAGGAGCGCTACATTTCCAGAGCCCTCGAACAGCCTCAGGACAGCATTTCGGGTGAGTCCGACTTTGTCATGGCCCTTGTGTGAGCTGCCGTGGGAAAGCACTGTGCTTTGAATACTTCGAGGACCTCGTACCTGAAGTCACTCTGCCCGAGGAGAAAGTCAGCATGTTACCATGCCGTGTCGCTAACGGCACGCCCAGCACGAACACAGGCCTGGAAGTAAGGCCCCGAGTGGCGGTGCAGAAGCGGAGGCGTGCAGCAGTTTCCATGAGGCGGTGGCCTCGGCTCTGGGCACCTTCAACGGCAGCAGGGTTTTCTGGACACCTAGGAGGCTGGCGCGGGCCCCCTGTTCCCGGCAGGAACACTGAGTACCGCCAGGCCCACCTGGGTCTGCTAAGCAACATCCAGGCCCGTAGCCCTTTAGAGCTCCTCTGTGTATGCCGATCGTAGGGAAACGCGCTGCACTCCCCTTGGGAGCAGCGTAAGGTACTCAGCACTCGCACACGTTCACGGACACCGTTCTGGCACGTCCCACATGGCGTCGAAGTCTTACGCATTACCCTAGGCTGAGCTGAACTCAGAGAAACCCTCTGCTTCGCAGTCCACCTAGGACCTCCTGCCTGAAGTCACCGTGCCTCCCAGAGAGAGTCGGCTTGCGTTCTTACTGCCATGTACGTCCCCTTCCTCCTGTGGCACTGCAGGCTTTGAATAGCCACAGGCCCAGAGGAGCAGCTACGGCGTTCCTTGGTTGAGGCAGTTCGCTTGATGCAGAACACCCTACTTCGAGAAGTTGATTCAGGGAAGGAAACTCAGGGTGACCTGTGTCTCTTTGGGCTTGTTAGAAACCACGGGGATGTCTGCTGAGTGCGCCCACGGAAACGGGGGCCTGCTGCAAGTAGCCTTGCTTTCCCGTTTGGAAGGCTGCGTTCATGCTGCCTTGAAGCTACCTGACATTCCCTGCTCTCGACAGGCCTGTTAGCCCTGTCAGAGTGCTTCGGGGAACGTTATGAGTCTGCTCTGTCTAAACCAGGTGCTTCCATGGCCGCGGCTCTGGTCCGCCTGCCAAGCTCTAGAGCTAGAGGGAACCTCAACGTGACAAGTTGCCTCCAGCGTAGGCCCCTAGTAGCCGTGCAGAAAGGGAGGCAGGCAGCTGTCTCCATGAGTTCTCAGTAGCTGAGAGGCTTTATTTTAAAGGAAGTAATACACTTTGGAGGACTCCTAGGCCTCTCGGGTATGCACCACTTTCCCTCCAAGTTCACCGAGTACCTCCAGACCTCTGTGGGGCGGCTGAGCAACTTCGAGGCCCATTGGTTGACCACACCCACCACCCCCGGAGGCCCTCTGTGCGTGCCGCGCGATGGGCTACACACTGGACGTCCCGCGAGGAGCGCTACATTTCCAGAGCCCTCGAACAGCCTCAGGACAGCATTTCGGGTGAGTCCGACTTTGTCATGGCCCTTGTGTGAGCTGCCGTGGGAAAGCACTGTGCTTTGAATACTTCGAGGACCTCGTACCTGAAGTCACTCTGCCCGAGGAGAAAGTCAGCATCTTACCATGCCGTGTCGCTAACGGGACGCCCAGCACGAACACAGGCCTGGAAGTAAGGCCCCGAGTGGCGGTGCAGAAGCGGAGGCGTGCAGCAGTTTCCATGAGGCGGTGGCCTCGGCTCTGGGCACCTTCAACGGCAGCAGGGTTTTCTGGACACCTAGGAGGCTGGCGCGGGCCCCCTGTTCCCGGCAGGAACACTGAGTACCGCCAGGCCCACCTGGGTCTGCTAAGCAACATCCAGGCCCGTAGCCCTTTAGAGCTCCTCTGTGTATGCGCAGCGTAGGGAAACGCGCTGCACTCTCCTTGGGAGCAGCTTAAGGTACTCAGCACTCGCACACGTTCACGGACACCGTTCTGGCACGTCCCACATGGCGTCGAAGTCTTACGCATTACCCTAGGCTGAGCTGAACTCAGAGAAACCCTCTGCTTCGCAGTCCACCTAGGACCTCCTGCCTGAAGTCACCGAGCCTCCCAGAGAGAGTCGGCTTGCGTTCTTACTGCCATGTACGTCCCCTTCCTCCTGTGGCACTGCAGGCTTTGAATAGCCACAGGCCCAGAGGAGCAGCTACGGCGTTCCTTGGTTGAAGCAGTTCGCTTGATGCAGAACACCCTACTTCGAGAAGTTGATTCAGGGAAGG
Source organism: Pseudorca crassidens (assembly GCF_039906515.1). Taxonomy (NCBI): domain Eukaryota; kingdom Metazoa; phylum Chordata; class Mammalia; order Artiodactyla; family Delphinidae; genus Pseudorca; species Pseudorca crassidens. Next base: position 30,072,440 of record NC_090306.1, on the reverse strand, counting down.
AAACTCAGGGTGACCTGTGTCTCTTTGGGCTTGTGAGAAACCACGGGGATGTCTGCTGAGTGCGCCCACGGAAAAGGGGGCCTGCTGCAAGTAGCCTTGCTTTCCCGTTTGGAAGGCTGCGTTCATGCTGCCTTGAAGCTACCTGACATTCCCTGCTCTCGACAGGCCTGTTAGCCCTGTCAGAGTGCTTCGGGGAACGTTATGAGTCTGCTCTGTCTAAACCAGGTGCTTCCATGGCCGCGGCTCTGGTCCGCCTGCCAAGCTCTAGAGCTAGACGGAACCTCAACGTGACAAGTTGCCTCCAGCGTAGGCCCCTAGTAGCCGTGCAGAAAGGGAGGCAGGCAGCTGTCTCCATGAGTTCTCAGTCGCTTAGAGGCTTTATTTTAAAGGAAGTAGTACACTTTGGAGGACTCCTAGGCCTCTCGGGTATGCATCACTTTCCCTCCAAGTTCACCGAGTACCTCCAGACCCCTGTGGGGCGGCTGAGCAACTTCGAGGCCCATTGGTTGACCACACCCACCACCCCCGGAGGCCCTCTGTGCGTGCCGCGCGATGGGCTACACACTGGACGTCCCGCGAGGAGCGCTACATTTCCAGAGCCCTCGAACAGCCTCAGGACAGCATTTCGGGTGAGTCCGACTTTGTCATGGCCTTTGTGTGAGCTGCCGTGGGAAAACACTGTGCTTTGAATACTTCGAGGACCTCGTACCTGAAGTCACTCTGCCCGAGGAGAAAGTCAGCATCTTACCATGCCGTGTCGCTAACGGCACGCCCAGCACGAACACAGGCCTGGAAGTAAGGCCCCGAGTGGCGGTGCAGAAGCGGAGGCGTGCAGCAGTTTCCATGAGGCGGTGGCCTCGGCTCTGGGCACCTTCAACGGCAGCAGGGTTTTCTGGACACCTAGGAGGCTGGCGCGGGCCCCCTGTTCCCGGCAGGAACACTGAGTACCGCCAGGCCCACCTGGGTCTGCTAAGCAACATCCAGGCCCGTAGCCCTTTAGAGACCCTCTGTGTATGCCGATCGTAGGGAAACGCGCTGCACTCCCCTTGGGAGCAGCGTAAGGTACTCAGCACTCGCACACGTTCACGGACACCATTCTGGCACGTCCCACATGGCGTCGAAGTCTTACGCATTACCCTAGGCTGAGCTGAACTCAGAGAAACCCTCTGCTTCGCAGTCCACCTAGGACCTCCTGCCTGAAGTCACCGTGCCTCCCAGAGAGAGTCGACTTGCGTTCTTACTGCCATGTACGTCCCCTTCCTCCTGTGGCACTGCAGGCTTTGAATAGCCACAGGCCCAGAGGAGCAGCTACGGCGTTCCTTGGTTGAGGCAGTTCGCTTGATGCAGAACACCCTACTTCGAGAAGTTGATTCAGGGAAGGAAACTCAGGGTGACCTGTGTCTCTTTGGGCTTGTTAGAAACCACGGGGATGTCTGCTGAGTGCGCCCACGGAAACGGGGGCCTGCTGCAAGTAGCCTTGCTTTCCCGTTTGGAAGGCTGCGTTCATGCTGCCTTGAAGCTACCTGACATTCCCTGCTCTCGACAGGCCTGTTAGCCCTGTCAGAGTGCTTCGGGGAACGTTATGAGTCTGCTCTGTCTAAACCAGGTGCTTCCATGGCCGCGGCTCTGGTCCGCCTGCCAAGCTCTAGAGCTAGAGGGAACCTCAACGTGACAAGTTGCCTCCAGCGTAGGCCCCTAGTAGCCGTGCAGAAAGGGAGGCAGGCAGCTGTCTCCATGAGTTCTCAGTCGCTTAGAGGCTTTATTTTAAAGGAAGTAGTACACTTTGGAGGACTCCTAGGCCCCTCGGGTATGCATCACTTTCCCTCCAAGTTCACCGAGTACCTCCAGACCCCTGTGGGGCAGCTGAGCACTTCGAGGCCCATTGGTTGAACCCCCCCACCCGCGGAGGCCCTCTGTGCGTGCCGCGCGATGGGCTACACACTGGACGTCCCGCGAGGAGCGCTACATTTCCAGAGCCCTCGAACAGCCTCAGGACAGCATTTCGGGTGAGTCCGACTTTGTCATGGCCCTTGTGTGAGCTGCCGTGGGAAAGCACTGTGCTTTGAATACTTCGAGGACCTCGTACCTGAAGTCACTCTGCCCGAGGAGGAAGTCAGCATCTTACCATGCCGTGTCGCTAACGGCAGGCCCAGCACGAACACAGGCCTGGAAGTAAGGCCCCGAGTGGCGGTGCAGAAGCGGAGGCGTGCAGCAGTTTCCATGAGGCGGTGGCCTCGGCTCTGGGCACCTTCAACGGCAGCAGGGTTTTCTGGACACCTAGGAGGCTGGCGCGGGCCCCCTGTTCCCGGCAGGAACACTGAGTACCGCCAGGCCCACCTGGGTCTGCTAAGCAACATCCAGGCCCGTACCCCTTTAGAGCTCCTCTGTGTATGCGCAGCGTAGGGAAACGCGCTGCACTCTCCTTGGGAGCAGCGTAAGGTACTCAGCACTCGCACACGTTCACGGACACCGTTCTGGCACGTCCCACATGGCGTCGAAGTCTTACGCATTACCCTAGGCTGAGCTGAACTCAGAGAAACCCTCTGCTTCGCAGTCCACCTAGGACCTCCTGCCTGAAGTCACCGAGCCTCCCAGAGAGAGTCGGCTTGCCTTCTTACTGCCATGTACGTCCCCTTCCTCCTGTGGCACAGCAGGCTTTGAATAACCACAAGCCCAGAGGAGCAGCTACGGCGTTCCTTGGTTGAAGCAGTTCGCTTGATGCAGAACACCCTACTTCGAGAAGTTGATTCAGGGAAGGAAACTCAGGGTGACCTGTGTCTCTTTGGGCTTGTGAGAAACCACGGGGATGTCTGCTGAGTGCGCCCACGGAAACGGGGGCCTGCTGCAAGTAGCCTTGCTTTCCCGTTTGGAAGGCTGCGTTCATGCTGCCTTGAAGCTACCTGACATTCCCTGCTCTCGACAGGCCTGTTAGCCCTGTCAGAGTGCTTCGGGGAACGTTATGAGTCTGCTCTGTCTAAACCAGGTGCTTCCATGGCCGCGGCTCTGGTCCGCCTGCCAAGCTCTAGAGCTAGAGGGAACCTCAACGTGACAAGTTGCCTCCAGCGTAGGCCCCTAGTAGCCGTGCAGAAAGGGAGGCAGGCAGCTGTCTCCATGAGTTCTCAGTCGCTTAGAGGCTTTATTTTAAAGGAAGTAGTACACTTTGGAGGACTCCTAGGCCTCTCGGGTATGCACCACTTTCCCTCCAAGTTCACCGAGTACCTCCAGACCTCTGTGGGGCGGCTGAGCAACTTCGAGGCCCATTGGTTGACCACACCCACCACCCCCGGAGGCCCTCTGTGCGTGCCGCGCGATGGGCTACACACTGGACGTCCCGCGAGGAGCGCTACATTTCCAGAGCCCTCGAACAGCCTCAGGACAGCATTTCGGGTGAGTCCGACTTTGTCATGGCCCTTGTGTGAGCTGCCGTGGGAAAGCACTGTGCTTTGAATACTTCAAGGACCTCGTACCTGAAGTCACTCTGCCCGAGGAGAAAGTCAGCATCTTACCATGCCGTGTCGCTAACGGCAGGCCCAGCACGAACAGAGGCCTGGAAGTAAGGCCCCGAGTGGCGGTGCAGAAGCGGAGGCGTGCAGCAGTTTCCATGAGGCGGTGGCCTCGGCTCTGGGCACCTTCAACGGCAGCAGGGTTTTCTGGACACCTAGGAGGCTGGCGCGGGCCCCCTGTTCCCGGCAGGAACACTGAGTACCGCCAGGCCCACCTGGGTCTGCTAAGCAACATCCAGGCCCGTAGCCCTTTAGAGACCCTCTGTGTATGCCGATCGTAGGGAAACGCGCTGCACTCCCCTTGGGAGCAGCGTAAGGTACTCAGCACTCGCACACGTTCACGGACACCGTTCTGGCACGTCCCACATGGCGTCGAAGTCTTACGCATTACCCTAGGCTGAGCTGAACTCAGAGAAACCCTCTGCTTCGCAGTCCACCTAGGACCTCCTGCCTGAAGTCACCGAGCCTCCCAGAGAGAGTCGGCTTGCGTTCTTACTGCCATGTACGTCCCCTTCCTCCTGTGGCACTGCAGGCTTTGAATAGCCCCAGGCCCAGTGGAGCAGCTACGGCGTTCCTTGGTTGAAGCAGTTCGCTTGATGCAGAACACCCTACTTCGAGAAGTTGATTCAGGGAAGGAAACTCAGGGTGACCTGTGTCTCTTTGGGCTTGTGAGAAACCACGGGGATGTCTGCTGAGTGCGCCCACGGAAACGGGGGCCTGCTGCAAGTAGCCTTGCTTTCCCGTTTGGAAGGCTGCGTTCATGCTGCCTTGAAGCTACCTGACATTCCCTGCTCTCGACAGGCCTGTTAGCCCTGTCAGAGTGCTTCGGGGAACGTTATGAGTCTGCTCTGTCTAAACCAGGTGCTTCCATGGCCGCGGCTCTGGTCCGCCTGCCAAGCTCTAGAGCTAGAGGGAACCTCAACGTGACAAGTTGCCTCCAGCGTAGGCCCCTAGTAGCCGTGCAGAAAGGGAGGCAGGCAGCTGTCTCCATGAGTTCTCAGTAGCTTAGAGGCTTTATTTTAAAGGAAGTAGTACACTTTGGAGGACTCCTAGGCCCCTCGGGTATGCATCACTTTCCCTCCAAGTTCACCGAGTACCTCCAGACCCCTGTGGGGCGGCTGAGCACTTCGAGGCCCATTGGTTGAACCCCCCCACCCGCGGAGGCCCTCTGTGCGTGCCGCGCGATGGGCTACACACTGGACGTCCCGCGAGGAGCGCTACATTTCCAGAGCCCTCGAACAGCCTCAGGACAGCATTTCGGGTGAGTCCGACTTTGTCATGGCCCTTGTGTGAGCTGCCGTGGGAAAGCACTGTGCTTTGAATACTTCGAGGACCTCGTACCTGAAGTCACTCTGCCCGAGGAGAAAGTCAGCATCTTACCATGCCGTGTCGCTAACGGCAGGCCCAGCACGAACACAGGCCTGGAAGTAAGGCCCCGAGTGGCGGTGCAGAAGCGGAGGCGTGCATCAGTTTCCATGAGGCGGTGGCCTCGGCTCTGGGCACCTTCAACGGCAGCAGGGTTTTCTGGACACCTAGGAGGCTGGCGCGGGCCCCCTGTTCCCGGCAGGAACACTGAGTACCGCCAGGCCCACCTGGGTCTGCTAAGCAACATCCAGGCCCGTAGCCCTTTAGAGACCCTCTGTGTATACCGATCGTAGGGAAACGCGCTGCACTCCCCTTGGGAGCAGCGTAAGGTACTCAGCACTCGCACACGTTCACGGACACCGTTCTGGCACGTCCCACATGGCGTCGAAGTCTTACGCATTACCCTAGGCTGAGCTGAACTCAGAGAAACCCTCTGCTTCGCAGTCCACCTAAGACCTCCTGCCTGAAGTCACCGAGCCTCCCAGAGAGAGTCGGCTTGCGTTCTTACTGCCATGTACGTCCCCTTCCTCCTTTGGCACTGCAGGCTTTGAATAGCCACAGGCCCATAGGAGCAGCTACGGCGTTCCTTGGTTGAAGCAGTTCGCTTGACGCAGAACACCCTACTTCGAGAAGTTGATTCAGGGAAGGAAACTCAGGGTGACCTGTGTCTCTTTGGGCTTGTTAGAAACCACGGGGATGTCTGCTGAGTGCGCCCACGGAAACGGGGGCCTGCTGCAAGTAGCCTTGCTTTCCCGTTTGGAAGGCTGCGTTCATGCTGCCTTGAAGCTACCTGACATTCCCTGCTCTCGACAGGCCTGTTAGCCCTGTCAGAGTGCTTCGGGGAACGTTATGAGTCTGCTCTGTCTAAACCAGGTGCTTCCATGGCCGCGGCTCTGGTCCGCCTGCCAAGCTCTAGAGCTAGAGGGAACCTCAACGTGACAAGTTGACTCCAGCGTAGGCCCCTAGTAGCCGTGCAGAAAGGGAGGCAGGCAGCTGTCTCCATGAGTTCTCAGTAGCTTAGAGGCTTTATTTTAAAGGAAGTAGTACACTTTGGAGGACTCCTAGGCCCCTCGGGTATGCATCACTTTCCCTCCAAGTTCACCGAGTACCTCCAGACCCCTGTGGGGCGGCTGAGCACTTCGAGGCCCATTGGTTGAACCCCCCCACCCGCGGAGGCCCTCTGTGCGTGCCGCGTGATGGGCTACACACTGGACGTCCCGCGAGGAGCGCTACATTTCCAGAGCCCTCGAACAGCCTCAGGACAGCATTTCGGGTGAGTCCGACTTTGTCATGGCCCTTGTGTGAGCTGCCGTGGGAAAGCACTGTGCTTTGAATACTTCGAGGACCTCGTACCTGAAGTCACTCTGCCCGAGGAGAAAGTCAGCATCTTACCATGCCGTGTCGCTAACGGCAGGCCCAGCACGAACACAGGCCTGGAAGTAAGGCCCCGAGTGGCGGTGCAGAAGCGGAGGCGTGCAGCAGCTTCCATGAGGCGGTGGCCTCGGCTCTGGGCACCTTCAACGGCAGCAGGGTTTTCTGGACACCTAGGAGGCTGGCGCGGGCCCCCTGTTCCCGGCAGGAACACTGAGTACCGCCAGGCCCACCTGGGTCTGCTAAGCAACATCCAGGCCCGTAGCCCTTTAGAGCTCCTCTGTGTATGCCGATCGTAGGGAAACGCGCTGCACTCCCCTTGGGAGCAGCTTAAGGTACTCAGCACTCGCACACGTTCACGGACACCGTTCTGGCACGTCCCACATGGCGTCGAAGTCTTACGCATTACCCTAGGCTGAGCTGAACTCAGAGAAACCCTCGGCTTCGCAGTCCACCTAGGACCTCCTGCCTGAAGTCACCGTGCCTCCCAGAGAGAGTCGGCTTGCGTTCTTACTGCCATGTACGTCCCCTTCCTCCTGTGGCACTGCAGGCTTTGAATAGCCACAGGCCCAGAGGAGCAGCTACGGCGTTCCTTGGTTGAGGCAGTTCGCTTGATGCAGAACACCCTACTTCGAGAAGTTGATTCAGGGAAGGAAACTCAGGGTGACCTGTGTCTCTTTGAGCTTGTGAGAAACCACGGGGATGTCTGCTGAGTGCGCCCACGGAAACGGGGGCCTGCTGCAAGTAGCCTTGCTTTCCCGTTTGGAAGGCTGCGTTCATGCTGCCTTGAAGCTACCTGACATTCCCTGCTCTCGACAGGCCTGTTAGCCCTGTCAGAGTGCTTCGGGGAACGTTATGAGTCTGCTCTGTCTAAACCAGGTGCTTCCATGGCCGCGGCTCTGGTCCGCCTGCCAAGCTCTAGAGCTAGAGGGAACCTCAACGTGACAAGTTGCCTCCAGCGTAAGCCCCTAGTAGCCGTGCAGAAAGGGAGGCAGGCAGCTGTCTCCATGAGTTCTCAGTCGCTTAGAGGCTTTATTTTAAAGGAAGTAGTACATTTTGGAGGACTCCTAGGCCCCTCGGGTATGCATCACTTTCCCTCCAAGTTCACCGAGTACCTCCAGACCCCTGTGGGGCGGCTGAGCACTTCGAGGCCCATTGGTTGAACCCCCCCACCCGCGGAGGCCCTCTGTGCGTGCCGCGCGATGGGCTACACACTGGACGTCCCGCGAGGAGCGCTACATTTCCAGAGCCCTCGAACAGCCTCAGGACAGCATTTCGGGTGAGTCCGACTTTGTCATGGCCCTTGTGTGAGCTGCCGTGGGAAAGCACTGTGCTTTGAATACTTCGAGGACCTCGTACCTGAAGTCACTCTGCCCGAGGAGAAAGTCAGCATCTTACCATGCCGTGTCGCTAACGGCACGCCCAGCACGAACACAGGCCTGGAAGTAAGGCCCCGAGTGGCGGTGCAGAAGCGGAGGCGTGCAGCAGTTTCCATGAGGCGGTGGCCTCGGCTCTGGGCACCTTCAACGGCAGCAGGGTTTTCTGAACACCTAGGAGGCTGGCGCGGGCCCCCTGTTCCCGGCAGGAACACTGAGTACCGCCAGGCCCACCTGGGTCTGCTAAGCAACATCCAGGCCCGAAGCCCTTTAGAGCTCCTCTGTGTATGCGCAGCGTAGGGAAACGCGCTGCACTCTCCTTGGGAGCAGCGTAAGGTACTCAGCACTCGCACACGTTCACGGACACCGTTCTGGCACGTCCCACATGGCGTCGAAGTCTTACGCATTACCCTAGGCTGAGCTGAACTCAGAGAAACCCTCTGCTTCGCAGTCCACCTAGGACCTCCTGCCTGAAGTCACCGAGCCTCCCAGAGAGAGTAGGCTTGCCTTCTTACTGCCATGTACGTCCCCTTCCTCCTGTGGCACTGCAGGCTTTGAATAGCCACAGGCCCAGAGGAGCAGCTACAGCGTTCCTTGGTTGAAGCAGTTCGCTTGACGCAGAACACCCTACTTCGAGAAGTTGATTCAGGGAAGGAAACTCAGGGTGACCTGTGTCTCTTTGGGCTTGTGAGAAACCACGGGGATGTCTGCTGAGTGCGCCCACGGAAACGGGGGCCTGCTGCAAGTAGCCTTGCTTTCCCATTTGGAAGGCTGCGTTCATGCTGCCTTGAAGCTACCTGACATTCCCTGCTCTCGACAGGCCTGTTAGCCCTGTCAGAGTGCTTCGGGGAACGTTATGAGTCTGCTCTGTCTAAACCAGGTGCTTCCATGGCCGCGGCTCTGGTCCGCCTGCCAAGCTCTAGAGCTAGAGGGAACCTCAACGTGACAAGTTGCCTCCAGCGTAGGCCCCTAGTAGCCGTGCAGAAAGGGAGGCAGGCAGCTGTCTCCATGAGTTCTCAGTCGCTTAGAGGCTTTATTTTAAAGGAAGTAGTACACTTTGGAGGACTCCTAGGCCCCTCGGGTATGCATCACTTTCCCTCCAAGTTCACCGAGTACCTCCAGACCCCTGTGGGGCAGCTGAGCACTTCGAGGCCCATTGGTTGAACCCCCCACCCGCGGAGGCCCTCTGTGCATGCCGCGCGATGGGCTACACACTGGACGTCCCGCGAGGAGCGCTACATTTCCAGAGCCCTCGAAAAGCCTCAGGACAGCATTTCGGGTGAGTCCGACTTTGTCATGGCCCTTGTGTGAGCTGCCGTGGGAAAGCACTGTGCTTTGAATACTTCGAGGACCTCGTACCTGAAGTCACTCTGCCCGAGGAGAAAGTCAGCATCTTACCATGCCGTGTCGCTAACGGCAGGCCCAGCACGAACACAGGCCTGGAAGTAAGGCCCCGAGTGGCGGTGCAGAAGCGGAGGCGTGCAGCAGTTTCCATGAGGCGGTGGCCTCGGCTCTGGGCACCTTCAACGGCAGCAGGGTTTTCTGGACACCTAGGAGGCTGGCGCGGGCCCCCTGTTCCCGGCAGGAACACTGAGTACCGCCAGGCCCACCTGGGTCTGCTAAGCAACATCCAGGCCCGTAGCCCTTTAGAGCTCCTCTGTGTATGCGCAGCGTAGGGAAACGCGCTGCACTCTCCTTGGGAGCAGCTTAAGGTACTCAGCACTCGCACACGTTCACGGACACCGTTCTGGCACGTCCCACATGGCGTCGAAGTCTTACGCATTACCCTAGGCTGAGCTGAACTCAGAGAAACCCTCTGCTTCGCAGTCCACCTAGGACCTCCTGCCTGAAGTCACCGAGCCTCCCAGAGAGAGTCGGCTTGCGTTCTTACTGCCATGTACGTCCCCTTCCTCCTGTGGCACTGCAGGCTTTGAATAGCCACAGGCCCAGAGGAGCAGCTACAGCGTTCCTTGGTTGAAGCAGTTCGCTTGACGCAGAACACCCTACTTCGAGAATTTGATTCAGGGAAGGAAACTCAGGGTGACCTGTGTCTCTTTGGGCTTGTGAGAAACCACGGGGATGTCTGCTGAGTGCGCCCACGGAAACGGGGGCCTGCTGCAAGTAGCCTTGCTTTCCCATTTGGAAGTCTGCGTTCATGCTGCCTTGAAGCTACCTGACATTCCCTGCTCTCGACAGGCCTGTTAGCCCTGTCAGAGTGCTTCGGGGAACGTTATGAGTCTGCTCTGTCTAAACCAGGTGCTTCCGTGGCCACGGCTCTGGTCCGCCTGCCAAGCTCTAGAGCTAGAGGGAACCTCAACGTGACAAGTTGCCTCCAGCGTAGGCCCCTAGTAGCCGTGCAGAAAGGGAGGCAGGCAGCTGTCTCCATGAGTTCTCAGTCGCTTAGAGGCTTTATTTTAAAGGAAGTAGTACACTTTGGAGGACTCCTAGGCCTCTCGGGTATGCATCAATTTCCCTCCAAGTTCACCGAGTACCTCCAGACCCCTGTGGGGCAGCTGAGCACTTCGAGGCCCATTGGTTGAACCCCCCACCCGCGGAGGCCCTCTGTGCGTGCCGCGCGATGGGCTACACACTGGACGTCCCGCGAGGAACGCTACATTTCCAGAGCCCTCGAACAGCCTCAGGACAGCATTTCGGGTGAGTCCGACTTTGTCATGGCCCTTGTGTGAGCTGCCGTGGGAAAGCACTGTGCTTTGAATACTTCGAGGACCTCGTACCTGAAGTCACTCTGCCCGAGGAGAAAGTCAGCATCTTACCATGCCGTGTCGCTAACGGCACGCCCAGCACGAACACAGGCCTGGAAGTAAGGCCCCGAGTGGCGGTGCAGAAGCGGAGGCGTGCAGCAGTTTCCATGAGGCGGTGGCCTCGGCTCTGGGCACCTTCAACGGCAGCAGGGTTTTCTGGACACCTAGGAGGCTGGCGCGGGCCCCCTGTTCCCGGCAGGAACACTGAGTACCGCCAGGCCCACCTGGGTCTGCTAAGCAACATCCAGGCCCGTAGCCCTTTAGAGCCCCTCTGTGTATGCCGATCGTAGGGAAACGCGCTGCACTCCCCTTGGGAGCAGCGTAAGGTACTCAGCACTCGCACACGTTCACGGACACCGTTCTGGCACGTCCCACATGGCGTCAAAGTCTTACGCATTACCCTAGGCTGAGCTGAACTCAGAGAAACCCTCTGCTTCGCAGTCCACCTAGGACCTCCTGCCTGAAGTCACCGTGCCTCCCAGAGAGAGTCGGCTTGCGTTCTTACTGCCATGTACGTCCCCTTCCTCCTGTGGCACTGCAGGCTTTGAATAGCCACAGGCCCAGAGGAGCAGCTACGGCGTTCCTTGGTTGAGGCAGTTCGCTTGACGCAGAACACCCTACTTCGAGAAGTTGATTCAGGGAAGGAAACTCAGGGTGACCTGTGTCTCTTTGGGTTTGTGAGAAACCACGGGGATGTCTGCTGAGTGCGCCCACGGAAACGGGGTCCTGCTGCAAGTAGCCTTGCTTTCCCGTTTGGAAGGCTGCGTTCATGCTGCCTTGAAGCTACCTGACATTCCCTGCTCTCGACAGGCCTGTTAGCCCTGTCAGAGTGCTTCGGGGAACGTTATGAGTCTGCTCTGTCTAAACCAGGTGCTTCCATGGCCGCGGCTCTGGTCCGCCTGCCAAGCTCTAGAGCTAGAGGGAACCTCAACGTGACAAGTTGCCTCCAGCGTAGGCCCCTAGTAGCCGTGCAGAAAGGGAGGCAGGCAGCTGTCTCCATGAGTTCTCAGTCGCTTAGAGGCTTTATTTTAAAGGAAGTAGTACACTTTGGAGGACTCCTAGGCCCCTCGGGTATGCATCACTTTCCCTCCAAGTTCACCGAGTACCTCCAGACCCCTGTGGGGCGGCTGAGCACTTCGAGGCCCATTGGTTGAACCCCCCCCACCCGCGGAGGCCCTCTGTGCGTGCCGCGCGATGGGCTACACACTGGACGTCCCGCGAGGAGCGCTACATTTCCAGAGCCCTCGAACAGCCTCAGGACAGCATTTCGGGTGAGTCCGACTTTGTCATGGCCCTTGTGTGAGCTGCCGTGGGAAAGCACTGTGCTTTGAATACTTCGAGGACCTCGTACCTGAAGTCACTCTGCCCGAGGAGAAAGTCAGCATCTTACCATGCCGTGTCGCTAACGGCACGCCCAGCACGAACACAGGCCTGGAAGTAAGGCCCCGAGTGGCGGTGCAGAAGCGGAGGCGTGCAGCAGTTTCCATGAGGCGGTGGCCTCGGCTCTGGGCACCTTCAACGGCAGCAGGGTTTTCTGGACACCTAGGAGGCTGGCGCGGGCCCCCTGTTCCCGGCAGGAACACTGAGTACCGCCAGGCCCACCTGGGTCTGCTAAGCAACATCCAGGCCCGTAGCCCTTTAGAGCCCCTCTGTGTATGCCGATCGTAGGGAAACGCGCTGCACTCCCCTTGGGAGCAGCGTAAGGTACTCAGCACTCGCACACGTTCACGGACACCGTTCTGGCACGTCCCACAATGCGTCGAAGTCTTACGCATTACCCTAGGCTGAGCTGAACTCAGAGAAACCCTCTGCTTCGCAGTCCACCTAGGACCTCCTGCCTGAAGTCACCGAGCCTCCCAGAGAGAGTCGGCTTGCGTTCTTACTGCCATGTACGTCCCCTTCCTCCTGTGGCACTGCAGGCTTTGAATAGCCACAGGCCCAGAGGAGCAGCTACGGCGTTCCTTGGTTGAGGCAGTTCGCTTGATGCAGAACACCCTACTTCGAGAAGTTGATTCAGGGAAGGAAACTCAGGGTGACCTGTGTCTCTTTGGGCTTGTGAGAAACCACGGGGATGTCTGCTGAGTGCGCCCACGGAAACGGGGGCCTGCTGCAAGTAGCCTTGCTTTCCCGTTTGGAAGGCTGCGTTCATGCTGCCTTGAAGCTACCTGACATTCCCTGCTCTCGACAGGCCTGTTAGCCCTGTCAGAGTGCTTCGGGGAACGTTATGAGTCTGCTCTGTCTAAACCAGGTGCTTCCATGGCCGCGGCTCTGGTCCGCCTGCCAAGCTCTAGAGCTAGAGGGAACCTCAACGTGACAAGTTGCCTCCAGCGTAGGCCCCTAGTAGCCGTGCAGAAAGGGAGGCAGGCAGCTGTCTCCATGAGTTCTCAGTAGCTTAGAGGCTTTATTTTAAAGGAAGTAGTACACTTTGGAGGACTCCTAGGCCCCTCGGGTATGCATCACTTTCCCTCCAAGTTCACCGAGTACCTCCAGACCCCTGTGGGGCGGCTGAGCACTTCGAGGCCCATTGGTTGAATCCCCCCACCCACGGAGGCCCTCTGTGCGTGCCGCGCGATGGGCTACACACTGGACGTCCCGCGAGGAGCGCTACATTTCCAGAGCCCTCGAACAGCCTCAGGACAGCATTTCGGGTGAGTCCGACTTTGTCATGGCCCTTGTGTGAGCTGCCGTGGGAAAGCACTGTGCTTTGAATACTTCGAGGACCTCGTACCTGAAGTCACTCTGCCCGAGGAGAAAGTCAGCATCTTACAATGCCGTGTCGCTAACGGCAGGCCCAGCACGAACACAGGCCTGGAAGTAAGGCCCCGAGTGGCGGTGCAGAAGCGGAGGCGTGCAGCAGTTTCCATGAGGCGGTGGCCTCGGCTCTGGGCACCTTCAACGGCAGCAGGGTTTTCTGGACACCTAGGAGGCTGGCGCGGGCCCCCTGTTCCCGGCAGGAACACTGAGTACCGCCAGGCCCACCTGGGTCTGCTAAGCAACATCCAGGCCCGTAGCCCTTTAGAGCCCCTCTGTGTATGCCGATCGTAGGGAAACGCGCTGCACTCCCCTTGGGAGCAGCGTAAGGTACTCAGCACTCGCACACGTTCACGGACACCGTTCTGGCACGTCCCACATGGCGGCGAAGTCTTACGCATTACCCTAGGCTGAGCTGAACTCAGAGAAACCCTCTGCTTCGCAGTCCACCTAGGACCTCCTGCCTGAAGTCACCGAGCCTCCCAGAGAGAGTCGGCTTGCGTTCTTACTGCCATGTACGTCCCCTTCCTCCTGTGGCACTGCAGGCTTTGAATAGCCACAGGCCCAGAGGAGCAGCTACGGCGTTCCTTGGTTGAGGCAGTTCGCTTGATGCAGAACACCCTACTTCGAGAAGTTGATTCAGGGAAGGAAACTCAGGGTGACCTGTGTCTCTTTGGGCTTTTGAGAAACCACGGGGATGTCTGCTGAGTGCGCCCACGGAAACGGGGGCCTGCTGCAAGTAGCCTTGCTTTCCCGTTTGGAAGGCTGCGTTCATGCTGCCTTGAAGCTACCTGACATTCCCTGCTCTCGACAGGCCTGTTAGCCCTGTCAGAGTGCTTCGGGGAACGTTATGAGTCTGCTCTGTCTAAACCAGGTGCTTCCATGGCCGCGGCTCTGGTCCGCCTGCCAAGCTCTAGAGCTAGAGGGAACCTCAACGTGACAAGTTGCCTCCAGCGTAGGCCCCTAGTAGCCGTGCAGAAAGGGAGGCAGGCAGCTGTCTCCATGAGTTCTCAGTAGCTTAGAGGCTTTATTTTAAAGGAAGTAGTACACTTTGGAGGACTCCTAGGCCCCTCGGGTATGCATCACTTTCCCTCCAAGTTCACCGAGTACCTCCAGACCCCTGTTGGGCGGCTGAGCACTTCGAGGCCCATTGGTTGAACCCCCCACCCGCGGAGGCCCTCTGTGCGTGCCGCGCGATGGGCTACACACTGGACGTCCCGCGAGGAGCGCTACATTTCCAGAGCCCTCGAACAGCCTCAGGACAGCATTTCGGGTGAGTCCGACTTTGTCATGGCCCTTGTGTGAGCTGCCGTGGGAAAACACTGTGCTTTGAATACTTCGAGGACCTCGTACCTGAAGTCACTCTGCCCGAGGAGAAAGTCAGCATCTTACCATGCCGTGTCGCTAACGGCACGCCCAGCACGAACACAGGCCTGGAAGTAAGGCCCCGAGTGGCGGTGCAGAAGCGGAGGCGTGCAGCAGTTTCCATGAGGCGGTGGCCTCGGCTCTGGGCACCTTCAACGGCAGCAGGGTTTTCTGGACACCTAGGAGGCTGGCGCGGGCCCCCTGTTCCCGGCAGGAACACTGAGTACCGCCAGGCCCACCTGGGTCTGCTAAGCAACATCCAGGCCCGTAGCCCTTTAGAGCCCCTCTGTGTATGCCGATCGTAGGGAAACGCGCTGCACTCTCCTTGGGAGCAGCTTAAGGTACTCAGCACTCGCACACGTTCACGGACACCGTTCTGGCACGTCCCACATGGCGTCGAAGTCTTACGCATTACCCTAGGGTGAGCTGAACTCAGAGAAACCCTCGGCTTCGCAGTCCACCTAGGACCTCCTGCCTGAAGTCACCGTGCCTCCCAGAGAGAGTCGGCTTGCGTTCTTACTGCCATGTACGTCCCCTTCCTCCTGTGGCACTGCAGGCTTTGAATAGCCACAGGCCCAGAGGAGCACCTACGGCGTTCCTTGGTTGAGGCGGTTCGCTTGATGCAGAACACCCTACTTCGAGAAGTTGATTCAGGGAAGGAAACTCAGGGTGACCTGTGTCTCTTTGGGCTTGTGAGAAACCACGGGGATGTCTGCTGTGTGCGCCCACGGAAACGGGGGCCTGCTGCAAGTAGCCTTGCTTTCCCGTTTGGAAGGCTGCGTTCATGCTGCCTTGAAGCTACCTGACATTCCCTGCTCTCGACAGGCCTGTTAGCCCTGTCAGAGTGCTTCGGGGAACGTTATGAGTCTGCTCTGTCTAAACCAGGTGCTTCCATGGCCGCGGCTCTGGTCCGCCTGCCAAGCTCTAGAGCTAGAGGGAACCTCAACGTGACAAGTTGCCTCCAGCGTAGGCCCCTAGTAGCCGTGCAGAAAGGGAGGCAGGCAGCTGTCTCCATGAGTTCTCAGTCGCTTAGAGGCTTTATTTTAAAGGAAGTAGTACACTTTGGAGGACTCCTAGGCCCCTCGGGTATGCATCACTTTCCCTCCAAGTTCACCGAGTACCTCCAGACCCCTGTGGGGCGGCTGAGCACTTCGAGGCCCATTGGTTGAACCCCCCCACCCGCGGAGGCCCTCTGTGCGTGCCGCGCGATGGGCTACACACTGGACGTCCCGCGAGGAGCGCTACATTTCCAGAGCCCTCGAACAGCCTCAGGACAGCATTTCGGGTGAGTCCGACTTTGTCATGGCCCTTGTGTGAGCTGCCGTGGGAAAGCACTGTGCTTTGAATACTTCGAGGACCTCGTACCTGAAGTCACACTGCCCGAGGAGAAAGTCAGCATCTTACCACGCCGTGTCGCTAACGGCAGGCCCAGCACGAACACAGGCCTGGAAGTAAGGCCCCGAGTGGCGGTGCAGAAGCGGAGGCGTGCAGCAGTTTCCATGAGGCGGTGGCCTCGGCTCTGGGCACCTTCAACGGCAGCAGGGTTTTCTGGACACCTAGGAGGCTGGCGCGGGCCCCCTGTTCCCGGCAGGAACACTGAGTACCGCCAGGCCCACCTGGGTCTGCTAAGCAACATCCAGGCCCGTAGCCCTTTAGAGCCCCTCTGTGTATGCCGATCGTAGGGAAACGCGCTGCACTCCCCTTGGGAGCAGCGTAAGGTACTCAGCACTCGCACACGTTCACGGACACCGTTCTGGCACATCCCACATGGCGTCGAAATCTTACGCATTACCCTAGGCTGAGCTGAACTCAGAGAAACCCTCGGCTTCGCAGTCCACCTAGGACCTCCTGCCTGAAGTCACCGTGCCTCCCAGAGAGAGTCGGCTTGCGTTCTTACTGCCATGTACGTCCACTTCCTCCTGTGGCACTGCAGGCTTTGAATAGCCACAGGCCCAGAGGAGCAGCTACGGCGTTCCTTGGTTGAGGCGGTTCGCTTGATGCAGAACACCCTACTTCGAGAAGTTGATTCAGGGAAGGAAACTCAGGGTGACCTGTGTCTCTTTGGGCTTGTTAGAAACCACGGGGATGTCTGCTGAGTGCGCCCACGGAAACGGGGGCCTGCTGCAAGTAGCCTTGCTTTCCCGTTTGGAAGGCTGCGTTCATGCTGCCTTGAAGCTACCTGACATTCCCTGCTCTCGACAGGCCTGTTAGCCCTGTCAGAGTGCTTCGGGGAACGTTATGAGTCTGCTCTGTCTAAACCAGGTGCTTCCATGGCCGCGGCTCTGGTCCGCCTGCCAAGCTCTAGAGCTAGAGGGAACCTCAACGTGACAAGTTGCCTCCAGCGTAGGCCCCTAGTAGCCGTGCAGAAAGGGAGGCAGGCAGCTGTCTCCATGAGTTCTCAGTCGCTTAGAGGCTTTATTTTAAAGGAAGTAGTACACTTTGGAGGACTCCTAGGCCCCTCGGGTATGCATCACTTTCCCTCCAAGTTCACCGAGTACCTCCAGACCCCTGTGGGGCGGCTGAGCACTTCGAGGCCCATTGGTTGAACCCCCCCACCCGCGGAGGCCCTCTGTGCGTGCCGCGCGATGGGCTACACACTGGACGTCCCGCGAGGAGCGCTACATTTCCAGAGCCCTCGAACAGCCTCAGGACAGCATTTCGGGTGAGTCCGACTTTGTCATGGCCCTTGTGTGAGCTGCCGTGGGAAAGCACTGTGCTTTGAATACTTCGAGGACCTCGTACCTGAAGTCACTCTGCCCGAGGAGAAAGTCAGCATCTTACCATGCCGTGTCGCTAACGGCAGGCCCAGCACGAACACAGGCCTGGAAGTAAGGCCCCGAGTGGCGGTGCAGAAGCGGAGGCGTGCAGCAGTTTCCATGAGGCGGTGGCCTCGGCTCTGGGCACCTTCAACGGCAGCAGGGTTTTCTGGACACCTAGGAGGCTGGCGCGGGCCCCCTGTTCCCGGCAGGAACACTGAGTACCGCCAGGCCCACCTGGGTCTGCTAAGCAACATCCAGGCCCGTAGCCCTTTAGAGCTCCTCTGTGTATGCGCAGCGTAGGGAAACGCGCTGCACTCTCCTTGGGAGCAGCTTAAGGTACTCAGCACTCGCACACGTTCACGGACACCGTTCTGGCACGTCCCACATGGCGTCGAAGTCTTACGCATTACCCTAGGCTGAGCTGAACTCAGAGAAACCCTCTGCTTCGCAGTCCACCTAGGACCTCCTGCCTGAAGTCACCGAGCCTCCCAGAGAGAGTCGGCTTGCGTTCTTACTGCCATGTACGTCCCCTTCCTCCTGTGGCACTGCAGGCTTTGAATAGCCACAGGCCCAGAGGAGCAGCTACAGCGTTCCTTGGTTGAAGCAGTTCGCTTGACGCAGAACACCCTACTTCGAGAATTTGATTCAGGGAAGGAAACTCAGGGTGACCTGTGTCTCTTTGGGCTTGTGAGAAACCACGGGGATGTCTGCTGAGTGCGCCCACGGAAACGGGGGCCTGCTGCAAGTAGCCTTGCTTTCCCATTTGGAAGTCTGCGTTCATGCTGCCTTGAAGCTACCTGACATTCCCTGCTCTCGACAGGCCTGTTAGCCCTGTCAGAGTGCTTCGGGGAACGTTATGAGTCTGCTCTGTCTAAACCAGGTGCTTCCGTGGCCACGGCTCTGGTCCGCCTGCCAAGCTCTAGAGCTAGAGGGAACCTCAACGTGACAAGTTGCCTCCAGCGTAGGCCCCTAGTAGCCGTGCAGAAAGGGAGGCAGGCAGCTGTCTCCATGAGTTCTCAGTCGCTTAGAGGCTTTATTTTAAAGGAAGTAGTACACTTTGGAGGACTCCTAGGCCTCTCGGGTATGCATCACTTTCCCTCCAAGTTCACCGAGTACCTCCAGACCCCTGTGGGGCAGCTGAGCACTTCGAGGCCCATTGGTTGAACCCCCCACCCGCGGAGGCCCTCTGTGCGTGCCGCGCGATGGGCTACACACTGGACGTCCCGCGAGGAACGCTACATTTCCAGAGCCCTCGAACAGCCTCAGGACAGCATTTCGGGTGAGTCCGACTTTGTCATGGCCCTTGTGTGAGCTGCCGTGGGAAAGCACTGTGCTTTGAATACTTCGAGGACCTCGTACCTGAAGTCACTCTGCCCGAGGAGAAAGTCAGCATCTTACCATGCCGTGTCGCTAACGGCACGCCCAGCACGAACACAGGCCTGGAAGTAAGGCCCCGAGTGGCGGTGCAGAAGCGGAGGCGTGCAGCAGTTTCCATGAGGCGGTGGCCTCGGCTCTGGGCACCTTCAACGGCAGCAGGGTTTTCTGGACACCTAGGAGGCTGGCGCGGGCCCCCTGTTCCCGGCAGGAACACTGAGTACCGCCAGGCCCACCTGGGTCTGCTAAGCAACATCCAGGCCCGTAGCCCTTTAGAGCCCCTCTGTGTATGCCGATCGTAGGGAAACGCGCTGCACTCCCCTTGGGAGCAGCGTAAGGTACTCAGCACTCGCACACGTTCACGGACACCGTTCTGGCACGTCCCACATGGCGTCGAAGTCTTACGCATTACCCTAGGCTGAGCTGAACTCAGAGAAACCCTCTGCTTCGCAGTCCACCTAGGACCTCCTGCCTGAAGTCACCGTGCCTCCCAGAGAGAGTCGGCTTGCGTTCTTACTGCCATGTACGTCCCCTTCCTCCTGTGGCACTGCAGGCTTTGAATAGCCACAGGCCCAGAGGAGCAGCTACGGCGTTCCTTGGTTGAGGCAGTTCGCTTGACGCAGAACACCCTACTTCGAGAAGTTGATTCAGGGAAGGAAACTCAGGGTGACCTGTGTCTCTTTGGGTTTGTGAGAAACCACGGGGATGTCTGCTGAGTGCGCCCACGGAAACGGGGGCCTGCTGCAAGTAGCCTTGCTTTCCCGTTTGGAAGGCTGCGTTCATGCTGCCTTGAAGCTACCTGACATTCCCTGCTCTCGACAGGCCTGTTAGCCCTGTCAGAGTGCTTCGGGGAACGTTATGAGTCTGCTCTGTCTAAACCAGGTGCTTCCATGGCCGCGGCTCTGGTCCGCCTGCCAAGCTCTAGAGCTAGAGGGAACCTCAACGTGACAAGTTGCCTCCAGCGTAGGCCCCTAGTAGCCGTGCAGAAAGGGAGGCAGGCAGCTGTCTCCATGAGTTCTCAGTCGCTTAGAGGCTTTATTTTAAAGGAAGTAGTACACTTTGGAGGACTCCTAGGCCCCTCGGGTATGCATCACTTTCCCTCCAATTTCACCGAGTACCTCCAGACCCCTGTGGGGCGGCTGAGCACTTCGAGGCCCATTGGTTGAACCCCCCCCACCCGCGGAGGCCCTCTGTGCGTGCCGCGCGATGGGCTACACACTGGACGTCCCGCGAGGAACGCTACATTTCCAGAGCCCTCGAACAGCCTCAGGACAGCATTTCGGGTGAGTCCGACTTTGTCATGGCCCTTGTTTGAGCTGCCGTGGGAAAGCACTGTGCTTTGAATACTTCGAGGACCTCGTACCTGAAGTCACTCTGCCCGAGGAGAAAGTCAGCATCTTACCATGCCGTGTCGCTAACGGCACGCCCAGCACGAACACAGGCCTGGAAGTAAGGCCCCGAGTGGCGGTGCAGAAGCGGAGGCGTGCAGCAGTTTCCATGAGGCGGTGGCCTCGGCTCTGGGCACCTTCAACGGCAGCAGGGTTTTCTGGACACCTAGGAGGCTGGCGCGGGCCCCCTGTTCCCGGCAGGAACACTGAGTACCGCCAGGCCCACCTGGGTCTGCTAAGCAACATCCAGGCCCGTAGCCCTTTAGAGCCCCTCTGTGTATGCCGATCGTAGGGAAACGCGCTGCACTCCCCTTGGGAGCAGCGTAAGGTACTCAGCACTCGCACACGTTCACGGACACCGTTCTGGCACGTCCCACATGGCGTCGAAGTCTTACGCATTACCCTAGGCTGAGCTGAACTCAGAGAAACCCTCTGCTTCGCAGTCCACCTAGGACCTCCTGCCTGAAGTCACCGAGCCTCCCAGAGAGAGTCGGCTTGCGTTCTTACTGCCATGTACGTCCCCTTCCTCCTGTGGCACTGCAGGCTTTGAATAGCCACAGGCCCAGAGGAGCAGCTACGGCGTTCCTTGGTTGAGGCAGTTCGCTTGATGCAGAACACCCTACTTCGAGAAGTTGATTCAGGGAAGGAAACTCAGGGTGACCTGTGTCTCTTTGGGCTTTTGAGAAACCACGGGGATGTCTGCTGAGTGCGCCCACGGAAACGGGGGCCTGCTGCAAGTAGCCTTGCTTTCCCGTTTGGAAGGCTGCGTTCATGCTGCCTTGAAGCTACCTGACATTCCCTGCTCTCGACAGGCCTGTTAGCCCTGTCAGAGTGCTTCGGGGAACGTTATGAGTCTGCTCTGTCTAAACCAGGTGCTTCCATGGCCGCGGCTCTGGTCCGCCTGCCAAGCTCTAGAGCTAGAGGGAACCTCAACGTGACAAGTTGCCTCCAGCGTAGGCCCCTAGTAGCCGTGCAGAAAGGGAGGCAGGCAGCTGTCTCCATGAGTTCTCAGTCGCTTAGAGGCTTTATTTTAAAGGAAGTAGTACACTTTGGAGGACTCCTAGGCCCCTCGGGTATGCATCACTTTCCCTCCAAGTTCACCGAGTACCTCCAGACCCCTGTTGGGCGGCTGAGCACTTCGAGGCCCATTGGTTGAACCCCCCACCCGCGGAGGCCCTCTGTGCGTGCCGCGCGATGGGCTACACACTGGACGTCCCGCGAGGAGCGCTACATTTCCAGAGCCCTCGAACAGCCTCAGGACAGCATTTCGGGTGAGTCCGACTTTGTCATGGCCCTTGTGTGAGCTGCCGTGGGAAAACACTGTGCTTTGAATACTTCGAGGACCTCGTACCTGAAGTCACTCTGCCCGAGGAGAAAGTCAGCATCTTACCATGCCGTGTCGCTAACGGCACGCCCAGCACGAACACAGGCCTGGAAGTAAGGCCCCGAGTGGCGGTGCAGAAGCGGAGGCGTGCAGCAGTTTCCATGAGGCGGTGGCCTCGGCTCTGGGCACCTTCAACGGCAGCAGGGTTTTCTGGACACCTAGGAGGCTGGCGCGGGCCCCCTGTTCCCGGCAGGAACACTGAGTACCGCCAGGCCCACCTGGGTCTGCTAAGCAACATCCAGGCCCGTAGCCCTTTAGAGCCCCTCTGTGTATGCCGATCGTAGGGAAACGCGCTGCACTCTCCTTGGGAGCAGCTTAAGGTACTCAGCACTCGCACACGTTCACGGACACCGTTCTGGCACGTCCCACATGGCGTCGAAGTCTTACGCATTACCCTAGGGTGAGCTGAACTCAGAGAAACCCTCGGCTTCGCAGTCCACCTAGGACCTCCTGCCTGAAGTCACCGTGCCTCCCAGAGAGAGTCGGCTTGCGTTCTTACTGCCATGTACGTCCCCTTCCTCCTGTGGCACTGCAGGCTTTGAATAGCCACAGGCCCAGAGGAGCAGCTACGGCGTTCCTTGGTTGAGGCGGTTCGCTTGATGCAGAACACCCTACTTCGAGAAGTTGATTCAGGGAAGGAAACTCAGGGTGACCTGTGTCTCTTTGGGCTTGTGAGAAACCACGGGGATGTCTGCTGTGTGCGCCCACGGAAACGGGGGCCTGCTGCAAGTAGCCTTGCTTTCCCGTTTGGAAGGCTGCGTTCATGCTGCCTTGAAGCTACCTGACATTCCCTGCTCTCGACAGGCCTGTTAGCCCTGTCAGAGTGCTTCGGGGAACGTTATGAGTCTGCTCTGTCTAAACCAGGTGCTTCCATGGCCGCGGCTCTGGTCCGCCTGCCAAGCTCTAGAGCTAGAGGGAACCTCAACGTGACAAGTTGCCTCCAGCGTAGGCCCCTAGTAGCCGTGCAGAAAGGGAGGCAGGCAGCTGTCTCCATGAGTTCTCAGTCGCTTAGAGGCTTTATTTTAAAGGAAGTAGTACACTTTGGAGGACTCCTAGGCCCCTCGGGTATGCATCACTTTCCCTCCAAGTTCACCGAGTACCTCCAGACCCCTGTGGGGCGGCTGAGCACTTCGAGGCCCATTGGTTGAACCCCCCCACCCGCGGAGGCCCTCTGTGCGTGCCGCGCGATGGGCTACACACTGGACGTCCCGCGAGGAGCGCTACATTTCCAGAGCCCTCGAACAGCCTCAGGACAGCATTTCGGGTGAGTCCGACTTTGTCATGGCCCTTGTGTGAGCTGCCGTGGGAAAGCACTGTGCTTTGAATACTTCGAGGACCTCGTACCTGAAGTCACACTGCCCGAGGAGAAAGTCAGCATCTTACCACGCCGTGTCGCTAACGGCAGGCCCAGCACGAACACAGGCCTGGAAGTAAGGCCCCGAGTGGCGGTGCAGAAGCGGAGGCGTGCAGCAGTTTCCATGAGGCGGAGGCCTCGGCTCTGGGCACCTTCAACGGCAGCAGGGTTTTCTGGACACCTAGGAGGCTGGCGCGGGCCCCCTGTTCCCGGCAGGAACACTGAGTACCGCCAGGCCCACCTGGGTCTGCTAAGCAACATCCAGGCCCGTAGCCCTTTAGAGCCCCTCTGTGTATGCCGATCGTAGGGAAACGCGCTGCACTCCCCTTGGGAGCAGCGTAAGGTACTCAGCACTCGCACACGTTCACGGACACCGTTCTGGCACATCCCACATGGCGTCGAAATCTTACGCATTACCCTAGGCTGAGCTGAACTCAGAGAAACCCTCGGCTTCGCAGTCCACCTAGGACCTCCTGCCTGAAATCACCGTGCCTCCCAGAGAGAGTCGGCTTGCGTTCTTACTGCCATGTACGTCCCCTTCCTCCTGTGGCACTGCAGGCTTTGAATAGCCACAGGCCCAGAGGAGCAGCTACGGCGTTCCTTGGTTGAGGCGGTTCGCTTGATGCAGAACACCCTACTTCGAGAAGTTGATTCAGGGAAGGAAACTCAGGGTGACCTGTGTCTCTTTGGGCTTGTGAGAAACCACGGGGATGTCTGCTGAGTGCGCCCACGGAAACGGGGGCCTGCTGCAAGTAGCCTTGCTTTCCCGTTTGGAAGGCTGCGTTCATGCTGCCTTGAAGCTACCTGACATTCCCTGCTCTCGACAGGCCTGTTAGCCCTGTCAGAGTGCTTCGGGGAACGTTATGAGTCTGCTCTGTCTAAACCAGGTGCTTCCATGGCCGCGGCTCTGGTCCGCCTGCCAAGCTCTAGAGCTAGAGGGAACCTCAACGTGACAAGTTGCCTCCAGCGTAGGCCCCTAGTAGCCGTGCAGAAAGGGAGGCAGGCAGCTGTCTCCATGAGTTCTCAGTCGCTTAGAGGCTTTATTTTAAAGGAAGTAGTACACTTTGGAGGACTCCTAGGCCCCTCGGGTATGCATCACTTTCCCTCCAAGTTCACCGAGTACCTCCAGACCCCTGTGGGGCGGCTGAGCACTTCGAGGCCCATTGGTTGAACCCCCCCACCCGCGGAGGCCCTCTGTGCGTGCCGCGCGATGGGCTACACACTGGACGTCCCGCGAGGAGCGCTACATTTCCAGAGCCCTCGAACAGCCTCAGGACAGCATTTCGGGTGAGTCCGACTTTGTCATGGCCCTTGTGTGAGCTGCCGTGGGAAAGCACTGTGCTTTGAATACTTCGAGGACCTCGTACCTGAAGTCACTCTGCCCGAGGAGAAAGTCAGCATCTTACCATGCCGTGTCGCTAACGGCACGCCCAGCACGAACACAGGCCTGGAAGTAAGGTCCCGAGTGGCGGTGCAGAAGCGGAGGCGTGCAGCAGTTTCCATGAGGCGGTGGCCTCGGCTCTGGGCACCTTCAACGGCAGCAGGGTTTTCTGGACACCTAGGAGGCTGGCGCGGGCCCCCTGTTCCCGGCAGGAACACTGAGTACCGCCAGGCCCACCTGGGTCTGCTAAGCAACATCCAGGCCCGTAGCCCTTTAGAGCCCCTCTGTGTATGCCGATCGTAGGGAAACGCGCTGCACTCTCCTTGGGAGCAGCTTAAGGTACTCAGCACTCGCACACGTTCACGGACACCGTTCTGGCACGTCCCACATGGCGTCGAAGTCTTACGCATTACCCTAGGGTGAGCTGAACTCAGAGAAACCCTCGGCTTCGCAGTCCACCTAGGACCTCCTGCCTGAAATCACCGTGCCTCCCAGAGAGAGTCGGCTTGCGTTCTTACTGCCATGTACGTCCCCTTCCTCCTGTGGCACTGCAGGCTTTGAATAGCCACAGGCCCAGAGGAGCAGCTACGGCGTTCCTTGGTTGAGGCGGTTCGCTTGATGCAGAACACCCTACTTCGAGAAGTTGATTCAGGGAAGGAAACTCAGGGTGACCTGTGTCTCTTTGGGCTTGTGAGAAACCACGGGGATGTCTGCTGAGTGCGCCCACGGAAACGGGGGCCTGCTGCAAGTAGCCTTGCTTTCCCGTTTGGAAGGCTGCGTTCATGCTGCCTTGAAGCTACCTGACATTCCCTGCTCTCGACAGGCCTGTTAGCCCTGTCAGAGTGCTTCGGGGAACGTTATGAGTCTGCTCTGTCTAAACCAGGTGCTTCCATGGCCGCGGCTCTGGTCCGCCTGCCAAGCTCTAGAGCTAGAGGGAACCTCAACGTGACAAGTTGCCTCCAGCGTAGGCCCCTAGTAGCCGTGCAGAAAGGGAGGCAGGCAGCTGTCTCCATGAGTTCTCAGTCGCTTAGAGGCTTTATTTTAAAGGAAGTAGTACACTTTGGAGGACTCCTAGGCCCCTCGGGTATGCATCACTTTCCCTCCAAGTTCACCGAGTACCTCCAGACCCCTGTGGGGCGGCTGAGCACTTCGAGGCCCATTGGTTGAACCCCCCCACCCGCGGAGGCCCTCTGTGCGTGCCGCGCGATGGGCTACACACTGGACGTCCCGCGAGGAGCGCTACATTTCCAGAGCCCTCGAACAGCCTCAGGACAGCATTTCGGGTGAGTCCGACTTTGTCATGGCCCTTGTGTGAGCTGCCGTGGGAAAGCACTGTGCTTTGAATACTTCGAGGACCTCGTACCTGAAGTCACTCTGCCCGAGGAGAAAGTCAGCATCTTACCATGCCGTGTCGCTAACGGCAGGCCCAGCACGAACACAGGCCTGGAAGTAAGGCCCCGAGTGGCGGTGCAGAAGCGGAGGCGTGCAGCAGTTTCCATGAGGCGGTGGCCTCGGCTCTGGGCACCTTCAACGGCAGCAGGGTTTTCTGGACACCTAGGAGGCTGGCGCGGGCCCCCTGTTCCCGGCAGGAACACTGAGTACCGCCAGGCCCACCTGGGTCTGCTAAGCAACATCCAGGCCCGTAGCCCTTTAGAGCTCTTCTGTGTATGCGCAGCGTAGGGAAACGCGCTGCACTCTCCTTGGGAGCAGCTTAAGGTACTCAGCACTCGCACACGTTCACGGACACCGTTCTGGCACGTCCCACATGGCGTCGAAGTCTTACGCATTACCCTAGGCTGAGCTGAACTCAGAGAAACCCTCGGCTTCGCAGTCCACCTAGGACCTCCTGCCTGAAATCACCGTGCCTCCCAGAGAGAGTCGGCTTGCGTTCTTACTGCCATGTACGTCCACTTCCTCCTGTGGCACTGCAGGCTTTGAATAGCCACAGGCCCAGAGGAGCAGCTACGGCGTTCCTTGGTTGAGGCGGTTCGCTTGATGCAGAACACCCTACTTCGAGAAGTTGATTCAGGGAAGGAAACTCAGGGTGACCTGTGTCTCTTTGGGCTTGTGAGAAACCACGGGGATGTCTGCTGTGTGCGCCCACGGAAACGGGGGCCTGCTGCAAGTAGCCTTGCTTTCCCGTTTGGAAGGCTGCGTTCATGCTGCCTTGAAGCTACCTGACATTCCCTGCTCTCGACAGGCCTGTTAGCCCTGTCAGAGTGCTTCGGGGAACGTTATGAGTCTGCTCTGTCTAAACCAGGTGCTTCCATGGCCGCGGCTCTGGTCCGCCTGCCAAGCTCTAGAGCTAGAGGGAACCTCAACGTGACAAGTTGCCTCCAGCGTAGGCCCCTAGTAGCCGTGCAGAAAGGGAGGCAGGCAGCTGTCTCCATGAGTTCTCAGTCGCTTAGAGGCTTTATTTTAAAGGAAGTAGTACACTTTGGAGGACTCCTAGGCCCCTCGGGTATGCATCACTTTCCCTCCAAGTTCACCGAGTACCTCCAGACCCCTGTGGGGCGGCTGAGCACTTCGAGGCCCATTGGTTGAACCCCCCCACCCGCGGAGGCCCTCTGTGCGTGCCGCGCGATGGGCTACACACTGGACGTCCCGCGAGGAGCGCTACATTTCCAGAGCCCTCGAACAGCCTCAGGACAGCATTTCGGGTGAGTCCGACTTTGTCATGGCCCTTGTGTGAGCTGCCGTGGGAAAGCACTGTGCTTTGAATACTTCGAGGACCTCGTACCTGAAGTCACACTGCCCGAGGAGAAAGTCAGCATCTTACCACGCCGTGTCGCTAACGGCAGGCCCAGCACGAACACAGGCCTGGAAGTAAGGCCCCGAGTGGCGGTGCAGAAGCGGAGGCGTGCAGCAGTTTCCATGAGGCGGAGGCCTCGGCTCTGGGCACCTTCAACGGCAGCAGGGTTTTCTGGACACCTAGGAGGCTGGCGCGGGCCCCCTGTTCCCGGCAGGAACACTGAGTACCGCCAGGCCCACCTGGGTCTGCTAAGCAACATCCAGGCCCGTAGCCCTTTAGAGCCCCTCTGTGTATGCCGATCGTAGGGAAACGCGCTGCACTCCCCTTGGGAGCAGCGTAAGGTACTCAGCACTCGCACACGTTCACGGACACCGTTCTGGCACATCCCACATGGCGTCGAAATCTTACGCATTACCCTAGGCTGAGCTGAACTCAGAGAAACCCTCGGCTTCGCAGTCCACCTAGGACCTCCTGCCTGAAATCACCGTGCCTCCCAGAGAGAGTCGGCTTGCGTTCTTACTGCCATGTACGTCCACTTCCTCCTGTGGCACTGCAGGCTTTGAATAGCCACAGGCCCAGAGGAGCAGCTACGGCGTTCCTTGGTTGAGGCGGTTCGCTTGATGCAGAACACCCTACTTCGAGAAGTTGATTCAGGGAAGGAAACTCAGGGTGACCTGTGTCTCTTTGGGCTTGTGAGAAACCACGGGGATGTCTGCTGAGTGCGCCCACGGAAACGGGGGCCTGCTGCAAGTAGCCTTGCTTTCCCGTTTGGAAGGCTGCGTTCATGCTGCCTTGAAGCTACCTGACATTCCCTGCTCTCGACAGGCCTGTTAGCCCTGTCAGAGTGCTTCGGGGAACGTTATGAGTCTGCTCTGTCTAAACCAGGTGCTTCCATGGCCGCGGCTCTGGTCCGCCTGCCAAGCTCTAGAGCTAGAGGGAACCTCAACGTGACAAGTTGCCTCCAGCGTAGGCCCCTAGTAGCCGTGCAGAAAGGGAGGCAGGCAGCTGTCTCCATGAGTTCTCAGTCGCTTAGAGGCTTTATTTTAAAGGAAGTAGTACACTTTGGAGGACTCCTAGGCCCCTCGGGTATGCATCACTTTCCCTCCAAGTTCACCGAGTACCTCCAGACCCCTGTGGGGCGGCTGAGCACTTCGAGGCCCATTGGTTGAACCCCCCCACCCGCGGAGGCCCTCTGTGCGTGCCGCGCGATGGGCTACACACTGGACGTCCCGCGAGGAGCGCTACATTTCCAGAGCCCTCGAACAGCCTCAGGACAGCATTTCGGGTGAGTCCGACTTTGTCATGGCCCTTGTGTGAGCTGCCGTGGGAAAGCACTGTGCTTTGAATACTTCGAGGACCTCGTACCTGAAGTCACTCTGCCCGAGGAGAAAGTCAGCATCTTACCATGCCGTGTCGCTAACGGCAGGCCCAGCACGAACACAGGCCTGGAAGTAAGGCCCCGAGTGGCGGTGCAGAAGCGGAGGCGTGCAGCAGTTTCCATGAGGCGGTGGCCTCGGCTCTGGGCACCTTCAACGGCAGCAGGGTTTTCTGGACACCTAGGAGGCTGGCGCGGGCCCCCTGTTCCCGGCAGGAACACTGAGTACCGCCAGGCCCACCTGGGTCTGCTAAGCAACATCCAGGCCCGTAGCCCTTTAGAGCTCTTCTGTGTATGCGCAGCGTAGGGAAACGCGCTGCACTCTCCTTGGGAGCAGCTTAAGGTACTCAGCACTCGCACACGTTCACGGACACCGTTCTGGCACGTCCCACATGGCGTCGAAGTCTTACGCATTACCCTAGGCTGAGCTGAACTCAGAGAAACCCTCTGCTTCGCAGTCCACCTAGGACCTCCTGCCTGAAGTCACCGAGCCTCCCAGAGAGAGTCGGCTTGCGTTCTTACTGCCATGTACGTCCCCTTCCTCCTGTGGCACTGCAGGCTTTGAATAGCCACAGGCCCAGAGGAGCAGCTACAGCGTTCCTTGGTTGAAGCAGTTCGCTTGACGCAGAACACCCTACTTCGAGAATTTGATTCAGGGAAGGAAACTCAGGGTGACCTGTGTCTCTTTGGGCTTGTGAGAAACCACGGGGATGTCTGCTGAGTGCGCCCACGGAAACGGGGGCCTGCTGCAAGTAGCCTTGCTTTCCCATTTGGAAGTCTGCGTTCATGCTGCCTTGAAGCTACCTGACATTCCCTGCTCTCGACAGGCCTGTTAGCCCTGTCAGAGTGCTTCGGGGAACGTTATGAGTCTGCTCTGTCTAAACCAGGTGCTTCCGTGGCCACGGCTCTGGTCCGCCTGCCAAGCTCTAGAGCTAGAGGGAACCTCAACGTGACAAGTTGCCTCCAGCGTAGGCCCCTAGTAGCCGTGCAGAAAGGGAGGCAGGCAGCTGTCTCCATGAGTTCTCAGTCGCTTAGAGGCTTTATTTTAAAGGAAGTAGTACACTTTGGAGGACTCCTAGGCCTCTCGGGTATGCATCACTTTCCCTCCAAGTTCACCGAGTACCTCCAGACCCCTGTGGGGCAGCTGAGCACTTCGAGGCCCATTGGTTGAACCCCCCACCCGCGGAGGCCCTCTGTGCGTGCCGCGCGATGGGCTACACACTGGACGTCCCGCGAGGAACGCTACATTTCCAGAGCCCTCGAACAGCCTCAGGACAGCATTTCGGGTGAGTCCGACTTTGTCATGGCCCTTGTGTGAGCTGCCGTGGGAAAGCACTGTGCTTTGAATACTTCGAGGACCTCGTACCTGAAGTCACTCTGCCCGAGGAGAAAGTCAGCATCTTACCATGCCGTGTCGCTAACGGCACGCCCAGCACGAACACAGGCCTGGAAGTAAGGCCCCGAGTGGCGGTGCAGAAGCGGAGGCGTGCAGCAGTTTCCATGAGGCGGTGGCCTCGGCTCTGGGCACCTTCAACGGCAGCAGGGTTTTCTGGACACCTAGGAGGCTGGCGCGGGCCCCCTGTTCCCGGCAGGAACACTGAGTACCGCCAGGCCCACCTGGGTCTGCTAAGCAACATCCAGGCCCGTAGCCCTTTAGAGCCCCTCTGTGTATGCCGATCGTAGGGAAACGCGCTGCACTCCCCTTGGGAGCAGCGTAAGGTACTCAGCACTCGCACACGTTCACGGACACCGTTCTGGCACGTCCCACATGGCGTCAAAGTCTTACGCATTACCCTAGGCTGAGCTGAACTCAGAGAAACCCTCTGCTTCGCAGTCCACCTAGGACCTCCTGCCTGAAGTCACCGTGCCTCCCAGAGAGAGTCGGCTTGCGTTCTTACTGCCATGTACGTCCCCTTCCTCCTGTGGCACTGCAGGCTTTGAATAGCCACAGGCCCAGAGGAGCAGCTACGGCGTTCCTTGGTTGAGGCAGTTCGCTTGACGCAGAACACCCTACTTCGAGAAGTTGATTCAGGGAAGGAAACTCAGGGTGACCTGTGTCTCTTTGGGTTTGTGAGAAACCACGGGGATGTCTGCTGAGTGCGCCCACGGAAACGGGGTCCTGCTGCAAGTAGCCTTGCTTTCCCGTTTGGAAGGCTGCGTTCATGCTGCCTTGAAGCTACCTGACATTCCCTGCTCTCGACAGGCCTGTTAGCCCTGTCAGAGTGCTTCGGGGAACGTTATGAGTCTGCTCTGTCTAAACCAGGTGCTTCCATGGCCGCGGCTCTGGTCCGCCTGCCAAGCTCTAGAGCTAGAGGGAACCTCAACGTGACAAGTTGCCTCCAGCGTAGGCCCCTAGTAGCCGTGCAGAAAGGGAGGCAGGCAGCTGTCTCCATGAGTTCTCAGTCGCTTAGAGGCTTTATTTTAAAGGAAGTAGTACACTTTGGAGGACTCCTAGGCCCCTCGGGTATGCATCACTTTCCCTCCAAGTTCACCGAGTACCTCCAGACCCCTGTGGGGCGGCTGAGCACTTCGAGGCCCATTGGTTGAACCCCCCCCACCCGCGGAGGCCCTCTGTGCGTGCCGCGCGATGGGCTACACACTGGACGTCCCGCGAGGAGCGCTACATTTCCAGAGCCCTCGAACAGCCTCAGGACAGCATTTCGGGTGAGTCCGACTTTGTCATGGCCCTTGTGTGAGCTGCCGTGGGAAAGCACTGTGCTTTGAATACTTCGAGGACCTCGTACCTGAAGTCACTCTGCCCGAGGAGAAAGTCAGCATCTTACCATGCCGTGTCGCTAACGGCACGCCCAGCACGAACACAGGCCTGGAAGTAAGGCCCCGAGTGGCGGTGCAGAAGCGGAGGCGTGCAGCAGTTTCCATGAGGCGGTGGCCTCGGCTCTGGGCACCTTCAACGGCAGCAGGGTTTTCTGGACACCTAGGAGGCTGGCGCGGGCCCCCTGTTCCCGGCAGGAACACTGAGTACCGCCAGGCCCACCTGGGTCTGCTAAGCAACATCCAGGCCCGTAGCCCTTTAGAGCCCCTCTGTGTATGCCGATCGTAGGGAAACGCGCTGCACTCCCCTTGGGAGCAGCGTAAGGTACTCAGCACTCGCACACGTTCACGGACACCGTTCTGGCACGTCCCACATGGCGTCGAAGTCTTACGCATTACCCTAGGCTGAGCTGAACTCAGAGAAACCCTCTGCTTCGCAGTCCACCTAGGACCTCCTGCCTGAAGTCACCGTGCCTCCCAGAGAGAGTCGGCTTGCGTTCTTACTGCCATGTACGTCCCCTTCCTCCTGTGGCACTGCAGGCTTTGAATAGCCACAGGCCCAGAGGAGCAGCTACGGCGTTCCTTGGTTGAGGCAGTTCGCTTGATGCAGAACAACCTACTTCGAGAAGTTGATTCAGGGAAGGAAACTCAGGGTGACCTGTGTCTCTTTGGGCTTGTGAGAAACCACGGGGATGTCTGCTGAGTGCGCCCATGGAAACGGGGGCCTGCTGCAAGTAGCCTTGCTTTCCCGTTTGGAAGGCTGCGTTCATGCTGCCTTGAAGCTACCTGACATTCCCTGCTCTCGACAGGCCTGTTAGCCCTGTCAGAGTGCTTCGGGGAACGTTATGAGTCTGCTCTGTCTAAACCAGGTGCTTCCATGGCCGCGGCTCTGGTCCGCCTGCCAAGCTCTAGAGCTAGAGGGAACCTCAACGTGACAAGTTGCCTCCAGCGTAGGCCCCTAGTAGCCGTGCAGAAAGGGAGGCAGGCAGCTGTCTCCATGAGTTCTCAGTCGCTTAGAGGCTTTATTTTAAAGGAAGTAGTACACTTTGGAGGACTCCTAGGCCCCTCGGGTATGCATCACTTTCCCTCCAAGTTCACCGAGTACCTCCAGACCCCTGTGGGGCAGCTGAGCACTTCGAGGCCCATTGGTTGAACCCCCCACCCGCGGAGGCCCTCTGTGCGTGCCGCGCGATGGGCTACACACTGGACGTCCCGCGAGGAGCGCTACATTTCCAGAGCCCTCGAACAGCCTCAGGACAGCATTTCGGGTGAGTCCGACTTTGTCATGGCCCTTGTGTGAGCTGCCGTGGGAAAGCACTGTGCTTTGAATACTTCGAGGACCTCGTACCTGAAGTCACTCTGCCCGAGGAGAAGGTCAGCATCTTACCATGCCGTGTCGCTAACGGCAGGCCCAGCACGAACACAGGCCTGGAAGTAAGGCCCCGAGTGGCGGTGCAGAAGCGGAGACGTGCAGCAGTTTCCATGAGGCGGTGGCCTCGGCTCTGGGCACCTTCAACGGCAGCAGGGTTTTCTGGACACCTAGGAGGCTGGCGCGGGCCCCCTGTTCCCGGCAGGAACACTGAGTACCGCCAGGCCCACCTGGGTCTGCTAAGCAACATCCAGGCCCGTAGCCCTTTAGAGCTCCTCTGTGTATGCGCAGCGTAGGGAAACGCGCTGCACTCCCCTTGGGAGCAGCGTAAGGTACTCAGCACTCGCACACGTTCACGGACACCGTTCTGGCACGTCCCACATGGCGTCGAAGTCTTACGCATTACCCTAGGCTGAGCTGAACTCAGAGAAACCCTCTGCTTCGCAGTCCACCTAGGACCTCCTGCCTGAAGTCACCGAGCCTCCCAGAGAGAGTCGGCTTGCCTTCTTACTGCCATGTACGTCCCCTTCCTCCTGTGGCACTGCAGGCTTTGAATAGCCACAGGCCCAGAGGAGCAGCTACGGCGTTCCTTGGTTGAAGCAGTTCGCTTGACGCAGAACACCCTACTTCGAGAAGTTGATTCAGGGAAGGAAACTCAGGGTGACCTGTGTCTCTTTGGGCTTGTGAGAAACCACGGGGATGTCTGCTGAGTGCGCCCATGGAAACGGGGGCCTGCTGCAAGTAGCCTTGCTTTCCCGTTTGGAAGGCTGCGTTCATGCTGCCTTGAAGCTACCTGACATTCCCTGCTCTCGACAGGCCTGTTAGCCCTGTCAGAGTGCTTCGGGGAACGTTATGAGTCTGCTCTGTCTAAACCAGGTGCTTCCATGGCCGCGGCTCTGGTCCGCCTGCCAAGCTCTAGAGCTAGAGGGAACCTCAACGTGACAAGTTGCCTCCAGCGTAGGCCCCTAGTAGCCGTGCAGAAAGGGAGGCAGGCAGCTGTCTCCATGAGTTCTCAGTCGCTTAGAGGCTTTATTTTAAAGGAAGTAGTACACTTTGGAGGACTCCTAGGCCCCTCGGGTATGCATCACTTTCCCTCCAAGTTCACCGAGTACCTCCAGACCCCTGTGGGGCGGCTGAGCACTTCGAGGCCCATTGGTTGAACCCCCCCACCCGCGGAGGCCCTCTGTGCGTGCCGCGCGATGGGCTACACACTGGACGTCCCGCGAGGAGCGCTACATTTCCAGAGCCCTCGAACAGCCTCAGGACAGCATTTCGGGTGAGTCCGACTTTGTCATGGCCCTTGTGTGAGCTGCCGTGGGAAAGCACTGTGCTTTGAATACTTCGAGGACCTCGTACCTGAAGTCACTCTGCCCGAGGAGAAAGTCAGCATCTTACCATGCCGTGTCGCTAACGGCAGGCCCAGCACGAACACAGGCCTGGAAGTAAGGCCCCGAGTGGCGGTGCAGAAGCGGAGGCGTGCAGCAGTTTCCATGAGGCGGTGGCCTCGGCTCTGGGCACCTTCAACGGCAGCAGGGTTTTCTGGACACCTAGGAGGCTGGCGCGGGCCCCCTGTTCCCGGCAGGAACACTGAGTACCGCCAGGCCCACCTGGGTCTGCTAAGCAACATCCAGGCCCGTAGCCCTTTAGAGCCCCTCTGTGTATGCCGATCGTAGGGAAACGCGCTGCACTCTCCTTGGGAGCAGCTTAAGGTACTCAGCACTCGCACACGTTCACGGACACCGTTCTGGCACGTCCCACATGGCGTCGAAGTCTTACGCATTACCCTAGGGTGAGCTGAACTCAGAGAAACCCTCGGCTTCGCAGTCCACCTAGGACCTCCTGCCTGAAGTCACCGTGCCTCCCAGAGAGAGTCGGCTTGCGTTCTTACTGCCATGTACGTCCCCTTCCTCCTGTGGCACTGCAGGCTTTGAATAGCCACAGGCCCAGAGGAGCAGCTACGGCGTTCCTTGGTTGAGGCGGTTCGCTTGATGCAGAACACCCTACTTCGAGAAGTTGATTCAGGGAAGGAAACTCAGGGTGACCTGTGTCTCTTTGGGCTTGTGAGAAACCACGGGGATGTCTGCTGAGTGCGCCCACGGAAACGGGGGCCTGCTGCAAGTAGCCTTGCTTTCCCGTTTGGAAGGCTGCGTTCATGCTGCCTTGAAGCTACCTGACATTCCCTGCTCTCGACAGGCCTGTTAGCCCTGTCAGAGTGCTTCGGGGAACGTTATGAGTCTGCTCTGTCTAAACCAGGTGCTTCCATGGCCGCGGCTCTGGTCCGCCTGCCAAGCTCTAGAGCTAGAGGGAACCTCAACGTGACAAGTTGCCTCCAGCGTAGGCCCCTAGTAGCCGTGCAGAAAGGGAGGCAGGCAGCTGTCTCCATGAGTTCTCAGTCGCTTAGAGGCTTTATTTTAAAGGAAGTAGTACACTTTGGAGGACTCCTAGGCCCCTCGGGTATGCATCACTTTCCCTCCAAGTTCACCGAGTACCTCCAGACCCCTGTGGGGCGGCTGAGCACTTCGAGGCCCATTGGTTGAACCCCCCCACCCGCGGAGGCCCTCTGTGCGTGCCGCGCGATGGGCTACACACTGGACGTCCCGCGAGGAGCGCTACATTTCCAGAGCCCTCGAACAGCCTCAGGACAGCATTTCGGGTGAGTCCGACTTTGTCATGGCCCTTGTGTGAGCTGCCGTGGGAAAGCACTGTGCTTTGAATACTTCGAGGACCTCGTACCTGAAGTCACACTGCCCGAGGAGAAAGTCAGCATCTTACCACGCCGTGTCGCTAACGGCAGGCCCAGCACGAACACAGGCCTGGAAGTAAGGCCCCGAGTGGCGGTGCAGAAGCGGAGGCGTGCAGCAGTTTCCATGAGGCGGAGGCCTCGGCTCTGGGCACCTTCAACGGCAGCAGGGTTTTCTGGACACCTAGGAGGCTGGCGCGGGCCCCCTGTTCCCGGCAGGAACACTGAGTACCGCCAGGCCCACCTGGGTCTGCTAAGCAACATCCAGGCCCGTAGCCCTTTAGAGCCCCTCTGTGT
Source organism: Pseudorca crassidens (assembly GCF_039906515.1). Classification (NCBI taxonomy): domain Eukaryota; kingdom Metazoa; phylum Chordata; class Mammalia; order Artiodactyla; family Delphinidae; genus Pseudorca; species Pseudorca crassidens. Next base: position 30,037,002 of record NC_090306.1, on the reverse strand, counting down.
ATGCCGATCGTAGGGAAACGCGCTGCACTCCCCTTGGGAGCAGCGTAAGGTACTCAGCACTCGCACACGTTCACGGACACCGTTCTGGCACATCCCACATGGCGTCGAAATCTTACGCATTACCCTAGGCTGAGCTGAACTCAGAGAAACCCTCGGCTTCGCAGTCCACCTAGGACCTCCTGCCTGAAGTCACCGTGCCTCCCAGAGAGAGTCGGCTTGCGTTCTTACTGCCATGTACGTCCACTTCCTCCTGTGGCACTGCAGGCTTTGAATAGCCACAGGCCCAGAGGAGCAGCTACGGCGTTCCTTGGTTGAGGCGGTTCGCTTGATGCAGAACACCCTACTTTGAGAAGTTGATTCAGGGAAGGAAACTCAGGGTGACCTGTGTCTCTTTGGGCTTGTTAGAAACCACGGGGATGTCTGCTGAGTGCGCCCACGGAAACGGGGGCCTGCTGCAAGTAGCCTTGCTTTCCCGTTTGGAAGGCTGCGTTCATGCTGCCTTGAAGCTACCTGACATTCCCTGCTCTCGACAGGCCTGTTAGCCCTGTCAGAGTGCTTCGGGGAACGTTATGAGTCTGCTCTGTCTAAACCAGGTGCTTCCATGGCCGCGGCTCTGGTCCGCCTGCCAAGCTCTAGAGCTAGAGGGAACCTCAACGTGACAAGTTGCCTCCAGCGTAGGCCCCTAGTAGCCGTGCAGAAAGGGAGGCAGGCAGCTGTCTCCATGAGTTCTCAGTCGCTTAGAGGCTTTATTTTAAAGGAAGTAGTACACTTTGGAGGACTCCTAGGCCCCTCGGGTATGCATCACTTTCCCTCCAAGTTCACCGAGTACCTCCAGACCCCTGTGGGGCGGCTGAGCACTTCGAGGCCCATTGGTTGAACCCCCCCACCCGCGGAGGCCCTCTGTGCGTGCCGCGCGATGGGCTACACACTGGACGTCCCGCGAGGAGCGCTACATTTCCAGAGCCCTCGAACAGCCTCAGGACAGCATTTCGGGTGAGTCCGACTTTGTCATGGCCCTTGTGTGAGCTGCCGTGGGAAAGCACTGTGCTTTGAATACTTCGAGGACCTCGTACCTGAAGTCACTCTGCCCGAGGAGAAAGTCAGCATCTTACCACGCCGTGTCGCTAACGGCAGGCCCAGCACGAACACAGGCCTGGAAGTAAGGCCCCGAGTGGCGGTGCAGAAGCGGAGGCGTGCAGCAGTTTCCATGAGGCGGAGGCCTCGGCTCTGGGCACCTTCAACGGCAGCAGGGTTTTCTGGACACCTAGGAGGCTGGCGCGGGCCCCCTGTTCCCGGCAGGAACACTGAGTACCGCCAGGCCCACCTGGGTCTGCTAAGCAACATCCAGGCCCGTAGCCCTTTAGAGCCCCTCTGTGTATGCCGATCGTAGGGAAACGCGCTGCACTCCCCTTGGGAGCAGCGTAAGGTACTCAGCACTCGCACACGTTCACGGACACCGTTCTGGCACATCCCACATGGCGTCGAAATCTTACGCATTACCCTAGGCTGAGCTGAACTCAGAGAAACCCTCGGCTTCGCAGTCCACCTAGGACCTCCTGCCTGAAGTCACCGTGCCTCCCAGAGAGAGTCGGCTTGCGTTCTTACTGCCATGTACGTCCACTTCCTCCTGTGGCACTGCAGGCTTTGAATAGCCACAGGCCCAGAGGAGCAGCTACGGCGTTCCTTGGTTGAGGCGGTTCGCTTGATGCAGAACACCCTACTTCGAGAAGTTGATTCAGGGAAGGAAACTCAGGGTGACCTGTGTCTCTTTGGGCTTGTTAGAAACCACGGGGATGTCTGCTGAGTGCGCCCACGGAAACGGGGGCCTGCTGCAAGTAGCCTTGCTTTCCCGTTTGGAAGGCTGCGTTCATGCTGCCTTGAAGCTACCTGACATTCCCTGCTCTCGACAGGCCTGTTAGCCCTGTCAGAGTGCTTCGGGGAACGTTATGAGTCTGCTCTGTCTAAACCAGGTGCTTCCATGGCCGCGGCTCTGGTCCGCCTGCCAAGCTCTAGAGCTAGAGGGAACCTCAACGTGACAAGTTGCCTCCAGCGTAGGCCCCTAGTAGCCGTGCAGAAAGGGAGGCAGGCAGCTGTCTCCATGAGTTCTCAGTCGCTTAGAGGCTTTATTTTAAAGGAAGTAGTACACTTTGGAGGACTCCTAGGCCCCTCGGGTATGCATCACTTTCCCTCCAAGTTCACCGAGTACCTCCAGACCCCTGTGGGGCGGCTGAGCACTTCGAGGCCCATTGGTTGAACCCCCCCACCCGCGGAGGCCCTCTGTGCGTGCCGCGCGATGGGCTACACACTGGACGTCCCGCGAGGAGCGCTACATTTCCAGAGCCCTCGAACAGCCTCAGGACAGCATTTCGGGTGAGTCCGACTTTGTCATGGCCCTTGTGTGAGCTGCCGTGGGAAAACACTGTGCTTTGAATACTTCGAGGACCTCGTACCTGAAGTCACTCTGCCCGAGGAGAAAGTCAGCATCTTACCATGCCGTGTCGCTAACGGCACGCCCAGCACGAACACAGGCCTGGAAGGAAGGCCCCGAGTGGCGGTGCAGAAGCGGAGGCGTGCAGCAGTTTCCATGAGGCGGTGGCCTCGGCTCTGGGCACCTTCAACGGCAGCAGGGTTTTCTGGACACCTAGGAGGCTGGCGCGGGCCCCCTGTTCCCGGCAGGAACACTGAGTACCGCCAGGCCCACCTGGGTCTGCTAAGCAACATCCAGGCCCGTAGCCCTTTAGAGCCCCTCTGTGTATGCCGATCGTAGGGAAACGCGCTGCACTCCCCTTGGGAGCAGCGTAAGGTACTCAGCACTCGCACACGTTCACGGACACCGTTCTGGCACGTCCCACAATGCGTCGAAGTCTTACGCATTACCCTAGGCTGAGCTGAACTCAGAGAAACCCTCTGCTTCGCAGTCCACCTAGGACCTCCTGCCTGAAGTCACCGAGCCTCCCAGAGAGAGTCGGCTTGCGTTCTTACTGCCATGTACGTCCCCTTCCTCCTGTGGCACTGCAGGCTTTGAATAGCCACAGGCCCAGAGGAGCAGCTACGGCGTTCCTTGGTTGAGGCAGTTCGCTTGATGCAGAACACCCTACTTCGAGAAGTTGATTCAGGGAAGGAAACTCAGGGTGACCTGTGTCTCTTTGGGCTTGTGAGAAACCACGGGGATGTCTGCTGAGTGCGCCCACGGAAACGGGGGCCTGCTGCAAGTAGCCTTGCTTTCCCGTTTGGAAGGCTGCGTTCATGCTGCCTTGAAGCTACCTGACATTCCCTGCTCTCGACAGGCCTGTTAGCCCTGTCAGAGTGCTTCGGGGAACGTTATGAGTCTGCTCTGTCTAAACCAGGTGCTTCCATGGCCGCGGCTCTGGTCCGCCTGCCAAGCTCTAGAGCTAGAGGGAACCTCAACGTGACAAGTTGCCTCCAGCGTAGGCCCCTAGTAGCCGTGCAGAAAGGGAGGCAGGCAGCTGTCTCCATGAGTTCTCAGTAGCTTAGAGGCTTTATTTTAAAGGAAGTAGTACACTTTGGAGGACTCCTAGGCCCCTCGGGTATGCATCACTTTCCCTCCAAGTTCACCGAGTACCTCCAGACCCCTGTGGGGCGGCTGAGCACTTCGAGGCCCATTGGTTGAATCCCCCCACCCACGGAGGCCCTCTGTGCGTGCCGCGCGATGGGCTACACACTGGACGTCCCGCGAGGAGCACTACATTTCCAGAGCCCTCGAACAGCCTCAGGACAGCATTTCGGGTGAGTCCGACTTTGTCATGGCCCTTGTGTGAGCTGCCGTGGGAAAGCACTGTGCTTTGAATACTTCGAGGACCTCGTACCTGAAGTCACTCTGCCCGAGGAGAAAGTCAGCATCTTACAATGCCGTGTCGCTAACGGCAGGCCCAGCACGAACACAGGCCTGGAAGTAAGGCCCCGAGTGGCGGTGCAGAAGCGGAGGCGTGCAGCAGTTTCCATGAGGCGGTGGCCTCGGCTCTGGGCACCTTCAACGGCAGCAGGGTTTTCTGGACACCTAGGAGGCTGGCGCGGGCCCCCTGTTCCCGGCAGGAACACTGAGTACCGCCAGGCCCACCTGGGTCTGCTAAGCAACATCCAGGCCCGTAGCCCTTTAGAGCCCCTCTGTGTATGCCGATCGTAGGGAAACGCGCTGCACTCCCCTTGGGAGCAGCGTAAGGTACTCAGCACTCGCACACGTTCACGGACACCGTTCTGGCACGTCCCACATGGCGTCGAAGTCTTACGCATTACCCTAGGCTGAGCTGAACTCAGAGAAACCCTCTGCTTCGCAGTCCACCTAGGACCTCCTGCCTGAAGTCACCGAGCCTCCCAGAGAGAGTCGGCTTGCGTTCTTACTGCCATGTACGTCCCCTTCCTCCTGTGGCACTGCAGGCTTTGAATAGCCACAGGCCCAGAGGAGCAGCTACGGCGTTCCTTGGTTGAGGCAGTTCGCTTGATGCAGAACACCCTACTTCGAGAAGTTGATTCAGGGAAGGAAACTCAGGGTGACCTGTGTCTCTTTGGGCTTTTGAGAAACCACGGGGATGTCTGCTGAGTGCGCCCACGGAAACGGGGGCCTGCTGCAAGTAGCCTTGCTTTCCCGTTTGGAAGGCTGCGTTCATGCTGCCTTGAAGCTACCTGACATTCCCTGCTCTCGACAGGCCTGTTAGCCCTGTCAGAGTGCTTCGGGGAACGTTATGAGTCTGCTCTGTCTAAACCAGGTGCTTCCATGGCCGCGGCTCTGGTCCGCCTGCCAAGCTCTAGAGCTAGAGGGAACCTCAACGTGACAAGTTGCCTCCAGCGTAGGCCCCTAGTAGCCGTGCAGAAAGGGAGGCAGGCAGCTGTCTCCATGAGTTCTCAGTCGCTTAGAGGCTTTATTTTAAAGGAAGTAGTACACTTTGGAGGACTCCTAGGCCCCTCGGGTATGCATCACTTTCCCTCCAAGTTCACCGAGTACCTCCAGACCCCTGTTGGGCGGCTGAGCACTTCGAGGCCCATTGGTTGAACCCCCCACCCGCGGAGGCCCTCTGTGCGTGCCGCGCGATGGGCTACACACTGGACGTCCCGCGAGGAGCGCTACATTTCCAGAGCCCTCGAACAGCCTCAGGACAGCATTTCGGGTGAGTCCGACTTTGTCATGGCCCTTGTGTGAGCTGCCGTGGGAAAACACTGTGCTTTGAATACTTCGAGGACCTCGTACCTGAAGTCACTCTGCCCGAGGAGAAAGTCAGCATCTTACCATGCCGTGTCGCTAACGGCACGCCCAGCACGAACACAGGCCTGGAAGTAAGGCCCCGAGTGGCGGTGCAGAAGCGGAGGCGTGCAGCAGTTTCCATGAGGCGGTGGCCTCGGCTCTGGGCACCTTCAACGGCAGCAGGGTTTTCTGGACACCTAGGAGGCTGGCGCGGGCCCCCTGTTCCCGGCAGGAACACTGAGTACCGCCAGGCCCACCTGGGTCTGCTAAGCAACATCCAGGCCCGTAGCCCTTTAGAGCCCCTCTGTGTATGCCGATCGTAGGGAAACGCGCTGCACTCTCCTTGGGAGCAGCTTAAGGTACTCAGCACTCGCACACGTTCACGGACACCGTTCTGGCACGTCCCACATGGCGTCGAAGTCTTACGCATTACCCTAGGGTGAGCTGAACTCAGAGAAACCCTCGGCTTCGCAGTCCACCTAGGACCTCCTGCCTGAAGTCACCGTGCCTCCCAGAGAGAGTCGGCTTGCGTTCTTACTGCCATGTACGTCCCCTTCCTCCTGTGGCACTGCAGGCTTTGAATAGCCACAGGCCCAGAGGAGCAGCTACGGCGTTCCTTGGTTGAGGCGGTTCGCTTGATGCAGAACACCCTACTTCGAGAAGTTGATTCAGGGAAGGAAACTCAGGGTGACCTGTGTCTCTTTGGGCTTGTGAGAAACCACGGGGATGTCTGCTGAGTGCGCCCACGGAAACGGGGGCCTGCTGCAAGTAGCCTTGCTTTCCCGTTTGGAAGGCTGCGTTCATGCTGCCTTGAAGCTACCTGACATTCCCTGCTCTCGACAGGCCTGTTAGCCCTGTCAGAGTGCTTCGGGGAACGTTATGAGTCTGCTCTGTCTAAACCAGGTGCTTCCATGGCCGCGGCTCTGGTCCGCCTGCCAAGCTCTAGAGCTAGAGGGAACCTCAACGTGACAAGTTGCCTCCAGCGTAGGCCCCTAGTAGCCGTGCAGAAAGGGAGGCAGGCAGCTGTCTCCATGAGTTCTCAGTCGCTTAGAGGCTTTATTTTAAAGGAAGTAGTACACTTTGGAGGACTCCTAGGCCCCTCGGGTATGCATCACTTTCCCTCCAAGTTCACCGAGTACCTCCAGACCCCTGTGGGGCGGCTGAGCACTTCGAGGCCCATTGGTTGAACCCCCCCACCCGCGGAGGCCCTCTGTGCGTGCCGCGCGATGGGCTACACACTGGACGTCCCGCGAGGAGCGCTACATTTCCAGAGCCCTCGAACAGCCTCAGGACAGCATTTCGGGTGAGTCCGACTTTGTCATGGCCCTTGTGTGAGCTGCCGTGGGAAAGCACTGTGCTTTGAATACTTCGAGGACCTCGTACCTGAAGTCACACTGCCCGAGGAGAAAGTCAGCATCTTACCACGCCGTGTCGCTAACGGCAGGCCCAGCACGAACACAGGCCTGGAAGTAAGGCCCCGAGTGGCGGTGCAGAAGCGGAGGCGTGCAGCAGTTTCCATGAGGCGGAGGCCTCGGCTCTGGGCAACTTCAACGGCAGCAGGGTTTTCTGGACACCTAGGAGGCTGGCGCGGGCCCCCTGTTCCCGGCAGGAACACTGAGTACCGCCAGGCCCACCTGGGTCTGCTAAGCAACATCCAGGCCCGTAGCCCTTTAGAGCCCCTCTGTGTATGCCGATCGTAGGGAAACGCGCTGCACTCCCCTTGGGAGCAGCGTAAGGTACTCAGCACTCGCACACGTTCACGGACACCGTTCTGGCACATCCCACATGGCGTCGAAATCTTACGCATTACCCTAGGCTGAGCTGAACTCAGAGAAACCCTCGGCTTCGCAGTCCACCTAGGACCTCCTGCCTGAAGTCACCGTGCCTCCCAGAGAGAGTCGGCTTGCGTTCTTACTGCCATGTACGTCCACTTCCTCCTGTGGCACTGCAGGCTTTGAATAGCCACAGGCCCAGAGGAGCAGCTACGGCGTTCCTTGGTTGAGGCGGTTCGCTTGATGCAGAACACCCTACTTCGAGAAGTTGATTCAGGGAAGGAAACTCAGGGTGACCTGTGTCTCTTTGGGCTTGTTAGAAACCACGGGGATGTCTGCTGAGTGCGCCCACGGAAACGGGGGCCTGCTGCAAGTAGCCTTGCTTTCCCGTTTGGAAGGCTGCGTTCATGCTGCCTTGAAGCTACCTGACATTCCCTGCTCTCGACAGGCCTGTTAGCCCTGTCAGAGTGCTTCGGGGAACGTTATGAGTCTGCTCTGTCTAAACCAGGTGCTTCCATGGCCGCGGCTCTGGTCCGCCTGCCAAGCTCTAGAGCTAGAGGGAACCTCAACGTGACAAGTTGCCTCCAGCGTAGGCCCCTAGTAGCCGTGCAGAAAGGGAGGCAGGCAGCTGTCTCCATGAGTTCTCAGTCGCTTAGAGGCTTTATTTTAAAGGAAGTAGTACACTTTGGAGGACTCCTAGGCCCCTCGGGTATGCATCACTTTCCCTCCAAGTTCACCGAGTACCTCCAGACCCCTGTGGGGCGGCTGAGCACTTCGAGGCCCATTGGTTGAACCCCCCCACCCGCGGAGGCCCTCTGTGCGTGCCGCGCGATGGGCTACACACTGGACGTCCCGCGAGGAGCGCTACATTTCCAGAGCCCTCGAACAGCCTCAGGACAGCATTTCGGGTGAGTCCGACTTTGTCATGGCCCTTGTGTGAGCTGCCGTGGGAAAACACTGTGCTTTGAATACTTCGAGGACCTCGTACCTGAAGTCACTCTGCCCGAGGAGAAAGTCAGCATCTTACCATGCCGTGTCGCTAACGGCACGCCCAGCACGAACACAGGCCTGGAAGGAAGGCCCCGAGTGGCGGTGCAGAAGCGGAGGCGTGCAGCAGTTTCCATGAGGCGGTGGCCTCGGCTCTGGGCACCTTCAACGGCAGCAGGGTTTTCTGGACACCTAGGAGGCTGGCGCGGGCCCCCTGTTCCCGGCAGGAACACTGAGTACCGCCAGGCCCACCTGGGTCTGCTAAGCAACATCCAGGCCCGTAGCCCTTTAGAGCCCCTCTGTGTATGCCGATCGTAGGGAAACGCGCTGCACTCTCCTTGGGAGCAGCTTAAGGTACTCAGCACTCGCACACGTTCACGGACACCGTTCTGGCACGTCCCACATGGCGTCGAAGTCTTACGCATTACCCTAGGGTGAGCTGAACTCAGAGAAACCCTCGGCTTCGCAGTCCACCTAGGACCTCCTGCCTGAAGTCACCGTGCCTCCCAGAGAGAGTCGGCTTGCGTTCTTACTGCCATGTACGTCCCCTTCCTCCTGTGGCACTGCAGGCTTTGAATAGCCACAGGCCCAGAGGAGCAGCTACGGCGTTCCTTGGTTGAGGCGGTTCGCTTGATGCAGAACACCCTACTTCGAGAAGTTGATTCAGGGAAGGAAACTCAGGGTGACCTGTGTCTCTTTGGGCTTGTGAGAAACCACGGGGATGTCTGCTGAGTGCGCCCACGGAAACGGGGGCCTGCTGCAAGTAGCCTTGCTTTCCCGTTTGGAAGGCTGCGTTCATGCTGCCTTGAAGCTACCTGACATTCCCTGCTCTCGACAGGCCTGTTAGCCCTGTCAGAGTGCTTCGGGGAACGTTATGAGTCTGCTCTGTCTAAACCAGGTGCTTCCATGGCCGCGGCTCTGGTCCGCCTGCCAAGCTCTAGAGCTAGAGGGAACCTCAACGTGACAAGTTGCCTCCAGCGTAGGCCCCTAGTAGCCGTGCAGAAAGGGAGGCAGGCAGCTGTCTCCATGAGTTCTCAGTCGCTTAGAGGCTTTATTTTAAAGGAAGTAGTACACTTTGGAGGACTCCTAGGCCCCTCGGGTATGCATCACTTTCCCTCCAAGTTCACCGAGTACCTCCAGACCCCTGTGGGGCGGCTGAGCACTTCGAGGCCCATTGGTTGAACCCCCCCACCCGCGGAGGCCCTCTGTGCGTGCCGCGCGATGGGCTACACACTGGACGTCCCGCGAGGAGCGCTACATTTCCAGAGCCCTCGAACAGCCTCAGGACAGCATTTCGGGTGAGTCCGACTTTGTCATGGCCCTTGTGTGAGCTGCCGTGGGAAAGCACTGTGCTTTGAATACTTCGAGGACCTCGTACCTGAAGTCACTCTGCCCGAGGAGAAAGTCAGCATCTTACCATGCCGTGTCGCTAACGGCACGCCCAGCACGAACACAGGCCTGGAAGTAAGGCCCCGAGTGGCGGTGCAGAAGCGGAGGCGTGCAGCAGTTTCCATGAGGCGGAGGCCTCGGCTCTGGGCACCTTCAACGGCAGCAGGGTTTTCTGGACACCTAGGAGGCTGGCGCGGGCCCCCTGTTCCCGGCAGGAACACTGAGTACCGCCAGGCCCACCTGGGTCTGCTAAGCAACATCCAGGCCCGTAGCCCTTTAGAGCCCCTCTGTGTATGCCGATCGTAGGGAAACGCGCTGCACTCCCCTTGGGAGCAGCGTAAGGTACTCAGCACTCGCACACGTTCACGGACACCGTTCTGGCACATCCCACATGGCGTCGAAATCTTACGCATTACCCTAGGCTGAGCTGAACTCAGAGAAACCCTCGGCTTCGCAGTCCACCTAGGACCTCCTGCCTGAAGTCACCGTGCCTCCCAGAGAGAGTCGGCTTGCGTTCTTACTGCCATGTACGTCCACTTCCTCCTGTGGCACTGCAGGCTTTGAATAGCCACAGGCCCAGAGGAGCAGCTACGGCGTTCCTTGGTTGAGGCGGTTCGCTTGATGCAGAACACCCTACTTCGAGAAGTTGATTCAGGGAAGGAAACTCAGGGTGACCTGTGTCTCTTTGGGCTTGTTAGAAACCACGGGGATGTCTGCTGAGTGCGCCCACGGAAACGGGGGCCTGCTGCAAGTAGCCTTGCTTTCCCGTTTGGAAGGCTGCGTTCATGCTGCCTTGAAGCTACCTGACATTCCCTGCTCTCGACAGGCCTGTTAGCCCTGTCAGAGTGCTTCGGGGAACGTTATGAGTCTGCTCTGTCTAAACCAGGTGCTTCCATGGCCGCGGCTCTGGTCCGCCTGCCAAGCTCTAGAGCTAGAGGGAACCTCAACGTGACAAGTTGCCTCCAGCGTAGGCCCCTAGTAGCCGTGCAGAAAGGGAGGCAGGCAGCTGTCTCCATGAGTTCTCAGTCGCTTAGAGGCTTTATTTTAAAGGAAGTAGTACACTTTGGAGGACTCCTAGGCCCCTCGGGTATGCATCACTTTCCCTCCAAGTTCACCGAGTACCTCCAGACCCCTGTGGGGCGGCTGAGCACTTCGAGGCCCATTGGTTGAACCCCCCCACCCGCGGAGGCCCTCTGTGCGTGCCGCGCGATGGGCTACACACTGGACGTCCCGCGAGGAGCGCTACATTTCCAGAGCCCTCGAACAGCCTCAGGACAGCATTTCGGGTGAGTCCGACTTTGTCATGGCCCTTGTGTGAGCTGCCGTGGGAAAGCACTGTGCTTTGAATACTTCGAGGACCTCGTACCTGAAGTCACTCTGCCCGAGGAGAAAGTCAGCATCTTACCACGCCGTGTCGCTAACGGCAGGCCCAGCACGAACACAGGCCTGGAAGTAAGGCCCCGAGTGGCGGTGCAGAAGCGGAGGCGTGCAGCAGTTTCCATGAGGCGGAGGCCTCGGCTCTGGGCACCTTCAACGGCAGCAGGGTTTTCTGGACACCTAGGAGGCTGGCGCGGGCCCCCTGTTCCCGGCAGGAACACTGAGTACCGCCAGGCCCACCTGGGTCTGCTAAGCAACATCCAGGCCCGTAGCCCTTTAGAGCCCCTCTGTGTATGCCGATCGTAGGGAAACGCGCTGCACTCCCCTTGGGAGCAGCGTAAGGTACTCAGCACTCGCACACGTTCACGGACACCGTTCTGGCACATCCCACATGGCGTCGAAATCTTACGCATTACCCTAGGCTGAGCTGAACTCAGAGAAACCCTCGGCTTCGCAGTCCACCTAGGACCTCCTGCCTGAAGTCACCGTGCCTCCCAGAGAGAGTCGGCTTGCGTTCTTACTGCCATGTACGTCCACTTCCTCCTGTGGCACTGCAGGCTTTGAATAGCCACAGGCCCAGAGGAGCAGCTACGGCGTTCCTTGGTTGAGGCGGTTCGCTTGATGCAGAACACCCTACTTCGAGAAGTTGATTCAGGGAAGGAAACTCAGGGTGACCTGTGTCTCTTTGGGCTTGTTAGAAACCACGGGGATGTCTGCTGAGTGCGCCCACGGAAACGGGGGCCTGCTGCAAGTAGCCTTGCTTTCCCGTTTGGAAGGCTGCGTTCATGCTGCCTTGAAGCTACCTGACATTCCCTGCTCTCGACAGGCCTGTTAGCCCTGTCAGAGTGCTTCGGGGAACGTTATGAGTCTGCTCTGTCTAAACCAGGTGCTTCCATGGCCGCGGCTCTGGTCCGCCTGCCAAGCTCTAGAGCTAGAGGGAACCTCAACGTGACAAGTTGCCTCCAGCGTAGGCCCCTAGTAGCCGTGCAGAAAGGGAGGCAGGCAGCTGTCTCCATGAGTTCTCAGTCGCTTAGAGGCTTTATTTTAAAGGAAGTAGTACACTTTGGAGGACTCCTAGGCCCCTCGGGTATGCATCACTTTCCCTCCAAGTTCACCGAGTACCTCCAGACCCCTGTGGGGCGGCTGAGCACTTCGAGGCCCATTGGTTGAACCCCCCCACCCGCGGAGGCCCTCTGTGCGTGCCGCGCGATGGGCTACACACTGGACGTCCCGCGAGGAGCGCTACATTTCCAGAGCCCTCGAACAGCCTCAGGACAGCATTTCGGGTGAGTCCGACTTTGTCATGGCCCTTGTGTGAGCTGCCGTGGGAAAACACTGTGCTTTGAATACTTCGAGGACCTCGTACCTGAAGTCACTCTGCCCGAGGAGAAAGTCAGCATCTTACCATGCCGTGTCGCTAACGGCACGCCCAGCACGAACACAGGCCTGGAAGGAAGGCCCCGAGTGGCGGTGCAGAAGCGGAGGCGTGCAGCAGTTTCCATGAGGCGGTGGCCTCGGCTCTGGGCACCTTCAACGGCAGCAGGGTTTTCTGGACACCTAGGAGGCTGGCGCGGGCCCCCTGTTCCCGGCAGGAACACTGAGTACCGCCAGGCCCACCTGGGTCTGCTAAGCAACATCCAGGCCCGTAGCCCTTTAGAGCCCCTCTGTGTATGCCGATCGTAGGGAAACGCGCTGCACTCTCCTTGGGAGCAGCTTAAGGTACTCAGCACTCGCACACGTTCACGGACACCGTTCTGGCACGTCCCACATGGCGTCGAAGTCTTACGCATTACCCTAGGGTGAGCTGAACTCAGAGAAACCCTCGGCTTCGCAGTCCACCTAGGACCTCCTGCCTGAAGTCACCGTGCCTCCCAGAGAGAGTCGGCTTGCGTTCTTACTGCCATGTACGTCCCCTTCCTCCTGTGGCACTGCAGGCTTTGAATAGCCACAGGCCCAGAGGAGCAGCTACGGCGTTCCTTGGTTGAGGCGGTTCGCTTGATGCAGAACACCCTACTTCGAGAAGTTGATTCAGGGAAGGAAACTCAGGGTGACCTGTGTCTCTTTGGGCTTGTGAGAAACCACGGGGATGTCTGCTGAGTGCGCCCACGGAAACGGGGGCCTGCTGCAAGTAGCCTTGCTTTCCCGTTTGGAAGGCTGCGTTCATGCTGCCTTGAAGCTACCTGACATTCCCTGCTCTCGACAGGCCTGTTAGCCCTGTCAGAGTGCTTCGGGGAACGTTATGAGTCTGCTCTGTCTAAACCAGGTGCTTCCATGGCCGCGGCTCTGGTCCGCCTGCCAAGCTCTAGAGCTAGAGGGAACCTCAACGTGACAAGTTGCCTCCAGCGTAGGCCCCTAGTAGCCGTGCAGAAAGGGAGGCAGGCAGCTGTCTCCATGAGTTCTCAGTCGCTTAGAGGCTTTATTTTAAAGGAAGTAGTACACTTTGGAGGACTCCTAGGCCCCTCGGGTATGCATCACTTTCCCTCCAAGTTCACCGAGTACCTCCAGACCCCTGTGGGGCGGCTGAGCACTTCGAGGCCCATTGGTTGAACCCCCCCACCCGCGGAGGCCCTCTGTGCGTGCCGCGCGATGGGCTACACACTGGACGTCCCGCGAGGAGCGCTACATTTCCAGAGCCCTCGAACAGCCTCAGGACAGCATTTCGGGTGAGTCCGACTTTGTCATGGCCCTTGTGTGAGCTGCCGTGGGAAAGCACTGTGCTTTGAATACTTCGAGGACCTCGTACCTGAAGTCACTCTGCCCGAGGAGAAAGTCAGCATCTTACCACGCCGTGTCGCTAACGGCAGGCCCAGCACGAACACAGGCCTGGAAGTAAGGCCCCGAGTGGCGGTGCAGAAGCGGAGGCGTGCAGCAGTTTCCATGAGGCGGAGGCCTCGGCTCTGGGCACCTTCAACGGCAGCAGGGTTTCCTGGACACCTAGGAGGCTGGCGCGGGCCCCCTGTTCCCGGCAGGAACACTGAGTACCGCCAGGCCCACCTGGGTCTGCTAAGCAACATCCAGGCCCGTAGCCCTTTAGAGCCCCTCTGTGTATGCCGATCGTAGGGAAACGCGCTGCACTCCCCTTGGGAGCAGCGTAAGGTACTCAGCACTCGCACACGTTCACGGACACCGTTCTGGCACGTCCCACATGGCGTCGAAGTCTTACGCATTACCCTAGGCTGAGCTGAACTCAGAGAAACCCTCGGCTTCGCAGTCCACCTAGGACCTCCTGCCTGAAGTCACCGTGCCTCCCAGAGAGAGTCGGCTTGCGTTCTTACTGCCATGTACGTCCCCTTCCTCCTGTGGCACTGCAGGCTTTGAATAGCCACAGGCCCAGAGGAGCAGCTACAGCGTTCCTTGGTTGAGGCGGTTCGCTTGATGCAGAACACCCTACTTCGAGAAGTTGATTCAGGGAAGGAGACTCAGGGTGACCTGTGTCTCTTTGGGCTTGTTAGAAACCACGGGGATGTCTGCTGAGTGCACCCACGGAAACGGGGGCCTGCTGCAAGTAGCCTTGCTTTCCCGTTTGGAAGGCTGCGTTCATGCTGCCTTGAAGCTACCTGACATTCCCTGCTCTCGACAGGCCTGTTAGCCCTGTCAGAGTGCTTCGGGGAACGTTATGAGTCTGCTCTGTCTAAACCAGGTGCTTCCATGGCCGCGGCTCTGGTCCGCCTGCCAAGCTCTAGAGCTAGAGGGAACCTCAACGTGACAAGTTGCCTCCAGCGTAGGCCCCTAGTAGCCGTGCAGAAAGGGAGGCAGGCAGCTGTCTCCATGAGTTCTCAGTCGCTTAGAGGCTTTATTTTAAAGGAAGTAGTACACTTTGGAGGACTCCTAGGCCCCTCGGGTATGCATCACTTTCCCTCCAAGTTCACCGAGTACCTCCAGACCCCTGTGGGGCGGCTGAGCACTTCGAGGCCCATTGGTTGAACCCCCCCACCCGCGGAGGCCCTCTGTGCGTGCCGCGCGATGGGCTACACACTGGACGTCCCGCGAGGAGCGCTACATTTCCAGAGCCCTCGAACAGCCTCAGGACAGCATTTCGGGTGAGTCCGACTTTGTCATGGCCCTTGTGTGAGCTGCCGTGGGAAAGCACTGTGCTTTGAATACTTCGAGGACCTCGTACCTGAAGTCACTCTGCCCGAGGAGAAAGTCAGCATCTTACCACGCCGTGTCGCTAACGGCAGGCCCAGCACGAACACAGGCCTGGAAGTAAGGCCCCGAGTGGCGGTGCAGAAGCGGAGGCGTGCAGCAGATTCCATGAGGCGGAGGCCTCGGCTCTGGGCACCTTCAACGGCAGCAGGGTTTTCTGGACACCTAGGAGGCTGGCGCGGGCCCCCTGTTCCCGGCAGGAACACTGAGTACCGCCAGGCCCACCTGGGTCTGCTAAGCAACATCCAGGCCCGTAGCCCTTTAGAGCCCCTCTGTGTATGCCGATCGTAGTGAAACGCGCTGCACTCCCCTTGGGAGCAGCGTAAGGTACTCAGCACTCGCACACGTTCACGGACACCGTTCTGGCACGTCCCACATGGCGTCGAAGTCTTACGCATTACCCTAGGCTGAGCTGAACTCAGAGAAACCCTCGGCTTCGCAGTCCACCTAGGACCTCCTGCCTGAAGTCACCGTGCCTCCCAGAGAGAGTCGGCTTGCGTTCTTACTGCCATGTACGTCCCCTTCCTCCTGTGGCACTGCAGGCTTTGAATAGCCACAGGCCCAGAGGAGCAGCTACGGCGTTCCTTGGTTGAGGCGGTTCGCTTGATGCAGAACACCCTACTTCGAGAAGTTGATTCAGGGAAGGAAACTCAGGGTGACCTGTGTCTCTTTGGGCTTGTTAGAAACCACGGGGATGTCTGCTGAGTGCGCCCACAGAAACGGGGGCCTGCTGCAAGTAGCCTTGCTTTCCCGTTTGGAAGGCTGCGTTCATGCTGCCTTGAAGCTACCTGACATTCCCTGCTCTCGACAGGCCTGTTAGCCCTGTCAGACTGCTTCGGGGAACGTTATGAGTCTGCTCTGTCTAAACCAGGTGCTTCCATGGCCGCGGCTCTGGTCCGCCTGCCAAGCTCTAGAGCTAGAGGGAACCTCAACGTGACAAGTTGCCTCCAGCGTAGGCCCCTAGTAGCCGTGCAGAAAGGGAGGCAGGCAGCTGTCTCCATGAGTTCTCAGTCGCTTAGAGGCTTTATTTTAAAGGAAGTAGTACACTTTGGAGGACTCCTAGGCCCCTCGGGTATGCATCACTTTCCCTCCAAGTTCACCGAGTACCTCCAGACCCCTGTGGGGCGGCTGAGCACTTCGAGGCCCATTGGTTGAACCCCCCCACCCGCGGAGGCCCTCTGTGCGTGCCGCGCGATGGGCTACACACTGGACGTCCCGCGAGGAGCGCTACATTTCCAGAGCCCTCGAACAGCCTCAGGACAGCATTTCGGGTGAGTCCGACTTTGTCATGGCCCTTGTGTGAGCTGCCGTGGGAAAGCACTGTGCTTTGAATACTTCGAGGACCTCGTACCTGAAGTCACTCTGCCCGAGGAGAAAGTCAGCATCTTACCATGCCGTGTCGCTAACGGCAGGCCCAGCACGAACACATGCCTGGAAGTAAGGCCCCGAGTGGCGGTGCAGAAGCAGAGGCGTGCAGCAGTTTCCATGAGGCGGAGGCCTCGGCTCTGGGCACCTTCAACGGCAGCAGGGTTTTCTGGACACCTAGGAGGCTGGCGCGGGCCCCCTGTTCCCGGCAGAAACACTGAGTACCGCCAGGCCCACCTGGGTCTGCTAAGCAACATCCAGGCCCGTAGCCCTTTAGAGCCCCTCTTTGTATGCCGATCGTAGGGAAACGCGCTGCACTCCCCTTGGGAGCAGCGTAAGATACTCAGAACTCGCACACGTTCACGGACACCGTTCTGGCACGTCCCACATGGCGTCGAAGTCTTACGCATTACCCTAGGCTGAGCTGAACTCAGAGAAACCCTCGGCTTCGCAGTCCACCTAGGACCTCCTGCCTGAAGTCACCGTGCCTCCCAGAGAGAGTCGGCTTGCGTTCTTACTGCCATGTACGTCCCCTTCCTCCTGTGGCACTGCAGGCTTTGAATAGCCACAGGCCCAGAGGAGCAGCTACGGCGTTCCTTGGTTGAGGCAGTTCGCTTGATGCAGAACACCCTACTTCGAGAAGTTGATTCAGGGAAGGAAACTCAGGGTGACCTGTGTCTCTTTGGGCTTGTGAGAAACCACGGGGATGTCTGCTGAGTGCGCCCACGGAAACGGGGGCCTGCTGCAAGTAGCCTTGCTTTCCCGTTTGGAAGGCTGCGTTCATGCTGCCTTGAAGCTACCTGACATTCCCTGCTCTCGACAGGCCTGTTAGCCCTGTCAGAGTGCTTCGGGGAACGTTATGAGTCTGCTCTGTCTAAACCAGGTGCTTCCATGGCCGCGGCTCTGGTCCGCCTGCCAAGCTCTAGAGCTAGAGGGAACCTCAATGTGACAAGTTGCCTCCAGCGTAGGCCCCTAGTAGCCGTGCAGAAAGGGAGGCAGGCAGCTGTCTCCATGAGTTCTCAGTCGCTTAGAGGCTTTATTTTAAAGGAAGTAGTACACTTTGGAGGACTCCTAGGCCCCTCGGGTATGCATCACTTTCCCTCCAAGTTCACCGAGTACCTCCAGACACCTGTGGGGCGGCTGAGCAACTTCGAGGCCCATTAGTTGACCACACCCACCACCCCCGGAGGCCCACTGTGCGTGCCGCGCGATGGGCTACACACTGGACGTCCCTCGAGGAGCGCTACATTTCCAGAGCCCTCGAACAGCCTCAGGACAGCATTTCGGGTGAGTCCGACTTTGTCATGGCCCTTGTGTGAGCTGCCGTGGGAAAACACTGTGCTTTGAATACTTCGAGGATTTCGTACCTGAAGTCACTCTGCCCGAGGAGGAAGTCAGCATCTTACCATGCCGTGTCGCTAACGGCACGCCCAGCACGAACACAGGCCTGGAAGTAAGGCCCCGAGTGGCGGTGCAGAAGCGGAGGCGTGCAGCAGTTTCCATGAGGCGGTGGCCTCGGCTCTGGGCACCTTCAACGGCAGCAGGGTTTTCTGGACACCTAGGAGGCTGGCGCGGGCCCCCTGTTCCCGGCAGGAACACTGAGTACCGCCAGGCCCACCTGGGTCTGCTAAGCAACATCCAGGCCCGTAGCCCTTTAGAGCCCCTCTGTGTATGCCGATCGTAGGGAAACGCGCTGCACTCCCCTTCGGAGCAGCGTAAGGTACTCAGCACTCGCACACGTTCACGGACACCGTTCTGGCACGTCCCACATGGCGTCGAAGTCTTACGCATTACCCTAGGCTGAGCTGAACTCAGAGAAACCCTCGGCTTCGCAGTCCACATAGGACCTCCTGCCTGAAGTCACCGTGCCTCCCAGAGAGAGTCGGCTTGCGTTCTTACTGCCATGTACGTCCCCTTCCTCCTGTGGCACTGCAGGCTTTGAATAGCCACAGGCCCAGAGGAGCAGCTACGGCGTTCCTTGGTTGAAGCAGTTCGCTTGACGCAGAACACCCTACTTCGAGAAGTTGATTCAGGGAAGGAAACTCAGGGTGACCTGTGTCTCTTTGGGCTTGTGAGAAACCACGGGGATGTCTGCTGAGTGCGCCCACGGAAATGGGGGCTTGCTGCAAGTAGCCTTGCTTTCCCATTTGGCGGCTGCGTTCATGCTGCCTTGAAGCTACCTGACATTCCCTGCTCTCGACAGGCCTGTTAGCCCTGTCAGAGTGCTTCGTGGAACGTTATGAGTCTGCTCTGTCTAAACCAGGTGCTTCCATGGCCGCGGCTCTGGTCCGCCTGCCAAGCTCTAGAGCTACAGGGAACCTCAACGTGACAAGTTGCCTCCAGCGTAGGCCCCTAGTAGCCGTGCAGAAAGGGAGGCAGGCAGCTGTCTCCATGAGTTCTCAGTCGCTTAGAGGCTTTATTTTAAAGGAAGTAGTACACTTTGGAGGACTCCTAGGCCCCTCGGGTATGCATCACTTTCCCTCCAAGTTCACCGAGTACCTCCAGACCCCTGTGGGGCGGCTGAGCACTTCGAGGCCCATTGGTTGAACCCCCCCACCCGCGGAGGCCCTCTGTGTGTGCCTTGCGATGGGCTACACACTGGACGTCCCGCGAGGAGCGCTACATTTCCAGAGCCCTCGAACAGCCTCAGGACAGCATTTCGGGTGAGTCCGACTTTGTCATGGCCCTTGTGTGAGCTGCCGTGGGAAAGCACTGTGCTTTGAATACTTCGAGGACCTCGTACCTGAAGTCACTCTGCCCGAGGAGAAAGTCAGCATCTTACCATGCCGTGTCGCTAACGGCAGGCCCAGCACGAACACAGGCCTGGAAGTAAGGCCCCGAGTGGCGGTGCAGAAGCGGAGGCGTGCAGCAGTTTCCATGAGGCGGAGGCCTCGGCTCTGTGCACCTTCAACGGCAGCAGGGTTTTCTGGACACCTAGGAGGCTGGCGCGGGCCCCCTGTTCCCGGCAGAAACACTGAGTACCGCCAGGCCCACCTGGGTCTGCTAAGCAACATCCAGGCCCGTAGCCCTTTAGAGCCCCTCTTTATATGCCGATCGTAGGGAAACGCGCTGCACTCCCCTTGGGAGCAGCGTAAGATACTCAGAACTCGCACACGTTCACGGACACCGTTCTGGCACGTCCCACATGGCGTCGAAGTCTTACGCATTACCCTAGGCTGAGCTGAACTCAGAGAAACCCTCTGCTTCGCAGTCCACCTAGGACCTCCTTCCTGAAGTCACCGAGCCTCCCAGAGAGAGTCGGCTTGTGTTCTTACTGCCATGTACGTCCCCTTCCTCCTGTGGCAGTGCAGGCCTTGAATAGCCACAGGCCCAGAGGAGCAGCTACGGCGTTCCTTGGTTGAGGCAGTTCGTTTGAAGCAGAACACCCTACTTCGAGAAGTTGATTCAGGGAAGGAAACTCAGGGTGACCTGTGTCTCTTTGGGCTTGTGAGAAACCACGGGGATGTCTGCTGAGTGCGCCCACGGAAACGGGGGCCTGCTGCAAGTAGCCTTGCTTTCCCGTTTGGAGGCTGCGTTCATGCTGCCTTGAAGCTACCTGACATTCCCTGCTCTCGACAGGCCTGTTAGCCCTGTCAGAGTGCTTCGGGGAACGTTATGAGTCTGCTCTGTCTAAACCAGGTGCTTCCATGGCCGCGGCTCTGGTCTGCCTGCCAAGCTCTAGAGCTAGAGGGAACCTCAACGTGACAAGTTGCCTCCAGCGTAGGCCCCTAGTAGCCGTGCAGAAAGGGAGGCAGGCAGCTGTCTCCATGAATTCTCAGTAGCTTAGAGGCTTTATTTTAAAGGAAGTAGTACACTTTGGAGGACTCCTAGGCCTCTCGGGTATGCACCACTTTCCCTCCAAGTTCACCGAGTACCTCCAGACCCCTGTGGGGCGGCTGAGCAACTTCGAGGCCCATTGGTTGACCACACCCACCACACCCGGAGGCCCTCTGTGCGTGCCGCGCGATGGGCTACACACTGGACGTCCCGCGAGGAGCGCTACATTTCCAGAGCCCTCGAACAGCCTCAGGACAGCATTTCGGGTGAGTCCGACTTTGTCATGGCCCTTGTGTGAGCTGCCGTGGGAAAGCACTGTGCTTTGAATACTTCGAGGACCTCGTACCTGAAGTCACTCTGCCCGAGGAGAAAGTCAGCATCTTACCATGCCGTGTCGCTAACGGCAGGCCCAGCACGAACACAGGCCTGGAAGTAAGGCCCCGAGTGGCGGTGCAGAAGCGGAGGCGTGCAGCAGTTTCCATGAGGCGGTGGCCTCGGCTCTGGGCACCTTCAACGGCAGCAGGGTTTTCTGGACACCTAGGAGGCTGGCACGGGCCCCCTGTTCCCGGCAGGAACACTGAGTACCGCCAGGCCCACCTGGGTCTGCTAAGCAACATCCAGGCCCGTAGCCCTTTACAGCTCCTCTGTGTATGCGCAGCGTAGGGAAACGCGCTGCACTCTCCTTGGGAGCAGCTTAAGGTACTCAGCACTCGCACACGTTCACGGACACCGTTCTGGCACGTCCCACATGGCGTCGAAGTCTTACGCATTACCCTAGGCTGAGCTGAACTCAGAGAAACCCTCGGCTTCGCAGTCCACCTAGGACCTCCTGCCTGAAGTCACCGTGCCTCCCAGAGACAGTCGGCTTGCGCTCTTACTGCCATGTACGTCCCCTTCCTCCTGTGGCACTGCAGGCTTTGAATAGCCACAGGCCCAGAGGAGCAGCTACGGCGTTCCTTGGTTGAGGCAGTTCGTTTGATGCAGAACACCCTACTTCGAAAAGTTGATTCATGGAAGGAAACTCAGGGTGACCTGTGTCTCTTTGGGCTTGTGAGAAACCACGGGGATGTCTGCTGAGTGCGCCCACGGAAACGGGGGCCTGCTGCAAGTAGCCTTGCTTTCCCGTTTGGAAGGCTGCGTTCATGCTGCCTTGAAGCTACCTGACATTCCCTGCTCTCGACAGGCCTGTTAGCCCTGTCAGAGTGCTTCGGGGAACGTTATGAGTCTGCTCTGTCTAAACCAGGTGCTTCCATGGCCGCGGCTCTGGTCCGCCTGCCAAGCTGTAGAGCTAGAGGGAACCTCAACGTGACAAGTTGCCTCCAGCGTAGGCCCCTAGTAGCCGTGCAGAAAGGGAGGCAGGCAGCTGTCTCCATGAGTTCTCAGTCGCTTAGAGGCTTTATTTTAAAGGAAGTAGTACACTTTGGAGGACTCCTAGGCCCCTCGGGTATGCATCACTTTCCCTCCAAGTTCACCGAGTACCTCCAGACCCCTGTGGGGCGGCTGAGCACTTCGAGGCCCATTGGTTGAACCCCCCCCACCCGCGGAGGCCCTCTTTGTTTGCCGCGCGATGGGCTACACACTGGACGTCCCTCGAGGAGCGCTACATTTTCAGAGCCCTCGAACAGCCTCAGGACAGCATTTCGGGTGAGTCCGACTTTGTCATGGCCCTTGTGTGAGCTGCCGTGGGAAAGCACTGTGCTTTGAATACTTCGAGGACCTCGTACCTGAAGTCACTCTGCCCGAGGAGAAAGTCAGCATCTTACCATGCCGTGTCGCTAACGGCACGCCCAGCACGAACACAGGCCTGGAAGTAAGGCCCCGAGTGGCGGTGCAGAAGCGGAGGCGTGCAGCAGTTTCCATGAGGCGGAGGCCTCGGCTCTGGGCACCTTCAACGGCAGCAGGGTTTTCTGGACACCTAGGAGGCTGGCGCGGGCCCCCTGTTCCCGGCAGGAACACTGAGTACCGCCAGGCCCACCTGGGTCTGCTAAGCAACATCCAGGCCCGTAGCCCTTTAGAGCCCCTCTGTGTATGCCGATCGTAGGGAAACGCGCTGCACTCCCCTTGGGAGCAGCGTAAGATACTCAGAACTCGCACACGTTCACGGACACCGTTCTGGCACGTCCCACATGGCGTCGAAGTCTTACGCATTACCCTAGGCTGAGCTGAACTCAGAGAAACCCTCTGCTTCGCAGTCCACCTAGGACCTCCTTCCTGAAGTCACCGAGCCTCCCAGAGAGAGTCGGCTTGTGTTCTTACTGCCATGTACGTCCCCTTCCTCCTGTGGCACTGCAGGCTTTGAATAGCCACAGGCCCAGAGGAGCAGCTACGGCGTTCCTTGGTTGAGGCAGTTCGTTTGACGCAGAACACCCTACTTCGAGAAGTTGATTCAGGGAAGGAAACTCAGGGTGACCTGTGTCTCTTTGGGCTTGTGAGAAACCACGGGGATGTCTGCTGAGTGCGCCCACGGAAACGGGGGCCTGCTGCAAGTAACCTTGCTTTCCCGTTTGGAGGCTGCATTCATGCTGCCTTGAAGCTACCTGACATTCCCTGCTCTCGACAGGCCTGTTAGCCCTGTCAGAGTGCTTCGGGGAACGTTATGAGTCTGCTCTGTCTAAACCAGGTGCTTCCATGGCCGCGGCTCTGGTCCGCCTGCCAAGCTCTAGAGCTAGAGGGAACCTCAACGTGACAAGTTGCCTCCAGCGTAGGCCCCTAGTAGCCGTGCAGAAAGGGAGGCAGGCAGCTGTCTCCATGAGTTCTCAGTAGCTTAGAGGCTTTATTTTAAAGGAAGTAGTACACTTTGGAGGACTCCTAGGCCTCTCGGGTATGCACCACTTTCCCTCCAAGTTCACCGAGTACCTCCAGACCCCTGTGGGGCGGCTGAGCAACTTCGAGGGCCATTGGTTGACCACACCCACCACCCCCGGAGGCCCTCTGTGCGTGTCGCGCGATGGGCTACACACTGGACGTCCCTCGAGGAGCGCTACATTTCCAGAGCCCTCGAACAGCCTCAGGACAGCATTTCGGGTGAGTCCGACTTTGTCATGGCCCTTGTGTGAGCTGCCGTGGGAAAGCACTGTGCTTTGAATACTTCGAGGACCTCGTACCTGAAGTCACTCTGCCCGAGGAGAAAGTCAGCATCTTACCATGCCGTGTCGCTAACGTCACGCCCAGCACGAACACAGGCCTGGAAGTAAGGCCCCGAGTGGCGGTGCAGAAGCGGAGGCGTGCAGCAGTTTCCATGAGGCGGAGGCCTCGGCTCTGGGCACCTTCAACGGCAGCAGGGTTTTCTGGACACCTAGGAGGCTGGCACGGGCCCCCTGTTCCCGGCAGGAACACTGAGTACCGCCAGGCCCACCTGGGTCTGCTAAGCAACATCCAGGCCCGTAGCCCTTTAGAGCTCCTCTGTGTATGCGCAGCGTAGGGAAACGCGCTGCACTCTCCTTGGGAGCAGCTTAAGGTACTCAGCACTCGCACACGTTCACGGACACCGTTCTGGCACGTCCCACATGGCGTCGAAGTCTTACGCATTACCCTAGGCTGAGCTGAACTCAGAGAAACCCTCTGCTTCGCAGTCCACCTAGGACCTCCTGCCTGAAGTCACCGTGCCTCCCAGAGAGAGTCGGCTTGCGTTCTTACTGCCATGTACGTCCCCTTCCTCCTGTGGCACTGCAGGCTTTGAATAGCCACAGGCCCAGAGGAGCAGCTACGGCGTTCCTTGGTTGAGGCAGTTCGTTTGACTCAGAACACCCTACGTCGAGAAGTTGATTCAGGGAAGGAAACTCAGGGTGACCTGTGTCTCTTTGGGCTTGTGAGAAACCACGGGGATGTCTGCTGAGTGCGCCCACGGAAACGGGGGCCTGCTGCAAGTAGCCTTGCTTTCCCGTTTGGAAGGCTGCGTTCATGCTGCCTTGAAGCTACCTGACATTCCCTGCTCTCGACAGGCCTGTTAGCCCTGTCAGAGTGCTTCGGGGAACGTTATGAGTCTGCTCTGTCTAAACCAGGTGCTTCCATGGCCGCGGCTCTGGTCCGCCTGCCAAGCTCTAGAGCTAGAGGGAACCTCAACGTGACAAGTTGCCTCCAGCGTAGGCCCCTAGTAGCCGTGCAGAAAGGGAGGCAGGCAGCTGTCTCCATGAATTCTCAGTAGCTTAGAGGCTTTATTTTAAAGGAAGTAGTACACTTTGGAGGACTCCTAGGCCTCTCGGGTATGCACCACTTTCCCTCCAAGTTCACCGAGTACCTCCAGACCCCTGTGGGGCGGCTGAGCAACTTCGAGGCCCATTGGTTGACCACACCCACCACACCCGGAGGCCCTCTGTGCGTGCCGCGCGATGGGCTACACACTGGACGTCCCGCGAGGAGCGCTACATTTCCAGAGCCCTCGAACAGCCTCAGGACAGCATTTCGGGTGAGTCCGACTTTGTCATGGCCCTTGTGTGAGCTGCCGTGGGAAAGCACTGTGCTTTGAATACTTCGAGGACCTCGTACCTGAAGTCACTCTGCCCGAGGAGAAAGTCAGCATCTTACCATGCCGTGTCGCTAACGGCAGGCCCAGCACGAACACAGGCCTGGAAGTAAGGCCCCGAGTGGCGGTGCAGAAGCGGAGGCGTGCAGCAGTTTCCATGAGGCGGTGGCCTCGGCTCTGGGCACCTTCAACGGCAGCAGGGTTTTCTGGACACCTAGGAGGCTGGCACGGGCCCCCTGTTCCCGGCAGGAACACTGAGTACCGCCAGGCCCACCTGGGTCTGCTAAGCAACATCCAGGCCCGTAGCCCTTTACAGCTCCTCTGTGTATGCGCAGCGTAGGGAAACGCGCTGCACTCTCCTTGGGAGCAGCTTAAGGTACTCAGCACTCGCACACGTTCACGGACACCGTTCTGGCACGTCCCACATGGCGTCGAAGTCTTACGCATTACCCTAGGCTGAGCTGAACTCAGAGAAACCCTCGGCTTCGCAGTCCACCTAGGACCTCCTGCCTGAAGTCACCGTGCCTCCCAGAGACAGTCGGCTTGCGCTCTTACTGCCATGTACGTCCCCTTCCTCCTGTGGCACTGCAGGCTTTGAATAGCCACAGGCCCAGAGGAGCAGCTACGGCGTTCCTTGGTTGAGGCAGTTCGTTTGATGCAGAACACCCTACTTCGAAAAGTTGATTCATGGAAGGAAACTCAGGGTGACCTGTGTCTCTTTGGGCTTGTGAGAAACCACGGGGATGTCTGCTGAGTGCGCCCACGGAAACGGGGGCCTGCTGCAAGTAGCCTTGCTTTCCCGTTTGGAAGGCTGCGTTCATGCTGCCTTGAAGCTACCTGACATTCCCTGCTCTCGACAGGCCTGTTAGCCCTGTCAGAGTGCTTCGGGGAACGTTATGAGTCTGCTCTGTCTAAACAAGGTGCTTCCATGGCCGCGGCTCTGGTCCGCCTGCCAAGCTGTAGAGCTAGAGGGAACCTCAACGTGACAAGTTGCCTCCAGCGTAGGCCCCTAGTAGCCGTGCAGAAAGGGAGGCAGGCAGCTGTCTCCATGAGTTCTCAGTCGCTTAGAGGCTTTATTTTAAAGGAAGTAGTACACTTTGGAGGACTCCTAGGCCCCTCGGGTATGCATCACTTTCCCTCCAAGTTCACCGAGTACCTCCAGACCCCTGTGGGGCGGCTGAGCACTTCGAGGCCCATTGGTTGAACCCCCCCCACCCGCGGAGGCCCTCTTTGTTTGCCGCGCGATGGGCTACACACTGGACGTCCCTCGAGGAGCGCTACATTTTCAGAGCCCTCGAACAGCCTCAGGACAGCATTTCGGGTGAGTCCGACTTTGTCATGGCCCTTGTGTGAGCTGCCGTGGGAAAGCACTGTGCTTTGAATACTTCGAGGACCTCGTACCTGAAGTCACTCTGCCCGAGGAGAAAGTCAGCATCTTACCATGCCGTGTCGCTAACGGCACGCCCAGCACGAACACAGGCCTGGAAGTAAGGCCCCGAGTGGCGGTGCAGAAGCGGAGGCGTGCAGCAGTTTCCATGAGGCGGAGGCCTCGGCTCTGGGCACCTTCAACGGCAGCAGGGTTTTCTGGACACCTAGGAGGCTGGCGCGGGCCCCCTGTTCCCGGCAGGAACACTGAGTACCGCCAGGCCCACCTGGGTCTGCTAAGCAACATCCAGGCCCGTAGCCCTTTAGAGCCCCTCTGTGTATGCCGATCGTAGGGAAACGCGCTGCACTCCCCTTGGGAGCAGCGTAAGATACTCAGAACTCGCACACGTTCACGGACACCGTTCTGGCACGTCCCACATGGCGTCGAAGTCTTACGCATTACCCTAGGCTGAGCTGAACTCAGAGAAACCCTCTGCTTCGCAGTCCACCTAGGACCTCCTTCCTGAAGTCACCGAGCCTCCCAGAGAGAGTCGGCTTGTGTTCTTACTGCCATGTACGTCCCCTTCCTCCTGTGGCACTGCAGGCTTTGAATAGCCACAGGCCCAGAGGAGCAGCTACGGCGTTCCTTGGTTGAGGCAGTTCGTTTGACGCAGAACACCCTACTTCGAGAAGTTGATTCAGGGAAGGAAACTCAGGGTGACCTGTGTCTCTTTGGGCTTGTGAGAAACCACGGGGATGTCTGCTGAGTGCGCCCACGGAAACGGGGGCCTGCTGCAAGTAACCTTGCTTTCCCGTTTGGAGGCTGCATTCATGCTGCCTTGAAGCTACCTGACATTCCCTGCTCTCGACAGGCCTGTTAGCCCTGTCAGAGTGCTTCGGGGAACGTTATGAGTCTGCTCTGTCTAAACCAGGTGCTTCCATGGCCGCGGCTCTGGTCCGCCTGCCAAGCTCTAGAGCTAGAGGGAACCTCAACGTGACAAGTTGCCTCCAGCGTAGGCCCCTAGTAGCCGTGCAGAAAGGGAGGCAGGCAGCTGTCTCCATGAGTTCTCAGTAGCTTAGAGGCTTTATTTTAAAGGAAGTAGTACACTTTGGAGGACTCCTAGGCCTCTCGGGTATGCACCACTTTCCCTCCAAGTTCACCGAGTACCTCCAGACCCCTGTGGGGCGGCTGAGCAACTTCGAGGGCCATTGGTTGACCACACCCACCACCCCCGGAGGCCCTCTGTGCGTGTCGCGCGATGGGCTACACACTGGACGTCCCTCGAGGAGCGCTACATTTCCAGAGCCCTCGAACAGCCTCAGGACAGCATTTCGGGTGAGTCCGACTTTGTCATGGCCCTTGTGTGAGCTGCCGTGGGAAAGCACTGTGCTTTGAATACTTCGAGGACCTCGTACCTGAAGTCACTCTGCCCGAGGAGAAAGTCAGCATCTTACCATGCCGTGTCGCTAACGTCACGCCCAGCACGAACACAGGCCTGGAAGTAAGGCCCCGAGTGGCGGTGCAGAAGCGGAGGCGTGCAGCAGTTTCCATGAGGCGGAGGCCTCGGCTCTGGGCACCTTCAACGGCAGCAGGGTTTTCTGGACACCTAGGAGGCTGGCACGGGCCCCCTGTTCCCGGCAGGAACACTGAGTACCGCCAGGCCCACCTGGGTCTGCTAAGCAACATCCAGGCCCGTAGCCCTTTAGAGCTCCTCTGTGTATGCGCAGCGTAGGGAAACGCGCTGCACTCTCCTTGGGAGCAGCTTAAGGTACTCAGCACTCGCACACGTTCACGGACACCGTTCTGGCACGTCCCACATGGCGTCGAAGTCTTACGCATTACCCTAGGCTGAGCTGAACTCAGAGAAACCCTCTGCTTCGCAGTCCACCTAGGACCTCCTGCCTGAAGTCACCGTGCCTCCCAGAGAGAGTCGGCTTGCGTTCTTACTGCCATGTACGTCCCCTTCCTCCTGTGGCACTGCAGGCTTTGAATAGCCACAGGCCCAGAGGAGCAGCTACGGCGTTCCTTGGTTGAGGCAGTTCGTTTGACTCAGAACACCCTACGTCGAGAAGTTGATTCAGGGAAGGAAACTCAGGGTGACCTGTGTCTCTTTGGGCTTGTGAGAAACCACGGGGATGTCTGCTGAGTGCGCCCACGGAAACGGGGGCCTGCTGCAAGTAGCCTTGCTTTCCCGTTTGGAAGGCTGCGTTCATGCTGCCTTGAAGCTACCTGACATTCCCTGCTCTCGACAGGCCTGTTAGCCCTGTCAGAGTGCTTCGGGGAACGTTATGAGTCTGCTCTGTCTAAACCAGGTGCTTCCATGGCCGCGGCTCTGGTCCGCCTGCCAAGCTCTAGAGCTAGAGGGAACCTCAACGTGACAAGTTGCCTCCAGCGTAGGCCCCTAGTAGCCGTGCAGAAAGGGAGGCAGGCAGCTGTCTCCATGAGTTCTCAGTAGCTTAGAGGCTTTATTTTAAAGGAAGTAGTACACTTTGGAGGACTCCTAGGCCTCTCGGGTATGCACCACTTTCCCTCCAAGTTCACCGAGTACCTCCAGACCCCTGTGGGGCGGCTGAGCAACTTCGAGGGCCATTGGTTGACCACACCCACCACCCCCGGAGGCCCTCTGTGCGTGCCGCGCGATGGGCTACACACTGGACGTCCCTCGAGGAGCGCTACATTTCCAGAGCCCTCGAACAGCCTCAGGACAGCATTTCGGGTGAGTCCGACTTTGTCATGGCCCTTGTGTGAGCTGCCGTGGGAAAGCACTGTGCTTTGAATACTTCGAGGACCTCGTACCTGAAGTCACTCTGCCCGAGGAGAAAGTCAGCCTCTTACCATGCCGTGTCGCTAACGTCACGCCCAGCACGAACACAGGCCTGGAAGTAAGGCCCCGAGTGGCGGTGCAGAAGCGGAGGCGTGCAGCAGTTTCCATGAGGCGGAGGCCTCGGCTCTGGGCACCTTCAACGGCAGCAGGGTTTTCTGGACACCTAGGAGGCTGGCACGGGCCCCCTGTTCCCGGCAGGAACACTGAGTACCGCCAGGCCCACCTGGGTCTGCTAAGCAACATCCAGGCCCGTAGCCCTTTAGAGCTCCTCTGTGTATGCGCAGCGTAGGGAAACGCGCTGCACTCTCCTTGGGAGCAGCTTAAGGTACTCAGCACTCGCACACGTTCACGGACACCGTTCTGGCACGTCCCACATGGCGTCGAAGTCTTACGCATTACCCTAGGCTGAGCTGAACTCAGAGAAACCCTCTGCTTCGCAGTCCACCTAGGACCTCCTGCCTGAAGTCACCGTGCCTCCCAGAGAGAGTCGGCTTGCGTTCTTACTGCCATGTACGTCCCCTTCCTCCTGTGGCACTGCAGGCTTTGAATAGCCACAGGCCCAGAGGAGCAGCTACGGCGTTCCTTGGTTGAGGCAGTTCGTTTGACGCAGAACACCCTACTTCGAGAAGTTGATTCAGGGAAGGAAACTCAGGGTGACCTGTGTCTCTTTGGGCTTGTGAGAAACCACGGGGATGTCTGCTGAGTGCGCCCACGGAAACGGGGGCCTGCTGCAAGTAGCCTTGCTTTCCCGTTTGGAAGGCTGCGTTCATGCTGCCTTGAAGCTACCTGACATTCCCTGCTCTCGACAGGCCTGTTAGCCCTGTCAGAGTGCTTCGGGGAACGTTATGAGTCTGCTCTGTCTAAACCAGGTGCTTCCATGGCCGCGGCTCTGGTCCGCCTGCCAAGCTCTAGAGCTAGAGGGAACCTCAACGTGACAAGATGCCTCCAGCGTACGCCCCTAGTAGCCGTGCAGAAAGGGAGGCAGGCAGCTGTCTCCATGAGTTTTCAGTCGCTTAGAGGCTTTATTTTAAAGGAAGTAGTACACTTTGGAGGACTCCTAGGCCCCTCGGGTATGCATCACTTTCCCTCCAAGTTCACCGAGTACCTCCAGACCCCTGTGGGGCGGCTGAGCACTTCGAGGCCCATTGGTTGAACCCCCCCACCCGCGGAGGCCCTCTGTGCGTGCCGCGCGATGGGCTACACACTGGACCTCCAGCGAGGAACGCTACATTTCCAGAGCCCTCGAACAGCCTCAGGACAGCATTTCGGGTGAGTCCGACTTTGTCATGGCCCTTGTGTGAGCTGCCGTGGGAAAGCACTGTGCTTTGAATACTTCGAGGACCTCGTACCTGAAGTCACTCTGCCCGAGGAGAAAGTCAGCATCTTACCATGCCGTGTCGCTAACGGCAGGCCCAGCACGAACACAGGCCTGGAAGTAAGGCCCCGAGTGGCGGTGCAGAAGCGGAGGCGTGCAGCAGTTTCCATGAGGCAGAGGCCTCGGCTCTGGGCACCTTCAACGGCAGCAGGGTTTTCTGGACACCTAGGAGGCTGGCGCGGGCCCCCTGTTCCCGACAGAAACACTGAGTACCGCCAGGCCCACCTGGGTCTGCTAAGCAACATCCAGGCCCGTAGCCCTTTAGAGCCCCTCTGTGTATGCCGATCGTAGGGAAACGCGCTGCACTCCCCTTGGGAGCAGCGTAAGATACTCAGAACTCGAACACGTTCACGGACACTGTTCTGGCACGTCCCACATGGCGTCGAAGTCTTACGCATTACCCTAGGCTGAGCTGAACTCAGAGAAACCCTCTGCTTCGCAGTCCACCTAGGACCTCCTTCCTGAAGTCACCGAGCCTCCCAGAGAGAGTCGGCTTGTGTTCTTACTGCCATGTACGTCCCCTTCCTCCTGTGGCACTGCAGGCTTTGAATAGCCACAGGCCCAGAGGAGCAGCTACGGCGTTCCTTGGTTGAGGCAGTTCGTTTGACGCAGAACACCCTACTTCGAGAAGTTGATTCAGGGAAGGAAACTCAGGGTGACCTGTGTCTCTTTGGGCTTGTGAGAAACCACGGGGATGTCTGCTGAGTGCGCCCACGGAAACGGGGGCCTGCTGCAAGTAGCCTTGCTTTCCCGTTTGGAGGCTGCGTTCATGCTGCCTTGAAGCTACCTGACATTCCCTGCTCTCGACAGGCCTGTTAGCCCTGTCAGAGTGCTTCGGGGAACGTTATGAGTCTGCTCTGTCTAAACCAGGTGCTTCCATGGCCGCGGCTCTGGTCCGCCTGCCAAGCTCTACAGCTAGAGGGAACCTCAACGTGACAAGTTGCCTCCAGCGTAGGCCCCTAGTAGCCGTGCAGAAAGGGAGGCAGGCAGCTGTCTCCATGAGTTCTCAGTCGCTTAGAGGCTTTATTTTAAAGGAAGTAGTACACTTTGGAGGACTCCTAGGCCTCTCGGGTATGCACCACTTTCCCTCCAAGTTCACCGAGTACCTCCAGACCCCTGTGGGGCGGCTGAGCAACTTCGAGGCCCATTGGTTGACCACACCCACCACCCCCGGAGGCCCTCTGTGCGTGCCGCGCGATGGGCTACACACTGGACGTCCCGCGAGGAACGCTACATTTCCAGAGCCCTCGAACAGCCTCAGGACAGCATTTCGGGTGAGTCCGACTTTGTCATGGCCCTTGTGTGAGCTGCCGTGGGAAAACACTGTGCTTTGAATACTTCGAGGACCTCGTACCTGAAGTCACTCTGCCCGAGGAGAAAGTCAGCATCTTACCATGCCGTGTCGCTAACGGCACGCCCAGCACGAACACAGGCCTGGAAGTAAGGCCCCGAGTGGCGGTGCAGAAGCGGAGGCGTGCAGCAGTTTCCATGAGGCGGTGGCCTCGGCTCTGGGCACCTTCAACGGCAGCAGGGTTTTCTGGACACCTAGGAGGCTGGCGCGGGCCCCCTGTTCCCGGCAGGAACACTGAGTACCGCCAGGCCCACCTGGGTCTGCTAAGCAACATCCAGGCCCGTAGCCCTTTAGAGCCCCTCTGTGTATGCCGAACGTAGGGAAACACGCTGCACTCCCCTTGGGAACAGCGTAAGGTACTCAGCACTCGCACACGTTCACGGACACCGTTCTGGCACGTCCCACATGGCGTCGAAGTCTTACGCATTACCCTAGGCTGAGCTGAACTCAGAAAAACCCTCTGCTTCGCAGTCCACCTAGGACCTCCTGCCTGAAGTCACCGTGCCTCCCAGAGAGAGTCGGCTTGCGTTCTTACTGCCATGTACGTCCCCTTCCTCCTGTGGCACTGCAGGCTTTGAATAGCCACAGGCCCAGAGGAGCAGCTACGGCGTTCCTTGGTTGAGGCAGTTCGTTTGACTCAGAACACCCTACTTCGAGAAGTTGATTCAGGGAAGGAAACTCAGGGTGACCTGTGTCTCTTTGGGCTTGTGAGAAACCACGGGGATGTCTGCTGAGTGCGCCCACGGAAACGGGGGCCTGCTGCAAGTAGCCTTGCTTTCCCGTTTGGAAGGCTGCGTTCATGCTGCCTTGAAGCTACCTGACATTCCCTGCTCTCGACAGGCCTGTTAACCCTGTCAGAGTGCTTCGGGGAACGTTATGAGTCTGCTCTGTGTAAACCAGGTGCTTCCATGGCCGCGGCTCTGGTCCGCCTGCCAAGCTCTAGAGCTAGAGGGAACCTCAACGTGACAAGTTGCCTCCAGCGTAGGCCCCTAGTAGCCGTGCAGAAAGGGAGGCAGGCAGCTGTCTCCATGAGTTCTCAGTCGCTTAGAGGCTTTATTTTAAAGGAAGTAGTACACTTTGGAGGACTCCTAGGCCCCTCGGGTATGCATCACTTTCCCTCCAAGTTCACCGAGTACCTCCAGACCCCTGTGGGGCGGCTGAGCACTTCGAGGCCCATTGGTTGAACCCCCCCACCCGCGGAGGCCCTCTGTGCGTGCCGCGCGATGGGCTACACACTGGACCTCCAGCGAGGAACGCTACATTTCCAGAGCCCTCGAACAGCCTCAGGACAGCATTTCGGGTGAGTCCGACTTTGTCATGGCCCTTGTGTGAGCTGCCGTGGGAAAGAACTGTGCTTTGAATACTTCGAGGACCTCGTACCTGAAGTCACTCTGCCCGAGGAGAAAGTCAGCATCTTACCATGCCGTGTCGCTAACGGCACGCCCAGCACGAACACAGGCCTGGAAGTAAGGCCCCGAGTGGCGGTGCAGAAGCGGAGGCGTGCAGCAGTTTCCATGAGGCAGAGGCCTCGGCTCTGGGCACCTTCAACGGCAGCAGGGTTTTCTGGACACCTAGGAGGCTGGCGCGGGCCCCCTGTTCCCGGCAGAAACACTGAGTACCGCCAGGCCCACCTGGGTCTGCTAAGCAACATCCAGGCCCGTAGCCCTTTAGAGCCCCTCTGTGTATGCCGATCGTAGGGAAACGCGCTGCACTCCCCTTGGGAACAGCGTAAGGTACTCAGCACTCGCACACGTTCACGGACACCGTTCTGGCACGTCCCACATGGCGTCGAAGTCTTACGCATTACCCTAGGCTGAGCTGAACTCAGAAAAACCCTCTGCTTCGCAGTCCACCTAGGACCTCCTGCCTGAAGTCACCGTGCCTCCCAGAGAGAGTCGGCTTGCGTTCTTACTGCCATGTACGTCCCCTTCCTCCTGTGGCACTGCAGGCTTTGAATAGCCACAGGCCCAGAGGAGCAGCTACGGCGTTCCTTGGTTGAGGCAGTTCGTTTGACTCAGAACACCCTACTTCGAGAAGTTGATTCAGGGAAGGAAACTCAGGGTGACCTGTGTCTCTTTGGGCTTGTGAGAAACCACGGGGATGTCTGCTGAGTGCGCCCACGGAAACGGGGGCCTGCTTCAAGTAGCCTTGCTTTCCCGTTTGGAAGGCTGCGTTCATGCTGCCTTGAAGCTACCTGACATTCCCTGCTCTCGACAGGCCTGTTAGCCCTGTCAGAGTGCTTCGGGGAACGTTATGAGTCTGCTCTGTCTAAACCAGGTGCTTCCATGGCCGCGGCTCTGGTCTGCCTGCCAAGCTCTAGAGCTAGAGGGAACCTCAACGTGACAAGTTGCCTCCAGCGTAGGCCCCTAGTAACCGTGCAGAAAGGGAGGCAGGCAGCTGTCTCCATGAGTTCTCAGTAGCTTAGAGGCTTTATTTTAAAGGAAGTAGTACACTTTGGAGAACTCCTAGGCCTCTCGGGTATGCACCACTTTCCCTCCAAGTTCACCGAGTACCTCCAGACCCCTGTGGGGCGGCTGAGCAACTTCGAGGCCCATTGGTTGACCACACCCACCACCCCCGGAGGCCCTCTGTGCGTGCCGCGCGATGGGCTACACACTGGACGTCCCGCGAGGAGCGCTACATTTCCAGAGCCCTCGAACAGCCTCAGGACAGCATTTCGGGTGAGTCCGACTTTGTCATGGCCCTTGTGTGAGCTGCCGTGGGAAAGCACTCTGCTTTGAATACTTCGAGGACCTCGTACCTGAAGTCACTCTGCCCGAGGAGAAAGTCAGCATCTTACCATGCCGTGTCGCTAACGGCACGCCCAGCACGAACACAGGCCTGGAAGTAAGGCCCCGAGTGGCGGTGCGGAAGCGGAGGCGTGCATCAGTTTCCATGAGGCGGTGGCCTCGGCTCTGGGCACCTTCAATGGCAGCAGGGTTTTCTGGACACCTAGGAGGCTGGCACGGGCCCCCTGTTCCCGGCAGGAACACTGAGTACCGCCAGGCCCACCTGGGTCTGCTAAGCAACATCCAGGCCCGTAGCCCTTTAGAGCTCCTCTGTGTATGCCCACCGTAGGGAAATGCGCTGCACTCTCCTTGGGAGCAGCTTAAGGTACTCAGCACTCGCACACGTTCACGGACACCGTTCTGGCACGTCCCACATGGCGTTGAAGTCTTACGCATTACCCTAGGCTGAGCTGAACTCAGAGAAACCCTCGGCTTCGCAGTCCACCTAGGACCTCCTGCCTGAAGTCACCGTGCCTCCCAGAGAGAGTCGGCTTGCGTTCTTACTGCCATGTACGTCCCCTTCCTCCTGTGGCACTGCAGGCTTTGAATAGCCACAGGCCCAGAGGAGCAGCTACGGCGTTCCTTGGTTGAAGCAGTTCGCTTGATGCAGAACACCCTACTTCGAGAAGTTGATTCAGGGAAGGAAACTCAGGGTGACCTGTATCTCTTTGGGCTTGTGAGAAACCACGGGGATGTCTGCTGAGTGCGCCCACGGAAACGGGGGCCTGCTGCAAGTAGCCTTGCTTTCCCGTTTGGAAGGCTGCGTTCATGCTGCCTTGAAGCTACCTGACATTCCCTGCTCTTGACAGGCCTGTTAGCCCTGTCAGAGTGCTTCGGGGAACGTTATGAGTCTGCTCTGTCTAAACCAGGTGCTTCCATGGCCGCGGCTCTGGTCCGCCTGCCAAGCTCTAGAGCTAGAGGGAACCTCAACGTGACAAGTTGCCTCCAGCGTAGGCCCCTAGTAGCCGTGCAGAAAGGGAGGCAGGCAGCTGTCTCCATGAGTTCTCAGTAGCTTAGAGGCTTTATTTTAAAGGAAGTAGTACACTTTGGAGAACTCCTAGGCCTCTCGGGTATGCACCACTTTCCCTCCAAGTTCACCGAGTA
Organism: Pseudorca crassidens; assembly: GCF_039906515.1. Classification (NCBI taxonomy): domain Eukaryota; kingdom Metazoa; phylum Chordata; class Mammalia; order Artiodactyla; family Delphinidae; genus Pseudorca; species Pseudorca crassidens. The sequence continues at coordinate 30,001,721 of NC_090306.1, read as the reverse complement.
CCTCCAGACCCCTGTGGGGCGGCTGAGCATCTTCGAGGCCCATTGGTTGACCACACCCACCACCCCCGGAGGCCCTCTGTGCGTGCCGCGCGATGGGCTACACACTGGACGTCCCGCGAGGAGCGCTACATTTCCAGAGCCCTCGAACAGCCTCAGGACAGCATTTCGGGTGAGTCCGACTTTGTCATGGCCCTTGTGTGAGCTGCCGTGGGAAAACACTGTGCTTTGAATACTTCGAGGACCTCGTACCTGAAGTCACACTGCCCGAGGAGAAAGTCAGCATCTTACCATGCCGTGTCGCTAACGGCACGCCCAGCACGAACACAGGCCTGGAAATAAGGTCCCGAGTGGCGGTGCAGAAGCGGAGGCGTGCAGCAGTTTCCATGAGGCGGAGGCCTCGGCTCTGGGCACCTTCAACGGCAGCAGGGTTTTCTGGACACCTAGGAGGCTGGCACGGGCCCCCTGTTCCCGGCAGGAACACTGAGTACCGCCAGGCCCACCTGGGTCTGCTAAGGAACATCCAGGCCCGTAGCCCTTTAGAGCTCCTCTGTGTATGCGCAGCGTAGGGAAACGCGCTGCACTCTCCTTGGGAGCAGCTTAAGGTACTCAGCACTCGCACACGTTCACGGACACCGTTCTGGCACGTCCCACATGGCGTCGAAGTCTTACGCATTACCCTAGGCTGAGCTGAACTCAGAGAAACCCTCTGCTTCGCAGTCCACCTAGGACCTCCTGCCTGAAGTCACCGTGCCTCCCAGAGAGAGTCGGCTTGCGTTCTTACTGCCATGTACGTCCCCTTCCTCCTGTGGCACTGCAGGCTTTGAATAGCCACAGGCCCAGAGGAGCAGCTACGGCGTTCCTTGGTTGAGGCGGTTCGCTTGATGCAGAACACCCTACTTCGAGAAGTTGATTCAGGGAAGGAAACTCAGGGTGACCTGTGTCTCTTTGGGCTTGTTAGAAACCACGGGGATGTCTGCTGAGTGCGCCCACGGAAACGGGGGCCTGCTGCAAGTAGCCTTGCTTTCCCGTTTGGAAGGCTGCGTTCATGCTGCCTTGAAGCTACCTGACATTCCCTGCTCTCGACAGGCCTGTTAGCCCTGTCAGAGTGCTTCGGGGAACGTTATGAGTCTGCTCTGTCTAAACCAGGTGCTTCCATGGCCGCGGCTCTGGTCCGCCTGCCAAGCTCTAGAGCTAGAGGGAACCTCAACGTGACAAGTTGCCTCCAGCGTAGGCCCCTAGTAGCCGTGCAGAAAGGGAGGCAGGCAGCTGTCTCCATGAGTTCTCAGTCGCTTAGAGGCTTTATTTTAAAGGAAGTAGTACACTTTGGAGGACTCCTAGGCCCCTCGGGCATGCATCACTTTCCCTCCAAGTTCACCGAGTACCTCCAGACCCCTGTGGGGCGGCTGAGCACTTCGAGGCCCATTGGTTGAACCCCCCCACCCGTGGAGGCCCTCTGTGCGTGCCGCGCGATGGGCTACACACTGGACGTCCCGCGAGGAGCGCTACATTTCCAGAGCCCTCGAACAGCCTCAGGACAGCATTTCGGGTGAGTCCGACTTTGTCATGGCCCTTGTGTGAGCTGCCGTGGGAAAGCACTGTGCTTTGAATACTTCGAGGACCTCGTACCTGAAGTCACTCTGCCCGAGGAGAAAGTCAGCATCTTACCATGCCGTGTCGCTAACGGCAGGCCCAGCACGAACACAGGCCTGGAAGTAAGGCCCCGAGTGGCGGTGCAGAAGCGGAGGCGTGCAGCAGTTTCCATGAGGCGGTGGCCTCGGCTCTGGGCACCTTCAACGGCAGCAGGGTTTTCTGGACACCTAGGAGGCTGGCGCGGGCCCCCTGTTCCCGGCAGAAACACTGAGTACCGCCAGGCCCACCTGGGTCTGCTAAGCAACATCCAGGCCCGTAGCCCTTTAGAGCCCCTCTGTGTATGCCGATCGTAGGGAAACGCGCTGCACTCCCCTTGGGAGCAGCGTAAGATACTCAGAACTCGCACACGTTCACGGACACCGTTCTGGCACGTCCCACATGGCGTCGAAGTCTTACGCATTACCCTAGGCTGAGCTGAACTCAGAGAAACCCTCTGCTTCGCAGTCCACCTAGGACCTCCTGCCTGAAGTCACCGTGCCTCCCAGAGAGAGTCGGCTTGCGTTCTTACTGCCATGTACGTCCCCTTCCTCCTGTGGCACTGCAGGCTTTGAATAGCCACAGGCCCAGAGGAGCAGCTACGGCGTTCCTTGGTTGAGGCAGTTCGTTTGACTCAGAACACCCTACTTCGAGAAGTTGATTCAGGGAAGGAAACTCAGGGTGACCTGTGTCTCTTTGGGCTTGTGAGAAACCACGGGGATGTCTGCTGAGTGCGCCCACGGAAACGGGGGCCTGCTGCAAGTAGCCTTGCTTTCCCGTTTGGAAGGCTGCGTTCATGCTGCCTTGAAGCTACCTGACATTCCCTGCTCTCGACAGGCCTGTTAGCCCTGTCAGAGTGCTTCGGGGAACGTTATGAGTCTGCTCTGTCTAAACCAGGTGCTTCCATGGCCGCGGCTCTGGTCCGCCTGCCAAGCTCTAGAGCTAGAGGGAACCTCAACGTGACAAGATGCCTCCAGCGTAGGCCCCTAGTAGCCGTGCAGAAAGGGAGGCAGGCAGCTGTCTCCATGAGTTTTCAGTCGCTTAGAGGCTTTATTTTAAAGGAAGTAGTACACTTTGGAGGACTCCTAGGCCCCTCGGGTATGCATCACTTTCCCTCCAAGTTCACCGAGTACCTCCAGACCCCTGTGGGGCGGCTGAGCACTTCGAGGCCCATTGGTTGAACCCCCCCACCCGCGGAGGCCCTCTGTGCGTGCCGCGCGATGGGCTACACACTGGACCTCCAGCGAGGAACGCTACATTTCCAGAGCCCTCGAACAGCCTCAGGACAGCATTTCGGGTGAGTCCGACTTTGTCATGGCCCTTGTGTGAGCTGCCGTGGGAAAGCACTGTGCTTTGAATACTTCGAGGACCTCGTACCTGAAGTCACTCTGCCCGAGGAGAAAGTCAGCATCTTACCATGCCGTGTCGCTAACGGCAGGCCCAGCACGAACACAGGCCTGGAAGTAAGGCCCCGAGTGGCGGTGCAGAAGCGGAGGCGTGCAGCAGTTTCCATGAGGCGGTGGCCTCGGCTCTGGGCACCTTCAACGGCAGCAGGGTTTTCTGGACACCTAGGAGGCTGGCGCGGGCCCCCTGTTCCCGGCAGAAACACTGAGTACCGCCAGGCCCACCTGGGTCTGCTAAGCAACATCCAGGCCCGTAGCCCTTTAGAGCCCCTCTGTGTATGCCGATCGTAGGGAAACGCGCTGCACTCCCCTTGGGAGCAGCGTAAGATACTCAGAACTCGCACACGTTCACGGACACCGTTCTGGCACGTCCCATATGGCATCGAAGTCTTACGCATTACCCTAGGCTGAGCTGAACTCAGAGAAACCCTCTGCTTCGCAGTCCAACTAGGACCTCCTGCCTGAAGTCACCGTGCCTCCCAGAGAGAGTCGGCTTGCGTTCTTACTGCCATGTACGTCCCCTTCCTCCTGTGGCACTGCAGGCTTTGAATAGCCACAGGCCCAGAGGAGCAGCTACGGCGTTCCTTGGTTGAGGCAGTTCGTTTGACGCAGAACACCCTACTTCGAGAAGTTGATTCAGGGAAGGAAACTCAGGGTGACCTGTGTCTCTTTGGGCTTGTGAGAAACCACGGGGATGTCTGCTGAGTGCGCCCACGGAAACGGGGGCCTGCTGCAAGTAGCCTTGCTTTCCCGTTTGGAGGCTGCGTTCATGCTGCCTTGAAGCTACCTGACATTCCCTGCTCTCGACAGGCCTGTTAGCCCTGTCAGAGTGCTTCGGGGAACGTTATGAGTCTGCTCTGTCTAAACCAGGTGCTTCCATGGCCGCGGCTCTGGTCCGCCTGCCAAGCTCTAGAGCTAGAGGGAACCTCAACGTGACAAGTTGCCTCCAGCGTAGGCCCCTAGTAGCCGTGCAGAAAGGGAGGCAGGCAGCTGTCTCCATGAGTTCTCAGTCGCTTAGAGGCTTTATTTTAAAGGAAGTAGTACACTTTGGAGGACTCCTAGGCCTCTCGGGTATGCACCACTTTCCCTCCAAGTTCACCGAGTACCTCCAGACCCCTGTGGGGCGGCTGAGCAACTTCGAGGCCCATTGGTTGACCACACCCACCACCCCCGGAGGCCCTCTGTGCGTGCCGCGCGATGGGCTACACACTGGACGTCCCGCGAGGAGCGCTACATTTCCAGAGCCCTCGAACAGCCTCAGGACAGCATTTCGGGTGAGTCCGACTTTGTCATGGCCCTTGTGTGAGCTGCCGTGGGAAAACACTGTGCTTTGAATACTTCGAGGACCTCGTACCTGAAGTCACTCTGCCCGAGGAGAAAGTCAGCATCTTACCATGCCGTGTCGCTAACGGCACGCCCAGCACGAACACAGGCCTGGAAGTAAGGCCCCGAGTGGCGGTGCAGAAGCGGAGGCGTGCAGCAGTTTCCATGAGGCGGTGGCCTCGGCTCTGGGCACCTTCAACGGCAGCAGGGTTTTCTGGACACCTAGGAGGCTGGCGCGGGCCCCCTGTTCCCGGCAGGAACACTGAGTACCGCCAGGCCCACCTGGGTCTGCTAAGCAACATCCAGGCCCGTAGCCCTTTAGAGCCCCTCTGTGTATGCCGATCGTAGGGAAACGCGCTGCACTCCCCTTGGGAACAGCGTAAGGTACTCAGCACTCGCACACGTTCACGGACACCGTTCTGGCACGTCCCACATGGCGTCGAAGTCTTACGCATTACCCTAGGCTGAGCTGAACTCAGAAAAACCCTCTGCTTCGCAGTCCACCTAGGACCTCCTGCCTGAAGTCACCGTGCCTCCCAGAGAGAGTCGGCTTGCGTTCTTACTGCCATGTACGTCCCCTTCCTCCTGTGGCACTGCAGGCTTTGAATAGCCACAGGCCCAGAGGAGCAGCTACGGCGTTCCTTGGTTGAGGCAGTTCGTTTGACTCAGAACACCCTACTTCGAGAAGTTGATTCAGGGAAGGAAACTCAGGGTGACCTGTGTCTCTTTGGGCTTGTGAGAAACCACGGGGATGTCTGCTGAGTGCGCCCACGGAAACGGGGGCCTGCTGCAAGTAGCCTTGCTTTCCCGTTTGGAAGGCTGCGTTCATGCTGCCTTGAAGCTACCTGACATTCCCTGCTCTCGACAGGCCTGTTAGCCCTGTCAGAGTGCTTCGGGGAACGTTATGAGTCTGCTCTGTGTAAACCAGGTGCTTCCATGGCCGCGGCTCTGGTCTGCCTGCCAAGCTCTAGAGCTAGAGGGAACCTCAACGTGACAAGTTGCCTCCAGCGTAGGCCCCTAGTAGCCGTGCAGAAAGGGAGGCAGGCAGCTGTCTCCATGAGTTCTCAGTCGCTTAGAGGCTTTATTTTAAAGGAAGTAGTACACTTTGGAGGACTCCTAGGCCCCTCGGGTATGCATCACTTTCCCTCCAAGTTCACCGAGTACCTCCAGACCCCTGTGGGGCGGCTGAGCACTTCGAGGCCCATTGGTTGAACCCCCCCACCCGTGGAGGCCCTCTGTGCGTGCCGCGCGATGGGCTACACACTGGACCTCCAGCGAGGAACGCTACATTTCCAGAGCCCTCGAACAGCCTCAGGACAGCATTTCGGGTGAGTCCGACTTTGTCATGGCCCTTGTGTGAGCTGCCGTGGGAAAGCACTGTGCTTTGAATACTTCGAGGACCTCGTACCTGAAGTCACTCTGCCCGAGGAGAAAGTCAGCATCTTACCATGCCGTGTCGCTAACGGCACGCCCAGCACGAACACAGGCCTGGAAGTAAGGCCCCGAGTGGCGGTGCAGAAGCGGAGGCATGCAGCAGTTTCCATGAGGCAGAGGCCTCGGCTCTGGGCACCTTCAACGGCAGCAGGGTTTTCTGGACACCTAGGAGGCTGGCGCGGGCCCCCTGTTCCCGGCAGAAACACTGAGTACCGCCAGGCCCACTTGGGTCTGCTAAGCAACATCCAGGCCCGTAGCCCTTTAGAGCCCCTCTGTGTATGCCGATCGTAGGGAAACGCGCTGCACTCCCCTTGGGAGCAGCGTAAGATACTCAGAACTCGCACACGTTCACGGACACCGTTCTGGCACGTCCCACATGGCGTCGAAGTCTTACGCATTACCCTAGGCTGAGCTGAACTCAGAGAAACCCTCTGCTTCGCAGTCCACCTAGGACCTCCTTCCTGAAGTCACCGAGCCTCCCAGATAGAGTCGGCTTGTGTTCTTACTGCCATGTACGTCCCCTTCCTCCTGTGGCACTGCAGGCTTTGAATAGCCACAGGCCCAGAGGAGCAGCTACGGCGTTCCTTGGTTGAGGCAGTTCGTTTGACGCAGAACACCCTACTTCGAGAAGTTGATTCAGGGAAGGAAACTCAGGGTGACCTGTGTCTCTTTGGGCTTGTGAGAAACCACGGGGATGTCTGCTGAGTGCGCCCACGGAAACGGGGACCTGCTGCAAGTAGCCTTGCTTTCCCGTTTGGAGGCTGCGTTCATGCTGCCTTGAAGCTACCTGACATTCCCTGCTCTCGACAGGCCTGTTAGCCCTGTCAGAGTGCTTCGGGGAACGTTATGAGTCTGCTCTGTCTAAACCAGGTGCTTCCATGGCCGCGGCTCTGGTCTGCCTGCCAAGCCCTAGAGCTAGAGGGAACCTCAATGTGACAAGTTGCCTCCAGCGTAGGCCCCTAGTAGCCGTGCAGGAAGGGAGGCAGGCAGCTGTCTCCATGAGTTCTCAGTAGCTTAGAGGCTTTATTTTAAAGGAAGTAGTACACTTTGGAGGACTCCTAGGCCTCTCGGGTATGCACCACTTTCCCTCTAAGTTCACCGAGTACCTCCAGATCCCTGTGGGGCGGCTGAGCAACTTCGAGGCCCATTGGTTGACCACACCCACCACCCCCGGAGGCCCTCTGTGCGTGCCGCGCGATGGGCTACACACTGGACGTCCCGCGAGGAGCGCTACATTTCCAGAGCCCTCGAACAGCCTCAGGACAGCATTTCGGGTGAGTCCGACTTTGTCATGGCCCTTGTGTGAGCTGCCGTGGGAAAACACTGTGCTTTGAATACTTCGAGGACCTCGTACCTGAAGTCACTCTGCCCGAGGAGAAAGTCAGCATCTTACCATGCCGTGTCGCTAACGGCACGCCCAGCACGAACACAGGCCTGGAAGTAAGGCCCCGAGTGGCGGTGCAGAAGCGGAGGCGTGCAGCAGTTTCCATGAGGCGGTGGCCTCGGCTCTGGGCACCTTCAACGGCAGCAGGGTTTTCTGGACACCTAGGAGGCTGGCGCGGGCCCCCTGTTCCCGGCAGGAACACTGAGTACCGCCAGGCCCACCTGGGTCTGCTAAGCAACATCCAGGCCCGTAGCCCTTTAGAGCCCCTCTGTGTATGCCGATCGTAGGGAAACGCGCTGCACTCCCCTTGGGAACAGCGTAAGGTACTCAGCACTCGCACACGTTCACGGACACCGTTCTGGCACGTCCCACATGGCGTCGAAGTCTTACGCATTACCCTAGGCTGAGCTGAACTCAGAAAAACCCTCTGCTTCGCAGTCCACCTAGGACCTCCTGCCTGAAGTCACCGTGCCTCCCAGAGAGAGTCGGCTTGCGTTCTTACTGCCATGTACGTCCCCTTCCTCCTGTGGCACTGCAGGCTTTGAATAGCCACAGGCCCAGAGGAGCAGCTACGGCGTTCCTTGGTTGAGGCAGTTCGTTTGACTCAGAACACCCTACTTCGAGAAGTTGATTCAGGGAAGGAAACTCAGGGTGACCTGTGTCTCTTTGGGCTTGTGAGAAACCACGGGGATGTCTGCTGAGTGCGCCCACGGAAACGGGGGCCTGCTGCAAGTAGCCTTGCTTTCCCGTTTGGAAGGCTGCGTTCATGCTGCCTTGAAGCTATCTGACATTCCCTGCTCTCGACAGGCCTGTTAGCCCTGTCAGAGTGCTTCGGGGAACGTTATGAGTCTGCTCTGTGTAAACCAGGTGCTTCCATGGCCGCGGCTCTGGTCTGCCTGCCAAGCTCTAGAGCTAGAGGGAACCTCAACGTGACAAGTTGCCTCCAGCGTACTCCCCTAGTAGCCGTGCAGAAAGGGAGGCAGGCAGCTGTCTCCATGAGTTCTCAGTCGCTTAGAGGCTTTATTTTAAAGGAAGTAGTACACTTTGGAGGACTCCTAGGCCCCTCGGGTATGCATCACTTTCCCTCCAAGTTCACCGAGTACCTCCAGACCCCTGTGGGGCGGCTGAGCACTTCGAGGCCCATTGGTTGAACCCCCCCACCCGCGGAGGCCCTCTGTGCGTGCCGCGCGATGGGCTACACACTGGACCTCCAGCGAGGAACGCTACATTTCCAGAGCCCTCGAACAGCCTCAGGACAGCATTTCGGGTGAGTCCGACTTTGTCATGGCCCTTGTGTGAGCTGCCGTGGGAAAGCACTGTGCTTTGAATACTTCGAGGACCTCGTACCTGAAGTCACTCTGCCCGAGGAGAAAGTCAGCATCTTACCATGCCGTGTCGCTAACGGCACGCCCAGCACGAACACAGGCCTGGAAGTAAGGCCCCGAGTGGCGGTGCAGAAGCGGAGGCGTGCAGCAGTTTCCATGAGGCAGAGGCCTCGGCTCTGGGCACCTTCAACGGCAGCAGGGTTTTCTGGACACCTAGGAGGCTGGCGCGGGCCCCCTGTTCCCGGCAGAAACACTGAGTACCGCCAGGCCCACTTGGGTCTGCTAAGCAACATCCAGGCCCGTAGCCCTTTAGAGCCCCTCTGTGTATGCCGATCGTAGGGAAACGCGCTGCACTCCCCTTGGGAGCAGCGTAAGATACTCAGAACTCGCACACGTTCACGGACACCGTTCTGGCACGTCCCACATGGCGTCGAAGTCTTACGCATTACCCTAGGCTGAGCTGAACTCAGAGAAACCCTCGGCTTCGCAGTCCACCTAGGACCTCCTTCCTGAAGTCACCGAGCCTCCCAGATAGAGTCGGCTTGCGTTCTTACTGCCATGTACGTCCCCTTCCTCCTGTGGCACTGCAGGCTTTGAATAGCCACAGGCCCAGAGGAGCAGCTACGGCGTTCCTTGGTTGAGGCAGTTCGTTTGACGCAGAACACCCTACTTCGAGAAGTTGATTCAGGGAAGGAAACTCAGGGTGACCTGTGTCTCTTTGGGCTTGTGAGAAACCACGGGGATGTCTGCTGAGTGCGCCCACGGAAACGGGGACCTGCTGCAAGTAGCCTTGCTTTCCCGTTTGGAGGCTGCGTTCATGCTGCCTTGAAGCTACCTGACATTCCCTGCTCTCGACAGGCCTGTTAGCCCTGTCAGAGTGCTTCGGGGAACGTTATGAGTCTGCTCTGTCTAAACCAGGTGCTTCCATGGCCGCGGCTCTGGTCTGCCTGCCAAGCCCTAGAGCTAGAGGGAACCTCAATGTGACAAGTTGCCTCCAGCGTAGGCCCCTAGTAGCCGTGCAGGAAGGGAGGCAGGCAGCTGTCTCCATGAGTTCTCAGTAGCTTAGAGGCTTTATTTTAAAGGAAGTAGTACACTTTGGAGGACTCCTAGGCCTCTCGGGTATGCACCACTTTCCCTCTAAGTTCACCGAGTACCTCCAGACCCCTGTGGGGCGGCTGAGCAACTTCGAGGCCCATTGGTTGACCACACCCACCACCCCCGGAGGCCCTCTGTGCGTGCCGCGCGATGGGCTACACACTGGACGTCCCGCGAGGAGCGCTACATTTCCAGAGCCCTCGAACAGCCTCAGGACAGCATTTCGGGTGAGTCCGACTTTGTCATGGCCCTTGTGTGAGCTGCCGTGGGAAAACACTGTGCTTTGAATACTTCGAGGACCTCGTACCTGAAGTCACTCTGCCCGAGGAGAAAGTCAGCATCTTACCATGCCGTGTCGCTAACGGCACGCCCAGCACGAACACAGGCCTGGAAGTAAGGCCCCGAGTGGCGGTGCAGAAGCGGAGGCGTGCAGCAGTTTCCATGAGGCGGTGGCCTCGGCTCTGGGCACCTTCAACGGCAGCAGGGTTTTCTGGACACCTAGGAGGCTGGCACGGGCCCCCTGTTCCCGGCAGGAACACTGAGTACCGCCAGGCCCACCTGGGTCTGCTAAGCAACATCCAGGCCCGTAGCCCTTTAGAGCTCCTCTGTGTATGCGCAGCGTAGGGAAACGCGCTGCACTCTCCTTGGGAGCAGCTTAAGGTACTCAGCACTCGCACACGTTCACGGACACCGTTCTGGCACGTCCCACATGGCGTCGAAGTCTTACGCATTACCCTAGGCTGAGCTGAACTCAGAGAAACCCTCGGCTTCGCAGTCCACCTAGGACCTCATGCCTGAAGTCACCGTGCCTCCCAGAGAGAGTCGGCTTGCGTTCTTACTGCCATGTACGTCCCCTTCCTCCTGTGGCAATGTAGGCTTTGAATAGCCACAGGCCCAGAGGAGCAGCTACGGCGTTCCTTGGTTGAGGCAGTTCGTTTGATGCAGAACACCCTACTTCGAAAAGTTGATTCAGGGAAGGAAACTCAGGGTGACCTGTGTCTCTTTGGGCTTGTGAGAAACCACGGGGATGTCTGCTGAGTGCGCCCATGGAAACGGGGGCCTGCTGCAAGTAGCCTTGCTTTCCCGTTTGGAAGGCTGCGTTCATGCTGCCTTGAAGCTACCTGACATTCCCTGCTCTCGACAGGCCTGTTAGCCCTGTCAGAGTGCTTCGGGGAACGTTATGAGTCTGCTCTGTCTAAACCAGGTGCTTCCATGGCCGCGGCTCTGGTCCGCCTGCCAAGCTCTAGAGCTAGAGGGAACCTCAACGTGACAAGTTGCCTCCAGCGTAGGCCCCTAGTAGCCGTGCAGAAAGGGAGGCAGGCAGCTGTCTCCATGAGTTCTCAGTAGCTTAGAGGCTTTATTTTAAAGGAAGTAGTACACTTTGGAGGACTCCTAGGCCTCTCGGGTATGCACCACTTTCCCTCCAAGTTCACCGAGTACCTCCAGACCCCTGTGGGGCGGCTGAGCAACTTCGAGGCCCATTGGTTGACCATACCCACCACCCGCGGAGGCCCTCTGTGCGTGCCGCGCGATGGGCTACACACTGGACGTCCCGCGAGGAGCGCTACATTTCCAGAGCCCTCGAACAGCCTCAGGACAGCATTTCGGGTGAGTCCGACTTTGTCATGGCCCTTGTGTGAGCTGCCGTGGGAAAACACTGTGCTTTGAATACTTCGAGGACCTCGTACCTGAAGTCACTCTGCCCGAGGAGAAAGTCAGCATCTTACCATGCCGTGTCGCTAACGGCACTCCCAGCACGAACACAGGCCTGGAAGTAAGGCCCCGAGTGGCGGTGCAGAAGCGGAGGCGTGCAGCAGTTTCCATGAGGTGGTGGCCTCGGCTCTGGGCACCTTCAACGGCAGCAGGGTTTTCTGGACACCTAGGAGGCTGGCGCGGGCCCCCTGTTCCCGGCAGGAACACTGAGTACCACCAGGCCCACCTGGGTCTGCTAAGCAACATCCAGGCCCGTAGCCCTTTAGAGCCCCTCTGTGTATGCCGATCGTAGGGAAACGCGCTGCACTCCCCTTGGGAGCAGCGTAAGGTACTCAGCACTCGCACACGTTCACGGACACCGTTCTGGCATGTCCCACATGGCGTCGAAGTCTTACGCATTACCCTAGGCTGAGCTGAACTCACAGAAACCCTCTGCTTCGCAGTCCACCTAGGACCTCCTGCCTGAAGTCACCGTGCCTCCCAGAGAGAGTCGGCTTGCGTTCTTACTGCCATGTACGTCCCCTTCCTCCTGTGGCACTGCAGGCTTTGAATAGCCACAGGCCCAGAGGAGCAGCTACGGCGTTCCTTGGTGGAGGCAGTTCTTTTGACGCAGAACACCCTACTTCGAGAAGTTGATTCAGGGAAGGAAACTCAGGGTGACCTGTGTCTCTTTGGACTTGTGAGAAACCACGGGGATGTCTGCTGAGTGCGCCCACGGAAACGGGGACCTGCTGCAAGTAGCCTTGCTTTCCCGTTTGGAAGGCTGCGTTCATGCTGCCTTGAAGCTACCTGACATTCCCTGCTCTCGACAGGCCTGTTAGCCCTGTCAGAGTGCTTCGGGGAACGTTATGAGTCTGCTCTGTCTAAACCAGGTGCTTCCATGGCCGCGGCTCTGGTCCGCCTGCCAAGCTCTAGAGCTAGAGGGAACCTCAACGTGACAAGTTGCCTCCAGCGTAGGCCCCTAGTAGCCGTGCAGAAAGGGAGGCAGGCAGCTGTCTCCATGAGTTCTCAGTCGCTTAGAGGCTTTATTTTAAAGGAAGTAGTACACTTTGGAGGACTCCTAGGCCCCTCGGGTATGCATCACTTTCCCTCCAAGTTCACCGAGTACCTCCAGACCCCTGTGGGGCGGCTGAGCACTTCGAGGCCCATTGGTTGAACCCCCCCACCCGCGGAGGCCCTCTGTGCGTGCCGCGCGATGGGCTACACACTGGACCTCCAGCGAGGAACGCTACATTTCCAGAGCCCTCGAACAGCCTCAGGACAGCATTTCGGGTGAGTCCGACTTTGTCATGGCCCTTGTGTGAGCTGCCGTGGGAAAGCACTGTGCTTTGAATACTTCGAGGACCTCGTACCTGAAGTCACTCTGCCCGAGGAGAAAGTCAGCATCTTACCATGCCGTGTCGCTAACGGCACGCCCAGCACGAACACAGGCCTGGAAGTAAGGCCCCGAGTGGCGGTGCAGAAGCGGAGGCGTGCAGCAGTTTCCATGAGGCGGAGGCCTCGGCTCTGGGCACCTTCAACGGCAGCAGGGTTTTCTGGACACCTAGGAGGCTGGCGCGGGCCCCCTGTTCCCGGCAGAAACACTGAGTACCGCCAGGCCCACCTGGGTCTGCTAAGCAACATCCAGGCCCGTAGCCCTTTACAGCTCCTCTGTGTATGCGCAGCGTAGGGAAACGCGCTGCACTCTCCTTGGGAGCAGCTTAAGGTACTCAGCACTCGCACACGTTCACGGACACCGTTCTGGCACGTCCCACATGGCGTCGAAGTCTTACGCATTACCCTAGGCTGAGCTGAACTCAGAGAAACCCTCGGCTTCGCAGTCCACCTAGGACCTCATGCCTGAAGTCACCGTGCCTCCCAGAGAGAGTCGGCTTGCGTTCTTACTGCCATGTACGTCCCCTTCCTCCTGTGGCACTGTAGGCTTTGAATAGCCACAGGCCCAGAGGAGCAGCTACGGCGTTCCTTGGTTGAGGCAGTTCGTTTGATGCAGAACACCCTACTTCGAGAAGTTGATTCAGGGAAGGAAACTCAGGGTGACCTGTGTCTCTTTGGGCTTGTGAGAAACCACGGGGATGTCTGCTGAGTGCGCCCACGGAAACGGGGGCCTGCTGCAAGTAGCCTTGCTTTCCCGTTTGGAAGGCTGCGTTCATGCTGCCTTGAAGCTACCTGACATTCCCTGCTCTCGACAGGCCTGTTAGCCCTGTCAGAGTGCTTCGGGGAACGTTATGAGTCTGCTCTGTCTAAACCAGGTGCTTCCATGGCCGCGGCTCTGGTCCGCCTGCCAAGCTCTAGAGCTAGAGGGAACCTCAACGTGACAAGTTGCCTCCAGCGTAGGCCCCTAGTAGCCGTGCAGAAAGGGAGGCAGGCAGCTGTCTCCATGAGTTCTCAGTAGCTTAGAGGCTTTATTTTAAAGGAAGTAGTACACTTTGGGGGACTCCTAGGCCTCTCGGGTATGCACCACTTTCCCTCCAAGTTCACCGAGTACCTCCAGACCCCTGTGGGGCGGCTGAGCAACTTCGAGGCCCATTGGTTGACCATACCCACCACCCGCGGAGGCCCTCTGTGCGTGCCGCGCGATGGGCTACACACTGGACGTCCCGCGAGGAGCGCTACATTTCCAGAGCCCTCGAACAGCCTCAGGACAGCATTTCGGGTGAGTCCGACTTTGTCATGGCCCTTGTGTGAGCTGCCGTGGGAAAGCACTGTGCTTTGAATACTTCGAGGACCTCGTACCTGAAGTCACTCTGCCCGAGGAGAAAGTCAGCATCTTACCATGCCGTGTCGCTAACGGCACGCCCAGCACGAACACAGGCCTGGAAGTAAGGCTCCGAGTGGCGGTGCAGAAGCGGAGGCGTGCATCAGTTTCCATGAGGCGGAGGCCTCGGCTCTGGGCACCTTCAACGGCAGCAGGGTTTTCTGGACACCTAGGAGGCTGGCGCGGGCCCCCTGTTCCCGGCAGAAACACTGAGTACCGCCAGGCCCACTTGGGTCTGCTAAGCAACATCCAGGCCCGTAGCCCTTTAGAGCCCCTCTGTGTATGCCGATCGTAGGGAAACGCGCTGCACTCCCCTTGGGAGCAGCGTAAGGTACTCAGCACTCGCACACGTTCACGGACACCATTCTGGCACGTCCCACATGGCGTCGAAGTCTTACGCATTACCCTAGGCTGAGCTGAACTCAGAGAAACCCTCTGCTTCGCAGTCCACCTAGGACCTCCTTCCTGAAGTCACCGAGCCTCCCAGAGAGAGTCGGCTTGTGTTCTTACTGCCATGTACGTCCCCTTCCTCCTGTGGCACTGCAGGCTTTGAATAGCCACAGGCCCAGAGGAGCAGCTACGGCGTTCCTTGGTTGAGGCAGTTCGTTTGACGCAGAACACCCTACTTGGAGAAGTTGATTCAGGGAAGGAAACTCAGGGTGACCTGTGTCTCTTTGGGCTTGTGAGAAACCACGGGGATGTCTGCTGAGTGCGCCCACGGAAACGGGGGCCTGCTGCAAGTAGCCTTGCTTTCCGGTTTGGAAGGCTGCGTTCATGCTGCCTTGAAGCTACCTGACATTCCCTGCTCTCGACAGGCCTGTTAGCCCTGTCAGAGTGCTTCGGGGAACGTTATGAGTCGCTCTGTCTAAACCAGGTGCTTCCATGGCCGCGGCTCTGGTCCGCCTGCCAAGCTCTAGAGCTAGAGGGAACCTCAACGTAACAAGTTGCCTCCAGCGTAGGCCCCTAGTAGCCGTGCAGAAAGGGAGGCAGGCAGCTGTCTCCATGAGTTCTCAGTCGCTTAGAGGCTGTATTTTAAAGGAAGTAGTACACTTTGGAGGACTCCTAGGCCCCTCGGGTATGCATCACTTTCCCTCCAAGTTCACCGAGTACCTCCAGACCCCTGTGGGGCGGCTGAGCACTTCGAGGCCCATTGGTTGAACCCCCCCACCCGCGGAGGCCCTCTGTGTGTGCCGCGCGATGGGCTATACACTGGACGTCCCTCGAGGAGCGCTACATTTCCAGAGCCCTCGAACAGCCTCAGGACAGCATTTCGGGTGAGTCCGACTTTGTCATGGCCCTTGTGTGAGCTGCCGTGGGAAAGCACTGTGCTTTGAATACTTCGAGGACCTCGTACCTGAAGTCACTCTGCCCGAGATGAAAGTCAGCATCTTACCATGCCGTGTCGCTAACGGCACGCCCAGCACGAACACAGGCCTGGAAGTAAGGCCCCGAGTGGCGGTGCAGAAGCGGAGGCGTGCAGCAGTTTCCATGAGGCGGTGGCCTCGGCTCTGGGCACCTTCAACGGCAGCAGGGTTTTCTGGACACCTAGGAGGCTGGCGCGGGCCCCCTGTTCCCGGCAGGAACACTGAGTACCGCCAGGCCCACCTGGGTCTGCTAAGCAACATCCAGGCCTGTAGCCCTTTAGAGCCCCTCTGTGTATGCCGATCGTAGGGAAACGCGCTGCACTCCCCTTGGGAGCAGCGTAAGGTACTCAGCACTCGCACACGTTCACGGACATCGTTCTGGCACGTCCCACATGGCGTCGAAGTCTTACGCATTACCCTAGGCTGAGCTGAACTCAGAGAAACCCTCGGCTTCGCAGTCCACCTAGGACCTCCTGCCTGAAGTCACCGTGCCTCCCAGAGAGAGTCGGCTTGCGTTCTTACTGCCATGTACGTCCCCTTCCTCCTGTGGCACTGCAGGCTTTGAACAGCCACAGGCCCAGAGGAGCAGCTACGGCGTTCCTTGGTTGAGGCAGTTCGCTTGATGCAGAACACCCTACTTCGAGAAGTTGATTCAGGGAAGGAAATTCAGGGTGACCTGTGTCTCTTTGGGCTTGTGAGAAACCACGGGGATGTCTGCTGAGTGCGCCCACGGAAACGGGGGCCTGCTGCAAGTAGCCTTGCTTTCCGGTTTGGAAGGCTGCGTTCATGCTGCCTTGAAGCTACCTGACATTCCCTGCTCTCGACAGGCCTGTTAGCCCTGTCAGAGTGCTTCGGGGAACGTTATGAGTCGCTCTGTCTAAACCAGGTGCTTCCATGGCCGCGGCTCTGGTTCGCCTGCCAAGCTCTAGACCTAGAGGGAACCTCAACGTGACAAGTTGCCTCCAGCGTAGGCCCCTAGTAGCCGTGCAGAAAGGGAGGCAGGCAGCTGTCTCCATGAGTTCTCAGTCACTTAGAGGCTTTATTTTAAAGGAAGTAGTACACTTTGGAGGACTCCTAGGCCCCTCGGGTATGCATGACTTTCCCTCCAAGTTCACCGAGTACCTCCAGACCCCTGTGGGGCGGCTGAGCAACTTCGAGGCCCATTGGTTGACCACACCCACCACCCCCGGAGGCCCTCTGTGCGTGCCGCGCGATGGGCTACACACTGGACGTCCCGCGAGGAGCGCTACATTTCCAGAGCCCTCGAACAGCCTCAGGACAGCATTTCGGGTGAGTCCGACTTTGTCATGGCCCTTGTGTGAGCTGCCGTGGGAAAACACTGTGCTTTGAATACTTCGAGGACCTCGTACCTGAAGTCACTCTGCCCGAGGAGAAAGTCAGCATCTTACCATGCCGTGTCGCTAACGGCACTCCCAGCACGAACACAGGCCTGGAAGTAAGGCCCCGAGTGGCGGTGCAGAAGCGGAGGCGTGCAGCAGTTTCCATGAGGTGGTGGCCTCGGCTCTGGGCACCTTCAACGGCAGCAGGGTTTTCTGGACACCTAGGAGGCTGGCGCGGGCCCCCTGTTCCCGGCAGGAACACTGAGTACCACCAGGCCCACCTGGGTCTGCTAAGCAACATCCAGGCCCGTAGCCCTTTAGAGCCCCTCTGTGTATGCCGATCGTAGGGAAACGCGCTGCACTCCCCTTGGGAGCAGCGTAAGGTACTCAGCACTCGCACACGTTCACGGACACCGTTCTGGCATGTCCCACATGGCGTCGAAGTCTTACGCATTACCCTAGGCTGAGCTGAACTCACAGAAACCCTCTGCTTCGCAGTCCACCTAGGACCTCCTGCCTGAAGTCACCGTGCCTCCCAGAGAGAGTCGGCTTGCGTTCTTACTGCCATGTACGTCCCCTTCCTCCTGTGGCACTGCAGGCTTTGAATAGCCACAGGCCCAGAGGAGCAGCTACGGCGTTCCTTGGTGGAGGCAGTTCTTTTGACGCAGAACACCCTACTTCGAGAAGTTGATTCAGGGAAGGAAACTCAGGGTGACCTGTGTCTCTTTGGACTTGTGAGAAACCACGGGGATGTCTGCTGAGTGCGCCCACGGAAACGGGGACCTGCTGCAAGTAGCCTTGCTTTCCCGTTTGGAAGGCTGCGTTCATGCTGCCTTGAAGCTACCTGACATTCCCTGCTCTCGACAGGCCTGTTAGCCCTGTCAGAGTGCTTCGGGGAACGTTATGAGTCTGCTCTGTCTAAACCAGGTGCTTCCATGGCCGCGGCTCTGGTCCGCCTGCCAAGCTCTAGAGCTAGAGGGAACCTCAACGTGACAAGTTGCCTCCAGCGTAGGCCCCTAGTAGCCGTGCAGAAAGGGAGGCAGGCAGCTGTCTCCATGAGTTCTCAGTCGCTTAGAGGCTTTATTTTAAAGGAAGTAGTACACTTTGGAGGACTCCTAGGCCCCTCGGGTATGCATCACTTTCCCTCCAAGTTCACCGAGTACCTCCAGACCCCTGTGGGGCGGCTGAGCACTTCGAGGCCCATTGGTTGAACCCCCCCACCCGCGGAGGCCCTCTGTGCGTGCCGCGCGATGGGCTACACACTGGACCTCCAGCGAGGAACGCTACATTTCCAGAGCCCTCGAACAGCCTCAGGACAGCATTTCGGGTGAGTCCGACTTTGTCATGGCCCTTGTGTGAGCTGCCGTGGGAAAGCACTGTGCTTTGAATACTTCGAGGACCTCGTACCTGAAGTCACTCTGCCCGAGGAGAAAGTCAGCATCTTACCATGCCGTGTCGCTAACGGCACGCCCAGCACGAACACAGGCCTGGAAGTAAGGCCCCGAGTGGCGGTGCAGAAGCGGAGGCGTGCAGCAGTTTCCATGAGGCGGAGGCCTCGGCTCTGGGCACCTTCAACGGCAGCAGGGTTTTCTGGACACCTAGGAGGCTGGCGCGGGCCCCCTGTTCCCGGCAGAAACACTGAGTACCGCCAGGCCCACCTGGGTCTGCTAAGCAACATCCAGGCCCGTAGCCCTTTACAGCTCCTCTGTGTATGCGCAGCGTAGGGAAACGCGCTGCACTCTCCTTGAGAGCAGCTTAAGGTACTCAGCACTCGCACACGTTCACGGACACCGTTCTGGCACGTCCCACATGGCGTCGAAGTCTTACGCATTACCCTAGGCTGAGCTGAACTCAGAGAAACCCTCGGCTTCGCAGTCCACCTAGGACCTCATGCCTGAAGTCACCGTGCCTCCCAGAGAGAGTCGGCTTGCGTTCTTACTGCCATGTACGTCCCCTTCCTCCTGTGGCACTGTAGGCTTTGAATAGCCACAGGCCCAGAGGAGCAGCTACGGCGTTCCTTGGTTGAGGCAGTTCGTTTGATGCAGAACACCCTACTTCGAGAAGTTGATTCAGGGAAGGAAACTCAGGGTGACCTGTGTCTCTTTGGGCTTGTGAGAAACCACGGGGATGTCTGCTGAGTGCGCCCACGGAAACGGGGGCCTGCTGCAAGTAGCCTTGCTTTCCCGTTTGGAAGGCTGCGTTCATGCTGCCTTGAAGCTACCTGACATTCCCTGCTCTCGACAGGCCTGTTAGCCCTGTCAGAGTGCTTCGGGGAACGTTATGAGTCTGCTCTGTCTAAACCAGGTGCTTCCATGGCCGCGGCTCTGGTCCGCCTGCCAAGCTCTAGAGCTAGAGGGAACCTCAACGTGACAAGTTGCCTCCAGCGTAGGCCCCTAGTAGCCGTGCAGAAAGGGAGGCAGGCAGCTGTCTCCATGAGTTCTCAGTAGCTTAGAGGCTTTATTTTAAAGGAAGTAGTACACTTTGGGGGACTCCTAGGCCTCTCGGGTATGCACCACTTTCCCTCCAAGTTCACCGAGTACCTCCAGACCCCTGTGGGGCGGCTGAGCAACTTCGAGGCCCATTGGTTGACCATACCCACCACCCGCGGAGGCCCTCTGTGCGTGCCGCGCGATGGGCTACACACTGGACGTCCCGCGAGGAGCGCTACATTTCCAGAGCCCTCGAACAGCCTCAGGACAGCATTTCGGGTGAGTCCGACTTTGTCATGGCCCTTGTGTGAGCTGCCGTGGGAAAGCACTGTGCTTTGAATACTTCGAGGACCTCGTACCTGAAGTCACTCTGCCCGAGGAGAAAGTCAGCATCTTACCATGCCGTGTCGCTAACGGCACGCCCAGCACGAACACAGGCCTGGAAGTAAGGCTCCGAGTGGCGGTGCAGAAGCGGAGGCGTGCATCAGTTTCCATGAGGCGGAGGCCTCGGCTCTGGGCACCTTCAACGGCAGCAGGGTTTTCTGGACACCTAGGAGGCTGGCGCGGGCCCCCTGTTCCCGGCAGAAACACTGAGTACCGCCAGGCCCACTTGGGTCTGCTAAGCAACATCCAGGCCCGTAGCCCTTTAGAGCCCCTCTGTGTATGCCGATCGTAGGGAAACGCGCTGCACTCCCCTTGGGAGCAGCGTAAGGTACTCAGCACTCGCACACGTTCACGGACACCATTCTGGCACGTCCCACATGGCGTCGAAGTCTTACGCATTACCCTAGGCTGAGCTGAACTCAGAGAAACCCTCTGCTTCGCAGTCCACCTAGGACCTCCTTCCTGAAGTCACCGAGCCTCCCAGAGAGAGTCGGCTTGTGTTCTTACTGCCATGTACGTCCCCTTCCTCCTGTGGCACTGCAGGCTTTGAATAGCCACAGGCCCAGAGGAGCAGCTACGGCGTTCCTTGGTTGAGGCAGTTCGTTTGACGCAGAACACCCTACTTGGAGAAGTTGATTCAGGGAAGGAAACTCAGGGTGACCTGTGTCTCTTTGGGCTTGTGAGAAACCACGGGGATGTCTGCTGAGTGCGCCCACGGAAACGGGGGCCTGCTGCAAGTAGCCTTGCTTTCCGGTTTGGAAGGCTGCGTTCATGCTGCCTTGAAGCTACCTGACATTCCCTGCTCTCGACAGGCCTGTTAGCCCTGTCAGAGTGCTTCGGGGAACGTTATGAGTCGCTCTGTCTAAACCAGGTGCTTCCATGGCCGCGGCTCTGGTCCGCCTGCCAAGCTCTAGAGCTAGAGGGAACCTCAACGTAACAAGTTGCCTCCAGCGTAGGCCCCTAGTAGCCGTGCAGAAAGGGAGGCAGGCAGCTGTCTCCATGAGTTCTCAGTCGCTTAGAGGCTGTATTTTAAAGGAAGTAGTACACTTTGGAGGACTCCTAGGCCCCTCGGGTATGCATCACTTTCCCTCCAAGTTCACCGAGTACCTCCAGACCCCTGTGGGGCGGCTGAGCACTTCGAGGCCCATTGGTTGAACCCCCCCACCCGCGGAGGCCCTCTGTGTGTGCCGCGCGATGGGCTATACACTGGACGTCCCTCGAGGAGCGCTACATTTCCAGAGCCCTCGAACAGCCTCAGGACAGCATTTCGGGTGAGTCCGACTTTGTCATGGCCCTTGTGTGAGCTGCCGTGGGAAAGCACTGTGCTTTGAATACTTCGAGGACCTCGTACCTGAAGTCACTCTGCCCGAGATGAAAGTCAGCATCTTACCATGCCGTGTCGCTAACGGCACGCCCAGCACGAACACAGGCCTGGAAGTAAGGCCCCGAGTGGCGGTGCAGAAGCGGAGGCGTGCAGCAGTTTCCATGAGGCGGTGGCCTCGGCTCTGGGCACCTTCAACGGCAGCAGGGTTTTCTGGACACCTAGGAGGCTGGCGCGGGCCCCCTGTTCCCGGCAGGAACACTGAGTACCGCCAGGCCCACCTGGGTCTGCTAAGCAACATCCAGGCCTGTAGCCCTTTAGAGCCCCTCTGTGTATGCCGATCGTAGGGAAACGCGCTGCACTCCCCTTGGGAGCAGCGTAAGGTACTCAGCACTCGCACACGTTCACGGACATCGTTCTGGCACGTCCCACATGGCGTCGAAGTCTTACGCATTACCCTAGGCTGAGCTGAACTCAGAGAAACCCTCGGCTTCGCAGTCCACCTAGGACCTCCTGCCTGAAGTCACCGTGCCTCCCAGAGAGAGTCGGCTTGCGTTCTTACTGCCATGTACGTCCCCTTCCTCCTGTGGCACTGCAGGCTTTGAACAGCCACAGGCCCAGAGGAGCAGCTACGGCGTTCCTTGGTTGAGGCAGTTCGCTTGATGCAGAACACCCTACTTCGAGAAGTTGATTCAGGGAAGGAAATTCAGGGTGACCTGTGTCTCTTTGGGCTTGTGAGAAACCACGGGGATGTCTGCTGAGTGCGCCCACGGAAACGGGGGCCTGCTGCAAGTAGCCTTGCTTTCCGGTTTGGAAGGCTGCGTTCATGCTGCCTTGAAGCTACCTGACATTCCCTGCTCTCGACAGGCCTGTTAGCCCTGTCAGAGTGCTTCGGGGAACGTTATGAGTCGCTCTGTCTAAACCAGGTGCTTCCATGGCCGCGGCTCTGGTTCGCCTGCCAAGCTCTAGACCTAGAGGGAACCTCAACGTGACAAGTTGCCTCCAGCGTAGGCCCCTAGTAGCCGTGCAGAAAGGGAGGCAGGCAGCTGTCTCCATGAGTTCTCAGTCACTTAGAGGCTTTATTTTAAAGGAAGTAGTACACTTTGGAGGACTCCTAGGCCCCTCGGGTATGCATGACTTTCCCTCCAAGTTCACCGAGTACCTCCAGACCCCTGTGGGGCGGCTGAGCAACTTCGAGGCCCATTGGTTGACCACACCCACCACCCCCGGAGGCCCTCTGTGCGTGCCGCGCGATGGGCTACACACTGGACGTCCCGCGAGGAGCGCTACATTTCCAGAGCCCTCGAACAGCCTCAGGACAGCATTTCGGGTGAGTCCGACTTTGTCATGGCCCTTGTGTGAGCTGCCGTGGGAAAACACTGTGCTTTGAATACTTCGAGGACCTCGTACCTGAAGTCACTCTGCCCGAGGAGAAAGTCAGCATCTTACCATGCCGTGTCGCTAACGGCACGCCCAGCACGAACACAGGCCTGGAAGTAAGGCCCCGAGTGGCGGTGCAGAAGCGGAGGCGTGCAGCAGTTTCCATGAGGCGGAGGCCTCGGCTCTGGGCACCTTCAACGGCAGCAGGGTTTTCTGGACACCTAGGAGGCTGGCGCGGGCCCCCTGTTCCCGGCAGGAACACTGAGTACCGCCAGGCCCACCTGGGTCTGCTAAGCAACATCCAGGCCCGTAGCCCTTTAGAGCCCCTCTGTGTATGCCGATCGTAGGGAAACGCGATGCACTCCCCTTGGGAGCAGCGTAAGGTACTCAGCACTCGCACACGTTCACGGACACCGTTCTGGCACGTCCCACATGGCGTCGAAGTCTTACGCATTACCCTAGGCTGAGCTGAACTCAGAGAAACCCTCTGCTTCGCAGTCCACCTAGGACCTCCTGCCTGAAGTCACCGAGCCTCCCAGAGAGAGTCGGCTTGCGTTCTTACTGCCATGTACGTCCCCTTCCTCCTGTGGCACTGCAGGCTTTGAATAGCCACAGGCCCAGAGGAGCAGCTACGGCGTTCCTTGGTTGAAGCAGTTCGCTTGACGCAGAACACCCTACTTCGAGAAGTTGATTCAGGGAAGGAAACTCAGGGTGACCTGTGTCTCTTTGGGCTTGTGAGAAACCACGGGGATGTCTGCTGAGTGCGCCCACGGAAACGGGGGCCTGCTGCAAGTAGCCTTGCTTTCCCATTTGGAAGGCTGCGTTCATGCTGCCTTGAAGCTACCTGACATTCCGTGCTCTCGACAGGCCTGTTAGCCCTGTCAGAGTGCTTCGGGGAACGTTATGAGTCTGCTCTGTGTAAACCAGGTGCTTCCATGGCCGCGGCTCTGGTCCGCCTGCCAAGCTCTAGAGCTAGAGGGAACCTCAACGTGACAAGTTGCCTCCAGCGTAGGCCCCTAGTAGCCGTGCAGAAAGGGAGGCAGGCAGCTGTCTCCATGAGTTCCCAGTCGCTTAGAGGCTTTATTTTAAAGGAAGTAGTACACTTTGGAGGACTCCTAGGCCCCTCGGGTATGCATCACTTTCCCTCCAAGTTCACCGAGTACCTCCAGACCCCTGTGGGGCAGCTGAGCACTTCGAGGCCCACTGGTTGAACCCCCCACCCGCGGAGGCCCTCTGTGCGTGCCGCGCGATGGGCTACATACTGGACGTCTCGCGAGGAGCGCTACATTTCCAGAGCCCTCGAACAGCCTCAGGACAGCATTTCGGGTGAGTCCGACTTTGCCATGGCCCTTGTGTGAGCTGCCGTGGGAAAGCACTGTGCTTTGAATACTTCGAGGACCTCGTACCTGAAGTCACTCTGCCCGAGGAGAAAGTCAGCATCTTACCATGCCGTGTCGCTAACGGCACGCCCAGCACGAACACAGGCCTGGAAGTAAGGCCCCGAGTGGCAGTGCAGAAGCGGAGGCGTGCAGCAGTTTCCATGAGGCGGTGGCCTCGGCTCTGGGCACCTTCAACGGCAGCAGGGTTTTCTGGACACCTAGGAGGCTGGCGCGGGCCCCCTGTTCCCGGCAGGAACACTGAGTACCACCAGGCCCACCTGGGTCTGCTAAGCAACATCCAGGCCCGTAGCCCTTTAGAACCCCTTTGTGTATGCCGATCGTAGGGAAACGCGCTGCACTCCCCTTGGGAGCAGCGTAAGGTACTCAGCACTCGCACACGTTCACGGACACCGTTCTGGCACCTCCCACATGGCGTCGAAGTCTTACGCATTACCCTAGGCTGAGCTGAACTCAGAGAAACCCTCGGCTTCGCAGTCCACCTAGGACCTCCTGCCTGAAGTCACCGTGCCTCCCAGAGAGAGTCGGCTTGCGTTCTTACTGCCATGTACGTCCCCTTCCTCCTGTGGCACTGCAGGCTTTGAATAGCCACAGGCCCAGAGGAGCAGCTACGGCGTTCCTTGGTTGAAGCAGTTCGCTTGATGCAGAACACCCTACTTCGAGAAGTTGATTCAGGGAAGGAAACTCAGGGTGACCTGTGTCTCTTTGGGCTTGTGAGAAACCACGGGGATGTCTACTGAGTGCGCCCACGGAAACGGGGGCCTGCTGCAAGTAGCCTTGCTTTCCGGTTTGGAAGGCTGCGTTCATGCTGCCTTGAAGCTACCTGACATTCCCTGCTCTCGACAGGCCTGTTAGCCCTGTCAGAGTGCTTCGGGGAACGTTATGAGTCGCTCTGTCTAAACCAGGTGCTTCCATGGCCGCGGCTCTGGTCCGCCTGCCAAGCTCTAGAGCTAGAGGGAACCTCAACGTGACAAGTTGCCTCCAGCGTAGGCCCCTAGTAGCCGTGCAGAAAGGGAGGCAGGCAGCTGTCTCCATGAGTTCTCAGTCGCTTAGAGGCTTTATTTTAAAGGAAGTAGTACACTTTGGAGGACTCCTAGGCCCCTCGGGTATGCATGACTTTCCCTCCAAGTTCACCGAGTACCTCCAGACCCCTGTGGGGCGGCTGAGCAACTTCGAGGCCCATTGGTTGACCACACCCACCACCCCCGGAGGCCCTCTGTGCGTGCCGCGCGATGGGCTACACACTGGACGTCCCGCGAGGAGCGCTACATTTCCAGAGCCCTCGAACAGCCTCAGGACAGCATTTCGGGTGAGTCCGACTTTGTCATGGCCCTTGTGTGAGCTGCCGTGGGAAAACACTGTGCTTTGAATACTTCGAGGACCTCGTACCTGAAGTCACTCTGCCCGAGGAGAAAGTCAGCATCTTACCATGCCGTGTCGCTAACGGCACGCCCAGCACGAACACAGGCCTGGAAGTAAGGCCCCGAGTGGCGGTGCAGAAGCGGAGGCGTGCATCAGTTTCCATGAGGCGGAGGCCTCGGCTCTGGGCACCTTCAACGGCAGCAGGGTTTTCTGGACACCTAGGAGGCTGGCGCGGGCCCCCTGTTCCCGGCAGGAACACTGAGTAACGCCAGGCCCACCTGGGTCTGCTAAGCAACATCCAGGCCCGTAGCCCTTTAGAGCCCCTCTGTGTATGCCGATCGTAGGGAAACGCGCTGCACTCCCCTTGGGAGCAGCGTAAGGTACTCAGCACTCGCACACGTTCACGGACACCGTTCTGGCACGTCCCACATGGCGTCGAAGTCTTACGCATTACCCTAGGCTGAGCTGAACTCAGAGAAACCCTCGGCTTCGCAGTCCACCTAGGACCTCCTGCCTGAAGTCACCGTGCCTCCCAGAGAGAGTCGGCTTGCGTTCTTACTGCCATGTACGTCCCCTTCCTCCCGTGGCACTGCAGGCTTTGAATAGCCACAGGCCCAGAGGAGCAGCTACGGCGTTCCTTGGTTGAAGCAGTTCGCTTGACGCAGAACACCCTACTTCGAGAAGTTGATTCAGGGAAGGAAACTCAGGGTGACCTGTGTCTCTTTGGGCTTGTGAGAAACCACGGGGATGTCTGCTGAGTGCGCCCACGGAAACGGGGTCCTGCTGCAAGTAGCCTTGCTTTCCCGTTTGGAAGGCTGCGTTCATGCTGCCTTGAAGCTACCTGACATTCCCTGCTCTCGACAGGCCTGTTAGCCCTGTCAGAGTGCTTCGGGGAACGTTATGAGTCTGCTCTGTCTAAACCAGGTGCTTCCATGGCCGCGGCTCTGGTCCGCCTGCCAAGCTCTAGAGCTAGAGGGAACCTCAACGTGACAAGTTGCCTCCAGCGTAGGCCCCTAGTAGCCGTGCAGAAAGGGAGGCAGGCAGCTGTCTCCATGAGTTCTCAGTCGCTTAGAGGCTTTATTTTAAAGGAAGTAGTACACTTTGGAGGACTCCTAGGCCCCTCGGGTATGCATCACTTTCCCTCCAAGTTCACCGAGTACCTCCAGACCCCTGTGGGGCAGCTGAGCACTTCGAGGCCCATTGGTTGAACCCCCCACCCGCGGAGGCCCTCTGTGCGTGCCGCGCGATGGGCTACACACTGGACGTCCCGCGAGGAGCGCTACATTTCCAGAGCCCTCGAACAGCCTCAGGACAGCATTTCGGGTGAGTCCGACTTTGTCATGGCCCTTGTGTGAGCTGCCGTGGGAAAGCACTGTGCTTTGAATACTTCGAGGACCTCGTACCTGAAGTCACTCTGCCCGAGGAGAAAGTCAGCATCTTACCATGCCGTGTCGCTAACGGCACGCCCAGCACGAACACAGGCCTGGAAGTAAGGCCCCGAGTGGCGGTGCAGAAGCGGAGGCGTGCAGCAGTTTCCATGAGGCGGTGGCCTCGGCTCTGGGCACCTTCAACGGCAGCAGGGTTTTCTGGACACCTAGGAGGCTGGCGCGGGCCCCCTGTTCCCGGCAGGAACACTGAGTACCGCCAGGCCCACCTGGGTCTGCTAAGCAACATCCAGGCCCGTAGCCCTTTAGAGCCCCTCTGTGTATGCCGATCGTAGGGAAACGCGCTGCACTCCCCTTGGGAGCAGCGTAAGGTACTCAGCACTCGCACACGTTCACGGACACCGTTCTGGCACGTCCCACATGGCGTCGAAGTCTTACGCATTACCCTAGGCTGAGCTGAACTCAGAGAAACCCTCTGCTTCGCAGTCCACCTAGGACCTCCTGCCTGAAGTCACCGTGCCTCCCAGAGAGAGTCGGCTTGCGTTCTTACTGCCATGTACGTCCCCTTCCTCCTGTGGCACTGCAGGCTTTGAATAGCCACAGGCCCAGAGGAGCAGCTACGGCGTTCCTTGGTTGAGGCAGTTCGCTTGATGCAGAACAACCTACTTCGAGAAGTTGATTCAGGGAAGGAAACTCAGGGTGACCTGTGTCTCTTTGGGCTTGTGAGAAACCACGGGGATGTCTGCTGAGTGCGCCCATGGAAACGGGGGCCTGCTGCAAGTAGCCTTGCTTTCCCGTTTGGAAGGCTGCGTTCATGCTGCCTTGAAGCTACCTGACATTCCCTGCTCTCGACAGGCCTGTTAGCCCTGTCAGAGTGCTTCGGGGAACGTTATGAGTCTGCTCTGTCTAAACCAGGTGCTTCCATGGCCGCGGCTCTGGTCCGCCTGCCAAGCTCTAGAGCTAGAGGGAACCTCAACGTGACAAGTTGCCTCCAGCGTAGGCCCCTAGTAGCCGTGCAGAAAGGGAGGCAGGCAGCTGTCTCCATGAGTTCTCAGTCGCTTAGAGGCTTTATTTTAAAGGAAGTAGTACACTTTGGAGGACTCCTAGGCCCCTCGGGTATGCATCACTTTCCCTCCAAGTTCACCGAGTACCTCCAGACCCCTGTGGGGCAGCTGAGCACTTCGAGGCCCATTGGTTGAACCCCCCACCCGCGGAGGCCCTCTGTGCGTGCCGCGCGATGGGCTACACACTGGACGTCCCGCGAGGAGCGCTACATTTCCAGAGCCCTCGAACAGCCTCAGGACAGCATTTCGGGTGAGTCCCACTTTGTCATGGCCCTTGTGTGAGCTGCCGTGGGAAAGCACTGTGCTTTGAATACTTCGAGGACCTCGTACCTGAAGTCACTCTGCCCGAGGAGAAAGTCAGCATTTTACCATGCCGTGTCGCTAACGGCACGCCCAGCACGAACACAGGCCTGGAAGTAAGGCCCCGAGTGGCGGTGCAGAAGCGGAGGCGTGCAGCAGTTTCCATGAGGCGGTGGCCTCGGCTCTGGGCACCTTCAACGGCAGCAGGGTTTTCTGGACACCTAGGAGGCTGGCGCGGGCCCCCTGTTCCCGGCAGGAACACTGAGTACCGCCAGGCCCACCTGGGTCTGCTAAGCAACATCCAGGCCCGTAGCCCTTTAGAGCCCCTCTGTGTATGCCGATCGTAGGGAAACGCGCTGCACTCCCCTTGGGAGCAGCGTAAGGTACTCAGCACTCGCACACGTTCACGGACACCGTTCTGGCACGTCCCACATGGCGTCGAAGTCTTACGCATTACCCTAGGCTGAGCTGAACTCAGAGAAACCCTCTGCTTCGCAGTCCACCTAGGACCTCCTGCCTGAAGTCACCGAGCCTCCCAGAGAGAGTCGGCTTGCGTTCTTACTGCCATGTACGTCCCCTTCCTCCTGTGGCACTGCAGGCTTTGAATAGCCACAGGCCCAGAGGAGCAGCTACGGCGTTCCTTGGTTGAGGCAGTTCGCTTGATGCAGAACACCCTACTTCGAGAAGTTGATTCAGGGAAGGAAACTCAGGGTGACCTGTGTCTCTTTGGGCTTGTGAGAAACCACGGGGATGTCTGCTGAGTGCGCCCACGGAAACGGGGGCCTGCTGCAAGTAGCCTTGCTTTCCCGTTTGGAAGGCTGCGTTCATGCTGCCTTGAAGCTACCTGACATTCCCTGCTCTCGACAGGCCTGTTAGCCCTGTCAGAGTGCTTCGGGGAACGTTATGAGTCTGCTCTGTCTAAACCAGGTGCTTCCATGGCCGCGGCTCTGGTCCGCCTGCCAAGCTCTAGAGCTAGAGGGAACCTCAACGTGACAAGTTGCCTCCAGCGTAGGCCCCTAGTAGCCGTGCAGAAAGGGAGGCAGGCAGCTGTCTCCATGAGTTCTCAGTAGCTTAGAGGCTTTATTTTAAAGGAAGTAGTACACTTTGGAGGACTCCTAGGCCCCTCGGGTATGCATCACTTTCCCTCCAAGTTCACCGAGTACCTCCAGACCCCTGTGGGGCGGCTGAGCACTTCGAGGCCCATTGGTTGAACCCCCCCACCCGCGGAGGCCCTCTGTGCGTGCCGCGCGATGGGCTACACACTGGACCTCCAGCGAGGAACGCTACATTTCCAGAGCCCTCGAACAGCCTCAGGACAGCATTTCGGGTGAGTCCGACTTTGTCATGGCCCTTGTGTGAGCTGCCGTGGGAAAGCACTGTGCTTTGAATACTTCGAGGACCTCGTACCTGAAGTCACTCTGCCCGAGGAGAAAGTCAGCATCTTACCATGCCGTGTCGCTAACGGCACGCCCAGCACGAACACAGGCCTGGAAGTAAGGCCCCGAGTGGCGGTGCAGAAGCGGAGGCGTGCAGCAGTTTCCATGAGGCGGAGGCCTCGGCTCTGGGCACCTTCAACGGCAGCAGGGTTTTCTGGACACCTAGGAGGCTGGCGCGGGCCCCCTGTTCCCGGCAGAAACACTGAGTACCGCCAGGCCCACCTGGGTCTGCTAAGCAACATCCAGGCCCGTAGCCCTTTACAGCTCCTCTGTGTATGCGCAGCGTAGGGAAACGCGCTGCACTCTCCTTGAGAGCAGCTTAAGGTACTCAGCACTCGCACACGTTCACGGACACCGTTCTGGCACGTCCCACATGGCGTCGAAGTCTTACGCATTACCCTAGGCTGAGCTGAACTCAGAGAAACCCTCGGCTTCGCAGTCCACCTAGGACCTCATGCCTGAAGTCACCGTGCCTCCCAGAGAGAGTCGGCTTGCGTTCTTACTGCCATGTACGTCCCCTTCCTCCTGTGGCACTGTAGGCTTTGAATAGCCACAGGCCCAGAGGAGCAGCTACGGCGTTCCTTGGTTGAGGCAGTTCGTTTGATGCAGAACACCCTACTTCGAGAAGTTGATTCAGGGAAGGAAACTCAGGGTGACCTGTGTCTCTTTGGGCTTGTGAGAAACCACGGGGATGTCTGCTGAGTGCGCCCACGGAAACGGGGGCCTGCTGCAAGTAGCCTTGCTTTCCCGTTTGGAAGGCTGCGTTCATGCTGCCTTGAAGCTACCTGACATTCCCTGCTCTCGACAGGCCTGTTAGCCCTGTCAGAGTGCTTCGGGGAACGTTATGAGTCTGCTCTGTCTAAACCAGGTGCTTCCATGGCCGCGGCTCTGGTCCGCCTGCCAAGCTCTAGAGCTAGAGGGAACCTCAACGTGACAAGTTGCCTCCAGCGTAGGCCCCTAGTAGCCGTGCAGAAAGGGAGGCAGGCAGCTGTCTCCATGAGTTCTCAGTAGCTTAGAGGCTTTATTTTAAAGGAAGTAGTACACTTTGGGGGACTCCTAGGCCTCTCGGGTATGCACCACTTTCCCTCCAAGTTCACCGAGTACCTCCAGACCCCTGTGGGGCGGCTGAGCAACTTCGAGGCCCATTGGTTGACCATACCCACCACCCGCGGAGGCCCTCTGTGCGTGCCGCGCGATGGGCTACACAGTGGACGTCCCGCGAGGAGCGCTACATTTCCAGAGCCCTCGAACAGCCTCAGGACAGCATTTCGGGTGAGTCCGACTTTGTCATGGCCCTTGTGTGAGCTGCCGTGGGAAAGCACTGTGCTTTGAATACTTCGAGGACCTCGTACCTGAAGTCACTCTGCCCGAGGAGAAAGTCAGCATCTTACCATGCCGTGTCGCTAACGGCACGCCCAGCACGAACACAGGCCTGGAAGTAAGGCTCCGAGTGGCGGTGCAGAAGCGGAGGCGTGCATCAGTTTCCATGAGGCGGAGGCCTCGGCTCTGGGCACCTTCAACGGCAGCAGGGTTTTCTGGACACCTAGGAGGCTGGCGCGGGCCCCCTGTTCCCGGCAGAAACACTGAGTACCGCCAGGCCCACTTGGGTCTGCTAAGCAACATCCAGGCCCGTAGCCCTTTAGAGCCCCTCTGTGTATGCCGATCGTAGGGAAACGCGCTGCACTCCCCTTGGGAGCAGCGTAAGGTACTCAGCACTCGCACACGTTCACGGACACCATTCTGGCACGTCCCACATGGCGTCGAAGTCTTACGCATTACCCTAGGCTGAGCTGAACTCAGAGAAACCCTCTGCTTCGCAGTCCACCTAGGACCTCCTTCCTGAAGTCACCGAGCCTCCCAGAGAGAGTCGGCTTGTGTTCTTACTGCCATGTACGTCCCCTTCCTCCTGTGGCACTGCAGGCTTTGAATAGCCACAGGCCCAGAGGAGCAGCTACGGCGTTCCTTGGTTGAGGCAGTTCGTTTGACGCAGAACACCCTACTTGGAGAAGTTGATTCAGGGAAGGAAACTCAGGGTGACCTGTGTCTCTTTGGGCTTGTGAGAAACCACGGGGATGTCTGCTGAGTGCGCCCACGGAAACGGGGGCCTGCTGCAAGTAGCCTTGCTTTCCGGTTTGGAAGGCTGCGTTCATGCTGCCTTGAAGCTACCTGACATTCCCTGCTCTCGACAGGCCTGTTAGCCCTGTCAGAGTGCTTCGGGGAACGTTATGAGTCGCTCTGTCTAAACCAGGTGCTTCCATGGCCGCGGCTCTGGTCCGCCTGCCAAGCTCTAGAGCTAGAGGGAACCTCAACGTGACAAGTTGCCTCCAGCGTAGGCCCCTAGTAGCCGTGCAGAAAGGGAGGCAGGCAGCTGTCTCCATGAGTTCTCAGTCGCTTAGAGGCTGTATTTTAAAGGAAGTAGTACACTTTGGAGGACTCCTAGGCCCCTCGGGTATGCATCACTTTCCCTCCAAGTTCACCGAGTACCTCCAGACCCCTGTGGGGCGGCTGAGCACTTCGAGGCCCATTGGTTGAACCCCCCCACCCGCGGAGGCCCTCTGTGTGTGCCGCGCGATGGGCTATACACTGGACGTCCCTCGAGGAGCGCTACATTTCCAGAGCCCTCGAACAGCCTCAGGACAGCATTTCGGGTGAGTCCGACTTTGTCATGGCCCTTGTGTGAGCTGCCGTGGGAAAGCACTGTGCTTTGAATACTTCGAGGACCTCGTACCTGAAGTCACTCTGCCCGAGATGAAAGTCAGCATCTTACCATGCCGTGTCGCTAACGGCACGCCCAGCACGAACACAGGCCTGGAAGTAAGGCCCCGAGTGGCGGTGCAGAAGCGGAGGCGTGCAGCAGTTTCCATGAGGCGGTGGCCTCGGCTCTGGGCACCTTCAACGGCAGCAGGGTTTTCTGGACACCTAGGAGGCTGGCGCGGGCCCCCTGTTCCCGGCAGGAACACTGAGTACCGCCAGGCCCACCTGGGTCTGCTAAGCAACATCCAGGCCTGTAGCCCTTTAGAGCCCCTCTGTGTATGCCGATCGTAGGGAAACGCGCTGCACTCCCCTTGGGAGCAGCGTAAGGTACTCAGCACTCGCACACGTTCACGGACATCGTTCTGGCACGTCCCACATGGCGTCGAAGTCTTACGCATTACCCTAGGCTGAGCTGAACTCAGAGAAACCCTCGGCTTCGCAGTCCACCTAGGACCTCCTGCCTGAAGTCACCGTGCCTCCCAGAGAGAGTCGGCTTGCGTTCTTACTGCCATGTACGTCCCCTTCCTCCTGTGGCACTGCAGGCTTTGAACAGCCACAGGCCCAGAGGAGCAGCTACGGCGTTCCTTGGTTGAGGCAGTTCGCTTGATGCAGAACACCCTACTTCGAGAAGTTGATTCAGGGAAGGAAATTCAGGGTGACCTGTGTCTCTTTGGGCTTGTGAGAAACCACGGGGATGTCTGCTGAGTGCGCCCACGGAAACGGGGGCCTGCTGCAAGTAGCCTTGCTTTCCGGTTTGGAAGGCTGCGTTCATGCTGCCTTGAAGCTACCTGACATTCCCTGCTCTCGACAGGCCTGTTAGCCCTGTCAGAGTGCTTCGGGGAACGTTATGAGTCGCTCTGTCTAAACCAGGTGCTTCCATGGCCGCGGCTCTGGTTCGCCTGCCAAGCTCTAGACCTAGAGGGAACCTCAACGTGACAAGTTGCCTCCAGCGTAGGCCCCTAGTAGCCGTGCAGAAAGGGAGGCAGGCAGCTGTCTCCATGAGTTCTCAGTCACTTAGAGGCTTTATTTTAAAGGAAGTAGTACACTTTGGAGGACTCCTAGGCCCCTCGGGTATGCATGACTTTCCCTCCAAGTTCACCGAGTACCTCCAGACCCCTGTGGGGCGGCTGAGCAACTTCGAGGCCCATTGGTTGACCACACCCACCACCCCCGGAGGCCCTCTGTGCGTGCCGCGCGATGGGCTACACACTGGACGTCCCGCGAGGAGCGCTACATTTCCAGAGCCCTCGAACAGCCTCAGGACAGCATTTCGGGTGAGTCCGACTTTGTCATGGCCCTTGTGTGAGCTGCCGTGGGAAAACACTGTGCTTTGAATACTTCGAGGACCTCGTACCTGAAGTCACTCTGCCCGAGGAGAAAGTCAGCATCTTACCATGCCGTGTCGCTAACGGCACGCCCAGCACGAACACAGGCCTGGAAGTAAGGCCCCGAGTGGCGGTGCAGAAGCGGAGGCGTGCATCAGTTTCCATGAGGCGGAGGCCTCGGCTCTGGGCACCTTCAACGGCAGCAGGGTTTTCTGGACACCTAGGAGGCTGGCGCGGGCCCCCTGTTCCCGGCAGGAACACTGAGTACCGCCAGGCCCACCTGGGTCTGCTAAGCAACATCCAGGCCCGTAGCCCTTTAGAGCCCCTCTGTGTATGCCGATCGTAGGGAAACGCGCTGCACTCCCCTTGGGAGCAGCGTAAGGTACTCAGCACTCGCACACGTTCACGGACACCGTTCTGGCACGTCCCACATGGCGTCGAAGTCTTACGCATTACCCTAGGCTGAGCTGAACTCAGAGAAACCCTCTGCTTCGCAGTCCACCTAGGACCTCCTGCCTGAAGTCACCGAGCCTCCCAGAGAGAGTCGGCTTGCGTTCTTACTGCCATGTACGTCCCCTTCCTCCTGTGGCACTGCAGGCTTTGAATAGCCACAGGCCCAGAGGAGCAGCTACGGCGTTCCTTGGTTGAAGCAGTTCGCTTGACGCAGAACACCCTACTTCGAGAAGTTGATTCAGGGAAGGAAACTCAGGGTGACCTGTGTCTCTTTGGGCTTGTGAGAAACCACGGGGATGTCTGCTGAGTGCGCCCACGGAAACGGGGGCCTGCTGCAAGTAGCCTTGCTTTCCCATTTGGAAGGCTGCGTTCATGCTGCCTTGAAGCTACCTGACATTCCGTGCTCTCGACAGGCCTGTTAGCCCTGTCAGAGTGCTTCGGGGAACGTTATGAGTCTGCTCTGTGTAAACCAGGTGCTTCCATGGCCGCGGCTCTGGTCCGCCTGCCAAGCTCTAGAGCTAGAGGGAACCTCAACGTGACAAGTTGCCTCCAGCGTAGGCCCCTAGTAGCCGTGCAGAAAGGGAGGCAGGCAGCTGTCTCCATGAGTTCCCAGTCGCTTAGAGGCTTTATTTTAAAGGAAGTAGTACACTTTGGAGGACTCCTAGGCCCCTCGGGTATGCATCACTTTCCCTCCAAGTTCACCGAGTACCTCCAGACCCCTGTGGGGCAGCTGAGCACTTCGAGGCCCACTGGTTGAACCCCCCACCCGCGGAGGCCCTCTGTGCGTGCCGCGCGATGGGCTACATACTGGACGTCTCGCGAGGAGCGCTACATTTCCAGAGCCCTCGAACAGCCTCAGGACAGCATTTCGGGTGAGTCCGACTTTGCCATGGCCCTTGTGTGAGCTGCCGTGGGAAAGCACTGTGCTTTGAATACTTCGAGGACCTCGTACCTGAAGTCACTCTGCCCGAGGAGAAAGTCAGCATCTTACCATGCCGTGTCGCTAACGGCACGCCCAGCACGAACACAGGCCTGGAAGTAAGGCCCCGAGTGGCAGTGCAGAAGCGGAGGCGTGCAGCAGTTTCCATGAGGCGGTGGCCTCGGCTCTGGGCACCTTCAACGGCAGCAGGGTTTTCTGGACACCTAGGAGGCTGGCGCGGGCCCCCTGTTCCCGGCAGGAACACTGAGTACCACCAGGCCCACCTGGGTCTGCTAAGCAACATCCAGGCCCGTAGCCCTTTAGAACCCCTTTGTGTATGCCGATCGTAGGGAAACGCGCTGCACTCCCCTTGGGAGCAGCGTAAGGTACTCAGCACTCGCACACGTTCACGGACACCGTTCTGGCACCTCCCACATGGCGTCGAAGTCTTACGCATTACCCTAGGCTGAGCTGAACTCAGAGAAACCCTCGGCTTCGCAGTCCACCTAGGACCTCCTGCCTGAAGTCACCGTGCCTCCCAGAGAGAGTCGGCTTGCGTTCTTACTGCCATGTACGTCCCCTTCCTCCTGTGGCACTGCAGGCTTTGAATAGCCACAGGCCCAGAGGAGCAGCTACGGCGTTCCTTGGTTGAAGCAGTTCGCTTGATGCAGAACACCCTACTTCGAGAAGTTGATTCAGGGAAGGAAACTCAGGGTGACCTGTGTCTCTTTGGGCTTGTGAGAAACCACGGGGATGTCTACTGAGTGCGCCCACGGAAACGGGGGCCTGCTGCAAGTAGCCTTGCTTTCCGGTTTGGAAGGCTGCGTTCATGCTGCCTTGAAGCTACCTGACATTCCCTGCTCTCGACAGGCCTGTTAGCCCTGTCAGAGTGCTTCGGGGAACGTTATGAGTCGCTCTGTCTAAACCAGGTGCTTCCATGGCCGCGGCTCTGGTCCGCCTGCCAAGCTCTAGAGCTAGAGGGAACCTCAACGTGACAAGTTGCCTCCAGCGTAGGCCCCTAGTAGCCGTGCAGAAAGGGAGGCAGGCAGCTGTCTCCATGAGTTCTCAGTCGCTTAGAGGCTTTATTTTAAAGGAAGTAGTACACTTTGGAGGACTCCTAGGCCCCTCGGGTATGCATGACTTTCCCTCCAAGTTCACCGAGTACCTCCAGACCCCTGTGGGGCGGCTGAGCAACTTCGAGGCCCATTGGTTGACCACACCCACCACCCCCGGAGGCCCTCTGTGCGTGCCGCGCGATGGGCTACACACTGGACGTCCCGCGAGGAGCGCTACATTTCCAGAGCCCTCGAACAGCCTCAGGACAGCATTTCGGGTGAGTCCGACTTTGTCATGGCCCTTGTGTGAGCTGCCGTGGGAAAACACTGTGCTTTGAATACTTCGAGGACCTCGTACCTGAAGTCACTCTGCCCGAGGAGAAAGTCAGCATCTTACCATGCCGTGTCGCTAACGGCACGCCCAGCACGAACACAGGCCTGGAAGTAAGGCCCCGAGTGGCGGTGCAGAAGCGGAGGCGTGCATCAGTTTCCATGAGGCGGAGGCCTCGGCTCTGGGCACCTTCAACGGCAGCAGGGTTTTCTGGACACCTAGGAGGCTGGCGCGGGCCCCCTGTTCCCGGCAGGAACACTGAGTACCGCCAGGCCCACCTGGGTCTGCTAAGCAACATCCAGGCCCGTAGCCCTTTAGAGCCCCTCTGTGTATGCCGATCGTAGGGAAACGCGCTGCACTCCCCTTGGGAGCAGCGTAAGGTACTCAGCACTCGCACACGTTCACGGACACCGTTCTGGCACGTCCCACATGGCGTCGAAGTCTTACGCATTACCCTAGGCTGAGCTGAACTCAGAGAAACCCTCGGCTTCGCAGTCCACCTAGGACCTCCTGCCTGAAGTCACCGTGCCTCCCAGAGAGAGTCGGCTTGCGTTCTTACTGCCATGTACGTCCCCTTCCTCCCGTGGCACTGCAGGCTTTGAATAGCCACAGGCCCAGAGGAGCAGCTACGGCGTTCCTTGGTTGAAGCAGTTCGCTTGACGCAGAACACCCTACTTCGAGAAGTTGATTCAGGGAAGGAAACTCAGGGTGACCTGTGTCTCTTTGGGCTTGTGAGAAACCACGGGGATGTCTGCTGAGTGCGCCCACGGAAACGGGGTCCTGCTGCAAGTAGCCTTGCTTTCCCGTTTGGAAGGCTGCGTTCATGCTGCCTTGAAGCTACCTGACATTCCCTGCTCTCGACAGGCCTGTTAGCCCTGTCAGAGTGCTTCGGGGAACGTTATGAGTCTGCTCTGTCTAAACCAGGTGCTTCCATGGCCGCGGCTCTGGTCCGCCTGCCAAGCTCTAGAGCTAGAGGGAACCTCAACGTGACAAGTTGCCTCCAGCGTAGGCCCCTAGTAGCCGTGCAGAAAGGGAGGCAGGCAGCTGTCTCCATGAGTTCTCAGTCGCTTAGAGGCTTTATTTTAAAGGAAGTAGTACACTTTGGAGGACTCCTAGGCCCCTCGGGTATGCATCACTTTCCCTCCAAGTTCACCGAGTACCTCCAGACCCCTGTGGGGCAGCTGAGCACTTCGAGGCCCATTGGTTGAACCCCCCACCCGCGGAGGCCCTCTGTGCGTGCCGCGCGATGGGCTACACACTGGACGTCCCGCGAGGAGCGCTACATTTCCAGAGCCCTCGAACAGCCTCAGGACAGCATTTCGGGTGAGTCCGACTTTGTCATGGCCCTTGTGTGAGCTGCCGTGGGAAAGCACTGTGCTTTGAATACTTCGAGGACCTCGTACCTGAAGTCACTCTGCCCGAGGAGAAAGTCAGCATCTTACCATGCCGTGTCGCTAACGGCACGCCCAGCACGAACACAGGCCTGGAAGTAAGGCCCCGAGTGGCGGTGCAGAAGCGGAGGCGTGCAGCAGTTTCCATGAGGCGGTGGCCTCGGCTCTGGGCACCTTCAACGGCAGCAGGGTTTTCTGGACACCTAGGAGGCTGGCGCGGGCCCCCTGTTCCCGGCAGGAACACTGAGTACCGCCAGGCCCACCTGGGTCTGCTAAGCAACATCCAGGCCCGTAGCCCTTTAGAGCCCCTCTGTGTATGCCGATCGTAGGGAAACGCGCTGCACTCCCCTTGGGAGCAGCGTAAGGTACTCAGCACTCGCACACGTTCACGGACACCGTTCTGGCACGTCCCACATGGCGTCGAAGTCTTACGCATTACCCTAGGCTGAGCTGAACTCAGAGAAACCCTCTGCTTCGCAGTCCACCTAGGACCTCCTGCCTGAAGTCACCGTGCCTCCCAGAGAGAGTCGGCTTGCGTTCTTACTGCCATGTACGTCCCCTTCCTCCTGTGGCACTGCAGGCTTTGAATAGCCACAGGCCCAGAGGAGCAGCTACGGCGTTCCTTGGTTGAGGCAGTTCGCTTGATGCAGAACAACCTACTTCGAGAAGTTGATTCAGGGAAGGAAACTCAGGGTGACCTGTGTCTCTTTGGGCTTGTGAGAAACCACGGGGATGTCTGCTGAGTGCGCCCATGGAAACGGGGGCCTGCTGCAAGTAGCCTTGCTTTCCCGTTTGGAAGGCTGCGTTCATGCTGCCTTGAAGCTACCTGACATTCCCTGCTCTCGACAGGCCTGTTAGCCCTGTCAGAGTGCTTCGGGGAACGTTATGAGTCTGCTCTGTCTAAACCAGGTGCTTCCATGGCCGCGGCTCTGGTCCGCCTGCCAAGCTCTAGAGCTAGAGGGAACCTCAACGTGACAAGTTGCCTCCAGCGTAGGCCCCTAGTAGCCGTGCAGAAAGGGAGGCAGGCAGCTGTCTCCATGAGTTCTCAGTCGCTTAGAGGCTTTATTTTAAAGGAAGTAGTACACTTTGGAGGACTCCTAGGCCCCTCGGGTATGCATCACTTTCCCTCCAAGTTCACCGAGTACCTCCAGACCCCTGTGGGGCAGCTGAGCACTTCGAGGCCCATTGGTTGAACCCCCCACCCGCGGAGGCCCTCTGTGCGTGCCGCGCGATGGGCTACACACTGGACGTCCCGCGAGGAGCGCTACATTTCCAGAGCCCTCGAACAGCCTCAGGACAGCATTTCGGGTGAGTCCCACTTTGTCATGGCCCTTGTGTGAGCTGCCGTGGGAAAGCACTGTGCTTTGAATACTTCGAGGACCTCGTACCTGAAGTCACTCTGCCCGAGGAGAAAGTCAGCATTTTACCATGCCGTGTCGCTAACGGCACGCCCAGCACGAACACAGGCCTGGAAGTAAGGCCCCGAGTGGCGGTGCAGAAGCGGAGGCGTGCAGCAGTTTCCATGAGGCGGTGGCCTCGGCTCTGGGCACCTTCAACGGCAGCAGGGTTTTCTGGACACCTAGGAGGCTGGCGCGGGCCCCCTGTTCCCGGCAGGAACACTGAGTACCGCCAGGCCCACCTGGGTCTGCTAAGCAACATCCAGGCCCGTAGCCCTTTAGAGCCCCTCTGTGTATGCCGATCGTAGGGAAACGCGCTGCACTCCCCTTGGGAGCAGCGTAAGGTACTCAGCACTCGCACACGTTCACGGACACCGTTCTGGCACGTCCCACATGGCGTCGAAGTCTTACGCATTACCCTAGGCTGAGCTGAACTCAGAGAAACCCTCTGCTTCGCAGTCCACCTAGGACCTCCTGCCTGAAGTCACCGAGCCTCCCAGAGAGAGTCGGCTTGCGTTCTTACTGCCATGTACGTCCCCTTCCTCCTGTGGCACTGCAGGCTTTGAATAGCCACAGGCCCAGAGGAGCAGCTACGGCGTTCCTTGGTTGAGGCAGTTCGCTTGATGCAGAACACCCTACTTCGAGAAGTTGATTCAGGGAAGGAAACTCAGGGTGACCTGTGTCTCTTTGGGCTTGTGAGAAACCACGGGGATGTCTGCTGAGTGCGCCCACGGAAACGGGGGCCTGCTGCAAGTAGCCTTGCTTTCCCGTTTGGAAGGCTGCGTTCATGCTGCCTTGAAGCTACCTGACATTCCCTGCTCTCGACAGGCCTGTTAGCCCTGTCAGAGTGCTTCGGGGAACGTTATGAGTCTGCTCTGTCTAAACCAGGTGCTTCCATGGCCGCGGCTCTGGTCCGCCTGCCAAGCTCTAGAGCTAGAGGGAACCTCAACGTGACAAGTTGCCTCCAGCGTAGGCCCCTAGTAGCCGTGCAGAAAGGGAGGCAGGCAGCTGTCTCCATGAGTTCTCAGTAGCTTAGAGGCTTTATTTTAAAGGAAGTAGTACACTTTGGAGGACTCCTAGGCCCCTCGGGTATGCATCACTTTCCCTCCAAGTTCACCGAGTACCTCCAGACCCCTGTGGGGCGGCTGAGCACTTCGAGGCCCATTGGTTGAATCCCCCCACCCACGGAGGCCCTCTGTGCGTGCCGCGCGATGGGCTACACACTGGACGTCCCGCGAGGAGCGCTACATTTCCAGAGCCCTCGAACAGCCTCAGGACAGCATTTCGGGTGAGTCCGACTTTGTCATGGCCCTTGTGTGAGCTGCCGTGGGAAAGCACTGTGCTTTGAATACTTCGAGGACCTCGTACCTGAAGTCACTCTGCCCGAGGAGAAAGTCAGCATCTTACAATGCCGTGTCGCTAACGGCACGCCCAGCACGAACACAGGCCTGGAAGTAAGGCCCCGAGTGGCGGTGCAGAAGCGGAGGCGTGCATCAGTTTCCATGAGGCGGTGGCCTCGGCTCTGGGCACCTTCAACGGCAGCAGGGTTTTCTGGACACCTAGGAGGCTG
This sequence comes from Pseudorca crassidens, assembly GCF_039906515.1. Lineage (NCBI taxonomy): Eukaryota > Metazoa > Chordata > Mammalia > Artiodactyla > Delphinidae > Pseudorca > Pseudorca crassidens. The sequence continues at coordinate 29,961,306 of NC_090306.1, read as the reverse complement.
GCGCGGGCCCCCTGTTCCCGGCAGGAACACTGAGTACCGCCAGGCCCACCTGGGTCTGCTAAGCAACATCCAGGCCCGTAGCCCTTTAGAGCCCCTCTGTGTATGCCGATCGTAGGGAAACGCGCTGCACTCCCCTTGGGAGCAGCGTAAGGTACTCAGCACTCGCACACGTTCACGGACACCGTTCTGGCACGTCCCACATGGCGTCGAAGTCTTACGCATTACCCTAGGCTGAGCTGAACTCAGAGAAACCCTCTGCTTCGCAGTCCACCTAGGACCTCCTGCCTGAAGTCACCGTGCCTCCCAGAGAGAGTCGGCTTGCGTTCTTACTGCCATGTACGTCCCCTTCCTCCTGTGGCACTGCAGGCTTTGAATAGCCACAGGCCCAGAGGAGCAGCTACGGCGTTCCTTGGTTGAGGCAGTTCGCTTGATGCAGAACAACCTACTTCGAGAAGTTGATTCAGGGAAGGAAACTCAGGGTGACCTGTGTCTCTTTGGGCTTGTGAGAAACCACGGGGATGTCTGCTGAGTGCGCCCATGGAAACGGGGGCCTGCTGCAAGTAGCCTTGCTTTCCCGTTTGGAAGGCTGCGTTCATGCTGCCTTGAAGCTACCTGACATTCCCTGCTCTCGACAGGCCTGTTAGCCCTGTCAGAGTGCTTCGGGGAACGTTATGAGTCTGCTCTGTCTAAACCAGGTGCTTCCATGGCCGCGGCTCTGGTCCGCCTGCCAAGCTCTAGAGCTAGAGGGAACCTCAACGTGACAAGTTGCCTCCAGCGTAGGCCCCTAGTAGCCGTGCAGAAAGGGAGGCAGGCAGCTGTCTCCATGAGTTCTCAGTCGCTTAGAGGCTTTATTTTAAAGGAAGTAGTACACTTTGGAGGACTCCTAGGCCCCTCGGGTATGCATCACTTTCCCTCCAAGTTCACCGAGTACCTCCAGACCCCTGTGGGGCAGCTGAGCACTTCGAGGCCCATTGGTTGAACCCCCCACCCGCGGAGGCCCTCTGTGCGTGCCGCGCGATGGGCTACACACTGGACGTCCCGCGAGGAGCGCTACATTTCCAGAGCCCTCGAACAGCCTCAGGACAGCATTTCGGGTGAGTCCCACTTTGTCATGGCCCTTGTGTGAGCTGCCGTGGGAAAGCACTGTGCTTTGAATACTTCGAGGACCTCGTACCTGAAGTCACTCTGCCCGAGGAGAAAGTCAGCATCTTACCATGCCGTGTCGCTAACGGCAGGCCCAGCACGAACACAGGCCTGGAAGTAAGGCCCCGAGTGGCGGTGCAGAAGCGGAGGCGTGCAGCAGTTTCCATGAGGCGGTGGCCTCGGCTCTGGGCACCTTCAACGGCAGCAGGGTTTTCTGGACACCTAGGAGGCTGGCGCGGGCCCCCTGTTCCCGGCAGGAACACTGAGTACCGCCAGGCCCACCTGGGTCTGCTAAGCAACATCCAGGCCCGTAGCCCTTTAGAGCCCCTCTGTGTATGCCGATCGTAGGGAAACGCGCTGCACTCCCCTTGGGAGCAGCGTAAGGTACTCAGCACTCGCACACGTTCACGGACACCGTTCTGGCACGTCCCACATGGCGTCGAAGTCTTACGCATTACCCTAGGCTGAGCTGAACTCAGAGAAACCCTCTGCTTCGCAGTCCACCTAGGACCTCCTGCCTGAAGTCACCGAGCCTCCCAGAGAGAGTCGGCTTGCGTTCTTACTGCCATGTACGTCCCCTTCCTCCTGTGGCACTGCAGGCTTTGAATAGCCACAGGCCCAGAGGAGCAGCTACGGCGTTCCTTGGTTGAGGCAGTTCGCTTGATGCAGAACACCCTACTTCGAGAAGTTGATTCAGGGAAGGAAACTCAGGGTGACCTGTGTCTCTTTGGGCTTTTGAGAAACCACGGGGATGTCTGCTGAGTGCGCCCACGGAAACGGGGGCCTGCTGCAAGTAGCCTTGCTTTCCCGTTTGGAAGGCTGCGTTCATGCTGCCTTGAAGCTACCTGACATTCCCTGCTCTCGACAGGCCTGTTAGCCCTGTCAGAGTGCTTCGGGGAACGTTATGAGTCTGCTCTGTCTAAACCAGGTGCTTCCATGGCCGCGGCTCTGGTCCGCCTGCCAAGCTCTAGAGCTAGAGGGAACCTCAACGTGAAAAGTTGCCTCCAGCGTAGGCCCCTAGTAGCCGTGCAGAAAGGGAGGCAGGCAGCTGTCTCCATGAGTTCTCAGTAGCTTAGAGGCTTTATTTTAAAGGAAGTAGTACACTTTGGAGGACTCCTAGGCCCCTCGGGTATGCATCACTTTCCCTCCAAGTTCACCGAGTACCTCCAGACCCCTGTGGGGCGGCTGAGCACTTCGAGGCCCATTGGTTGAACCCCCCCACCCGCGGAGGCCCTCTGTGCGTGCCGCGCGATGGGCTACACACTGGACGTCCCGCGAGGAGCGCTACATTTCCAGAGCCCTCGAACAGCCTCAGGACAGCATTTCGGGTGAGTCCGACTTTGTCATGGCCCTTGTGTGAGCTGCCGTGGGAAAGCACAGTGCTTTGATTCCTTCGAGGACCTCGTACCTGAAGTCACTCTGCCCGAGGAGAAAGTCAGCATCTTACCATGCCGTGTCGCTAACGGCAGGCCCAGCACGAACACAGGCCTGGAAGTAAGGCCCCGAGTGGCGGTGCAGAAGCGGAGGCGTGCATCAGTTTCCATGAGGCGGTGGCCTCGGCTCTGGGCACCTTCAACGGCAGCAGGGTTTTCTGGACACCTAGGAGGCTGGCGCGGGCCCCCTGTTCCCGGCAGGAACACTGAGTACCGCCAGGCCCACCTGGGTCTGCTAAGCAACATCCAGGCCCGTAGCCCTTTAGAGCTCCTCTGTGTATGCGCAGCGTAGGGAAACGCGCTGCACTCTCCTTGGGAGCAGCTTAAGGTACTCAGCACTCGCACACGTTCACGGACACCGTTCTGGCACGTCCCACATGGCGTCGAAGTCTTACGCATTACCCTAGGCTGAGCTGAACTCAGAGAAACCCTCTGCTTCGCAGTCCACCTAGGACCTCCTGCCTGAAGTCACCGTGCCTCCCAGAGAGAGTCGGCTTGCGTTCTTACTGCCATGTACGTCCCCTTCCTCCTGTGGCACTGCAGGCTTTGAATAGCCACAGGCCCAGAGGAGCAGCTACGGCGTTCCTTGGTTGAGGCAGTTCGCTTGACGCAGAACACCCTACTTCGAGAAGTTGATTCAGGGAAGGAAACTCAGGGTGACCTGTGTCTCTTTGGGCTTGTGAGAAACCACGGGGATGTCTGCTGAGTGCGCCCACGGAAACGGGGGCCTGCTGCAAGTAGCCTTGCTTTCCCGTTTGGAAGGCTGCGTTCATGCTGCCTTGAAGCTACCTGACATTCCCTGCTCTCGACAGGCCTGTTAGCCCTGTCAGAGTGCTTCGGGGAACGTTATGAGTCTGCTCTGTCTAAACCAGGTGCTTCCATGGCCGCGGCTCTGGTCCGCCTGCCAAGCTCTAGAGCTAGAGGGAACCTCAACGTGACAAGTTGCCTCCAGCGTAGGCCCCTAGTAGCCGTGCAGAAAGGGAGGCAGGCAGCTGTCTCCATGAGTTCTCAGTCGCTTAGAGGCTTTATTTTAAAGGAAGTAGTACACTTTGGAGGACTCCTAGGCCCCTCGGGTATGCATCACTTTCCCTCCAAGTTCACCGAGTACCTCCAGACCCCTGTGGGGTGGCTGAGCACTTCGAGGCCCATTGGTTGAACCCCCCCACCCGCGGAGGCCCTCTGTGCGTGCCGCGCGATGGGCTACACACTGGACGTCCCGCGAGGAGCGCTACATTTCCAGAGCCCTCGAACAGCCTCAGGACAGCATTTCGGGTGAGCCCGACTTTGTCATGGCCCTTGTGAGAGCTGCCGTGGTAAAGCACTGTGCTTTGAATACTTCGAGGACCTCGTACCTGAAGTCACTCTGCCCGAGGAGAAAGTCAGCATCTTACAATGCCGTGTCACTCACGGCAGGCCCAGCACGAACACAGGCCTGGAAGTAAGGCCCCGAGTGGCGGTGCAGAAGCGGAGGCGTGCATCAGTTTCCATGAGGCGGTGGCCTCGGCTCTGGGCACCTTCAACGGCAGCAGGGTTTTCTGGACACCTAGGAGGCTGGCGCGGGCCCCCTGTTCCCGGCAGGAACACTGAGTACCGCCAGGCCCACCTGGGTCTGCTAAGCAACATCCAGGCCCGTAGCCCTTTAGAGCCCCTCTGTGTATGCCGATCGTAGGGAAACGCGCTGCACTCCCCTTGGGAGCAGCGTAAGGTACTCAGCACTCGCACACGTTCACGGACACCGTTCTGGCACGTCCCACATGGCGTCGAAGTCTTACGCATTACCCTAGGCTGAGCTGAACTCAGAGAAACCCTCTGCTTCGCAGTCCACCTAGGACCTCCTGCCTGAAGTCACCGAGCCTCCCAGAGAGAGTCGGCTTTCCTTCTTACTGCCATGTACGTCCCCTTCCTCCTGTGGCACTGCAGGCTTTGAATAGCCACAGGCCCAGAGGAGCAGCTACGGCGTTCCTTGGTTGAAGCAGTTCGCTTGACGCAGAACACCCTACTTCGAGAAGTTGATTCAGGGAAGGAAACTCAGGGTGACCTGTGTCTCTTTGGGCTTGTGAGAAACCACGGGGATGTCTGCTGAGTGCGCCCACGGAAACGGGGGCCTGCTGCAAGTAGCCTTGCTTTCCCATTTGGAAGGCTGCGTTCATGCTGCCTTGAAGCTACCTGACATTCCCTGCTCTCGACAGGCCTGTTAGCCCTGTCAGAGTGCTTCGGGGAACGTTATGAGTCTGCTCTGTCTAAACCAGGTGCTTCCATGGCCGCGGCTCTGGTCCGCCTGCCAAGCTCTAGAGCTAGAGGGAACCTCAACGTGACAAGTTGCCTCCAGCGTAGGCCCCTAGTAGCCGTGCAGAAAGGGAGGCAGGCAGCTGTCTCCATGAGTTCTCAGTCGCTTAGAGGCTTTATTTTAAAGGAAGTAGTACACTTTGGAGGACTCCTAGGCCCCTCGGTTATGCATCACTTTCCCTCCAAGTTCACCGAGTACCTCCAGACCCCTGTTGGGCGGCTGAGCACTTCGAGGCCCATTGGTTGAACCCCCCACCCGCGGAGGCCCTCTGTGCGTGCCGCGCGATGGGCTACACACTGGACGTCCCGCGAGGAGCGCTACATTTCCAGAGCCCTCGAACAGCCTCAGGACAGCATTTCGGGTGAGTCCGACTTTGTCATGGCCCTTGTGTGAGCTGCCGTGGGAAAACACTGTGCTTTGAATACTTCGAGGACCTCGTACCTGAAGTCACTCTGCCCGAGGAGAAAGTCAGCATCTTACCACGCCGTGTCGCTAACGGCACGCCCAGCACGAACACAGGCCTGGAAGTAAGGCCCCGAGTGGCGGTGCAGAAGTGGAGGCGTGCAACAGTTTCCATGAGGCGGTGGCCTCGGCTCTGGGCACCTTCAACGGCAGCAGGGTTTCCTGGACACCTAGGAGGCTGGCGCGGGCCCCCTGTTCCCGGCAGGAACACTGAGTACCGCCAGGCCCACCTGGGTCTGCTAAGCATCATCCAGGCCCGTAGCCCTTTAGAGCCCCTCTGTGTATGCCGATCGTAGGGAAACGCGCTGCACTCCCCTTGGGAGCAGCGTAAGGTACTCAGCACTCGCACACGTTCACGGACACCGTTCTGGCACGTCCCACATGGCGTCGAAGTCTTACGCATTACCCTAGGCTGAGCTGAACTCAGAGAAACCCTCGGCTTCGCAGTCCACCTAGGACCTCCTGCCTGAAGTCACCGTGCCTCCCAGAGAGAGTCGGCTTGCGTTCTTACTGCCATGTACGTCCCCTTCCTCCTGTGGCACTGCAGGCTTTGAATAGCCACAGGCCCAGAGGAGCAGCTCCGGCGTTCCTTGGTTGAAGCAGTTCGCTTGATGCAGAACACCCTACTTCGAGAAGTTGATTCAGGGAAGGAAACTCAGGGTGACCTGTGTCTCTTTGGGCTTGTGAGAAACCACGGGGATGTCTGCTGAGTGCGCCCACGGAAACGGGGGCCTGCTGCAAGTAGCCTTGCTTTCCCGTTTGGAAGGCTGCGTTCATGCTGCCTTGAAGCTACCTGACATTCCCTGCTCTCGACAGGCCTGTTAGCCCTGTCAGAGTGCTTCGGGGAACGTTATGAGTCTGCTCTGTCTAAACCAGGTGCTTCCATGGCCGCGGCTCTGGTCCGCCTGCCAAGCTCTAGAGCTAGAGGGAACCTCAACGTGACAAGTTGCCTCCAGCGTAGGCCCCTAGTAGCCGTGCAGAAAGGGAGGGAGGCAGCTGTCTCCATGAGTTCTCAGTCGCTTAGAGGCTTTATTTTAAAGGAAGTAGTACACTTTGGAGGACTCCTAGGCCCCTCGGGTTTGCATCACTTTCCCTCCAAGTTCACCGAGTACCTCCAGACCCCTGTGGGGCGGCTGAGCACTTCGAGGCCCATTGGTTGAACCCCCCCACCCGCGGAGGCCCTCTGTGCGTGCCGCGCGATGGGCTACACACTGGACGTCCCGCGAGGAGCGCTACATTTCCAGAGCCCTCGAACAGCCTCAGGACAGCATTTCGGGTGAGTCCGACTTTGTCATGGCCCTTGTGTGAGCTGCCGTGGGAAAGCACTGCGCTTTGAATACTTCGAGGACCTCGTACCTGAAGTCACTCTGCCCGAGGAGAAAGTCAGCATCTTACCATGCCGTGTCGCTAACGGCACGCCCAGCACGAACACAGGCCTGGAAGTAAGGCCCCGAGTGGCGGTGCAGAAGCGGAGGCGTGCAGCAGTTTCCATGAGGCGGAGGCCTCGGCTCTGGGCACCTTCAACGGCAGCAGGGTTTTCTGGACACCTAGGAGGCTGGCGCGGGCCCCCTGTTCCCGGCAGGAACACTGAGTACCGCCAGGCCCACCTGGGTCTGCTAAGCAACATCCAGGCCCGTAGCCCTTTAGAGCCCCTCTGTGTATGCCGATCGTAGGGAAACGCGCTGCACTCCCCTTGGGAGCAGCGTAAGGTACTCAGCACTCGCACACGTTCACGGACACCGTTCTGGCACGTCCCAGATGGCGTCGAAGTCTTACGCATTACCCTAGGCTGAGCTGAACTCAGAGAAACCCTCGGCTTCGCAGTCCACCTAGGACCTCCTGCCTGAAGTCACCGTGCCTCCCAGAGAGAGTCGGCTTGCGTTCTTACTGCCATGTACGTCCCCTTCCTCCTGTGGCACTGCAGGCTTTGAATAGCCACAGGCCCAGAGGAGCAGCTACGGCGTTCCTTGGTTGAGGCAGTTCGCTTGATGCAGAACACCCTACTTCGAGAAGTTGATTCAGGGAAGGAAACTCAGGGTGACCTGTGTCTCTTTGGGCTTGTGAGAAACCACGGGGATGTCTGCTGAGTGCGCCCACGGAAACGGGGGCCTGCTGCAAGTAGCCTTGCTTTCCCGTTTGGAAGGCTGCGTTCATGCTGCCTTGAAGCTACCTGACATTCCCTGCTCTCGACAGGCCTGTTAGCCCTGTCAGAGTGCTTCGGGGAACGTTATGAGTCTGCTCTGTCTTAACCAGGTGCTTCCATGGCCGCGGCTCTGGTCCGCCTGCCAAGCTCTAGAGCTAGAGGGAACCTCAACGTGACAAGTTGCCTCCAGCGTAGGCCCCTAGTAGCCGTGCAGAAAGGGAGGCAGGCAGCTGTCTCCATGAGTTCTCAGTCGCTTAGAGGCTTTATTTTAAAGGAAGTAGTACACTTTGGAGGACTCCTAGGCCCCTCGGGTATGCATCACTTTCCCTCCAAGTTCACCGAGTACCTCCAAACACCTGTGGGGCGGCTGAGCAACTTCGAGACCCATTGGTTGACCACACCCACCACCCCCGGAGGCCCTCTGTGCGTGCCGCGCGATGGGCTACACACTGGACGTCCCGCGAGGAGCGCTACATTTCCAGAGCCCTCGAACAGCCTCAGGACAGCATTTCGGGTGAGTCCGACTTTGTCATGGCCCTTGTGTGACCTGCCGTGGGAAAACACTGTGCTTTGAATACTTCGAGGACCTCGTACCTGAAGTCACTCTGCCCGAGGAGAAAGTCAGCATCTTACCACGTCGTGTCCCTAACGGCACGCCCAGCACGAACACAGGCCTGGAAGTAAGGCCCCGAGTGGCGGTGCAGAAGCGGAGGCGTGCAGCAGTTTCCATGAGGCGGTGGCCTCGGCTCTGGGCACCTTCAACGGCAGCAGGGTATCCTGGACACCTAGGAGGCTGGCGCGGGCCCCCTGTTCCCGGCAGGAACACTGAGTACCGCCAGGCCCACCTGAGTCTGCTAAGCATCATCCAGGCCCGTAGCCCTTTAGAGCCCCTCTGTGTATGCCGATCGTAGGGAAACGCGCTGCACTCCCCTTGGGAGCAGCGTAAGGTACTCAGCACTCGCACACGTTCACGGACACCGTTCTGGCACGTCCCACATGGCGTCGAAGTCTTACGCATTACCCTAGGCTGAGCTGAACTCAGAGAAACCCTCTGCTTCGCAGTCCACCTAGGACCTCCTGCCTGAAGTCACCGTGCCTCCCAGAGAGAGTCGGCTTGCGTTCTTACTGCCATGTACGTCCCCTTCCTCCTGTGGCACTGCAGGCTTTGAATAGCCACAGGCCCAGAGGAGCAGCTACGGCGTTCCTTGGTTGAGGCAGTTCGCTTGATGCAGAACACCCTACTTCGAGAAGTTGATTCAGGGAAGGAAACTCAGGGTGACCTGTGTCTCTTTGGGCTTGTTAGAAACCACGGGGATGTCTGCTGAGTGCGCCCACGGAAACGGGGGCCTGCTGCATATAGCCTTGCTTTCCCGTTTGGAAGGCTGCGTTCATGCTGCCTTGAAGCTACCTGACATTCCCTGCTCTCGACAGGCCTGTTAGCCCTGTCAGAGTGCTTCGGGGAACGTTATGAGTCTGCTCTGTCTAAACCAGGTGCTTCCATGGCCGCGGCTCTGGTCCGCCTGCCAAGCTCTAGAGCTAGAGGGAACCTCAACGTGACAAGTTGCCTCCAGCGTAGGCCCCTAGTAGCCGTGCAGAAAGGGAGGCAGGCAGCTGTCTCCATGAGTTCTCAGTCGCTTAGAGGCTTTATTTTAAAGGAAGTAGTACACTTTGGAGGACTCCTAGGCCCCTCGGGTTTGCATCACTTTCCCTCCAAGTTCACCGAGTACCTCCAGACCCCTGTGGGGCGGCTGAGCACTTCGAGGCCCATTGGTTGAACCCCCCCACCCGCGGAGGCCCTCTGTGCGTGCCGCGCGATGGGCTACACACTGGACGTCCCGCGAGGAGCGCTACATTTCCAGAGCCCTCGAACAGCCTCAGGACAGCATTTCGGGTGAGTCCGACTTTGTCATGGCCCTTGTGTGAGCTGCCGTGGGAAAGCACTGCGCTTTGAATACTTCGAGGACCTCGTACCTGAAGTCACTCTGCCCGAGGAGAAAGTCAGCATCTTACCATGCCGTGTCGCTAACGGCAGGCCCAGCACGAACACAGGCCTGGAAGTAAGGCCCCGAGTGGCGGTGCAGAAGCGGAGGCGTGCAGCAGTTTCCATGAGGCGGAGGCCTCGGCTCTGGGCACCTTCAACGGCAGCAGGGTTTTCTGGACACCTAGGAGGCTGGCGCGGGCCCCCTGTTCCCGGCAGGAACACTGAGTACCGCCAGGCCCACCTGGGTCTGCTAAGCAACATCCAGGCCCGTAGCCCTTTAGAGCCCCTCTGTGTATGCCGATCGTAGGGAAACGCGCTGCACTCCCCTTGGGAGCAGCGTAAGGTACTCAGCACTCGCACACGTTCACGGACACCGTTCTGGCACGTCCCACATGGCGTCGAAGTCTTACGCATTACCCTAGGCTGAGCTGAACTCAGAGAAACCCTCGGCTTCGCAGTCCACCTAGGACCTCCTGCCTGAAGTCACCGTGCCTCCCAGAGAGAGTCGGCTTGCGTTCTTACTGCCATGTACGTCCCCTTCCTCCTGTGGCACTGCAGGCTTTGAATAGCCACAGGCCCAGAGGAGCAGCTACGGCGTTCCTTGGTTGAGGCAGTTTGCTTGATGCAGAACACCCTACTTCGAGAAGTTGATTCAGGGAAGGAAACTCAGGGTGACGTGTGTCTCTTTGGGCTTGTGAGAAACCACGGGGATGTCTGCTGAGTGTGCCCACGGAAACGGGGTCCTGCTGCAAGTAGCCTTGCTTTCCCGTTTGGAAGGCTGCGTTCATGCTGCCTTGAAGCTACCTGACATTCCCTGCTCTCGACAGGCCTGTTAGCCCTGTCAGAGTGCTTCGGGGAACGTTATGAGTCTGCTCTGTCTAAACCAGGTGCTTCCATGGCCGCGGCTCTGGTCCGCCTGCCAAGCTCTAGAGCTAGAGGGAACCTCAACGTGACAAGTTGCCTCCAGCGTAGGCCCCTAGTAGCCGTGCAGAAAGGGAGGCAGGCAGCTGTCTCCATGAGTTCTCAGTCGCTTAGAGGCTTTATTTTAAAGGAAGTAGTACACTTTGGAGGACTCCTAGGCCCCTCGGGTATGCATCACTTTCCCTCCAAGTTCACCGAGTACCTCCAGACCCCTGTGGGGCGGCTGAGCACTTCGAGGCCCATTGGTTGAACCCCCCCACCCGCGGAGGCCCTCTGTGCGTGCCGCGCGATGGGCTACACACTGGACGTCCCGCGAGGAGCGCTACATTTCCAGAGCCCTCGAACAGCCTCAGGACAGCATTTCGGGTGAGTCCGACTTTGTCATGGCCCTTGTGTGAGCTGCCGTGGGAAAGCACTGTGCTTTGAATACTTCGAGGACCTCGTACCTGAAGTCACTCTGCCCGAGGAGAAAGTCAGCATCTTACCACGCCGTGTCGCTAACGGCAGGCCCAGCACGAACACAGGCCTGGAAGTAAGGCCCCGAGTGGCGGTGCAGAAGCGGAGGCGTGCAGCAGTTTCCATGAGGCGGAGGCCTCGGCTCTGGGCACCTTCAACGGCAGCAGGGTTTTCTGGACACCTAGGAGGCTGGCGCGGGCCCCCTGTTCCCGGCAGGAACACTGAGTACCGCCAGGCCCACCTGGGTCTGCTAAGCAACATCCAGGCCCGTAGCCCTTTAGAGCCCCTCTGTGTATGCCGATCGTAGGGAAACGCGCTGCACTCCCCTTGGGAGCAGCGTAAGGTACTCAGCACTCGCACACGTTCACGGACACCGTTCTGGCACATCCCACATGGCGTCGAAATCTTACGCATTACCCTAGGCTGAGCTGAACTCAGAGAAACCCTCGGCTTCGCAGTCCACCTAGGACCTCCTGCCTGAAGTCACCGTGCCTCCCAGAGAGAGTCGGCTTGCGTTCTTACTGCCATGTACGTCCACTTCCTCCTGTGGCACTGCAGGCTTTGAATAGCCACAGGCCCAGAGGAGCAGCTACGGCGTTCCTTGGTTGAGGCGGTTCGCTTGATGCAGAACACCCTACTTCGAGAAGTTGATTCAGGGAAGGAAACTCAGGGTGACCTGTGTCTCTTTGGGCTTGTTAGAAACCACGGGGATGTCTGCTGAGTGCGCCCACGGAAACGGGGGCCTGCTGCAAGTAGCCTTGCTTTCCCGTTTGGAAGGCTGCGTTCATGCTGCCTTGAAGCTACCTGACATTCCCTGCTCTCGACAGGCCTGTTAGCCCTGTCAGAGTGCTTCGGGGAACGTTATGAGTCTGCTCTGTCTAAACCAGGTGCTTCCATGGCCGCGGCTCTGGTCCGCCTGCCAAGCTCTAGAGCTAGAGGGAACCTCAACGTGACAAGTTGCCTCCAGCGTAGGCCCCTAGTAGCCGTGCAGAAAGGGAGGCAGGCAGCTGTCTCCATGAGTTCTCAGTCGCTTAGAGGCTTTATTTTAAAGGAAGTAGTACACTTTGGAGGACTCCTAGGCCCCTCGGGTATGCATCACTTTCCCTCCAAGTTCACCGAGTACCTCCAGACCCCTGTGGGGCGGCTGAGCACTTCGAGGCCCATTGGTTGAACCCCCCCACCCGCGGAGGCCCTCTGTGCGTGCCGCGCGATGGGCTACACACTGGACGTCCCGCGAGGAGCGCTACATTTCCAGAGCCCTCGAACAGCCTCAGGACAGCATTTCGGGTGAGTCCGACTTTGTCATGGCCCTTGTGTGAGCTGCCGTGGGAAAGCACTGTGCTTTGAATACTTCGAGGACCTCGTACCTGAAGTCACTCTGCCCGAGGAGAAAGTCAGCATCTTACCACGCCGTGTCGCTAACGGCAGGCCCAGCACGAACACAGGCCTGGAAGTAAGGCCCCGAGTGGCGGTGCAGAAGCGGAGGCGTGCAGCAGTTTCCATGAGGCGGAGGCCTCGGCTCTGGGCACCTTCAACGGCAGCAGGGTTTTCTGGACACCTAGTAGGCTGGCGCGGGCCCCCTGTTCCCGGCAGGAACACTGAGTACCGCCAGGCCCACCTGGGTCTGCTAAGCAACATCCAGGCCCGTAGCCCTTTAGAGCCCCTCTGTGTATGCCGATCGTAGGGAAACGCGCTGCACTCCCCTTGGGAGCAGCGTAAGGTACTCAGCACTCGCACACGTTCACGGACACCGTTCTGGCACATCCCACATGGCGTCGAAATCTTACGCATTACCCTAGGCTGAGCTGAACTCAGAGAAACCCTCGGCTTCGCAGTCCACCTAGGACCTCCTGCCTGAAGTCACCGTGCCTCCCAGAGAGAGTCGGCTTGCGTTCTTACTGCCATGTACGTCCACTTCCTCCTGTGGCACTGCAGGCTTTGAATAGCCACAGGCCCAGAGGAGCAGCTACGGCGTTCCTTGGTTGAGGCGGTTCGCTTGATGCAGAACACCCTACTTCGAGAAGTTGATTCAGGGAAGGAAACTCAGGGTGACCTGTGTCTCTTTGGGCTTGTTAGAAACCACGGTGATGTCTGCTGAGTGCGCCCACGGAAACGGGGGCCTGCTGCAAGTAGCCTTGCTTTCCCGTTTGGAAGGCTGCGTTCATGCTGCCTTGAAGCTACCTGACATTCCCTGCTCTCGACAGGCCTGTTAGCCCTGTCAGAGTGCTTCGGGGAACGTTATGAGTCTGCTCTGTCTAAACCAGGTGCTTCCATGGCCGCGGCTCTGGTCCGCCTGCCAAGCTCTAGAGCTAGAGGGAACCTCAACGTGACAAGTTGCCTCCAGCGTAGGCCCCTAGTAGCCGTGCAGAAAGGGAGGCAGGCAGCTGTCTCCATGAGTTCTCAGTCGCTTAGAGGCTTTATTTTAAAGGAAGTAGTACACTTTGGAGGACTCCTAGGCCCCTCGGGTATGCATCACTTTCCCTCCAAGTTCACCGAGTACCTCCAGACCCCTGTGGGGCGGCTGAGCACTTCGAGGCCCATTGGTTGAACCCCCCCACCCGCGGAGGCCCTCTGTGCGTGCCGCGCGATGGGCTACACACTGGACGTCCCGCGAGGAGCGCTACATTTCCAGAGCCCTCGAACAGCCTCAGGACAGCATTTCGGGTGAGTCCGACTTTGTCATGGCCCTTGTGTGAGCTGCCGTGGGAAAACACTGTGCTTTGAATACTTCGAGGACCTCGTACCTGAAGTCACTCTGCCCGAGGAGAAAGTCAGCATCTTACCACGCCGTGTCGCTAACGGCACGCCCAGCACGAACACAGGCCTGGAAGGAAGGCCCCGAGTGGCGGTGCAGAAGCGGAGGCGTGCAGCAGTTTCCATGAGGCGGTGGCCTCGGCTCTGGGCACCTTCAACGGCAGCAGGGTTTCCTGGACACCTAGGAGGCTGGCGCGGGCCCCCTGTTCCCGGCAGGAACACTGAGTACCGCCAGGCCCACCTGGGTCTGCTAAGCAACATCCAGGCCCGTAGCCCTTTAGAGCCCCTCTGTGTATGCCGATCGTAGGGAAACGCGCTGCACTCCCCTTGGGAACAGCGTAAGGTACTCAGCACTCGCACACGTTCACGGACACCGTTCTGGCACGTCCCACATGGCGTCGAAGTCTTACGCATTACCCTAGGCTGAGCTGAACTCAGAGAAACCCTCGGCTTCGCAGTCCACCTAGGACCTCCTGCCTGAAGTCACCGTGCCTCCCAGAGAGAGTCGGCTTGCGTTCTTACTGCCATGTACGTCCCCTTCCTCCTGTGGCACTGCAGGCTTTGAATAGCCACAGGCCCAGAGGAGCAGCTACGGCGTTCCTTGGTTGAGGCGGTTCGCTTGATGCAGAACACCCTAATTCGAGAAGTTGATTCAGGGAAGGAGACTCAGGGTGACCTGTGTCTCTTTGGGCTTGTGAGAAACCACGGGGATGTCTGCTGAGTGCGCCCACGGAAACGGGGGCCTGCTGCAATTAGCCTTGCTTTCCCGTTTGGAAGGCTGCGTTCATGCTGCCTTGAAGCTACCTGACATTCCCTGCTCTCGACAGGCCTGTTAGCCCTGTCAGAGTGCTTCGGGGAACGTTATGAGTCTGCTCTGTCTAAACCAGGTACTTCCATGGCCGCGGCTCTGGTCCGCCTGCCAAGCTCTAGAGCTAGAGGGAACCTCAACGTGACAAGTTGCCTCCAGCGTAGGCCCCTAGTAGCCGTGCAGAAAGGGAGGCAGGCAGCTGTCTCCATGAGTTCTCAGTCGCTTAGAGGCTTTATTTTAAAGGAAGTAGTACACTTTGGAGGACTCCTAGGCCCCTCGGGTATGCATCACTTTCCCTCCAAGTTCACCGAGTACCTCCAGACCCCTGTGGGGCGGCTGAGCACTTCGAGGCCCATTGGTTGAACCCCCCCACCCGCGGAGGCCCTCTGTGCGTGCCGCGCGATGGGCTACACACTGGACGTCCCGCGAGGAGCGCTACATTTCCAGAGCCCTCGAACAGCCTCAGGACAGCATTTCGGGTGAGTCCGACTTTGTCATGGCCCTTGTGTGAGCTGCCGTGGGAAAGCACTGTGCTTTGAATACTTCGAGGACCTCGTACCTGAAGTCACTCTGCCCGAGGAGAAAGTCAGCATCTTACCACGCCGTGTCGCTAACGGCAGGCCCAGCACGAACACAGGCCTGGAAGTAAGGCCCCGAGTGGCGGTGCAGAAGCGGAGGCGTGCAGCAGTTTCCATGAGGCGGAGGCCTCGGCTCTGGGCACCTTCAACGGCAGCAGGGTTTCCTGGACACCTAGGAGGCTGGCGCGGGCCCCCTGTTCCCGGCAGGAACACTGAGTACCGCCAGGCCCACCTGGGTCTGCTAAGCAACATCCAGGCCCGTAGCCCTTTAGAGCCCCTCTGTGTATGCCGATCGTAGGGAAACGCGCTGCACTCCCCTTGGGAGCAGCGTAAGGTACTCAGCACTCGCACACGTTCACGGACACCGTTCTGGCACGTCCCACATGGCGTCGAAGTCTTACGCATTACCCTAGGCTGAGCTGAACTCAGAGAAACCCTCGGCTTCGCAGTCCACCTAGGACCTCCTGCCTGAAGTCACCGTGCCTCCCAGAGAGAGTCGGCTTGCGTTCTTACTGCCATGTACGTCCCCTTCCTCCTGTGGCACTGCAGGCTTTGAATAGCCACAGGCCCAGAGGAGCAGCTACAGCGTTCCTTGGTTGAGGCGGTTCGCTTGATGCAGAACACCCTACTTCGAGAAGTTGATTCAGGGAAGGAGACTCAGGGTGACCTGTGTCTCTTTGGGCTTGTTAGAAACCACGGGGATGTCTGCTGAGTGCGCCCACGGAAACGGGGGCCTGCTGCAAGTAGCCTTGCTTTCCCGTTTGGAAGGCTGCGTTCATGCTGCCTTGAAGCTACCTGACATTCCCTGCTCTCGACAGGCCTGTTAGCCCTGTCAGAGTGCTTCGGGGAACGTTATGAGTCTGCTCTGTCTAAACCAGGTGCTTCCATGGCCGCGGCTCTGGTCCGCCTGCCAAGCTCTAGAGCTAGAGGGAACCTCAACGTGACAAGTTGCCTCCAGCGTAGGCCCCTAGTAGCCGTGCAGAAAGGGAGGCAGGCAGCTGTCTCCATGAGTTCTCAGTCGCTTAGAGGCTTTATTTTAAAGGAAGTAGTACACTTTGGAGGACTCCTAGGCCCCTCGGGTATGCATCACTTTCCCTCCAAGTTCACCGAGTACCTCCAGACCCCTGTGGGGCGGCTGAGCACTTCGAGGCCCATTGGTTGAACCCCCCCACCCGCGGAGGCCCTCTGTGCGTGCCGCGCGATGGGCTACACACTGGACGTCCCGCGAGGAGCGCTACATTTCCAGAGCCCTCGAACAGCCTCAGGACAGCATTTCGGGTGAGTCCGACTTTGTCATGGCCCTTGTGTGAGCTGCCGTGGGAAAGCACTGTGCTTTGAATACTTCGAGGACCTCGTACCTGAAGTCACTCTGCCCGAGGAGAAAGTCAGCATCTTACCACGCCGTGTCGCTAACGGCAGGCCCAGCACGAACACAGGCCTGGAAGTAAGGCCCCGAGTGGCGGTGCAGAAGCGGAGGCGTGCAGCAGTTTCCATGAGGCGGAGGCCTCGGCTCTGGGCACCTTCAACGGCAGCAGGGTTTTCTGGACACCTAGGAGGCTGGCGCGGGCCCCCTGTTCCCGGCAGGAACACTGAGTACCGCCAGGCCCACCTGGGTCTGCTAAGCAACATCCAGGCCCGTAGCCCTTTAGAGCCCCTCTGTGTATGCCGATCGTAGTGAAACGCGCTGCACTCCCCTTGGGAGCAGCGTAAGGTACTCAGCACTCGCACACGTTCACGGACACCGTTCTGGCACGTCCCACATGGCGTCGAAGTCTTACGCATTACCCTAGGCTGAGCTGAACTCAGAGAAACCCTCGGCTTCGCAGTCCACCTAGGACCTCCTGCCTGAAGTCACCGTGCCTCCCAGAGAGAGTCGGCTTGCGTTCTTACTGCCATGTACGTCCCCTTCCTCCTGTGGCACTGCAGGCTTTGAATAGCCACAGGCCCAGAGGAGCAGCTACGGCGTTCCTTGGTTGAGGCGGTTCGCTTGATGCAGAACACCCTACTTCGAGAAGTTGATTCAGGGAAGGAAACTCAGGGTGACCTGTGTCTCTTTGGGCTTGTTAGAAACCACGGGGATGTCTGCTGAGTGCGCCCACGGAAACGGGGGCCTGCTGCAAGTAGCCTTGCTTTCCCGTTTGGAAGGCTGCGTTCATGCTGCCTTGAAGCTACCTGACATTCCCTGCTCTCGACAGGCCTGTTAGCCCTGTCAGAGTGCTTCGGGGAACGTTATGAGTCTGCTCTGTCTAAACCAGGTGCTTCCATGGCCGCGGCTCTGGTCCGCCTGCCAAGCTCTAGAGCTAGAGGGAACCTCAACGTGACAAGTTGCCTCCAGCGTAGGCCCCTAGTAGCCGTGCAGAAAGGGAGGCAGGCAGCTGTCTCCATGAGTTCTCAGTCGCTTAGAGGCTTTATTTTAAAGGAAGTAGTACACTTTGTAGGACTCCTAGGCCCCTCGGGTATGCATCACTTTCCCTCCAAGTTCACCGAGTACCTCCAGACCCCTGTGGGGCGGCTGAGCACTTCGAGGCCCATTGGTTGAACCCCCCCACCCGCGGAGGCCCTCTGTGCATGCCGCGCGATGGGCTACACACTGGACGTCCCGCGAGGAGCGGTACATTTCCAGAGCCCTCGAACAGCCTCAGGACAGCATTTCGGGTGAGTCCGACTTTGTCATGGCCCTTGTGTGAGCTGCCGTGGGAAAGCACTGTGCTTTGAATACTTCGAGGACCTCGTACCTGAAGTCACTCTGCCCGAGGAGAAAGTCAGCATCTTACCACGCCGTGTCGCTAACGGCACGCCCAGCACGAACACAGGCCTGGAAGTAAGGCCCCGAGTGGTGGTGCAGAAGCGGAGGCGTGCAGCAGTTTCCATGAGGCGGTGGCCTCGGCTCTGGGCACCTTCAACGGCAGCAGGGTTTCCTGGACACCTAGGAGGCTGGCGCGGGCCCCCTGTTCCCGGCAGGAACACTGAGTACCGCCAGGCCCACCTGGGTCTGCTAAGCAACATCCAGGCCCGTAGCCCTTTAGAGCCCCTCTGTGTATGCCGATCGTAGGGAAACGCGCTGCACTCCCCTTGGGAGCAGCGTAAGGTACTCAGCACTCGCACACGTTCACGGACACCGTTCTGGCACGTCCCACATGGCGTCGAAGTCTTACGCATTACCCTAGGCTGAGCTGAACTCAGAGAAACCCTCGGCTTCGCAGTCCACCTAGGACCTCCTGCCTGAAGTCACCGTGCCTCCCAGAGAGAGTCGGCTTGCGTTCTTACTGCCATGTACGTCCCCTTCCTCCTGTGGCACTGCAGGCTTTGAATAGCCACAGGCCCAGAGGAGCAGCTCCGGCGTTCCTTGGTTGAAGCAGTTCGCTTGATGCAGAACACCCTACTTCGAGAAGTTGATTCAGGGAAGGAAACTCAGGGTGACCTGTGTCTCATTGGGTTTGTGAGAAACCACGGGGATGTCTGCTGAGTGCGCCCGCGGAAACGGGGGCCTGCTGCAAGTAGCCTTGCTTTCCCGTTTGGAAGGCTGCGTTCATGCTGCCTTGAAGCTACCTGACATTCCCTGCTCTCGACAGGCCTGTTAGCCCTGTCAGAGTGCTTCGGGGAACGTTATGAGTCTGCTCTGTCTAAACCAGGTGCTTCCATGGCCGCGGCTCTGGTCCGCCTGCCAAGCTCTAGAGCTAGAGGGAACCTCAACGTGACAAGTTGCCTCCAGCGTAGGCCCCTAGTAGCCGTGCAGAAAGGGAGGCAGGCAGCTGTCTCCATGAGTTCTCAGTCGCTTAGAGGCTTTATTTTAAAGGAAGTAGTACACTTTGGAGGACTCCTAGGCCCCTCGGGTATGCATCACTTTCCCTCCAAGTTCACCGAGTACCTCCAGACCCCTGTGGGGCGGCTGAGCACTTCGAGGCCCATTGGTTGAACCCCCCCACCCGCGGAGGCCCTCTGTGCGTGCCGCGCAATGGGCTACACACTGGACGTCCCGCGAGGAGCGCTACATTTCCAGAGCCCTCGAACAGCCTCAGGACAGCATTTCGGGTGAGTCCGACTTTGTCATGGCCCTTGTGTGAGCTGCCGTGGGAAAGCACTGTGCTTTGAATACTTCGAGGACCTCGTACCTGAAGTCACTCTGCCCGAGGAGAAAGTCAGCATCTTACCATGCCGTGTCGCTAACGGCACGCCCAGCACGAACACATGCCTGGAAGTAAGGCCCCGAGTGGCGGTGCAGAAGCAGAGGCGTGCAGCAGTTTCCATGAGGCGGAGGCCTCGGCTCTGGGCACCTTCAACGGCAGCAGGGTTTTCTGGACACCTAGGAGGCTGGCGCGGGCCCCCTGTTCCCGGCAGAAACACTGAGTACCGCCAGGCCCACCTGGGTCTGCTAAGCAACATCCAGGCCCGTAGCCCTTTAGAGCCCCTCTTTGTATGCCGATCGTAGGGAAACGCGCTGCACTCCCCTTGGGAGCAGCGTAAGATACTCAGAACTCGCACACGTTCACGGACACCGTTCTGGCACGTCCCACATGGCGTCGAAGTCTTACGCATTACCCTAGGCTGAGCTGAACTCAGAGAAACCCTCGGCTTTGCAGTCCACCTAGGACCTCCTGCCTGAAGTCACCGTGCCTCCCAGAGACAGTCGGCTTGCGTTCTTACTGCCATGTACGTCCCCTTCCTCCTGTGGCACTGCAGGCTTTGAATAGCCACAGGCCCAGAGGAGCAGCTCCGGCGTTCCTTGGTTGAAGCAGTTCGCTTGATGCAGAACACCCTACTTCGAGAAGTTGATTCAGGGAAGGAAACTCAGGGTAACCTGTGTCTCATTGGGTTTGTGAGAAACCACGGGGATGTCTGCTGAGTGCGCCCGCGGAAACGGGGGCCTGCTGCAAGTAGCCTTGCTTTCCCGTTTGGAAGGCTGCGTTCATGCTGCCTTGAAGCTACCTGACATTCCCTGCTCTCGACAGGCCTGTTAGCCCTGTCAGAGTGCTTCGGGGAACGTTATGAGTCTGCTCTGTCTAAACCAGGTGCTTCCATGGCCGCGGCTCTGGTCCGCCTGCCAAGCTCTAGAGCTAGAGGGAACCTCAACGTGACAAGTTGCCTCCAGCGTAGGCCCCTAGTAGCCGTGCAGAAAGGGAGGCAGGCAGCTGTCTCCATGAGTTCTCAGTCGCTTAGAGGCTTTATTTTAAAGGAAGTAGTACACTTTGGAGGACTCCTAGGCCCCTCGGGTATGCATCACTTTCCCTCCAAGTTCACCGAGTACCTCCAGACCCCTGTGGGGCGGCTGAGCACTTCGAGGCCCATTGGTTGAACCCCCCCACCCGCGGAGGCCCTCTGTGCATGCCGCGCGATGGGCTACACACTGGACGTCCCGCGAGGAGCGGTACATTTCCAGAGCCCTCGAACAGCCTCAGGACAGCATTTCGGGTGAGTCCGACTTTGTCATGGCCCTTGTGTGAGCTGCCGTGGGAAAGCACTGTGCTTTGAATACTTCGAGGACCTCGTACCTGAAGTCACTCTGCCCGAGGAGAAAGTCAGCATCTTACCACGCCGTGTCGCTAACGGCACGCCCAGCACGAACACAGGCCTGGAAGTAAGGCCCCGAGTGGTGGTGCAGAAGCGGAGGCGTGCAGCAGTTTCCATGAGGCGGTGGCCTCGGCTCTGGGCACCTTCAACGGCAGCAGGGTTTCCTGGACACCTAGGAGGCTGGCGCGGGCCCCCTGTTCCCGGCAGGAACACTGAGTACCGCCAGGCCCACCTGGGTCTGCTAAGCAACATCCAGGCCCGTAGCCCTTTAGAGCCCCTCTGTGTATGCCGATCGTAGGGAAACGCGCTGCACTCCCCTTGGGAGCAGCGTAAGGTACTCAGCACTCGCACACGTTCACGGACACCGTTCTGGCACGTCCCACATGGCGTCGAAGTCTTACGCATTACCCTAGGCTGAGCTGAACTCAGAGAAACCCTCGGCTTCGCAGTCCACCTAGGACCTCCTGCCTGAAGTCACCGTGCCTCCCAGAGAGAGTCGGCTTGCATTCTTACTGCCATGTACGTCCCCTTCCTCCTGTGGCACTGCAGGCTTTGAATAGCCACAGGCCCAGAGGAGCAGCTCCGGCGTTCCTTGGTTGAAGCAGTTCGCTTGATGCAGAACACCCTACTTCGAGAAGTTGATTCAGGGAAGGAAACTCAGGGTGACCTGTGTCTCATTGGGTTTGTGAGAAACCACGGGGATGTCTGCTGAGTGCGCCCGCGGAAACGGGGGCCTGCTGCAAGTAGCCTTGCTTTCCCGTTTGGAAGGCTGCGTTCATGCTGCCTTGAAGCTACCTGACATTCCCTGCTCTCGACAGGCCTGTTAGCCCTGTCAGAGTGCTTCGGGGAACGTTATGAGTCTGCTCTGTCTAAACCAGGTGCTTCCATGGCCGCGGCTCTGGTCCGCCTGCCAAGCTCTAGAGCTAGAGGGAACCTCAACGTGACAAGTTGCCTCCAGCGTAGGCCCCTAGTAGCCGTGCAGAAAGGGAGGCAGGCAGCTGTCTCCATGAGTTCTCAGTCGCTTAGAGGCTTTATTTTAAAGGAAGTAGTACACTTTGGAGGACTCCTAGGCCCCTCGGGTATGCATCACTTTCCCTCCAAGTTCACCGAGTACCTCCAGACCCCTGTGGGGCGGCTGAGCACTTCGAGGCCCATTGGTTGAACCCCCCCACCCGCGGAGGCCCTCTGTGCGTGCCGCGCGATGGGCTACACACTGGACGTCCCGCGAGGAGCGCTACATTTCCAGAGCCCTCGAACAGCCTCAGGACAGCATTTCGGGTGAGTCCGACTTTGTCATGGCCCTTGTGTGAGCTGCCGTGGGAAAGCACTGTGCTTTGAATACTTCGAGGACCTCGTACCTGAAGTCACTCTGCCCGAGGAGAAAGTCAGCATCTTACCACGCCGTGTCGCTAACGGCAGGCCCAGCACGAACACAGGCCTGGAAGTAAGGCCCCGAGTGGCGGTGCAGAAGCGGAGGCGTGCAGCAGTTTCCATGAGGCGGAGGCCTCGGCTCTGGGCACCTTCAACGGCAGCAGGGTTTTCTGGACACCTAGGAGGCTGGCGCGGGCCCCCTGTTCCCGGCAGGAACACTGAGTACCGCCAGGCCCACCTGGGTCTGCTAAGCAACATCCAGGCCCGTAGCCCTTTAGAGCCCCTCTGTGTATGCCGATCGTAGTGAAACGCGCTGCACTCCCCTTGGGAGCAGCGTAAGGTACTCAGCACTCGCACACGTTCACGGACACCGTTCTGGCACGTCCCACATGGCGTCGAAGTCTTACGCATTACCCTAGGCTGAGCTGAACTCAGAGAAACCCTCGGCTTTGCAGTCCACCTAGGACCTCCTGCCTGAAGTCACCGTGCCTCCCAGAGAGAGTCGGCTTGCGTTCTTACTGCCATGTACGTCCCCTTCCTCCTGTGGCACTGCAGGCTTTGAATAGCCACAGGCCCAGAGGAGCAGCTCCGGCGTTCCTTGGTTGAAGCAGTTCGCTTGATGCAGAACACCCTACTTCGAGAAGTTGATTCAGGGAAGGAAACTCAGGGTAACCTGTGTCTCATTGGGTTTGTGAGAAACCACGGGGATGTCTGCTGAGTCCGCCCACGGAAACGGGGGCCTGCTGCAAGTAGCCTTGCTTTCCCGTTTGGAAGGCTGCGTTCATGCTGCCTTGAAGCTACCTGACATTCCCTGCTCTCGACAGGCCTGTTAGCCCTGTCAGAGTGCTTCGGGGAACGTTATGAGTCTGCTCTGTCTAAACCAGGTGCTTCCATGGCCGCGGCTCTGGTCCGCCTGCCAAGCTCTAGAGCTAGAGGGAACCTCAATGTGACAAGTTGCCTCCAGCGTAGGCCCCTAGTAGCCGTGCAGAAAGGGAGGCAGGCAGCTGTCTCCATGAGTTCTCAGTCGCTTAGAGGCTTTATTTTAAAGGAAGTAGTACACTTTGGAGGACTCCTAGGCCCCTCGGGTTTGCATCACTTTCCCTCCAAGTTCACCGAGTACCTCCAGACACCTGTGGGGCGGCTGAGCAACTTCGAGGCCCATTAGTTGACCACACGCACCACCCCCGGAGGCCCACTGTGCGTGCCGCGCGATGGGCTACACACTGGACGTCCCTCGAGGAGCGCTACATTTCCAGAGCCCTCGAACAGCCTCAGGACAGCATTTCGGGTGAGTCCGACTTTGTCATGGCCCTTGTGTGAGCTGCCGTGGGAAAACACTGTGCTTTGAATACTTCGAGGACTTCGTACCTGAAGTCACTCTGCCCGAGGAGGAAGTCAGCATCTTACCATGCCGTGTCGCTAACGGCACGCCCAGCACGAACACAGGCCTGGAAGTAAGGCCCCGAGTGGCGGTGCAGAAGCGGAGGCGTGCAGCAGTTTCCATGAGGCGGTGGCCTCGGCTCTGGGCACCTTCAACGGCAGCCGGGTTTTCTGGACACCTAGGAGGCTGGCGCGGGCCCCCTGTTCCCGGCAGGAACACTGAGTACCGCCAGGCCCACCTGGGTCTGCTAAGCAACATCCAGGCCCGTAGCCCTTTAGAGCCCCTCTGTGTATGCCGATCGTAGGGAAACGCGCTGCACTCCCCTTCGGAGCAGCGTAAGGTACTCAGCACTCGCACACTTTCACGGACACCGTTCTGGCACGTCCCACATGGCGTCGAAGTCTTACGCATTACCCTAGGCTGAGCTGAACTCAGAGAAACCCTCGGCTTCGCAGTCCACATAGGACCTCCTGCCTGAAGTCACCGTGCCTCCCAGAGAGAGTCGGCTTGCGTTCTTACTGCCATGTACGTCCCCTTCCTCCTGTGGCACTGCAGGCTTTGAATAGCCACAGGCCCAGAGGAGCAGCTACGGCGTTCCTTGGTTGAGGCAGTTCGCTTGATGCAGAACACCCTACTTCGAGAAGTTGATTCAGGGAAGGAAACTCAGGGTGACCTGTGTCTCTTTGGGCTTGTGAGAAACCACGGGGATGTCTGCTGAGTGCGCCCACGGAAATGGGGGCTTGCTGCAAGTAGCCTTGCTTTCCCATTTGGCGGCTGCGTTCATGCTGCCTTGAAGCTACCTGACATTCCCTGCTCTCGACAGGCCTGTTAGCCCTGTCAGAGTGCTTCGGGGAACGTTATGAGTCTGCTCTGTCTAAACCAGGTGCTTCCATGGCCGCGGCTCTGGTCCGCCTGCCAAGCTCTAGAGCTAGAGGGAACCTCAACGTGACAAGTTGCCTCCAGCGTAGGCCCCTAGTAGCCGTGCAGAAAGGGAGGCAGGCAGCTGTCTCCATGAGTTCTCAGTCGCTTAGAGGCTTTATTTTAAAGGAAGTAGTACACTTTGGAGGACTCCTAGGCCCCTCGGGTATGCATCACTTTCCCTCCAAGTTCACCGAGTACCTCCAGACCCCTGTGGGGCGGCTGAGCACTTCGAGGCCCATTGGTTGAACCCCCCCACCCGCGGAGGCCCTCTGTGTGTGCCGCGCGATGGGCTACACACTGGACGTCCCGCGAGGAGCGCTACATTTCCAGAGCCCTCGAACAGCCTCAGGACAGCATTTCGGGTGAGTCCGACTTTGTCATGGCCCTTGTGTGAGCTGCCGTGGGAAAGCACTGTGCTTTGAATACTTCGAGGACCTCGTACCTGAAGTCACTCTGCCCGAGGAGAAAGTCAGCATCTTACCATGCCGTGTCGCTAACGGCACGCCCAGCACGAACACAGGCTTGGAAGTAAGGCCCCGAGTGGCGGTGCAGAAGCGGAGGCGAGCAGCAGTTTCCATGAGGCGGAGGCCTCGGCTCTGTGCACCTTCAACGGCAGCAGGGTTTTCTGGACACCTAGGAGGCTGGCGCGGGCCCCCTGTTCCCGGCAGAAACACTGAGTACCGCCAGGCCCACCTGGGTCTGCTAAGCAACATCCAGGCCCGTAGCCCTTTAGAGCCCCTCTTTATATGCCGATCGTAGGGAAACGCGCTGCACTCCCCTTGGGAGCAGCGTAAGATACTCAGAACTCGCACACGTTCACGGACACCGTTCTGGCACGTCCCACATGGCGTCGAAGTCTTACGCATTACCCTAGGCTGAGCTGAACTCAGAGAAACCCTCTGCTTCGCAGTCCACCTAGGACCTCCTTCCTGAAGTCACCGAGCCTCCCAGAGAGAGTCGGCTTGTGTTCTTACTGCCATGTACGTCCCCTTCCTCCTGTGGCACTGCAGGCTTTGAATAGCCACAGGCCCAGAGGAGCAGCTACGGCGTTCCTTGGTTGAGGCAGTTCGTTTGAAGCAGAACACCCTACTTCGAGAAGTTGATTCAGGGAAGGAAACTCAGGGTGACCTGTGTCTCTTTGGGCTTGTGAGAAACCACGGGGCTGTGTGCTGAGTGCGCCCACGGAAACGGGGGCCTGCTGCAAGTAGCCTTGCTTTCCCGTTTGGAGGCTGCGTTCATGCTGCCTTGAAGCTACCTGACATTCCCTGCTCTCGACAGGCCTGTTAGCCCTGTCAGAGTGCTTCGGGGAACGTTATGAGTCTGCTCTGTCTAAACCAGGTGCTTCCATGGCCGCGGCTCTGGTCTGCCTGCCAAGCTCTAGAGCTAGAGGGAACCTCAACGTGACAAGTTGCCTCCAGCGTAGGCCCCTAGTAGCCGTGCAGAAAGGGAGGCAGGCAGCTGTCTCCATGAGTTCTCAGTAGCTTAGAGGCTTTATTTTAAAGGAAGTAGTACACTTTGGAGGACTCCTAGGCCTCTCGGGTATGCACCACTTTCCCTCCAAGTTCACCGAGTACCTCCAGACCCCTGTGGGGCGGCTGAGCAACTTCGAGGCCCATTGGTTGACCACACCCACCACACCCGGAGGCCCTCTGTGCATGCCGCGCGATGGGCTACACACTGGACGTCCCGCGAGGAGCGCTACATTTCCAGAGCCCTCGAACAGCCTCAGGACAGCATTTCGGGTGAGTCCGACTTTGTCATGGCCCTTGTGTGAGCTGCCGTGGGAAAGCACTGTGCTTTGAATACTTCGAGGACCTCGTACCTGAAGTCACTCTGCCCGAGGAGAAAGTCAGCATCTTACCATGCCGTGTCACTAACGGCAGGCCCAGCACGAACACAGGCCTGGAAGTAAGGCCCCGAGTGGCGGTGCAGAAGCGGAGGCGTGCAGCAGTTTCCATGAGGCGGTGGCCTCGGCTCTGGGCACCTTCAACGGCAACAGGGTTTTCTGGACACCTAGGAGGCTGGCACGGGCCCCCTGTTCCCGGCAGGAACACTGAGTACCGCCAGGCCCACCTGGGTCTGCTAAGAAACATCCAGGCCCGTAGCCCTTTACAGCTCCTCTGTGTATGCGCAGCGTAGGGAAACGCGCTGCACTCTCCTTGGGAGCAGCGTAAGGTACTCAGCACTCGCACACGTTCACGGACACCGTTCTGGCACGTCCCACATGGCGTTGAAGTCTTACGCATTACCCTAGGCTGAGCTGAACTCAGAGAAACCGTCGGCTTCGCAGTCCACCTAGGACCTCCTGCCTGAAGTCACCGTGCCTCCCAGAGACAGTCGGCTTGCGTTCTTACTGCCATGTACGTCCCCTTCCTCCTGTGGCACTGCAGGCTTTGAATAGCCACAGGCCCAGAGGAGCAGCTACGGCGTTCCTTGGTTGAGGCAGTTCGTTTGATGCAGAACACCCTACTTCAAAAAGTTGATTCAGGGAAGGAAACTCAGGGTGACCTGTGTCTCTTTGGGCTTGTTAGAAACCACGGGGATGTCTACTGAGTGCGCCCACGGAAACGGGGTCCTGCTGCAAGTAGCCTTGCTTTCCCGTTTGGAAGGCTGCGTTCATGCTGCCTTGAAGCTACCTGACATTCCCTGCTCTCGACAGGCCTGTTAGCCCTGTCAGAGTGCTTCGGGGAACGTTATGAGTCTGCTCTGTCTAAACAAGGTGCTTCCATGGCCGCGGCTCTGGTCCGCCTGCCAAGCTCTAGAGCTAGAGGGAACCTCAACGTGACAAGTTGCCTCCAGCGTAGGCCCCTAGTAGCCGTGCAGAAAGGGAGGCAGGCAGCTGTCTCCATGAGTTCTCAATCGCTTAGAGGCTTTATTTTAAAGGAAGTAGTACACTTTGGAGGACTCCTAGGCCCCTCGGGTATGCATCACTTTCCCTCCAAGTTCACCGAGTACCTCCAGACCCCTGTGGGGCGGCTGAGCACTTCGAGGCCCATTGGTTGAACCCCCCCACCCGCGGAGGCCCTCTGTGTGTGCCGCGCGATGGGCTACACACTGGACGTCCCTCGAGGAGCGCTACATTTCCAGAGCCCTCGAACAGCCTCAGGACAGCATTTCGGGTGAGTCCGACTTTGTCATGGCCCTTGTGTGAGCTGACGTGGGAAAGCACTGTGCTTTGAATACTTCGAGGACCTCGTACCTGAAGTCACTCTGCCCGAGGAGAAAGTCAGCATCTTACCATGCCGTGTCGCTAACGGCACGCCCAGCACGAACACAGGCCTGGATGTAAGGCCCCGAGTGGCGGTGCAGAAGCGGAGGCGTGCAGCAGTTTCCATGAGGCGGAGGCCTCGGCTCTGGGCACCTTCAACAGCAGCAGGGTTTTCTGGACACCTAGGAGGCTGGCGCGGGCCCCCTGTTCCCGGCAGAAACACTGAGTACCGCCAGGCCCACCTGGGTCTGCTAAGCAACATCCAGGCCCGTAGCCCTTTAGAGCCCCTCTGTGTATGCCGATCGTAGGGAAACGCGCTGCACTCCCCTTGGGAGCAGCGTAAGATACTCAGAACTCGCACACGTTCACGGACACCGTTCTGGCACGTCCCACATGGCGTCGAAGTCTTACGCATTACCCTAGGCTGAGCTGAACTCAGAGAAACCCTCTGCTTCGCAGTCCACCTAGGACCTCCTTCCTGAAGTCACCGAGCCTCCCAGAGAGAGTCGGCTTGTGTTCTTACTGCCATGTACGTCCCCTTCCTCCTGTGGCACTGCAGGCTTTGAATAGCCACAGGCCCAGAGGAGCAGCTACGGCGTTCCTTGGTTGAGGCAGTTCGTTTGAAGCAGAACACCCTACTTCGAGAAGTTGATTCAGGGAAGGAAACTCAGGGTGACCTGTGTCTCTTTGGGCTTGTGAGAAACCACGGGGATGTCTGCTGAGTGCGCCCACGGAAACGGGGGCCTGCTGCAAGTAACCTTGCTTTCCCGTTTGGAGGCTTCTTTCATGCTGCCGTGAAGCTACCTGACATTCCCTGCTCTCGACAGGCCTGTTAGCCCTGTCAGAGTGCTTCGGGGAACGTTATGAGTTTGCTCTGTCTAAACCAGGTGCTTCCATGGCCGCGGCTCTGGTCTGCCTGCCAAGCTCTAGAGCTAGAGGGAACCTCAACGTGACAAGTTGCCTCCAGCGTAGGCCCCTAGTAGCCGTGCAGAAAGGGAGGCAGGCAGCTGTCTCCATGAGTTCTCAGTAGCTTAGAGGCTTTATTTTAAAGGAAGTAGTACACTTTGGAGGACTCCTAGGCCTCTCGCGTATGCACCACTTTCCCTCCAAGTTCACCGAGTACCTCCAGACCCCTGTGGGGCGGCTGAGCAACTTCGAGGCCCATTGGTTGACCACACCCACCACACCCGGAGGCCCTCTGTGCGTGCCGCGCGATGGGCTACACCCTGGACGTCCCGCGAGGAGCGCTACATTTCCAGAGCCCTCGAACAGCCTCAGGACAGCATTTCGGGTGAGTCCGACTTTGTCATGGCCCTTGTGTGAGCTGCCGTGGGAAAGCACTGTGCTTTGAATACTTCGAGGACCTCGTACCTGAAGTCACTCTGCCCGAGGAGAAAGTCAGCATCTTACCATGCCGTGTCGCTAACGGCAGGCCCAGCACGAACACAGGCCTGGAAGTAAGGCCCCGAGTGGCGGTGCAGAAGCGGAGGCGTGCAGCAGTTTCCATGAGGCGGTGGCCTCGGCTCTGGGCACCTTCAACGGCAGCAGGGTTTTCTGGACACCTAGGAGGCTGGCACGGGCCCCCTGTTCCCGGCAGGAACACTGAGTACCGCCAGGCCCACCTGGGTCTGCTAAGCAACATCCAGGCCCCTAGCCCTTTAGAGCTCCTCTGTGTATGCGCAGCGTAGGGAAACGCGCTGCACTCTCCTTGGGAGCAGCTTAAGGTACTCAGCACTCGCACACGTTCACGGACACCGTTCTGGCACGTCCCACATGGCGTCGAAGTCTTACGCATTACCCTAGGCTGAGCTGAACTCAGAGAAACCCTCGGCTTCGCAGTCCACCTAGGACCTCCTGCCTGAAGTCACCGTGCCTCCCAGAGACAGTCGGCTTGCGCTCTTACTGCCATGTACGTCCCCTTCCTCCTGTGGCACTGCAGGCTTTGAATAGCCACAGGCCCAGAGGAGCAGCTACGGCGTTCCTTGGTTGAGGCAGTTCGTTTGATGCAGAACACCCTACTTCGAAAAGTTGATTCATGGAAGGAAACTCAGGGTGACCTGTGTCTCTTTGGGCTTGTGAGAAACCACGGGGATGTCTGCTGAGTGCGCCCACGGAAACGGGGGCCTGCTGCAAGTAGCCTTGCTTTCCCGTTTGGAAGGCTGCGTTCATGCTGCCTTGAAGCTACCTGACATTCCCTGCTCTCGACAGGCCTGTTAGCCCTGTCAGAGTGCTTCGGGGAACGTTATGAGTCTGCTCTGTCTAAACAAGGTGCTTCCATGGCCGCGGCTCTGGTCCGCCTGCCAAGCTCTAGAGCTAGAGGGAACCTCAACGTGACAAGTTGCCTCCAGCGTAGGCCCCTAGTAGCCGTGCAGAAAGGGAGGCAGGCAGCTGTCTCCATGAGTTCTCAGTCGCTTAGAGGCTTTATTTTAAAGGAAGTAGTACACTTTGGAGGACTCCTAGGCCCCTCGGGTATGCATCACTTTCCCTCCAAGTTCACCGAGTACCTCCAGACCCCTGTGGGGCGGCTGAGCACTTCGAGGCCCATTGGTTGAACCCCCCCCACCCGCGGAGGCCCTCTTTGTGTGCCGCGCGATGGGCTACACACTGGACGTCCCTCGAGGAGCGCTACATTTCCAGAGCCCTCGAACAGCCTCAGGACAGCATTTCGGGTGAGTCCGACTTTGTCATGGCCCTTGTGTGAGCTGCCGTGGGAAAGCACTGTGCTTTGAATACTTCGAGGACCTCGTACCTGAAGTCACTCTGCCCGAGGAGAAAGTCAGCATCTTACCATGCCGTGTCGCTAACGGCACGCCCAGCACGAACACAGGCCTGGAAGTAAGGCCCCGAGTGGCGGTGCAGAAGCGGAGGCGTGCAGCAGTTTCCATGAGGCGGAGGCCTCGGCTCTGGGCACCTTCAACGGCAGCAGGGTTTTCTGGACACCTAGGAGGCTGGCGCGGGCCCCCTGTTCCCGGCAGGAACACTGAGTACCGCCAGGCCCACCTGGGTCTGCTAAGCAACATCCAGGCCCGTAGCCCTTTAGAGCCCCTCTGTGTATGCCGATCGTAGGGAAACGCGCTGCACTCCCCTTGGGAGCAGCGTAAGATACTCAGAACTCGCACACGTTCACGGACACCGTTCTGGCATGTCCCACATGGCGTCGAAGTCTTACGCATTACCCTAGGCTGAGCTGAACTCAGAGAAACCCTCTGCTTCGCAGTCCACCTAGGACCTCCTTCCTGAAGTCACCGAGCCTCCCAGAGAGAGTCGGCTTGTGTTCTTACTGCCATGTACGTCCCCTTCCTCCTGTGGCACTGCAGGCTTTGAATAGCCACAGGCCCAGAGGAGCAGCTACGGCGTTCCTTGGTTGAGGCAGTTCGTTTGACGCAGAACACCCTACTTCGAGAAGTTGATTCAGGGAAGGAAACTCAGGGTGACCTGTGTCTCTTTGGGCTTGTGAGAAACCACGGGGATGTCTGCTGAGTGCGCCCACGGAAACGGGGGCCTGCTGCAAGTAACCTTGCTTTCCCGTTTGGAGGCTGCATTCATGCTGCCTTGAAGCTACCTGACATTCCCTGCTCTCGACAGGCCTGTTAGCCCTGTCAGAGTGCTTCGGGGAACGTTATGAGTCTGCTCTGTCTAAACCAGGTGCTTCCATTGCCGCGGCTCTGGTCCGCCTGCCAAGCTCTAGAGCTAGAGGGAACCTCAACGTGACAAGTTGCCTCCAGCGTAGGCCCCTAGTAGCCGTGCAGAAAGGGAGGCAGGCAGCTGTCTCCATGAGTTCTCAGTAGCTTAGAGGCTTTATTTTAAAGGAAGCAGTACACTTTAGAGGACTCCTAGGCCTCTCGGGTATGCACCACTTTCCCTCCAAGTTCACCGAGTACCTCCAGACCCCTGTGGGGCGGCTGAGCAACTTCGAGGGCCATTGGTTGACCACACCCACCACCCCCGGAGGCCCTCTGTGCGTGCCGCGCGATGGGCTACACACTGGACGTCCCTCGAGGAGCGCTACATTTCCAGAGCCCTCGAACAGCCTCAGGACAGCATTTCGGGTGAGTCCGACTTTGTCATGGCCCTTGTGTGAGCTGCCGTGGGAAAGCACTGTGCTTTGAATACTTCGAGGACCTCGTACCTGAAGTCACTCTGCCCGAGGAGAAAGTCAGCATCTTACCATGCCGTGTCGCTAACGGCACGCCCAGCACGAACACAGGCCTGGAAGTAAGGCCCCGAGTGGCGGTGCAGAAGCGGAGGCGTGCAGCAGTTTCCATGAGGCGGAGGCCTCGGCTCTGGGCACCTTCAACGGCAGCAGGGTTTTCTGGACACCTAGGAGGCTGGCGCGGGCCCCCTGTTCCCGGCAGGAACACTGAGTACCGCCAGGCCCACCTGGGTCTGCTAAGCAACATCCAGGCCCGTAGCCCTTTAGAGCCCCTCTGTGTATGCGCAGCATAGGGAAACGCGCTGCACTCTCCTTGGGAGCAGCTTAAGGTACTCAGCACTCGCACACGTTCACGGACACCGTTCTGGCACGTCCCACATGGCGTCGAAGTCTTACGCATTACCCTAGGCTGAGCTGAACTCAGAGAAACCCTCTGCTTCGCAGTCCACCTAGGACCTCCTGCCTGAAGTCACCGTGCCTCCCAGAGAGAGTCGGCTTGCGTTCTTACTGCCATGTACGTCCCCTTCCTCCTGTGGCACTGCAGGCTTTGAATAGCCACAGGCCCAGAGGAGCAGCTACGGCGTTCCTTGGTTGAGGCAGTTCGTTTGACTCAGAACACCCTACGTCGAGAAGTTGATTCAGGGAAGGAAACTCAGGGTGACCTGTGTCTCTTTGGGCTTGTGAGAAACCACGGGGATGTCTGCTGAGTGCGCCCACGGAAACGGGGGCCTGCTGCAAGTAGCCTTGCTTTCCCGTTTGGAAGGCTGCGTTCATGCTGCCTTGAAGCTACCTGACATTCCCTGCTCTCGACAGGCCTGTTAGCCCTGTCAGAGTGCTTCGGGGAACGTTATGAGTCTGCTCTGTCTAAACCAGGTGCTTCCATGGCCGCGGCTCTGGTCCGCCTGCCAAGCTCTAGAGCTAGAGGGAACCTCAACGTGACAAGATGCCTCCAGCGTAGGCCCCTAGTAGCCGTGCAGAAAGGGAGGCAGGCAGCTGTCTCCATGAGTTTTCAGTCGTTTAGAGGCTTTATTTTAAAGGAAGTAGTACACTTTGGAGGACTCCTAGGCCCCTCGGGTATGCATCACTTTCCCTCCAAGTTCACCGAGTACCTCCAGACCCCTGTGGGGCGGCTGAGCACTTCGAGGCCCATTGGTTGAACCCCCCCACCCGCGGAGGCCCTCTGTGCGTGCCGCGCGATGGGCTACACACTGGACCACCAGCGAGGAACGCTACATTTCCAGAGCCCTCGAACAGCCTCAGGACAGCATTTCGGGTGAGTCCGACTTTGTCATGGCCCTTGTGTGAGCTGCCGTGGGAAAGCACTGTGCTTTGAATACTTCGAGGACCTCGTACCTGAAGTCACTCTGCCCGAGGAGAAAGTCAGCATCTTACCATGCCGTGTCGCTAACGGCACGCCCAGCACGAACACAGGCCTGGAAGTAAGGCCCCGAGTGGCGGTGCAGAAGCGGAGGCGTGCAGCAGTTTCCATGAGGCAGAGGCCTCGGCTCTGGGCACCTTCAACGGCAGCAGGGTTTTCTGGACACCTAGGAGGCTGGCGCGGGCCCCCTGTTCCCGACAGAAACACTGAGTACCGCCAGGCCCACCTGGGTCTGCTAAGCAACATCCAGGCCCGTAGCCCTTTAGAGCCCCTCTGTGTATGCCGATCGTAGGGAAACGCGCTGCACTCCCCTTGGGAGCAGCGTAAGATACTCAGAACTCGCACACGTTCACGGACACTGTTCTGGCACGTCCCACATGGCGTCGAAGTCTTACGCATTACCCTAGGCTGAGCTGAACTCAGAGAAACCCTCTGCTTCGCAGTCCACCTAGGACCTCCTTCCTGAAGTCACCGAGCCTCCCAGAGAGAGTCGGCTTGTGTTCTTACTGCCATGTACGTCCCCTTCCTCCTGTGGCACTGCAGGCTTTGAATAGCCACAGGCCCAGAGGAGCAGCTACGGCGTTCCTTGGTTGAGGCAGTTCGTTTGACGCAGAACACCCTACTTCGAGAAGTTGATTCAGGGAAGGAAACTCAGGGTGACCTGTGTCTCTTTGGGCTTGTGAGAAACCACGGGGATGTCTGCTGAGTGCGCCCACGGAAACGGGGGCCTGCTGCAAGTAGCCTTGCTTTCCCGTTTGGAGGCTGCGTTCATGCTGCCTTGAAGCTACCTGACATTCCCTGCTCTCGACAGGCCTGTTAGCCCTGTCAGAGTGCTTCGGGGAACGTTATGAGTCTGCTCTGTCTAAACCAGGTGCTTCCATGGCCGCGGCTGTGGTCCGCCTGCCAAGCTCTAGAGCTAGAGGGAACCTCAACGTGACAAGATGCCTCCAGCGTAGGCCCCTAGTAGCCGTGCAGAAAGGGAGGCAGGCAGCTGTCTCCATGAGTTTTCAGTCGCTTAGAGGCTTTATTTTAAAGGAAGTAGTACACTTTGGAGGACTCCTAGGCCCCTCGGGTATGCATCACTTTCCCTCCAAGTTCACCGAGTACCTCCAGACCCCTGTGGGGCGGCTGAGCACTTCGAGACCCATTGGTTGAACCCCCCCACCCGCGGAGGCCCTCTGTGGTGCCCCGCGATGGGCTACACACTGGACGTCCCTCGAGGAACGCTACATTTCCAGAGCCCTCGAACAGCCTCAGGACAGCATTTCGGGTGAGTCCGACTTTGTCATGGCCCTTGTGTGAGCTGCCGTGGGAAAGCACTGTGCTTTGAATACTTCGAGGACCTCGTACCTGAAGTCACTCTGCCCGAGGAGAAAGTCAGCATCTTACCATGCCGTGTCGCTAACGGCACGCCCAGCACGAACACAGGCCTGGAAGTAAGGCCCCGAGTGGCGGTGCAGAAGCGGAGGCGTGCAGCAGTTTCCATGAGGCAGAGGCCTCGGCTCTGGGCACCTTCAACGGCAGCAGGGTTTTCTGGACACCTAGGAGGCTGGCGCGGGCCCCCTGTTCCCGACAGAAACACTGAGTACCGCCAGGCCCACCTGGGTCTGCTAAGCAACATCCAGGCCCGTAGCCCTTTAGAGCCCCTCTGTGTATGCCGATCGTAGGGAAACGCGCTGCACTCCCCTTGGGAGCAGCGTAAGATACTCAGAACTCGCACACGTTCACGGACACTGTTCTGGCACGTCCCACATGGCGTCGAAGTCTTACGCATTACCCTAGGCTGAGCTGAACTCAGAGAAACCCTCTGCTTCGCAGTCCACCTAGGACCTCCTTCCTGAAGTCACCGAGCCTCCCAGAGAGAGTCGGCTTGTGTTCTTACTGCCATGTACGTCCCCTTCCTCCTGTGGCACTGCAGGCTTTGAATAGCCACAGGCCCAGAGGAGCAGCTACGGCGTTCCTTGGTTGAGGCAGTTCGTTTGACGCAGAACACCCTACTTCGAGAAGTTGATTCAGGGAAGGAAACTCAGGGTGACGTGTGTCTCTTTGGGCTTGTGAGAAACCACGGGGATGTCTGCTGAGTGCGCCCACGGAAACGGGGGCCTGCTGCAAGTAGCCTTGCTTTCCCGTTTGGAGGCTGCGTTCATGCTGCCTTGAAGCTACCTGACATTCCCTGCTCTCGACAGGCCTGTTAGCCCTGTCAGAGTGCTTCGGGGAACGTTATGAGTCTGCTCTGTCTAAACCAGGTGCTTCCATGGCCGCGGCTCTGGTCCGCCTGCCAAGCTCTAGAGCTAGAGGGAACCTCAACGTGACAAGTTGCCTCCAGCGTAGGCCCCTAGTAGCCGTGCAGAAAGGGAGGCAGGCAGCTGTCTCCATGAGTTCTCAGTCGCTTAGAGGCTTTATTTTAAAGGAAGTAGTACACTTTGGAGGACTCCTAGGCCTCTCGGGTATGCACCACTTTCCCTCCAAGTTCACCGAGTACCTCCAGACCCCTGTGGGGCGGCTGAGCACTTCAAGGCCCATTGGTTGAACCCCCCCACCAGCGGAGGCCCTCTGTGCGTGCCGCGCGATGGGCTACACACTGGACCTCCAGCGAGGAACGCTACATTTCCAGAGCCCTCGAACAGCCTCAGGACAGCATTTCGGGTGAGTCCGACTTTGTCATGGCCCTTGTGTGAGCTGCCGTGGGAAAGCACTGTGCTTTGAATACTTCGAGGACCTCGTACCTGAAGTCACTCTGCCCGAGGAGAAAGTCAGCATCTTACCATGCCGTGTCGCTAACGGCACGCCCAGCACGAACACAGGCCTGGAAGTAAGGCCCCGAGTGGCGGTGCAGAAGCGGAGGCGTGCAGCAGTTTCCATGAGGCAGAGGCCTCGGCTCTGGGCACCTTCAACGGCAGCAGGGTTTTCTGGACACCTAGGAGGCTGGCGCGGGCCCCCTGTTCCCGGCAGAAACACTGAGTACCGCCAGGCCCACCTGGGTCTGCTAAGCAACATCCAGGCCCGTAGCCCTTTAGAGCCCCTCTGTGTATGCCGATCGTAGGGAAACGCGCTGCACTCCCCTTGGGAGCAGCGTAAGATACTCAGAACTCGCACACGTTCACGGACACTGTTCTGGCACGTCCCACATGGCGTCGAAGTCTTACGCATTACCCTAGGCTGAGCTGAACTCAGAGAAACCCTCTGCTTCGCAGTCCACCTAGGACCTCCTTCCTGAAGTCACCGAGCCTCCCAGAGAGAGTCGGCTTGTGTTCTTACTGCCATGTACGTCCCCTTCCTCCTGTGGCACTGCAGGCTTTGAATAGCCACAGGCCCAGAGGAGCAGCTACGGCGTTCCTTGGTTGAGGCAGTTCGTTTGACGCAGAACACCCTACTTCGAGAAGTTGATTCAGGGAAGGAAACTCAGGGTGACCTGTGTCTCTTTGGGCTTGTGAGAAACCACGGGGATGTCTGCTGAGTGCGCCCACGGAAACGGGGGCCTGCTGCAAGTAGCCTTGCTTTCCCGTTTGGAGGCTGCGTTCATGCTGCCTTGAAGCTACCTGACATTCCCTGCTCTCGACAGGCCTGTTAGCCCTGTCAGAGTGCTTCGGGGAACGTTATGAGTCTGCTCTGTCTAAACCAGGTGCTTCCATGGCCGCGGCTCTGGTCCGCCTGCCAAGCTCTAGAGCTAGAGGGAACCTCAACGTGACAAGTTGCCTCCAGCGTAGGCCCCTAGTAGCCGTGCAGAAAGGGAGGCAGGCAGCTGTCTCCATGAGTTCTCAGTCGCTTAGAGGCTTTATTTTAAAGGAAGTAGTACACTTTGGAGGACTCCTAGGCCTCTCGGGTATGCACCACTTTCCCTCCAAGTTCACCGAGTACCTCCAGACCCCTGTGGGGCGGCTGAGCAACTTCGAGGCCCATTGGTTGACCACACCCACCACCCCCGGAGGCCCTCTGTGCGTGCCGCGCGATGGGCTACACACTGGACCTCCAGCGAGGAACGCTACATTTCCAGAGCCCTCGAACAGCCTCAGGACAGCATTTCGGGTGAGTCCGACTTTGTCATGGCCCTTGTGTGAGCTGCCGTGGGAAAGCACTGTGCTTTGAATACTTCGAGGACCTCGTACCTGAAGTCACTCTGCCCGAGGAGAAAGTCAGCATCTTACCATGCCGTGTCGCTAACGGCACGCCCAGCACGAACACAGGCCTGGAAGTAAGGCCCCGAGTGGCGGTGCAGAAGCGGAGGCGTGCAGCAGTTTCCATGAGGCGGAGGCCTCGGCTCTGGGCACCTTCAACGGCAGCAGGGTTTTCTGGACACCTAGGAGGCTGGCGCGGGCCCCCTGTTCCCGGCAGAAACACTGAGTACTGCCAGGCCCACCTGGGTCTGCTAAGCAACATCCAGGCCCGTAGCCCTTTAGAGCCCCTCTGTGTATGCCGATCGTAGGGAAACGCGCTGCACTCCCCTTGGGAGCAGCGTAAGATACTCAGAACTCGCACACGTTCACGGACACCGTTCTGGCACGTCCCACATGGCGTCGAAGTCTTACGCATTACCCTAGGCTGAGCTGAACTCAGAGAAACCCTCTGCTTCGCAGTCCACCTAGGACCTCCTTCCTGAAGTCACCGAGCCTCCCAGAGAGAGTCGGCTTGTGTTCTTACTGCCATGTACGTCCCCTTCCTCCTGTGGCACTGCAGGCTTTGAATAGCCACAGGCCCAGAGGAGCAGCTACGGCGTTCCTTGGTTGAAGCAGTTCGTTTGACGCAGAACACCCTACTTCGAGAAGTTGATTCAGGGAAGGAAACTCAGGGTGACCTGTGTCTCTTTGGGCTTGTGAGAAACCACGGGGATGTCTGCTGAGTGCGCCCACGGAAACGGGGGCCTGCTGCAAGTAGCCTTGCTTTCCCGTTTGGAGGCTGCGTTCATGCTGCCTTGAAGCTACCTGACATTCCCTGCTCTCGACAGGCCTCTTAGCCCTGTCAGAGTGCTTCGGGGAACGTTATGAGTCTGCTCTGTCTAAACCAGGTGCTTCCATGGCCGCGGCTCTGGTCTGCCTGCCAAGCTCTAGAGCTAGAGGGAACCTCAACGTGACAAGTTGCCTCCAGCGTAGGCCCCTAGTAACCGTGCAGAAAGGGAGGCAGGCAGCTGTCTCCATGAGTTCTCAGTAGCTTAGAGGCTTTATTTTAAAGGAAGTAGTACACTTTGGAGAACTCCTAGGCCTCTCGGGTATGCACCACTTTCCCTCCAAGTTCACCGAGTACCTCCAGACCCCTGTGGGGCGGCTGAGCAACTTCGAAGCCCATTGGTTGACCACACCCACCACCCCCGGAGGCCCTCTGTGCGTGCCGCGCGATGGGCTACACACTGGACGTCCCGCGAGGAGCGCTACATTTCCAGAGCCCTCGAACATCCTCAGGACAGCATTTCGGGTGAGTCCGACTTTGTCATGGCCCTTGTGTGAGCTGCCGTGGGAAAGCACTGTGCTTTGAATACTTCGAGGACCTCGTACCTGAAGTCACTCTGCCCGAGGAGAAAGTCAGCATCTTACCATGCCGTGTCGCTAACGGCACGCCCAGCACGAACACAGGCCTGGAAGTAAGGCTCCGAGTGGCGGTGCGGAAGCGGAGGCGTGCATCAGTTTCCATGAGGCGGTGGCCTCGGCTGTGGGCACCTTCAATGGCAGCAGGGTTTTCTGGACACCTAGGAGGCTGGCACGGGCCCCCTGTTCCCGGCAGGAACACTGAGTACCGCCAGGCCCACCTGGGTCTGCTAAGCAACATCCAGGCCCGTAGCCCTTTAGAGCTCCTCTGTGTATGCCCAGCGTAGGGAAATGCGCTGCACTCTCCTTGGGAGCAGCTTAAGGTACTCAGCACTCGCACACGTTCACGGACACCGTTCTGGCACGTCCCACATGGCGTTGAAGTCTTACGCATTACCCTAGGCTGAGCTGAACTCAGAGAAACCCTCGGCTTCGCAGTCCACCTAGGACCTCCTGCCTGAAGTCACCGTGCCTCCCAGAGAGAGTCGGCTTGCGTTCTTACTGCCATGTACGTCCCCTTCCTCCTGTGGCACTGCAGGCTTTGAATAGCCACACGCCCAGAGGAGCAGCTACGGCGTTCCTTGGTTGAAGCAGTTCGCTTGATGCAGAACACCCTACTTCGAGAAGTTGATTCAGGGAAGGAAACTCAGGGTGACCTGTGTCTCTTTGGGCTTGTGAGAAACCATGGGGATGTCTGCTGAGTGCGCCCACGGAAACGGGGGCCTGCTGCAAGTAGCCTTGCTTTCCCGTTTGGAAGGCTGCGTTCATGCTGCCTTGAAGCTACCTGACATTCCCTGCTCTCGACAGGCCTGTTAGCCCTGTCAGAGTGCTGCGGGGAACGTTATGAGTCTGCTCTGTCTAAACCAGGTGCTTCCATGGCCGCGGCTCTGGTCCGCCTGCCAAGCTCTAGAGCTAGAGGGAACCTCAACGTGACAAGTTGCCTCCAGCGTAGGCCCCTAGTAGCCGTGCAGAAAGGGAGGCAGGCAGCTGTCTCCATGAGTTCTCAGTAGCTTAGAGGCTTTATTTTAAAGGAAGTAGTACACTTTGGAGAACTCCTAGGCCTCTCGGGTATGCACCACTTTCCCTCCAAGTTCACCGAGTACCTCCAGACCCCTGTGGGGCGGCTGAGCACTTCGAGGCCCATTGGTTGACCACACCCACCACCCCAGGAGGCCCTCTGTGCGTGCCGCGCGATGGGCTACACACTGGACGTCCCGCGAGGAGCGCTACATTTCCAGAGCCCTCGAACAGCCTCAGGACAGCATTTCGGGTGAGTCCGACTTTGTCATGGCCCTTGTGTGAGCTGCCGTGGGAAAACACTGTGCTTTGAATACTTCGAGGACCTCGTACCTGAAGTCACACTGCCCGAGGAGAAAGTCAGCATCTTACCATGCCGTGTCGCTAACGGCACGCCCAGCACGAACACAGGCCTGGAAGTAAGGTCCCGAGTGGCGGTGCAGAAGCGGAGGCGTGCAGCAGTTTCCATGAGGCGGAGGCCTCGGCTCTGGGCACCTTCAACGGCAGCAGGGTTTTCTGGACACCTAGGAGGCTGGCACGGGCCCCCTGTTCCCGGCAGGAACACTGAGTACCGCCAGGCCCACCTGGGTCTGCTAAGCAACATCCAGGCCCGTAGCCCTTTAGAGCTCCTCTGTGTATGCGCAGCGTAGGGAAACGCGCTGCACTCTCCTTGGGAGCAGCTTAAGGTACTCAGCACTCGCACACGTTCACGGACACCGTTCTGGCACGTCCCACATGGCGTCGAAGTCTTACGCATTACCCTAGGCTGAGCTGAACTCAGAGAAACCCTCTGCTTTGCAGTCCACCTAGGACCTCCTGCCTGAAGTCACCGTGCCTCCCAGAGAGAGTCGGCTTGCGTTCTTACTGCCATGTACGTCCCCTTCCTCCTGTGGCACTGCAGGCTTTGAATAGCCACAGGCCCAGAGGAGCAGCTACGGCGTTCCTTGGTTGAGGCAGTTCGTTTGACTCAGAACACCCTACGTCGAGAAGTTGATTCAGGGAAGGAAACTCAGGGTGACCTGTGTCTCTTTGGGCTTGTGAGAAACCACGGGGATGTCTGCTGAGTGCGCCCACGGAAACGGGGGCCTGCTGCAAGTAGCCTTGCTTTCCCGTTTGGAAGGCTGCGTTCATGCTGCCTTGAAGCTACCTGACATTCCCTGCTCTCGACAGGCCTGTTAGCCCTGTCAGAGTGCTTCGGGGAACGTTATGAGTCTGCTCTGTCTAAACCAGGTGCTTCCATGGCCGCGGCTCTGGTCCGCCTGCCAAGCTCTAGAGCTAGAGGGAACCTCAACGTGACAAGTTGCCTCCAGCGTAGGCCCCTAGTAGCCGTGCAGAAAGGGAGGCAGGCAGCTGTCTCCATGAGTTCTCAGTCGCTTAGAGGCTTTATTTTAAAGGAAGTAGTACACTTTGGAGGACTCCTAGGCCCCTCGGGCATGCATCACTTTCCCTCCAAGTTCACCGAGTACCTCCAGACCCCTGTGGGGCGGCTGAGCACTTTGAGGCCCATTGGTTGAACCCCCCCACCCGTGGAGGCCCTCTGTGCGTGCCGCGCGATGGGCTACACACTGGACGTCCCGCGAGGAGCGCTACATTTCCAGAGCCCTCGAACAGCCTCAGGACAGCATTTCGGGTGAGTCCGACTTTGTCATGGCCCTTGTGTGAGCTGCCGTGGGAAAGCACTGTGCTTTGAATACTTCGAGGACCTCGTACCTGAAGTCACTCTGCCCGAGGAGAAAGTCAGCATCTTACCATGCCGTGTCGCTAACGGCAGGCCCAGCACGAACACAGGCCTGGAAGTAAGGCCCCGAGTGGCGGTGCAGAAGCGGAGGCGTGCAGCAGTTTCCATGAGGCGGTGGCCTCGGCTCTGGGCACCTTCAACGGCAGCAGGGTTTTCTGGACACCTAGGAGGCTGGCGCGGGCCCCCTGTTCCCGGCAGAAACACTGAGTACCGCCAGGCCCACCTGGGTCTGCTAAGCAACATCCAGGCCCGTAGCCCTTTAGAGCCCCTCTGTGTATGCCGATCGTAGGGAAACGCGCTGCACTCCCCTTGGGAGCAGCGTAAGATACTCAGAACTCGCACTCGTTCACGGACACCGTTCTGGCACGTCCCACATGGCATCGAAGTCTTACGCATTACCCTAGGCTGAGCTGAACTCAGAGAAACCCTCTGCTTCGCAGTCCACCTAGGACCTCCTGCCTGAAGTCACCGTGCCTCCCAGAGAGAGTCGGCTTGCGTTCTTACTGCCATGTACGTCCCCTTCCTCCTGTGGCACTGCAGGCTTTGAATAGCCACAGGCCCAGAGGAGCAGCTACGGCGTTCCTTGGTTGAGGCAGTTCGTTTGACTCAGAACACCCTACTTCGAGAAGTTGATTCAGGGAAGGAAACTCAGGGTGACCTGTGTCTCTTTGGGCTTGTGAGAAACCACGGGGATGTCTGCTGAGTGCGCCCACGGAAACGGGGGCCTGCTGCAAGTAGCCTTGCTTTCCCGTTTGGAAGGCTGCGTTCATGCTGCCTTGAAGCTACCTGACATTCCCTGCTCTCGACAGGCCTGTTAGCCCTGTCAGAGTGCTTCGGGGAACGTTATGAGTCTGCTCTGTCTAAACCAGGTGCTTCCATGGCCGCGGCTCTGGTCCGCCTGCCAAGCTCTAGAGCTAGAGGGAACCTCAACGTGACAAGTTGCCTCCAGCGTAGGCCCCTAGTAGCCGTGCAGAAAGGGAGGCAGGCAGCTGTCTCCATGAGTTCTCAGTCGCTTAGAGGCTTTATTTTAAAGGAAGTAGTACACTTTGGAGGCCTCCTAGGCCCCTCGGGTATGCATCACTTTCCCTCCAAGTTCACCGAGTACCTCCAGACCCCTGTGGGGCGGCTGAGCACTTCGAGGCCCATTGGTTGAACCCCCCCACCCGCGGAGGCCCTCTGTGCGTGCCGC
Organism: Pseudorca crassidens; assembly: GCF_039906515.1. Lineage (NCBI taxonomy): Eukaryota > Metazoa > Chordata > Mammalia > Artiodactyla > Delphinidae > Pseudorca > Pseudorca crassidens. Next base: position 29,918,960 of record NC_090306.1, on the reverse strand, counting down.
GCGATGGGCTACACACTGGACCTCCAGCGAGGAACGCTACATTTCCAGAGCCCTCGAACAGCCTCAGGACAGCATTTCGGGTGAGTCCGACTTTGTCATGGCCCTTGTGTGAGCTGCCGTGGGAAAGCACTGTGCTTTGAATACTTCGAGGACCTCGTACCTGAAGTCACTCTGCCCGAGGAGAAAGTCAGCATCTTACCATGCCGTGTCGCTAACGGCACGCCCAGCACGAACACAGGCCTGGAAGTAAGGCCCCGAGTGGCGGTGCAGAAGCGGAGGCGTGCAGCAGTTTCCATGAGGCAGAGGCCTCGGCTCTGGGCACCTTCAACGGCAGCAGGGTTTTCTGGACACCTAGGAGGCTGGCGCGGGCCCCCTGTTCCCGGCAGAAACACTGAGTACCGCCAGGCCCACCTGGGTCTGCTAAGCAACATCCAGGCCCGTAGCCCTTTAGAGCCCCTCTGTGTATGCCGATCGTAGGGAAACGCGCTGCACTCCCCTTGGGAACAGCGTAAGGTACTCAGCACTCGCACACGTTCACGGACACCGTTCTGGCACGTCCCACATGGTGTCGAAGTCTTACGCATTACCCTAGGCTGAGCTGAACTCAGAAAAACCCTCTGCTTCGCAGTCCACCTAGGACCTCCTGCCTGAAGTCACCGTGCCTCCCAGAGAGAGTCGGCTTGCGTTCTTACTGCCATGTACGTCCCCTTCCTCCTGTGGCACTGCAGGCTTTGAATAGCCACAGGCCCAGAGGAGCAGCTACGGCGTTCCTTGGTTGAGGCAGTTCGTTTGACTCAGAACACCCTACTTCGAGAAGTTGATTCAGGGAAGGAAACTCAGGGTGACCTGTGTCTCTTTGGGCTTGTGAGAAACCACGGGGATGTCTGCTGAGTGCGCCCACGGAAACGGGGGCCTGCTGCAAGTAACCTTGCTTTCCCGTTTGGAAGGCTGCGTTCATGCTGCCTTGAAGCTACCTGACATTCCCTGCTCTCGACAGGCCTGTTAGCCCTGTCAGAGTGCTTCGGGGAACGTTATGAGTCTGCTCTGTCTAAACCAGGTGCTTCCATGGCCGCGGCTCTGGTCTGCCTGCCAAGCTCTAGAGCTAGAGGGAACCTCAACGTGACAAGTTGCCTCCAGCGTAGGCCCCTAGTAACCGTGCAGAAAGGGAGGCAGGCAGCTGTCTCCATGAGTTCTCAGTAGCTTAGAGGCTTTATTTTAAAGGAAGTAGTACACTTTGGAGAACTCCTAGGCCTCTCGGTTATGCACCACTTTCCCTCCAAGTTCACCGAGTACCTCCAGACCCCTGTGGGGCGGCTGAGCAACTTCGAGGCCCATTGGTTGACCACACCCACCACCCCCGGAGGCCCTCTGTGCGTGCCGCGCGATGGGCTACACACTGGACGTCCCGCGAGGAGCGCTACATTTCCAGAGCCCTCGAACAGCCTCAGGACAGCATTTCGGGTGAGTCCGACTTTGTCATGGCCCTTGTGTGAGCTGCCGTGGGAAAGCACTGTGCTTTGAATACTTCGAGGACCTCGTACCTGAAGTCACTCTGCCCGAGGAGAAAGTCAGCATCTTACCATGCCGTGTCGCTAACAGCACGCCCAGCACGAACACAGGCCTGGAAGTAAGGCCCCGAGTGGCGGTGCGGAAGCGGAGGCGTGCAGCAGTTTCCATGAGGCGGTGGCCTCGGCTCTGGGCACCTTCAACGGCAGCAGGGTTTTCTGGACACCTAGGAGGCTGGCGCGGGCCCCCTGTTCCCGGCAGAAACACTGAGTACCGCCAGGCCCACCTGGGTCTGCTAAGCAACATCCAGGCCCGTAGCCCTTTAGAGCCCCTCTGTGTATGCCGATCGTAGGGAAACGCGCTGCACTCCCCTTGGGAGCAGCGTAAGATACTCAGAACTCGCACACGTTCACGGACACCGTTCTGGCACGTCCCACATGGCATCGAAGTCTTACGCATTACCCTAGGCTGAGCTGAACTCAGAGAAACCCTCGGCTTCGCAGTCCACCTAGGACCTCCTGCCTGAAGTCACCGTGCCTCCCAGAGACAGTCGGCTTGCGTTCTTACTGCCATGTACGTCCCCTTCCTCCTGTGGCACTGCAGGCTTTGAATAGCCACAGGCCCAGAGGAGCAGCTACGGCGTTCCTTGGTTGAGGCAGTTCGTTTGACGCAGAACACCCTACTTCGAGAAGTTGATTCAGGGAAGGAAACTCAGGGTGACCTGTGTCTCTTTGGGCTTGTGAGAAACCACGGGGATGTCTGCTGAGTGCGCCCACGGAAACGGGGGCCTGCTGCAAGTAGCCTTGCTTTCCCGTTTGGAAGGCTGCGTTCATGCTGCCTTGAAGCTACCTGACATTCCCTGCTCTCGACAGGCCTGTTAGCCCTGTCAGAGTGCTTCGGGGAACGTTATGAGTCTGCTCTGTCTAAACCAGGTGCTTCCATGGCCGCGGCTCTGGTCCGCCTGCCAAGCTCTAGAGCTAGAGGGAACCTCAACGTGACAAGTTGCCTCCAGCGTAGGCCCCTAGTAGCCGTGCAGAAAGGGAGGCAGGCAGCTGTCTCCATGAGTTCTCAGTCGCTTAGAGGCTTTATTTTAAAGGAAGTAGTACACTTTGGAGGACTCCTAGGCCCCTCGGGTATGCATCACTTTCCCTCCAAGTTCACCGAGTACCTCCAGACCCCTGTGGGGCGGCTGAGCACTTCGAGGCCCATTGGTTGAACCCCCCCACCCGCGGAGGCCCTCTGTGCGTGCCGCGCGATGGGCTACACACTGGACCTCCAGCGAGGAACGCTACATTTCCAGAGCCCTCGAACAGCCTCAGGACAGCATTTCGGGTGAGTCCGACTTTGTCATGGCCCTTGTGTGAGCTGCCGTGGGAAAGCACTGTGCTTTGAATACTTCGAGGACCTCGTACCTGAAGTCACTCTGCCCGAGGAGAAAGTCAGCATCTTACCATGCCGTGTCGCTAACGGCACGCCCAGCACGAACACAGGCCTGGAAGTAAGGCCCCGAGTGGCGGTGCAGAAGCGGAGGCGTGCAGCAGTTTCCATGAGGCAGAGGCCTCGGCTCTGGGCACCTTCAACGGCAGCAGGGTTTTCTGGACACCTAGGAGGCTGGCGCGGGCCCCCTGTTCCCGGCAGAAACACTGAGTACCGCCAGGCCCACCTGGGTCTGCTAAGCAACATCCAGGCCCGTAGCCCTTTAGAGCCCCTCTGTGTATGCCGATCGTAGGGAAACGCGCTGCACTCCCCTTGGGAGCAGCGTAAGATACTCAGAACTCGCACACTTTCACGCACACTGTTCTGGCACGTCCCACATGGCGTCGAAGTCTTACGCATTACCCTAGGCTGAGCTGAACTCAGAGAAACCCTCTGCTTCGCAGTCCACCTAGGACCTCCTTCCTGAAGTCACCGAGCCTCCCAGAGAGAGTTGCCTTGTGTTCTTACTGCCATGTACGTCCCCTTCCTCCTGTGGCACTGCAGGCTTTGAATAGCCACAGGCCCAGAGGAGCAGCTACGGCGTTCCTTGGTTGAGGCAGTTCGTTTGACGCAGAACACCCTACGTCGAGAAGTTGATTCAGGGAAGGAAACTCAGGGTGACCTGTGTCTCTTTGGGCTTGTGAGAAACCACGGGGATGTCTGCTGAGTGCGCCCACGGAAACGGGGGCCTGCTGCAAGTAGCCTTGCTTTCCCGTTTGGAAGGCTGCGTTCATGCTGCCTTGAAGCTACCTGACATTCCCTGCTCTCGACAGGCCTGTTAGCCCTGTCAGAGTGCTTCGGGGAACGTTATGAGTCTGCTCTGTCTAAACCAGGTGCTTCCATGGCCGCGGCTATGGTCCGCCTGCCAAGCTCTAGAGCTAGAGGGAACCTCAACGTGACAAGTTGCCTCCAGCGTAGGCCCCTAGTAGCCGTGCAGAAACGGAGGCAGGCAGCTGTCTCCATGAGTTCTCAGTCGCTTAGAGGCTTTATTTTAAAGGAAGTAGTACACTTTGGAGGACTCCTAGGCCCCTCGGGTATGCATCACTTTCCCTCCAAGTTCACCGAGTACCTCCAGACCCCTGTGGGGCGGCTGAGCACTTCGAGGCCCATTGGTTGAACCCCCTCACCCGCGGAGGCCCTCTGTGCGTGCCGCGCGATGGGCTACACACTGGACCTCCAGCGAGGAGCGCTACATTTCCAGAGCCCTCGAACAGCCTCAGGACAGCATTTCGGGTGAGTCCGACTTTGTCATGGCCCTTGTGTGAGCTGCCGTGGGAAAGCACTGTGCTTTGAATACTTCGAGGACCTCGTACCTGAAGTCACTCTGCCCGAGGAGAAAGTCAGCATCTTACCATGCCGTGTCGCTAACGGCACGCCCAGCACGAACACAGGCCTGGAAGTAAGGCCCCGAGTGGCGGTGCAGAAGCGGAGGCGTGCAGCAGTTTCCATGAGGCGGAGGCCTCGGCTCTGGGCACCTTCAACGGCAGCAGGGTTTTCTGGACACCTAGGAGGCTGGCGCGGGCCCCCTGTTCCCGGCAGAAACACTGAGTACCGCCAGGCCCACTTGGGTCTGCTAAGCAACATCCAGGCCCGTAGCCCTTTAGAGCCCCTCTGTGTATGCCGATCGTAGGGAAACGCGCTGCACTCCCCTTGGGAGCAGCGTAAGATACTCAGAACTCGCACACGTTCACGGACACCGTTCTGGCACGTCCCACATGGCGTCGAAGTCTTACGCATTACCCTAGGCTGAGCTGAACTCAGAGAAACCCTCTGCTTCGCAGTCCACCTAGGACCTCCTTCCTGAAGTCACCGAGCCTCCCAGATAGAGTCGGCTTGTGTTCTTACTGCCATGTACGTCCCCTTCCTCCTGTGGCACTGCAGGCTTTGAATAGCCACAGGCCCAGAGGAGCAGCTACGGCGTTCCTTGGTGGAGGCAGTTCGTTTGACGTAGAACACCCTACTTCGAGAAGTTGATTCAGGGAAGGAAACTCAGGGTGACCTGTGTCTCTTTGGGCTTGTGAGAAACCACGGGGATGTCTGCTGAGTGCGCCCACGGAAACGGGGGCCTGCTGCAAGTAGCCTTGCTTTCCCGTTTGGAAGGCTGCGTTCATGCTGCCTTGAAGCTACCTGACATTCCCTGCTCTCGACAGGCCTGTTAACCCTGTCAGAGTGCTTCAGGGAACGTTATGAGTCTGCTCTGTCTAAACCAGGTGCTTCCATGGCCGCGGCTCTGGTCCGCCTGCCAAGCTCTAGAGCTAGAGGGAACATCAACGTGACAAGTTGCCTCCAGCGTAGGCCCCTAGTAGCCGTGCAGAAAGGGAGGCAGGCAGCTGTCTCCATGAGTTCTCAGTCGCTTAGAGGCTTTATTTTAAAGGAAGTAGTACACTTTGGAGGACTCCTAGGCCCCTCGGGTATGCATCACTTTCCCTCCAAGTTCACCGAGTACCTCCAGACCCCTGTGGGGCGGCTGAGCACTTCGAGGCCCATTGGTTGAACCCCCCCACCCGCGGAGGCCCTCTGTGCGTGCCGCGCGATGGGCTACACACTGGACCTCCAGCGAGGAACGCTACATTTCCAGAGCCCTCGAACAGCCTCAGGACAGCATTTCGGGTGAGTCCGACTTTGTCATGGCCCTTGTGTGAGCTGCCGTGGGAAAGCACTGTGCTTTGAATACTTCGAGGACCTCGTACCTGAAGTCACTCTGCCCGAGGAGAAAGTCAGCATCTTACCATGCCGTGTCGCTAACGGCACGCCCAGCACGAACACAGGCCTGGAAGTAAGGCCCCGAGTGGCGGTGCAGAAGCGGAGGCGTGCAGCAGTTTCCATGAGGCGGAGGCCTCGGCTCTGGGCACCTTCAACGGCAGCAGGGTTTTCTGGACACCTAGGAGGCTGGCGCGGGCTCCCTGTTCCCGGCAGAAACACTGAGTACCGCCAGGCCCACCTGGGTCTGCTAAGCAACATCCAGGCCCGTAGCCCTTTAGAGCCCCTCTGTGTATGCCGATCGTAGGGAAACCCGCTGCACTCCCCTTGGGAGCAGCGTAAGATACTCAGAACTCGCACACGTTCACGGACACCGTTCTGGCACGTCCCACATGGCGTCGAAGTCTTACGCATTACCCTAGGCTGAGCTGAACTCAGAGAAACCCTCTGCTTCGCAGTCCACCTAGGACCTCCTTCCTGAAGTCACCGAGCCTCCCAGAGAGAGTCGGCTTGTGTTCTTACTGCCATGTACGTCCCCTTCCTCCTGTGGCACTGCAGGCTTTGAATAGCCATAGGCCCAGAGGAGCAGCTACGGCGTTCCTTGGTTGAAGCAGTTCGTTTGACGCAGAACACCCTACTTCGAGAAGTTGATTCAGGGAAGGAAACTCAGGGTGACCTGTGTCTCTTTGGGCTTGTGAGAAACCACGGGGATGTCTGCTGAGTGCGCCCACGGAAACGGGGGCCTGCTGCAAGTAGCCTTGCTTTCCCGTTTGGAGGCTGCGTTCATGCTGCCTTGAAGCTACCTGACATTCCCTGCTCTCGACAGGTCTGTTAGCCCTGTCAGTGTGCTTCGGGGAACGTTATGAGTCTGCTCTGTCTAAACCAGGTGCTTCCATGGCCGCGGCTCTGGTCTGCCTGCCAAGCTCTAGAGCTAGAGGGAACGTCAACGTGACAAGTTGCCTCCAGCGTAGGCCCCTAGTAACCGTGCAGAAAGGGAGGCAGGCAGCTGTCTCCATGAGTTCTCAGTAGCTTAGAGGCTTTATTTTAAAGGAAGTAGTACACTTTGGAGAACTCCTAGGCCTCTCGGGTATGCACCACTTTCCCTCCAAGTTCACCGAGTACCTCCAGACCCCTGTGGGGCGGCTGAGCAACTTCGAGGCCCATTGGTTGACCACACCCACCACCCCCGGAGGCCCTCTGTGCGTGCCGCGCGATGGGCTACACACTGGACGTCCCGCGAGGAGCGCTACATTTCCAGAGCCCTCGAACAGCCTCAGGACAGCATTTCGGGTGAGTCCGACTTTGTCATGGCCCTTGTGTGAGCTGCCGTGGGAAAACACTGTGCTTTGAATACTTCGAGGACCTCGTACCTGAAGTCACTCTGCCCGAGGAGAAAGTCAGCATCTTACCATGCCGTGTCGCTAACGGCACGCCCAGCACGAACACAGGCCTGGAAGTAAGGCCCCGAGTGGCGGTGCAGAAGCGGAGGCGTGCAGCAGTTTCCATGAGGCGGTGGCCTCGGCTCTGGGCACCTTCAACGGCAGCAGGGTTTTCTGGACACCTAGGAGGCTGGCACGGGCCCCCTGTTCCCGGCAGGAACACTGAGTACCGCCAGGCCCACCTGGGTCTGCTAAGCAACATCCAGGCCCGTAGCCCTTTACAGCTCCTCTGTGTATGCGCAGCGTAGGGAAACGCGCTGCACTCTCCTTGAGAGCAGCTTAAGGTACTCAGCACTCGCACACGTTCACGGACACCGTTCTGGCACGTCCCACATGGCGTCGAAGTCTTACGCATTACCCTAGGCTGAGCTGAACTCAGAGAAACCCTCGTCTTCGCAGTCCACCTAGGACCTCATGCCTGAAGTCACCGTGCCTCCCAGAGAGAGTCGGCTTGCGTTCTTACTGCCATGTACGTCCCCTTCCTCCTGTGGCACTGTAGGCTTTGAATAGCCACAGGCCCAGAGGAGCAGCTACGGCGTTCCTTGGTTGAGGCAGTTCGTTTGATGCAGAACACCCTACTTCGAGAAGTTGATTCAGGGAAGGAAACTCAGGGTGACGTGTGTCTCTTTGGGCTTGTGAGAAACCACGGGGATGTCTGCTGAGTGCGCCCACGGAAACGGGGGCCTGCTGCAAGTAGCCTTGCTTTCCCGTTTGGAAGGCTGCGTTCATGCTGCCTTGAAGCTACCTGACATTCCCTGCTCTCGACAGGCCTGTTAGCCCTGTCAGAGTGCTTCGGGGAACGTTATGAGTCTGCTCTGTCTAAACCAGGTGCTTCCATGGCCGCGGCTCTGGTCCGCCTGCCAAGCTCTAGAGCTAGAGGGAACCTCAACGTGACAAGTTGCCTCCAGCGTAGGCCCCTAGTAGCCGTGCAGAAAGGGAGGCAGGCAGCTGTCTCCATGAGTTCTCAGTAGCTTAGAGGCTTTATTTTAAAGGAAGTAGTACACTTTGGGGGACTCCTAGGCCCCTCGGGTATGCATGACTTTCCCTCCAAGTTCACCGAGTACCTCCAGACCCCTGTGGGGCGGCTGAGCACTTCGAGGCCCATTGGTTGAACCCCCCCACCCGCGGAGGCCCTCTGTGCGTGCCACGCGATGGGCTACACAGTGGACCTCCAGCGAGGAACGCTACATTTCCAGAGCCCTCGAACAGCCTCAGGACAGCATTTCGGGTGAGTCCGACTTTGTCATGGCCCTTGTGTGAGCTGCCGTGGGAAAGCACTGTGCTTTGAATACTTCGAGGACCTCGTACCTGAAGTCACTCTGCCCGAGGAGAAAGTCAGCATCTTACCATGCCGTGTCGCTAACGGCACGCCCAGCACGAACACAGGCCTGGAAGTAAGGCTCCGAGTGGCGGTGCAGAAGCGGAGGCGTGCATCAGTTTCCATGAGGCGGAGGCCTCGGCTCTGGGCACCTTCAACGGCAGCAGGGTTTTCTGGACACCTAGGAGGCTGGCGCGGGCCCCCTGTTCCCGGCAGAAACACTGAGTACCGCCAGGCCCACTTGGGTCTGCTAAGCAACATCCAGGCCCGTAGCCCTTTAGAGCCCCTCTGTGTATGCCGATCGTAGGGAAACGCGCTGCACTCCCCTTGGGAGCAGCGTAAGATACTCAGAATTCGCACACTTTCACGGACACCGTTCTGGCACGTCCCACATGGCGTCGAAGTCTTACGCATTACCCTAGGCTGAGCTGAACTCAGAGAAACCCTCTGCTTCGCAGTCCACCTAGGACCTCCTTCCTGAAGTCACCGAGCCTCCCAGAGAGAGTCGGCTTGTGTTCTTACTGCCATGTACGTCCCCTTCCTCCTGTGGCACTGCAGGCTTTGAATAGCCACAGGCCCAGAGGAGCAGCTACGGCGTTCCTTGGTTGAGGCAGTTCGTTTGACGCAGAACACCCTACTTCGAGAAGTTGATTCAGGGAAGGAAACTCAGGGTGACCTGTGTCTCTTTGGGCTTGTGAGAAACCACGGGGATGTCTGCTGAGTGCGCCCACGGAAACGGGGGCCTGCTGCAAGTAGCCTTGCTTTCCCATTTGGAAGGCTGCGTTCATGCTGCCTTCAAGCTACCTGACATTCCCTGCTCTCGACAGGCCTGTTAGCCCTGTCAGAGTGCTTCGGGGAACGTTATGAGTCTGCTCTGTCTAAACCAGGTGCTTCCATGGCCGCAGCTCTGGTCCGCCTGCCAAGCTCTAGAGCTAGAGGGAACCTCAACGTGACAAGTTGCCTCCAGCGTAGGCCCCTAGTAGCCGTGCAGAAAGGGAGGCAGGCAGCTGTCTCCATGAGTTCTCAGTCGCTTAGAGGCTGTATTTTAAAGGAAGTAGTACACTTTGGAGGACTCCTAGGCCCCTCGGGTATGCATCACTTTCCCTCCAAGTTCACCGAGTACCTCCAGACCCCTGTGGGGCGGCTGAGCACTTCGAGGCCCATTGGTTGAACCCCCCCACCCGCGGAGGCCCTCTGTGTGTGCCGCGCGATGGGCTATACACTGGACGTCCCTCGAGGAGCGCTACATTTCCAGAGCCCTCGAACAGCCTCAGGACAGCATTTCGGGTGAGTCCGACTTTGTCATGGCCCTTGTGTGAGCTGCCGTGGGAAAGCACTGTGCTTTGAATACTTCGAGGACCTCGTACCTGAAGTCACTCTGCCCGAGGAGAAAGTCAGCATCTTACCATGCCGTGTCGCTAACGGCACGCCCAGCACGAACACAGGCCTGGAAGTAAGGCCCCGAGTGGCGGTGCAGAAGCGGAGGCGTGCAGCAGTTTCCATGAGGCGGAGGCCTCGGCTCTGGGCACCTTCAACGGCAGCAGGGTTTTCTGGACACCTAGGAGGCTGGCGCGGGCCCCCTGTTCCCGGCAGGAACACTGAGTACCGCCAGGCCCACCTGGGTCTGCTAAGCAACATCCAGGCCCGTAGCCCTTTAGAGCCCCTCTGTGTATGCCGATCGTAGGGAAACGCGCTGCACTCCCCTTGGCAGCAGCGTAAGGTACTCAGCACTCGCACACGTTCACGGACACCGTTCTGGCACGTCCCACATGGCGTCGAAGTCTTACACATTACCCTAGGCTGAGCTGAACTCAGAGAAACCCTCTGCTTCGCAGTCCACCTAGGACCTCCTGCCTGAAGTCACCGAGCCTCCCAGAGAGAGTCGGCTTGTGTTCTTACTGCCATGTACGTCCCCTTCCTCCTGTGGCATTGCAGGCTTTGAATAGCCACAGGCCCAGAGGAGCAGCTACGGCGTTCCTTGGTTGAGGCAGTTCGCTTGATGCAGAACACCCTACTTCGAGAAGTTGATTCAGGGAAGGAAACTCAGGGTGACCTGTGTCTCTTTGGGCTTGTGAGAAACCACGGGGATGTCTGCTGAGTGCGCCCACGGAAACGGGGGCCTGCTGCAAGTAGCCTTGCTTTCCCGTTTGGAAGGCTGCGTTCATGCTGCCTTGAAGCTACCTGACATTCCCTGCTCTCGACAGGCCTGTTAGCCCTGTCAGAGTGCTTCGGGGAACGTTATGAGTCTGCTCTGTCTAAACCAGGTGCTTCCATGGCCGCGGCTCTGGTCCGCCTGCCAAGCTCTAGAGCTAGAGGGAACCTCAACGTGACAAGTTGCCTCCAGCGTAGGCCCCTAGTAGCCGTGCAGAAAGGGAGGCAGGCAGCTGTCTCCATGAGTTCTCAGTAGCTTAGAGACTTTATTTTAAAGGAAGTAGTACACTTTGGAGGACTCCTAGGCCTCTCGGGTATGCACCACTTTCCCTCCAAGTTCACCGAGTACCTCCAGACCCCTGTGGGGCGGCTGAGCAACTTCGAGGCTCATTGGTTGACCACACCCACCACCCCCGGAGGCCCTCTGTGCGTGCCGCGCGATGGGCTACACACTGGACGTCCCGCGAGGAGCGCTACATTTCCAGAGCCCTCGAACAGCCTCAGGACAGCATTTCGGGTGAGTCCGACTTTGTCATGGCCCTTGTGTGAGCTGCCGTGGGAAAACACTGTGCTTTGAATACTTCGAGGACCTCGTACCTGAAGTCACTCTGCCCGAGGAGAAAGTCAGCATCTTACCATGCCGTGTCGCTAACGGCACACCCAGCACGAACACAGGCCTGGAAGTAAGGCCCCGAGTGGCGGTGCAGAAGCGGAGGCGTGCAGCAGTTTCCATGAGGCGGTGGCCTCGGCTCTGGGCACCTTCAACGGCAGCAGGGTTTTCTGGACACATAGGAGGCTGGCGCGGGCCCCCTGTTCCCGGCAGGAACACTGAGTACCGCCAGGCCCACCTGGGTCTGCTAAGCAACATCCAGGCCCGTAGCCCTTTAGAGCCCCTTTATGTATGCCGATCGTAGGGAAACGCGCTGCACTCCCCTTGGGAGCAGCGTAAGGTACTCAGCACTCGCACACGTTCACGGACACCGTTCTGGCACCTCCCACATGACGTCGAAGTCTTACGCATTACCCTAGGCTGAGCTGAACTCAGAGAAACCCTCGGCTTCGCAGTCCACCTAGAACCTCCTGCCTGAAGTCACCGTGCCTCCCAGAGAGAGTCGGCTTGCGTTCTTACTGCCATGTACGTCCCCTTCCTCCTGTGGCACTGCAGGCTTTGAATAGCCACAGGCCCAGAGGAGCAGCTACGGCGTTCCTTGGTTGAAGCAGTTCGCTTGATGCAGAACACCCTACTTCGAGAAGTTGATTCAGGGAAGGAAACTCAGGGTGACCTGTGTCTCTTTGGGCTTGTGAGAAACCACGGGGATGTCTGCTGAGTGCGCCCACGGAAACGGGGGCCTGCTGCAAGTAGCCTTGCTTTCCCGTTTGGAAGGCTGCGTTCATGCTGCCTTGAAGCTACCTGACATTCCCTGCTCTCGACAGGCCTGTTAGCCCTGTCAGAGTGCTTCGGGGAACGTTATGAGTCTGCTCTGTCTAAACCAGGTGCTTCCATGGCCGCGGCTCTGGTCCACCTGCCAAGCTCTAGAGCTAGAGGGAACCTCAACGTGACAAGTTGCCTCCAGCGTAGGCCCCTAGTAGCCGTACAGAAAGGGAGGCAGGCAGCTGTCTCCATGAGTTCTCAGTAGCTTAGAGGCTTTATTTTAAAGGAAGTAGTACACTTTGGAGGACTCCTAGGCCTCTCGGGTATGCACCACTTTCCCTCCAAGTTCACCGAGTACCTCCAGACCCCTGTGGGGCGGCTGAGCAACTTCGAGGGCCATTGGTTGACCACACCCACCACCCCCGGAGGCCCTCTGTGCGTGCCGCCCGATGGGCTACACACTGGACGTCCCGCGAGGAGCGCTACATTTCCAGAGCCCTCGAACAGCCTCAGGACAGCATTTCGGGTGAGTCCGACTTTGTCATGGCCCTTGTGTGAGCTGCCGTGGGAAAACACTGTGCTTTGAATACTTCGAGGACCTCGTACCTGAAGTCACTCTGCCCGAGGAGAAAGTCAGCATCTTACCATGCCGTGTCGCTAACGGCACGCCCAGCACGAACACAGGCCTGGAAGTAAGGCCCCGAGTGGCGGTGCAGAAGCGGAGGCGTGCAGCAGTTTCCATGAGGCGGTGGCCTCGGCTCTGGGCACCTTCAACGGCAGCAGGGTTTTCTGGACACCTAGGAGGCTGGCGCGGGCCCCCTGTTCCCGGCAGGAACACTGAGTACCGCCAGGCCCACCTGGGTCTGCTAAGCAACATCCAGGCCTGTAGCCCTTTAGAGCCCCTCTGTGTATGCCGATCGTAGGGAAACGCGCTGCACTCCCCTTGGGAGCAGCGTAAGGTACTCAGCACTCGCACACGTTCACGGACATCGTTCTGGCACGTCCCACATGGCGTCGAAGTCTTACGCATTACCCTAGGCTGAGCTGAACTCAGAGAAACCCTCTGCTTCGCAGTCCACCTAGGACCTCCTGCCTGAAGTCACCGTGCCTCCCAGAGAGAGTCGGCTTGCGTTCTTACTGCCATGTACGTCCCCTTCCTCCTGTGGCACTGCAGGCTTTGAATAGCCACAGGCCCAGAGGAGCAGCTACGGCGTTCCTTGGTTGAGGCAGTTCGCTTGATGCAGAACACCCTACTTCGAGAAGTTGATTCAGGGAAGGAAATTCAGGGTGACCTGTGTCTCTTTGGGCTTGTGAGAAACCACGGGGATGTCTGCTGAGTGCGCCCACGGAAACGGGGGCCTGCTGCAAGTAGCCTTGCTTTCCGGTTTGGAAGGCTGCGTTCATGCTGCCTTGAAGCTACCTGACATTCCCTGCTCTCGACAGGCCTGTTAGCCCTGTCAGAGTGCTTCGGGGAACGTTATGAGTCGCTCTGTCTAAACCAGGTGCTTCCATGGCCGCGGCTCTGGTTCGCCTGCCAAGCTCTAGAGCTAGAGGGAACCTCAACGTGACAAGTTGCCTCCAGCGTAGGCCCCTAGTAGCCGTGCAGAAAGGGAGGCAGGCAGCTGTCTCCATGAGTTCTCAGTCGCTTAGAGGCTTTATTTTAAAGGAAGTAGTACACTTTGGAGGACTCCTAGGCCCCTCGGGTATGCATGACTTTCCCTCCAAGTTCACCAAGTACCTCCAGACCCCTGTGGGGCGGCTGAGCAACTTCGAGGCCCATTGGTTGACCACACCCACCACCCCCGGAGGCCCTCTGTGCGTGCCGCGCGATGGGCTACACACTGGACGTCCCGCGAGGAGCGCTACATTTCCAGAGCCCTCGAACAGCCTCAGGACAGCATTTCGGGTGAGTCCGACTTTGTCATGGCCCTTGTGTGAGCTGCCGTGGGAAAACACTGTGCTTTGAATACTTCGAGGACCTCGTACCTGAAGTCACTCTGCCCGAGGAGAAAGTCAGCATCTTACCATGCCGTGTCGCTAACGGCACGCCCAGCACGAACACAGGCCTGGAAGTAAGGCCCCGAGTGGCGGTGCAGAAGCGGAGGCGTGCATCAGTTTCCATGAGGCGGAGGCCTCGGCTCTGGGCACCTTCAACGGCAGCAGGGTTTTCTGGACACCTAGGAGGCTGGCGCGGGCCCCCTGTTCCCGGCAGGAACACTGAGTACCGCCAGGCCCACCTGGGTCTGCTAAGCAACATCCAGGCCCGTAGCCCTTTAGAGCCCCTCTGTGTATGCCGATCGTAGGGAAACGCGCTGCACTCCCCTTGGGAGCAGCGTAAGGTACTCAGCACTCGCACACGTTCACGGACACCGTTCTGGCACGTCCCACATGGCGTCGAAGTCTTACGCATTACCCTAGGCTGAGCTGAACTCAGAGAAACCCTCTGCTTCGCAGTCCACCTAGGACCTCCTGCCTGAAGTCACCGAGCCTCCCAGAGAGAGTCGGCTTGCGTTCTTACTGCCATGTACGTCCCCTTCCTCCTGTGGCACTGCAGGCTTTGAATAGCCACAGGCCCAGAGGAGCAGCTACGGCGTTCCTTGGTTGAAGCAGTTCGCTTGACGCAGAACACCCTACTTCGAGAAGTTGATTCAGGGAAGGAAACTCAGGGTGACCTGTGTCTCTTTGGGCTTGTGAGAAACCACGGGGATGTCTGCTGAGTGCGCCCACGGAAACGGGGGCCTGCTGCAAGTAGCCTTGCTTTCCCATTTGGAAGGCTGCGTTCATGCTGCCTTGAAGCTACCTGACATTCCGTGCTCTCGACAGGCCTGTTAGCCCTGTCAGAGTGCTTCGGGGAACGTTATGAGTCTGCTCTGTCTAAACCAGGTGCTTCCATGGCCGCGGCTCTGGTCCGCCTGCCAAGCTCTAGAGCTAGAGGGAACCTCAACGTGACAAGTTGCCTCCAGCGTAGGCCCCTAGTAGCCGTGCAGAAAGGGAGGCAGGCAGCTGTCTCCATGAGTTCTCAGTCGCTTAGAGGCTGTATTTTAAAGGAAGTAGTACACTTTGGAGGACTCCTAGGCCCCTCGGGTATGCATCACTTTCCCTCCAAGTTCACCGAGTACCTCCAGACCCCTGTGGGGCGGCTGAGCACTTCGAGGCCCATTGGTTGAACCCCCCCACCCGCGGAGGCCCTCTGTGTGTGCCGCGCGATGGGCTATACACTGGACGTCCCTCGAGGAGCGCTACATTTCCAGAGCCCTCGAACAGCCTCAGGACAGCATTTCGGGTGAGTCCGACTTTGTCATGGCCCTTGTGTGAGCTGCCGTGGGAAAGCACTGTGCTTTGAATACTTCGAGGACCTCGTACCTGAAGTCACTCTGCCCGAGGAGAAAGTCAGCATCTTACCATGCCGTGTCGCTAACGGCACGCCCAGCACGAACACAGGCCTGGAAGTAAGGCCCCGAGTGGCGGTGCAGAAGCGGAGGCGTGCAGCAGTTTCCATGAGGCGGAGGCCTCGGCTCTGGGCACCTTCAACGGCAGCAGGGTTTTCTGGACACCTAGGAGGCTGGCGCGGGCCCCCTGTTCCCGGCAGGAACACTGAGTACCGCCAGGCCCACCTGGGTCTGCTAAGCAACATCCAGGCCCGTAGCCCTTTAGAGCCCCTCTGTGTATGCCGATCGTAGGGAAACGCGCTGCACTCCCCTTGGGAGCAGCGTAAGGTACTCAGCACTCGCACACGTTCACGGACACCGTTCTGGCACGTCCCACATGGCGTCGAAGTCTTACACATTACCCTAGGCTAAGCTGAACTCAGAGAAACCCTCTGCTTCGCAGTCCACCTAGGACCTCCTGCCTGAAGTCACCGAGCCTCCCAGAGAGAGTCGGCTTGCGTTCTTACTGCCATGTACGTCCCCTTCCTCCTGTGGCACTGCAGGCTTTGAATAGCCACAGGCCCAGAGGAGCAGCTACGGCGTTCCTTGGTTGAAGCAGTTCGCTTGATGCAGAACACCCTACTTCGAGAAGTTGATTCAGGGAAGGAAACTCAGGGTGACCTGTGTCTCTTTGGGCTTGTGAGAAACCACGGGGATGTCTGCTGAGTGCGCCCACGGAAACGGGGGCCTGCTGCAAGTGGCCTTGCTTTCCCGTTTGGAAGGCTGCGTTCATGCTGCCTTGAAGCTACCTGACATTCCCTGCTCTCGACAGGCCTGTTAGCCCTGTCAGAGTGCTTCGGGGAACGTTATGAGTCTGCTCTGTCTAAACCAGGTGCTTCCATGGCCGCGGCTCTGGTCCACCTGCCAAGCTCTAGAGCTAGAGGGAACCTCAACGTGACAAGTTGCCTCCAGCGTAGGCCCCTAGTAGCCGTACAGAAAGGGAGGCAGGCAGCTGTCTCCATGAGTTCTCAGTAGCTTAGAGGCTTTATTTTAAAGGAAGTAGTACACTTTGGAGGACTCCTAGGCCTCTCGGGTATGCACCACTTTCCCTCCAAGTTCACCGAGTACCTCCAGACCCCTGTGGGGCGGCTGAGCAACTTCGAGGGCCATTGGTTGACCACACCCACCACCCCCGGAGGCCCTCTGTGCGTGCCGCCCGATGGGCTACACACTGGACGTCCCGCGAGGAGCGCTACATTTCCAGAGCCCTCGAACAGCCTCAGGACAGCATTTCGGGTGAGTCCGACTTTGTCATGGCCCTTGTGTGAGCTGCCGTGGGAAAACACTGTGCTTTGAATACTTCGAGGACCTCGTACCTGAAGTCACTCTGCCCGAGGAGAAAGTCAGCATCTTACCATGCCGTGTCGCTAACGGCACGCCCAGCACGAACACAGGCCTGGAAGTAAGGCCCCGAGTGGCGGTGCAGAAGCGGAGGCGTGCATCAGTTTCCATGAGGCGGAGGCCTCGGCTCTGGGCACCTTCAACGGCAGCAGGGTTTTCTGGACACCTAGGAGGCTGGCGCGGGCCCCCTGTTCCCGGCAGGAACACTGAGTACCGCCAGGCCCACCTGGGTCTGCTAAGCAACATCCAGGCCCGTAGCCCTTTAGAGCCCCTCTGTGTATGCCGATCGTAGGGAAACGCGCTGCACTCCCCTTGGGAGCAGCGTAAGGTACTCAGCACTCGCACACGTTCACGGACACCGTTCTGGCACGTCCCACATGGCGTCGAAGTCTTACGCATTACCCTAGGCTGAGCTGAACTCAGAGAAACCCTCGGCTTCGCAGTCCACCTAGGACCTCCTGCCTGAAGTCACCGTGCCTCCCAGAGAGAGTCGGCTTGCGTTCTTACTGCCATGTACGTCCCCTTCCTCCCGTGGCACTGCAGGCTTTGAATAGCCACAGGCCCAGAGGAGCAGCTACGGCGTTCCTTGGTTGAAGCAGTTCGCTTGACGCAGAACACCCTACTTCGAGAAGTTGATTCAGGGAAGGAAACTCAGGGTGACCTGTGTCTCTTTGGGCTTGTGAGAAACCACGGGGATGTCTGCTGAGTGCGCCCACGGAAACGGGGGACTGCTGCAAGTAGCCTTGCTTTCCCGTTTGGAAGGCTGCGTTCATGCTGCCTTGAAGCTACCTGACATTCCGGGCTCTCGACAGGCCTGTTAGCCCTGTCAGAGTGCTTCGGGGAACGTTATGAGTCTGCTCTGTCTAAACCAGGTGCTTCCATGGCCGCGGCTCTGGTCCGCCTGCCAAGCTCTAGAGCTAGAGGGAACCTCAACGTGACAAGTTGCCTCCAGCGTAGGCCCCTAGTAGCCGTGCAGAAAGGGAGGCAGGCAGCTGTCTCCATGAGTTCCCAGTCGCTTAGAGGCTTTATTTTAAAGGAAGTAGTACACTTTGGAGGACTCCTAGGCCCCTCGGGTATGCATCACTTTCCCTCCAAGTTCACCGAGTACCTTCAGACCCCTGTGGGGCAGCTGAGCACTTCGAGGCCCACTGGTTGAACCCCCCACCCGCGGAGGCCCTCTGTGCGTGCCGCGCGATGGGCTACATACTGGACGTCTCGCGAGGAGCGCTACATTTCCAGAGCCCTCGAACAGCCTCAGGACAGCATTTCGGGTGAGTCCGACTTTGCCATGGCCCTTGTGTGAGCTGCCGTGGGAAAGCACTGTGCTTTGAATACTTCGAGGACCTCGTACCTGAAGTCACTCTGCCCGAGGAGAAAGTCAGCATCTTACCATGCCGTGTCGCTAACGGCACGCCCAGCACGAACACAGGCCTGGAAGTAAGGCCCCGAGTGGCAGTGCAGAAGCGGAGGCGTGCAGCAGTTTCCATGAGGCGGTGGCCTCGGCTCTGGGCACCTTCAACGGCAGCAGGGTTTTCTGGACACCTAGGAGGCTGGCGCGGGCCCCCTGTTCCCGGCAGGAACACTGAGTACCGCCAGGCCCACCTGGGTCTGCTAAGCAACATCCAGGCCCGTAGCCCTTTAGAGCCCCTCTGTGTATGCCGATCGTAGGGAAACGCGCTACACTCCCCTTGGGAGCAGCTTAAGGTACTCAGCACTCGCACACGTTCACGGACACCGTTCTGGCACGTCCCACATGGCGTCGAAGTCTTACGCATTACCCTAGGCTGAGCTGAACTCAGAGAAACCCTCGGCTTCGCAGTCCACCTAGGACCTCCTGCCTGAAGTCACCGTGCCTCCCAGAGAGAGTCGGCTTGCGTTCTTACTGCCATGTACGTCCCCTTCCTCCTGTGGCACTGCAGGCTTTGAATAGCCACAGGCCCAGAGGAGCAGCTACGGCGTTCCTTGGTTGAGGCAGTTCGCTTGATGCAGAACACCCTACTTCGAGAAGTTGATTCAGGGAAGGAAACTCAGGGTGACCTGTGTCTCTTTGGGTTTGTGAGAAACCACGGGGATGTCTGCTGAGTGCGCCCACGGAAACGGGGGCCTGCTGCAAGTAGCCTTGCTTTCCCGTTTGGAAGGCTGCGTTCATGCTGCCTTGAAGCTACCTGACATTCCCTGCTCTCGACAGGCCTGTTAGCCCTGTCAGAGTGCTTCGGGGAACGTTATGAGTCTGCTCTGTCTAAACCAGGTGCTTCCATGGCCGTGGCTCTGGTCCGCCTGCCAAGCTCTAGAGCTAGAGGGAACCTCAACGTGACAAGTTGCCTCCAGCGTAGGCCCCTAGTAGCCGTGCAGAAAGGGAGGCAGGCAGCTGTCTCCATGAGTTCTCAGTAGCTTAGAGGCTTTATTTTAAAGGAAGTAGTACACTTTGGAGGACTCCTAGGCCTCTCGGGTATGCACCACTTTCCCTCCAAGTTCACCGAGTACCTCCAGACCTCTGTGGGGCGGCTGAGCAACTTCGAGGCCCATTGGTTGACCACACCCACCACCCCCGGAGGCCCTCTGTGCGTGCCGCGCGATGGGCTACACACTGGACGTCCCGCGAGGAGCGCTACATTTCCAGAGCCCTCGAACATCCTCAGGACAGCATTTCGGGTGAGTCCGACTTTGTCATGGCCCTTGTGTGAGCTGCCGTGGGAAAACACTGTGCTTTGAATACTTCGAGGACCTCGTACCTGAAGTCACTCTGCCCGAGGAGAAAGTCAGCATCTTACCATGCCGTGTCGCTAACGGCACGCCCAGCACGAACACAGGCCTGGAAGTAAGGCCCCGAGTGGCGGTGCAGAAGCGGAGGCATGCAGCAGTTTCCATGAGGCGGTGGCCTCGGATCTGGGCACCTTCAACGGCAGCAGGGTTTTCTGGACACCTAGGAGGCTGGCGCGGGCCCCCTGTTCCCGGCAGGAACACTGAGTACCGCCAGGCCCACCTGGGTCTGCTAAGCAACATCCAGGCCCATAGCCCTTTAGAGCTCCTCTGTGTATGCGCAGCGTAGGGAAACGCGCTGCACTCTCCTTGGGAGCAGCTTAAGGTACTCAGTACTCGCACACGTTCACGGACACCGTTCTGGCACGTCCCACATGGCGTCGAAGTCTTACGCATTACCCTAGGCTGAGCTGAACTCAGAGAAACCCTCTGCTTCGCATTCCACCTAGGACCTCCTGCCTGAAGTCACCGAGCCTCCCAGAGAGAGTCGGCTTGCGTTCTTACTGCCATGTACGTCCCCTTCCTCCTGTGGCACTGCAGGCTTTGAATAGCCACAGGCCCAGGGGAGCAGCTACGGCGTTCCTTGGTTGAAGCAGTTCGCTTGATGCAGAACACCCTACTTCGAGAAGTTGATTCAGGGAAGGAAACTCAGGGTGACCTGTGTCTCTTTGGGCTTGTGAGAAACCACGGGGATGTCTGCTGAGTGCGCCCACGGAAACGGGGGCCTGCTGCAAGTAGCCTTGCTTTCCCGTTTGGAAGGCTGCGTTCATGCTGCCTTGAAGCTACCTGACATTCCCTGCTCTCGACAGGCCTGTTAGCCCTGTCAGAGTGCTTCGGGGAACGTTATGAGTCTGCTCTGTCTAAACCAGGTGCTTCCATGGCCGCGGCTCTGGTCCGCCTGCCAAGCTCTAGAGCTAGAGGGAACCTCAACGTGACAAGTTGCCTCCAGCGTAGGCCCCTAGTAGCCGTGCAGAAAGGGAGGCAGGCAGCTGTCTCCATGAGTTCTCAGTCGCTTAGAGGCTTTATTTTAAAGGAAGTAGTACACTTTGGAGGACTCCTAGGCCCCTCGGGTATGCATCACTTTCCCTCCAAGTTCACCGAGTACCTCCAGACCCCTGTGGGGCGGCTGAGCACTTCAAGGCCCATTGGTTGAACCCCCCCACCCGCGGAGGCCCTCTGTGCGTGCCGCGCGATGGGCTACACATTGGACGTCCCGCGAGGAGCGCTACATTTCCAGAGCCCTCGAACAGCCTCAGGACAGCATTTCGGGTGAGTCCGACTTTGTCATGGCCCTTGTGTGAGCTGCCGTGGGAAAGCACTGTGCATTGATTACTTCGAGGACCTCGTACCTGAAGTCACTCTGCCCGAGGAGAAAGTCAGCATCTTACCATGCCGTGTCGCTAACGGCACGCCCAGCACGAACACAGGCCTGGAAGTAAGGCCCCGAGTGGCGGTGCAGAAGCGGAGGCGTGCAGCAGTTTCCATGAGGCGGTGGCCTCGGCTCTGGGCACCTTCAACGGCAGCAGGGTTTTCTGGACACCTAGGAGGCTGGCGCGGGCCCCCTGTTCCCGGCAGGAACACTGAGTACCGCCAGGCCCACCTGGGTCTGCTAAGCAACATCCAGGCCCGTAGCCCTTTAGAGCCCCTCTGTGTATGCCGATCGTAGGGAAACGCGCTACACTCCCCTTGGGAGCAGCTTAAGGTACTCAGCACTCGCACACGTTCACGGACACCGTTCTGGCACGTCCCACATGGCGTCGAAGTCTTACGCATTACCCTAGGCTGAGCTGAACTCAGAGAAACCCTCGGCTTCGCAGTCCACCTAGGACCTCCTGCCTGAAGTCACCGTGCCTCCCAGAGAGAGTCGGCTTGCGTTCTTACTGCCATGTACGTCCCCTTCCTCCTGTGGCACTGCAGGCTTTGAATAGCCACAGGCCCAGAGGAGCAGCTACGGCGTTCCTTGGTTGAGGCAGTTCGCTTGATGCAGAACACCCTACTTCGAGAAGTTGATTCAGGGAAGGAAACTCAGGGTGACCTGTGTCTCTTTGGGTTTGTGAGAAACCACGGGGATGTCTGCTGAGTGCGCCCACGGAAACGGGGGCCTGCTGCAAGTAGCCTTGCTTTCCCGTTTGGAAGGCTGCGTTCATGCTGCCTTGAAGCTACCTGACATTCCCTGCTCTCGACAGGCCTGTTAGCCCTGTCAGAGTGCTTCGGGGAACGTTATGAGTCTGCTCTGTCTAAACCAGGTGCTTCCATGGCCGCGGCTCTGGTCCGCCTGCCAAGCTCTAGAGCTAGAGGGAACCTCAACGTGACAAGTTGCCTCCAGCGTAGGCCCCTAGTAGCCGTGCAGAAAGGGAGGCAGGCAGCTGTCTCCATGAGTTCTCAGTCGCTTAGAGGCTTTATTTTAAAGGAAGTAGTACACTTTGGAGGACTCCTAGGCCCCTCGGGTATGCATCACTTTCCCTCCAAGTTCACCGAGTACCTCCAGACCCCTGTGGGGCGGCTGAGCACTTCGAGGCCCATTGGTTGAACCCCCCCACCCGCGGAGGCCCTCTGTGCGTGCCGCGCGATGGGCTACACACTGGACGTCCCGCGAGGAGCGCTACATTTCCAGAGCCCTCGAACAGCCTCAGGACAGCATTTCGGGTGAGTCCGACTTTGTCATGGCCCTTGTGTGAGCTGCCGTGGGAAAACACTGTGCTTTGAATACTTCGAGGACCTCGTACCTGAAGTCACTCTGCCCGAGGAGAAAGTCAGCATCTTACCATGCCGTGTCGCTAACGGCACGCCCAGCACGAACACAGGCCTGGAAGTAAGGCCCCGAGTGGCGGTGCAGAAGCGGAGGCGTGCAGCAGTTTCCATGAGGCGGTGGCCTCGGCTCTGTGCACCTTCAACGGCAGCAGGGTTTTCTGGACACCTAGGAGGCTGGCACGGGCCCCCTGTTCCCGGCAGGAACACTGAGTACCGCCAGGCCCACCTGGGTCTGCTAAGCAACATCCAGGCCCATAGCCCTTTAGAGCTCCTCTGTGTATGCGCAGCGTAGGGAAACGCGCTGCACTCTCCTTGGGAGCAGCTTAAGGTACTCAGCACTCGCACACGTTCACGGACACCGTTCTGGCACGTCCCACATGGCGTCGAAGTCTTACGCATTACCCTAGGATGAGCTGAACTCAGAGAAACCCTCTGCTTCGCAGTCCACCTAGAACCTCCTGCCTGAAGTCACCGAGCCTCCCAGAGAGAGTCGGCTTGCGTTCTTACTGCCATGTACGTCCCCTTCCTCCTGTGGCACTGCAGGCTTTGAATAGCCACAGGCCCAGAGTAGCAGCTACGGCGTTCCTTGGTTGAAGCAGTTCGCTTGATGCAGAACACCCTACTTCGAGAAGTTGATTCAGGGAAGGAAACTCAGGGTGACCTGTGTCTCTTTGGGCTTGTGAGAAACCACGGGGATGTCTGCTGAGTGCGCCCACGGAAACGGGGGCCTGCTGCAAGTAGCCTTGCTTTCCCGTTTGGAAGGCTGCGTTCATGCTGCCTTGAAGCTACCTGACATTCCCTGCTCTCGACAGGCCTGTTAGCCCTGTCAGAGTGCTTCGGGGAACGTTATGAGTCTGCTCTGTCTAAACCAGGTGCTTCCATGGCCGCGGCTCTGGTCCGCCTGCCAAGCTCTAGAGCTAGAGGGAACCTCAACGTGACAAGTTGCCTCCAGCGTAGGCCCCTAGTAGCCGTGCAGAAAGGGAGGCAGGCAGCTGTCTCCATGAGTTCTCAGTCGCTTAGAGGCTTTATTTTAAAGGAAGTAGTACACTTTGGAGGACTCCTAGCCCCCTCGGGTATGCATCACTTTCCCTCCAAGTTCACCGAGTACCTCTAGACCCCTGTGGGGCGGCTGAGCACTTCGAGGCCCATTGGTTGAACCCCCCTACCCGCGGAGGCCCTCTGTGCGTGCCGCGCGATGGGCTACACACTGGACGTCCCGCGAGGAGCGCTACATTTCCAGAGCCCTCGAACAGCCTCAGGACAGCATTTCGGGTGAGTCCGACTTTGTCATGGCCCTTGTGTGAGCTGCCGTGGGAAAGCACTGTGCTTTGAATACTTCGAGGACCTCGTACCTGAAGTCACTCTGCCCGAGGAGAAAGTCAGCATCTTACCATGCCGTGTCGCTAACGGCACGCCCAGCACGAACACAGGCCTGGAAGTAAGGCCCCGAGTGGCGGTGCAGAAGCGGAGGCGTGCATCAGTTTCCATGAGGCGGTGGCCTCGGCTCTGGGCACCTTCAACGGCAGCAGGGTTTTCTGGACACCTAGGTGGCTGGCGCGGGCCCCCTGTTCCCGGCAGGAACACTGAGTACCGCCAGGCCCACCTGGGTCTGCTAAGCAACATCCAGGCCCGTAGCCCTTTAGAGCCCCTCTGTGAATGCCGATCGTAGGGAAACGCGCTGCACTCCCCTTCGGAGCAGCGTAAGGTACTCAGCACTCGCACACGTTCACGGACACCGTTCTGGCACGTCCCACATGGCGTCGAAGTCTTACGCATTACCCTAGGCTGAGCTGAACTCAGAGAAACCCTCTGCTTCGCAGTCCACCTGGGACCTCCTGCCTGAAGTCACCGTGCCTCCCAGAGAGAGTCGGCTTGCGTTCTTACTGCCATGTACGTCCCCTTCCTCCTGTGGCACTGCAGGCTTTGAATAGCCACAGGCCCAGAGGAGCAGCTACGGCGTTCCTTGGTTGAGGCAGTTCGCTTGATGCAGAACACCCTACTTCGAGAAGTTGATTCAGGGAAGGAAACTCAGGGTGACCTGTGTCTCTTTGGGCTTGTGAGAAACCACGGGGATGTCTGCTGAGTGCGCCCACGGAAACGGGGGCCTGCTGCAAGTAGCCTTGCTTTCCCGTTTGGAGGCTGCGTTCATGCTGCCTTGAAGCTACCTGACATTCCCTGCTCTCGACAGGCCTGTTAGCCCTGTCAGAGTGCTTCGGGGAACGTTATGAGTCTGCTCTGTCTAAACCAGGTGCTTCCATGGCCGCGGCTCTGGTCCACCTGCCAAGCTCTAGAGCTAGAGGGAACCTCAACGTGACAAGTTGCCTCCAGCGTAGGCCCCTAGTAGCCGTGCAGAAAGGGAGGCAGGCAGCTGTCTCCATGAGTTCTCAGTCGCTTAGAGGCTTTATTTTAAAGGAAGTAGTACACTTTGGAGGACTCCTAGGCCACTCGGGTATGCATCACTTTCCCTCCAAGTTCACCGAGTACCTCCAGATCCCTGTGGGGCGGCTGAGCACTTCGAGGCCCATTGGTTGAACCCCCCCACCTGCGGAGGCCCTCTGTGCGTGCCGCGCGATGGGCTACACACTGGACGTCCCTCGAGGAGTGCTACATTTCCAGAGCCCTCGAACAGCCTCAGGACAGCATTTCGGGTGAGTCCGACTTTCTCATGGCCCTTGTGTGAGCTGCCGTGGGAAAGCACTGTGCTTTGAATACTTCGAGGACCTCGTACCTGAAGTCACTCTGCCCGAGGAGAAAGTCAGCATGTTACCATGCCGTGTCGCTAACGGCACGCCCAGCACGAACACAGGCCTGGAAGTAAGGCCCCGAGTGGCGGTGCAGAAGCGGAGGCGTGCAGCAGTTTCCATGAGGCGGAGGCCTCGGCTCTGGGCAACTTCAACGGCAGCAGGGTTTTCTGGACACCTAGGAGGCTGGCGCGGGCCCCCTGTTCCCGGCAGGAACACTGAGTACCGCCAGGCCCACCTGGGTCTGCTAAGCAACATCCAGGCCCGTAGCCCTTTAGAGCCCCTCTGTGTATGCCGATCGTAGGGAAACGCGCTGCACTCCCCTTGGGAGCAGCGTAAGGTACTCAGCACTCGCACACGTTCACGGACACCGTTCTGGCACCTCCCACATGGCGTCGAAGTCTTACGCATTACCCTAGGCTGAGCTGAACTCAGAGAAACCCTCTGCTTCGCAGTCCACCTAGGACCTCCTGCCTGAAGTCACCGTGCCTCCCAGAGAGAGTCGGCTTGCGTTCTTACTGCCATGTACGTCCCCTTCCTCCTGTGGCACTGCAGGCTTTGAATAGCCACAGGCCCAGAGGAGCAGCTACGGCGTTCCTTGGTTGAAGCAGTTAGCTTGACGCAGAACACCCTACTTCGAGAAGTTGATTCAGGGAAGGAAACTCAGGGTGACCTGTGTCTCTTTGGGCTTGTGAGAAACCACGGGGATGTCTGCTGAGTGCGCCCACGGAAACGGGGGCCTGCTGCAAGTAGCCTTGCTTTCCCGTTTGGAAGGCTGCGTTCATGCTGCCTTGAAGCTACCTGACATTCCCTGCTCTCGACAGGCCTGTTAGCCCTGTCAGAGTGCTTCGGGGAACATTATGAGTCTGCTCTGTCTAAACCAGGTGCTTCCATGGCCGCGGCTCTGGTCTGCCAGCCAAGCTCTAGAGCTAGAGGGAACCTCAACGTGACAAGTTGCCTCCAGCATAGGCCCCTAGTAGCCGTGCAGAAAGGGAGGCAGGCAGCTGTCTCCATGAGTTCTCAGTCGCTTAGAGGCTTTATTTTAAAGGAAGTAGTACACTTTGGAGGACTCCTAGGCCCCTCGGGTATGCATCACTTTCCCTCCAAGTTCACCGAGTACCTCCAGACCCCTGTGGGGCGGCTGAGCACTTCGAGGCCCATTGGTTGAACCCCCCCACCCGCGGAGGCCCTCTGTGCGTGCCGCGCGATGGGCTACACACTGGACGTCCCGCGAGGAGCGCTACATTTCCAGAGCCCTCGAACAGCCTCAGGACAGCATTTCGGGTGAGTCCGACTTTGTCATGGCCCTTGTGTGAGCTGCCGTGGGAAAGCACTGTGCTTTGAATACTTCGAGGACCTCGTACCTGAAGTCACTCTGCCCGAGGAGAAAGTCAGCATCTTACCATGCCGTGTCGCTAACGGCAGGCCCAGCACGAACACAGGCCTGGAAGTAAGGCCCCGAGTGGCGGTGCAGAAGCGGAGGCATGCAGCAGTTTCCATGAGGCGGTGGCCTCGGCTCTGGGCACCTTCAACGGCAGCAGGGTTTTCTGGACACCTAGGAGGCTGGCGCGGGCCCCCTGTTCCCGGCAGGAACACTGAGTACCGCCAGGCCCACCTGGGTCTGCTAAGCAACATCCAGGCCCATAGCCCTTTAGAGCTCCTCTGTGTATGCGCAGCGTAGGGAAACGCGCTGCACTCTCCTTGGGAGCAGCTTAAGGTACTCAGCACTCGCACACGTTCACGGACACCGTTCTGGCACGTCCCACATGGCGTCGAAGTCTTACGCATTACCCTAGGCTGAGCTGAACTCAGAGAAACCCTCTGCTTCGCAGTCCACCTAGGACCTCCTGCCTGAAGTCACCGAGCCTCCGAGAGAGAGTCGGCTTGCGTTCTTACTGCCATGTACGTCTCCTTCCTCCTGTGGCACTGCAGGCTTTGAATAGCCACAGGCCCAGAGGAGCAGCTACGGCGTTCCTTGGTTGAAGCAGTTCGCTTGATGCAGAACACCCTACTTCGAGAAGTTGATTCAGGGAAGGAAACTCAGGGTGACCTGTGTCTCTTTGGGCTTGTGAGAAACCACGGGGATGTCTGCTGAGTGCGCCCACGGAAACGGGGGCCTGCTGCAAGTAGCCTTGCTTTCCCGTTTGGAAGGCTGCGTTCATGCTGCCTTGAAGCTACCTGACATTCCCTGCTCTCGACAGGCCTGTTAGCCCTGTCAGAGTGCTTCGGGGAACGTTATGAGTCTGCTCTGTCTAAACCAGGTGCTTCCATGGCCGCGGCTCTGGTCCGCCTGCCAAGCTCTAGAGCTAGAGGGAACCTCAACGTGACAAGTTGCCTCCAGCGTAGGCCCCTAGTAGCCGTGCAGAAAGGGAGGCAGGCAGCTGTCTCCATGAGTTCTCAGTCGCTTAGAGGCTTTATTTTAAAGGAAGTAGTACACTTTGGAGGACTCCTAGGCCCCTCGGGTATGCATCACTTTCCCTCCAAGTTCACCGAGTACCTCCAGACCCCTGTGGGGCGGCTGAGCACTTCGAGGCCCATTGGTTGAACCCCCCCACCCGCGGAGGCCCTCTGTGCGTGCCGCACGATGGGCTACACATTGGACGTCCCGCGAGGAGCGCTACATTTCCAGAGCCCTCGAACAGCCTCAGGACAGCATTTCGGGTGAGTCCGACTTTGTCATGGCCCTTGTGTGAGCTGCCGTGGGAAAACACTGTGCTTTGAATACTTCGAGGACCTCGTACCTGAAGTCACTCTGCCCGAGGAGAAAGTCAGCATCTTACCATGCCGTGTCGCTAACGGCACGCCCAGCACGAACACAGGCCTGGAAGTAAGGCCCCGAGTGGCGGTGCAGAAGCGGAGGCGTGCAGCAGTTTCCATGAGGCGGAGGCCTCGGCTCTGGGCAACTTCAACGGCAGCAGGGTTTTCTGGACACCTAGGAGGCTGGCGCGGGCCCCCTGTTCCCGGCAGGAACACTGAGTACCGCCAGGCCCACCTGGGTCTGCTAAGCAACATCCAGGCCCGTAGCCCTTTAGAGCCCCTCTGTGTATGCCGATCGTAGGGAAACGCGCTGCACTCCCCTTGGGAGCAGCGTAAGGTACTCAGCACTCGCACACGTTCACGGACACCGTTCTGGCACGTCCCACATGGCGTCAAAGTCTTACGCATTACCCTAGGCTGAGCTGAACTCAGAGAAACCCTCTGCTTCGCAGTCCACCTAGGACCTCCTGCCTGAAGTCACCGTGCCTCCCAGAGAGAGTCGGCTTGCGTTCTTACTGCCATGTACGTCCCCTTCCTCCTGTGGCACTGCAGGCTTTGAATAGCCACAGGCCCAGAGGAGCAGCTACGGCGTTCCTTGGTTGAAGCAGTTCGCTTGACGCAGAACACCCTACTTCGAGAAGTTGATTCAGGGAAGGAAACTCAGGGTGACCTGTGTCTCTTTGGGCTTGTGAGAAACCACGGGGATGTCTGCTGAGTGCGCCCACGGAAACGGGGGCCTGCTGCAAGTAGCCTTGCTTTCCCGTTTGGAAGGCTGCGTTCATGCTGCCTTGAAGCTACCTGACATTCCCTGCTCTCGACAGGCCTGTTAGCCCTGTCAGAGTGCTTCGGGGAACATTATGAGTCTGCTCTGTCTAAACCAGGTGCTTCCATGGCCGCGGCTCTGGTCTGCCAGCCAAGCTCTAGAGCTAGAGGGAACCTCAACGTGACAAGTTGCCTCCAGCATAGGCCCCTAGTAGCCGTGCAGAAAGGGAGGCAGGCAGCTGTCTCCATGAGTTCTCAGTCGCTTAGAGGCTTTATTTTAAAGGAAGTAGTACACTTTGGAGGACTCCTAGGCCCCTCGGGTATGCATCACTTTCCCTCCAAGTTCACCGAGTACCTCCAGACCCCTGTGGGGCGGCTGAGCACTTCGAGGCCCATTGGTTGAACCCCCCCACCCGCGGAGGCCCTCTGTGCGTGCCGCGCGATGGGCTACACACTGGACGTCCCGCGAGGAGCGCTACATTTCCAGAGCCCTCGAACAGCCTCAGGACAGCATTTCGGGTGAGTCCGACTTTGTCATGGCCCTTGTGTGAGCTGCCGTGGGAAAGCACTGTGCTTTGAATACTTCGAGGACCTCGTACCTGAAGTCACTCTGCCCGAGGAGAAAGTCAGCATCTTACCATGCCGTGTCGCTAACGGCAGGCCCAGCACGAACACAGGCCTGGAAGTAAGGCCCCGAGTGGCGGTGCAGAAGCGGAGGCATGCAGCAGTTTCCATGAGGCGGTGGCCTCGGCTCTGGGCACCTTCAACGGCAGCAGGGTTTTCTGGACACCTAGGAGGCTGGCGCGGGCCCCCTGTTCCCGGCAGGAACACTGAGTACCGCCAGGCCCACCTGGGTCTGCTAAGCAACATCCAGGCCCATAGCCCTTTAGAGCTCCTCTGTGTATGCGCAGCGTAGGGAAACGCGCTGCACTCTCCTTGGGAGCAGCTTAAGGTACTCAGCACTCGCACACGTTCACGGACACCGTTCTGGCACGTCCCACATGGCGTCGAAGTCTTACGCATTACCCTAGGCTGAGCTGAACTCAGAGAAACCCTCTGCTTCGCAGTCCACCTAGGACCTCCTGCCTGAAGTCACCGAGCCTCCGAGAGAGAGTCGGCTTGCGTTCTTACTGCCATGTACGTCCCCTTCCTCCTGTGGCACTGCAGGCTTTGAATAGCCACAGGCCCAGAGGAGCAGCTACGGCGTTCCTTGGTTGAAGCAGTTCGCTTGATGCAGAACACCCTACTTCGAGAAGTTGATTCAGGGAAGGAAACTCAGGGTGACCTGTGTCTCTTTGGGCTTGTGAGAAACCACGGGGATGTCTGCTGAGTGCGCCCACGGAAACGGGGGCCTGCTGCAAGTAGCCTTGCTTTCCCGTTTGGAAGGCTGCGTTCATGCTGCCTTGAAGCTACCTGACATTCCCTGCTCTCGACAGGCCTGTTAGCCCTGTCAGAGTGCTTCGGGGAACGTTATGAGTCTGCTCTGTCTAAACCAGGTGCTTCCATGGCCGCGGCTCTGGTCCGCCTGCCAAGCTCTAGAGCTAGAGGGAACCTCAACGTGACAAGTTGCCTCCAGCGTAGGCCCCTAGTAGCCGTGCAGAAAGGGAGGCAGGCAGCTGTCTCCATGAGTTCTCAGTCGCTTAGAGGCTTTATTTTAAAGGAAGTAGTACACTTTGGAGGACTCCTAGGCCCCTCGGGTATGCATCACTTTCCCTCCAAGTTCACCGAGTACCTCCAGACCCCTGTGGGGCGGCTGAGCACTTCAAGGCCCATTGGTTGAACCCCCCCACCCGCGGAGGCCCTCTGTGCGTGCCGCACGATGGGCTACACATTGGACGTCCCGCGAGGAGCGCTACATTTCCAGAGCCCTCGAACAGCCTCAGGACAGCATTTCGGGTGAGTCCGACTTTGTCATGGCCCTTGTGTGAGCTGCCGTGGGAAAGCACTGTGCTTTGATTACTTCAAGGACCTCGTACCTGAAGTCACTCTGCCCGAGGAGAAAGTCAGCATCTTACCATGCCGTGTGGCTAACGGCAGGCCCAGCACGAACACAGGCCTGGAAGTAAGGCCCCGAGTGGCGGTGCAGAAGCAGAGGCGTGCAGCAGTTTCCATGAGGCGGTGGCCTCGGCTCTGGGCACCTTCAACGGCAGCAGGGTTTTCTGGACACCTAGGAGGCTGGCGCGGGCCCCCTGTTCCCGGCAGGAACACTGAGTACCGCCAGGCCCACCTGGGTCTGCTAAGCAACATCCAGGCCCGTAGCCCTTTAGAGCTCCTCTGTGTATGCGCAGCGTAGGGAAACGCGCTGCACTCTCCTTGGGAGCAGCTTAAGGTACTCAGCACTCGCACAAGTTCACGGACACCATTCTGGCACGTCCCACATGGCGTCGAAGTCTTACGCATTACCCTAGGCTGAGCTGAACTCAGAGAAACCCTCGGCTTCGCAGTCCACCTAGGACCTCCTGCCTGAAGTCACCGAGCCTCCCAGAGAGAGTCGGCTTGCGTTCTTACTGCCATGTACGTCCCCTTCCTCCTGTGGCACTGCAGGCTTTGAATAGCCACAGGCCCAGAGGAGCAGCTACGGCGTTCCTTGGTTTAAGCAGTTCGCTTGACGCAGAACACCCTACTTCGAGAAGTTGATTCAGGGAAGGAAACTCAGGGTGACCTGTGTCTCTTTGGGCTTGTGAGAAACCACGGGGATGTCTGCTGAGTGCGCCCACGGAAACGGGGGCCTGCTGCAAGTAGCCTTGCTTTCCCGTTTGGAAGGCTGCGTTCATGCTGCCTTGAAGCTACCTGACATTCCCTGCTCTCGACAGGCCTGTTAGCCCTGTCAGAGTGCTTCGGGGAACGTTATGAGTCTGCTCTGTCTAAACCAGGTGCTTCCATGGCCGTGGCTCTGGTCCGCCTGCCAAGCTCTAGAGCTAGAGGGAACCTCAACGTGACAAGTTGCCTCCAGCGTAGGCCCCTAGTAGCCGTGCAGAAAGGGAGGCAGGCAGCTGTCTCCATGAGTTCTCAGTAGCTTAGAGGCTTTATTTTAAAGGAAGTAGTACACTTTGGAGGACTCCTAGGCCTCTCGGGTATGCACCACTTTCCCTCCAAGTTCACCGAGTACCTCCAGACCCCTGTGGGGCGGCTGAGCAACTTCGAGGCCCATTGGTTGACCACACCCACTACCCCCGGAGGCCCTCTGTGCGTGCCGCGCGATGGGCTACACACTGGACGTCCCGCGAGGAGCGCTACATTTCCAGAGCCCTCGAACAGCCTCAGGACAGCATTTCGGGTGAGTCCGACTTTGTCATGGCCCTTGTGTGAGCTGCCGTGGGAAAACACTGTGCTTTGAATACTTCGAGGACCTCGTACCTGAAGTCACTCTGCCCGAGGAGAAAGTCAGCATCTTACCATGCCGTGTCGCTAACGGCACGCCCAGCACGAACACAGGCCTGGAAGTAAGGCCCCGAGTGGCGGTGCAGAAGCGGAGGCATGCAGCAGTTTCCATGAGGCGGTGGCCTCGGCTCTGGGCACCTTCAACGGCAGCAGGGTTTTCTGGACACCTAGGAGGCTGGCGCGGGCCCCCTGTTCCCGGCAGGAACACTGAGTACCGCCAGGCCCACCTGGGTCTGCTAAGCAACATCCAGGCCCGTAGCCCTTTAGAGCCCCTCTGTGTATGCCGATCGTAGGGAAACGCGCTGCACTCCCCTTGGGAGCAGCGTAAGGTACTCAGCACTCGCACACGTTCACGGACACCGTTCTGGCACGTCCCACATGGCGTCGAAGTCTTACGCATTACCCTAGGCTGAGCTGAACTCAGAGAAACCCTCGGCTTCGCAGTCCACCTAGGACCTCCTGCCTGAAGTCACCGTGCCTCCCAGAGAGAGTCGGCTTGCGTTCTTACTGCCATGTACGTCCCCTTCCTCCTGTGGCACTGCAGGCTTTGAATAGCCACAGGCCCAGAGTAGCAGCTACGGCGTTCCTTGGTTGAAGCAGTTCGCTTGATGCAGAACACCCTACTTCGAGAAGTTGATTCAGGGAAGGAAACTCAGGGTGACCTGTGTCTCTTTGGGTTTGTGAGAAACCACGGGGATGTCTGCTGAGTGCGCCCACGGAAACGGGGGCCTGCTGCAAGTAGCCTTGCTTTCCCGTTTGGAAGGCTGCGTTCATGCTGCCTTGAAGCTACCTGACATTCCCTGCTCTCGACAGGCCTGTTAGCCCTGTCAGAGTGCTTCGGGGAACGTTATGAGTCTGCTCTGTCTAAACCAGGTGCTTCCATGGCCGCGGCTCTGGTCCGCCTGCCAAGCTCTAGAGCTAGAGGGAACCTCAACGTGACAAGTTGCCTCCAGCGTAGGCCCCTAGTAGCCGTGCAGAAAGGGAGGCAGGCAGCTGTCTCCATGAGTTCTCAGTAGCTTAGAGGCTTTATTTTAAAGGATGTAGTACACTTTGGAGGACTCCTAGGCCTCTCGGGTATGCACCACTTTCCCTCCAAGTTCACCGAGTACCTCCAGACCCCTGTGGGGCGGCTGAGCAACTTCGAGGCCCATTGGTTGACCACACCCACCACCCGCGGAGGCCCTCTGTGCGTGCCGCGCGATGGGCTACACACTGGACGTCCCGCGAGGAGCGCTACATTTCCAGAGCCCTCGAACAGCCTCAGGACAGCATTTTGGGTGAGTCCGACTTTGTCATGGCCCTTGTGTGAGCTGCCGTGGGAAAGCACTGTGCTTTGAATACTTCGAGGACCTCGTACCTGAAGTCACTCTGCCCGAGGAGAAAGTCAGCATCTTACCATGCCGTGTCGCTAACGGCACGCCCAGCACGAACACAGGCCTGGAAGTAAGGCCCCGAGTGGCGGTGCAGAAGCGGAGGCGTGCATCAGTTTCCATGAGGCGGTGGCCTCGGCTCTGGGCACCTTCAACGGCAGCAGGGTTTTCTGGACACCTAGGAGCCTGGCGCGGGCCCCCTGTTCCCGGCAGGAACACTGAGTACCGCCAGGCCCACCTGGGTCTGCTAAGCAACATCCAGGCCCGTAGCCCTTTAGAGCCCCTCTGTGTATGCCGATCATAGGGAAACGCGCTGCACTCCCCTTGGGAGCAGCGTAAGGTACTCAGCACTCGCACACGTTCACGGACAACGTTCTGGCACGTCCCACATGGCATCGAAGTCTTACGCATTACCCTAGGCTGAGCTGAACTCAGAGAAACCCTCGGCTTCGCAGTCCACCTAGGACCTCCTGCCTGAAGTCACCGTGCCTCCCAGAGAGAGTCCGCTTGCGTTCTTACTGCCATGTACGTCCCCTTCCTCCTGTGGCACTGCAGGCTTTGAATAGCCACAGGCCCAGAGGAGCAGCTACGGCGTTCCTTGGTTGAGGCAGTTCCCTTGATGCAGAACACCCTACTTCGAGAAGTTGATTCAGGGAAGGAAACTCAGGGTGACCTGTGTCTCTTTGGGCTTGTGAGAAACCACGTGGATGTCTGCTGAGTGCGCCCACGGAAACGGGGGCCTGCTGCAAGTAGCCTTGCTTTCCCGTTTGGAAGGCTGCGTTCATGCTGCCTTGAAGCTACCTGACATTCCCTGCTCTCGACAGGCCTGTTAGCCCTGTCAGAGTGCTTCGGGGAACGTTATGAGTCTGCTCTGTGTAAACCAGGTGCTTCCATGGCCGCGGCTCTGGTCCGCCTGCCAAGCTGTAGAGCTAGAGGGAACCTCAACGTGACAAGTTGCCTCCAGCGTAGGCCCCTAGTATCCGTGCAGAAAGGGAGGCAGGCAGCTGTCTCCATGAGTTCTCAGTCGCTTAGAGGCTTTATTTTAAAGGAAGTAGTACACTTTGGAGGACTCCTAGGCCCCTCGGGTATGCATCACTTTCCCTCCAAGTTCACCGAGTACCTCCAGACCCCTGTGGGGCGGCTGAGCACTTCGAGGCCCATTGGTTGAACCCCCCCACCCGCGGAGGCCCTCTGTGCGTGCCGCGCGATGGGCTACACACTGGACCTCCCGCGAGGAGCGCTACATTTCCAGAGCCCTCGAACAGCCTCAGGACAGCATTTCGGGTGAATCCGACTTTGTCATGGCCCTTGTGTGAGCTGCCGTGGGAAAGCACTGTGCTTTGAATACTTCGAGGACCTCGTACCTGAAGTCACTCTGCCCGAGGAGAAAGTCAGCATCTTACCATGCCGTGTCGCTAACGGCAGGCCCAGCACGAACACAGGCCTGGAAGTAAGGCCCCGAGTGGCGGTGCAGAAGCGGAGGCATGCAGCAGTTTCCATGAGGCGGTGGCCTCGGCTCTGGGCACCTTCAACGGCAGCAGGGTTTTCTGGACACCTAGGAGGCTGGCGCGGGCCCCCTGTTCCCGGCAGGAACACTGAGTACCGCCAGGCCCACCTGGGTCTGCTAAGCAACATCCAGGCCCATAGCCCTTTAGAGCTCCTCTGTGTATGCGCAGCGTAGGGAAACGCGCTGCACTCTCCTTGGGAGCAGCTTAAGGTACTCAGCACTCGCACACGTTCACGGACACCGTTCTGGCACGTCCCACATGGCGTCGAAGTCTTACGCATTACCCTAGGCTGAGCTGAACTCAGAGAAACCCTCTGCTTCGCAGTCCACCTAGGACCTCCTGCCTGAAGTCACCGAGCCTCCGAGAGAGAGTCGGCTTGCGTTCTTACTGCCATGTACGTCCCCTTCCTCCTGTGGCACTGCAGGCTTTGAATAGCCACAGGCCCAGAGGAGCAGCTACGGCGTTCCTTGGTTGAAGCAGTTCGCTTGATGCAGAACACCCTACTTCGAGAAGTTGATTCAGGGAAGGAAACTCAGGGTGACCTGTGTCTCTTTGGGCTTGTGAGAAACCACGGGGATGTCTGCTGAGTGCGCCCACGGAAACGGGGGCCTGCTGCAAGTAGCCTTGCTTTCCCGTTTGGAAGGCTGCGTTCATGCTGCCTTGAAGCTACCTGACATTCCCTGCTCTCGACAGGCCTGTTAGCCCTGTCAGAGTGCTTCGGGGAACGTTATGAGTCTGCTCTGTCTAAACAAGGTGCTTCCATGGCCGCGGCTCTGGTCCGCCTGCCAAGCTGTAGAGCTAGAGGGAACCTCAACGTGACAAGTTGCCTCCAGCGTAGGCCCCTAGTAGCCGTGCAGAAAGGGAGGCAGGCAGCTGTCTCCATGAGTTCTCAGTCGCTTAGAGGCTTTATTTTAAAGGAAGTAGTACACTTTGGAGGACTCCTAGGCCCCTCGGGTATGCATCACTTTCCCTCCAAGTTCACCGAGTACCTCCAGACCCCTGTGGGGCGGCTGAGCACTTCGAGGCCGATTGGTTGAACCCCCCCACCCGCGGAGGCCCTCTGTGCGTGCCGCGCGATGGGCTACACACTGGACGTCCCGCGAGGAGCGCTACATTTCCAGAGCCCTCGAACAGCCTCAGGACAGCATTTCGGGTGAGTCCGACTTTGTCATGGCCCTTGTGTGAGCTGCCGTGGGAAAGCACTGTGCTTTGATTCCTTCGAGGACCTCGTACCTGAAGTCACTCTGCCCGAGGAGAAAGTCAGCATCTTACCATGCCGTGTCGCTAACGGTACGCCCAGCACGAACACAGGCCTGGAAGTAAGGCCCCGAGTGGCGGTGCAGAAGCGGAGGCGTGCATCAGTTTCCATGAGGCTATGGCCTCGGCTCTGGGCACCTTCAACGGCAGCAGGGTTTTCTGGACACCTAGGAGGCTGGCGCGGGCCCCCTGTTCCCGGCAGGAACACTGAGTACCGCCAGGCCCACCTGGGTCTGCTAAGCAACATCCAGGCCCGTAGCCCTTTAGAGCTCCTCTGTGTATGCGCAGCGTAGGGAAACGCGCTGCACTCCCCTTGGGAGCAGCTTAAGGTACTCAGCACTCGCACACGTTCACGGACACCGTTCTGGCACGTCCCACATGGCGTCGAAGTCTTACGCATTACCCTAGGCTGAGCTGAACTCAGAGAAACCCTCTGCTTCGCAGTCCACCTAGGACCTCCTGCCTGAAGTCACCGTGCCTCCTAGAGAGAGTCCGCTTGCGTTCTTACTGCCATGTACGTCCCCTTCCTCCTGTGGCACTGCAGGCTTTGAATAGCCACAGGCCCAGAGGAGCAGCTACGGCGTTCCTTGGTTGAAGCAGTTCGCTTGATGCAGAACACCCTACTTCGAGAAGTTGATTCAGGGAAGGAAACTCAGGGTGACCTGTGTCTCTTTGGGCTTGTGAGAAACCACGGGGATGTCTGCTGAGTGCGCCCACGGAAACGGGGGCCTGCTGCAAGTAGCCTTGCTTTCCCGTTTGGAAGGCTGCGTTCATGCTGCCTTGAAGCTACCTGACATTCCCTGCTCTCGACAGGCCTGTTAGCCCTGTCAGAGTGCTTCGGGGAACGTTATGAGTCTGCTCTGTCTAAACCAGGTGCTTCCATGGCCGCGGCTCTGGTCCGCCTGCCAAGCTCTAGAGCTAGAGGGAACCTCAACGTGACAAGTTGCCTCCAGCGTAGGCCCCTAGTAGCCGTGCAGAAAGGGAGGCAGGCAGCTGTCTCCATGAGTTCTCAGTCGCTTAGAGGCTTTATTTTAAAGGAAGTAGTACACTTTGGAGGACTCCTAGGCCCCTCGGGTATGCATCACTTTCCCTCCAAGTTCACCGAGTACCTCCAGACCC
This sequence comes from Pseudorca crassidens, assembly GCF_039906515.1. NCBI lineage: Eukaryota > Metazoa > Chordata > Mammalia > Artiodactyla > Delphinidae > Pseudorca > Pseudorca crassidens. The sequence continues at coordinate 29,881,823 of NC_090306.1, read as the reverse complement.
CTGTGGGGCGGCTGAGCACTTCGAGGCCCATTGGTTGAACCCCCCCACCCGCGGAGGCCCTCTGTGCGTGCCGCGCGATGGGCTACACACTGGACGTCCCGCGAGGAGCGCTACATTTCCAGAGCCCTCGAACAGCCTCAGGACAGCATTTCGGGTGAGTCCGACTTTGTCATGGCCCTTGTGTGAGCTGCCGTGGGAAAGCACTGTGCTTTGAATACTTCGAGGACCTCGTACCTGAAGTCACTCTGCCCGAGGAGAAAGTCAGCATCTTACCATGCCGTGTCGCTAACGGCACGCCCAGCACGAACACAGGCCTGGAAGTAAGGCCCCGAGTGGCGGTGCAGAAGCGGAGGCATGCAGCAGTTTCCATGAGGCGGTGGCCTCGGCTCTGGGCACCTTCAACGGCAGCAGGGTTTTCTGGACACCTAGGAGGCTGTCGCGGGCCCCCTGTTCCCGGCAGGAACACTGAGTACCGCCAGGCCCACCTGGGTCTGCTAAGCAACATCCAGGCCCATAGCCCTTTAGAGCTCCTCTGTGTATGCGCAGCGTAGGGAAACGCGCTGCACTCTCCTTGAGAGCAGCTTAAGGTACTCAGCACTCGCACACGTTCACGGACACCGTTCTGGCACGTCCCACATGGCGTCGAAGTCTTACGCATTACCCTAGGCTGAGCTGAACTCAGAGAAACCCTCGGCTTCGCAGTCCACCTAGGACCTCCTGCCTGAAGTCACCGTGCCTCCCAGAGAGAGTCGGCTTGCGTTCTTACTGCCATGTACGTCCCCTTCCTCCTGTGGCACTGCAGGCTTTGAATAGCCACAGGCCCAGAGGAGCAGCTACGGCGTTCCTTGGTTGAAGCAGTTCGCTTGATGCAGAACACCCTACTTCGAGAAGTTGATTCAGGGAAGGAAACTCAGGGTGACCTGTGTCTCTTTGGGCTTGTGAGAAACCACGGGGATGTCTGCTGAGTGCGCCCACGGAAACGGGGGCCTGCTGCAAGTAGCCTTGCTTTCCCATTTGGAAGGCTGCGTTCATGCTGCCTTGAAGCTACCTGACATTCCCTGCTCTCGACAGGCCTGTTAGCCCTGTCAGAGTGCTTCGGGGAACGTTATGAGTCTGCTCTGTCTAAACCAGGTGCTTCCATGGCCGCGGCTCTGGTCCGCCTGCCAAGCTCTAGAGCTAGAGGGAACCTCAACGTGACAAGTTGCCTCCAGCGTAGGCCCCTAGTAGCCGTGCAGAAAGGGAGGCAGGCAGCTGTCTCCATGAGTTCTCAGTCGCTTAGAGGCTTTATTTTAAAGGAAGTAGTACACTTTGGAGGACTCCTAGGCCCCTCGGGTATGCATCACTTTCCCTCCAAGTTCACCAAGTACCTCCAGACCCCTGTGGGGCTGCTGAGCAACTTCGAGGCCCATTGGTTGACCACACCCACCACCCCCGGAGGCCCTCTGTGCGTGCCGCGCGATGGGCTACACACTGGACGTCCCTCGAGGAGCGCTACATTTCCAGAGCCCTCGAACAGCCTCAGGACAGCATTTCGGGTGAGTCCGACTTTGTCATGGCCCTTGTGTGAGCTGCCGTGGGAAAACACTGTGCTTTGAATACTTCGAGGACTTCGTACCTGAAGTCACTCTGCCCGAGGAGGAAGTCAGCATCTTACCATGCCGTGTCGCTAACGGCACGCCCAGCACGAACACAGGCCTGGAAGTAAGGCCCCGAGTGGCGGTGCAGAAGCGGAGGCGTGCAGCAGTTTCCATGAGGCGGTGGCCTCGGCTCTGGGCACCTTCAACGGCAGCAGGGTTTTCTGGACACCTAGGTGGCTGGCGCGGGCCCCCTGTTCCCGGCAGGAACACTGAGTACCGCCAGGCCCACCTGGGTCTGCTAAGCAACATCCAGGCCCGTAGCCCTTTAGAGCTCCTCTGTGTATGCCCAGCGTAGGGAAACGCGCTGTACTCTCCTTGGGAGCAGCTTAAGGTACTCAGTACTCGCACACGTTCACGGACACCGTTCTGGCACGTCCCACATGGCGTCGAAGTCTTACGCATTACCCTAGGCTGAGCTGAACTCAGAGAAACCCTCGGCTTCGCAGTCCACCTAGGACCTCCTGCCTGAAGTCACCGTGCCTCCCAGAGAGAGTCGGCTTGCGTTCTTACTGCCATGTACGTCCCCTTCCTCCTGTGGCACTGCAGGCTTTGAATAGCCACACGCCCAGAGGAGCAGCTACGGCGTTCCTTGGTTGAGGCAGTTCGTTTGATGCAGAACACCCTACTTCGAGAAGTTGATTCAGGGAAGGAAACTCAGGGTGACCTGTGTCTCTTTGGGTTTGTGAGAAACCACGGGGATGTCTGCTGAGTGCGCCCACGGAAACGGGGGCCTGCTGCAAGTAGCCTTGCTTTCCCGTTTGGAAGGCTGCGTTCATGCTGCCTTGAAGCTACCTGACATTCCCTGCTCTCGACAGGCCTGTTAGCCCTGTCAGAGTGCTTCGGGGAACGTTATGAGTCTGCTCTGTCTAAACCAGGTGCTTCCATGGCCGCGGCTCTGGTCCGCCTGCCAAGCTCTAGAGCTAGAGGGAACCTCAACGTGACAAGTTGTCTCCAGCGTAGGCCCCTAGTAGCCGTGCAGAAAGGGAGGCAGGCAGCTGTCTCCATGAGTTCTCAGTCGCTTAGAGGCTTTATTTTAAAGGAAGTAGTACACTTTGGAGGACTCCTAGGCCCCTCGGGTATGCATCACTTTCCCTCCAAGTTCACCGAGTACCTCCAGACCCCTGTGGGGCGGCTGAGCACTTCGAGGCCCATTGGTTGAACCCCCCCACCCGCGGAGGCCCTCTGTGCGTGCCGCGCGATGGGCTACACACTGGACGTCCCGCGAGGAGCGCTACATTTCCAGAGCCCTCGAACAGCCTCAGGACAGCATTTCGGGTGAGTCCGACTTTGTCATGGCCCTTGTGTGAGCTGCCGTGGGAAAGCACTGTGCTTTGAATACTTCGAGGACCTCGTACCTGAAGTCACTCTGCCCGAGGAGAAAGTCAGCATCTTACAATGCCGTGTCGCTAACGGCACGCCCAGCACGAACACAGGCCTGGAAGTAAGGCCCCGAGTGGCGGTGCAGAAGCGGAGGCGTGCAGCAGTTTCCATGAGGCGGTGGCCTCGGCTCTGGGCACCTTCAACGGCAGCAGGGTTTTCTGGACACCTAGGAGGCTGGCGCGGGCCCCCTGTTCCCGGCAGGAACACTGAGTACCGCCAGGCCCACCTGGGTCTGCTAAGCAACATCCAGGCCCGTAGCCCTTTAGAGCTCCTCTGTGTATTCGCAGCGTAGGGAAACGCGCTGCACTCTCCTTGGGAACAGCTTAAGGTACTCAGCACTCGCACACGTTCACGGACACCGTTCTGGCACGTCCCACATGGCGTCGAAGTCTTACGCATTACCCTAGGCTGAGCTGAACTCAGAGAAACCCTCGGCTTCGCAGTCCACCTAGGACCTCCTGCCTGAAGTCACCGTGCCTCCCAGAGAGAGTCGGCTTGCGTTCTTACTGCCATGTACGTCCCCTTCCTCCTGTGGCACTGCAGGCTTTGAATAGCCACAGGCCCAGAGGAGCAGCTACGGCGTTCCTTGGTTGAAGCAGTTCGCTTGATGCAGAACACCCTACTTCGAGAAGTTGATTCAGGGAAGGAAACTCAGGGTGACCTGTGTCTCTTTGGGCTTGTTAGAAACCACGGGGATGTCTGCTGAGTGCGCCCACGGAAACGGGGGCCTGCTGCAAGTAGCCTTGCTTTCCCATTTGGAAGGCTGCGTTCATGCTGCCTTGAAGCTACCTGACATTCCCTGCTCTCGACAGGCCTGTTAGCCCTGTCAGAGTGCTTCGGGGAACGTTATGAGTCTGCTCTGTCTAAACCAGGTGCTTCCATGGCCGCGGCTCTGGTCCGCCTGCCAAGCTCTGGAGCTAGAGGGAACCTCAACGTGACAAGTTGTCTCCAGCGTAGGCCCCTAGGAGCCGTGCAGAAAGGGAGGCAGGCAGCTGTCTCCATGAGTTCTCAGTCGCTTAGAGGCTTTATTTTAAAGGAAGTAGTACACTTTGGAGGACTCCTAGGCCCCTCGGGTATGCATCACTTTCCCTCCAAGTTCACCGAGTACCTCCAGACCCCTGTGGGGTGGCTGAGCACTTCAAGGCCCATTGGTTGAACCCCCCCACCCGCGGAGGCCCTCTGTGCGTGCCGCGCGATGGGCTACACACTGGACGTCCCTCGAGGAGCGCTACATTTCCAGAGCCCTCGAACAGCCTCAGGACAGCATTTCGGGTGAGTCCGACTTTGTCATGGCCCTTGTGTGAGCTGCCGTGGGAAAACACTGTGCTTTGAATACTTCGAGGACTTCGTACCTGAAGTCACTCTGCCCGAGGAGGAAGTCAGCATCTTACCATGCCGTGTCGCTAACGGCACGCCCAGCACGAACACAGGCCTGGAAGTAAGGCCCCGAGTGGCGGTGCAGAAGCGGAGGCGTGCAGCAGTTTCCATGAGGCGGTGGCCTCGGCTCTGGGCACCTTCAACGGCAGCAGGGTTTTCTGGACACCTAGGTGGCTGGCGCGGGCCCCCTGTTCCCGGCAGGAACACTGAGTACCGCCAGGCCCACCTGGGTCTGCTAAGCAACATCCAGGCCCGTAGCCCTTTAGAGCTCCTCTGTGTATGCCCAGCGTAGGGAAACGCGCTGCACTCTCCTTGGGAGCAGCTTAAGGTACTCAGCACTCGCACACGTTCACGGACACCGTTCTGGCACGTCCCACATGGCGTCGAAGTCTTACGCATTACCCTAGGCTGAGCTGAACTCAGAGAAACCCTCGGCTTCGCAGTCCACCTAGGACCTCCTGCCTGAAGTCACCGTGCCTCCCAGAGAGAGTCGGCTTGCGTTCTTACTGCCATGTACGTCCCCTTCCTCCTGTGGCACTGTAGGCTTTGAATAGCCACAGGCCCAAAGGAGCAGCTACGGCGTTCCTTGGTTGAGGCAGTTCGTTTGATGCAGAACACCCTACTTCGAGAAGTTGATTCAGGGAAGGAAACTCAGGGTGACCTGTGTCTCTTTGGGTTTGTGAGAAACCACGGGGATGTCTGCTGAGTGCGCCCACGGAAACGGGGGCCTGCTGCAAGTAGCCTTGCTTTCCCGTTTGGAAGGCTGCGTTCATGCTGCCTTGAAGCTACCTGACATTCCCTGCTCTCGACAGGCCTGTTAGCCCTGTCAGAGTGCTTCGGGGAACGTTATGAGTCTGCTCTGTCTAAACCAGGTGCTTCCATGGCCGCGGCTCTGGTCCGCCTGCCAAGCTCTAGAGCTAGAGGGAACCTCAACGTGACAAGTTGTCTCCAGCGTAGGCCCCTAGTAGCCGTGCAGAAAGGGAGGCAGGCAGCTGTCTCCATGAGTTCTCAGTCGCTTAGAGGCTTTATTTTAAAGGAAGTAGTACACTTTGGAGGACTCCTAGGCCCCTCGGGTATGCATGACTTTCCCTCCAAGTTCACCGAGTACCTCCAGACCCCTGTGGGGCGGCTGAGCACTTCGAGGCCCATTGGTTGAACCCCCCCACCCGCGGAGGCCCTCTGTGCGTGCCGCGCGATGGGCTACACACTGGACGTCCCGCGAGGAGCGCTACATTTCCAGAGCCCTCGAACAGCCTCAGGACAGCATTTCGGGTGAGTCCGACTTTGTCATGGCCCTTGTGTGAGCTGCCGTGGGAAAGCACTGTGCTTTGAATACTTCGAGGACCTCGTACCTGAAGTCACTCTGCCCGAGGAGAAAGTCAGCATCTTACAATGCCGTGTCGCTAACGGCACGCCCAGCACGAACACAGGCCTGGAAGTAAGGCCCCGAGTGGCGGTGCAGAAGCGGAGGCGTGCAGCAGTTTCCATGAGGCGGTGGCCTCGGCTCTGGGCACCTTCAACGGCAGCAGGGTTTTCTGGACACCTAGGAGCCTGGCGCGGGCCCCCTGTTCCCGGCAGGAACACTGAGTACCGCCAGGCCCACCTGGGTCTGCTAAGCAACATCCAGGCCCGTAGCCCTTTAGAGCTCCTCTGTGTATTCGCAGCGTAGGGAAACGCGCTGCACTCTCCTTGGGAACAGCTTAAGGTACTCAGCACTCGCACACGTTCACGGACACCGTTCTGGCACGTCCCACATGGCGTCGAAGTCTTACGCATTACCCTAGGCTGAGCTGAACTCAGAGAAACCCTCGGCTTCGCAGTCCACCTAGGACCTCCTGCCTGAAGTCACCGTGCCTCCCAGAGAGAGTCGGCTTGCGTTCTTACTGCCATGTACGTCCCCTTCCTCCTGTGGCACTGCAGGCTTTGAATAGCCACAGGCCCAGAGGAGCAGCTACGGCGTTCCTTGGTTGAAGCAGTTCGCTTGATGCAGAACACCCTACTTCGAGAAGTTGATTCAGGGAAGGAAACTCAGGGTGACCTGTGTCTCTTTGGGCTTGTTAGAAACCACGGGGATGTCTGCTGAGTGCGCCCACGGAAACGGGGGCCTGCTGCAAGTAGCCTTGCTTTCCCATTTGGAAGGCTGCGTTCATGCTGCCTTGAAGCTACCTGACATTCCCTGCTCTCGACAGGCCTGTTAGCCCTGTCAGAGTGCTTCGGGGAACGTTATGAGTCTGCTCTGTCTAAACCAGGTGCTTCCATGGCCGCGGCTCTGGTCCGCCTGCCAAGCTCTAGAGCTAGAGGGAACCTCAACGTGACAAGTTGCCTCCAGCGTAGGCCCCTAGTAGCCGTGCAGAAAGGGAGGCAGGCAGCTGTCTCCATGAGTTCTCAGTCGCTTAGAGGCTTTATTTTAAAGGAAGTAGTACACTTTGGAGGACTCCTAGGCCCCTCGGGTATGCATCACTTTCCCTCCAAGTTCACCGAGTACCTCCAGACCCCTGTGGGGCGGCTGAGCACTTCGAGGCCCATTGGTTGAAGCCCCCCACCCGCGGAGGCCCTCTGTGCGTGCCGCGCGATGGGCTACACACTGGACGTCCCGCGAGGAGCGCTACATTTCCAGAGCCCTCGAACAGCCTCAGGACAGCATTTCGGGTGAGTCCGACTTTGTCATGGCCCTTGTGTGAGCTGCCGTGGGAAAGCACTGTGCTTTGAATACTTCGAGGACCTCGTACCTGAAGTCCCTCTGCCCGAGGAGAAAGTCAGCATCTTACAATGCCGTGTCGCTAACGGCACGCCCAGCACGAACACAGGCCTGGAAGTAAGGCCCCGAGTGGCGGTGCAGAAGCGGAGGCGTGCAGCAGTTTCCATGAGGCGGTGGCCTCGGCTCTGGGCACCTTCAACGGCAGCAGGGTTTTCTGGACACCTAGGAGGCTGGCGCGGGCCCCCTGTTCCCGGCAGGAACACTGAGTACCGCCAGGCCCACCTGGGTCTGCTAAGCAACATCGAGGCCCGTAGCCCTTTAGAGCTCCTCTGTGTATGCGCAGCGTAGGGAAACGCGCTGCACTCTCCTTGGGAACAGCTTAAGGTACTCAGCACTCGCACACGTTCACGGACACCGTTCTGGCACGTCCCACATGGCGTCGAAGTCTTACGCATTACCCTAGGCTGAGCTGAACTCAGAGAAACCCTCGGCTTCGCAGTCCACCTAGGACCTCCTGCCTGAAGTCACCGTGCCTCCCAGAGAGAGTCGGCTTGCGTTCTTACTGCCATGTACGTCCCCTTCCTCCTGTGGCACTGCAGGCTTTGAATAGCCACAGGCCCAGAGGAGCAGCTACGGCGTTATTTGGTTGAAGCAGTTCGCTTGATGCAGAACACCCTACTTCGAGAAGTTGATTCAGGGAAGGAAACTCAGGGTGACCTGTGTCTCTTTGGGCTTGTTAGAAACCACGGGGATGTCTGCTGAGTGCGCCCACGGAAACGGGGGCCTGCTGCAAGTAGCCTTGCTTTCCCATTTGGAAGGCTGCGTTCATGCTGCCTTGAAGCTACCTGACATTCCCTGCTCTCGACAGGCCTGTTAGCCCTGTCAGAGTGCTTCGGGGAACGTTATGAGTCTGCTCTGTCTAAACCAGGTGCTTCCATGGCCGCGGCTCTGGTCCGCCTGCCAAGCTCTAGAGCTAGAGGGAACCTCAACGTGACAAGTTGCCTCCAGCGTAGGCCCCTAGTAGCCGTGCAGAAAGGGAGGCAGGCAGCTGTCTCCATGAGTTCTCAGTCGCTTAGAGGCTTTATTTTAAAGGAAGTAGTACACTTTGGAGGACTCCTAGGCCCCTCGGGTATGCATCACTTTCCCTCCAAGTTCACCGAGTACCTCCAGACCCCTGTGGGGCTGCTGAGCAACTTCGAGGCCCATTGGTTGACCACACCCACCACCCCCGGAGGCCCTCTGTGCGTGCCGCGCGATGGGCTACACACTGGACGTCCCTCGAGGAGCGCTACATTTCCAGAGCCCTCGAACAGCCTCAGGACAGCATTTCGGGTGAGTCCGACTTTGTCATGGCCCTTGTGTGACCTGCCGTGGGAAAACACTGTGCTTTGAATACTTCGAGGACTTCGTACCTGAAGTCAATCTGCCCGAGGAGGAAGTCAGCATCTTACCATGCCGTGTCGCTAACGGCACGCCCAGCACGAACACAGGCCTGGAAGTAAGGCCCCGAGTGGCGGTGCAGAAGCGGAGGCGTGCAGCAGTTTCCATGAGGCGGTGGCCTCGGCTCTGGGCACCTTCAACGGCAGCAGGGTTTTCTGGACACCTAGGTGGCTGGCGCGGGCCCCCTGTTCCCGGCAGGAACACTGAGTACCGCCAGGCCCACCTGGGTCTGCTAAGCAACATCCAGGCCCGTAGCCCTTTAGAGCCCCTCTGTGTATGCCGATCGTAGGGAAACGCGCTGCACTCCCCTTGGGAGCAGCGTAAGGTACTCAGCACTCGCACACGTTCACGGACACCGTTATGGCACGTCCCACATGGCGTCAAAGTCTTACGCATTACCCTAGGCTTAGCTGAACTCAGAGAAACCCTCTGCTTCGCAGTCCACCTAGGACCTCCTGCCTGAAGTCACCGTGCCTCCCAGAGAGAGTCGGCTTGCGTTCTTACTGCCATGTACGTCCCCTTCCTCCTGTGGCACTGCAGGCTTTGAATAGCCACAGGCCCAGAGGAGCAGCTACGGCGTTCCTTGGTTGAGGCAGTTCGTTTGACGCAGAACACCCTACTTCGAGAAGTTGATTCAGGGAAGGAAATTCAGGGTGACCTGTGTCTCTTTGGGCTTGTGAGAAACCACGGGGATGTCTGCTGAGTGCGCCCACGGAAACGGGGGCCTGCTGCAAGTAGCCTTGCTTTCCCGTTTGGAAGGCTGCGTTCATGCTGCCTTGAAGCTACCTGACATTCCCTGCTCTCGACAGGCCTGTTAGCCCTGTCAGAGTGCTTCGGGGAACGTTATGAGTCTGCTCTGTCTAAACCAGGTGCTTTCATGGCCGCGGCTCTGGTCCGCCTGCCAAGCTCTAGAGCTAGAGGGAACCTCAACGTGACAAGTTGCCTCCAGCATAGGCCCCTAGTAGCCGTGCAGAAAGGGAAGCAGGCAGCTGTCTCCATGAGTTCTCAGTCGCTTAGAGGCTTTATTTTAAAGGAAGTAGTACACTTTGGAGGACTCCTAGGCCCCTCGGGTATGCATCACTTTCCCTCCAAGTTCACCGAGTACCTCCAGACCCCTGTGGGGCGGCTGAGCACTTCGAGGCCCATTGGTTGAACCCCCCCACCCACGGAGGCCCTCTGTGCGTGCCGCGCGATGGGCTACACACTGGACGTCCCGCGAGGAGCGCTACATTTCCAGAGCCCTCGAACAGCCTCAGGACAGCATTTCGGGTGAGTCCGACTTTGTCATGGCCCTTGTGTGAGCTGCCGTGGGAAAGCACTGTGCTTTGAATACTTCGAGGACCTCGTACCTGAAGTCACTCTGCCCGAGGAGAAAGTCAGCATCTTACAATGCCGTGTCGCTAACGGCACGCCCAGCACGAACACAGGCCTGGAAGTAAGGCCCCGAGTGGCGGTGCAGAAGCGGAGGCGTGCATCAGTTTCCATGAGGCGGTGGCCTCGGCTCTGGGCACCTTCAACGGCAGCAGGGTTTTCTGGACACCTAGGAGGCTGGCGCGGGCCCCCTGTTCCCGGCAGGAACACTGAGTACCGCCAGGCCCACCTGGGTCTGCTAAGCAACATCCAGGCCCGTAGCCCTTTAGAGACCCTCTGTGTATGCCGATCGTAGGGAAACGCGCTGCACTCTCCTTGGGAGCAGCTTAAGGTACTCAGCACTCGCACACGTTCACGGACACCGTTCTGGCACGTCCCACATGGCGTCGAAGTCTTACGCATTACCCTAGGCTGAGCTGAACTCAGAGAAACCCTCTGCTTCGCAGTCCACCTAGGACCTCCTGGCTGAAGTCACCGTGCCTCCCAGAGAGAGTCGGCTTGCGTTCTTACTGCCATGTACGTCCCCTTCCTCCTGTGGCACTGCAGGCTTTGAATAGCCACAGGCCCAGAGGAGCAGCTATGGCGTTCCTTGGTTGAAGCAGTTCGCTTGACGCAGAACACCCTACTTCGAGAAGTTGATTCAGGGAAGGAAACTCAGGGTGACCTGTGTCTCTTTGGGCTTGTGAGAAACCACGGGGATGTCTGCTGAGTGCGCCCACGGAAACGGGGGCCTGCTGCAAGTAGCCTTGCTTTCCCGTTTGAAGGCTGCGTTCATGCTGCCTTGAAGCTACCTGACATTCCCTGCTCTCGACAGGCCTGTTAGCCCTGTCAGAGTGCTTCGGGGAACGTTATGAGTCTGCTCTGTCTAAACCAGGTGCTTCCATGGCCGCGGCTCTGGTCCGCCTGCCAAGCTCTAGAGCTAGAGGGAACCTCAACGTGACAAGTTGCCTCCAGCGTAGGCCCCTAGTAGCCGTGCAGAAAGGGAGGCAGGCAGCTGTCTCCATGAGTTCTCAGTCGCTTAGAGGCTTTATTTTAAAGGAAGTAGTACACTTTGGAGGACTCCTAGGCCCCTCGGGTATGCATCACTTTCCCTCCAAGTTCACCGAGTACCTCCAGACCCCTGTGGGGCGGCTGAGCACTTCGAGGCCCATTGGTTGAACCCCCCCACCCGCGGAGGCCCTCTGTGCGTGCCGCGCGATGGGCTACACACTGGACGTCCCGCGAGGAGCGCTACATTTCCAGAGCCCTCGAACAGCCTCAGGACAGCATTTCGGGTGAGTCCGACTTTGTCATGGCCCTTGTGTGAGCTGCCGTGGGAAAGCACTGTGCTTTGAATACTTCGAGGACCTCGTACCTGAAGTCACTCTGCCCGAGGAGAAAGTCAGCATCTTACAATGCCGTGTCGCTAACGGCACGCCCAGCACGAACACAGGCCTGGAAGTAAGGCCCCGAGTGGCGGTGCAGAAGCGGAGGCGTGCAGCAGTTTCCATGAGGCGGTGGCCTCGGCTCTGGGCACCTTCAACGGCAGCAGGGTTTTCTGGACACCTAGGAGGCTGGCGCGGGCCCCCTGTTCCCGGCAGGAACACTGAGTACCGCCAGGCCCACCTGGGTCTGCTAAGCAACATCCAGGCCCGTAGCCCTTTAGAGACCCTCTGTGTATGCCGATCGTAGGGAAACGCGCTGCACTCTCCTTGGGAGCAGCTTAAGGTACTCAGCACTCGCACACGTTCACGGACACCGTTCTGGCACGTCCCACATGGCGTCGAAGTCTTACGCATTACCCTAGGCTGAGCTGAACTCAGAGAAACCCTCTGCTTCGCAGTCCACCTAGGACCTCCTGGCTGAAGTCACCGTGCCTCCCAGAGAGAGTCGGCTTGCGTTCTTACTGCCATGTACGTCCCCTTCCTCCTGTGGCACTGCAGGCTTTGAATAGCCACAGGCCCAGAGGAGCAGCTATGGCGTTCCTTGGTTGAAGCAGTTCGCTTGACGCAGAACACCCTACTTCGAGAAGTTGATTCAGGGAAGGAAACTCAGGGTGACCTGTGTCTCTTTGGGCTTGTGAGAAACCACGGGGATGTCTGCTGAGTGCGCCCACGGAAACGGGGGCCTGCTGCAAGTAGCCTTGCTTTCCCGTTTGAAGGCTGCGTTCATGCTGCCTTGAAGCTACCTGACATTCCCTGCTCTCGACAGGCCTGTTAGCCCTGTCAGAGTGCTTCGGGGAACGTTATGAGTCTGCTCTGTCTAAACCAGGTGCTTCCATGGCCGCGGCTCTGGTCCGCCTGCCAAGCTCTAGAGCTAGAGGGAACCTCAACGTGACAAGTTGCCTCCAGCGTAGGCCCCTAGTAGCCGTGCAGAAAGGGAGGCAGGCAGCTGTCTCCATGAGTTCTCAGTCGCTTAGAGGCTTTATTTTAAAGGAAGTAGTACACTTTGGAGGACTCCTAGGCCCCTCGGGTATGCATCACTTTCCCTCCAAGTTCACCGAGTACCTCCAGACCCCTGTGGGGCGGCTGAGCACTTCGAGGCCCATTGGTTGAACCCCCCCACCCGCGGAGGCCCTCTGTGCGTGCCGCGCGATGGGCTACACACTGGACGTCCCGCGAGGAGCGCTACATTTCCAGAGCCCTCGAACAGCCTCAGGACAGCATTTCGGGTGAGTCCGACTTTGTCATGGCCCTTGTGTGAGCTGCCGTGGGAAAGCACTGTGCTTTGAATACTTCGAGGACCTCGTACCTGAAGTCACTCTGCCCGAGGAGAAAGTCAGCATCTTACCATGCCGTGTCGCTAACGGCACGCCCAGCACGAACACAGGCCTGGAAGTAAGGCCCCGAGTGGCGGTGCAGAAGCGGAGGCGTGCAGCAGTTTCTATGAGGCGGAGGCCTCGGCTCTGGGCACCTTCAACGGCAGCAGGGTTTTCTGGACACCTAGGAGGCTGGCGCGGGCCCCCTGTTCCCGGCAGGAACACTGAGTACCGCCAGGCCCACCTGGGTCTGCTAAGCAACATCCAGGCCCGTAGCCCTTTAGAGCTCCTCTGTGTATGCCCAGCTTAGGGAAACGCTCTGCACTCTCCTTGGGAGCAGCGTAAGGTACTCAGCACTCGCACACGTTCACGGACACCGTTCTGGCACGTCCCACATGGCGTCGAAGTCTTACGCATTACCCTAGGCTGAGCTGAACTCAGAGAAACCCTCGGCTTCGCAGTCCACCTAGGACCTCCTGCCTGAAGTCACCGTGCCTCCCAGAGACAGTCGGCTTGCGTTCTTACTGCCATGTACGTCCCCTTCCTCCTGTGGCACTGCAGGCTTTGAATAGCCACAGGCCCAGAGGAGCAGCTACGGCGTTCCTTGGTTGAAGCAGTTCGCTTGATGCAGAACACCCTACTTCGAGAAGTTGATTCAGGGAAGGAAACTCAGGGTGACCTGTGTCTCTTTGGGTTTGTGAGAAACCACGGGGATGTCTGCTGAGTGCGCCCATGGAAACGGGGGCCTGCTGCAAGTAGCCTTGCTTTCCCGTTTGGAAGGCTGCGTTCATGCTGCCTTGAAGCTACCTGACATTCCCTGCTCTCGACAGGCCTGTTAGCCCTGTCAGAGTGCTTCGGGGAACGTTATGAGTCTGCTCTGTCTAAACCAGGTGCTTCCATGGCCGCGGCTCTGGTCCGCCTGCCAAGCTCTAGAGCTAGAGGGAACCTCAACGTGACAAGTTGCCTCCAGCGTAGGCCCCTAGTAGCCGTGCAGAAAGGGAGGCAGGCAGCTGTCTCCATGAGTTCTCAGTCGCTTAGAGGCTTTATTTTAAAGGAAGTAGTACACTTTGGAGGACTCCTAGGCCCCTCGGGTATGCATCACTTTCCCTCCAAGTTCACCGAGTACCTCCAGACCCCTGTGGGGCGGCTGAGCAACTTCGAGGCCCATTGGTTGACCACACCCACCACCCCCGGAGGCCCTCTGTGCGAGCCGCGCGATGGGCTACACACTGGACGTCCCGCGAGGAGCGCTACATTTCCAGAGCCCTCGAACAGCCTCAGGACAGCATTTCGGGTGAGTCCGACTTTGTCATGGCCCTTGTGTGAGCTGCCGTGGGAAAGCACTGTGCTTTGAATACTTCGAGGACCTCGGACCTGAAGTCACTCTGCCCGAGGAGAAAGTCAGCATCTTACCATGCCGTGTCGCTAACGGCAGGCCCAGCACGAACACAGGCCTGGAAGTAAGGCCCCGAGTGGCGGTGCAGAAGCGGAGGCGTGCAGCAGTTTCCATGAGGCGGTGGCCTCGGCTCTGGGCACCTTCAACGGCAGCAGGGTTTTCTGGACACCTAGGAGGCTGGCACGGGCCCCCTGTTCCCGGCAGGAACACTGAGTACCGCCAGGCCCACCTGGGTCTGCTAAGCAACATCCAGGCCCATAGCCCTTTAGAGACCCTCTGTGTATGCCGATCGTAGGGAAACGCGCTGCACTCTCCTTGGGAGCAGCTTAAGGTACTCAGCACTCGCACACGTTCACGGACACCGTTCTGGCACGTCCCACATGGCGTCGAAGTCTTACGCATTACCCTAGGCTGAGCTGAACTCAGAGAAACCCTCAGCTTCGCAGTCCACCTAGGACCTCCTGCCTGAAGTCACCGTGCCTCCCAGAGAGAGTCCGCTTGCGTTCTTACTGCCATGTACGTCCCCTTCCTCCTGTGGCACTGCAGGCTTTGAATAGCCACAGGCCCAGAGGAGCAGCTACGGCGTTCCTTGGTTGAAGCAGTTCGCTTGATGCAGAACACCCTACTTCGAGAAGTTGATTCAGGGAAGGAAACTCAGGGTGACCTGTGTCTCTTTGGGTTTGTGAGAAACCACGGGGATGTCTGCTGAGTGCGCCCATGGAAACGGGGGCCTGCTGCAAGTAGCCTTGCTTTCCCGTTTGGAAGGCTGCGTTCATGCTGCCTTGAAGCTACCTGACATTCCCTGCTCTCGACAGGCCTGTTAGCCCTGTCAGAGTGCTTCGGGGAACGTTATGAGTCTGCTCTGTCTAAACCAGGTGCTTCCATGGCCGCGGCTCTGGTCCGCCTGCCAAGCTCTAGAGCTAGAGGGAACCTCAACGTGACAAGTTGCCTCCAGCGTAGGCCCCTAGTAGCCGTGCAGAAAGAGAGGCAGGCAGCTGTCTCCATGAGTTCTCAGTCGCTTAGAGGCTTTATTTTAAAGGAAGTAGTACACTTTGGAGGACTCCTAGGCCCCTCGGGTATGCATCACGTTCCCTCCAAGTTCACCGAGTACCTCCAGACCCCTGTGGGGCGGCTGAGCAACTTCGAGGCCCATTGGTTGACCACCCCCCACCACCCTCGGAGGCCCTCTGTGCGTGCCGCGCGATGGGCTACACACTGGACGTCCCTCGAGGAGCGCTACATTTCCAGAGCCCTCGAACAGCCTCAGGACAGCATTTCGGGTGAGTCCGACTTTGTCATGGCCCTTGTGTGAGCTGCCGTGGGAAAACACTGTGCTTTGAATACTTCGAGGACCTCGTACCTGAAGTCACTCTGCCCGAGGAGAAAGTCAGCATCTTACCATGCCGTGTCGCTAACGGCAGGCCCAGCACGAACACAGGCCTGGAAGTAAGGCCCCGAGTGGCGGTGCAGAAGCGGAGGCGTGCAGCAGTTTCCATGAGGCGGTGGCCTCGGCTCTGGGCACCTTCAACGGCAGCAGGGTTTTCTGGACACCTAGGAGGCTGGCGCGGGCCCCCTGTTCCCGGCAGGAACACTGAGTACCGCCAGGCCCACCTGGGTCTGCTAAGCAACATCCAGGCCCGTAGCCCTTTAGAGCTCCTCTGTGTATGTCCAGCGTAGGGAAACGCGCTGCACTCCCCTTGGGAGCAGCTTAAGGTACTCAGCACTCGCACACGTTCACGGACACCGTTCTGGCACGACCCACATGGCGTCGAAGTCTTACGCATTACCCTAGGCTGAGCTGAACTCAGAGAAACCCTCTGCTTCGCAGTCCACCTAGGACCTCCTGCCTGAAGTCACCGTGCCTCCCAGAGAGAGTCGGCTTGCGTTCTTACTGCCATGTACGTCCCCTTCCTCCTGTGGCACTGCAGGCTTTGAATAGCCACAGGCCCAGAGGAGCAGCTACGGCGTTCCTTGGTTGAAGCAGTTCGCTTTATGCAGAACACCCTACTTCGAGAAGTTGATTCAGGGAAGGAAACTCAGGGTGACCTGTGTCTCTTTGGGCTTGTGAGAAACCACGGGGATGTCTGCTGAGTGCGCCCACGGAAACGGGGGCCTGCTGCAAGTAGCCTTGCTTTCCCGTTTGGAAGGCTGCGTTCATGCTGCCTTGAAGCTACCTGACATTCCCTGCTCTCGGCAGGCCTGTTAGCCCTGTCAGAGTGCTTCGGGGAACGTTATGAGTCTGCTCTGTGTAAACCAGGTGCTTCCATGGCCGCGGCTCTGGTCCGCCTGCCAAGCTCTAGAGCTAGAGGGAACCTCAACGTGACAAGTTGCCTCCAGCGTAGGCCCCTAGTAGCCGTGCAGAAAGAGAGGCAGGCAGCTGTCTCCATGAGTTCTCAGTCGCTTAGAGGCTTTATTTTAAAGGAAGTAGTACACTTTGGAGGACTCCTAGGCCCCTCGGCTATGCATCACTTTCCCTCCAAGTTCACCGAGTACCTCCAGACCCCTGTGGAGCGGCTGAGCACTTCGAGGCCCATTGGTTGAACCCCCCCACCCGCGGAGGCCCTCTGTGCGTGCCGCGAGATGGGCTACACACTGGACGTCCCGCGAGGAGCGCTACATTTCCAGAGCCCTCGAACAGCCTCAGGACAGCATTTCGGGTGAGTCCGACTTTGTCATGGCCCTTGTGTGAGCTGCCGTGGGAAAACACTGTGCTTTGAATACTTCGAGGACCTCGTACCTGAAGTCACTCTGCCCGAGGAGAAAGTCAGCATCTTACCATGCCGTGTCACTAACGGCACGCCCAGCACGAACACAGGCCTGGAAGTAAGGCCCCGTGTGGCGGTGCAGAAGCGGAGGCGTGCAGCAGTTTCCATGAGGCGGAGGCCTCGGCTCTGGGCACCTTCAACGGCAGCAGGGTTTTCTGGACACCTAGGAGGCTAGCGCGGGCCCCCTGTTCCCGGCAGGAACACTGAGTACCGCCAGGCCCACCTGGGTCTGCTAAGCAACATCCAGGCCCGTAGCCCTTTAGAGCTCCTCTGTGTATGCCCAGCTTAGGGAAACGCGCTGCACTCTCCTTGGGAGCAGCGTAAGGTACTCAGCACTCGCACACGTTCACGGACACCGTTCTGGCACGTCCCACATGGCGTCGAAGTCTTACGCATTACCCTAGGCTGAGCTGAATTCAGAGAAACCCTCGGCTTCGCAGTCCACCTAGGACCTTATGCCTGAAGTCACCGTGCCTCCCAGAGACAGTCGGCTTGCGTTCTTACTGCCATGTACGTCCCCTTCCTCCTGTGGCACTGCAGGCTTTGAATAGCCACAGGCCCAGAGGAGCAGCTACGGCGTTCCTTGGTTGAAGCAGTTCGCTTGATGCAGAACACCCAACTTCGAGAAGTTGATTCAGGGAAGGAAACTCAGGGTGACCTGTGTCTCTTTGGGCTTGTGAGAAACCACGGGGATGTCTGCTGAGTGCGCCCACGGAAACGGGGGCCTGCTGCAAGTAGCCTTGCTTTCCCGTTTGGAAGGCTGCGTTCATGCTGCCTTGAAGCTACCTGACATTCCCTGCTCTCGACAGGCCTGTTAGCCCTGTCAGAGTGCTTCGGGGAACGTTATGAGTCTGCTCTGTCTAAACCAGGTGCTTCCATTGCCGCGGCTCTGGTCCGCCTGCCAAGCTCTAGAGCTAGAGGGAACCTCAACGTGACAAGTTGCCTCCAGCGTAGGCCCCTAGTAGCCGTGCAGAAAGGGAGGCAGGCAGCTGTCTCCATGAGTTCTCAGTCGCTTAGAGGCTTTATTTTAAAGGAAGTAGTACACTTTGGAGGACTCCTAGGCCCCTCGGGTATGCATCACTTTCCCTCCAAGTTCACCGAGTACCTCCAGACCCCTGTGGGGCGGCTGAGCAACTTCGAGGCACATTGGTTGACCACCCCCCACCACCCCCGGAGGCCCTCTGTGCGTGCCGCGCGATGGGCTACACACTGGACGTCCCTCGAGGAGCGCTACATTTCCAGAGCCCTCGAACAGCCTCAGGACAGCATTTCGGGTGAGTCCGACTTTGTCATGGCCCTTGTGTGAGCTGCCGTGGGAAAACACTGTGCTTTGAATACTTCGAGGACCTCGTACCTGAAGTCACTCTGCCCGAGGAGAAAGTCAGCATCTTACCATGCCGTGTCGCTAACGGCAGGCCCAGCACGAACACAGGCCTGGAAGTAAGGCCCCGAGTGGCGGTGCAGAAGCGGAGGCGTGCAGCAGTTTCCATGAGGCGGTGGCCTCGGCTCTGGGCACCTTCAACGGCAGCCGGGTTTTCTGGACACCTAGGAGGCTGGCGCGGGCCCCCTGTTCCCGGCAGGAACACTGAGTACCGCCAGGCCCACCTGGGTCTGCTAAGCAACATCCAGGCCCGTAGCCCTTTAGAGCTCCTCTGTGTATGTCCAGCGTAGGGAAACGCGCTGCACTCTCCTTGGGAGCAGCTTAAGGTACTCAGCACTCGCACACGTTCACGGACACCGTTCTGGCACGACCCACATGGCGTCGAAGTCTTACGCATTACCCTAGGCTGAGCTGAACTCAGAGAAACCCTCTGCTTCGCAGTCCACCTAGGACCTCCTGCCTGAAGTCACCGTGCCTCCCAGAGAGAGTCGGCTTGCGTTCTTACTGCCATGTACGTCCCCTTCCTCCTGTGGCACTGCAGGCTTTGAATAGCCACAGGCCCAGAGGAGCAGCTACGGCGTTCCTTGGTTGAGGCAGTTCGCTTGATGCAGAACACCCTACTTCGAGAAGTTGATTCAGGGAAGGAAACTCAGGGTGACCTGTGTCTCTTTGGGCTTGTGAGAAACCACGGGGATGTCTGCTGAGTGCGCCCACGGAAACGGGGGCCTGCTGCAAGTAGCCTTGCTTTCCCGTTTGGAAGGCTGCGTTCATGCTGCCTTGAAGCTACCTGACATTCCCTCCTCTCGGCAGGCCTGTTAGCCTTGTCAGAGTGCTTCGGGGAACGTTATGAGTCTGCTCTGTCTAAACCAGGTGCTTCCATTGCCGCGGCTCTGGTCCGCCTGCCAAGCTCTAGAGCTAGAGGGAACCTCAACGTGACAAGTTGCCTCCAGCGTAGGCCCCTAGTAGCCGTGCAGAAAGGGAGGCAGGCAGGTGTCTCCATGAGTTCTCAGTCGCTTAGAGGCTTTATTTTAAAGGAAGTAGTACACTTTGGAGGACTCCTAGGCCCCTCGGGTATGCATCACTTTCCCTCCAAGTTCACCGAGTACTTCCAGACCCCTGTGGGGCGGCTGAGCAACTTCGAGGCCCATTGGTTGACCACACCCACCACCCTCGGAGGCCCTCTGTGCGAGCCGCGCGATGGGCTACACACTGGACGTCCCGCGAGGAGCGCTACATTTCCAGAGCCCTCGAACAGCCTCAGGACAGCATTTCGGGTGAGTCCGACTTTGTCATGGCCCTTGTGTGAGCTGCCGTGGGAAAGCACTGTGCTTTGAATACTTCGAGGACCTCGGACCTGAAGTCACTCTGCCCGAGGAGAAAGTCAGCATCTTACCATGCCGTGTCGCTAACGGCAGGCCCAGCACGAACACAGGCCTGGAAGTAAGGCCCCGAGTGGCGGTGCAGAAGCGGAGGCGTGCAGCAGTTTCCATGAGGCGGTGGCCTCGGCTCTGGGCACCTTCAACGGCAGCAGGGTTTTCTGGACACCTAGGAGGCTGGCACGGGCCCCCTGTTCCCGGCAGGAACACTGAGTACCGCCAGGCCCACCTGGGTCTGCTAAGCAACATCCAGGCCCATAGCCCTTTAGAGACCCTCTGTGTATGCCGATCGTAGGGAAACGCGCTGCACTCTCCTTGGGAGCAGCTTAAGGTACTCAGCACTCGCACACGTTCACGGACACCGTTCTGGCACGTCCCACATGGCGTCGAAGTCTTACGCATTACCCTAGGCTGAGCTGAACTCAGAGAAACCCTCGGCTTCGCAGTCCACCTAGGACCTCCTGCCTGAAGTCACCGTGCCTCCCAGAGAGAGTCCGCTTGCGTTCTTACTGCCATGTACGTCCCCTTCCTCCTGTGGCACTGCAGGCTTTGAATAGCCACAGGCCCAGAGGAGCAGCTACGGCGTTCCTTGGTTGAAGCAGTTCGCTTGATGCAGAACACCCTACTTCGAGAAGTTGATTCAGGGAAGGAAACTCAGGGTGACCTGTGTCTCTTTGGGTTTGTGAGAAACCACGGGGATGTCTGCTGAGTGCGCCCATGGAAACAGGGGCCTGCTGCAAGTAGCCTTGCTTTCCCGTTTGGAAGGCTGCGTTCATGCTGCCTTGAAGCTACCTGACATTCCCTGCTCTCGACAGGCCTGTTAGCCCTGTCAGAGTGCTTCGGGGAACGTTATGAGTCTGCTCTGTCTAAACCAGGTGCTTCCATGGCCGCGGCTCTGGTCCGCCTGCCAAGCTCTAGAGCTAGAGGGAACCTCAACGTGACAAGTTGCCTCCAGCGTAGGCCCCTAGTAGCCGTGCAGAAAGGGAGGCAGGCAGCTGTCTCCATGAGTTCTCAGTCGCTTAGAGGCTTTATTTTAAAGGAAGTAGTACACTTTGGAGGACTCCTAGGCCCCTCGGGTATGCATCACTTTCCCTCCAAGTTCACCGAGTACCTCCAGACCCCTGTGGAGCGGCTGAGCACTTCGAGGCCCATTGGTTGAACCCCCCCACCCGCGGAGGCCCTCTGTGCGTGCCGCGAGATGGGCTACACACTGGACGTCCCGCGAGGAGCGCTACATTTCCAGAGCCCTCGAACAGCCTCAGGACAGCATTTCGGGTGAGTCCGACTTTGTCATGGCCCTTGTGTGAGCTGCCGTGGGAAAACACTGTGCTTTGAATACTTCGAGGACCTCGTACCTGAAGTCACTCTGCCCGAGGAGAAAGTCAGCATCTTACCATGCCGTGTCACTAACGGCACGCCCAGCACGAACACAGGCCTGGAAGTAAGGCCCCGAGTGGCGGTGCAGAAGCGGAGGCGTGCAGCAGTTTCCATGAGGCGGAGGCCTCGGCTCTGGGCACCTTCAACGGCAGCAGGGTTTTCTGGACACCTAGGAGGCTAGCGCGGGCCCCCTGTTCCCGGCAGGAACACTGAGTACCGCCAGGCCCACCTGGGTCTGCTAAGCAACATCCAGGCCCGTAGCCCTTTAGAGCTCCTCTGTGTATGCCCAGCTTAGGGAAACGCGCTGCACTCTCCTTGGGAGCAGCGTAAGGTACTCAGCACTCGCACACGTTCACGGACACCGTTCTGGCACGTCCCACATGGCGTCGAAGTCTTACGCATTACCCTAGGCTGAGCTGAACTCAGAGAAACCCTCGGCTTCGCAGTCCACCTAGGACCTCCTGCCTGAAGTCACCATGCCTCCCAGAGACAGTCGGCTTGCGTTCTTACTGCCATGTACGTCCCCTTCCTCCTGTGGCACTGCAGGCTTTGAATAGCCACAGGCCCAGAGGAGCAGCTACGGCGTTCCTTGGTTGAAGCAGTTCGCTTGATGCAGAACACCCAACTTCGAGAAGTTGATTCAGGGAAGGAAACTCAGGGTGACCTGTGTCTCTTTGGGCTTGTGAGAAACCAAGGGGATGTCTGCTGAGTGCGCCCACGGAAACGGGGGCCTGCTGCAAGTAGCCTTGCTTTCCCGTTTGGAAGGCTGCGTTCATGCTGCCTTGAAGCTACCTGACATTCCCTGCTCTCGACAGGCCTGTTAGCCCTGTCAGAGTGCTTCGGGGAACGTTATGAGTCTGCTCTGTCTAAACCAGGTGCTTCCATGGCCGCGGCTCTGGTCCGCCTGCCAAGCTCTAGAGCTAGAGGGAACCTCAACGTGACAAGTTGCCTCCAGCGTAGGCCCCTAGTAGCCGTGCAGAAAGGGAGGCAGGCAGCTGTCTCCATGAGTTCTCAGTCGCTTAGAGGCTTTATTTTAAAGGAAGTAGTACACTTTGGAGGACTCCTAGGCCCCTCGGGTATGCATCACTTTCCCTCCAAGTTCACCGAGTACCTCCAGACCCCTGTGGGGCGGCTGAGCAACTTCGAGGCCCATTGGTTGACCACCCCCCACCACCCCCGGAGGCCCTCTGTGCGTCCCGCGCGATGGGCTACACACTGGACGTCCCTCGAGTAGCGCTACATTTCCAGAGCCCTCGAACAGCCTCAGGACAGCATTTCGGGTGAGTCCGACTTTGTCATGGCCCTTGTGTGAGCTGCCGTGGGAAAGCACTGTGCTTTGAATACTTCGAGGACCTCGTACCTGAAGTCACTCTGCCCGAGGAGAAAGTCAGCATCTTACCATGCCGTGTCGCTAACGGCAGGCCCAGCACGAACACAGGCCTGGAAGTAAGGCCCCGAGTGGCGGTGCAGAAGCGGAGACGTGCAGCAGTTTCCATGAGGCGGTGGCCTCGGCTCTGGGCACCTTCAACGGCAGCAGGGTTTTCTGGACACCTAGGAGGCTGGCGCGGGCCCCCTGTTCCCGGCAGCAACACTGAGTACCGCCAGGCCCACCTGGGTCTGCTAAGCAACATCCAGGCCCGTAGCCCTTTAGAGCTCCTCTGTGTATGCCCAGCGTAGGGAAATGCGCTGCACTCTCCTTGGGAGCAGCTTAAGGTACTCAGCACTCGCACACGTTCACGGACACCGTTCTGGCACGTCCCACATGGCGTCGAAGTCTTACGCATTACCCTAGGCTGAGCTGAACTCAGAGAAACCCTCGGCTTCGCAGTCCACCTAGGACCTCCTGCCTGAAGTCACCGTGCCTCCCAGAGAGAGTCGGCTTGCGTTCTTACTGCCATGTACGTCCCCTTCCTCCTGTGGCACTGCAGGCTTTGATTAGCCACAGGCCCAGAGGAGCAGCTACGGCGTTCCTTGGTTGAGGCAGTTCGCTTGATGCAGAACACCCTACTTCGAGAAGTTGATTCAGGGAAGGAAACTCAGGGTGACCTGTGTCTCTTTGGGCTTGTGAGAAACCACGGGGATGTCTGCTGAGTGCGCCCACGGAAACGGGGGCCTGCTGCAAGTAGCCTTGCTTTCCCGTTTGGAAGGCTGCGTTCATGCTGCCTTGAAGCTACCTGACATTCCCTGCTCTCGACAGGCCTGTTAGCCCTGTCAGAGTGCTTCGGGGAACGTTATGAGTCTGCTCTGTCTAAACCAGGTGCTTCCATGGCCGCGGCTCTGGTCCGCCTGCCATGCTCTAGAGCTAGAGGGAACCTCAACGTGACAAGTTGCCTCCAGCGTAGGCCCCTAGTAGCCGTGCAGAAAGGGAGGCAGGCAGCTGTCTCCATGAGTTCTCAGTCGCTTAGAGGCTTTATTTTAAAGGAAGTAGTACACTTTGGAGGACTCCTAGGCCCCTCGGGTATGCATCACTTTCCCTCCAAGTTCACCGAGTACCTCCAGACCCCTGTGGGGCGGCTGAGCACTTCGAGGCCCATTGGTTGAACCCCCCCACCCGCGGAGGCCCTCTGTGCGTGCCGCGCGATGGGCTACACACTGGACGTCCCGCGAGGAGCGCTACATTTCCAGAGCCCTCGAACAGCCTCAGGACAGCATTTCGGATGAGTCCGACTTTGTCATGGCCCTTGTGTGAGCTGCCGTGGGAAAGCACTGTGCTTTGAATACTTCGAGGACCTCGTACCTGAAGTCACTCTGCCCGAGGAGAAAGTCAGCATCTTACCATGCCGTGTCGCTAACGGCAGGCCCAGCACGAACACAGGCCTGGAAGTAAGGCCCCGAGTGGCGGTGCAGAAGCGGAGGCGTGCAGCAGTTTCCATGAGGCGGAGGCCTCGGCTCTGGGCACCTTCAACGGCAGCAGGGTTTTCTGGACACCTAGGAGGCTGGCACGGGCCCCCTGTTCCCGGCAGGAACACTGAGTACCGCCAGGCCCATCTGGGTCTGCTAAGCAACATCCAGGCCCGTAGCCCTTTAGAGCCCCTCTGTGTATGCCCAGCGTAGGGAAACACGCTGCACTCCCCTTGGGAGCAGCGTAAGGTACTCAGCACTCGCACACGTTCACGGACACCGTTCTGGCACGTCCCACATGGCGTCGAAGTCTTACGCATTACCCTAGGCTGAGCTGAACTCAGAGAAACCCTCTGCTTCGCAGTCCACCTAGGACCTCCTGCCTGAAGTCACCGTGCCTCCCAGAGAGAGTCAGCTTGCGTTCTTACTGCCATGTACGTCCCCTTCCTCCTGTGGCACTGCAGGCTTTGAATAGCCACAGGCCCAGAGGAGCAGCTACGGCGTTCCTTAGTTGAAGCAGTTCGCTTGACGCAGAACACCCTACTTCGAGAAGTTGATTCAGGGAAGGAAACTCAGGGTGACCTGTGTCTCTTTGGGCTTGTGAGAAACCACGGGGATGTCTGCTGAGTGCGCCCACGGAAACGGGGGCCTGCTGCAAGTAGCCTTGCTTTCCCATTTGGAAGGCTGCGTTCATGCTGCCTTGAAGCTACCTGACATTCCCTGCTCTCGACAGGCCTGTTAGCCCTGTCAGAGTGCTTCGGGGAACGTTATGAGTCTGCTCTGTCTAAACCAGGTGCTTCCATGGCCGCGGCTCTGGTCCGCCTGTCAAGCTCTAGAGCTAGAGGGAACCTCAACGTGACAAGTTGCCTCCAGCGTAGGCCCCTAGTAGCCGTGCAGAAAGGGAGGCAGGCAGCTGTCTCCATGAGTTCTCAGTCGCTTAGAGGCTTTATTTTAAAGGAAGTAGTACACTTTGGAGGACTCCTAGGCCCCTCGGGTATGCATCACTTTCCCTCCAAGTTCACCGAGTACCTCCAGACCCCTGTGGGGCGGCTGAGCACTTCGAGGCCCATTGGTTGAACCCCCCCCCCGCGGAGGCCCTCTGTGCGTGCCGCGCGATGGGCTACACACTGGACGTCCCGCGAGGAGCGCTACATTTCCAGAGCCCTCGAACAGCCTCAGGACAGCATTTCGGGTGAGTCCGACTTTGTCATGGCCCTTGTGTGAGCTGCCGTGGGAAAGCACTGTGCTTTGAATACTTTGAGAACCTCTACCTGAAGTCACTCTGCCCGAGGAGAAAGTCAGCATCTTACCATGCCGTGTCGCTAACGGCACGACCAGCACGAACACAGGCCTGGAAGTAAGGCCCCGAGTGGCGGTGCAGAAGCGGAGGCGTGCAGCAGTTTCCATGAGGTGGTGGCCTCGGCTCTGGGCACCTTCAACGGCAGCAGGGTTTTCTGGACACCTAGGAGGCTGGCGCGGGCCCCCTGTTCCCGGCAGGAACACTGAATACCGCCAGGCCCACCTGGGTCTGCTAAGCAACATCCAGGCCCGTAGCCCTTTAGAGCCCCTCTGTGCATGCCGATCGTAGGGAAACGCGCTGCACTCCCCTTGGGAGCAGCGTAAGGTACTCAGCACTCGCACACGTTCACGGACACCGTTCTGGCACGTCCCACATGGCGTCGAAGTCTTACGCATTACCCTAGGCTGAGCTGAACTCAGAGAAACCCTCTGCTTCGCAGTCCACCTAGGACCTCCTGCCTGAAGTCACCGAGCCTCCCAGAGAGAGTCGGCTTGTGTTCTTACTGCCATGTACGTCCCCTTCCTCCTGTGGCACTGCAGGCTTTGAATAGCCACAGGCCCAGAGGAGCAGCTACGGCGTTCCTTGGTTGAGGCAGTTCGTTTGACGCAGAACACCCTACTTCGAGAAGTTGATTCAGGGAAGGAAACTCAGGGTGACCTGTGTCTCTTTGGGCTTGTGAGAAACCACGGGGATGTCTGCTGAGTGCGCCCACGGAAACGGGGGCCTGCTGCAAGTAGCCTTGCTTTCCCGTTTGGAGGCTGCGTTCATGCTGCCTTGAAGCTACCTGACATTCCCTGCTCTCGACAGGCCTGTTAGCCCTGTCAGAGTGCTTCGGGGAACGTTATGAGTCTGCTCTGTCTAAACCAGGTGCTTCCATGGCCGCGGCTCTGCTCCGCCTGCCAAGCTCTAGAGCTAGAGGGAACCTCAACGTGACAAGTTGCCTCCAGCGTAGGCCCCTAGTAGCCGTGCAGAAAGGGAGGCAGGCAGCTGTCTCCATGAGTTCTCAGTAGCTTAGAGGCTTTATTTTAAAGGAAGTAGTACACTTTGGAGGACTCCTAGGCCTCTCGGGTATGCACCACTTTCCCTCCAAGTTCACCGAGTACCTCCAGACCCCTGTGGGGCGGCTGAGCAACTTCGCGGCCCATTGGTTGACCACACCCACCACCCCCGGAGGCCCTCTGTGCGTGCCGCGCGATGGGCTACACACTGGACATCCCGCGAGGAGCGCTACATTTCCAGAGCCCTCGAACAGCCTCAGGACAGCATTTCGGGTGAGTCCGACTTTGTCATGACCCTTGTGTGAGCTGCCGTGGGAAAACACTGTGCTTTGAATACTTCGAGGACCTCGTACCTGAAGTCACTCTGCCCGAGGAGAAAGTCAGCATCTTACCATGCCGTGTCGCTAACGGCACGCCCAACACGAACTCAGGCCTGGAAGTAAGGCCCCGAGTGGCGGTGCAGAAGCGGAGGAGTGCAGCAGTTTCCACGAGGCGGAGGCCTCGGCTCTGGGCACCTTCAACGGCAGCAGGGTTTTCTGGACACCTAGGAGGCTGGCGCGGGCCCCCTGTTCCCGGCAGGAACACTGAGTACCGCCAGGCCCACCTGGGTCTGCTAAGCAACATCCAGGCCCGTAGCCCTTTAGAGCTCCTCTGTGTATGCCCAGCGTAGGGAAATGCGCTGCACTCTCCTTGGGAGCAGCGTAAGGTACTCAGCACTCTCACACGTTCACGGACACCGTTCTGGCACGTCCCACATGGCGTCGAAGTCTTACGCATTACCCTAGGCTGAGCTGAACTCAGAGAAACCCTCGGCTTCGCAGTCCACCTAGGACCTCCTGCCTGAAGTCACCGTGCCTCCCAGAGAGAGTCGGCTTGCATTCTTACTGCCATGTACGTCCCCTTCCTCCTGTGGCACTGCAGGCTTTGATTAGCCACAGGCCCAGAGGAGCAGCTACGGCGTTCCTTGGTTGAGGCAGTTCGCTTGATGCAGAACACCCTACTTCGAGAAGTTGATTCAGGGAAGGAAACTCAGGGTGACCTGTGTCTCTTTGGGCTTGTGAGAAACCACGGGGATGTCTGCTGAGTGCGCCCACGGAAACGGGGGCCTGCTGCAAGTAGCCTTGCTTTCCCGTTTGGAAGGCTGCGTTCATGCTGCCTTGAAGCTACCTGACATTCCCTGCTCTCGACAGGCCTGTTAGCCCTGTCAGAGTGCTTCGGGGAACGTTATGAGTCTGCTCTGTCTAAACCAGGTGCTTCCATGGCCGCGGCTCTGGTCCGCCTGCCATGCTCTAGAGCTAGAGGGAACCTCAACGTGACAAGTTGCCTCCAGCGTAGGCCCCTAGTAGCCGTGCAGAAAGGGAGGCAGGCAGCTGTCTCCATGAGTTCTCAGTCGCTTAGAGGCTTTATTTTAAAGGAAGTAGTACACTTTGGAGGACTCCTAGGCCCCTCGGGTATGCATCACTTTCCCTCCAAGTTCACCGAGTACCTCCAGACCCCTGTGGGGCGGCTGAGCACTTCGAGGCCCATTGGTTGAACCCCCCCCCCGCGGAGGCCCTCTGTGCGTGCCGCGCGATGGGCTACACACTGGACGTCCCGCGAGGAGCGCTACATTTCCAGAGCCCTCGAACAGCCTCAGGACAGCATTTCGGGTGAGTCCGACTTTGTCATGGCCCTTGTGTGAGCTGCCGTGGGAAAGCACTGTGCTTTGAATACTTTGAGAACCTCTACCTGAAGTCACTCTGCCCGAGGAGAAAGTCAGCATCTTACCATGCCGTGTCGCTAACGGCACGACCAGCACGAACACAGGCCTGGAAGTAAGGCCCCGAGTGGCGGTGCAGAAGCGGAGGCGTGCAGCAGTTTCCATGAGGTGGTGGCCTCGGCTCTGGGCACCTTCAACGGCAGCAGGGTTTTCTGGACACCTAGGAGGCTGGCGCGGGCCCCCTGTTCCCGGCAGGAACACTGAATACCGCCAGGCCCACCTGGGTCTGCTAAGCAACATCCAGGCCCGTAGCCCTTTAGAGCCCCTCTGTGTATGCCGATCGTAGGGAAACGCGCTGCACTCCCCTTGAGAGCAGCGTAAGGTACTCAGCACTCGCACACGTTCACGGACACCGTTCTGGCACGTCCCACATGGCGTCGAAGTCTTACGCATTACCCTAGGCTGAGCTGAACTCAGAGAAACCCTCTGCTTCGCAGTCCACCTAGGACCTCCTGCCTGAAGTCACCGTGCCTCCCAGAGAGAGTCAGCTTGCGTTCTTACTGCCATGTACGTCCCCTTCCTCCTGTGGCACTGCAGGCTTTGAATAGCCACAGGCCCAGAGGAGCAGCTACGGCGTTCCTTAGTTGAAGCAGTTCGCTTGACGCAGAACACCCTACTTCGAGAAGTTGATTCAGGGAAGGAAACTCAGGGTGACCTGTGTCTCTTTGGGCTTGTGAGAAACCACGGGGATGTCTGCTGAGTGCGCCCACGGAAACGGGGGCCTGCTGCAAGTAGCCTTGCTTTCCCATTTGGAAGGCTGCGTTCATGCTGCCTTGAAGCTACCTGACATTCCCTGCTCTCGACAGGCCTGTTAGCCCTGTCAGAGTGCTTCGGGGAACGTTATGAGTCTGCTCTGTCTAAACCAGGTGCTTCCATGGCCGCGGCTCTGGTCCACCTGTCAAGCTCTAGAGCTAGAGGGAACCTCAACGTGACAAGTTGCCTCCAGCGTAGGCCCCTAGTAGCCGTGCAGAAAGGGAGGCAGGCAGCTGTCTCCATGAGTTCTCAGTTGCTTAGAGGCTTTATTTTAAAGGAAGTAGTACACTTTGGAGGACTCCTAGGCCCCTCGGGTATGCATCACTTTCCCTCCAAGTTCACCGAGTACCTCCAGACCCCTGTGGGCAGCTGAGCACTTCGAGGCCCATTGGTTGAACCCCCCCACCCGCGGAGGCCCTCTGTGCGTGCCACGCGATGGGCTACACACTGGACGTCCCGTGAGGAGCACTACATTTCCAGAGCCCTCGAACAGCCTCAGGACAGCATTTCGGGTGAGTCCGACTTTGTCATGGCCCTTGTGTGAGCTGCCGTGAGAAAGCACTGTGCTTTGAATACTTCGAGGACCTCGTACCTGAAGTCACTCTGCCCGAGGAGAAAGTCAGCATCTTACCATGCCGTGTCGCTAACGGCACGCCCAGCACGAACACAGGCCTGGAAGTAAGGCCCCGAGTGGCGGTGCAGAAGCGGAGGCGTGCATCAGTTTCCATGAGGCGGTGGCCTCGGCTCTGGGTACCTTCAACGGCAGCAGGGTTTTCTGGACACCTAGGAGGCTGGCGCGGGCCCCCTGTTCCCGGCAGCAACACTGAGTACCGCCAGGCCCACCTGGGTCTGCTAAGCAACATCCAGGCCCGTAGCCCTTTAGAGCCCCTCTGTGTATGCCGATCGTAGGGAAACGCGCTGCACTCTCTTTGGGAGCAGCTTAAGGTACTCAGCACTCGCACACGTTCACGGACACCGTTCTGGCACGTCCCACATGGCCTCGAAGTCTTACGCATTACCCTAGGCTGAGCTGAACTCAGAGAAACCCTCTGCTTCGCAGTCCACCTAGGACCTCCTGCCTGAAGTCACCGTGCCTCCCAGAGAGAGTCGGCTTGCGTTCTTACTGCCATGTACGTCCCCTTCCTCCTGTGGCACTGCAGGCTTTGAATAGCCACAGGCCCAGAGGAGCAGCTACGGCGTTCCTTGGTTGAAGCAGTTCGCTTGATGCAGAACACCCTACTTCGAGAAGTTGATTCAGGGAAGGAAACTCAGGGTGACCTGTGTCTCTTTGGGCTTGTGAGAAACCACGGGGATGTCTGCTGAGTGCGCCCACGGAAACGGGGGCCTGCTGCAAGTAGCCTTGCTTTCCCGTTTGGAGGCTGCGTTCATGCTGCCTTGAAGCTACCTGACATTCCCTGCTCTCGACAGGCCTGTTAGCCCTGTCAGAGTGCTTCGGGGAACGTTATGAGTCTGCTCTGTCTAAACCAGGTGCTTCCATGGCCGCGGCTCTGGTCCGCCTGCCAAGCTCTAGAGCTAGAGGGAACCTCAACGTGACAAGTTGCCTCCAGCGTAGGCCCCTAGTAGCCGTGCAGAAAGGGAGGCAGGCAGCTGTCTCCATGAGTTCTCAGTCGCTTAGAGGCTTTATTTTAAAGGAAGTAGTACACTTTGGAGGACTCCTAGGCCCCTCGGGTATGCATCACTTTCCCTCCAAGTTCACCGAGTACCTCCAGACCCCTGTGGGGCGGCTGAGCACTTCGAGGCCATTTGGTTGAACCCCCCCCCCCCCCGCGGAGGCCCTCTGTGCGTGCCGCGCGATGGGCTACACACTGGACGTCCCGCGAGGAGCGCTACATTTCCAGAGCCCTCGAACAGCCTCAGGACAGCATTTCGGGTGAGTCCGACTTTGTCATGGCCCTTGTGTGAGCTGCCGTGGGAAAACACTGTGCTTTGAATACTTCGAGGACCTCGTACCTGAAGTCACTCTGCCCGAGGAGAAAGTCAGCATCTTACCATGCCGTGTCGCTAACGGCACGCCCAACATGAACTCAGGCCTGGAAGTAAGGCCCCGAGTGGCGTTGCAGAAGCGGAGGAGTGCAGCAGTTTCCATGAGGCGGAGGCCTCGGCTCTGGGCACCTTCAACGGCAGCAGGGTTTTCTGGACACCTAGGAGGCTGGCACGGGCCCCCTGTTCCCGGCAGGAACACTGAGTACCGCCAGGCCCACCTGGGTCTGCTAAGCAACATCCAGGCCCGTAGCCCTTTAGAGCCCCTCTGTGTATGCCGATCGTAGGGAAACGCGCTGCACTCCCCTTGGGAGCAGCGTAAGGTCCTCAGCACTCGCACACGTTCACGGACACCGTTCTGGCACGTCCCACATGGCGTCGAAGTCTTACGCATTACCCTAGGCTGAGCTGAACTCAGAGAAACCCTCTGCTTCGCAGTCCACCTAGGACCTCCTGCCTGAAGTCACCGAGCCTCCCAGAGAGAGTCGGCTTGCGTTCTTACTGCCATGTACGTCCCCTTCCTCCTGTGGCACTGCAGGCTTTGAATAGCCACAGGCCCAGAGGAGCAGCTACGGCGTTCCTTGGTTGAAGCAGTTCGCTTGATGCAGAACACCCTACTTCGAGAAGTTGATTCAGGGAAGGAAACTCAGGGTGACCTGTGTCTCTTTGGGCTTGTGAGAAACCACGGGGATGTCTGCTGAGTGCGCCCACGGAAACGGGGGCCTGCTGCAAGTAGCCTTGCTTTCCCATTTGGAAGGCTGCGTTCATGCTGCCTTGAAGCTACCTGACATTCCCTGCTCTCGACAGGCCTGTTAGCCCTGTCAGAGTGCTTCGGGGAACGTTATGAGTCTGCTCTGTGTAAACCAGGTGCTTCCATGGCCGCGGCTCTGGTCCGCCTGCCAAGCTCTAGAGCTAGAGGGAACCTCAACGTGACAAGTTGCCTCCAGCGTAGGCCCCTAGTAGCCGTGCAGAAAGGGAGGCAGGCAGCTGTCTCCATGAGTTCTCAGTCGCTTAGAGGCTTTATTTTAAAGGAAGTAGTACACTTTGGAGGACTCCTAGGACCCTCGGGTATGCATCACTTTCCCTCCAAGTTCACCGAGTACCTCCAGACCCCTGTGAGGCGGCTGAGCACTTCGAGGCCCATTGGTTGACCACACCCACCACCCCCGGAGGCCCTCTGTGCGTGCCGCACGATGGGCTATACACTGGACGTCCCGCGAGGAGCGCTACATTTCCAGGGCCCTCGAACAGCCTCAGGACAGCATTTCGGGTGAGTCCGACTTTGTCATGGCCCTTGTGTGAGCTGCCGTGGGAAAGCACTGTGCTTTGAATACTTCGAGGACCTCGTACCTGAAGTCACTCTGCCCGAGGAGAAAGTCAGCATCTTACCATGCCGTGTCGCTAACGGCACGCCCAGCACGAACACAGGCCTGGAAGTAAGGCCCCGAGTGGCGGTGCAGAAGCGGAGGCGTGCAGCAGTTTCCATGAGGCGGTGGCCTCGGCTCTGGGCACCTTCAACGGCAGCAGGGTTTTCTGGACACCTAGGAGGCTGGCGCGGGCCCCCTGTTCCCGGCAGGAACACTGAGTACCGCCAGGCCCACCTGGGTCTGCTAAGCAACATCCAGGCCCGTAGCCCTTTAGAGCCCCTCTGTGTATGCCGATCGTAGGGAAACGCGCTGCACTCCCCTTGGGAGCAGCTTAAGGTACTCAGCACTCGCACACGTTCACGGACCCCGTTCTGGCACGTCCCACATGGCGTCGAAGTCTTACGCATTACCCTAGGCTGAGCTGAACTCAGAGAAACCCTCTGCTTCGCAGTCCACCTAGGACCTCCTGCCTGAAGTCACCGAGCCTCCCAGAGAGAGTCGGCTTGTGTTCTTACTGCCATGTACGTCCCCTTCCTCCTGTGGCACTGCAGGCTTTGAATAGCCACAGGCCCAGAGGAGCAGCTACGGCGTTCCTTGGTTGAGGCAGTTCGTTTGACGCAGAACACCCTACTTCGAGAAGTTGATTCAGGGAAGGAAACTCAGGGTGACCTGTGTCTCTTTGGACTTCTGAGAAACCACGGGGATGTCTACTGAGTGCGCCCACGGAAACGGGGGCCTGCTGCAAGTAGCCTTGCTTTCCCGTTTGGAAGGCTGCGTTCATGCTGCCTTGAAGCTACCTGACATTCCCTGCTCTCGACAGGCCTGTTAGCCCTGTCAGAGTGCTTCGGGGAACGTTATGAGTCTGCTCTGTGTAAACCAGGTGCTTCCATGGCCGCGGCTCTGGTCCGCCTGCCAAGCTCTAGAGCTAGAGGGAACCTCAACGTGACAAGTTGCCTCCAGCGTAGGCCCCTAGTAGCCGTGCAGAAAGGGAGGCAGGCAGCTGTCTCCATGAGTTCTCAGTAGCTTAGAGGCTTTATTTTAAAGGAAGTAGTACACTTTGGAGGACTCCTAGGACCCTCGGGTATGCATCACTTTCCCTCCAAGTTCACCGAGTACCTCCAGACCCCTGTGAGGCGGCTGAGCACTTCGAGGCCCATTGGTTGACCACACCCACCACCCCCGGAGGCCCTCTGTGCGTGCCGCACGATGGGCTACACACTGGACGTCCCGCGAGGAGCGCTACATTTCCAGAGCCCTCGAACAGCCTCAGGACAGCATTTCGGGTGAGTCCGACTTTGTCATGGCCCTTGTGTGAGCTGCCGTGGGAAAGCACTGTGCTTTGAATACTTCGAGGACCTCGTACCTGAAGTCACTCTGCCCGAGGAGAAAGTCAGCATCTTACCATGCCGTGTCGCTAACGGCACGCCCAGCACGAACACAGGCCTGGAAGTAAGGCCCCGAGTGGCGGTGCAGAAGCGGAGGCGTGCAGCAGTTTCCATGAGGCGGAGGCCTCGGCTCTGGGCACCTTCAACGGCAGCAGGGTTTTCTGGACACCTAGGAGGCTGGCGCGGGCCCCCTGTTCCCGGCAGGAACACTGAGTACCGCAAGGCCCACCTGGGTCTGCTAAGCAACATCCAGGCCCGTAGCCCTTTAGAGCTCCTCTGTGTATGCCCAGTGTAGGGAAATGCGCTGCACTCTCCTTGGGAGCAGCGTAAGGTCCTCAGCACTCGCACACGTTCACGGACACCGTTCTGGCACGTCCCACATGGCGTCGAAGTCTTACGCATTACCCTAGGCTGAGCTGAACTCAGAGAAACCCTCTGCTTCGCAGTCCACCTAGGACCTCCTGCCTGAAGTCACCGTGCCTCCTAGAGAGATTCGGCTTGCGTTCTTACTGCCATGTACGTCCCCTTCCTCCTGTGGCACTGCAGGCTTTGAATAGCCACAGGCTCAGAGGAGCAGATACGGCGTTCCTTGGTTGAAGCAGTTCGCTTGATGCAGAACACCCTACTTCGAGAAGTTGATTCAGGGAAGGAAACTCAGGGTGACCTGTGTCTCTTTGGGCTTGTGAGAAACTACGGGGATGTCTGCTGAGTGCGCCCACGGAAACGGGGGCCTGCTGCAAGTAGACTTGCTATCCCGTTTGGAAGGCTGCGTTCATGCTGCCTTGAAGCTACCTGACATTCCCTGCTCTCGACAGGCCTGTTAGCCCTGTCAGAGTGCTTCGGGGAACGTTATGAGTCTGCTCTGTGTAAACCAGGTGCTTCCATGGCCGCGGCTCTGGTCCGCCTGCCAAGCTCTAGAGCTAGAGGGAACCTCAACGTGACAAGTTGCCTCCAGCGTAGGCCCCTAGTAGCCGTGCAGAAAGGGAGGCAGGCAGCTGTCTCCATGAGTTCTCAGTCGCTTAGAGGCTTTATTTTAAAGGAAGTAGTACACTTTGGAGGACTCCTAGGCCCCTCGGGTATGCATCACTTTCCCTCCAAGTTCACCGAGTACCTCCAGACCCCTGTGAGGCGGCTGAGCACTTCGAGGCCCATTGGTTGACCACACCCACCACCCCCGGAGGCCCTCTGTGCGTGCCGCACGATGGGCTACACACTGGACGTCCCGCGAGGAGCGCTACATTTCCAGAGCCCTCGAACAGCCTCAGGACAGCATTTCGGGTGAGTCCGACTTTGTCATGGCCCTTGTGTGAGCTGCCGTGGGAAAGCACTGTGCTTTGAATACTTCGAGGACCTCGTACCTGAAGTCACTCTGCCCGAGGAGAAAGTCAGCATCTTACCATGCCGTGTCGCTAACGGCAGGCCCAGCACGAACACAGGCCTGGAAGTAAGGCCCCGAGTGGCGGTGCAGAAGCGGAGGTGTGCAGCAGTTTCCATGAGGCGGTGGCCTCGGCTCTGGGCACCTTCAACGGCAGCAGGGTTTTCTGGACACCTAGGAGGCTGGCGCGGGCCCCCTGTTCCCGGCAGGAACACTGAGTACCGCCAGGCCCACCTGGGTCTGCTAAGCAACATCCAGGCCCGTAGCCCTTTAAAGCTCCTCTGTGTATGCCCAGCGTAGGGAAATGCGCTGCACTCTCCTTGGGAGCAGCTTAAGGTACTCAGCACTCGCACACGTTCACGGACACCGTTCTGGCACGTCCCACATGGCGTCGAAGTCTTACGCATTACCCTAGGCTGAGCTGAACTCAGAGAAACCCTCTGCTTCGCAGTCCACCTAGGACCTCCTGCCTGAAGTCACCGTGCCTCCCAGAGAGAGTCGGCTTGCGTTCTTACTGCCATGTACGTCCCCTTCCTCCTGTGGCACTGCAGGCTTTGAATAGCCACAGGCTCAGAGGAGCAGCTACGGCGTTCCTTGGTTGAAGCAGTTCGCTTGATGCAGAACACCCTACTTCGAGAAGTTGATTCAGGGAAGGAAACTCAGGGTGACCTGTGTCTCTTTGGGCTTGTGAGAAACCGCGGGGATGTCTGCTGAGTGCGCCCACGGAAACGGGGGCCGGCTGCAAGTAGCCTTGCTTTGCCATTTGGAAGGCTGCGTTCATGCTGCCTTGAAGCTACCTGACATTCCCTGCTCTCGACAGGCCTGTTAGCCCTGTCAGAGTGCTTCGGGGAACGTTATGAGTCTGCTCTGTGTAAACCAGGTGCTTCCATGGCCGCGGCTCTGGTCCGCCTGCCAAGCTCTAGAGCTAGAGGGAACCTCAACGTGACAAGTTGCCTCCAGCGTAGGCCCCTAGTAGCCGTGCAGAAAGGGAGGCAGGCAGCTGTCTCCATGAGTGCTCAGTCGCTTAGAGGCTTTATTTTAAAGGAAGTAGTACACTTTGGAGGACTCCTAGGCCCCTCGGGTATGCATCACTTTCCCTCCAAGTTCACCGAGTACCTCCAGACCCCTGTGAGGCGGCTGAGCACTTCGAGGCCCATTGGTTGACCACACCCACCACCCCCGGAGGCCCTCTGTGCGTGCCGCAAGATGGGCTACACACTGGACGTCCCGCGAGGAGCCGTACATTTCCAGGGCACTCGAACAGCCTCAGGACAGCATTTCGGGTGAGTCCGACTTTGTCATGGCCCTTGTGTGAGCTGCCGTGGGAAAGCACTGTGCTTTGAATACTTCGAGGACCTCGTACCTGAAGTCACTCTGCCCGAGGAGAAAATCAGCATCTTACCATGCCGTGTCGCTAACGGCAGGCCCAGCACGATCACAGGCCTGGAAGTAAGGCCCCGAGTGGCGGTGCAGAAGCGGAGGCGTGCAGCAGTTTCCATGAGGCGGTGGCCTCGGCTCTGGGCACCTTCAACGGCAGCAGGGTTTTCTGGACACCTAGGAGGCTGGCGCGGGCCCCCTGTTACCGGCAGGAACACTGAGTACCGCCAGGCCCACCTGGGTCTGCTAAGCAACATCCAGGCCCGTAGCCCTTTAGAGCCCCTCTGTGTATGCCGATCGTAGGGAAACGCGCTGCACTCCCCTTGGGAGCAGCGTAAGGTACTCAGCACTCGCACACGTTCACGGACACCGTTCTGGCACGTCCCACATGGCGTCGAAGTCTTACGCATTACCCTAGGCTGAGCTGAACTCAGAGAAACCCTCTGCTTCGCAGTCCACCTAGGACCTCCTGCCTGAAGTCACCGTGCCTCCCAGAGAGAGTCGGCTTGCGTTCTTACTGCCATGTACGTCCCCTTCCTCCTGTGGCACTGCAGGCTTTGAATAGCCACAGGCTCAGAGGAGCAGCTACGGCGTTCCTTGGTTGAAGCAGTTCGCTTGATGCAGAACACCCTACATCGAGAAGTTGATTCAGGGAAGGAAACTCAGGGTGACCTGTGTCTCTTTGGGCTTGTGAGAAACCACGGGGATGTCTGCTGAGTGCGCCCTCGGAAACGGGGGCCGGCTGCAAGTAGCCTTGCTTTCCCGTTTGAAAGGCTGCGTTCATGCTGCCTTGAAGCTACCTGACATTCCCTGCTCTCGACAGGCCTGTTAGCCCTGTCAGAGTGCTTCGGGGAACGTTATGAGTCTGCTCTGTCTAAAACAGGTGCTTCCATGGCCGCGGCTCTGGTCCGCCTGCCACGCTCTAGAGCTAGAGGGAACCTCAACGTGACAAGTTGCCTCCAGCGTAGGCCCCTAGTAGCCGTGCAGAAAGGGAGGCAGGCAGCTGTCTCCATGAGTTCTCAGTCGCTTAGAGGCTTTATTTTAAAGGAAGTAGTACACTTTGGAGGACTCCTAGGCCCCTCGGGTATGCATCACTTTCCCTCCAAGTTCACCGAGTACCTCCAGACCCCTGTGGGGCGGCTGAGCACTTCGCGGCCCATTGGTTGAACCCCCCCACCCGCGGAGGCACTCTGTGCGTGCCGCGCGATGGGCTACACACTGGACGTCCCGCGAGGAGCGCTACATTTCCAGAGCCCTCGAACAGCCTCAGGACAGCATTTCGGATGAGTCCGACTTCGTCATGGCCCTTGTGTGAGCTGCCGTGGGAAAGCACTGTGCTTTGAATACTTCGAGGACCTCGTACCTGAAGTCACTCTGCCCGAGGAGAAAGTCAGCATCTTACCATGCCGTGTCGCTAACGGCACGCCCAGCACGAACACAGGCCTGGAAGTAAGGCCCCGAGTGGCGGTGCAGAAGCGGAGGCGTGCAGCAGTTTCCATGAGGCGGAGGCCTCGGCTCTGGGCACCTTCAACGGCAGCAGGGTTTTCTGGACACCTAGGAGGCTGGCACGGGCCCCCTGTTCCCGGCAGGAACACT
Organism: Pseudorca crassidens; assembly: GCF_039906515.1. NCBI lineage: Eukaryota > Metazoa > Chordata > Mammalia > Artiodactyla > Delphinidae > Pseudorca > Pseudorca crassidens. Next base: position 29,844,136 of record NC_090306.1, on the reverse strand, counting down.
GAGTACCGCCAGGCCCACCTGGGTCTGCTAAGCAACATCCAGGCCCGTAGCCCTTTAGAGCCCCTCTGTGTATGCCGATCGTAGGGAAACGCGCTGCACTCCCCTTGGGAGCAGCGTAAGGTCCTCAGCACTCGCACACGTTCACGGACACCGTTCTGGCACGTCCCACATGGCGTCGAAGTCTTACGCATTACCCTAGGCTGAGCTGAACTCAGAGAAACCCTCTGCTTCGCAGTCCACCTAGGACCTCCTGCCTGAAGTCACCGAGCCTCCCAGAGAGAGTCGGCTTGCCTTCTTACTGCCATGTACGTCCCCTTCCTCCTGTGGCACTGCAGGCTTTGAATAGCCACAGGCCCAGAGGAGCAGCTACGGCGTTCCTTGGTTGAAGCAGTTCGCTTGATGCAGAACACCCTACTTCGAGAAGTTGATTCAGGGAAGGAAACTCAGGGTGACCTGTGTCTCTTTGGGCTTGTGAGAAACCACGGGGATGTCTGCTGAGTGCGCCCACGGAAACGGGGGCCTGCTGCAAGTAGCCTTGCTTTCCCATTTGGAAGGCTGCGTTCATGCTGCCTTGAAGCTACCTGACATTCCCTGCTCTCGACAGGCCTGTTAGCCCTGTCAGAGTGCTTCGGGGAACGTTATGAGTCTGCTCTGTGTAAACCAGGTGCTTCCATGGCCGCGGCTCTGGTCCGCCTGCCAAGCTCTAGAGCTAGAGGGAACCTCAACGTGACAAGTTGCCTCCAGCGTAGGCCCCTAGTAGCCGTGCAGAAAGGGAGGCAGGCAGCTGTCTCCATGAGTTCTCAGTCGCTTAGAGGCTTTATTTTAAAGGAAGTAGTACACTTTGGAGGACTCCTAGGCCCCTCGGGTATGCATCACTTTCCCTCCAAGTTCACCGAGTACCTCCAGACCCCTGTGAGGCGGCTGAGCACTTCGAGGCCCATTGGTTGACCACACCCACCACCCCCGGAGGCCCTCTGTGCGTGCCGCACGATGGGCTACACACTGGACGTCCCGCGAGGAGCGCTACATTTCCAGGGCCCTCGAACAGCCTCAGGACAGCATTTCGGGTGAGTCCGACTTTGTCATGGCCCTTGTGTGAGCTGCTGTGGGAAAGCACTGTGCTTTGAATACTTCGAGGACCTCGTACCTGAAGTCACTCTGCCCGAGGAGAAAGTCAGCATCTTACCATGCCGTGTCGCTAACGGCACGCCCAGCACGAACACAGGCCTGGAAGTAAGGCCCCGAGTGGCGGTGCAGAAGCGGAGGCGTGCAGCAGTTTCCATGAGGCGGTGGCCTCGGCTCTGGGCACCTTCAACGGCAGCAGGGTTTTCTGGACACCTAGGAGGCTGGCGCGGGCCCCCTGTTCCCGGCAGGAACACTGAGTACCGCCAGGCCCACCTGGGTCTGCTAAGCAACATCCAGGCCCGTAGCCCTTTAGAGCCCCTCTGTGTATGCCGATCGTAGGGAAACGCGCTGCACTCCCCTTGGGAGCAGCGTAAGGTACTCAGCACTCGCACACGTTCACGGACCCCGTTCTGGCACGTCCCACATGGCGTCGAAGTCTTACGCATTACCCTAGGCTGAGCTGAACTCAGAGAAACCCTCTGCTTCGCAGTCCACCTAGGACCTCCTGCCTGAAGTCACCGAGCCTCCCAGAGAGAGTCGGCTTGTGTTCTTACTGCCATGTACGTCCCCTTCCTCCTGTGGCACTGCAGGCTTTGAATAGCCACAGGCCCAGAGGAGCAGCTACGGCGTTCCTTGGTTGAGGCAGTTCGTTTGACGCAGAACACCCTACTTCGAGAAGTTGATTCAGGGAAGGAAACTCAGGGTGACCTGTGTCTCTTTGGACTTCTGAGAAACCACGGGGATGTCTACTGAGTGCGCCCACGGAAACGGGGGCCTGCTGCAAGTAGCCTTGCTTTCCCGTTTGGAAGGCTGCGTTCATGCTGCCTTGAAGCTACCTGACATTCCCTGCTCTCGACAGGCCTGTTAGCCCTGTCAGAGTGCTTCGGGGAACGTTATGAGTCTGCTCTGTGTAAACCAGGTGCTTCCATGGCCGCGGCTCTGGTCCGCCTGCCAAGCTCTAGAGCTAGAGGGAACCTCAACGTGACAAGTTGCCTCCAGCGTAGGCCCCTAGTAGCCGTGCAGAAAGGGAGGCAGGCAGCTGTCTCCATGAGTTCTCAGTAGCTTAGAGGCTTTATTTTAAAGGAAGTAGTACACTTTGGAGGACTCCTAGGACCCTCGGGTATGCATCACTTTCCCTCCAAGTTCACCGAGTACCTCCAGACCCCTGTGAGGCGGCTGAGCACTTCGAGGCCCATTGGTTGACCACACCCACCACCCCCGGAGGCCCTCTGTGCGTGCCGCACGATGGGCTACACACTGGACGTCCCGCGAGGAGCGCTACATTTCCAGAGCCCTCGAACAGCCTCAGGACAGCATTTCGGGTGAGTCCGACTTTGTCATGGCCCTTGTGTGAGCTGCCGTGGGAAAGCACTGTGCTTTGAATACTTCGAGGACCTCGTACCTGAAGTCACTCTGCCCGAGGAGAAAGTCAGCATCTTACCATGCCGTGTCGCTAACGGCAGGCCCAGCACGAACACAGGCCTGGAAGTAAGGCCCCGAGTGGCGGTGTAGAAGCGGAGGCGTGCAGCAGTTTCCATGAGGCGGTGGCCTCGGCTCTGGGCACCTTCAACGGCAGCAGGGTTTTCTGGACACCTAGGAGGCTGGCGCGGGCCCCCTGTTCCCGGCAGGAACACTGAGTACCGCCAGGCCCACCTGGGTCTGCTAAGCAACATCCAGGCCCGTAGCCCTTTAGAGCTCCTCTGTGTATGCCCAGCGTAGGGAAATGCGCTGCACTCTCCTTGGGAGCAGCGTAAGGTCCTCAGCACTCGCACACGTTCACGGACACCGTTCTGGCACGTCCCACATGGCGTCGAAGTCTTACGCATTACCCTAGGCTGAGCTGAACTCAGAGAAACCCTCTGCTTCGCAGTCCACCTAGGACCTCCTGCCTGAAGTCACCGTGCCTCCCAGAGAGAGTCGGCTTGCGTTCTTACTGCCATGTACGTCCCCTTCCTCCTGTGGCACTGCAGGCTTTGAATAGCCACAGGCCCAGAGGAGCAGCTACGGCGTTCCTTGGTTGAAGCAGTTCGCTTGATGCAGAACACCCTACTTCGAGAAGTTGATTCAGGGAAGGAAACTCAGGGTGACCTGTGTCTCTTTGGGCTTGTTAGAAACCACGGGGATGTCTGCTGAGTGCGCCCATGGAAACGGGGGCCTGCTGCAAGTAGCCTTGCTTTCCCGTTTGAAAGGCTGCGTTCATGCTGCCTTGAAGCTACCTGACATTCCCTGCTCTCGACAGGCCTGTTAGCCCTGTCAGAGTGCTTCGGGGAACGTTATGAGTCTGCTCTGTCTAAACCAGGTGCTTCCATGGCCGCGGCTCTGGTCCGCCTGCCACGCTCTAGAGCTAGAGGGAACCTCAACGTGACAAGTTGCCTCCAGCGTAGGCCCCTAGTAGCCGTGCAGAAAGGGAGGCAGGCAGCTGTCTCCATGAGTTCTCAGTCGCTTAGAGGCTTTATTTTAAAGGAAGTAGTACACTTTGGAGGACTCCTAGGCCCCTCAGGTATGCATCACTTTCCCTCCAAGTTCACCGAGTACCTCCAGACCCCTGTGGGGCGGCTGAGCACTTCGAGGCCCATTGGTTGAACCCCCCCACCCGCGGAGGCACTCTGTGCGTGCCGCGCGATGGGCTACACACTGGACGTCCCGCGAGGAGCGCTACATTTCCAGAGCCCTCGAACAGCCTCAGGACAGCATTTCGGATGAGTCCGACTTTGTCATGGCCCTTGTGTGAGCTGCCGTGGGAAAGCACTGTGCTTTGAATACTTCGAGGACCTCGTACCTGAAGTCACTCTGCCCGAGGAGAAAGTCAGCATCTTACCATGCCGTGTCGCTAACGGCAGGCCCAGCACGAACACAGGCCTGGAAGTAAGGCCCCGAGTGGCGGTGCAGAAGCGGAGGCGTGCAGCAGTTTCCATGAGGCGGTGGCCTCGGCTCTGGGCACCTTCAACGGCAGCAGGGTTTTCTGGACACCTAGGAGGCTGGCGCGGGCCCCCTGTTCCCGGCAGGAACACTGAGTACCGCCAGGCCCACCTGGGTCTGCTAAGCAACATCCAGGCCCGTAGCCCTTTAGAGCTCCTCTGTGTATGTCCAGCGTAGGGAAACGCGCTGCACTCTCCTTGGGAGCAGCTTAAGGTACTCAGCACTCGCACACGTTCACGGACACCGTTCTGGCACGTCCCACATGGCGTCGAAGTCTTACGCATTACCCTAGGCTGAGCTGAACTCAGAGAAACCCTCTGCTTCGCAGTCCACCTAGGACCTCCTGCCTGAAGTCACCGTGCCTCCCAGAGAGAGTCGGGTTGCGTTCTTACTGCCATGTACGTCCCCTTCCTCCTGTGGCACTGCAGGCTTTGAATAGCCACAGGCTCAGAGGAGCAGCTACGGCGTTCCTTGGTTGAAGCAGTTCGCTTGATGCAGAACACCCTACTTCGAGAAGTTGATTCAGGGAAGGAAACTCAGGGTGACCTGTGTCTCTTTGGGCTTGTGAGAAACCGCGGGGATGTCTGCTGAGTGCGCCCACGGAAAAGGGGGCCTGCTGCAAGTAGCCTTGCTTTGCCATTTGGAAGGCTGCGTTCATGCTGCCTTGAAGCTACCTGACATTCCCTGCTCTCGACAGGCCTGTTAGCCCTGTCAGAGTGCTTCGGGGAACGTTATGAGTCTGCTCTGTGTAAACCAGGTGCTTCCATGGCCGCGGCTCTGGTCCGCCTGCCAAGCTCTAGAGCTAGAGGGAACCTCAACGTGACAAGTTGCCTCCAGCGTAGGCCCCTAGTAGCCGTGCAGAAAGGGAGGCAGGCAGCTGTCTCCATGAGTGCTCAGTCGCTTAGAGGCTTTATTTTAAAGGAAGTAGTACACTTTGGAGGACTCCTAGGCCCCTCGGGTATGCATCACTTTCCCTCCAAGTTCACCGAGTACCTCCAGACCCCTGTGAGGCGGCTGAGCACTTCGAGGCCCATTGGTTGACCACACCCACCACCCCCGGAGGCCCTCTGTGCGTGTCGCAAGATGGGCTACACACTGGACGTCCCGCGAGGAGCCGTACATTTCCAGGGCACTCGAACAGCCTCAGGACAGCATTTCGGGTGAGTCCGACTTTGTCATGGCCCTTGTGTGAGCTGCCGTGGGAAAGCACTGTGCTTTGAATACTTCGAGGACCTCGTACCTGAAGTCACTCTGCCCGAGGAGAAAGTCAGCATCTTACCATGCCGTGTCGCTAACGGCAGGCCCAGCACGATCACAGGCCTGGAAGTAAGGCCCCGAGTGGCGGTGCAGAAGCGGAGGCGTGCAGCAGTTTCCATGAGGCGGTGGCCTCGGCTCTGGGCACCTTCAACGGCAGCAGGGTTTTCTGGACACCTAGGAGGCTGGCGCGGGCCCCCTGTTCCCGGCAGGAACACTGAGTACCGCCAGGCCCACCTGGGTCTGCTAAGCAACATCCAGGCCCGTAGCCCTTTAGAGCCCCTCTGTGTATGCCGATCGTAGGGAAACGCGCTGCACTCCCCTTGGGAGCAGCGTAAGGTACTCAGCACTCGCACACGTTCACGGACACCGTTCTGGCACGTCCCCCATGGCGTCGAAGTCTTACGCATTACCCTAGGCTGAGCTGAACTCAGAGAAACCCTCTGCTTCGCAGTCCACCTAGGACCTCCTGCCTGAAGTCACCGTGCCTCCCAGAGAGAGTCGGCTTGCGTTCTTACTGCCATGTAGGTCCCCTTCCTCCTGTGGCACTGCAGGCTTTGAATAGCCACAGGCTCAGAGGAGCAGCTACGGCGTTCCTTGGTTGAAGCAGTTCGCTTGATGCAGAACACCCTACATCGAGAAGTTGATTCAGGGAAGGAAACTCAGGGTGACCTGTGTCTCTTTGGGCTTGTGAGAAACCACGGGGATGTCTGCTGAGTGCGCCCACGGAAACGGGGGCCGGCTGCAAGTAGCCTTGCTTTCCCGTTTGAAAGGCTGCGTTCATGCTGCCTTGAAGCTACCTGACATTCCCTGCTCTCGACAGGCCTGTTAGCCCTGTCAGAGTGCTTCGGGGAACGTTATGAGTCTGCTCTGTCTAAAACAGGTGCTTCCATGGCCGCGGCTCTGGTCCGCCTGCCACGCTCTAGAGCTAGAGGGAACCTCAACGTGACAAGTTGCCTCCAGCGTAGGCCCCTAGTAGCCGTGCAGAAAGGGAGGCAGGCAGCTGTCTCCATGAGTTCTCAGTCGCTTAGAGGCTTTATTTTAAAGGAAGTAGTACACTTTGGAGGACTCCTAGGCCCCTCGGGTATGCATCACTTTCCCTCCAAGTTCACCGAGTACCTCCAGACCCCTGTGGGGCGGCTGAGCACTTCGCGGCCCATTGGTTGAACCCCCCCACCCGCGGAGGCACTCTGTGCGTGCCGCGCGATGGGCTACACACTGGACGTCCCGCGAGGAGCGCTACATTTCCAGAGCCCTCGAACAGCCTCAGGACAGCATTTCGGATGAGTCCGACTTTGTCATGGCCCTTGTGTGAGCTGCCGTGGGAAAGCACTGTGCTTTGAATACTTCGAGGACCTCGTACCTGAAGTCACTCTGCCCGAGGAGAAAGTCAGCATCTTACCATGCCGTGTCGCTAACTGCAGGCCCAGCACGAACACAGGCCTGGAAGTAAGGCCCCGAGTGGCGGTGCAGAAGCGGAGGCATGCAGCAGTTTCCATGAGGCGGTGGCCTCGGCTCTGGGCACCTTCAACGGCAGCAGGGTTTTCTGGACACCTAGGAGGCTGGCGCGGGCCCCCTGTTCCCGGCAGGAACACTGAGTACCGCCAGGCCCACCTGGGTCTGCTAAGCAACATCCAGGCCCGTAGCCCTTTAGAGCTTCTCTGTGTATGCCCAGCGTAGGGAAATGCGCTGCACTCTGCTTGGGAGGAGCGTAAGGTCCTCAGCACTCGCACACGTTCACGGACACCGTTCTGGCACGTCCCACATGGCGTCGAAGTCTTACGCATTACCCTAGGCTGAGCTGAACTCAGAGAAACCCTGTGCTTCGCAGTCCACCTAGGACCTCCTGCCTGAAGTCACCGAGCCTCCCAGAGAGAGTCGGCTTGTGTTCTTACTGCCATGTATGTCCCCTTCCTCCTGTGGCACTGCAGGCTTTGAATAGCCACAGGCCCAGAGGAGCAGCTACGGCGTTCCTTGGTTGAGGCAGTTCGTTTGACGCAGAACACCCTACTTCGAGAAGTTGATTCAGGGAAGGAAACTCAGGGTGACCTGTGTCTCTTTGGACTTGTGAGAAACCACGGGGATGTCTGCTGAGTGCGCCCACGGAAACGGGGGCCTGCTGCAAGTAGCCTTGCTTTCCCGTTTGGAAGGCTGCGTTCATGCTGCCTTGAAGCTACCTGACATTCCCTGCTCTCGACAGGCCTGTTAGCCCTGTCAGAGTGCTTCGGGGAACGTTATGAGTCTGCTCTGTGTAAACCAGGTGCTTCCATGGCCGCGGCTCTGGTCCGCCTGCCAAGCTCTAGAGCTAGAGGGAACCTCAACGTGACAAGTTGCCTCCAGCGTAGGCCCCTAGTAGCCGTGCAGAAAGGGAGGCAGGCAGCTGTCTCCATGAGTTCTCAGTCGCTTAGAGGATTTATTTTAAAGGAAGTAGTACACTTTGGAGGACTCCTAGGACCCTCGGGTATGCATCACTTTCCCTCCAAGTTCACCGAGTACCTCCAGACCCCTGTGAGGCGGCTGAGCACTTCGAGGCCCATTGGTTGACCACAACCACCATCCCCGGAGGCCCTCTGTGCGTGCCGCACGATGAGCTACACACTGGACGTCCCGCGAGGAGCGCTACATTTCCAGGGCCCTCGAACAGCCTCAGGACAGCATTTCGGGTGAGTCCGACTTTGTCATGGCCCTTGTGTGAGCTGCCGTGGGAAAGCACTGTGCTTTGAATACTTCGAGGACCTCGTACCTGAAGTCACTCTGCCCGAGGAGAAAGTCAGCATCTTACCATGCCGTGTCGCTAACGGCAGGCCCAGCACGAACACAGGCCTGGAAGTAAGGCCCCGAGTGGCGGTGCAGAAGCGGAGGCGTGCAGCAGTTTCCATGAGGCGGTGGCCTCGGCTCTGGGCACCTTCAACGGCAGCAGGGTTTTCTGGACACCTAGGAGGCTGGCGCGGGCCCCCTGTTCCCGGCAGGAACACTGAGTACCGCCAGGCCCACCTGGGTCTGCTAAGCAACATCCAGGCCCGTAGCCCTTTAGAGACCCTCTGTGTATGCCGATCGTAGGGAAACGCGCTGCACTCCCCTTGGGAGCAGCGTAAGGTACTCAGCACTCGCACACGTTCACGGACACCGTTCTGGCACGTCCCACATGGCGTCAAAGTCTTACGCATTACCCTAGGCTGAGCTGAACTCAGAGAAACCCTCTGCTTCGCAGTCCACCTAGGACCTCCTGCCTGAAGTCACCGTGCCTCCCAGAGAGAGTCGGGTTGCGTTCTTACTGCCATGTACGTCCCCTTCCTCCTGTGGCACTGCAGGCTTTGAATAGCCACAGGCTCAGAGGAGCAGCTACGGCGTTCCTTGGTTGAAGCAGTTCGCTTGATGCAGAACACCCTACTTCGAGAAGTTGATTCAGGGAAGGAAACTCAGGGTGACCTGTGTCTCTTTGGGCTTGTGAGAAACCGCGGGGATGTCTGCTGAGTGCGCCCACGGAAAAGGGGGCCTGCTGCAAGTAGCCTTGCTTTGCCATTTGGAAGGCTGCGTTCATGCTGCCTTGAAGCTACCTGACATTCCCTGCTCTCGACAGGCCTGTTAGCCCTGTCAGAGTGCTTCGGGGAACGTTATGAGTCTGCTCTGTGTAAACCAGGTGCTTCCATGGCCGCGGCTCTGGTCCGCCTGCCAAGCTCTAGAGCTAGAGGGAACCTCAACGTGACAAGTTGCCTCCAGCGTAGGCCCCTAGTAGCCGTGCAGAAAGGGAGGCAGGCAGCTGTCTCCATGAGTGCTCAGTCGCTTAGAGGCTTTATTTTAAAGGAAGTAGTACACTTTGGAGGACTCCTAGGCCCCTCGGGTATGCATCACTTTCCCTCCAAGTTCACCGAGTACCTCCAGACCCCTGTGAGGCGGCTGAGCACTTCGAGGCCCATTGGTTGACCACACCCACCACCCCCGGAGGCCCTCTGTGCGTGCCGCAAGATGGGCTACACACTGGACGTCCCGCGAGGAGCCGTACATTTCCAGGGCACTCGAACAGCCTCAGGACAGCATTTCGGGTGAGTCCGACTTTGTCATGGCCCTTGTGTGAGCTGCCGTGGGAAAGCACTGTGCTTTGAATACTTCGAGGACCTCGTACCTGAAGTCACTCTGCCCGAGGAGAAAGTCAGCATCTTACCATGCCGTGTCGCTAACGGCACGCCCAGCACGAACACAGGCCTGGAAGTAAGGCTCCGAGTGGCGGTGCAGAAGCGGAGGCGTGCATCAGTTTCCATGAGGCGGAGGCCTCGGCTCTGGGCACCTTCAACGGCAGCAGGGTTTTCTGGACACCTAGGAGGCTGGCGCGGGCCCCCTGTTCCCGGCAGAAACACTGAGTACCGCCAGGCCCACTTGGGTCTGCTAAGCAACATCCAGGCCCGTAGCCCTTTAGAGCCCCTCTGTGTATGCCGATCGTAGGGAAACGCGCTGCACTCCCCTTGGGAGCAGCGTAAGATACTCAGAATTCGCACACTTTCACGGACACCGTTCTGGCACGTCCCACATGGCGTCGAAGTCTTACGCATTACCCTAGGCTGAGCTGAACTCAGAGAAACCCTCTGCTTCGCAGTCCACCTAGGACCTCCTGCCTGAAGTCACCGTGCCTCCCAGAGAGAGTCGGCTTGCGTTCTTACTGCCATGTAGGTCCCCTTCCTCCTGTGGCACTGCAGGCTTTGAATAGCCACAGGCTCAGAGGAGCAGCTACGGCGTTCCTTGGTTGAAGCAGTTCGCTTGATGCAGAACACCCTACATCGAGAAGTTGATTCAGGGAAGGAAACTCAGGGTGACCTGTGTCTCTTTGGGCTTGTGAGAAACCACGGGGATGTCTGCTGAGTGCGCCCACGGAAACGGGGGCCGGCTGCAAGTAGCCTTGCTTTCCCGTTTGAAAGGCTGCGTTCATGCTGCCTTGAAGCTACCTGACATTCCCTGCTCTCGACAGGCCTGTTAGCCCTGTCAGAGTGCTTCGGGGAACGTTATGAGTCTGCTCTGTCTAAAACAGGTGCTTCCATGGCCGCGGCTCTGGTCCGCCTGCCACGCTCTAGAGCTAGAGGGAACCTCAACGTGACAAGTTGCCTCCAGCGTAGGCCCCTAGTAGCCGTGCAGAAAGGGAGGCAGGCAGCTGTCTCCATGAGTTCTCAGTCGCTTAGAGGCTTTATTTTAAAGGAAGTAGTACACTTTGGAGGACTCCTAGGCCCCTCGGGTATGCATCACTTTCCCTCCAAGTTCACCGAGTACCTCCAGACCCCTGTGGGGCGGCTGAGCACTTCGCGGCCCATTGGTTGAACCCCCCCACCCGCGGAGGCACTCTGTGCGTGCCGCGCGATGGGCTACACACTGGACGTCCCGCGAGGAGCGCTACATTTCCAGAGCCCTCGAACAGCCTCAGGACAGCATTTCGGATGAGTCCGACTTTGTCATGGCCCTTGTGTGAGCTGCCGTGGGAAAGCACTGTGCTTTGAATACTTCGAGGACCTCGTACCTGAAGTCACTCTGCCCGAGGAGAAAGTCAGCATCTTACCATGCCGTGTCGCTAACTGCAGGCCCAGCACGAACACAGGCCTGGAAGTAAGGCCCCGAGTGGCGGTGCAGAAGCGGAGGCATGCAGCAGTTTCCATGAGGCGGTGGCCTCGGCTCTGGGCACCTTCAACGGCAGCAGGGTTTTCTGGACACCTAGGAGGCTGGCGCGGGCCCCCTGTTCCCGGCAGGAACACTGAGTACCGCCAGGCCCACCTGGGTCTGCTAAGCAACATCCAGGCCCGTAGCCCTTTAGAGCTTCTCTGTGTATGCCCAGCGTAGGGAAATGCGCTGCACTCTGCTTGGGAGGAGCGTAAGGTCCTCAGCACTCGCACACGTTCACGGACACCGTTCTGGCACGTCCCACATGGCGTCGAAGTCTTACGCATTACCCTAGGCTGAGCTGAACTCAGAGAAACCCTGTGCTTCGCAGTCCACCTAGGACCTCCTGCCTGAAGTCACCGAGCCTCCCAGAGAGAGTCGGCTTGTGTTCTTACTGCCATGTATGTCCCCTTCCTCCTGTGGCACTGCAGGCTTTGAATAGCCACAGGCCCAGAGGAGCAGCTACGGCGTTCCTTGGTTGAGGCAGTTCGTTTGACGCAGAACACCCTACTTCGAGAAGTTGATTCAGGGAAGGAAACTCAGGGTGACCTGTGTCTCTTTGGACTTGTGAGAAACCACGGGGATGTCTGCTGAGTGCGCCCACGGAAACGGGGGCCTGCTGCAAGTAGCCTTGCTTTCCCGTTTGGAAGGCTGCGTTCATGCTGCCTTGAAGCTACCTGACATTCCCTGCTCTCGACAGGCCTGTTAGCCCTGTCAGAGTGCTTCGGGGAACGTTATGAGTCTGCTCTGTGTAAACCAGGTGCTTCCATGGCCGCGGCTCTGGTCCGCCTGCCAAGCTCTAGAGCTAGAGGGAACCTCAACGTGACAAGTTGCCTCCAGCGTAGGCCCCTAGTAGCCGTGCAGAAAGGGAGGCAGGCAGCTGTCTCCATGAGTTCTCAGTCGCTTAGAGGATTTATTTTAAAGGAAGTAGTACACTTTGGAGGACTCCTAGGACCCTCGGGTATGCATCACTTTCCCTCCAAGTTCACCGAGTACCTCCAGACCCCTGTGAGGCGGCTGAGCACTTCGAGGCCCATTGGTTGACCACAACCACCATCCCCGGAGGCCCTCTGTGCGTGCCGCACGATGAGCTACACACTGGACGTCCCGCGAGGAGCGCTACATTTCCAGGGCCCTCGAACAGCCTCAGGACAGCATTTCGGGTGAGTCCGACTTTGTCATGGCCCTTGTGTGAGCTGCCGTGGGAAAGCACTGTGCTTTGAATACTTCGAGGACCTCGTACCTGAAGTCACTCTGCCCGAGGAGAAAGTCAGCATCTTACCATGCCGTGTCGCTAACGGCAGGCCCAGCACGAACACAGGCCTGGAAGTAAGGCCCCGAGTGGCGGTGCAGAAGCGGAGGCGTGCAGCAGTTTCCATGAGGCGGTGGCCTCGGCTCTGGGCACCTTCAACGGCAGCAGGGTTTTCTGGACACCTAGGAGGCTGGCGCGGGCCCCCTGTTCCCGGCAGGAACACTGAGTACCGCCAGGCCCACCTGGGTCTGCTAAGCAACATCCAGGCCCGTAGCCCTTTAGAGACCCTCTGTGTATGCCGATCGTAGGGAAACGCGCTGCACTCCCCTTGGGAGCAGCGTAAGGTACTCAGCACTCGCACACGTTCACGGACACCGTTCTGGCACGTCCCACATGGCGTCAAAGTCTTACGCATTACCCTAGGCTGAGCTGAACTCAGAGAAACCCTCTGCTTCGCAGTCCACCTAGGACCTCCTGCCTGAAGTCACCGTGCCTCCCAGAGAGAGTCGGGTTGCGTTCTTACTGCCATGTACGTCCCCTTCCTCCTGTGGCACTGCAGGCTTTGAATAGCCACAGGCTCAGAGGAGCAGCTACGGCGTTCCTTGGTTGAAGCAGTTCGCTTGATGCAGAACACCCTACTTCGAGAAGTTGATTCAGGGAAGGAAACTCAGGGTGACCTGTGTCTCTTTGGGCTTGTGAGAAACCGCGGGGATGTCTGCTGAGTGCGCCCACGGAAAAGGGGGCCTGCTGCAAGTAGCCTTGCTTTGCCATTTGGAAGGCTGCGTTCATGCTGCCTTGAAGCTACCTGACATTCCCTGCTCTCGACAGGCCTGTTAGCCCTGTCAGAGTGCTTCGGGGAACGTTATGAGTCTGCTCTGTGTAAACCAGGTGCTTCCATGGCCGCGGCTCTGGTCCGCCTGCCAAGCTCTAGAGCTAGAGGGAACCTCAACGTGACAAGTTGCCTCCAGCGTAGGCCCCTAGTAGCCGTGCAGAAAGGGAGGCAGGCAGCTGTCTCCATGAGTGCTCAGTCGCTTAGAGGCTTTATTTTAAAGGAAGTAGTACACTTTGGAGGACTCCTAGGCCCCTCGGGTATGCATCACTTTCCCTCCAAGTTCACCGAGTACCTCCAGACCCCTGTGAGGCGGCTGAGCACTTCGAGGCCCATTGGTTGACCACACCCACCACCCCCGGAGGCCCTCTGTGCGTGCCGCAAGATGGGCTACACACTGGACGTCCCGCGAGGAGCCGTACATTTCCAGGGCACTCGAACAGCCTCAGGACAGCATTTCGGGTGAGTCCGACTTTGTCATGGCCCTTGTGTGAGCTGCCGTGGGAAAGCACTGTGCTTTGAATACTTCGAGGACCTCGTACCTGAAGTCACTCTGCCCGAGGAGAAAGTCAGCATCTTACCATGCCGTGTCGCTAACGGCACGCCCAGCACGAACACAGGCCTGGAAGTAAGGCTCCGAGTGGCGGTGCAGAAGCGGAGGCGTGCATCAGTTTCCATGAGGCGGAGGCCTCGGCTCTGGGCACCTTCAACGGCAGCAGGGTTTTCTGGACACCTAGGAGGCTGGCGCGGGCCCCCTGTTCCCGGCAGAAACACTGAGTACCGCCAGGCCCACTTGGGTCTGCTAAGCAACATCCAGGCCCGTAGCCCTTTAGAGCCCCTCTGTGTATGCCGATCGTAGGGAAACGCGCTGCACTCCCCTTGGGAGCAGCGTAAGATACTCAGAATTCGCACACTTTCACGGACACCGTTCTGGCACGTCCCACATGGCGTCGAAGTCTTACGCATTACCCTAGGCTGAGCTGAACTCAGAGAAACCCTCTGCTTCGCAGTCCACCTAGGACCTCCTTCCTGAAGTCACCGAGCCTCCCAGAGAGAGTCGGCTTGTGTTCTTACTGCCATGTACGTCCCCTTCCTCCTGTGGCACTGCAGGCTTTGAATAGCCACAGGCCCAGAGGAGCAGCTACGGCGTTCCTTGGTTGAGGCAGTTCGTTTGACGCAGAACACCCTACTTCGAGAAGTTGATTCAGGGAAGGAAACTCAGGGTGACCTGTGTCTCTTTGGGCTTGTGAGAAACCACGGGGATGTCTGCTGAGTGCGCCCACGGAAACGGGGGCCTGCTGCAAGTAGCCTTGCTTTCCCATTTGGAAGGCTGCGTTCATGCTGCCTTCAAGCTACCTGACATTCCCTGCTCTCGACAGGCCTGTTAGCCCTGTCAGAGTGCTTCGGGGAACGTTATGAGTCTGCTCTGTCTAAACCAGGTGCTTCCATGGCCGCGGCTCTGGTCCGCCTGCCAAGCTCTAGAGCTAGAGGGAACCTCAACGTGACAAGTTGCCTCCAGCGTAGGCCCCTAGTAGCCGTGCAGAAAGGGAGGCAGGCAGCTGTCTCCATGAGTTCTCAGTCGCTTAGAGGCTGTATTTTAAAGGAAGTAGTACACTTTGGAGGACTCCTAGGCCCCTCGGGTATGCATCACTTTCCCTCCAAGTTCACCGAGTACCTCCAGACCCCTGTGGGGCGGCTGAGCACTTCGAGGCCCATTGGTTGAACCCCCCCACCCGCGGAGGCCCTCTGTGTGTGCCGCGCGATGGGCTATACACTGGACGTCCCTCGAGGAGCGCTACATTTCCAGAGCCCTCGAACAGCCTCAGGACAGCATTTCGGGTGAGTCCGACTTTGTCATGGCCCTTGTGTGAGCTGCCGTGGGAAAGCACTGTGCTTTGAATACTTCGAGGACCTCGTACCTGAAGTCACTCTGCCCGAGGAGAAAGTCAGCATCTTACCATGCCGTGTCGCTAACGGCACGCCCAGCACGAACACAGGCCTGGAAGTAAGGCCCCGAGTGGCGGTGCAGAAGCGGAGGCGTGCAGCAGTTTCCATGAGGCGGAGGCCTCGGCTCTGGGCACCTTCAACGGCAGCAGGGTTTTCTGGACACCTAGGAGGCTGGCGCGGGCCCCCTGTTCCCGGCAGGAACACTGAGTACCGCCAGGCCCACCTGGGTCTGCTAAGCAACATCCAGGCCCGTAGCCCTTTAGAGCCCCTCTGTGTATGCCGATCGTAGGGAAACGCGCTGCACTCCCCTTGGGAGCAGCGTAAGGTACTCAGCACTCGCACACGTTCACGGACACCGTTCTGGCACGTCCCACATGGCGTCGAAGTCTTACACATTACCCTAGGCTGAGCTGAACTCAGAGAAACCCTCTGCTTCGCAGTCCACCTAGGACCTCCTGCCTGAAGTCACCGAGCCTCCCAGAGAGAGTCGGCTTGTGTTCTTACTGCCATGTACGTCCCCTTCCTCCTGTGGCATTGCAGGCTTTGAATAGCCACAGGCCCAGAGGAGCAGCTACGGCGTTCCTTGGTTGAGGCAGTTCGCTTGATGCAGAACACCCTACTTCGAGAAGTTGATTCAGGGAAGGAAACTCAGGGTGACCTGTGTCTCTTTGGGCTTGTGAGAAACCACGGGGATGTCTGCTGAGTGCGCCCACGGAAACGGGGACCTGCTGCAAGTAGCCTTGCTTTCCCGTTTGGAAGGCTGCGTTCATGCTGCCTTGAAGCTACCTGACATTCCCTGCTCTCGACAGGCCTGTTAGCCCTGTCAGAGTGCTTCGGGGAACGTTATGAGTCTGCTCTGTCTAAACCAGGTGCTTCCATGGCCGCGGCTCTGGTCCGCCTGCCAAGCTCTAGAGCTAGAGGGAACCTCAACGTGACAAGTTGCCTCCAGCGTAGGCCCCTAGTAGCCGTGCAGAAAGGGAGGCAGGCAGCTGTCTCCATGAGTTCTCAGTAGCTTAGAGACTTTATTTTAAAGGAAGTAGTACACTTTGGAGGACTCCTAGGCCTCTCGGGTATGCACCACTTTCCCTCCAAGTTCACCGAGTACCTCCAGACCCCTGTGGGGCGGCTGAGCAACTTCGAGGCTCATTGGTTGACCACACCCACCACCCCCGGAGGCCCTCTGTGCGTGCCGCGCGATGGGCTACACACTGGACGTCCCGCGAGGAGCGCTACATTTCCAGAGCCCTCGAACAGCCTCAGGACAGCATTTCGGGTGAGTCCGACTTTGTCATGGCCCTTGTGTGAGCTGCCGTGGGAAAACACTGTGCTTTGAATACTTCGAGGACCTCGTACCTGAAGTCACTCTGCCCGAGGAGAAAGTCAGCATCTTACCATGCCGTGTCGCTAACGGCACACCCAGCACGAACACAGGCCTGGAAGTAAGGCCCCGAGTGGCGGTGCAGAAGCGGAGGCGTGCAGCAGTTTCCATGAGGCGGTGGCCTCGGCTCTGGGCACCTTCAACGGCAGCAGGGTTTTCTGGACACATAGGAGGCTGGCGCGGGCCCCCTGTTCCCGGCAGGAACACTGAGTACCACCAGGCCCACCTGGGTCTGCTAAGCAACATCCAGGCCCGTAGCCCTTTAGAGCCCCTTTATGTATGCCGATCGTAGGGAAACGCGCTGCACTCCCCTTGGGAGCAGCGTAAGGTACTCAGCACTCGCACACGTTCACGGACACCGTTCTGGCACCTCCCACATGGCGTCGAAGTCTTACGCATTACCCTAGGCTGAGCTGAACTCAGAGAAACCCTCGGCTTCGCAGTCCACCTAGGACCTCCTGCCTGAAGTCACCGTGCCTCCCAGAGAGAGTCGGCTTGCGTTCTTACTGCCATGTACGTCCCCTTCCTCCTGTGGCACTGCAGGCTTTGAATAGCCACAGGCCCAGAGGAGCAGCTACGGCGTTCCTTGGTTGAAGCAGTTCGCTTGATGCAGAACACCCTACTTCGAGAAGTTGATTCAGGGAAGGAAACTCAGGGTGACCTGTGTCTCTTTGGGCTTGTGAGAAACCACGGGGATGTCTGCTGAGTGCGCCCACGGAAACGGGGGCCTGCTGCAAGTAGCCTTGCTTTCCCGTTTGGAAGGCTGCGTTCATGCTGCCTTGAAGCTACCTGACATTCCCTGCTCTCGACAGGCCTGTTAGCCCTGTCAGAGTGCTTCGGGGAACGTTATGAGTCTGCTCTGTCTAAACCAGGTGCTTCCATGGCCGCGGCTCTGGTCCACCTGCCAAGCTCTAGAGCTAGAGGGAACCTCAACGTGACAAGTTGCCTCCAGCGTAGGCCCCTAGTAGCCGTACAGAAAGGGAGGCAGGCAGCTGTCTCCATGAGTTCTCAGTCGCTTAGAGGCTTTATTTTAAAGGAAGTAGTACACTTTGGAGGACTCCTAGGCCCCTCGGGTATGCATCACTTTCCCTCCAAGTTCACCGAGTACCTCCAGACCCCTGTGGGGCGGCTGAGCACTTCGCGGCCCATTGGTTGAACCCCCCCACCCGCGGAGGCACTCTGTGCGTGCCGCGCGATGGGCTACACACTGGACGTCCCGCGAGGAGCGCTACATTTCCAGAGCCCTCGAACAGCCTCAGGACAGAATTTCGAATGAGTCCGACTTTGTCATGGCCCTTGTGTGAGCTGCCGTGGGAAAGCACTGTGCTTTGAATACTTCGAGGACCTCGTACCTGAAGTCACTCTGCCCGAGGAGAAAGTCAGCATCTTACCATGCCGTGTCGCTAACGGCACGCCCAGCACGAACACAGGCCTGGAAGTAAGGCCCCGAGTGGCGGTGCAGAAGCGGAGGCGTGCAGCAGTTTCCATGAGGCGGTGGCCTCGGCTCTGGGCACCTTCAACGGCAGCAGGGTTTTCTGGACACCTAGGAGGCTGGCGCGGGCCCCCTGTTCCCGGCAGGAACACTGAGTACCGCCAGGCCCACCTGGGTCTGCTAAGCAACATCCAGGCCCGTAGCCCTTTAGAGCCCCTCTGTGTATGCCGATCGTAGGGAAACGCGCTGCACTCCCCTTGGGAGCAGCTTAAGGTACTCAGCACTCGCACACGTTCACGGACACCGTTCTGGCACGTCCCACATGGCGTCGAAGTCTTACGCATTACCCTAGGATGAGCTGAACTCAGAGAAACCCTCTGCTTCGCAGTCCACCTAGAACCTCCTGCCTGAAGTCACCGAGCCTCCCAGAGAGAGTCGGCTTGCGTTCTTACTGCCATGTACGTCCCCTTCCTCCTGTGGCACTGCAGGCTTTGAATAGCCACAGGCCCAGAGTAGCAGCTACGGCGTTCCTTGGTTGAAGCAGTTCGCTTGATGCAGAACACCCTACTTCGAGAAGTTGATTCAGGGAAGGAAACTCAGGGTGACCTGTGTCTCTTTGGGCTTGTGAGAAACCACGGGGATGTCTGCTGAGTGCGCCCACGGAAACGGGGGCCTGCTGCAAGTAGCCTTGCTTTCCCGTTTGGAAGGCTGCGTTCATGCTGCCTTGAAGCTACCTGACATTCCCTGCTCTCGACAGGCCTGTTAGCCCTGTCAGAGTGCTTCGGGGAACGTTATGAGTCTGCTCTGTCTAAACCAGGTGCTTCCATGGCCGCGGCTCTGGTCCGCCTGCCAAGCTCTAGAGCTAGAGGGAACCTCAACGTGACAAGTTGCCTCCAGCGTAGGCCCCTAGTAGCCGTGCAGAAAGGGAGGCAGGCAGCTGTCTCCATGAGTTCTCAGTCGCTTAGAGGCTTTATTTTAAAGGAAGTAGTACACTTTGGAGGACTCCTAGGCCCCTCGGGTATGCATCACTTTCCCTCCAAGTTCACCGAGTACCTCCAGACCCCTGTGGGGCGGCTGAGCACTTCGAGGCCCATTGGTTGAACCCCCCCACCCGCGGAGGCCCTCTGTGCTTGCCGCACGGTGGGCTACACATTGGACGTCCCGCGAGGAGCGCTACATTTCCAGAGCCCTTGAACAGCCTCAGGACAGCATTTCGGGTGAGTCCGACTTTGTCATGGCCCTTGTGTGAGCTGCCGTGGGAAAACACTGTGCTTTGAATACTTCGAGGACCTCGTACCTGAAGTCACTCTGCCCGAGGAGAAAGTCAGCATCTTACCATGCCGTGTCGCTAACGGCACGCCCAGCACGAACACAGGCCTGGAAGTAAGGCCCCGAGTGGCGGTGCAGAAGCGGAGGCGTGCAGCAGTTTCCATGAGGCGGAGGCCTCGGCTCTGGGCAACTTCAACGGCAGCAGGGTTTTCTGGACACCTAGGAGGCTGGCGCGGGCCCCCTGTTCCCGGCAGGAACACTGAGTACCGCCAGGCCCACCTGGGTCTGCTAAGCAACATCCAGGCCCGTAGCCCTTTAGAGACCCTCTGTGTATGCCGATCGTAGGGAAACGCGCTGCACTCCCCTTGGGAGCAGCGTAAGGTACTCAGCACTCGCACACGTTCACGGACACCGTTCTGGCACGTCCCACATGGCGTCAAAGTCTTACGCATTACCCTAGGCTGAGCTGAACTCAGAGAAACCCTCTGCTTCGCAGTCCACCTAGGACCTCCTGCCTGAAGTCACCGTGCCTCCCAGAGAGAGTCGGCTTGCGTTCTTACTGCCATGTACGTCCCCTTCCTCCTGTGGCACTGCAGGCTTTGAATAGCCACAGGCCCAGAGGAGCAGCTACGGCGTTCCTTGGTTGAAGCAGTTCGCTTGACGCAGAACACCCTACTTCGAGAAGTTGATTCAGGGAAGGAAACTCAGGGTGACCTGTGTCTCTTTGGGCTTGTGAGAAACCACGGGGATGTCTGCTGAGTGCGCCCACGGAAACGGGGGCCTGCTGCAAGTAGCCTTGCTTTCCCGTTTGGAGGCTGCGTTCATGCTGCCTT
This sequence comes from Pseudorca crassidens, assembly GCF_039906515.1. Classification (NCBI taxonomy): domain Eukaryota; kingdom Metazoa; phylum Chordata; class Mammalia; order Artiodactyla; family Delphinidae; genus Pseudorca; species Pseudorca crassidens. The sequence continues at coordinate 29,824,261 of NC_090306.1, read as the reverse complement.
GAAGCTACCTGACATTCCCTGCTCTCGACAGGCCTGTTAGCCCTGTCAGAGTGCTTCGGGGAACGTTATGAGTCTGCTCTGTCTAAACCAGGTGCTTCCATGGCCGCGGCTCTGGTCCACCTGCCAAGCTCTAGAGCTAGAGGGAACCTCAACGTGACAAGTTGCCTCCAGCGTAGGCCCCTAGTAGCCGTGCAGAAAGGGAGGCAGGCAGCTGTCTCCATGAGTTCTCAGTCGCTTAGAGGCTTTATTTTAAAGGAAGTAGTACACTTTGGAGGACTCCTAGGCCACTCGGGTATGCATCACTTTCCCTCCAAGTTCACCGAGTACCTCCAGATCCCTGTGGGGCGGCTGAGCACTTCGAGGCCCATTGGTTGAACCCCCCCACCTGCGGAGGCCCTCTGTGCGTGCCGCGCGATGGGCTACACACTGGACGTCCCTCGAGGAGCGCTACATTTCCAGAGCCCTCGAACAGCCTCAGGACAGCATTTCGGGTGAGTCCGACTTTGTCATGGCCCTTGTGTGAGCTGCCGTGGGAAAGCACTGTGCTTTGAATACTTCGAGGACCTCGTACCTGAAGTCACTCTGCCCGAGGAGAAAGTCAGCATCTTACCATGCCGTGTCGCTAACGGCACGCCCAGCACGAACACAGGCCTGGAAGTAAGGCCCCGAGTGGCGGTGCAGAAGCGGAGGCGTGCAGCAGTTTCCATGAGGCGGAGGCCTCGGCTCTGGGCAACTTCAACGGCAGCAGGGTTTTCTGGACACCTAGGAGGCTGGCGCGGGCCCCCTGTTCCCGGCAGGAACACTGAGTACCGCCAGGCCCACCTGGGTCTGCTAAGCAACATCCAGGCCCGTAGCCCTTTAGAGCCCCTCTGTGTATGCCGATCGTAGGGAAACGCGCTGCACTCCCCTTGGGAGCAGCGTAAGGTACTCAGCACTCGCACACGTTCACGGACACCGTTCTGGCACGTCCCACATGGCGTCAAAGTCTTACGCATTACCCTAGGCTGAGCTGAACTCAGAGAAACCCTCTGCTTCGCAGTCCACCTAGGACCTCCTGCCTGAAGTCACCGTGCCTCCCAGAGAGAGTCGGCTTGCGTTCTTACTGCCATGTACGTCCCCTTCCTCCTGTGGCACTGCAGGCTTTGAATAGCCACAGGCCCAGAGGAGCAGCTACGGCGTTCCTTGGTTGAAGCAGTTAGCTTGACGCAGAACACCCTACTTCGAGAAGTTGATTCAGGGAAGGAAACTCAGGGTGACCTGTGTCTCTTTGGGCTTGTGAGAAACCACGGGGATGTCTGCTGAGTGCGCCCACGGAAACGGGGGCCTGCTGCAAGTAGCCTTGCTTTCCCGTTTGGAAGGCTGCGTTCATGCTGCCTTGAAGCTACCTGACATTCCCTGCTCTCGACAGGCCTGTTAGCCCTGTCAGAGTGCTTCGGGGAACATTATGAGTCTGCTCTGTCTAAACCAGGTGCTTCCATGGCCGCGGCTCTGGTCTGCCAGCCAAGCTCTAGAGCTAGAGGGAACCTCAACGTGACAAGTTGCCTCCAGCATAGGCCCCTAGTAGCCGTGCAGAAAGGGAGGCAGGCAGCTGTCTCCATGAGTTCTCAGTCGCTTAGAGGCTTTATTTTAAAGGAAGTAGTACACTTTGGAGGACTCCTAGGCCCCTCGGGTATGCATCACTTTCCCTCCAAGTTCACCGAGTACCTCCAGACCCCTGTGGGGCGGCTGAGCACTTCGAGGCCCATTGGTTGAACCCCCCCACCCGCGGAGGCCCTCTGTGCGTGCCGCGCGATGGGCTACACACTGGACGTCCCGCGAGGAGCGCTACATTTCCAGAGCCCTCGAACAGCCTCAGGACAGCATTTCGGGTGAGTCCGACTTTGTCATGGCCCTTGTGTGAGCTGCCGTGGGAAAGCACTGTGCTTTGAATACTTCGAGGACCTCGTACCTGAAGTCACTCTGCCCGAGGAGAAAGTCAGCATCTTACCATGCCGTGTCGCTAACGGCAGGCCCAGCACGAACACAGGCCTGGAAGTAAGGCCCCGAGTGGCGGTGCAGAAGCGGAGGCGTGCAGCAGTTTCCATGAGGCGGAGGCCTCGGCTCTGGGCACCTTCAACGGCAGCAGGGTTTTCTGGACACCTAGGAGGCTGGCGCGGGCCCCCTGTTCCCGGCAGGAACACTGAGTACCGCCAGGCCCACCTGGGTCTGCTAAGCAACATCCAGGCCCGTAGCCCTTTAGAGCCCCTCTGTGTATGCCGATCGTAGGGAAACGCGCTGCACTCCCCTTGGGAGCAGCGTAAGGTACTCAGCACTCGCACACGTTCACGGACACCGTTCTGGCACGTCCCACATGGCGTCAAAGTCTTACGCATTACCCTAGGCTGAGCTGAACTCAGAGAAACCCTCTGCTTCGCAGTCCACCTAGGACCTCCTGCCTGAAGTCACCGTGCCTCCCAGAGAGAGTCGGCTTGCGTTCTTACTGCCATGTACGTCCCCTTCCTCCTGTGGCACTGCAGGCTTTGAATAGCCACAGGCCCAGAGGAGCAGCTACGGCGTTCCTTGGTTGAAGCAGTTCGCTTGACGCAGAACACCCTACTTCGAGAAGTTGATTCAGGGAAGGAAACTCAGGGTGACCTGTGTCTCTTTGGGCTTGTGAGAAACCACGGGGATGTCTGCTGAGTGCGCCCACGGAAACGGGGGCCTGCTGCAAGTAGCCTTGCTTTCCCGTTTGGAAGGCTGCGTTCATGCTGCCTTGAAGCTACCTGACATTCCCTGCTCTCGACAGGCCTGTTAGCCCTGTCAGAGTGCTTCGGGGAACATTATGAGTCTGCTCTGTCTAAACCAGGTGCTTCCATGGCCGCGGCTCTGGTCTGCCTGCCAAGCTCTAGAGCTAGAGGGAACCTCAACGTGACAAGTTGCCTCCAGCATAGGCCCCTAGTAGCCGTGCAGAAAGGGAGGCAGGCAGCTGTCTCCATGAGTTCTCAGTCGCTTAGAGGCTTTATTTTAAAGGAAGTAGTACACTTTGGAGGACTCCTAGGCCCCTCGGGTATGCATCACTTTCCCTCCAAGTTCACCGAGTACCTCCAGACCCCTGTGGGGCGGCTGAGCACTTCGAGGCCCATTGGTTGAACCCCCCCACCCGCGGAGGCCCTCTGTGCGTGCCGCGCGATGGGCTACACACTGGACGTCCCGCGAGGAGCGCTACATTTCCAGAGCCCTCGAACAGCCTCAGGACAGCATTTCGGGTGAGTCCGACTTTGTCATGGCCCTTGTGTGAGCTGCCGTGGGAAAGCACTGTGCTTTGAATACTTCGAGGACCTCGTACCTGAAGTCACTCTGCCCGAGGAGAAAGTCAGCATCTTACCATGCCGTGTCGCTAACGGCAGGCCCAGCACGAACACAGGCCTGGAAGTAAGGCCCCGAGTGGCGGTGCAGAAGCGGAGGCATGCAGCAGTTTCCATGAGGCGGTGGCCTCGGCTCTGGGCACCTTCAACGGCAGCAGGGTTTTCTGGACACCTAGGAGGCTGGCGCGGGCCCCCTGTTCCCGGCAGGAACACTGAGTACCGCCAGGCCCACCTGGGTCTGCTAAGCAACATCCAGGCCCATAGCCCTTTAGAGCTCCTCTGTGTATGCGCAGCGTAGGGAAACGCGCTGCACTCTCCTTGGGAGCAGCTTAAGGTACTCAGCACTCGCACACGTTCACGGACACCGTTCTGGCACGTCCCACATGGCGTCGAAGTCTTACGCATTACCCTAGGCTGAGCTGAACTCAGAGAAACCCTCTGCTTCGCAGTCCACCTAGGACCTCCTGCCTGAAGTCACCGAGCCTCCGAGAGAGAGTCGGCTTGCGTTCCTACTGCCATGTACGTCCCCTTCCTCCTGTGGCACTGCAGGCTTTGAATAGCCACAGGCCCAGAGGAGCAGCTACGGCGTTCCTTGGTTGAAGCAGTTCGCTTGATGCAGAACACCCTACTTCGAGAAGTTGATTCAGGGAAGGAAACTCAGGGTGACCTGTGTCTCTTTGGGCTTGTGAGAAACCACGGGGATGTCTGCTGAGTGCGCCCACGGAAACGGGGGCCTGCTGCAAGTAGCCTTGCTTTCCCGTTTGGAAGGCTGCGTTCATGCTGCCTTGAAGCTACCTGACATTCCCTGCTCTCGACAGGCCTGTTAGCCCTGTCAGAGTGCTTCGGGGAACGTTATGAGTCTGCTCTGTGTAAACCAGGTGCTTCCATGGCCGCGGCTCTGGTCCGCCTGCCAAGCTCTAGAGCTAGAGGGAACCTCAACGTGACAAGTTGCCTCCAGCGTAGGCCCCTAGTAGCCGTGCAGAAAAGGAGGCAGGCAGCTGTCTCCATGAGTTCTCAGTCGCTTAGAGGCTTTATTTTAAAGGAAGTAGTACACTTTGGAGGACTCCTAGGCCCCTCGGGTATGCATCACTTTCCCTCCAAGTTCACCGAGTACCTCCAGACCCCTGTGGGGCGGCTGAGCACTTCAAGGCCCATTGGTTGAACCCCCCCACCCACGGAGGCCCTCTGTGCGTGCCGCACGATGGGCTACACATTGGACGTCCCGCGAGGAGCGCTACATTTCCAGAGCCCTCGAACAGCCTCAGGACAGCATTTCGGGTGAGTCCGACTTTGTCATGGCCCTTGTGTGAGCTGCCGTGGGAAAGCACTGTGCTTTGATTACTTCAAGGACCTCGTACCTGAAGTCACTCTGCCCGAGGAGAAAGTCAGCATCTTACCATGCCGTGTCGCTAACGGCACGCCCAGCACGAACACAGGCCTGGAAGTAAGGCCCCGAGTGGCGGTGCAGAAGCAGAGGCGTGCAGCAGTTTCCATGAGGCGGTGGCCTCGGCTCTGGGCACCTTCAACGGCAGCAGGGTTTTCTGGACACCTAGGAGGCTGGCGCGGGCCCCCTGTTCCCGGCAGGAACACTGAGTACCGCCAGGCCCACCTGGGTCTGCTAAGCAACATCCAGGCCCGTAGCCCTTTAGAGCTCCTCTGTGTATGCGCAGCGTAGGGAAACGCGCTGCACTCTCCTTGGGAGCAGCTTAAGGTACTCAGCACTCGCACAAGTTCACGGACACCATTCTGGCACGTCCCACATGGCGTCGAAGTCTTACGCATTACCCTAGGCTGAGCTGAACTCAGAGAAACCCTCTGCTTCGCAGTCCACCTAGGACCTCCTGCCTGAAGTCACCGTGCCTCCCAGAGAGAGTCGGCTTGCGTTCTTACTGCCATGTACGTCCCCTTCCTCCTGTGGCACTGCAGGCTTTGAATAGCCACAGGCCCAGAGGAGCAGCTACGGCGTTCCTTTGTTGAGGCGGTTCGCTTGATGCAGAACACCCTACTTCGAGAAGTTGATTCAGGGAAGGAAACTCAGGGTGACGTGTGTCTCTTTGGGCTTGTGAGAAACCACGGGGATGTCTGCTGAGTGCGCCCACGGAAACGGGGGCCTGCTGCAAGTAGCCTTGCTTTCCCGTTTGGAAGGCTGCGTTCATGCTGCCTTGAAGCTACCTGACATTCCCTGCTCTCGACAGGCCTGTTAGCCCTGTCAGAGTGCTTCGGGGAACGTTATGAGTCTGCTCTGTCTAAACCAGGTGCTTCCATGGCCGCGGCTCTGGTCCGCCTGCCAAGCTCTAGAGCTAGAGGGAACCTCAACGTGACAAGTTGCCTCCAGCGTAGGCCCCTAGTAGCCGTGCAGAAAGGGAGGCAGGCAGCTGTCTCCATGAGTTCTCAGTCGCTTAGAGGCTTTATTTTAAAGGAAGTAGTACACTTTGGAGGACTCCTAGGCCCCTCGGGTATGCATCACTTTCCCTCCAAGTTCACCGAGTACCTCCAGACCCCTGTGGGGCTGCTGAGCAACTTCGAGGCCCATTGGTTGACCACACCCACCACCCCCGGAGGCCCTCTGTGCGTGCCGCGCGATGGGCTACACACTGGACGTCCCTCGAGGAGCGCTACATTTCCAGAGCCCTCGAACAGCCTCAGGACAGCATTTCGGGTGAGTCCGACTTTGTCATGGCCCTTGTGTGACCTGCCGTGGGAAAACACTGTGCTTTGAATACTTCGAGGACTTCGTACCTGAAGTCACTCTGCCCGAGGAGGAAGTCAGCATCTTACCATGCCGTGTCGCTAACGGCACGCCCAGCACGAACACAGGCCTGGAAGTAAGGCCCCGAGTGGCGGTGCAGAAGCGGAGGCGTGCAGCAGTTTCCATGAGGCGGTGGCCTCGGCTCTGGGCACCTTCAACGGCAGCAGGGTTTTCTGGACACCTAGGTGGCTGGCGCGGGCCCCCTGTTCCCGGCAGGAACACTGAGTACCGCCAGGCCCACCTGGGTCTGCTAAGCAACATCCAGTCCCGTAGCCCTTTAGAGCCCCTCTGTGTATGCCGATCGTAGGGAAACGCGCTGCACTCCCCTTGGGAGCAGCGTAAGGTACTCAGCACTCGCACACGTTCACGGACACCGTTATGGCACGTCCCACATGGCGTCAAAGTCTTACGCATTACCCTAGGCTGAGCTGAACTCAGAGAAACCCTCGGCTTCGCAGTCCACCTAGGACCTCCTGCCTGAAGTCACCGTGCCTCCCAGAGCGAGTCGGCTTGCGTTCTTACTGCCATGTACGTCCCCTTCCTCCTGTGGCACTGCAGGCTTTGAATAGCCACAGGCCCAGAGGAGCAGCTACGGCGTTCCTTGGTTGAGGCAGTTCGTTTGACGCAGAACACCCTACTTCGAGAAGTTGATTCAGGGAAGGAAATTCAGGGTGAAATGTGTCTCTTTGGGCTTGTGAGAAACCACGGGGATGTCTGCTGAGTGCGCCCACGGAAACGGGGGCCTGCTGCAAGTAGCCTTGCTTTCCCGTTTGGAAGGCTGCGTTCATGCTGCCTTGAAGCTACCTGACATTCCCTGCTCTCGACAGGCCTGTTAGCCCTGTCAGAGTGCTTCGGGGAACGTTATGAGTCTGCTCTGTCTAAACCAGGTGCTTCCATGGCCGCGGCTCTGGTCCGCCTGCCAAGCTCTAGAGCTAGAGGGAACCTCAACGTGACAAGTTGCCTCCAGCATAGGCCCCTAGTAGCCGTGCAGAAAGGGAAGCAGGCAGCTGTCTCCATGAGTTCTCAGTCGCTTAGAGGCTTTATTTTAAAGGAAGTAGTACACTTTGGAGGACTCCTAGGCCCCTCGGGTATGCATCACTTTCCCTCCAAGTTCACCGAGTACCTCCAGACCCCTGTGGGGCGGCTGAGCACTTCGAGGCCCATTGGTTGAACCCCCCCACCCACGGAGGCCCTCTGTGCGTGCCGCGCGATGGGCTACACACTGGACGTCCCGCGAGGAGCGCTACATTTCCAGAGCCCTCGAACAGCCTCAGGACAGCATTTCGGGTGAGTCCGACTTTGTCATGGCCCTTGTGTGAGCTGCCGTGGGAAAGCACTGTGCTTTGAATACTTCGAGGACCTCGTACCTGAAGTCACTCTGCCCGAGGAGAAAGTCAGCATCTTACCATGCCGTGTCGCTAACGGCATGCCCAGCACGAACACAGGCCTGGAAGTAAGGCCCCGAGTGGCGGTGCAGAAGCGGAGGCGTGCAGCAGTTTCCATGAGGCGGAGGCCTCGGCTCTGGGCACCTTCAACGGCAGCAGGGTTTTCTGGACACCTAGGAGGCTGGCACGGGCCCCCTGTTCCCGGCAGGAACACTGAGTACCGCCAGGCCCACCTGGGTCTGCTAAGCAACATCCAGGCCCGTAGCCCTTTAGAGCTCCTCTGTGTATGCCCAGCGTAGGGAAACGCGCTGCACTCCCCTTGGGAGCAGCGTAAGGTACTCAGCACTCGCACACGTTCACGGACACCGTTCTGGCACGTCCCACATGGCGTCGAAGTCTTACGCATTACCCTAGGCTGAGCTGAACTCAGAGAAACCCTCTGCTTCGCAGTCCACCTAGGACCTCCTGCCTGAAGTCACCGTGCCTCCCAGAGAGAGTCGCCTTGCGTTCTTACTGCCATGTACGTCCCCTTCCTCCTGTGGCACTGCAGGCTTTGAATAGCCACAGGCCCAGAGGAGCAGCTACGGCGTTCCTTGGTTGAGGCAGTTCGCTTGATGCAGAACACCCTACTTCGAGAAGTTGATTCAGGGAAGGAAACTCAGGGTGACCTGTGTCTCTTTGGGTTTGTGAGAAACCACGTGGATGTCTGCTGAGTGCGCCCACGGAAACGGGGGCCTGCTGCAAGTAGCCTTGCTTTCCCGTTTGGAAGGCTGCGTTCATGCTGCCTTGAAGCTACCTGACATTCCCTGCTCTCGACAGGCCTGTTAGCCCTGTCAGAGTGCTTCGGGGAACGTTATGAGTCTGCTCTGTCTAAACCAGGTGCTTCCATGGCCGCGGCTCTGGTCCGCCTGCCAAGCTCTAGAGCTAGAGGGAACCTCAACGTGACAAGTTGCCTCCAGCGTAGGCCCCTAGTAGCCGTGCAGAAAGGGAGGCAGGCAGCTGTCTCCATGAGTTCTCAGTCGCTTAGAGGCTTTATTTGAAAGGAAGTAGTACACTTTGGAGGACTCCTAGGCCCCTCGGGTATGCATCACTTTCCCTCCAAGTTCACCGAGTACCTCCAGACCCCTGTGGGGCGGCTGAGCACTTCGAGGCCCATTGGTTGAACCCCCCCACCCGCGGAGGCCCTCTGTGCGTGCCGCGCGATGGGCTACACACTGGACGTCCCGCGAGGAGCGCTACATTTCCAGAGCCCTCGAACAGCCTCAGGACAGCATTTCGGGTGAGTCCGACTTTGTCATGGCCCTTGTGTGAGCTGCCGTGGGAAAGCACTGTGCTTTGAATACTTCGAGGACCTCGTACCTGAAGTCACTCTGCCCGAGGAGAAAGTCAGCATCTTACAATGCCGTGTCGCTAACGGCACGCCCAGCACGAACACAGGCCTGGAAGTAAGGCCCCGAGTGGCGGTGCAGAAGCGGAGGCGTGCATCAGTTTCCATGAGGCGGTGGCCTCGGCTCTGGGCACCTTCAACGGCAGCAGGGTTTTCTGGACACCTAGGAGGCTGGCGCGGGCCCCCTGTTCCCGGCAGGAACACTGAGTACCGCCAGGCCCACCTGGGTCTGCTAAGCAACATCCAGGCCCGTAGCCCTTTAGAGACCCTCTGTGTATGCCGATCGTAGGGAAACGCGCTGCACTCTCCTTGGGAGCAGCTTAAGGTACTCAGCACTCGCACACGTTCACGGACACCGTTCTGGCACGTCCCACATGGCGTCGAAGTCTTACGCATTACCCTAGGCTGAGCTGAACTCAGAGAAACCCTCTGCTTCGCAGTCCACCTAGGACCTCCTGGCTGAAGTCACCGTGCCTCCCAGAGAGAGTCGGCTTGCGTTCTTACTGCCATGTACGTCCCCTTCCTCCTGTGGCACTGCAGGCTTTGAATAGCCACAGGCCCAGAGGAGCAGCTATGGCGTTCCTTGGTTGAAGCAGTTCGCTTGACGCAGAACACCCTACTTCGAGAAGTTGATTCAGGGAAGGAAACTCAGGGTGACCTGTGTCTCTTTGGGCTTGTGAGAAACCACGGGGATGTCTGCTGAGTGCGCCCACGGAAACGGGGGCCTGCTGCAAGTAGCCTTGCTTTCCCGTTTGAAGGCTGCGTTCATGCTGCCTTGAAGCTACCTGACATTCCCTGCTCTCGACAGGCCTGTTAGCCCTGTCAGAGTGCTTCGGGGAACGTTATGAGTCTGCTCTGTCTAAACCAGGTGCTTCCATGGCCGCGGCTCTGGTCCGCCTGCCAAGCTCTAGAGCTAGAGGGAACCTCAACGTGACAAGTTGCCTCCAGCGTAGGCCCCTAGTAGCCGTGCAGAAAGGGAGGCAGGCAGCTGTCTCCATGAGTTCTCAGTCGCTTAGAGGCTTTATTTTAAAGGAAGTAGTACACTTTGGAGGACTCCTAGGCCCCTCGGGTATGCATCACTTTCCCTCCAAGTTCACCGAGTACCTCCAGACCCCTGTGGGGCGGCTGAGCACTTCGAGGCCCATTGGTTGAACCCCCCCACCCGCGGAGGCCCTCTGTGCGTGCCGCGCGATGGGCTACACACTGGACGTCCCGCGAGGAGCGCTACATTTCCAGAGCCCTCGAACAGCCTCAGGACAGCATTTCGGGTGAGTCCGACTTTGTCATGGCCCTTGTGTGAGCTGCCGTGGGAAAGCACTGTGCTTTGAATACTTCGAGGACCTCGTACCTGAAGTCACTCTGCCCGAGGAGAAAGTCAGCATCTTACAATGCCGTGTCGCTAACGGCACGCCCAGCACGAACACAGGCCTGGAAGTAAGGCCCCGAGTGGCGGTGCAGAAGCGGAGGCGTGCATCAGTTTCCATGAGGCGGTGGCCTCGGCTCTGGGCACCTTCAACGGCAGCAGGGTTTTCTGGACACCTAGGAGGCTGGCGCGGGCCCCCTGTTCCCGGCAGGAACACTGAGTACCGCCAGGCCCACCTGGGTCTGCTAAGCAACATCCAGGCCCGTAGCCCTTTAGAGACCCTCTGTGTATGCCGATCGTAGGGAAACGCGCTGCACTCTCCTTGGGAGCAGCTTAAGGTACTCAGCACTCGCACACGTTCACGGACACCGTTCTGGCACGTCCCACATGGCGTCGAAGTCTTACGCATTACCCTAGGCTGAGCTGAACTCAGAGAAACCCTCTGCTTCGCAGTCCACCTAGGACCTCCTGGCTGAAGTCACCGTGCCTCCCAGAGAGAGTCGGCTTGCGTTCTTACTGCCATGTACGTCCCCTTCCTCCTGTGGCACTGCAGGCTTTGAATAGCCACAGGCCCAGAGGAGCAGCTATGGCGTTCCTTGGTTGAAGCAGTTCGCTTGACGCAGAACACCCTACTTCGAGAAGTTGATTCAGGGAAGGAAACTCAGGGTGACCTGTGTCTCTTTGGGCTTGTGAGAAACCACGGGGATGTCTGCTGAGTGCGCCCACGGAAACGGGGGCCTGCTGCAAGTAGCCTTGCTTTCCCGTTTGAAGGCTGCGTTCATGCTGCCTTGAAGCTACCTGACATTCCCTGCTCTCGACAGGCCTGTTAGCCCTGTCAGAGTGCTTCGGGGAACGTTATGAGTCTGCTCTGTCTAAACCAGGTGCTTCCATGGCCGCGGCTCTGGTCCGCCTGCCAAGCTCTAGAGCTAGAGGGAACCTCAACGTGACAAGTTGCCTCCAGCGTAGGCCCCTAGTAGCCGTGCAGAAAGGGAGGCAGGCAGCTGTCTCCATGAGTTCTCAGTCGCTTAGAGGCTTTATTTTAAAGGAAGTAGTACACTTTGGAGGACTCCTAGGCCCCTCGGGTATGCATCACTTTCCCTCCAAGTTCACCGAGTACCTCCAGACCCCTGTGGGGCGGCTGAGCACTTCGAGGCCCATTGGTTGAACCCCCCCACCCGCGGAGGCCCTCTGTGCGTGCCGCGCGATGGGCTACACACTGGACGTCCCGCGAGGAGCGCTACATTTCCAGAGCCCTCGAACAGCCTCAGGACAGCATTTCGGGTGAGTCCGACTTTGTCATGGCCGTTGTGTGAGCTGCCGTGGGAAAGCACTGTGCTTTGAATACTTCGAGGACCTCGTACCTGAAGTCACTCTGCCCGAGGAGAAAGTCAGCATCTTACCATGCCGTGTCGCTAACGGCACGCCCAGCACGAACACAGGCCTGGAAGTAAGGCCCCGAGTGGCGGTGCAGAAGCGGAGGCGTGCAGCAGTTTCCATGAGGCGGAGGCCTCGGCTCTGGGCACCTTCAACGGCAGCAGGGTTTTCTGGACACCTAGGAGGCTGGCGCGGGCCCCCTGTTCCCGGCAGGAACACTGAGTACCGCCAGGCCCACCTGGGTCTGCTAAGCAACATCCAGGCTCGTAGCCCTTTAGAGCCCCTCTGTGTATGCCCAGCGTAGGGAAACACGCTGCACTCCCCTTGGGAGCAGCGTAAGGTACTCAGCACTCGCACACGTTCACGGACACCGTTCTGGCACGTCCCACATGGCGTCGAAGTCTTACGCATTACCCTAGGCTGAGCTGAACTCAGAGAAACCCTCGGCTTCGCATTCCACCTAGGACCTCCTGCCTGAAGTCCCCGAGCCTCCCAGAGAGAGTCGGCTTGCGTTCTTACTGCCATGTACGTCCCCTTCCTCCTGTGGCACTGCAGGCTTTGAATAGCCACAGGCCCAGAGGAGCAGCTACGGCGTTCCTTGGTTGAGGCAGTTCGCTTGACGCAGAACACCCTACTTCGAGAAGTTGATTCAGGGAAGGAAACTCAGGGTGACCTGTGTCTCTTTGGGCTTGTGAGAAACCACGGGGATGTCTGCTGAGTGCGCCCACGGAAACGGGGGCCTGCTGCAAGTAGCCTTGCTTTCCCGTTTGGAGGCTGCGTTCATGCTGCCTTGAAGCTACCTGACATTCCCTGCTCTCGACAGGCCTGTTAGCCCTGTCAGAGTGCTTCGGGGAACGTTATGAGTCTGCTCTGTCTAAACCAGGTGCTTCCATGGCCGCGGCTCTGGTCCGCCTGCCAAGCTCTAGAGCTAGAGGGAACCTCAACGTGACAAGTTGCCTGCAGCGTAGGCCCCTAGTAGCCATGCAGAAAGGGAGGCAGGCAGCTGTCTCCATGAGTTCTCAGTCGCTTAGAGGCTTTATTTTAAAGGAAGTAGTACACTTTGGAGGACTCCTAGGCCCCTCGGGTATGCATCACTTTCCCTCCAAGTTCACCGAGTACCTCCAGACCCCTGTGGGGCGGCTGAGCACTTCGAGGCCCATTGGTTGAACCCCCCCACCCGCGGAGGCCCTCTGTGCGTGCCGCGCGATGGGCTACACACTGGACTTCCCGCGAGGAGCGCTACATTTCCAGAGCCCTCGAACAGCCTCAGGACAGCATTTCGGGTGAGTCCGACTTTGTCATGGCCCTTGTGTGAGCTGCCGTGGGAAAACACTGTGCTTTGAATACTTCGAGGACCTCGTACCTGAAGTCACTCTGCCCGAGGAGAAAGTCAGCATCTTACCATGCCGTGTCGCTAACGGCACGCCCAGCACGAACACAGGCCTGGAAGTAAGGCCCCGAGTGGCGGTGCAGAAGCGGAGGCGTGCAGCAGTTTCCAAGAGGCGGAGGCCTCGGCTCTGGGCACCTTCAACGGCAGCAGGGTTTTCTGGACACCTAGGAGGCTGGCGCGGGCCCCCTGTTCCCGGCAGGAACACTGAGTACCGCCAGGCCCACCTGGGTCTGCTAAGCAACATCCAGGCCCGTAGCCCTTTAGAGCCCCTCTGTGTATGCCGATCGTAGGGAAACGCGCTGCACTCCCCTTGGGAGCAGCGTAAGGTACTCAGCACTCGCACACGTTCACGGACACCGTTCTGGCACGTCCCACATGGCGTCGAAGTCTTACGCATTACCCTAGGCTGAGCTGAACTCAGAGAAACCCTCGGCTTCGCAGTCCACCTAGGACCTCCTGCCTGAAGTCACCGTGCCTCCCAGAGAGAGTCGGCTTGCGTTCTTACTGCCATGTACGTCCCCTTCCTCCTGTGGCACTGCAGGCTTTGAATAGCCACAGGCCCAGAGGAGCAGCTACGGCGTTCCTTGGTTGAAGCAGTTCGCTTGATGCAGAACACCCTACTTCGAGAAGTTGATTCAGGGAAGGAAACTCAGGGTGACCTGTGTCTCTTTGGGCTTGTGAGAAACCACGGGGATGTCTGCTGAGTGCGCCCACGGAAACGGGGGCCTGCTGCAAGTAGCCTTGCTTTCCCGTTTGGAAGGCTGCGTTCATGCTGCCTTGAAGCTACCTGACATTCCCTGCTCTCGACAGGCCTGTTAGCCCTGTCAGAGTGCTTCGGGGAACGTTATGAGTCTGCTCTGTCTAAACCAGGTGCTTCCATGGCCGCGGCTCTGGTCCGCCTGCCAAGCTCTAGAGCTAGAGGGAACCTCAACGTGACAAGTTGCCTCCAGCGTAGGCCCCTAGTAGCCGTGCAGAAAGGGAGGCAGGCAGCTGTCTCCATGAGTTTTCAGTCGCTTAGAGGCTTTATTTTAAAGGAAGTAGTACACTTTGGAGGACTCCTAGGCCCCTCGGGTATGCATCACTTTCCCTCCAAGTTCACCGAGTACCTCCAGACCCCTGTGGGGCGGCTGAGCAACTTCGAGGCCCATTGGTTGACCACACCCACCACCCCCGGAGGCCCTCTGTGCGTGCCGCGCGATGGGCTACACACTGGACGTCCCGCGAGGAGCGCTACATTTCCAGAGCCCTCGAACAGCCTCAGGACAGCATTTCGGGTGAGTCCGACTTTGTCATGGCCCTTGTGTGAGCTGCCGTGGGAAAACACTGTGCTTTGAATACTTCGAGGACCTCGTACCTGAAGTCACTCTGCCCGAGGAGAAAGTCAGCATCTTACCATGCCGTGTCGCTAACGGCAGGCCCAGCACGAACACAGGCCTGGAAGTAAGGCCCCGAGTGGCGGTGCAGAAGCGGAGGCGTGCAGCAGTTTCCATGAGGCGGTGGCCTCGGCTCTGGGCACCTTCAACGGCAGCAGGGTTTTCTGGACACCTAGGAGGCTGGCGCGGGCCCCCTGTTCCCGGCAGGAACACTGAGTACCGCCAGGCCCACCTGGGTCTGCTAAGCAACATCCAGGCCCGTAGCCCTTTAGAGCTCCTCTGTGTATGCCCAGCTTAGGGAAACGCGCTGCACTCTCCTTGGGAGCAGCGTAAGGTACTCAGCACTCGCACACGTTCACGGACACCGTTCTGGCACGTCCCACATGGCGTCGAAGTCTTACGCATTACCCTAGGCTGAGCTGAACTCAGAGAAACCCTCGGCTTCGCAGTCCACCTAGGACCTCCTGCCTGAAGTCACCGTGCCTCCCAGAGAGAGTCGGCTTGCGTTCTTACTGCCATGTACGTCCCCTTCCTCCTGTGGCACTGCAGGCTTTGAATAGCCACAGGCCCAGAGGAGCAGCTACGGCGTTCCTTGGTTGAAGCAGTTCGCTTGATGCAGAACACCCTACTTCGAGAAGTTGATTCAGGGAAGGAAACTCAGGGTGACCTGTGTCTCTTTGGGTTTGTGAGAAACCACGGGGATGTCTGCTGAGTGCGCCCACGGAAACGGGGGCCTGCTGCAAGTAGCCTTGCTTTCCCGTTTGGAAGGCTGCGTTCATGCTGCCTTGAAGCTACCTGACATTCCCTGCTCTCGACAGGCCTGTTAGCCCTGTCAGAGTGCTTCGGGGAACGTTATGAGTCTGCTCTGTCTAAACCAGGTGCTTCCATGGCCGCGGCTCTGGTCCGCCTGCCAAGCTCTAGAGCTAGAGGGAACCTCAACGTGACAAGTTGCCTCCAGCGTAGGCCCCTAGTAGCCGTGCAGAAAGGGAGGCAGGCAGCTGTCTCCATGAGTTCTCAGTCGCTTAGAGGCTTTATTTTAAAGGAAGTAGTACACTTTGGAGGACTCCTAGGCCCCTCGGGTATGCATCACTTTCCCTCCAAGTTCACCGAGTACCTCCAGACCCCTGTGGGGCGGCTGAGCAACTTCGAGGCACATTGGTTGACCACCCCCCACCACCCCCGGAGGCCCTCTGTGCGTGCCGCGCGATGGGCTACACACTGGACGTCCCTCGAGGAGCGCTACATTTCCAGAGCCCTCGAACAGCCTCAGGACAGCATTTCGGGTGAGTCCGACTTTGTCATGGCCCTTGTGTGAGCTGCCGTGGGAAAACACTGTGCTTTGAATACTTCGAGGACCTCGTACCTGAAGTCACTCTGCCCGAGGAGAAAGTCAGCATCTTACCATGCCGTGTCGCTAACGGCAGGCCCAGCACGAACACAGGCCTGGAAGTAAGGCCCCGAGTGGCGGTGCAGAAGCGGAGGCGTGCAGCAGTTTCCATGAGGCGGTGGCCTCGGCTCTGGGCACCTTCAACGGCAGCAGGGTTTTCTGGACACCTAGGAGGCTGGCGCGGGCCCCCTGTTCCCGGCAGGAACACTGAGTACCGCCAGGCCCACCTGGGTCTGCTAAGCAACATCCAGGCCCGTAGCCCTTTAGAGCTCCTCTGTGTATGCCCAGCTTAGGGAAACGCGCTGCACTCTCCTTGGGAGCAGCGTAAGGTACTCAGCACTCGCACACGTTCACGGACACCGTTCTGGCACGTCCCACATGGCGTCGAAGTCTTACACATTACCCTAGGCTGAGCTGAACTCAGAGAAACCCTCGGCTTCGCAGTCCACCTAGGACCTCCTGCCTGAAGTCACCGTGCCTCCCAGAGAGAGTCGGCTTGCGTTCTTACTGCCATGTACGTCCCCTTCCTCCTGTGGCACTGCAGGCTTTGAATAGCCACAGGCCCAGAGGAGCAGCTACGGCGTTCCTTGGTTGAAGCAGTTCGCTTGATGCAGAACACCCTACTTCGAGAAGTTGATTCAGGGAAGGAAACTCAGGGTGACCTGTGTCTCTTTGGGTTTGTGAGAAACCACGGGGATGTCTGCTGAGTGCGCCCATGGAAACGGGGGCCTGCTGCAAGTAGCCTTGCTTTCCCGTTTGGAAGGCTGCGTTCATGCTGCCTTGAAGCTACCTGACATTCCCTGCTCTCGACAGGCCTGTTAGCCCTGTCAGAGTGCTTCGGGGAACGTTATGAGTCTGCTCTGTCTAAACCAGGTGCTTCCATGGCCGCGGCTCTGGTCCGCCTGCCAAGCTCTAGAGCTAGAGGGAACCTCAACGTGACAAGTTGCCTCCAGCGTAGGCCCCTAGTAGCCGTGCAGAAAGGGAGGCAGGCAGCTGTCTCCATGAGTTCTCAGTCGCTTAGAGGCTTTATTTTAAAGGAAGTAGTACACTTTGGAGGACTCCTAGGCCCCTCGGGTATGCATCACTTTCCCTCCAAGTTCACCGAGTACCTCCAGACCCCTGTGGGGCGGCTGAGCAACTTCGAGGCCCATTGGTTGACCACACCCACCACCCCCGGAGGCCCTCTGTGCGAGCCGCGCGATGGGCTACACACTGGACGTCCCGCGAGGAGCGCTACATTTCCAGAGCCCTCGAACAGCCTCAGGACAGCATTTCGGGTGAGTCCGACTTTGTCATGGCCCTTGTGTGAGCTGCCGTGGGAAAGCACTGTGCTTTGAATACTTCGAGGACCTCGGACCTGAAGTCACTCTGCCCGAGGAGAAAGTCAGCATCTTACCATGCCGTGTCGCTAACGGCAGGCCCAGCACGAACACAGGCCTGGAAGTAAGGCCCCGAGTGGCGGTGCAGAAGCGGAGGCGTGCAGCAGTTTCCATGAGGCGGTGGCCTCGGCTCTGGGCACCTTCAACGGCAGCAGGGTTTTCTGGACACCTAGGAGGCTGGCACGGGCCCCCTGTTCCCGGCAGGAACACTGAGTACCGCCAGGCCCACCTGGGTCTGCTAAGCAACATCCAGGCCCATAGCCCTTTAGAGACCCTCTGTGTATGCCGATCGTAGGGAAACGCGCTGCACTCTCCTTGGGAGCAGCTTAAGGTACTCAGCACTCGCACACGTTCACGGACACCGTTCTGGCACGTCCCACATGGCGTCGAAGTCTTACGCATTACCCTAGGCTGAGCTGAACTCAGAGAAACCCTCGGCTTCGCAGTCCACCTAGGACCTCCTGCCTGAAGTCACCGTGCCTCCCAGAGAGAGTCGGCTTGCGTTCTTACTGCCATGTACGTCCCCTTCCTCCTGTGGCACTGCAGGCTTTGAATAGCCACAGGCCCAGAGGAGCAGCTACGGCGTTCCTTGGTTGAAGCAGTTCGCTTGATGCAGAACACCCTACTTCGAGAAGTTGATTCAGGGAAGGAAACTCAGGGTGACCTGTGTCTCTTTGGGTTTGTGAGAAACCACGGGGATGTCTGCTGAGTGCGCCCACGGAAACGGGGGCCTGCTGCAAGTAGCCTTGCTTTCCCGTTTGGAAGGCTGCGTTCATGCTGCCTTGAAGCTACCTGACATTCCCTGCTCTCGACAGGCCTGTTAGCCCTGTCAGAGTGCTTCGGGGAACGTTATGAGTCTGCTCTGTCTAAACCAGGTGCTTCCATGGCCGCGGCTCTGGTCCGCCTGCCAAGCTCTAGAGCTAGAGGGAACCTCAACGTGACAAGTTGCCTCCAGCGTAGGCCCCTAGTAGCCGTGCAGAAAGGGAGGCAGGCAGCTGTCTCCATGAGTTCTCAGTCGCTTAGAGGCTTTATTTTAAAGGAAGTAGTACACTTTGGAGGACTCCTAGGCCCCTCGGGTATGCATCACTTTCCCTCCAAGTTCACCGAGTACCTCCAGACCCCTGTGGGGCGGCTGAGCAACTTCGAGGCACATTGGTTGACCACCCCCCACCACCCCCGGAGGCCCTCTGTGCGTGCCGCGCGATGGGCTACACACTGGACGTCCCTCGAGGAGCGCTACATTTCCAGAGCCCTCGAACAGCCTCAGGACAGCATTTCGGGTGAGTCCGACTTTGTCATGGCCCTTGTGTGAGCTGCCGTGGGAAAACACTGTGCTTTGAATACTTCGAGGACCTCGTACCTGAAGTCACTCTGCCCGAGGAGAAAGTCAGCATCTTACCATGCCGTGTCGCTAACGGCAGGCCCAGCACGAACACAGGCCTGGAAGTAAGGCCCCGAGTGGCGGTGCAGAAGCGGAGGCGTGCAGCAGTTTCCATGAGGCGGTGGCCTCGGCTCTGGGCACCTTCAACGGCAGCAGGGTTTTCTGGACACCTAGGAGGCTGGCGCGGGCCCCCTGTTCCCGGCAGGAACACTGAGTACCGCCAGGCCCACCTGGGTCTGCTAAGCAACATCCAGGCCCGTAGCCCTTTAGAGCTCCTCTGTGTATGTCCAGCGTAGGGAAACGCGCTGCACTCTCCTTGGGAGCAGCTTAAGGTACTCAGCACTCGCACACGTTCACGGACACCGTTCTGGCACGACCCACATGGCGTCGAAGTCTTACGCATTACCCTAGGCTGAGCTGAACTCAGAGAAACCCTCTGCTTCGCAGTCCACCTAGGACCTCCTGCCTGAAGTCACCGTGCCTCCCAGAGAGAGTCGGCTTGCGTTCTTACTGCCATGTACGTCCCCTTTCTCCTGTGGCACTGCAGGCTTTGAATAGCCACAGGCCCAGAGGAGCAGCTACGGCGTTCCTTGGTTGAGGCAGTTCGCTTGATGCAGAACACCCTACTTCGAGAAGTTGATTCAGGGAAGGAAACTCAGGGTGACCTGTGTCTCTTTGGGCTTGTGAGAAACCACGGGGATGTCTGCTGAGTGCGCCCACGGAAACGGGGGCCTGCTGCAAGTAGCCTTGCTTTCCCGTTTGGAAGGCTGCGTTCATGCTGCCTTGAAGCTACCTGACATTCCCTGCTCTCGGCAGGCCTGTTAGCCTTGTCAGAGTGCTTCGGGGAACGTTATGAGTCTGCTCTGTCTAAACCAGGTGCTTCCATTGCCGCGGCTCTGGTCCGCCTGCCAAGCTCTAGAGCTAGAGGGAACCTCAACGTGACAAGTTGCCTCCAGCGTAGGCCCCTAGTAGCCGTGCAGAAAGGGAGGCAGGCAGCTGTCTCCATCAGTTCTCAGTCGCTTAGAGGCTTTATTTTAAAGGAAGTAGTACACTTTGGAGGACTCCTAGGCCCCTCGGGTATGCATCACTTTCCCTCCAAGTTCACCGAGTACTTCCAGACCCCTGTGGGGCGGCAAAGCAACTTCGAGGCCCATTGGTTGACCACACCCACCACCCCCGGAGGCCCTCTGTGCGAGCCGCGCGATGGGCTACACACTGGACGTCCCGCGAGGAGCGCTACATTTCCAGAGCCCTCGAACAGCCTCAGGACAGCATTTCGGGTGAGTCCGACTTTGTCATGGCCCTTGTGTGAGCTGCCGTGGGAAAGCACTGTGCTTTGAATACTTCGAGGACCTCGGACCTGAAGTCACTCTGCCCGAGGAGAAAGTCAGCATCTTACCATGCCGTGTGGCTAACGGCAGGCCCAGCACGAACACAGGCCTGGAAGTAAGGCCCGAGTGGCGGTGCAGAAGCGGAGGCGTGCAGCAGTTTCCATGAGGCGGTGGCCTCGGCTCTGGGCACCTTCAACGGCAGCAGGGTTTTCTGGACACCTAGGAGGCTGGCACGGGCCCCCTGTTCCCGGCAGGAACACTGAGTACCGCCAGGCCCACCTGGGTCTGCTAAGCAACATCCAGGCCCGTAGCCCTTTAGAGCTCCTCTGTGTATGCCCAGCTTAGGGAAACGCGCTGCACTCTCCTTGGGAGCAGCATAAGGTACTCAGCACTCGCACACGTTCACGGACACCGTTCTGGCACGTCCCACATGGCGTCGAAGTCTTACACATTACCCTAGGCTGAGCTGAACTCAGAGAAACCCTCGGCTTCGCAGTCCACCTAGGACCTCCTGCCTGAAGTCACCGTGCCTCCCAGAGAGAGTCGGCTTGCGTTCTTACTGCCATGTACGTCCCCTTCCTCCTGTGGCACTGCAGGCTTTGAATAGCCACAGGCCCAGAGGAGCAGCTACGGCGTTCCTTGGTTGAAGCAGTTCGCTTGATGCAGAACACCCTACTTCGAGAAGTTGATTCAGGGAAGGAAACTCAGGGTGACCTGTGTCTCTTTGGGTTTGTGAGAAACCACGGGGATGTCTGCTGAGTGCGCCCATGGAAACGGGGGCCTGCTGCAAGTAGCCTTGCTTTCCCGTTTGGAAGGCTGCGTTCATGCTGCCTTGAAGCTACCTGACATTCCCTGCTCTCGACAGGCCTGTTAGCCCTGTCAGAGTGCTTCGGGGAACGTTATGAGTCTGCTCTGTCTAAACCAGGTGCTTCCATGGCCGCGGCTCTGGTCCGCCTGCCAAGCTCTAGAGCTAGAGGGAACCTCAACGTGACAAGTTGCCTCCAGCGTAGGCCCCTAGTAGCCGTGCAGAAAGGGAGGCAGGCAGCTGTCTCCATGAGTTCTCAGTCGCTTAGAGGCTTTATTTTAAAGGAAGTAGTACACTTTGGAGGACTCCTAGGCCCCTCGGGTATGCATCACTTTCCCTCCAAGTTCACCGAGTACCTCCAGACCCCTGTGGGGCGGCTGAGCAACTTCGAGGCCCATTGGTTGACCACACCCACCACCCCCGGAGGCCCTCTGTGCGAGCCGCGCGATGGGCTACACACTGGACGTCCCGCGAGGAGCGCTACATTTCCAGAGCCCTCGAACAGCCTCAGGACAGCATTTCGGGTGAGTCCGACTTTGTCATGGCCCTTGTGTGAGCTGCCGTGGGAAAGCACTGTGCTTTGAATACTTCGAGGACCTCGGACCTGAAGTCACTCTGCCCGAGGAGAAAGTCAGCATCTTACCATGCCGTGTCGCTAACGGCAGGCCCAGCACGAACACAGGCCTGGAAGTAAGGCCCCGAGTGGCGGTGCAGAAGCGGAGGCGTGCAGCAGTTTCCATGAGGCGGTGGCCTCGGCTCTGGGCACCTTCAACGGCAGCAGGGTTTTCTGGACACCTAGGAGGCTGGCACGGGCCCCCTGTTCCCGGCAGGAACACTGAGTACCGCCAGGCCCACCTGGGTCTGCTAAGCAACATCCAGGCCCATAGCCCTTTAGAGACCCTCTGTGTATGCCGATCGTAGGGAAACGCGCTGCACTCTCCTTGGGAGCAGCTTAAGGTACTCAGCACTCGCACACGTTCACGGACACCGTTCTGGCACGTCCCACATGGCGTCGAAGTCTTACGCATTACCCTAGGCTGAGCTGAACTCAGAGAAACCCTCAGCTTCGCAGTCCACCTAGGACCTCCTGCCTGAAGTCACCGTGCCTCCCAGAGAGAGTCCGCTTGCGTTCTTACTGCCATGTACGTCCCCTTCCTCCTGTGGCACTGCAGGCTTTGAATAGCCACAGGCCCAGAGGAGCAGCTACGGCGTTCCTTGGTTGAAGCAGTTCGCTTGATGCAGAACACCCTACTTCGAGAAGTTGATTCAGGGAAGGAAACTCAGGGTGACCTGTGTCTCTTTGGGTTTGTGAGAAACCACGGGGATGTCTGCTGAGTGCGCCCATGGAAACGGGGGCCTGCTGCAAGTAGCCTTGCTTTCCCGTTTGGAAGGCTGCGTTCATGCTGCCTTGAAGCTACCTGACATTCCCTGCTCTCGACAGGCCTGTTAGCCCTGTCAGAGTGCTTCGGGGAACGTTATGAGTCTGCTCTGTCTAAACCAGGTGCTTCCATGGCCGCGGCTCTGGTCCGCCTGCCAAGCTCTAGAGCTAGAGGGAACCTCAACGTGACAAGTTGCCTCCAGCGTAGGCCCCTAGTAGCCGTGCAGAAAGAGAGGCAGGCAGCTGTCTCCATGAGTTCTCAGTCGCTTAGAGGCTTTATTTTAAAGGAAGTAGTACACTTTGGAGGACTCCTAGGCCCCTCGGGTATGCATCACGTTCCCTCCAAGTTCACCGAGTACCTCCAGACCCCTGTGGGGCGGCTGAGCAACTTCGAGGCCCATTGGTTGACCACCCCCCACCACCCTCGGAGGCCCTCTGTGCGTGCCGCGCGATGGGCTACACACTGGACGTCCCTCGAGGAGCGCTACATTTCCAGAGCCCTCGAACAGCCTCAGGACAGCATTTCGGGTGAGTCCGACTTTGTCATGGCCCTTGTGTGAGCTGCCGTGGGAAAACACTGTGCTTTGAATACTTCGAGGACCTCGTACCTGAAGTCACTCTGCCCGAGGAGAAAGTCAGCATCTTACCATGCCGTGTCGCTAACGGCAGGCCCAGCACGAACACAGGCCTGGAAGTAAGGCCCCGAGTGGCGGTGCAGAAGCGGAGGCGTGCAGCAGTTTCCATGAGGCGGTGGCCTCGGCTCTGGGCACCTTCAACGGCAGCAGGGTTTTCTGGACACCTAGGAGGCTGGCGCGGGCCTCCTGTTCCCGGCAGGAACACTGAGTACCGCCAGGCCCACCTGGGTCTGCTAAGCAACATCCAGGCCCGTAGCCATTTAGAGCTCCTCTGTGTATGTCCAGCGTAGGGAAACGCGCTGCACTCCCCTTGGGAGCAGCTTAAGGTACTCAGCACTCGCACACGTTCACGGACACCGTTCTGGCACGACCCACATGGCGTCGAAGTCTTACGCATTACCCTAGGCTGAGCTGAACTCAGAGAAACCCTCTGCTTCGCAGTCCACCTAGGACCTCCTGCCTGAAGTCACCGTGCCTCCCAGAGAGAGTCGGCTTGCGTTCTTACTGCCATGTACGTCCCCTTCCTCCTGTGGCACTGCAGGCTTTGAATAGCCACAGGCCCAGAGGAGCAGCTACGGCGTTCCTTGGTTGAAGCAGTTCGCTTGATGCAGAACACCCTACTTCGAGAAGTTGATTCAGGGAAGGAAACTCAGGGTGACCTGTGTCTCTTTGGGCTTGTGAGAAACCACGGGGATGTCTGCTGAGTGCGCCCACGGAAACGGGGGCCTGCTGCAAGTAGCCTTGCTTTCCCGTTTGGAAGGCTGCGTTCATGCTGCCTTGAAGCTACCTGACATTCCCTGCTCTCGGCAGGCCTGTTAGCCCTGTCAGAGTGCTTCGGGGAACGTTATGAGTCTGCTCTGTCTAAACCAGGTGCTTCCATTGCCGCGGCTCTGGTCCGCCTGCCAAGCTCTAGAGCTAGAGGGAACCTCAACGTGACAAGTTGCCTCCAGCGTAGGCCCCTAGTAGCCGTGCAGAAAGAGAGGCAGGCAGCTGTCTCCATGAGTTCTCAGTCGCTTAGAGGCTTTATTTTAAAGGAAGTAGTACACTTTGGAGGACTCCTAGGCCCCTCGGCTATGCATCACTTTCCCTCCAAGTTCACCGAGTACCTCCAGACCCCTGTGGAGCGGCTGAGCACTTCGAGGCCCATTGGTTGAACCCCCCCACCCGCGGAGGCCCTCTGTGCGTGCCGCGAGATGGGCTACACACTGGACGTCCCGCGAGGAGCGCTACATTTCCAGAGCCCTCGAACAGCCTCAGGACAGCATTTCGGGTGAGTCCGACTTTGTCATGGCCCTTGTGTGAGCTGCCGTGGGAAAACACTGTGCTTTGAATACTTCGAGGACCTCGTACCTGAAGTCACTCTGCCCGAGGAGAAAGTCAGCATCTTACCATGCCGTGTCACTAACGGCACGCCCAGCACGAACACAGGCCTGGAAGTAAGGCCCCGAGTGGCGGTGCAGAAGCGGAGGCGTGCAGCAGTTTCCATGAGGCGGAGGCCTCGGCTCTGGGCACCTTCAACGGCAGCAGGGTTTTCTGGACACCTAGGAGGCTAGCGCGGGCCCCCTGTTCCCGGCAGGAACACTGAGTACCGCCAGGCCCACCTGGGTCTGCTAAGCAACATCCAGGCCCGTAGCCCTTTAGAGCTCCTCTGTGTATGCCCAGCTTAGGGAAACGCGCTGCACTCTCCTTGGGAGCAGCGTAAGGTACTCAGCACTCGCACACGTTCACGGACACCGTTCTGGCACGTCCCACATGGCGTCGAAGTCTTACGCATTACCCTAGGCTGAGCTGAACTCAGAGAAACCCTCGGCTTCGCAGTCCACCTAGGACCTCCTGCCTGAAGTCACCGTGCCTCCCAGAGACAGTCGGCTTGCGTTCTTACTGCCATGTACGTCCCCTTCCTCCTGTGGCACTGCAGGCTTTGAATAGCCACAGGCCCAGAGGAGCAGCTACGGCGTTCCTTGGTTGAAGCAGTTCGCTTGATGCAGAACACCCAACTTCGAGAAGTTGATTCAGGGAAGGAAACTCAGGGTGACCTGTGTCTCTTTGGGCTTGTGAGAAACCACGGGGATGTCTGCTGAGTGCGCCCACGGAAACGGGGGCCTGCTGCAAGTAGCCTTGCTTTCCCGTTTGGAAGGCTGCGTTCATGCTGCCTTGAAGCTACCTGACATTCCCTGCTCTCGACAGGCCTGTTAGCCCTGTCAGAGTGCTTCGGGGAACGTTATGAGTCTGCTCTGTCTAAACCAGGTGCTTCCATGGCCGCGGCTCTGGTCCGCCTGCCAAGCTCTAGAGCTAGAGGGAACCTCAACGTGACAAGTTGCCTCCAGCGTAGGCCCCTAGTAGCCGTGCAGAAAGGGAGGCAGGCAGCTGTCTCCATGAGTTCTCAGTCGCTTAGAGGCTTTATTTTAAAGGAAGTAGTACACTTTGGAGGACTCCTAGGCCCCTCGGGTATGCATCACTTTCCCTCCAAGTTCACCGAGTACCTCCAGACCCCTGTGGGGCGGCTGAGCAACTTCGAGGCACATTGGTTGACCACCCCCCACCACCCCCGGAGGCCCTCTGTGCGTGCCGCGCGATGGGCTACACACTGGACGTCCCTCGAGGAGCGCTACATTTCCAGAGCCCTCGAACAGCCTCAGGACAGCATTTCGGGTGAGTCCGACTTTGTCATGGCCCTTGTGTGAGCTGCCGTGGGAAAACACTGTGCTTTGAATACTTCGAGGACCTCGTACCTGAAGTCACTCTGCCCGAGGAGAAAGTCAGCATCTTACCATGCCGTGTCGCTAACGGCAGGCCCAGCACGAACACAGGCCTGGAAGTAAGGCCCCGAGTGGCGGTGCAGAAGCGGAGGCGTGCAGCAGTTTCCATGAGGCGGTGGCCTCGGCTCTGGGCACCTTCAACGGCAGCCGGGTTTTCTGGACACCTAGGAGGCTGGCGCGGGCCCCCTGTTCCCGGCAGGAACACTGAGTACCGCCAGGCCCACCTGGGTCTGCTAAGCAACATCCAGGCCCGTAGCCCTTTAGAGCTCCTCTGTGTATGTCCAGCGTAGGGAAACGCGCTGCACTCTCCTTGGGAGCAGCTTAAGGTACTCAGCACTCGCACACGTTCACGGACACCGTTCTGGCACGACCCACATGGCGTCGAAGTCTTACGCATTACCCTAGGCTGAGCTGAACTCAGAGAAACCCTCTGCTTCGCAGTCCACCTAGGACCTCCTGCCTGAAGTCACCGTGCCTCCCAGAGAGAGTCGGCTTGCGTTCTTACTGCCATGTACGTCCCCTTCCTCCTGTGGCACTGCAGGCTTTGAATAGCCACAGGCCCAGAGGAGCAGCTACGGCGTTCCTTGGTTGAGGCAGTTCGCTTGATGCAGAACACCCTACTTCGAGAAGTTGATTCAGGGAAGGAAACTCAGGGTGACCTGTGTCTCTTTGGGCTTGTGAGAAACCACGGGGATGTCTGCTGAGTGCGCCCACGGAAACGGGGGCCTGCTGCAAGTAGCCTTGCTTTCCCGTTTGGAAGGCTGCGTTCATGCTGCCTTGAAGCTACCTGACATTCCCTCCTCTCGGCAGGCCTGTTAGCCTTGTCAGAGTGCTTCGGGGAACGTTATGAGTCTGCTCTGTCTAAACCAGGTGCTTCCATTGCCGCGGCTCTGGTCCGCCTGCCAAGCTCTAGAGCTAGAGGGAACCTCAACGTGACAAGTTGCCTCCAGCGTAGGCCCCTAGTAGCCGTGCAGAAAGGGAGGCAGGCAGGTGTCTCCATGAGTTCTCAGTCGCTTAGAGGCTTTATTTTAAAGGAAGTAGTACACTTTGGAGGACTCCTAGGCCCCTCGGGTATGCATCACTTTCCCTCCAAGTTCACCGAGTTCTTCCAGACCCCTGTGGGGCGGCTGAGCAACTTCGAGGCCCATTGGTTGACCACACCCACCACCCTCGGAGGCCCTCTGTGCGAGCCGCGCGATGGGCTACACACTGGACGTCCCGCGAGGAGCGCTACATTTCCAGAGCCCTCGAACAGCCTCAGGACAGCATTTCGGGTGAGTCCGACTTTGTCATGGCCCTTGTGTGAGCTGCCGTGGGAAAGCACTGTGCTTTGAATACTTCGAGGACCTCGGACCTGAAGTCACTCTGCCCGAGGAGAAAGTCAGCATCTTACCATGCCGTGTCGCTAACGGCAGGCCCAGCACGAACACAGGCCTGGAAGTAAGGCCCCGAGTGGCGGTGCAGAAGCGGAGGCGTGCAGCAGTTTCCATGAGGCGGTGGCCTCGGCTCTGGGCACCTTCAACGGCAGCAGGGTTTTCTGGACACCTAGGAGGCTGGCACGGGCCCCCTGTTCCCGGCAGGAACACTGAGTACCGCCAGGCCCACCTGGGTCTGCTAAGCAACATCCAGGCCCATAGCCCTTTAGAGACCCTCTGTGTATGCCGATCGTAGGGAAACGCGCTGCACTCTCCTTGGGAGCAGCTTAAGGTACTCAGCACTCGCACACGTTCACGGACACCGTTCTGGCACGTCCCACATGGCGTCGAAGTCTTACGCATTACCCTAGGCTGAGCTGAACTCAGAGAAACCCTCAGCTTCGCAGTCCACCTAGGACCTCCTGCCTGAAGTCACCGTGCCTCCCAGAGAGAGTCCGCTTGCGTTCTTACTGCCATGTACGTCCCCTTCCTCCTGTGGCACTGCAGGCTTTGAATAGCCACAGGCCCAGAGGAGCAGCTACGGCGTTCCTTGGTTGAAGCAGTTCGCTTGATGCAGAACACCCTACTTCGAGAAGTTGATTCAGGGAAGGAAACTCAGGGTGACCTGTGTCTCTTTGGGTTTGTGAGAAACCACGGGGATGTCTGCTGAGTGCGCCCATGGAAACGGGGGCCTGCTGCAAGTAGCCTTGCTTTCCCGTTTGGAAGGCTGCGTTCATGCTGCCTTGAAGCTACCTGACATTCCCTGCTCTCGACAGGCCTGTTAGCCCTGTCAGAGTGCTTCGGGGAACGTTATGAGTCTGCTCTGTCTAAACCAGGTGCTTCCATGGCCGCGGCTCTGGTCCGCCTGCCAAGCTCTAGAGCTAGAGGGAACCTCAACGTGACAAGTTGCCTCCAGCGTAGGCCCCTAGTAGCCGTGCAGAAAGAGAGGCAGGCAGCTGTCTCCATGAGTTCTCAGTCGCTTAGAGGCTTTATTTTAAAGGAAGTAGTACACTTTGGAGGACTCCTAGGCCCCTCGGGTATGCATCACGTTCCCTCCAAGTTCACCGAGTACCTCCAGACCCCTGTGGGGCGGCTGAGCAACTTCGAGGCCCATTGGTTGACCACCCCCCACCACCCTCGGAGGCCCTCTGTGCGTGCCGCGCGATGGGCTACACACTGGACGTCCCTCGAGGAGCGCTACATTTCCAGAGCCCTCGAACAGCCTCAGGACAGCATTTCGGGTGAGTCCGACTTTGTCATGGCCCTTGTGTGAGCTGCCGTGGGAAAACACTGTGCTTTGAATACTTCGAGGACCTCGTACCTGAAGTCACTCTGCCCGAGGAGAAAGTCAGCATCTTACCATGCCATGTCGCTAACGGCAGGCCCAGCACGAACACAGGCCTGGAAGTAAGGCCCCGAGTGGCGGTGCAGAAGCGGAGGCGTGCAGCAGTTTCCATGAGGCGGTGGCCTCGGCTCTGGGCACCTTCAACGGCAGCAGGGTTTTCTGGACACCTAGGAGGCTGGCGCGGGCCCCCTGTTCCCGGCAGGAACACTGAGTACCGCCAGGCCCACCTGGGTCTGCTAAGCAACATCCAGGCCCGTAGCCCTTTAGAGCTCCTCTGTGTATGTCCAGCGTAGGGAAACGCGCTGCACTCCCCTTGGGAGCAGCTTAAGGTACTCAGCACTCGCACACGTTCACGGACACCGTTCTGGCACGACCCACATGGCGTCGAAGTCTTACGCATTACCCTAGGCTGAGCTGAACTCAGAGAAACCCTCTGCTTCGCAGTCCACCTAGGACCTCCTGCCTGAAGTCACCGTGCCTCCCAGAGAGAGTCGGCTTGCGTTCTTACTGCCATGTACGTCCCCTTCCTCCTGTGGCACTGCAGGCTTTGAATAGCCACAGGCCCAGAGGAGCAGCTACGGCGTTCCTTGGTTGAAGCAGTTCGCTTGATGCAGAACACCCTACTTCGAGAAGTTGATTCAGGGAAGGAAACTCAGGGTGACCTGTGTCTCTTTGGGCTTGTGAGAAACCACGGGGATGTCTGCTGAGTGCACCCACGGAAACGGGGGCCTGCTGCAAGTAGCCTTGCTTTCCCGTTTGGAAGGCTGCGTTCATGCTGCCTTGAAGCTACCTGACATTCCCTGCTCTCGGCAGGCCTGTTAGCCCTGTCAGAGTGCTTCGGGGAACGTTATGAGTCTGCTCTGTCTAAACCAGGTGCTTCCATTGCCGCGGCTCTGGTCCGCCTGCCAAGCTCTAGAGCTAGAGGGAACCTCAACGTGACAAGTTGCCTCCAGCGTAGGCCCCTAGTAGCCGTGCAGAAAGAGAGGCAGGCAGCTGTCTCCATGAGTTCTCAGTCGCTTAGAGGCTTTATTTTAAAGGAAGTAGTACACTTTGGAGGACTCCTAGGCCCCTCGGGTATGCATCACGTTCCCTCCAAGTTCACCGAGTACCTCCAGACCCCTGTGGGGCGGCTGAGCAACTTCGAGGCCCATTGGTTGACCACCCCCCACCACCCTCGGAGGCCCTCTGTGCGTGCCGCGCGATGGGCTACACACTGGACGTCCCTCGAGGAGCGCTACATTTCCAGAGCCCTCGAACAGCCTCAGGACAGCATTTCGGGTGAGTCCGACTTTGTCATGGCCCTTGTGTGAGCTGCCGTGGGAAAACACTGTGCTTTGAATACTTCGAGGACCTCGTACCTGAAGTCACTCTGCCCGAGGAGAAAGTCAGCATCTTACCATGCCGTGTCGCTAACGGCAGGCCCAGCACGAACACAGGCCTGGAAGTAAGGCCCCGAGTGGCGGTGCAGAAGCGGAGGCGTGCAGCAGTTTCCATGAGGCTGTGGCCTCGGCTCTGGGCACCTTCAACGGCAGCAGGGTTTTCTGGACACCTAGGAGGCTGGCGCGGGCCCCCTGTTCCCGGCAGGAACACTGAGTACCGCCAGGCCCACCTGGGTCTGCTAAGCAACATCCAGGCCCGTAGCCATTTAGAGCTCCTCTGTGTATGTCCAGCGTAGGGAAACGCGCTGCACTCCCCTTGGGAGCAGCTTAAGGTACTCAGCACTCGCACACGTTCACGGACACCGTTCTGGCACAACCCACATGGCGTCGAAGTCTTACGCATTACCCTAGGCTGAGCTGAACTCAGAGAAACCCTCTGCTTCGCAGTCCACCTAGGACCTCCTGCCTGAAGTCACCGTGCCTCCCAGAGAGAGTCGGCTTGCGTTCTTACTGCCATGTACGTCCCCTTCCTCCTGTGGCACTGCAGGCTTTGAATAGCCACAGGCCCAGAGGAGCAGCTACGGCGTTCCTTGGTTGAAGCAGTTCGCTTGATGCAGAACACCCTACTTCGAGAAGTTGATTCAGGGAAGGAAACTCAGGGTGACCTGTGTCTCTTTGGGCTTGTGAGAAACCACGGGGATGTCTGCTGAGTGCGCCCACGGAAACGGGGGCCTGCTGCAAGTAGCCTTGCTTTCCCGTTTGGAAGGCTGCGTTCATGCTGCCTTGAAGCTACCTGACATTCCCTGCTCTCGGCAGGCCTGTTAGCCCTGTCAGAGTGCTTCGGGGAACGTTATGAGTCTGCTCTGTCTAAACCAGGTGCTTCCATTGCCGCGGCTCTGGTCCGCCTGCCAAGCTCTAGAGCTAGAGGGAACCTCAACGTGACAAGTTGCCTCCAGCGTAGGCCCCTAGTAGCCGTGCAGAAAGAGAGGCAGGCAGCTGTCTCCATGAGTTCTCAGTCGCTTAGAGGCTTTATTTTAAAGGAAGTAGTACACTTTGGAGGACTCCTAGGCCCCTCGGCTATGCATCACTTTCCCTCCAAGTTCACCGAGTACCTCCAGACCCCTGTGGAGCGGCTGAGCACTTCGAGGCCCATTGGTTGTACCCCCCCACCCGCGGAGGCCCTCTGTGCGTGCCGCGAGATGGGCTACACACTGGACGTCCCGCGAGGAGCGCTACATTTCCAGAGCCCTCGAACAGCCTCAGGACAGCATTTCGGGTGAGTCCGACTTTGTCATGGCCCTTGTGTGAGCTGCCGTGGGAAAACACTGTGCTTTGAATACTTCGAGGACCTCGTACCTGAAGTCACTCTGCCCGAGGAGAAAGTCAGCATCTTACCATGCCGTGTCACTAACGGCACGCCCAGCACGAACACAGGCCTGGAAGTAAGGCCCCGAGTGGCGGTGCAGAAGCGGAGGCGTGCAGCAGTTTCCATGAGGCGGAGGCCTCGGCTCTGGGCACCTTCAACGGCAGCAGGGTTTTCTGGACACCTAGGAGGCTAGCGCGGGCCCCCTGTTCCCGGCAGGAACACTGAGTACCGCCAGGCCCACCTGGGTCTGCTAAGCAACATCCAGGCCCGTAGCCCTTTAGAGCTCCTCTGTGTATGCCCAGCTTAGGGAAACGCGCTGCACTCTCCTTGGGAGCAGCGTAAGGTACTCAGCACTCGCACACGTTCACGGACACCGTTCTGGCACGTCCCACATGGCGTCGAAGTCTTACGCATTACCCTAGGCTGAGCTGAACTCAGAGAAACCCTCGGCTTCGCAGTCCACCTAGGACCTCCTGCCTGAAGTCACCGTGCCTCCCAGAGACAGTCGGCTTGCGTTCTTACTGCCATGTACGTCCCCTTCCTCCTGTGGCACTGCAGGCTTTGAATAGCCACAGGCCCAGAGGAGCAGCTACGGCGTTCCTTGGTTGAAGCAGTTCGCTTGATGCAGAACACCCAACTTCGAGAAGTTGATTCAGGGAAGGAAACTCAGGGTGACCTGTGTCTCTTTGGGCTTGTGAGAAACCACGGGGATGTCTGCTGAGTGCGCCCACGGAAACGGGGGCCTGCTGCAAGTAGCCTTGCTTTCCCGTTTGGAAGGCTGCGTTCATGCTGCCTTGAAGCTACCTGACATTCCCTGCTCTCGACAGGCCTGTTAGCCCTGTCAGAGTGCTTCGGGGAACGTTATGAGTCTGCTCTGTCTAAACCAGGTGCTTCCATGGCCGCGGCTCTGGTCCGCCTGCCAAGCTCTAGAGCTAGAGGGAACCTCAACGTGACAAGTTGCCTCCAGCGTAGGCCCCTAGTAGCCGTGCAGAAAGGGAGGCAGGCAGCTGTCTCCATGAGTTCTCAGTCGCTTAGAGGCTTTATTTTAAAGGAAGTAGTACACTTTGGAGGACTCCTAGGCCCCTCGGGTATGCATCACTTTCCCTCCAAGTTCACCGAGTACCTCCAGACCCCTGTGGGGCGGCTGAGCAACTTCGAGGCACATTGGTTGACCACCCCCCACCACCCCCGGAGGCCCTCTGTGCGTGCCGCGCGATGGGCTACACACTGGACGTCCCTCGAGGAGCGCTACATTTCCAGAGCCCTCGAACAGCCTCAGGACAGCATTTCGGGTGAGTCCGACTTTGTCATGGCCCTTGTGTGAGCTGCCGTGGGAAAACACTGTGCTTTGAATACTTCGAGGACCTCGTACCTGAAGTCACTCTGCCCGAGGAGAAAGTCAGCATCTTACCATGCCGTGTCGCTAACGGCAGGCCCAGCACGAACACAGGCCTGGAAGTAAGGCCCCGAGTGGCGGTGCAGAAGCGGAGGCGTGCAGCAGTTTCCATGAGGCGGTGGCCTCGGCTCTGGGCACCTTCAACGGCAGCCGGGTTTTCTGGACACCTAGGAGGCTGGCGCGGGCCCCCTGTTCCCGGCAGGAACACTGAGTACCGCCAGGCCCACCTGGGTCTGCTAAGCAACATCCAGGCCCGTAGCCCTTTAGAGCTCCTCTGTGTATGTCCAGCGTAGGGAAACGCGCTGCACTCCCCTTGGGAGCAGCTTAAGGTACTCAGCACTCGCACACGTTCACGGACACCGTTCTGGCACGACCCACATGGCGTCGAAGTCTTACGCATTACCCTAGGCTGAGCTGAACTCAGAGAAACCCTCTGCTTCGCAGTCCACCTAGGACCTCCTGCCTGAAGTCACCGTGCCTCCCAGAGAGAGTCGGCTTGCGTTCTTACTGCCATGTACGTCCCCTTCCTCCTGTGGCACTGCAGGCTTTGAATAGCCACAGGCCCAGAGGAGCAGCTACGGCGTTCCTTGGTTGAGGCAGTTCGCTTGATGCAGAACACCCTACTTCGAGAAGTTGATTCAGGGAAGGAAACTCAGGGTGACCTGTGTCTCTTTGGGCTTGTGAGAAACCACGGGGATGTCTGCTGAGTGCGCCCACGGAAACGGGGGCCTGCTGCAAGTAGCCTTGCTTTCCCGTTTGGAAGGCTGCGTTCATGCTGCCTTGAAGCTACCTGACATTCCCTCCTCTCGGCAGGCCTGTTAGCCTTGTCAGAGTGCTTCGGGGAACGTTATGAGTCTGCTCTGTCTAAACCAGGTGCTTCCATTGCCGCGGCTCTGGTCCGCCTGCCAAGCTCTAGAGCTAGAGGGAACCTCAACGTGACAAGTTGCCTCCAGCGTAGGCCCCTAGTAGCCGTGCAGAAAGGGAGGCAGGCAGGTGTCTCCATGAGTTCTCAGTCGCTTAGAGGCTTTATTTTAAAGGAAGTAGTACACTTTGGAGGACTCCTAGGCCCCTCGGGTATGCATCACTTTCCCTCCAAGTTCACCGAGTACTTCCAGACCCCTGTGGGGCGGCTGAGCAACTTCGAGGCCCATTGGTTGACCACACCCACCACCCTCGGAGGCCCTCTGTGCGAGCCGCGCGATGGGCTACACACTGGACGTCCCGCGAGGAGCGCTACATTTCCAGAGCCCTCGAACAGCCTCAGGACAGCATTTCGGGTGAGTCCGACTTTGTCATGGCCCTTGTGTGAGCTGCCGTGGGAAAGCACTGTGCTTTGAATACTTCGAGGACCTCGGACCTGAAGTCACTCTGCCCGAGGAGAAAGTCAGCATCTTACCATGCCGTGTCGCTAACGGCAGGCCCAGCACGAACACAGGCCTGGAAGTAAGGCCCCGAGTGGCGGTGCAGAAGCGGAGGCGTGCAGCAGTTTCCATGAGGCGGTGGCCTCGGCTCTGGGCACCTTCAACGGCAGCAGGGTTTTCTGGACACCTAGGAGGCTGGCACGGGCCCCCTGTTCCCGGCAGGAACACTGAGTACCGCCAGGCCCACCTGGGTCTGCTAAGCAACATCCAGGCCCATAGCCCTTTAGAGACCCTCTGTGTATGCCGATCGTAGGGAAACGCGCTGCACTCTCCTTGGGAGCAGCTTAAGGTACTCAGCACTCGCACACGTTCACGGACACCGTTCTGGCACGTCCCACATGGCGTCGAAGTCTTACGCATTACCCTAGGCTGAGCTGAACTCAGAGAAACCCTCGGCTTCGCAGTCCACCTAGGACCTCCTGCCTGAAGTCACCGTGCCTCCCAGAGAGAGTCCGCTTGCGTTCTTACTGCCATGTACGTCCCCTTCCTCCTGTGGCACTGCAGGCTTTGAATAGCCACAGGCCCAGAGGAGCAGCTACGGCGTTCCTTGGTTGAAGCAGTTCGCTTGATGCAGAACACCCTACTTCGAGAAGTTGATTCAGGGAAGGAAACTCAGGGTGACCTGTGTCTCTTTGGGTTTGTGAGAAACCACGGGGATGTCTGCTGAGTGCGCCCATGGAAACGGGGGCCTGCTGCAAGTAGCCTTGCTTTCCCGTTTGGAAGGCTGCGTTCATGCTGCCTTGAAGCTACCTGACATTCCCTGCTCTCGACAGGCCTGTTAGCCCTGTCAGAGTGCTTCGGGGAACGTTATGAGTCTGCTCTGTCTAAACCAGGTGCTTCCATGGCCGCGGCTCTGGTCCGCCTGCCAAGCTCTAGAGCTAGAGGGAACCTCAACGTGACAAGTTGCCTCCAGCGTAGGCCCCTAGTAGCCGTGCAGAAAGAGAGGCAGGCAGCTGTCTCCATGAGTTCTCAGTCGCTTAGAGGCTTTATTTTAAAGGAAGTAGTACACTTTGGAGGACTCCTAGGCCCCTCGGGTATGCATCACTTTCCCTCCAAGTTCACCGAGTACCTCCAGACCCCTGTGGGGCGGCTGAGCAACTTCGAGGCCCATTGGTTGACCACCCCCCACCACCCTCGGAGGCCCTCTGTGCGTGCCGCGCGATGGGCTACACACTGGACGTCCCTCGAGGAGCGCTACATTTCCAGAGCCCTCGAACAGCCTCAGGACAGCATTTCGGGTGAGTCCGACTTTGTCATGGCCCTTGTGTGAGCTGCCGTGGGAAAACACTGTGCTTTGAATACTTCGAGGACCTCGTACCTGAAGTCACTCTGCCCGAGGAGAAAGTCAGCATCTTACCATGCCATGTCGCTAACGGCAGGCCCAGCACGAACACAGGCCTGGAAGTAAGGCCCCGAGTGGCGGTGCAGAAGCGGAGGCGTGCAGCAGTTTCCATGAGGCGGTGGCCTCGGCTCTGGGCACCTTCAACGGCAGCAGGGTTTTCTGGACACCTAGGAGGCTGGCGCGGGCCCCCTGTTCCCGGCAGGAACACTGAGTACCGCCAGGCCCACCTGGGTCTGCTAAGCAACATCCAGGCCCGTAGCCCTTTAGAGCTCCTCTGTGTATGTCCAGCGTAGGGAAACGCGCTGCACTCCCCTTGGGAGCAGCTTAAGGTACTCAGCACTCGCACACGTTCACGGACACCGTTCTGGCACGACCCACATGGCGTCGAAGTCTTACGCATTACCCTAGGCTGAGCTGAACTCAGAGAAACCCTCTGCTTCGCAGTCCACCTAGGACCTCCTGCCTGAAGTCACCGTGCCTCCCAGAGAGAGTCGGCTTGCGTTCTTACTGCCATGTACGTCCCCTTCCTCCTGTGGCACTGCAGGCTTTGAATAGCCACAGGCCCAGAGGAGCAGCTACGGCGTTCCTTGGTTGAAGCAGTTCGCTTGATGCAGAACACCCTACTTCGAGAAGTTGATTCAGGGAAGGAAACTCAGGGTGACCTGTGTCTCTTTGGGCTTGTGAGAAACCACGGGGATGTCTGCTGAGTGCACCCACGGAAACGGGGGCCTGCTGCAAGTAGCCTTGCTTTCCCGTTTGGAAGGCTGCGTTCATGCTGCCTTGAAGCTACCTGACATTCCCTGCTCTCGGCAGGCCTGTTAGCCCTGTCAGAGTGCTTCGGGGAACGTTATGAGTCTGCTCTGTCTAAACCAGGTGCTTCCATGGCCGCGGCTCTGGTCCGCCTGCCAAGCTCTAGAGCTAGAGGGAACCTCAACGTGACAAGTTGCCTCCAGCGTAGGCCCCTAGTAGCCGTGCAGAAAGGGAGGCAGGCAGCTGTCTCCATGAGTTCTCAGTCGCTTAGAGGCTTTATTTTAAAGGAAGTAGTACACTTTGGAGGACTCCTAGGCCCCTCGGGTATGCATCACTTTCCCTCCAAGTTCACCGAGTACCTCCAGACCCCTGTGGGGCAGCTGAGCAACTTCGAGGCCCATTGGTTGACCACACCCACCACCCCCGGAGGCCCTCTGTGCGTGCCGCGCGATGGGCTACACACTGGACGTCCCTCGAGGAGCGCTACATTTCCAGAGCCCTCGAACAGCCTCAGGACAGCATTTCGGGTGAGTCCGACTTTGTCATGGCCCTTGTGTGAGCTGCCGTGGGAAAGCACTGTGCTTTGAATACTTCGAGGACCTCGTACCTGAAGTCACTCTGCCCGAGGAGAAAGTCAGCATCTTACCATGCCGTGTCGCTAACGGCAGGCCCAGCACGAACACAGGCCTGGAAGTAAGGCCCCGAGTGGCGGTGCAGAAGCGGAGGAGTGCAGCAGTTTCCATGAGGCGGAGGCCTCGGCTCTGGGCACCTTCAACGGCAGCAGGGTTTTCTGGACACCTAGGAGGCTGGCGCGGGCCCCCTGTTCCCGGCAGGAACACTGAGTACCGCCAGGCCCACCTGGGTCTGCTAAGCAACATCCAGGCCCGTAGCCCTTTAGAGCTCCTCTGTGTATGCCCAGCTTAGGGAAACACGCTGCACTCTCCTTGGGAGCAGCGTAAGGTACTCAGCACTCGCACACGTTCACGGACACCGTTCTGGCACGTCCCACATGGCGTCGAAGTCTTACGCATTACCCTAGGCTGAGCTGAACTCAGAGAAACCCTCTGCTTCGCAGTCCACCTAGGACCTCCTGCCTGAAGTCACCGTGCCTCCCAGAGAGAGTCGGCTTGCGTTCTTACTGCCATGTACGTCCCCTTCCTCCTGTGGCACTGCAGGCTTTGAATAGCCACAGGCCCAGAGGAGCAGCTACGGCGTTCCTTGGTTGAGGCAGTTCGCTTGATGCAGAACACCCTACTTCGAGAAGTTGATTCAGGGAAGGAAACTCAGGGTGACCTGTGTCTCTTTGGGCTTGTGAGAAACCACGGGGATGTCTGCTGAGTGCGCCCACGGAAACGGGGGCCTGCTGCAAGTAGCCTTGCTTTCCCGTTTGGAAGGCTGCGTTCATGCTGCCTTGAAGCTACCTGACATTCCCTGCTCTCGGCAGGCCTGTTAGCCTTGTCAGAGTGCTTCGGGGAACGTTATGAGTCTGCTCTGTCTAAACCAGGTGCTTCCATTGCCGCGGCTCTGGTCCGCCTGCCAAGCTCTAGAGCTAGAGGGAACCTCAACGTGACAAGTTGCCTCCAGCGTAGGCCCCTAGTAGCCGTGCAGAAAGGGAGGCAGGCAGGTGTCTCCATGAGTTCTCAGTCGCTTAGAGGCTTTATTTTAAAGGAAGTAGTACACTTTGGAGGACTCCTAGGCCCCTCGGGTATGCATCACTTTCCCTCCAAGTTCACCGAGTACCTCCAGACCCCTGTGGGGCGGCTGAGCAACTTCGAGGCCCATTGGTTGACCACACCCACCACCCCCGGAGGCCCTCTGTGCGAGCCGCGCGATGGGCTACACACTGGACGTCCCGCGAGGAGCGCTACATTTCCAGAGCCCTCGAACAGCCTCAGGACAGCATTTCGGGTGAGTCCGACTTTGTCATGGCCCTTGTGTGAGCTGCCGTGGGAAAGCACTGTGCTTTGAATACTTCGAGGACCTCGGACCTGAAGTCACTCTGCCCGAGGAGAAAGTCAGCATCTTACCATGCCGTGTCGCTAACGGCAGGCCCAGCACGAACACAGGCCTGGATGTAAGGCCCCGAGTGGCGGTGCAGAAGCGGAGGCGTGCAGCAGTTTCCATGAGGCGGTGGCCTCGGCTCTGGGCACCTTCAACGGCAGCAGGGTTTTCTGGACACCTAGGAGGCTGGCACGGGCCCCCTGTTCCCGGCAGGAACACTGAGTACCGCCAGGCCCACCTGGGTCTGCTAAGCAACATCCAGGCCCATAGCCCTTTAGAGACCCTCTGGGTATGCCGATCGTAGGGAAACGCGCTGCACTCTCCTTGGGAGCAGCTTAAGGTACTCAGCACTCGCACACGTTCACGGACACCGTTCTGGCACGTCCCACATGGCGTCGAAGTCTTACGCATTACCCTAGGCTGAGCTGAACTCAGAGAAACCCTCAGCTTCGCAGTCCACCTAGGACCTCCTGCCTGAAGTCACCGTGCCTCCCAGAGAGAGTCCGCTTGCGTTCTTACTGCCATGTACGTCCCCTTCCTCCTGTGGCACTGCAGGCTTTGAATAGCCACAGGCCCAGAGGAGCAGCTACGGCGTTCCTTGGTTGAAGCAGTTCGCTTGATGCAGAACACCCTACTTCGAGAAGTTGATTCAGGGAAGGAAACTCAGGGTGACCTGTGTCTCTTTGGGCTTGTGAGAAACCACGGGGATGTCTGCTGAGTGCGCCCATGGAAACGGGGGCCTGCTGCAAGTAGCCTTGCTTTCCCGTTTGGAAGGCTGCGTTCATGCTGCCTTGAAGCTACCTGACATTCCCTGCTCTCGACAGGCCTGTTAGCCCTGTCAGAGTGCTTCGGGGAACGTTATGAGTCTGCTCTGTCTAAACCAGGTGCTTCCATGGCCGCGGCTCTGGTCCGCCTGCCAAGCTCTAGAGCTAGAGGGAACCTCAACGTGACAAGTTGCCTCCAGCGTAGGCCCCTAGTAGCCGTGCAGAAAGAGAGGCAGGCAGCTGTCTCCATGAGTTCTCAGTCGCTTAGAGGCTTTATTTTAAAGGAAGTAGTACACTTTGGAGGACTCCTAGGCCCCTCGGGTATGCATCACGTTCCCTCCAAGTTCACCGAGTACCTCCAGACCCCTGTGGGGCGGCTGAGCAACTTCGAGGCCCATTGGTTGACCACCCCCCACCACCCTCGGAGGCCCTCTGTGCGTGCCGCGCGATGGGCTACACACTGGACGTCCCTCGAGGAGCGCTACATTTCCAGAGCCCTCGAACAGCCTCAGGACAGCATTTCGGGTGAGTCCGACTTTGTCATGGCCCTTGTGTGAGCTGCCGTGGGAAAACACTGTGCTTTGAATACTTCGAGGACCTCGTACCTGAAGTCACTCTGCCCGAGGAGAAAGTCAGCATCTTACCATGCCGTGTCGCTAACGGCAGGCCCAGCACGAACACAGGCCTGGAAGTAAGGCCCC
This sequence comes from Pseudorca crassidens, assembly GCF_039906515.1. Classification (NCBI taxonomy): domain Eukaryota; kingdom Metazoa; phylum Chordata; class Mammalia; order Artiodactyla; family Delphinidae; genus Pseudorca; species Pseudorca crassidens. The sequence continues at coordinate 29,784,961 of NC_090306.1, read as the reverse complement.
GAGTGGCGGTGCAGAAGCGGAGGCGTGCAGCAGTTTCCATGAGGCGGTGGCCTCGGCTCTGGGCACCTTCAACGGCAGCAGGGTTTTCTGGACACCTAGGAGGCTGGCGCGGGCCCCCTGTTCCCGGCAGGAACACTGAGTACCGCCAGGCCCACCTGGGTCTGCTAAGCAACATCCAGGCCCGTAGCCCTTTAGAGCTCCTCTGTGTATGTCCAGCGTAGGGAAACGCGCTGCACTCCCCTTGGGAGCAGCTTAAGGTACTCAGCACTCGCACACGTTCACGGACACCGTTCTGGCACGACCCACATGGCGTCGAAGTCTTACGCATTACCCTAGGCTGAGCTGAACTCAGAGAAACCCTCTGCTTCGCAGTCCACCTAGGACCTCCTGCCTGAAGTCACCGTGCCTCCCAGAGAGAGTCGGCTTGTGTTCTTACTGCCATGTACGTCCCCTTCCTCCTGTGGCACTGCAGGCTTTGAATAGCCACAGGCCCAGAGGAGCAGCTACGGCGTTCCTTGGTTGAAGCAGTTCGCTTGATGCAGAACACCCTACTTCGAGAAGTTGATTCAGGGAAGGAAACTCAGGGTGACCTGTGTCTCTTTGGGCTTGTGAGAAACCACGGGGATGTCTGCTGAGTGCGCCCACGGAAACGGGGGCCTGCTGCAAGTAGCCTTGCTTTCCCGTTTGGAAGGCTGCGTTCATGCTGCCTTGAAGCTACCTGACATTCCCTGCTCTCGGCAGGCCTGTTAGCCCTGTCAGAGTGCTTCGGGGAACGTTATGAGTCTGCTCTGTCTAAACCAGGTGCTTCCATTGCCGCGGCTCTGGTCCGCCTGCCAAGCTCTAGAGCTAGAGGGAACCTCAACGTGACAAGTTGCCTCCAGCGTAGGCCCCTAGTAGCCGTGCAGAAAGAGAGGCAGGCAGCTGTCTCCATGAGTTCTCAGTCGCTTAGAGGCTTTATTTTAAAGGAAGTAGTACACTTTGGAGGACTCCTAGGCCCCTCGGGTATGCATCACTTTCCCTCCAAGTTCACCGAGTACCTCCAGACCCCTGTGGAGCGGCTGAGCACTTCGAGGCCCATTGGTTGAACCCCCCCACCCGCGGAGGCCCTCTGTGCGTGCCGCGAGATGGGCTACACACTGGACGTCCCGCGAGGAGCGCTACATTTCCAGAGCCCTAGAACAGCCTCAGGACAGCATTTCGGGTGAGTCCGACTTTGTCATGGCCCTTGTGTGAGCTGCCGTGGGAAAACACTGTGCTTTGAATACTTCGAGGACCTCGTACCTGAAGTCACTCTGCCCGAGGAGAAAGTCAGCATCTTACCATGCCGTGTCACTAACGGCACGCCCAGCACGAACACAGGCCTGGAAGTAAGGCCCCGAGTGGCGGTGCAGAAGCGGAGGCGTGCAGCAGTTTCCATGAGGCGGAGGCCTCGGCTCTGGGCACCTTCAACGGCAGCAGGGTTTTCTGGACACCTAGGAGGCTAGCGCGGGCCCCCTGTTCCCGGCAGGAACACTGAGTACCGCCAGGCCCACCTGGGTCTGCTAAGCAACATCCAGGCCCGTAGCCCTTTAGAGCTCCTCTGTGTATGCCCAGCTTAGGGAAACGCGCTGCACTCTCCTTGGGAGCAGCGTAAGGTACTCAGCACTCGCACACGTTCACGGACACCGTTCTGGCACGTCCCACATGGCGTCGAAGTCTTACGCATTACCCTAGGCTGAGCTGAACTCAGAGAAACCCTCGGCTTCGCAGTCCACCTAGGACCTCCTGCCTGAAGTCACCGTGCCTCCCAGAGACAGTCGGCTTGCGTTCTTACTGCCATGTACGTCCCCTTCCTCCTGTGGCACTGCAGGCTTTGAATAGCCACAGGCCCAGAGGAGCAGCTACGGCGTTCCTTGGTTGAAGCAGTTCGCTTGATGCAGAACACCCAACTTCGAGAAGTTGATTCAGGGAAGGAAACTCAGGGTGACCTGTGTCTCTTTGGGCTTGTGAGAAACCACGGGGATGTCTGCTGAGTGCGCCCACGGAAACGGGGGCCTGCTGCAAGTAGCCTTGCTTTCCCGTTTGGAAGGCTGCGTTCATGCTGCCTTGAAGCTACCTGACATTCCCTGCTCTCGACAGGCCTGTTAGCCCTGTCAGAGTGCTTCGGGGAACGTTATGAGTCTGCTCTGTCTAAACCAGGTGCTTCCATGGCCGCGGCTCTGGTCCGCCTGCCAAGCTCTAGAGCTAGAGGGAACCTCAACGTGACAAGTTGCCTCCAGCGTAGGCCCCTAGTAGCCGTGCAGAAAGGGAGGCAGGCAGCTGTCTCCATGAGTTCTCAGTCGCTTAGAGGCTTTATTTTAAAGGAAGTAGTACACTTTGGAGGACTCCTAGGCCCCTCGGGTATGCATCACTTTCCCTCCAAGTTCACCGAGTACCTCCAGACCCCTGTGGGGCGGCTGAGCAACTTCGAGGCCCATTGGTTGACCACCCCCCACCACCCCCGGAGGCCCTCTGTGCGTCCCGCGCGATGGGCTACACACTGGACGTCCCTCGAGGAGCGCTACATTTCCAGAGCCCTCGAACAGCCTCAGGACAGCATTTCGGGTGAGTCCGACTTTGTCATGGCCCTTGTGTGAGCTGCCGTGGGAAAGCACTGTGCTTTGAATACTTCGAGGACCTCGTACCTGAAGTCACTCTGCCCGAGGAGAAAGTCAGCATCTTACCATGCCGTGTCGCTAACGGCAGGCCCAGCACGAACACAGGCCTGGAAGTAAGGCCCCGAGTGGCGGTGCAGAAGCGGAGACGTGCAGCAGTTTCCATGAGGCGGTGGCCTCGGCTCTGGGCACCTTCAACGGCAGCAGGGTTTTCTGGACACCTAGGAGGCTGGCGCGGGCCCCCTGTTCCCGGCAGCAACACTGAGTACCGCCAGGCCCACCTGGGTCTGCTAAGCAACATCCAGGCCCGTAGCCCTTTAGAGCCCCTCTGTGTATGCCGATCGTAGGGAAACGCGCTGCACTCTCCTTGGGAGCAGCTTAAGGTACTCAGCACTCGCACACGTTCACGGACACCGTTCTGGCACGTCCCACATGGCGTCGAAGTCTTACGCATTACCCTAGGCTGAGCTGAACTCAGAGAAACCCTCGGCTTCGCAGTCCACCTAGGACCTCCTGCCTGAAGTCACCGTGCCTCCCAGAGAGAGTCGGCTTGCGTTCTTACTGCCATGTACGTCCCCTTCCTCCTGTGGCACTGCAGGCTTTGAATAGCCACAGGCCCAGAGGAGCAGCTACGGCGTTCCTTGGTTGAGGCAGTTCGCTTGATGCAGAACACCCTACTTCGAGAAGTTGATTCAGGGAAGGAAACTCAGGGTGACCTGTGTCTCTTTGGGCTTGTGAGAAACCACGGGGATGTCTGCTGAGTGCGCCCACGGAAACGGGGGACTGCTGCAAGTAGCCTTGCTTTCCCGTTTGGAAGGCTGCGTTCATGCTGCCTTGAAGCTACCTGACATTCCCTCCTCTCGGCAGGCCTGTTAGCCTTGTCAGAGTGCTTCGGGGAACGTTATGAGTCTGCTCTGTCTAAACCAGGTGCTTCCATTGCCGCGGCTCTGGTCCGCCTGCCAAGCTCTAGAGCTAGAGGGAACCTCAACGTGACAAGTTGCCTCCAGCGTAGGCCCCTAGTAGCCGTGCAGAAAGGGAGGCAGGCAGGTGTCTCCATGAGTTCTCAGTCGCTTAGAGGCTTTATTTTAAAGGAAGTAGTACACTTTGGAGGACTCCTAGGCCCCTCGGGTATGCATCACTTTCCCTCCAAGTTCACCGAGTACTTCCAGACCCCTGTGGGGCGGCTGAGCAACTTCGAGGCCCATTGGTTGACCACACCCACCACCCTCGGAGGCCCTCTGTGCGAGCCGCGCGATGGGCTACACACTGGACGTCCCGCGAGGAGCGCTACATTTCCAGAGCCCTCGAACAGCCTCAGGACAGCATTTCGGGTGAGTCCGACTTTGTCATGGCCCTTGTGTGAGCTGCCGTGGGAAAGCACTGTGCTTTGAATACTTCGAGGACCTCGGACCTGAAGTCACTCTGCCCGAGGAGAAAGTCAGCATCTTACCATGCCGTGTCGCTAACGGCAGGCCCAGCACGAACACAGGCCTGGAAGTAAGGCCCCGAGTGGCGGTGCAGAAGCGGAGGCGTGCAGCAGTTTCCATGAGGCGGTGGCCTCGGCTCTGGGCACCTTCAACGGCAGCAGGGTTTTCTGGACACCTAGGAGGCTGGCACGGGCCCCCTGTTCCCGGCAGGAACACTGAGTACCGCCAGGCCCACCTGGGTCTGCTAAGCAACATCCAGGCCCATAGCCCTTTAGAGACCCTCTGTGTATGCCGATCGTAGGGAAACGCGCTGCACTCTCCTTGGGAGCAGCTTAAGGTACTCAGCACTCGCACACGTTCACGGACACCGTTCTGGCACGTCCCACATGGCGTCGAAGTCTTACGCATTACCCTAGGCTGAGCTGAACTCAGAGAAACCCTCGGCTTCGCAGTCCACCTAGGACCTCCTGCCTGAAGTCACCGTGCCTCCCAGAGAGAGTCCGCTTGCGTTCTTACTGCCATGTACGTCCCCTTCCTCCTGTGGCACTGCAGGCTTTGAATAGCCACAGGCCCAGAGGAGCAGCTACGGCGTTCCTTGGTTGAAGCAGTTCGCTTGATGCAGAACACCCTACTTCGAGAAGTTGATTCAGGGAAGGAAACTCAGGGTGACCTGTGTCTCTTTGGGTTTGTGAGAAACCACGGGGATGTCTGCTGAGTGCGCCCATGGAAACGGGGGCCTGCTGCAAGTAGCCTTGCTTTCCCGTTTGGAAGGCTGCGTTCATGCTGCCTTGAAGCTACCTGACATTCCCTGCTCTCGACAGGCCTGTTAGCCCTGTCAGAGTGCTTCGGGGAACGTTATGAGTCTGCTCTGTCTAAACCAGGTGCTTCCATGGCCGCGGCTCTGGTCCGCCTGCCAAGCTCTAGAGCTAGAGGGAACCTCAACGTGACAAGTTGCCTCCAGCGTAGGCCCCTAGTAGCCGTGCAGAAAGAGAGGCAGGCAGCTGTCTCCATGAGTTCTCAGTCGCTTAGAGGCTTTATTTTAAAGGAAGTAGTACACTTTGGAGGACTCCTAGGCCCCTCGGGTATGCATCACTTTCCCTCCAAGTTCACCGAGTACCTCCAGACCCCTGTGGGGCGGCTGAGCAACTTCGAGGCCCATTGGTTGACCACCCCCCACCACCCTCGGAGGCCCTCTGTGCGTGCCGCGCGATGGGCTACACACTGGACGTCCCTCGAGGAGCGCTACATTTCCAGAGCCCTCGAACAGCCTCAGGACAGCATTTCGGGTGAGTCCGACTTTGTCATGGCCCTTGTGTGAGCTGCCGTGGGAAAACACTGTGCTTTGAATACTTCGAGGACCTCGTACCTGAAGTCACTCTGCCCGAGGAGAAAGTCAGCATCTTACCATGCCATGTCGCTAACGGCAGGCCCAGCACGAACACAGGCCTGGAAGTAAGGCCCCGAGTGGCTGTGCAGAAGCGGAGGCGTGCAGCAGTTTCCATGAGGCGGTGGCCTCGGCTCTGGGCACCTTCAACGGCAGCAGGGTTTTCTGGACACCTAGGAGGCTGGCGCGGGCCCCCTGTTCCCGGCAGGAACACTGAGTACCGCCAGGCCCACCTGGGTCTGCTAAGCAACATCCAGGCCCGTAGCCCTTTAGAGCTCCTCTGTGTATGTCCAGCGTAGGGAAACGCGCTGCACTCCCCTTGGGAGCAGCTTAAGGTACTCAGCACTCGCACACGTTCACGGACACCGTTCTGGCACGACCCACATGGCGTCGAAGTCTTACGCATTACCCTAGGCTGAGCTGAACTCAGAGAAACCCTCTGCTTCGCAGTCCACCTAGGACCTCCTGCCTGAAGTCACCGTGCCTCCCAGAGAGAGTCGGCTTGCGTTCTTACTGCCATGTACGTCCCCTTCCTCCTGTGGCACTGCAGGCTTTGAATAGCCACAGGCCCAGAGGAGCAGCTACGGCGTTCCTTGGTTGAAGCAGTTCGCTTGATGCAGAACACCCTACTTCGAGAAGTTGATTCAGGGAAGGAAACTCAGGGTGACCTGTGTCTCTTTGGGCTTGTGAGAAACCACGGGGATGTCTGCTGAGTGCACCCACGGAAACGGGGGCCTGCTGCAAGTAGCCTTGCTTTCCCGTTTGGAAGGCTGCGTTCATGCTGCCTTGAAGCTACCTGACATTCCCTGCTCTCGGCAGGCCTGTTAGCCCTGTCAGAGTGCTTCGGGGAACGTTATGAGTCTGCTCTGTCTAAACCAGGTGCTTCCATGGCCGCGGCTCTGGTCCGCCTGCCAAGCTCTAGAGCTAGAGGGAACCTCAACGTGACAAGTTGCCTCCAGCGTAGGCCCCTAGTAGCCGTGCAGAAAGGGAGGCAGGCAGCTGTCTCCATGAGTTCTCAGTCGCTTAGAGGCTTTATTTTAAAGGAAGTAGTACACTTTGGAGGACTCCTAGGCCCCTCGGGTATGCATCACTTTCCCTCCAAGTTCACCGAGTACCTCCAGACCCCTGTGGGGCAGCTGAGCAACTTCGAGGCCCATTGGTTGACCACACCCACCACCCCCGGAGGCCCTCTGTGCGTGCCGCGCGATGGGCTACACACTGGACGTCCCTCGAGGAGCGCTACATTTCCAGAGCCCTCGAACAGCCTCAGGACAGCATTTCGGGTGAGTCCGACTTTGTCATGGCCCTTGTGTGAGCTGCCGTGGGAAAGCACTGTGCTTTGAATACTTCGAGGACCTCGTACCTGAAGTCACTCTGCCCGAGGAGAAAGTCAGCATCTTACCATGCCGTGTCGCTAACGGCAGGCCCAGCACGAACACAGGCCTGGAAGTAAGGCCCCGAGTGGCGGTGCAGAAGCGGAGGAGTGCAGCAGTTTCCATGAGGCGGAGGCCTCGGCTCTGGGCACCTTCAACGGCAGCAGGGTTTTCTGGACACCTAGGAGGCTGGCGCGGGCCCCCTGTTCCCGGCAGGAACACTGAGTACCGCCAGGCCCACCTGGGTCTGCTAAGCAACATCCAGGCCCGTAGCCCTTTAGAGCTCCTCTGTGTATGCCCAGCTTAGGGAAACACGCTGCACTCTCCTTGGGAGCAGCGTAAGGTACTCAGCACTCGCACACGTTCACGGACACCGTTCTGGCACGTCCCACATGGCGTCGAAGTCTTACGCATTACCCTAGGCTGAGCTGAACTCAGAGAAACCCTCTGCTTCGCAGTCCACCTAGGACCTCCTGCCTGAAGTCACCGTGCCTCCCAGAGAGAGTCGGCTTGCGTTCTTACTGCCATGTACGTCCCCTTCCTCCTGTGGCACTGCAGGCTTTGAATAGCCACAGGCCCAGAGGAGCAGCTACGGCGTTCCTTGGTTGAGGCAGTTCGCTTGATGCAGAACACCCTACTTCGAGAAGTTGATTCAGGGAAGGAAACTCAGGGTGACCTGTGTCTCTTTGGGCTTGTGAGAAACCACGGGGATGTCTGCTGAGTGCGCCCACGGAAACGGGGGCCTGCTGCAAGTAGCCTTGCTTTCCCGTTTGGAAGGCTGCGTTCATGCTGCCTTGAAGCTACCTGACATTCCCTGCTCTCGGCAGGCCTGTTAGCCTTGTCAGAGTGCTTCGGGGAACGTTATGAGTCTGCTCTGTCTAAACCAGGTGCTTCCATTGCCGCGGCTCTGGTCCGCCTGCCAAGCTCTAGAGCTAGAGGGAACCTCAACGTGACAAGTTGCCTCCAGCGTAGGCCCCTAGTAGCCGTGCAGAAAGGGAGGCAGGCAGGTGTCTCCATGAGTTCTCAGTCGCTTAGAGGCTTTATTTTAAAGGAAGTAGTACACTTTGGAGGACTCCTAGGCCCCTCGGGTATGCATCACTTTCCCTCCAAGTTCACCGAGTACCTCCAGACCCCTGTGGGGCGGCTGAGCAACTTCGAGGCCCATTGGTTGACCACACCCACCACCCCCGGAGGCCCTCTGTGCGAGCCGCGCGATGGGCTACACACTGGACGTCCCGCGAGGAGCGCTACATTTCCAGAGCCCTCGAACAGCCTCAGGACAGCATTTCGGGTGAGTCCGACTTTGTCATGGCCCTTGTGTGAGCTGCCGTGGGAAAGCACTGTGCTTTGAATACTTCGAGGACCTCGGACCTGAAGTCACTCTGCCCGAGGAGAAAGTCAGCATCTTACCATGCCGTGTCGCTAACGGCAGGCCCAGCACGAACACAGGCCTGGAAGTAAGGCCCCGAGTGGCGGTGCAGAAGCGGAGGCGTGCAGCAGTTTCCATGAGGCGGTGGCCTCGGCTCTGGGCACCTTCAACGGCAGCAGGGTTTTCTGGACACCTAGGAGGCTGGCACGGGCCCCCTGTTCCCGGCAGGAACACTGAGTACCGCCAGGCCCACCTGGGTCTGCTAAGCAACATCCAGGCCCATAGCCCTTTAGAGACCCTCTGTGTATGCCGATCGTAGGGAAACGCGCTGCACTCTCCTTGGGAGCAGCTTAAGGTACTCAGCACTCGCACACGTTCACGGACACCGTTCTGGCACGTCCCACATGGCGTCGAAGTCTTACGCATTACCCTAGGCTGAGCTGAACTCAGAGAAACCCTCAGCTTCGCAGTCCACCTAGGACCTCCTGCCTGAAGTCACCGTGCCTCCCAGAGAGAGTCCGCTTGCGTTCTTACTGCCATGTACGTCCCCTTCCTCCTGTGGCACTGCAGGCTTTGAATAGCCACAGGCCCAGAGGAGCAGCTACGGCGTTCCTTGGTTGAAGCAGTTCGCTTGATGCAGAACACCCTACTTCGAGAAGTTGATTCAGGGAAGGAAACTCAGGGTGACCTGTGTCTCTTTGGGTTTGTGAGAAACCACGGGGATGTCTGCTGAGTGCGCCCATGGAAACGGGGGCCTGCTGCAAGTAGCCTTGCTTTCCCGTTTGGAAGGCTGCGTTCATGCTGCCTTGAAGCTACCTGACATTCCCTGCTCTCGACAGGCCTGTTAGCCCTGTCAGAGTGCTTCGGGGAACGTTATGAGTCTGCTCTGTCTAAACCAGGTGCTTCCATGGCCGCGGCTCTGGTCCGCCTGCCAAGCTCTAGAGCTAGAGGGAACCTCAACGTGACAAGTTGCCTCCAGCGTAGGCCCCTAGTAGCCGTGCAGAAAGAGAGGCAGGCAGCTGTCTCCATGAGTTCTCAGTCGCTTAGAGGCTTTATTTTAAAGGAAGTAGTACACTTTGGAGGACTCCTAGGCCCCTCGGGTATGCATCACGTTCCCTCCAAGTTCACCGAGTACCTCCAGACCCCTGTGGGGCGGCTGAGCAACTTCGAGGCCCATTGGTTGACCACCCCCCACCACCCTCGGAGGCCCTCTGTGCGTGCCGCGCGATGGGCTACACACTGGACGTCCCTCGAGGAGCGCTACATTTCCAGAGCCCTCGAACAGCCTCAGGACAGCATTTCGGGTGAGTCCGACTTTGTCATGGCCCTTGTGTGAGCTGCCGTGGGAAAACACTGTGCTTTGAATACTTCGAGGACCTCGTACCTGAAGTCACTCTGCCCGAGGAGAAAGTCAGCATCTTACCATGCCGTGTCGCTAACGGCAGGCCCAGCACGAACACAGGCCTGGAAGTAAGGCCCCGAGTGGCGGTGCAGAAGCGGAGGCGTGCAGCAGTTTCCATGAGGCGGTGGCCTCGGCTCTGGGCACCTTCAACGGCAGCAGGGTTTTCTGGACACCTAGGAGGCTGGCGCGGGCCCCCTGTTCCCGGCAGGAACACTGAGTACCGCCAGGCCCACCTGGGTCTGCTAAGCAACATCCAGGCCCGTAGCCCTTTAGAGCTCCTCTGTGTATGTCCAGCGTAGGGAAACGCGCTGCACTCCCCTTGGGAGCAGCTTAAGGTACTCAGCACTCGCACACGTTCACGGACACCGTTCTGGCACGACCCACATGGCGTCGAAGTCTTACGCATTACCCTAGGCTGAGCTGAACTCAGAGAAACCCTCTGCTTCGCAGTCCACCTAGGACCTCCTGCCTGAAGTCACCGTGCCTCCCAGAGAGAGTCGGCTTGCGTTCTTACTGCCATGTACGTCCCCTTCCTCCTGTGGCACTGCAGGCTTTGAATAGCCACAGGCCCAGAGGAGCAGCTACGGCGTTCCTTGGTTGAAGCAGTTCGCTTGATGCAGAACACCCTACTTCGAGAAGTTGATTCAGGGAAGGAAACTCAGGGTGACCTGTGTCTCTTTGGGCTTGTGAGAAACCACGGGGATGTCTGCTGAGTGCGCCCACGGAAACGGGGGCCTGCTGCAAGTAGCCTTGCTTTCCCGTTTGGAAGGCTGCGTTCATGCTGCCTTGAAGCTACCTGACATTCCCTGCTCTCGGCAGGCCTGTTAGCCCTGTCAGAGTGCTTCGGGGAACGTTATGAGTCTGCTCTGTCTAAACCAGGTGCTTCCATTGCCGCGGCTCTGGTCCGCCTGCCAAGCTCTAGAGCTAGAGGGAACCTCAACGTGACAAGTTGCCTCCAGCGTAGGCCCCTAGTAGCCGTGCAGAAAGAGAGGCAGGCAGCTGTCTCCATGAGTTCTCAGTCGCTTAGAGGCTTTATTTTAAAGGAAGTAGTACACTTTGGAGGACTCCTAGGCCCCTCGGGTATGCATCACTTTCCCTCCAAGTTCACCGAGTACCTCCAGACCCCTGTGGAGCGGCTGAGCACTTCGAGGCCCATTGGTTGAACCCCCCCACCCGCGGAGGCCCTCTGTGCGTGCCGCGAGATGGGCTACACACTGGACGTCCCGCGAGGAGCGCTACATTTCCAGAGCCCTAGAACAGCCTCAGGACAGCATTTCGGGTGAGTCCGACTTTGTCATGGCCCTTGTGTGAGCTGCCGTGGGAAAACACTGTGCTTTGAATACTTCGAGGACCTCGTACCTGAAGTCACTCTGCCCGAGGAGAAAGTCAGCATCTTACCATGCCGTGTCACTAACGGCACGCCCAGCACGAACACAGGCCTGGAAGTAAGGCCCCGAGTGGCGGTGCAGAAGCGGAGGCGTGCAGCAGTTTCCATGAGGCGGAGGCCTCGGCTCTGGGCACCTTCAACGGCAGCAGGGTTTTCTGGACACCTAGGAGGCTAGCGCGGGCCCCCTGTTCCCGGCAGGAACACTGAGTACCGCCAGGCCCACCTGGGTCTGCTAAGCAACATCCAGGCCCGTAGCCCTTTAGAGCTCCTCTGTGTATGCCCAGCTTAGGGAAACGCGCTGCACTCTCCTTGGGAGCAGCGTAAGGTACTCAGCACTCGCACACGTTCACGGACACCGTTCTGGCACGTCCCACATGGCGTCGAAGTCTTACGCATTACCCTAGGCTGAGCTGAACTCAGAGAAACCCTCGGCTTCGCAGTCCACCTAGGACCTCCTGCCTGAAGTCACCGTGCCTCCCAGAGACAGTCGGCTTGCGTTCTTACTGCCATGTACGTCCCCTTCCTCCTGTGGCACTGCAGGCTTTGAATAGCCACAGGCCCAGAGGAGCAGCTACGGCGTTCCTTGGTTGAAGCAGTTCGCTTGATGCAGAACACCCAACTTCGAGAAGTTGATTCAGGGAAGGAAACTCAGGGTGACCTGTGTCTCTTTGGGCTTGTGAGAAACCACGGGGATGTCTGCTGAGTGCGCCCACGGAAACGGGGGCCTGCTGCAAGTAGCCTTGCTTTCCCGTTTGGAAGGCTGCGTTCATGCTGCCTTGAAGCTACCTGACATTCCCTGCTCTCGACAGGCCTGTTAGCCCTGTCAGAGTGCTTCGGGGAACGTTATGAGTCTGCTCTGTCTAAACCAGGTGCTTCCATGGCCGCGGCTCTGGTCCGCCTGCCAAGCTCTAGAGCTAGAGGGAACCTCAACGTGACAAGTTGCCTCCAGCGTAGGCCCCTAGTAGCCGTGCAGAAAGGGAGGCAGGCAGCTGTCTCCATGAGTTCTCAGTCGCTTAGAGGCTTTATTTTAAAGGAAGTAGTACACTTTGGAGGACTCCTAGGCCCCTCGGGTATGCATCACTTTCCCTCCAAGTTCACCGAGTACCTCCAGACCCCTGTGGGGCGGCTGAGCAACTTCGAGGCCCATTGGTTGACCACCCCCCACCACCCCCGGAGGCCCTCTGTGCGTCCCGCGCGATGGGCTACACACTGGACGTCCCTCGAGGAGCGCTACATTTCCAGAGCCCTCGAACAGCCTCAGGACAGCATTTCGGGTGAGTCCGACTTTGTCATGGCCCTTGTGTGAGCTGCCGTGGGAAAGCACTGTGCTTTGAATACTTCGAGGACCTCGTACCTGAAGTCACTCTGCCCGAGGAGAAAGTCAGCATCTTACCATGCCGTGTCGCTAACGGCAGGCCCAGCACGAACACAGGCCTGGAAGTAAGGCCCCGAGTGGCGGTGCAGAAGCGGAGACGTGCAGCAGTTTCCATGAGGCGGTGGCCTCGGCTCTGGGCACCTTCAACGGCAGCAGGGTTTTCTGGACACCTAGGAGGCTGGCGCGGGCCCCCTGTTCCCGGCAGCAACACTGAGTACCGCCAGGCCCACCTGGGTCTGCTAAGCAACATCCAGGCCCGTAGCCCTTTAGAGCTCCTCTGTGTATGCCCAGCGTAGGGAAATGCGCTGCACTCTCCTTGGGAGCAGCTTAAGGTACTCAGCACTCGCACACGTTCACGGACACCGTTCTGGCACGTCCCACATGGCGTCGGAGTCTTACGCATTACCCTAGGCTGAGCTGAACTCAGAGAAACCCTCGGCTTCGCAGTCCACCTAGGACCTCCTGCCTGAAGTCACCGTGCCTCCCAGAGAGAGTCGGCTTGCGTTCTTACTGCCATGTACGTCCCCTTCCTCCTGTGGCACTGCAGGCTTTGATTAGCCACAGGCCCAGAGGAGCAGCTACGGCGTTCCTTGGTTGAGGCAGTTCGCTTGATGCAGAACACCCTACTTCGAGAAGTTGATTCAGGGAAGGAAACTCAGGGTGACCTGTGTCTCTTTGGGCTTGTGAGAAACCACGGGGATGTCTGCTGAGTGCGCCCACGGAAACGGGGGCCTGCTGCAAGTAGCCTTGCTTTCCCGTTTGGAAGGCTGCGTTCATGCTGCCTTGAAGCTACCTGACATTCCCTGCTCTCGACAGGCCTGTTAGCCCTGTCAGAGTGCTTCGGGGAACGTTATGAGTCTGCTCTGTCTAAACCAGGTGCTTCCATGGCCGCGGCTCTGGTCCGCCTGCCATGCTCTAGAGCTAGAGGGAACCTCAACGTGACAAGTTGCCTCCAGCGTAGGCCCCTAGTAGCCGTGCAGAAAGGGAGGCAGGCAGCTGTCTCCATGAGTTCTCAGTCGCTTAGAGGCTTTATTTTAAAGGAAGTAGTACACTTTGGAGGACTCCTAGGCCCCTCGGGTATGCATCACTTTCCCTCCAAGTTCACCGAGTACCTCCAGACCCCTGTGGGGCGGCTGAGCACTTCGAGGCCCATTGGTTGAACCCCCCCACCCGCGGAGGCCCTCTGTGCGTGCCGCGCGATGGGCTACACACTGGACGTCCCGCGAGGAGCGCTACATTTCCAGAGCCCTCGAACAGCCTCAGGACAGCATTTCGGATGAGTCCGACTTTGTCATGGCCCTTGTGTGAGCTGCCGTGGGAAAGCACTGTGCTTTGAATACTTCGAGGACCTCGTACCTGAAGTCACTCTGCCCGAGGAGAAAGTCAGCATCTTACCATGCCGTGTCGCTAACGGCAGGCCCAGCACGAACACAGGCCTGGAAGTAAGGCCCCGAGTGGCGGTGCAGAAGCGGAGGCGTGCAGCAGTTTCCATGAGGCGGAGGCCTCGGCTCTGGGCACCTTCAACGGCAGCAGGGTTTTCTGGACACCTAGGAGGCTGGCACGGGCCCCCTGTTCCCGGCAGGAACACTGAGTACCGCCAGGCCCATCTGGGTCTGCTAAGCAACATCCAGGCCCGTAGCCCTTTAGAGCCCCTCTGTGTATGCCCAGCGTAGGGAAACACGCTGCACTCCCCTTGGGAGCAGCGTAAGGTACTCAGCACTCGCACACGTTCACGGACACCGTTCTGGCACGTCCCACATGGCGTCGAAGTCTTACGCATTACCCTAGGCTGAGCTGAACTCAGAGAAACCCTCTGCTTCGCAGTCCACCTAGGACCTCCTGCCTGAAGTCACCGTGCCTCCCAGAGAGAGTCAGCTTGCGTTCTTACTGCCATGTACGTCCCCTTCCTCCTGTGGCACTGCAGGCTTTGAATAGCCACAGGCCCAGAGGAGCAGCTACGGCGTTCCTTAGTTGAAGCAGTTCGCTTGACGCAGAACACCCTACTTCGAGAAGTTGATTCAGGGAAGGAAACTCAGGGTGACCTGTGTCTCTTTGGGCTTGTGAGAAACCACGGGGATGTCTGCTGAGTGCGCCCACGGAAACGGGGGCCTGCTGCAAGTAGCCTTGCTTTCCCATTTGGAAGGCTGCGTTCATGCTGCCTTGAAGCTACCTGACATTCCCTGCTCTCGACAGGCCTGTTAGCCCTGTCAGAGTGCTTCGGGGAACGTTATGAGTCTGCTCTGTCTAAACCAGGTGCTTCCATGGCCGCGGCTCTGGTCCGCCTGTCAAGCTCTAGAGCTAGAGGGAACCTCAACGTGACAAGTTGCCTCCAGCGTAGGCCCCTAGTAGCCGTGCAGAAAGGGAGGCAGGCAGCTGTCTCCATGAGTTCTCAGTCGCTTAGAGGCTTTATTTTAAAGGAAGTAGTACACTTTGGAGGACTCCTAGGCCCCTCGGGTATGCATCACTTTCCCTCCAAGTTCACCGAGTACCTCCAGACCCCTGTGGGGCGGCTGAGCACTTCGAGGCCCATTGGTTGAACCCCCCCCCCGCGGAGGCCCTCTGTGCGTGCCGCGCGATGGGCTACACACTGGACGTCCCGCGAGGAGCGCTACATTTCCAGAGCCCTCGAACAGCCTCAGGACAGCATTTCGGGTGAGTCCGACTTTGTCATGGCCCTTGTGTGAGCTGCCGTGGGAAAGCACTGTGCTTTGAATACTTTGAGAACCTCTACCTGAAGTCACTCTGCCCGAGGAGAAAGTCAGCATCTTACCATGCCGTGTCGCTAACGGCACGACCAGCACGAACACAGGCCTGGAAGTAAGGCCCCGAGTGGCGGTGCAGAAGCGGAGGCGTGCAGCAGTTTCCATGAGGTGGTGGCCTCGGCTCTGGGCACCTTCAACGGCAGCAGGGTTTTCTGGACACCTAGGAGGCTGGCGCGGGCCCCCTGTTCCCGGCAGGAACACTGAATACCGCCAGGCCCACCTGGGTCTGCTAAGCAACATCCAGGCCCGTAGCCCTTTAGAGCCCCTCTGTGTATGCCGATCGTAGGGAAACGCGCTGCACTCCCCTTGGGAGCAGCGTAAGGTACTCAGCACTCGCACACGTTCACGGACACCGTTCTGGCACGTCCCACATGGCGTCGAAGTCTTACGCATTACCCTAGGCTGAGCTGAACTCAGAGAAACCCTCTGCTTCGCAGTCCACCTAGGACCTCCTGCCTGAAGTCACCGAACCTCCCAGAGAGAGTCGGCTTGTGTTCTTACTGCCATGTACGTCCCCTTCCTCCTGTGGCACTGCAGGCTTTGAATAGCCACAGGCCCAGAGGAGCAGCTACGGCGTTCCTTGGTTGAGGCAGTTCGTTTGACGCAGAACACCCTACTTCGAGAAGTTGATTCAGGGAAGGAAACTCAGGGTGACCTGTGTGTCTTTGGGCTTGTGAGAAACCACGGGGATGTCTGCTGAGTGCGCCCACGGAAACGGGGGCCTGCTGCAAGTAGCCTTGCTTTCCCGTTTGGAGGCTGCGTTCATGCTGCCTTGAAGCTACCTGACATTCCCTGCTCTCGACAGGCCTGTTAGCCCTGTCAGAGTGCTTCGGGGAACGTTATGAGTCTGCTCTGTGTAAACCAGGTGCTTCCATGGCCGCGGCTCTGGTCCGCCTGCCAAGCTCTAGAGCTAGAGGGAACCTCAACGTGACAAGTTGCCTCCAGCGTAGGCCCCTAGTAGCCGTGCAGAAAGGGAGGCAGGCAGCTGTCTCCATGAGTTCTCAGTAGCTTAGAGGCTTTATTTTAAAGGAAGTAGTACACTTTGGAGGACTCCTAGGCCTCTCGGGTATGCACCACTTTCCCTCCAAGTTCACCGAGTACCTCCAGACCCCTGTGGGGCGGCTGAGCAACTTCGCGGCCCATTGGTTGACCACACCCACCACCCCCGGAGGCCCTCTGTGCGTGCCGCGCGATGGGCTACACACTGGACATCCCGCGAGGAGCGCTACATTTCCAGAGCCCTCGAACAGCCTCAGGACAGCATTTCGGGTGAGTCCGACTTTGTCATGACCCTTGTGTGAGCTGCCGTGGGAAAACACTGTGCTTTGAATACTTCGAGGACCTCGTACCTGAAGTCACTCTGCCCGAGGAGAAAGTCAGCATCTTACCATGCCGTGTCGCTAACGGCACGCCCAACACGAACTCAGGCCTGGAAGTAAGGCCCCGAGTGGCGGTGCAGAAGCGGAGGAGTGCAGCAGTTTCCATGAGGCGGAGGCCTCGGCTCTGGGCACCTTCAACGGCAGCAGGGTTTTCTGGACACCTAGGAGGCTGGCGCGGGCCCCCTGTTCCCGGCAGGAACACTGAGTACCGCCAGGCCCACCTGGGTCTGCTAAGCAACATCCAGGCCCGTAGCCCTTTAGAGCTCCTCTGTGTATGCCCAGCGTAGGGAAATGCGCTGCACTCTCCTTGGGAGCAGCGTAAGGTACTCAGCACTCGCACACGTTCACGGACACCGTTCTGGCACGACCCACATGGCGTCGAAGTCTTACGCATTACCCTAGGCTGAGCTGAACTCAGAGAAACCCTCGGCTTCGCAGTCCACCTAGGACCTCCTGCCTGAAGTCACCGTGCCTCCCAGAGAGAGTCGGCTTGCATTCTTACTGCCATGTACGTCCCCTTCCTCCTGTGGCACTGCAGGCTTTGAATAGCCACAGGCCCAGAGGAGCAGCTACGGCGTTCCTTGGTTGAAGCAGTTCGCTTGATGCAGAACACCCAACTTCGAGAAGTTGATTCAGGGAAGGAAACTCAGGGTGACCTGTGTCTCTTTGGGCTTGTGAGAAACCACGGGGATGTCTGCTGAGTGCGCCCACGGAAACGGGGGCCTGCTGCAAGTAGCCTTGCTTTCCCGTTTGGAAGGCTGCGTTCATGCTGCCTTGAAGCTACCTGACATTCTCTGCTCTCGACAGGCCTGTTAGCCCTGTCAGAGTGCTTCGGGGAACGTTATGAGTCTGCTCTGTCTAAACCAGGTGCTTCCATGGCCGCGGCTCTGGTCCGCCTGCCAAGCTCTAGAGCTAGAGGGAACCTCAACGTGACAAGTTGCCTCCAGCGTAGGCCCCTAGTAGCCGTGCAGAAAGGGAGGCAGGCAGCTGTCTCCATGAGTTCTCAGTCGCTTAGAGGCTTTATTTTAAAGGAAGTAGTACACTTTGGAGGACTCCTAGGCCCCTCGGGTATGCATCACTTTCCCTCCAAGTTCACCGAGTACCTCCAGACCCCTGTGGGGCGGCTGAGCAACTTCGAGGCCCATTGGTTGACCACCCCCCACCACCCCCGGAGGCCCTCTGTGCGTCCCGCGCGATGTGCTACACACTGGACGTCCCTCGAGGAGCGCTACATTTCCAGAGCCCTCGAACAGCCTCAGGACAGCATTTCGGGTGAGTCCGACTTTGTCATGGCCCTTGTGTGAGCTGCCGTGGGAAAGCACTGTGCTTTGAATACTTCGAGGACCTCGTACCTGAAGTCACTCTGCCCGAGGAGAAAGTCAGCATCTTACCATGCCGTGTCGCTAACGGCAGGCCCAGCACGAACACAGGCCTGGAAGTAAGGCCCCGAGTGGCGGTGCAGAAGCGGAGGCGTGCAGCAGTTTCCATGAGGCGGTGGCCTCGGCTCTGGGCACCTTCAACGGCAGCAGGGTTTTCTGGACACCTAGGAGGCTGGCGCGGGCCCCCTGTTCCCGGCAGGAACACTGAGTACCGCCAGGCCCACCTGGGTCTGCTAAGCAACATCCAGGCCCGTAGCCCTTTAGAGCTCCTCTGTGTATGCCCAGCGTAGGGAAATGCGCTGCACTCTCCTTGGGAGCAGCTTAAGGTACTCAGCACTCGCACACGTTCACGGACACCGTTCTGGCACGTCCCACATGGCGTCGAAGTCTTACGCATTACCCTAGGCTGAGCTGAACTCAGAGAAACCCTCGGCTTCGCAGTCCACCTAGGACCTCCTGCCTGAAGTCACCGTGCCTCCCAGAGAGAGTCGGCTTGCGTTCTTACTGCCATGTACGTCCCCTTCCTCCTGTGGCACTGCAGGCTTTGATTAGCCACAGGCCCAGAGGAGCAGCTACGGCGTTCCTTGGTTGAGGCAGTTCGCTTGATGCAGAACACCCTACTTCGAGAAGTTGATTCAGGGAAGGAAACTCAGGGTGACCTGTGTCTCTTTGGGCTTGTGAGAAACCACGGGGATGTCTGCTGAGTGCGCCCACGGAAACGGGGGCCTGCTGCAAGTAGCCTTGCTTTCCCGTTTGGAAGGCTGCGTTCATGCTGCCTTGAAGCTACCTGACATTCCCTGCTCTCGACAGGCCTGTTAGCCCTGTCAGAGTGCTTCGGGGAACGTTATGAGTCTGCTCTGTCTAAACCAGGTGCTTCCATGGCCGCGGCTCTGGTCCGCCTGCCATGCTCTAGAGCTAGAGGGAACCTCAACGTGACAAGTTGCCTCCAGCGTAGGCCCCTAGTAGCCGTGCAGAAAGGGAGGCAGGCAGCTGTCTCCATGAGTTCTCAGTCGCTTAGAGGCTTTATTTTAAAGGAAGTAGTACACTTTGGAGAACTCCTAGGCCCCTCGGGTATGCATCACTTTCCCTCCAAGTTCACCGAGTACCTCCAGACCCCTGTGGGGCGGCTGAGCACTTCGAGGCCCTTTGATTGAACCCCCCCCCCCCGCGGAGGCCCTCTGTGCGTGCCGCGCGATGGGCTACACACTGGACGTCCCGCGAGGAGCGCTACATTTCCAGAGCCCTCGAACAGCCTCAGGACAGCATTTCGGATGAGTCCGACTTTGTCATGGCCCTTGTGTGAGCTGCCGTGGGAAAGCACTGTGCTTTGAATACTTCGAGGACCTCGTACCTGAAGTCACTCTGCCCGAGGAGAAAGTCAGCATCTTACCATGCCGTGTCGCTAACGGCAGGCCCAGCACGAACACAGGCCTGGAAGTAAGGCCCCGAGTGGCGGTGCAGAAGCGGAGGCGTGCAGCAGTTTCCATGAGGCAGAGGCCTCGGCTCTGGGCACCTTCAACGGCAGCAGGGTTTTCTGGACACCTAGGAGGCTGGCACGGGCACCCTGTTCCCGGCAGGAACACTGAGTACCGCCAGGCCCACCTGGGTCTGCTAAGCAACATCCAGGCCCGTAGCCCTTTAGAGCCCCTCTGTGTATGCCCAGCGTAGGGAAACACGCTGCACTCCCCTTGGGAGCAGCGTAAGGTACTCAGCACTCGTACACGTTCACGGACACCGTTCTGGCACGTCCCACATGGCGTCGAAGTCTTACGCATTACCCTAGGCTGAGCTGAACTCAGAGAAACCCTCTGCTTCGCAGTCCACCTAGGACCTCCTGCCTGAAGTCACCGTGCCTCCCAGAGAGAGTCAGCTTGCGTTCTTACTGCCATGTACGTCCCCTTCCTCCTGTGGCACTGCAGGCTTTGAATAGCCACAGGCCCAGAGGAGCAGCTACGGCGTTCCTTAGTTGAAGCAGTTCGCTTGACGCAGAACACCCTACTTCGAGAAGTTGATTCAGGGAAGGAAACTCAGGGTGACCTGTGTCTCTTTGGGCTTGTGAGAAACCACGGGGATGTCTGCTGAGTGCGCCCACGGAAACGGGGGCCTGCTGCAAGTAGCCTTGCTTTCCCATTTGGAAGGCTGCGTTCATGCTGCCTTGAAGCTACCTGACATTCCCTGCTCTCGACAGGCCTGTTAGCCCTGTCAGAGTGCTTCGGGGAACGTTATGAGTCTGCTCTGTCTAAACCAGGTGCTTCCATGGCCGCGGCTCTGGTCCGCCTGTCAAGCTCTAGAGCTAGAGGGAACCTCAACGTGACAAGTTGCCTCCAGCGTAGGCCCCTAGTAGCCGTGCAGAAAGGGAGGCAGGCAGCTGTCTCCATGAGTTCTCAGTTGCTTAGAGGCTTTATTTTAAAGGAAGTAGTACACTTTGGAGGACTCCTAGGCCCCTCGGGTATGCATCACTTTCCCTCCAAGTTCACCGAGTACCTCCAGACCCCTGTGGGCAGCTGAGCACTTCGAGGCCCATTGGGTGAACCCCCCCACCCGCGGAGGCCCTCTGTGCGTGCCACGCGATGGGCTACACACTGGACGTCCCGTGAGGAGCACTACATTTCCAGAGCCCTCGAACAGCCTCAGGACAGCATTTCGGGTGAGTCCGACTTTGTCATGGCCCTTGTGTGAGCTGCCGTGGGAAAGCACTGTGCTTTGAATACTTCGAGGACCTCGTACCTGAAGTCACTCTGCCCGAGGAGAAAGTCAGCATCTTACCATGCCGTGTCGCTAACGGCACGCCCAGCACGAACACAGGCCTGGAAGTAAGGCCCCGAGTGGCGGTGCAGAAGCGGAGGCGTGCAGCAGTTTCCATGAGGCGGTGGCCTCGGCTCTGGGTACCTTCAACGGCAGCAGGGTTTTCTGGACACCTAGGAGGCTGGCGCGGGCCCCCTGTTCCCGGCAGCAACACTGAGTACCGCCAGGCCCACCTGGGTCTGCTAAGCAACATCCAGGCCCGTAGCCCTTTAGAGCCCCTCTGTGTATGCCGATCGTAGGGAAACGCGCTGCACTCTCCTTGGGAGCAGCTTAAGGTACTCAGCACTCGCACACGTTCACGGACACCGTTCTGGCACGTCCCACATGGCGTCGAAGTCTTACGCATTACCCTAGGCTGAGCTGAACTCAGAGAAACCCTCTGCTTCGCAGTCCACCTAGGACCTCCTGCCTGAAGTCACCGTGCCTCCCAGAGAGAGTCGGCTTGCGTTCTTACTGCCATGTACGTCCCCTTCCTCCTGTGGCACTGCAGGCTTTGAATAGCCACAGGCCCAGAGGAGCAGCTACGGCGTTCCTTGGTTGAAGCAGTTCGCTTGACGCAGAACACCCTACTTCGAGAAGTTGATTCAGGGAAGGAAACTCAGGGTGACCTGTGTCTCTTTGGGCTTGTGAGAAACCACGGGGATGTCTGCTGAGTGCGCCCACGGAAACGGGGGCCTGCTGCAAGTAGCCTTGCTTTCCCGTTTGGAGGCTGCGTTCATGCTGCCTTGAAGCTACCTGACATTCCCTGCTCTCGACAGGCCTGTTAGCCCTGTCAGAGTGCTTCGGGGAACGTTATGAGTCTGCTCTGTCTAAACCAGGTGCTTCCATGGCCGCGGCTCTGGTCCGCCTGCCAAGCTCTAGAGCTAGAGGGAACCTCAACGTGACAAGTTGCCTCCAGCGTAGGCCCCTAGTAGCCGTGCAGAAAGGGAGGCAGGCAGCTGTCTCCATGAGTTCTCAGTCGCTTAGAGGCTTTATTTTAAAGGAAGTAGTACACTTTGGAGGACTCCTAGGCCCCTCGGGTATGCATCACTTTCCCTCCAAGTTCACCGAGTACCTCCAGACCCCTGTGGGGCGGCTGAGCACTTCGAGGCCCATTGGTTGAACCCCCCCACCCGCGGAGGCCCTCTGTGCGTGCCGCGCGATGGGCTACACACTGGACGTCCCGCGAGGAGCGCTACATTTCCAGAGCCCTCGAACAGCCTCAGGACAGCATTTCGGGTGAGTCCGACTTTGTCATGACCCTTGTGTGAGCTGCCGTGGGAAAACACTGTGCTTTGAATACTTCGAGGACCTCGTACCTGAAGTCACTCTGCCCGAGGAGAAAGTCAGCATCTTACCATGCCGTGTCGCTAACGGCACGCCCAACACGAACTCAGGCCTGGAAGTAAGGCCCCGAGTGGCGGTGCAGAAGCGGAGGAGTGCAGCAGTTTCCATGAGGCGGAGGCCTCGGCTCTGGGCACCTTCAACGGCAGCAGGGTTTTCTGGACACCTAGGAGGCTGGCGCGGGCCCCCTGTTCCCGGCAGGAACACTGAGTACCGCCAGGCCCACCTGGGTCTGCTAAGCAACATCCAGGCCCGTAGCCCTTTAGAGCTCCTCTGTGTATGCCCAGCGTAGGGAAATGCGCTGCACTCTCCTTGGGAGCAGCGTAAGGTACTCAGCACTCGCACACGTTCACGGACACCGTTCTGGCACGTCCCACATGGCGTCGAAGTCTTACGCATTACCCTAGGCTGAGCTGAACTCAGAGAAACCCTCGGCTTCGCAGTCCACCTAGGACCTCCTGCCTGAAGTCACCGTGCCTCCCAGAGAGAGTCGGCTTGCATTCTTACTGCCATGTACGTCCCCTTCCTCCTGTGGCACTGCAGGCTTTGAATAGCCACAGGCCCAGAGGAGCAGCTACGGCGTTCCTTGGTTGAAGCAGTTCGCTTGATGCAGAACACCCTACTTCGAGAAGTTGATTCAGGGAAGGAAACTCAGGGTGACCTGTGTCTCTTTGGTCTTGTGAGAAACCACGGGGATGTCTGCTGAGTGCGCCCATGGAAACGGGGGCCTGCTGCAAGTAGCCTTGCTTTCCCGTTTGGAAGGCTGCGTTCATGCTGCCTTGAAGCTACCTGACATTCCCTGCTCTTGACAGGCCTGTTAGCCCTGTCAGAGTGCTTCGGGGAACGTTATGAGTCTGCTCTGTCTAAACCAGGTGCTTCAATGGCCGCGGCTCTGGTCCGCCTGCCAAGCTCTAGAGCTAGAGGGAACCTCAACGTGACAAGTTGCCTCCAGCGTAGGCCCCTAGTAGCCGTGCAGAAAGGGAGGCAGGCAGCTGTCTCCATGAGTTCTCAGTCGCTTAGAGGCTTTATTTTAAAGGAAGTAGTACACTTTGGAGGACTCCTAGGCCCCTCGGGTATGCATCACTTTCCCTCCAAGTTCACCGAGTACCTCCAGACCCCTGTGGGGCGGCTGAGCACTTCGAGGCCATTTGGTTGAACCCCCCCCCCCACCCGCGGAGGCCCTCTGTGCGTGCCGCGCGATGGGCTACACACTGGACGTCCCGCGAGGAGCGCTACATTTCCAGAGCCCTCGAACAGCCTCAGGACAGCATTTCGGGTGAGTCCGACTTTGTCATGGCCCTTGTGTGAGCTGCCGTGGGAAAACACTGTGCTTTGAATACTTCGAGGACCTCGTACCTGAAGTCACTCTGCCCGAGGAGAAAGTCAGCATCTTACCATGCCGTGTCGCTAACGGCACGCCCAGCACGAACACAGGCCTGGAAGTAAGGCCCCGAGTGGCGGTGCAGAAGCGGAGGCGTGCAGCAGTTTCCATGAGGCGGTGGCCTCGGCTCTGGGCACCTTCAACGGCAGCAGGGTTTTCTGGACACCTAGGAGAGTGGCGCGGCCCCCTGTTCCCGGCAGGAACACTGAGTACCGCCAGGCCCACCTGGGTCTGCTAAGCAACATCCAGGCCCGTAGCCCTTTAGAGCCCCTCTGTGTATGCCGATCGTAGGGAAACGCGCTGCACTCCCCTTGGGAGCAGCGTAAGGTACTCAGCACTCGCACACGTTCACGGACACCGTTCTGGCACGTCCCACATGGCGTCGAAGTCTTATGCATTACCCCAGGCTGAGCTGAACTCAGAGAAACCCTCTGCTTCGCAGTCCAACTAGGACCTCCTGCCTGAAGTCACCGTGCCTCCCAGAGAGAGTCGGCTTGTGTTCTTACTGCCATGTACGTCCCCTTCCTCCTGTGGCACTGCAGGCTTTGAATAGCCACAGGCCCAGAGGAGCAGCTACGGCGTTCCTTGGTTGAGGCAGTTCGTTTGACGCAGAACACCCTACTTCGAGAAGTTGATTCAGGGAAGGAAACTCAGGGTGACCTGTGTCTCTTTGGACTTGTGAGAAACCACGGGGATGTCTGCTGAGTGCGCCCACGGAAAAGGGGGCCTGCTGCAAGTAGCCTTGCTTTCCCGTTTGGAGGCTGCGTTCATGCTGCCTTGAAGCTACCTGACATTCCCTGCTCTCGACAGGCCTGTTAGCCCTGTCAGAGTGCTTCGGGGAACGTTTTGAGTCTGCTCTGTCTAAACCAGGTGCTTCCATGGCCGCGGATCTGGTCCGCCTGCCAAGCTCTAGAGCTAGAGGGAACCTCAACGTGACAAGTTGCCTCCAGCGTAGGCCCCTAGTAGCCGTGCAGAAAGGGAGGCAGGCAGCTGTCTCCATGAGTTCTCAGTAGCTTAGAGGCTTTATTTTAAAGGAAGTAGTACACTTTGGAGGACTCCTAGGCCTCTCGGGTATGCACCACTTTCCCTCCAAGTTCACCGAGTACCTCCAGACCCCTGTGGGGCGGCTGAGCAACTTCGAGGCCCATTGGTTGACCACACCCACCACCCCCGGAGGCCCTCTGTGCGTGCCGCGCGATGGGCTACACACTGGACGTCCCGCGAGGAGCGCTACATTTCCAGAGCCCTCGAACAGCCTCAGGACAGCATTTCGGGTGAGTCCGACTTTGTCATGGCCCTTGTGTGAGCTGCCGTGGGAAAACACTGTGCTTTGAATACTTCGAGGACCTCGTACCTGAAGTCACTCTGCCCGAGGAGAAAGTCAGCATCTTACCATGCCGTGTCGCTAACGGCACGCCCAACATGAACTCAGGCCTGGAAGTAAGGCCCCGAGTGGCGTTGCAGAAGCGGAGGAGTGCAGCAGTTTCCATGAGGCGGAGGCCTCGGCTCTGGGCACCTTCAACGGCAGCAGGGTTTTCTGGACACCTAGGAGGCTGGCACGGGCCCCCTGTTCCCGGCAGGAACACTGAGTACCGCCAGGCCCACCTGGGTCTGCTAAGCAACATCCAGGCCCGTAGCCCTTTAGAGCCCCTCTGTGTATGCCGATCGTAGGGAAACGCGCTGCACTCCCCTTGGGAGCAGCGTAAGGTCCTCAGCACTCGCACACGTTCACGGACACCGTTCTGGCACGTCCCACATGGCGTCGAAGTCTTACGCATTACCCTAGGCTGAGCTGAACTCAGAGAAACCCTCTGCTTCGCAGTCCACCTAGGACCTCCTGCCTGAAGTCACCGAGCCTCCCAGAGAGAGTCGGCTTGCCTTCTTACTGCCATGTACGTCCCCTTCCTCCTGTGGCACTGCAGGCTTTGAATAGCCACAGGCCCAGAGGAGCAGCTACGGCGTTCCTTGGTTGAAGCAGTTCGCTTGATGCAGAACACCCTACTTCGAGAAGTTGATTCAGGGAAGGAAACTCAGGGTGACCTGTGTCTCTTTGGGCTTGTGAGAAACCACGGGGATGTCTGCTGAGTGCGCCCACGGAAACGGGGGCCTGCTGCAAGTAGCCTTGCTTTCCCATTTGGAAGGCTGCGTTCATGCTGCCTTGAAGCTACCTGACATTCCCTGCTCTCGACAGGCCTGTTAGCCCTGTCAGAGTGCTTCGGGGAACGTTATGAGTCTGCTCTGTGTAAACCAGGTGCTTCCATGGCCGCGGCTCTGGTCCGCCTGCCAAGCTCTAGAGCTAGAGGGAACCTCAACGTGACAAGTTGCCTCCAGCGTAGGCCCCTAGTAGCCGTGCAGAAAGGGAGGCAGGCAGCTGTCTCCATGAGTTCTCAGTCGCTTAGAGGCTTTATTTTAAAGGAAGTAGTACACTTTGGAGGACTCCTAGGACCCTCGGGTATGCATCACTTTCCCTCCAAGTTCACCGAGTACCTCCAGACCCCTGTGAGGCGGCTGAGCACTTCGAGGCCCATTGGTTGACCACACCCACCACCCCGGGAGGCCCTCTGTGCGTGCCGCACGATGGGCTACACACTGGACGTCCCGCGAGGAGCGCTACATTTCCAGGGCCCTCGAACAGCCTCAGGACAGCATTTCGGGTGAGTCCGACTTTGTCATGGCCCTTGTGTGAGCTGCCGTGGGAAAGCACTGTGCTTTGAATACTTCGAGGACCTCGTACCTGAAGTCACTCTGCCCGAGGAGAAAGTCAGCATCTTACCATGCCGTGTCGCTAACGGCACGCCCAGCACGAACACAGGCCTGGAAGTAAGGCCCCGAGTGGCGGTGCAGAAGCGGAGGCGTGCAGCAGTTTCCATGAGGCGGTGGCCTCGGCTCTGGGCACCTTCAACGGCAGCAGGGTTTTCTGGACACCTAGGAGGCTGGCGCGGGCCCCCTGTTCCCGGCAGGAACACTGAGTACCGCCAGGCCCACCTGGGTCTGCTAAGCAACATCCAGGCCCGTAGCCCTTTAGAGCCCCTCTGTGTATGCCGATCGTAGGGAAACGCGCTGCACTCCCCTTGGGAGCAGCTTAAGGTACTCAGCACTCGCACACGTTCACGGACCCCGTTCTGGCACGTCCCACATGGCGTCGAAGTCTTACGCATTACCCTAGGCTGAGCTGAACTCAGAGAAACCCTCTGCTTCGCAGTCCACCTAGGACCTCCTGCCTGAAGTCACCGAGCCTCCCAGAGAGAGTCGGCTTGTGTTCTTACTGCCATGTACGTCCCCTTCCTCCTGTGGCACTGCAGGCTTTGAATAGCCACAGGCCCAGAGGAGCAGCTACGGCGTTCCTTGGTTGAGGCAGTTCGTTTGACGCAGAACACCCTACTTCGAGAAGTTGATTCAGGGAAGGAAACTCAGGGTGACCTGTGTCTCTTTGGACTTCTGAGAAACCACGGGGATGTCTACTGAGTGCGCCCACGGAAACGGGGGCCTGCTGCAAGTAGCCTTGCTTTCCCGTTTGGAAGGCTGCGTTCATGCTGCCTTGAAGCTACCTGACATTCCCTGCTCTCGACAGGCCTGTTAGCCCTGTCAGAGTGCTTCGGGGAACGTTATGAGTCTGCTCTGTGTAAACCAGGTGCTTCCATGGCCGCGGCTCTGGTCCGCCTGCCAAGCTCTAGAGCTAGAGGGAACCTCAACGTGACAAGTTGCCTCCAGCGTAGGCCCCTAGTAGCCGTGCAGAAAGGGAGGCAGGCAGCTGTCTCCATGAGTTCTCAGTAGCTTAGAGGCTTTATTTTAAAGGAAGTAGTACACTTTGGAGGACTCCTAGGACCCTCGGGTATGCATCACTTTCCCTCCAAGTTCACCGAGTACCTCCAGACCCCTGTGAGGCGGCTGAGCACTTCGAGGCCCATTGGTTGACCACACCCACCACCCCCGGAGGCCCTCTGTGCGTGCCGCACGATGGACTACACACTGGACGTCCCGCGAGGAGCGCTACATTTCCAGAGCCCTCGAACAGCCTCAGGACAGCATTTCGGGTGAGTCCGACTTTGTCATGGCCCTTGTGTGAGCTGCCGTGGGAAAGCACTGTGCTTTGAATACTTCGAGGACCTCGTACCTGAAGTCACTCTGCCCGAGGAGAAAGTCAGCATCTTACCATGCCGTGTCGCTAACGGCACGCCCAGCACGAACACAGGCCTGGAAGTAAGGCCCCGAGTGGCGGTGCAGAAGCGGAGGCGTGCAGCAGTTTCCATGAGGCGGAGGCCTCGGCTCTGGGCACCTTCAACGGCAGCAGGGTTTTCTGGACACCTAGGAGGCTGGCGCGGGCCCCCTGTTCCCGGCAGGAACACTGAGTACCGCCAGGCCCACCTGGGTCTGCTAAGCAACATCCAGGCCCGTAGCCCTTTAGAGCTCCTCTGTGTATGCCCAGTGTAGGGAAATGCGCTGCACTCTCCTTGGGAGCAGCGTAAGGTCCTCAGCACTCGCACACGTTCACGGACACCGTTCTGGCACGTCCCACATGGCGTCGAAGTCTTACGCATTACCCTAGGCTGAGCTGAACTCAGAGAAACCCTCTGCTTCGCAGTCCACCTAGGACCTCCTGCCTGAAGTCACCGTGCCTCCCAGAGAGATTCGGCTTGCGTTCTTACTGCCATGTACGTCCCCTTCCTCCTGTGGCACTGCAGGCTTTGAATAGCCACAGGCTCAGAGGAGCAGCTACGGCGTTCCTTGGTTGAAGCAGTTCGCTTGATGCAGAACACCCTACTTCGAGAAGTTGATTCAGGGAAGGAAACTCAGGGTGACCTGTGTCTCTTTGGGCTTGTGAGAAACTACGGGGATGTCTGCTGAGTGCGCCCACGGAAACGGGGGCCTGCTGCAAGTAGACTTGCTATCCCGTTTGGAAGGCTGCGTTCATGCTGCCTTGAAGCTACCTGACATTCCCTGCTCTCGACAGGCCTGTTAGCCCTGTCAGAGTGCTTCGGGGAACGTTATGAGTCTGCTCTGTGTAAACCAGGTGCTTCCATGGCCGCGGCTCTGGTCCGCCTGCCAAGCTCTAGAGCTAGAGGGAACCTCAACGTGACAAGTTGCCTCCAGCGTAGGCCCCTAGTAGCCGTGCAGAAAGGGAGGCAGGCAGCTGTCTCCATGAGTTCTCAGTCGCTTAGAGGCTTTATTTTAAAGGAAGTAGTACACTTTGGAGGACTCCTAGGCCCCTCGGGTATGCATCACTTTCCCTCCAAGTTCACCGAGTACCTCCAGACCCCTGTGAGGCGGCTGAGCACTTCGAGGCCCATTGGTTGACCACACCCACCACCCCCGGAGGCCCTCTGTGCGTGCCGCACGATGGGCTACACACTGGACGTCCCGCGAGGAGCGCTACATTTCCAGAGCCCTCGAACAGCCTCAGGACAGCATTTCGGGTGAGTCCGACTTTGTCATGGCCCTTGTGTGAGCTGCCGTGGGAAAGCACTGTGCTTTGAATACTTCGAGGACCTCGTACCTGAAGTCACTCTGCCCGAGGAGAAAGTCAGCATCTTACCATGCCGTGTCGCTAACGGCAGGCCCAGCACGAACACAGGCCTGGAAGTAAGGCCCCGAGTGGCGGTGCAGAAGCGGAGGCGTGCAGCAGTTTCCATGAGGCGGTGGCCTCGGCTCTGGGCACCTTCAACGGCAGCAGGGTTTTCTGGACACCTAGGAGGCTGGCGCGGGCCCCCTGTTCCCAGCAGGAACACTGAGTACCGCCAGGCCCACCTGGGTCTGCTAAGCAACATCCAGGCCCGTAGCCCTTTAGAGCTCCTCTGTGTATGCCCAGCGTAGGGAAATGCGCTGCACTCTCCTTGGGAGCAGCTTAAGGTACTCAGCACTCGCACACGTTCACGGACACCGTTCTGGCACGTCCCACATGGCGTCGAAGTCTTACGCATTACCCTAGGCTGAGGTGAACTCAGAGAAACCCTCTGCTTCGCAGTCCACCTAGGACCTCCTGCCTGAAGTCACAGTGCCTCCCAGAGAGAGTCGGCTTGCGTTCTTACTGCCATGTACGTCCCCTTCCTCCTGTGGCACTGCAGGCTTTGAATAGCCACAGGCTCTGAGGAGCAGCTACGGCGTTCCTTGGTTGAAGCAGTTCGCTTGATGCAGAACACCCTACTTCGAGAAGTTGATTCAGGGAAGGAAACTCAGGGTGACCTGTGTCTCTTTGGGCTTGTGAGAAACCGCGGGGATGTCTGCTGAGTGCGCCCACGGAAACGGGGGCCGGCTGCAAGTAGCCTTGCTTTGCCATTTGGAAGGCTGCGTTCATGCTGCCTTGAAGCTACCTGACATTCCCTGCTCTCGACAGGCCTGTTAGCCCTGTCAGAGTGCTTCGGGGAACGATATGAGTCTGCTCTGTGTAAACCAGGTGCTTCCATGGCCGCGGCTCTGGTCCGCCTGCCAAGCTCTAGAGCTAGAGGGAACCTCAACGTGACAAGTTGCCTCCAGCGTAGGCCCCTAGTAGCCGTGCAGAAAGGGAGGCAGGCAGCTGTCTCCATGAGTGCTCAGTCGCTTAGAGGCTTTATTTTAAAGGAAGTAGTACACTTTGGAGGACTCCTAGGCCCATCGGGTATGCATCACTTTCCCTCCAAGTTCACCGAGTACCTCCAGACCCCTGTGAGGCGGCTGAGCACTTCGAGGCCCATTGGTTGACCACACCCACCACCCCCGGAGGCCCTCTGTGCGTGCCGCAAGATGGGCTACACACTGGACGTCCCGCGAGGAGCCGTACATTTCCAGGGCACTCGAACAGCCTCAGGACAGCATTTCGGGTGAGTCCGACTTTGTCATGGCCCTTGTGTGAGCTGCCGTGGGAAAGCACTGTGCTTTGAATACTTCGAGGACCTCGTACCTGAAGTCACTCTGCCCGAGGAGAAAATCAGCATCTTACCATGCCGTGTCGCTAACGGCAGGCCCAGCACGATCACAGGCCTGGAAGTAAGGCCCCGAGTGGCGGTGCAGAAGCGGAGGCGTGCAGCAGTTTCCATGAGGCGGTGGCCTCGGCTCTGGGCACCTTCAACGGCAGCAGGGTTTTCTGGACACCTAGGAGGCTGGCGCGGGCCCCCTGTTACCGGCAGGAACACTGAGTACCGCCAGGCCCACCTGGGTCTGCTAAGCAACATCCAGGCCCGTAGCCCTTTAGAGCCCCTCTGTGTATGCCGATCGTAGGGAAACGCGCTGCACTCCCCTTGGGAGCAGCGTAAGGTACTCAGCACTCGCACACGTTCACGGACACCGTTCTGGCACGTCCCACATGGCGTCGAAGTCTTACGCATTACCCTAGGCTGAGCTGAACTCAGAGAAACCCTCTGCTTCGCAGTCCACCTAGGACCTCCTGCCTGAAGTCACCGTGCCTCCCAGAGAGAGTCGGCTTGCGTTCTTACTGCCATGTACGTCCCCTTCCTCCTGTGGCACTGCAGGCTTTGAATAGCCACAGGCTCAGAGGAGCAGCTACGGCGTTCCTTGGTTGAAGCAGTTCGCTTGATGCAGAACACCCTACATCGAGAAGTTGATTCAGGGAAGGAAACTCAGGGTGACCTGTGTCTCTTTGGGCTTGTGAGAAACCACGGGGATGTCTGCTGAGTGCGCCCTCGGAAACGGGGGCCTGCTGCAAGTAGCCTTGCTTTCCCGTTTGAAAGGCTGCGTTCATGCTGCCTTGAAGCTACCTGACATTCCCTGCTCTCGACAGGCCTGTTAGCCCTGTCAGAGTGCTTCGGGGAACGTTATGAGTCTGCTCTGTCTAAAACAGGTGCTTCCATGGCCGCGGCTCTGGTCCGCCTGCCACGCTCTAGAGCTAGAGGGAACCTCAACGTGACAAGTTGCCTCCAGCGTAGGCCCCTAGTAGCCGTGCAGAAAGGGAGGCAGGCAGCTGTCTCCATGAGTTCTCAGTCGCTTAGAGGCTTTATTTTAAAGGAAGTAGTACACTTTGGAGGACTCCTAGGCCCCTCGGGTATGCATCACTTTCCCTCCAAGTTCACCGAGTACCTCCAGACCCCTGTGGGGCGGCTGAGCACTTCGCGGCCCATTGGTTGAACCCCCCCACCCGCGGAGGCACTCTGTGCGTGCCGCGCGATGGGCTACACAATGGACGTCCCGCGAGGAGCGCTACATTTCCAGAGCCCTCGAACAGCCTCAGGACAGCATTTCGGATGAGTCCGACTTCGTCATGGCCCTTGTGTGAGCTGCCGTGGGAAAGCACTGTGCTTTGAATACTTCGAGGACCTCGTACCTGAAGTCACTCTGCCCGAGGAGAAAGTCAGCATCTTACCATGCCGTGTCGCTAACGGCACGCCCAGCACGAACACAGGCCTGGAAGTAAGGCCCCGAGTGGCGGTGCAGAAGCGGAGGCGTGCAGCAGTTTCCATGAGGCGGAGGCCTCGGCTCTGGGCACCTTCAACGGCAGCAGGGTTTTCTGGACACCTAGGAGGCTGGCACGGGCCCCCTGTTCCCGGCAGGAACACTGAGTACCGCCAGGCCCACCTGGGTCTGCTAAGCAACATCCAGGCCCGTAGCCCTTTAGAGCCCCTCTGTGTATGCCGATCGTAGGGAAACGCGCTGCAGTACCCTTGGGAGCAGCTTAAGGTCCTCAGCACTCGCACACGTTCACGGACACCGTTCTGGCACGTCCCACATGGCGTCGAAGTCTTACGCATTACCCTAGGCTGAGCTGAACTCAGAGAAACCCTCTGCTTCGCAGTCCACCTAGGACCTCCTGCCTGAAGTCACCGAGCCTCCCAGAGAGAGTCGGCTTGCCTTCTTACTGCCATGTACGTCCCCTTCCTCCTGTGGCACTGCAGGCTTTGAATAGCCACAGGCCCAGAGGAGCAGCTACGGCGTTCCTTGGTTGAAGCAGTTCGCTTGATGCAGAACACCCTACTTCGAGAAGTTGATTCAGGGAAGGAAACTCAGGGTGACCTGTGTCTCTTTGGGCTTGTGAGAAACCACGGGGATGTCTGCTGAGTGCGCCCACGGAAACGGGGGCCTGCTGCAAGTAGCCTTGCTTTCCCATTTGGAAGGCTGCGTTCATGCTGCCTTGAAGCTACCTGACATTCCCTGCTCTCGACAGGCCTGTTAGCCCTGTCAGAGTGCTTCGGGGAACGTTATGAGTCTGCTCTGTGTAAACCAGGTGCTTCCATGGCCGCGGCTCTGGTCCGCCTGCCAAGCTCTAGAGCTAGAGGGAACCTCAACGTGACAAGTTGCCTCCAGCGTAGGCCCCTAGTAGCCGTGCAGAAAGGGAGGCAGGCAGCTGTCTCCATGAGTTCTCAGTCGCTTAGAGGCTTTATTTTAAAGGAAGTAGTACACTTTGGAGGACTCCTAGGACCCTCGGGTATGCATCACTTTCCCTCCAAGTTCACCGAGTACCTCCAGACCCCTGTGAGGCGGCTGAGCACTTCGAGGCCCATTGGTTGACCACACCCACCACCCCCGGAGGCCCTCTGTGCGTGCCGCACGATGGGCTACACACTGGACGTCCCGCGAGGAGCGCTACATTTCCAGGGCCCTCGAACAGCCTCAGGACAGCATTTCGGGTGAGTCCGACTTTGTCATGGCCCTTGTGTGAGCTGCCGTGGGAAAGCACTGTGCTTTGAATACTTCGAGGACCTCGTACCTGAAGTCACTCTGCCCGAGGAGAAAGTCAGCATCTTACCATGCCGTGTCGCTAACGGCACGCCCAGCACGAACACAGGCCTGGAAGTAAGGCCCCGAGTGGCGGTGCAGAAGCGGAGGCGTGCAGCAGTTTCCATGAGGCGGTGGCCTCGGCTCTGGGCACCTTCAACGGCAGCAGGGTTTTCTGGACACCTAGGAGGCTGGCACGGGCCCCCTGTTCCCGGCAGGAACACTGAGTACCGCCAGGCCCACCTGGGTCTGCTAAGCAACATCCAGGCCCGTAGCCCTTTAGAGCCCCTCTGTGTATGCCGATCGTAGGGAAACGCGCTGCACTCCCCTTGGGAGCAGCGTAAGGTACTCAGCACTCGCACACGTTCACGGACCCCGTTCTGGCACGTCCCACATGGCGTCGAAGTCTTACGCATTACCCTAGGCTGAGCTGAACTCAGAGAAACCCTCTGCTTCGCAGTCCACCTAGGACCTCCTGCCTGAAGTCACCGAGCCTCCCAGAGAGAGTCGGCTTGTGTTCTTACTGCCATGTACGTCCCCTTCCTCCTGTGGCACTGCAGGCTTTGAATAGCCACAGGCCCAGAGGAGCAGCTACGGCGTTCCTTGGTTGAGGCAGTTCGTTTGACGCAGAACACCCTACTTCGAGAAGTTGATTCAGGGAAGGAAACTCAGGGTGACCTGTGTCTCTTTGGACTTCTGAGAAACCACGGGGATGTCTACTGAGTGCGCCCACGGAAACGGGGGCCTGCTGCAAGTAGCCTTGCGTTCCCGTTTGGAAGGCTGCGTTCATGCTGCCTTGAAGCTACCTGACATTCCCTGCTCTCGACAGGCCTGTTAGCCCTGTCAGAGTGCTTCGGGGAACGTTATGAGTCTGCTCTGTGTAAACCAGGTGCTTCCATGGCCGCGGCTCTGGTCCGCCTGCCAAGCTCTAGAGCTAGAGGGAACCTCAACGTGACAAGTTGCCTCCAGCGTAGGCCCCTAGTAGCCGTGCAGAAAGGGAGGCAGGCAGCTGTCTCCATGAGTTCTCAGTAGCTTAGAGGCTTTATTTTAAAGGAAGTAGTACACTTTGGAGGACTCCTAGGACCCTCGGGTATGCATCACTTTCCCTCCAAGTTCACCGAGTACCTCCAGACCCCTGTGAGGCGGCTGAGCACTTCGAGGCCCATTGGTTGACCACACCCACCACCCCCGGAGGCCCTCTGTGCGTGCCGCACGATGGGCTACACACTGGACGTCCCGCGAGGAGCGCTACATTTCCAGAGCCCTCGAACAGCCTCAGGACAGCATTTCGGGTGAGTCCGACTTTGTCATGGCCCTTGTGTGAGCTGCCGTGGGAAAGCACTGTGCTTTGAATACTTCGAGGACCTCGTACCTGAAGTCACTCTGCCCGAGGAGAAAGTCAGCATCTTACCATGCCGTGTCGCTAACGGCAGGCCCAGCACGAACACAGGCCTGGAAGTAAGGCCCCGAGTGGCGGTGTAGAAGCGGAGGCGTGCAGCAGTTTCCATGAGGCGGTGGCCTCGGCTCTGGGCACCTTCAACGGCAGCAGGGTTTTCTGGACACCTAGGAGGCTGGCGCGGGCCCCCTGTTCCCGGCAGGAACACTGAGTACCGCCAGGCCCACCTGGGTCTGCTAAGCAACATCCAGGCCCGTAGCCCTTTAGAGCTCCTCTGTGTATGCCCAGCGTAGGGAAATGCGCTGCACTCTCCTTGGGAGCAGCGTAAGGTCCTCAGCACTCGCACACGTTCACGGACACCGTTCTGGCACGTCCCACATGGCGTCGAAGTCTTACGCATTACCCTAGGCTGAGCTGAACTCAGAGAAACCCTCTGCTTCGCAGTCCACCTAGGACCTCCTGCCTGAAGTCACCGTGCCTCCCAGAGAGAGTCGGCTTGCGTTCTTACTGCCATGTACGTCCCCTTCCTCCTGTGGCACTGCAGGCTTTGAATAGCCACAGGCCCAGAGGAGCAGCTACGGCGTTCCTTGGTTGAAGCAGTTCGCTTGATGCAGAACACCCTACTTCGAGAAGTTGATTCAGGGAAGGAAACTCAGGGTGACCTGTGTCTCTTTGGGCTTGTGAGAAACCACGGGGATGTCTGCTGAGTGCGCCCATGGAAACGGGGGCCTGCTGCAAGTAGCCTTGCTTTCCCGTTTGAAAGGCTGCGTTCATGCTGCCTTGAAGCTACCTGACATTCCCTGCTCTCGACAGGCCTGTTAGCCCTGTCAGAGTGCTTCGGGGAACGTTATGAGTCTGCTCTGTCTAAACCAGGTGCTTCCATGGCCGCGGCTCTGGTCCGCCTGCCACGCTCTAGAGCTAGAGGGAACCTCAACGTGACAAGTTGCCTCCAGCGTAGGCCCCTAGTAGCCGTGCAGAAAGGGAGGCAGGCAGCTGTCTCCATGAGTTCTCAGTCGCTTAGAGGCTTTATTTTAAAGGAAGTAGTACACTTTGGAGGACTCCTAGGCCCCTCAGGTATGCATCACTTTCCCTCCAAGTTCACCGAGTACCTCCAGACCCCTGTGGGGCGGCTGAGCACTTCGAGGCCCATTGGTTGAACCCCCCCACCCGCGGAGGCACTCTGTGCGTGCCGCGCGATGGGCTACACACTGGACGTCCCGCGAGGAGCGCTACATTTCCAGAGCCCTCGAACAGCCTCAGGACAGCATTTCGGATGAGTCCGACTTTGTCATGGCCCTTGTGTGAGCTGCCGTGGGAAAGCACTGTGCTTTGAATACTTCGAGGACCTCGTACCTGAAGTCACTCTGCCCGAGGAGAAAGTCAGCATCTTACCATGCCGTGTCGCTAACGGCAGGCCCAGCACGAACACAGGCCTGGAAGTAAGGCCCCGAGTGGCGGTGCAGAAGCGGAGGCGTGCAGCAGTTTCCATGAGGCGGTGGCCTCAGCTCTGGGCACCTTCAACGGCAGCAGGGTTTTCTGGACACCTAGGAGGCTGGCGCGGGCCCCCTGTTCCCGGCAGGAACACTGAGTACCGCCAGGCCCACCTGGGTCTGCTAAGCAACATCCAGGCCCGTAGCCCTTTAGAGCTCCTCTGTGTATGCCCAGCGTAGGGAAATGCGCTGCACTCTCCTTGGGAGCAGCTTAAGGTACTCAGCACTCGCACACGTTCACGGACACCGTTCTGGCACGTCCCACATGGCGTCGAAGTCTTACGCATTACCCTAGGCTGAGCTGAACTCAGAGAAACCCTCTGCTTCGCAGTCCACCTAGGACCTCCTGCCTGAAGTCACCGTGCCTCCCAGAGAGAGTCGGCTTGCGTTCTTACTGCCATGTACGTCCCCTTCCTCCTGTGGCACTGCAGGCTTTGAATAGCCACAGGCTCAGAGGAGCAGCTACGGCGTTCCTTGGTTGAAGCAGTTCGCTTGATGCAGAACACCCTACTTCGAGAAGTTGATTCAGGGAAGGAAACTCAGGGTGACCTGTGTCTCTTTGGGCTTGTGAGAAACCGCGGGGATGTCTGCTGAGTGCGCCCACGGAAAAGGGGGCCTGCTGCAAGTAGCCTTGCTTTGCCATTTGGAAGGCTGCGTTCATGCTGCCTTGAAGCTACCTGACATTCCCTGCTCTCGACAGGCCTGTTAGCCCTGTCAGAGTGCTTCGGGGAACGTTATGAGTCTGCTCTGTGTAAACCAGGTGCTTCCATGGCCTCGGCTCTGGTCCGCCTGCCAAGCTCTAGAGCTAGAGGGAACCTCAACGTGACAAGTTGCCTCCAGCGTAGGCCCCTAGTAGCCGTGCAGAAAGGGAGGCAGGCAGCTGTCTCCATGAGTGCTCAGTCGCTTAGAGGCTTTATTTTAAAGGAAGTAGTACACTTTGGAGGACTCCTAGGCCCCTCGGGTATGCATCACTTTCCCTCCAAGTTCACCGAGTACCTCCAGACCCCTGTGAGGCGGCTGAGCACTTCGAGGCCCATTGGTTGACCACACCCACCACCCCCGGAGGCCCTCTGTGCGTGCCGCAAGATGGGCTACACACTGGACGTCCCGCGAGGAGCCGTACATTTCCAGGGCACTCGAACAGCCTCAGGACAGCATTTCGGGTGAGTCCGACTTTGTCATGGCCCTTGTGTGAGCTGCCGTGGGAAAGCACTGTGCTTTGAATACTTCGAGGACCTCGTACCTGAAGTCACTCTGCCCGAGGAGAAAGTCAGCATCTTACCATGCCGTGTCGCTAACGGCAGGCCCAGCACGATCACAGGCCTGGAAGTAAGGCCCCGAGTGGCGGTGCAGAAGCGGAGGCGTGCAGCAGTTTCCATGAGGCGGTGGCCTCGGCTCTGGGCACCTTCAACGGCAGCAGGGTTTTCTGGACACCTAGGAGGCTGGCGCGGGCCCCCTGTTCCCGGCAGGAACACTGAGTACCGCCAGGCCCACCTGGGTCTGCTAAGCAACATCCAGGCCCGTAGCCCTTTAGAGCCCCTCTGTGTATGCCGATCGTAGGGAAACGCGCTGCACTCCCCTTGGGAGCAGCGTAAGGTACTCAGCACTCGCACACGTTCACGGACACCGTTCTGGCACGTCCCACATGGCGTCGAAGTCTTACGCATTACCCTAGGCTGAGCTGAACTCAGAGAAACCCTCTGCTTCGCAGTCCACCTAGGACCTCCTGCCTGAAGTCACCGTGCCTCCCAGAGAGAGTCGGCTTGCGTTCTTACTGCCATGTAGGTCCCCTTCCTCCTGTGGCACTGCAGGCTTTGAATAGCCACAGGCTCAGAGGAGCAGCTACGGCGTTCCTTGGTTGAAGCAGTTCGCTTGATGCAGAACACCCTACATCGAGAAGTTGATTCAGGGAAGGAAACTCAGGGTGACCTGTGTCTCTTTGGGCTTGTGAGAAACCACGGGGATGTCTGCTGAGTGCGCCCACGGAAACGGGGGCCGGCTGCAAGTAGCCTTGCTTTCCCGTTTGAAAGGCTGCGTTCATGCTGCCTTGAAGCTACCTGACATTCCCTGCTCTCGACAGGCCTGTTAGCCCTGTCAGAGTGCTTCGGGGAACGTTATGAGTCTGCTCTGTCTAAAACAGGTGCTTCCATGGCCGCGGCTCTGGTCCGCCTGCCACGCTCTAGAGCTAGAGGGAACCTCAACGTGACAAGTTGCCTCCAGCGTAGGCCCCTAGTAGCCGTGCAGAAAGGGAGGCAGGCAGCTGTCTCCATGAGTTCTCAGTCGCTTAGAGGCTTTATTTTAAAGGAAGTAGTACACTTTGGAGGACTCCTAGGCCCCTCGGGTATGCATCACTTTCCCTCCAAGTTCACCGAGTACCTCCAGACCCCTGTGGGGCGGCTGAGCACTTCGCGGCCCATTGGTTGAACCCCCCCACCCGCGGAGGCACTCTGTGCGTGCCGCGCGATGGGCTACACACTGGACGTCCCGCGAGGAGCGCTACATTTCCAGAGCCCTCGAACAGCCTCAGGACAGCATTTCGGATGAGTCCGACTTTGTCATGGCCCTTGTGTGAGCTGCCGTGGGAAAGCACTGTGCTTTGAATACTTCGAGGACCTCGTACCTGAAGTCACTCTGCCCGAGGAGAAAGTCAGCATCTTACCATGCCGTGTCGCTAACGGCAGGCCCAGCACGAACACAGGCCTGGAAGTAAGGCCCCGAGTGGCGGTGCAGAAGCGGAGGCATGCAGCAGTTTCCATGAGGCGGTGGCCTCGGCTCTGGGCACCTTCAACGGCAGCAGGGTTTTCTGGACACCTAGGAGGCTGGCGCGGGCCCCCTGTTCCCGGCAGGAACACTGAGTACCGCCAGGCCCACCTGGGTCTGCTAAGCAACATCCAGGCCCGTAGCCCTTTAGAGCTTCTCTGTGTATGCCCAGCGTAGGGAAATGCGCTGCACTCTGCTTGGGAGGAGCGTAAGGTCCTCAGCACTCGCACACGTTCACGGACACCGTTCTGGCACGTCCCACATGGCGTCGAAGTCTTACGCATTACCCTAGGCTGAGCTGAACTCAGAGAAACCCTCTGCTTCGCAGTCCACCTAGGACCTCCTGCCTGAAGTCACCGAGCCTCCCAGAGAGAGTCGGCTTGTGTTCTTACTGCCATGTATGTCCCCTTCCTCCTGTGGCACTGCAGGCTTTGAATAGCCACAGGCCCAGGGGAGCAGCTACGGCGTTCCTTGGTTGAGGCAGTTCGTTTGACGCAGAACACCCTACTTCGAGAAGTTGATTCAGGGAAGGAAACTCAGGGTGACCTGTGTCTCTTTGGACTTGTGAGAAACCACGGGGATGTCTGCTGAGTGCGCCCACGGAAACGGGGGCCTGCTGCAAGTAGCCTTGCTTTCCCATTTGGAAGGCTGCGTTCATGCTGCCTTGAAGCTACCTGACATTCCCTGCTCTCGACAGGCCTGTTAGCCCTGTCAGAGTGCTTCGGGGAACGTTATGAGTCTGCTCTGTGTAAACCAGGTGCTTCCATGGCCGCGGCTCTGGTCCGCCTGCCAAGCTCTAGAGCTAGAGGGAACCTCAACGTGACAAGTTGCCTCCAGCGTAGGCCCCTAGTAGCCGTGCAGAAAGGGAGGCAGGCAGCTGTCTCCATGAGTTCTCAGTCGCTTAGAGGATTTATTTTAAAGGAAGTAGTACACTTTGGAGGACTCCTAGGACCCTCGGGTATGCATCACTTTCCCTCCAAGTTCACCGAGTACCTCCAGACCCCTGTGAGGCGGCTGAGCACTTCGAGGCCCATTGGTTGACCACACCCACCATCCCCGGAGGCCCTCTGTGCGTGCCGCACGATGAGCTACACACTGGACGTCCCGCGAGGAGCGCTACATTTCCAGGGCCCTCGAACAGCCTCAGGACAGCATTTCGGGTGAGTCCGACTTTGTCATGGCCCTTGTGTGAGCTGCCGTGGGAAAGCACTGTGCTTTGAATACTTCGAGGACCTCGTACCTGAAGTCACTCTGCCCGAGGAGAAAGTCAGCATCTTACCATGCCGTGTCGCTAACGGCAGGCCCAGCACGAACACAGGCCTGGAAGTAAGGCCCC
This sequence comes from Pseudorca crassidens, assembly GCF_039906515.1. Classification (NCBI taxonomy): domain Eukaryota; kingdom Metazoa; phylum Chordata; class Mammalia; order Artiodactyla; family Delphinidae; genus Pseudorca; species Pseudorca crassidens. Next base: position 29,744,961 of record NC_090306.1, on the reverse strand, counting down.
GAGTGGCGGTGCAGAAGCGGAGGCGTGCAGCAGTTTCCATGAGGCGGTGGCCTCGGCTCTGGGCACCTTCAACGGCAGCAGGGTTTTCTGGACACCTAGGAGGCTGGCGCGGGCCCCCTGTTCCCGGCAGGAACACTGAGTACCGCCAGGCCCACCTGGGTCTGCTAAGCAACATCCAGGCCCGTAGCCCTTTAGAGCCCCTCTGTGTATGCCGATCGTAGGGAAACGCGCTGCACTCCCCTTGGGAGCAGCGTAAGGTACTCAGCACTCGCACACGTTCACGGACACCGTTCTGGCACGTCCCACATGGCGTCAAAGTCTTATGCATTACCCTAGGCTGAGCTCAACTCAGAGAAACCCTCTGCTTCGCAGTCCACCTAGGACCTCCTGCCTGAAGTCACCGTGCCTCCCAGAGAGAGTCGGGTTGCGTTCTTACTGCCATGTACGTCCCCTTCCTCCTGTGGCACTGCAGGCTTTGAATAGCCACAGGCTCAGAGGAGCAGCTACGGCGTTCCTTGGTTGAAGCAGTTCGCTTGATGCAGAACACCCTACTTCGAGAAGTTGATTCAGGGAAGGAAACTCAGGGTGACCTGTGTCTCTTTGGGCTTGTGAGAAACCGCGGGGATGTCTGCTGAGTGCGCCCACGGAAAAGGGGGCCTGCTGCAAGTAGCCTTGCTTTGCCATTTGGAAGGCTGCGTTCATGCTGCCTTGAAGCTACCTGACATTCCCTGCTCTCGACAGGCCTGTTAGCCCTGTCAGAGTGCTTCGGGGAACGTTATGAGTCTGCTCTGTCTAAACCAGGTGCTTCCATGGCCGCGGCTCTGGTCCGCCTGCCAAGCTCTAGAGCTAGAGGGAACCTCAACGTGACAAGTTGCCTCCAGCGTAGGCCCCTAGTAGCCGTGCAGAAAGGGAGGCAGGCAGCTGTCTCCATGAGTTCTCAGTCGCTTAGAGGCTTTATTTTAAAGGAAGTAGTACACTTTGGAGGACTCCTAGGCCCCTCGGGTATGCATCACTTTCCCTCCAAGTTCACCGAGTACCTCCAGACCCCTGTGGGGCGGCTGAGCAACTTCGAGGCACATTGGTTGACCACCCCCCACCACCCCCGGAGGCCCTCTGTGCGTGCCGCGCGATGGGCTACACACTGGACGTCCCTCGAGGAGCGCTACATTTCCAGAGCCCTCGAACAGCCTCAGGACAGCATTTCGGGTGAGTCCGACTTTGTCATGGCCCTTGTGTGAGCTGCCGTGGGAAAACACTGTGCTTTGAATACTTCGAGGACCTCGTACCTGAAGTCACTCTGCCCGAGGAGAAAGTCAGCATCTTACCATGCCGTGTCGCTAACGGCAGGCCCAGCACGAACACAGGCCTGGAAGTAAGGCCCCGAGTGGCGGTGCAGAAGCGGAGGCGTGCAGCAGTTTCCATGAGGCGGTGGCCTCGGCTCTGGGCACCTTCAACGGCAGCAGGGTTTTCTGGACACCTAGGAGGCTGGCGCGGGCCCCCTGTTCCCGGCAGGAACACTGAGTACCGCCAGGCCCACCTGGGTCTGCTAAGCAACATCCAGGCCCGTAGCCCTTTAGAGCTCCTCTGTGTATGTCCAGCGTAGGGAAACGCGCTGCACTCTCCTTGGGAGCAGCTTAAGGTACTCAGCACTCGCACACGTTCACGGACACCGTTCTGGCACGACCCACATGGCGTCGAAGTCTTACGCATTACCCTAGGCTGAGCTGAACTCAGAGAAACCCTCTGCTTCGCAGTCCACCTAGGACCTCCTGCCTGAAGTCACCGTGCCTCCCAGAGAGAGTCGGCTTGCGTTCTTACTGCCATGTACGTCCCCTTTCTCCTGTGGCACTGCAGGCTTTGAATAGCCACAGGCCCAGAGGAGCAGCTACGGCGTTCCTTGGTTGAGGCAGTTCGCTTGATGCAGAACACCCTACTTCGAGAAGTTGATTCAGGGAAGGAAACTCAGGGTGACCTGTGTCTCTTTGGGCTTGTGAGAAACCACGGGGATGTCTGCTGAGTGCGCCCACGGAAACGGGGGCCTGCTGCAAGTAGCCTTGCTTTCCCGTTTGGAAGGCTGCGTTCATGCTGCCTTGAAGCTACCTGACATTCCCTGCTCTCGGAAGGCCTGTTAGCCTTGTCAGAGTGCTTCGGGGAACGTTATGAGTCTGCTCTGTCTAAACCAGGTGCTTCCATTGCCGCGGCTCTGGTCCGCCTGCCAAGCTCTAGAGCTAGAGGGAACCTCAACGTGACAAGTTGCCTCCAGCGTAGGCCCCTAGTAGCCGTGCAGAAAGGGAGGCAGGCAGGTGTCTCCATGAGTTCTCAGTCGCTTAGAGGCTTTATTTTAAAGGAAGTAGTACACTTTGGAGGACTCCTAGGCCCCTCGGGTATGCATCACTTTCCCTCCAAGTTCACCGAGTACTTCCAGACCCCTGTGGGGCGGCTGAGCAACTTCGAGGCCCATTGGTTGACCACACCCACCACCCCCGGAGGCCCTCTGTGCGAGCCGCGCGATGGGCTACACACTGGACGTCCCGCGAGGAGCGCTACATTTCCAGAGCCCTCGAACAGCCTCAGGACAGCATTTCGGGTGAGTCCGACTTTGTCATGGCCCTTGTGTGAGCTGCCGTGGGAAAGCACTGTGCTTTGAATACTTCGAGGACCTCGGACCTGAAGTCACTCTGCCCGAGGAGAAAGTCAGCATCTTACCATGCCGTGTCGCTAACGGCAGGCCCAGCACGAACACAGGCCTGGAAGTAAGGCCCCGAGTGGCGGTGCAGAAGCGGAGGCGTGCAGCAGTTTCCATGAGGCGGTGGCCTCGGCTCTGGGCACCTTCAACGGCAGCAGGGTTTTCTAGACACCTAGGAGGCTGGCACGGGCCCCCTGTTCCCGGCAGGAACACTGAGTACCGCCAGGCCCACCTGGGTCTGCTAAGCAACATCCAGGCCCGTAGCCCTTTAGAGCTCCTCTGTGTATGCCCAGCTTAGGGAAACGCGCTGCACTCTCCTTGGGAGCAGCGTAAGGTACTCAGCACTCGCACACGTTCACGGACACCGTTCTGGCACGTCCCACATGGCGTCGAAGTCTTACGCATTACCCTAGGCTGAGCTGAACTCAGAGAAACCCTCGGCTTCGCAGTCCACCTAGGACCTCCTGCCTGAAGTCACCGTGCCTCCCAGAGAGAGTCGGCTTGCGTTCTTACTGCCATGTACGTCCCCTTCCTCCTGTGGCACTGCAGGCTTTGAATAGCCACAGGCCCAGAGGAGCAGCTACGGCGTTCCTTGGTTGAAGCAGTTCGCTTGATGCAGAACACCCTACTTCGAGAAGTTGATTCAGGGAAGGAAACTCAGGGTGACCTGTGTCTCTTTGGGTTTGTGAGAAACCACGGGGATGTCTGCTGAGTGCGCCCATGGAAACGGGGGCCTGCTGCAAGTAGCCTTGCTTTCCCGTTTGGAAGGCTGCGTTCATGCTGCCTTGAAGCTACCTGACATTCCCTTCTCTCGACAGGCCTGTTAGCCCTGTCAGAGTGCTTCGGGGAACGTTATGAGTCTGCTCTGTCTAAACCAGGTGCTTCCATGGCCGCGGCTCTGGTCCGCCTGCCAAGCTCTAGAGCTAGAGGGAACCTCAACGTGACAAGTTGCCTCCAGCGTAGGCCCCTAGTAGCCGTGCAGAAAGGGAGGCAGGCAGCTGTCTCCATGAGTTCTCAGTCGCTTAGAGGCTTTATTTTAAAGGAAGTAGTACACTTTGGAGGACTCCTAGGCCCCTCGGGTATGCATCACTTTCCCTCCAAGTTCACCGAGTACCTCCAGACCCCTGTGGGGCGGCTGAGCAACTTCGAGGCCCATTGGTTGACCACACCCACCACCCCCGGAGGCCCTCTGTGCGAGCCGCGCGATGGGCTACACACTGGACGTCCCGCGAGGAGCGCTACATTTCCAGAGCCCTCGAACAGCCTCAGGACAGCATTTCGGGTGAGTCCGACTTTGTCATGGCCCTTGTGTGAGCTGCCGTGGGAAAGCACTGTGCTTTGAATACTTCGAGGACCTCGGACCTGAAGTCACTCTGCCCGAGGAGAAAGTCAGCATCTTACCATGCCGTGTCGCTAACGGCAGGCCCAGCACGAACACAGGCCTGGAAGTAAGGCCCCGAGTGGCGGTGCAGAAGCGGAGGCGTGCAGCAGTTTCCATGAGGCGGTGGCCTCGGCTCTGGGCACCTTCAACGGCAGCAGGGTTTTCTGGACACCTAGGAGGCTGGCACGGGCCCCCTGTTCCCGGCAGGAACACTGAGTACCGCCAGGCCCACCTGGGTCTGCTAAGCAACATCCAGGCCCATAGCCCTTTAGAGACCCTCTGTGTATGCCGATCGTAGGGAAACGCGCTGCACTCTCCTTGGGAGCAGCTTAAGGTACTCAGCACTCGCACACGTTCACGGACACCGTTCTGGCACGTCCCACATGGCGTCGAAGTCTTACGCATTACCCTAGGCTGAGCTGAACTCAGAGAAACCCTCAGCTTCGCAGTCCACCTAGGACCTCCTGCCTGAAGTCACCGTGCCTCCCAGAGAGAGTCCGCTTGCGTTCTTACTGCCATGTACGTCCCCTTCCTCCTGTGGCACTGCAGGCTTTGAATAGCCACAGGCCCAGAGGAGCAGCTACGGCGTTCCTTGGTTGAAGCAGTTCGCTTGATGCAGAACACCCTACTTCGAGAAGTTGATTCAGGGAAGGAAACTCAGGGTGACCTGTGTCTCTTTGGGTTTGTGAGAAACCACGGGGATGTCTGCTGAGTGCGCCCATGGAAACGGGGGCCTGCTGCAAGTAGCCTTGCTTTCCCGTTTGGAAGGCTGCGTTCATGCTGCCTTGAAGCTACCTGACATTCCCTGCTCTCGACAGGCCTGTTAGCCCTGTCAGAGTGCTTCGGGGAACGTTATGAGTCTGCTCTGTCTAAACCAGGTGCTTCCATGGCCGCGGCTCTGGTCCGCCTGCCAAGCTCTAGAGCTAGAGGGAACCTCAACGTGACAAGTTGCCTCCAGCGTAGGCCCCTAGTAGCCGTGCAGAAAGAGAGGCAGGCAGCTGTCTCCATGAGTTCTCAGTCGCTTAGAGGCTTTATTTTAAAGGAAGTAGTACACTTTGGAGGACTCCTAGGCCCCTCGGCTATGCATCACTTTCCCTCCAAGTTCACCGAGTACCTCCAGACCCCTGTGGAGCGGCTGAGCACTTCGAGGCCCATTGGTTGAACCCCCCCACCCGCGGAGGCCCTCTGTGCGTGCCGCGAGATGGGCTACACACTGGACGTCCCGCGAGGAGCGCTACATTTCCAGAGCCCTCGAACAGCCTCAGGACAGCATTTCGGGTGAGTCCGACTTTGTCATGGCCCTTGTGTGAGCTGCCGTGGGAAAACACTGTGCTTTGAATACTTCGAGGACCTCGTACCTGAAGTCACTCTGCCCGAGGAGAAAGTCAGCATCTTACCATGCCGTGTCACTAACGGCACGCCCAGCACGAACACAGGCCTGGAAGTAAGGCCCCGAGTGGCGGTGCAGAAGCGGAGGCGTGCAGCAGTTTCCATGAGGCGGAGGCCTCGGCTCTGGGCACCTTCAACGGCAGCAGGGTTTTCTGGACACCTAGGAGGCTAGCGCGGTCCCCCTGTTCCCGGCAGGAACACTGAGTACCGCCAGGCCCACCTGGGTCTGCTAAGCAACATCCAGGCCCGTAGCCCTTTAGAGCTCCTCTGTGTATGCCCAGCTTAGGGAAACGCGCTGCACTCTCCTTGGGAGCAGCGTAAGGTACTCAGCACTCGCACACGTTCACGGACACCGTTCTGGCACGTCCCACATGGCGTCGAAGTCTTACGCATTACCCTAGGCTGAGCTGAACTCAGAGAAACCCTCGGCTTCGCAGTCCACCTAGGACCTCCTGCCTGAAGTCACCGTGCCTCCCAGAGGCAGTCGGCTTGCGTTCTTACTGCCATGTACGTCCCCTTCCTCCTGTGGCACTGCAGGCTTTGAATAGCCACAGGCCCAGAGGAGCAGCTACGGCGTTCCTTGGTTGAAGCAGTTCGCTTGATGCAGAACACCCAACTTCGAGAAGTTGATTCAGGGAAGGAAACTCAGGGTGACCTGTGTCTCTTTGGGCTTGTGAGAAACCACGGGGATGTCTGCTGAGTGCGCCCACGGAAACGGGGGCCTGCTGCAAGTAGCCTTGCTTTCCCGTTTGGAAGGCTGCGTTCATGCTGCCTTGAAGCTACCTGACATTCCCTGCTCTCGACAGGCCTGTTAGCCCTGTCAGAGTGCTTCGGGGAACGTTATGAGTCTGCTCTGTCTAAACCAGGTGCTTCCATGGCCGCGGCTCTGGTCCGCTGCCAAGCTCTAGAGCTAGAGGGAACCTCAACGTGACAAGTTGCCTCCAGCGTAGGCCCCTAGTAGCCGTGCAGAAAGGGAGGCAGGCAGCTGTCTCCATGAGTTCTCAGTCGCTTAGAGGCTTTATTTTAAAGGAAGTAGTACACTTTGGAGGACTCCTAGGCCCCTCGGGTATGCATCACTTTCCCTCCAAGTTCACCGAGTACCTCCAGACCCCTGTGGGGCGGCTGAGCAACTTCGAGGCACATTGGTTGACCACCCCCCACCACCCCCGGAGGCCCTCTGTGCGTGACGCGCGATGGGCTACACACTGGACGTCCCTCGAGGAGCGCTACATTTCCAGAGCCCTCGAACAGCCTCAGGACAGCATTTCGGGTGAGTCCGACTTTGTCATGGCCCTTGTGTGAGCTGCCGTGGGAAAACACTGTGCTTTGAATACTTCGAGGACCTCGGACCTGAAGTCACTCTGCCCGAGGAGAAAGTCAGCATCTTACCATGCCGTGTCGCTAACGGCAGGCCCAGCACGAACACAGGCCTGGAAGTAAGGCCCCGAGTGGCGGTGCAGAAGCGGAGGCGTGCAGCAGTTTCCATGAGGCGGTGGCCTCGGCTCTGGGCACCTTCAACGGCAGCCGGGTTTTCTGGACACCTAGGAGGCTGGCGCGGGCCCCCTGTTCCCGGCAGGAACACTGAGTACCGCCAGGCCCACCTGGGTCTGCTAAGCAACATCCAGGCCCGTAGCCCTTTAGAGCTCCTCTGTGTATGTCCAGCGTAGGGAAACGCGCTGCACTCTCCTTGGGAGCAGCTTAAGGTACTCAGCACTCGCACACGTTCACGGACACCGTTCTGGCACGACCCACATGGCGTCGAAGTCTTACGCATTACCCTAGGCTGAGCTGAACTCAGAGAAACCCTCTGCTTCGCAGTCCACCTAGGACCTCCTGCCTGAAGTCACCGTGCCTCCCAGAGAGAGTCGGCTTGCGTTCTTACTGCCATGTACGTCCCCTTCCTCCTGTGGCACTGCAGGCTTTGAATAGCCACAGGCCCAGAGGAGCAGCTACGGCGTTCCTTGGTTGAGGCAGTTCGCTTGATGCAGAACACCCTACTTCGAGAAGTTGATTCAGGGAAGGAAACTCAGGGTGACCTGTGTCTCTTTGGGCTTGTGAGAAACCACGGGGATGTCTGCTGAGTGCGCCCACGGAAACGGGGGCCTGCTGCAAGTAGCCTTGCTTTCCCGTTTGGAAGGCTGCGTTCATGCTGCCTTGAAGCTACCTGACATTCCCTCCTCTCGGCAGGCCTGTTAGCCTTGTCAGAGTGCTTCGGGGAACGTTATGAGTCTGCTCTGTCTAAACCAGGTGCTTCCATTGCCGCGGCTCTGGTCCGCCTGCCAAGCTCTAGAGCTAGAGGGAACCTCAACGTGACAAGTTGCCTCCAGCGTAGGCCCCTAGTAGCCGTGCAGAAAGGGAGGCAGGCAGGTGTCTCCATGAGTTCTCAGTCGCTTAGAGGCTTTATTTTAAAGGAAGTAGTACACTTTGGAGGACTCCTAGGCCCCTCGGGTATGCATCACTTTCCCTCCAAGTTCACCGAGTTCTTCCAGACCCCTGTGGGGCGGCTGAGCAACTTCGAGGCCCATTGGTTGACCACACCCACCACCCTCGGAGGCCCTCTGTGCGAGCCGCGCGATGGGCTACACACTGGACGTCCCGCGAGGAGCGCTACATTTCCAGAGCCCTCGAACAGCCTCAGGACAGCATTTCGGGTGAGTCCGACTTTGTCATGGCCCTTGTGTGAGCTGCCGTGGGAAAGCACTGTGCTTTGAATACTTCGAGGACATCGGACCTGAAGTCACTCTGCCCGAGGAGAAAGTCAGCATCTTACCATGCCGTGTCGCTAACGGCAGGCCCAGCACGAACACAGGCCTGGAAGTAAGGCCCCGAGTGGCGGTGCAGAAGCGGAGGCGTGCAGCAGTTTCCATGAGGCGGTGGCCTCGGCTCTGGGCACCTTCAACGGCAGCAGGGTTTTCTGGACACCTAGGAGGCTGGCACGGGCCCCCTGTTCCCGGCAGGAACACTGAGTACCGCCAGGCCCACCTGGGTCTGCTAAGCAACATCCAGGCCCATAGCCCTTTAGAGACCCTCTGTGTATGCCGATCGTAGGGAAACGCGCTGCACTCTCCTTGGGAGCAGCTTAAGGTACTCAGCACTCGCACACGTTCACGGACACCGTTCTGGCACGTCCCACATGGCGTCGAAGTCTTACGCATTACCCTAGGCTGAGCTGAACTCAGAGAAACCCTCGGCTTCGCAGTCCACCTAGGACCTCCTGCCTGAAGTCACCGTGCCTCCCAGAGAGAGTCCGCTTGCGTTCTTACTGCCATGTACGTCCCCTTCCTCCTGTGGCACTGCAGGCTTTGAATAGCCACAGGCCCAGAGGAGCAGCTACGGCGTTCCTTGGTTGAAGCAGTTCGCTTGATGCAGAACACCCTACTTCGAGAAGTTGATTCAGGGAAGGAAACTCAGGGTGACCTGTGTCTCTTTGGGTTTGTGAGAAACCACGGGGATGTCTGCTGAGTGCGCCCATGGAAACGGGGGCCTGCTGCAAGTAGCCTTGCTTTCCCGTTTGGAAGGCTGCGTTCATGCTGCCTTGAAGCTACCTGACATTCCCTGCTCTCGACAGGCCTGTTAGCCCTGTCAGAGTGCTTCGGGGAACGTTATGAGTCTGCTCTGTCTAAACCAGGTGCTTCCATGGCCGCGGCTCTGGTCCGCCTGCCAAGCTCTAGAGCTAGAGGGAACCTCAACGTGACAAGTTGCCTCCAGCGTAGGCCCCTAGTAGCCGTGCAGAAAGAGAGGCAGGCAGCTGTCTCCATGAGTTCTCAGTCGCTTAGAGGCTTTATTTTAAAGGAAGTAGTACACTTTGGAGGACTCCTAGGCCCCTCGGGTATGCATCACTTTCCCTCCAAGTTCACCGAGTACCTCCAGACCCCTGTGGGGCGGCTGAGCAACTTCGAGGCCCATTGGTTGACCACCCCCCACCACCCTCGGAGGCCCTCTGTGCGTGCCGCGCGATGGGCTACACACTGGACGTCCCTCGAGGAGCGCTACATTTCCAGAGCCCTCGAACAGCCTCAGGACAGCATTTCGGGTGAGTCCGACTTTGTCATGGCCCTTGTGTGAGCTGCCGTGGGAAAACACTGTGCTTTGAATACTTCGAGGACCTCGTACCTGAAGTCACTCTGCCCGAGGAGAAAGTCAGCATCTTACCATGCCATGTCGCTAACGGCAGGCCCAGCACGAACACAGGCCTGGAAGTAAGGCCCCGAGTGGCGGTGCAGAAGCGGAGGCGTGCAGCAGTTTCCATGAGGCGGTGGCCTCGGCTCTGGGCACCTTCAACGGCAGCAGGGTTTTCTGGACACCTAGGAGGCTGGCGCGGGCCCCCTGTTCCCGGCAGGAACACTGAGTACCGCCAGGCCCACCTGGGTCTGCTAAGCAACATCCAGGCCCGTAGCCCTTTAGAGCTCCTCTGTGTATGTCCAGCGTAGGGAAACGCGCTGCACTCCCCTTGGGAGCAGCTTAAGGTACTCAGCACTCGCACACGTTCACGGACACCGTTCTGGCACGACCCACATGGCGTCGAAGTCTTACGCATTACCCTAGGCTGAGCTGAACTCAGAGAAACCCTCTGCTTCGCAGTCCACCTAGGACCTCCTGCCTGAAGTCACCGTGCCTCCCAGAGAGAGTCGGCTTGCGTTCTTACTGCCATGTACGTCCCCTTCCTCCTGTGGCACTGCAGGCTTTGAATAGCCACAGGCCCAGAGGAGCAGCTACGGCGTTCCTTGGTTGAAGCAGTTCGCTTGATGCAGAACACCCTACTTCGAGAAGTTGATTCAGGGAAGGAAACTCAGGGTGACCTGTGTCTCTTTGGGCTTGTGAGAAACCACGGGGATGTCTGCTGAGTGCACCCACGGAAACGGGGGCCTGCTGCAAGTAGCCTTGCTTTCCCGTTTGGAAGGCTGCGTTCATGCTGCCTTGAAGCTACCTGACATTCCCTGCTCTCGGCAGGCCTGTTAGCCCTGTCAGAGTGCTTCGGGGAACGTTATGAGTCTGCTCTGTCTAAACCAGGTGCTTCCATGGCCGCGGCTCTGGTCCGCCTGCCAAGCTCTAGAGCTAGAGGGAACCTCAACGTGACAAGTTGCCTCCAGCGTAGGCCCCTAGTAGCCGTGCAGAAAGGGAGGCAGGCAGCTGTCTCCATGAGTTCTCAGTCGCTTAGAGGCTTTATTTTAAAGGAAGTAGTACACTTTGGAGGACTCCTAGGCCCTTCGGGTATGCATCACTTTCCCTCCAAGTTCACCGAGTACCTCCAGACCCCTGTGGGGCAGCTGAGCAACTTCGAGGCCCATTGGTTGACCACACCCACCACCCCCGGAGGCCCTCTGTGCGTGCCGCGCGATGGGCTACACACTGGACGTCCCTCGAGGAGCGCTACATTTCCAGAGCCCTCGAACAGCCTCAGGACAGCATTTCGGGTGAGTCCGACTTTGTCATGGCCCTTGTGTGAGCTGCCGTGGGAAAACACTGTGCTTTGAATACTTCGAGGACCTCGTACCTGAAGTCACTCTGCCCGAGGAGAAAGTCAGCATCTTACCATGCCGTGTCGCTAACGGCAGGCCCAGCACGAACACAGGCCTGGAAGTAAGGCCCCGAGTGGCGGTGCAGAAGCGGAGGAGTGCAGCAGTTTCCATGAGGCGGAGGCCTCGGCTCTGGGCACCTTCAACGGCAGCAGGGTTTTCTGGACACCTAGGAGGCTGGCGCGGGCCCCCTGTTCCCGGCAGGAACACTGAGTACCGCCAGGCCCACCTGGGTCTGCTAAGCAACATCCAGGCCCGTAGCCCTTTAGAGCTCCTCTGTGTATGCCCAGCTTAGGGAAACACGCTGCACTCTCCTTGGGAGCAGCGTAAGGTACTCAGCACTCGCACACGTTCACGGACACCGTTCTGGCACGTCCCACATGGCGTCGAAGTCTTACGCATTACCCTAGGCTGAGCTGAACTCAGAGAAACCCTCTGCTTCGCAGTCCACCTAGGACCTCCTGCCTGAAGTCACCGTGCCTCCCAGAGAGAGTCGGCTTGCGTTCTTACTGCCATGTACGTCCCCTTCCTCCTGTGGCACTGCAGGCTTTGAATAGCCACAGGCCCAGAGGAGCAGCTACGGCGTTCCTTGGTTGAGGCAGTTCGCTTGATGCAGAACACCCTACTTCGAGAAGTTGATTCAGGGAAGGAAACTCAGGGTGACCTGTGTCTCTTTGGGCTTGTGAGAAACCACGGGGATGTCTGCTGAGTGCGCCCACGGAAACGGGGGCCTGCTGCAAGTAGCCTTGCTTTCCCGTTTGGAAGGCTGCGTTCATGCTGCCTTGAAGCTACCTGACATTCCCTGCTCTCGGCAGGCCTGTTAGCCTTGTCAGAGTGCTTCGGGGAACGTTATGAGTCTGCTCTGTCTAAACCAGGTGCTTCCATTGCCGCGGCTCTGGTCCGCCTGCCAAGCTCTAGAGCTAGAGGGAACCTCAACGTGACAAGTTGCCTCCAGCGTAGGCCCCTAGTAGCCGTGCAGAAAGGGAGGCAGGCAGGTGTCTCCATGAGTTCTCAGTCGCTTAGAGGCTTTATTTTAAAGGAAGTAGTACACTTTGGAGGACTCCTAGGCCCCTCGGGTATGCATCACTTTCCCTCCAAGTTCACCGAGTACCTCCAGACCCCTGTGGGGCGGCTGAGCAACTTCGAGGCCCATTGGTTGACCACACCCACCACCCCCGGAGGCCCTCTGTGCGAGCCGCGCGATGGGCTACACACTGGACGTCCCGCGAGGAGCGCTACATTTCCAGAGCCCTCGAACAGCCTCAGGACAGCATTTCGGGTGAGTCCGACTTTGTCATGGCCCTTGTGTGAGCTGCCGTGGGAAAGCACTGTGCTTTGAATACTTCGAGGACCTCGGACCTGAAGTCACTCTGCCCGAGGAGAAAGTCAGCATCTTACCATGCCGTGTCGCTAACGGCAGGCCCAGCACGAACACAGGCCTGGAAGTAAGGCCCCGAGTGGCGGTGCAGAAGCGGAGGCGTGCAGCAGTTTCCATGAGGCGGTGGCCTCGGCTCTGGGCACCTTCAACGGCAGCAGGGTTTTCTGGACACCTAGGAGGCTGGCACGGGCCCCCTGTTCCCGGCAGGAACACTGAGTACCGCCAGGCCCACCTGGGTCTGCTAAGCAACATCCAGGCCCATAGCCCTTTAGAGACCCTCTGTGTATGCCGATCGTAGGGAAACGCGCTGCACTCTCCTTGGGAGCAGCTTAAGGTACTCAGCACTCGCACACGTTCACGGACACCGTTCTGGCACGTCCCACATGGCGTCGAAGTCTTACGCATTACCCTAGGCTGAGCTGAACTCAGAGAAACCCTCAGCTTCGCAGTCCACCTAGGACCTCCTGCCTGAAGTCACCGTGCCTCCCAGAGAGAGTCCGCTTGCGTTCTTACTGCCATGTACGTCCCCTTCCTCCTGTGGCACTGCAGGCTTTGAATAGCCACAGGCCCAGAGGAGCAGCTACGGCGTTCCTTGGTTGAAGCAGTTCGCTTGATGCAGAACACCCTACTTCGAGAAGTTGATTCAGGGAAGGAAACTCAGGGTGACCTGTGTCTCTTTGGGTTTGTGAGAAACCACGGGGATGTCTGCTGAGTGCGCCCATGGAAACGGGGGCCTGCTGCAAGTAGCCTTGCTTTCCCGTTTGGAAGGCTGCGTTCATGCTGCCTTGAAGCTACCTGACATTCCCTGCTCTCGACAGGCCTGTTAGCCCTGTCAGAGTGCTTCGGGGAACGTTATGAGTCTGCTCTGTCTAAACCAGGTGCTTCCATGGCCGCGGCTCTGGTCCGCCTGCCAAGCTCTAGAGCTAGAGGGAACCTCAACGTGACAAGTTGCCTCCAGCGTAGGCCCCTAGTAGCCGTGCAGAAAGGGAGGCAGGCAGCTGTCTCCATGAGTTCTCAGTCGCTTAGAGGCTTTATTTTAAAGGAAGTAGTACACTTTGGAGGACTCCTAGGCCCCTCGGGTATGCATCACGTTCCCTCCAAGTTCACCGAGTACCTCCAGACCCCTGTGGGGCGGCTGAGCAACTTCGAGGCCCATTGGTTGACCACCCCCCACCACCCTCGGAGGCCCTCTGTGCGTGCCGCGCGATGGGCTACACACTGGACGTCCCTCGAGGAGCGCTACATTTCCAGAGCCCTCGAACAGCCTCAGGACAGCATTTCGGGTGAGTCCGACTTTGTCATGGCCCTTGTGTGAGCTGCCGTGGGAAAACACTGTGCTTTGAATACTTCGAGGACCTCGTACCTGAAGTCACTCTGCCCGAGGAGAAAGTCAGCATCTTACCATGCCGTGTCGCTAACGGCACGCCCAGCACGAACACAGGCCTGGAAGTAAGGCCCCGAGTGGCGGTGCAGAAGCGGAGGCGTGCAGCAGTTTCCATGAGGCGGTGGCCTCGGCTCTGGGCACCTTCAACGGCAGCAGGGTTTTCTGGACACCTAGGAGGCTGGCGCGGGCCCCCTGTTCCCGGCAGGAACACTGAGTACCGCCAGGCCCACCTGGGTCTGCTAAGCAACATCCAGGCCCGTAGCCCTTTAGAGCTCCTCTGTGTATGTCCAGCGTAGGGAAACGCGCTGCACTCCCCTTGGGAGCAGCTTAAGGTACTCAGCACTCGCACACGTTCACGGACACCGTTCTGGCACGACCCACATGGCGTCGAAGTCTTACGCATTACCCTAGGCTGAGCTGAACTCAGAGAAACCCTCTGCTTCGCAGTCCACCTAGGACCTCCTGCCTGAAGTCACCGTGCCTCCCAGAGAGAGTCGGCTTGCGTTCTTACTGCCATGTACGTCCCCTTCCTCCTGTGGCACTGCAGGCTTTGAATAGCCACAGGCCCAGAGGAGCAGCTACGGCGTTCCTTGGTTGAAGCAGTTCGCTTGATGCAGAACACCCTACTTCGAGAAGTTGATTCAGGGAAGGAAACTCAGGGTGACCTGTGTCTCTTTGGGCTTGTGAGAAACCACGGGGATGTCTGCTGAGTGCGCCCACGGAAGCGGGGGCCTGCTGCAAGTAGCCTTGCTTTCCCGTTTGGAAGGCTGCGTTCATGCTGCCTTGAAGCTACCTGACATTCCCTGCTCTCGGCAGGCCTGTTAGCCCTGTCAGAGTGCTTCGGGGAACGTTATGAGTCTGCTCTGTCTAAAACAGGTGCTTCCATTGCCGCGGCTCTGGTCCGCCTGCCAAGCTCTAGAGCTAGAGGGAACCTCAACGTGACAAGTTGCCTCCAGCGTAGGCCCCTAGTAGCCGTGCAGAAAGAGAGGCAGGCAGCTGTCTCCATGAGTTCTCAGTCGCTTAGAGGCTTTATTTTAAAGGAAGTAGTACACTTTGGAGGACTCCTAGGCCCCTCGGGTATGCATCACTTTCCCTCCAAGTTCACCGAGTACCTCCAGACCCCTGTGGAGCGGCTGAGCACTTCGAGGCCCATTGGTTGAACCCCCCCACCCGCGGAGGCCCTCTGTGCGTGCCGCGAGATGGGCTACACACTGGACGTCCCGCGAGGAGCGCTACATTTCCAGAGCCCTCGAACAGCCTCAGGACAGCATTTCGGGTGAGTCCGACTTTGTCATGGCCCTTGTGTGAGCTGCCGTGGGAAAACACTGTGCTTTGAATACTTCGAGGACCTCGTACCTGAAGTCACTCTGCCCGAGGAGAAAGTCAGCATCTTACCATGCCGTGTCACTAACGGCACGCCCAGCACGAACACAGGCCTGGAAGTAAGGCCCCGAGTGGCGGTGCAGAAGCGGAGGCGTGCAGCAGTTTCCATGAGGCGGAGGCCTCGGCTCTGGGCACCTTCAACGGCAGCAGGGTTTTCTGGACACCTAGGAGGCTAGCGCGGGCCCCCTGTTCCCGGCAGGAACACTGAGTACCGCCAGGCCCACCTGGGTCTGCTAAGCAACATCCAGGCCCGTAGCCCTTTAGAGCTCCTCTGTGTATGCCCAGCTTAGGGAAACGCGCTGCACTCTCCTTGGGAGCAGCGTAAGGTACTCAGCACTCGCACACGTTCACGGACACCGTTCTGGCACGTCCCACATGGCGTCGAAGTCTTACGCATTACCCTAGGCTGAGCTGAACTCAGAGAAACCCTCGGCTTCGCAGTCCACCTAGGACCTCCTGCCTGAAGTCACCGTGCCTCCCAGAGACAGTCGGCTTGCGTTCTTACTGCCATGTACGTCCCCTTCCTCCTGTGGCACTGCAGGCTTTGAATAGCCACAGGCCCAGAGGAGCAGCTACGGCGTTCCTTGGTTGAAGCAGTTCGCTTGATGCAGAACACCCAACTTCGAGAAGTTGATTCAGGGAAGGAAACTCAGGGTGACCTGTGTCTCTTTGGGCTTGTGAGAAACCACGGGGATGTCTGCTGAGTGCGCCCACGGAAACGGGGGCCTGCTGCAAGTAGCCTTGCTTTCCCGTTTGGAAGGCTGCGTTCATGCTGCCTTGAAGCTACCTGACATTCCCTGCTCTCGACAGGCCTGTTAGCCCTGTCAGAGTGCTTCGGGGAACGTTATGAGTCTGCTCTGTCTAAACCAGGTGCTTCCATGGCCGCGGCTCTGGTCCGCCTGCCAAGCTCTAGAGCTAGAGGGAACCTCAACGTGACAAGTTGCCTCCAGCGTAGGCCCCTAGTAGCCGTGCAGAAAGGGAGGCAGGCAGCTGTCTCCATGAGTTCTCAGTCGCTTAGAGGCTTTATTTTAAAGGAAGTAGTACACTTTGGAGGACTCCTAGGCCCCTCGGGTATGCATCACTTTCCCTCCAAGTTCACCGAGTACCTCCAGACCCCTGTGGGGCGGCTGAGCAACTTCGAGGCCCATTGGTTGACCACCCCCCACCACCCCCGGAGGCCCTCTGTGCGTCCCGCGCGATGGGCTACACACTGGACGTCCCTCGAGGAGCGCTACATTTCCAGAGCCCTCGAACAGCCTCAGGACAGCATTTCGGGTGAGTCCGACTTTGTCATGGCCCTTGTGTGAGCTGCCGTGGGAAAGCACTGTGCTTTGAATACTTCGAGGACCTCGTACCTGAAGTCACTCTGCCCGAGGAGAAAGTCAGCATCTTACCATGCCGTGTCGCTAACGGCAGGCCCAGCACGAACACAGGCCTGGAAGTAAGGCCCCGAGTGGCGGTGCAGAAGCGGAGACGTGCAGCAGTTTCCATGAGGCGGTGGCCTCGGCTCTGGGCACCTTCAACGGCAGCAGGGTTTTCTGGACACCTAGGAGGCTGGCGCGGGCCCCCTGTTCCCGGCAGCAACACTGAGTACCGCCAGGCCCACCTGGGTCTGCTAAGCAACATCCAGGCCCGTAGCCCTTTAGAGCTCCTCTGTGTATGCCCAGCGTAGGGAAATGCGCTGCACTCTCCTTGGGAGCAGCTTAAGGTACTCAGCACTCGCACACGTTCACGGACACCGTTCTGGCACGTCCCACATGGCGTCGAAGTCTTACGCATTACCCTAGGCTGAGCTGAACTCAGAGAAACCCTCGGCTTCGCAGTCCACCTAGGACCTCCTGCCTGAAGTCACCGTGCCTCCCAGAGAGAGTCGGCTTGCGTTCTTACTGCCATGTACGTCCCCTTCCTCCTGTGGCACTGCAGGCTTTGATTAGCCACAGGCCCAGAGGAGCAGCTACGGCGTTCCTTGGTTGAGGCAGTTCGCTTGATGCAGAACACCCTACTTCGAGAAGTTGATTCAGGGAAGGAAACTCAGGGTGACCTGTGTCTCTTTGGGCTTGTGAGAAACCACGGGGATGTCTGCTGAGTGCGCCCACGGAAACGGGGGCCTGCTGCAAGTAGCCTTGCTTTCCCGTTTGGAAGGCTGCGTTCATGCTGCCTTGAAGCTACCTGACATTCCCTGCTCTCGACAGGCCTGTTAGCCCTGTCAGAGTGCTTCGGGGAACGTTATGAGTCTGCTCTGTCTAAACCAGGTGCTTCCATGGCCGCGGCTCTGGTCCGCCTGCCAAGCTCTAGAGCTAGAGGGAACCTCAACGTGACAAGTTGCCTCCAGCGTAGGCCCCTAGTAGCCGTGCAGAAAGGGAGGCAGGCAGCTGTCTCCATGAGTTCTCAGTCGCTTAGAGGCTTTATTTTAAAGGAAGTAGTACACTTTGGAGGACTCCTAGGCCCCTCGGGTATGCATCACTTTCCCTCCAAGTTCACCGAGTACCTCCAGACCCCTGTGGGACGGCTGAGCACTTCGAGGCCCATTGGTTGAACCCCCCCACCCGCGGAGGCCCTCTGTGCGTGCCGCGCGATGGGCTACACACTGGACGTCCCGCGAGGAGCGCTACATTTCCAGAGCCCTCGAACAGCCTCAGGACAGCATTTCGGATGAGTCCGACTTTGTCATGGCCCTTGTGTGAGCTGCCGTGGGAAAGCACTGTGCTTTGAATACTTCGAGGACCTCGTACCTGAAGTCACTCTGCCCGAGGAGAAAGTCAGCATCTTACCATGCCGTGTCGCTAACGGCAGGCCCAGCACGAACACAGGCCTGGAAGTAAGGCCCCGAGTGGCGGTGCAGAAGCGGAGGCGTGCAGCAGTTTCCATGAGGCGGAGGCCTCGGCTCTGGGCACCTTCAACGGCAGCAGGGTTTTCTGGACACCTAGGAGGCTGGCACGGGCCCCCTGTTCCCGGCAGGAACACTGAGTACCGCCAGGCCCATCTGGGTCTGCTAAGCAACATCCAGGCCCGTAGCCCTTTAGAGCCCCTCTGTGTATGCCCAGCGTAGGGAAACACGCTGCACTCCCCTTGGGAGCAGCGTAAGGTACTCAGCACTCGCACACGTTCACGGACACCGTTCTGGCACGTCCCACATGGCGTCGAAGTCTTACGCATTACCCTAGGCTGAGCTGAACTCAGAGAAACCCTCGGCTTCGCAGTCCACCTAGGACCTCCTGCCTGAAGTCACCGTGCCTCCCAGAGAGAGTCAGCTTGCGTTCTTACTGCCATGTACGTCCCCTTCCTCCTGTGGCACTGCAGGCTTTGAATAGCCAGAGGCCCAGAGGAGCAGCTACGGCGTTCCTTAGTTGAAGCAGTTCGCTTGACGCAGAACACCCTACTTCGAGAAGTTGATTCAGGGAAGGAAACTCAGGGTGACCTGTGTCTCTTTGGGCTTGTGAGAAACCACGGGGATGTCTGCTGAGTGCGCCCACGGAAACGGGGGCCTGCTGCAAGTAGCCTTGCTTTCCCATTTGGAAGGCTGCGTTCATACTGCCTTGAAGCTACCTGACATTCCCTGCTCTCGACAGGCCTGTTAGCCCTGTCAGAGTGCTTCGGGGAACGTTATGAGTCTGCTCTGTCTAAACCAGGTGCTTCCATGGCCGCGGCTCTGGTCCGCCTGTCAAGCTCTAGAGCTAGAGGGAACCTCAACGTGACAAGTTGCCTCCAGCGTAGGCCCCTAGTAGCCGTGCAGAAAGGGAGGCAGGCAGCTGTCTCCATGAGTTCTCAGTCGCTTAGAGGCTTTATTTTAAAGGAAGTAGTACACTTTGGAGGACTCCTAGGCCCCTCGGGTATGCATCACTTTCCCTCCAAGTTCACCGAGTACCTCCAGACCCCTGTGGGGCGGCTGAGCACTTCGAGGCCCATTGGTTGAACCCCCCCCCCGCGGAGGCCCTCTGTGCGTGCCGCGCGATGGGCTACACACTGGACGTCCCGCGAGGAGCGCTACATTTCCAGAGCCCTCGAACAGCCTCAGGACAGCATTTCGGGTGAGTCCGACTTTGTCATGGCCCTTGTGTGAGCTGCCGTGGGAAAGCACTGTGCTTTGAATACTTTGAGAACCTCTACCTGAAGTCACTCTGCCCGAGGAGAAAGTCAGCATCTTACCATGCCGTGTCGCTAACGGCACGACCAGCACGAACACAGGCCTGGAAGTAAGGCCCCGAGTGGCGGTGCAGAAGCGGAGGCGTGCAGCAGTTTCCATGAGGTGGTGGCCTCGGCTCTGGGCACCTTCAACGGCAGCAGGGTTTTCTGGACACCTAGGAGGCTGGCGCGGGCCCCCTGTTCCCGGCAGGAACACTGAATACCGCCAGGCCCACCTGGGTCTGCTAAGCAACATCCAGGCCCGTAGCCCTTTAGAGCCCCTCTGTGTATGCCGATCGTAGGGAAACGCGCTGCACTCCCCTTGGGAGCAGCGTAAGGTACTCAGCACTCGCACACGTTCACGGACACCGTTCTGGCACGTCCCACATGGCGTCGAAGTCTTACGCATTACCCTAGGCTGAGCTGAACTCAGAGAAACCCTCTGCTTCGCAGTCCACCTAGGACCTCCTGCCTGAAGTCACCGAGCCTCCCAGAGAGAGTCGGCTTGTGTTCTTACTGCCATGTACGTCCCCTTCCTCCTGTGGCACTGCAGGCTTTGAATAGCCACAGGCCCAGAGGAGCAGCTACGGCGTTCCTTGGTTGAGGCAGTTCGTTTGACGCAGAACACCCTACTTCGAGAAGTTGATTCAGGGAAGGAAACTCAGGGTGACCTGTGTGTCTTTGGGCTTGTGAGAAACCACGGGGATGTCTGCTGAGTGCGCCCACGGAAACGGGGGCCTGCTGCAAGTAGCCTTGCTTTCCCGTTTGGAGGCTGCGTTCATGCTGCCTTGAAGCTACCTGACATTCCCTGCTCTCGACAGGCCTGTTAGCCCTGTCAGAGTGCTTCGGGGAACGTTATGAGTCTGCTCTGTGTAAACCAGGTGCTTCCATGGCCGCGGCTCTGGTCCGCCTGCCAAGCTCTAGAGCTAGAGGGAACCTCAACGTGACAAGTTGCCTCCAGCGTAGGCCCCTAGTAGCCGTGCAGAAAGGGAGGCAGGCAGCTGTCTCCATGAGTTCTCAGTAGCTTAGAGGCTTTATTTTAAAGGAAGTAGTACACTTTGGAGGACTCCTAGGCCTCTCGGGTATGCACCACTTTCCCTCCAAGTTCACCGAGTACCTCCAGACCCCTGTGGGGCGGCTGAGCAACTTCGCGGCCCATTGGTTGACCACACCCACCACCCCCGGAGGCCCTCTGTGCGTGCCGCGCGATGGGCTACACACTGGACATCCCGCGAGGAGCGCTACATTTCCAGAGCCCTCGAACAGCCTCAGGACAGCATTTCGGGTGAGTCCGACTTTGTCATGACCCTTGTGTGAGCTGCCGTGGGAAAACACTGTGCTTTGAATACTTCGAGGACCTCGTACCTGAAGTCACTCTGCCCGAGGAGAAAGTCAGCATCTTACCATGCCGTGTCGCTAACGGCACGCCCAACACGAACTCAGGCCTGGAAGTAAGGCCCCGAGTGGCCGTGCAGAAGCGGAGGAGTGCAGCAGTTTCCATGAGGCGGAGGCCTCGGCTCTGGGCACCTTCAACGGCAGCAGGGTTTTCTGGACACCTAGGAGGCTGGCGCGGGCCCCCTGTTCCCGGCAGGAACACTGAGTACCGCCAGGCCCACCTGGGTCTGCTAAGCAACATCCAGGCCCGTAGCCCTTTAGAGCTCCTCTGTGTATGCCCAGCGTAGGGAAATGCGCTGCACTCTCCTTGGGAGCAGCGTAAGGTACTCAGCACTCGCACACGTTCACGGACACCGTTCTGGCACGTCCCACATGGCGTCGAAGTCTTACGCATTACCCTAGGCTGAGCTGAACTCAGAGAAACCCTCGGCTTCGCAGTCCACCTAGGACCTCCTGCCTGAAGTCACCGTGCCTCCCAGAGAGAGTCGGCTTGCATTCTTACTGCCATGTACGTCCCCTTCCTCCTGTGGCACTGCAGGCTTTGAATAGCCACAGGCCCAGAGGAGCAGCTACGGCGTTCCTTGGTTGAAGCAGTTCGCTTGATGCAGAACACCCAACTTCGAGAAGTTGATTCAGGGAAGGAAACTCAGGGTGACCTGTGTCTCTTTGGGCTTGTGAGAAACCACGGGGATGTCTGCTGAGTGCGCCCACGGAAACGGGGGCCTGCTGCAAGTAGCCTTGCTTTCCCGTTTGGAAGGCTGCGTTCATGCTGCCTTGAAGCTACCTGACATTCCCTGCTCTCGACAGGCCTGTTAGCCCTGTCAGAGTGCTTCGGGGAACGTTATGAGTCTGCTCTGTGTAAACCAGGTGCTTCCATGGCCGCGGCTCTGGTCCGCCTGCCAAGCTCTAGAGCTAGAGGGAACCTCAACGTGACAAGTTGCCTCCAGCGTAGGCCCCTAGTAGCCGTGCAGAAAGGGAGGCAGGCAGCTGTCTCCATGAGTTCTCAGTCGCTTAGAGGCTTTATTTTAAAGGAAGTAGTACACTTTGGAGGACTCCTAGGCCCCTCGGGTATGCATCACTTTCCCTCCAAGTTCACCGAGTACCTCCAGACCCCTGTGGGGCGGCTGAGCAACTTCGAGGCCCATTGGTTGACCACCCCCCACCACCCCCGGAGGCCCTCTGTGCGTCCCGCGCGATGGGCTACACACTGGACGTCCCTCGAGGAGCGCTACATTTCCAGAGCCCTCGAACAGCCTCAGGACAGCATTTCGGATGAGTCCGACTTTGTCATGGCCCTTGTGTGAGCTGCCGTGGGAAAGCACTGTGCTTTGAATACTTCGAGGACCTCGTACCTGAAGTCACTCTGCCCGAGGAGAAAGTCAGCATCTTACCATGCCGTGTCGCTAACGGCAGGCCCAGCACGAACACAGGCCTGGAAGTAAGGCCCCGAGTGGCGGTGCAGAAGCGGAGGCGTGCAGCAGTTTCCATGAGGCGGAGGCCTCGGCTCTGGGCACCTTCAACGGCAGCAGGGTTTTCTGGACACCTAGGAGGCTGGCACGGGCACCCTGTTCCCGGCAGGAACACTGAGTACCGCCAGGCCCACCTGGGTCTGCTAAGCAACATCCAGGCCCGTAGCCCTTTAGAGCCCCTCTGTGTATGCCCAGCGTAGGGAAACACGCTGCACTCCCCTTGGGAGCAGCGTAAGGTACTCAGCACTCGCACACGTTCACGGACACCGTTCTGGCACGTCCCACATGGCGTCGAAGTCTTACGCATTACCCTAGGCTGAGCTGAACTCAGAGAAACCCTCTGCTTCGCAGTCCACCTAGGACCTCCTGCCTGAAGTCACCGTGCCTCCCAGAGAGAGTCAGCTTGCGTTCTTACTGCCATGTACGTCCCCTTCCTCCTGTGGCACTGCAGGCTTTGAATAGCCACAGGCCCAGAGGAGCAGCTACGGCGTTCCTTAGTTGAAGCAGTTCGCTTGACGCAGAACACCCTACTTCGAGAAGTTGATTCAGGGAAGGAAACTCAGGGTGACCTGTGTCTCTTTGGGCTTGTGAGAAACCACGGGGATGTCTGCTGAGTGCGCCCACGGAAACGGGGGCCTGCTGCAAGTAGCCTTGCTTTCCCATTTGGAAGGCTGCGTTCATGCTGCCTTGAAGCTACCTGACATTCCCTGCTCTCGACAGGCCTGTTAGCCCTGTCAGAGTGCTTCGGGGAACGTTATGAGTCTGCTCTGTCTAAACCAGGTGCTTCCATGGCCGCGGCTCTGGTCCGCCTGTCAAGCTCTAGAGCTAGAGGGAACCTCAACGTGACAAGTTGCCTCCAGCGTAGGCCCCTAGTAGCCGTGCAGAAAGGGAGGCAGGCAGCTGTCTCCATGAGTTCTCAGTTGCTTAGAGGCTTTATTTTAAAGGAAGTAGTACACTTTGGAGGACTCCTAGGCCCCTCGGGTATGCATCACTTTCCCTCCAAGTTCACCGAGTACCTCCAGACCCCTGTGGGCAGCTGAGCACTTCGAGGCCCATTGGTTGAACCCCCCCACCCGCGGAGGCCCTCTGTGCGTGCCACGCGATGGGCTACACACTGGACGTCCCGTGAGGAGCACTACATTTCCAGAGCCCTCGAACAGCCTCAGGACAGCATTTCGGGTGAGTCCGACTTTGTCATGGCCCTTGTGTGAGCTGCCGTGGGAAAGCACTGTGCTTTGAATACTTCGAGGACCTCGTACCTGAAGTCACTCTGCCCGAGGAGAAAGTCAGCATCTTACCATGCCGTGTCGCTAACGGCACGCCCAGCACGAACACAGGCCTGGAAGTAAGGCCCCGAGTGGCGGTGCAGAAGCGGAGGCGTGCAGCAGTTTCCATGAGGCGGTGGCCTCGGCTCTGGGTACCTTCAACGGCAGCAGGGTTTTCTGGACACCTAGGAGGCTGGCGCGGGCCCCCTGTTCCCGGCAGCAACACTGAGTACCGCCAGGCCCACCTGGGTCTGCTAAGCAACATCCAGGCCCGTAGCCCTTTAGAGCCCCTCTGTGTATGCCGATCGTAGGGAAACGCGCTGCACTCTCCTTGGGAGCAGCTTAAGGTACTCAGCACTCGCACACGTTCACGGACACCGTTCTGGCACGTCCCACATGGCCTCGAAGTCTTACGCATTACCCTAGGCTGAGCTGAACTCAGAGAAACCCTCTGCTTCGCAGTCCACCTAGGACCTCCTGCCTGAAGTCACCGTGCCTCCCAGAGAGAGTCGCCTTGCGTTCTTACTGCCATGTACGTCCCCTTCCTCCTGTGGCACTGCAGGCTTTGAATAGCCACAGGCCCAGAGGAGCAGCTACGGCGTTCCTTGGTTGAAGCAGTTCGCTTGACGCAGAACACCCTACTTCGAGAAGTTGATTCAGGGAAGGAAACTCAGGGTGACCTGTGTCTCTTTGGGCTTGTGAGAAACCACGGGGATGTCTGCTGAGTGCGCCCACGGAAACGGGGGCCTGCTGCAAGTAGCCTTGCTTTCCCGTTTGGAGGCTGCGTTCATGCTGCCTTGAAGCTACCTGACATTCCCTGCTCTCGACAGGCCTGTTAGCCCTGTCAGAGTGCTTCGGGGAACGTTATGAGTCTGCTCTGTCTAAACCAGGTGCTTCCATGGCCGCGGCTCTGGTCCGCCTGCCAAGCTCTAGAGCTAGAGGGAACCTCAACGTGACAAGTTGCCTCCAGCGTAGGCCCCTAGTAGCCGTGCAGAAAGGGAGGCAGGCAGCTGTCTCCATGAGTTCTCAGTCGCTTAGAGGCTTTATTTTAAAGGAAGTAGTACACTTTGGAGGACTCCTAGGCCCCTCGGGTATGCATCACTTTCCCTCCAAGTTCACCGAGTACCTCCAGACCCCTGTGGGGCGGCTGAGCACTTCGAGGCCCATTGGTTGAACCCCCCCACCCGCGGAGGCCCTCTGTGCGTGCCGCGCGATGGGCTACACACTGGACGTCCCGCGAGGAGCGCTACATTTCCAGAGCCCTCGAACAGCCTCAGGACAGCATTTCGGGTGAGTCCGACTTTGTCATGACCCTTGTGTGAGCTGCCGTGGGAAAACACTGTGCTTTGAATACTTCGAGGACCTCGTACCTGAAGTCACTCTGCCCGAGGAGAAAGTCAGCATCTTACCATGCCGTGTCGCTAACGGCACGCCCAACACGAACTCAGGCCTGGAAGTAAGGCCCCGAGTGGCGGTGCAGAAGCGGAGGAGTGCAGCAGTTTCCATGAGGCGGAGGCCTCGGCTCTGGGCACCTTCAACGGCAGCAGGGTTTTCTGGACACCTAGGAGGCTGGCGCGGGCCCCCTGTTCCCGGCAGGAACACTGAGTACCGCCAGGCCCACCTGGGTCTGCTAAGCAACATCCAGGCCCGTAGCCCTTTAGAGCTCCTCTGTGTATGCCCAGCGTAGGGAAATGCGCTGCACTCTCCTTGGGAGCAGCGTAAGGTACTCAGCACTCGCACACGTTCACGGACACCGTTCTGGCACGTCCCACATGGCGTCGAAGTCTTACGCATTACCCTAGGCTGAGCTGAACTCAGAGAAACCCTCGGCTTCGCAGTCCACCTAGGACCTCCTGCCTGAAGTCACCGTGCCTCCCAGAGAGAGTCGGCTTGCATTCTTACTGCCATGTACGTCCCCTTCCTCCTGTGGCACTGCAGGCTTTGAATAGCCACAGGCCCAGAGGAGCAGCTACGGCGTTCCTTGGTTGAAGCAGTTCGCTTGATGCAGAACACCCTACTTCGAGAAGTTGATTCAGGGAAGGAAACTCAGGGTGACCTGTGTCTCTTTGGGCTTGTGAGAAACCACGGGGATGTCTGCTGAGTGCGCCCATGGAAACGGGGGCCTGCTGCAAGTAGCCTTGCTTTCCCGTTTGGAAGGCTGCGTTCATGCTGCCTTGAAGCTACCTGACATTCCCTGCTCTTGACAGGCCTGTTAGCCCTGTCAGAGTGCTTCGGGGAACGTTATGAGTCTGCTCTGTCTAAACCAGGTGCTTCAATGGCCGCGGCTCTGGTCCGCCTGCCAAGCTCTAGAGCTAGAGGGAACCTCAACGTGACAAGTTGCCTCCAGCGTAGGCCCCTAGTAGCCGTGCAGAAAGGGAGGCAGGCAGCTGTCTCCATGAGTTCTCAGTCGCTTAGAGGCTTTATTTTAAAGGAAGTAGTACACTTTGGAGGACTCCTAGGCCCCTCGGGTATGCATCACTTTCCCTCCAAGTTCACCGAGTACCTCCAGACCCCTGTGGGGCGGCTGAGCACTTCGAGGCCATTTGGTTGAACCCCCCCCCCCCCGCGGAGGCCCTCTGTGCGTGCCGCGCGATGGGCTACACACTGGACGTCCCGCGAGGAGCGCTACATTTCCAGAGCCCTCGAACAGCCTCAGGACAGCATTTCGGGTGAGTCCGACTTTGTCATGGCCCTTGTGTGAGCTGCCGTGGGAAAACACTGTGCTTTGAATACTTCGAGGACCTCGTACCTGAAGTCACTCTGCCCGAGGAGAAAGTCAGCATCTTACCATGCCGTGTCGCTAACGGCACGCCCAGCACGAACACAGGCCTGGAAGTAAGGCCCCGAGTGGCGGTGCAGAAGCGGAGGCGTGCAGCAGTTTCCATGAGGCGGTGGCCTCGGCTCTGGGCACCTTCAACGGCAGCAGGGTTTTCTGGACACCTAGGAGAGTGGCGCGGCCCCCTGTTCCCGGCAGGAACACTGAGTACCGCCAGGCCCACCTGGGTCTGCTAAGCAACATCCAGGCCCGTAGCCCTTTAGAGCCCCTCTGTGTATGCCGATCGTAGGGAAACGCGCTGCACTCCCCTTGGGAGCAGCGTAAGGTACTCAGCACTCGCACACGTTCACGGACACCGTTCTGGCACGTCCCACATGGCGTCGAAGTCTTATGCATTACCCCAGGCTGAGCTGAACTCAGAGAAACCCTCTGCTTCGCAGTCCAACTAGGACCTCCTGCCTGAAGTCACCGTGCCTCCCAGAGAGAGTCGGCTTGTGTTCTTACTGCCATGTACGTCCCCTTCCTCCTGTGGCACTGCAGGCTTTGAATAGCCACAGGCCCAGAGGAGCAGCTACGGCGTTCCTTGGTTGAGGCAGTTCGTTTGACGCAGAACACCCTACTTCGAGAAGTTGATTCAGGGAAGGAAACTCAGGGTGACCTGTGTCTCTTTGGACTTGTGAGAAACCACGGGGATGTCTGCTGAGTGCGCCCACGGAAAAGGGGGCCTGCTGCAAGTAGCCTTGCTTTCCCGTTTGGAGGCTGCGTTCATGCTGCCTTGAAGCTACCTGACATTCCCTGCTCTCGACAGGCCTGTTAGCCCTGTCAGAGTGCTTCGGGGAACGTTTTGAGTCTGCTCTGTCTAAACCAGGTGCTTCCATGGCCGCGGATCTGGTCCGCCTGCCAAGCTCTAGAGCTAGAGGGAACCTCAACGTGACAAGTTGCCTCCAGCGTAGGCCCCTAGTAGCCGTGCAGAAAGGGAGGCAGGCAGCTGTCTCCATGAGTTCTCAGTAGCTTAGAGGCTTTATTTTAAAGGAAGTAGTACACTTTGGAGGACTCCTAGGCCTCTCGGGTATGCACCACTTTCCCTCCAAGTTCACCGAGTACCTCCAGACCCCTGTGGGGCGGCTGAGCAACTTCGAGGCCCATTGGTTGACCACACCCACCACCCCCGGAGGCCCTCTGTGCGTGCCGCGCGATGGGCTACACACTGGACGTCCCGCGAGGAGCGCTACATTTCCAGAGCCCTCGAACAGCCTCAGGACAGCATTTCGGGTGAGTCCGACTTTGTCATGGCCCTTGTGTGAGCTGCCGTGGGAAAACACTGTGCTTTGAATACTTCGAGGACCTCGTACCTGAAGTCACTCTGCCCGAGGAGAAAGTCAGCATCTTACCATGCCGTGTCGCTAACGGCACGCCCAACATGAACTCAGGCCTGGAAGTAAGGCCCCGAGTGGCGTTGCAGAAGCGGAGGAGTGCAGCAGTTTCCATGAGGCGGAGGCCTCGGCTCTGGGCACCTTCAACGGCAGCAGGGTTTTCTGGACACCTAGGAGGCTGGCGCGGGCCCCCTGTTCCCGGCAGGAACACTGAGTACCGCCAGGCCCACCTGGGTCTGCTAAGCAACATCCAGGCCCGTAGCCCTTTAGAGCCCCTCTGTGTATGCCGATCGTAGGGAAACGCGCTGCACTCCCCTTGGGAGCAGCGTAAGGTCCTCAGCACTCGCACACGTTCACGGACACCGTTCTGGCACGTCCCACATGGCGTCGAAGTCTTACGCATTACCCTAGGCTGAGCTGAACTCAGAGAAACCCTCTGCTTCGCAGTCCACCTAGGACCTCCTGCCTGAAGTCACCGAGCCTCCCAGAGAGAGTCGGCTTGCCTTCTTACTGCCATGTACGTCCCCTTCCTCCTGTGGCACTGCAGGCTTTGAATAGCCACAGGCCCAGAGGAGCAGCTACGGCGTTCCTTGGTTGAAGCAGTTCGCTTGATGCAGAACACCCTACTTCGAGAAGTTGATTCAGGGAAGGAAACTCAGGGTGACCTGTGTCTCTTTGGGCTTGTGAGAAACCACGGGGATGTCTGCTGAGTGCGCCCACGGAAACGGGGGCCTGCTGCAAGTAGCCTTGCTTTCCCATTTGGAAGGCTGCGTTCATGCTGCCTTGAAGCTACCTGACATTCCCTGCTCTCGACAGGCCTGTTAGCCCTGTCAGAGTGCTTCGGGGAACGTTATGAGTCTGCTCTGTGTAAACCAGGTGCTTCCATGGCCGCGGCTCTGGTCCGCCTGCCAAGCTCTAGAGCTAGAGGGAACCTCAACGTGACAAGTTGCCTCCAGCGTAGGCCCCTAGTAGCCGTGCAGAAAGGGAGGCAGGCAGCTGTCTCCATGAGTTCTCAGTCGCTTAGAGGCTTTATTTTAAAGGAAGTAGTACACTTTGGAGGACTCCTAGGACCCTCGGGTATGCATCACTTTCCCTCCAAGTTCACCGAGTACCTCCAGACCCCTGTGAGGCGGCTGAGCACTTCGAGGCCCATTGGTTGACCACACCCACCACCCCGGGAGGCCCTCTGTGCGTGCCGCACGATGGGCTACACACTGGACGTCCCGCGAGGAGCGCTACATTTCCAGGGCCCTCGAACAGCCTCAGGACAGCATTTCGGGTGAGTCCGACTTTGTCATGGCCCTTGTGTGAGCTGCCGTGGGAAAGCACTGTGCTTTGAATACTTCGAGGACCTCGTACCTGAAGTCACTCTGCCCGAGGAGAAAGTCAGCATCTTACCATGCCGTGTCGCTAACGGCACGCCCAGCACGAACACAGGCCTGGAAGTAAGGCCCCGAGTGGCGGTGCAGAAGCGGAGGCGTGCAGCAGTTTCCATGAGGCGGTGGCCTCGGCTCTGGGCACCTTCAACGGCAGCAGGGTTTTCTGGACACCTAGGAGGCTGGCGCGGGCCCCCTGTTCCCGGCAGGAACACTGAGTACCGCCAGGCCCACCTGGGTCTGCTAAGCAACATCCAGGCCCGTAGCCCTTTAGAGCCCCTCTGTGTATGCCGATCGTAGGGAAACGCGCTGCACTCCCCTTGGGAGCAGCTTAAGGTACTCAGCACTCGCACACGTTCACGGACCCCGTTCTGGCACGTCCCACATGGCGTCGAAGTCTTACGCATTACCCTAGGCTGAGCTGAACTCAGAGAAACCCTCGGCTTCGCAGTCCACCTAGGACCTCCTGCCTGAAGTCACCGAGCCTCCCAGAGAGAGTCGGCTTGTGTTCTTACTGCCATGTACGTCCCCTTCCTCCTGTGGCACTGCAGGCTTTGAATAGCCACAGGCCCAGAGGAGCAGCTACGGCGTTCCTTGGTTGAGGCAGTTCGTTTGACGCAGAACACCCTACTTCGAGAAGTTGATTCAGGGAAGGAAACTCAGGGTGACCTGTGTCTCTTTGGACTTCTGAGAAACCACGGGGATGTCTACTGAGTGCGCCCACGGAAACGGGGGCCTGCTGCAAGTAGCCTTGCTTTCCCGTTTGGAAGGCTGCGTTCATGCTGCCTTGAAGCTACCTGACATTCCCTGCTCTCGACAGGCCTGTTAGCCCTGTCAGAGTGCTTCGGGGAACGTTATGAGTCTGCTCTGTGTAAACCAGGTGCTTCCATGGCCGCGGCTCTGGTCCGCCTGCCAAGCTCTAGAGCTAGAGGGAACCTCAACGTGACAAGTTGCCTCCAGCGTAGGCCCCTAGTAGCCGTGCAGAAAGGGAGGCAGGCAGCTGTCTCCATGAGTTCTCAGTAGCTTAGAGGCTTTATTTTAAAGGAAGTAGTACACTTTGGAGGACTCCTAGGACCCTCGGGTATGCATCACTTTCCCTCCAAGTTCACCGAGTACCTCCAGACCCCTGTGAGGCGGCTGAGCACTTCGAGGCCCATTGGTTGACCACACCCACCACCCCCGGAGGCCCTCTGTGCGTGCCGCACGATGGACTACACACTGGACGTCCCGCGAGGAGCGCTACATTTCCAGAGCCCTCGAACAGCCTCAGGACAGCATTTCGGGTGAGTCCGACTTTGTCATGGCCCTTGTGTGAGCTGCCGTGGGAAAGCACTGTGCTTTGAATACTTCGAGGACCTCGTACCTGAAGTCACTCTGCCCGAGGAGAAAGTCAGCATCTTACCATGCCGTGTCGCTAACGGCACGCCCAGCACGAACACAGGCCTGGAAGTAAGGCCCCGAGTGGCGGTGCAGAAGCGGAGGTGTGCAGCAGTTTCCATGAGGCGGAGGCCTCGGCTCTGGGCACCTTCAACGGCAGCAGGGTTTTCTGGACACCTAGGAGGCTGGCGCGGGCCCCCTGTTCCCGGCAGGAACACTGAGTACCGCCAGGCCCACCTGGGTCTGCTAAGCAACATCCAGGCCCGTAGCCCTTTAGAGCTCCTCTGTGTATGCCCAGTGTAGGGAAATGCGCTGCACTCTCCTTGGGAGCAGCGTAAGGTCCTCAGCACTCGCACACGTTCACGGACACCGTTCTGGCACGTCCCACATGGCGTCGAAGTCTTACGCATTACCCTAGGCTGAGCTGAACTCAGAGAAACCCTCTGCTTCGCAGTCCACCTAGGACCTCCTGCCTGAAGTCACCGTGCCTCCCAGAGAGATTCGGCTTGCGTTCTTACTGCCATGTACGTCCCCTTCCTCCTGTGGCACTGCAGGCTTTGAATAGCCACAGGCTCAGAGGAGCAGCTACGGCGTTCCTTGGTTGAAGCAGTTCGCTTGATGCAGAACACCCTACTTCGAGAAGTTGATTCAGGGAAGGAAACTCAGGGTGACCTGTGTCTCTTTGGGCTTGTGAGAAACTACGGGGATGTCTGCTGAGTGCGCCCACGGAAACGGGGGCCTGCTGCAAGTAGACTTGCTATCCCGTTTGGAAGGCTGCGTTCATGCTGCCTTGAAGCTACCTGACATTCCCTGCTCTCGACAGGCCTGTTAGCCCTGTCAGAGTGCTTCGGGGAACGTTATGAGTCTGCTCTGTGTAAACCAGGTGCTTCCATGGCCGCGGCTCTGGTCCGCCTGCCAAGCTCTAGAGCTAGAGGGAACCTCAACGTGACAAGTTGCCTCCAGCGTAGGCCCCTAGTAGCCGTGCAGAAAGGGAGGCAGGCAGCTGTCTCCATGAGTTCTCAGTCGCTTAGAGGCTTTATTTTAAAGGAAGTAGTACACTTTGGAGGACTCCTAGGCCCCTCGGGTATGCATCACTTTCCCTCCAAGTTCACCGAGTACCTCCAGACCCCTGTGAGGCGGCTGAGCACTTCGAGGCCCATTGGTTGACCACACCCACCACCCCCGGAGGCCCTCTGTGCGTGCCGCACGATGGGCTACACACTGGACGTCCCGCGAGGAGCGCTACATTTCCAGAGCCCTCGAACAGCCTCAGGACAGCATTTCGGGTGAGTCCGACTTTGTCATGGCCCTTGTGTGAGCTGCCGTGGGAAAGCACTGTGCTTTGAATACTTCGAGGACCTCGTACCTGAAGTCACTCTGCCCGAGGAGAAAGTCAGCATCTTACCATGCCGTGTCGCTAACGGCAGGCCCAGCACGAACACAGGCCTGGAAGTAAGGCCCCGAGTGGCGGTGCAGAAGCGGAGGCGTGCAGCAGTTTCCATGAGGCGGTGGCCTCGGCTCTGGGCACCTTCAACGGCAGCAGGGTTTTCTGGACACCTAGGAGGCTGGCGCGGGCCCCCTGTTCCCAGCAGGAACACTGAGTACCGCCAGGCCCACCTGGGTCTGCTAAGCAACATCCAGGCCCGTAGCCCTTTAGAGCTCCTCTGTGTATGCCCAGCGTAGGGAAATGCGCTGCACTCTCCTTGGGAGCAGCTTAAGGTACTCAGCACTCGCACACGTTCACGGACACCGTTCTGGCACGTCCCACATGGCGTCGAAGTCTTACGCATTACCCTAGGCTGAGCTGAACTCAGAGAAACCCTCTGCTTCGCAGTCCACCTAGGACCTCCTGCCTGAAGTCACCGTGCCTCCCAGAGAGAGTCGGCTTGCGTTCTTACTGCCATGTACGTCCCCTTCCTCCTGTGGCACTGCAGGCTTTGAATAGCCACAGGCTCAGAGGAGCAGCTACGGCGTTCCTTGGTTGAAGCAGTTCGCTTGATGCAGAACACCCTACTTCGAGAAGTTGATTCAGGGAAGGAAACTCAGGGTGACCTGTGTCTCTTTGGGCTTGTGAGAAACCGCGGGGATGTCTGCTGAGTGCGCCCACGGAAACGGGGGCCGGCTGCAAGTAGCCTTGCTTTGCCATTTGGAAGGCTGCGTTCATGCTGCCTTGAAGCTACCTGACATTCCCTGCTCTCGACAGGCCTGTTAGCCCTGTCAGAGTGCTTCGGGGAACGTTATGAGTCTGCTCTGTGTAAACCAGGTGCTTCCATGGCCGCGGCTCTGGTCCGCCTGCCAAGCTCTAGAGCTAGAGGGAACCTCAACGTGACAAG
The DNA here is from genome assembly GCF_039906515.1 of Pseudorca crassidens. Taxonomy (NCBI): domain Eukaryota; kingdom Metazoa; phylum Chordata; class Mammalia; order Artiodactyla; family Delphinidae; genus Pseudorca; species Pseudorca crassidens. The sequence continues at coordinate 29,712,358 of NC_090306.1, read as the reverse complement.
TTGCCTCCAGCGTAGGCCCCTAGTAGCCGTGCAGAAAGGGAGGCAGGCAGCTGTCTCCATGAGTTCTCAGTCGCTTAGAGGCTTTATTTTAAAGGAAGTAGTACACTTTGGAGGACTCCTAGGCCCATCGGGTATGCATCACTTTCCCTCCAAGTTCACCGAGTACCTCCAGACCCCTGTGGGGCGGCTGAGCACTTCGCGGCCCATTGGTTGAACCCCCCCACCCGCGGAGGCACTCTGTGCGTGCCGCGCGATGGGCTACACACTGGACGTCCCGCGAGGAGCGCTACATTTCCAGAGCCCTCGAACAGCCTCAGGACAGCATTTCGGATGAGTCCGACTTCGTCATGGCCCTTGTGTGAGCTGCCGTGGGAAAGCACTGTGCTTTGAATACTTCGAGGACCTCGTACCTGAAGTCACTCTGCCCGAGGAGAAAGTCAGCATCTTACCATGCCGTGTCGCTAACGGCACGCCCAGCACGAACACAGGCCTGGAAGTAAGGCCCCGAGTGGCGGTGCAGAAGCGGAGGCGTGCAGCAGTTTCCATGAGGCGGAGGCCTCGGCTCTGGGCACCTTCAACGGCAGCAGGGTTTTCTGGACACCTAGGAGGCTGGCACGGGCCCCCTGTTCCCGGCAGGAACACTGAGTACCGCCAGGCCCACCTGGGTCTGCTAAGCAACATCCAGGCCCGTAGCCCTTTAGAGCCCCTCTGTGTATGCCGATCGTAGGGAAACGCGCTGCAGTCCCCTTGGGAGCAGCTTAAGGTCCTCAGCACTCGCACACGTTCACGGACACCGTTCTGGCACATCCCACATGGCGTCGAAGTCTTACGCATTACCCTAGGCTGAGCTGAACTCAGAGAAACCCTCTGCTTCGCAGTCCACCTAGGACCTCCTGCCTGAAGTCACGGAGCCTCCCAGAGAGAGTCGGCTTGCCTTCTTACTGCCATGTACGTCCCCTTCCTCCTGTGGCACTGCAGGCTTTGAATAGCCACAGGCCCAGAGGAGCAGCTACGGCGTTCCTTGGTTGAAGCAGTTCGCTTGATGCAGAACACCCTACTTCGAGAAGTTGATTCAGGGAAGGAAACTCAGGGTGACCTGTGTCTCTTTGGGCTTGTGAGAAACCACGGGGATGTCTGCTGAGTGCGCCCACGGAAACGGGGGCCTGCTGCAAGTAGCCTTGCTTTCCCATTTGGAAGGCTGCGTTCATGCTGCCTTGAAGCTACCTGACATTCCCTGCTCTCGACAGGCCTGTTAGCCCTGTCAGAGTGCTTCGGGGAACGTTATGAGTCTGCTCTGTGTAAACCAGGTGCTTCCATGGCCGCGGCTCTGGTCCGCCTGCCAAGCTCTAGAGCTAGAGGGAACCTCAACGTGACAAGTTGCCTCCAGCGTAGGCCCCTAGTAGCCGTGCAGAAAGGGAGGCAGGCAGCTGTCTCCATGAGTTCTCAGTCGCTTAGAGGCTTTATTTTAAAGGAAGTAGTACACTTTGGAGGACTCCTAGGACCCTCGGGTATGCATCACTTTCCCTCCAAGTTCACCGAGTACCTCCAGACCCCTGTGAGGCGGCTGAGCACTTCGAGGCCCATTGGTTGACCACACCCACCACCCCCGGAGGCCCTCTGTGCGTGCCGCACGATGGGCTACACAGTGGACGTCCCGCGAGGAGCGCTACATTTCCAGGGCCCTCGAACAGCCTCAGGACAGCATTTCGGGTGAGTCCGACTTTGTCATGGCCCTTGTGTGAGCTGCCGTGGGAAAGCACTGTGCTTTGAATACTTCGAGGACCTCGTACCTGAAGTCACTCTGCCCGACGAGAAAGTCAGCATCTTACCATGCCGTGTCGCTAACGGCACGCCCAGCACGAACACAGGCCTGGAAGTAAGGCCCCGAGTGGCGGTGCAGAAGCGGAGGCGTGCAGCAGTTTCCATGAGGCGGTGGCCTCGGCTCTGGGCACCTTCAACGGCAGCAGGGTTTTCTGGACACCTAGGAGGCTGGCGCGGGCCCCCTGTTCCCGGCAGGAACACTGAGTACCGCCAGGCCCACCTGGGTCTGCTAAGCAACATCCAGGCCCGTAGCCCTTTAGAGCCCCTCTGTGTATGTCGATCGTAGGGAAACGCGCTGCACTCCCCTTGGGAGCAGCGTAAGGTACTCAGCACTCGCACACGTTCACGGACACCGTTCTGGCACGTCCCACATGGCGTCGAAGTCTTACGCATTACCCTAGGCTGAGCTGAACTCAGAGAAACCCTCTGCTTCGCAGTCCACCTAGGACCTCCTGCCTGAAGTCACCGTGCCTCCCAGAGAGAGTCGGCTTGCGTTCTTACTGCCATGTACGTCCCCTTCCTCCTGTGGCACTGCAGGCTTTGAATAGCCACAGGCCCAGAGGAGCAGCTACGGCGTTCCTTGGTTGAAGCAGTTCGCTTGATGCAGAACACCCTACTTCGAGAAGTTGATTCAGGGAAGGAAACTCAGGGTGACCTGTGTCTCTTTGGGCTTGTGAGAAACCACGGGGATGTCTGCTGAGTGCGCCCACGGAAACGGGGGCCTGCTGCAAGTAGCCTTGCTTTCCCATTTGGAAGGCTGCGTTCATGCTGCCTTGAAGCTACCTGACATTCCCTGCTCTCGACAGGCCTGTTAGCCCTGTCAGAGTGCTTCGGGGAACGTTATGAGTCTGCTCTGTGTAAACCAGGTGCTTCCATGGCCGCGGCTCTGGTCCGCCTGCCAAGCTCTAGAGCTAGAGGGAACCTCAACGTGACAAGTTGCCTCCAGCGTAGGCCCCTAGTAGCCGTGCAGAAAGGGAGGCAGGCAGCTGTCTCCATGAGTTCTCAGTCACTTAGAGGCTTTATTTTAAAGGAAGTAGTACACTTTGGAGGACTCCTAGGACCCTCGGGTATGCATCACTTTCCCTCCAAGTTCACCGAGTACCTCCAGACCCCTGTGAGGCGGCTGAGCACTTCGAGGCCCATTGGTTGACCACACCCACCACCCCCGGAGGCCCTCTGTGCGTGCCGCGCGATGGGCTACACACTGGACGTCCCGCGAGGAGCGCTACATTTCCAGAGCCCTCGAACAGCCTCAGGACAGCATTTCGGGTGAGTCCGACTTTGTCATGGCCCTTGTGTGAGCTGCCGTGGGAAAGCACTGTGCTTTGAATACTTCGAGGACCTCGTACCTGAAGTCACTCTGCCCGAGGAGAAAGTCAGCATCTTACCATGCCGTGTCGCTAACGGCAGGCCCAGCACGAACACAGGCCTGGAAGTAAGGCCCCGAGTGGCGGTGCAGAAGCGGAGGCGTGCAGCAGTTTCCATGAGGCGGTGGCCTCGGCTCTGGGCACCTTCAACGGCAGCAGGGTTTTCTGGACACCTAGGAGGCTGGCGCGGGCCCCCTGTTCCCGGCAGGAACACTGAGTACCGCCAGGCCCACCTGGGTCTGCTAAGCAACATCCAGGCCCGTAGCCCTTTAGAGCTCCTCTGTGTATGCCCAGCGTAGGGAAATGCGCTGCACTCTCCTTGGGAGCAGCGTAAGGTCCTCAGCACTCGCACACGTTCACGGACACCGTTCTGGCACGTCCCACATGGCGTCGAAGTCTTACGCATTACCCTAGGCTGAGCTGAACTCAGAGAAACCCTCTGCTTCGCAGTCCACCTAGGACCTCCTGCCTGAAGTCACCGTGCCTCCCAGAGAGAGTCGGCTTGCGTTCTTACTGCCATGTACGTCCCCTTCCTCCTGTGGCACTGCAGGCTTTGAATAGCCACAGGCTCAGAGGAGCAGCTACGGCGTTCCTTGGTTGAAGCAGTTCGCTTGATGCAGAACACCCTACTTCGAGAAGTTGATTCAGGGAAGGAAACTCAGGGTGACCTGTGTCTCTTTGGGCTTGTGAGAAACCACGGGGATGTCTGCTGAGTGCGCCCACGGAAACGGGGGCCTGCTGCAATTAGCCTTGCTTTCCCATTTGGAAGGCTGCGTTCATGCTTCCTTGAAGCTACCTGACATTCCCTGCTCTCGACAGACCTGTTAGCCCTGTCAGAGTGCTTCGGGGAACGTTATGAGTCTGCTCTGTGTAAACCAGGTGCTTCCATGGCCGCGGCTCTGGTCCGCCTGCCAAGCTCTAGAGCTAGAGGGAACCTCAACGTGACAAGTTGCCTCCAGCGTAGGCCCCTAGTAGCCGTGCAGAAAGGGAGGCAGGCAGCTGTCTCCATGAGTTCTCAGTCGCTTAGAGGCTTTATTTTAAAGGAAGTAGTACACTTTGGAGGACTCCTAGGCCCCTCGGGTATGCATCACTTTCCCTCCAAGTTCACCGAGTATCTCCAGACCACTGTGAGGCGGCTGAGCACTTTGAGGCCCATTGGTTGACCACACCCACCACCCCCGGAGGCCCTCTGTGCGTGCCGCACGATGGGCTACACACTGGACGTCCCGCGAGGAGCGCTACATTTCCAGAGCCCTCGAACAGCCTCAGGACAGCATTTCGGGTGAGTCCGACTTTGTCATGGCCCTTGTGTGAGCTGCCGTGGGAAAGCACTGTGCTTTGAATACTTCGAGGACCTCGTACCTGAAGTCACTCTGCCCGAGGAGAAAGTCAGCATCTTACCATGCCGTGTCGCTAACGGCAGGCCCAGCACGAACACAGGCCTGGAAGTAAGGCCCCGAGTGGCGGTGCAGAAGCGGAGGCGTGCAGCAGTTTCCATGAGGCGGTGGCCTCGGCTCTGGACACCTTCAACGGCAGCAGGGTTTTCTGGACACCTAGGAGGCTGGCGCGGGCCCCCTGTTCCCGGCAGGAACACTGAGTACCGCCAGGCCCACCTGGGTCAGCTAAGCAACATCCAGGCCCGTAGCCCTTTAGAGCTCCTCTGTGTATGCCCAGCGTAGGGAAATGCGCTGCACTCTCCTTGGGAGCAGCGTAAGGTCCTCAGCACTCGCACACGTTCACGGACACCGTTCTGGCACGTCCCACATGGCGTCGAAGTCTTACGCATTACCCTAGGCTGAGCTGAACTCAGAGAAACCCTCTGCTTCGCAGTCCACCTAGGACCTCCTGCCTGAAGTCACCGTGCCTCCCAGAGAGAGTCGGCTTGCGTTCTTACTGCCATGTACGTCCCCTTCCTCCTGTGGCACTGCAGGCTTTGAATACCCACAGGCTCAGAGGAGCAGCTACGGCGTTCCTTGGTTGAAGCAGTTCGCTTGATGCAGAACACCCTACTTCGAGAAGTTGATTCAGGGAAGGAAACTCAGGGTGACCTGTGTCTCTTTGGGCTTGTGAGAAACCACGGGGATGTCTGCTGAGTGCGCCCACGGAAACGGGGGCCTGCTGCAAGTAGCCTTTCTTTGCCATTTGGAAGGCTGCGTTCATGCTGCCTTGAAGCTACCTGACATTCCCTGCTCTCGACAGGCCTGTTAGCCCTGTCAGAGTGCTTCGGGGAACGTTATGAGTCTGCTCTGTGTAAACCAGGTGCTTCCATGGCCGCGGCTCTGGTCCGCCTGCCAAGCTCTAGAGCTAGAGGGAACCTCAACGTGACAAGTTGCCTCCAGCGTAGGCCCCTAGTAGCCGTGCAGAAAGGGAGGCAGGCAGCTGTCTCCATGAGTTCTCAGTAGCTTAGAGGCTTTATTTTAAAGGAAGTAGTACACTTTGGAGGACTCCTAGGCCTCTCGGGTATGCACCACTTTCCCTCCAAGTTCACCGAGTACCTCCAGACCCCTGTGGGGCGGCTGAGCAACTTCGAGGCCCATTGGTTGACCACACCCACCACCCCCGGAGGCCCCCTGTGCGTGCCGCGCGATGGGCTACACACTGGACGTCCCGCGAGGAGCGCTACATTTCCAGAGCCCTCGAACAGCCTCAGGACAGCATTTCGGGTGAGTCCGACTTTGTCATGGCCCTTGTGTGAGCTGCCGTGGGAAAACACTGTGCTTTGAATACTTCGAGGACCTCGTACCTGAAGTCACTCTGCCCGAGGAGAAAGTCAGCATCTTACCATGCCGTGTCGCTAACGGCACGCCCAGCACGAACACAGGCCTGGAAGTAAGGCCCCGAGTGGCGGTGCAGAAGCGGAGGCGTGCAGCAGTTTCCATGAGGCGGTGGCCTCGGCTCTGGGCACCTTCAACGGCAGCAGGGTTTTCTGGACACCTAGGAGGCTGGCGTGGGCCCCCTGTTCCCGGCAGGAACACTGAGTACCGCCAGGCCCACCTGGGTCTGCTAAGCAACATCCAGGCCCGTAGCCCTTTAGAGCCCCTCTGTGTATGCCGATCGTAGGGAAACGCGCTGCACTCCCCTTGGGAGCAGCGTAAGGTACTCAGCACTCGCACACGTTCACGGACACCGTTCTGGCACGTCCCACATGGCGTCGAAGTCTTACGCATTACCCTAGGCTGAGCTGAACTCAGAGAAACCCTCTGCTTCGCAGTCCACCTAGGACCTCCTGCCTGAAGTCACCGAGCCTCCCAGAGAGAGTCGGCTTGCGTTCTTACTGCCATGTACGTCCCCTTCCTCCTGTGGCACTGCAGGCTTTGAATAGCCACAGGCTCAGAGGAGCAGCTACGGCGTTCCTTGGTTGAAGCAGTTCGCTTGATGCAGAACACCCTACTTCGAGAAGTTGATTCAGGGAAGGAAACTCAGGGTGACCTGTGTCTCTTTGGACTTGTGAGAAACCACGGGGATGTCTGCTGAGTGCGCCCACGGAAACGGGGGCCTGCTGCAAGTAGCCTTGCTTTCCCGTTTGGAAGGCTGCGTTCATGCTGCCTTGAAGCTACCTGACATTCCCTGCTCTCGACAGGCCTGTTAGCCCTGTCAGAGTGCTTCGGGGAACGTTATGAGTCTGCTCTGTCTAAACCAGGTGCTTCCATGGCCGCGGCTCTGGTCCGCCTGCCAAGCTCTAGAGCTAGAGGGAACCTCAACGTGACAAGTTGCCTCCAGCGTAGGCCCCTAGTAGCCGTGCAGAAAGGGAGGCAGGCAGCTGTCTCCATCAGTTCTCAGTCGCTTAGAGGCTTTATTTTAAAGGAAGTAGTACACTTTGGAGGACTCCTAGGCCCCTCGTGTATGCATCACTTTCCCTCCAAGTTCACCGAGTACCTCCAGACCCCTGTGGGGCGGCTGAGCACTTCGAGGCCCAGTGGTTGAACCCCCCACCCGCGGAGGCCCACTGTGCGTGCCGCGCGATGGGCTACACACTGGACGTCCCGCGAGGAGCGCTACATTTCCAGAGCCCTCGAACAGCCTCAGGACAGCATTTCGGGTGAGTCCGACTTTGTCATGGCCCTTGTGTGAGCTGCCGTGGGAAAGCACTGTGCTTTGAATACTTCGAGGACCTCGTACCTGAAGTCACTCTGCCCGAGGAGAAAGTCAGCATCTTACCATGCCGTGTCGCTAACGGCACGCCCAGCACGAACACAGGCCTGGAAGTAAGGCCCCGAGTGGCGGTGCAGAAGCGGAGGCGTGCAGCAGTTTCCATGAGGCGGTGGCCTCGGCTCTGGGCACCTTCAACGGCAGCAGGGTTTTCTGGACACCTAGGAGGCTGGCGCGGGCCCCCTGTTCCCGGCAGGAACACTGAGTACCGCCAGGCCCACCTGGGTCTGCTAAGCAACATCCAGGCCCGTAGCCCTTTAGAGCCCCTCTGTGTATGCCGATCGTAGGGAAACGCGCTGCACTACCCTTGGGAGCAGCGTAAGGTACTCAGCACTCGCACACGTTCACGGACACCGTTCTGGCACGTCCCACATGGCGTCGAAGTCTTACGCATTACCCTAGGCTGAGCTGAACTCAGAGAAACCCTCTGCTTCGCAGTCCACCTAGGACCTCCTGCCTGAAGTCACCGAGCCTCCCAGAGAGAGTCGGCTTGTGTTCTTACTGCCATGTACGTCCCCTTCCTCCTGTGGCACTGCAGGCTTTGAATAGCCACAGGCCCAGAGGACCAGCTACGGCGTTCCTTGGTTGAGGCAGTTCGTTTGACGCAGAACACCCTACTTCGAGAAGTTGATTCAGGGAAGGAAACTCAGGGTGACCTGTGTCTCTTTGGACTTGTGAGAAACCACGGGGATGTCTGCTGAGTGCGCCCACGGAAACGGGGGCCTGCTGCAAGTAGCCTTGCTTTCCCGTTTGGAAGGCTGCGTTCATGCTGCCTTGAAGCTACCTGACATTCCCTGCTCTCGACAGGCCTGTTAGCCCTGTCAGAGTGCTTCGGGGAACGTTATGAGTCTGCTCTGTGTAAACCAGGTGCTTCCATGGCCGCGGCTCTGGTCCGCCTGCCAAGCTCTAGAGCTAGAGGGAACCTCAACGTGACAAGTTGCCTCCAGCGTAGGCCCCTAGTAGCCGTGCAGAAAGGGAGGCAGGCAGCTGTCTCCATGAGTTCTCAGTCGCTTAGAGGCTTTATTTTAAAGGAAGTAGTACACTTTGGAGGACTCCTAGGCCCCTCGGGTATGCATCACTTTCCCTCCAAGTTCACCGAGTACCTCCAGACCCCTGTGAGGTGGCTGAGCACTTCGAGGCCCATTGGTTGAACCCCCCACCCGCGGAGGCCCTCTGTGCGTGCCGCGCGATGGGCTACACACTGGACGTCCCGCGAGGAGCGCTACATTTCCAGAGCCCTCGAACAGCCTCAGGACACCATTTCGGGTGAGTCCGACTTTGTCATGGCCCTTGTGTGAGCTGCCGTGGGAAAGCACTGTGCTTTGAATACTTCGAGGACCTCGTACCTGAAGTCACTCTGCCCGAGGAGAAAGTCAGCATCTTACCATGCCGTGTCGCTAACGGCACGCCCAGCACGAACACAGGCCTGGAAGTAAGGCCCCGAGTGGCGGTGCAGAAGCGGAGGCGTGCAGCAGTTTCCATGAGGCGGTGGCCTCGGCTCTGGGCACCTTCAACGGCAGCAGGGTTTTCTGGACACCTAGGAGGCTGGCGCGGGCCCCCTGTTCCCGGCAGGAACACTGAGTACCGCCAGTCCCACCTGGGTCTGCTAAGCAACATCCAGGCCCGTAGCCCTTTAGAGCCCCTCTGTGTATGCCGATCGTAGGGAAACGCGCTGCACTCCCCTTGGGAGCAGCGTAAGGTACTCAGCACTCGCACACGTTCACGGACACCGTTCTGGCACGTCCCACATGGCGTCCAAGTCTTACGCATTACCCTAGGCTGAGCTGAACTCAGAGAAACCCTCGGCTTCGCAGTCCACCTAGGACCTCCTGCCTGAAGTCACCAGCCTCCCAGAGAGAGTCGGCTTGCGTTCTTACTGCCATGTACGTCCCCTTCCTCCTGTGGCACTGCAGGCTTTGAATAGCCACAGGCCCAGAGGAGCAGCTACGGCGTTCCTTGGTTGAGGCAGTTCGTTTGACGCAGAACACCCTACTTCGAGAAGTTGATTCAGGGAAGGAAACTCAGGGTGACCTGTGTCTCTTTGGGCTTGTGAGAAACCACGGGGATGTCTGCTGAGTGCGCCCACGGAAACGGGGGCCTGCTGCAAGTAGCCTTGCTTTCCCGTTTGGAGGCTGCGTTCATGCTGCCTTGAAGCTACCTGACATTCCCTGCTCTCGACAGGCCTGTTAGCCCTGTCAGAGTGCTTCGGGGAACGTTATGAGTCTGCTCTGTGTAAACCAGGTGCTTCCATGGCCGCGGCTCTGGTCCGCCTGCCAAGCTCTAGAGCTAGAGGGAACCTCAACGTGACAAGTTGCCTCCAGCGTAGGCCCCTAGTAGCCGTGCAGAAAGGGAGGCAGGCAGCTGTCTCCATGAGTTCTCAGTAGCTTAGAGGCTTTATTTTAAAGGAAGTAGTACACTTTGGAGGACTCCTAGGCCTCTCGGGTATGCACCACTTTCCCTCCAAGTTCACCGAGTACCTCCAGACCCCTGTGGGGCGGCTGAGCAACTTCGAGGCCCATTGGTTGACCACACCCACCTCCCCCGGAAGCCTTCTGTGCGTGCCGCGCGATGGGCTACACACTGGACGTCCCGCGAGGAGCGCTACATTTCCAGAGCCCTCGAACAGCCTCAGGACAGCATTTCGGGTGAGTCCGACTTTGTCATGGCCCTTGTGTGAGCTGCCGTGGGAAAACACTGTGCTTTGAATACTTCGAGGACCTCGTACCTGAAGTCACTCTGCCCGAGGAGAAAGTCAGCATCTTACCATGCCGTGTCGCTAACGGCAGGCCCAGCACGAACACAGGCCTGGAAGTAAGGCCCCGAGTGGCGGTGCAGAAGCGGAGGCGTGCAGCAGTTTCCATGAGGCGGTGGCCTCGGCTCTGGGCACCTTCAACGGCAGCAGGGTTTTCTGGACACCTAGGAGGCTGGCGCGGGCCCCCTGTTCCCGGCAGGAACACTGAGTACCGCCAGGCCCACCTGGGTCTGCTAAGCAACATCCAGGCCCGTAGCCCTTTAGAGCCCCTCTGTGTATGCCCAGCGTAGGGAAACGCGCTGCACTCCCCTTGGGAGCAGCGTAAGGTACTCAGCACTCGCACACGTTCACGGACACCGTTCTGGCACGTCCCACATGGCGTCCAAGTCTTACGCATTACCCTAGGCTGAGCTGAACTCAGAGAAACCCTCTGCTTCGCAGTCCACCTAGGACCTCCTGCCTGAAGTCACCGTGTCTCCCAGAAAGGGTCGGCTTGCGTTCTTACTGCCATGTACGTCCCCTTCCTCCTGTGGCACTGCAGGCTTTGAATAGCCACAGGCCCAGAGGAGCAGCTACGGCGTTCCTTGGTTGAGGCAGTTCGTTTGACGCAGAACACCCTACTTCGAGAAGTTGATTCAGGGAAGGAAACTCAGGGTGACCTGTGTCTCTTTGGGCTTGTGAGAAACCACGGGGATGTCTGCTGAGTGCGCCCACGGAAACGGGGGCCTGCTGCAAGTAGCCTTGCTTTCCCGTTTGGAAGGCTGCGTTCATGCTGCCTTGAAGCTACCTGACATTCCCTGCTCTCGACAGGCCTGTTAGCCCTGTCAGAGTGCTTCGGGGAACGTTATGAGTCTGCTCTGTGTAAACCAGGTGCTTCCATGGCCGCGGCTCTGGTCCGCCTGCCAAGCTCTAGAGCTAGAGGGAACCTCAACGTGACAAGTTGCCTCCAGGGTAGGCCCCTAGTAGCCGTGCAGAAAGGGAGGCAGGCAGCTGTCTCCATGAGTTCTCAGTAGCTTAGAGGCTTTATTTTAAAGGAAGTAGTACACTTTGGAGGACTCCTAGGCCTCTCGGGTATGCACCACTTTCCCTCCAAGTTCACCGAGTACCTCCAGACCCCTGTGGGGCGGCTGAGCAACTTCGAGGCCCATTGGTTGACCACACCCACCACCCCCGGAGGCCCTCTGTGCGTGCCCCGCGATGGGCTACACACTGGACGTCCCGCGAGGAGCGCTACATTTCCAGAGCCCTCGAACAGCCTCAGGACAGCATTTCGGGTGAGTCCGACTTTGTCATGGCCCTTGTGTGAGCTGCCGTGGGAAAACACTGTGCTTTGAATACTTCGAGGACCTCGTACCTGAAGTCACTCTGCCCGAGGAGAAAGTCAGCATCTTACCATGCCGTGTCGCTAACGGCACGCCCAGCACGAACACAGGCCTGGAAGTAAGGCCCCGAGTGGCGGTGCAGAAGCGGAGGCGTGCAGCAGTTTCCATGAGGCGGTGGCCTCGGTTCTGGGCACCTTCAACGGCAGCAGGGTTTTCTGGACACCTAGGAGGCTGGCGCGGGCCCCCTGTTCCCGGCAGGAACACTGAGTACCGCCAGGCCCACCTGGGTCTGCTAAGCAACATCCAGGCCCGTAGCCCTTTAGAGCCCCTCTGTGTATGCCGATCGTAGGGAAACGCACTGCACTCCCCTTGGGAGCAGCGTAAGGTACTCAGCACTCGCACACGTTCACGGACACCGTTCTGGCACGTCCCACATGGCGTCGAAGTCTTACGCATTACCCTAGGCTGAGCTGAACTCAGAGAAACCCTCTGCTTCGCAGTCCACCTAGGACCTCCTGCCTGAAGTCACCGTGCCTCCCAGAGAGAGTCGGCTTGTGTTCTTACTGCCATGTACGTCCCCTTCCTCCTGTGGCACTGCAGGCTTTGAATAGCCACAGGCCCAGAGGAGCAGCTACGGCGTTCCTTGGTTGAGGCAGTTCGTTTGACGCAGAACACCCTACTTCGAGAAGTTGATTCAGGGAAGGAAACTCAGGGTGACCTGTGTCTCTTTGGGCTTGTGAGAAACCACGGGGATGTCTGCTGAGTGCGCCCACGGAAACGGGGGCCTGCTGCAATAGCCTTGCTTTCCCGTTTGGAGGCTGCGTTCATGCTGCCTTGAAGCTACCTGACATTCCCTGCTCTCGACAGGCCTGTTAGCCCTGTCAGAGTGCTTCGGGGAACGTTATGAGTCTGCTCTGTCTAAACCAGGTGCTTCCATGGCCGCGGCTCTGGTCCGCCTGCCAAGCTCTAGAGCTAGAGGGAACCTCAACGTGACAAGTTGCCTCCAGCGTAGGCCCCTAGTAGCCGTGCAGAAAGGGAGGCAGGCAGCTGTCTCCATGAGTTCTCAGTCGCTTAGAGGCTTTATTTTAAAGGAAGTAGTACACTTTGGAGGACTCCTAGGCCCCTCGGGTATGCATCACTTTCCCTCCAAGTTCACCGAGTACCTACAGACCCCTGTGGGGCGGCTGAGCACTTCGAGGCCCTTTGGTTGAACCCCCCCACCCTCGCAGGCCCTCTGTGCGAGCCGCGCGATGGGCTACACACTGGACGTCCCGCGAGGAGCGCTACATTTCCAGAGCCCTCGAACAGCCTCAGGACAGCATTTCGGGTGAGTCCGACTTTGTCATGGCCCTTGTGTGAGCTGCCGTGGGAAAACACTGTGCTTTGAATACCTCGAGGACCTCGTACCTGAAGTCACTCTGCCCGAGGAGAAAGTCAGCATCTTACCATGCCGTGTCGCTAACGGCACGCCCAGCACGAACACAGGCCTGGAAGTAAGGCCCCGAGTGGCGGTGCAGAAGCGGAGGCGTGCAGCAGTTTCCATGAGGCGGTGGCCTCGGCTCTGGGCACCTTCAACGGCAGCAGGGTTTTCTGGACACCTAGGAGGCTGGCGCGGGCCCCCTGTTCCCGGCAGGAACACTGAGTACCGCCAGGCCCACCTGGGTCTGCTAAGCAACATCCAGGCCCGTAGCCCTTTAGAGCTCCTCTGTGTATGCCCAGCGTAGGGAAATGCGCTGCACTCTCCTTGGGAGCAGCGTAAGGTCCTCAGCACTCGCACACGTTCACGGACACCGTTCTGGCACGTCCCACATGGCGTCGAAGTCTTACGCATTACCCTAGGCTGAGCTGAACTCAGAGAAACCCTCTGCTTCGCAGTCCACCTAGGACCTCCTGCCTGAAGTCACCGTGCCTCCCAGAGAGAGTCGGCTTGCGTTCTTACTGCCATGTACGTCCCCTTCCTCCTGTGGCACTGCAGGCTTTGAATAGCCACAGGCTCAGAGGAGCAGCTACGGCGTTCCTTGGTTGAAGCAGTTCGCTTGATGCAGAACACCCTACTTCGAGAAGTTGATTCAGGGAAGGAAACTCAGGGTGACCTGTGTCTCTTTGGGCTTGTGAGAAACCACGGGGATGTCTGCTGAGTGCGCCCACGGAAACGGGGGCCTGCTGCAAGTAGCCTTGCTTTGCCATTTGGAAGGCTGCGTTCATGCTGCCTTGAAGCTACCTGACATTCCCTGCTCTCGACAGGCCTGTTAGCCCTGTCAGAGTGCTTCGGGGAACGTTATGAGTCTGCTCTGTGTAAACCAGGTGCTTCCATGGCCGCGGCTCTGGTCCGCCTGCCAAGCTCTAGAGCTAGAGGGAACCTCAACGTGACAAGTTGCCTCCAGCGTAGGCCCCTAGTAGCCGTGCAGAAAGGGAGGCAGGCAGCTGTCTCCATGAGTTCTCAGTAGCTTAGAGGCTTTATTTTAAAGGAAGTAGTACACTTTGGAGGACTCCTAGGCCTCTCGGGTATGCACCACTTTCCCTCCAAGTTCACCGAGTACCTCCAGACCCCTGTGGGGCGGCTGAGCAACTTCGAGGCCCATTGGTTGACCACACCCACCACCCCCGCATGCCCTCTGTGCGTGCCGCGCGATGGGCTACACACTGGACGTCCCGCGAGGAGCGCTACATTTCCAGAGCCCTCGAACAGCCTCAGGACAGCATTTCGGGTGAGTCCGACTTCGTCATGGCCCTTGTGTGAGCTGCCGTGGGAAAACACTGTGCTTTGAATACTTCGAGGACCTCGTACCTGAAGTCACTCTGCCCGAGGAGAAAGTCAGCATCTTACCATGCCGTGTCGCTAACGGCAGGCCCAGCACGAACACAGGCCTGGAAGTAAGGCCCCGAGTGGCGGTGCAGAAGCGGAGGCGTGCAGCAGTTTCCATGAGGCGGTGGCCTCGGCTCTGGGCACCTTCAACGGCAGCAGGGTTTTCTGGACACCTAGGAGGCTGGAGCGGGCCCCCTGTTCCCGGCAGGAACACTGAGTACCGCCAGGCCCACCTGGGTCTGATAAGCAACATCCAGGCCCATAGCCCTTTAGAGCTCCTCTGTGTATGCCCAGCGTAGGGAAATGCACTGCACTCTCCTTGGGAGCAGCGTAAGGTCCTCAGCACTCGCACACGTTCACGGACACCGTTCTGGCACGTCCCACATGGCGTCGAAGTCTTACGCATTACCCTAGGCTGAGCTGAACTCAGAGAAACCCTCTGCTTCGCAGTCCACCTAGGACCTCCTGCCTGAAGTCACCGTGCCTCCCAGAGAGAGTCGGCTTGCGTTCTTACTGCCATGTACGTCCCCTTCCTCCTGTGGCACTGCAGGCTTTGAATAGCCACAGGCTCAGAGGAGCAGCTACGGCGTTCCTTGGTTGAAGCAGTTCGCTTGATGCAGAACAGTCTACTTCGAGAAGTTGATTCAGGGAAGGAAACTCAGGATGACCTGTGTCTCTTTGGGCTTGTGAGAAACCACGGGGATGTCTGCTGAGTGCGCCCACGGAAACGGGGGCCTGCTGCAAGTAGCCTTGCTTTGCCATTTGGAAGGCTGCGTTCATGCTGCCTTGAAGCTACCTGACATTCCCTGCTCTCGACAGGCCTGTTAGCCCTGTCAGAGTGCTTCGGGGAACGTTATGAGTCTGCTCTGTGTAAACCAGGTGCTTCCATGGCCGCGGCTCTGGTCCGCCTGCCAAGCTCTAGAGCTAGAGGGAACCTCAACGTGACAAGTTGCCTCCAGCGTAGGCCCCTAGTAGCCGTGCAGAAAGGGAGGCAGGCAGCTGTCTCCATGAGTTCTCAGTAGCTTAGAGGCTTTATTTTAAAGGAAGTAGTACACTTTGGAGGACTCCTAGGCCTCTCGGGTATGCACCACTTTCCCTCCAAGTTCACCGAGTACCTCCAGACCCCTGTGGGGCGGCTGAGCAACTTCGAGGCCCATTGGTTGACCACACCCACCACCCCCGCATGCCCTCTGTGCGTGCCGCGCGATGGGCTACACACTGGACGTCCCGCGAGGAGCGCTACATTTCCAGAGCCCTCGAACAGCCTCAGGACAGCATTTCGGGTGAGTCCGACTTCGTCATGGCCCTTGTGTGAGCTGCCGTGGGAAAACACTGTGCTTTGAATACTTCGAGGACCTCGTACCTGAAGTCACTCTGCCCGAGGAGAAAGTCAGCATCTTACCATGCCGTGTCGCTAACGGCACGCCCAACATAAACTCAGGCCTGGAAGTAAGGCCCCGAGTGGCGGTGCAGAAGCGGAGGAGTGCAGCAGTTTCCATGAGGCGGAGGCCTCGGCTCTGGGCACCTTCAACGGCAGCAGGGTTTTCTGGACACCTAGGAGGCTGGCGCGGGCCCCCTGTTCCCGGCAGGAACACTGAGTACCGCCAGGCCCACCTGGGTCTGCTAAGCAACATCCAGGCCCGTAGCCCTTTAGAGCTCCTCTGTGTATGCCCAGCGTAGGGAAATGCGCTGCACTCTCCTTGGGAGCAGCGTAAGGTCCTCAGCACTCGCACACGTTCACGGACACCGTTCTGGCACGTCCCACATGGCGTCGAAGTCTTACGCATTACCCTAGGCTGAGCTGAACTCAGAGAAACCCTCTGCTTCGCAGTCCACCTAGGACCTCCTGCCTGAAGTCACCGTGCCTCCCAGAGAGAGTCGGCTTGCGTTCTTACTGCCATGTACGTCCCCTTCCTCCTGTGGCACTGCAGGCTTTGAATAGCCACAGGCTCAGAGGAGCAGCTACGGCGTTCCTTGGTTGAAGCAGTTCGCTTGATGCAGAACACCCTACTTCGAGAAGTTGATTCAGGGAAGGAAACTCAGGGTGACCTGTGTCTCTTTGGGCTTGTGAGAAACCACGGGGATGTCTGCTGAGTGCGCCCACGGAAACGGGGGCCTGCTGCAAGTAGCCTTGCTTTGCCATTTGGAAGGCTGCGTTCATGCTGCCTTGAAGCTACCTGACATTCCCTGCTCTCGACAGGCCTGTTAGCCCTGTCAGAGTGCTTCGGGGAACGTTATGAGTCTGCTCTGTGTAAACCAGGTGCTTCCATGGCCGCGGCTCTGGTCCGCCTGCCAAGCTCTAGAGCTAGAGGGAACCTCAACGTGACAAGTTGCCTCCAGCGTAGGCCCCTAGTAGCCGTGCAGAAAGGGAGGCAGGCAGCTGTCTCCATGAGTTCTCAGTAGCTTAGAGGCTTTATTTTAAAGGAAGTAGTACACTTTGGAGGACTCCTAGGCCTCTCGGGTATGCACCACTTTCCCTCCAAGTTCACCGAGTACCTCCAGACCCCTGTGGGGCGGCTGAGCAACTTCGAGGCCCATTGGTTGACCACACCCACCACCCCCGCATGCCCTCTGTGCGTGCCGCGCGATGGGCTACACACTGGACGTCCCGCGAGGAGCGCTACATTTCCAGAGCCCTCGAACAGCCTCAGGACAGCATTTCGGGTGAGTCCGACTTCGTCATGGCCCTTGTGTGAGCTGCCGTGGGAAAACACTGTGCTTTGAATACTTCGAGGACCTCGTACCTGAAGTCACTCTGCCCGAGGAGAAAGTCAGCATCTTACCATGCCGTGTCGCTAACGGCACGCCCAACATAAACTCAGGCCTGGAAGTAAGGCCCCGAGTGGCGGTGCAGAAGCGGAGGAGTGCAGCAGTTTCCATGAGGCGGAGGCCTCGGCTCTGGGCACCTTCAACGGCAGCAGGGTTTTCTGGACACCTAGGAGGCTGGCGCGGGCCCCCTGTTCCCGGCAGGAACACTGAGTACCGCCAGGCCCACCTGGGTCTGCTAAGCAACATCCAGGCCCGTAGCCCTTTAGAGCTCCTCTGTGTATGCCCAGCGTAGGGAAATGCGCTGCACTCTCCTTGGGAGCAGCGTAAGGTCCTCAGCACTCGCACACGTTCACGGACACCGTTCTGGCACGTCCCACATGGCGTCGAAGTCTTACGCATTACCCTAGGCTGAGCTGAACTCAGAGAAACCCTCTGCTTCGCAGTCCACCTAGGACCTCCTGCCTGAAGTCACCGTGCCTCCCAGAGAGAGTCGGCTTGCGTTCTTACTGCCATGTACGTCCCCTTCCTCCTGTGGCACTGCAGGCTTTGAATAGCCACAGGCTCAGAGGAGCAGCTACGGCGTTCCTTGGTTGAAGCAGTTCGCTTGATGCAGAACAGCCTACTTCGAGAAGTTGATTCAGGGAAGGAAACTCAGGATGACCTGTGTCTCTTTGGGCTTGTGAGAAACCACGGGGATGTCTGCTGAGTGCGCCCACGGAAACGGGGGCCTGCTGCAAGTAGCCTTGCTTTGCCATTTGGAAGGCTGCGTTCATGCTGCCTTGAAGCTACCTGACATTCCCTGCTCTCGACAGGCCTGTTAGCCCTGTCAGAGTGCTTCGGGGAACGTTATGAGTCTGCTCTGTGTAAACCAGGTGCTTCCATGGCCGCGGCTCTGGTCCGCCTGCCAAGCTCTAGAGCTAGAGGGAACCTCAACGTGACAAGTTGCCTCCAGCGTAGGCCCCTAGTAGCCGTGCAGAAAGGGAGGCAGGCAGCTGTCTCCATGAGTTCTCAGTAGCTTAGAGGCTTTATTTTAAAGGAAGTAGTACACTTTGGAGGACTCCTAGGCCTCTCGGGTATGCACCACTTTCCCTCCAAGTTCACCGAGTACCTCCAGACCCCTGTGGGGCGGCTGAGCAACTTCGAGGCCCATTGGTTGAACCCCCCCACCCGCGGAGGCCCTCTGTGCGTGCCGCGCGATGGGCTACACACTGGACGTCCCGCGAGGAGCGCTACATTTCCAGAGCCCTCGAACAGCCTCAGGACAGCATTTCGGGTGAGTCCGACTTTGTCATGGCCCTTGTGTGAGCTGCCGTGGGAAAGCACTGTGCTTTGAATACTTCGAGGACCTCGTACCTGAAGTCACTCTGCCCGAGGAGAAAGTCAGCATCTTACCATGCCGTGTCGCTAACGGCAGGCCCAGCACGAACACAGGCCTGGAAGTAAGGCCCCGAGTGGCGGTGCAGAAGCGGAGGCGTGCAGCAGTTTCCATGAGGCGGTGGCCTCGGCACTGGGCACCTTCAAAGGCAGCAGGGTTTTCTGGACACCTAGGAGGCTGGCGCGGGCCCCCTGTTCCCGGCAGGAACACTGAGTACCGCCAGGCCCACCTGGGTCTGCTAAGCAACATCCAGGCCCGTAGCCCTTTAGAGCTCCTCTGTGTATGCCCAGCGTAGGGAAATGCGCTGCACTCTCCTTGGGAGCAGCGTAAGGTCCTCAGCACTCGCACACGTTCACGGACACCGTTCTGGCACGTCCCACATGGCGTCGAAGTCTTACGCATTACCCTAGGCTGAGCTGAACTCAGAGAAACCCTCTGCTTCGCAGTCCACCTAGGACCTCCTGCCTGAAGTCACCGTGCCTCCCAGAGAGAGTCGGCTTGCGTTCTTACTGCCATGTACGTCCCCTTCCTCCTGTGGCACTGCAGGCTTTGAATAGCCACAGGCTCAGAGGAGCAGCTACGGCGTTCCTTGGTTGAAGCAGTTTGCTTGATGCAGAACACCCTACTTCGAGAAGTTGATTCAGGGAAGGAAACTCAGGGTGACCTGTGTCTCTTTGGGCTTGTGAGAAACCACGGGGATGTCTGCTGAGTGCGCCCACGGAAACGGGGGCCTGCTGCAAGTAGACTTGCTTTCCCATTTGGAAGGCTGCGTTCATGCTGCCTTGAAGCTACCTGACATTCCCTGCTCTCGACAGGCCTGTTAGCCCTGTCAGAGTGCTTCAGGGAACGTTATGAGTCTGCTCTGTGTAAACCAGGTGCTTCCATGGCCGCGGCTCTGGTCCGCCTGCCAAGCTCTAGAGCTAGAGGGAACCTCAACGTGACAAGTTGCCTCCAGCGTAGGCCCCTAGTAGCCGTGCAGAAAGGGAGGCAGGCAGCTGTCTCCATGAGTTCTCAGTCGCTTAGAGGCTTTATTTTAAAGGAAGTAGTACACTTTGGAGGACTCCTAGGCCCCTCGGGTATGCATCACTTTCCCTCCAAGTTCACCGAGTACCTCCAGACCCCTGTGAGGCGGCTGAGCACTTCGAGGCCCATTGGTTGACCACACCCACCACCCCCGGAGGCCCTCTGTGCGTGTCGCACGATGGGCTACACACTGGACGTCCCGCGAGGAGCGCTACATTTCCAGAGCCCTCGAACAGCCTCAGGACAGCATTTCGGGTGAGTCCGACTTTGTCATGGCCCTTGTGTGAGCTGC
The DNA here is from genome assembly GCF_039906515.1 of Pseudorca crassidens. Lineage (NCBI taxonomy): Eukaryota > Metazoa > Chordata > Mammalia > Artiodactyla > Delphinidae > Pseudorca > Pseudorca crassidens. The sequence continues at coordinate 29,692,682 of NC_090306.1, read as the reverse complement.
CGTGGGAAAGCACTGTGCTTTGAATACTTCGAGGACCTCGTACCTGAAGTCACTCTGCCCGAGGAGAAAGTCAGCATCTTACCATGCCGTGTCGCTAACGGCACGCCCAGCACGAACACAGGCCTGGAAGTAAGGCCCCGAGTGGCGGTGCAGAAGCGGAGGCGTGCAGCAGTTTCCATGAGGCGGTGGCCTCGGCTCTGGGCACCTTCAACGGCAGCAGGGTTTTCTGGACACCTAGGAGGCTGGCGCGGGCCCCCTGTTCCCGGCAGGAACACTGAGTACCGCCAGGCCCACCTGGGTCTGCTAAGCAACATCCAGGCCCGTAGCCCTTTAGAGCCCCTCTGTGTATGCCGATCGTAGGGAAACGCGCTGCACTCCCCTTGGGAGAAGCGTAAGGTACTCAGCACTCGCACACGTTCACGGACACCGTTCTGGCACGTCCCACATGGCGTCGAAGTCTTACGCATTACCCTAGGCTGAGCTGAACTCAGAGAAACCCTCTGCTTCGCAGTCCACCTAGGACCTCCTGCCTGAAGTCACCGTGCCTCCCAGAGAGAGTCGGCTTGTGTTCTTACTGCCATGTACGTCCCCTTCCTCCTGTGGCACTGCAGGCTTTGAATAGCCACAGGCCCAGAGGAGCAGCTACGGCGTTCCTTGGTTGAGGCAGTTCGTTTGACGCAGAACACCCTACTTCGAGAAGTTGATTCAGGGAAGGAAACTCAGGGTGACCTGTGTCTCTTTGGACTTGTGAGAAACCACGGGGATGTCTGCTGAGTGCGCCCACGGAAACGGGGGCCTGCTGCAAGTAGCCTTGCTTTCCCGTTTGGAAGGCTGCGTTCATGCTGCCTTGAAGCTACCTGACATTCCCTGCTCTCGACAGGCCTGTTAGCCCTGTCAGAGTGCTTCGGGGAACGTTATGAGTCTGCTCTGTCTAAACCAGGTGCTTCCATGGCCGCGGCTCTGGTCCGCCTGCCAAGCTCTAGAGCTAGAGGGAACCTCAACGTGACAAGTTGCCTCCAGCGTAGGCCCCTAGTAGCCGTGCAGAAAGGGAGGCAGGCAGCTGTCTCCATGAGTTCTCAGTCGCTTAGAGGCTTTATTTTAAAGGAAGTAGTACACTTTGGAGGACTCCTAGGCCCCTCGGGTATGCATCACTTTCCCTCCAAGTTCACCGAGTACCTCCAGACCCCTGTGAGGCGGCTGAGCACTTCGAGGCCCATTGGTTGACCACACCCACCACCCCCGGAGGCCCTCTGTGCGTGCCGCACGATGGCCTACACACTGGACGTCCCGCGAGGAGCGCTACATTTCCAGAGCCCTCGAACAGCCTCAGAATAGCATTTCGGGTGAGTCCGACTTTGTCATGGCCCTTGTGTGAGCTGCCGTGGGAAAGCACTGTGCTTTGAATACTTCGAGGACCTCGTACCTGAAGTCACTCTGCCCGAGGAGAAAGTCAGCATCTTACCATGCCGTGTCGCTAACGGCACGCCCAGCACGAACACAGGCCTGGAAGTAAGGCCCCGAGTGGCGGTGCAGAAGCGGAGGCGTGCAGCAGTTTCCATGAGGCGGTGGCCTCGGCTCTGGGCACCTTCAACGGCAGCAGGGTTTTCTGGACACCTAGGAGGCTGGCGCGGGCCCCCTGTTCCCGGCAGGAACACTGAGTACCGCCAGGCCCACCTGGGTCTGCTAAGCAACATCCAGGCCCGTAGCCCTTTAGAGCCCCTCTGTGTATGCCGATCGTAGGGAAACGCGCTGCACTCCCCTTGGGAGCAGCGTAAGGTACTCAGCACTCGCACACGTTCACGGACACCGTTCTGGCACGTCCCACATGGCGTCGAAGTCTTACGCATTACCCTAGGCTGAGCTGAACTCAGAGAAACCCTCTGCTTCGCAGTCCACCTAGGACCTCCTGCCTGAAGTCACCGAGCCTCCCAGAGAGAGTCGGCTTGTGTTCTTACTGCCATGTACGTCCCCTTCCTCCTGTGGCACTGCAGGCTTTGAATAGCCACAGGCCCAGAGGAGCAGCTACGGCGTTCCTTGGTTGAGGCAGTTCGTTTGACGCAGAACACCCTACTTCGAGAAGTTGATTCAGGGAAGGAAACTCAGGGTGACCTGTGTCTCTTTGGACTTGTGAGAAACCACGGGGATGTCTGCTGAGTGCGCCCACGGAAACGGGGGCCTGCTGCAATAGCCTTGCTTTCCCGTTTGGAGGCTGCGTTCATGCTGCCTTGAAGCTACCTGACATTCCCTGCTCTCGACAGGCCTGTTAGCCCTGTCAGAGTGCTTCGGGGAACGTTATGAGTCTGCTCTGTCTAAACCAGGTGCTTCCATGGCCGCGGCTCTGGTCCGCCTGCCAAGCTCTAGAGCTAGAGGGAACCTCAACGTGACAAGTTGCCTCCAGCGTAGGCCCCTAGTAGCCGTGCAGAAAGGGAGGCAGGCAGCTGTCTCCATGAGTTCTCAGTCGCTTAGAGGCTTTATTTTAAAGGAAGTAGTACACTTTGGAGGACTCCTAGTCCTCTCGGGTATGCACCACTTTCCCTCCAAGTTCACCGAGTACATCCAGACCCCTGTGGGACGGCTGAGCACTTCGAGGCCCATTGGTTGACCACACCCACCACCCCCGGAGGACCTCTGTGCGTGCCGCGCGATGGGCTACACACTGGACGTCCCGCGAGGAGCGCTACATTTCCAGAGCCCTCGAACAGCCTCAGGACGGCATTTCGGGTGAGTCCGACTTTGTCATGGCCCTTGTGTGAGCTGCCGTGGGAAAACACTGTGCTTTGAATACTTCGAGGACCTCGTACCTGAAGTCACTCTGCCCGAGGAGAAAGTCAGCATCTTACCATGCCGTGTCGCTAACGGCAGGCCCAGCACGAACACAGGCCTGGAAGTAAGGCCCCGAGTGGCGGTGCAGAAGCGGAGGCTTGCAGCAGTTTCCATGAGGCGGAGGCCTCGGCTCTGGGCACCTTCAACGGCAGCAGGGTTTTCTGGACACCTAGGAGGCTGGCGCGGGCCCCCTGTTCCCGGCAGGAACACTGAGTACCGCCAGGCTCACCTGGGTCTGCTAAGCAACATCCAGCCCCGTAGCCCTTTAGAGCTCCTCTGTGTATGCGCAGCGTAGGGAAACGCGCTGCACTCTCCTTGGGAGCAGCTTAAGTTCCTCAGCACTCGCACACGTTCACGGACACCGTTCTGGCACGTCCCACATGGCGTCGAAGTCTTACGCATTACCCTAGGCTGAGCTGAACTCAGAGAAACCCTCTGCTTCGCAGTCCACCTAGGACCTCCTGCCTGAAGTCACCGTGTCTCCCAGAGAGAGTCGGCTTGCGTTCTTACTGCCATGTACGTCCCCTTCCTCCTGTGGCACTGCAGGCTTTGAATAGCCACAGGCCCAGAGGAGCAGCTACGGCGTTCCTTGGTTGAAGCAGTTCGCTTGATGCAGAACACCCTACTTCGAGAAGTTGATTCAGGGAAGGAAACTCAGGGTGACCTGTGTCTCTTTGGGCTTGTGAGAAACCACGGGGATGTCTGCTGAGTGCGCTCACGGAAACGGGGGACTGCTGCAAGTAGCCTTGCTTTCCCATTTGGAAGGCTGCGTTCATGCTGCCTTGAAGCTACCTGACATTCCCTGCTCTCGACAGGCCTGTTAGCCCTGTCAGAGTGCTTCGGGGAACGTTATGAGTCTGCTCTGTGTAAACCAGGTGCTTCCATGGCCGCGGCTCTGGTCCGCCTGCCGAGCTCTAGAGCTAGAGGGAACCTCAACGTGACAAGTTGCCTCCAGCGTAGGCCCCTAGTAGCCGTGCAGAAAGGGAGGCAGGCAGCTGTCTCCATGAGTTCTCAGTAGCTTAGAGGCTTTATTTTAAAGGAAGTAGTACACTTTGGAGGACTCCTAGGCCTCTCGGGTATGCACCACTTTCCCTCCAAGTTCACCGAGTACCTCCAGACCCCTGTGGGGCGGCTGAGCAACTTCGAGGCCCATTGGTTGACCACACCCACCACCCCCGCATGCCCTCTGTGCGTGCCGCGCGATGGGCTACACACTGGACGTTCTGCGAGGAGCGCTACATTTCCAGAGCCCTCGAACAGCCTCAGGACAGCATTTCGGGTGAGTCCGACTTTGTCATGGCCCTTGTGTGAGCTGCCGTGGGAAAACACTGTGCTTTGAATACTTCGAGGACCTCTTACCTGAAGTCACTCTGCCCGAGGAGAAAGTCAGCATCTTACCATGCCGTGTCGCTAACGGCAGGCCCAGCACGAACACAGGCCTGGAAGTAAGGCCCCGAGTGGCGGTGCAGAAGCGGAGGCGTGCAGCAGTTTCCATGAGGCGGTGGCCTCGGCTCTGGGCACCTTCAACGGCAGCAGGGTTTTCTGGACACCTAGGAGGCTGGCGCGGGCCCCCTGTTCCCGGCAGGAACACTGAGTACCGCCAGGCCCACCTGGGTCTGCTAAGCAACATCCAGGCCCGTAGCCCTTTAGAGCCCCTCTGTGTATGCCGATCGTAGGGAAACGCGCTGCACTCCCCTTGGGAGCAGCGTAAGGTACTCAGCACTCGCACACGTTCACGGACACCGTTCTGGCACGTCCCACATGGCGTCGAAGTCTTACGCATTACCCTAGGCTGAGCTGAACTCAGAGAAACCCTCTGCTTCGCAGTCCACCTAGGACCTCCTGCCTGAAGTCACCGTGCCTCCCAGAGAGAGTCGGCTTGTGTTCTTACTGCCATGTACGTCCCCTTCCTCCTGTGGCACTGCAGGCTTTGAATAGCCACAGGCCCAGAGGAGCAGCTACGGCGTTCCTTGGTTGAGGCAGTTCGTTTGACGCAGAACACCCTACTTCGAGAAGTTGATTCAGGGAAGGAAACTCAGGGTGACCTGTGTCTCTTTGGACTTGTGAGAAACCACGGGGATGTCTGCTGAGTGCGCCCACGGAAACGGGGGCCTGCTGCAAGTAGCCTTGCTTTCCCGTTTGAAAGGCTGCGTTCATGCTGCCTTGAAGCTACCTGACATTCCCTGCTCTCGACAGGCCTGTTAGCCCTGTCAGAGTGCTTCGGGGAACGTTATGAGTCTGCTCTGTCTAAACCAGGTGCTTCCATGGCCGCGGCTCTGGTCCGCCTGCCAAGCTCTAGAGCTAGAGGGAACCTCAACGTGACAAGTTGCCTCCAGCGTAGGCCCCTAGTAGCCGTGCAGAAAGGGAGGCAGGCAGCTGTCTCCATGAGTTCTCAGTCGCTTAGAGGCTTTATTTTAAAGGAAGTAGTACACTTTGGAGGACTCCTAGTCCTCTCGGGTATGCACCACTTTCCCTCCAAGTTCACCGAGTACCTCCAGACCCCTGTGGGGCGGCTGAGCAACTTCGAGGCCCATTGGTTGACCACACCCACCACCCCCGGAGGACCTCTGTGCGTGCCGCGCGATGGGCTACACACGGGACGTCCCGCGAGGAGCGCTACATTTCCAGAGCCCTCGAACAGCCTCAGGACAGCATTTCGGGTGAGTCCGACTTTGTCATGGCCCTTGTGTGAGCTGCCGTGGGAAAACACTGTGCTTTGAATACTTCGAGGACCTCGTACCTGAAGTCACTCTGCCCGAGGAGAAAGTCAGCATCTTACCATGCCGTGTCGCTAACGGCACGCCCAGCACGAACACAGGCCTGGAAGTAAGGCCCCGAGTGGCGGTGCAGAAGCGGAGGCGTGCAGCAGTTTCCATGAGGCGGTGGCCTCGGCTCTGGGCACCTTCAACGGCAGCAGGGTTTTCTGGACACCTAGGAGGCTGGCGCGGGCCCCCTGTTCCCGGCAGGAACACTGAGTACCGCCAGGCCCACCTGGGTCTGCTAAGCAACATCCAGGCCCGTAGCCCTTTAGAGCCCCTCTGTGTATGCCGATCGTAGCGAAACGCGCTGCACTCCCCTTGGCAGCAGCGTAAGGTACTCAGCACTCGCACACGTTCACGGACACCGTTCTGGCACGTCCCACATGGCGTCGAAGTCTTACGCATTACCCTAGGCTGAGCTGAACTCAGAGAAACCCTCTGCTTCGCAGTCCACCTAGGACCTCCTGCCTGAAGTCACCGTTCCTCCCAGAGAGAGACGGCTTGCGTTCTTACTGCCATGTACGTCCCCTTCCTCCTTTGGCACTGCAGGCTTTGAATAGCCACAGGCCCAGAGGAGCAGCTACGGCGTTCCTTGGTTGAGGCAGTTCGCTTGATGCAGAACACCCTACTTCGAGAAGTTGATTCAGGGAAGGAAACTCAGGGTGACCTGTGTCTCTTTGGGCTTGTTAGAAACCAAGGGGATGTCTGCTGTGTGCGCCCACGGAAACGGGGTCCTGCTGCAAGTAGCCTTGCTTTCCCGTTTGGAAGGCTGCGTTCATGCTGCCTTGAAGCTACCTGACATTCCCTGCTCTCGACAGGCCTGTTAGCCCTGTCAGAGTGCTTCGGGGAACGTTATGAGTCTGCTCTGTGTAAACCAGGTGCTTCCATGGCCGCGGCTCTGGTCCGCCTGCCAAGCTCTAGAGCTAGAGGGAACCTCAACGTGACAAGTTGCTTCCAGCGTAGGCCCCTAGTAGCCGTGCAGAAAGGGAGGCAGGCAGCTGTCTCCATGAGTTCTCAGTCGCTTAGAGGCTTTATTTTAAAGGAAGTAGTACACTTTGGAGGACTCCTAGGCCCCTCGGGTATGCATCACTTTCCCTCCAAGTTCACCGAGTACCTCCAGACCCCTGTGGGGCGGCTGAGCACTTCGAGGCCCTTTGGTTGAACCCTCCCCACCCGTGGAGGCCCTCTGTGCGTGCCGCGCGATGGGCTACACACGGGACGTCCCGCGAGGAGCGCTACATTTCCAGAGCCCTCGAACAGCCTCAGGACAGCATTTCGGGTGAGTCCGACTTTGTCATGGCCCTTGTGTGAGCTGCCGTGGGAAAACACTTTGCTTTGAATACTTCGAGGACCTCGTACCTGAAGTCACTCTGCCCGAGGAGAAAGTCAGCATCTTACCATGCCGTGTCGCTAACGGCACGCCCAGCACGAACACAGGCCTGGAAGTAAGGCCCCGAGTGGCGGTGCAGAAGCGGAGGCGTGCAGCAGTTTCCATGAGGCGGAGGCCTCGGCTCTGGGCACCTTCAACGGCAGCAGGGTTTTCTGGACACCTAGGAGGCTGGCACGGGCCCCCTGTTCCCGGCAGGAACACTGAGTACCGCCAGGCTCACCTGGGTCTGCTAAGCAACATCCAGGCCCGTAGCCATTTAGAGCTCCTCTGTGTATGCCCAGCGTAGGGAAATGCGCTGCACTCTGCTTGGGAGCAGCGTAAGGTCCTCAGCACTCGCACACGTTCACGGACACCGTTCTGGCACGTCCCACATGGCGTCGAAGTCTTACGCATTACCCTAGGCTGAGCTGAACTCAGAGAAACCCTCTGCTTCGCAGTCCACCTAGGACCTCCTGCCTGAAGTCACCGTGCCTCCCAGAGAGAGTCGGCTTGCGTTCTTACTGCCATGTACGTCCCCTTCCTCCTGTGGCACTGCAGGCTTTGAATACCCACAGGCTCAGAGGAGCAGCTACGGCGTTCCTTGGTTGAAGCAGTTCGCTTGATGCAGAACACCCTACTTCGAGAAGTTGATTCAGGGAAGGAAACTCAGGGTGACCTGTGTCTCTTTGGGCTTGTGAGAAACCACGGGGATGTCTGCTGAGTGCGCCCACGGAAACGGGGGCCTGCTGCAAGTAGCCTTGCTTTCCCGTTTGGAAGGCTGCGTTCATGCTGCCTTGAAGCTACCTGACATTCCCTGCTCTCGACAGGCCTGTTAGCCCTGTCAGAGTGCTTCGGGGAACGTTATGAGTCTGCTCTGTCTAAACCAGGTGCTTCCATGGCCGCGGCTCTGGTCCGCCTGCCAAGCTCTAGAGCTAGAGGGAACCTCAACGTGACAAGTTGCCTCCAGCGTAGGCCCCTAGTAGCCGTGCAGAAAGGGAGGCATGCAGCTGTCTCCATGAGTTCTCAGTAGCTTAGAGGCTTTATTTTAAAGGAAGTAGTACACTTTGGAGGACTCCTAGGCCCCTCGGGTATGCATCACTTTCCCTCCAAGTTCACCGAGTACCTCCAGACCCCTGTGAGGCGGCTGAGCACTTCGAGGCCCATTGGTTGACCACACCCACCACCCCCGGAGGCCCTCTGTGCGTGCCGCACGATGGCCTACACACTGGACGTCCCGCGAGGAGCGCTACATTTCCAGAGCCCTCGAACAGCCTCAGGATAGCATTTCGGGTGAGTCCGACTTTGTCATGGCCCTTGTGTGAGCTGCCGTGGGAAAGCACTGTGCTTTGAATACTTCGAGGACCTTGTACCTGAAGTCACTCTGCCCGAGGAGAAAGTCAGCATCTTACCATGCCGTGTCGCTAACGGCACGCCCAGCACGAACACAGGCCTGGAAGTAAGGCCCCGAGTGGCGGTGCAGAAGCGGAGGCGTGCAGCAGTTTCCATGAGGCGGTGGCCTCGGCTCTGGGCACCTTCAACGGCAGCAGGGTTTTCTGGACACCTAGGAGGCTGGCGCGGGCCCCCTGTTCCCGGCAGGAACACTGAGTACCGCCAGGCCCACCTGGGTCAGCTAAGCAACATCCAGGCCCGTAGCCCTTTAGAGCTCCTCTGTGTATGCCCAGCGTAGGGAAATGCGCTGCACTCTCCTTGGGAGCAGCGTAAGGTCCTCAGCACTCGCACACGTTCACGGACACCGTTCTGGCACGTCCCACATGGCGTCGAAGTCTTACGCATTACCCTAGGCTGAGCTGAACTCAGAGAAACCCTCTGCTTCGCAGTCCACCTAGGACCTCCTGCCTGAAGTCACCGTGCCTCCCAGAGAGAGTCGGCTTGCGTTCTTACTGCCATGTACGTCCCCTTCCTCCTGTGGCACTGCAGGCTTTGAATAGCCACAGGCTCAGAGGAGCAGCTACGGCGTTCCTTGGTTGAAGCAGTTCGCTTGATGCAGAACACCCTACTTCGAGAAGTTGATTCAGGGAAGGAAACTCAGGGTGACCTGTGTCTCTTTGGGCTTGTGAGAAACCACGGGGATGTCTGCTGAGTGTGCCCACGGAAACGGGGGCCTGCTGCAAGTAGCCTTGCTTTCCCATTTGGAAGGCTGCGTTCATGCTGCCTTGAAGCTACCTGACATTCCCTGCTCTCGACAGGCCTGTTAGCCCTGTCAGAGTGCTTCGGGGAACGTTATGAGTCTGCTCTGTGTAAACCAGGTGCTTCCATGGCCGCGGCTCTGGTCCGCCTGCCAAGCTCTAGAGCTAGAGGGAACCTCAACGTGACAAGTTGCCTCCAGCGTAGGCCCCTAGTAGCCGTGCAGAAAGGGAGGCAGGCAGCTGTCTCCATGAGTTCTCAGTCGCTTAGAGGCTTTATTTTAAAGGAAGTAGTACACTTTGGAGGACTCCTAGTCCTCTCGGGTATGCACCACTTTCCCTCCAAGTTCACCGAGTACATCCAGACCCCTGTGGGACGGCTGAGCACTTCGAGGCCCATTGGTTGACCACACCCACCACCCCCGGAGGACCTCTGTGCGTGCCGCACGATGGGCTACACACTGGACGTCCCGCGAGGAGCGCTACATTTCCAGAGCCCTCGAACAGCCTCAGGACAGCATTTCGGGTGAGTCCGACTTTGTCATGGCCCTTGTGTGAGCTGCCGTGGGAAAACACTGTGCTTTGAATACTTCGAGGACCTCGTACCTGAAGTCACTCTGCCCGAGGAGAAAGTCAGCATCTTACCATGCCGTGTCGCTAACGGCAGGCCCAGCACGAACACAGGCCTGGAAGTAAGGCCCCGAGTGGCGGTGCAGAAGCGGAGGCGTGCAGCAGTTTCCATGAGGCGGAGGCCTCGGCTCTGGGCACCTTCAACGGCAGCAGGGTTTTCTGGACACCTAGGAGGCTGGCACGGGCCCCCTGTTCCCGGCAGGAACACTGAGTACCGCCAGGCTCACCTGGGTCTGCTAAGCAACATCCAGGCCCGTAGCCCTTTAGAGCTCCTCTGTGTATGCGCAACGTAGGGAAACGCGCTGCACTCTCCTTGGGAGCAGCTTAAGTTCCTCAGCACTCGCACACGTTCACGGACACCGTTCTGGCACGTCCCACATGGCGTCGAAGTCTTACGCATTACCCTAGGCTGAGCTGAACTCAGAGAAACCCTCTGCTTCGCAGTCCACCTAGGACCTCCTGCCTGAAGTCACCGTGTCTCCCAGAGAGAGTCGGCTTGCGTTCTTACTGCCATGTACGTCCCCTTCCTCCTGTGGCACTGCAGGCTTTGAATAGCCACAGGCCCAGAGGAGCAGCTACGGCGTTCCTTGGTTGAAGCAGTTCGCTTGATGCAGAACACCCTACTTCGAGAAGTTGATTCAGGGAAGGAAACTCAGGGTGACCTGTGTCTCTTTGGGCTTGTGAGAAACCACGGGGATGTCTGCTGAGTGCGCCCACGGAAACGGGGGACTGCTGCAAGTAGCCTTGCTTTCCCATTTGGAAGGCTGCGTTCATGCTGCCTTGAAGCTACCTGACATTCCCTGCTCTCGACAGGCCTGTTAGCCCTGTCAGAGTGCTTCGGGGAACGTTATGAGTCTGCTCTGTGTAAACCAGGTGCTTCCATGGCCGCGGCTCTGGTCCGCCTGCCAAGCTCTAGAGCTAGAGGGAACCTCAACGTGACAAGTTGCCTCCAGCGTAGGCCCCTAGTAGCCGTGCAGAAAGGGAGGCAGGCAGCTGTCTCCATGAGTTCTCAGTAGCTTAGAGGCTTTATTTTAAAGGAAGTAGTACACTTTGGAGGACTCCTAGGCCTCTCGGGTATGCACCACTTTCCCTCCAAGTTCACCGAGTACCTCCAGACCCCTGTGGGGCGGCTGAGCAACTTCGAGGCCCATTGGTTGACCACACCCACCACCCCCGCATGCCCTCTGTGCGTGCCGCGCGATGGGCTACACACTGGACGTTCTGCGAGGAGCGCTACATTTCCAGAGCCCTCGAACAGCCTCAGGACAGCATTTCGGGTGAGTCCGACTTTGTCATGGCCCTTGTGTGAGCTGCCGTGGGAAAACACTGTGCTTTGAATACTTCGAGGACCTCGTACCTGAAGTCACTCTGCCCGAGGAGAAAGTCAGCATCTTACCATGCCGTGTTGCTAACGGCAGGCCCAGCACGAACACAGGCCTGGAAGTAAGGCCCCGAGTGGCGGTGCAGAAGCGGAGGCGTGCAGCAGTTTCCATGAGGCGGTGGCCTCGGCTCTGGGCACCTTCAACGGCAGCAGGGTTTTCTGGACACCTAGGAGGCTGGCGCGGGCCCCCTGTTCCCGGCAGGAACACTGAGTACCGCCAGGCCCCCCTGGGTCTGCTAAGCAACATCCAGGCCCGTAGCCCTTTAGAGCCCCTCTGTGTATGCCGATCGTAGGGAAACGCGCTGCACTCCCCTTGGGAGCAGCGTAAGGTACTCAGCACTCGCACACGTTCACGGACACCGTTCTGGCACGTCCCACATGGCGTCGAAGTCTTACGCATTACCCTAGGCTGAGCTGAACTCAGAGAAACCCTCTGCTTCGCAGTCCACCTAGGACCTCCTGCCTGAAGTCACCGTGCCTCCCAGAGAGAGTCGGCTTGTGTTCTTACTGCCATGTACGTCCCCTTCCTCCTGTGGCACTGCAGGCTTTGAATAGCCACAGGCCCAGAGGAGCAGCTACGGCGTTCCTTGGTTGAGGCAGTTCGTTTGACGCAGAACACCCTACTTCGAGAAGTTGATTCAGGGAAGGAAACTCAGGGTGACCTGTGTCTCTTTGGACTTGTGAGAAACCACGGGGATGTCTGCTGAGTGCGCCCACGGAAACGGGGGCCTGCTGCAAGTATCCTTGCTTTCCCGTTTGAAAGGCTGCGTTCATGCTGCCTTGAAGCTACCTGACATTCCCTGCTCTCGACAGGCCTGTTAGCCCTGTCAGAGTGCTTCGGGGAACGTTATGAGTCTGCTCTGTCTAAACCAGGTGCTTCCATGGCCGCGGCTCTGGTCCGCCTGCCAAGCTCTAGAGCTAGAGGGAACCTCAACGTGACAAGTTGCCTCCAGCGTAGGCCCCTAGTAGCCGTGCAGAAAGGGAGGCAGGCAGCTGTCTCCATGAGTTCTCAGTCGCTTAGAGGCTTTATTTTAAAGGAAGTAGTACACTTTGGAGGACTCCTAGTCCTCTCGGGTATGCACCACTTTCCCTCCAAGTTCACCGAGTACCTCCAGACCCCTGTGGGGCGGCTGAGCAACTTCGAGGCCCATTGGTTGACCACACCCACCACCCCCGGAGGACCTCTGTGCGTGCCGCGCGATGGGCTACACACGGGACGTCCCGCGAGGAGCGCTACATTTCCAGAGCCCTCGAACAGCCTCAGGACAGCATTTCGGGTGAGTCCGACTTTGTCATGGCCCTTGTGTGAGCTGCCGTGGGAAAACACTGTGCTTTGAATACTTCGAGGACCTCGTACCTGAAGTCACTCTGCCCGAGGAGAAAGTCAGCATCTTACCATGCCGTGTCGCTAACGGCAGGCCCAGCACGAACACAGGCCTGGAAGTAAGGCCCCGAGTGGCGGTGCAGAAGCGGAGGCGTGCAGCAGTTTCCATGAGGCGGTGGCCTCGGCTCTGGGCACCTTCAACGGCAGCAGGGTTTTCTGGACACCTAGGAGGCTGGCGCGGGCCCCCTGTTCCCGGCAGGAACACTGAGTACCGCCAGGCCCACCTGGGTCTGCTAAGCAACATCCAGGCCCGTAGCCCTTTAGAGCCCCTCTGTGTATGCCGATCGTAGCGAAACGCGCTGCACTCCCCTTGGGAGCAGCGTAAGGTACTCAGCACTCGCACACGTTCACGGACACCGTTCTGGCACGTCCCACATGGCGTCGAAGTCTTACGCATTACCCTAGGCTGAGCTGAACTCAGAGAAACCCTCTGCTTCGCAGTCCACCTAGGACCTCCTGCCTGAAGTCACCGTGCCTCCCAGAGAGAGTCGGCTTGCGTTCTTACTGCCATGTACGTCCCCTTCCTCCTTTGGCACTGCAGGCTTTGAATAGCCACAGGCCCAGAGGAGCAGCTACGGCGTTCCTTGGTTGAGGCAGTTCGCTTGATGCAGAACACCCTACTTCGAGAAGTTGATTCAGGGAAGGAAACTCAGGGTGACCTGTGTCTCTTTGGGCTTGTTAGAAACCAAGGGGATGTCTGCCGTGTGCGCCCACGGAAACGGGGTCCTGCTGCAAGTAGCCTTGCTTTCCCGTTTGGAAGGCTGCGTTCATGCTGCCTTGAAGCTACCTGACATTCCCTGCTCTCGACAGGCCTGTTAGCCCTGTCAGAGTGCTTCGGGGAACGTTATGAGTCTGCTCTGTGTAAACCAGGTGCTTCCATGGCCGCGGCTCTGGTCCGCCTGCCAAGCTCTAGAGCTAGAGGGAACCTCAACGTGACAAGTTGCCTCCAGCGTAGGCCCCTAGTAGCCGTGCAGAAAGGGAGGCAGGCAGCTGTCTCCATGAGTTCTCAGTAGCTTAGAGGCTTTATTTTAAAGGAAGTAGTACACTTTGGAGGACTCCTAGGCCCCTCGGGTATGCATCACTTTCCCTCCAAGTTCACCGAGTACCTCCAGACCACTGTGGGGCGGCTGAGCACTTCGAGGCCCTTTGGTTGAACCCTCCCCACCCGCGGAGGCCCTCTGTGCGTGACGCGCGATGGGCTACACACTGGACGTCCCTCGAGGAGCGCTACATTTCCAGAGCCCTCGAACAGCCTCAGGACAGCATTTCGGGTGAGTCCGACTTTGTCATGGCCCTTGTGTGAGCTGCCGTGGGAAAACACTTTGCTTTGAATACTTCGAGGACCTCGTACCTGAAGTCACTCTGCCCGAGGAGAAAGTCAGCATCTTACCATGCCGTGTCGCTAACGGCACGCCCAGCACGAACACAGGCCTGGAAGTAAGGCCCCGAGTGGCGGTGCAGAAGCGGAGGCGTGCAGGAGTTTCCATGAGGCGGAGGCCTCGGCTCTGGGCACCTTCAACGGCAGCAGGGTTTTCTGGACACCTAGGAGGCTGGCACGGGCCCCCTGTTCCCGGCAGGAACACTGAGTACCGCCAGGCTCACCTGGGTCTGCTAAGCAACATCCAGGCCCGTAGCCATTTAGAGCTCCTCTGTGTAGGCCCAGCGTAGGGAAACGCGCTGCACTCTCCTTGGGAGCAGCTTAAGGTCCTCAGCACTCGCACACGTTCACGGACACCGTTCTGGCACGTCCCACATGGCGTCGAAGTCTTACGCATTACCCTAGGCTGAGCTGAACTCAGAGAAACCCTCTGCTTCGCAGTCCACCTAGGACCTCCTGCCTGAAGTCACCGTGTCTCCCAGAGAGAGTCGGCTTGCGTTCTTACTGCCATGTACGTCCCCTTCCTCCTGTGGCACTGCAGGCTTTGAATAGCCACAGGCCCAGAGGAGCAGCTACGGCGTTCCTTGGTTGAAGCAGTTCGCTTGATGCAGAACACCCTACTTCGAGAAGTTGATTCAGGGAAGGAAACTCAGGGTGACCTGTGTCTCTTTGGGCTTGTTAGAAACCACGGGGATGTCTGCTGAGTGCGCCCACGGAAACGGGGGCCTGCTGCAAGTAGCCTTGCTTTCCCGTTTGGAGGCTGCGTTCATGCTTCCTTGAAGCTACCTGACATTCCCTGCTCTCGACAGGCCTGTTAGCCCTGTCAGAGTGCTTCGGGGAACGTTATGAGTCTGCTCTGTCTAAACCAGGTGCTTCCATGGCCGCGGCTCTGGTCCGCCTGCCAAGCTCTAGAGCTAGAGGGAACCTCAACGTGACAAGTTGCCTCCAGCGTAGGCCCCTAGTAGCCGTGCAGAAAGGGAGGCAGGCAGCTGTCTCCATGAGTTCTCAGTCGCTTAGAGGCTTTATTTTAAAGGAAGTAGTACACTTTGGAGGACTCCTAGTCCTCTCGGGTATGCACCACTTTCCCTCCAAGTTCACCGAGTACCTCCAGACCCCTGTGGGGCGGCTGAGCAACTTCGAGGCCCATTGGTTGACCACACCCACCACCCCCGGAGGACCTCTGTGCGTGCCGCGCGATGGGCTACACACGGGACGTCCCGCGAGGAGCGCTACATTTCCAGAGCCCTCGAACAGCCTCAGGACAGCATTTCGGGTGAGTCCGACTTTGTCATGGCCCTTGTGTGAGCTGCCGTGGGAAAACACTGTGCTTTGAATACTTCGAGGACCTCGTACCTGAAGTCACTCTGCCCGAGGAGAAAGTCAGCATCTTACCATGCCGTGTCGCTAACGGCAGGCCCAGCACGAACACAGGCCTGGAAGTAAGGCCCCGAGTGGCGGTGCAGAAGCGGAGGCGTGCAGCAGTTTCCATGAGGCGGTGGCCTCGGCTCTGGGCACCTTCAACGGCAGCAGGGTTTTCTGGACACCTAGGAGGCTGGCGCGGGCCCCCTGTTCCCGGCAGGAACACTGAGTACCGCCAGGCCCACCTGGGTCTGCTAAGCAACATCCAGGCCCGTAGCCCTTTAGAGCCCCTCTGTGTATGCCGATCGTAGCGAAACGCGCTGCACTCCCCTTGGGAGCAGCGTAAGGTACTCAGCACTCGCACACGTTCACGGACACCGTTCTGGCACGTCCCACATGGCGTCGAAGTCTTACGCATTACCCTAGGCTGAGCTGAACTCAGAGAAACCCTCTGCTTCGCAGTCCACCTAGGACCTCCTGCCTGAAGTCACCGTGCCTCCCAGAGAGAGTCGGCTTGCGTTCTTACTGCCATGTACGTCCCCTTCCTCCTTTGGCACTGCAGGCTTTGAATAGCCACAGGCCCAGAGGAGCAGCTACGGCGTTCCTTGGTTGAGGCAGTTCGCTTGATGCAGAACACCCTACTTCGAGAAGTTGATTCAGGGAAGGAAACTCAGGGTGACCTGTGTCTCTTTGGGCTTGTTAGAAACCAAGGGGATGTCTGCCGTGTGCGCCCACGGAAACGGGGTCCTGCTGCAAGTAGCCTTGCTTTCCCGTTTGGAAGGCTGCGTTCATGCTGCCTTGAAGCTACCTGACATTCCCTGCTCTCGACAGGCCTGTTAGCCCTGTCAGAGTGCTTCGGGGAACGTTATGAGTCTGCTCTGTGTAAACCAGGTGCTTCCATGGCCGCGGCTCTGGTCCGCCTGCCAAGCTCTAGAGCTAGAGGGAACCTCAACGTGACAAGTTGCCTCCAGCGTAGGCCCCTAGTAGCCGTGCAGAAAGGGAGGCAGGCAGCTGTCTCCATGAGTTCTCAGTCGCTTAGAGGCTTTATTTTAAAGGAAGTAGTACACTTTGGAGGACTCCTAGGCCCCTCGGGTATGCATCACTTTCCCTCCAAGTTCACCGAGTACCTCCAGACCCCTGTGGGGCGGCTGAGCACTTCGAGGCCCTTTGGTTGAACCCTCCCCACCCGCGGAGGCCCTCTGTGCGTGCCGCGCGATGGGCTACACACGGGACGTCCCGCGAGGAGCGCTACATTTCCAGAGCCCTCGAACAGCCTCAGGACAGCATTTCGGGTGAGTCCGACTTTGTCATGGCCCTTGTGTGAGCTGCCGTGGGAAAACACTTTGCTTTGAATACTTCGAGGACCTCGTACCTGAAGTCACTCTGCCCGAGGAGAAAGTCAGCATCTTACCATGCCGTGTCGCTAACGGCACGCCCAGCACGAACACAGGCCTGGAAGTAAGGCCCCGAGTGGCGGTGCAGAAGCGGAGGCGTGCAGCAGTTTCCATGAGGCGGAGGCCTCGGCTCTGGGCACCTTCAACGGCAGCAGGGTTTTCTGGACACCTAGGAGGCTGGCACGGGCCCCCTGTTCCCGGCAGGAACACTGAGTACCGCCAGGCTCACCTGGGTCTGCTAAGCAACATCCAGGCCCGTAGCCATTTAGAGCTCCTCTGTGTATGCCCAGCGTAGGGAAATGCGCTGCACTCTGCTTGGGAGGAGCGTAAGGTCCTCAGCACTCGCACACGTTCACGGACACCGTTCTGGCACGTCCCACATGGCGTCGAAGTCTTACGCATTACCCTAGGCTGAGCTGAACTCAGAGAAACCCTCTGCTTCGCAGTCCACCTAGGACCTCCTGCCTGAAGTCACCGTGCCTCCCAGAGAGAGTCGGCTTGCGTTCTTACTGCCATGTACGTCCCCTTCCTCCTGTGGCACTGCAGGCTTTGAATACCCACAGGCTCAGAGGAGCAGCTACGGCGTTCCTTGGTTGAAGCAGTTCGCTTGATGCAGAACACCCTACTTCGAGAAGTTGATTCAGGGAAGGAAACTCAGGGTGACCTGTGTCTCTTTGGGCTTGTGAGAAACCACGGGGATGTCTGCTGAGTGCGCCCACGGAAACGGGGGCCTGCTGCAAGTAGCCTTGCTTTCCCGTTTGGAAGGCTGCGTTCATGCTGCCTTGAAGCTACCTGACATTCCCTGCTCTCGACAGGCCTGTTAGCCCTGTCAGAGTGCTTCGGGGAACGTTATGAGTCTGCTCTGTCTAAACCAGGTGCTTCCATGGCCGCGGCTCTGGTCCGCCTGCCAAGCTCTAGAGCTAGAGGGAACCTCAACGTGACAAGTTGCCTCCAGCGTAGGCCCCTAGTAGCCGTGCAGAAAGGGAGGCAGGCAGCTGTCTCCATGAGTTCTCAGTAGCTTAGAGGCTTTATTATAAAGGAAGTAGTACACTTTGGAGGACTCCTAGGCCCCTCGGGTATGCATCACTTTCCCTCCAAGTTCACCGAGTACCTCCAGACCCCTGTGAGGCGGCTGAGCACTTCGAGGCCCATTGGTTGACCACACCCACCACCCCCGGAGGCCCTCTGTGCGTGCCGCACGATGGCCTACACACTGGACGTCCCGCGAGGAGCGCTACATTTCCAGAGCCCTCGAACAGCCTCAGGATAGCATTTCGGGTGAGTCCGACTTTGTCATGGCCCTTGTGTGAGCTGCCGTGGGAAAGCACTGTGCTTTGAATACTTCGAGGACCTTGTACCTGAAGTCACTCTGCCCGAGGAGAAAGTCAGCATCTTACCATGCCGTGTCGCTAACGGCACGCCCAGCACGAACACAGGCCTGGAAGTAAGGCCCCGAGTGGCGGTGCAGAAGCGGAGGCGTGCAGCAGTTTCCATGAGGCGGTGGCCTCGGCTCTGGGCACCTTCAACGGCAGCAGGGTTTTCTGGACACCTAGGAGGCTGGCGCGGGCCCCCTGTTCCCGGCAGGAACACTGAGTACCGCCAGGCCCACCTGGGTCAGCTAAGCAACATCCAGGCCCGTAGCCCTTTAGAGCTCCTCTGTGTATGCCCAGCGTAGGGAAATGCGCTGCACTCTCCTTGGGAGCAGCGTAAGGTCCTCAGCACTCGCACACGTTCACGGACACCGTTCTGGCACGTCCCACATGGCGTCGAAGTCTTACGCATTACCCTAGGCTGAGCTGAACTCAGAGAAACCCTCTGCTTCGCAGTCCACCTAGGACCTCCTGCCTGAAGTCACCGTGCCTCCCAGAGAGAGTCGGCTTGCGTTCTTACTGCCATGTACGTCCCCTTCCTCCTGTGGCACTGCAGGCTTTGAATAGCCACAGGCTCAGAGGAGCAGCTACGGCGTTCCTTGGTTGAAGCAGTTCGCTTGATGCAGAACACCCTACTTTGAGAAGTTGATTCAGGGAAGGAAACTCAGGGTGACCTGTGTCTCTTTGGGCTTGTTAGAAACCACGGGGATGTCTGCTGAGTGCGCCCACGGAAACGGGGGCCTGCTGCAAGTAGCCTTGCTTTCCCATTTGGAAGGCTGCGTTCATGCTGCCTTGAAGCTACCTGACATTCCCTGCTCTCGACAGGCCTGTTAGCCCTGTCAGAGTGCTTCGGGGAACGTTATGAGTCTGCTCTGTGTAAACCAGGTGCTTCCATGGCCGCGGCTCTGGTCCGCCTGCCAAGCTCTAGAGCTAGAGGGAACCTCAACGTGACAAGTTGCCTCCAGCGTAGGCCCCTAGTAGCCGTGCAGAAAGGGAGGCAGGCAGCTGTCTCCATGAGTTCTCAGTCGCTTAGAGGCTTTATTTTAAAGGAAGTAGTACACTTTGGAGGACTCCTAGTCCTCTCGGGTATGCACCACTTTCCCTCCAAGTTCACCGAGTACATCCAGACCCCTGTGGGACGGCTGAGCACTTCGAGGCCCATTGGTTGACCACACCCACCACCCCCGGAGGACCTCTGTGCGTGCCGCACGATGGGCTACACACTGGACGTCCCGCGAGGAGCGCTACATTTCCAGAGCCCTCGAACAGCCTCAGGACAGCATTTCGGGTGAGTCCGACTTTGTCATGGCCCTTGTGTGAGCTGCCGTGGGAAAACACTGTGCTTTGAATACTTCGAGGACCTCGTACCTGAAGTCACTCTGCCCGAGGAGAAAGTCAGCATCTTACCATGCCGTGTCGCTAACGGCAGGCCCAGCACGAACACAGGCCTGGAAGTAAGGCCCCGAGTGGCGGTGCAGAAGCGGAGGCGTGCAGCAGTTTCCATGAGGCGGAGGCCTCGGCTCTGGGCACCTTCAACGGCAGCAGGGTTTTCTGGACACCTAGGAGGCTGGCGCGGGCCCCCTGTTCCCGGCAGGAACACAGAGTACCGCCAGGCTCACCTGGGTCTGCTAAGCAACATCCAGGCCCGTAGCCCTTTAGAGCTCCTCTGTGTATGCGCAGCGTAGGGAAACGCGCTGCACTCTCCTTGGGAGCAGCTTAAGTTCCTCAGCACTCGCACACGTTCACGGACACCGTTCTGGCACGTCCCACATGGCGTCGAAGTCTTACGCATTACCCTAGGCTGAGCTGAACTCAGAGAAACCCTCTGCTTCGCAGTCCACCTAGGACCTCCTGCCTGAAGTCACCGTGTCTCCCAGAGAGAGTCGGCTTGCGTTCTTACTGCCATGTACGTCCCCTTCCTCCTGTGGCACTGCAGGCTTTGAATAGCCACAGGCCCAGAGGAGCAGCTACGGCGTTCCTTGGTTGAAGCAGTTCGCTTGATGCAGAACACCCTACTTCGAGAAGTTGATTCAGGGAAGGAAACTCAGGGTGACCTGTGTCTCTTTGGGCTTGTGAGAAACCACGGGGATGTCTGCTGAGTGCGCCCACGGAAACGGGGGACTGCTGCAAGTAGCCTTGCTTTCCCATTTGGAAGGCTGCGTTCATGCTGCCTTGAAGCTACCTGACATTCCCTGCTCTCGACAGGCCTGTTAGCCCTGTCAGAGTGCTTCGGGGAACGTTATGAGTCTGCTCTGTGTAAACCAGGTGCTTCCATGGCCGCGGCTCTGGTCCGCCTGCCAAGCTCTAGAGCTAGAGGGAACCTCAACGTGACAAGTTGCCTCCAGCGTAGGCCCCTAGTAGCCGTGCAGAAAGGGAGGCAGGCAGCTGTCTCCATGAGTTCTCAGTAGCTTAGAGGCTTTATTTTAAAGGAAGTAGTACACTTTGGAGGACTCCTAGGCCTCTCGGGTATGCACCACTTTCCCTCCAAGTTCACCGAGTACCTCCAGACCCCTGTGGGGCGGCTGAGCAACTTCGAGGCCCATTGGTTGACCACACCCACCACCCCCGCATGCCCTCTGTGCGTGCCGTGCGATGGGCTACACACTGGACGTTCTGCGAGGAGCGCTACATTTCCAGAGCCCTCGAACAGCCTCAGGACAGCATTTCGGGTGAGTCCGACTTTGTCATGGCCCTTGTGTGAGCTGCCGTGGGAAAGCACTGTGCTTTGAATACTTCGAGGACCTCGTACCTGAAGTCACTCTGCCCGAGGAGAAAGTCAGCATCTTACCATGCTGTGTCGCTAACGGCACGCCCAGCACGAACACAGGCCTGGAAGTAAGGCCCCGAGTGGCGGTGCAGAAGCGGAGGCGTGCAGCAGTTTCCATGAGGCGGTGGCCTCGGCTCTGGGCACCTTCAACGGCAGCAGGGTTTTCTGGACACCTAGGAGGCTGGCGCGGGCCCCCTGTTCCCGGCAGGAACACTGAGTACCGCCAGGCCCACCTGGGTCTGCTAAGCAACATCCAGGCCCGTAGCCCTTTAGAGCCCCTCTGTGTATGCCGATCGTAGCGAAACGCGCTGCACTCCCCTTGGGAGCAGCGTAAGGTACTCAGCACTCGCACACGTTCACGGACACCGTTCTGGCACGTCCCACATGGCGTCGAAGTCTTACGCATTACCCTAGGCTGAGCTGAACTCAGAGAAACCCTCTGCTTCGCAGTCCACCTAGGACCTCCTGCCTGAAGTCACCGTGCCTCCCAGAGAGAGTCGGCTTGTGTTCTTACTGCCATGTACGTCCCCTTCCTCCTGTGGCACTGCAGGCTTTGAATAGCCACAGGCCCAGAGGAGCAGCTACGGCGTTCCTTGGTTGAGGCAGTTCGTTTGACGCAGAACACCCTACTTCGAGAAGTTGATTCAGGGAAGGAAACTCAGGGTGACCTGTGTCTCTTTGGACTTGTGAGAAACCACGGGGATGTCTGCTGAGTGCGCCCACGGAAACGGGGGCCTGCTGCAAGTATCCTTGCTTTCCCGTTTGAAAGGCTGCGTTCATGCTGCCTTGAAGCTACCTGACATTCCCTGCTCTCGACAGGCCTGTTAGCCCTGTCAGAGTGCTTCGGGGAACGTTATGAGTCTGCTCTGTGTAAACCAGGTGCTTCCATGGCCGCGGCTCTGGTCCGCCTGCCAAGCTCTAGAGCTAGAGGGAACCTCAACGTGACAAGTTGCCTCCAGCGTAGGCCCCTAGTAGCCGTGCAGAAAGGGAGGCAGGCAGCTGTCTCCATGAGTTCTCAGTCGCTTAGAGGCTTTATTTTAAAGGAAGTAGTACACTTTGGAGGACTCCTAGTCCTCTCGGGTATGCACCACTTTCCCTCCAAGTTCACCGAGTACCTCCAGACCCCTGTGGGGCGGCTGAGCAACTTCGAGGCCCATTGGTTGACCACACCCACCACCCCCGGAGGACCTCTGTGCGTGCCGCGCGATGGGCTACACACGGGACGTCCCGCGAGGAGCGCTACATTTCCAGAGCCCTCGAACAGCCTCAGGACAGCATTTCGGGTGAGTCCGACTTTGTCATGGCCCTTGTGTGAGCTGCCGTGGGAAAACACTGTGCTTTGAATACTTCGAGGACCTCGTACCTGAAGTCACTCTGCCCGAGGAGAAAGTCAGCATCTTACCATGCTGTGTCGCTAACGGCACGCCCAGCACGAACACAGGCCTGGAAGTAAGGCCCCGAGTGGCGGTGCAGAAGCGGAGGCGTGCAGCAGTTTCCATGAGGCGGTGGCCTCGGCTCTGGGCACCTTCAACGGCAGCAGGGTTTTCTGGACACCTAGGAGGCTGGCGCGGGCCCCCTGTTCCCGGCAGGAACACTGAGTACCGCCAGGCCCACCTGGGTCTGCTAAGCAACATCCAGGCCCGTAGCCCTTTAGAGCCCCTCTGTGTATGCCGATCGTAGCGAAACGCGCTGCACTCCCCTTGGGAGCAGCGTAAGGTACTCAGCACTCGCACACGTTCACGGACACCGTTCTGGCACGTCCCACATGGCGTCGAAGTCTTACGCATTACCCTAGGCTGAGCTGAACTCAGAGAAACCCTCTGCTTCGCAGTCCACCTAGGACCTCCTGCCTGAAGTCACCGTGCCTCCCAGAGAGAGTCGGCTTGCGTTCTTACTGCCATGTGCGTCCCCTTCCTCCTTTGGCACTGCAGGCTTTGAATAGCCACAGGCCCAGAGGAGCAGCTACGGCGTTCCTTGGTTGAGGCAGTTCGCTTGATGCAGAACACCCTACTTCGAGAAGTTGATTCAGGGAAGGAAACTCAGAGTGACCTGTGTCTCTTTGGGCTTGTTAGAAACCAAGGGGATGTCTGCTGTGTGCGCCCACGGAAACGGGGTCCTGCTGCAAGTAGCCTTGCTTTCCCGTTTGGAAGGCTGCGTTCATGCTGCCTTGAAGCTACCTGACATTCCCTGCTCTCGACAGGCCTGTTAGCCCTGTCAGAGTGCTTCGGGGAACGTTATGAGTCTGCTCTGTGTAAACCAGGTGCTTCCATGGCCGCGGCTCTGGTCCGCCTGCCAAGCTCTAGAGCTAGAGGGAACCTCAACGTGACAAGTTGCCTCCAGCGTAGGCCCCTAGTAGCCGTGCAGAAAGGGAGGCAGGCAGCTGTCTCCATGAGTTCTCAGTCGCTTAGAGGCTTTATTTTAAAGGAAGTAGTACACTTTGGAGGACTCCTAGGCCCCTCGGGTATGCATCACTTTCCCTCCAACTTCACCGAGTACCTCCAGACCACTGTGGGGCGGCTGAGCACTTCGAGGCCCTTTGGTTGAACCCTCCCCACCCGCGGAGGCCCTCTGTGCGTGCCGCCCGATGGGCTACACACGGGACGTCCCGCGAGGAGCGCTACATTTCCAGAGCCCTCGAACAGCCTCAGGACAGCATTTCGGGTGAGTCCGACTTTGTCATGGCCCTTGTGTGAGCTGCCGTGGGAAAACACTTTGCTTTGAATACTTCGAGGACCTCGTACCTGAAGTCACTCTGCCCGAGGAGAAAGTCAGCATCTTACCATGCCGTGTCGCTAACGGCACGCCCAGCACGAACACAGGCCTGGAAGTAAGGCCCCGAGTGGCGGTGCAGAAGCGGAGGCGTGCAGCAGTTTCCATGAGGCGGAGGCCTCGGCTCTGGGCACCTTCAACGGCAGCAGGGTTTTCTGGACACCTAGGAGGCTGGCACGGGCCCCCTGTTCCCGGCAGGAACACTGAGTACCGCCAGGCTCACCTGGGTCTGCTAAGCAACATCCAGTCCCGTAGCCATTTAGAGCTCCTCTGTGTATGCCCAGCGTAGGGAAACGCGCTGCACTCTCCTTGGGAGCAGCTTAAGGTCCTCAGCACTCGCACACGTTCACGGACACCGTTCTGGCACGTCCCACATGGCGTCGAAGTCTTACGCATTACCCTAGGCTGAGCTGAACTCAGAGAAACCCTCTGCTTCGCAGTCCACCTAGGACCTCCTGCCTGAAGTCACCGTGTCTCCCAGAGAGAGTCGGCTTGCGTTCTTACTGCCATGTACGTCCCCTTCCTCCTGTGGCACTGCAGGCTTTGAATAGCCACAGGCCCAGAGGAGCAGCTACGGCGTTCCTTGGTTGAAGCAGTTCGCTTGATGCAGAACACCCTACTTCGAGAAGTTGATTCAGGGAAGGAAACTCAGGGTGACCTGTGTCTCTTTGGGCTTGTTAGAAACCACGGGGATGTCTGCTGAGTGCGCCCACGGAAACGGGGGCCTGCTGCAAGTAGCCTTGCTTTCCCGTTTGGAAGGCTGCGTTCATGCTGCCTTGAAGCTACCTGACATTCCCTGCTCTCGACAGGCCTGTTAGCCCTGTCAGAGTGCTTCGGGGAACGTTATGAGTCTGCTCTGTCTAAACCAGGTGCTTCCATGGCCGCGGCTCTGGTCCGCCTGCCAAGCTCTAGAGCTAGAGGGAACCTCAACGTGACAAGTTGCCTCCAGCGTAGGCCCCTAGTAGCCGTGCAGAAAGGGAGGCAGGCAGCTGTCTCCATGAGTTCTCAGTCGCTTAGAGGCTTTATTTTAAAGGAAGTAGTACACTTTGGAGGACTCCTAGGCCCCTCGGGTATGCATCACTTTCCCTCCAAATTCACCGAGTACCTCCAGACCCCTGTGAGGCGGCTGAGCACTTCGAGGCCCATTGGTTAAACCCCCCCACCCGCGGAGGCCCTCTGTGCGTGCCGCGCGATGGGCTACACACTGGGCGTCCCGCGAGGAGCGCTACATTTCCCGGGCCCTCGAACAGCCTCAGGACAGCATTTCGGGTGAGTCCGACTTTGTCATGGCCCTTGTGTGAGCTGCCGTGGGAAAACACTGTGCTTTGAATACTTCGAGGACCTCGTACCTGAAGTCACTCTGCCCGAGGAGAAAGTCAGCATCTTACCATGCCGTGTCGCTAACGGCAGGCCCAGCACGAACACAGGCCTGGAAGTAAGGCCCCGAGTGGCGGTGCAGAAGCGGAGGCGTGCAGCAGTTTCCATGAGGCGGTGGCCTCGGCTCTGGGCACCTTCAACGGCAGCAGGGTTTTCTGGACACCTAGGAGGCTGGCGCGGGCCCCCTGTTCCCGGCAGGAACACTGAGTACCGCCAGGCCCACCTGGGTCTGCTAAGCAACATCCAGGCCCGTAGCCCTTTAGAACCCCTCTGTGTATGCCGATCGTAGGGAAACGCGCTGCACTCCCCTTGGGAGCAGCGTAAGGTACTCAGCACTCGCACACGTTCACGGACACCGTTCTGGCACGTCCCACATGGCGTCGAAGTCTTACGCATTACCCTAGGCTGAGCTGAACTCAGAGAAACCCTCTGCTTCGCAGTCCACCTAGGACCTCCTGCCTGAAGTCACCGTGCCTCCCAGAGAGAGTCGGCTTGTGTTCTTACTGCCATGTACGTCCCCTTCCTCCTGTGGCACTGCAGGCTTTGAATAGCCACAGGCCCAGAGGAGCAGCTACGGCGTTCCTTGGTTGAGGCAGTTCGTTTGACGCAGAACACCCTACTTCGAGAAGTTGATTCAGGGAAGGAAACTCAGGGTGACCTGTGTCTCTTTGGACTTGTGAGAAACCACGGGGATGTCTGCTGAGTGCGCCCACGGAAACGGGGGCCTGCTGCAAGTAGCCTTGCTTTCCCGTTTGGAAGGCTGCGTTCATGCTGCCTTGAAGCTACCTGACATTCCCTGCTCTCGACAGGCCTGTTAGCCCTGTCAGAGTGCTTCGGGGAACGTTATGAGTCTGCTCTGTCTAAACCAGGTGCTTCCATGGCCGCGGCTCTGGTCCGCCTGCCAAGCTCTAGAGCTAGAGGGAACCTCAACGTGACAAGTTGCCTCCAGCGTAGGCCCCTAGTAGCCGTGCAGAAAGGGAGGCAGGCAGCTGTCTCCATGAGTTCTCAGTCGCTTAGAGGCTTTATTTTAAAGGAAGTAGTACACTTTGGAGGACTCCTAGGCCTCTCGGGTATGCATCACTTTCCCTCCAAGTTCACCGAGTACCTCCAGACCCCTGTGAGGCGGCTGAGCACTTCGAGGCCCATTGGTTGACCCCTCCCCACCCGCGGAGGCCCTCTGTGCGTGCCGCGCGATGGGCTACACACTGGACGTCCCGCGAGGAGCGCTACATTTCCAGGGCCCTCGAACAGCCTCAGGACAGCATTTCGGGTGAGTCCAACTTTGTCATGGCCCTTGTGTGAGCTGCCGTGGGAAAGCACTGTGCTTTGAATACTTCGAGGACCTCGTACCTGAAGTCACTCTGCCCGAGGAGAAAGTCAGCATCTTACCATGCCGTGTCGCTAACGGCAGGCCCAGCACGAACACAGGCCTGGAAGTAAGGCCCCGAGTGGCGGTGCAGAAGCGGAGGCGTGCAGCAGTTTCCATGAGGCGGTGGCCTCGGCTCTGGGCACCTTCAACGGCAGCAGGGTTTTCTGGACACCTAGGAGGCTGGCGCGGGCCCCCTGTTCCCGGCAGGAACACTGAGTACCGCCAGGCCCACCTGGGTCTGCTAAGCAACATCCAGGCCCATAGCCCTTTAGAGCTCCTCTGTGTATGCGCAGCGTAGGGAAACGCGCTGCACTCTCCTTGGGAGCAGCTTAAGGTACTCAGCACTCGCACACGTTCACGGACACCGTTCTGGCACGTCCCACATGGCGTCGAAGTCTTACGCATTACCCTAGGCTGAGCTGAACTCAGAGAAACCCTCTGCTTCGCAGTCCACCTAGGACCTCCTGCCTGAAGTCACCGTGCCTCCCAGAGAGAGTCGGCTTGCGTTCTTACTGCCATGTACGTCCCCTTCCTCCTGTGGCACTGCAGGCTTTGAATAGCCACAGGCTCAGAGGAGCAGCTACGGCGTTCCTTGGTTGAAGCAGTTCGCTTGATGCAGAACACCCTACTTCGAGAAGTTGATTCAGGGAAGGAAACTCAGGGTGACCTGTGTCTCTTTGGACTTGTGAGAAACCACGGGGATGTCTGCTGAGTGCGCCCACGGAAACGGGGGCCTGCTGCAAATAGCCTTGCTTTCCCGTTTGGAAGGCTGCGTTCATGCTGCCTTGAAGCTACCTGACATTCCCTGCTCTCGACAGGCCTGTTAGCCCTGTCAGAGTGCTTCGGGGAACGTTATGAGTCTGCTCTGTGTAAACCAGGTGCTTCCATGGCCGCGGCTCTGGTCCGCCTGCCAAGCTCTAGAGCTAGAGGGAACCTCAACGTGACAAGTTGCCTCCAGCGTAGGCCCCTAGTAGCCGTGCAGAAAGGGAGGCAGGCAGCTGTCTCCATGAGTTCTCAGTCGCTTAGAGGCTTTATTTTAAAGGAAGTAGTACACTTTGGAGGACTCCTAGGCCTCTCGGGTATGCATCACTTTCCCTCCAAGTTCACCGAGTACCTCCAGACCCCTGTGAGGCGGCTGAGCACTTCAAGGCCCATTGGTTGACCCCTCCCCACCCGCGGAGGCCCTCTGTGCGTGCCGCGCGATGGGCTACACACTGGACGTCCCGCGAGGAGCGCTACATTTCCAGGGCCCTCGAACAGCCTCAGGACAGCATTTCGGGTGAGTCCGACTTTGTCATGGCCCTTGTGTGAGCTGCCGTGGGAAAGCACTGTGCTTTGAATACTTCGAGGACCTCGTACCTGAAGTCACTCTGCCCGAGGAGAAAGTCAGCATCTTACCATGCCGTGTCGCTAACGGCACGCCCAGCACGAACACAGGCCTGGAAGTAAGGCCCCGAGTGGCGGTGCAGAAGCGGAGGCGTGCAGCAGTTTCCATGAGGCGGTGGCCTCGGCTCTGGGCACCTTCAACGGCAGCAGGGTTTTCTGGACACCTAGGAGGCTGGCGCGGGCCCCCTGTTCCCGGCAGGAACACTGAGTACCGCCAGGCCCACCTGGGTCTGCTAAGCAACATCCAGGCCCATAGCCCTTTAGAGCTCCTCTGTGTATGCGCAGCGTAGGGAAACGCGCTGCACTCGCCTTGGGAGCAGCTTAAGGTACTCAGCACTCGCACACGTTCACGGACACCGTTCTGGCACGTCCCACATGGCGTCGAAGTCTTACGCATTACCCTAGGCTGAGCTGAACTCAGAGAAACCCTCTGCTTCGCAGTCCACCTAGGACCTCCTGCCTGAAGTCACCGTGCCTCCCAGAGAGAGTCGGCTTGCGTTCTTACTGCCATGTACGTCCCCTTCCTCCTGTGGCACTGCAGGCTTTGAATAGCCACAGGCTCAGAGGAGCAGCTACGGCGTTCCTTGGTTGAAGCAGTTCGCTTGATGCAGAACACCCTACTTCGAGAAGTTGATTCAGGGAAGGAAACTCAGGGTGACCTGTGTCTCTTTGGACTTGTGAGAAACCACGGGGATGTCTGCTGAGTGCGCCCACGGAAACGGGGGCCTGCTGCAAGTAGAGTTGCTTTCCCATTTGGAAGGCTGCGTTCATGCTGCCTTGAAGCTACCTGACATTCCCTGCTCTCGACAGGCCTGTTAGCCCTGTCAGAGTGCTTCGGGGAACGTTATGAGTCTGCTCTGTCTAAACCAGGTGCTTCCATGGCCGCGGCTCTGGTCCGCCTGCCAAGCTCTAGAGCTAGAGGGAACCTCAACGTGACAAGTTGCCTCCAGCGTAGGCCCCTAGTAGCCGTGCAGAAAGGGAGGCAGGCAGCTGTCTCCATGAGTTCTCAGTCGCTTAGAGGCTTTATTTTAAAGGAAGTAGTACACTTTGGAGGACTCCTAGGCCCCTCGGGTATGCATCACTTTCCCTCCAAGTTCACCGAGTATCTCCAGACCCCTGTGAGGCGGCTGAGCACTTCGAGGCCCATTGGTTGACCACACCCACCACCCCCGGAGGCCCTCTGTGCGTGCCGCACGATGGGCTACACACTGGACGTCCCGCGAGGAGCGCTACATTTCCAGGGCCCTCGAACAGCCTCAGGACAGCATTTCGGGTGAGTCCGACTTTGTCATGGCCCTTCTGTGAGCTGCCGTGGGAAAGCACTGTGCTTTGAATACTTCGAGGACCTCGTACCTGAAGTCACTCTGCCCGAGGAGAAAGTCAGCATCTTACCATGCCGTGTCGCTAACGGCACGCCCAGCACGAACACAGGCCTGGAAGTAAGGCCCCGAGTGGCGGTGCAGAAGCGGAGGCGTGCAGCAGTTTCCATGAGGCGGTGGCCTCGGCTCTGGGCACCTTCAACGGCAGCAGGGTTTTCTGGACACCTAGGAGGCTGGCGCGGGCCCCCTGTTCCCGGCAGGAACACTGAGTACCGCCAGGCCCACCTGGGTCTGATAAACAACATCCAGGCCCATAGCCCTTTAGAGCTCCTCTGTGTATGCCCAGCATAGGGAAATGCGCTGCACTCTCCTTGGGAGCAGCGTAAGGTCCTCAGCACTCGCACACGTTCACGGACACCGTTCTGGCACGTCCCACATGGCGTCGAAGTCTTACGCATTACCCTAGGCTGAGCTGAACTCAGAGAAACCCTCTGCTTCGCAGTCCACCTAGGACCTCCTGCCTGAAGTCACCGTGCCTCCCAGAGAGAGTCGGCTTGCGTTCTTACTGCCATGTACGTCCCCTTCCTCCTGTGGCACTGCAGGCTTTGAATAGCCACAGGCTCAGAGGAGCAGCTACGGCGTTCCTTGGTTGAGGCAGTTCGTTTGACGCAGAACACCCTACTTCGAGAAGTTGATTCAGGGAAGGAAACTCAGGGTGACCTGTGTCTCTTTGGGCTTGTGAGAAACCACGGGGATGTCTGCTGAGTGCGCCCACGGAAACGGGGGCCTGCTGCAAGTAGCCTTGCTTTCCCGTTTGGAAGGCTGCGTTCATGCTGCCTTGAAGCTACCTGACATTCCCTGCTCTCGACAGGCCTGTTAGCCCTGTCAGAGTGCTTCTGGGAACGTTATGAGTCTGCTCTGTCTAAACCAGGTGCTTCCATGGCCGCGGCTCTGGTCCGCCTGCCAAGCTCTAGAGCTAGAGGGAACCTCAACGTGACAAGTTGCCTCCAGCCTAGGCCCCTAGTAGCCGTGCAGAAAGGGAGGCAGGCAGCTGTCTCCATGAGTTCTCAGTCGCTTAGAGGCTTTATTTTAAAGGAAGTAGTACACTTTGGAGGACTCCTAGGCCCCTCGGGTATGCATCACTTTCCCTCCAAGTTCACCGAGTACCTCCAGACCCCTGTGGGGCGGCTGAGCACTTCGAGGCCCATTGGTTGAACCCCCCACCCGCGGAGGCCCTCTGTGCGTGCCGCGCGATGGGCTACACACTGGACGTCCCGCGAGGAGCGCTACATTTCCAGAGCCCTCGAACAGCCTCAGGACAGCATTTCGGATGAGTCCGACTTTGTCATGGCCCTTGTGTGAGCTGCCGTGGGAAAACACTGTGCTTTGAATACTTCGAGGACCTCGTACCTGAAGTCACTCTGCCCGAGGAGAAAGTCAGCATCTTACCATGCCGTGTCGCTAACGGCAGGCCCAGCACGAACACAGGCCTGGAAGTAAGGCCCCGAGTGGCGGTGCAGAAGCGGAGGCGTGCAGCAGTTTCCATGAGGCGGTGGCCTCGGCTCTGGGCACCTTCAACGGCAGCAGGGTTTTCTGGACACCTAGGAGGCTGGCGCGGGCCCCCTGTTCCCGGCAGGAACACTGAGTACCGCCAGGCCCACCTGGGTCTGCTAAGCAACATCCAGGCCCGTAGCCCTTTAGAGCTACTCTGTGTATGCCCAGCGTAGGGAAATGCGCTGCACTCTCCTTGGGAGCAGCGTAAGGTCCTCAGCACTCGCACACGTTCACGGACACCGTTCTGGCACGTCCCACATGGCGTCGAAGTCTTACGCATTACCCTAGGCTGAGCTGAACTCAGAGAAACCCTCTGCTTCGCAGTCCACCTAGGACCTCCTGCCTGAAGTCACCGTGCCTCCCAGAGAGAGTCGGCTTGCGTTCTTACTGCCATGTACGTCCCCTTCCTCCTGTGGCACTGCAGGCTTTGAATAGCCACAGGCTCAGAGGAGCAGCTACGGCGTTCCTTGGTTGAAGCAGTTCGCTTGATGCAGAACACTCTACTTCGAGAAGTTGATTCAGGGAAGGAAACTCAGGGTGACCTGTGTCTCTTTGGGCTTGTGAGAAACCACGGGGATGTCTGCTCAGTGCGCCCACGGAAACGGGGGCCTGCTGCAAGTAGCCTTGCTTTGCCATTTGGAAGGCTGCGTTCATGCTGCCTTGAAGCTACCTGACATTCCCTGCTCTCGACAGGCCTGTTAGCCCTGTCAGAGTGCTTCGGGGAACGTTATGAGTCTGCTCTGTGTAAACCAGGTGCTTCCATGGCCGCGGCTCTGGTCCGCCTGCCAAGCTCTAGAGCTAGAGGGAACCTCAACGTGACAAGTTGCCTCCAGCGTAGGCCCCTAGTAGCCGTGCAGAAAGGGAGGCAGGCAGCTGTCTCCATGAGTTCTCAGTCGCTTAGAGGCTTTATTTTAAAGGAAGTAGTACACTTTGGAGGACTCCTAGGCCTCTCGGGTATGCACCACTTTCCCTCCAAGTTCACCGAGTACCTCCAGACCCCTGTGGGGCGGCTGAGCAACTTCGAGGCCCATTGGTTGACCACACCCACCACCCCCGCATGCCCTCTGTGCGTGCCGCGCGATTGGCTACACACTGGACCTCCCGCGAGGAGCGCTACATTTCCAGAGCCCTCGAACAGCCTCAGGACAGCATTTCGGGTGAGTCCGACTTTGTCATGGCCCTTGTGTGAGCTGCCGTGGGAAAACACTGTGCTTTGAATACTTCGAGGACCTCGTACCTGAAGTCACTCTGCCCGAGGAGAAAGTCAGCATCTTACCATGCCGTGTCGCTAACGGCACGCCCAACATGAACTCAGGCCTGGAAGTAAGGCCCCGAGTGGCGGTGCAGAAGCGGAGGAGTGCAGCAGTTTCCATGAGGCGGAGGCCTCGGCTCTGGGCACCTTCAACGGCAGCACGGTTTTCTGGACACCTAGGAGGCTGGCGCGGGCCCCCTGTTCCCGGCAGGAACACTGAGTACCGCCAGGCCCACCTGGGTCTGCTAAGCAACATCCAGGCCCGTAGCCCTTTAGAGCTCCTCTGTGTATGCCCAGCGTAGGGAAATGCGCTGCACTCTGCTTGGGAGCAGCGTAAGGTCCTCAGCACTCGCACACGTTCACGGACACCGTTCTGGCACGTCCCACATGGCGTCGAAGTCTTACGCATTACCCTAGGCTGAGCTGAACTCAGAGAAACCCTCTGCTTCGCAGTCCACCTAGGACCTCCTGCCTGAAGTCACCGTGCCTCCCAGAGAGATTCGGCTTGCGTTCTTACTGCCATGTACGTCCCCTTCCTCCTGTGGCACTGCAGGCTTTGAATAGCCACAGGCTCAGAGGAGCAGCTACGGCGTTCCTTGGTTGAAGCAGTTCGCTTGATGCAGAACACCCTACTTCGAGAAGTTGATTCAGGGAAGGAAACTCAGGGTGACCTGTGTCTCTTTGGGCTTGTGAGAAACCACGGGGATGTCTGCTGAGTGCGCCCACGGAAACGGGGGCCTGCTGCAAGTAGCCTTGCTTTCCCATTTGGAAGGCTGCGTTCATGCTGCCTTGAAGCTACCTGACATTCCCTGCTCTCGACAGGCCTGTTAGCCCTGTCAGAGTGCTTCGGGGAACGTTATGAGTCTGCTCTGTGTAAACCAGGTGCTTCCATGGCCGCGGCTCTGGTCCGCCTGCCAAGCTCTAGAGCTAGAGGGAACCTCAACGTGACAAGTTGCCTCCAGCGTAGGCCCCTAGTAGCCGTGCAGAAAGGGAGGCAGGCAGCTGTCTCCATGAGTTCTCAGTCGCTTAGAGGCTTTATTTTAAAGGAAGTAGTACACTTTGGAGGACTCCTAGGCCCCTCGGGTATGCATCACTTTCCCTCCAAGTTCACCGAGTACCTCCAGACCCCTGTGAGGCGGCTGAGCACTTCGAGGCCCATTGGTTGACCACACCCACCACCCCCGGAGGCCCTCTGTGCGTGCCGCACGATGGGCTACACACTGGACGTCCCGCGAGGAGCGCTACATTTCCAGGGCCCTCGAACAGCCTCAGGACAGCATTTCGGGTGAGTCCGACTTTGTCATGGCCCTTGTGTGAGCTGCCGTGGGAAAGCACTGTGCTTTGAATACTTCGAGGACCTCGTACCTGAAGTCACTCTGCCCGAGGAGAAAGTCAGCATCTTACCATGCCGTGTCGCTAACGGCAGGCCCAGCACGAACACAGGCCTGGAAGTAAGGCCCCGAGTGGCGGTGCAGAAGCGGAGGCGTGCAGCAGCTTCCATGAGGCGGTGGCCTCGGCTCTGGGCACCTTCAACGGCAGCAGGGTTTTCTGGACACCTAGGAGGCTGGCGCGGGCCCCCTGTTCCCGGCAGGAACACTGAGTACCGCCAGGCCCACCTGGGTCTGCTAAGCAACATCCAGGCCCGTAGCACTTTAGAGCCCCTCTGTGTATGCCGATCGTAGCGAAACGCGCTGCACTCCCCTTGGGAGCAGCGTAAGGTCCTCAGCACTCGCACACGTTTACGGACACCGTTCTGGCACGTCCCACATGGCGTCGAAGTCTTACGCATTACCCTAGGCTGAGCTGAACTCAGAGAAACCCTCTGCTTCGCAGTCCACCTAGGACCTCCTGCCTGAAGTCACCGTGCCTCCCAGAGAGAGTCGGCTTGTGTTCTTACTGCCATGTACGTCCCCTTCCTCCTGTGGCACTGCAGGCTTTGAATAGCCACAGGCCCAGAGGAGCAGCTACGGCGTTCCTTGGTTGAGGCAGTTCGTTTGACGCAGAACACCCTACTTCGAGAAGTTGATTCAGGGAAGGAAACTCAGGGTGACCTGTGTCTCTTTGGGCTTGTTAGAAACCAAGGGGATGTCTGCTGAGTGCGCCCACGGAAACGGGGGCCTGCTGCAAGTAGCCTTGCTTTCCCGTTTGGAAGGCTGCGTTCATGCTGCCTTGAAGCTACCTGACATTCCCTGCTCTCGACAGGCCTGTTAGCCCTGTCAGAGTGCTTCGGGGAACGTTATGAGTCTGCTCTGTCTAAACCAGGTGCTTCCATGGCCGCGGCTCTGGTCCGCCTGCCAAGCTCTAGAGCTAGAGGGAACCTCAACGTGACAAGTTGCCTCCAGCCTAGGCCCCTAGTAGCCGTGCAGAAAGGGAGGCAGGCAGCTGTCTCCATGAGTTCTCAGTCGCTTAGAGGCTTTATTTTAAAGGAAGTAGTACACTTTGGAGGACTCCTAGGCCTCTCGGGTATGCACCACTTTCCCTCCAAGTTCACCGAGTACCTCCAGACCCCTGTGGGGCGGCTGAGCAACTTCGAGGCCCATTGGTTGACCACACCCACCACCCCCGGAGGCCCTCTGTACGTGCCGCGCGATGGGCTACACACTGGACGTTCTGCGAGGACCGCTACATTTCCAGAGCCCTCGAACAGCCTCAGGACAGCATTTCGGGTGAGTCCGACTTTGTCATGGCCCTTGTGTGAGCTGCCGTGGGAAAACACTGTGCTTTGAATACTTCGAGGACCTCGTACCTGAAGTCACTCTGCCCGAGGAGAAAGTCAGCATCTTACCATGCCGTGTCGCTAACGGCAGGCCCAGCTCGAACACAGGCCTGGAAGTAAGGCCCCGAGTGGCGGTGCAGAAGCGGAGGCGTGCAGCAGCTTCCATGAGGCGGTGGCCTCGGCTCTGGGCACCTTCAACGGCAGCAGGGTTTTCTGGACACCTAGGAGGCTGGCGCGGGCCCCCTGTTCCCGGCAGGAACACTGAGTACCGCCAGGCCCACCTGGGTCTGCTAAGCAACATCCAGGCCCGTAGCCCTTTAGAGCCCCTCTGTGTATGCCGATCGTAGCGAAACGCGCTGCACTACCCTTGGGAGCAGCGTAAGGTCCTCAGCACTCGCACACGTTCACGGACACCGTTCTGGCACGTCCCACATGGCGTCGAAGTCTTACGCATTACCCTAGGCTGAGCTGAACTCAGAGAAACCCTCTGCTTCGCAGTCCACCTAGGACCTCCTGCCTGAAGTCACCGTGCCTCCCAGAGAGAGACGGCTTGCGTTCTTACTGCCATGTACGTCCCCTTCCTCCTGTGGCACTGAAGGCTTTGAATAGCCACAGGCCCAGAGGAAGAGCTACGGCGTTCCTTGGTTGAAGCAGTTCGCTTGATGCAGAACACCCTACTTCGAGAAGTTGATTCAGGGAAGGAAACTCAGGGTGACCTGTGTCTCTTTGGGCTTGTTAGAAACCAAGGGGATGTCTGCTGTGTGCGCCCACGGAAACGGGGGCCTGCTGCAAGTAGCCTTGCTTTCCCGTTTGGAAGGCTGCGTTCATGCTGCCTTGAAGCTACCTGACATTCCCTGCTCTCGACAGGCCTGTTAGCCCTGTCAGAGTGCTTCGGGGAACGTTATGAGTCTGCTCTGTCTAAACCAGGTGCTTCCATGGCCGCGGCTCTGGTCCGCCTGCCAAGCTCTAGAGCTAGAGGGAACCTCAACGTGACAAGTTGCCTCCAGCCTAGGCCCCTAGTAGCCGTGCAGAAAGGGAGGCAGGCAGCTGTCTCCATGAGTTCTCAGTCGCTTAGAGGCTTTATTTTAAAGGAAGTAGTACACTTTGGAGGACTCCTAGGCCTCTCGGGTATGCACCACTTTCCCTCCAAGTTCACCGAGTACCTCCAGACCCCTGTGGGGCGGCTGAGCAACTTCGAGGCCCATTGGTTGACCACACCCACCACCCCCGGAGGCCCTCTGTACGTGCCGCGCGATGGGCTACACACTGGACGTTCTGCGAGGACCGCTACATTTCCAGAGCCCTCGAACAGCCTCAGGACAGCATTTCGGGTGAGTCCGACTTTGTCATGGCCCTTGTGTGAGCTGCCGTGGGAAAACACTGTGCTTTGAATACTTCGAGGACCTCGTACCTGAAGTCACTCTGCCCGAGGAGAAAGTCAGCATCTTACCATGCCGTGTCGCTAACGGCACGCCCAACACGAACACAGGCCTGGAAGTAAGGCCCCGAGTGGCGGTGCAGAAGCGGAGGCGTGCAGCAGCTTCCATGAGGCGGTGGCCTCGGCTCTGGGCACCTTCAACGGCAGCAGGGTTTTCTGGACACCTAGGAGGCTGGCGCGGGTCCCCTGTTCCCGGCAGGAACACTGAGTACCGCCAGGCCCACCTGGGTCTGCTAAGCAACATCCAGGCCCGTAGCCCTTTAGAGCCCCTCTGTGTATGCCGATCGTAGGGAAAGGCGCTGCACTCCCCTTGGGAGCAGCGTAAGGTACTCAGCACTCGCACACGTTCACGGACACCGTTCTGGCACGTCCCACATGGCGTCGAAGTCTTACGCATTACCCTAGGCTGAGCTGAACTCAGAGAAACCCTCTGCTTCGCAGTCCACCTAGGACCTCCTGCCTGAAGTCACCGTGCCTCCCAGAGAGAGACGGCTTGCGTTCTTACTGCCATGTACGTCCCCTTCCTCCTGTGGCACTGAAGGCTTTGAATAGCCACAGGCCCAGAGGAACAGCTACGGCGTTCCTTGGTTGAAGCAGTTCGCTTGATGCAGAACACCCTACTTCGAGAAGTTGATTCAGGGAAGGAAACTCAGGGTGACCTGTGTCTCTTTGGGCTTGTTAGAAACCAAGGGGATGTCTGCTGTGTGCGCCCACGGAAACGGGGGCCTGCTGCAAGTAGCCTTGCTTTCCCGTTTGGAAGGCTGCGTTCATGCTGCCTTGAAGCTACCTGACATTCCCTGCTCTCGACAGGCCTGTTAGCCCTGTCAGAGTGCTTCGGGGAACGTTATGAGTCTGCTCTGTGTAAACCAGGTGCTTCCATGGCCGCGGCTCTGGTCCGCCTGCCAAGCTCTAGAGCTAGAGGGAACCTCAACGTGACAAGTTGCCTCCAGCCTAGGCCCCTAGTAGCCGTGCAGAAAGGGAGGCAGGCAGCTGTCTCCATGAGTTCTCAGTCGCTTAGAGGCTTTATTTTAAAGGAAGTAGTACACTTTGGAGGACTCCTAGGCCTCTCGGGTATGCACCACTTTCCCTCCAAGTTCACCGAGTACCTCCAGACCCCTGTGGGGCGGCTGAGCAACTTCGAGGCCCATTGGTTGACCACACCCACCACCCCCGGAGGCCCTCTGTACGTGCCGCGCGATGGGCTACACACTGGACGTTCTGCGAGGACCGCTACATTTCCAGAGCCCTCGAACAGCCTCAGGACAGCATTTCGGGTGAGTCCGACTTTGTCATGGCCCTTGTGTGAGCTGCCGTGGGAAAACACTGTGCTTTGAATACTTCGAGGACCTCGTACCTGAAGTCACTCTGCCCGAGGAGAAAGTCAGCATCTTACCATGCCGTGTCGCTAACGGCAGGCCCAGCACGAACACAGGCCTGGAAGTAAGGCCCCGAGTGGCGGTGCAGAAGCGGAGGCGTGCAGCAGCTTCCATGAGGCGGTGGCCTCGGCTCTGGGCACCTTCAACGGCAGCAGGGTTTTCTGGACACCTAGGAGGCTGGCGCGGGCCCCCTGTTCCCGGCAGGAACACTGAGTACCGCCAGGCCCACCTGGGTCTGCTAAGCAACATCCAGGCCCGTAGCCCTTTAGAGCCCCTCTGTGTATGCCGATCGTAGCGAAACGCGCTGCACTCCCCTTGGGAGCAGCGTAAGGTCCTCAGCACTCGCACACGTTCACGGACACCGTTCTGGCACGTCCCACATGGCGTCGAAGTCTTACGCATTACCCTAGGCTGAGCTGAACTCAGAGAAACCCTCTGCTTCGCAGTCCACCTAGGACCTCCTGCCTGAAGTCACCGTGCCTCCCAGAGAGAGACGGCTTGCGTTCTTACTGCCATGTACGTCCCCTTCCTCCTGTGGCACTGAAGGCTTTGAATAGCCACAGGCCCAGAGGAACAGCTACGGCGTTCCTTGGTTGAAGCAGTTCGCTTGATGCAGAACACCCTACTTCGAGAAGTTGATTCAGGGAAGGAAACTCAGGGTGACCTGTGTCTCTTTGGGCTTGTTAGAAACCAAGGGGATGTCTGCTGTGTGCGCCCACGGAAACGGGGGCCTGCTGCAAGTAGCCTTGCTTTCCCGTTTGGAAGGCTGCGTTCATGCTGCCTTGAAGCTACCTGACATTCCCTGCTCTCGACAGGCCTGTTAGCCCTGTCAGAGTGCTTCGGGGAACGTTATGAGTCT
Organism: Pseudorca crassidens; assembly: GCF_039906515.1. Classification (NCBI taxonomy): domain Eukaryota; kingdom Metazoa; phylum Chordata; class Mammalia; order Artiodactyla; family Delphinidae; genus Pseudorca; species Pseudorca crassidens. The sequence goes on along the minus strand of NC_090306.1, from coordinate 29,654,509 downwards.
GCTCTGTGTAAACCAGGTGCTTCCATGGCCGCGGCTCTGGTCCGCCTGCCAAGCTCTAGAGCTAGAGGGAACCTCAACGTGACAAGTTGCCTCCAGCCTAGGCCCCTAGTAGCCGTGCAGAAAGGGAGGCAGGCAGCTGTCTCCATGAGTTCTCAGTCGCTTAGAGGCTTTATTTTAAAGGAAGTAGTACACTTTGGAGGACTCCTAGGCCTCTCGGGTATGCACCACTTTCCCTCCAAGTTCACCGAGTACCTCCAGACCCCTGTGGGGCGGCTGAGCAACTTCGAGGCCCATTGGTTGACCACACCCACCACCCCCGGAGGCCCTCTGTACGTGCCGCGCGATGGGCTACACACTGGACGTTCTGCGAGGACCGCTACATTTCCAGAGCCCTCGAACAGCCTCAGGACAGCATTTCGGGTGAGTCCGACTTTGTCATGGCCCTTGTGTGAGCTGCCGTGGGAAAACACTGTGCTTTGAATACTTCGAGGACCTCGTACCTGAAGTCACTCTGCCCGAGGAGAAAGTCAGCATCTTACCATGCCGTGTCGCTAACGGCAGGCCCAGCACGAACACAGGCCTGGAAGTAAGGCCCCGAGTGGCGGTGCAGAAGCGGAGGCGTGCAGCAGCTTCCATGAGGCGGTGGCCTCGGCTCTGGGCACCTTCAACGGCAGCAGGGTTTTCTGGACACCTAGGAGGCTGGCGCGGGCCCCCTGTTCCCGGCAGGAACACTGAGTACCGCCAGGCCCACCTGGGTCTGCTAAGCAACATCCAGGCCCGTAGCCCTTTAGAGCCCCTCTGTGTATGCCGATCGTAGCGAAACGCGCTGCACTCCCCTTGGGAGCAGCGTAAGGTCCTCAGCACTCGCACACGTTCACGGACACCGTTCTGGCACGTCCCACATGGCGTCGAAGTCTTACGCATTACCCTAGGCTGAGCTGAACTCAGAGAAACCCTCTGCTTCGCAGTCCACCTAGGACCTCCTGCCTGAAGTCACCGTGCCTCCCAGAGAGAGACGGCTTGCGTTCTTACTGCCATGTACGTCCCCTTCCTCCTGTGGCACTGAAGGCTTTGAATAGCCACAGGCCCAGAGGAACAGCTACGGCGTTCCTTGGTTGAAGCAGTTCGCTTGATGCAGAACACCCTACTTCGAGAAGTTGATTCAGGGAAGGAAACTCAGGGTGACCTGTGTCTCTTTGGGCTTGTTAGAAACCAAGGGGATGTCTGCTGTGTGCGCCCACGGAAACGGGGGCCTGCTGCAAGTAGCCTTGCTTTCCCGTTTGGAAGGCTGCGTTCATGCTGCCTTGAAGCTACCTGACATTCCCTGCTCTCGACAGGCCTGTTAGCCCTGTCAGAGTGCTTCGGGGAACGTTATGAGTCTGCTCTGTCTAAACCAGGTGCTTCCATGGCCGCGGCTCTGGTCCGCCTGCCAAGCTCTAGAGCTAGAGGGAACCTCAACGTGACAAGTTGCCTCCAGCCTAGGCCCCTAGTAGCCGTGCAGAAAGGGAGGCAGGCAGCTGTCTCCATGAGTTCTCAGTCGCTTAGAGGCTTTATTTTAAAGGAAGTAGTACACTTTGGAGGACTCCTAGGCCTCTCGGGTATGCACCACTTTCCCTCCAAGTTCACCGAGTACCTCCAGACCCCTGTGGGGCGGCTGAGCAACTTCGAGGCCCATTGGTTGACCACACCCACCACCCCCGGAGGCCCTCTGTACGTGCCGCGCGATGGGCTACACACTGGACGTTCTGCGAGGACCGCTACATTTCCAGAGCCCTCGAACAGCCTCAGGACAGCATTTCGGGTGAGTCCGACTTTGTCATGGCCCTTGTGTGAGCTGCCGTGGGAAAACACTGTGCTTTGAATACTTCGAGGACCTCGTACCTGAAGTCACTCTGCCCGAGGAGAAAGTCAGCATCTTACCATGCCGTGTCGCTAACGGCAGGCCCAGCACGAACACAGGCCTGGAAGTAAGGCCCCGAGTGGCGGTGCAGAAGCGGAGGCGTGCAGCAGCTTCCATGAGGCGGTGGCCTCGGCTCTGGGCACCTTCAACGGCAGCAGGGTTTTCTGGACACCTAGGAGGCTGGCGCGGGCCCCCTGTTCCCGGCAGGAACACTGAGTACCGCCAGGCCCACCTGGGTCTGCTAAGCAACATCCAGGCCCGTAGCCCTTTAGAGCCCCTCTGTGTATGCCGATCGTAGCGAAACGCGCTGCACTCCCCTTGGGAGCAGCGTAAGGTCCTCAGCACTCGCACACGTTCACGGACACCGTTCTGGCACGTCCCACATGGCGTCGAAGTCTTACGCATTACCCTAGGCTGAGCTGAACTCAGAGAAACCCTCTGCTTCGCAGTCCACCTAGGACCTCCTGCCTGAAGTCACCGTGCCTCCCAGAGAGAGACGGCTTGCGTTCTTACTGCCATGTACGTCCCCTTCCTCCTGTGGCACTGAAGGCTTTGAATAGCCACAGGCCCAGAGGAACAGCTACGGCGTTCCTTGGTTGAAGCAGTTCGCTTGATGCAGAACACCCTACTTCGAGAAGTTGATTCAGGGAAGGAAACTCAGGGTGACCTGTGTCTCTTTGGGCTTGTTAGAAACCAAGGGGATGTCTGCTGTGTGCGCCCACGGAAACGGGGGCCTGCTGCAAGTAGCCTTGCTTTCCCGTTTGGAAGGCTGCGTTCATGCTGCCTTGAAGCTACCTGACATTCCCTGCTCTCGACAGGCCTGTTAGCCCTGTCAGAGTGCTTCGGGGAACGTTATGAGTCTGCTCTGTCTAAACCAGGTGCTTCCATGGCCGCGGCTCTGGTCCGCCTGCCAAGCTCTAGAGCTAGAGGGAACCTCAACGTGACAAGTTGCCTCCAGCGTAGGCCCCTAGTAGCCGTGCAGAAAGGGAGGCAGGCAGCTGTCTCCATGAGTTCTCAGTCGCTTAGAGGCTTTATTTTAAAGGAAGTAGTACACTTTGGAGGACTCCTAGGCCCCTCGGGTATGCATCACTTTCCCTCCAAGTTCACCGAGTACCTCCAGACCCCTGTGGGGCGGCTGAGCACTTCGAGGCCCTTTGGTTGAACCCTCCCCACCCGCGGAGGCCCTCTGTGCGTGCCGCGCGATGGGCTACACACGGGACGTCCCGCGAGGAGCGCTACATTTCCAGAGCCCTCGAACAGCCTCAGGACAGCATTTCGGGTGAGTCCGACTTTGTCATGGCCCTTGTGTGAGCTGCCGTGGGAAAACACTGTGCTTTGAATACTTCGAGGACCTCGTACCTGAAGTCACTCTGCCCGAGGAGAAAGTCAGCATCTTACCATGCCGTGTCGCTAACGGCAGGCCCAGCACGAACACAGGCCTGGAAGTAAGGCCCCGAGTGGCGGTGCAGAAGCGGAGGCGTGCAGCAGTTTCCATGAGGCGGAGGCCTCGGCTCTGGGCACCTTCAACGGCAGCAGGGTTTTCTGGACACCTAGGAGGCTGGCACGGTCTCCCTGTTCCCGGCAGGAACACTGAGTACCGCCAGGCCCACCTGGGTCTGCTAAGCAACATCCAGGCCCGTAGCCATTTAGAGCCCCTCTGTGTATGCCGATCGTAGGGAAACGCGCTGCACTCCCCTTGGGAGCAGCGTAAGGTACTCAGCACTCGCACACGTTCACGGACACCGTTCTGGCACGTCCCACATGGCGTCGAAGTCTTACGCATTACCCTAGGCTGAGCTGAACTCAGAGAAACCCTCTGCTTCGCAGTCCACCTAGGACCTCCTGCCTGAAGTCACCGAGCCTCCCAGAGAGAGTCGGCTTGTGTTCTTACTGCCATGTACGTCCCCTTCCTCCTGTGGCACTGCAGGCTTTGAATAGCCACAGGCCCAGAGGAGCAGCTACGGCGTTCCTTGGTTGAGGCAGTTCGTTTGACGCAGAACACCCTACTTCGAGAAGTTGATTCAGGGAAGGAAACTCAGGGTGACCTGTGTCTCTTTGGGCTTGTTAGAAACCAAGGGGATGTCTGCTGTGTGCGCCCACGGAAACGGGGGCCTGCTGCAAGTAGCCTTGCTTTCCCGTTTGGAAGGCTGCGTTCATGCTGCCTTGAAGCTACCTGACATTCCCTGCTCTCGACAGGCCTGTTAGCCCTGTCAGAGTGCTTCGGGGAACGTTATGAGTCTGCTCTGTGTAAACCAGGTGCTTCCATGGCCGCGGCTCTGGTCCGCCTGCCAAGCTCTAGAGCTAGAGGGAACCTCAACGTGACAAGTTGCCTCCAGCGTAGGCCCCTAGTAGCCGTGCAGAAAGGGAGGCAGGCAGCTGTCTCCATGAGTTCTCAGTCGCTTAGAGGCTTTATTTTAAAGGAAGTAGTACACTTTGGAGGACTCCTAGGCCCCTCGGGTATGCATCACTTTCCCTCCAAGTTCACCGAGTACCTCCAGACCCCTGTGGGGCGGCTGAGCACTTCGAGGCCCTTTGGTTGAAACCTCCCCACCCGCGGAGGCCCTCTGTGCGTGCCGCGCGATGGGCTACACACGGGACGTCCCGCGAGGAGCGCTACATTTCCAGAGCCCTCGAACAGCCTCAGGACAGCATTTCGGGTGAGTCCGACTTTGTCATGGCCCTTGTGTGAGCTGCCGTGGGAAAACACTGTGCTTTGAATACTTCGAGGACCTCGTACCTGAAGTCACTCTGCCCGAGGAGAAAGTCAGCATCTTACCATGCCGTGTCGCTAACGGCAGGCCCAGCACGAACACAGGCCTGGAAGTAAGGCCCCGAGTGGCGGTGCAGAAGCGGAGGCGTGCAGCAGTTTCCATGAGGCGGAGGCCTCGGCTCTGGGCACCTTCAATGGCAGCAGGGTTTTCTGGACACCTAGGAGGCTGGCACGGTCTCCCTGTTCCCGGCAGGAACACTGAGTACCGCCAGGCCCACCTGGGTCTGCTAAGCAACATCCAGGCCCGTAGCCATTTAGAGCCCCTCTGTGTATGCCGATCGTAGGGAAACGCGCTGCACTCCCCTTGGGAGCAGCGTAAGGTACTCAGCACTCGCACACGTTCATGGACACCGTTCTGGCACGTCCCACATGGCGTCAAAGTCTTACGCATTACCCTAGGCTGAGCTGAACTCAGAGAAACCCTCTGCTTCGCAGTCCACCTAGGACCTCCTGCCTGAAGTCACCGTGCCTCCCAGAGAGAGACGGCTTGCGTTCTTACTGCCATGTACGTCCCCTTCCTCCTGTGGCACTGAAGGCTTTGAATAGCCACAGGCCCAGAGGAACAGCTACGGCGTTCCTTGGTTGAAGCAGTTCGCTTGATGCAGAACACCCTACTTCGAGAAGTTGATTCAGGGAAGGAAACTCAGGGTGACCTGTGTCTCTTTGGGCTTGTTAGAAACCAAGGGGATGTCTGCTGTGTGCGCCCACGGAAACGGGGGCCTGCTGCAAGTAGCCTTGCTTTCCCGTTTGGAAGGCTGCGTTCATGCTGCCTTGAAGCTACCTGACATTCCCTGCTCTCGACAGGCCTGTTAGCCCTGTCAGAGTGCTTCGGGGAACGTTATGAGTCTGCTCTGTGTAAACCAGGTGCTTCCATGGCCGCGGCTCTGGTCCGCCTGCCAAGCTCTAGAGCTAGAGGGAACCTCAACGTGACAAGTTGCCTCCAGCGTAGGCCCCTAGTAGCCGTGCAGAAAGGGAGGCAGGCAGCTGTCTCCATGAGTTCTCAGTCGCTTAGAGGCTTTATTTTAAAGGAAGTAGTACACTTTGGAGGACTCCTAGGCCCCTCGGGTATGCATCACTTTCCCTCCAAGTTCACCGAGTACCTCCAGACCCCTGTGGGGCGGCTGAGCACTTCGAGGCCCTTTGGTTGAACCCTCCCCACCCGCGGAGGCCCTCTGTGCGTGCCGCGCGATGGGCTACACACGGGACGTCCCGCGAGGAGCGCTACATTTCCAGAGCCCTCGAACAGCCTCAGGACAGCATTTCGGGTGAGTCCGACTTTGTCATGGCCCTTGTGTGAGCTGCCGTGGGAAAACACTGTGCTTTGAATACTTCGAGGACCTCGTACCTGAAGTCACTCTGCCCGAGGAGAAAGTCAGCATCTTACCATGCCGTGTCGCTAACGGCAGGCCCAGCACGAACACAGGCCTGGAAGTAAGGCCCCGAGTGGCGGTGCAGAAGCGGAGGCGTGCAGCAGTTTCCATGAGGCGGTGGCCTCGGCTCTGGGCACCTTCAACGGCAGCAGGGTTTTCTGGACACCTAGGAGGCTGGCGCGGGCCCCCTGTTCCCGGCAGGAACACTGAGTACCGCCAGGCCCACCTGGGTCTGCTAAGCAACATCCAGGCCCGTAGCCCTTTAGAGCCCCTCTGTGTATGCCGATCGTAGCGAAACGCGCTGCACTCCCCTTGGGAGGAGCGTAAGGTACTCAGCACTCGCACACGTTCATGGACACCGTTCTGGCACGTCCCACATGGCGTCAAAGTCTTACGCATTACCCTAGGCTGAGCTGAACTCAGAGAAACCCTCTGCTTCGCAGTCCACCTAGGACCTCCTGCCTGAAGTCACCGTGCCTCCCAGAGAGAGTCGGCTTGCGTTCTTACTGCCATGTACGTCCCCTTCCTCCTGTGGCACTGCAGGCTTTGAATAGCCACAGGCCCAGAGGAGCAGCTACGGCGTTCCTTGGTTGAGGCAGTTCGTTTGACGCAGAACACCCTACTTCGAGAAGTTGATTCAGGGAAGGAAACTCAGGGTGACCTGTGTCTCTTTGGGCTTGTTAGAAACCAAGGGGATGTCTGCTGAGTGCGCCCACGGAAACGGGGTCCTGCTGCAAGTAGCCTTGCTTTCCCGTTTGGAAGGCTGCGTTCATGCTGCCTTGAAGCTACCTGACATTCCCTGCTCTCGACAGGCCTGTTAGCCCTGTCAGAGTGCTTCGGGGAACGTTATGAGTCTGCTCTGTGTAAACCAGGTGCTTCCATGGCCGCGGCTCTGGTCCGCCTGCCAAGCTCTAGAGCTAGAGGGAACCTCAACGTGACAAGTTGCCTCCAGCGTAGGCCCCTAGTAGCCGTGCAGAAAGGGAGGCAGGCAGCTGTCTCCATGAGTTCTCAGTCGCTTAGAGGCTTTATTTTAAAGGAAGTAGTACACTTTGGAGGACTCCTAGGCCCCTCGGGTATGCATCACTTTCCCTCCAAGTTCACCGAGTACCTACAGACCCCTGTGGGGCGGCTGAGCACTTCGAGGCCCTTTGGTTGAACCCTCCCCACCCGCGGAGGCCCTCTGTGCGTGCCGCGCGATGGGCTACACACGGGACGTCCCGCGAGGAGCGCTACATTTCCAGAGCCCTCGAACAGCCTCAGGACAGCATTTCGGGTGAGTCCGACTTTGTCATGGCCCTTGTGTGAGCTGCCGTGGGAAAACACTGTGCTTTGAATACTTCGAGGACCTCGTACCTGAAGTCACTCTGCCCGAGGAGAAAGTCAGCATCTTACCATGCCGTGTCGCTAACGGCAGGCCCAGCACGAACACAGGCCTGGAAGTAAGGCCCCGAGTGGCGGTGCAGAAGCGGAGGCGTGCAGCAGTTTCCATGAGGCAGAGGCCTCGGCTCTGGGCACCTTCAATGGCAGCAGGGTTTTCTGGACACCTAGGAGGCTGGCACGGTCTCCCTGTTCCCGGCAGGAACACTGAGTACCGCCAGGCCCACCTGGGTCTGCTAAGCAACATCCAGGCCCGTAGCCATTTAGAGCCCCTCTGTGTATGCCGATCGTAGGGAAACGCGCTGCACTCCCCTTGGGAGCAGCGTAAGGTACTCAGCACTCGCACACGTTCACGGACACCGTTCTGGCACGTCCGACATGGCGTCGAAGTCTTACGCATTATCCTAGGCTGAGCTGAACTCAGAGAAACCCTCTGCTTCGCAGTCCACCTAGGACCTCCTGCCTGAAGTTACCGAGCCTCCCAGAGAGAGTCGGCTTGTGTTCTTACTGCCATGTACGTCCCCTTCCTCCTGTGGCACTGCAGGCTTTGAATAGCCACAGGCCCAGAGGAGCAGCTACGGCGTTCCTTGGTTGAGGCAGTTCGTTTGACGCAGAACACCCTACTTCGAGAAGTTGATTCAGGGAAGGAAACTCAGGGTGACCTGTGTCTCTTTGGGCTTGTGAGAAACCACGGGGATGTCTGCTGAGTGCGCCCACGGAAACGGGGGCCTGCTGCAAGTAGCCTTGCTTTCCCGTTTGGAAGGCTGCGTTCATGCTGCCTTGAAGCTACCTGACATTCCCTGCTCTCGACAGGCCTGTTAGCCCTGTCAGAGTGCTACGGGGAACGTTATGAGTCTGCTCTGTGTAAACCAGGTGCTTCCATGGCCGCGGCTCTGGTCCGCCTGCCAAGCTCTAGAGCTAGAGGGAACCTCAACGTGACAAGTTGCCTCCAGCGTAGGCCCCTAGTAGCCGTGCAGAAAGGGAGGCAGGCAGCTGTCTCCATGAATTCTCAGTAGCTTAGAGGCTTTATTTTAAAGGAAGTAGTACACTTTGGAGGACTCCTAGGCCTCTCAGGTATGCACCACTTTCTCTCCAAGTTCACCGAGTACCTCCAGACCCCTGTGAGGCGGCTGAGCACTTCGAGGCCCTTTGGTTGAACCCCCCCACCCCCGGAGGCCGTCTGTGCGTGCCGCGCGATGGGCTACACACTGGACGTCCCGCGAGGAGCGCTACATTTCCAGAGCCCTCGAACAGCCTCAGGACAGCATTTCGGGTGAGTCCGACTTTGTCATGGCCCTTGTGTGAGCTGCCGTGGGAAAACACTGTGCTTTGAATACTTCGAGGACCTCGTACCTGAAGTCACTCTGCCCGAGGAGAAAGTCAGCATCTTACCATGCCGTGTCGCTAACGGCACGCCCAGCACGAACACAGGCCTGGAAGTAAGGCCCCGAGTGGCGGTGCAGAAGCGGAGGCGTGCAGCAGTTTCCATGAGGCGGTGGCCTCGGCTCTGGGCACCTTCAACGGCAGCAGGGTTTTCTGGACACCTAGGAGGCTGGCGCGGGCCCCCTGTTCCCGGCAGGAACACTGAGTACCGCCAGGCCCACCTGGGTCTGCTAAGTAACATCCAGGCCCGTAGCCCTTTAGAGCCCCTCTGTGTATGCCGATCGTAGGGAAACGCGCTGCACTCCCCTTGGGAGCAGCGTAAGTTACTCAGCACTCGCACACGTTCACGGACACCGTTCTGGCACGTCCCACATGGCGTCGAAGTCTTACGCATTACCCTAGGCTGAGCTGAACTCAGAGAAACCCTCTGCTTCGCAGTCCACCTAGGACCTCCTGCCTGAAGTCACCGAGCCTCCCAGAGAGAGTCGGCTTGTGTTCTTACTGCCATGTACGTCCCCTTCCTCCTGTGGCACTGCAGGCTTTGAATAGCCACAGGCCCAGAGGAGCACCTACGGCCTTCCTTGTTTGAGGCAGTTCGTTTGACGCAGAACACCCTACTTCGAGAAGTTGATTCAGGGAAGGAAACTCAGGGTGACCTGTGTCTCTTTGGGCTTGTGAGAAACCACGGGGATGTCTGCTGAGTGCGCCCACGGAAACGGGGGCCTGCTGCAAGTAGCCTTGCTTTCCCGTTTGGAGGCTGCGTTCATGCTGCCTTGAAGCTACCTGACATTCCCTGCTCTCGACAGGCCTGTTAGCCCTGTCAGAGTGCTTCGGGGAACGTTATGAGTCTGCTCTATCTAAACCAGGTGCTTCCATGGCCGCGGCTCTGGTCCGCCTGCCAAGCTCTAGAGCTAGAGGGAACCTCAACGTGACAAGTTGCCTCCAGCGTAGGCCCCTAGTAGCCGTGCAGAAAGGGAGGCAGGCAGCTGTCTCCATGAGTTCTCAGTAGCTTAGAGGCTTTATTTTAAAGGAAGTAGTACACTTTGGAGGACTCCTAGGCCTCTCGGGTATGCACCACTTTCCCTCCAAGTTCACCGAGTACCTCCAGACCCCTGTGGGGCGGCTGAGCAACTTCGAGGCCCATTGGTTGACCACCCCCCACCACCCCCGGAGGCCCTCTGTGCGTGCCGCGCGATGGGCTACACACTGGACGTCCCTCGAGGAGCGCTACATTTCCAGAGCCCTCGAACAGCCTCAGGACAGCATTTCGGGTGAGTCCGACTTTGTCATGGCCCTTGTGTGAGCTGCCGTGGGAAAACACTGTGCTTTGAATACTTCGAGGACCTCGTACCTGAAGTCACTCTGCCCGAGGAGAAAGTCAGCATCTTACCATGCCGTGTCGCTAACGGCACGCCCAGCACGAACACAGGCCTGGAAGTAAGGCCCCGAGTGGCGGTGCAGAAGCGGAGGCGTGCAGCAGTTTCCATGAGGCGGTGGCCTCGGCTCTGGGCACCTTCAACGGCAGCAGGGTTTTCTGGACACCTAGGAGGCTGGCGCGGGCCCCCTGTTCCCGGCAGGAACACTGAGTACCGCCAGGCCCACCTGGGTCTGCTAAGCAACATCCAGGCCCGTAGTCCTTTAGAGCCCCTCTGTGTATGCCGATCGTAGGGAAACGTGCTGCACTCCCCTTGGGAGCAGCGTAAGGTACTCAGCACTCGCACACGTTCACGGACACCGTTCTGGCACGTCCCACATGGCGTCGAAGTCTTACGCATTACCCTAGGCTGAGCTGAACTCAGAGAAACCCTCTGCTTCGCAGTCCACCTAGGACCTCCTGCCTGAAGTCACCGAGCCTCCCAGAGAGAGTCGGCTTGTGTTCTTACTGCCATGTACGTCCCCTTCCTCCTGTGGCACTGCAGGCTTTGAATAGCCACAGGCCCAGAGGAGCACCTACGACCTTCCTTGTTTGAGGCAGTTCGTTTGACGCAGAACACCCTACTTCGAGAAGTCGATTCAGGGAAGGAAACTCAGGGTGACCTGTGTCTCTTTGGGCTTGTGAGAAACCACGGGGATGTCTGCTGAGTGCGCCCACGGAAACGGGGGCCTGCTGCAAGTAGCCTTGCTTTCCCGTTTGGAGGCTGCGTTCATGCTGCCTTGAAGCTACCTGACATTCCCTGCTCTCGACAGGCCTGTTAGCCCTGTCAGAGTGCTTCAGGGAACGTTATGAGTCTGCTCTGTGTAAACCAGGTGCTTCCATGGCCGCGGCTCTGGTCCGCCTGCCAAGCTCTAGAGCTAGAGGGAACCTCAACGTGACAAGTTGCCTCCAGCGTAGGCCCCTAGTAGCCGTGCAGAAAGGGAGGCAGGCAGCTGTCTCCATGAGTTCTCAGTCGCTTAGAGGCTTTATTTTAAAGGAAGTAGTACACTTTGGAGGACTCCTAGGCCTCTCGGGTATGCACCACTTTCCCTCCAAGTTCACCGAGTACCTCCAGACCCCTGTGGGGCGGCTGAGCAACTTCGAGGTCCATTGGTTGACAACACTCACCACCCCCGGAGGCCCTCTGTGCGTGCCGCGCGATGGGCTACACACTGGACGTCCCGCGAGGAGCGCTACATTTCCAGAGCCCTCGAACAGCCTCAGGACAGCATTTCGGGTGAGTCCGACTTTGTCATGGCCCTTGTGTGAGCTGCCGTGGGAAAACACTGTGCTTTGAATACTTCGAGGACCTCGTACCTGAAGTCACTCTGCCCGAGGAGAAAGTCAGCATCTTACCATGCCGTGTCGCTAACGGCACGCCCAGCAAAAACACAGGCCTGGAAGTAAGGCCCCGAGTGGCGGTGCAGAAGCGGAGGCGTGCAGCAATTTCCATGAGGCGGAGGCCTCGGCTCTGGGCACCTTCAACGGCAGCAGGGTTTTCTGGACACCTAGGAGGCTGGCGCGGGCCCCCTGTTCCCGGGAGGAACACTGAGTACCGCCAGGCCCACCTGGGTCTGCTAAGTAACATCCAGGCCCGTAGCCTTTAGAGCTCCCTGTTTATGGCAGCGTAGGAAACGCGCTGCACTCCCCTTGGGAGCAGCTTAAGGTACTCAGCACTCGCACACGTTCACGGACACCGTTCTGGCACGTCCCACATGGCGTCGAAGTCTTACGCATTACCCTAGGCTGAGCTGAACTCAGAGAAACCCTCTGCTTCGCAGTCCACCTAGGACCTCCTGCCTGAAGTCACCGAGCCTCCCAGAGAGAGTCGGCTTGCGTTCTTACTGCCATGTATGTCCCCTTCCTCCTGTGGCACTGCAGGCTTTGAATAGCCACAGGCCCAGAGGAGCAGCTACGGCGTTCCTTGGTTGAGGCAGTTCGTTTCACGCAGAACACCCTACTTCGAGAAGTTGATTCAGGGAAGGAAACTCAGGGTGACCTGTGTCTCTTTGGGCTTGTGAGAAACCACGGGGATGTCTGCTGAGTGCGCCCACGGAAACGGGGGCCTGCTGCAAGTAGCCTTGCTTTCCCGTTTGGAGGCTGCGTTCATGCTGCCTTGAAGCTACCTGACATTCCCTGCTCTCGACAGGCCTGTTAGCCCTGTCAGAGTGCTTCGGGGAACGTTATGAGTCTGCTCTATCTAAACCAGGTGCTTCCATGGCCGCGGCTCTGGTCCGCCTGCCAAGCTCTAGAGCTAGAGGGAACCTCAACGTGACAAGTTGCCTCCAGCGTAGGCCCCTAGTAGCCGTGCAGAAAGGGAGGCAGGCAGCTGTCTCCATGAGTTCTCAGTCGCTTAGAGGCTTTATTTTAAAGGAAGTAGTACACTTTGGAGGACTCCTAGGCCCCTCGGGTATGCATCACTTTCCCTCCAAGTTCACCGAGTACCTACAGACCCCTGTGGGGCGGCTGAGCACTTCGAGGCCCTTTGGTTGAACCCTCCCCACCCCCGCATGCCCTCTGTGCGTGCCGCGCGATGGGCTACACACTGGACGTCCCGCGAGGAGCGCTACATTTCCAGAGCCCTCGAACAGCCTCAGGACAGCATTTCGGGTGAGTCCGACTTCGTCATGGCCCTTGTGTGAGCTGCCGTGGGAAAACACTGTGCTTTGAATACTTCGAGGACCTCGTACCTGAAGTCACTCTGCCCGAGGAGAAAGTCAGCATCTTACCATGCCGTGTCGCTAACGGCAGGCCCAGCACGAACACAGGCCTGGAAGTAAGGCCCCGAGTGGCGGTGCAGAAGCGGAGGCGTGCAGCAGTTTCCATGAGGCGGTGGCCTCGGCTCTGGGCACCTTCAACGGCAGCAGGGTTTTCTGGACACCTAGGAGGCTGGAGCGGGCCCCCTGTTCCCGGCAGGAACACTGAGTACCGCCAGGCCCACCTGGGTCTGATAAGCAACATCCAGGCCCATAGCCCTTTAGAGCTCCTCTGTGTATGCCCAGCGTAGGGAAATGCACTGCACTCTCCTTGGGAGCAGCGTAAGGTCCTCAGCACTCGCACACGTTCACGGACACCGTTCTGGCACGTCCCACATGGCGTCGAAGTCTTACGCATTACCCTAGGCTGAGCTGAACTCAGAGAAACCCTCTGCTTCGCAGTCCACCTAGGACCTCCTGCCTGAAGTCACCGTGCCTCCCAGAGAGAGTCGGCTTGCGTTCTTACTGCCATGTACGTCCCCTTCCTCCTGTGGCACTGCAGGCTTTGAATAGCCACAGGCTCAGAGGAGCAGCTACGGCGTTCCTTGGTTGAAGCAGTTCGCTTGATGCAGAACACCCTACTTCGAGAAGTTGATTCAGGGAAGGAAACTCAGGGTGACCTGTGTCTCTTTGGGCTTGTGAGAAACCACGGGGATGTCTGCTGAGTGCGCCCACGGAAACGGGGGCCTGCTGCAAGTAGCCTTGCTTTGCCATTTGGAAGGCTGCGTTCATGCTGCCTTGAAGCTACCTGACATTCCCTGCTCTCGACAGGCCTGTTAGCCCTGTCAGAGTGCTTCGGGGAACGTTATGAGTCTGCTCTGTGTAAACCAGGTGCTTCCATGGCCGCGGCTCTGGTCCGCCTGCCAAGCTCTAGAGCTAGAGGGAACCTCAACGTGACAAGTTGCCTCCAGCGTAGGCCCCTAGTAGCCGTGCAGAAAGGGAGGCAGGCAGCTGTCTCCATGAGTTCTCAGTAGCTTAGAGGCTTTATTTTAAAGGAAGTAGTACACTTTGGAGGACTCCTAGGCCTCTCGGGTATGCACCACTTTCCCTCCAAGTTCACCGAGTACCTCCAGACCCCTGTGGGGCGGCTGAGCAACTTCGAGGCCCATTGGTTGACCACACCCACCACCCCCGCATGCCCTCTGTGCGTGCCGCGCGATGGGCTACACACTGGACGTCCCGCGAGGAGCGCTACATTTCCAGAGCCCTCGAACAGCCTCAGGACAGCATTTCGGGTGAGTCCGACTTCGTCATGGCCCTTGTGTGAGCTGCCGTGGGAAAACACTGTGCTTTGAATACTTCGAGGACCTCGTACCTGAAGTCACTCTGCCCGAGGAGAAAGTCAGCATCTTACCATGCCGTGTCGCTAACGGCACGCCCAACATAAACTCAGGCCTGGAAGTAAGGCCCCGAGTGGCGGTGCAGAAGCGGAGGAGTGCAGCAGTTTCCATGAGGCGGAGGCCTCGGCTCTGGGCACCTTCAACGGCAGCAGGGTTTTCTGGACACCTAGGAGGCTGGCGCGGGCCCCCTGTTCCCGGCAGGAACACTGAGTACCGCCAGGCCCACCTGGGTCTGCTAAGCAACATCCAGGCCCGTAGCCCTTTAGAGCTCCTCTGTGTATGCCCAGCGTAGGGAAATGCGCTGCACTCTCCTTGGGAGCAGCGTAAGGTCCTCAGCACTCGCACACGTTCACGGACACCGTTCTGGCACGTCCCACATGGCGTCGAAGTCTTACGCATTACCCTAGGCTGAGCTGAACTCAGAGAAACCCTCTGCTTCGCAGTCCACCTAGGACCTCCTGCCTGAAGTCACCGTGCCTCCCAGAGAGAGTCGGCTTGCGTTCTTACTGCCATGTACGTCCCCTTCCTCCTGTGGCACTGCAGGCTTTGAATAGCCACAGGCTCAGAGGAGCAGCTACGGCGTTCCTTGGTTGAAGCAGTTCGCTTGATGCAGAACAGTCTACTTCGAGAAGTTGATTCAGGGAAGGAAACTCAGGATGACCTGTGTCTCTTTGGGCTTGTGAGAAACCACGGGGATGTCTGCTGAGTGCGCCCACGGAAACGGGGGCCTGCTGCAAGTAGCCTTGCTTTGCCATTTGGAAGGCTGCGTTCATGCTGCCTTGAAGCTACCTGACATTCCCTGCTCTCGACAGGCCTGTTAGCCCTGTCAGAGTGCTTCGGGGAACGTTATGAGTCTGCTCTGTGTAAACCAGGTGCTTCCATGGCCGCGGCTCTGGTCCGCCTGCCAAGCTCTAGAGCTAGAGGGAACCTCAACGTGACAAGTTGCCTCCAGCGTAGGCCCCTAGTAGCCGTGCAGAAAGGGAGGCAGGCAGCTGTCTCCATGAGTTCTCAGTAGCTTAGAGGCTTTATTTTAAAGGAAGTAGTACACTTTGGAGGACTCCTAGGCCTCTCGGGTATGCACCACTTTCCCTCCAAGTTCACCGAGTACCTCCAGACCCCTGTGGGGCGGCTGAGCAACTTCGAGGCCCATTGGTTGACCACACCCACCACCCCCGCATGCCCTCTGTGCGTGCCGCGCGATGGGCTACACACTGGACGTCCCGCGAGGAGCGCTACATTTCCAGAGCCCTCGAACAGCCTCAGGACAGCATTTCGGGTGAGTCCGACTTCGTCATGGCCCTTGTGTGAGCTGCCGTGGGAAAACACTGTGCTTTGAATACTTCGAGGACCTCGTACCTGAAGTCACTCTGCCCGAGGAGAAAGTCAGCATCTTACCATGCCGTGTCGCTAACGGCAGGCCCAGCACGAACACAGGCCTGGAAGTAAGGCCCCGAGTGGCGGTGCAGAAGCGGAGGCGTGCAGCAGTTTCCATGAGGCGGTGGCCTCGGCTCTGGGCACCTTCAACGGCAGCAGGGTTTTCTGGACACCTAGGAGGCTGGAGCGGGCCCCCTGTTCCCGGCAGGAACACTGAGTACCGCCAGGCCCACCTGGGTCTGATAAGCAACATCCAGGCCCATAGCCCTTTAGAGCTCCTCTGTGTATGCCCAGCGTAGGGAAATGCACTGCACTCTCCTTGGGAGCAGCTTAAGGTACTCAGAACTCGCACACGTTCACGGACACCGTTCTGGCACGTCCCACATGGCGTCGAAGTCTTACGCATTACCCTAGGCTGAGCTGAACTCAGAGAAACCCTCTGCTTCGCAGTCCACCTAGGACCTCCTGCCTGAAGTCACCGTGCCTCCCAGAGAGAGTCGGCTTGCGTTCTTACTGCCATGTACGTCCCCTTCCTCCTGTGGCACTGCAGGCTTTGAATAGCCACAGGCTCAGAGGAGCAGCTACGGCGTTCCTTGGTTGAAGCAGTTCGCTTGATGCAGAACACCCTACTTCGAGAAGTTGATTCAGGGAAGGAAACTCAGGGTGACCTGTGTCTCTTTGGGCTTGTGAGAAACCACGGGGATGTCTGCTGAGTGCGCCCACGGAAACGGGGGCCTGCTGCAAGTAGCCTTGCTTTCCCATTTGGAAGGCTGCGTTCATGCTGCCTTGAAGCTACCTGACATTCCCTGCTCTCGACAGGCCTGTTAGCCCTGTCAGAGTGCTTCGGGGAACGTTATGAGTCTGCTCTGTGTAAACCAGGTGCTTCCATGGCCGCGGCTCTGGTCCGCCTGCCAAGCTCTAGAGCTAGAGGGAACCTCAACGTGACAAGTTGCCTCCAGCGTAGGCCCCTAGTAGCCGTGCAGAAAGGGAGGCAGGCAGCTGTCTCCATGAGTTCTCAGTCGCTTAGAGGCTTTATTTTAAAGGAAGTAGTACACATTGGAGGACTCCTAGGACCCTCGGGTATGCATCACTTTCCCTCCAAGTTCACCGAGTACCTCCAGACCCCTGTGAGGCGGCTGAGCACTTCGAGGCCCATTGGTTGACCACACCCACCACCCCCGGAGGCCCTCTGTGCGTGCCGCACGATGGGCTACACACTGGACGTCCCGCGAGGAGCGCTACATTTCCAGAGCCCTCTAACAGCCTCAGGACAGCATTTCGGGTGAGTCCGACTTTGTCATGGCCCTTGTGTGAGCTGCCGTGGGAAAGCACTGTGCTTTGAATACTTCGAGGACCTCGTACCTGAAGTCACTCTGCCCGAGGAGAAAGTCAGCATCTTACCATGCCGTGTCGCTAACGGCAGGCCCAGCACGAACACAGGCCTGGAAGTAAGGCCCCGAGTGGCGGTGCAGAAGCGGAGGCGTGCAGCAGTTTCCATGAGGCGGTGGCCTCGGCACTGGGCACCTTCAAAGGCAGCAGGGTTTTCTGGACACCTAGGAGGCTGGCGCGGGCCCCCTGTTCCCGGCAGGAACACTGAGTACCGCCAGGCCCACCTGGGTCTGCTAAGCAACATCCAGGCCCGTAGCCCTTTAGAGCTCCTCTGTGTATGCCCAGCGTAGGGAAATGCGCTGCACTCTCCTTGGGAGCAGCGTAAGGTCCTCAGCACTCGCACACGTTCACGGACACCGTTCTGGCACGTCCCACATGGCGTCGAAGTCTTACGCATTACCCTAGGCTGAGCTGAACTCAGAGAAACCCTCTGCTTCGCAGTCCACCTAGGACCTCCTGCCTGAAGTCACCGTGCCTCCCAGAGAGAGTCGGCTTGCGTTCTTACTGCCATGTACGTCCCCTTCCTCCTGTGGCACTGCAGGCTTTGAATAGCCACAGGCTCAGAGGAGCAGCTACGGCGTTCCTTGGTTGAAGCAGTTTGCTTGATGCAGAACACCCTACTTCGAGAAGTTGATTCAGGGAAGGAAACTCAGGGTGACCTGTGTCTCTTTGGGCTTGTGAGAAACCACGGGGATGTCTGCTGAGTGCGCCCACGGAAACGGGGGCCTGCTGCAAGTAGACTTGCTTTCCCATTTGGAAGGCTGCGTTCATGCTGCCTTGAAGCTACCTGACATTCCCTGCTCTCGACAGGCCTGTTAGCCCTGTCAGAGTGCTTCGGGGAACGTTATGAGTCTGCTCTGTGTAAACCAGGTGCTTCCATGGCCGCGGCTCTGGTCCGCCTGCCAAGCTCTAGAGCTAGAGGGAACCTCAACGTGACAAGTTGCCTCCAGCGTAGGCCCCTAGTAGCCGTGCAGAAAGGGAGGCAGGCAGCTGTCTCCATGAGTTCTCAGTCGCTTAGAGGCTTTATTTTAAAGGAAGTAGTACACTTTGGAGGACTCCTAGGCCTCTCGGGTATGCACCACTTTCCCTCCAAGTTCACCGAGTACCTCCAGACCCCTGTGGGGCGGCTGAGCAACTTCGAGGCCCATTGGTTGACCACACCCACCACCCCCGCATGCCCTCTGTGCGTGCCGCGCGATGGGCTACACACTGGACGTTCTGCGAGGAGCGCTACATTTCCAGAGCCCTCGAACAGCCTCAGGACAGCATTTCGGGTGAGTCCGACTTTGTCATGGCCCTTGTGTGAGCTGCCGTGGGAAAACACTGTGCTTTGAATACTTCGAGGACCTCTTACCTGAAGTCACTCTGCCCGAGGAGAAAGTCAGCATCTTACCATGCCGTGTCGCTAACGGCAGGCCCAGCACGAACACAGGCCTGGAAGTAAGGCCCCGAGTGGCGGTGCAGAAGCGGAGGCGTGCAGCAGTTTCCATGAGGCGGTGGCCTCGGCTCTGGGCACCTTCAACGGCAGCAGGGTTTTCTGGACACCTAGGAGGCTGGCGCGGGCCCCCTGTTCCCGGCAGGAACACTGAGTACCGCCAGGCCCACCTGGGTCTGCTAAGCAACATCCAGGCCCGTAGCCCTTTAGAGCCCCTCTGTGTATGCCGATCGTAGGGAAACGCGCTGCACTCCCCTTGGGAGCAGCGTAAGGTACTCAGCACTCGCACACGTTCACGGACACCGTTCTGGCACGTCCCACATGGCGTCGAAGTCTTACGCATTACCCTAGGCTGAGCTGAACTCAGAGAAACCCTCTGCTTCGCAGTCCACCTAGGACCTCCTGCCTGAAGTCACCGTGCCTCCCAGAGAGAGTCGGCTTGTGTTCTTACTGCCATGTACGTCCCCTTCCTCCTGTGGCACTGCAGGCTTTGAATAGCCACAGGCCCAGAGGAGCAGCTACTGCGTTCCTTGGTTGAGGCAGTTCGTTTGACGCAGAACACCCTACTTCGAGAAGTTGATTCAGGGAAGGAAACTCAGGGTGACCTGTGTCTCTTTGGACTTGTGAGAAACCACGGGGATGTCTGCTGAGTGCGCCCACGGAAACGGGGGCCTGCTGCAAGTAGCCTTGCTTTCCCGTTTGAAAGGCTGCGTTCATGCTGCCTTGAAGCTACCTGACATTCCCTGCTCTCGACAGGCCTGTTAGCCCTGTCAGAGTGCTTCGGGGAACGTTATGAGTCTGCTCTGTCTAAACCAGGTGCTTCCATGGCAGCGGCTCTGGTCCGCCTGCCAAGCTCTAGAGCTAGAGGGAACCTCAACGTGACAAGTTGCCTCCAGCGTAGGCCCCTAGTAGCCGTGCAGAAAGGGAGGCAGGCAGCTGTCTCCATGAGTTCTCAGTCGCTTAGAGGCTTTATTTTAAAGGAAGTAGTACACTTTGGAGGACTCCTAGTCCTCTCGGGTATGCACCACTTTCCCTCCAAGTTCACCGAGTACCTCCAGACCCCTGTGGGGCGGCTGAGCAACTTCGAGGCCCATTGGTTGACCACACCCACCACCCCCGGAGGACCTCTGTGCGTGCCGCGCGATGGGCTACACACGGGACGTCCCGCGAGGAGCGCTACATTTCCAGAGCCCTCGAACAGCCTCAGGACAGCATTTCGGGTGAGTCCGACTTTGTCATGGCCCTTGTGTGAGCTGCCGTGGGAAAACACTGTGCTTTGAATACTTCGAGGACCTCGTACCTGAAGTCACTCTGCCCGAGGAGAAAGTCAGCATCTTACCATGCCGTGTCGCTAACGGCACGCCCAGCACGAACACAGGCCTGGAAGTAAGGCCCCGAGTGGCGGTGCAGAAGCGGAGGCGTGCAGCAGTTTCCATGAGGCGGTGGCCTCGGCTCTGGGCACCTTCAACGGCAGCAGGGTTTTCTGGACACCTAGGAGGCTGGCGCGGGCCCCCTGTTCCCGGCAGGAACACTGAGTACCGCCAGGCCCACCTGGGTCTGCTAAGCAACATCCAGGCCCGTAGCCCTTTAGAGCCCCTCTGTGTATGCCGATCGTAGCGAAACGCGCTGCACTCCCCTTGGCAGCAGCGTAAGGTACTCAGCACTCGCACACGTTCACGGACACCGTTCTGGCACGTCCCACATGGCGTCGAAGTCTTACGCATTACCCTAGGCTGAGCTGAACTCAGAGAAACCCTCTGCTTCGCAGTCCACCTAGGACCTCCTGCCTGAAGTCACCGTTCCTCCCAGAGAGAGACGGCTTGCGTTCTTACTGCCATGTACGTCCCCTTCCTCCTTTGGCACTGCAGGCTTTGAATAGCCACAGGCCCAGAGGAGCAGCTACGGCGTTCCTTGGTTGAGGCAGTTCGCTTGATGCAGAACACCCTACTTCGAGAAGTTGATTCAGGGAAGGAAACTCAGGGTGACCTGTGTCTCTTTGGGCTTGTTAGAAACCAAGGGGATGTCTGCTGTGTGCGCCCACGGAAACGGGGTCCTGCTGCAAGTAGCCTTGCTTTCCCGTTTGGAAGGCTGCGTTCATGCTGCCTTGAAGCTACCTGACATTCCCTGCTCTCGACAGGCCTGTTAGCCCTGTCAGAGTGCTTCGGGGAACGTTATGAGTCTGCTCTGTGTAAACCAGGTGCTTCCATGGCCGCGGCTCTGGTCCGCCTGCCAAGCTCTAGAGCTAGAGGGAACCTCAACGTGACAAGTTGCCTCCAGCGTAGGCCCCTAGTAGCCGTGCAGAAAGGGAGGCAGGCAGCTGTCTCCATGAGTTCTCAGTCGCTTAGAGGCTTTATTTTAAAGGAAGTAGTACACTTTGGAGGACTCCTAGGCCCCTCGGGTATGCATCACTTTCCCTCCAAGTTCACCGAGTACCTCCAGACCCCTGTGGGGCGGCTGAGCACTTCGAGGCCCTTTGGTTGAACCCTCCCCACCCGTGGAGGCCCTCTGTGCGTGCCGCGCGATGGGCTACACACGGGACGTCCCGCGAGGAGCGCTACATTTCCAGAGCCCTCGAACAGCCTCAGGACAGCATTTCGGGTGAGTCCGACTTTGTCATGGCCCTTGTGTGAGCTGCCGTGGGAAAACACTTTGCTTTGAATACTTCGAGGACCTCGTACCTGAAGTCACTCTGCCCGAGGAGAAAGTCAGCATCTTACCATGCCGTGTCGCTAACGGCACGCCCAGCACGAACACAGGCCTGGAAGTAAGGCCCCGAGTGGCGGTGCAGAAGCGGAGGCGTGCAGCAGTTTCCATGAGGCGGAGGCCTCGGCTCTGGGCACCTTCAACGGCAGCAGGGTTTTCTGGACACCTAGGAGGCTGGCACGGGCCCCCTGTTCCCGGCAGGAACACTGAGTACCGCCAGGCTCACCTGGGTCTGCTAAGCAACATCCAGGCCCGTAGCCATTTAGAGCTCCTCTGTGTATGCCCAGCGTAGGGAAATGCGCTGCACTCTGCTTGGGAGCAGCGTAAGGTCCTCAGCACTCGCACACGTTCACGGACACCGTTCTGGCACGTCCCACATGGCGTCGAAGTCTTACGCATTACCCTAGGCTGAGCTGAACTCAGAGAAACCCTCTGCTTCGCAGTCCACCTAGGACCTCCTGCCTGAAGTCACCGTGCCTCCCAGAGAGAGTCGGCTTGCGTTCTTACTGCCATGTACGTCCCCTTCCTCCTGTGGCACTGCAGGCTTTGAATACCCACAGGCTCAGAGGAGCAGCTACGGCGTTCCTTGGTTGAAGCAGTTCGCTTGATGCAGAACACCCTACTTCGAGAAGTTGATTCAGGGAAGGAAACTCAGGGTGACCTGTGTCTCTTTGGGCTTGTGAGAAACCACGGGGATGTCTGCTGAGTGCGCCCACGGAAACGGGGGCCTGCTGCAAGTAGCCTTGCTTTCCCGTTTGGAAGGCTGCGTTCATGCTGCCTTGAAGCTACCTGACATTCCCTGCTCTCGACAGGCCTGTTAGCCCTGTCAGAGTGCTTCGGGGAACGTTATGAGTCTGCTCTGTCTAAACCAGGTGCTTCCATGGCCGCGGCTCTGGTCCGCCTGCCAAGCTCTAGAGCTAGAGGGAACCTCAACGTGACAAGTTGCCTCCAGCGTAGGCCCCTAGTAGCCGTGCAGAAAGGGAGGCAGGCAGCTGTCTCCATGAGTTCTCAGTAGCTTAGAGGCTTTATTTTAAAGGAAGTAGTACACTTTGGAGGACTCCTAGGCCCCTCGGGTATGCATCACTTTCCCTCCAAGTTCACCGAGTACCTCCAGACCCCTGTGAGGCGGCTGAGCACTTCGAGGCCCATTGGTTGACCACACCCACCACCCCCGGAGGCCCTCTGTGCGTGCCGCACGATGGCCTACACACTGGACGTCCCGCGAGGAGCGCTACATTTCCAGAGCCCTCGAACAGCCTCAGGATAGCATTTCGGGTGAGTCCGACTTTGTCATGGCCCTTGTGTGAGCTGCCGTGGGAAAGCACTGTGCTTTGAATACTTCGAGGACCTTGTACCTGAAGTCACTCTGCCCGAGGAGAAAGTCAGCATCTTACCATGCCGTGTCGCTAACGGCACGCCCAGCACGAACACAGGCCTGGAAGTAAGGCCCCGAGTGGCGGTGCAGAAGCGGAGGCGTGCAGCAGTTTCCATGAGGCGGTGGCCTCGGCTCTGGGCACCTTCAACGGCAGCAGGGTTTTCTGGACACCTAGGAGGCTGGCGCGGGCCCCCTGTTCCCGGCAGGAACACTGAGTACCGCCAGGCCCACCTGGGTCAGCTAAGCAACATCCAGGCCCGTAGCCCTTTAGAGCTCCTCTGTGTATGCCCAGCGTAGGGAAATGCGCTGCACTCTCCTTGGGAGCAGCGTAAGGTCCTCAGCACTCGCACACGTTCACGGACACCGTTCTGGCACGTCCCACATGGCGTCGAAGTCTTACGCATTACCCTAGGCTGAGCTGAACTCAGAGAAACCCTCTGCTTCGCAGTCCACCTAGGACCTCCTGCCTGAAGTCACCGTGCCTCCCAGAGAGAGTCGGCTTGCGTTCTTACTGCCATGTACGTCCCCTTCCTCCTGTGGCACTGCAGGCTTTGAATAGCCACAGGCTCAGAGGAGCAGCTACGGCGTTCCTTAGTTGAAGCAGTTCGCTTGATGCAGAACACCCTACTTCGAGAAGTTGATTCAGGGAAGGAAACTCAGGGTGACCTGTGTCTCTTTGGGCTTGTGAGAAACCACGGGGATGTCTGCTGAGTGTGCCCACGGAAACGGGGGCCTGCTGCAAGTAGCCTTGCTTTCCCATTTGGAAGGCTGCGTTCATGCTGCCTTGAAGCTACCTGACATTCCCTGCTCTCGACAGGCCTGTTAGCCCTGTCAGAGTGCTTCGGGGAACGTTATGAGTCTGCTCTGTGTAAACCAGGTGCTTCCATGGCCGCGGCTCTGGTCCGCCTGCCAAGCTCTAGAGCTAGAGGGAACCTCAACGTGACAAGTTGCCTCCAGCGTAGGCCCCTAGTAGCCGTGCAGAAAGGGAGGCAGGCAGCTGTCTCCATGAGTTCTCAGTCGCTTAGAGGCTTTATTTTAAAGGAAGTAGTACACTTTGGAGGACTCCTAGTCCTCTCGGGTATGCACCACTTTCCCTCCAAGTTCACCGAGTACATCCAGACCCCTGTGGGACGGCTGAGCACTTCGAGGCCCATTGGTTGACCACACCCACCACCCCCGGAGGACCTCTGTGCGTGCCGCACGATGGGCTACACACTGGACGTCCCGCGAGGAGCGCTACATTTCCAGAGCCCTCGAACAGCCTCAGGACAGCATTTCGGGTGAGTCCGACTTTGTCATGGCCCTTGTGTGAGCTGCCGTGGGAAAACACTGTGCTTTGAATACTTCGAGGACCTCGTACCTGAAGTCACTCTGCCCGAGGAGAAAGTCAGCATCTTACCATGCCGTGTCGCTAACGGCAGGCCCAGCACGAACACAGGCCTGGAAGTAAGGCCCCGAGTGGCGGTGCAGAAGCGGAGGCGTGCAGCAGTTTCCATGAGGCGGAGGCCTCGGCTCTGGGCACCTTCAACGGCAGCAGGGTTTTCTGGACACCTAGGAGGCTGGCACGGGCCCCCTGTTCCCGGCAGGAACACTGAGTACCGCCAGGCTCACCTGGGTCTGCTAAGCAACATCCAGGCCCGTAGCCCTTTAGAGCTCCTCTGTGTATGCGCAACGTAGGGAAACGCGCTGCACTCTCCTTGGGAGCAGCTTAAGTTCCTCAGCACTCGCACACGTTCACGGACACCGTTCTGGCACGTCCCACATGGCGTCGAAGTCTTACGCATTACCCTAGGCTGAGCTGAACTCAGAGAAACCCTCTGCTTCGCAGTCCACCTAGGACCTCCTGCCTGAAGTCACCGTGTCTCCCAGAGAGAGTCGGCTTGCGTTCTTACTGCCATGTACGTCCCCTTCCTCCTGTGGCACTGCAGGCTTTGAATAGCCACAGGCCCAGAGGAGCAGCTACGGCGTTCCTTGGTTGAAGCAGTTCGCTTGATGCAGAACACCCTACTTCGAGAAGTTGATTCAGGGAAGGAAACTCAGGGTGACCTGTGTCTCTTTGGGCTTGTGAGAAACCACGGGGATGTCTGCTGAGTGCGCCCACGGAAACGGGGGACTGCTGCAAGTAGCCTTGCTTTCCCATTTGGAAGGCTGCGTTCATGCTGCCTTGAAGCTACCTGACATTCCCTGCTCTCGACAGGCCTGTTAGCCCTGTCAGAGTGCTTCGGGGAACGTTATGAGTCTGCTCTGTGTAAACCAGGTGCTTCCATGGCCGCGGCTCTGGTCCGCCTGCCAAGCTCTAGAGCTAGAGGGAACCTCAACGTGACAAGTTGCCTCCAGCGTAGGCCCCTAGTAGCCGTGCAGAAAGGGAGGCAGGCAGCTGTCTCCATGAGTTCTCAGTAGCTTAGAGGCTTTATTTTAAAGGAAGTAGTACACTTTGGAGGACTCCTAGGCCTCTCGGGTATGCACCACTTTCCCTCCAAGTTCACCGAGTACCTCCAGACCCCTGTGGGGCGGCTGAGCAACTTCGAGGCCCATTGGTTGACCACACCCACCACCCCCGCATGCCCTCTGTGCGTGCCGCGCGATGGGCTACACACTGGACGTTCTGCGAGGAGCGCTACATTTCCAGAGCCCTCGAACAGCCTCAGGACAGCATTTCGGGTGAGTCCGACTTTGTCATGGCCCTTGTGTGAGCTGCCGTGGGAAAACACTGTGCTTTGAATACTTCGAGGACCTCGTACCTGAAGTCACTCTGCCCGAGGAGAAAGTCAGCATCTTACCATGCCGTGTCGCTAACGGCAGGCCCAGCACGAACACAGGCCTGGAAGTAAGGCCCCGAGTGGCGGTGCAGAAGCGGAGGCGTGCAGCAGTTTCCATGAGGCGGTGGCCTCGGCTCTGGGCACCTTCAACGGCAGCAGGGTTTTCTGGACACCTAGGAGGCTGGCGCGGGCCCCCTGTTCCCGGCAGGAACACTGAGTACCGCCAGGCCCACCTGGGTCTGCTAAGCAACATCCAGGCCCGTAGCCCTTTAGAGCCCCTCTGTGTATGCCGATCGTAGCGAAACGCGCTGCACTCCCCTTGGGAGCAGCGTAAGGTACTCAGCACTCGCACACGTTCACGGACACCGTTCTGGCACGTCCCACATGGCGTCGAAGTCTTACGCATTACCCTAGGCTGAGCTGAACTCAGAGAAACCCTCTGCTTCGCAGTCCACCTAGGACCTCCTGCCTGAAGTCACCGTGCCTCCCAGAGAGAGTCGGCTTGCGTTCTTACTGCCATGTACGTCCCCTTCCTCCTTTGGCACTGCAGGCTTTGAATAGCCACAGGCCCAGAGGAGCAGCTACGGCGTTCCTTGGTTGAGGCAGTTCGCTTGATGCAGAACACCCTACTTCGAGAAGTTGATTCAGGGAAGGAAACTCAGGGTGACCTGTGTCTCTTTGGGCTTGTTAGAAACCAAGGGGATGTCTGCCGTGTGCGCCCACGGAAACGGGGTCCTGCTGCAAGTAGCCTTGCTTTCCCGTTTGGAAGGCTGCGTTCATGCTGCCTTGAAGCTACCTGACATTCCCTGCTCTCGACAGGCCTGTTAGCCCTGTCAGAGTGCTTCGGGGAACGTTATGAGTCTGCTCTGTGTAAACCAGGTGCTTCCATGGCCGCGGCTCTGGTCCGCCTGCCAAGCTCTAGAGCTAGAGGGAACCTCAACGTGACAAGTTGCCTCCAGCGTAGGCCCCTAGTAGCCGTGCAGAAAGGGAGGCAGGCAGCTGTCTCCATGAGTTCTCAGTAGCTTAGAGGCTTTATTTTAAAGGAAGTAGTACACTTTGGAGGACTCCTAGGCCCCTCGGGTATGCATCACTTTCGCTCCAAGTTCACCGAGTACCTCCAGACCACTGTGGGGCGGCTGAGCACTTCGAGGCCCTTTGGTTGAACCCTCCCCACCCGCGGAGGCCCTCTGTGCGTGCCGCCCGATGGGCTACACACGGGACGTCCCGCGAGGAGCGCTACATTTCCAGAGCCCTCGAACAGCCTCAGGACAGCATTTCGGGTGAGTCCGACTTTGTCATGGCCCTTGTGTGAGCTGCCGTGGGAAAACACTTTGCTTTGAATACTTCGAGGACCTCGTACCTGAAGTCACTCTGCCCGAGGAGAAAGTCAGCATCTTACCATGCCGTGTCGCTAACGGCACGCCCAGCACGAACACAGGCCTGGAAGTAAGGCCCCGAGTGGCGGTGCAGAAGCGGAGGCGTGCAGCAGTTTCCATGAGGCGGAGGCCTCGGCTCTGGGCACCTTCAACGGCAGCAGGGTTTTCTGGACACCTAGGAGGCTGGCACGGGCCCCCTGTTCCCGGCAGGAACACTGAGTACCGCCAGGCTCACCTGGGTCTGCTAAGCAACATCCAGGCCCGTAGCCATTTAGAGCTCCTCTGTGTAGGCCCAGCGTAGGGAAACGCGCTGCACTCTCCTTGGGAGCAGCTTAAGGTCCTCAGCACTCGCACACGTTCACGGACACCGTTCTGGCACGTCCCACATGGCGTCGAAGTCTTACGCATTACCCTAGGCTGAGCTGAACTCAGAGAAACCCTCTGCTTCGCAGTCCACCTAGGACCTCCTGCCTGAAGTCACCGTGTCTCCCAGAGAGAGTCGGCTTGCGTTCTTACTGCCATGTACGTCCCCTTCCTCCTGTGGCACTGCAGGCTTTGAATAGCCACAGGCCCAGAGGAGCAGCTACGGCGTTCCTTGGTTGAAGCAGTTCGCTTGATGCAGAACACCCTACTTCGAGAAGTTGATTCAGGGAAGGAAACTCAGGGTGACCTGTGTCTCTTTGGGCTTGTTAGAAACCACGGGGATGTCTGCTGAGTGCGCCCACGGAAACGGGGGCCTGCTGCAAGTAGCCTTGCTTTCCCGTTTGGAAGGCTGCGTTCATGCTTCCTTGAAGCTACCTGACATTCCCTGCTCTCGACAGGCCTGTTAGCCCTGTCAGAGTGCTTCGGGGAACGTTATGAGTCTGCTCTGTCTAAACCAGGTGCTTCCATGGCCGCGGCTCTGGTCCGCCTGCCAAGCTCTAGAGCTAGAGGGAACCTCAACGTGACAAGTTGCCTCCAGCGTAGGCCCCTAGTAGCCGTGCAGAAAGGGAGGCAGGCAGCTGTCTCCATGAGTTCTCAGTCGCTTAGAGGCTTTATTTTAAAGGAAGTAGTACACTTTGGAGGACTCCTAGTCCTCTCGGGTATGCACCACTTTCCCTCCAAGTTCACCGAGTACCTCCAGACCCCTGTGGGGCGGCTGAGCAACTTCGAGGCCCATTGGTTGACCACACCCACCACCCGCGGAGGCCCTCTGTGCGTGCCGCGCGATGGGCTACACACGGGACGTCCCGCGAGGAGCGCTACATTTCCAGAGCCCTCGAACAGCCTCAGGACAGCATTTCGGGTGAGTCCGACTTTGTCATGGCCCTTGTGTGAGCTGCCGTGGGAAAACACTGTGCTTTGAATACTTCGAGGACCTCGTACCTGAAGTCACTCTGCCCGAGGAGAAAGTCAGCATCTTACCATGCCGTGTCGCTAACGGCAGGCCCAGCACGAACACAGGCCTGGAAGTAAGGCCCCGAGTGGCGGTGCAGAAGCGGAGGCGTGCAGCAGTTTCCATGAGGCGGTGGCCTCGGCTCTGGGCACCTTCAACGGCAGCAGGGTTTTCTGGACACCTAGGAGGCTGGCGCGGGCCCCCTGTTCCCGGCAGGAACACTGAGTACCGCCAGGCCCACCTGGGTCTGCTAAGCAACATCCAGGCCCGTAGCCCTTTAGAGCCCCTCTGTGTATGCCGATCGTAGCGAAACGTGCTGCACTCCCCTTGGGAGCAGCGTAAGGTACTCAGCACTCGCACACGTTCACGGACACCGTTCTGGCACGTCCCACATGGCGTCGAAGTCTTACGCATTACCCTAGGCTGAGCTGAACTCAGAGAAACCCTCTGCTTCGCAGTCCACCTAGGACCTCCTGCCTGAAGTCACCGTGCCTCCCAGAGAGAGTCGGCTTGCGTTCTTACTGCCATGTACGTCCCCTTCCTCCTTTGGCACTGCAGGCTTTGAATAGCCACAGGCCCAGAGGAGCAGCTACGGCGTTCCTTGGTTGAGGCAGTTCGCTTGATGCAGAACACCCTACTTCGAGAAGTTGATTCAGGGAAGGAAACTCAGGGTGACCTGTGTCTCTTTGGGCTTGTTAGAAACCAAGGGGATGTCTGCCGTGTGCGCCCACGGAAACGGGGTCCTGCTGCAAGTAGCCTTGCTTTCCCGTTTGGAAGGCTGCGTTCATGCTGCCTTGAAGCTACCTGACATTCCCTGCTCTCGACAGGCCTGTTAGCCCTGTCAGAGTGCTTCGGGGAACGTTATGAGTCTGCTCTGTGTAAACCAGGTGCTTCCATGGCCGCGGCTCTGGTCCGCCTGCCAAGCTCTAGAGCTAGAGGGAACCTCAACGTGACAAGTTGCCTCCAGCGTAGGCCCCTAGTAGCCGTGCAGAAAGGGAGGCAGGCAGCTGTCTCCATGAGTTCTCAGTAGCTTAGAGGCTTTATTTTAAAGGAAGTAGTACACTTTGGAGGACTCCTAGGCCCCTCGGGTATGCATCACTTTCCCTCCAAGTTCACCGAGTACCTCCAGACCACTGTGGGGCGGCTGAGCACTTCGAGGCCCTTTGGTTGAACCCTCCCCACCCGCGGAGGCCCTCTGTGCGTGCCGCCCGATGGGCTACACACGGGACGTCCCGCGAGGAGCGCTACATTTCCAGAGCCCTCGAACAGCCTCAGGACAGCATTTCGGGTGAGTCCGACTTTGTCATGGCCCTTGTGTGAGCTGCCGTGGGAAAACACTTTGCTTTGAATACTTCGAGAACCTCGTACCTGAAGTCACTCTGCCCGAGGAGAAAGTCAGCATCTTACCATGCCGTGTCGCTAACGGCACGCCCAGCACGAACACAGGCCTGGAAGTAAGGCCCCGAGTGGCGGTGCACAAGCGGAGGCGTGCAGCAGTTTCCATGAGGCGGAGGCCTCGGCTCTGGGCACCTTCAACGGCAGCAGGGTTTTCTGGACACCTAGGAGGCTGGCACGGGCCCCCTGTTCCCGGCAGGAACACTGAGTACCGCCAGGCTCACCTGGGTCTGCTAAGCAACATCCAGGCCCGTAGCCATTTAGAGCTCCTCTGTGTAGGCCCAGCGTAGGGAAACGCGCTGCACTCTCCTTGGGAGCAGCTTAAGGTCCTCAGCACTCGCACACGTTCACGGACACCGTTCTGGCACGTCCCACATGGCGTCGAAGTCTTACGCATTACCCTAGGCTGAGCTGAACTCAGAGAAACCCTCTGCTTCGCAGTCCACCTAGGACCTCCTGCCTGAAGTCACCGTGTCTCCCAGAGAGAGTCGGCTTGCGTTCTTACTGCCATGTACGTCCCCTTCCTCCTGTGGCACTGCAGGCTTTGAATAGCCACAGGCCCAGAGGAGCAGCTACGGCGTTCCTTGGTTGAAGCAGTTCGCTTGATGCAGAACACCCTACTTCGAGAAGTTGATTCAGGGAAGGAAACTCAGGGTGACCTGTGTCTCTTTGGGCTTGTTAGAAACCACGGGGATGTCTGCTGAGTGCGCCCACGGAAACGGGGGCCTGCTGCAAGTAGCCTTGCTTTCCCGTTTGGAAGGCTGCGTTCATGCTGCCTTGAAGCTACCTGACATTCCCTGCTCTCGACAGGCCTGTTAGCCCTGTCAGAGTGCTTCGGGGAACGTTATGAGTCTGCTCTGTCTAAACCAGGTGCTTCCATGGCCGCGGCTCTGGTCCGCCTGCCAAGCTCTAGAGCTAGAGGGAACCTCAACGTGACAAGTTGCCTCCAGCGTAGGCCCCTAGTAGCCGTGCAGAAAGGGAGGCAGGCAGCTGTCTCCATGAGTTCTCAGTCGCTTAGAGGCTTTATTTTAAAGGAAGTAGTACACTTTGGAGGACTCCTAGTCCTCTCGGGTATGCACCACTTTCCCTCCAAGTTCACCGAGTACCTCCAGACCCCTGTGGGGCGGCTGAGCAACTTCGAGGCCCATTGGTTGACCACACCCACCACCCCCGGAGGACCTCTGTGCGTGCCGCGCGATGGGCTACACACGGGACGTCCCGCGAGGAGCGCTACATTTCCAGAGCCCTCGAACAGCCTCAGGACAGCATTTCGGGTGAGTCCGACTTTGTCATGGCCCTTGTGTGAGCTGCCGTGGGAAAACACTGTGCTTTGAATACTTCGAGGACCTCGTACCTGAAGTCACTCTGCCCGAGGAGAAAGTCAGCATCTTACCATGCCGTGTCGCTAACGGCACGCCCAGCACGAACACAGGCCTGGAAGTAAGGCCCCGAGTGGCGGTGCAGAAGCGGAGGCGTGCAGCAGCTTCCATGAGGCGGAGGCCTCGGCTCTGGGCACCTTCAACGGCAGCAGGGTTTTCTGGACACCTAGGAGGCTGGCGCGGGCCCCCTGTTCCCGGCAGGAACACTGAGTACCGCCAGGCCCACCTGGGTCTGCTAAGCAACATCCAGGCCCGTAGCCCTTTAGAGCCCCTCTGTGTATGCCGATCGTAGCGAAACGCGCTGCACTCCCCTTGGGAGCAGCGTAAGGTACTCAGCACTCGCACACGTTCACGGACACCGTTCTGGCACGTCCCACATGGCGTCGAAGTCTTACGCATTACCCTAGGCTGAGCTGAACTCAGAGAAACCCTCTGCTTCGCAGTCCACCTAGGACCTCCTGCCTGAAGTCACCGTTCCTCCCAGAGAGAGACGGCTTGCGTTCTTACTGCCATGTACGTCCCCTTCCTCCTTTGGCACTGCAGGCTTTGAATAGCCACAGGCCCAGAGGAGCAGCTACGGCGTTCCTTGGTTGAGGCAGTTCGCTTGATGCAGAACACCCTACTTCGAGAAGTTGATTCAGGGAAGGAAACTCAGGGTGACCTGTGTCTCTTTGGGCTTGTTAGAAACCAAGGGGATGTCTGCTGTGTGCGCCCACGGAAACGGGGTCCTGCTGCAAGTAGCCTTGCTTTCCCGTTTGGAAGGCTGCGTTCATGCTGCCTTGAAGCTACCTGACATTCCCTGCTCTCGACAGGCCTGTTAGCCCTGTCAGAGTGCTTCGGGGAACGTTATGAGTCTGCTCTGTGTAAACCAGGTGCTTCCATGGCCGCGGCTCTGGTCCGCCTGCCAAGCTCTAGAGCTAGAGGGAACCTCAACGTGACAAGTTGCCTCCAGCGTAGGCCCCTAGTAGCCGTGCAGAAAGGGAGGCAGGCAGCTGTCTCCATGAGTTCTCAGTCGCTTAGAGGCTTTATTTTAAAGGAAGTAGTACACTTTGGAGGACTCCTAGGCCCCTCGGGTATGCATCACTTTCCCTCCAAGTTCACCGAGTACCTCCAGACCCCTGTGGGGCGGCTGAGCACTTCGAGGCCCTTTGGTTGAACCCTCCCCACCCGCGGAGGCCCTCTGTGCGTGCCGCGCGATGGGCTACACACGGGACGTCCCGCGAGGAGCGCTACATTTCCAGAGCCCTCGAACAGCCTCAGGACAGCATTTCGGGTGAGTCCGACTTTGTCATGGCCCTTGTGTGAGCTGCCGTGGGAAAACACTTTGCTTTGAATACTTCGAGGACCTCGTACCTGAAGTCACTCTGCCCGAGGAGAAAGTCAGCATCTTACCATGCCGTGTCGCTAACGGCACGCCCAGCACGAACACAGGCCTGGAAGTAAGGCCCCGAGTGGCGGTGCAGAAGCGGAGGCGTGCAGCAGTTTCCATGAGGCGGAGGCCTCGGCTCTGGGCACCTTCAACGGCAGCAGGGTTTTCTGGACACCTAGGAGGCTGGCACGGGCCCCCTGTTCCCGGCAGGAACACTGAGTACCGCCAGGCTCACCTGGGTCTGCTAAGCAACATCCAGGCCCGTAGCCATTTAGAGCTCCTCTGTGTATGCCCAGCGTAGGGAAATGCGCTGCACTCTGCTTGGGAGCAGCGTAAGGTCCTCAGCACTCGCACACGTTCACGGACACCGTTCTGGCACGTCCCACATGGCGTCGAAGTCTTACGCATTACCCTAGGCTGAGCTGAACTCAGAGAAACCCTCTGCTTCGCAGTCCACCTAGGACCTCCTGCCTGAAGTCACCGTGCCTCCCAGAGAGAGTCGGCTTGCGTTCTTACTGCCATGTACGTCCCCTTCCTCCTGTGGCACTGCAGGCTTTGAATACCCACAGGCTCAGAGGAGCAGCTACGGCGTTCCTTGGTTGAAGCAGTTCGCTTGATGCAGAACACCCTACTTCGAGAAGTTGATTCAGGGAAGGAAACTCAGGGTGACCTGTGTCTCTTTGGGCTTGTGAGAAACCACGGGGATGTCTGCTGAGTGCGCCCACGGAAACGGGGGCCTGCTGCAAGTAGCCTTGCTTTCCCGTTTGGAAGGCTGCGTTCATGCTGCCTTGAAGCTACCTGACATTCCCTGCTCTCGACAGGCCTGTTAGCCCTGTCAGAGTGCTTCGGGGAACGTTATGAGTCTGCTCTGTCTAAACCAGGTGCTTCCATGGCCGCGGCTCTGGTCCGCCTGCCAAGCTCTAGAGCTAGAGGGAACCTCAACGTGACAAGTTGCCTCCAGCGTAGGCCCCTAGTAGCCGTGCAGAAAGGGAGGCAGGCAGCTGTCTCCATGAGTTCTCAGTAGCTTAGAGGCTTTATTTTAAAGGAAGTAGTACACTTTGGAGGACTCCTAGGCCCCTCGGGTATGCATCACTTTCCCTCCAAGTTCACCGAGTACCTCCAGACCCCTGTGAGGCGGCTGAGCACTTCGAGGCCCATTGGTTGACCACACCCACCACCCCCGGAGGCCCTCTGTGCGTGCCGCACGATGGCCTACACACTGGACGTCCCGCGAGGAGCGCTACATTTCCAGAGCCCTCGAACAGCCTCAGGATAGCATTTCGGGTGAGTCCGACTTTGTCATGGCCCTTGTGTGAGCTGCCGTGGGAAAGCACTGTGCTTTGAATACTTCGAGGACCTTGTACCTGAAGTCACTCTGCCCGAGGAGAAAGTCAGCATCTTACCATGCCGTGTCGCTAACGGCACGCCCAGCACGAACACAGGCCTGGAAGTAAGGCCCCGAGTGGCGGTGCAGAAGCGGAGGCGTGCAGCAGTTTCCATGAGGCGGTGGCCTCGGCTCTGGGCACCTTCAACGGCAGCAGGGTTTTCTGGACACCTAGGAGGCTGGCGCGGGCCCCCTGTTCCCGGCAGGAACACTGAGTACCGCCAGGCCCACCTGGGTCAGCTAAGCAACATCCAGGCCCGTAGCCCTTTAGAGCTCCTCTGTGTATGCCCAGCGTAGGGAAATGCGCTGCACTCTCCTTGGGAGCAGCGTAAGGTCCTCAGCACTCGCACACGTTCACGGACACCGTTCTGGCACGTCCCACATGGCGTCGAAGTCTTACGCATTACCCTAGGCTGAGCTGAACTCAGAGAAACCCTCTGCTTCGCAGTCCACCTAGGACCTCCTGCCTGAAGTCACCGTGCCTCCCAGAGAGAGTCGGCTTGCGTTCTTACTGCCATGTACGTCCCCTTCCTCCTGTGGCACTGCAGGCTTTGAATAGCCACAGGCTCAGAGGAGCAGCTACGGCGTTCCTTGGTTGAAGCAGTTCGCTTGATGCAGAACACCCTACTTCGAGAAGTTGATTCAGGGAAGGAAACTCAGGGTGACATGTGTCTCTTTGGGCTTGTTAGAAACCACGGGGATGTCTGCTGAGTGCGCCCACGGAAACGGGGGCCTGCTGCAAGTAGCCTTGCTTTCCCATTTGGAAGGCTGCGTTCATGCTGCCTTGAAGCTACCTGACATTCCCTGCTCTCGACAGGCCTGTTAGCCCTGTCAGAGTGCTTCGGGGAACGTTATGAGTCTGCTCTGTGTAAACCAGGTGCTTCCATGGCCGCGGCTCTGGTCCGCCTGCCAAGCTCTAGAGCTAGAGGGAACCTCAACGTGACAAGTTGCCTCCAGCGTAGGCCCCTAGTAGCCGTGCAGAAAGGGAGGCAGGCAGCTGTCTCCATGAGTTCTCAGTCGCTTAGAGGCTTTATTTTAAAGGAAGTAGTACACTTTGGAGGACTCCTAGTCCTCTCGGGTATGCACCACTTTCCCTCCAAGTTCACCGAGTACATCCAGACCCCTGTGGGACGGCTGAGCACTTCGAGGCCCATTGGTTGACCACACCCACCACCCCCGGAGGACCTCTGTGCGTGCCGCACGATGGGCTACACACTGGACGTCCCGCGAGGAGCGCTACATTTCCAGAGCCCTCGAACAGCCTCAGGACAGCATTTCGGGTGAGTCCGACTTTGTCATGGCCCTTGTGTGAGCTGCCGTGGGAAAACACTGTGCTTTGAATACTTCGAGGACCTCGTACCTGAAGTCACTCTGCCCGAGGAGAAAGTCAGCATCTTACCATGCCGTGTCGCTAACGGCAGGCCCAGCACGAACACAGGCCTGGAAGTAAGGCCCCGAGTGGCGGTGCAGAAGCGGAGGCGTGCAGCAGTTTCCATGAGGCGGAGGCCTCGGCTCTGGGCACCTTCAACGGCAGCAGGGTTTTCTGGACACCTAGGAGGCTGGCGCGGGCCCCCTGTTCCCGGCAGGAACACAGAGTACCGCCAGGCTCACCTGGGTCTGCTAAGCAACATCCAGGCCCGTAGCCCTTTAGAGCTCCTCTGTGTATGCGCAGCGTAGGGAAACGCGCTGCACTCTCCTTGGGAGCAGCTTAAGTTCCTCAGCACTCGCACACGTTCACGGACACCGTTCTGGCACGTCCCACATGGCGTCGAAGTCTTACGCATTACCCTAGGCTGAGCTGAACTCAGAGAAACCCTCTGCTTCGCAGTCCACCTAGGACCTCCTGCCTGAAGTCACCGTGTCTCCCAGAGAGAGTCGGCTTGCGTTCTTACTGCCATGTACGTCCCCTTCCTCCTGTGGCACTGCAGGCTTTGAATAGCCACAGGCCCAGAGGAGCAGCTACGGCGTTCCTTGGTTGAAGCAGTTCGCTTGATGCAGAACACCCTACTTCGAGAAGTTGATTCAGGGAAGGAAACTCAGGGTGACCTGTGTCTCTTTGGGCTTGTGAGAAACCACGGGGATGTCTGCTGAGTGCGCCCACGGAAACGGGGGACTGCTGCAAGTAGCCTTGCTTTCCCATTTGGAAGGCTGCGTTCATGCTGCCTTGAAGCTACCTGACATTCCCTGCTCTCGACAGGCCTGTTAGCCCTGTCAGAGTGCTTCGGGGAACGTTATGAGTCTGCTCTGTGTAAACCAGGTGCTTCCATGGCCGCGGCTCTGGTCCGCCTGCCAAGCTCTAGAGCTAGAGGGAACCTCAACGTGACAAGTTGCCTCCAGCGTAGGCCCCTAGTAGCCGTGCAGAAAGGGAGGCAGGCAGCTGTCTCCATGAGTTCTCAGTAGCTTAGAGGCTTTATTTTAAAGGAAGTAGTACACTTTGGAGGACTCCTAGGCCTCTCGGGTATGCACCACTTTCCCTCCAAGTTCACCGAGTACCTCCAGACCCCTGTGGGGCGGCTGAGCAACTTCGAGGCCCATTGGTTGACCACACCCACCACCCCCGCATGCCCTCTGTGCGTGCCGTGCGATGGGCTACACACTGGACGTTCTGCGAGGAGCGCTACATTTCCAGAGCCCTCGAACAGCCTCAGGACAGCATTTCGGGTGAGTCCGACTTTGTCATGGCCCTTGTGTGAGCTGCCGTGGGAAAACACTGTGCTTTGAATACTTCGAGGACCTCGTACCTGAAGTCACTCTGCCCGAGGAGAAAGTCAGCATCTTACCATGCTGTGTCGCTAACGGCACGCCCAGCACGAACACAGGCCTGGAAGTAAGGCCCCGAGTGGCGGTGCAGAAGCGGAGGCGTGCAGCAGTTTCCATGAGGCGGTGGCCTCGGCTCTGGGCACCTTCAACGGCAGCAGGGTTTTCTGGACACCTAGGAGGCTGGCGCGGGCCCCCTGTTCCCGGCAGGAACACTGAGTACCGCCAGGCCCACCTGGGTCTGCTAAGCAACATCCAGGCCCGTAGCCCTTTAGAGCCCCTCTGTGTATGCCGATCGTAGCGAAACGCGCTGCACTCCCCTT
This sequence comes from Pseudorca crassidens, assembly GCF_039906515.1. Taxonomy (NCBI): domain Eukaryota; kingdom Metazoa; phylum Chordata; class Mammalia; order Artiodactyla; family Delphinidae; genus Pseudorca; species Pseudorca crassidens. The sequence goes on along the minus strand of NC_090306.1, from coordinate 29,617,806 downwards.
GGGAGCAGCGTAAGGTACTCAGCACTCGCACACGTTCACGGACACCGTTCTGGCACGTCCCACATGGCGTCGAAGTCTTACGCATTACCCTAGGCTGAGCTGAACTCAGAGAAACCCTCTGCTTCGCAGTCCACCTAGGACCTCCTGCCTGAAGTCACCGTGCCTCCCAGAGAGAGTCGGCTTGTGTTCTTACTGCCATGTACGTCCCCTTCCTCCTGTGGCACTGCAGGCTTTGAATAGCCACAGGCCCAGAGGAGCAGCTACGGCGTTCCTTGGTTGAGGCAGTTCGTTTGACGCAGAACACCCTACTTCGAGAAGTTGATTCAGGGAAGGAAACTCAGGGTGACCTGTGTCTCTTTGGACTTGTGAGAAACCACGGGGATGTCTGCTGAGTGCGCCCACGGAAACGGGGGCCTGCTGCAAGTATCCTTGCTTTCCCGTTTGAAAGGCTGCGTTCATGCTGCCTTGAAGCTACCTGACATTCCCTGCTCTCGACAGGCCTGTTAGCCCTGTCAGAGTGCTTCGGGGAACGTTATGAGTCTGCTCTGTGTAAACCAGGTGCTTCCATGGCCGCGGCTCTGGTCCGCCTGCCAAGCTCTAGAGCTAGAGGGAACCTCAACGTGACAAGTTGCCTCCAGCGTAGGCCCCTAGTAGCCGTGCAGAAAGGGAGGCAGGCAGCTGTCTCCATGAGTTCTCAGTCGCTTAGAGGCTTTATTTTAAAGGAAGTAGTACACTTTGGAGGACTCCTAGTCCTCTCGGGTATGCACCACTTTCCCTCCAAGTTCACCGAGTACCTCCAGACCCCTGTGGGGCGGCTGAGCAACTTCGAGGCCCATTGGTTGACCACACCCACCACCCCCGGAGGACCTCTGTGCGTGCCGCGCGATGGGCTACACACGGGACGTCCCGCGAGGAGCGCTACATTTCCAGAGCCCTCGAACAGCCTCAGGACAGCATTTCGGGTGAGTCCGACTTTGTCATGGCCCTTGTGTGAGCTGCCGTGGGAAAACACTGTGCTTTGAATACTTCGAGGACCTCGTACCTGAAGTCACTCTGCCCGAGGAGAAAGTCAGCATCTTACCATGCTGTGTCGCTAACGGCACGCCCAGCACGAACACAGGCCTGGAAGTAAGGCCCCGAGTGGCGGTGCAGAAGCGGAGGCGTGCAGCAGTTTCCATGAGGCGGTGGCCTCGGCTCTGGGCACCTTCAACGGCAGCAGGGTTTTCTGGACACCTAGGAGGCTGGCGCGGGCCCCCTGTTCCCGGCAGGAACACTGAGTACCGCCAGGCCCACCTGGGTCTGCTAAGCAACATCCAGGCCCGTAGCCCTTTAGAGCCCCTCTGTGTATGCCGATCGTAGCGAAACGCGCTGCACTCCCCTTGGGAGCAGCGTAAGGTACTCAGCACTCGCACACGTTCACGGACACCGTTCTGGCACGTCCCACATGGCGTCGAAGTCTTACGCATTACCCTAGGCTGAGCTGAACTCAGAGAAACCCTCTGCTTCGCAGTCCACCTAGGACCTCCTGCCTGAAGTCACCGTGCCTCCCAGAGAGAGTCGGCTTGCGTTCTTACTGCCATGTACGTCCCCTTCCTCCTTTGGCACTGCAGGCTTTGAATAGCCACAGGCCCAGAGGAGCAGCTACGGCGTTCCTTGGTTGAGGCAGTTCGCTTGATGCAGAACACCCTACTTCGAGAAGTTGATTCAGGGAAGGAAACTCAGAGTGACCTGTGTCTCTTTGGGCTTGTTAGAAACCAAGGGGATGTCTGCTGTGTGCGCCCACGGAAACGGGGTCCTGCTGCAAGTAGCCTTGCTTTCCCGTTTGGAAGGCTGCGTTCATGCTGCCTTGAAGCTACCTGACATTCCCTGCTCTCGACAGGCCTGTTAGCCCTGTCAGAGTGCTTCGGGGAACGTTATGAGTCTGCTCTGTGTAAACCAGGTGCTTCCATGGCCGCGGCTCTGGTCCGCCTGCCAAGCTCTAGAGCTAGAGGGAACCTCAACGTGACAAGTTGCCTCCAGCGTAGGCCCCTAGTAGCCGTGCAGAAAGGGAGGCAGGCAGCTGTCTCCATGAGTTCTCAGTCGCTTAGAGGCTTTATTTTAAAGGAAGTAGTACACTTTGGAGGACTCCTAGGCCCCTCGGGTATGCATCACTTTCCCTCCAACTTCACCGAGTACCTCCAGACCACTGTGGGGCGGCTGAGCACTTCGAGGCCCTTTGGTTGAACCCTCCCCACCCGCGGAGGCCCTCTGTGCGTGCCGCCCGATGGGCTACACACGGGACGTCCCGCGAGGAGCGCTACATTTCCAGAGCCCTCGAACAGCCTCAGGACAGCATTTCGGGTGAGTCCGACTTTGTCATGGCCCTTGTGTGAGCTGCCGTGGGAAAACACTTTGCTTTGAATACTTCGAGGACCTCGTACCTGAAGTCACTCTGCCCGAGGAGAAAGTCAGCATCTTACCATGCCGTGTCGCTAACGGCACGCCCAGCACGAACACAGGCCTGGAAGTAAGGCCCCGAGTGGCGGTGCAGAAGCGGAGGCGTGCAGCAGTTTCCATGAGGCGGAGGCCTCGGCTCTGGGCACCTTCAACGGCAGCAGGGTTTTCTGGACACCTAGGAGGCTGGCACGGGCCCCCTGTTCCCGGCAGGAACACTGAGTACCGCCAGGCTCACCTGGGTCTGCTAAGCAACATCCAGTCCCGTAGCCATTTAGAGCTCCTCTGTGTATGCCCAGCGTAGGGAAACGCGCTGCACTCTCCTTGGGAGCAGCTTAAGGTCCTCAGCACTCGCACACGTTCACGGACACCGTTCTGGCACGTCCCACATGGCGTCGAAGTCTTACGCATTACCCTAGGCTGAGCTGAACTCAGAGAAACCCTCTGCTTCGCAGTCCACCTAGGACCTCCTGCCTGAAGTCACCGTGTCTCCCAGAGAGAGTCGGCTTGCGTTCTTACTGCCATGTACGTCCCCTTCCTCCTGTGGCACTGCAGGCTTTGAATAGCCACAGGCCCAGAGGAGCAGCTACGGCGTTCCTTGGTTGAAGCAGTTCGCTTGATGCAGAACACCCTACTTCGAGAAGTTGATTCAGGGAAGGAAACTCAGGGTGACCTGTGTCTCTTTGGGCTTGTTAGAAACCACGGGGATGTCTGCTGAGTGCGCCCACGGAAACGGGGGCCTGCTGCAAGTAGCCTTGCTTTCCCGTTTGGAAGGCTGCGTTCATGCTTCCTTGAAGCTACCTGACATTCCCTGCTCTCGACAGGCCTGTTAGCCCTGTCAGAGTGCTTCGGGGAACGTTATGAGTCTGCTCTGTCTAAACCAGGTGCTTCCATGGCCGCGGCTCTGGTCCGCCTGCCAAGCTCTAGAGCTAGAGGGAACCTCAACGTGACAAGTTGCCTCCAGCGTAGGCCCCTAGTAGCCGTGCAGAAAGGGAGGCAGGCAGCTGTCTCCATGAGTTCTCAGTCGCTTAGAGGCTTTATTTTAAAGGAAGTAGTACACTTTGGAGGACTCCTAGGCCCCTCGGGTATGCATCACTTTCCCTCCAAATTCACCGAGTATCTCCAGACCCCTGTGAGGCGGCTGAGCACTTCGAGGCCCATTGGTTAAACCCCCCCAACCCGCGGAGGCCCTCTGTGCGTGCCGCGCGATGGGCTACACACTGGGCGTCCCGCGAGGAGCGCTACATTTCCCGGGCCCTCGAACAGCCTCAGGACAGCATTTCGGGTGAGTCCGACTTTGTCATGGCCCTTGTGTGAGCTGCCGTGGGAAAACACTGTGCTTTGAATACTTCGAGGACCTCGTACCTGAAGTCACTCTGCCCGAGGAGAAAGTCAGCATCTTACCATGCCGTGTCGCTAACGGCAGGCCCAGCACGAACACAGGCCTGGAAGTAAGGCCCCGAGTGGCGGTGCAGAAGCGGAGGCGTGCAGCAGTTTCCATGAGGCGGTGGCCTCGGCTCTGGGCACCTTCAACGGCAGCAGGGTTTTCTGGACACCTAGGAGGCTGGCGCGGGGCCCCTGTTCCCGGCAGGAACACTGAGTACCGCCAGGCCCACCTGGGTCTGCTAAGCAACATCCAGGCCCGTAGCCCTTTAGAACCCCTCTGTGTATGCCGATCGTAGGGAAACGCGCTGCACTCCCCTTGGGAGCAGCGTAAGGTACTCAGCACTCGCACACGTTCACGGACACCGTTCTGGCACGTCCCACATGGCGTCGAAGTCTTACGCATTACCCTAGGCTGAGCTGAACTCAGAGAAACCCTCTGCTTCGCAGTCCACCTAGGACCTCCTGCCTGAAGTCACCGTGCCTCCCAGAGAGAGTCGGCTTGTGTTCTTACTGCCATGTACGTCCCCTTCCTCCTGTGGCACTGCAGGCTTTGAATAGCCACAGGCCCAGAGGAGCAGCTACGGCGTTCCTTGGTTGAGGCAGTTCGTTTGACGCAGAACACCCTACTTCGAGAAGTTGATTCAGGGAAGGAAACTCAGGGTGACCTGTGTCTCTTTGGACTTGTGAGAAACCACGGGGATGTCTGCTGAGTGCGCCCACGGAAACGGGGGCCTGCTGCAAGTAACCTTGCTTTCCCGTTTGGAAGGCTGCGTTCATGCTGCCTTGAAGCTACCTGACATTCCCTGCTCTCGACAGGCCTGTTAGCCCTGTCAGAGTGCTTCGGGGAACGTTATGAGTCTGCTCTGTCTAAACCAGGTGCTTCCATGGCCGCGGCTCTGGTCCGCCTGCCAAGCTCTAGAGCTAGAGGGAACCTCAACGTGACAAGTTGCCTCCAGCGTAGGCCCCTAGTAGCCGTGCAGAAAGGGAGGCAGGCAGCTGTCTCCATGAGTTCTCAGTCGCTTAGAGGCTTTATTTTAAAGGAAGTAGTACACTTTGGAGGACTCCTAGGCCTCTCGGGTATGCATCACTTTCCCTCCAAGTTCACCGAGTACCTCCAGACCCCTGTGAGGCGGCTGAGCACTTCGAGGCCCATTGGTTGACCCCTCCCCACCCGCGGAGGCCCTCTGTGCGTGCCGCGCGATGGGCTACACACTGGACGTCCCGCGAGGAGCGCTACATTTCCAGGGCCCTCGAACAGCCTCAGGACAGCATTTCGGGTGAGTCCAACTTTGTCATGGCCCTTGTGTGAGCTGCCGTGGGAAAGCACTGTGCTTTGAATACTTCGAGGACCTCGTACCTGAAGTCACTCTGCCCGAGGAGAAAGTCAGCATCTTACCATGCCGTGTCGCTAACGGCAGGCCCAGCACGAACACAGGCCTGGAAGTAAGGCCCCGAGTGGCGGTGCAGAAGCGGAGGCGTGCAGCAGTTTCCATGAGGCGGTGGCCTCGGCTCTGGGCACCTTCAACGGCAGCAGGGTTTTCTGGACACCTAGGAGGCTGGCGCGGGCCCCCTGTTCCCGGCAGGAACACTGAGTACCGCCAGGCCCACCTGGGTCTGCTAAGCAACATCCAGGCCCATAGCCCTTTAGAGCTCCTCTGTGTATGCGCAGCGTAGGGAAACGCGCTGCACTCTCCTTGGGAGCAGCTTAAGGTACTCAGCACTCGCACACGTTCACGGACACCGTTCTGGCACGTCCCACATGGCGTCGAAGTCTTACGCATTACCCTAGGCTGAGCTGAACTCAGAGAAACCCTCTGCTTCGCAGTCCACCTAGGACCTCCTGCCTGAAGTCACCGTGCCTCCCAGAGAGAGTCGGCTTGCGTTCTTACTGCCATGTACGTCCCCTTCCTCCTGTGGCACTGCAGGCTTTGAATAGCCACAGGCTCAGAGGAGCAGCTACGGCGTTCCTTGGTTGAAGCAGTTCGCTTGATGCAGAACACCCTACTTCGAGAAGTTGATTCAGGGAAGGAAACTCAGGGTGACCTGTGTCTCTTTGGACTTGTGAGAAACCACGGGGATGTCTGCTGAGTGCGCCCACGGAAACGGGGGCCTGCTGCAAATAGCCTTGCTTTCCCGTTTGGAAGGCTGCGTTCATGCTGCCTTGAAGCTACCTGACATTCCCTGCTCTCGACAGGCCTGTTAGCCCTGTCAGAGTGCTTCGGGGAACGTTATCAGTCTGCTCTGTGTAAACCAGGTGCTTCCATGGCCGCGGCTCTGGTCCGCCTGCCAAGCTCTAGAGCTAGAGGGAACCTCAACGTGACAAGTTGCCTCCAGCGTAGGCCCCTAGTAGCCGTGCAGAAAGGGAGGCAGGCAGCTGTCTCCATGAGTTCTCAGTCGCTTAGAGGCTTTATTTTAAAGGAAGTAGTACACTTTGGAGGACTCCTAGGCCTCTCGGGTATGCATCACTTTCCCTCCAAGTTCACCGAGTACCTCCAGACCCCTGTGAGGCGGCTGAGCACTTCAAGGCCCATTGGTTGACCCCTCCCCACCCGCGGAGGCCCTCTGTGCGTGCCGCGCGATGGGCTACACACTGGACGTCCCGCGAGGAGCGCTACATTTCCAGGGCCCTCGAACAGCCTCAGGACAGCATTTCGGGTGAGTCCGACTTTGTCATGGCCCTTGTGTGAGCTGCCGTGGGAAAGCACTGTGCTTTGAATACTTCGAGGACCTCGTACCTGAAGTCACTCTGCCCGAGGAGAAAGTCAGCATCTTACCATGCCGTGTCGCTAACGGCACGCCCAGCACGAACACAGGCCTGGAAGTAAGGCCCCGAGTGGCGGTGCAGAAGCGGAGGCGTGCAGCAGTTTCCATGAGGCGGTGGCCTCGGCTCTGGGCACCTTCAACGGCAGCAGGGTTTTCTGGACACCTAGGAGGCTGGCGCGGGCCCCCTGTTCCCGGCAGGAACACTGAGTACCGCCAGGCCCACCTGGGTCTGCTAAGCAACATCCAGGCCCATAGCCCTTTAGAGCTCCTCTGTGTATGCGCAGCATAGGGAAACGCGCTGCACTCGCCTTGGGAGCAGCTTAAGGTACTCAGCACTCGCACACTTTCACGGACACCGTTCTGGCACGTCCCACATGGCGTCGAAGTCTTACGCATTACCCTAGGCTGAGCTGAACTCAGAGAAACCCTCTGCTTCGCAGTCCACCTAGGACCTCCTGCCTGAAGTCACCGTGCCTCCCAGAGAGAGTCGGCTTGCGTTCTTACTGCCATGTACGTCCCCTTCCTCCTGTGGCACTGCAGGCTTTGAATAGCCACAGGCTCAGAGGAGCAGCTACGGCGTTCCTTGGTTGAAGCAGTTCGCTTGATGCAGAACACCCTACTTCGAGAAGTTGATTCAGGGAAGGAAACTCAGGGTGACCTGTGTCTCTTTGGACTTGTGAGAAACCACGGGGATGTCTGCTGAGTGCGCCCACGGAAACGGGGGCCTGCTGCAAGTAGAGTTGCTTTCCCATTTGGAAGGCTGCGTTCATGCTGCCTTGAAGCTACCTGACATTCCCTGCTCTCGACAGGCCTGTTAGCCCTGTCAGAGTGCTTCGGGGAACGTTATGAGTCTGCTCTGTCTAAACCAGGTGCTTCCATGGCCGCGGCTCTGGTCCGCCTGCCAAGCTCTAGAGCTAGAGGGAACCTCAACGTGACAAGTTGCCTCCAGCGTAGGCCCCTAGTAGCCGTGCAGAAAGGGAGGCAGGCAGCTGTCTCCATGAGTTCTCAGTCGCTTAGAGGCTTTATTTTAAAGGAAGTAGTACACTTTGGAGGACTCCTAGGCCCCTCGGGTATGCATCACTTTCCCTCCAAGTTCACCGAGTATCTCCAGACCCCTGTGAGGCGGCTGAGCACTTCGAGGCCCATTGGTTGACCACACCCACCACCCCCGGAGGCCCTCTGTGCGTGCCGCACGATGGGCTACACACTGGACGTCCCGCGAGGAGCGCTACATTTCCAGGGCCCTCGAACAGCCTCAGGACAGCATTTCGGGTGAGTCCGACTTTGTCATGGCCCTTCTGTGAGCTGCCGTGGGAAAGCACTGTGCTTTGAATACTTCGAGGACCTCGTACCTGAAGTCACTCTGCCCGAGGAGAAAGTCAGCATCTTACCATGCCGTGTCGCTAACGGCACGCCCAGCACGAACACAGGCCTGGAAGTAAGGCCCCGAGTGGCGGTGCAGAAGCGGAGGCGTGCAGCAGTTTCCATGAGGCGGTGGCCTCGGCTCTGGGCACCTTCAACGGCAGCAGGGTTTTCTGGACACCTAGGAGGCTGGCGCGGGCCCCCTGTTCCCGGCAGGAACACTGAGTACCGCCAGGCCCACCTGGGTCTGATAAACAACATCCAGGCCCATAGCCCTTTAGAGCTCCTCTGTGTATGCCCAGCATAGGGAAATGCGCTGCACTCTCCTTGGGAGCAGCGTAAGGTCCTCGGCACTCGCACACGTTCACGGACACCGTTCTGGCACGTCCCACATGGCGTCGAAGTCTTACGCATTACCCTAGGCTGAGCTGAACTCAGAGAAACCCTCTGCTTCGCAGTCCACCTAGGACCTCCTGCCTGAAGTCACCGTGCCTCCCAGAGAGAGTCGGCTTGCGTTCTTACTGCCATGTACGTCCCCTTCCTCCTGTGGCACTGCAGGCTTTGAATAGCCACAGGCTCAGAGGAGCAGCTACGGCGTTCCTTGGTTGAGGCAGTTCGTTTGACGCAGAACACCCTACTTCGAGAAGTTGATTCAGGGAAGGAAACTCAGGGTGACCTGTGTCTCTTTGGGCTTGTGAGAAACCACGGGGATGTCTGCTGAGTGCGCCCACGGAAACGGGGGCCTGCTGCAAGTAGCCTTGCTTTCCCGTTTGGAAGGCTGCGTTCATGCTGCCTTGAAGCTACCTGACATTCCCTGCTCTCGACAGGCCTGTTAGCCCTGTCAGAGTGCTTCTGGGAACGTTATGAGTCTGCTCTGTCTAAACCAGGTGCTTCCATGGCCGCGGCTCTGGTCCGCCTGCCAAGCTCTAGAGCTAGAGGGAACCTCAACGTGACAAGTTGCCTCCAGCCTAGGCCCCTAGTAGCCGTGCAGAAAGGGAGGCAGGCAGCTGTCTCCATGAGTTCTCAGTCGCTTAGAGGCTTTATTTTAAAGGAAGTAGTACACTTTGGAGGACTCCTAGGCCCCTCGGGTATGCATCACTTTCCCTCCAAGTTCACCGAGTACCTCCAGACCCCTGTGGGGCGGCTGAGCACTTCGAGGCCCATTGGTTGAACCCCCCACCCGCGGAGGCCCTCTGTGCGTGCCGCGCGATGGGCTACACACTGGACGTCCCGCGAGGAGCGCTACATTTCCAGAGCCCTCGAACAGCCTCAGGACAGCATTTCGGATGAGTCCGACTTTGTCATGGCCCTTGTGTGAGCTGCCGTGGGAAAACACTGTGCTTTGAATACTTCGAGGACCTCGTACCTGAAGTCACTCTGCCCGAGGAGAAAGTCAGCATCTTACCATGCCGTGTCGCTAACGGCAGGCCCAGCACGAACACAGGCCTGGAAGTAAGGCCCCGAGTGGCGGTGCAGAAGCGGAGGCGTGCAGCAGTTTCCATGAGGCGGTGGCCTCGGCTCTGGGCACCTTCAACGGCAGCAGGGTTTTCTGGACACCTAGGAGGCTGGCGCGGGCCCCCTGTTCCCGGCAGGAACACTGAGTACCGCCAGGCCCACCTGGGTCTGCTAAGCAACATCCAGGCCCGTAGCCCTTTAGAGCTACTCTGTGTATGCCCAGCGTAGGGAAATGCGCTGCACTCTCCTTGGGAGCAGCGTAAGGTCCTCAGCACTCGCACACGTTCACGGACACCGTTCTGGCACGTCCCACATGGCGTCGAAGTCTTACGCATTACCCTAGGCTGAGCTGAACTCAGAGAAACCCTCTGCTTCGCAGTCCACCTAGGACCTCCTGCCTGAAGTCACCGTGCCTCCCAGAGAGAGTCGGCTTGCGTTCTTACTGCCATGTACGTCCCCTTCCTCCTGTGGCACTGCAGGCTTTGAATAGCCACAGGCTCAGAGGAGCAGCTACGGCGTTCCTTGGTTGAAGCAGTTCGCTTGATGCAGAACACCCTACTTCGAGAAGTTGATTCAGGGAAGGAAACTCAGGGTGACCTGTGTCTCTTTGGGCTTGTGAGAAACCACGGGGATGTCTGCTGAGTGCGCCCACGGAAACGGGGGCCTGCTGCAAGTAGCCTTGCTTTCCCATTTGGAAGGCTGCGTTCATGCTGCCTTGAAGCTACCTGACATTCCCTGCTCTCGACAGGCCTGTTAGCCCTGTCAGAGTGCTTCGGGGAACGTTATGAGTCTGCTCTGTGTAAACCAGGTGCTTCCATGGCCGCGGCTCTGGTCCGCCTGCCAAGCTCTAGAGCTAGAGGGAACCTCAACGTGACAAGTTGCCTAAAGCGTAGGCCCCTAGTAGCCGTGCAGAAAGGGAGGCAGGCAGCTGTCTCCATGAGTTCTCAGTCGCTTAGAGGCTTTATTTTAAAGGAAGTAGTACACTTTGGAGGACTCCTAGGCCCCTCGGGTATGCATCACTTTCCCTCCAAGTTCACCGAGTACCTCCAGACCCCTGTGAGGCGGCTGAGCACTTCGAGGCCCATTGGTTGACCACACCCACCACCCCCGGAGGCCCTCTGTGCGTGCCGCACGATGGGCTACACACTGGACGTCCCGCGAGGAGCGCTACATTTCCAGGGCCCTCGAACAGCCTCAGGACAGCATTTCGGGTGAGTCCGACTTTGTCATGGCCCTTGTGTGAGCTGCCGTGGGAAAGCACTGTGCTTTGAATACTTCGAGGACCTCGTACCTGAAGTCACTCTGCCCGAGGAGAAAGTCAGCATCTTACCATGCCGTGTCGCTAACGGCAGGCCCAGCACGAACACAGGCCTGGAAGTAAGGCCCCGAGTGGCGGTGCAGAAGCGGAGGCGTGCAGCAGCTTCCATGAGGCGGTGGCCTCGGCTCTGGGCACCTTCAACGGCAGCAGGGTTTTCTGGACACCTAGGAGGCTGGCGCGGGCCACCTGTTCCCGGCAGGAACACTGAGTACCGCCAGGCCCACCTGGGTCTGCTAAGCAACATCCAGGCCCGTAGCCCTTTAGAGCCCCTCTGTGTATGCCGATCGTAGCGAAACGCGCTGCACTCCCCTTGGGAGCAGCGTAAGGTCCTCAGCACTCGCACACGTTCACGGACACCGTTCTGGCACGTCCCACATGGCGTCGAAGTCTTACGCATTACCCTAGGCTGAGCTGAACTCAGAGAAACCCTCTGCTTCGCAGTCCACCTAGGACCTCCTGCCTGAAGTCACCGTGCCTCCCAGAGAGAGTCGGCTTGTGTTCTTACTGCCATGTACGTCCCCTTCCTCCTGTGGCACTGCAGGCTTTGAATAGCCACAGGCCCAGAGGAGCAGCTACGGCGTTCCTTGGTTGAGGCAGTTCGTTTGACGCAGAACACCCTACTTCGAGAAGTTGATTCAGGGAAGGAAACTCAGGGTGACCTGTGTCTCTTTGGGCTTGTTAGAAACCAAGGGGATGTCTGCTGAGTGCGCCCACGGAAACGGGGGCCTGCTGCAAGTAGCCTTGCTTTCCCGTTTGGAAGGCTGCGTTCATGCTGCCTTGAAGCTACCTGACATTCCCTGCTCTCGACAGGCCTGTTAGCCCTGTCAGAGTGCTTCGGGGAACGTTATGAGTCTGCTCTGTCTAAACCAGGTGCTTCCATGGCCGCGGCTCTGGTCCGCCTGCCAAGCTCTAGAGCTAGAGGGAACCTCAACGTGACAAGTTGCCTCCAGCCTAGGCCCCTAGTAGCCGTGCAGAAAGGGAGGCAGGCAGCTGTCTCCATGAGTTCTCAGTCGCTTAGAGGCTTTATTTTAAAGGAAGTAGTACACTTTGGAGGACTCCTAGGCCTCTCGGGTATGCACCACTTTCCCTCCAAGTTCACCGAGTACCTCCAGACCCCTGTGGGGCGGCTGAGCAACTTCGAGGCCCATTGGTTGACCACACCCACCACCCCCGGAGGCCCTCTGTACGTGCCGCGCGATGGGCTACACACTGGACGTTCTGCGAGGACCGCTACATTTCCAGAGCCCTCGAACAGCCTCAGGACAGCATTTCGGGTGAGTCCGACTTTGTCATGGCCCTTGTGTGAGCTGCCGTGGGAAAACACTGTGCTTTGAATACTTCGAGGACCTCGTACCTGAAGTCACTCTGCCCGAGGAGAAAGTCAGCATCTTACCATGCCGTGTCGCTAACGGCAGGCCCAGCTCGAACACAGGCCTGGAAGTAAGGCCCCGAGTGGCGGTGCAGAAGCGGAGGCGTGCAGCAGCTTCCATGAGGCGGTGGCCTCGGCTCTGGGCACCTTCAACGGCAGCAGGGTTTTCTGGACACCTAGGAGGCTGGCGCGGGCCCCCTGTTCCCGGCAGGAACACTGAGTACCGCCAGGCCCACCTGGGTCTGCTAAGCAACATCCAGGCCCGTAGCCCTTTAGAGCCCCTCTGTGTATGCCGATCGTAGCGAAACGCGCTGCACTCCCCTTGGGAGCAGCGTAAGGTCCTCAGCACTCGCACACGTTCACGGACACCGTTCTGGCACGTCCCACATGGCGTCGAAGTCTTACGCATTACCCTAGGCTGAGCTGAACTCAGAGAAACCCTCTGCTTCGCAGTCCACCTAGGACCTCCTGCCTGAAGTCACCGTGCCTCCCAGAGAGAGACGGCTTGTGTTCTTACTGCCATGTACGTCCCCTTCCTCCTGTGGCACTGAAGGCTTTGAATAGCCACAGGCCCAGAGGAAGAGCTACGGCGTTCCTTGGTTGAAGCAGTTCGCTTGATGCAGAACACCCTACTTCGAGAAGTTGATTCAGGGAAGGAAACTCAGGGTGACCTGTGTCTCTTTGGGCTTGTTAGAAACCAAGGGGATGTCTGCTGTGTGCGCCCACGGAAACGGGGGCCTGCTGCAAGTAGCCTTGCTTTCCCGTTTGGAAGGCTGCGTTCATGCTGCCTTGAAGCTACCTGACATTCCCTGCTCTCGACAGGCCTGTTAGCCCTGTCAGAGTGCTTCGGGGAACGTTATGAGTCTGCTCTGTCTAAACCAGGTGCTTCCATGGCCGCGGCTCTGGTCCGCCTGCCAAGCTCTAGAGCTAGAGGGAACCTCAACGTGACAAGTTGCCTCCAGCCTAGGCCCCTAGTAGCCGTGCAGAAAGGGAGGCAGGCAGCTGTCTCCATGAGTTCTCAGTCGCTTAGAGGCTTTATTTTAAAGGAAGTAGTACACTTTGGAGGACTCCTAGGCCTCTCGGGTATGCACCACTTTCCCTCCAAGTTCACCGAGTACCTCCAGACCCCTGTGGGGCGGCTGAGCAACTTCGAGGCCCATTGGTTGACCACACCCACCACCCCCGGAGGCCCTCTGTACGTGCCGCGCGATGGGCTACACACTGGACGTTCTGCGAGGACCGCTACATTTCCAGAGCCCTCGAACAGCCTCAGGACAGCATTTCGGGTGAGTCCGACTTTGTCATGGCCCTTGTGTGAGCTGCCGTGGGAAAACACTGTGCTTTGAATACTTCGAGGACCTCGTACCTGAAGTCACTCTGCCCGAGGAGAAAGTCAGCATCTTACCATGCCGTGTCGCTAACGGCACGCCCAGCACGAACACAGGCCTGGAAGTAAGGCCCCGAGTGGCGGTGCAGAAGCGGAGGCGTGCAGCAGCTTCCATGAGGCGGTGGCCTCGGCTCTGGGCACCTTCAACGGCAGCAGGGTTTTCTGGACACCTAGGAGGCTGGCGCGGGTCCCCTGTTCCCGGCAGGAACACTGAGTACCGCCAGGCCCACCTGGGTCTGCTAAGCAACATCCAGGCCCGTAGCCCTTTAGAGCCCCTCTGTGTATGCCGATCGTAGGGAAAGGCGCTGCACTCCCCTTGGGAGCAGCGTAAGGTACTCAGCACTCGCACACGTTCACGGACACCGTTCTGGCACGTCCCACATGGCGTCGAAGTCTTACGCATTACCCTAGGCTGAGCTGAACTCAGAGAAACCCTCTGCTTCGCAGTCCACCTAGGACCTCCTGCCTGAAGTCACCGTGCCTCCCAGAGAGAGACGGCTTGCGTTCTTACTGCCATGTACGTCCCCTTCCTCCTGTGGCACTGAAGGCTTTGAATAGCCACAGGCCCAGAGGAACAGCTACGGCGTTCCTTGGTTGAAGCAGTTCGCTTGATGCAGAACACCCTACTTCGAGAAGTTGATTCAGGGAAGGAAACTCAGGGTGACCTGTGTCTCTTTGGGCTTGTTAGAAACCAAGGGGATGTCTGCTGTGTGCGCCCACGGAAACGGGGGCCTGCTGCAAGTAGCCTTGCTTTCCCGTTTGGAAGGCTGCGTTCATGCTGCCTTGAAGCTACCTGACATTCCCTGCTCTCGACAGGCCTGTTAGCCCTGTCAGAGTGCTTCGGGGAACGTTATGAGTCTGCTCTGTCTAAACCAGGTGCTTCCATGGCCGCGGCTCTGGTCCGCCTGCCAAGCTCTAGAGCTAGAGGGAACCTCAACGTGACAAGTTGCCTCCAGCCTAGGCCCCTAGTAGCCGTGCAGAAAGGGAGGCAGGCAGCTGTCTCCATGAGTTCTCAGTCGCTTAGAGGCTTTATTTTAAAGGAAGTAGTACACTTTGGAGGACTCCTAGGCCTCTCGGGTATGCACCACTTTCCCTCCAAGTTCACCGAGTACCTCCAGACCCCTGTGGGGCGGCTGAGCAACTTCGAGGCCCATTGGTTGACCACACCCACCACCCCCGGAGGCCCTCTGTACGTGCCGCGCGATGGGCTACACACTGGACGTTCTGCGAGGACCGCTACATTTCCAGAGCCCTCGAACAGCCTCAGGACAGCATTTCGGGTGAGTCCGACTTTGTCATGGCCCTTGTGTGAGCTGCCGTGGGAAAACACTGTGCTTTGAATACTTCGAGGACCTCGTACCTGAAGTCACTCTGCCCGAGGAGAAAGTCAGCATCTTACCATGCCGTGTCGCTAACGGCAGGCCCAGCACGAACACAGGCCTGGAAGTAAGGCCCCGAGTGGCGGTGCAGAAGCGGAGGCGTGCAGCAGCTTCCATGAGGCGGTGGTCTCGGCTCTGGGCACCTTCAACGGCAGCAGGGTTTTCTGGACACCTAGGAGGCTGGCGCGGGCCCCCTGTTCCCGGCAGGAACACTGAGTACCGCCAGGCCCACCTGGGTCTGCTAAGCAACATCCAGGCCCGTAGCCCTTTAGAGCCCCTCTGTGTATGCCGATCGTAGCGAAACGCGCTGCACTCCCCTTGGGAGCAGCGTAAGGTCCTCAGCACTCGCACACGTTCACGGACACCGTTCTGGCACGTCCCACATGGCGTCGAAGTCTTACGCATTACCCTAGGCTGAGCTGAACTCAGAGAAACCCTCTGCTTCGCAGTCCACCTAGGACCTCCTGCCTGAAGTCACCGTGCCTCCCAGAGAGAGACGGCTTGCGTTCTTACTGCCATGTACGTCCCCTTCCTCCTGTGGCACTGAAGGCTTTGAATAGCCACAGGCCCAGAGGAACAGCTACGGCGTTCCTTGGTTGAAGCAGTTCGCTTGATGCAGAACACCCTACTTCGAGAAGTTGATTCAGGGAAGGAAACTCAGGGTGACCTGTGTCTCTTTGGGCTTGTTAGAAACCAAGGGGATGTCTGCTGTGTGCGCCCACGGAAACGGGGGCCTGCTGCAAGTAGCCTTGCTTTCCCGTTTGGAAGGCTGCGTTCATGCTGCCTTGAAGCTACCTGACATTCCCTGCTCTCGACAGGCCTGTTAGCCCTGTCAGAGTGCTTCGGGGAACGTTATGAGTCTGCTCTGTGTAAACCAGGTGCTTCCATGGCCGCGGCTCTGGTCCGCCTGCCAAGCTCTAGAGCTAGAGGGAACCTCAACGTGACAAGTTGCCTCCAGCCTAGGCCCCTAGTAGCCGTGCAGAAAGGGAGGCAGGCAGCTGTCTCCATGAGTTCTCAGTCGCTTAGAGGCTTTATTTTAAAGGAAGTAGTACACTTTGGAGGACTCCTAGGCCTCTCGGGTATGCACCACTTTCCCTCCAAGTTCACCGAGTACCTCCAGACCCCTGTGGGGCGGCTGAGCAACTTCGAGGCCCATTGGTTGACCACACCCACCACCCCCGGAGGCCCTCTGTACGTGCCGCGCGATGGGCTACACACTGGACGTTCTGCGAGGACCGCTACATTTCCAGAGCCCTCGAACAGCCTCAGGACAGCATTTCGGGTGAGTCCGACTTTGTCATGGCCCTTGTGTGAGCTGCCGTGGGAAAACACTGTGCTTTGAATACTTCGAGGACCTCGTACCTGAAGTCACTCTGCCCGAGGAGAAAGTCAGCATCTTACCATGCCGTGTCGCTAACGGCAGGCCCAGCACGAACACAGGCCTGGAAGTAAGGCCCCGAGTGGCGGTGCAGAAGCGGAGGCGTGCAGCAGCTTCCATGAGGCGGTGGCCTCGGCTCTGGGCACCTTCAACGGCAGCAGGGTTTTCTGGACACCTAGGAGGCTGGCGCGGGCCCCCTGTTCCCGGCAGGAACACTGAGTACCGCCAGGCCCACCTGGGTCTGCTAAGCAACATCCAGGCCCGTAGCCCTTTAGAGCCCCTCTGTGTATGCCGATCGTAGCGAAACGCGCTGCACTCCCCTTGGGAGCAGCGTAAGGTCCTCAGCACTCGCACACGTTCACGGACACCGTTCTGGCACGTCCCACATGGCGTCGAAGTCTTACGCATTACCCTAGGCTGAGCTGAACTCAGAGAAACCCTCTGCTTCGCAGTCCACCTAGGACCTCCTGCCTGAAGTCACCGTGCCTCCCAGAGAGAGACGGCTTGCGTTCTTACTGCCATGTACGTCCCCTTCCTCCTGTGGCACTGAAGGCTTTGAATAGCCACAGGCCCAGAGGAACAGCTACGGCGTTCCTTGGTTGAAGCAGTTCGCTTGATGCAGAACACCCTACTTCGAGAAGTTGATTCAGGGAAGGAAACTCAGGGTGACCTGTGTCTCTTTGGGCTTGTTAGAAACCAAGGGGATGTCTGCTGTGTGCGCCCACGGAAACGGGGGCCTGCTGCAAGTAGCCTTGCTTTCCCGTTTGGAAGGCTGCGTTCATGCTGCCTTGAAGCTACCTGACATTCCCTGCTCTCGACAGGCCTGTTAGCCCTGTCAGAGTGCTTCGGGGAACGTTATGAGTCTGCTCTGTCTAAACCAGGTGCTTCCATGGCCGCGGCTCTGGTCCGCCTGCCAAGCTCTAGAGCTAGAGGGAACCTCAACGTGACAAGTTGCCTCCAGCCTAGGCCCCTAGTAGCCGTGCAGAAAGGGAGGCAGGCAGCTGTCTCCATGAGTTCTCAGTCGCTTAGAGGCTTTATTTTAAAGGAAGTAGTACACTTTGGAGGACTCCTAGGCCTCTCGGGTATGCACCACTTTCCCTCCAAGTTCACCGAGTACCTCCAGACCCCTGTGGGGCGGCTGAGCAACTTCGAGGCCCATTGGTTGACCACACCCACCACCCCCGGAGGACCTCTGTGCGTGCCGCGCGATGGGCTACACACGGGACGTCCCGCGAGGAGCGCTACATTTCCAGAGCCCTCGAACAGCCTCAGGACAGCATTTCGGGTGAGTCCGACTTTGTCATGGCCCTTGTGTGAGCTGCCGTGGGAAAACACTGTGCTTTGAATACTTCGAGGACCTCGTACCTGAAGTCACTCTGCCCGAGGAGAAAGTCAGCATCTTACCATGCTGTGTCGCTAACGGCACGCCCAGCACGAACACAGGCCTGGAAGTAAGGCCCCGAGTGGCGGTGCAGAAGCGGAGGCGTGCAGCAGTTTCCATGAGGCGGTGGCCTCGGCTCTGGGCACCTTCAACGGCAGCAGGGTTTTCTGGACACCTAGGAGGCTGGCGCGGGCCCCCTGTTCCCGGCAGGAACACTGAGTACCGCCAGGCCCACCTGGGTCTGCTAAGCAACATCCAGGCCCGTAGCCCTTTAGAGCCCCTCTGTGTATGCCGATCGTAGCGAAACGCGCTGCACTCCCCTTGGGAGCAGCGTAAGGTACTCAGCACTCGCACACGTTCACGGACACCGTTCTGGCACGTCCCACATGGCGTCGAAGTCTTACGCATTACCCTAGGCTGAGCTGAACTCAGAGAAACCCTCTGCTTCGCAGTCCACCTAGGACCTCCTGCCTGAAGTCACCGTGCCTCCCAGAGAGAGTCGGCTTGCGTTCTTACTGCCATGTACGTCCCCTTCCTCCTTTGGCACTGCAGGCTTTGAATAGCCACAGGCCCAGAGGAGCAGCTACGGCGTTCCTTGGTTGAGGCAGTTCGCTTGATGCAGAACACCCTACTTCGAGAAGTTGATTCAGGGAAGGAAACTCAGAGTGACCTGTGTCTCTTTGGGCTTGTTAGAAACCAAGGGGATGTCTGCTGTGTGCGCCCACGGAAACGGGGTCCTGCTGCAAGTAGCCTTGCTTTCCCGTTTGGAAGGCTGCGTTCATGCTGCCTTGAAGCTACCTGACATTCCCTGCTCTCGACAGGCCTGTTAGCCCTGTCAGAGTGCTTCGGGGAACGTTATGAGTCTGCTCTGTGTAAACCAGGTGCTTCCATGGCCGCGGCTCTGGTCCGCCTGCCAAGCTCTAGAGCTAGAGGGAACCTCAACGTGACAAGTTGCCTCCAGCGTAGGCCCCTAGTAGCCGTGCAGAAAGGGAGGCAGGCAGCTGTCTCCATGAGTTCTCAGTCGCTTAGAGGCTTTATTTTAAAGGAAGTAGTACACTTTGGAGGACTCCTAGGCCCCTCGGGTATGCATCACTTTCCCTCCAACTTCACCGAGTACCTCCAGACCACTGTGGGGCGGCTGAGCACTTCGAGGCCCTTTGGTTGAACCCTCCCCACCCGCGGAGGCCCTCTGTGCGTGCCGCCCGATGGGCTACACACGGGACGTCCCGCGAGGAGCGCTACATTTCCAGAGCCCTCGAACAGCCTCAGGACAGCATTTCGGGTGAGTCCGACTTTGTCATGGCCCTTGTGTGAGCTGCCGTGGGAAAACACTTTGCTTTGAATACTTCGAGGACCTCGTACCTGAAGTCACTCTGCCCGAGGAGAAAGTCAGCATCTTACCATGCCGTGTCGCTAACGGCACGCCCAGCACGAACACAGGCCTGGAAGTAAGGCCCCGAGTGGCGGTGCAGAAGCGGAGGCGTGCAGCAGTTTCCATGAGGCGGAGGCCTCGGCTCTGGGCACCTTCAACGGCAGCAGGGTTTTCTGGACACCTAGGAGGCTGGCACGGGCCCCCTGTTCCCGGCAGGAACACTGAGTACCGCCAGGCTCACCTGGGTCTGCTAAGCAACATCCAGTCCCGTAGCCATTTAGAGCTCCTCTGTGTATGCCCAGCGTAGGGAAACGCGCTGCACTCTCCTTGGGAGCAGCTTAAGGTCCTCAGCACTCGCACACGTTCACGGACACCGTTCTGGCACGTCCCACATGGCGTCGAAGTCTTACGCATTACCCTAGGCTGAGCTGAACTCAGAGAAACCCTCTGCTTCGCAGTCCACCTAGGACCTCCTGCCTGAAGTCACCGTGTCTCCCAGAGAGAGTCGGCTTGCGTTCTTACTGCCATGTACGTCCCCTTCCTCCTGTGGCACTGCAGGCTTTGAATAGCCACAGGCCCAGAGGAGCAGCTACGGCGTTCCTTGGTTGAAGCAGTTCGCTTGATGCAGAACACCCTACTTCGAGAAGTTGATTCAGGGAAGGAAACTCAGGGTGACCTGTGTCTCTTTGGGCTTGTTAGAAACCACGGGGATGTCTGCTGAGTGCGCCCACGGAAACGGGGGCCTGCTGCAAGTAGCCTTGCTTTCCCGTTTGGAAGGCTGCGTTCATGCTTCCTTGAAGCTACCTGACATTCCCTGCTCTCGACAGGCCTGTTAGCCCTGTCAGAGTGCTTCGGGGAACGTTATGAGTCTGCTCTGTCTAAACCAGGTGCTTCCATGGCCGCGGCTCTGGTCCGCCTGCCAAGCTCTAGAGCTAGAGGGAACCTCAACGTGACAAGTTGCCTCCAGCGTAGGCCCCTAGTAGCCGTGCAGAAAGGGAGGCAGGCAGCTGTCTCCATGAGTTCTCAGTCGCTTAGAGGCTTTATTTTAAAGGAAGTAGTACACTTTGGAGGACTCCTAGGCCCCTCGGGTATGCATCACTTTCCCTCCAAATTCACCGAGTATCTCCAGACCCCTGTGAGGCGGCTGAGCACTTCGAGGCCCATTGGTTAAATCCCCCCCACCCGCGGAGGCCCTCTGTGCGTGCCGCGCGATGGGCTACACACTGGGCGTCCCGCGAGGAGCGCTACATTTCCCGGGCCCTCGAACAGCCTCAGGACAGCATTTCGGGTGAGTCCGACTTTGTCATGGCCCTTGTGTGAGCTGCCGTGGGAAAACACTGTGCTTTGAATACTTCGAGGACCTCGTACCTGAAGTCACTCTGCCCGAGGAGAAAGTCAGCATCTTACCATGCCGTGTCGCTAACGGCAGGCCCAGCACGAACACAGGCCTGGAAGTAAGGCCCCGAGTGGCGGTGCAGAAGCGGAGGCGTGCAGCAGTTTCCATGAGGCGGTGGCCTCGGCTCTGGGCACCTTCAACGGCAGCAGGGTTTTCTGGACACCTAGGAGGCTGGCGCGGGGCCCCTGTTCCCGGCAGGAACACTGAGTACCGCCAGGCCCACCTGGGTCTGCTAAGCAACATCCAGGCCCGTAGCCCTTTAGAACCCCTCTGTGTATGCCGATCGTAGGGAAACGCGCTGCACTCCCCTTGGGAGCAGCGTAAGGTACTCAGCACTCGCACACGTTCACGGACACCGTTCTGGCACGTCCCACATGGCGTCGAAGTCTTACGCATTACCCTAGGCTGAGCTGAACTCAGAGAAACCCTCTGCTTCGCAGTCCACCTAGGACCTCCTGCCTGAAGTCACCGTGCCTCCCAGAGAGAGTCGGCTTGTGTTCTTACTGCCATGTACGTCCCCTTCCTCCTGTGGCACTGCAGGCTTTGAATAGCCACAGGCCCAGAGGAGCAGCTACGGCGTTCCTTGGTTGAGGCAGTTCGTTTGACGCAGAACACCCTACTTCGAGAAGTTGATTCAGGGAAGGAAACTCAGGGTGACCTGTGTCTCTTTGGACTTGTGAGAAACCACGGGGATGTCTGCTGAGTGCGCCCACGGAAACGGGGGCCTGCTGCAAGTAGCCTTGCTTTCCCGTTTGGAAGGCTGCGTTCATGCTGCCTTGAAGCTACCTGACATTCCCTGCTCTCGACAGGCCTGTTAGCCCTGTCAGAGTGCTTCGGGGAACGTTATGAGTCTGCTCTGTCTAAACCAGGTGCTTCCATGGCCGCGGCTCTGGTCCGCCTGCCAAGCTCTAGAGCTAGAGGGAACCTCAACGTGACAAGTTGCCTCCAGCGTAGGCCCCTAGTAGCCGTGCAGAAAGGGAGGCAGGCAGCTGTCTCCATGAGTTCTCAGTCGCTTAGAGGCTTTATTTTAAAGGAAGTAGTACACTTTGGAGGACTCCTAGGCCTCTCGGGTATGCATCACTTTCCCTCCAAGTTCACCGAGTACCTCCAGACCCCTGTGAGGCGGCTGAGCACTTCGAGGCCCATTGGTTGACCCCTCCCCACCCCCGGAGGCCCTCTGTGCGTGCCGCGCGATGGGCTACACACTGGACGTCCCGCGAGGAGCGCTACATTTCCAGGGCCCTCGAACAGCCTCAGGACAGCATTTCGGGTGAGTCCAACTTTGTCATGGCCCTTGTGTGAGCTGCCGTGGGAAAACACTGTGCTTTGAATACTTCGAGGACCTCGTACCTGAAGTCACTCTGCCCGAGGAGAAAGTCAGCATCTTACCATGCCGTGTCGCTAACGGCAGGCCCAGCACGAACACAGGCCTGGAAGTAAGGCCCCGAGTGGCGGTGCAGAAGCGGAGGCGTGCAGCAGTTTCCATGAGGCGGTGGCCTCGGCTCTGGGCACCTTCAACGGCAGCAGGGTTTTCTGGACACCTAGGAGGCTGGCGCGGGCCCCCTGTTCCCGGCAGGAACACTGAGTACCGCCAGGCCCACCTGGGTCTGCTAAGCAACATCCAGGCCCATAGCCCTTTAGAGCTCCTCTGTGTATGCGCAGCGTAGGGAAACGCGCTGCACTCTCCTTGGGAGCAGCTTAAGGTACTCAGCACTCGCACACGTTCACGGACACCGTTCTGGCACGTCCCACATGGCGTCGAAGTCTTACGCATTACCCTAGGCTGAGCTGAACTCAGAGAAACCCTCTGCTTCGCAGTCCACCTAGGACCTCCTGCCTGAAGTCACCGTGCCTCCCAGAGAGAGTCGGCTTGCGTTCTTACTGCCATGTACGTCCCCTTCCTCCTGTGGCACTGCAGGCTTTGAATAGCCACAGGCTCAGAGGAGCAGCTACGGCGTTCCTTGGTTGAAGCAGTTCGCTTGATGCAGAACACCCTACTTCGAGAAGTTGATTCAGGGAAGGAAACTCAGGGTGACCTGTGTCTCTTTGGACTTGTGAGAAACCACGGGGATGTCTGCTGAGTGCGCCCACGGAAACGGGGGCCTGCTGCAAATAGCCTTGCTTTCCCGTTTGGAAGGCTGCGTTCATGCTGCCTTGAAGCTACCTGACATTCCCTGCTCTCGACAGGCCTGTTAGCCCTGTCAGAGTGCTTCGGGGAACGTTATGAGTCTGCTCTGTGTAAACCAGGTGCTTCCATGGCCGCGGCTCTGGTCCGCCTGCCAAGCTCTAGAGCTAGAGGGAACCTCAACGTGACAAGTTGCCTCCAGCGTAGGCCCCTAGTAGCCGTGCAGAAAGGGAGGCAGGCAGCTGTCTCCATGAGTTCTCAGTCGCTTAGAGGCTTTATTTTAAAGGAAGTAGTACACTTTGGAGGACTCCTAGGCCTCTCGGGTATGCATCACTTTCCCTCCAAGTTCACCGAGTACCTCCAGACCCCTGTGAGGCGGCTGAGCACTTCAAGGCCCATTGGTTGACCCCTCCCCACCCGCGGAGGCCCTCTGTGCGTGCCGCGCGATGGGCTACACACTGGACGTCCCGCGAGGAGCGCTACATTTCCAGGGCCCTCGAACAGCCTCAGGACAGCATTTCGGGTGAGTCCGACTTTGTCATGGCCCTTGTGTGAGCTGCCGTGGGAAAGCACTGTGCTTTGAATACTTCGAGGACCTCGTACCTGAAGTCACTCTGCCCGAGGAGAAAGTCAGCATCTTACCATGCCGTGTCGCTAACGGCACGCCCAGCACGAACACAGGCCTGGAAGTAAGGCCCCGAGTGGCGGTGCAGAAGCGGAGGCGTGCAGCAGTTTCCATGAGGCGGTGGCCTCGGCTCTGGGCACCTTCAACGGCAGCAGGGTTTTCTGGACACCTAGGAGGCTGGCGCGGGCCCCCTGTTCCCGGCAGGAACACTGAGTACCGCCAGGCCCACCTGGGTCTGCTAAGCAACATCCAGGCCCATAGCCCTTTAGAGCTCCTCTGTGTATGCGCAGCATAGGGAAACGCGCTGCACTCGCCTTGGGAGCAGCTTAAGGTACTCAGCACTCGCACACGTTCACGGACACCGTTCTGGCACGTCCCACATGGCGTCGAAGTCTTACGCATTACCCTAGGCTGAGCTGAACTCAGAGAAACCCTCTGCTTCGCAGTCCACCTAGGACCTCCTGCCTGAAGTCACCGTGCCTCCCAGAGAGAGTCGGCTTGCGTTCTTACTGCCATGTACGTCCCCTTCCTCCTGTGGCACTGCAGGCTTTGAATAGCCACAGGCTCAGAGGAGCAGCTACGGCGTTCCTTGGTTGAAGCAGTTCGCTTGATGCAGAACACCCTACTTCGAGAAGTTGATTCAGGGAAGGAAACTCAGGGTGACCTGTGTCTCTTTGGACTTGTGAGAAACCACGGGGATGTCTGCTGAGTGCGCCCACGGAAACGGGGGCCTGCTGCAAGTAGAGTTGCTTTCCCATTTGGAAGGCTGCGTTCATGCTGCCTTGAAGCTACCTGACATTCCCTGCTCTCGACAGGCCTGTTAGCCCTGTCAGAGTGCTTCGGGGAACGTTATGAGTCTGCTCTGTCTAAACCAGGTGCTTCCATGGCCGCGGCTCTGGTCCGCCTGCCAAGCTCTAGAGCTAGAGGGAACCTCAACGTGACAAGTTGCCTCCAGCGTAGGCCCCTAGTAGCCGTGCAGAAAGGGAGGCAGGCAGCTGTCTCCATGAGTTCTCAGTCGCTTAGAGGCTTTATTTTAAAGGAAGTAGTACACTTTGGAGGACTCCTAGGCCCCTCGGGTATGCATCACTTTCCCTCCAAGTTCACCGAGTATCTCCAGACCCCTGTGAGGCGGCTGAGCACTTCGAGGCCCATTGGTTGACCACACCCACCACCCCCGGAGGCCCTCTGTGCGTGCCGCACGATGGGCTACACACTGGACGTCCCGCGAGGAGCGCTACATTTCCAGGGCCCTCGAACAGCCTCAGGACAGCATTTCGGGTGAGTCCGACTTTGTCATGGCCCTTCTGTGAGCTGCCGTGGGAAAGCACTGTGCTTTGAATACTTCGAGGACCTCGTACCTGAAGTCACTCTGCCCGAGGAGAAAGTCAGCATCTTACCATGCCGTGTCGCTAACGGCACGCCCAGCACGAACACAGGCCTGGAAGTAAGGCCCCGAGTGGCGGTGCAGAAGCGGAGGCGTGCAGCAGTTTCCATGAGGCGGTGGCCTCGGCTCTGGGCACCTTCAACGGCAGCAGGGTTTTCTGGACACCTAGGAGGCTGGCGCGGGCCCCCTGTTCCCGGCAGGAACACTGAGTACCGCCAGGCCCACCTGGGTCTGATAAACAACATCCAGGCCCATAGCCCTTTAGAGCTCCTCTGTGTATGCCCAGCATAGGGAAATGCGCTGCACTCTCCTTGGGAGCAGCGTAAGGTCCTCAGCACTCGCACACGTTCACGGACACCGTTCTGGCACGTCCCACATGGCGTCGAAGTCTTACGCATTACCCTAGGCTGAGCTGAACTCAGAGAAACCCTCTGCTTCGCAGTCCACCTAGGACCTCCTGCCTGAAGTCACCGTGCCTCCCAGAGAGAGTCGGCTTGCGTTCTTACTGCCATGTACGTCCCCTTCCTCCTGTGGCACTGCAGGCTTTGAATAGCCACAGGCTCAGAGGAGCAGCTACGGCGTTCCTTGGTTGAGGCAGTTCGTTTGACGCAGAACACCCTACTTCGAGAAGTTGATTCAGGGAAGGAAACTCAGGGTGACCTGTGTCTCTTTGGGCTTGTGAGAAACCACGGGGATGTCTGCTGAGTGCGCCCACGGAAACGGGGGCCTGCTGCAAGTAGCCTTGCTTTCCCGTTTGGAAGGCTGCGTTCATGCTGCCTTGAAGCTACCTGACATTCCCTGCTCTCGACAGGCCTGTTAGCCCTGTCAGAGTGCTTCTGGGAACGTTATGAGTCTGCTCTGTCTAAACCAGGTGCTTCCATGGCCGCGGCTCTGGTCCGCCTGCCAAGCTCTAGAGCTAGAGGGAACCTCAACGTGACAAGTTGCCTCCAGCCTAGGCCCCTAGTAGCCGTGCAGAAAGGGAGGCAGGCAGCTGTCTCCATGAGTTCTCAGTCGCTTAGAGGCTTTATTTTAAAGGAAGTAGTACACTTTGGAGGACTCCTAGGCCCCTCGGGTATGCATCACTTTCCCTCCAAGTTCACCGAGTACCTCCAGACCCCTGTGGGGCGGCTGAGCACTTCGAGGCCCATTGGTTGAACCCCCCACCCGCGGAGGCCCTCTGTGCGTGCCGCGCGATGGGCTACACACTGGACGTCCCGCGAGGAGCGCTACATTTCCAGAGCCCTCGAACAGCCTCAGGACAGCATTTCGGATGAGTCCGACTTTGTCATGGCCCTTGTGTGAGCTGCCGTGGGAAAACACTGTGCTTTGAATACTTCGAGGACCTCGTACCTGAAGTCACTCTGCCCGAGGAGAAAGTCAGCATCTTACCATGCCGTGTCGCTAACGGCAGGCCCAGCACGAACACAGGCCTGGAAGTAAGGCCCCGAGTGGCGGTGCAGAAGCGGAGGCGTGCAGCAGTTTCCATGAGGCGGTGGCCTCGGCTCTGGGCACCTTCAACGGCAGCAGGGTTTTCTGGACACCTAGGAGGCTGGCGCGGGCCCCCTGTTCCCGGCAGGAACACTGAGTACCGCCAGGCCCACCTGGGTCTGCTAAGCAACATCCAGGCCCGTAGCCCTTTAGAGCTACTCTGTGTATGCCCAGCGTAGGGAAATGCGCTGCACTCTCCTTGGGAGCAGCGTAAGGTCCTCAGCACTCGCACACGTTCACGGACACCGTTCTGGCACGTCCCACATGGCGTCGAAGTCTTACGCATTACCCTAGGCTGAGCTGAACTCAGAGAAACCCTCTGCTTCGCAGTCCACCTAGGACCTCCTGCCTGAAGTCACCGTGCCTCCCAGAGAGAGTCGGCTTGCGTTCTTACTGCCATGTACGTCCCCTTCCTCCTGTGGCACTGCAGGCTTTGAATAGCCACAGGCTCAGAGGAGCAGCTACGGCGTTCCTTGGTTGAAGCAGTTCGCTTGATGCAGAACACCCTACTTCGAGAAGTTGATTCAGGGAAGGAAACTCAGGGTGACCTGTGTCTCTTTGGGCTTGTGAGAAACCACGGGGATGTCTGCTGAGTGCGCCCACGGAAACGGGGGCCTGCTGCAAGTAGCCTTGCTTTCCCATTTGGAAGGCTGCGTTCATGCTGCCTTGAAGCTACCTGACATTCCCTGCTCTCGACAGGCCTGTTAGCCCTGTCAGAGTGCTTCGGGGAACGTTATGAGTCTGCTCTGTGTAAACCAGGTGCTTCCATGGCCGCGGCTCTGGTCCGCCTGCCAAGCTCTAGAGCTAGAGGGAACCTCAACGTGACAAGTTGCCTCCAGCGTAGGCCCCTAGTAGCCGTGCAGAAAGGGAGGCAGGCAGCTGTCTCCATGAGTTCTCAGTCGCTTAGAGGCTTTATTTTAAAGGAAGTAGTACACTTTGGAGGACTCCTAGGCCCCTCGGGTATGCATCACTTTCCCTCCAAGTTCACCGAGTACCTCCAGACCCCTGTGAGGCGGCTGAGCACTTCGAGGCCCATTGGTTGACCACACCCACCACCCCCGGAGGCCCTCTGTGCGTGCCGCACGATGGGCTACACACTGGACGTCCCGCGAGGAGCGCTACATTTCCAGGGCCCTCGAACAGCCTCAGGACAGCATTTCGGGTGAGTCCGACTTTGTCATGGCCCTTGTGTGAGCTGCCGTGGGAAAGCACTGTGCTTTGAATACTTCGAGGACCTCGTACCTGAAGTCACTCTGCCCGAGGAGAAAGTCAGCATCTTACCATGCCGTGTCGCTAACGGCAGGCCCAGCACGAACACAGGCCTGGAAGTAAGGCCCCGAGTGGCGGTGCAGAAGCGGAGGCGTGCAGCAGCTTCCATGAGGCGGTGGCCTCGGCTCTGGGCACCTTCAACGGCAGCAGGGTTTTCTGGACACCTAGGAGGCTGGCGCGGGCCCCCTGTTCCCGGCAGGAACACTGAGTACCGCCAGGCCCACCTGGGTCTGCTAAGCAACATCCAGGCCCGTAGCCCTTTAGAGCCCCTCTGTGTATGCCGATCGTAGCGAAACGCGCTGCACTCCCCTTGGGAGCAGCGTAAGGTCCTCAGCACTCGCACACGTTCACGGACACCGTTCTGGCACGTC
The DNA here is from genome assembly GCF_039906515.1 of Pseudorca crassidens. Lineage (NCBI taxonomy): Eukaryota > Metazoa > Chordata > Mammalia > Artiodactyla > Delphinidae > Pseudorca > Pseudorca crassidens. The sequence goes on along the minus strand of NC_090306.1, from coordinate 29,590,165 downwards.
CCACATGGCGTCGAAGTCTTACGCATTACCCTAGGCTGAGCTGAACTCAGAGAAACCCTCTGCTTCGCAGTCCACCTAGGACCTCCTGCCTGAAGTCACCGTGCCTCCCAGAGAGAGTCGGCTTGTGTTCTTACTGCCATGTACGTCCCCTTCCTCCTGTGGCACTGCAGGCTTTGAATAGCCACAGGCCCAGAGGAGCAGCTACGGCGTTCCTTGGTTGAGGCAGTTCGTTTGACGCAGAACACCCTACTTCGAGAAGTTGATTCAGGGAAGGAAACTCAGGGTGACCTGTGTCTCTTTGGGCTTGTTAGAAACCAAGGGGATGTCTGCTGAGTGCGCCCACGGAAACGGGGGCCTGCTGCAAGTAGCCTTGCTTTCCCGTTTGGAAGGCTGCGTTCATGCTGCCTTGAAGCTACCTGACATTCCCTGCTCTCGACAGGCCTGTTAGCCCTGTCAGAGTGCTTCGGGGAACGTTATGAGTCTGCTCTGTCTAAACCAGGTGCTTCCATGGCCGCGGCTCTGGTCCGCCTGCCAAGCTCTAGAGCTAGAGGGAACCTCAACGTGACAAGTTGCCTCCAGCCTAGGCCCCTAGTAGCCGTGCAGAAAGGGAGGCAGGCAGCTGTCTCCATGAGTTCTCAGTCGCTTAGAGGCTTTATTTTAAAGGAAGTAGTACACTTTGGAGGACTCCTAGGCCTCTCGGGTATGCACCACTTTCCCTCCAAGTTCACCGAGTACCTCCAGACCCCTGTGGGGCGGCTGAGCAACTTCGAGGCCCATTGGTTGACCACACCCACCACCCCCGGAGGCCCTCTGTACGTGCCGCGCGATGGGCTACACACTGGACGTTCTGCGAGGACCGCTACATTTCCAGAGCCCTCGAACAGCCTCAGGACAGCATTTCGGGTGAGTCCGACTTTGTCATGGCCCTTGTGTGAGCTGCCGTGGGAAAACACTGTGCTTTGAATACTTCGAGGACCTCGTACCTGAAGTCACTCTGCCCGAGGAGAAAGTCAGCATCTTACCATGCCGTGTCGCTAACGGCAGGCCCAGCTCGAACACAGGCCTGGAAGTAAGGCCCCGAGTGGCGGTGCAGAAGCGGAGGCGTGCAGCAGCTTCCATGAGGCGGTGGCCTCGGCTCTGGGCACCTTCAACGGCAGCAGGGTTTTCTGGACACCTAGGAGGCTGGCGCGGGCCCCCTGTTCCCGGCAGGAACACTGAGTACCGCCAGGCCCACCTGGGTCTGCTAAGCAACATCCAGGCCCGTAGCCCTTTAGAGCCCCTCTGTGTATGCCGATCGTAGCGAAACGCGCTGCACTCCCCTTGGGAGCAGCGTAAGGTCCTCAGCACTCGCACACGTTCACGGACACCGTTCTGGCACGTCCCACATGGCGTCGAAGTCTTACGCATTACCCTAGGCTGAGCTGAACTCAGAGAAACCCTCTGCTTCGCAGTCCACCTAGGACCTCCTGCCTGAAGTCACCGTGCCTCCCAGAGAGAGACGGCTTGCGTTCTTACTGCCATGTACGTCCCCTTCCTCCTGTGGCACTGAAGGCTTTGAATAGCCACAGGCCCAGAGGAAGAGCTACGGCGTTCCTTGGTTGAAGCAGTTCGCTTGATGCAGAACACCCTACTTCGAGAAGTTGATTCAGGGAAGGAAACTCAGGGTGACCTGTGTCTCTTTGGGCTTGTTAGAAACCAAGGGGATGTCTGCTGTGTGCGCCCACGGAAACGGGGGCCTGCTGCAAGTAGCCTTGCTTTCCCGTTTGGAAGGCTGCGTTCATGCTGCCTTGAAGCTACCTGACATTCCCTGCTCTCGACAGGCCTGTTAGCCCTGTCAGAGTGCTTCGGGGAACGTTATGAGTCTGCTCTGTCTAAACCAGGTGCTTCCATGGCCGCGGCTCTGGTCCGCCTGCCAAGCTCTAGAGCTAGAGGGAACCTCAACGTGACAAGTTGCCTCCAGCCTAGGCCCCTAGTAGCCGTGCAGAAAGGGAGGCAGGCAGCTGTCTCCATGAGTTCTCAGTCGCTTAGAGGCTTTATTTTAAAGGAAGTAGTACACTTTGGAGGACTCCTAGGCCTCTCGGGTATGCACCACTTTCCCTCCAAGTTCACCGAGTACCTCCAGACCCCTGTGGGGCGGCTGAGCAACTTCGAGGCCCATTGGTTGACCACACCCACCACCCCCGGAGGCCCTCTGTACGTGCCGCGCGATGGGCTACACACTGGACGTTCTGCGAGGACCGCTACATTTCCAGAGCCCTCGAACAGCCTCAGGACAGCATTTCGGGTGAGTCCGACTTTGTCATGGCCCTTGTGTGAGCTGCCGTGGGAAAACACTGTGCTTTGAATACTTCGAGGACCTCGTACCTGAAGTCACTCTGCCCGAGGAGAAAGTCAGCATCTTACCATGCCGTGTCGCTAACGGCACGCCCAGCACGAACACAGGCCTGGAAGTAAGGCCCCGAGTGGCGGTGCAGAAGCGGAGGCGTGCAGCAGCTTCCATGAGGCGGTGGCCTCGGCTCTGGGCACCTTCAACGGCAGCAGGGTTTTCTGGACACCTAGGAGGCTGGCGCGGGTCCCCTGTTCCCGGCAGGAACACTGAGTACCGCCAGGCCCACCTGGGTCTGCTAAGCAACATCCAGGCCCGTAGCCCTTTAGAGCCCCTCTGTGTATGCCGATCGTAGGGAAAGGCGCTGCACTCCCCTTGGGAGCAGCGTAAGGTACTCAGCACTCGCACACGTTCACGGACACCGTTCTGGCACGTCCCACATGGCGTCGAAGTCTTACGCATTACCCTAGGCTGAGCTGAACTCAGAGAAACCCTCTGCTTCGCAGTCCACCTAGGACCTCCTGCCTGAAGTCACCGTGCCTCCCAGAGAGAGACGGCTTGCGTTCTTACTGCCATGTACGTCCCCTTCCTCCTGTGGCACTGAAGGCTTTGAATAGCCACAGGCCCAGAGGAAGAGCTACGGCGTTCCTTGGTTGAAGCAGTTCGCTTGATGCAGAACACCCTACTTCGAGAAGTTGATTCAGGGAAGGAAACTCAGGGTGACCTGTGTCTCTTTGGGCTTGTTAGAAACCAAGGGGATGTCTGCTGTGTGCGCCCACGGAAACGGGGGCCTGCTGCAAGTAGCCTTGCTTTCCCGTTTGGAAGGCTGCGTTCATGCTGCCTTGAAGCTACCTGACATTCCCTGCTCTCGACAGGCCTGTTAGCCCTGTCAGAGTGCTTCGGGGAACGTTATGAGTCTGCTCTGTCTAAACCAGGTGCTTCCATGGCCGCGGCTCTGGTCCGCCTGCCAAGCTCTAGAGCTAGAGGGAACCTCAACGTGACAAGTTGCCTCCAGCCTAGGCCCCTAGTAGCCGTGCAGAAAGGGAGGCAGGCAGCTGTCTCCATGAGTTCTCAGTCGCTTAGAGGCTTTATTTTAAAGGAAGTAGTACACTTTGGAGGACTCCTAGGCCTCTCGGGTATGCACCACTTTCCCTCCAAGTTCACCGAGTACCTCCAGACCCCTGTGGGGCGGCTGAGCAACTTCGAGGCCCATTGGTTGACCACACCCACCACCCCCGGAGGCCCTCTGTACGTGCCGCGCGATGGGCTACACACTGGACGTTCTGCGAGGACCGCTACATTTCCAGAGCCCTCGAACAGCCTCAGGACAGCATTTCGGGTGAGTCCGACTTTGTCATGGCCCTTGTGTGAGCTGCCGTGGGAAAACACTGTGCTTTGAATACTTCGAGGACCTCGTACCTGAAGTCACTCTGCCCGAGGAGAAAGTCAGCATCTTACCATGCCGTGTCGCTAACGGCAGGCCCAGCACGAACACAGGCCTGGAAGTAAGGCCCCGAGTGGCGGTGCAGAAGCGGAGGCGTGCAGCAGCTTCCATGAGGCGGTGGCCTCGGCTCTGGGCACCTTCAACGGCAGCAGGGTTTTCTGGACACCTAGGAGGCTGGCGCGGGCCCCCTGTTCCCGGCAGGAACACTGAGTACCGCCAGGCCCACCTGGGTCTGCTAAGCAACATCCAGGCCCGTAGCCCTTTAGAGCCCCTCTGTGTATGCCGATCGTAGCGAAACGCGCTGCACTCCCCTTGGGAGCAGCGTAAGGTCCTCAGCACTCGCACACGTTCACGGACACCGTTCTGGCACGTCCCACATGGCGTCGAAGTCTTACGCATTACCCTAGGCTGAGCTGAACTCAGAGAAACCCTCTGCTTCGCAGTCCACCTAGGACCTCCTGCCTGAAGTCACCGTGCCTCCCAGAGAGAGACGGCTTGCGTTCTTACTGCCATGTACGTCCCCTTCCTCCTGTGGCACTGAAGGCTTTGAATAGCCACAGGCCCAGAGGAACAGCTACGGCGTTCCTTGGTTGAAGCAGTTCGCTTGATGCAGAACACCCTACTTCGAGAAGTTGATTCAGGGAAGGAAACTCAGGGTGACCTGTGTCTCTTTGGGCTTGTTAGAAACCAAGGGGATGTCTGCTGTGTGCGCCCACGGAAACGGGGGCCTGCTGCAAGTAGCCTTGCTTTCCCGTTTGGAAGGCTGCGTTCATGCTGCCTTGAAGCTACCTGACATTCCCTGCTCTCGACAGGCCTGTTAGCCCTGTCAGAGTGCTTCGGGGAACGTTATGAGTCTGCTCTGTGTAAACCAGGTGCTTCCATGGCCGCGGCTCTGGTCCGCCTGCCAAGCTCTAGAGCTAGAGGGAACCTCAACGTGACAAGTTGCCTCCAGCCTAGGCCCCTAGTAGCCGTGCAGAAAGGGAGGCAGGCAGCTGTCTCCATGAGTTCTCAGTCGCTTAGAGGCTTTATTTTAAAGGAAGTAGTACACTTTGGAGGACTCCTAGGCCTCTCGGGTATGCACCACTTTCCCTCCAAGTTCACCGAGTACCTCCAGACCCCTGTGGGGCGGCTGAGCAACTTCGAGGCCCATTGGTTGACCACACCCACCACCCCCGGAGGCCCTCTGTACGTGCCGCGCGATGGGCTACACACTGGACGTTCTGCGAGGACCGCTACATTTCCAGAGCCCTCGAACAGCCTCAGGACAGCATTTCGGGTGAGTCCGACTTTGTCATGGCCCTTGTGTGAGCTGCCGTGGGAAAACACTGTGCTTTGAATACTTCGAGGACCTCGTACCTGAAGTCACTCTGCCCGAGGAGAAAGTCAGCATCTTACCATGCCGTGTCGCTAACGGCAGGCCCAGCACGAACACAGGCCTGGAAGTAAGGCCCCGAGTGGCGGTGCAGAAGCGGAGGCGTGCAGCAGCTTCCATGAGGCGGTGGCCTCGGCTCTGGGCACCTTCAACGGCAGCAGGGTTTTCTGGACACCTAGGAGGCTGGCGCGGGCCCCCTGTTCCCGGCAGGAACACTGAGTACCGCCAGGCCCACCTGGGTCTGCTAAGCAACATCCAGGCCCGTAGCCCTTTAGAGCCCCTCTGTGTATGCCGATCGTAGCGAAACGCGCTGCACTCCCCTTGGGAGCAGCGTAAGGTCCTCAGCACTCGCACACGTTCACGGACACCGTTCTGGCACGTCCCACATGGCGTCGAAGTCTTACGCATTACCCTAGGCTGAGCTGAACTCAGAGAAACCCTCTGCTTCGCAGTCCACCTAGGACCTCCTGCCTGAAGTCACCGTGCCTCCCAGAGAGAGACGGCTTGCGTTCTTACTGCCATGTACGTCCCCTTCCTCCTGTGGCACTGAAGGCTTTGAATAGCCACAGGCCCAGAGGAACAGCTACGGCGTTCCTTGGTTGAAGCAGTTCGCTTGATGCAGAACACCCTACTTCGAGAAGTTGATTCAGGGAAGGAAACTCAGGGTGACCTGTGTCTCTTTGGGCTTGTTAGAAACCAAGGGGATGTCTGCTGTGTGCGCCCACGGAAACGGGGGCCTGCTGCAAGTAGCCTTGCTTTCCCGTTTGGAAGGCTGCGTTCATGCTGCCTTGAAGCTACCTGACATTCCCTGCTCTCGACAGGCCTGTTAGCCCTGTCAGAGTGCTTCGGGGAACGTTATGAGTCTGCTCTGTCTAAACCAGGTGCTTCCATGGCCGCGGCTCTGGTCCGCCTGCCAAGCTCTAGAGCTAGAGGGAACCTCAACGTGACAAGTTGCCTCCAGCCTAGGCCCCTAGTAGCCGTGCAGAAAGGGAGGCAGGCAGCTGTCTCCATGAGTTCTCAGTCGCTTAGAGGCTTTATTTTAAAGGAAGTAGTACACTTTGGAGGACTCCTAGGCCTCTCGGGTATGCACCACTTTCCCTCCAAGTTCACCGAGTACCTCCAGACCCCTGTGGGGCGGCTGAGCAACTTCGAGGCCCATTGGTTGACCACACCCACCACCCCCGGAGGCCCTCTGTACGTGCCGCGCGATGGGCTACACACTGGACGTTCTGCGAGGACCGCTACATTTCCAGAGCCCTCGAACAGCCTCAGGACAGCATTTCGGGTGAGTCCGACTTTGTCATGGCCCTTGTGTGAGCTGCCGTGGGAAAACACTGTGCTTTGAATACTTCGAGGACCTCGTACCTGAAGTCACTCTGCCCGAGGAGAAAGTCAGCATCTTACCATGCCGTGTCGCTAACGGCAGGCCCAGCACGAACACAGGCCTGGAAGTAAGGCCCCGAGTGGCGGTGCAGAAGCGGAGGCGTGCAGCAGCTTCCATGAGGCGGTGGCCTCGGCTCTGGGCACCTTCAACGGCAGCAGGGTTTTCTGGACACCTAGGAGGCTGGCGCGGGCCCCCTGTTCCCGGCAGGAACACTGAGTACCGCCAGGCCCACCTGGGTCTGCTAAGCAACATCCAGGCCCGTAGCCCTTTAGAGCCCCTCTGTGTATGCCGATCGTAGCGAAACGCGCTGCACTACCCTTGGGAGCAGCGTAAGGTCCTCAGCACTCGCACACGTTCACGGACACCGTTCTGGCACGTCCCACATGGCGTCGAAGTCTTACGCATTACCCTAGGCTGAGCTGAACTCAGAGAAACCCTCTGCTTCGCAGTCCACCTAGGACCTCCTGCCTGAAGTCACCGTGCCTCCCAGAGAGAGACGGCTTGCGTTCTTACTGCCATGTACGTCCCCTTCCTCCTGTGGCACTGAAGGCTTTGAATAGCCACAGGCCCAGAGGAACAGCTACGGCGTTCCTTGGTTGAAGCAGTTCGCTTGATGCAGAACACCCTACTTCGAGAAGTTGATTCAGGGAAGGAAACTCAGGGTGACCTGTGTCTCTTTGGGCTTGTTAGAAACCAAGGGGATGTCTGCTGTGTGCGCCCACGGAAACGGGGGCCTGCTGCAAGTAGCCTTGCTTTCCCGTTTGGAAGGCTGCGTTCATGCTGCCTTGAAGCTACCTGACATTCCCTGCTCTCGACAGGCCTGTTAGCCCTGTCAGAGTGCTTCGGGGAACGTTATGAGTCTGCTCTGTCTAAACCAGGTGCTTCCATGGCCGCGGCTCTGGTCCGCCTGCCAAGCTCTAGAGCTAGAGGGAACCTCAACGTGACAAGTTGCCTCCAGCGTAGGCCCCTAGTAGCCGTGCAGAAAGGGAGGCAGGCAGCTGTCTCCATGAGTTCTCAGTCGCTTAGAGGCTTTATTTTAAAGGAAGTAGTACACTTTGGAGGACTCCTAGGCCCCTCGGGTATGCATCACTTTCCCTCCAAGTTCACCGAGTACCTCCAGACCCCTGTGGGGCGGCTGAGCACTTCGAGGCCCTTTGGTTGAACCCTCCCCACCCGCGGAGGCCCTCTGTGCGTGCCGCGCGATGGGCTACACACGGGACGTCCCGCGAGGAGCGCTACATTTCCAGAGCCCTCGAACAGCCTCAGGACAGCATTTCGGGTGAGTCCGACTTTGTCATGGCCCTTGTGTGAGCTGCCGTGGGAAAACACTGTGCTTTGAATACTTCGAGGACCTCGTACCTGAAGTCACTCTGCCCGAGGAGAAAGTCAGCATCTTACCATGCCGTGTCGCTAACGGCACGCCCAGCACGAACACAGGCCTGGAAGTAAGGCCCCGAGTGGCGGTGCAGAAGCGGAGGCGTGCAGCAGTTTCCATGAGGCGGAGGCCTCGGCTCTGGGCACCTTCAACGGCAGCAGGGTTTTCTGGACACCTAGGAGGCTGGCACGGTCTCCCTGTTCCCGGCAGGAACACTGAGTACCGCCAGGCCCACCTGGGTCTGCTAAGCAACATCCAGGCCCGTAGCCATTTAGAGCCCCTCTGTGTATGCCGATCGTAGGGAAACGCGCTGCACTCCCCTTGGGAGCAGCGTAAGGTACTCAGCACTCGCACACGTTCACGGACACCGTTCTGGCACGTCCCACATGGCGTCGAAGTCTTACGCATTACCCTAGGCTGAGCTGAACTCAGAGAAACCCTCTGCTTCGCAGTCCACCTAGGACCTCCTGCCTGAAGTCACCGAGCCTCCCAGAGAGAGTCGGCTTGTGTTCTTACTGCCATGTACGTCCCCTTCCTCCTGTGGCACTGCAGGCTTTGAATAGCCACAGGCCCAGAGGAGCAGCTACGGCGTTCCTTGGTTGAGGCAGTTCGTTTGACGCAGAACACCCTACTTCGAGAAGTTGATTCAGGGAAGGAAACTCAGGGTGACCTGTGTCTCTTTGGGCTTGTTAGAAACCAAGGGGATGTCTGCTGTGTGCGCCCACGGAAACGGGGGCCTGCTGCAAGTAGCCTTGCTTTCCCGTTTGGAAGGCTGCGTTCATGCTGCCTTGAAGCTACCTGACATTCCCTGCTCTCGACAGGCCTGTTAGCCCTGTCAGAGTGCTTCGGGGAACGTTATGAGTCTGCTCTGTGTAAACCAGGTGCTTCCATGGCCGCGGCTCTGGTCCGCCTGCCAAGCTCTAGAGCTAGAGGGAACCTCAACGTGACAAGTTGCCTCCAGCGTAGGCCCCTAGTAGCCGTGCAGAAAGGGAGGCAGGCAGCTGTCTCCATGAGTTCTCAGTCGCTTAGAGGCTTTATTTTAAAGGAAGTAGTACACTTTGGAGGACTCCTAGGCCCCTCGGGTATGCATCACTTTCCCTCCAAGTTCACCGAGTACCTCCAGACCCCTGTGGGGCGGCTGAGCACTTCGAGGCCCTTTGGTTGAACCCTCCCCACCCGCGGAGGCCCTCTGTGCGTGCCGCGCGATGGGCTACACACGGGACGTCCCGCGAGGAGCGCTACATTTCCAGAGCCCTCGAACAGCCTCAGGACAGCATTTCGGGTGAGTCCGACTTTGTCATGGCCCTTGTGTGAGCTGCCGTGGGAAAACACTGTGCTTTGAATACTTCGAGGACCTCGTACCTGAAGTCACTCTGCCCGAGGAGAAAGTCAGCATCTTACCATGCCGTGTCGCTAACGGCAGGCCCAGCACGAACACAGGCCTGGAAGTAAGGCCCCGAGTGGCGGTGCAGAAGCGGAGGCGTGCAGCAGTTTCCATGAGGCGGAGGCCTCGGCTCTGGGCACCTTCAATGGCAGCAGGGTTTTCTGGACACCTAGGAGGCTGGCACGGTCTCCCTGTTCCCGGCAGGAACACTGAGTACCGCCAGGCCCACCTGGGTCTGCTAAGCAACATCCAGGCCCGTAGCCATTTAGAGCCCCTCTGTGTATGCCGATCGTAGGGAAACGCGCTGCACTCCCCTTGGGAGCAGCGTAAGGTACTCAGCACTCGCACACGTTCATGGACACCGTTCTGGCACGTCCCACATGGCGTCAAAGTCTTACGCATTACCCTAGGCTGAGCTGAACTCAGAGAAACCCTCTGCTTCGCAGTCCACCTAGGACCTCCTGCCTGAAGTCACCGTGCCTCCCAGAGAGAGACGGCTTGCGTTCTTACTGCCATGTACGTCCCCTTCCTCCTGTGGCACTGAAGGCTTTGAATAGCCACAGGCCCAGAGGAACAGCTACGGCGTTCCTTGGTTGAAGCAGTTCGCTTGATGCAGAACACCCTACTTCGAGAAGTTGATTCAGGGAAGGAAACTCAGGGTGACCTGTGTCTCTTTGGGCTTGTTAGAAACCAAGGGGATGTCTGCTGTGTGCGCCCACGGAAACGGGGGCCTGCTGCAAGTAGCCTTGCTTTCCCGTTTGGAAGGCTGCGTTCATGCTGCCTTGAAGCTACCTGACATTCCCTGCTCTCGACAGGCCTGTTAGCCCTGTCAGAGTGCTTCGGGGAACGTTATGAGTCTGCTCTGTGTAAACCAGGTGCTTCCATGGCCGCGGCTCTGGTCCGCCTGCCAAGCTCTAGAGCTAGAGGGAACCTCAACGTGACAAGTTGCCTCCAGCGTAGGCCCCTAGTAGCCGTGCAGAAAGGGAGGCAGGCAGCTGTCTCCATGAGTTCTCAGTCGCTTAGAGGCTTTATTTTAAAGGAAGTAGTACACTTTGGAGGACTCCTAGGCCCCTCGGGTATGCATCACTTTCCCTCCAAGTTCACCGAGTACCTCCAGACCCCTGTGGGGCGGCTGAGCACTTCGAGGCCCTTTGGTTGAACCCTCCCCACCCGCGGAGGCCCTCTGTGCGTGCCGCGCGATGGGCTACACACGGGACGTCCCGCGAGGAGCGCTACATTTCCAGAGCCCTCGAACAGCCTCAGGACAGCATTTCGGGTGAGTCCGACTTTGTCATGGCCCTTGTGTGAGCTGCCGTGGGAAAACACTGTGCTTTGAATACTTCGAGGACCTCGTACCTGAAGTCACTCTGCCCGAGGAGAAAGTCAGCATCTTACCATGCCGTGTCGCTAACGGCAGGCCCAGCACGAACACAGGCCTGGAAGTAAGGCCCCGAGTGGCGGTGCAGAAGCGGAGGCGTGCAGCAGTTTCCATGAGGCGGTGGCCTCGGCTCTGGGCACCTTCAACGGCAGCAGGGTTTTCTGGACACCTAGGAGGCTGGCGCGGGCCCCCTGTTCCCGGCAGGAACACTGAGTACCGCCAGGCCCACCTGGGTCTGCTAAGCAACATCCAGGCCCGTAGCCCTTTAGAGCCCCTCTGTGTATGCCGATCGTAGCGAAACGCGCTGCACTCCCCTTGGGAGGAGCGTAAGGTACTCAGCACTCGCACACGTTCATGGACACCGTTCTGGCACGTCCCACATGGCGTCAAAGTCTTACGCATTACCCTAGGCTGAGCTGAACTCAGAGAAACCCTCTGCTTCGCAGTCCACCTAGGACCTCCTGCCTGAAGTCACCGTGCCTCCCAGAGAGAGTCGGCTTGTGTTCTTACTGCCATGTACGTCCCCTTCCTCCTGTGGCACTGCAGGCTTTGAATAGCCACAGGCCCAGAGGAGCAGCTACGGCGTTCCTTGGTTGAGGCAGTTCGTTTGACGCAGAACACCCTACTTCGAGAAGTTGATTCAGGGAAGGAAACTCAGGGTGACCTGTGTCTCTTTGGGCTTGTTAGAAACCAAGGGGATGTCTGCTGAGTGCGCCCACGGAAACGGGGTCCTGCTGCAAGTAGCCTTGCTTTCCCGTTTGGAAGGCTGCGTTCATGCTGCCTTGAAGCTACCTGACATTCCCTGCTCTCGACAGGCCTGTTAGCCCTGTCAGAGTGCTTCGGGGAACGTTATGAGTCTGCTCTGTGTAAACCAGGTGCTTCCATGGCCGCGGCTCTGGTCCGCCTGCCAAGCTCTAGAGCTAGAGGGAACCTCAACGTGACAAGTTGCCTCCAGCGTAGGCCCCTAGTAGCCGTGCAGAAAGGGAGGCAGGCAGCTGTCTCCATGAGTTCTCAGTCGCTTAGAGGCTTTATTTTAAAGGAAGTAGTACACTTTGGAGGACTCCTAGGCCCCTCGGGTATGCATCACTTTCCCTCCAAGTTCACCGAGTACCTCCAGACCCCTGTGGGGCGGCTGAGCACTTCGAGGCCCTTTGGTTGAACCCTCCCCACCCGCGGAGGCCCTCTGTGCGTGCCGCGCGATGGGCTACACACGGGACGTCCCGCGAGGAGCGCTACATTTCCAGAGCCCTCGAACAGCCTCAGGACAGCATTTCGGGTGAGTCCGACTTTGTCATGGCCCTTGTGTGAGCTGCCGTGGGAAAACACTGTGCTTTGAATACTTCGAGGACCTCGTACCTGAAGTCACTCTGCCCGAGGAGAAAGTCAGCATCTTACCATGCCGTGTCGCTAACGGCAGGCCCAGCACGAACACAGGCCTGGAAGTAAGGCCCCGAGTGGCGGTGCAGAAGCGGAGGCGTGCAGCAGTTTCCATGAGGCGGTGGCCTCGGCTCTGGGCACCTTCAACGGCAGCAGGGTTTTCTGGACACCTAGGAGGCTGGCGCGGGCCCCCTGTTCCCGGCAGGAACACTGAGTACCGCCAGGCCCACCTGGGTCTGCTAAGCAACATCCAGGCCCGTAGCCCTTTAGAGCCCCTCTGTGTATGCCGATCGTAGCGAAACGCGCTGCACTCCCCTTGGGAGGAGCGTAAGGTACTCAGCACTCGCACACGTTCATGGACACCGTTCTGGCACGTCCCACATGGCGTCAAAGTCTTACGCATTACCCTAGGCTGAGCTGAACTCAGAGAAACCCTCTGCTTCGCAGTCCACCTAGGACCTCCTGCCTGAAGTCACCGTGCCTCCCAGAGAGAGTCGGCTTGTGTTCTTACTGCCATGTACGTCCCCTTCCTCCTGTGGCACTGCAGGCTTTGAATAGCCACAGGCCCAGAGGAGCAGCTACGGCGTTCCTTGGTTGAGGCAGTTCGTTTGACGCAGAACACCCTACTTCGAGAAGTTGATTCAGGGAAGGAAACTCAGGGTGACCTGTGTCTCTTTGGGCTTGTTAGAAACCAAGGGGATGTCTGCTGAGTGCGCCCACGGAAACGGGGTCCTGCTGCAAGTAGCCTTGCTTTCCCGTTTGGAAGGCTGCGTTCATGCTGCCTTGAAGCTACCTGACATTCCCTGCTCTCGACAGGCCTGTTAGCCCTGTCAGAGTGCTTCGGGGAACGTTATGAGTCTGCTCTGTGTAAACCAGGTGCTTCCATGGCCGCGGCTCTGGTCCGCCTGCCAAGCTCTAGAGCTAGAGGGAACCTCAACGTGACAAGTTGCCTCCAGCGTAGGCCCCTAGTAGCCGTGCAGAAAGGGAGGCAGGCAGCTGTCTCCATGAGTTCTCAGTCGCTTAGAGGCTTTATTTTAAAGGAAGTAGTACACTTTGGAGGACTCCTAGGCCCCTCGGGTATGCATCACTTTCCCTCCAAGTTCACCGAGTACCTCCAGACCCCTGTGGGGCGGCTGAGCACTTCGAGGCCCTTTGGTTGAACCCTCCCCACCCGCGGAGGCCCTCTGTGCGTGCCGCGCGATGGGCTACACACGGGACGTCCCGCGAGGAGCGCTACATTTCCAGAGCCCTCGAACAGCCTCAGGACAGCATTTCGGGTGAGTCCGACTTTGTCATGGCCCTTGTGTGAGCTGCCGTGGGAAAACACTGTGCTTTGAATACTTCGAGGACCTCGTACCTGAAGTCACTCTGCCCGAGGAGAAAGTCAGCATCTTACCATGCCGTGTCGCTAACGGCAGGCCCAGCACGAACACAGGCCTGGAAGTAAGGCCCCGAGTGGCGGTGCAGAAGCGGAGGCGTGCAGCAGTTTCCATGAGGCGGTGGCCTCGGCTCTGGGCACCTTCAACGGCAGCAGGGTTTTCTGGACACCTAGGAGGCTGGCGCGGGCCCCCTGTTCCCGGCAGGAACACTGAGTACCGCCAGGCCCACCTGGGTCTGCTAAGCAACATCCAGGCCCGTAGCCCTTTAGAGCCCCTCTGTGTATGCCGATCGTAGCGAAACGCGCTGCACTCCCCTTGGGAGGAGCGTAAGGTACTCAGCACTCGCACACGTTCATGGACACCGTTCTGGCACGTCCCACATGGCGTCAAAGTCTTACGCATTACCCTAGGCTGAGCTGAACTCAGAGAAACCCTCTGCTTCGCAGTCCACCTAGGACCTCCTGCCTGAAGTCACCGTGCCTCCCAGAGAGAGTCGGCTTGTGTTCTTACTGCCATGTACGTCCCCTTCCTCCTGTGGCACTGCAGGCTTTGAATAGCCACAGGCCCAGAGGAGCAGCTACGGCGTTCCTTGGTTGAGGCAGTTCGTTTGACGCAGAACACCCTACTTCGAGAAGTTGATTCAGGGAAGGAAACTCAGGGTGACCTGTGTCTCTTTGGGCTTGTTAGAAACCAAGGGGATGTCTGCTGAGTGCGCCCACGGAAACGGGGTCCTGCTGCAAGTAGCCTTGCTTTCCCGTTTGGAAGGCTGCGTTCATGCTGCCTTGAAGCTACCTGACATTCCCTGCTCTCGACAGGCCTGTTAGCCCTGTCAGAGTGCTTCGGGGAACGTTATGAGTCTGCTCTGTGTAAACCAGGTGCTTCCATGGCCGCGGCTCTGGTCCGCCTGCCAAGCTCTAGAGCTAGAGGGAACCTCAACGTGACAAGTTGCCTCCAGCGTAGGCCCCTAGTAGCCGTGCCGAAAGGGAGGCAGGCAGCTGTCTCCATGAGTTCTCAGTCGCTTAGAGGCTTTATTTTAAAGGAAGTAGTACACTTTGGAGGACTCCTAGGCCCCTCGGGTATGCATCACTTTCCCTCCAACTTCACCGAGTACCTACAGACCCCTGTGGGGCGGCTGAGCACTTCGAGGCCCTTTGGTTGAACCCTCCCCACCCGCGGAGGCCCTCTGTGCGTGCCGCGCGATGGGCTACACACGGGACGTCCCGCGAGGAGCGCTACATTTCCAGAGCCCTCGAACAGCCTCAGGACAGCATTTCGGGTGAGTCCGACTTTGTCATGGCCCTTGTGTGAGCTGCCGTGGGAAAACACTGTGCTTTGAATACTTCGAGGACCTCGTACCTGAAGTCACTCTGCCCGAGGAGAAAGTCAGCATCTTACCATGCCGTGTCGCTAACGGCAGGCCCAGCACGAACACAGGCCTGGAAGTAAGGCCCCGAGTGGCGGTGCAGAAGCGGAGGCGTGCAGCAGTTTCCATGAGGCGGAGGCCTCGGCTCTGGGCACCTTCAATGGCAGCAGGGTTTTCTGGACACCTAGGAGGCTGGCACGGTCTCCCTGTTCCCGGCAGGAACACTGAGTACCGCCAGGCCCACCTGGGTCTGCTAAGCAACATCCAGGCCCGTAGCCATTTAGAGCCCCTCTGTGTATGCCGATCGTAGGGAAACGCGCTGCACTCCCCTTGGGAGCAGCGTAAGGTACTCAGCACTCGCACACGTTCACGGACACCGTTCTGGCACGTCCGACATGGCGTCGAAGTCTTACGCATTATCCTAGGCTGAGCTGAACTCAGAGAAACCCTCTGCTTCGCAGTCCACCTAGGACCTCCTGCCTGAAGTTACCGAGCCTCCCAGAGAGAGTCGGCTTGTGTTCTTACTGCCATGTACGTCCCCTTCCTCCTGTGGCACTGCAGGCTTTGAATAGCCACAGGCCCAGAGGAGCAGCTACGGCGTTCCTTGGTTGAGGCAGTTCGTTTGACGCAGAACACCCTACTTCGAGAAGTTGATTCAGGGAAGGAAACTCAGGGTGACCTGTGTCTCTTTGGGCTTGTGAGAAACCACGGGGATGTCTGCTGAGTGCGCCCACGGAAACGGGGGCCTGCTGCAAGTAGCCTTGCTTTCCCGTTTGGAAGGCTGCGTTCATGCTGCCTTGAAGCTACCTGACATTCCCTGCTCTCGACAGGCCTGTTAGCCCTGTCAGAGTGCTACGGGGAACGTTATGAGTCTGCTCTGTGTAAACCAGGTGCTTCCATGGCCGCGGCTCTGGTCCGCCTGCCAAGCTCTAGAGCTAGAGGGAACCTCAACGTGACAAGTTGCCTCCAGCGTAGGCCCCTAGTAGCCGTGCAGAAAGGGAGGCAGGCAGCTGTCTCCATGAATTCTCAGTAGCTTAGAGGCTTTATTTTAAAGGAAGTAGTACACTTTGGAGGACTCCTAGGCCTCTCAGGTATGCACCACTTTCTCTCCAAGTTCACCGAGTACCTCCAGACCCCTGTGAGGCGGCTGAGCACTTCGAGGCCCTTTGGTTGAACCCCCCCACCCCCGGAGGCCGTCTGTGCGTGCCGCGCGATGGGCTACACACGGGACGTCCCGCGAGGAGCGCTACATTTCCAGAGCCCTCGAACAGCCTCAGGACAGCATTTCGGGTGAGTCCGACTTTGTCATGGCCCTTGTGTGAGCTGCCGTGGGAAAACACTGTGCTTTGAATACTTCGAGGACCTCGTACCTGAAGTCACTCTGCCCGAGGAGAAAGTCAGCATCTTACCATGCCGTGTCGCTAACGGCACGCCCAGCACGAACACAGGCCTGGAAGTAAGGCCCCGAGTGGCGGTGCAGAAGCGGAGGCGTGCAGCAGTTTCCATGAGGCGGTGGCCTCGGCTCTGGGCACCTTCAACGGCAGCAGGGTTTTCTGGACACCTAGGAGGCTGGCGCGGGCCCCCTGTTCCCGGCAGGAACACTGAGTACCGCCAGGCCCACCTGGGTCTGCTAAGTAACATCCAGGCCCGTAGCCCTTTAGAGCCCCTCTGTGTATGCCGATCGTAGGGAAACGCGCTGCACTCCCCTTGGGAGCAGCGTAAGTTACTCAGCACTCGCACACGTTCACGGACACCGTTCTGGCACGTCCCACATGGCGTCGAAGTCTTACGCATTACCCTAGGCTGAGCTGAACTCAGAGAAACCCTCTGCTTCGCAGTCCACCTAGGACCTCCTGCCTGAAGTCACCGAGCCTCCCAGAGAGAGTCGGCTTGTGTTCTTACTGCCATGTACGTCCCCTTCCTCCTGTGGCACTGCAGGCTTTGAATAGCCACAGGCCCAGAGGAGCACCTACGGCCTTCCTTGTTTGAGGCAGTTCGTTTGACGCAGAACACCCTACTTCGAGAAGTTGATTCAGGGAAGGAAACTCAGGGTGACCTGTGTCTCTTTGGGCTTGTGAGAAACCACGGGGATGTCTGCTGAGTGCGCCCACGGAAACGGGGGCCTGCTGCAAGTAGCCTTGCTTTCCCGTTTGGAGGCTGCGTTCATGCTGCCTTGAAGCTACCTGACATTCCCTGCTCTCGACAGGCCTGTTAGCCCTGTCAGAGTGCTTCGGGGAACGTTATGAGTCTGCTCTATCTAAACCAGGTGCTTCCATGGCCGCGGCTCTGGTCCGCCTGCCAAGCTCTAGAGCTAGAGGGAACCTCAACGTGACAAGTTGCCTCCAGCGTAGGCCCCTAGTAGCCGTGCAGAAAGGGAGGCAGGCAGCTGTCTCCATGAGTTCTCAGTAGCTTAGAGGCTTTATTTTAAAGGAAGTAGTACACTTTGGAGGACTCCTAGGCCTCTCGGGTATGCACCACTTTCCCTCCAAGTTCACCGAGTACCTCCAGACCCCTGTGGGGCGGCTGAGCAACTTCGAGGCCCATTGGTTGACCACCCCCCACCACCCCCGGAGGCCCTCTGTGCGTGCCGCGCGATGGGCTACACACTGGACGTCCCTCGAGGAGCGCTACATTTCCAGAGCCCTCGAACAGCCTCAGGACAGCATTTCGGGTGAGTCCGACTTTGTCATGGCCCTTGTGTGAGCTGCCGTGGGAAAACACTGTGCTTTGAATACTTCGAGGACCTCGTACCTGAAGTCACTCTGCCCGAGGAGAAAGTCAGCATCTTACCATGCCGTGTCGCTAACGGCACGCCCAGCACGAACACAGGCCTGGAAGTAAGGCCCCGAGTGGCGGTGCAGAAGCGGAGGCGTGCAGCAGTTTCCATGAGGCGGTGGCCTCGGCTCTGGGCACCTTCAACGGCAGCAGGGTTTTCTGGACACCTAGGAGGCTGGCGCGGGCCCCCTGTTCCCGGCAGGAACACTGAGTACCGCCAGGCCCACCTGGGTCTGCTAAGCAACATCCAGGCCCGTAGTCCTTTAGAGCCCCTCTGTGTATGCCGATCGTAGGGAAACGTGCTGCACTCCCCTTGGGAGCAGCGTAAGGTACTCAGCACTCGCACACGTTCACGGACACCGTTCTGGCACGTCCCACATGGCGTCGAAGTCTTACGCATTACCCTAGGCTGAGCTGAACTCAGAGAAACCCTCTGCTTCGCAGTCCACCTAGGACCTCCTGCCTGAAGTCACCGAGCCTCCCAGAGAGAGTCGGCTTGTGTTCTTACTGCCATGTACGTCCCCTTCCTCCTGTGGCACTGCAGGCTTTGAATAGCCACAGGCCCAGAGGAGCACCTACGACCTTCCTTGTTTGAGGCAGTTCGTTTGACGCAGAACACCCTACTTCGAGAAGTCGATTCAGGGAAGGAAACTCAGGGTGACCTGTGTCTCTTTGGGCTTGTGAGAAACCACGGGGATGTCTGCTGAGTGCGCCCACGGAAACGGGGGCCTGCTGCAAGTAGCCTTGCTTTCCCGTTTGGAGGCTGCGTTCATGCTGCCTTGAAGCTACCTGACATTCCCTGCTCTCGACAGGCCTGTTAGCCCTGTCAGAGTGCTTCAGGGAACGTTATGAGTCTGCTCTGTGTAAACCAGGTGCTTCCATGGCCGCGGCTCTGGTCCGCCTGCCAAGCTCTAGAGCTAGAGGGAACCTCAACGTGACAAGTTGCCTCCAGCGTAGGCCCCTAGTAGCCGTGCAGAAAGGGAGGCAGGCAGCTGTCTCCATGAGTTCTCAGTCGCTTAGAGGCTTTATTTTAAAGGAAGTAGTACACTTTGGAGGACTCCTAGGCCTCTCGGGTATGCACCACTTTCCCTCCAAGTTCACCGAGTACCTCCAGACCCCTGTGGGGCGGCTGAGCAACTTCGAGGTCCATTGGTTGACAACACTCACCACCCCCGGAGGCCCTCTGTGCGTGCCGCGCGATGGGCTACACACTGGACGTCCCGCGAGGAGCGCTACATTTCCAGAGCCCTCGAACAGCCTCAGGACAGCATTTCGGGTGAGTCCGACTTTGTCATGGCCCTTGTGTGAGCTGCCGTGGGAAAACACTGTGCTTTGAATACTTCGAGGACCTCGTACCTGAAGTCACTCTGCCCGAGGAGAAAGTCAGCATCTTACCATGCCGTGTCGCTAACGGCACGCCCAGCACAAACACAGGCCTGGAAGTAAGGCCCCGAGTGGCGGTGCAGAAGCGGAGGCGTGCAGCAATTTCCATGAGGCGGAGGCCTCGGCTCTGGGCACCTTCAACGGCAGCAGGGTTTTCTGGACACCTAGGAGGCTGGCGCGGGCCCCCTGTTCCCGGCAGGAACACTGAGTACCGCCAGGCCCACCTGGGTCTGCTAAGCAACATCCAGGCCCGTAGCCTTTAGAGCTCCCTGTTTATGGCAGCGTAGGAAACGCGCTGCACTCCCCTTGGGAGCAGCTTAAGGTACTCAGCACTCGCACACGTTCACGGACACCGTTCTGGCACGTCCCACATGGCGTCGAAGTCTTACGCATTACCCTAGGCTGAGCTGAACTCAGAGAAACCCTCTGCTTCGCAGTCCACCTAGGACCTCCTGCCTGAAGTCACCGAGCCTCCCAGAGAGAGTCGGCTTGCGTTCTTACTGCCATGTATGTCCCCTTCCTCCTGTGGCACTGCAGGCTTTGAATAGCCACAGGCCCAGAGGAGCAGCTACGGCGTTCCTTGGTTGAGGCAGTTCGTTTCACGCAGAACACCCTACTTCGAGAAGTTGATTCAGGGAAGGAAACTCAGGGTGACCTGTGTCTCTTTGGGCTTGTGAGAAACCACGGGGATGTCTGCTGAGTGCGCCCACGGAAACGGGGGCCTGCTGCAAGTAGCCTTGCTTTCCCGTTTGGAGGCTGCGTTCATGCTGCCTTGAAGCTACCTGACATTCCCTGCTCTCGACAGGCCTGTTAGCCCTGTCAGAGTGCTTCGGGGAACGTTATGAGTCTGCTCTATCTAAACCAGGTGCTTCCATGGCCGCGGCTCTGGTCCGCCTGCCAAGCTCTAGAGCTAGAGGGAACCTCAACGTGACAAGTTGCCTCCAGCGTAGGCCCCTAGTAGCCGTGCAGAAAGGGAGGCAGGCAGCTGTCTCCATGAGTTCTCAGTCGCTTAGAGGCTTTATTTTAAAGGAAGTAGTACACTTTGGAGGACTCCTAGGCCCCTCGGGTATGCATCACTTTCCCTCCAAGTTCACCGAGTACCTACAGACCCCTGTGGGGCGGCTGAGCACTTCGAGGCCCTTTGGTTGAACCCTCCCCACCCGCGGAGGCCCTCTGTGCGTGCCGCGCGATGGGCTACACACGGGACGTCCCGCGAGGAGCGCTACATTTCCAGAGCCCTCGAACAGCCTCAGGACAGCATTTCGGGTGAGTCCGACTTTGTCATGGCCCTTGTGTGAGCTGCCGTGGGAAAACACTGTGCTTTGAATACTTCGAGGACCTCGTACCTGAAGTCACTCTGCCCGAGGAGAAAGTCAGCATCTTACCATGCCGTGTCGCTAACGGCAGGCCCAGCACGAACACAGGCCTGGAAGTAAGGCCCCGAGTGGCGGTGCAGAAGCGGAGGCGTGCAGCAGTTTCCATGAGGCGGAGGCCTCGGCTCTGGGCACCTTCAATGGCAGCAGGGTTTTCTGGACACCTAGGAGGCTGGCACGGTCTCCCTGTTCCCGGCAGGAACACTGAGTACCGCCAGGCCCACCTGGGTCTGCTAAGCAACATCCAGGCCCGTAGCCATTTAGAGCCCCTCTGTGTATGCCGATCGTAGGGAAACGCGCTGCACTCCCCTTGGGAGCAGCGTAAGGTACTCAGCACTCGCACACGTTCACGGACACCGTTCTGGCACGTCCGACATGGCGTCGAAGTCTTACGCATTATCCTAGGCTGAGCTGAACTCAGAGAAACCCTCTGCTTCGCAGTCCACCTAGGACCTCCTGCCTGAAGTTACCGAGCCTCCCAGAGAGAGTCGGCTTGTGTTCTTACTGCCATGTACGTCCCCTTCCTCCTGTGGCACTGCAGGCTTTGAATAGCCACAGGCCCAGAGGAGCAGCTACGGCGTTCCTTGGTTGAGGCAGTTCGTTTGACGCAGAACACCCTACTTCGAGAAGTTGATTCAGGGAAGGAAACTCAGGGTGACCTGTGTCTCTTTGGGCTTGTGAGAAACCACGGGGATGTCTGCTGAGTGCGCCCACGGAAACGGGGGCCTGCTGCAAGTAGCCTTGCTTTCCCGTTTGGAAGGCTGCGTTCATGCTGCCTTGAAGCTACCTGACATTCCCTGCTCTCGACAGGCCTGTTAGCCCTGTCAGAGTGCTACGGGGAACGTTATGAGTCTGCTCTGTGTAAACCAGGTGCTTCCATGGCCGCAGCTCTGGTCCGCCTGCCAAGCTCTAGAGCTAGAGGGAACCTCAACGTGACAAGTTGCCTCCAGCGTAGGCCCCTAGTAGCCGTGCAGAAAGGGAGGCAGGCAGCTGTCTCCATGAATTCTCAGTAGCTTAGAGGCTTTATTTTAAAGGAAGTAGTACACTTTGGAGGACTCCTAGGCCTCTCAGGTATGCACCACTTTCTCTCCAAGTTCACCGAGTACCTCCAGACCCCTGTGAGGCGGCTGAGCACTTCGAGGCCCTTTGGTTGAACCCCCCCACCCCCCGGAGGCCGTCTGTGCGTACCGCGCGATGGGCTACACACTGGACGTCCCGCGAGGAGCGCTACATTTCCAGAGCCCTCGAACAGCCTCAGGACAGCATTTCGGGTGAGTCCGACTTTGTCATGGCCCTTGTGTGAGCTGCCGTGGGAAAACACTGTGCTTTGAATACTTCGAGGACCTCGTACCTGAAGTCACTCTGCCCGAGGAGAAAGTCAGCATCTTACCATGCCGTGTCGCTAACGGCACGCCCAGCACGAACACAGGCCTGGAAGTAAGGCCCCGAGTGGCGGTGCAGAAGCGGAGGCGTGCAGCAGTTTCCATGAGGCGGTGGCCTCGGCTCTGGGCACCTTCAACGGCAGCAGGGTTTTCTGGACACCTAGGAGGCTGGCGCGGGCCCCCTGTTCCCGGCAGGAACACTGAGTACCGCCAGGCCCACCTGGGTCTGCTAAGTAACATCCAGGCCCGTAGCCCTTTAGAGCCCCTCTGTGTATGCCGATCGTACGGAAACGCGCTGCACTCCCCTTGGGAGCAGCGTAAGTTACTCAGCACTCGCACACGTTCACGGACACCGTTCTGGCACGTCCCACATGGCGTCGAAGTCTTACGCATTACCCTAGGCTGAGCTGAACTCAGAGAAACCCTCTGCTTCGCAGTCCACCTAGGACCTCCTGCCTGAAGTCACCGAGCCTCCCAGAGAGAGTCGGCTTGTGTTCTTACTGCCATGTACGTCCCCTTCCTCCTGTGGCACTGCAGGCTTTGAATAGCCACAGGCCCAGAGGAGCACCTACGGCCTTCCTTGTTTGAGGCAGTTCGTTTGACGCAGAACACCCTACTTCGAGAAGTTGATTCAGGGAAGGAAACTCAGGGTGACCTGTGTCTCTTTGGGCTTGTGAGAAACCACGGGGATGTCTGCTGAGTGCGCCCACGGAAACGGGGGCCTGCTGCAAGTAGCCTTGCTTTCCCGTTTGGAGGCTGCGTTCATGCTGCCTTGAAGCTACCTGACATTCCCTGCTCTCGACAGGCCTGTTAGCCCTGTCAGAGTGCTTCGGGGAACGTTATGAGTCTGCTCTATCTAAACCAGGTGCTTCCATGGCCGCGGCTCTGGTCCGCCTGCCAAGCTCTAGAGCTAGAGGGAACCTCAACGTGACAAGTTGCCTCCAGCGTAGGCCCCTAGTAGCCGTGCAGAAAGGGAGGCAGGCAGCTGTCTCCATGAGTTCTCAGTAGCTTAGAGGCTTTATTTTAAAGGAAGTAGTACACTTTGGAGGACTCCTAGGCCTCTCGGGTATGCACCACTTTCCCTCCAAGTTCACCGAGTACCTCCAGACCCCTGTGGGGCGGCTGAGCAACTTCGAGGCCCATTGGTTGACCACCCCCCACCACCCCCGGAGGCCCTCTGTGCGTGCCGCGCGATGGGCTACACACTGGACGTCCCGCGAGGAGCGCTACATTTCCAGAGCCCTCGAACAGCCTCAGGACAGCATTTCGGGTGAGTCCGACTTTGTCATGGCCCTTGTGTGAGCTGCCGTGGGAAAACACTGTGCTTTGAATACTTCGAGGACCTCGTACCTGAAGTCACTCTGCCCGAGGAGAAAGTCAGCATCTTACCATGCCGTGTCGCTAACGGCACGCCCAGCACGAACACAGGCCTGGAAGTAAGGCCCCGAGTGGCGGTGCAGAAGCGGAGGCGTGCAGCAGTTTCCATGAGGCGGTGGCCTCGGCTCTGGGCACCTTCAACGGCAGCAGGGTTTTCTGGACACCTAGGAGGCTGGCGCGGGCCCCCTGTTCCCGGCAGGAACACTGAGTACCGCCAGGCCCACCTGGGTCTGCTAAGCAACATCCAGGCCCGTAGTCCTTTAGAGCCCCTCTGTGTATGCCGATCGTAGGGAAACGTGCTGCACTCCCCTTGGGAGCAGCGTAAGGTACTCAGCACTCGCACACGTTCACGGACACCGTTCTGGCACGTCCCACATGGCGTCGAAGTCTTACGCATTACCCTAGGCTGAGCTGAACTCAGAGAAACCCTCTGCTTCGCAGTCCACCTAGGACCTCCTGCCTGAAGTCACCGAGCCTCCCAGAGAGAGTCGGCTTGTGTTCTTACTGCCATGTACGTCCCCTTCCTCCTGTGGCACTGCAGGCTTTGAATAGCCACAGGCCCAGAGGAGCACCTACGACCTTCCTTGTTTGAGGCAGTTCGTTTGACGCAGAACACCCTACTTCGAGAAGTCGATTCAGGGAAGGAAACTCAGGGTGACCTGTGTCTCTTTGGGCTTGTGAGAAACCACGGGGATGTCTGCTGAGTGCGCCCACGGAAACGGGGGCCTGCTGCAAGTAGCCTTGCTTTCCCGTTTGGAGGCTGCGTTCATGCTGCCTTGAAGCTACCTGACATTCCCTGCTCTCGACAGGCCTGTTAGCCCTGTCAGAGTGCTTCAGGGAACGTTATGAGTCTGCTCTGTGTAAACCAGGTGCTTCCATGGCCGCGGCTCTGGTCCGCCTGCCAAGCTCTAGAGCTAGAGGGAACCTCAACGTGACAAGTTGCCTCCAGCGTAGGCCCCTAGTAGCCGTGCAGAAAGGGAGGCAGGCAGCTGTCTCCATGAGTTCTCAGTCGCTTAGAGGCTTTATTTTAAAGGAAGTAGTACACTTTGGAGGACTCCTAGGCCTCTCGGGTATGCACCACTTTCCCTCCAAGTTCACCGAGTACCTCCAGACCCCTGTGGGGCGGCTGAGCAACTTCGAGGTCCATTGGTTGACAACACTCACCACCCCCGGAGGCCCTCTGTGCGTGCCGCGCGATGGGCTACACACTGGACGTCCCGCGAGGAGCGCTACATTTCCAGAGCCCTCGAACAGCCTCAGGACAGCATTTCGGGTGAGTCCGACTTTGTCATGGCCCTTGTGTGAGCTGCCGTGGGAAAACACTGTGCTTTGAATACTTCGAGGACCTCGTACCTGAAGTCACTCTGCCCGAGGAGAAAGTCAGCATCTTACCATGCCGTGTCGCTAACGGCACGCCCAGCACAAACACAGGCCTGGAAGTAAGGCCCCGAGTGGCGGTGCAGAAGCGGAGGCGTGCAGCAATTTCCATGAGGCGGAGGCCTCGGCTCTGGGCACCTTCAACGGCAGCAGGGTTTTCTGGACACCTAGGAGGCTGGCGCGGGCCCCCTGTTCCCGGCAGGAACACTGAGTACCGCCAGGCCCACCTGGGTCTGCTAAGCAACATCCAGGCCCGTAGCCTTTAGAGCTCCCTGTTTATGGCAGCGTAGGAAACGCGCTGCACTCCCCTTGGGAGCAGCTTAAGGTACTCAGCACTCGCACACGTTCACGGACACCGTTCTGGCACGTCCCACATGGCGTCGAAGTCTTACGCATTACCCTAGGCTGAGCTGAACTCAGAGAAACCCTCTGCTTCGCAGTCCACCTAGGACCTCCTGCCTGAAGTCACCGAGCCTCCCAGAGAGAGTCGGCTTGCGTTCTTACTGCCATGTATGTCCCCTTCCTCCTGTGGCACTGCAGGCTTTGAATAGCCACAGGCCCAGAGGAGCAGCTACGGCGTTCCTTGGTTGAGGCAGTTCGTTTCACGCAGAACACCCTACTTCGAGAAGTTGATTCAGGGAAGGAAACTCAGGGTGACCTGTGTCTCTTTGGGCTTGTGAGAAACCACGGGGATGTCTGCTGAGTGCGCCCACGGAAACGGGGGCCTGCTGCAAGTAGCCTTGCTTTCCCGTTTGGAGGCTGCGTTCATGCTGCCTTGAAGCTACCTGACATTCCCTGCTCTCGACAGGCCTGTTAGCCCTGTCAGAGTGCTTCGGGGAACGTTATGAGTCTGCTCTATCTAAACCAGGTGCTTCCATGGCCGCGGCTCTGGTCCGCCTGCCAAGCTCTAGAGCTAGAGGGAACCTCAACGTGACAAGTTGCCTCCAGCGTAGGCCCCTAGTAGCCGTGCAGAAAGGGAGGCAGGCAGCTGTCTCCATGAGTTCTCAGTAGCTTAGAGGCTTTATTTTAAAGGAAGTAGTACACTTTGGAGGACTCCTAGGCCTCTCGGGTATGCACCACTTTCCCTCCAAGTTCACCGAGTACCTCCAGACCCCTGTGGGACGGCTGAGCAACTTCAAGGCCCATTGGTTGACCACCCCCCACCACCCCCGGAGGCCCTCTGTGCGTGCCGCGCGATGGGCTACACACTGGACGTCCCTCGAGGAGCGCTACATTTCCAGAGCCCTCGAACAGCCTCAGGACAGCATTTCGGGTGAGTCCGACTTTGTCATGGCCCTTGTGTGAGCTGCCGTGGGAAAACAGTGTGCTTTGAATACTTCGAGGACCTCGTACCTGAAGTCACTCTGCCCGAGGAGAAAGTCAGCATCTTACCATGCCGTGTCGCTAACGGCACGCCCAGCACGAACACAGGCCTGGAAGTAAGGCCCCGAGTGGCGGTGCAGAAGCGGAGGCGTGCAGCAGTTTCCATGAGGCGGTGGCCTCGGCTCTGGGCACCTTCAACGGCAGCAGGGTTTTCTGGACACCTAGGAGGCTGGCGCGGGCCCCCTGTTCCCGGCAGGAACACTGAGTACCGCCAGGCCCACCTGGGTCTGCTAAGCAACATCCAGGCCCGTAGCTCTTTAGAGCCCCTCTGTGTATGCCGATCGTAGGGAAACGTGCTGCCCTCCCCTTGGGAGCAGCGTAAGGTACTCAGCACTCGCACACGTTCACGGACACCGTTCTGGCACGTCCCACATGGCGTCGAAGTCTTACGCATTACCCTAGGCTGAGCTGAACTCAGAGAAACCCTCTGCTTCGCAGTCCACCTAGGACCTCCTGCCTGAAGTCACCGAGCCTCCCAGAGAGAGTCGGCTTGTGTTCTTACTGCCATGTACGTCCCCTTCCTCCTGTGGCACTGCAGGCTTTGAATAGCCACAGGCCCAGAGGAGCACCTACGGCCTTCCTTGTTTGAGGCAGTTCGTTTGACGCAGAACACCCTACTTCGAGAAGTTGATTCAGGGAAGGAAACTCAGGGTGACCTGTGTCTCTTTGGGCTTGTGAGAAACCACGGGGATGTCTGCTGAGTGCGCCCACGGAAACGGGGGCCTGCTGCAAGTAGCCTTGCTTTCCCGTTTGGAGGCTGCGTTCATGCTGCCTTGAAGCTACCTGACATTCCCTGCTCTCGACAGGCCTGTTAGCCCTGTCAGAGTGCTTCAGGGAACGTTATGAGTCTGCTCTGTGTAAACCAGGTGCTTCCATGGCCGCGGCTCTGGTCCGCCTGCCAAGCTCTAGAGCTAGAGGGAACCTCAACGTGACAAGTTGCCTCCAGCGTAGGCCCCTAGTAGCCGTGCAGAAAGGGAGGCAGGCAGCTGTCTCCATGAGTTCTCAGTCGCTTAGAGGCTTTATTTTAAAGGAAGTAGTACACTTTGGAGGACTCCTAGGCCTCTCGGGTATGCACCACTTTCCCTCCAAGTTCACCGAGTACCTCCAGACCCCTGTGGGGCGGCTGAGCAACTTCGAGGCCCATTGGTTGACCACACCCACCACCCCCGGAGGCCCTCTGTGCGTGGCGCGCGATGGGCTACACACTGGACGTCCCGCGAGGAGCGCTACATTTCCAGAGCCCTCGAACAGCCTCAGGACAGCATTTCGGGTGAGTCCGACTTTGTCATGGCCCTTGTGTGAGCTGCCGTGGGAAAACACTGTGCTTTGAATACTTCGAGGACCTCGTACCTGAAGTCACTCTGCCCGAGGAGAAAGTCAGCATCTTACCATGCCGTGTCGCTAACGGCACGCCCAGCACAAACACAGGCCTGGAAGTAAGGCCCCGAGTGGCGGTGCAGAAGCGGAGGCGTGCAGCAGTTTCCATGAGGCGGAGGCCTCGGCTCTGGGCACCTTCAACGGCAGCAGGGTTTTCTGGACACCTAGGAGGCTGGCGCGGGCCCCCTGTTCCCGGCAGGAACACTGAGTACCGCCAGGCCCACCTGGGTCTGCTAAGCAACATCCAGGCCCGTAGCCATTTAGAGCCCCTCTGTGTATGCCCAGCGTAGGGAAACGCGCTGCACTCTCCTTGGGAGCAGCTTAAGGTCCTCAGCACTCGCACACGTTCACAGACACCGTTCTGGCACGTCCCACATGGCGTCGAAGTCTTACGCATTACCCTAGGCTGAGCTGAACTCAGAGAAACCCTCTGCTTCGCAGTCCACCTAGGACCTCCTGCCTGAAGTCACCGAGCCTCCCAGAGAGAGTCGGCTTGCGTTCTTACTGCCATGTACGTCCCCTTCCTCCTGTGGCACTGCAGGCTTTGAATAGCCACAGGCCCAGAGGAGCAGCTACGGCGTTCCTTGGTTGAAGCAGTTAGTTTGACGCAGAACACCCTACTTCGAGAAGTTGATTCAGGGAAGGAAACTCAGGGTGACCTGTGTCTCTTTGGGCTTGTGAGAAACCACGGGGATGTCTGCTGAGTGCGCGCACCGAAACAGGGGCCTGCTGCAAGTAGCCTTGCTTTCCCGTTTGGAGGCTGCGTTCATGCTGCCTTGAAGCTACCTGACATTCCCTGCTCTCGACAGGCCTGTTAGCCCTGTCAGAGTGCTTCGGGGAACGTTATGAGTCTGCTCTGTCTAAACCAGGTGCTTCCATGGCCGCGGCTCTGGTCCGCCTGCCAAGCTCTAGAGCTAGAGGGAACCTCAACGTGACAAGTTGCCTCCAGCGTAGGCCCCTAGTAGCCGTGCAGAAAGGGAGGCAGGCAGCTGTCTCCATGAGTTCTCAGTCGCTTAGAGGCTTTATTTTAAAGGAAGTAGTACACTTTGGAGGACTCCTAGGCCTCTCGGGTATGCACCACTTTCCCTCCAAGTTCACCGAGTACCTCCAGACCCCTGTGGGGCGGCTGAGCAACTTCGAGGCCCATTGGTTGACCACACCCACCACCCCGGAGGCCCTCTGTGCGTGCCGCGCGATGGGCTATACACTGGACGTCCCTCGAGGAGGGCTACATTTCCAGAGCCCTCGAACAGCCTCAGGACAGCATTTCGGGTGAGTCCGACTTTGTCATGGCCCTTGTGTGAGCTGCCGTGGGAAAACAGTGTGCTTTGAATACTTCGAGGACCTCGTACCTGAAGTCACTCTGCCCGAGGAGAAAGTCAGCATCTTAACATGCCGTGTCGCTAACGGCACGCCCAGCACGAACACAGGCCTGGAAGTAAGGCCCCGAGTGGCGGTGCAGAAGCGGAGGCGTGCAGCAGTTTCCATGATGCGGTGGCCTCGGCTCTGGGCACCTTCAACGGCAGCAGGGTTTTCTGGCCACCTAGGAGGCTGGCGCGGGCCCCCTGTTCCCGGCAGGAACACTGAGTACCGCCAGGCCCACCTGGGTCTGCTAAGCAACATCCAGGCCCGTAGCCCTTTAGAGCCCCTCTGTGTATGCCGATCGTAGGGAAACGCGCTGCACTCCCCTTGGGAGCAGCGTAAGGTACTCAGCACTCGCACACGTTCACGGACACCATTCTGGCACGTCCCACATGGCGTCGAAGTCTTACGCATTACCCTAGGCTGAGCTGAACTCAGAGAAACCCTCTGCTTCGCAGTCCACCTAGGACCTCCTGCCTGAAGTCACCGAGACTCCCAGATTGAGTCGGCTTGCGTTCTTACTGCCACGTACGTCCCCTTCCTCCTGTGGTACTGCAGGCTTTAAATAGCCACAGGCCCAGAGGAGCAGCTACGGCGTTCCTTGGTTGAGGCAGTTCGTTTGACGCAGAACACCCTACTTCGAGAAGTTGATTCAGGAAAGGAAACTCAGGGTGACCTGTGTCTCTTTGGGCTTGTGAGAAACCACGGGGATGTCTGCTGAGTGCGCCCACGGAAACGGGGGCCTGCTGCAAGTACACTTGCTTTCCCGTTTGGAGGCTGCGTTCATGCTGCCTTGAAGCTACCTGACATTCCCTGCTCTCGACAGGCCTGTTAGCCCTGTCAGAGTGCTTCGGGGAACGTTATGAGTCTGCTCTATCTAAACCAGGTGCTTCCATGGCCGCGGCTCTGGTCTGCCTGCCAAGCTCTAGAGCTAGAGGGAACCTCAACGTGACAAGTTGCCTCCAGCGTAGGCCCCTAGTAGCCGTGCAGAAAGGGAGGCAGGCAGCTGTCTCCATGAGTTCTCAGTAGCTTAGAGGCTTTATTTTAAAGTAAGTAGTACACTTTGGAGGACTCCTAGGCCTCTCGGGTATGCACCACTTTCCCTCCAAGTTCACCGAGTACCTCCAGACCCCTGTGGGGCGGCTGAGCAACTTCGAGGCCCATTGGTTGACCACCCCCCACCACCCCCGGAGGCCCTCTGTGCGTGCCGCGCGATGGGCTACACACTGGACGTCCCTCGAGGAGCGCTACATTTCCAGAGCCCTCGAACAGCCTCAGGACAGCATTTCGGGTGAGTCCGACTTTGTCATGGCCCTTGTGTGAGCTGCCGTGGGAAAACACTGTGCTTTGAATACTTCGAAGACCTCGTACCTGAAGTCACTCTGCCCGAGGAGAAAGTCAGCATCTTACCATGCCGTGTCGCTAACGGCACGCCCAGCACGAACACAGGCCTGGAAGTAAGGCCCCGAGTGGCGGTGCAGAAGCGGAGACGTGCAGCAGTTTCCATGAGGCGGAGGCCTCGGCTCTGGGCACCTTCAACGGCAGCAGGGTTTTCTGGACACCTAGGAGGCTGGCGCGGGCCCCCTGTTCCCGGCAGGAACACTGAGTACCGCCAGGCCCACCTGGGTCTGCTAAGCAACATCCAGGCCCGTAGCCCTTTAGAGCCCCTCTGTGTATGCCGATCGTAGGGAAACGTGCTGCCCTCCCCTTGGGAGCAGCGTAAGGTACTCAGCACTCGCACACGTTCACGGACAACGTTCTGTCACGTCCCACATAGCGTCGAAGTCTTACGCATTACCCTAGGCTGAGCTGAACTCAGAGAAACCCTCTGCTTCGCATTCCACCTAGGACCTCCTGCCTGAAGTCACCGAGCCTCCCAGAGAGAGTCGGCTTGCCTTCTTACTGCCATGTACGTCCCCTTCCTCCTGTGGCACTGCAGGCTTTGAATAGCCACAGGCCCAGAGGAGCAGCTATGGCGTTCCTTGGTTGAAGCAGTTCGTTTGACGCAGAACACCCTACTTCGAGAAGTTGATTCAGGGAAGGAAACTCAGGGTGACCTGTGTCTCTTTGGGCTTGTGAGAAACCACGGGGATGTCTGCTGAGTGCGCCCACGGAAACGGGGGCCTGCTGCAAGTAGCCTTGCTTTCCCGTTTGGAAGGCTGCGTTCATGCTGCCTTGAAGCTACCTGACATTCCCTGCTCTCGACAGGCCTGTTAGCCCTGTCAGAGTGCTTCGGGGAACGTTATGAGTCTGCTCTGTCTAAACCAGGTGCTTCCATGGCTGCGGCTCTGATCCACCTGCCAAGCTCTAGAGCTAGAGGGAACCTCAACGTGACAAGTTGCATGCAGCGTAGGCCCCTAGTAGCCGTGCAGAAAGGGAGGCAGGCAGCTGTCTCCATGAGTTCTCAGTAGCTTAGAGGCTTTATTTTAAAGGATGTAGTACACTTTGGAGGACTCCTATGCCTCTCGGGTATGCACCACTTTCCCTCCAAGTTTACCGAGTACCTCCAGACCCCTGTGGGGCGGCTGAGCAACTTCGAGGCCCATTGGTTGACCACCCCCCACCACCCCCGGAGGCCCTCTGTGCGTGCCGCGCGATGGGCTACACACTGGACGTCCCGCGAGGAGCGCTACATTTCCAGAGCCCTCGAACAGCCTCAGGACAGCATTTAGGGTGAGTCCGACTTTGTCATGGCCCTTGTGTGAGCTGCCGTGGGAAAACACTGTGCTTTGAATACTTCGAGGACCTCGTACCTGAAGTCACTCTGCCCGAGGAGAAAGTCAGCATCTTACCATGCCGTGTCGCTAACGGCAGGCCCAGCACGAACACAGGCCTGGAAGTAAGGCCCCGAGTGGCGGTGCAGAAGCGGAGGCGTGCAGCAGTTTCCATGAGGCGGAGGCCTCGGCTCTGGGCACCTTCAACGGCAGCAGGGTTTTCTGGACACCTAGGAGGCTGGCACGGGCCCCCTGTTCCCGGCAGGAACACTGAGTACCGCCAGGCCCACCTGGGTCTGCTAAGCAACATCCAGGCCCGTAGCCCTTTAGAGCTCCTCTGTGTATGCCCAGCGTAGGGAAACGCGCTGCACTCTCCTTGGGAGCAGCTTAAGGTACTCAGCACTCGCACACGTTCACGGACACCGTTCTGGCACGTCCCACATGGCGTCGAAGTCTTACGCATTACCCTAGGCTGAGCTGAACTCAGAGAAACCCTCTGCTTCGCAGTCCACCTAGGACCTCCTGCCTGAAGTCACCGTGCCTCCCAGAGAGAGGCGGCTTGCGTTCTTACTGCCATGTACGTCCCCTTCCTCCTGTGGCACTGCAGGCTTTGAATAGCCACAGGCCCAGAGGAGCAGCTACGGCGTTCCTTGGTTGAAGCAGTTAGTTTGACGCAGAACACCCTACTTCGAGAAGTTGATTCAGGGAAGGAAACTGAGGGTGACCTGTGTCTCTTTGGGCTTGTGAGAAACCACGGGGATGTCTGCTGAGTGCGCCCACGGAAACAGGGGCCTGCTGCAAGTAGCCTTGCTTTCCCGTTTGGAGGCTGCGTTCATGCTGCCTTGAAGCTACCTGACATTCCCTGCTCTCGACAGGCCTGTTAGCCCTGTCAGAGTGCTTCGGGGAACGTTATGAGTCTGCTCTGTGTAAACCAGGTGCTTCCATGGCCGCGGCTCTGTTCCGCCTGACAAGCTCTAGAGCTAGAGGGAACCTCAACGTGACAAGTTGCCTCCAGCGTAGGCCCCTAGTAGCCGTGCAGAAAGGGAGGCAGGCAGCTGTCTCCATGAGTTCTCAGTCGCTTAGAGGCTTTATTTTAAAGGAAGTAGTACACTTTGGAGGACTCCTAGGCCTTTCGGGTATGCACCACTTTCCCTCCAAGTTCACCGAGTACCTCCAGACCCCTGTGGGGCGGCTGAGCAACTTCGAGGCCCATTGGTTGACCACACCCACCACCCCGGAGGCCCTCTGTGCGTGCCGCGCGATGGGCTATACACTGGACGTCCCTCGAGGAGGGCTACATTTCCAGAGCCCTCGAACAGCCTCAGGACAGCATTTCGGGTGAGTCTGACTTTGTCATGGCCGTTGTGTGAGCTGCCGTGGGAAAACACTGTGCTTTGAATACTTCGAGGACCTCGTACCTGAAGTCACTCTGCCCGAGGAGAAAGTCAGCATCTTACTATGCCGTGTCGCTAACGGCACGCCCAGCACGAACACAGGCCTGGAAGTAAGGCCCCGAGTGGCGGTGCAGAAGCGGAGGCGTGCAGCAGTTTCCATGAGGCGGAGGCCTCGGCTCTGGGCACCTTCAACGGCAGCAGGGTTTTCTGGACACCTAGGAGGCTGGCGCGGGCCCCGTTCCCGGCAGGAACACTGAGTACCGCCAGGCCCACCTGGGTCTGCTAAGCAACATCCAGGCCCGTAGCCCTTTAGAGCTCCTCTGTGTATGCCCAGCGTAGGGAAACGCGCTGCACTCTCCTTGGGAGCAGCGTAAGTTCCTCAGCACTCGCACACGTTCACGGACACCGTTCTGGCACGTCCCACATGGCGTCGAAGTCTTACGCATTACCCTAGGCTGAGCTGAACTCAGAGAAACCCTCTGCTTCGCAGTCCACCTAGGACCTCCTGCCTGAAGTCACCGAGCCTCCCAGATTGAGTCGGCTTGCGTTCTTACTGCCACGTTCGTCCCCTTCCTCCTGTGGCACTGCAGGCTTTAAATAGCCACAGGCCCAGAGGAGCAGCTACGGCGTTCCTAGGTTGAGGCAGTTCGTTTGACGAAGAACACCCTACTTCGAGAAGTTGATTCAGGGAAGGAAACTCAGGGTGACCTGTGTCTCTTTGGGCTTGTGAGAAACCACGGGGATGTCTGCTGAGTGCGCCCACGGAAACGGGGGCCTGCTGCAAGTAGCCTTGCTTTCCCGTTTGGTGGCTGCGTTCATGCTGCCTTGAAGCTACCTGACATTCCCTGCTCTCGACAGGCCTGTTAGCCCTGTCAGAGTGCTTCGGGGAACGTTATGAGTCTGCTCTGTCTAAACCAGGTGCTTCCATGGCCGCGGCTCTGCTCCGCCTGCCAAGCTCTAGAGCTAGAGGGAACCTCAACGTGACAAGTTGCCTCCAGCTTAGGCCCCTAGTAGCCGTGCAGAAAGGGAGGCAGGCAGCTGTCTCCATGAGTTCTCAGTAGCTTAGAGGCTTTATTTTAAAGGAAGTAGTACACTTTGGAGGGCTCCTAGGCCTCTCGGGTATGCATCACTTTCCCTCCAAGTTCACCGAGTACCTCCAGACCCCTGTGGGGCGGCTGAGCACTTCGAGGCCCTTTGGTTGAACCCCCACTCCCCCGCGGAGGCCCTCTATGCGTGCCGCGCGATGGGCTACACATTGGACGTCCCTCGAGGAGCGCTACATTTCCAGAGCCCTCGAACAGCCTCAGGACAGCATTTCGGGTGAGTCCGACTTTGTCATGGCCCTTGTGTGAGCTGCCGTGGGAAAGCACTGTGCTTTGAATACTTCGAGGACCTCGTACCTGAAGTCACTCTGCCCGAGGAGAAAGTCAGCATCTTACCATGCCGTGTCGCTAACGGCACGCCCAGCACGAACACAGGCCTGGAAGTAAGGCCCCGAGTGGCGGTGCAGAAGCGGAGGTGTGCAGCAGTTTCCATGAGGCGGTGGCCTCGGCTCTGGGCACCTTCAACGGCAGCAGGGTTTTCTGGACACCTAGGAGGCTGGCGCGGGCCCCCTGTTCCCGGCAGGAACACTGAGTACCGCCAGGCCCACCTGGGTCTGCTAAGCAACATCCAGGCCCGTAGCCCTTTAGAGCCCCTCTGTGTATGCCGAGCATAGAGAACGCGCTACACTCTCCTTGGGAGCAGCGTAAGGTCCTCAGCACTCGCACACGTTCACGGACACCGTTCTGGCACTTCCCACATGGAATCGAAGTCTTACGCATTACCCTAGGCTGAGCTGAACTCAGAGAAACCCTCGGCTTCGCATTCCACCTAGGACCTCCTGCCTGAAGTCACCGAGCCTCCCAGAGAGAGTCGGCTTGCGTTCTTACTGCCATGTACGTCCCCTTCCTCCTGTGGCACTGCAGGCTTTGAATAGCCACAGCCCAGAGGAGCAGCTACGGCGTTCCTTGGTTGAAGCAGTTCGCTTGATGCAGAACACCCTACTTCGAGAAGTTGATTCAGGGAAGGAAACTCAGGGTGACCTGTGTCTCTTTGGGCTTGTGAGAAACCACGGGGATGTCTGCTGAGTGCGCCCACGGAAACGGGGGCCTGCTGCAAGTAGCCTTGCTTTCCCGTTTGGAATGCTGCGTTCATGCTGCCTTGAAGCTACCTGACATTCCCTGCTCTCGACAGGCCTGTTAGCCCTGTCAGAGTGCTTCGGGGAACGTTATGAGTCTGCTCTTTGTAAACCAGGTGCTTCCATGGCCGCGGCTCTGGTCCGCCTGACAAGCTCTAGAGCTAGAGGGAACCTCAACGTGACAAGTTGCCTCCAGCGTAGGCCCCTAGTAGCCGTGCAGAAAGGGAGGCAGGCAGCTGTCTCCATGAGTTCTCAGTAGCTTCGAGGCTTTATTTTAAAGGAAGTAGTACACTTTGGAGGACTCCTAGGCCTCTCGGGTATGCACCACTTTCCCTCCAAGTTCACCGAGTACCTCCAGACCCCTGTGGGGCGGATGAGCAACTTCGAGGCCCATTGGTTGACCACCCCCCACCAACCCCGGAGGCCCTCGGTGCGAGCCGCGCGATGGGCTACACACTGGACGTCCCTCGAGGAGCGCTACATTTCCAGAGCCCTCGAACAGCCTCAGGACAGCATTTCGGGTGAGTCTGACTTTGTCATGGCCCTTGTGTGAGCTGCCGTGGGAAAACACTGTGCTTTGAATACTTCGAGGACCTCGTACCTGAAGTCACTCTGCCCGAGGAGAAAGTCAGCATCTTACCATGCCGTGTCGCTAACGGCACGCCCAGCACGAACACAGGCCTGGAAGTAAGGCCCCGAGTGGCGGTGCAGAAGCGGAGGCGTGCAGCAGTTTCCATGAGGCGGAGGCCTCGGCTCTGGGCACCTTCAACGGCAGCAGGTTTTTCTGGACACCTAGGAGGCTGGAGCGGGCCCCCTGTTCCCGGCAGGAACACTGAGTACCGCCAGGCCCACCTGGGTCTGCTAAGCAACATCCAGGCCCGTAGCCCTTTAGACCCCCTCTGTGTATGCCGAGCATAGGGAACGCGCTACACTCTCCTTGGGAGCAGCGTAAGGTCCTCAGCACTCGCACACGTTCACGGACACCGTTCTGGCACGTCCCACATGGCGTCAAAGTCTTACGCATTACCCTAGGCTGAGCTGAACTCAGAGAAACCCTCGGCTTCGCAGTCCACCTAGGACCTCCTGCCTGAAGTCACCGTGCCTCCCAGAGAGAGTCGGCTTGCGTTCTTACTGCCATGTACGTCCCCTTCCTCCTGTGGCACTGCAGGCTTTGAATAGCCACAGGCCCAAAGGAGCAGCTACGGCGTTCCTTGGTTGAAGCAGTTCGCTTGATGCAGAACACCTACTTCGAGAAGTTGATTCAGGGAAGGAAACTCAGGGTGACCTGTGTCTCTTTGGGCTTGTGAGAAACCGCGGGGATATCTGCTGAGTGCGCCCACGGAAACGGGGGCCTGCTGCAAGTAGCCTTGCTTTCCCGTTTGGAAGGCTGCGTTCATGCTGCCTTGAAGCTACCTGACATTCCCTGCTCTCGACAGGCCTGTTAGCCCTGTCAGAGTGCTTCGGGGAACGTTATGAGTCTGCTCTGTGTAAACCAGGTGCTTCCATGGCCGCGGCTCTGGTCCGCCTGCCAAGCTCTAGAGCTAGAGGGAACCTCAACGTGACAAGTTGCCTCCAGCATAGGCCCCTAGTAGCCGTGCAGAAAGGGAGGCAGGCAGCTGTCTCCATGAGTTCTCAGTCGCTTAGAGGCTTTATTTTAAAGGAAGTAGTACACTTTGGAGGACTCCTAGGCCCCTCGGGTATGCATCACTTTCCCTCCAAGTTCACCGAGTACCTCCAGACCCCTGTGGGGCGGCTGAGCACTTCGAGGCCCATTGGTTGAACCCCCCCACCCGCGGAGGCCCTCTGTGCGTGCCGCGCGATGGGCTACACACTGGACGTCCCGCGAGGAGCGCTACATTTCCAGAGCCCTCGAACAGCCTCAGGACAGCATTTCGGGTGAGTCCGACTTTGTCATGGCCCTTGTGTGAGCTGCCGTGGGAAAGCACTGTGCTTTGAATACTTCGAGGACCTCGTACCTGAAGTCACTCTGCCCGAGGAGAAAGTCAGCATCTTACCATGCCGTGTCGCTAACGGCAGGCCCAGCACGAACACAGGCCTGGAAGTAAGGCCCCGAGTGGCGGTGCAGAAGCGGAGGCGTGCAGCAGTTTCCATGAGGCGGTGGCCTCGGCTCTGGGCACCATCAACAGCAGCAGGGTTTTCTGGACACCTAGGAGGCTGGCGCGGGCCCCCTGTTCCCGGCAGGAACACTGTTTACCGCCAGTCCCACCTTGGTCTGCTAAGCAACATCCAGGCCCGTAGCCCTTTAGAGCCCCTCTGTGTATGCCGAGCATAGGGAACGCGCTACACTCTCCTTGGGAGCAGCGTAAGGTCCTCAGCACTCGCACACGTTCACGGACACCGTTCTGGCACGTCCCACATGGCGTCGAAGTCTTACGCATTACCCTAGGCTGAGCTGAACTCAGAGAAACTCTCGGCTTCGCATTCCACCTAGTACCTCCTGCCTGAAGTCACCGAGACTCCCAGGGAGAGTCGGCTTGCGTTCTTACTGCCATGTACGTCACCTTCCTCCTGTGGCACTGCAGGCTTTAAATAGCCACAGGCCCAGAGGAGCAGCTACGGCGTTCCTTGATTGAGGCAGTTCGTTTGACGCAGAACACCCTACTTCGAGAACTTGATTCAGGGAAGGAAACTCACGGTGACCTGTGTCTCTTTGGGCTTGTGAGAAACCACAGGGTTGTCTGCTGAGTGCGCCCATGGAAACGGGGGCCTGCTACAAGTAGCCTTGCTTTCCCGTTTGGAAGGCTGCGTTCATGCTGCCTTGAAGCTACCTGACATTCCCTGCTCTCGACAGGCCTGTTAGCCCTGTCAGAGTGCTTCGGGGAACGTTATGAGTCTGCTCTGTGTAAACCAGGTGCTTCCATGGCCGCGGCTCTGGTCCGCCTGCCAAGCTCTAGAGCTAGAGGGAACCTCAACGTGACAAGTTGCCTCCAGCGTAGGCCCCTAGTAGCCGTGCAGAAAGGGAGGCAGGCAGCTGTCTCCATGAGTTCTCAGTCGCTTAGAGGCTTTATTTTAAAGGAAGTAGTACACTTTGGAGGACTCCTAGGCCTCTCGGGTATGCACCACTTTCCCTCCAAGTTCACCGAGTACTTCCAGACCCCTGTGGGGCGGATGAGCACTTCGAGGCCCATTGGTTGAACCCCCCCACCCGCGGAGGCCCTCTGTGCGTGCCGCGCGATGGGCTACACACTGGACGTCCCGCGAGGAGCGCTACATTTCCAGAGCCCTCGAACAGCCTCAGGACAGCATTTCGGGTGAGTCCGACTTTGTCATGGCCCTTGTGTGAGCTGCCGTGGGAAAGCACTGTGCTTTGAATACTTCGAGGACCTCGTACCTGAAGTCACTCTGCCCGAGGAGAAAGTCAGCATCTTACCATGCCGTGTCGCTAACGGCACGCCCAGCACGAACACAGGCCTGGAAGTAAGGCCCCGAGTGGCGGTGCAGAAGCGGAGGCGTGCAGCAGTTTCCATGAGGCGGAGGCCTCGGCTCTGGGCACCTTCAACGGCAGCAGGGTTTTCTGGACACCTAGGAGGCTGGCGCGGGCCCCCTGTTCCCGGCAGAAACACTGAGTACCGCCAGGCCCACCTGGGTCTGCTAAGCAACATCCAGGCCCGTAGCCCTTTAGAGCCCCTCTGTGTATTCCCAGCGTAGGGAAACGCGCTGCACTCTCCTTGGGAGCAGCTTAAGGTCCTCAGCACTCGCACACGTTCACGGACACCGTTCTGGCACGTCCCACATGGCGTCGAAGTCTTTCGCATTACCCTAGGCTGAGCTGAACTCAGAGAAACTCTCGGCTGCGCAGTCCACCTAGGACCTCCTGCCTGAAGTCACCGTGCCTCCCAGAGAGAGTCGGCTTGCGTTCTTACTGCCATGTACGTCCCCTTCCTCCTGTGGCACTGCAGGCTTTGAATAGCCACAGGCCCAGAGGAGCAGCTACGGCGTTCCTTGGTTGAAGCAGTTCGCTTGATGCAGAACACCCTACTTCGAGAAGTTGATTCAGGGAAGGAAACTCAGGGTGACCTGTGTCTCTTTGGGCTTGTGAGAAACCACGGGGATGTCTGCTGAGTGCGCCCACGGAAACGGGGGCCTGCTGCAAGTAGCCTTGCTTTCCCGTTTGGAAGGCTGCGTTCATGCTGCCTTGAAGCTACCTGACATTCCCTGCTCTCGACAGGCCTGTTAGCCCTGTCAGAGTGCTTCGGGGAACGTTATGAGTCTGCTCTGTGTAAACCAGGTGCTTCCATGGCCGCGGCTCTGGTCCGCCTGCCAAGCTCTAGAGCTAGAGGGAACCTCAACGTGACAAGTTGCCTCCAGCGTAGGCCCCTAGTAGCCGTGCAGAAAGGGAGGCAGCCAGCTGTCTCCATTAGTTCTCAGTAGCTTAGAGGCTTTATTTTAAAGGAAGTAGTACACTTTGGAGGACTCCTAGGCCTCTCGGGTATGCACCACTTTCCCTCCAAGTTCACCGAGTACCTCCAGACCCCTGTGGGGCGGCTGAGCACTTCGAGACCCATTGGTTGACCATCCCCCACCACCTCCGGAGGCCCTCTGTGCGTGCCGCGAGATTGGCTACATAGTGGACGTCCCTCGAGGAGCGCTACATTTCCAGAGCCCTCGAACAGCCTCAGGACAGCATTTCGGGTGAGTCCGACTTTGTCATGGCCCTTGTGTGAGCTGCCGTGGGAAAACACTGTGCTTTGAATACTTCGAGGACCTCGTACCTGAAGTCACTCTGCCCGAGGAGAAAGTCAGCATCTTACCATGCCGTGTCGCTAACGGCAGGCCCGGCACGAACACAGGCCTAGAAGTAAAGCCCCGAGTGGCAGCGCAGAAGCGGAGGCGTGCAGCAGTTTCCATGAGGCGGTGGCCTCGGCTCTGGGCACCTTCAACGGCAGCAGGGTTTTCTGGACACCTAGGAGAGTGGCGCGGGCCCCCTGTTCCCGGCAGGAACACTGAGTACCGCCAGGCCCACCTGGGTCTGCTAAGTAACTTCCAGACCCGTAGCCCTTTAGAGCCCCTCTGTGTATGCCGATCGTAGGGAAACGCGCTGCACTCCCCTTGGGAGCAGCGTAAGGTACTCAGAACTCGCACACGTTCACGGACACCGTTCTGGCACGTCCCACATCGCGTCAAAGTCTTACGCATTACCCTAGGCTGAGCTGAACTCAGAGAAACCCTCTGCTTCGCAGTCCACCTAGGACCTCCTGCCTGAAGTCACCGTGCCTCCCAGAGAGAGTCGGCTTGCGTTCTTACTGCCATGTACGTCCCCTTCCTCCTGTGGCACTGCAGGCTTTGAATAGCCACAGGCCCAGAGGAGCAGCTACGGCGTTCCTTGGTTGAAGCAGTTCGCTTGATGCAGAACACCCTACTTCGAGAAGTTGATTCAGGGAAGGAAACTCAGGGTGACCTGTGTCTCTTTGGGCTTGTGAGAAACCACGGGGATGTCTGCTGAGTGCGCCCACGGAAACGGGGGCCTGCTGCAAGTAGCCTTGCTTTCCCGTTTGGAAGGCTGCGTTCATGCTGCCTTGAAGCTACCTGACATTCACTGCTCTCGACAGGCCTGTTAGCCCTGTCAGAGTGCTTCGGGGAACGTTATGAGTCTGCTCTGTCTAAACCAGGTGCTTCCATGGCCGCGGCTCTGGTCCGCCTGCCAAGCTCTAGAGCTAGAGGGAACCTCAACGTGACAAGTTGCCTGCAGCGTAGGCCCCTAATAGCCGTGCAGAAAGGGAGGCAGGCAGCTGTCTCCATGAGTTCTCAGTCGCTTAGAGGCTTTATTTTAAAGGATGTAGTACACTTTGGAGGACTCCTAGGCCTCTCGGGTATGCACCACTTTCCCTCCAAGTTCACCGAGTACCTCCAGACCCCTGTGGGGCGGCTGAGCAACTTCGAGGCCCATTGGTTGACCACCCCCCACCACCCCCGGAGGCCCTCGGTGCGTGCCGCGCGATGGGCTACACACTGGACGTCCCTCGAGGAGCGCTACATTTCCAGAGCCCTCGAACAGCCTCAGGACAGCATTTCGGGTGAGTCTGACTTTGTCATGGCCCTTGTGTGAGCTGCCGTGGGAAAACACTGTGCTTTGAATACTTCGAGGACCTCGTACCTGAAGTCACTCTGCCCGAGGAGAAAGTCAGCATCTTACCATGCCGTGTCGCTAACGGCACGCCCAGCACGAACACAGGCCTGGAAGTAAGGCCCCGAGTGGCGGTGCAGAAGCGGAGGCGTGCAGCAGTTTCCATGAGGCAGTGGCCTCGGCTCTGGGCACCTTCAACGGCAGCAGGGTTTTCTGGACACCTAGGAGGCTGGCACGGGCCCCCTGTTCCCGGCAGGAACACTGAGTACCGCCAGGCCCACCTGGGTCTGCTAAGCAACATCCAGGCCCGTAGCCCTTTAGAGCCCCTCTGTGTATGCCGAGCATAGGGAACGCGCTGCACTCCCCTTGGGAGCAGCGTAAGGTACTCAGCACTCGCACACGTTCACGGACACCGTTCTGGCACGTCCCACATGGCGTCGAAGTCTTACGCATTACCCTAGGCTGAGCTGAACTCAGAGAAACCCTCGGCTTCGCATTCCACCTAGGACCTCCTGCCTGAAGTCACCGAGCCTCCCAGGGAGAGTCGGCTTGCGTTCTTACTGCCATGTACGTCACCTTCCTCCTGTGGCACTGCAGGCTTTAAATAGCCACAGGCCCAGAGGAGCAGCTACGGCGTTCCTTGATTGAGGCAGTTCGTTTGACGCAGAACACCCTACTTCGAGAAGTTGATTCAGGGAAGGAAACTCACGGTGACCTGTGTCTCTTTGGGCTTGTGAGAAACCACAGGGATGTCTGCTAAGTGCGCCCATGGAAAAGGGGGCCTGCTACAAGTAGCCTTGCTTTCCCGTTTGGAAGGCTGCGTTCATGCTGCCTTGAAGCTACCTGACATTCCCTGCTCTCGACAGGCCTGTTAGCCCTGTCAGAGTGCTTCGGGGAACGTTATGAGTCTGCTCTGTCTAAACCAGGTGCTTCCATGGCCGCGGCTCTGGTCCGCCTGCCAAGCTCTAGAGCTAGAGGGAACCTCAACGTGACAAGTTGCCTCCAGCGTAGGCCCCTAGTAGCCGTGCAGAAAGGGAGGCAGGCAGCTGTCTCCATGAGTTCTCAGTAGCTTAGAGGCTTTATTTTAAAGGAAGTAGTACACTTTGGAAGACTCC
Source organism: Pseudorca crassidens (assembly GCF_039906515.1). Classification (NCBI taxonomy): domain Eukaryota; kingdom Metazoa; phylum Chordata; class Mammalia; order Artiodactyla; family Delphinidae; genus Pseudorca; species Pseudorca crassidens. The sequence goes on along the minus strand of NC_090306.1, from coordinate 29,548,107 downwards.
TAGGCCTCTCGGGTATGCACCACTTTCCCTCCAAGTTCACCGAGTACTTCCAGACCCCTGTGGGGCGGATGAGCACTTCGAGGCCCATTGGTTGAACCCCCCCACCCGCGGAGTCCCTCTGTGCGTGCCGCGCGATGGGCTACACACTGGACGTCCCGCGAGGAGCGCTACATTTCCAGAGCCCTCGAACAGCCTCAGGACAGCATTTCGGGTGAGTCCGACTTTGTCATGGCCCTTGTGTGAGCTGCCGTGGGAAAGCACTGTGCTTTGAATACTTCGAGGACCTCGTACCTGAAGTCACTCTGCCCGAGGAGAAAGTCAGCATCTTACCATGCCGTGTCGCTAACGGCACGCCCAGCACGAACACAGGCCTGGAAGTAAGGCCCCGAGTGGCGGTGCAGAAGCGGAGGCGTGCAGCAGTTTCCATGAGGCGGAGGCCTCGGCTCTGGGCACCTTCAACGGCAGCAGGGTTTTCTGGACACCTAGGAGGCTGGCGCGGGCCCCCTGTTCCCGGCAGGAACACTGAGTACCGCCAGGCCCACCTGGGTCTGCTAAGCAACATCCAGGCCCGTAGCCCTTTAGAGCCCCTCTGTGTATTCCCAGCGTAGGGAAACGCGCTGCACTCTCCTTGGGAGCAGCTTAAGGTCCTCAGCACTCGCACACGTTCACGGACACCGTTCTGGCACGTCCCACATGGCGTCGAAGTCTTTCGCATTACCCTAGGCTGAGCTGAACTCAGAGAAACTCTCGGCTGCGCAGTCCACCTAGGACCTCCTGCCTGAAGTCACCGTGCCTCCCAGAGAGAGTCGGCTTGCGTTCTTACTGCCATGTACATCCCCTTCCTCCTGTGGCACTGCAGGTTTTGAATAGCCACAGGCCCAGAGGAGCAGCTACGGCGTTCCTTGGTTGAAGCAGTTCGCTTGATGCAGAACACCCTACTGCGAGAAGTTGATTCAGGGAAGGAAACTCAGGGTGACCTGTGTCTCTTTGGGCTTGTGAGAAACCACGGGGATGTCTGCTGAGTGCGCCCACGGAAACGGGGGCCTGCTGCAAGTAGCCTTGCTTTCCCGTTTGGAAGGCTGCGTTCATGCTGCCTTGAAGCTACCTGACATTCCCTGCTCTCGACAGGCCTGTTAGCCCTGTCAGAGTGCTTCGGGGAACGTTATGAGTCTGCTCTGTGTAAACCAGGTGCTTCCATGGCCGCGGCTCTGGTCCGCCTGCCAAGCTCTAGAGCTAGAGGGATCCTCAATGTGACAAGTTGCCTCTAGCGTAGGCCCCTAGTAGCCGTGCAGAAAGGGAGGCAGGCAGCTGTCTCCATGAGTTTTCAGTCGCTTAGAGGCTTTATTTTAAAGGAAGTAGTACACTTTGGAGGACTCCTAGGCCCCTCGGGTATGCATCACTTTCCCTCCAAGTTCACCGAGTACCTCTAGACCCCTGTGGGGCGGCTGAGCACTTCGAGGCCCATTGGTTGAACCCCCCCACCCGCGGAGGCCCTCTGTGCGTGCCGCGCGATGGGATACACACTGGACGTCCCGCGAGGAGCGCTACATTTCCAGAGCCCTCGAACAGCCTCAGGACAGCATTTCGGGTGAGTCCGACTTTGTCATGGCCCTTGTGTGAGCTGCCGTGGGAAAACACTGTGCTTTGAATACTTCGAGGGCCTCGTACCTGAAGTCACTCTGCCCGAGGAGAAAGTCAGCATCTTACCATGCCGTGTCGCTAACGGCACGCCCAGCACGAACACAGGCCTGGAAGTAAGGCCCCGAGTGGCGGTGCAGAAGCGGAGGCTTGCAGTAGTTTCCATGAGGCGGAGCCCTCGGCTCTGGGCACCTTCAACGGCAGCAGGGTTTTCTGGACACCTAGGAGGCTGGCGCGGGCCCCCTGTTCCCGGCAGGAACACTGAGAACTTCCAGGCCCACCTGGGTCTGCTAAGCAACATCCAGGCCCGTAGCCCTTTAGAGCTCCTCTGTGTATGCCCAGCGTAGGGAAACGCGCTGCACTCTCCTTGGGAGCAGCTTAAGGTCCTCAGCACTCGCACACGTTCACGGACACCGTTCTGGCACGTCCCACATGGCGTCGCAGTCTTACGCATTACCCTAGGCTGAGCTGAACTCAGAGAAACCCTCGGCTGCGCAGTCCACCTAGGACCTCCTGCCTGAAGTCACCGTGCCTCCCAGAGAGAGTCGGCTTGCGTTCTTACTGCCATGTACGTCCCCTTCCTCCTGTGGCACTGCAGGCTTTGAATAGCCACAGGCCCAGAGGAGCAGCTACGGCGTTCCTTGGTTGAAGCAGTTCGCTTGATGCAGAACACCCTACTTCGAGAAGTTGATTCAGGGAAGGAAACTCAGGGTGACCTGTGTCTCTTTGGGCTTGTGAGAAACCACGGGGATGTCTGCTGAGTGCGCCCACGGAAACGGGGGCCTGCTACAAGTAGCCTTGCTTTCCCGTTTGGAAGGCTGCGTTCATGCTGCCTTGAAGCTACCTGACATTCCCTGCTCTCGACAGGCCTGTTAGCCCTGTCAGAGTGCTTCGGGGAACGTTATGAGTCTGCTCTGTCTAAACCAGGTGCTTCCATGGCCGCGGCTCTGGTCCGCCTGCCAAGCTCTAGAGCTAGAGGGAACCTCAACGTGACAAGTTGCCTCCAGCGTAGGCCCCTAGTAGCCGTGCAGAAAGGGAGGCAGGCAGCTGTCTCCATGAGTTCTCAGTCGCTTAGAGGCTTTATTTTAAAGGAAGTAGTACACTTTGGAGGACTCCTAGGACCCTCGGGTATGCATCACTTTCCCTCCAAGTTCACCGAGTACCTACAGAACCCTGTGGGGCGGCTGAGCACTTCGAGGCCCTTTGGTTGAACCCCCCCCCCCCCGCGGAGGCCCTCTGTGCGTGCCGCGCGATGGGCTACACACTGGACGTCCCGCGAGGAGCGCTACATTTCCAGAGCCCTCGAACAGCCTCAGGACAGCATTTCGGGTGAGTCCGACTTTGTCATGGCCCTTGTGTGAGCTGCCGTGGGAAAGCACTGTGCTTTGAATACTTCGAGGACCTCGTACCTGAAGTCACTCTGCCCGAGGAGAAAGTCAGCATCTTACCATGCCGTGTCGCTAACGGCACGCCCAGCACGAACACAGGCCTGGAAGTAAGGCCCCGAGTGGCGGTGCAGAAGCGGAGGCGTGCAGCAGTTTCCATGAGGCGGTGGCCTCGGCTCTGGGCACCTTCAACGGCAGCAGGGTTTTCTGGACACCTAGGAGAGTGGCGCGGGCCCCCTGTTCCCGGCAGGAACACTGAGTACCGCCAGGCCCACCTGGGTCTGCTAAGCAACATCCAGGCCCGTAGCCCTTTAGAGCCCCTCTGTGTATTCCCAGCGTAGGGAAACGCGCTGCACTCTCCTTGGGAGCAGCTTAAGGTCCTCAGCACTCGCACACGTTCACGGACACCGTTCTGGCACGTCCCACATGGCGTCGAAGTCTTTCGCATTACCCTAGGCTGAGCTGAACTCAGAGAAACTCTCGGCTGCGCAGTCCACCTAGGACCTCCTGCCTGAAGTCACCGTGCCTCCCAGAGAGAGTCGGCTTGCGTTCTTACTGCCATGTACGTCCCCTTCCTCCTGTGGCACTGCAGGCTTTGAATAGCCACAGGCCCAGAGGAGCAGCTACGGCGTTCCTTGGTTGAAGCAGTTCGCTTGATGCAGAACACCCTACTTCGAGAAGTTGATTCAGGGAAGGAAACTCAGGGTGACCTGTGTCTCTTTGGGCTTGTGAGAAACCACGGGGATGTCTGCTGAGTGCGCCCACGGAAACGGGGGCCTGCTGCAAGTAGCCTTGTTTTCCCGTTTGGAAGGCTGCGTTCATGCTGCCTTGAAGCTACCTGACATTCCCTGCTCTCGACAGGCCTGTTAGCCCTGTCAGAGTGCTTCGGGGAACGTTATGAGTCTGCTCTGTGTAAACCAGGTGCTTCCATGGCCGCGGCTCTGGTCCGCCTGCCAAGCTCTAGAGCTAGAGGGATCCTCAATGTGACAAGTTGCCTCCAGCGTAGGCCCCTAGTAGCCGTGCAGAAAGGGAGGCAGGCAGCTGTCTCCATGAGTTCTCAGTCGCTTAGAGGCTTTATTTTAAAGGAAGTAGTACACTTTGGAGGACTCCTAGGCCCCTCGGTATGCATCACTTTCCCTCCAAGTTCACCGAGTACCTCCAGACCCATGTGGGGCGGCTGAGCACTTCGAGGCCCATTGGTTGAACACCCCCACCCGCGGAGGCCCTCTGTGCGTGCCGCGCGATGGGCTACACACTGGACGTCCCGCGAGGAGCGCTACATTTCCAGAGCCCTCGAACAGCCTCAGGACAGCATTTCGGGTGAGTCCGACTTTGTCATGGCCCTTGTGTGAGCTGCCGTGGGAAAGCACTGTGCTTTGAATACTTCGAGGACCTCGTACCTGAAGTCACTCTGCCCGAGGAGAAAGTCAGCATCTTACCATGCCGTGTCGCTAACGGCACGCCCAGCACGAACACAGGCCTGGAAGTAAGGCCCCGAGTGGCGGTGCAGAAGCAGAGGCTTGCAGTAGTTTCCATGAGGCGGAGGCCTCGGCTCTGGGCACCTTCAACGGCAGCAGGGTTTTCTGGACACCTAGGAGGCTGGCGCGGGCCCCCTGTTCCCGGCAGGAACACTGAGAACTTCCAGGCCCACCTGGGTCTGCTAAGCAACATCCAGGCCCGTAGCCCTTTAGAGCTCCTCTGTGTATGCCCAGCGTAGGGAAACGCGCTGCACTCTCCTTGGGAGCAGCTTAAGGTCCTCAGCACTCGCACACGTTCACGGACACCGTTCTGGCACGTCCCACATGGCGTCGCAGTCTTACGCATTACCCTAGGCTGAGCTGAACTCAGAGAAACCCTCGGCTGCGCAGTCCACCTAGGACCTCCTGCCTGAAGTCACCGTGCCTCCCAGAGAGAGTCGGCTTGCGTTCTTACTGCCATGTACGTCCCCTTCCTCCTGTGGCACTGCAGGCTTTGAATAGCCACAGGCCCAGAGGAGCAGCTACGGCGTTCCTTGGTTGAAGCAGTTCGCTTGATGCAGAACACCCTACTTCGAGAAGTTGATTCAGGGAAGGAAACTCAGGGTGACCTGTGTCTCTTTGGGCTTGTGAGAAACCACGGGGATGTCTGCTGAGTGCGCCCACGGAAACGGGGGCCTGCTGCAAGTAGCCTTGCTTTCCCGTTTGGAAGGCTGCGTTCATGCTGCCTTGAAGCTACCTGACATTCCCTGCTCTCGACAGGCCTGTTAGCCCTGTCAGAGTGCTTCGGGGAACGTTATGAGTCTGCTCTGTGTAAACCAGGTGCTTCCATGGCCGCGGCTCTGGTCCGCCTGCCAAGCTCTAGAGCTAGAGGGAACCTCAACGTGACAAGTTGCCTCCAGCGTAGGCCCCTAGTAGCCGTGCAGAAAGGGAGGCAGGCAGCTGTCTCCATGAGTTCTCAGTCGCTTAGAGGCTTTATTTTAAAGGAAGTAGTACACTTTGGAGGACTCCTAGGCCCCTCGGGTATGCATCACATTCCCTCCAAGTTCACCGAGTACCTACAGAACCCTGTGGGGCGACTGAGCACTTCGAGGCCCTTTGGTTGAACCCCCCCCCCCCGCGGAGGCCCTCTGTGCGTGCCACGCGATGGGCTACACACTGGACGTCCCGCGAGGAGCGCTACATTTCCAGAGCCCTCGAACAGCCTCAGGACAGCATTTCGGGTGAGTCCGACTTTGTCATGGCCCTTGTGTGAGCTGCCGTGGGAAAGCACTGTGCTTTGAATACTTCGAGGACCTCGTACCTGAAGTCACTCTGCCCGAGGAGAAAGTCAGCATCTTACCATGCCGTGTCGCTAACGGCACGCCCAGCACGAACACAGGCCTGGAAGTAAGGCCCCGAGTGGCGGTGCAGAAGCGGAGGCGTGCAGCAGTTTCCATGAGGCGGTGGCCTCGGCTCTGGGCACCTTCAACGGCAGCAGGGTTTTCTGGACACCTAGGAGAGTGGCGCGGGCCACCTGTTCCCGGCAGGAACACTGAGTACCGCCAGGCCCACCTGGGTCTGCTAAGCAACATCCAGGCCCGTAGCCCTTTAGAGCCCCTCTGTGTATTCCCAGCGTAGGGAAACGCGCTGAACTCTCCTTGGGAGTAGCTTAAGGTCCTCAGCACTCGCACACGTTCACGGACACCGTTCTGGCACGTCCCACATGGCGTCGAAGTCTTACGCATTACCCTAGGCTGAGCTGAACTCAGAGAAACCCTCGGCTTCGCATTCCACCTAGGACCTCCTGCCTGAAGTCACCGAGCCTCCCAGAGAGAGTCGGCTTGCGTTCTTACTGCCATGTACGTCCCCTTCCTCCTGTGGCACTGCAGGCTTTAAATAGCCACAGGCCCAGAGGAGCAGCTACGGCGTTCCTTGGTTAAGGCAGTTCGTTTGACGCAGAACACCCTACTTCGAGAAGTTGATTCAGGGAAGGAAACTCAGGGTGACCTGTGTCTCTTTGGGCTTGTGAGAAACCACGGGGATGTCTGCTGAGTGCGCCCACGGAAACGGGGGCCTGCTGCAAGTAGCCTTGCTTTCCCGTTTGGAAGGCTGCGTTCATGCTGCCTTGAAGCTACCTGACATTCCCTGCTCTCGACAGGCCTGTTAGCCCTGTCAGAGTGCTTCGGGGAACGTTATGAGTCTGCTCTGTCTAAACCAGGTGCTTCCATGGCCGCGGCTCTGGTCCGCATGACAAGCTCTAGAGCTAGAGGGAACCTCAACGTGACAAGTTGCCTGCAGCGAAGGCCCCTAGTAGCCGTGCAGAAAGGGAGGCAGCCAGCTGTCTCCATTAGTTCTCAGTAGCTTAGAGGCTTTATTTTAAAGGAAGTAGTACACTTTGGAGGACTCCTAGGCCTCTCGGGTATGCACCAGTTTCCCTCCAAGTTCACCGAGTACCTCCAGACCCCTGTGGGGCGGCTGAGCAACTTCGAGGCCCATTGGTTGACCACCCCCCACCACCCCCGGAGGCCCTCTGTGCGTGCCGCGCGATGGGCTACACACTGGACGTCCCGCGAGGAGCGCTACATTTCCAGAGCCCTCGAACAGCCTCAGGACAGCATTTCGGGTGAGTCCGACTTTGTCATGGCCCTTGTGTGAGCTGCCGTGGGAAAACACTGTGCTTTGAATACTTCGAGGACCTCGTACCTGAAGTCACTCTGCCCGAGGAGAAAGTCAGCATCTTACCATGCCGTGTCGCTAACGGCACGCCCAGCACGAACACAGGCCTGGAAGTAAGGCCCCGAGTGGCGGTGCAGAAGCGGAGGCGTGCAGCAGTTTCCATGAGGCGGTGGCCTCGGCTCTGGGCACCTTCAACGGCAGCAGGGTTTTCTGGACACCTAGGAGAGTGGCGCGGGCCCCCTGTTCCCGGCAGGAACACTGAGAACTTCCAGGCCCACCTGGGTCTCCTAAGCAACATCCAGGCCCGTAGCCCTTTAGAGCCCCTCTGTGTATGCCCAGCGTAGGGAAATGCACTGCACTCTCCTTGGGAGCAGCTTAAGGTCCTCAGCACTCGCACACGTTCACGGACACCGTTCTGGCACGTCCCACATGGCGTCGAAGTCTTACGCATTACCCTAGGCTGAGCTGAACTCAGAGAAACCCTCTGCTTCGCAGTCCACCTAGGACCTCCTGCCTGAAGTCACCGTGCCTCCCAGAGAGAGTCGGCTTGCGTTCTTACTGCCATGTACGTCCCCTTCCTCCTGTGGCACTGCACGCTTTGAATAGCCACAGGCCCAGAGGAGCAGCTACGGCGTTCCTTGGTTGAAGCAGTTCGCTTGATGCCGAACACCCTACTTCGAGAAGTTGATTCAGGGAAGGAAACTCAGGGTGACCTGTGTCTCTTTGGGCTTGTGAGAAACCACGGGGATGTCTGCTGAGTGCGCCCACGGAAACGGGGGCCTGCTGCAAGTAGCCTTGCTTTCCCGTTTGGAAGGCTGCGTTCATGCTGCCTTGAAGCTACCTGACATTCCCTGCTCTCGACAGGCCTGTTAGCCCTGTCAGAGTGCTTCGGGGAACGTTATGAGTCTGCTCTGTGTAAACCAGGTGCTTCCATGGCCGCGGCTCTGGTCCGCCTGCCAAGCTCTAGAGCTAGAGGGAACCTCAACGTGACAAGTTGCCTCCAGCGTAGGCCCCTAGTAGCCGTGCAGAAAGGGAGGCAGGCAGCTGTCTCCATGAGTTCTCAGTCGCTTAGAGGCTTTATTTTAAAGGAAGTAGTACACTTTGGAGGACTCCTGGGCCCCTCGGGTATGCATCACTTTCCCTCCAAGTTCCCCGAGTACCTACAGAACCCTGTGGGGCGGCTGAGCACTTCGAGACCCTTTGGTTGAACCCCCCCCCCCGCGGAGGCCCTCTGTGCGTGCCGCCCGATGGGCTACACACTGGACGTCCCTCGAGGAGCGCTACATTTCCAGAGCCCTCGAACAGCCTCAGGACAGCATTTCGGGTGAGACCGACTTTGTCATGGCCCTTGTGTGTGCTGCCGTGGGAAAACACTGTCCTTTGAATACTTCGAGGAACTCGTACCTGAAGTCACTCTGCCCGAGGAGAAAGTCAGCATCTTACCATGCCGTGTCGCTAACGGCACGCCCAGCACGAACACAGGCCTGGAAGTAAGGCCCCGAGTGGCGGTGCAGAAGCGGAGGAGTGCAGCAGTTTCCATGAGGCGGTGGCCTCGGCTCTGGGCACCTTCAACGGCAGCAGGGTTTTCTGGACACCTAGGAGAGTGGCGTGGGGCCCCTGTTCCCGGCAGGAACACTGAGTACCGCCAGGCCCACCTGGGTCGGCTAAGCAACATCCAGGCCCGTAGCCCTTTAGAGCCCCTCTGTGTATGCCGAGCATAAGGAACGCGCTACATTCTCCTTGGGAGCAGCGTAAGGTCCTCAGCACTCGCACACGTTCACGGACACCGTTCTGGCACATCCCACATGGCGTCGAAGTCTTACGCATTACCCTAGGCTGAGCTGAACTCAGAGAAACCCTCTGCTTCGCAGTCCACCTAGGACCTCCTGCCTGAAGTCACCGAGCCTCCCAGAGAGAGTCGGCTTGCGTTCTTACTGCCATGTACGTCCCCTTCCTCCTGTGGCACTGCAGGCTTTGAATAGCCACAGGCCCAGAGGAGCAGCTACGGCGTTCCTTGGTTGAAGCAGTTCGCTTGATGCAGAACACCCTACTTCGAGAAGTTGATTCAGGGAAGGAAACTCAGGGTGACCTGTGTCTCTTTGGGCTTGTGAGAAACCACGGGGATGTCTGCTGAGTGCGCCCACGGAAACGGGGGCCTGCTGCAAGTAGCCTTGCTTTCCCGTTTGGAAGGCTGCGTTCATGCTGCCTTGAAGCTACCTGACATTCCCTGCTCTCGACAGGCCTGTTAGCCCTGTCAGAGTGCTTCGGGGAACGTTATGAGTCTGCTCTGTGTAAACCAGGTGCTTCCATGGCCGCGGCTCTGGTCCGCCTGCCAAGCTCTAGAGCTAGAGGGAACCTCAACGTGACAAGTTGCCTCCAGCGTAGGCCCCTAGTAGCCGTGCAGAAAGGGAGGCAGGCAGCTGTCTCCATGAGTTCTCAGTCGCTTAGAGGCTTTATTTTAAAGGAAGTAGTACACTTTGGAGGACTCCTAGGCCCCTCGGGTATGCATCACTTTCCCTCCAAGTTCACCGAGTACCTCCAGACCCCTGTGGGGCGGCTGAGCACTTCGAGGCCCATTGGTTGAACCCCCCCACCCGCGGAGGCCCTCTGTGCGTGCCACGCGATGGGCTACACACTGGACGTCCCGCGAGGAGCGCTACATTTCCAGAGCCCTCGAACAGCCTCAGGACAGCATTTCGGGTGAGTCCGACTTTGTCATGGCCCTTGTGTGAGCTGCCGTGGGAAAGCACTGTGCTTTGAATACTTCGAGGACCTCGTACCTGAAGTCACTCTGCCCGAGGAGAAAGTCAGCATCTTACCATGCCGTGTCGCTAACGGCACGCCCAGCACGAACACAGGCCTGGAAGTAAGGCCCCGAGTGGCGGTGCAGAAGCGGAGGCGTGCAGCAGTTTCCATGAGGCGAGGCCTCGGCTCTGGGCACCTTCAACGGCAGCAGGGTTTTCTGGACACCTAGGAGGGTGGCACGGGCCCCCTGTTCCCGGCAGGAACACTGAGTACCGCCAGGCCCACCTGGGTCTGCTAAGCAACATCCAGGCCCATAGCCCTTTAGAGCTCCTCTGTGTATGCCCAGCGTAGGGAAACGCGCTGCACTCCCCTTGGGAGCAGCGTAAGGTCCTCAGCACTCGCACACGTTCACGGACACCGTTCTGGCACATCCCACATGGCGTCGAAGTCTTACGCATTACCCTAGGCTGAGCTGAACTCAGAGAAACCCTCTGCTTCGCAGTCCACCTAGGACATCCTGCCTGAAGTCACCGTGCCTCCCAGAGAGAGTCGGCTTGCGTTCTTACTGCCATGTACGTCCCCTTCCTCCTGTGGCACTGCAGGCTTTGAATAGCCACAGGCCCAGAGGAGCAGCTACGGCGTTCCTTGGTTGAAGCAGTTCGCTTGATGCAGAACACCCTACTTCGAGAAGTTGATTCAGGGAAGGAAACTCAGGGTGACCTGTGTCTCTTTGGGCTTGTGAGAAACCACGGGGATGTCTGCTGAGTGCGCCCACGGAAACGGGGGCCTGCTGCAAGTAGCCATGCTTTCCCGTTTGGAAGGCTGCGTTCATGCTGCCTTGAAGCTACCTGACATTCCCTGCTCTCGACAGGCCTGTTAGCCCTGTCAGAGTGCTTCGGGGAACGTTATGAGTCTGCTCTGTCTAAACCAGGTGCTTCCATGGCCGCGGCTCTGGTCCGCCTGCCAAGCTCTAGAGCTAGAGGGAACCTCAACGTGACAAGTTGCCTCCAGCGTAGGCCCCTAGTAGCCGTGCAGAAAGGGAGGCAGGCAGCTGTCTCCATGAGTTCTCAGTCGCTTAGAGGCTTTATTTTAAAGGAAGTAGTACACTTTGGAGGACTCCTAGGCCTCTCGGGTATGCATCACTTTCCCTCCAAGTTCACCGAGTACCTCCAGACCCCTGTGGGGCGGCTGAGCACTTTGAGGCCCATTGGTTGAACCCCCCCCCCCCCCGCGGAGGCCCTCTGTGCGTGCCGCGCGATGGGCTACACACTGGACGTCCCGCGAGGAGCGCTACATTTCCAGAGCCCTCGAACAGCCTCAGGACAGCATTTCGGGTGAGTCCGACTTTGTCATGGCCCTTGTGTGAGCTGCCGTGGGAAAGCACTGTGCTTTGAATACTTCGAGGACCTCGTACCTGAAGTCACTCTGCCCGAGGAGAAAGTCAGCATATTACCATGCCGTGTCGCTAACGGCACGCCCAGCACGAACACAGGCCTTGAAGTAAGGCCCCGAGTGGCGGTGCAGAAGCGGAGGCGTGCAGCAGTTTCCATGAGGCGGAGGCCTCGGCTCTGGGCACCTTCAACGGCAGCAGGGTTTTCTGGACACCTAGGAGGCTGGCACGGGCCCCCTGTTCCCGGCAGGAACACTGAGTACCGCCAGGCCCACCTGGGTCTCCTAAGCAACATCCAGGGCTGTAGCCCTTTAGAGCTCCTCTGTGTATGCCCAGTGTAGGGAAACGCGCTGCACTCTCCTTGGGAGCAGCGTAAGGTCCTCAGCACTCGCACACGTTCACGGACACCGTTCTGGCACGTCCCACATGGCGTCGAAGTCTTACGCATTAGCCTAGGCTGAGCTGAACTCAGAAAAACCCTCTGCTTCGCAGTCCACCTAGGACCTCCTGCCTGAAGTCACCGTGCCTCCCAGAGAGAGTCGGCTTGCGTTCTTACTGCCATGTACGTCCCCTTCCTCCTGTGGCACTGCAGGCTTTGAATAGCCACAGGCCCAGAGGAGCAGCTACGGCGTTCCTTGGTTGAAGCAGTTCGCTTGATGCAGAACACCCTACTTCGAGAAGTTGATTCAGGGAAGGAAACTCAGGGTGACCTGTGTCTCTTTGGGCTTGTGAGAAACCACGGGGATGTCTGCTGAGTGCGCCCATGGAAACGGGGGCCTGCTACAAGTAGCCTTGCTTTCCCGTTTGGAAGGCTGCGTTCATGCTGCCTTGAAGCTACCTGACATTCCCTGCTCTCGACAGGCCTGTTAGCCCTGTCAGAGTGCTTCGGGGAACGTTATGAGTCTGCTCTGTCTAAACCAGGTGCTTCCATGGCCGCGGCTCTGGTCCGCCTGCCAAGCTCTAGAGCTAGAGGGAACCTCAACGTGACAAGTTGCCTCCAGCGTAGGCCCCTAGTAGCCGTGCAGAAAGGGAGGCAGGCAGCTGTCTCCATGAGTTCTCAGTCGCTTAGAGGCTTTATTTTAAAGGAAGTAGTACACTTTGGAGGACTCCTAGGCCCCTCGGGTATGCATCACTTTCCCTCCAAGTTCACCGAGTACCTCCAGACCCCTGTGGGGCGGCTGAGCACTTCGAGGCCCTTTGGTTGAACCCCCCCACCCGCGGAGGCCCTCTGTGCGTGCCGCGCGATGGGCTACACACTGGACGTCCCGCGAGGAGCGCTACATTTCCAGAGCCCTCGAACAGCCTTAGGACAGCATTTCGGGTGAGTCCGACTTTGTCATGGCCCTTGTGTGAGCTGCCGTGGGAAAGCACTGTGCTTTGAATACTTCGAGGACCTCGTACCTGAAGTCACTCTGCCCGAGGAGAAAGTCAGCATCTTACCATGCCGTGTCGCTAACGGCACGCCCAGCACGAACACAGGCCTGGAAGTAAGGCCCCGAGTGGCGGTGCAGAAGCGGAGGCGTGCAGCAGTTTCCATGAGGCGGAGACCTCGGCTCTGGGCACCTTCAACGGCAGCAGGGTTTTCTGGACACCTAGGAGGCTGGCGCGGGCCCCCTGTTCCCGGCAGGAACACTGAGTACCGCCAGGCCCACCTGGGTCTGCTAAGCAACATCCAGGCCCGTAGCCCTTTAGAGCCCCTCTGTGTATGCCCAGCGTAGGGAAACGCGCTGCACTCTCTTTGGGAGCAGCTTAAGGTACTCAGCACTCGCACACGTTCACGGACACCGTTCTGGCACGTCCCACATGGCGTCGAAGTCTTACGCATTACCCTAGGCTGAGCTGAACTCAGAGAAACCCTCGGCTGCGCAGTCCACCTAGGACCTCCTGCCTGAAGTCACCGTGCCTCCCAGAGAGAGTCGGCTTGCGTTCTTACTGCCATGTACGTCCCCTTCCTCCTGTGGCACTGCAGGCTTTGAATAGCCACAGGCCCAGAGGAGCAGCTACGGCGTTCCTTGGTTGAAGCAGTTCGCTTGATGCAGAACACCCTACTTCGAGAAGTTGATTCAGGGAAGGAAACTCACGGTGACCTGTGTCTCTTTGGGCTTGTGAGAAACCACGGGGATGTCTGCTGAGTGCGCCCATGGAAACGGGGGCCTGCTGCAAGTAGCCTTGCTTTCCCGTTTGGAAGGCTGCGTTCATGCTGCCTTGAAGCTACCTGACATTTCCTGCTCTCGACAGGCCTGTTAGCCCTGTCAGAGTGCTTCGGGGAACGTTATGAGTCTGCTCTGTCTAAACCAGGTGCTTCCATGGCCGCGGCTCTGGTCCGCCTGCCAAGCTCTAGAGCTAGAGGGAACCTCAACGTGACAAGTTGCCTCCAGCGTAGGCCCCTAGTAGCCGTGCAGAAAGGGAGGCAGGCAGCTGTCTCCATGAGTTCTCAGTCGCTTAGAGGCTTTATTTTAAAGGAAGTAGTACACTTTGGAGGACTCCTGGGCCCCTCGGGTATGCATCACTTTCCCTCCAAGTTCCCCGAGTACCTACAGAACCCTGTGGGGCGGCTGAGCACTTCTAGACCCTTTGGTTGAACCCCCCCCCCCCCGCGGAGGCCCTCTGTGCGTGCCGCCCGATGGGCTACACACTGGACGTCCCTCGAGGAGCGCTACATTTCCAGAGCCCTCGAACAGCCTCAGGACAGCATTTCGGGTGAGACCGACTTTGTCATGGCCCTTGTGTGTGCTGCCGTGGGAAAACACTGTCCTTTGAATACTTCGAGGACCTCGTACCTGAAGTCACTCTGCCCGAGGAGAAAGTCAGCATCTTACCATGCCGTGTCGCTAACGGCACGCCCAGCACGAACACAGGCCTGGAAGTAAGGCCCCGAGTGGCGGTGCAGAAGCGGAGGAGTGCAGCAGTTTCCATGAGGCGGTGGCCTCGGCTCTGGGCACCTTCAACGGCAGCAGGGTTTTCTGGACACCTAGGAGGCTGGCGCCGGCCCCCTGTTCCCGGCAGGAACACTGAGTACCGCCAGGCCCACCTGGGTCGGCTAAGCAACATCCAGGCCCGTAGCCCTTTAGAGCCCCTCTGTGTATGCCGAGCATAAGGAACGCGCTACATTCTCCTTGGGAGCAGCGTAAGGTCCTCAGCACTCGCACACGTTCACGGACACCGTTCTGGCACGTCCCACATGGCGTCGAAGTCTTACGCATTACCCTAGGCTGAGCTGAACTCAGAGAAACCCTCTGCTTCGCAGTCCACTTAGGACCTCCTGCCTGAAGTCACCGAGCCTCCCAGAGAGAGTCGGCTTGCGTTCTTACTGCCATGTACGTCCACTTCCTCCTGTGGCACTGCAGGCTTTAAATAGCCACAGGCCCAGAGGAGTAGCTACAGCGTTCCTTGGTTGAGGCAGTTCGTTTGACGCAGAACACCCTACTTCGAGAAGTTGATTCAGGGAAGGAAACTCAGGGTGACCTGTGTCTCTTTGGGCTTGTGAGAAACCACGGGGATGTCTGCTGAGTGCGCCCACGGAAACGGGGGCCTGCTGCAAGTAGCCTTGCTTTCCCATTTGGAAGGCTGCGTTCATGCTGCCTTGAAGCTACCTGACATTCCCTGCTCTCGACAGGCCTGTTAGCCCTGTCAGAGTGCTTCGGGGAACGTTATGAGTCTGCTCTGTCTAAACCAGGTGCTTCCATGGCCGCGGCTCTGGTCCGCCTGACAAGCTCTAGAGCTAGAGGGAACCTCAACGTGACAAGTTGCCTCCAGCGTAGGCCCCTAGTAGCCGTGCAGAAAGGGAGGCAGCCAGCTGTCTCCATTAGTTCTCAGTAGCTTACAGGCTTTATTTTAAAGGAAGTAGTACACTTTGGAGGACTCCTAGGCCCCTCGGGTATGCATCACTTTCCCTCCAAGTTCACCGAGTACCTCCAGACCCCTGTGGGGCGGCTGAGCACTTCGAGGCCCATTGGTTGAACCCCCCCCCCCGCGGAGGCCCTCTGTGCGTGACGCGCGATGGGCTACACACTGGACGTCCCGCGAGGAGCGCTACATTTCCAGAGCCCTCGAACAGCCTCAGGACAGCATTTCGGGTGAGTCCGACTTTGTCATGGCCCTTGTGTGAGCTGCCGTGGGAAAGCACTGTGCTTTGAATACTTCGAGGACCTCGTACCTGAAGTCACTCTGCCCGAGGAGAAAGTCAGCATCTTACCATGCCGTGTCGCTAACGGCACGCCCAGCACGAACACAGGCCTGGAAGTAAGGCCCCGAGTGGCGGTGCAGAAGCGGAGGCGTGCAGCAGTTTCCATGAGGCGGTGGCCTCGGCTCTGGACACCTTCAACGGCAGCAGGGTTTTCTGGACACCTAGGAGAGTGGCGCGGGCCCCCTGTTCCCGGCAGGAACACTGAGTACCGCCAGGCCCACCTGGGTCTGCTAAGCAACATCCAGGCCCGTAGCCCTTTAGAGCCCCTCTGTGTATGCCCAGCGTAGGGAAACGCACTGCACTCTCCTTGGGAGCAGCTTAAGGTCCTCAGCACTCGCACACGTTCACGGACACCGTTCTGGCACGTCCCACATGGCGTCGAAGTCTTACGCATTACCCTAGGCTGAGCTGAACTCAGAGAAACCCTCGGCTGCGCAGTCCACCTAGGACCTCCTGCCTGAAGTCACCGTGCCTCCCAGAGAGAGTCGGCTTGCGTTCTTACTGCCATGTACGTCCCCTTCCTCCTGTGGCACTGCAGGCTTTGAATAGCCACAGGCCCAGAGGAGCAGCTACGGCGTTCCTTGGTTGAAGCAGTTCGCTTGATGCAGAACACCCTACTTCGAGAAGTTGATTCAGGGAAGGAAACTCAGGGTGACCTGTGTCTCTTTGGGCTTGTGAGAAACCACGGGGATGTCTGCTGAGTGCGCCCACGGAAACGGGGGCCTGCTGCAAGTAGCCTTGCTTTCCCGTTTGGAAGGCTGCGTTCATGTTGCCTTGAAGCTACCTGACATTCCCTGCTCTCGACAGGCCTGTTAGCCCTGTCAGAGTGCTTCGGGGAACGTTATGAGTCTGCTCTGTCTAAACCAGGTGCTTCCATGGCCGCGGCTCTGGTCCGCCTGCCAAGCTCTAGAGCTAGAGGGAACCTCAACGTGACAAGTTGCCTCCAGCGTAGGCCCCTAGTAGCCGTGCAGAAAGGGAGGCAGGCAGCTGTCTCCATGAGTTCTCAGTCGCTTAGAGGCTTTATTTTAAAGGAAGTAGTACACTTTGGAGGACTCCTAGGCCCCTCGGGTATGCATCACTTTCCCTCCAAGTTCACCGAGTACCTCCAGACCCCTGTGGGGCGGCTGAGCACTTCGAGGCCCATTGGTTGAACCCCCCCACCCGCGGAGGCCCTCTGTGCGTGCCGCGCGATGGGCTACACACTGGACGTCCCGCGAGGAGCGCTACATTTCCAGAGCCCTCGAACAGCCTCAGGACAGCATTTCGGGTGAGTCCGACTTTGTCATGGCCCTTGTGTGAGCTGCCGTGGGAAAGCACTGTGCTTTGAATACTTCGAGGACCTCGTACCTGAAGTCACTCTGCCCGAGGAGAAAGTCAGCATCTTACCATGCCGTGTCGCTAACGGCACGCCCAGCACGAACACAGGCCTGGAAGTAAGGCCCCGAGTGGCGGTGCAGAAGCGGAGGCGTGCAGCAGTTTCCATGAGGCGGAGGCCTCGGCTCTGGGCACCTTCAACGGCAGCAGGGTTTTCTGGACACCTAGGAGGCTGGCGCCGGCCCCCTGTTCCCGGCAGGAACACTGAGTACCGCCAGGCCCACCTGGGTCTGCTAAGCAACATCCAGGCCCGTAGCCCTTCAGAGCTCCTCTGTGTATGCCCAGCGTAGGGAAACGCGCTGCACTCTCCTTGGGAGCAGCTTAAGGTCCTCAGCACTCGCACACGTTCACAGACACCGTTCTGGCCCGTCCCACATGGCGTCGAAGTCTTACGCATTACCCTAGGCTGAGCTGAACTCAGAGAAACCCTCTGCTTCGCAGTCCACCTAGGACCTCCTGCCTGAAGTCACCGTGCCTCCCAGAGAGAGTCGGCTTGCGTTCTTACTGCCATGTACGTCCCCTTCCTCCTGTGGCACTGCAGGCTTTGAATAGCCACAGGCCCAGAGGAACAGCTACGGCGTTCCTTGGTTGAAGCAGTTCGCTTGATGCAGAACACCCTACTTCGAGAAGTTGATTCAGGGAAGGAAACTCAGGGTGACCTGTGTCTCTTTGGGCTTGTGAGAAACCACGGGGATGTCTGCTGAGTGCGCCCACGGAAACGGGGGCCTGCTGCAAGTAGCCTTGCTTTCCCATTTGGAAGGTTGCGTTCATGCTGCCTTGAAGCTACCTGACATTCCCTGCTCTCGACAGGCCTGTTAGCCCTGTCAGAGTGCTTCGGGGAACGTTATGAGTCTGCTCTGTGTAAACCAGGTGCTTCCATGGCCGCGGCTCTGGTCCGCCTGCCAAGCTCTAGAGCTAGAGGGAACCTCAACGTGACAAGTTGCCTCCAGCGTAGGCCCCTAGTAGCCGTGCAGAAAGGGAGGCAGGCAGCTGTCTCCATGAGTTCTCAGTCGCTTAGAGGCTTTATTTTAAAGGAAGTAGTACACTTTGGAGGACTCCTAGGCCCCTCGGGTATGCATCACTTTCCCTCCAAGTTCACCGAGTACCTCCAGACCCCTGTGGGGCGGCTGAGCACTTCGAGGCCCATTGGTTGAACCCCCCCACCCGCGGAGGCCCTCTGTGCGTGCCACGCGATGGGCTACACACTGGACGTCCCGCGAGGAGCGCTACATTTCCAGAGCCCTCGAACAGCCTCAGGACAGCATTTCGGGTGAGTCCGACTTTGTCATGGCCCTTGTGTGAGCTGCCGTGGGAAAGCACTGTGCTTTGAATACTTCGAGGACCTCGTACCTGAAGTCACTCTGCCCGAGGAGAAAGTCAGCATCTTACCATGCCGTGTCGCTAACGGCACGCCCAGCACGAACACAGGCCTGGAAGTAAGGCCCCGAGTGGCGGTGCAGAAGCGGAGGCGTGCAGCAGTTTCCATGAGGCGGAGGCCTCGGCTCTGGGCACCTTCAACGGCAGCAGTGTTTTCTGGACACCTAGGAGGCTGGCGCGGGCCCCCTGTTCCCGGCAGGAACACTGAGTACCGCCAGGCCCACCTGGGTCTGCTAAGCAACATCCAGGCCCGTAGCCCTTTAGAGCTCCTCTGTGTATGCCCAGCGTAGGGAAACGCGCTGCACTCCCCTTGGGAGCAGGTTAAGGTCCTCAGCACTCGCACACGTTCACGGACACCGTTCTGGCACGTCCCACATGGCGTCGAAGTCTTACACATTACCCTAGGCTGAGCTGAACTCAGAGAAACCCTCTGCTTCGCAGTCCACCTAGGACCTCCTGCCTGAAGTCACCGTGCCTCCCAGAGAGAGTCGGCTTGCGTTCTTACTGCCATGTACGTCCCCTTCCTCCTGTGGCACTGCAGGCTTTGAATAGCCACAGGCCCAGAGGAGCAGCTACGGCGTTCCTTGGTTGAAGCAGTTCGCTTGATGCAGAACACCCTACTTCGAGAAGTTGATTCAGGGAAGGAAACTCAGGGTGACCTGTGTCTCTTTGGGCTTGTGAGAAACCACGGGGATGTCTGCTGAGTGCGCCCACGGAAACGGGGGCCTGCTGCAAGTAGCCTTGCTTTCCCGTTTGGAAGGCTGCGTTCATGCTGCCTTGAAGCTACCTGACATTCCCTGCTCTCGACAGGCCTGTTAGCCCTGTCAGAGTGCTTCGGGGAACGTTATGAGTCTGCTCTGTGTAAACCAGGTGCTTCCATGGCCGCGGCTCTGGTCCGCCTGCCAAGCTCTAGAGCTAGAGGGAACCTCAACGTGACAAGTTGCCTCCAGCGTAGGCCCCTAGTAGCCGTGCAGAAAGGGAGGCAGGCAGCTGTCTCCATGAGTTCTCAGTCGCTTAGAGGCTTTATTTTAAAGGAAGTAGTACACTTTGGAGGACTCCTAGGCCCCTCGGGTATGCATCACTTTCCCTCCAAGTTCACCGAGTACCTACAGACCCCTGTGGGGCGGCTGAGCACTTCGAGGCCCTTTGGTTGAACCCCCCCACCCGCGGAGGCCCTCTGTGCGTGCCGCGCGATGGGCTACACACTGGACGTCCCGCGAGGAGCGCTACATTTCCAGAGCCCTCGAACAGCCTTAGGACAGCATTTCGGGTGAGTCCGACTTTGTCATGGCCCTTGTGTGAGCTGCCGTGGGAAAGCACTGTGCTTTGAATACTTCGAGGACCTCGTACCTGAAGTCACTCTGCCCGAGGAGAAAGTCAGCATCTTACCATGCCGTGTCGCTAACGGCACGCCCAGCACGAACACAGGCCTGGAAGTAAGGCCCCGAGTGGCGGTGCAGAAGCGGAGGCGTGCAGCAGTTTCCATGAGGCGGAGGCCTCGGCTCTGGGCACCTTCAACGGCAGCAGGGTTTTCTGGACACCTAGGAGGCTGGCGCGGGCCCCCTGTTCCCGGCAGGAACACTGAGTACCGCCAGGCCCACCTGGGTCTGCTAAGCAACATCCAGGCCCGTAGCCCTTCAGAGCTCCTCTGTGTATGCCCAGCGTAGGGAAACGCGCTGCACTCTCCTTGGGAGCAGCTTAAGGTCCTCAGCACTCGCACACGTTCACAGACACCGTTCTGGCACGTCCCACATGGCGTCGAAGTCTTTCGCATTACCCTAGGCTGAGCTGAACTCAGAGAAACCCTCTGCTTCGCAGTCCACCTAGGACCTCCTGCCTGAAGTCACCGTGCCTCCCAGAGAGAGTCGGCTTGCGTTCTTACTGCCATGTACGTCCCCTTCTTCCTGTGGCACTGCAGGCTTTGAATAGCCACAGGCCCAGAGGAGCAGCTACGGCGTTCCTTGGTTGAAGCAGTTCGCTTGATGCAGAACACCCTACTTCGAGAAGTTGATTCAGGGAAGGAAACTCAGGGTGACCTGTGTCTCTTTGGGCTTGTGAGAAACCACGGGGATGTCTGCTGAGTGCGCCCACGGAAACGGGGGCCTGCTGCAAGTAGCCTTGCTTTCCCTTTTGGAAGGTTGCGTTCATGCTGCCTTGAAGCTACCTGACATTCCCTGCTCTCGACAGGCCTGTTAGCCCTGTCAGAGTGCTTCGGGGAACGTTATGAGTCTGCTCTGTGTAAACCAGGTGCTTCCATGGCCGCGGCTCTGGTCCGCCTGACAAGCTCTAGAGCTAGAGGGAACCTCAACGTGACAAGTTGCCTCCAGCGTAGGCCCCTAGTAGCCGTGCAGAAAAGGAGGCAGGCAGCTGTCTCCATGAGTTCTCAGTCGCTTAGAGGCTTTATTTTAAAGGAAGTAGTACACTTTGGAGGACTCCTAGGTCCCTCGGGTATGCATCACTTTCCCTCCAAGTTCACCGAGTACCTCCAGACCCCTGTGGGGCGGCTGAGCACTTCGAGGCCCATTGGTTGAACCCCCCCCCCCCCGCGGAGGCCCTCTGTGCGTGCCACGCGATGGGCTACACACTGGACGTCCCGCGAGGAGCGCTACATTTCCAGAGCCCTCGAACAGCCTCAGGACAGCATTTCGGGTGAGTCCGACTTTGTCATGGCCCTTGTGTGAGCTGCCGTGGGAAAGCACTGTGCTTTGAATACTTCGAGGACCTCGTACCTGAAGTCACTCTGCCCGAGGAGAAAGTCAGCATCTTACCATGCCGTGTCGCTAACGGCACGCCCAGCACGAACACAGGCCTGGAAGTAAGGCCCCGAGTGGCGGTGCAGAAGCGGAGGCGTGCAGCAGTTTCCATGAGGCGGAGGCCTCGGCTCTGGGCACCTTCAACGGCAGCAGGGTTTTCTGGACACCTAGGAGGCTGGCACGGGCCCCCTGTTCCCGGCAGGAACACTGAGTACCGCCAGGCCCACCTGGGTCTGCTAAGCAACATCCAGGCCCGTAGCCCTTTAGAGCCCCTCTGTGTATGCCCAGCGTAGGGAAACGCGCTGCACTCTCCTTGGGAGCAGCTTAAGGTCCTCAGCACTCGCACACGTTCACGGACACCGTTCTGGCACGTCCCACATGGCGTCGAAGTCTTACGCATTACCCTAGGCTGAGCTGAACTCAGAGAAACCCTCGGCTGCGCAGTCCACCTAGGACCTGCTGCCTGAAGTCACCGTGCCTCCCAGAGAGAGTCGGCTTGCGTTCTTACTGCCATGTACGTCCCCTTCCTCCTGTGGCACTGCAGGCTTTGAATAGCCACAGGGCCAGAGGAGCAGCTACGGCGTTCCTTGGTTGAAGCAGTTCGCTTGATGCCGAACACCCTACTTCGAGAAGTTGATTCAGGGAAGGAAACTCAGGGTGACCTGTGTCTCTTTGGGCTTGTGAGAAACCACGGGGATGTCTGCTGAGTGCGCCCATGGAAACGGGGGCCTGCTGCAAGTAGCCTTGCTTTCCCGTTTGGAAGGCTGCGTTCATGCTGCCTTGAAGCTACCTGACATTTCCTGCTCTCGACAGGCCTGTTAGCCCTGTCAGAGTGCTTCGGGGAACGTTATGAGTCTGCTCTGTGTAAACCAGGTGCTTCCATGGCCGCGGCTCTGGTCCGCCTGCCAAGCTCTAGAGCTAGAGGGATCCTCAATGTGACAAGTTGCCTCCAGCGCAGGCCCCTAGTAGCCGTGCAGAAAGGGAGGCAGGCAGCTGTCTCCATGAGTTCTCAGTCGCTTAGAGGCTTTATTTTAAAGGAAGTAGTACACTTTGGAGGACTCCTAGGCCCCTCGGGTATGCATCACTTTCCCTCCAAGTTCACCGAGTACCTACAGACCCCTGTGGGGCGGCTGAGCACTTCGAGGCCCCTTGGTTGAACCCCCCCTCCCCGCGGAGGCCCTCTGTGCGTGCCGCGCGATGGGCTACACACTGGACGTCCCGCGAGGAGCGCTACATTTCCAGAGCCCTCGAACAGCCTTAGGACAGCATTTCGGGTGAGTCCGAATTTGTCATGGCCCTTGTGTGAGCTGCCGTGGGAAAGCACTGTGCTTTGAATACTTCGAGGACCTCGTACCTGAAGTCACTCTGCCCGAGGAGAAAGTCAGCATCTTACCATGCCGTGTCGCTAACGGCACGCCCAGCACGAACACAGGCCTGGAAGTAAGTCCCCGAGTGGCAGTGCAGAAGCGGAGGCGTGCAGCAGTTTCCATGAGGCGGAGGCCTAGGCTCTGGGCACCTTCAATGGCAGCAGGGTTTTCTGGACACCTAGGAGGCAGGCACGGACCCCTGTTCCCGGCAGGAACACTGAGTACCGCCAGGCCCACCTGGGTCTGCTAAGCAACATCCAGGCCCGTAGCCCTTTAGAGCTCCTCTGTGTATGCCCAGCGTAGGGAAACGCGTTGCACTCCCCTTGGGAGCAGCGTAAGGTCCTCAGCACTCGCACACGTTCACGTACAGCGTTCTGGCACGTCCCACATGGCGTCGAAGTCTTACGCATTACCCTAGGCTGAGCTGAACTCAGAGAAACCCTCGGCTGCGCAGTCCACCTAGGACCTCCTGCCTGAAGTCTCCGTGCCTCCCAGAGAGAGTCGGCTTGCGTTCTTACTGCCATGTACGTCCCCTTCCTCCTGTGGCACTGCAGGCTTTGAATAGCCACAGGCCCAGAGGAGCAGCTACGGCGTTCCTTGGTTGAAGCAGTTCGCTTGATGCAGAACACCCTACTTCGAGAAGTTGATTCAGGGAAGGAAACACAGGGTGACCTGTGTCTCTTTGGGCTTGTGAGAAACCACGGGGATGTCTGCTGAGTGCGCCCACGGAAACGGGGGCCTGCTGCAAGTAGCCTTGCTTTCCCGTTTGGAAGGCTGCGTTCATGCTGCCTTGAAGCTACCTGACATTCCCTGCTCTCGACAGGCCTGTTAGCCCTGTCAGAGTACTTCGGGGAACGTTATGAGTCTGCTCTGTGTAAACCAGGTGCTTCCATGGCCGCGGCTCTGGTCCGCCTGCCAAGCTCTAGAGCTAGAGGGAACCTCAACGTGACAAGTTGCCTCCAGCGTAGGCCCCTAGTAGCCGTGCAGAAAGGGAGGCAGGCAGCTCTCTCCATGAGTTCTCAGTCGCTTAGAGGCTTTATTTTAAAGGAAGTAGTACACTTTGGAGGACTCCTAGGCCCCTCGGGTATGCATCACTTTCCCTCCAAGTTCACCGAGTACCTACAGACCCCTGTGGGGCGGCTGAGCACTTCGAGGCCCTTTGATTGAACCCCCCCCCCCCCCCGCGGAGGCCCTCTGTGCGCGCCGCGCGATGGGCTACACACTGGACGTCCCGCGAGGAGCGCTACATTTCCAGAGCCCTCGAACAGCCTCAGGACAGCATTTCGGGTGAGTCCGACTTTGTCATGGCCCTTGTGTGAGCTGCCGTGGGAAAGCACTGTGCTTTGAATACTTCGAGGACCTCGTACCTGAAGTCACTCTGCCCGAGGAGAAAGTCAGCATCTTACCATGCCGTGTCGCTAACGGCACGCCCAGCACGAACACAGGCCTGGAAGTAAGGCCCCGAGTGGCGGTGCAGAAGCGGAGGCGTGCAGCAGTTTCCATGAGGCGGAGGCCTCGGCTCTGGGCACCTTCAACGGCAGCAGGGTTTTCTGGACACCTAGGAGGCTGGCGCGGGCCCCCTGTTCCCGGCCGGAACACTGAGTACCGCCAGGCCCACCTGGGTCTGCTAAGCAACATCCAGGCCCGTAGCCCTTTAGAGCCCCTCTGTGTATGCCGATCGTAGCGAAACGCGCTGCACTCCCCTTGGGAGCAGCGTAAGGTCCTCAGCACTCGCACACGTTCACGGACACCGTTCTGGCACGTCCCACATGGCGTCGAAGTCTTACGCATTACCCTAGGCTGAGCTGAACTCAGAGAAACCCTCTGCTTCGCAGTCCACCTAGGACCTCCTGCCTGAAGTCACCGTGCCTCCCAGAGAGAGACGGCTTGCGTTCTTACTGCCATGTACGTCCCCTTCCTCCTGTGGCACTGAAGGCTTTGAATAGCCACAGGCCCAGAGGAACAGCTACGGCGTTCCTTGGTTGAAGCAGTTCGCTTGATGCAGAACACCCTACTTCGAGAAGTTGATTCAGGGAAGGAAACTCAGGGTGACCTGTGTCTCTTTGGGCTTGTTAGAAACCAAGGGGATGTCTGCTGTGTGCGCCCACGGAAACGGGGGCCTGCTGCAAGTAGCCTTGCTTTCCCGTTTGGAAGGCTGCGTTCATGCTGCCTTGAAGCTACCTGACATTCCCTGCTCTCGACAGGCCTGTTAGCCCTGTCAGAGTGCTTCGGGGAACGTTATGAGTCTGCTCTGTCTAAACCAGGTGCTTCCATGGCCGCGGCTCTGGTCCGCCTGCCAAGCTCTAGAGCTAGAGGGAACCTCAACGTGACAAGTTGCCTCCAGCCTAGGCCCCTAGTAGCCGTGCAGAAAGGGAGGCAGGCAGCTGTCTCCATGAGTTCTCAGTCGCTTAGAGGCTTTATTTTAAAGGAAGTAGTACACTTTGGAGGACTCCTAGGCCTCTCGGGTATGCACCACTTTCCCTCCAAGTTCACCGAGTACCTCCAGACCCCTGTGGGGCGGCTGAGCAACTTCGAGGCCCATTGGTTGACCACACCCACCACCCCCGGAGGCCCTCTGTACGTGCCGCGCGATGGGCTACACACTGGACGTTCTGCGAGGACCGCTACATTTCCAGAGCCCTCGAACAGCCTCAGGACAGCATTTCGGGTGAGTCCGACTTTGTCATGGCCCTTGTGTGAGCTGCCGTGGGAAAACACTGTGCTTTGAATACTTCGAGGACCTCGTACCTGAAGTCACTCTGCCCGAGGAGAAAGTCAGCATCTTACCATGCCGTGTCGCTAACGGCAGGCCCAGCACGAACACAGGCCTGGAAGTAAGGCCCCGAGTGGCGGTGCAGAAGCGGAGGCGTGCAGCAGCTTCCATGAGGCGGTGGCCTCGGCTCTGGGCACCTTCAACGGCAGCAGGGTTTTCTGGACACCTAGGAGGCTGGCGCGGGCCCCCTGTTCCCGGCAGGAACACTGAGTACCGCCAGGCCCACCTGGGTCTGCTAAGCAACATCCAGGCCCGTAGCCCTTTAGAGCCCCTCTGTGTATGCCGATCGTAGCGAAACGCGCTGCACTCCCCTTGGGAGCAGCGTAAGGTCCTCAGCACTCGCACACGTTCACGGACACCGTTCTGGCACGTCCCACATGGCGTCGAAGTCTTACGCATTACCCTAGGCTGAGCTGAACTCAGAGAAACCCTCTGCTTCGCAGTCCACCTAGGACCTCCTGCCTGAAGTCACCGTGCCTCCCAGAGAGAGACGGCTTGCGTTCTTACTGCCATGTACGTCCCCTTCCTCCTGTGGCACTGAAGGCTTTGAATAGCCACAGGCCCAGAGGAACAGCTACGGCGTTCCTTGGTTGAAGCAGTTCGCTTGATGCAGAACACCCTACTTCGAGAAGTTGATTCAGGGAAGGAAACTCAGGGTGACCTGTGTCTCTTTGGGCTTGTTAGAAACCAAGGGGATGTCTGCTGTGTGCGCCCACGGAAACGGGGGCCTGCTGCAAGTAGCCTTGCTTTCCCGTTTGGAAGGCTGCGTTCATGCTGCCTTGAAGCTACCTGACATTCCCTGCTCTCGACAGGCCTGTTAGCCCTGTCAGAGTGCTTCGGGGAACGTTATGAGTCTGCTCTGTCTAAACCAGGTGCTTCCATGGCCGCGGCTCTGGTCCGCCTGCCAAGCTCTAGAGCTAGAGGGAACCTCAACGTGACAAGTTGCCTCCAGCGTAGGCCCCTAGTAGCCGTGCAGAAAGGGAGGCAGGCAGCTGTCTCCATGAGTTCTCAGTCGCTTAGAGGCTTTATTTTAAAGGAAGTAGTACACTTTGGAGGACTCCTAGGCCCCTCGGGTATGCATCACTTTCCCTCCAAGTTCACCGAGTACCTCCAGACCCCTGTGGGGCGGCTGAGCACTTCGAGGCCCTTTGGTTGAACCCTCCCCACCCGCGGAGGCCCTCTGTGCGTGCCGCGCGATGGGCTACACACGGGACGTCCCGCGAGGAGCGCTACATTTCCAGAGCCCTCGAACAGCCTCAGGACAGCATTTCGGGTGAGTCCGACTTTGTCATGGCCCTTGTGTGAGCTGCCGTGGGAAAACACTGTGCTTTGAATACTTCGAGGACCTCGTACCTGAAGTCACTCTGCCCGAGGAGAAAGTCAGCATCTTACCATGCCGTGTCGCTAACGGCAGGCCCAGCACGAACACAGGCCTGGAAGTAAGGCCCCGAGTGGCGGTGCAGAAGCGGAGGCGTGCAGCAGTTTCCATGAGGCGGAGGCCTCGGCTCTGGGCACCTTCAACGGCAGCAGGGTTTTCTGGACACCTAGGAGGCTGGCACGGTCTCCCTGTTCCCGGCAGGAACACTGAGTACCGCCAGGCCCACCTGGGTCTGCTAAGCAACATCCAGGCCCGTAGCCATTTAGAGCCCCTCTGTGTATGCCGATCGTAGGGAAACGTGCTGCACTCCCCTTGGGAGCAGCGTAAGGTACTCAGCACTCGCACACGTTCACGGACACCGTTCTGGCACGTCCCACATGGCGTCGAAGTCTTACGCATTACCCTAGGCTGAGCTGAACTCAGAGAAACCCTCTGCTTCGCAGTCCACCTAGGACCTCCTGCCTGAAGTCACCGAGCCTCCCAGAGAGAGTCGGCTTGTGTTCTTACTGCCATGTACGTCCCCTTCCTCCTGTGGCACTGCAGGCTTTGAATAGCCACAGGCCCAGAGGAGCAGCTACGGCGTTCCTTGGTTGAGGCAGTTCGTTTGACGCAGAACACCCTACTTCGAGAAGTTGATTCAGGGAAGGAAACTCAGGGTGACCTGTGTCTCTTTGGGCTTGTTAGAAACCAAGGGGATGTCTGCTGTGTGCGCCCACGGAAACGGGGGCCTGCTGCAAGTAGCCTTGCTTTCCCGTTTGGAAGGCTGCGTTCATGCTGCCTTGAAGCTACCTGACATTCCCTGCTCTCGACAGGCCTGTTAGCCCTGTCAGAGTGCTTCGGGGAACGTTATGAGTCTGCTCTGTGTAAACCAGGTGCTTCCATGGCCGCGGCTCTGGTCCGCCTGCCAAGCTCTAGAGCTAGAGGGAACCTCAACGTGACAAGTTGCCTCCAGCGTAGGCCCCTAGTAGCCGTGCAGAAAGGGAGGCAGGCAGCTGTCTCCATGAGTTCTCAGTCGCTTAGAGGCTTTATTTTAAAGGAAGTAGTACACTTTGGAGGACTCCTAGGCCCCTCGGGTATGCATCACTTTCCCTCCAAGTTCACCGAGTACCTCCAGACCCCTGTGGGGCGGCTGAGCACTTCGAGGCCCTTTGGTTGAACCCTCCCCACCCGCGGAGGCCCTCTGTGCGTGCCGCGCGATGGGCTACACACGGGACGTCCCGCGAGGAGCGCTACATTTCCAGAGCCCTCGAACAGCCTCAGGACAGCATTTCGGGTGAGTCCGACTTTGTCATGGCCCTTGTGTGAGCTGCCGTGGGAAAACACTGTGCTTTGAATACTTCGAGGACCTCGTACCTGAAGTCACTCTGCCCGAGGAGAAAGTCAGCATCTTACCATGCCGTGTCGCTAACGGCAGGCCCAGCACGAACACAGGCCTGGAAGTAAGGCCCCGAGTGGCGGTGCAGAAGCGGAGGCGTGCAGCAGTTTCCATGAGGCGGAGGCCTCGGCTCTGGGCACCTTCAATGGCAGCAGGGTTTTCTGGACACCTAGGAGGCTGGCACGGTCTCCCTGTTCCCGGCAGGAACACTGAGTACCGCCAGGCCCACCTGGGTCTGCTAAGCAACATCCAGGCCCGTAGCCATTTAGAGCCCCTCTGTGTATGCCGATCGTAGGGAAACGCGCTGCACTCCCCTTGGGAGCAGCGTAAGGTACTCAGCACTCGCACACGTTCACGGACACCGTTCTGGCACGTCCGACATGGCGTCGAAGTCTTACGCATTATCCTAGGCTGAGCTGAACTCAGAGAAACCCTCTGCTTCGCAGTCCACCTAGGACCTCCTGCCTGAAGTTACCGAGCCTCCCAGAGAGAGTCGGCTTGTGTTCTTACTGCCATGTACGTCCACTTCCTCCTGTGGCACTGCAGGCTTTGAATAGCCACAGGCCCAGAGGAGCAGCTACGGCGTTCCTTGGTTGAGGCAGTTCGTTTGACGCAGAACACCCTACTTCGAGAAGTTGATTCAGGGAAGGAAACTCAGGGTGACCTGTGTCTCTTTGGGCTTGTGAGAAACCACGGGGATGTCTGCTGAGTGCGCCCACGGAAACGGGGGCCTGCTGCAAGTAGCCTTGCTTTCCCGTTTGGAAGGCTGCGTTCATGCTGCCTTGAAGCTACCTGACATTCCCTGCTCTCGACAGGCCTGTTAGCCCTGTCAGAGTGCTACGGGGAACGTTATGAGTCTGCTCTGTGTAAACCAGGTGCTTCCATGGCCGCGGCTCTGGTCCGCCTGCCAAGCTCTAGAGCTAGAGGGAACCTCAACGTGACAAGTTGCCTCCAGCGTAGGCCCCTAGTAGCCGTGCAGAAAGGGAGGCAGGCAGCTGTCTCCATGAATTCTCAGTAGCTTAGAGGCTTTATTTTAAAGGAAGTAGTACACTTTGGAGGACTCCTAGGCCTCTCAGGTATGCACCACTTTCTCTCCAAGTTCACCGAGTACCTCCAGACCCCTGTGAGGCGGCTGAGCACTTCGAGGCCCTTTGGTTGAACCCCCCCACCCCCGGAGGCCGTCTGTGCGTGCCGCGCGATGGGCTACACACTGGACGTCCCGCGAGGAGCGCTACATTTCCAGAGCCCTCGAACAGCCTCAGGACAGCATTTCGGGTGAGTCCGACTTTGTCATGGCCCTTGTGTGAGCTGCCGTGGGAAAACACTGTGCTTTGAATACTTCGAGGACCTCGTACCTGAAGTCACTCTGCCCGAGGAGAAAGTCAGCATCTTACCATGCCGTGTCGCTAACGGCACGCCCAGCACGAACACAGGCCTGGAAGTAAGGCCCCGAGTGGCGGTGCAGAAGCGGAGGCGTGCAGCAGTTTCCATGAGGCGGTGGCCTCGGCTCTGGGCACCTTCAACGGCCGCAGGGTTTTCTGGACACCTAGGAGGCTGGCGCGGGCCCCCTGTTCCCGGCAGGAACACTGAGTACCGCCAGGCCCACCTGGGTCTGCTAAGTAACATCCAGGCCCGTAGCCCTTTAGAGCCCCTCTGTGTATGCCGATCGTAGGGAAACGCGCTGCACTCCCCTTGGGAGCAGCGTAAGTTACTCAGCACTCGCACACGTTCACGGACACCGTTCTGGCACGTCCCACATGGCGTCGAAGTCTTACGCATTACCCTAGGCTGAGCTGAACTCAGAGAAACCCTCTGCTTCGCAGTCCACCTAGGACCTCCTGCCTGAAGTCACCGAGCCTCCCAGAGAGAGTCGGCTTGTG
Source organism: Pseudorca crassidens (assembly GCF_039906515.1). Classification (NCBI taxonomy): domain Eukaryota; kingdom Metazoa; phylum Chordata; class Mammalia; order Artiodactyla; family Delphinidae; genus Pseudorca; species Pseudorca crassidens. Next base: position 29,518,353 of record NC_090306.1, on the reverse strand, counting down.
TTCTTACTGCCATGTACGTCCCCTTCCTCCTGTGGCACTGCAGGCTTTGAATAGCCACAGGCCCAGAGGAGCACCTACGGCCTTCCTTGTTTGAGGCAGTTCGTTTGACGCAGAACACCCTACTTCGAGAAGTTGATTCAGGGAAGGAAACTCAGGGTGACCTGTGTCTCTTTGGGCTTGTGAGAAACCACGGGGATGTCTGCTGAGTGCGCCCACGGAAACGGGGGCCTGCTGCAAGTAACCTTGCTTTCCCGTTTGGAGGCTGCGTTCATGCTGCCTTGAAGCTACCTGACATTCCCTGCTCTCGACAGGCCTGTTAGCCCTGTCAGAGTGCTTCGGGGAACGTTATGAGTCTGCTCTATCTAAACCAGGTGCTTCCATGGCCGCGGCTCTGGTCCGCCTGCCAAGCTCTAGAGCTAGAGGGAACCTCAACGTGACAAGTTGCCTCCAGCGTAGGCCCCTAGTAGCCGTGCAGAAAGGGAGGCAGGCAGCTGTCTCCATGAGTTCTCAGTAGCTTAGAGGCTTTATTTTAAAGGAAGTAGTACACTTTGGAGGACTCCTAGGCCTCTCGGGTATGCACCACTTTCCCTCCAAGTTCACCGAGTACCTCCAGACCCCTGTGGGGCGGCTGAGCAACTTCGAGGCCCATTGGTTGACCACCCCCCACCACCCCCGGAGGCCCTCTGTGCGTGCCGCGCGATGGGCTACACACTGGACGTCCCTCGAGGAGCGCTACATTTCCAGAGCCCTCGAACAGCCTCAGGACAGCATTTCGGGTGAGTCCGACTTTGTCATGGCCCTTGTGTGAGCTGCCGTGGGAAAACACTGTGCTTTGAATACTTCGAGGACCTCGTACCTGAAGTCACTCTGCCCGAGGAGAAAGTCAGCATCTTACCATGCCGTGTCGCTAACGGCACGCCCAGCACGAACACAGGCCTGGAAGTAAGGCCCCGAGTGGCGGTGCAGAAGCGGAGGCGTGCAGCAGTTTCCATGAGGCGGTGGCCTCGGCTCTGGGCACCTTCAACGGCAGCAGGTTTTCTGGACACCTAGGAGGCTGGCGCGGGCCCCCTGTTCCCGGCAGGAACACTGAGTACCGCCAGGCCCACCTGGGTCTGCTAAGCAACATCCAGGCCCGTAGTCCTTTAGAGCCCCTCTGTGTATGCCGATCGTAGGGAAACGTGCTGCACTCCCCTTGGGAGCAGCGTAAGGTACTCAGCACTCGCACACGTTCACGGACACCGTTCTGGCACGTCCCACATGGCGTCGAAGTCTTACGCATTACCCTAGGCTGAGCTGAACTCAGAGAAACCCTCTGCTTCGCAGTCCACCTAGGACCTCCTGCCTGAAGTCACCGAGCCTCCCAGAGAGAGTCGGCTTGTGTTCTTACTGCCATGTACGTCCCCTTCCTCCTGTGGCACTGCAGGCTTTGAATAGCCACAGGCCCAGAGGAGCACCTACGACCTTCCTTGTTTGAGGCAGTTCGTTTGACGCAGAATACCCTACTTCGAGAAGTCGATTCAGGGAAGGAAACTCAGGGTGACCTGTGTCTCTTTGGGCTTGTGAGAAACCACGGGGATGTCTGCTGAGTGCGCCCACGGAAACGGGGGCCTGCTGCAAGTAGCCTTGCTTTCCCGTTTGGAGGCTGCGTTCATGCTGCCTTGAAGCTACCTGACATTCCCTGCTCTCGACAGGCCTGTTAGCCCTGTCAGAGTGCTTCAGGGAACGTTATGAGTCTGCTCTGTGTAAACCAGGTGCTTCCATGGCCGCGGCTCTGGTCCGCCTGCCAAGCTCTAGAGCTAGAGGGAACCTCAACGTGACAAGTTGCCTCCAGCGTAGGCCCCTAGTAGCCGTGCAGAAAGGGAGGCAGGCAGCTGTCTCCATGAGTTCTCAGTCGCTTAGAGGCTTTATTTTAAAGGAAGTAGTACACTTTGGAGGACTCCTAGGCCTCTCGGGTATGCACCACTTTCCCTCCAAGTTCACCGAGTACCTCCAGACCCCTGTGGGGCGGCTGAGCAACTTCGAGGTCCATTGGTTAACAACACCCACCACCCCCGGAGGCCCTCTGTGCGTGCCGCGCGATGGGCTACACACTGGACGTCCCGCGAGGAGCGCTACATTTCCAGAGCCCTCGAACAGCCTCAGGACAGCATTTCGGGTGAGTCCGACTTTGTCATGGCCCTTGTGTGAGCTGCCGTGGGAAAACACTGTGCTTTGAATACTTCGAGGACCTCGTACCTGAAGTCACTCTGCCCGAGGAGAAAGTCAGCATCTTACCATGCCGTGTCGCTAACGGCACGCCCAGCACAAACACAGGCCTGGAAGTAAGGCCCCGAGTGGCGGTGCAGAAGCGGAGGCGTGCAGCAGTTTCCATGAGGCGGAGGCCTCGGCTCTGGGCACCTTCAACGGCAGCAGGGTTTTCTGGACACCTAGGAGGCTGGCGCGGGCCCCCTGTTCCCGGCAGGAACACTGAGTACCGCCAGGCCCACCTGGGTCTGCTAAGCAACATCCAGGCCCGTAGCCTTTAGAGCTCCCTGTTTATGGCAGCGTAGGAAACGCGCTGCACTCCCCTTGGGAGCAGCGTAAGTTACTCAGCACTCGCACACGTTCACGGACACCGTTCTGGCACGTCCCACATGGCGTCGAAGTCTTACGCATTACCCTAGGCTGAGCTGAACTCAGAGAAACCCTCTGCTTCGCAGTCCACCTAGGACCTCCTGCCTGAAGTCACCGAGCCTCCCAGAGAGAGTCGGCTTGCGTTCTTACTGCCATGTATGTCCCCTTCCTCCTGTGGCACTGCAGGCTTTGAATAGCCACAGGCCCAGAGGAGCAGCTACGGCGTTCCTTTGTTGAAGGAGTTCGCTTGATGCAGAACACCCTACTTCGAGAAGTTGATTCAGGGAAGGAAACTCAGGGTGACCTGTGTCTCTTTGGGCTTGTTAGAAACCACGGGGATGTCTGCTGAGTGCGCCCACGGAAACGGGGGCCTGCTGCAAGTAGCCTTGCTTTCCCGTTTGGAAGGCTGCGTTCATGCTGCCTTGAAGCTACCTGACATTCGCTGCTCTCAGCAGGCCTGTTAGCCCTGTCAGAGTGCTTCGGGGAACGTTATGAGTCTGCTCTGTGTAAACCAGGTGCTTCCATGGCCGCGGCTCTGGTCCGCCTGCCAAGCTCTAGAGCTAGAGGGAACCTCAACGTGACAAGTTGCCTCCAGCGTAGGCCCCTAGTAGCCGTGCAGAAAGGGAGGCAGGCAGCTGTCTCCATGAGTTCTCAGTCGCTTAGAGGCTTTATTTTAAAGGAAGTAGTACACTTTGGAGGACTCCTAGGCCTCTCGGGTATGCACCACTTTCCCTCCAAGTTCACCGAGTACCTCCAGACCCCTGTGAGGCGGCTGAGCAACTTCGAGGTCCATTGGTTGACAAAACCCACCACCCCCGGAGGCCCTCTGTGCGTGCCGCGCGATGGGCTACACACTGGACGTCCCGCGAGGAGCGCTACATTTCCAGAGCCCTCGAACAGCCTCAGGACAGCATTTCGGGTGAGTCCGACTTTGTCATGGCCCTTGTGTGAGCTGCCGTGGGAAAACACTGTGCTTTGAATACTTCGAGGACCTCGTACCTGAAGTCACTCTGCCCGAGGAGAAAGTCAGCATCTTACCATGCCCTGTCGCTAACGGCACGCCCAGCATGAACACAGGCCTGGAAGTAAGGCCCCGAGTGGCGGTGCCTAAGCGGAGGCGTGCAGCAGTTTCCATGAGGCGGAGGCCTCGGCTCTGGGCACCTTCAACGGCAGCAGGGTTTTCTGGACACCTAGGAGGCTGGCGCGGGCCCCCTGTTCCCGGCAGGAACACCCAGTACCGCCAGGCCCACCTGGGTCTGCTAAGCAACATCCAGGCCCGTAGCCCTTTAGAGCTCCTCTGTGTATGCCCAGCGTAGGGAAACGCGCTGCACTCTCCTTGGGAGCAGCTTAAGTTCCTCAGCACTCGCACACGTTCACGGACACCGTTCTGGCACGTCCCACATGGCGTCGAAGTCTTACGCATTACCCTAGGCTGAGCTGAACTCAGAGAAACCCTCTGCTTCGCAGTCCACCTAGCACCTCCTGCCTGAAGTCACCGAGCCTCCCAGATTGAGTCGGCTTGCGTTCTTACTGCCACGTTCGTCCCCTTCCTCCTGTGGCACTGCAGGCTTTAAATAGCCACAGGCCCAGAGGAGCAGCTACGGCGTTCCTTGGTTGAGGCAGTTCGTTTCACGCAGAACACCCTACTTCGAGAAGTTGATTCAGGGAAGGAAACTCAGGGTGACCTGTGTCTCTTTGGGCTTGTGAGAAACCACGGGGATGTCTGCTGAGTGCGCCCACGGAAACGGGGGCCTGCTGCAAGTAGCCTTGCTTTCCCGTTTGGAGGCTGCGTTCATGCTGCCTTGAAGCTACCTGACATTCCCTGCTCTCGACAGGCCTGTTAGCCCTGTCAGAGTGCTTCGGGGAACGTTATGAGTCTGCTCTATCTAAACCAGGTGCTTCCATGGCCGCGGCTCTGGTCCGCCTGCCAAGCTCTAGAGCTAGAGGGAACCTCAACGTGACAAGTTGCCTCCAGCGTAGGCCCCTAGTAGCCGTGCAGAAAGGGAGGCAGGCAGCTGTCTCCATGAGTTCTCAGTAGCTTAGAGGCTTTATTTTAAAGGAAGTAGTACACTTTGGAGGACTCCTAGGCCTCTCGGGTATGCACCACTTTCCCTCCAAGTTCACCGAGTACCTCCAGACCCCTGTGGGACGGCTGAGCAACTTCAAGGCCCATTGGTTGACCACCCCCCACCACCCCCGGAGGCCCTCTGTGCGTGCCGCGCGATGGGCTACACACTGGACGTCCCTCGAGGAGCGCTACATTTCCAGAGCCCTCGAACAGCCTCAGGACAGCATTTCGGGTGAGTCCGACTTTGTCATGGCCCTTGTGTGAGCTGCCGTGGGAAAACAGTGTGCTTTGAATACTTCGAGGACCTCGTACCTGAAGTCACTCTGCCCGAGGAGAAAGTCAGCATCTTACCATGCCGTGTCGCTAACGGCACGCCCAGCACGAACACAGGCCTGGAAGTAAGGCCCCGAGTGGCGGTGCAGAAGCGGAGGCGTGCAGCAGTTTCCATGAGGCGGTGGCCTCGGCTCTGGGCACCTTCAACGGCAGCAGGGTTTTCTGGACACCTAGGAGGCTGGCGCGGGCCCCCTGTTCCCGGCAGGAACACTGAGTACCGCCAGGCCCACCTGGGTCTGCTAAGCAACATCCAGGCCCGTAGCCCTTTAGAGCCCCTCTGTGTATGCCGATCGTAGGGAAACGTGCTGCCCTCCCCTTGGGAGCAGCGTAAGGTACTCAGCACTCGCACACGTTCACGGACACCGTTCTGGCACGTCCCACATGGCGTCGAAGTCTTACGCATTACCCTAGGCTGAGCTGAACTCAGAGAAACCCTCTGCTTCGCAGTCCACCTAGGACCTCCTGCCTGAAGTCACCGAGCCTCCCAGAGAGAGTCGGCTTGTGTTCTTACTGCCATGTACGTCCCCTTCCTCCTGTGGCACTGCAGGCTTTGAATAGCCACAGGCCCAGAGGAGCAGCTACGGCGTTCCTTGGTTGAAGCAGTTAGTTTGACGCAGAACACCCTACTTCGAGAAGTTGATTCAGGGAAGGAAACTCAGGGTGACCTGTGTCTCTTTGGGCTTGTGAGAAACCACGGGGATGTCTGCTGAGTGCGCCCACGGAAACGGGGGCCTGCTGCAAGTAACCTTGCTTTCCCGTTTGGAGGCTGCGTTCATGCTGCCTTGAAGCTACCTGACATTCCCTGCTCTCGACAGGCCTGTTAGCCCTGTCAGAGTGCTTCGGGGAACGTTATGAGTCTGCTCTATCTAAACCAGGTGCTTCCATGGCCGCGGCTCTGGTCCGCCTGCCAAGCTCTAGAGCTAGAGGGAACCTCAACGTGACAAGTTGCCTCCAGCGTAGGCCCCTAGTAGCCGTGCAGAAAGGGAGGCAGGCAGCTGTCTCCATGAGTTCTCAGTAGCTTAGAGGCTTTATTTTAAAGGAAGTAGTACACTTTGGAGGACTCCTAGGCCTCTCGGGTATGCACCACTTTCCCTCCAAGTTCACCGAGTACCTCCAGACCCCTGTGGGGCGGCTGAGCAACTTCGAGGCCCATTGGTTGACCACCCCCCACCACCCCCGGAGGCCCTCTGTGCGTGCCGCGCGATGGGCTACACACTGGACGTCCCTCGAGGAGCGCTACATTTCCAGAGCCCTCGAACAGCCTCAGGACAGCATTTCGGGTGAGTCCGACTTTGTCATGGCCCTTGTGTGAGCTGCCGTGGGAAAACACTGTGCTTTGAATACTTCGAGGACCTCGTACCTGAAGTCACTCTGCCCGAGGAGAAAGTCAGCATCTTACCATGCCGTGTCGCTAACGGCACGCCCAGCACGAACACAGGCCTGGAAGTAAGGCCCCGAGTGGCGGTGCAGAAGCGGAGGCGTGCAGCAGTTTCCATGAGGCGGTGGCCTCGGCTCTGGGCACCTTCAACGGCAGCAGGTTTTCTGGACACCTAGGAGGCTGGCGCGGGCCCCCTGTTCCCGGCAGGAACACTGAGTACCGCCAGGCCCACCTGGGTCTGCTAAGCAACATCCAGGCCCGTAGTCCTTTAGAGCCCCTCTGTGTATGCCGATCGTAGGGAAACGTGCTGCACTCCCCTTGGGAGCAGCGTAAGGTACTCAGCACTCGCACACGTTCACGGACACCGTTCTGGCACGTCCCACATGGCGTCGAAGTCTTACGCATTACCCTAGGCTGAGCTGAACTCAGAGAAACCCTCTGCTTCGCAGTCCACCTAGGACCTCCTGCCTGAAGTCACCGAGCCTCCCAGAGAGAGTCGGCTTGTGTTCTTACTGCCATGTACGTCCCCTTCCTCCTGTGGCACTGCAGGCTTTGAATAGCCACAGGCCCAGAGGAGCACCTACGACCTTCCTTGTTTGAGGCAGTTCGTTTGACGCAGAATACCCTACTTCGAGAAGTCGATTCAGGGAAGGAAACTCAGGGTGACCTGTGTCTCTTTGGGCTTGTGAGAAACCACGGGGATGTCTGCTGAGTGCGCCCACGGAAACGGGGGCCTGCTGCAAGTAGCCTTGCTTTCCCGTTTGGAGGCTGCGTTCATGCTGCCTTGAAGCTACCTGACATTCCCTGCTCTCGACAGGCCTGTTAGCCCTGTCAGAGTGCTTCAGGGAACGTTATGAGTCTGCTCTGTGTAAACCAGGTGCTTCCATGGCCGCGGCTCTGGTCCGCCTGCCAAGCTCTAGAGCTAGAGGGAACCTCAACGTGACAAGTTGCCTCCAGCGTAGGCCCCTAGTAGCCGTGCAGAAAGGGAGGCAGGCAGCTGTCTCCATGAGTTCTCAGTCGCTTAGAGGCTTTATTTTAAAGGAAGTAGTACACTTTGGAGGACTCCTAGGCCTCTCGGGTATGCACCACTTTCCCTCCAAGTTCACCGAGTACCTCCAGACCCCTGTGGGGCGGCTGAGCAACTTCGAGGTCCATTGGTTAACAACACCCACCACCCCCGGAGGCCCTCTGTGCGTGCCGCGCGATGGGCTACACACTGGACGTCCCGCGAGGAGCGCTACATTTCCAGAGCCCTCGAACAGCCTCAGGACAGCATTTCGGGTGAGTCCGACTTTGTCATGGCCCTTGTGTGAGCTGCCGTGGGAAAACACTGTGCTTTGAATACTTCGAGGACCTCGTACCTGAAGTCACTCTGCCCGAGGAGAAAGTCAGCATCTTACCATGCCGTGTCGCTAACGGCACGCCCAGCACAAACACAGGCCTGGAAGTAAGGCCCCGAGTGGCGGTGCAGAAGCGGAGGCGTGCAGCAGTTTCCATGAGGCGGAGGCCTCGGCTCTGGGCACCTTCAACGGCAGCAGGGTTTTCTGGACACCTAGGAGGCTGGCGCGGGCCCCCTGTTCCCGGCAGGAACACTGAGTACCGCCAGGCCCACCTGGGTCTGCTAAGCAACATCCAGGCCCGTAGCCTTTAGAGCTCCCTGTTTATGGCAGCGTAGGAAACGCGCTGCACTCCCCTTGGGAGCAGCTTAAGGTACTCAGCACTCGCACACGTTCACGGACACCGTTCTGGCACGTCCCACATGGCGTCGAAGTCTTACGCATTACCCTAGGCTGAGCTGAACTCAGAGAAACCCTCTGCTTCGCAGTCCACCTAGGACCTCCTGCCTGAAGTCACCGAGCCTCCCAGAGAGAGTCGGCTTGCGTTCTTACTGCCATGTATGTCCCCTTCCTCCTGTGGCACTGCAGGCTTTGAATAGCCACAGGCCCAGAGGAGCAGCTACGGCGTTCCTTGGTTGAAGGAGTTCGCTTGATGCAGAACACCCTACTTCGAGAAGTTGATTCAGGGAAGGAAACTCAGGGTGACCTGTGTCTCTTTGGGCTTGTTAGAAACCACGGGGATGTCTGCTGAGTGCGCCCACGGAAACGGGGGCCTGCTGCAAGTAGCCTTGCTTTCCCGTTTGGAAGGCTGCGTTCATGCTGCCTTGAAGCTACCTGACATTCGCTGCTCTCAGCAGGCCTGTTAGCCCTGTCAGAGTGCTTCGGGGAACGTTATGAGTCTGCTCTGTGTAAACCAGGTGCTTCCATGGCCGCGGCTCTGGTCCGCCTGCCAAGCTCTAGAGCTAGAGGGAACCTCAACGTGACAAGTTGCCTCCAGCGTAGGCCCCTAGTAGCCGTGCAGAAAGGGAGGCAGGCAGCTGTCTCCATGAGTTCTCAGTCGCTTAGAGGCTTTATTTTAAAGGAAGTAGTACACTTTGGAGGACTCCTAGGCCTCTCGGGTATGCACCACTTTCCCTCCAAGTTCACCGAGTACCTCCAGACCCCTGTGAGGCGGCTGAGCAACTTCGAGGTCCATTGGTTGACAAAACCCACCACCCCCGGAGGCCCTCTGTGCGTGCCGCGCGATGGGCTACACACTGGACGTCCCGCGAGGAGCGCTACATTTCCAGAGCCCTCGAACAGCCTCAGGACAGCATTTCGGGTGAGTCCGACTTTGTCATGGCCCTTGTGTGAGCTGCCGTGGGAAAACACTGTGCTTTGAATACTTCGAGGACCTCGTACCTGAAGTCACTCTGCCCGAGGAGAAAGTCAGCATCTTACCATGCCCTGTCGCTAACGGCACGCCCAGCATGAACACAGGCCTGGAAGTAAGGCCCCGAGTGGCGGTGCCTAAGCGGAGGCGTGCAGCAGTTTCCATGAGGCGGAGGCCTCGGCTCTGGGCACCTTCAACGGCAGCAGGGTTTTCTGGACACCTAGGAGGCTGGCGCGGGCCCCCTGTTCCCGGCAGGAACACCCAGTACCGCCAGGCCCACCTGGGTCTGCTAAGCAACATCCAGGCCCGTAGCCCTTTAGAGCTCCTCTGTGTATGCCCAGCGTAGGGAAACGCGCTGCACTCTCCTTGGGAGCAGCTTAAGTTCCTCAGCACTCGCACACGTTCACGGACACCGTTCTGGCACGTCCCACATGGCGTCGAAGTCTTACGCATTACCCTAGGCTGAGCTGAACTCAGAGAAACCCTCTGCTTCGCAGTCCACCTAGCACCTCCTGCCTGAAGTCACCGAGCCTCCCAGATTGAGTCGGCTTGCGTTCTTACTGCCACGTTCGTCCCCTTCCTCCTGTGGCACTGCAGGCTTTAAATAGCCACAGGCCCAGAGGAGCAGCTACGGCGTTCCTTGGTTGAGGCAGTTCGTTTCACGCAGAACACCCTACTTCGAGAAGTTGATTCAGGGAAGGAAACTCAGGGTGACCTGTGTCTCTTTGGGCTTGTGAGAAACCACGGGGATGTCTGCTGAGTGCGCCCACGGAAACGGGGGCCTGCTGCAAGTAGCCTTGCTTTCCCGTTTGGAAGGCTGCGTTCATGCTGCCTTGAAGCTACCTGACATTCCCTGCTCTCGACAGGCCTGTTAGCCCTGTCAGAGTGCTTCGGGGAACGTTATGAGTCTGCTCTATCTAAACCAGGTGCTTCCATGGCCGCGGCTCTGGTCCGCCTGCCAAGCTCTAGAGCTAGAGGGAACCTCAACGTGACAAGTTGCCTCCAGCGTAGGCCCCTAGTAGCCGTGCAGAAAGGGAGGCAGGCAGCTGTCTCCATGAGTTCTCAGTAGCTTAGAGGCTTTATTTTAAAGGAAGTAGTACACTTTGGAGGACTCCTAGGCCTCTCGGGTATGCACCACTTTCCCTCCAAGTTCACCGAGTACCTCCAGACCCCTGTGGGACGGCTGAGCAACTTCAAGGCCCATTGGTTGACCACCCCCCACCACCCCCGGAGGCCCTCTGTGCGTGCCGCGCGATGGGCTACACACTGGACGTCCCTCGAGGAGCGCTACATTTCCAGAGCCCTCGAACAGCCTCAGGACAGCATTTCGGGTGAGTCCGACTTTGTCATGGCCCTTGTGTGAGCTGCCGTGGGAAAACAGTGTGCTTTGAATACTTCGAGGACCTCGTACCTGAAGTCACTCTGCCCGAGGAGAAAGTCAGCATCTTACCATGCCGTGTCGCTAACGGCACGCCCAGCACGAACACAGGCCTGGAAGTAAGGCCCCGAGTGGCGGTGCAGAAGCGGAGGCGTGCAGCAGTTTCCATGAGGCGGTGGCCTCGGCTCTGGGCACCTTCAACGGCAGCAGGGTTTTCTGGACACCTAGGAGGCTGGCGCGGGCCCCCTGTTCCCGGCAGGAACACTGAGTACCGCCAGGCCCACCTGGGTCTGCTAAGCAACATCCAGGCCCGTAGCCCTTTAGAGCCCCTCTGTGTATGCCGATCGTAGGGAAACGTGCTGCCCTCCCCTTGGGAGCAGCGTAAGGTACTCAGCACTCGCACACGTTCACGGACACCGTTCTGGCACGTCCCACATGGCGTCGAAGTCTTACGCATTACCCTAGGCTGAGCTGAACTCAGAGAAACCCTCTGCTTCGCAGTCCACCTAGGACCTCCTGCCTGAAGTCACCGAGCCTCCCAGAGAGAGTCGGCTTGTGTTCTTACTGCCATGTACGTCCCCTTCCTCCTGTGGCACTGCAGGCTTTGAATAGCCACAGGCCCAGAGGAGCAGCTACGGCGTTCCTTGGTTGAAGCAGTTAGTTTGACGCAGAACACCCTACTTCGAGAAGTTGATTCAGGGAAGGAAACTCAGGGTGACCTGTGTCTCTTTGGGCTTGTGAGAAACCACGGGGATGTCTGCTGAGTGCGCGCACCGAAACAGGGGCCTGCTGCAAGTAGCCTTGCTTTCCCGTTTGGAGGCTGCGTTCATGCTGCCTTGAAGCTACCTGACATTCCCTGCTCTCGACAGGCCTGTTAGCCCTGTCAGAGTGCTTCGGGGAACGTTATGAGTCTGCTCTGTGTAAACCAGGTGCTTCCATGGCCGCGGCTCTGGTCCGCCTGCCAAGCTCTAGAGCTAGAGGGAACCTCAACGTGACAAGTTGCCTCCAGCGTAGGCCCCTAGTAGCCGTGCAGAAAGGGAGGCAGGCAGCTGTCTCCATGAGTTCTCAGTCGCTTAGAGGCTTTATTTTAAAGGAAGTAGTACACTTTGGAGGACTCCTAGGCCTCTCGGGTATGCATCACTTTCCCTGCAAGTTCACCGAGTACCTACAGACCCCTGTGGGGCGGCTGAGCACTTCGAGGCCCTTTGGTTGAACCCCCCCCCCCGCGGAGGCCCTCTGTGCATGCCGCGCGATGGGCTACACATTGGACGTCCCTCGAGGAGCGCTACATTTCCAGAGCCCTCGAACAGCCTCAGGACAGCATTTCGGGTGAGTCCGACTTTGTCATGGCCCTTGTGTGAGCTGCCGTGGGAAAACACTGTGCTTTGAATACTTCGAGGACCTCGTACCTGAAGTCACTCTGCCCGAGGAGAAAGTCAGCATCTTACCATGCCGTGTCGCTAACGGCAGGCCCAGCACGAACACAGGCCTGGAAGTAAGGCCCCGAGTGGCGGTGCAGAAGCGGAGGCATGGAGCAGTTTCCATGAGGCGGTGGCCTCGGCTCTTGGCACCTTCAATGGCAGCAGGGTTTTCTGGACACCTAGGAGGCTGGCGAGGGCCCCCTGTTCTCGGCAGGAACACTGTGTACCGCCAGGCCCACCTGGGTCTGCTAAGCAACATCCAGGCCCGTAGCCCTTTAGAGCCCCTCTGTGTATGCCGAGCATAGGGAACGCTCTAAACTCTCCTTGGGAGCAGCGTAAGGTCCTCAGCACTCGCACACGTTCACGGACAACGTTCTGTCACGTCCCACATAGCGTCGAAGTCTTACGCATTACCCTAGGCTGAGCTGAACTCAGAGAAACCCTCTGCTTCGCATTCCACCTAGGACCTCCTGCCTGAAGTCACCGAGCCTCCCAGAGAGAGTCGGCTTGCCTTCTTACTGCCATGTACGTCCCCTTCCTCCTGTGGCACTGCAGGCTTTAAATAGCCACAGGCCCAGAGGAGCAGCTATGGCGTTCCTTGGTTGAAGCAGTTCGTTTGACGCAGAACACCCTACTTCGAGAAGTTGATTCAGGGAAGGAAACTCAGGGTGACCTGTGTCTCTTTGGGCTTGTGAGAAACCACGGGGATGTCTGCTGAGTGCGCCCACGGAAACGGGGGCCTGCTGCAAGTAGCCTTGCTTTCCCGTTTGGAAGGCTGCGTTCATGCTGCCTTGAAGCTACCTGACATTCCCTGCTCTCGACAGGCCTGTTAGCCCTGTCAGAGTGCTTCGGGGAACGTTATGAGTCTGCTCTGTCTAAACCAGGTGCTTCCATGGCTGCGGCTCTGATCCACCTGCCAAGCTCTAGAGCTAGAGGGAACCTCAACGTGACAAGTTGCATGCAGCGTAGGCCCCTAGTAGCCGTGCAGAAAGGGAGGCAGGCAGCTGTCTCCATGAGTTCTCAGTAGCTTAGAGGCTTTATTTTAAAGGATGTAGTACACTTTGGAGGACTCCTATGCCTCTCGGGTATGCACGACTTTCCCTCCAAGTTTACCGAGTACCTCCAGACCCCTGTGGGGCGGCTGAGCAACTTCGAGGCCCATTGGTTGAACCCTCCCACCCCCGGAGGCCCTCTGTGCGTGCCGCGCGATGGGCTACACACTGGACGTCCCGCGAGGAGCGCTACATTTCCAGAGCCCTCGAACAGCCTCAGGACAGCATTTAGGGTGAGTCCGACTTTGTCATGGCCCTTGTGTGAGCTGCCGTGGGAAAACACTGTGCTTTGAATACTTCGAGGACCTCGTACCTGAAGTCACTCTGCCCGAGGAGAAAGTCAGCATCTTACCATGCCGTGTCGCTAACGGCAGGCCCAGCACGAACACAGGCCTGGAAGTAAGGCCCCGAGTGGCGGTGCAGAAGCGGAGGCGTGCAGCAGTTTCCATGAGGCGGAGGCCTCGGCTCTGGGCACCTTCAACGGCAGCAGGGTTTTCTGGACACCTAGGAGGCTGGCACGGGCCCCCTGTTCCCGGCAGGAACACTGAGTACCGCCAGGCCCACCTGGGTCTGCTAAGCAACATCCAGGCCCGTAGCCCTTTAGAGCTCCTCTGTGTATGCCCAGCGTAGGGAAACGCGCTGCACTCTCCTTGGGAGCAGCTTAAGGTACTCAGCACTCGCACACGTTCACGGACACCGTTCTGGCACGTCCCACATGGCGTCGAAGTCTTACGCATTACCCTAGGCTGAGCTGAACTCAGAGAAACCCTCTGCTTCGCAGTCCACCTAGGACCTCCTGCCTGAAGTCACCGTGCCTCCCAGAGAGAGGCGGCTTGCGTTCTTACTGCCATGTACGTCCCCTTCCTCCTGTGGCACTGCAGGCTTTGAATAGCCACAGGCCCAGAGGAGCAGCTACGGCGTTCCTTGGTTGAAGCAGTTAGTTTGACGCAGAACACCCTACTTCGAGAAGTTGATTCAGGGAAGGAAACTGAGGGTGACCTGTGTCTCTTTGGGCTTGTGAGAAATCACGGGGATGTCTGCTGAGTGCGCACACGGAAACAGGGGCCTGCTGCAAGTAGCCTTGCTTTCCCGTTTGGAGGCTGCGTTCATGCTGCCTTGAAGCTACCTGACATTCCCTGCTCTCGACAGGCCTGTTAGCCCTGTCAGAGTGCTTCGGGGAACGTTATGAGTCTGCTCTGTGTAAACCAGGTGCTTCCATGGCCGCGGCTCTGGTCCGCCTGACAAGCTCTAGAGCTAGAGGGAACCTCAACGTGACAAGTTGCCTCCAGCGTAGGCCCCTAGTAGCCGTGCAGAAAGGGAGGCAGGCAGCTGTCTCCATGAGTTCTCAGTCGCTTAGAGGCTTTATTTTAAAGGAAGTAGTACACTTTGGAGGACTCCTAGGCCTCTCGGGTATGCACCACTTTCCCTCCAAGTTCACCGAGTACCTACAGACCCCTGTGGGGCGGCTGAGCAACTTCGAGGCCCATTGGTTGACCACACCCACCACCCCGGAGGCCCTCTGTGAGTGCCGCGCGATGGGCTACACACTGGACGTCCCTCGAGGAGGGCTACATTTCCAGAGCCCTCGAACAGCCTCAGGACAGCATTTCGGGTGAGTCCGACTTTGTCATGGCCCTTGTGTGAGCTGCCGTGGGAAAACACTGTGCTTTGAATACTTCGAGGACCTCGTACCTGAAGTCACTCTGCCCGAGGAGAAAGTCAGCATCTTACCATGCCGTGTCGCTAACGGCACGCCCAGCACGAACACAGGCCTGGAAGTAAGGCCCCGAGTGGCGGTGCAGAAGCGGAGGCGTGCAGCAGTTTCCATGATGCGGTGGCCTCGGCTCTGGGCACCTTCAACGGCAGCAGGGTTTTCTGGACACCTAGGAGGCTGGCGCGGGCCCCCTGTTCCCGGCAGGAACACTGAGTACCGCCAGGCCCACCTGGGTCTGCTAAGCAACATCCAGGCCCGTAGCCCTTTAGAGCCCCTCTGTGTATGCCGATCGTAGGGAAACGCGCTGCACTCCCCTTGGGAGCAGCGTAAGGTACTCAGCACTCGCACACGTTCACGGACACCGTTCTGGCACGTCCCACATGGCGTCGAAGTCTTACGCATTACCCTAGGCTGAGCTGAACTCAGAGAAACCCTCTGCTTCGCAGTCCACCTAGGACCTCCTGCCTGAAGTCACCGAGACTCCCAGATTGAGTCGGCTTGCGTTCTTACTGCCACGTACGTCCCCTTCCTCCTGTGGTACTGCAGGCTTTAAATAGCCACAGGCCCAGAGGAGCAGCTACGGCGTTCCTTGGTTGAGGCAGTTCGTTTGACGCAGAACACCCTACTTCGAGAAGTTGATTCAGGAAAGGAAACTCAGGGTGACCTGTGTCTCTTTGGGCTTGTGAGAAACCACGGGGATGTCTGCTGAGTGCGCCCACGGAAACGGGGGCCTGCTGCAAGTAGACTTGCTTTCCCGTTTGGAAGGCTGCGTTCATGCTGCCTTGAAGCTACCTGACATTCCCTGCTCTCGACAGGCCTGTTAGCCCTGTCAGAGTGCTTCGGGGAACGTGATGAGTCTGCTCTGTCTAAACCAGGTGCTTCCATGGCCGCGGCTCTGGTCCGCCTGACAAGCTCTAGAGCTAGAGGGAACCTCAACGTGACAAGTTGCCTGCAGAGTAGGCCCCTAGTAGCCGTGCAGAAAGGGAGGCAGGCAGCTGTCTCCATGAGTTCTTAGTAGTTTAGAGGCTTTATTTTAAAGGAAGTAGTACACTTTGGAGGACTCCTAGGCCTCTCGGGTATGCACCACTTTCCCTCCAAGTTCACCGAGTACCTCCAGACCCCTGTGGGGCGGCTGAGCAACTTCGAGGCCCATTGGTTGACCACCCCCCACCACCCCCGGAGGCCCTCTGTGCGTGCCGCACGATGGGCTACACACTGGACGTCCCGCGAGGAGCGCTACATTTCCAGAGCCCTCGAACAGCCTCAGGACAGCATTTCGGGTGAGTCTGACTTTGTCATGGCCGTTGTGTGAGCTGCCGTGGGAAAACACTGTGCTTTGAATACTTCGAGGACCTCGTACCTGAAGTCACTCTGCCCGAGGAGAAAGTCAGCATCTTACTATGCCGTGTCGCTAACGGCACGCCCAGCACGAACACAGGCCTGGAAGTAAGGCCCCGAGTGGCGGTGCAGAAGCGGAGGCGTGCAGCAGTTTCCATGAGGCGGAGGCCTCGGCTCTGGGCACCTTCAACGGCAGCAGGGTTTTCTGGACACCTAGGAGGCTGGCGCGGGCCCCGTTCCCGGCAGGAACACTGAGTACCGCCAGGCCCACCTGGGTCTGCTAAGCAACATCCAGGCCCGTAGCCCTTTAGAGCTCCTCTGTGTATGCCCAGCGTAGGGAAACGCGCTGCACTCTCCTTGGGAGCAGCGTAAGTTCCTCAGCACTCGCACACGTTCACGGACACCGTTCTGGCACGTCCCACATGGCGTCGAAGTCTTACGCATTACCCTAGTCTGAGCTGAACTCAGAGAAACCCTCTGCTTCGCAGTCCACCTAGGACCTCCTGCCTGAAGTCACCGAGCCTCCCAGATTGAGTCGGCTTGCGTTCTTACTGCCACGTTCGTCCCCTTCCTCCTGTGGCACTGCAGGCTTTAAATAGCCACAGGCCCAGAGGAGCAGCTACGGCGTTCCTAGGTTGAGGCAGTTCGTTTGACGAAGAACACCCTACTTCGAGAAGTTGATTCAGGGAAGGAAACTCAGGGTGACCTGTGTCTCTTTGGGCTTGTGAGAAACCACGGGGATGTCTGCTGAGTGCACCCACGGAAACGGGGGCCTGCTGCAAGTAGCCTTGCTTTCCCGTTTGGTGGCTGCGTTCATGCTGCCTTGAAGCTACCTGACATTCCCTGCTCTCGACAGGCCTGTTAGCCCTGTCAGAGTGCTTCGGGGAACGTTATGAGTCTGCTCTGTCTAAACCAGGTGCTTCCATGGCCGCGGCTCTGCTCCGCCTGCCAAGCTCTAGAGCTAGAGGGAACCTCAACGTGACAAGTTGCCTCCAGCTTAGGCCCCTAGTAGCCGTGCAGAAAGGGAGGCAGGCAGCTGTCTCCATGAGTTCTCAGTAGCTTAGAGGCTTTATTTTAAAGGAAGTAGTACACTTTGGAGGGCTCCTAGGCCTCTCGGGTATGCATCACTTTCCCTCCAAGTTCACCGAGTACCTCCAGACCCCTGCGGGGCGGCTGAGCACTTCGAGGCCCTTTGGTTGAACCCCCACTCCCCCGCGGAGGCCCTCTATGCGTGCCGCGCGATGGGCTACACATTGGACGTCCCTCGAGGAGCGCTACATTTCCAGAGCCCTCGAACAGCCTCAGGACAGCATTTCGGGTGAGTCCGACTTTGTCATGGCCCTTGTGTGAGCTGCCGTGGGAAAACACTGTGCTTTGAATACTTCGAGGACCTCGTACCTGAAGTCACTCTGCCCGAGGAGAAAGTCAGCATCTTACCATGCCGTGTCGCTAACGGCACGCCCAGCACGAACACAGGCCTGGAAGTAAGGCCCCGAGTGGCGGTGCAGAAGCGGAGGCGTGCAGCAGTTTCCATGAGGCGGAGGCCTCGGCTCTGGGCACCTTCAACGGCAGCAGGTTTTTCTGGACACCTAGGAGGCTGGAGCGGGCCCCCTGTTCCCGGCAGGAACACTGAGTACCGCCAGGCCCACCTGGGTCTGCTAAGCAACATCCAGGCCCGTAGCCCTTTAGACCCCCTCTGTGTATGCCGAGCATAGGGAACGCGCTACACTCTCCTTGGGAGCAGCGTAAGGTCCTCAGCACTCGCACACGTTCACGGACACCGTTCTGGCACGTCCCACATGGCGTCAAAGTCTTACGCATTACCCTAGGCTGAGCTGAACTCAGAGAAACCCTCGGCTTCGCAGTCCACCTAGGACCTCCTGCCTGAAGTCACCGTGCCTCCCAGAGAGAGTCGGCTTGCGTTCTTACTGCCATGTACGTCCCCTTCCTCCTGTGGCACTGCAGGCTTTGAATAGCCACAGGCCCAAAGGAGCAGCTACGGCGTTCCTTGGTTGAAGCAGTTCGCTTGATGCAGAACACCTATTTCGAGAAGTTGATTCAGGGAAGGAAACTCAGGGTGACCTGTGTCTCTTTGGGCTTGTGAGAAACCGCGGGGATATCTGCTGAGTGCGCCCACGGAAACGGGGGCCTGCTGCAAGTAGCCTTGCTTTCCCGTTTGGAAGGCTGCGTTCATGCTGCCTTGAAGCTACCTGACATTCCCTGCTCTCGACAGGCCTGTTAGCCCTGTCAGAGTGCTTCGGGGAACGTTATGAGTCTGCTCTGTGTAAACCAGGTGCTTCCATGGCCGCGGCTCTGGTCCGCCTGCCAAGCTCTAGAGCTAGAGGGAACCTCAACGTGACAAGTTGCCTCCAGCATAGGCCCCTAGTAGCCGTGCAGAAAGGGAGGCAGGCAGCTGTCTCCATGAGTTCTCAGTCGCTTAGAGGCTTTATTTTAAAGGAAGTAGTACACTTTGGAGGACTCCTAGGCCCCTCGGGTATGCATCACTTTCCCTCCAAGTTCACCGAGTACCTCCAGACCCCTGTGGGGCGGCTGAGCACTTCGAGGCCCATTGGTTGAACCCCCCCACCCGCGGAGGCCCTCTGTGCGTGCCGCGCGATGGGCTACACACTGGACGTCCCGCGAGGAGCGCTACATTTCCAGAGCCCTCGAACAGCCTCAGGACAGCATTTCGGGTGAGTCCGACTTTGTCATGGCCCTTGTGTGAGCTGCCGTGGGAAAACACTGTGCTTTGAATACTTCGAGGACCTCGTACCTGAAGTCACTCTGCCCGAGGAGAAAGTCAGCATCTTACCATGCCGTGTCGCTAACGGCAGGCCCGGCACGAACACAGGCCTAGAAGTAAAGCCCCGAGTGGCAGCGCAGAAGCGGAGGCGTGCAGCAGTTTCCATGAGGCGGTGGCCTCGGCTCTGGGCACCTTCAACGGCAGCAGGGTTTTCTGGACACCTAGGAGAGTGGCGCGGGCCCCCTGTTCCCGGCAGGAACACTGAGTACCGCCAGGCCCACCTGGGTCTGCTAAGTAACTTCCAGACCCGTAGCCCTTTAGAGCCCCTCTGTGTATGCCGATCGTAGGGAAACGCGCTGCACTCCCCTTGGGAGCAGCGTAAGGTACTCAGAACTCGCACACGTTCACGGACACCGTTCTGGCACGTCCCACATCACGTCAAAGTCTTACGCATTACCCTAGGCTGAGCTGAACTCAGAGAAACCCTCGGCTTCGCATTCCACCTAGGACCTCCTGCCTGAAGTCACCGAGCCTCCCAGAGAGAGTCGGCTTGCGTTCTTACTGCCATGTACGTCCCCTTCCTCCTGTGGCACTGCAGGCTTTAAATAGCCACAGGCCCAGTGGAGCAGCTACGGCGTTCCTTGGTTAAGGCAGTTCGTTTGACGCAGAACACCCTACTTCGAGAAGTTGATTCAGGGAAGGAAACTCAGGGTGACCTGTGTCTCTTTGGGCTTGTGAGAAACCACGGGGATGTCTGCTGAGTGCGCCCACGGAAACGGGGGCCTGCTGCAAGTAGCCTTGCTTTCCCGTTTGGAAGGCTGCGTTCATGCTGCCTTGAAGCTACCTGACATTCCCTGCTCTCGACAGGCCTGTTAGCCCTGTCAGAGTGCTTCGGGGAACGTTATGAGTCTGCTCTGTCTAAACCAGGTGCTTCCATGGCCGCGGCTCTGGTCCGCCTGACAAGCTCTAGAGCTAGAGGGAACCTCAACGTGACAAGTTGCCTGCAGCGAAGGCCCCTAGTAGCCGTGCAGAAAGGGAGGCAGCCAGCTGTCTCCATTAGTTCTCAGTAGCTTAGAGGCTTTATTTTAAAGGAAGTAGTACACTTTGGAGGACTCCTAGGCCTCTCGGGTATGCACCACTTTCCCTCCAAGTTCACCGAGTACCTCCAGACCCCTGTGGGGCGGCTGAGCAACTTCGAGGCCCATTGGTTGACCACCCCCCACCACCCCCGGAGGCCCTCTGTGCGTGCCGCGCGATGGGCTACACACTGGACGTCCCGCGAGGAGCGCTACATTTCCAGAGCCCTCGAACAGCCTCAGGACAGCATTTCGGGTGAGTCCGACTTTGTCATGGCCCTTGTGTGAGCTGCCGTGGGAAAACACTGTGCTTTGAATACTTCGAGGACCTCGTACCTGAAGTCACTCTGCCCGAGGAGAAAGTCAGCATCTTACCATGCCGTGTCGCTAACGGCACGCCCAGCACGAACACAGGCCTGGAAGTAAGGCCCCGAGTGGCGGTGCAGAAGCGGAGGCGTGCAGCAGTTTCCATGAGGCGGTGGCCTCGGCTCTGGGCACCTTCAACGGCAGCAGGGTTTTCTGGACACCTAGGAGAGTGGCGCGGGCCCCCTGTTCCCGGCAGGAACACTGAGAACTTCCAGGCCCACCTGGGTCTCCTAAGCAACATCCAGGCCCGTAGCCCTTTAGAGCCCCTCTGTGTATGCCCAGCGTAGGGAAATGCACTGCACTCTCCTTGGGAGCAGCTTAAGGTCCTCAGCACTCGCACACGTTCACGGACACCGTTCTGGCACGTCCCACATGGCGTCGAAGTCTTACGCATTACCCTAGGCTGAGCTGAACTCAGAGAAACCCTCTGCTTCGCAGTCCACCTAGGACCTCCTGCCTGAAGTCACCGTGCCTCCCAGAGAGAGTCGGCTTGCGTTCTTACTGCCATGTACGTCCCCTTCCTCCTGTGGCACTGCACGCTTTGAATAGCCACAGGCCCAGAGGAGCAGCTACGGCGTTCCTTGGTTGAAGCAGTTCGCTTGATGCCGAACACCCTACTTCGAGAAGTTGATTCAGGGAAGGAAACTCAGGGTGACCTGTGTCTCTTTGGGCTTGTGAGAAACCACGGGGATGTCTGCTGAGTGCGCCCACGGAAACGGGGGCCTGCTGCAAGTAGCCTTGCTTTCCCGTTTGGAAGGCTGCGTTCATGCTGCCTTGAAGCTACCTGACATTCCCTGCTCTCGACAGGCCTGTTAGCCCTGTCAGAGTGCTTCGGGGAACGTTATGAGTCTGCTCTGTGTAAACCAGGTGCTTCCATGGCCGCGGCTCTGGTCCGCCTGCCAAGCTCTAGAGCTAGAGGGAACCTCAACGTGACAAGTTGCCTCCAGCGTAGGCCCCTAGTAGCCGTGCAGAAAGGGAGGCAGGCAGCTGTCTCCATGAGTTCTCAGTCGCTTAGAGGCTTTATTTTAAAGGAAGTAGTACACTTTGGAGGACTCCTGGGCCCCTCGGGTATGCATCACTTTCCCTCCAAGTTCCCCGAGTACCTACAGAACCCTGTGGGGCGGCTGAGCACTTCGAGACCCTTTGGTTGAACCCCCCCCCCCCGCGGAGGCCCTCTGTGCGTGCCGCCCGATGGGCTACACACTGGACGTCCCTCGAGGAGCGCTACATTTCCAGAGCCCTCGAACAGCCTCAGGACAGCATTTCGGGTGAGACCGACTTTGTCATGGCCCTTGTGTGTGCTGCCGTGGGAAAACACTGTCCTTTGAATACTTCGAGGAACTCGTACCTGAAGTCACTCTGCCCGAGGAGAAAGTCAGCATCTTACCATGCCGTGTCGCTAACGGCACGCCCAGCACGAACACAGGCCTGGAAGTAAGGCCCCGAGTGGCGGTGCAGAAGCGGAGGAGTGCAGCAGTTTCCATGAGGCGGTGGCCTCGGCTCTGGGCACCTTCAACGGCAGCAGGGTTTTCTGGACACCTAGGAGAGTGGCGTGGGGCCCCTGTTCCCGGCAGGAACACTGAGTACCGCCAGGCCCACCTGGGTCGGCTAAGCAACATCCAGGCCCGTAGCCCTTTAGAGCCCCTCTGTGTATGCCGAGCATAAGGAACGCGCTACATTCTCCTTGGGAGCAGCGTAAGGTCCTCAGCACTCGCACACGTTCACGGACACCGTTCTGGCACATCCCACATGGCGTCGAAGTCTTACGCATTACCCTAGGCTGAGCTGAACTCAGAGAAACCCTCTGCTTCGCAGTCCACCTAGGACCTCCTGCCTGAAGTCACCGAGCCTCCCAGAGAGAGTCGGCTTGCGTTCTTACTGCCATGTACGTCCCCTTCCTCCTGTGGCACTGCAGGCTTTGAATAGCCACAGGCCCAGAGGAGCAGCTACGGCGTTCCTTGGTTGAAGCAGTTCGCTTGATGCAGAACACCCTACTTCGAGAAGTTGATTCAGGGAAGGAAACTCAGGGTGACCTGTGTCTCTTTGGGCTTGTGAGAAACCACGGGGATGTCTGCTGAGTGCGCCCACGGAAACGGGGGCCTGCTGCAAGTAGCCTTGCTTTCCCGTTTGGAAGGCTGCGTTCATGCTGCCTTGAAGCTACCTGACATTCCCTGCTCTCGACAGGCCTGTTAGCCCTGTCAGAGTGCTTCGGGGAACGTTATGAGTCTGCTCTGTGTAAACCAGGTGCTTCCATGGCCGCGGCTCTGGTCCGCCTGCCAAGCTCTAGAGCTAGAGGGAACCTCAACGTGACAAGTTGCCTCCAGCGTAGGCCCCTAGTAGCCGTGCAGAAAGGGAGGCAGGCAGCTGTCTCCATGAGTTCTCAGTCGCTTAGAGGCTTTATTTTAAAGGAAGTAGTACACTTTGGAGGACTCCTAGGCCCCTCGGGTATGCATCACTTTCCCTCCAAGTTCACCGAGTACCTCCAGACCCCTGTGGGGCGGCTGAGCACTTCGAGGCCCATTGGTTGAACCCCCCCACCCGCGGAGGCCCTCTGTGCGTGCCACGCGATGGGCTACACACTGGTCGTCCCGCGAGGAGCGCTACATTTCCAGAGCCCTCGAACAGCCTCAGGACAGCATTTCGGGTGAGTCCGACTTTGTCATGGCCCTTGTGTGAGCTGCCGTGGGAAAGCACTGTGCTTTGAATACTTCGAGGACCTCGTACCTGAAGTCACTCTGCCCGAGGAGAAAGTCAGCATCTTACCATGCCGTGTCGCTAACGGCACGCCCAGCACGAACACAGGCCTGGAAGTAAGGCCCTGAGTGGCGGTGCAGAAGCGGAGGCGTGCAGCAGTTTCCATGAGGCGAGGCCTCGGCTCTGGGCACCTTCAACGGCAGCAGGGTTTTCTGGACACCTAGGAGGGTGGCACGGGCCCCCTGTTCCCGGCAGGAACACTGAGTACCGCCAGGCCCACCTGGGTCTGCTAAGCAACATCCAGGCCCGTAGCCCTTTAGAGCTCCTCTGTGTATGCCCAGCGTAGGGAAACGCGCTGCACTCCCCTTGGGAGCAGCGTAAGGTCCTCAGCACTCGCACACGTTCACGGACACCGTTCTGGCACATCCCACATGGCGTCGAAGTCTTACGCATTACCCTAGGCTGAGCTGAACTCAGAGAAACCCTCTGCTTCGCAGTCCACCTAGGACATCCTGCCTGAAGTCACCGTGCCTCCCAGAGAGAGTCGGCTTGCGTTCTTACTGCCATGTACGTCCCCTTCCTCCTGTGGCACTGCAGGCTTTGAATAGCCACAGGCCCAGAGGAGCAGCTACGGCGTTCCTTGGTTGAAGCAGTTCGCTTGATGCAGAACACCCTACTTCGAGAAGTTGATTCAGGGAAGGAAACTCAGGGTGACCTGTGTCTCTTTGGGCTTGTGAGAAACCACGGGGATGTCTGCTGAGTGCGCCCACGGAAACGGGGGCCTGCTGCAAGTAGCCATGCTTTCCCGTTTGGAAGGCTGCGTTCATGCTGCCTTGAAGCTACCTGACATTCCCTGCTCTCGACAGGCCTGTTAGCCCTGTCAGAGTGCTTCGGGGAACGTTATGAGTCTGCTCTGTGTAAACCAGGTGCTTCCATGGCCGCGGCTCTGGTCCGCCTGCCAAGCTCTAGAGCTAGAGGGAACCTCAACGTGACAAGTTGCCTCCAGCGTAGGCCCCTAGTAGCCGTGCAGAAAGGGAGGCAGGCAGCTGTCTCCATGAGTTCTCAGTCGCTTAGAGGCTTTATTTTAAAGGAAGTAGTACACTTTGGAGGACTCCTAGGCCTCTCGGGTATGCATCACTTTCCCTCCAAGTTCACCGAGTACCTCCAGACCCCTGTGGGGCGGCTGAGCACTTTGAGGCCCATTGGTTGAACCCCCCCCCCCCGCGGAGGCCCTCTGTGCGTGCCGCGCGATGGGCTACACACTGGATGTCCCGCGAGGAGCGCTACATTTCCAGAGCCCTCGAACAGCCTCAGGACAGCATTTCGGGTGAGTCCGACTTTGTCATGGCCCTTGTGTGAGCTGCCGTGGGAAAGCACTGTGCTTTGAATACTTCGAGGACCTCGTACCTGAAGTCACTCTGCCCGAGGAGAAAGTCAGCATATTACCATGCCGTGTCGCTAACGGCACGCCCAGCACGAACACAGGCCTTGAAGTAAGGCCCCGAGTGGCGGTGCAGAAGCGGAGGCGTGCAGCAGTTTCCATGAGGCGGAGGCCTCGGCTCTGGGCACCTTCAACGGCAGCAGGGTTTTCTGGACACCTAGGAGGCTGGCACGGGCCCCCTGTTCCCGGCAGGAACACTGAGTACCGCCAGGCCCACCTGGGTCTCCTAAGCAACATCCAGGGCTGTAGCCCTTTAGAGCTCCTCTGTGTATGCCCAGTGTAGGGAAACGCGCTGCACTCTCCTTGGGAGCAGCGTAAGGTCCTCAGCACTCGCACACGTTCACGGACACCGTTCTGGCACGTCCCACATGGCGTCGAAGTCTTACGCATTAGCCTAGGCTGAGCTGAACTCAGAAAAACCCTCTGCTTCGCAGTCCACCTAGGACCTCCTGCCTGAAGTCACCGTGCCTCCCAGAGAGAGTCGGCTTGCGTTCTTACTGCCATGTACGTCCCCTTCCTCCTGTGGCACTGCAGGCTTTGAATAGCCACAGGCCCAGAGGAGCAGCTACGGCGTTCCTTGGTTGAAGCAGTTCGCTTGATGCCGAACACCCTACTTCGAGAAGTTGATTCAGGGAAGGAAACTCAGGGTGACCTGTGTCTCTTTGGGCTTGTGAGAAACCACGGGGATGTCTGCTGAGTGCGCCCATGGAAACGGGGGCCTGCTACAAGTAGCCTTGCTTTCCCGTTTGGAAGGCTGCGTTCATGCTGCCTTGAAGCTACCTGACATTCCCTGCTCTCGACAGGCCTGTTAGCCCTGTCAGAGTGCTTCGGGGAACGTTATGAGTCTGCTCTGTCTAAACCAGGTGCTTCCATGGCCGCGGCTCTGGTCCGCCTGCCAAGCTCTAGAGCTAGAGGGAACCTCAACGTGACAAGTTGCCTCCAGCGTAGGCCCCTAGTAGCCGTGCAGAAAGGGAGGCAGGCAGCTGTCTCCATGAGTTCTCAGTCGCTTAGAGGCTTTATTTTAAAGGAAGTAGTACACTTTGGAGGACTCCTAGGCCCCTCGGGTATGCATCACTTTCCCTCCAAGTTCACCGAGTACCTCCAGACCCCTGTGGGGCGGCTGAGCACTTCGAGGCCCTTTGGTTGAACCCCCCCACCCGCGGAGGCCCTCTGTGCGTGCCGCGCGATGGGCTACACACTGGACGTCCCGCGAGGAGCGCTACATTTCCAGAGCCCTCGAACAGCCTTAGGACAGCATTTCGGGTGAGTCCGACTTTGTCATGGCCCTTGTGTGAGCTGCCGTGGGAAAGCACTGTGCTTTGAATACTTCGAGGACCTCGTACCTGAAGTCACTCTGCCCGAGGAGAAAGTCAGCATCTTACCATGCCGTGTCGCTAACGGCACGCCCAGCACGAACACAGGCCTGGAAGTAAGGCCCCGAGTGGCGGTGCAGAAGCGGAGGCGTGCAGCAGTTTCCATGAGGCGGAGACCTCGGCTCTGGGCACCTTCAACGGCAGCAGGGTTTTCTGGACACCTAGGAGGCTGGCGCGGGCCCCCTGTTCCCGGCAGGAACACTGAGTACCGCCAGGCCCACCTGGGTCTGCTAAGCAACATCCAGGCCCGTAGCCCTTTAGAGCCCCTCTGTGTATGCCCAGCGTAGGGAAACGCGCTGCACTCTCTTTGGGAGCAGCTTAAGGTCCTCAGCACTCGCACACGTTCACGGACACCGTTCTGGCACGTCCCACATGGCGTCGAAGTCTTACGCATTACCCTAGGCTGAGCTGAACTCAGAGAAACCCTCGGCTGCGCAGTCCACCTAGGACCTCCTGCCTGAAGTCACCGTGCCTCCCAGAGAGAGTCGGCTTGCGTTCTTACTGCCATGTACGTCCCCTTCCTCCTGTGGCACTGCAGGCTTTGAATAGCCACAGGCCCAGAGGAGCAGCTACGGCGTTCCTTGGTTGAAGCAGTTCGCTTGATGCCGAACACCCTACTTCGAGAAGTTGATTCAGGGAAGGAAACTCACGGTGACCTGTGTCTCTTTGGGCTTGTGAGAAACCACGGGGATGTCTGCTGAGTGCGCCCATGGAAACGGGGGCCTGCTGCAAGTAGCCTTGCTTTCCCGTTTGGAAGGCTGCGTTCATGCTGCCTTGAAGCTACCTGACATTTCCTGCTCTCGACAGGCCTGTTAGCCCTGTCAGAGTGCTTCGGGGAACGTTATGAGTCTGCTCTGTCTAAACCAGGTGCTTCCATGGCCGCGGCTCTGGTCCGCCTGCCAAGCTCTAGAGCTAGAGGGAACCTCAACGTGACAAGTTGCCTCCAGCGTAGGCCCCTAGTAGCCGTGCAGAAAGGGAGGCAGGCAGCTGTCTCCATGAGTTCTCAGTCGCTTAGAGGCTTTATTTTAAAGGAAGTAGTACACTTTGGAGGACTCCTGGGCCCCTCGGGTATGCATCACTTTCCCTCCAAGTTCCCCGAGTACCTACAGAACCCTGTGGGGCGGCTGAGCACTTCTAGACCCTTTGGTTGAACCCCCCCCCCCCCCGCGGAGGCCCTCTGTGCGTGCCGCCCGATGGGCTACACACTGGACGTCCCTCGAGGAGCGCTACATTTCCAGAGCCCTCGAACAGCCTCAGGACAGCATTTCGGGTGAGACCGACTTTGTCATGGCCCTTGTGTGTGCTGCCGTGGGAAAACACTGTCCTTTGAATACTTCGAGGACCTCGTACCTGAAGTCACTCTGCCCGAGGAGAAAGTCAGCATCTTACCATGCCGTGTCGCTAACGGCACGCCCAGCACGAACACAGGCCTGGAAGTAAGGCCCCGAGTGGCGGTGCAGAAGCGGAGGAGTGCAGCAGTTTCCATGAGGCGGTGGCCTCGGCTCTGGGCACCTTCAACGGCAGCAGGGTTTTCTGGACACCTAGGAGGCTGGCGCCGGCCCCCTGTTCCCGGCAGGAACACTGAGTACCGCCAGGCCCACCTGGGTCGGCTAAGCAACATCCAGGCCCGTAGCCCTTTAGAGCCCCTCTGTGTATGCCGAGCATAAGGAACGCGCTACATTCTCCTTGGGAGCAGCGTAAGGTCCTCAGCACTCGCACACGTTCACGGACACCGTTCTGGCACGTCCCACATGGCGTCGAAGTCTTACGCATTACCCTAGGCTGAGCTGAACTCAGAGAAACCCTCTGCTTCGCAGTCCACTTAGGACCTCCTGCCTGAAGTCACCGAGCCTCCCAGAGAGAGTCGGCTTGCGTTCTTACTGCCATGTACGTCCACTTCCTCCTGTGGCACTGCAGGCTTTAAATAGCCACAGGCCCAGAGGAGTAGCTACAGCGTTCCTTGGTTGAGGCAGTTCGTTTGACGCAGAACACCCTACTTCGAGAAGTTGATTCAGGGAAGGAAACTCAGGGTGACCTGTGTCTCTTTGGGCTTGTGAGAAACCACGGGGATGTCTGCTGAGTGCGCCCACGGAAACGGGGGCCTGCTGCAAGTAGCCTTGCTTTCCCGTTTGGAAGGCTGCGTTCATGCTGCCTTGAAGCTACCTGACATTCCCTGCTCTCGACAGGCCTGTTAGCCCTGTCAGAGTGCTTCGGGGAACGTTATGAGTCTGCTCTGTCTAAACCAGGTGCTTCCATGGCCGCGGCTCTGGTCCGCCTGACAAGCTCTAGAGCTAGAGGGAACCTCAACGTGACAAGTTGCCTCCAGCGTAGGCCCCTAGTAGCCGTGCAGAAAGGGAGGCAGGCAGCTGTCTCCATTAGTTCTCAGTAGCTTACAGGCTTTATTTTAAAGGAAGTAGTACACTTTGGAGGACTCCTAGGCCTCTCGGGTATGCACCACTTTCCCTCCAAGTTCACCGAGTACTTCCAGACCCCTGTGGGGCGGCTGAGCACTTCGAGGCCCATTGGTTGAACCCCCCCACCCGCGGAGGCCCTCTGTGCGTGCCGCGCGATGGGCTACACACTGGACGTCCCGCGAGGAGCGCTACATTTCCAGAGCCCTCGAACAGCCTCAGGACAGCATTTCGGGTGAGTCCGACTTTGTCATGGCCCTTGTGTGAGCTGCCGTGGGAAAGCACTGTGCTTTGAATACTTCGAGGACCTCGTACCTGAAGTCACTCTGCCCGAGGAGAAAGTCAGCATCTTACCATGCCGTGTCGCTAACGGCACGCCCAGCACGAACACAGGCCTGGAAGTAAGGCCCCGAGTGGCGGTGCAGAAGCGGAGGCGTGCAGCAGTTTCCATGAGGCGGTGGCCTCGGCTCTGGGCACCTTCAACGGCAGCAGGGTTTTCTGGACACCTAGGAGAGTGGCGCGGGCCCCCTGTTCCCGACTGGAACACTGAGTACCGCCAGGCCCACCTGGGTCTGCTAAGCAACATCCAGGCCCGTAGCCCTTTAGAGCCCCTCTGTGTATGCCCAGCGTAGGGAAACGCACTGCACTCTCCTTGGGAGCAGCTTAAGGTCCTCAGCACTCGCACACGTTCACGGACACCGTTCTGGCACGTCCCACATGGCGTCGAAGTCTTACGCATTACCCTAGGCTGAGCTGAACTCAGAGAAACCCTCGGCTGCGCAGTCCACCTAGGACCTCCTGCCTGAAGTCACCGAGCCTCCCAGAGAGAGTCGGCTTGCGTTCTTACTGCCATGTACGTCCCCTTCCTCCTGTGGCACTGCAGGCTTTGAATAGCCACAGGCCCAGAGGAGCAGCTACGGCGTTCCTTGGTTGAAGCAGTTCGCTTGACGCAGAACACCCTACTTCGAGAAGTTGATTCAGGGAAGGAAACTCAGGGTGACCTGTGTCTCTTTGGGCTTGTGAGAAACCACGGGGATGTCTGCTGAGTGCGCCCACGGAAACGGGGGCCTGCTGCAAGTAGCCTTGCTTTCCCGTTTGGAATGCTGCGTTCATGCTGCCTTGAAGCTACCTGACATTCCCTGCTCTCGACAGGCCTGTTAGCCCTGTCAGAGTGCTTCGGGGAACGTTATGAGTCTGCTCTTTGTAAACCAGGTGCTTCCATGGCCGCGGCTCTGGTCCGCCTGCCAAGCTCTAGAACTAGAGGGAACCTCAACGTGACAAGTTGCCTCCAGCGTAGGCCCCTAGTAGCCGTGCAGAAAGGGAGGCAGGCAGCTGTCTCCATGAGTTCTCAGTCGCTTAGAGGCTTTATTTTAAAGGAAGTAGTACACTTTGGAGGACTCCTAGGCCCCTCGGGTATGCATCACTTTCCCTCCAAGTTCACCGAGTACCTCCAGACCCCTGTGGGGCGGCTGAGCACTTCGAGGCCCATTGGTTGAACCCCCCCCCCCCGCGGAGGCCCTCTGTGCGTGCCGCGCGATGGGCTACACACTGGACGTCCCGCGAGGAGCGCTACATTTCCAGAGCCCTCGAACAGCCTCAGGACAGCATTTCGGGTGAGTCCGACTTTGTCATGGCCCTTGTGTGAGCTGCCGTGGGAAAGCACTGTGCTTTGAATACTTCGAGGACCTCGTACCTGAAGTCACTCTGCCCGAGGAGAAAGTCAGCATCTTACCATGCCGTGTCGCTAACGGCACGCCCAGCACGAACACAGGCCTGGAAGTAAGGCCCCGAGTGGCGGTGCAGAAGCGGAGGCGTGCAGCAGTTTCCATGAGGCGGTGGCCTCGGCTCTGGACACCTTCAACGGCAGCAGGGTTTTCTGGACACCTAGGAGAGTGGCGCGGGCCCCCTGTTCCCGGCAGGAACACTGAGTACCGCCAGGCCCACCTGGGTCTGCTAAGCAACATCCAGGCCCGTAGCCCTTTAGAGCCCCTCTGTGTATGCCCAGCGTAGGGAAACGCACTGCACTCTCCTTGGGAGCAGCTTAAGGTCCTCAGCACTCGCACACGTTCACAGACACCGTTCTGGCCCGTCCCACATGGCGTCGAAGTCTTACGCATTACCCTAGGCTGAGCTGAACTCAGAGAAACCCTCTGCTTCGCAGTCCACCTAGGACCTCCTGCCTGAAGTCACCGTGCCTCCCAGAGAGAGTCGGCTTGCGTTCTTACTGCCATGTACGTCCCCTTCCTCCTGTGGCACTGCAGGCTTTGAATAGCCACAGGCCCAGAGGAACAGCTACGGCGTTCCTTGGTTGAAGCAGTTCGCTTGATGCAGAACACCCTACTTCGAGAAGTTGATTCAGGGAAGGAAACTCAGGGTGACCTGTGTCTCTTTGGGCTTGTGAGAAACCACGGGGATGTCTGCTGAGTGCGCCCACGGAAACGGGGGCCTGCTGCAAGTAGCCTTGCTTTCCCATTTGGAAGGTTGCGTTCATGCTGCCTTGAAGCTACCTGACATTCCCTGCTCTCGACAGGCCTGTTAGCCCTGTCAGAGTGCTTCGGGGAACGTTATGAGTCTGCTCTGTGTAAACCAGGTGCTTCCATGGCCGCGGCTCTGGTCCGCCTGCCAAGCTCTAGAGCTAGAGGGAACCTCAACGTGACAAGTTGCCTCCAGCGTAGGCCCCTAGTAGCCGTGCAGAAAGGGAGGCAGGCAGCTGTCTCCATGAGTTCTCAGTCGCTTAGAGGCTTTATTTTAAAGGAAGTAGTACACTTTGGAGGACTCCTAGGCCCCTCGGGTATGCATCACTTTCCCTCCAAGTTCACCGAGTACCTCCAGACCCCTGTGGGGCGGCTGAGCACTTCGAGGCCCATTGGTTGAACCCCCCCACCCGCGGAGGCCCTCTGTGCGTGCCACGCGATGGGCTACACACTGGACGTCCCGCGAGGAGCGCTACATTTCCAGAGCCCTCGAACAGCCTCAGGACAGCATTTCGGGTGAGTCCGACTTTGTCATGGCCCTTGTGTGAGCTGCCGTGGGAAAGCACTGTGCTTTGAATACTTCGAGGACCTCGTACCTGAAGTCACTCTGCCCGAGGAGAAAGTCAGCATCTTACCATGCCGTGTCGCTAACGGCACGCCCAGCACGAACACAGGCCTGGAAGTAAGGCCCCGAGTGGCGGTGCAGAAGCGGAGGCGTGCAGCAGTTTCCATGAGGCGGAGGCCTCGGCTCTGGGCACCTTCAACGGCAGCAGTGTTTTCTGGACACCTAGGAGGCTGGCGCGGGCCCCCTGTTCCCGGCAGGAACACTGAGTACCGCCAGGCCCACCTGGGTCTGCTAAGCAACATCCAGGCCCGTAGCCCTTTAGAGCTCCTCTGTGTATGCCCAGCGTAGGGAAACGCGCTGCACTCCCCTTGGGAGCAGGTTAAGGTCCTCAGCACTCGCACACGTTCACGGACACCGTTCTGGCACGTCCCACATGGCGTCGAAGTCTTACACATTACCCTAGGCTGAGCTGAACTCAGAGAAACCCTCTGCTTCGCAGTCCACCTAGGACCTCCTGCCTGAAGTCACCGTGCCTCCCAGAGAGAGTCAGCTTGCGTTCTTACTGCCATGTACGTCCCCTTCCTCCTGTGGCACTGCAGGCTTTGAATAGCCACAGGCCCAGAGGAGGAGCTACGGCGTTCCTTTGTTGAAGCAGTTCGCTTGATGCAGAACACCCTACTTCGAGAAGTTGATTCAGGGAAGGAAACTCAGGGTGACCTGTGTCTCTTTGGGCTTGTGAGAAACCACGGGGATGTCTGCTGAGTGCGCCCACGGAAACGGGGGCCTGCTGCAAGTAGCCTTGCTTTCCCGTTTGGAAGGCTGCGTTCATGCTGCCTTGAAGCTACCTGACATTCCCTGCTCTCGACAGGCCTGTTAGCCCTGTCAGAGTGCTTCGGGGAACGTTATGAGTCTGCTCTTTGTAAACCAGGTGCTTCCATGGCCGCGGCTCTGGTCCGCCTGCCAAGCTCTAGAGCTAGAGGGAACCTCAACGTGACAAGTTGCCTCCAGCGTAGGCCCCTAGTAGCCGGGCAGAAAGGGAGGCAGGCAGCTGTCTCCATGAGTTCTCAGTCGCTTAGAGGCTTTATTTTAAAGGAAGTAGTACACTTTGGAGGACTCCTAGGCCCCTCGGGTATGCATCACTTTCCCTCCAAGTTCACCGAGTACCTACAGACCCCTGTGGGGCGGCTGAGCACTTCGAGGCCCCTTGGTTGAACCCCCCCTCCCCGCGGAGGCCCTCTGTGCGTGCCGCGCGATGGGCTACACACTGGACGTCCCGCGAGGAGCGCTACATTTCCAGAGCCCTCGAACAGCCTTAGGACAGCATTTCGGGTGAGTCCGAATTTGTCATGGCCCTTGTGTGAGCTGCCGTGGGAAAGCACTGTGCTTTGAATACTTCGAGGACCTCGTACCTGAAGTCACTCTGCCCGAGGAGAAAGTCAGCATCTTACCATGCCGTGTCGCTAACGGCACGCCCAGCACGAACACAGGCCTGGAAGTAAGGCCCCGAGTGGCAGTGCAGAAGCGGAGGCGTGCAGCAGTTTCCATGAGGCGGAGGCCTAGGCTCTGGGCACCTTCAATGGCAGCAGGGTTTTCTGGACACCTAGGAGGCAGGCACGGACCCCTGTTCCCGGCAGGAACACTGAGTACCGCCAGGCCCACCTGGGTCTGCTAAGCAACATCCAGGCCCGTAGCCCTTTAGAGCTCCTCTGTGTATGCCCAGCGTAGGGAACCGCGTTGCACTCCCCTTGGGAGCAGCGTAAGGTCCTCAGCACTCGCACACGTTCACGTACAGCGTTCTGGCACGTCCCACATGGCGTCGAAGTCTTACGCATTACCCTAGGCTGAGCTGAACTCAGAGAAACCCTCGGCTGCGCAGTCCACCTAGGACCTCCTGCCTGAAGTCTCCGTGCCTCCCAGAGAGAGTCGGCTTGCGTTCTTACTGCCATGTACGTCCCCTTCCTCCTGTGGCACTGCAGGCTTTGAATAGCCACAGGCCCAGAGGAGCAGCTACGGCGTTCCTTGGTTGAAGCAGTTCGCTTGATGCAGAACACCCTACTTCGAGAAGTTGATTCAGGGAAGGAAACACAGGGTGACCTGTGTCTCTTTGGGCTTGTGAGAAACCACGGGGATGTCTGCTGAGTGCGCCCACGGAAACGGGGGCCTGCTGCAAGTAGCCTTGCTTTCCCGTTTGGAAGGCTGCGTTCATGCTGCCTTGAAGCTACCTGACATTCCCTGCTCTCGACAGGCCTGTTAGCCCTGTCAGAGTACTTCGGGGAACGTTATGAGTCTGCTCTGTGTAAACCAGGTGCTTCCATGGCCGCGGCTCTGGTCCGCCTGCCAAGCTCTAGAGCTAGAGGGAACCTCAACGTGACAAGTTGCCTCCAGCGTAGGCCCCTAGTAGCCGTGCAGAAAGGGAGGCAGGCAGCTCTCTCCATGAGTTCTCAGTCGCTTAGAGGCTTTATTTTAAAGGAAGTAGTACACTTTGGAGGACTCCTAGGCCCCTCGGGTATGCATCACTTTCCCTCCAAGTTCACCGAGTACCTACAGACCCCTGTGGGGAGGCTGAGCACTTCGAGGCCATTTGATTGAACCCCCCCCCCCCGCGGAGGCCCTCTGTGCGCGCCGCGCGATGGGCTACACACTGGACGTCCCGCGAGGAGCGCTACATTTCCAGAGCCCTCGAACAGCCTCAGGACAGCATTTCGGGTGAGTCCGACTTTGTCATGGCCCTTGTGTGAGCTGCCGTGGGAAAGCACTGTGCTTTGAATACTTCGAGGACCTCGTACCTGAAGTCACTCTGCCCGAGGAGAAAGTCAGCATCTTACCATGCCGTGTCGCTAACGGCACGCCCAGCACGAACACAGGCCTGGAAGTAAGGCCCCGAGTGGCGGTGCAGAAGCGGAGGCGTGCAGCAGTTTCCATGAGGCAGAGGCCTCGGCTCTGGGCACCTTCAACGGCAGCAGGGTTTTCTGGACACCTAGGAGGCTGGCACGAGCCCCCTGTTCCCGGCAGGAACACTGAGTACCGCCAGGCCCACCTGGGTCTGCTAAGCAACATCCAGGCCCGTAGCCCTTTAGAGCTCCTCTGTGTATGCCCAGCGTAGGGAAACGCACTGCACTCTCCTTGGGAGCAGCTTAAGGTCCTCAGCACTCGCACACGTTCACGGACACCGTTCTGGCACGTCCCACATGGCGTCGAAGTCTTACGCATTACCCTAGACTGAGCTGAACTCAGAGAAACCCTCGGCTTCGCAGTCCACCTAGGACCTCCTGCCTGAAGTCACCGTGCCTCCCAGAGAGAGTCGGCTTGCGTTCTTACTGCCATGTACGTCCCCTTCCTCCTGTGGCACTGCAGGCTTTGAATAGCCACAGGCCCAGAGGAGCAGCTACGGCGTTCCTTGGTTGAAGCAGTTCGCTTGATGCAGAACACCCTACTTCGAGAAGTTGATTCAGGGAAGGAAACTCAGGGTGACCTGTGTCTCTTTGGGCTTGTGAGAAACCACGGGGATGTCTGCTGAGTGCGCCCACGGAAACGGGGGCCTGCTGCAAGTAGCCTTGCTTTCCCGTTTGGAAGGCTGCGTTCATGCTGCCTTGAAGCTACCTGACATTCCCTGCTCTCGACAGGCCTGTTAGCCCTGTCAGAGTGCTTCGGGGAACGTTATGAGTCTGCTCTGTGTAAACCAGGTGCTTCCATGGCCGCGGCTCTGGTCCGCCTGCCAAGCTCTAGAGCTAGAGGGAACCTCAACGTGACAAGTTGCCTCCAGCGTAGGCCCCTAGTAGCCGTGCAGAAAGGGAGGCAGCCAGCTGTCTCCATGAGTTCTCAGTCGCTTAGAGGCTTTATTTTAAAGGAAGTAGTACACTTTGGAGGACTCCTAGGCCCCTCGGGTATGCATCACTTTCCCTCCAAGTTCACCGAGTACCTCCAGACCCCTGTGGGGCGGCTGAGCACTTCGAGGCCCTTTGATTGAACCCCCCCCCGGCGGAGGCCCTCTGTGCGTGCCGCGCGATGGGCTACACACTGGACGTCCCGCGAGGAGCGCTACATTTCCAGAGCCCTCGAACAGCCTCAGGACAGCATTTCGGGTGAGTCCGACTTTGTCATGGCCCTTGTGTGAGCTGCCGTGGGAAAGCACTGTGCTTTGAATACTTCGAGGACCTCGTACCTGAAGTCACTCTGCCCGAGGAGAAAGTCAGCATCTTACCATGCCGTGTCGCTAACGGCACGCCCAGCACGAACACAGGCCTGGAAGTAAGGCCCCGAGTGGCGGTGCAGAAGCAGAGGCGTGCAGCAGTTTCCATGAGGCGGAGGCCTCGGCTCTGGGCACCTTCAACGGCAGCAGGGTTTTCTTGACACCTAGGAGGCTGGTGCGGGTCCCCTGTTCCCGGCAGGAACACTGAGTACCGCCAGGCCCACCTGGGTCTGCTAAGCAACATCCAGGCCCGTAGCCCTTTAGAGCCCCTCTGTGTATGCCCAGCGTAGGGAAACGCGCTGCACTCTCCTTGGGAGCAGCTTAAGGTCCTCAGCACTCGCACACGTTCACGGACACCGTTCTGGCACGTCCCACATGGCGTCGAAGTCTTACGCATTACCCTAGGCTGAGCTGAACTCAGAGAAACCCTCGGCTGTGCAGTCCACCTAGGAGCTCCTGCCTGAAGTCACCGTGCCTCCCAGAGAGAGTCGGCTTGCGTTCTTACTGCCATGTACGTCCCCTTCCTCCTGTGGCACTGCAGGCTTTGAATAGCCACAGGCCCAGAGGAGCAGCTACGGCGTTCCTTGGTTGAAGCAGTTCGCTTGATGCAGAACACCCTACTTCGAGAAGTTGATTCAGGGAAGGAAACTCAGGGTGACCTGTGTCTCTTTGGGCTTGTGAGAAACCACGGGGATGTCTGCTGAGTGCGCCCACGGAAACGGGGGCCTGCTGCAAGTAGCCTTGCTTTCCCGTTTGGAAGGCTGCGTTCATGCTGCCTTGAAGCTACCTGACATTCCCTGCTCTCGACAGGCCTGTTAGCCCTGTCAGAGTGCTTCGGGGAACGTTATGAGTCTGCTCTGTGTAAACCAGGTGCTTCCATGGCCGCGGCTCTGGTCCGCCTGCCAAGCTCTAGAGCTAGAGGGAACCTCAACGTGACAAGTTGCCTCCAGCGTAGGCCCCTAGTAGCCGTGCAGAAAGGGAGGCAGGCAGCTGTCTCCATGAGTTCTCAGTCGCTTAGAGGCTTTATTTTAAAGGAAGTAGTACACTTTGGAGGACTCCTAGGCCCCTCGGGTATGCATCACTTTCCCTCCAAGTTCACCGAGTACCTCCAGACCCCTGTGGGGCGGCTGAGCACTTCGAGGCCCATTGGTTGAACCCCCCCACCCGCGGAGGCCCTCTGTGCGTGCCGCGTGATGGGCTACACACTGGACATCCCGCGAGGAGCGCTACATTTCCAGAGCCCTCGAACAGCCTCAGGACAGCATTTCGGGTGAGTCCGACTTTGTCATGGCCCTTGTGTGAGCTGCCGTGGGAAAACACTGTGCTTTGAATACTTCGAGGACCTCGTACCTGAAGTCACTCTGCCCGAGGAGAAAGTCAGCATCTTACCATGCCGTGTCGCTAACGGCACGCCCAGCACGAACACAGGCCTGGAAGTAAGGCCCCGAGTGGCGGTGCAGAAGCGGAGGCGTGCAGCAGTTTCCATGAGGCGGAGGCCTCGGCTCTGGGCACCTTCAACGGCAGCAGGGTTTTCTGGACACCTAGGAGGCTGGCGCGGGCCCCCTGTTCCCGGCCGGAACACTGAGTACCGCCAGGCCCACCTGGGTCTGCTAAGCAACATCCAGGCCCGTAGCCCTTTAGAGCTCCTCTGTGTATGCCCAGCGTAGGGAAACGCGCTGCACTCTCCTTGGGAGCAGCTTAAGGTCCTCAGCACTCGCACACGTTCACAGACACCGTTCTGGCACGTCCCACATGGCGTCGAAGTCTTACGCATTACCCTAGGCTGAGCTGAACTCAGAGAAACCCTCTGCTTCGCAGTCCACCTAGGACCTCCTGCCTGAAGTCACCGAGCCTCCCAGAGAGAGTCGGCTTGCGTTCTTACTGCCATGTACGTCCCCTTCCTCCTGTGGCACTGCAGGCTTTGAATAGCCACAGGCCCAGAGGAGCAGCTACGGCGTTCCTTGGTTAAAGCAGTTCGCTTGATGCAGAACACCCTACTTCGAGAAGTTGATTCAGGGAAGGAAACTCAGGGTGACCTGTGTCTCTTTGGGCTTGTGAGAAACCACGGGGATGTCTGCTGAGTGCGCCCACGGAAACGGGGGCCTGCTGCAAGTAGCCTTGCTTTCCCGTTTGGAAGGCTGCGTTCATGCTGCCTTGAAGCTACCTGACATTCCCTGCTCTCGACAGGCCTGTTAGCCCTGTCAGAGTGCTTCGGGGAACGTTATGAGTCTGCTCTGTGTAAACCAGGTGCTTCCATGGCCGCGGCTCTGGTCCGCCTGCCAAGCTCTAGAGCTAGAGGGAACCTCAACGTGACAAGTTGCCTCCAGCGTAGGCCCCTAGTAGCCGTGCAGAAAGGGAGGCAGGCAGCTGTCTCCATGAGTTCTCAGTCGCTTAGAGGCTTTATTTTAAAGGAAGTAGTACACTTTGGAGGACTCCTAGGCCCCTCGGGTATGCATCACTTTCCCTCCAAGTTCACCGAGTACCTCCAGACCCCTGTGGGGCGGCTGAGCACTTCGAGGCCCATTGGTTGAACCCCCCCCCCCGCGGAGGCCCTCTGTGCGTGCCACGCGATGGGCTACACACTGGACGTCCCGCGAGGAGCGCTACATTTCCAGAGCCCTCGAACAGCCTCAGGACAGCATTTCGGGTGAGTCCGACTTTGTCATGGCCCTTGTGTGAGCTGCCGTGGGAAAGCACTGTGCTTTGAATACTTCGAGGACCTCGTACCTGAAGTCACTCTGCCCGAGGAGAAAGTCAGCATCTTACCATGCCGTGTCGCTAACGGCACGCCCAGCACGAACACAGGCCTGGAAGTAAGGCCCCGAGTGGCGGTGCAGAAGCGGAGGCGTGCAGCAGTTTCCATGAGGCGGAGGCCTCGGCTCTGGGCACCTTCAACGGCAGCAGTGTTTTCTGGACACCTAGGAGGCTGGCACGGGCCCCCTGTTCCCGGCAGGAACACTGAGTACCGCCAGGCCCACCTGGGTCTGCTAAGCAACATCCAGGCCCGTAGCCCTTTAGAGCTCCTCTGTGTATGCCCAGCGTAGGGAAACGCGCTGCACTCCCCTTGGGAGCAGCGTAAGGTCCTCAGCACTCGCACACGTTCACGGACACCGTTCTGGCACGTCCCACATGGCGTCGAAGTCTTACGCATTACCCTAGGCTGAGCTGAACTCAGAGAAACCCTCGGCTGCGCAGTCCACCTAGGACCTCCTGCCTGAAGTCACCGTGCCTCCCAGAGAGAGTCGGCTTGCGTTCTTACTGCCATGTACGTCCCCTTCCTCCTGTGGCACTGCAGGCTTTGAATAGCCACAGGCCCAGAGGAGCAGCTACGGCGTTCCTTGGTTGAAGCAGTTCGCTTGATGCCGAACACCCTACTTCGAGAAGTTGATTCAGGGAAGGAAACTCACGGTGACCTGTGTCTCTTTGGGCTTGTGAGAAACCACGGGGATGTCTGCTGAGTGCGCCCATGGAAACGGGGGCCTGCTGCAAGTAGACTTGCTTTCCCATTTGGAAGGCTGCGTTCATGCTGCCTTGAAGCTACCTGACATTTCCTGCTCTCGACAGGCCTGTTAGCCCTGTCAGAGTGCTTCGGGGAACGTTATGAGTCTGCTCTGTGTAAATCAGGTGCTTCCATGGCCGCGGCTCTGGTCCGCCTGCCAAGCTCTAGAGCTAGAGGGAACCTCAACGTGACAAGTTGCCTCCAGCGTAGGCCCCTAGTAGCCGTGCAGAAAGGGAGGCAGGCAGCTGTCTCCATGAGTTCTCAGTCGCTTAGAGGCTTTATTTTAAAGGAAGTAGTACACTTTGGAGGACTCCTGGGCCCCTCGGGTATGCATCACTTTCCCTCCAAGTTCCCCGAGTACCTACAGAACCGTGTGGGGCGGCTGAGCACTTCGAGACCCTTTGGTTGAACCCCCCCCCCCCGCGGAGGCCCTCTGTGCGTGCCGCCCGATGGGCTACACACTGGACGTCCCTCGAGGAGCGCTACATTTCCAGAGCCCTCGAACAGCCTCAGGACAGCATTTCGGGTGAGACCGACTTTGTCATGGCCCTTGTGTGTGCTGCCGTGGGAAAACACTGTCCTTTGAATACTTCGAGGACCTCGTACCTGAAGTCACTCTGCCCGAGGAGAAAGTCAGCATCTTACCATGCCGTGTCGCTAACGGCACGCCCAGCATGAACACAGGCCTGGAAGTAAGGCCCCGAGTGGCGGTGCAGAAGCGGAGGAGTGCAGCAGTTTCCATGAGGCGGAGGCCTCGGCTCTGGGCACCTTCAACGGCAGCAGGGTTTTCTGGACACCTAGGAGAGTGGTGTGGGGCCCCTGTTCCCGGCAGGAACACTGAGTACCGCCAGGCCCACCTGGGTCGGCTAAGCAACATCCAGGCCCGTAGCCCTTTAGAGCCCCTCTGTGTATGCCGAGCATAAGGAACGCGCTACATTCTCCTTGGGAGCAGCGTAAGGTCCTCAGCACTCGCACACGTTCACGGACACCGTTCTGGCACGTCCCACATGGCGTCGAAGTCTTACGCATTACCCTAGGCTGAGCTGAACTCAGAGAAACCCTCTGCTTCACAGTCCACCTAGGACCTCCTGCCTGAAGTCACCGAGCCTCCCAGAGAGAGTCGGCTTGCGTTCTTACTGCCATGTACGTCCACTTCCTCCTGTGGCACTGCAGGCTTTAAATAGCCACAGGCCCAGAGGAGTAGCTACAGCGTTCCTTGTTTGAGGCAGTTCGTTTGACGCAGAACACCCTACTTCGAGAAGTTGATTCAGGGAAGGAAACTCAGGGTGACCTGTGTCTCTTTGGGCTTGTGAGAAACCACGGGGATGTCTGCTGAGTGCGCCCACGGAAACGGGGGCCTGCTGCAAGTAGCCTTGCTTTCCCGTTTGGAAGGCTGCGTTCATGCTGCCTTGAAGCTACCTGACATTCCCTGCTCTCGACAGGCCTGTTAGCCCTGTCAGAGTGCTTCGGGGAACGTTATGAGTCTGCTCTGTGTAAACCAGGTGCTTCCATGGCCGCGGCTCTGGTCCGCCTGCCAAGCTCTAGAGCTAGAGGGAACCTCAACGTGACAAGTTGCCTCCAGCGTAGGCCCCTAGTAGCCGTGCAGAAAGGGAGGCAGGCAGCTGTCTCCATGAGTTCTCAGTCGCTTAGAGGCTTTATTTTAAAGGAAGTAGTACACTTTGGAGGACTCCTAGGCCCCTCGGGTATGCATCACTTTCCCTCCAAGTTCACCGAGTACCTACAGAACCCTGTGGGGCGGCTGAGCACTTCGAGGCCCATTGGTTGAACCCCCCCCACCGCGGAGGCCCTCTGTGCGTGCCGCGCGATGGGCTACACACTGGACGTCCCGCGAGGAGCACTACATTTCCAGAGCCCTCGAACAGCCTCAGGACAGCATTTCGGGTGAGTCCGACTTTGTCATGGCCCTTGTGTGAGCTGCCGTGGGAAAGCACTGTGCTTTGAATACTTCGAGGACCTCGTACCTGAAGTCACTCTGCCCGAGGAGAAAGTCAGCATCTTACCATGCCGTGTCGCTAACGGCACGCCCAGCACGAACACAGGCCTGGAAGTAAGGCCCCGAGTGGCGGTGCAGAAGCGGAGGCGTGCAGCAGTTTCCATGAGGCGGAGGCCTCGGCTCTGGGCACCTTCAACGGCAGCAGGGTTTTCTGGACACCTAGGAGGCTGGCACGGGCCCCCTGTTCCCGGCAGGAACACTGAGTACCGCCAGGCCCACCTGGGTCTGCTAAGCAACATCCAGGCCCGTAGCCCTTTAGAGCCCCTCTGTGTATGCCCAGCGTAGGGAAACGCGCTGCACTCTCCTTGGGAGCAGCTTAAGGTCCTCAGCACTCGCACACGTTCACGGACACCGTTCTGGCACGTCCCACATGGCGTCGAAGTCTTACGCATTACCCTAGGCTGAGCTGAACTCAGAGAAACCCTCGGCTGCGCAGTCCACCTAGGACCTCCTGCCTGAAGTCTCCGTGCCTCCCAGAGAGAGTCGGCTTGCGTTCTTACTGCCATGTACGTCCCCTTCCTCCTGTGGCACTGCAGGCTTTGAATAGCCACAGGCCCAGAGGAGCAGCTACGGCGTTCCTTGGTTGAAGCAGTTCGCTTGATGCAGAACACCCTACTTCGAGAAGTTGATTCAGGGAAGGAAACACAGGGTGACCTGTGTCTCTTTGGGCTTGTGAGAAACCACGGGGATGTCTGCTGAGTGCGCCCACGGAAACGGGGGCCTGCTGCAAGTAGCCTTGCTTTCCCGTTTGGAAGGCTGCGTTCATGCTGCCTTGAAGCTACCTGACATTCCCTGCTCTCGACAGGCCTGTTAGCCCTGTCAGAGTGCTTCGGGGAACGTTATGAGTCTGCTCTGTGTAAACCAGGTGCTTCCATGGCCGCGGCTCTGGTCCGCCTGCCAAGCTCTAGAGCTAGAGGGAACCTCAACGTGACAAGTTGCCTCCAGCGTAGGCCCCTAGTAGCCGTGCAGAAAGGGAGGCAGGCAGCTGTCTCCATGGGTTCTCAGTCGCTTAGAGGCTTTATTTTAAAGGAAGTAGTACACTTTGGAGGACTCCTAGGCCCCTCGGGTATGCATCACTTTCCCTCCAAGTTCACTGAGTACCTCCAGACCCCTGTGGGGCGGCTGAGCACTTCGAGGCCCATTGGTTGAACCCCCCCCCCACGCGGAGGCCCTCTGTGCGTGCCGCGATGGCTACACACTGGACGTCCCGCGAGGAGCGCTACATTTCCAGAGCCCTCGAACAGCCTCAGGACAGCATTTCGGGTGAGTCCGACTTTGTCATGGCCCTTGTGTGAGCTGCCGTGGGAAAGCACTGTGCTTTGAATACTTCGAGGACCTCGTACCTGAAGTCACTCTGCCCGAGGAGAAAGTCAGCATCTTACCATGCCGTGTCGCTAACGGCACGCCCAGCACGAACACAGGCCTGGAAGTAAGGCCCCGAGTGGCGGTGCAGAAGCGGAGGAGTGCAGCAGTTTCCATGAGGCGGAGGCCTCTGCTCTGGGCACCTTCAACGGCAGCAGGGTTTTCTGGACACCTAGGAGAGTGGCGCGGGCCCCCTGTTCCCGGCAGGAACACTGAGTACCGCCAGGCCCACCTGGGTCTGCTAAGCAACATCCAGGCCCGTAGCCCTTTAGAGCCCCTCTGTGTATGCCCAGCGTAGGGAAACGCGCTGCACTCTCCTTGGGAGCAGCTTAAGGTCCTCAGCACTCGCACACGTTCACGGACACCGTTCTGGCACGTCCCACATGGCGTCGAAGTCTTACGCATTACCCTAGGCTGAGCTGAACTCAGAGAAACCCTCTGCTTCGCAGTCCACCTAGGACCTCCTGCCTGAAGTCACCGTGCCTCCCAG
Source organism: Pseudorca crassidens (assembly GCF_039906515.1). Classification (NCBI taxonomy): domain Eukaryota; kingdom Metazoa; phylum Chordata; class Mammalia; order Artiodactyla; family Delphinidae; genus Pseudorca; species Pseudorca crassidens. Next base: position 29,475,652 of record NC_090306.1, on the reverse strand, counting down.
AGAGAGTCGGCTTGCGTTCTTACTGCCATGTACGTCCCCTTCCTCCTGTGGCACTGCAGGCTTTGAATAGCCACAGGCCCAGAGGAGCAGCTACGGCGTTCCTTGGTTGAAGCAGTTCGCTTGATGCCGAACACCCTACTTCGAGAAGTTGATTCAGGGAAGGAAACTCAGGGTGACCTCTGTCTCTTTGGGCTTGTTAGAAACCACGGGGATGTCTGCTGAGTGCGCCCACGGAAACGGGGGCCTGCTGCAAGTAGCCTTGCTTTCCCATTTGGAAGGCTGCGTTCATGCTGCCTTGAAGCTACCTGACATTCCCTGCTCTCGACAGGCCTGTTAGCCCTGTCAGAGTGCTTCGGGGAATGTTATGAGTCTGCTCTGTGTAAACCAGGTGCTTCCACGGCCGCGGCTCTGGTCCGCCTGCCAAGCTCTAGAGCTAGAGGGAACCTCAACGTGACAAGTTGCCTCCAGCGAAGGCCCCTAGTAGCCGTGCAGAAAGGGAGGCAGGCAGCTGTCTCCATGAGTTCTCAGTCGCTTAGAGGCTTTATTTTAAAGGAAGTAGTACACTTTGGAGGACTCCTAGGCCCCTCGGGTATGCATCACTTTCCCTCCAAGTTCACCGAGTACCTCCAGACCCCTGTGGGGCGGCTGAGCACTTCGAGGCCCATTGGTTGAACCCCCCCACCCGCGGAGGCCCTCTGTGTGGGCCGCGCGATGGGCTACACACTGGACGTCCCGCGAGGAGCGCTACATTTCCAGAGCCCTCGAACAGCCTCAGGACAGCATTTCGGGTGAGTCCGACTTTGTCATGGCCCTTGTGTGAGCTGCCGTGGGAAAGCACTGTGCTTTGAATACTTCGAGGACCTCGTACCTGAAGTCACTCTGCCCGAGGAGAAAGTCAGCATCTTACCATGCCGTGTCGCTAACGGCACGCCCAGCACGAACACAGGCCTGGAAGTAAGGCCCCGAGTGGCGGTGCAGAAGCGGAGGCGTGCAGCAGTTTCCATGAGGCGGAGGCCTCGGCTCTGGGCACCTTCAACGGCAGCAGGGTTTTCTGGACACCTAGGAGGCTGGCGCGGGCCCCCTGTTCCCGGCAAGAACACTGAGTACCGCCAGGCCCACCTGGGTCTGCTAAGCAACATCCAGGCCCGTAGCCCTTTAGAGCTCCTCTGTGTATGCCCAGCGTAGGGAAACGCGCTGCACTCTCCTTGGGAGCAGCTTAAGGTCCTCAGCACTCGCACACGTTCACGGACACCGTTCTGGCACGTCGCACATGGCGTCGAAGTCTTACGCATTACCCTAGGCTGAGCTGAACTCAGAGAAACCCTCTGCTTCGCAGTCCACCTAGGACCTCCTGCCTGAAGTCACCGTGCCTCCCAGAGAGAGTCGGCTTGCGTTCTTACTGCCATGTACGTCCCCTTCCTCCTGTGGCACTGCAGGCTTTGAATAGCCACAGGCCCAGAGGAGCAGCTACGGCGTTCCTTGGTTGAAGCAGTTCGCTTGATGCAGAACACCCTACTTCGAGAAGTTGATTCAGGGAAGGAAACTCAGGGTGACCTGTGTCTCTTTGGGCTTGTGAGAAACCACGGGGATGTCTGCTGAGTGCGCCCACGGAAACGGGGGCCTGCTGCAAGTAGCCTTGCTTTCCCGTTTGGAAGGCTGCGTTCATGCTGCCTTGAAGCTACCTGACATTCCCTGCTCTCGACAGGCCTGTTAGCCCTGTCAGAGTGCTTCGGGGAACGTTATGAGTCTGCTCTGTCTAAACCAGGTGCTTCCATGGCCGCGGCTCTGGTCCGCCTGCCAAGCTCTAGAGCTAGAGGGAACCTCAACGTGACAAGTTGCCTCCAGCGTAGGCCCCTAGTAGCCGTGCAGAAAGGGAGGCAGGCAGCTGTCTCCATGAGTTCTCAGTCGCTTAGAGGCTTTATTTTAAAGGAAGTAGTACACTTTGGAGGACTCCTAGGCCCCTCGGGTATGCATCACTTTCCCTCCAAGTTCACCGAGTACCTCCAGACCCCTGTGGGGCGGCTGAGCACTTCGAGGCCCATTGGTTGAACCACCCCACCCGCGGAGGCCCTCTGTGCGTGCCACGCGATGGGCTACACACTGGACGTCCCGCGAGGAGCGCTACATTTCCAGAGCCCTCGAACAGCCTCAGGACAGCATTTCGGGTGAGTCCGACTTTGTCATGGCCCTTGTGTGAGCTGCCGTGGGAAAGCACTGTGCTTTGAATACTTCGAGGACCTCGTACCTGAAGTCACTCTGCCCGAGGAGAAAGTCAGCATCTTACCATGCCGTGTCGCTAACGGCACGCCCAGCACGAACACAAGTCTGGAAGTAAGGCCCCGAGTGGCGGTGCCTAAGCGGAGGCGTGCAGCAGTTTCCATAAGGCGGAGGCCTCGGCTCTGGGCACCTTCAACGGCAGCAGGGTTTTCTGGACACCTAGGAGGCTGGCACGGGCCCCCTGTTCCCGGCAGGAACTCTGAGTACTGCCAGGCCCACCTGGGTCTGCTAAGCAACATCCAGGCCCGTAGCCCTTTAGAGCTCCTCTGTGTATGCCCAGCGTAGGGAAACGCGCTGCACTCTCCTTGGGAGCAGCTTAAGGTCCTCAGCACTCGCACACGTTCACGGACACCGTTCTGGCACGTCGCACATGGCGTCGAAGTCTTACGCATTACCCTAGGCTGAGCTGAACTCAGAGAAACCCTCTGCTTCGCAGTCCACCTAGGACCTCCTGCCTGAAGTCACCGTGCCTCCCAGAGAGAGTCGGCTTGCGTTCTTACTGCCATGTACGTCCCCTTCCTCCTGTGGCACTGCAGGCTTTGAATAGCCACAGGCCCAGAGGAGCAGCTACGGCGTTCCTTGGTTGAAGCAGTTCGCTTGATGCAGAACACCCTACTTCGAGAAGTTGATTCAGGGAAGGAAACTCAGGGTGACCTGTGTCTCTTTGGGCTTGTGAGAAACCACGGGGATGTCTGCTGAGTGCGCCCACGGAAACGGGGGCCTGCTGCAAGTAGCCTTGCTTTCCCGTTTGGAAGGCTGCGTTCATGCTGCCTTGAAGCTACCTGACATTCCCTGCTCTCGACAGGCCTGTTAGCCCTGTCAGAGTGCTTCGGGGAATGTTATGAGTCTGCTCTGTGTAAACCAGGTGCTTCCACGGCCGCAGCTCTGGTCCGCCTGCCAAGCTCTAGAGCTAGAGGGAACCTCAACGTGACAAGTTGCCTCCAGCGAAGGCCACTAGTAGCCGTGCAGAAAGGGAGGCAGGCAGCTGTCTCCATGAGTTCTCAGTCGCTTAGAGGCTTTATTTTAAAGGAAGTAGTACACTTTGGAGGACTCCTAGGCCCCTCGGGTATGCATCACTTTCCCTCCAAGTTCACCGAGTACCTCCAGACCCCTGTGGGGCGGCTGAGCACTTCGAGGCCCATTGGTTGAACCCCCCCACCCGCGGAGGCCCTCTGTGTGGGCCGCGCGATGGGCTACACACTGGACGTCCCGCGAGGAGCGCTACATTTCCAGAGCCCTCGAACAGCCTCAGGACAGCATTTCGGGTGAGTCCGACTTTGTCATGGCCCTTGTGTGAGCTGCCGTGGGAAAGCACTGTGCTTTGAATACTTCGAGGACCTCGTACCTGAAGTCACTCTGCCCGAGGAGAAAGTCAGCATCTTACCATGCCGTGTCGCTAACGGCACGCCCAGCACGAACACAGGCCTGGAAGTAAGGCCCCGAGTGGCGGTGCAGAAGCGGAGGCGTGCAGCAGTTTCCATGAGGCGGAGGCCTCGGCTCTGGGCACCTTCAACGGCAGCAGGGTTTTCTGGACACCTAGGAGGCTGGCGCGGGCCCCCTGTTCCCGGCAGGAACACTGAGTACCGCCAGGCCCACCTGGGTCTGCTAAGCAACATCCAGTCCCGTAGCCCTTTAGAGCCCCTCTGTGTATGCCCAGCGTAGGGAAACGCACTGCACTCTCCTTGGGAGCAGCTTAAGGTCCTCAGCACTCGCACACGTTCACGGACACCGTTCTGGCACGTCCCACATGGCGTCGAAGTCTTACGCATTACCCTAGGCTGAGCTGAACTCAGAGAAACCCTCGGCTGCGCAGTTCACCTAGGACCTCCTGCCTGAAGTCACCGTGCCTCCCAGAGAGAGTCGGCTTGCGTTCTTACTGCCATGTACGTCCCCTTCCTCCTGTGGCACTGCAGGCTTTGAATAGCCACAGGCCCAGAGGAGCAGCTACGGCGTTCCTTGGTTGAAGCAGTTCGCTTGATGCAGAACACCCTACTTCGAGAAGTTGATTCAGGGAAGGAAACTCAGGGTGACCTGTGTCTCTTTGGGCTTGTGAGAAACCACGGGGATGTCTGCTGAGTGCGCCCACGGAAACGGGGGCCTGCTGCAAGTAGCCTTGCTTTCCCGTTTGGAAGGCTGCGTTCATGCTGCCTTGAAGCTACCTGACATTCCCTGCTCTCGACAGGCCTGTTAGCCCTGTCAGAGTGCTTCGGGGAACGTTATGAGTCTGCTCTGTGTAAACCAGGTGCTTCCATGGCCGCGGCTCTGGTCCGCCTGCCAAGCTCTAGAGCTAGAGGGAACCTCAACGTGACAAGTTGCCTCCAGCGTAGGCCCCTAGTAGCCGTGCAGAAAGGGAGGCAGGCAGCTGTCTCCATGAGTTCTCAGTTGCTTAGAGGCTTTATTTTAAAGGAAGTAGTACACTTTGGAGGACTCCTAGGCCCCTCGGGTATGCATCACTTTCCCTCCAAGTTCACCGAGTACCTCCAGACCCCTGTGGGGCAGCTGAGCACTTCGAGGCCCATTGGTTGAACCCCCCCACCCGCGGAGGCCCTCTGTGCGCGCCGCGCGATGGGCTACACACTGGACGTCCCGCGAGGAGCGCGACATTTCCAGAGCCCTCGAACAGCCTCAGGACAGCATTTCGGGTGAGTCCGACTTTGTCATGGCCCTTGTGTGAGCTGCCGTGGGAAAGCACTGTGCTTTGAATACTTCGAGGACCTCGTACCTGAAGTCACTCTGCCCGAGGAGAAAGTCAGCATCTTACCATGCCGTGTCGCTAACGGCACGCCCAGCACGAACACAGGCCTGGAAGTAAGGCCCCGAGTGGCGGTGCAGAAGCGGAGGCGTGCAGTAGTTTCCATGAGGCGGAGGCCTCGGCTCTGGGCACCTTCAACGGCAGCAGGGTTTTCTGGACACCTAGGAGGCTGGCACGGGCCCCCTGTTCCCGGCAGGAACACTGAGTACCGCCAGGCCCACCTGGGTCTGCTAAGCAACATCCAGGCCCGTAGCCCTTTAGAGCTCCTCTGTGTATGCCCAGCGTAGGGAAACGCGCTGCACTCTCCTTGGGAGCAGCTTAAGGTACTCAGCACTCGCACACGTTCACGGACACCGTTCTGGCACGTCGCACATGGCGTCGAAGTCTTACGCATTACCCTAGGCTGAGCTGAACTCAGAGAAACCCTCTGCTTCGCAGTCCACCTAGGACCTCCTGCCTGAAGTCACCGTGCCTCCCAGAGAGAGTCGGCTTGCGTTCTTACTGCCATGTACGTCCCCTTCCTCCTGTGGCACTGCAGGCTTTGAATAGCCACAGGCCCAGAGGAGCAGCTACGGCGTTCCTTGGTTGAAGCAGTTCGCTTGATGCAGAACACCCTACTTCGAGAAGTTGATTCAGGGAAGGAAACTCAGGGTGACCTGTGTCTCTTTGGGCTTGTGAGAAACCACGGGGATGTCTGCTGAGTGTGCCCACGGAAACGGGGGCCTGCTGCAAGTAGCCTTGCTTTCCCGTTTGGAAGGCTGCGTTCATGCTGCCTTGAAGCTACCTGACATTCCCTGCTCTCGACAGGCCTGTTAGCCCTGTCAGAGTGCTTCGGGGAACGTTATGAGTCTGCTCTGTGTAAACCAGGTGCTTCCATGGCCGCGGCTCTGGTCCGCCTGCCAAGCTCTAGAGCTAGAGGGAACCTCAACGTGACAAGTTGCCTCCAGCGTAGGCCCCTAGTAGCCGTGCAGAAAGGGAGGCAGGCAGCTGTCTCCATGAGTTCTCAGTCGCTTAGAGGCTTTATTTTAAAGGAAGTAGTACACTTTAGAGGACTCCTAGGCCCCTCGGGTATGCATCACTTTCCCTCCAAGTTCACCGAGTACCTCCAGACCCCTGTGGGGCGGCTGAGCACTTCGAGGCCCATTGGTTGAACCACCCCACCCGCGGAGGCCCTCTGTGCGTGCCACGCGATGGGCTACACACTGGACGTCCCGCGAGGAGCGCTACATTTCCAGAGCCCTCGAACAGCCTCAGGACAGCATTTCGGGTGAGTCCGACTTTGTCATGGCCCTTGTGTGAGCTGCCGTGGGAAAGCACTGTGCTTTGAATACTTCGAGGACCTCGTACCTGAAGTCACTCTGCCCGAGGAGAAAGTCAGCATCTTACCATGCCGTGTCGCTAACGGCACGCCCAGCACGAACACAGGCCTGGAAGTAAGGCCCCGAGTGGCGGTGCAGAAGCGGAGGCGTGCAGCAGTTTCCATGAGGCGGAGGCCTTGGCTCTGGGCACCTTCAACGGCAGCAGGGTTTTCTGGACACCTAGGAGGCTGGCGCGGGCCCCCTGTTCCCGGCAGGAACACTGAGTACCGCCAGGCCCACCTGGGTCTGCTAAGCAACATCCAGGCCCGTAGCCCTTTAGAGCTCCTCGGTGTATGCCCAGCGTAGGGAAACGCGCTGCACTCTCCTTGGGAGCAGCTTAAGATCCTCAGCACTCACACGTTCACGGACACCGTTCTGGCACGTCCCACGTGGCGTCGAAGTCTTACGCATTACCCTAGGCTGAGCTGAACTCAGAGAAACCCTCGGCTGCGCAGTCCACCTAGGACCTCCTGCCTGAAGTCACCGTGCCTCCCAGAGAGAGTCGGCTTGCGTTCTTACTGCCATATACGTGCCCTTCCTCCTGTGGCACTGCAGGCTTTGAATAGCCACAGGCCCAGAGGAGCAGCTACGGCGTTCCTTGGTTGAGGCAGTTCGCTTGATGCAGAACACCCTACTTCGAGAAGTTGATTCAGGCAAGGAAACTCAGGGTGACCTGTGTCTCTTTGGGCTTGTGAGAAACCACGGGGATGTCTGCTGAGTGCGCCCACGGAAACGGGGGCCTGCTGCAAGTAGCCTTGCTTTCCCGTTTGGAAGGCTGCGTTCATGCTGCCTTGAAGCTACCTGACATTCCCTGCTCTCGACAGGCCTGTTAGCCCTGTCAGAGTGCTTCGGGGAACGTTATGAGTCTGCTCTGTGTAAACCAGGTGCTTCCATGGCCGCGGCTCTGGTCCGCCTGCCAAGCTCTAGAGCTAGAGGGAACCTCAACGTGACAAGTTGCCTCCAGCGTAGGCCCCTAGTAGCCGTGCAGAAAGGGAGGCAGGCAGCTGTCTCCATGAGTTCTCAGTCGCTTAGAGGCTTTATTTTAAAGGAAGTAGTACACTTTGGAGGACTCCTAGGCCCCTCGGGTATGCATCACTTTCCCTCCAAGTTCACCGAGTACCTCCAAACCCCTGTGGGGCGGCTGAGCACTTCGAGGCCCATTGGTTGAACCGCCCCACCCGCGGAGGCCCTCTGTGCGTGCCGCGCGATGGGCTACACACTGGACGTCCCGCGAGGAGCGCTACATTTCCAGAGCCCTCGAACAGCCTCAGGACAGCATTTCGGGTGAGTCCGACTTTGTCATGGCCCTTGTGTGAGCTGCCGTGGGAAAGCACTGTGCTTTGAATACTTCGAGGACCTCGTACCTGAAGTCACTCTGCCCGAGGAGAAAGTCAGCATCTTACCATGCCGTGTCGCTAACGGCACGCCCAGCACGAACACAGGCCTGGAAGTAAGGCCCCGAGTGGCGGTGCAGAAGCGGAGGCGTGCAGCAGTTTCCATGAGGCGGAGGCCTCGGCTCTGGGCACCTTCAACGGCAGCAGGGTTTTCTGGACACCTAGGAGGCTGGCACGGGCCCCCTGTTCCCGGCAGGAACACTGAGTACCGCCAGGCCCACCTGGGTCTGCTAAGCAACATCCAGGCCCATAGCCCTTTAGAGCTCCTCTGTGTATGCCCAGCGTAGGGAAACGCGCTGCACTCTCCTTGGGAGCAGCTTAAGGTCCTCAGCACTCGCACACGTTCACGGACACCGTTCTGGCACGTCCCACATGGCGTCGAAGTCTTACGCATTACCCTAGGCTGAGCTGAACTCAGAGAAAGCCTCTGCTTCGCAGTCCACCTAGGACATCCTGCCTGAAGTCACCGTGCCTCCCAGAGAGAGTCGGCTTGCGTTCTTACTGCCATGTACGTCCCCTTCCTCCTGTGGCACTGCAGGCTTTGAATAGCCACAGGCCCAGAGGAGCAGCTACGGCGTTCCTTGGTTGAAGCAGTTCGCTTGATGCAGAACACCCTACTTCGAGAAGTTGATTCAGGGAAGGAAACTCAGGGTGACCTGTGTCTCTTTGGGCTTGTGAGAAACCACGGGGATGTCTGCTGAGTGCGCCCACGGAAACGGGGGCCTGCTGCAAGTAGCCTTCCTTTCCCGTTTGGAAGGCTGCGTTCATGCTGCCTTGAAGCTACCTGACATTCCCTGCTCTCGACAGGCCTGTTAGCCCTGTCAGAGTGCTTCGGGGAACGTTATGAGTCTGCTCTGTGTAAACCAGGTGCTTCCATGGCCGCGGCTCTGGTCCGCCTGCCAAGCTCTAGAGCTAGAGGGAACCTCAACGTGACAAGTTGCCTCCAGCGTAGGCCCCTAGTAGCCGTGCAGAAAGGGAGGCAGGCAGCTGTCTCCATGAGTTCTCAGTCGCTTAGAGGCTTTATTATAAAGGAAGTAGTACACTTTGGAGGACTCCTAGGCCCCTCGGGTATGCATCACTTTCCCTCCAAGTTCACCGAGTACCTACAGACCCCTGTGGGGCGGCTGAGCACTTCGAGGCCCTTTGATTGAACCCCCCCCCCACCCGCGGAGGCCCTCTGTGCGTGCCGCGCGATGGGCTACACACTGGACGTCCCGCGAGGAGCGCTACATTTCCAGAGCCCTCGAACAGCCTCAGGACAGCATTTCGGGTGAGTCCGACTTTGTCATGGCCCTTGTGTGAGCTGCCGTGGGAAAGCACTGTGCTTTGAATACTTCGAGGACCTCGTACCTGAAGTCACTCTGCCCGAGGAGAAAGTCAGCATCTTACCATGCCGTGTCGCTAACGGCACGCCCAGCACGAACACAGGCCTGGAAGTAAGGCCCCGAGTGGCGGTGCAGAAGCGGAGGCGTGCAGCAGTTTCCATGAGGCGGAGGCCTCGGCTCTGGGCACCTTCAACGGCAGCAGGGTTTTCTGGACACCTAGGAGGCTGGCACGGGCCCCCTGTTCCCGGCAGGAACACTGAGTACCGCCAGGCCCACCTGGGTCTGCTAAGCAACATCCAGGCCCGTAGCCCTTTAGAGCTCCTCTGTGTATGCCCAGCGTAGGGAAACGCGCTGCACTCTCCTTGGGAGCAGCTTAAGGTCCTCAGCACTCGCACACGTTCACGGACACCGTTCTGGCACGTCCCACATGGCGTCGAAGTCTTACGCATTACCCTAGGCTGAGCTGAACTCAGAGAAACCCTCTGCTTCGCAGTCCACCTAGGACATCCTGCCTGAAGTCACCGTGCCTCCCAGAGAGAGTCGGCTTGCGTTCTTACTGCCATGTACGTCCCCTTCCTCCTGTGGCACTGCAGGCTTTGAATAGCCACAGGCCCAGAGGAGCAGCTACGGCGTTCCTTGGTTGAAGCAGTTCGCTTGATGCCGAACACCCTACTTCGAGAAGTTGATTCAGGGAAGGAAACTCAGGGTGACCTCTGTCTCTTTGGGCTTGTTAGAAACCACGGGGATGTCTGCTGAGTGCGCCCACGGAAACGGGGGCCTGCTGCAAGTAGCCTTGCTTTCCCATTTGGAAGGCTGCGTTCATGCTGCCTTGAAGCTACCTGACATTCCCTGCTCTCGACAGGCCTGTTAGCCCTGTCAGAGTGCTTCGGGGAATGTTATGAGTCTGCTCTGTGTAAACCAGGTGCTTCCACGGCCGCGGCTCTGGTCCGCCTGCCAAGCTCTAGAGCTAGAGGGAACCTCAACGTGACAAGTTGCCTCCAGCGAAGGCCCCTAGTAGCCGTGCAGAAAGGGAGGCAGGCAGCTGTCTCCATGAGTTCTCAGTCGCTTAGAGGCTTTATTTTAAAGGAAGTAGTACACTTTGGAGGACTCCTAGGCCCCTCGGGTATGCATCACTTTCCCTCCAAGTTCACCGAGTACCTCCAGACCCCTGTGGGGCGGCTGAGCACTTCGAGGCCCATTGGTTGAACCCCCCCACCCGCGGAGGCCCTCTGTGTGGGCCGCGCGATGGGCTACACACTGGACGTCCCGCGAGGAGCGCTACATTTCCAGAGCCCTCGAACAGCCTCAGGACAGCATTTCGGGTGAGTCCGACTTTGTCATGGCCCTTGTGTGAGCTGCCGTGGGAAAGCACTGTGCTTTGAATACTTCGAGGACCTCGTACCTGAAGTCACTCTGCCCGAGGAGAAAGTCAGCATCTTACCATGCCGTGTCGCTAACGGCACGCCCAGCACGAACACAGGCCTGGAAGTAAGGCCCCGAGTGGCGGTGCAGAAGCGGAGGCGTGCAGCAGTTTCCATGAGGCGGAGGCCTCGGCTCTGGGCACCTTCAACGGCAGCAGGGTTTTCTGGACACCTAGGAGGCTGGCGCGGGCCCCCTGTTCCCGGCAAGAACACTGAGTACCGCGAGGCCCACCTGGGTCTGCTAAGCAACATCCAGGCCCGTAGCCCTTTAGAGCCCCTCTGTGTATGCCCAGCGTAGGGAAACGCACTGCACTCTCCTTGGGAGCAGCTTAAGGTCCTCAGCACTCGCACACGTTCACGGACACCGTTCTGGCACGTCGCACATGGCGTCGAAGTCTTACGCATTACCCTAGGCTGAGCTGAACTCAGAGAAACCCTCTGCTTCGCAGTCCACCTAGGACCTCCTGCCTGAAGTCACCGTGCCTCCCAGAGAGAGTCGGCTTGCGTTCTTACTGCCATGTACGTCCCCTTCCTCCTGTGGCACTGCAGGCTTTGAATAGCCACAGGCCCAGAGGAGCAGCTACGGCGTTCCTTGGTTGAAGCAGTTCGCTTGATGCAGAACACCCTACTTCGAGAAGTTGATTCAGGGAAGGAAACTCAGGGTGACCTGTGTCTCTTTGGGCTTGTGAGAAACCACGGGGATGTCTGCTGAGTGCGCCCACGGAAACGGGGGCCTGCTGCAAGTAGCCTTGCTTTCCCGTTTGGAAGGCTGCGTTCATGCTGCCTTGAAGCTACCTGACATTCCCTGCTCTCGACAGGCCTGTTAGCCCTGTCAGAGTGCTTCGGGGAATGTTATGAGTCTGCTCTGTGTAAACCAGGTGCTTCCACGGCCGCGGCTCTGGTCCGCCTGCCAAGCTCTAGAGCTAGAGGGAACCTCAACGTGACAAGTTGCCTCCAGCGAAGGCCACTAGTAGCCGTGCAGAAAGGGAGGCAGGCAGCTGTCTCCATGAGTTCTCAGTCGCTTAGAGGCTTTATTTTAAAGGAAGTAGTACACTTTGGAGGACTCCTAGGCCCCTCGGGTATGCATCACTTTCCCTCCAAGTTCACCGAGTACCTCCAGACCCCTGTGGGGCGGCTGAGCACTTCGAGGCCCATTGGTTGAACCCCCCCACCCGCGGAGGCCCTCTGTGTGGGCCGCGCGATGGGCTACACACTGGACGTCCCGCGAGGAGCGCTACATTTCCAGAGCCCTCGAACAGCCTCAGGACAGCATTTCGGGTGAGTCCGACTTTGTCATGGCCCTTGTGTGAGCTGCCGTGGGAAAGCACTGTGCTTTGAATACTTCGAGGACCTCGTACCTGAAGTCACTCTGCCCGAGGAGAAAGTCAGCATCTTACCATGCCGTGTCGCTAACGGCACGCCCAGCACGAACACAGGCCTGGAAGTAAGGCCCCGAGTGGCGGTGCAGAAGCGGAGGCGTGCAGCAGTTTCCATAAGGCGGAGGCCTCGGCTCTGGGCACCTTCAACGGCAGCAGGGTTTTCTGGACACCTAGGAGGCTGGCGCGGGCCCCCTGTTCCCGGCAGGAACACTGAGTACCGCCAGGCCCACCTGGGTCTGCTAAGCAACATCCAGTCCCGTAGCCCTTTAGAGCCCCTCTGTGTATGCCCAGCGTAGGGAAACGCACTGCACTCTCCTTGGGAGCAGCTTAAGGTCCTCAGCACTCGCACACGTTCACGGACACCGTTCTGGCACGTCCCACATGGCGTCGAAGTCTTACGCATTACCCTAGGCTGAGCTGAACTCAGAGAAACCCTCGGCTGCGCAGTTCACCTAGGACCTCCTGCCTGAAGTCACCGTGCCTCCCAGAGAGAGTCGGCTTGCGTTCTTACTGCCATGTACGTCCCCTTCCTCCTGTGGCACTGCAGGCTTTGAATAGCCACAGGCCCAGAGGAGCAGCTACGGCGTTCCTTGGTTGAAGCAGTTCGCTTGATGCAGAACACCCTACTTCGAGAAGTTGATTCAGGGAAGGAAACTCAGGGTGACCTGTGTCTCTTTGGGCTTGTGAGAAACCACGGGGATGTCTGCTGAGTGCGCCCACGGAAACGGGGGCCTGCTGCAAGTAGCCTTGCTTTCCCGTTTGGAAGGCTGCGTTCATGCTGCCTTGAAGCTACCTGACATTCCCTGCTCTCGACAGGCCTGTTAGCCCTGTCAGAGTGCTTCGGGGAACGTTATGAGTCTGCTCTGTGTAAACCAGGTGCTTCCATGGCCGCGGCTCTGGTCCGCCTGCCAAGCTCTAGAGCTAGAGGGAACCTCAACGTGACAAGTTGCCTCCAGCGTAGGCCCCTAGTAGCCGTGCAGAAAGGGAGGCAGGCAGCTGTCTCCATGAGTTCTCAGTCGCTTAGAGGCTTTATTTTAAAGGAAGTAGTACACTTTGGAGGACTCCTAGGCCCCTCGGGTATGCATCACTTTCCCTCCAAGTTCACCGAGTACCTCCAGACCCCTGTGGGGCAGCTGAGCACTTCGAGGCCCATTGGTTGAACCCCCCCACCCGCGGAGGCCCTCTGTGCGCGCCGCGCGATGGGCTACACACTGGACGTCCCGCGAGGAGCGCGACATTTCCAGAGCCCTCGAACAGCCTCAGGACAGCATTTCGGGTGAGTCCGACTTTGTCATGGCCCTTGTGTGAGCTGCCGTGGGAAAGCACTGTGCTTTGAATACTTCGAGGACCTCGTACCTGAAGTCACTCTGCCCGAGGAGAAAGTCAGCATCTTACCATGCCGTGTCGCTAACGGCACGCCCAGCACGAACACAGGCCTGGAAGTAAGGCCCCGAGTGGCGGTGCAGAAGCGGAGGCGTGCAGTAGTTTCCATGAGGCGGAGGCCTCGGCTCTGGGCACCTTCAACGGCAGCAGGGTTTTCTGGACACCTAGGAGGCTGGCACGGGCCCCCTGTTCCCGGCAGGAACACTGAGTACCGCCAGGCCCACCTGGGTCTGCTAAGCAACATCCAGGCCCGTAGCCCTTTAGAGCTCCTCTGTGTATGCCCAGCGTAGGGAAACGCGCTGCACTCTCCTTGGGAGCAGCTTAAGGTACTCAGCACTCGCACACGTTCACGGACACCGTTCTGGCACGTCGCACATGGCGTCGAAGTCTTACGCATTACCCTAGGCTGAGCTGAACTCAGAGAAACCCTCTGCTTCGCAGTCCACCTAGGACCTCCTGCCTGAAGTCACCGTGCCTCCCAGAGAGAGTCGGCTTGCGTTCTTACTGCCATGTACGTCCCCTTCCTCCTGTGGCACTGCAGGCTTTGAATAGCCACAGGCCCAGAGGAGCAGCTACGGCGTTCCTTGGTTGAAGCAGTTCGCTTGATGCAGAACACCCTACTTCGAGAAGTTGATTCAGGGAAGGAAACTCAGGGTGACCTGTGTCTCTTTGGGCTTGTGAGAAACCACGGGGATGTCTACTGAGTGTGCCCACGGAAACGGGGGCCTGCTGCAAGTAGCCTTGCTTTCCCGTTTGGAAGGCTGCGTTCATGCTGCCTTGAAGCTACCTGACATTCCCTGCTCTCGACAGGCCTGTTAGCCCTGTCAGAGTGCTTCGGGGAACGTTATGAGTCTGCTCTGTCTAAACCAGGTGCTTCCATGGCCGCGGCTCTGGTCCGCCTGCCAAGCTCTAGAGCTAGAGGGAACCTCAACGTGACAAGTTGCCTCCAGCGTAGGCCCCTAGTAGCCGTGCAGAAAGGGAGGCAGGCAGCTGTCTCCATGAGTTCTCAGTCGCTTAGAGGCTTTATTTTAAAGGAAGTAGTACACTTTGGAGGACTCCTAGGCCCCTCGGGTATGCATCACTTTCCCTCCAAGTTCACCGAGTACCTCCAGACCCCTGTGGGGCGGCTGAGCACTTCGAGGCCCATTGGTTGAACCACCCCACCCGCGGAGGCCCTCTGTGCGTGCCACGCGATGGGCTACACACTGGACGTCCCGCGAGGAGCGCTACATTTCCAGAGCCCTCGAACAGCCTCAGGACAGCATTTCGGGTGAGTCCGACTTTGTCATGGCCCTTGTGTGAGCTGCCGTGGGAAAGCACTGTGCTTTGAATACTTCGAGGACCTCGTACCTGAAGTCACTCTGCCCGAGGAGAAAGTCAGCATCTTACCATGCCGTGTCGCTAACGGCACGCCCAGCACGAACACAGGCCTGGAAGTAAGGCCCCGAGTGGCGGTGCAGAAGCGGAGGCGTGCAGCAGTTTCCATGAGGCGGAGGCCTTGGCTCTGGGCACCTTCAACGGCAGCAGGGTTTTCTGGACACCTAGGAGGCTGGCGCGGGCCCCCTGTTCCCGGCAGGAACACTGAGTACCGCCAGGCCCACCTGGGTCTGCTAAGCAACATCCAGGCCCGTAGCCCTTTAGAGCTCCTCGGTGTATGCCCAGCGTAGGGAAACGCGCTGCACTCTCCTTGGGAGCAGCTTAAGATCCTCAGCACTCACACGTTCACGGACACCGTTCTGGCACGTCCCACGTGGCGTCGAAGTCTTACGCATTACCCTAGGCTGAGCTGAACTCAGAGAAACCCTCGGCTGCGCAGTCCACCTAGGACCTCCTGCCTGAAGTCACCGTGCCTCCCAGAGAGAGTCGGCTTGCGTTCTTACTGCCATATACGTGCCCTTCCTCCTGTGGCACTGCAGGCTTTGAATAGCCACAGGCCCAGAGGAGCAGCTACGGCGTTCCTTGGTTGAGGCAGTTCGCTTGATGCAGAACACCCTACTTCGAGAAGTTGATTCAGGCAAGGAAACTCAGGGTGACCTGTGTCTCTTTGGGCTTGTGAGAAACCACGGGGATGTCTGCTGAGTGCGCCCACGGAAACGGGGGCCTGCTGCAAGTAGCCTTGCTTTCCCGTTTGGAAGGCTGCGTTCATGCTGCCTTGAAGCTACCTGACATTCCCTGCTCTCGACAGGCCTGTTAGCCCTGTCAGAGTGCTTCGGGGAACGTTATGAGTCTGCTCTGTGTAAACCAGGTGCTTCCATGGCCGCGGCTCTGGTCCGCCTGCCAAGCTCTAGAGCTAGAGGGAACCTCAACGTGACAAGTTGCCTCCAGCGTAGGCCCCTAGTAGCCGTGCAGAAAGGGAGGCAGGCAGCTGTCTCCATGAGTTCTCAGTCGCTTAGAGGCTTTATTTTAAAGGAAGTAGTACACTTTGGAGGACTCCTAGGCCCCTCGGGTATGCATCACTTTCCCTCCAAGTTCACCGAGTACCTCCAAACCCCTGTGGGGCGGCTGAGCACTTCGAGGCCCATTGGTTGAACCGCCCCACCCGCGGAGGCCCTCTGTGCGTGCCGCGCGATGGGCTACACACTGGACGTCCCGCGAGGAGCGCTACATTTCCAGAGCCCTCGAACAGCCTCAGGACAGCATTTCGGGTGAGTCCGACTTTGTCATGGCCCTTGTGTGAGCTGCCGTGGGAAAGCACTGTGCTTTGAATACTTCGAGGACCTCGTACCTGAAGTCACTCTGCCCGAGGAGAAAGTCAGCATCTTACCATGCCGTGTCGCTAACGGCACGCCCAGCACGAACACAGGCCTGGAAGTAAGGCCCCGAGTGGCGGTGCAGAAGCGGAGGCGTGCAGCAGTTTCCATGAGGCGGAGGCCTCGGCTCTGGGCACCTTCAACGGCAGCAGGGTTTTCTGGACACCTAGGAGGCTGGCACGGGCCCCCTGTTCCCGGCAGGAACACTGAGTACCGCCAGGCCCACCTGGGTCTGCTAAGCAACATCCAGGCCCATAGCCCTTTAGAGCTCCTCTGTGTATGCCCAGCGTAGGGAAACGCGCTGCACTCTCCTTGGGAGCAGCTTAAGGTCCTCAGCACTCGCACACGTTCACGGACACCGTTCTGGCACGTCCCACATGGCGTCGAAGTCTTACGCATTACCCTAGGCTGAGCTGAACTCAGAGAAAGCCTCTGCTTCGCAGTCCACCTAGGACATCCTGCCTGAAGTCACCGTGCCTCCCAGAGAGAGTCGGCTTGCGTTCTTACTGCCATGTACGTCCCCTTCCTCCTGTGGCACTGCAGGCTTTGAATAGCCACAGGCCCAGAGGAGCAGCTACGGCGTTCCTTGGTTGAAGCAGTTCGCTTGATGCAGAACACCCTACTTCGAGAAGTTGATTCAGGGAAGGAAACTCAGGGTGACCTGTGTCTCTTTGGGCTTGTGAGAAACCACGGGGATGTCTGCTGAGTGCGCCCACGGAAACGGGGGCCTGCTGCAAGTAGCCTTCCTTTCCCGTTTGGAAGGCTGCGTTCATGCTGCCTTGAAGCTACCTGACATTCCCTGCTCTCGACAGGCCTGTTAGCCCTGTCAGAGTGCTTCGGGGAACGTTATGAGTCTGCTCTGTGTAAACCAGGTGCTTCCATGGCCGCGGCTCTGGTCCGCCTGCCAAGCTCTAGAGCTAGAGGGAACCTCAACGTGACAAGTTGCCTCCAGCGTAGGCCCCTAGTAGCCGTGCAGAAAGGGAGGCAGGCAGCTGTCTCCATGAGTTCTCAGTCGCTTAGAGGCTTTATTATAAAGGAAGTAGTACACTTTGGAGGACTCCTAGGCCCCTCGGGTATGCATCACTTTCCCTCCAAGTTCACCGAGTACCTACAGACCCCTGTGGGGCGGCTGAGCACTTCGAGGCCCTTTGATTGAACCCCCCCCCCACGCGGAGGCCCTCTGTGCGTGCCGCGCGATGGGCTACACACTGGACGTCCCGCGAGGAGCGCTACATTTCCAGAGCCCTCGAACAGCCTCAGGACAGCATTTCGGGTGAGTCCGACTTTGTCATGGCCCTTGTGTGAGCTGCCGTGGGAAAGCACTGTGCTTTGAATACTTCGAGGACCTCGTACCTGAAGTCACTCTGCCCGAGGAGAAAGTCAGCATCTTACCATGCCGTGTCGCTAACGGCACGCCCAGCACGAACACAGGCCTGGAAGTAAGGCCCCGAGTGGCGGTGCAGAAGCGGAGGCGTGCAGCAGTTTCCATGAGGCGGAGGCCTCGGCTCTGGGCACCTTCAACGGCAGCAGGGTTTTCTGGACACCTAGGAGGCTGGCACGGGCCCCCTGTTCCCGGCAGGAACACTGAGTACCGCCAGGCCCACCTGGGTCTGCTAAGCAACATCCAGGCCCGTAGCCCTTTAGAGCTCCTCTGTGTATGCCCAGCGTAGGGAAACGCGCTGCACTCTCCTTGGGAGCAGCTTAAGGTCCTCAGCACTCGCACACGTTCACGGACACCGTTCTGGCACGTCCCACATGGCGTCGAAGTCTTACGCATTACCCTAGGCTGAGATGAACTCAGAGAAACCCTCTGCTTCGCAGTCCACCTAGGACATCCTGCCTGAAGTCACCGTGCCTCCCAGAGAGAGTCGGCTTGCGTTCTTACTGCCATGTACGTCCCCTTCCTCCTGTGGCACTGCAGGCTTTGAATAGCCACAGGCCCAGAGGAGCAGCTACGGCGTTCCTTGGTTGAAGCAGTTCGCTTGATGCCGAACACCCTACTTCGAGAAGTTGATTCAGGGAAGGAAACTCAGGGTGACCTCTGTCTCTTTGGGCTTGTTAGAAACCACGGGGATGTCTGCTGAGTGCGCCCACGGAAACGGGGGCCTGCTGCAAGTAGCCTTGCTTTCCCATTTGGAAGGCTGCGTTCATGCTGCCTTGAAGCTACCTGACATTCCCTGCTCTCGACAGGCCTGTTAGCCCTGTCAGAGTGCTTCGGGGAATGTTATGAGTCTGCTCTGTGTAAACCAGGTGCTTCCACGGCCGCGGCTCTGGTCCGCCTGCCAAGCTCTAGAGCTAGAGGGAACCTCAACGTGACAAGTTGCCTCCAGCGAAGGCCCCTAGTAGCCGTGCAGAAAGGGAGGCAGGCAGCTGTCTCCATGAGTTCTCAGTCGCTTAGAGGCTTTATTTTAAAGGAAGTAGTACACTTTGGAGGACTCCTAGGCCCCTCGGGTATGCATCACTTTCCCTCCAAGTTCACCGAGTACCTACAGACCCCTGTGGGGCGGCTGAGCACTTCGAGGCCCATTGGTTGAACCCCCCCACCCGCGGAGGCCCTCTGTGTGGGCCGCGCGATGGGCTACACACTGGACGTCCCGCGAGGAGCGCTACATTTCCAGAGCCCTCGAACAGCCTCAGGACAGCATTTCGGGTGAGTCCGACTTTGTCATGGCCCTTGTGTGAGCTGCCGTGGGAAAGCACTGTGCTTTGAATACTTCGAGGACCTCGTACCTGAAGTCACTCTGCCCGAGGAGAAAGTCAGCATCTTACCATGCCGTGTCGCTAACGGCACGCCCAGCACGAACACAGGCCTGGAAGTAAGGCCCCGAGTGGCGGTGCAGAAGCGGAGGCGTGCAGCAGTTTCCATGAGGCGGAGGCCTCGGCTCTGGGCACCTTCAACGGCAGCAGGGTTTTCTGGACACCTAGGAGGCTGGCGCGGGCCCCCTGTTCCCGGCAAGAACACTGAGTACCGCGAGGCCCACCTGGGTCTGCTAAGCAACATCCAGGCCCGTAGCCCTTTAGAGCCCCTCTGTGTATGCCCAGCGTAGGGAAACGCACTGCACTCTCCTTGGGAGCAGCTTAAGGTCCTCAGCACTCGCACACGTTCACGGACACCGTTCTGGCACGTCCCACATGGCGTCGAAGTCTTACGCATTACCCTAGGCTGAGCTGAACTCAGAGAAACCCTCGGCTGCGCAGTCCACCTAGGACCTCCTGCCTGAAGTCACCGTGCCTCCCAGAGAGAGTCGGCTTGCGTTCTTACTGCCATGTACGTCCCCTTCCTCCTGTGGCACTGCAGGCTTTGAATAGCCACAGGCCCAGAGGAGCAGCTACGGCGTTCCTTGGTTGAAGCAGTTCGCTTGATGCAGAACACCCTACTTCGAGAAGTTGATTCAGGGAAGGAAACTCAGGGTGACCTGTGTCTCTTTGGGCTTGTGAGAAACCACGGGGATGTCTGCTGAGTGCGCCCACGGAAACGGGGGCCTGCTGCAAGTAGCCTTGCTTTCCCGTTTGGAAGGCTGCGTTCATGCTGCCTTGAAGCTACCTGACATTCCCTGCTCTCGACAGGCCTGTTAGCCCTGTCAGAGTGCTTCGGGGAACGTTATGAGTCTGCTCTGTCTAAACCAGGTGCTTCCATGGCCGCGGCTCTGGTCCGCCTGCCAAGCTCTAGAGCTAGAGGGAACCTCAACGTGACAAGTTGCCTCCAGCGTAGGCCCCTAGTAGCCGTGCAGAAAGGGAGGCAGGCAGCTGTCTCCATGAGTTCTCAGTCGCTTAGAGGCTTTATTTTAAAGGAAGTAGTACACTTTGGAGGACTCCTAGGCCCCTCGGGTATGCATCACTTTCCCTCCAAGTTCACCGAGTACCTCCAGACCCCTGTGGGGCGGCTGAGCACTTCGAGGCCCATTGGTTGAACCACCCCACCCGCGGAGGCCCTCTGTGCGTGCCACGCGATGGGCTACACACTGGACGTCCCGCGAGGAGCGCTACATTTCCAGAGCCCTCGAACAGCCTCAGGACAGCATTTCGGGTGAGTCCGACTTTGTCATGGCCCTTGTGTGAGCTGCCGTGGGAAAGCACTGTGCTTTGAATACTTCGAGGACCTCGTACCTGAAGTCACTCTGCCCGAGGAGAAAGTCAGCATCTTACCATGCCGTGTCGCTAACGGCACGCCCAGCACGAACACAGGTCTGGAAGTAAGGCCCCGAGTGGCGGTGCCTAAGCGGAGGCGTGCAGCAGTTTCCATAAGGCGGAGGCCTCGGCTCTGGGCACCTTCAACGGCAGCAGGGTTTTCTGGACACCTAGGAGGCTGGCACGGGCCCCCTGTTCCCGGCAGGAACTCTGAGTACTGCCAGGCCCACCTGGGTCTGCTAAGCAACATCCAGGCCCGTAGCCCTTTAGAGCTCCTCTGTGTATGCCCAGCGTAGGGAAACGCGCTGCACTCTCCTTGGGAGCAGCTTAAGGTCCTCAGCACTCGCACACGTTCACGGACACCGTTCTGGCACGTCGCACATGGCGTCGAAGTCTTACGCATTACCCTAGGCTGAGCTGAACTCAGAGAAACCCTCTGCTTCGCAGTCCACCTAGGACCTCCTGCCTGAAGTCACCGTGCCTCCCAGAGAGAGTCGGCTTGCGTTCTTACTGCCATGTACGTCCCCTTCCTCCTGTGGCACTGCAGGCTTTGAATAGCCACAGGCCCAGAGGAGCAGCTACGGCGTTCCTTGGTTGAAGCAGTTCGCTTGATGCAGAACACCCTACTTCGAGAAGTTGATTCAGGGAATGAAACTCAGGGTGACCTGTGTCTCTTTGGGCTTGTGAGAAACCACGGGGATGTCTGCTGAGTGCGCCCACGGAAACGGGGGCCTGCTGCAAGTAGCCTTGCTTTCCCATTTGGAAGGCTGCGTTCATGCTGCCTTGAAGCTACCTGACATTCCCTGCTCTCGACAGGCCTGTTAGCGCTGTCAGAGTGCTTCGGGGAACGTTATGAGTCTGCTCTGTGTAAACCAGGTGCTTCCATGGCCGCGGCTCTGGTCCGCCTGCCAAGCTCTAGAGCTAGAGGGAACCTCAACGTGACAAGTTGCCTCCAGCGTAGGCCCCTAGTAGCCGTGCAGAAAGGGAGGCAGGCAGCTGTCTCCATGAGTTCTCAGTCGCTTAGAGGCTTTATTTTAAAGGAAGTAGTACACTTTGGAGGACTCCTAGGCCCCTTGGATATGCATCACTTTCCCTCCAAGTTCACCGAGTACCTACAGACCCCTGTGGGGCGGCTGAGCACTTCGAGGCCCTTTGATTGAACCCACTCCCCCGCGGAGGCCCTCTGTGCATGCCGCGCGATGGGCTACACACTGGACGTCCCGCGAGGAGCGCGACATTTCCAGAGCCCTCGAACAGCCTCAGGACAGCATTTCGGGTGAGTCCGACTTTGTCATGGCCCTTGTGTGAGCTGCCGTGGGAAAGCACTGTGCTTTGAATACTTCGAGGACCTCTTACCTGAAGTCACTCTGCCCGAGGAGAAAGTCAGCATCTTACCATGCCGTGTCGCTAACGGCACGCCCAGCACGAACACAGGTCTGGAAGTAAGGCCCCGAGTGGCGGTGCAGAAGCGGAGGCGTGCAGTAGTTTCCATGAGGCGGAGGCCTCGGCTCTGGGCACCTTCAACGGCAGCAGGGTTTTCTGGACACCTAGGAGGCTGGCGCGGGCCCCCTGTTCCCGGCAAGAACACTGAGTACCGCCAGGCCCACCTGGGTCTGCTAAGCAACATCCAGGCCCGTAGCCCTTTAGAGCCCCTCTGTGTATGCCCAGCGTAGGGAAACGCACTGCACTCTCCTTGGGAGCAGCTTAAGGTCCTCAGCACTCGCACACGTTCACGGACACCGTTCTGGCACGTCCCACATGGCGTCGAAGTCTTACGCATTACCCTAGGCTGAGCTGAACTCAGAGAAACCCTCGGCTGCGCAGTCCACCTAGGACCTCCTGCCTGAAGTCACCGAGCCTCCCAGAGAGAGTCGGCTTGCGTTCTTACTGCCATGTACGTCCCCTTCCTCCTGTGGCACTGCAGGCTTTGAATAGCCACAGGCCCAGAGGAGCAGCTACGGCGTTCCTTGGTTGAAGCAGTTCGCTTGATGCAGAACACCCTACTTCGAGAAGTTGATTCAGGGAAGGAAACTCAGGGTGACCTGTGTCTCTTTGGGCTTGTGAGAAACCACGGGGATGTCTGCTGAGTGCGCCCACGGAAACGGGGGCCTGCTGCAAGTAGCCTTGCTTTCCCGTTTGGAAGGCTGCGTTCATGCTGCCTTGAAGCTACCTGACATTCCCTGCTCTCGACAGGCCTGTTAGCCCTGTCAGAGTGCTTCGGGGAACGTTATGAGTCTGCTCTGTGTAAACCAGGTGCTTCCATGGCCGCGGCTCTGGTCCGCCTGCCAAGCTCTAGAGCTAGAGGGAACCTCAACGTGACAAGTTGCCTCCAGCGTAGGACCCTAGTAGCCGTGCAGAAAGGGAGGCAGGCAGCTGTCTCCATGAGTTCTCAGTCGCTTAGAGGCTTTATTTTAAAGGAAGTAGTACACTTTGGAGGACTCCTAGGCCCCTCGGGTATGCATCACTTTCCCTCCAAGTTCACCGAGTACCTCCAGACCCCTGTGGGGCGTCTGAGCACTTCGAGGCCCTTTGGTTGAACCCCCCCCCCCCCCGCGGAGGCCCTCTGTGCGTGCCGCGCGATGGGCTACACACTGGACGTCCCGCGAGGAGCGCTACATTTCCAGAGCCCTCGAACAGCCTCAGGACAGCATTTCGGGTGAGTCCGACTTTGTCATGGCCCTTGTGTGAGCTGCCGTGGGAAAGCACTGTGCTTTGAATACTTCGAGGACCTCGTACCTGAAGTCACTCTGCCCGAGGAGAAAGTCAGCATCTTACCATGCCGTGTCGCTAACGGCACGCCCAGCACGAACACAGGCCTGGAAGTAAGGCCCCGAGTGGCGGTGCAGAAGCGGAGGCGTGCAGCAGTTTCCATGAGGCGGAGGCCTCGGCTCTGGGCACCTTCAACGGCAGCAGGGTTTTCTGGACACCTAGGAGGCTGGCACGGGCCCCCTGTTCCCGGCAGGAACACTGAGTACCGCCAGGCCCACCTGGGTCTGCTAAGCAACATCCAGGCCCGTAGCCCTTTAGAGCCCCTCTGTGTATGCCCAGCGTAGGGAAACGCACTGCACTCTCCTTGGGAGCAGCTTAAGGTCCTCAGCACTCGCACACGTTCACGGACACCGTTCTGGCACGTCCCACATGGCGTCGAAGTCTTACGCATTACCCTAGGCTGAGCTGAACTCAGAGAAACCCTCTGCTTCGCAGTCCACCTAGGACATCCTGCCTGAAGTCACCGTGCCTCCCAGAGAGAGTCGGCTTGCGTTCTTACTGCCATGTACGTCCCCTTCCTCCTGTGGCACTGCAGGCTTTGAATAGCCACAGGCCCAGAGGAGCAGCTACGGCGTTCCTTGGTTGAAGCAGTTCGCTTGATGCAGAACACCCTACTTCGAGAAGTTGATTCAGGGAAGGAAACTCAGGGTGACCTCTGTCTCTTTGGGCTTGTGAGAAACCACGGGGATGTCTGCTGAGTGCGCCCACGGAAACGGGGGCCTGCTGCAAGTAGCCTTGCTTTCCCGTTTGGAAGGCTGCGTTCATGCTGCCTTGAAGCTACCTGACATTCCCTGCTCTCGACAGGCCTGTTAGCCCTGTCAGAGTGCTTCGGGGAACGTTATGAGTCTGCTCTGTCTAAACCAGGTGCTTCCATGGCCGCGGCTCTGGTCCGCCTGCCAAGCTCTAGAGCTAGAGGGAACCTCAACGTGACAAGTTGCCTCCAGCGTAGGCCCCTAGTAGCCGTGCAGAAAGGGAGGCAGGCAGCTGTCTCCATGAGTTCTCAGTCGCTTAGAGGCTTTATTTTAAAGGAAGTAGTACACTTTGGAGGACTCCTAGGCCCCTCGGGTATGCATCACTTTCCCTCCAAGTTCACCGAGTACCTACAGACCCCTGTGGGGCAGCTGAGCACTTCGAGGCCCATTGGTTGAACCCCCCCACCCGCGGAGGCCCTCTGTGCGTGCCGCGCGATGGGCTACACACTGGACGTCCCTCGAGGAGCGCTACATTTCCAGAGCCCTCGAACAGCCTCAGGACAGCATTTCGGGTGAGTCCGACTTTGTCATGGCCCTTGTGTGAGCTGCCGTGGGAAAGCACTGTGCTTTGAATACTTCGAGGACCTCGTACCTGAAGTCACTCTGCCCGAGGAGAAAGTCAGCATCTTACCATGCCGTGTCGCTAACGGCACGCCCAGCACGAACACAGGCCTGGAAGTAAGGCCCCGAGTGGCGGTGCAGAAGCGGAGGAGTGCAGCAGTTTCCATGAGGCGGAGGCCTCGGCTCTGGGCACCTTCAACGGCAGCAGGGTTTTCTGGACACCTAGGAGGCTGGCACGGGCCCCCTGTTCCCGGCAGGAACACTGAGTACCGCCAGGCCCACCTGGGTCTGCTAAGCAACATCCAGGCCCGTAGCCCTTTAGAGCTCCTCTGTGTATGCCCAGCGTAGGGAAAGGCGCTGCACTCTCCTTGGGAGCAGCTTAAGGTCCTCAGCACTCGCACACGTTCACGGACACCGTTCTGGCACGTCCCACATGGCGTCGAAGTCTTACGCATTACCCTAGGCTGAGCTGAACTCAGAGAAAGCCTCTGCTTCGCAGTCCACCTAGGACATCCTGCCTGAAGTCACCGTGCCTCCCAGAGAGAGTCGGCTTGCGTTCTTACTGCCATGTACGTCCCCTTCCTCCTGTGGCACTGCAGGCTTTGAATAGCCACAGGCCCAGAGGAGCAGCTACGGCGTTCCTTGGTTGAAGCAGTTCGCTTGATGCAGAACACCCTACTTCGAGAAGTTGATTCAGGGAAGGAAACTCAGGGTGACCTGTGTCTCTTTGGGCTTGTGAGAAACCACGGGGATGTCTGCTGAGTGCGCCCACGGAAACGGGGGCCTGCTGCAAGTAGCCTTGCTTTCCCGTTTGGAAGGCTGCGTTCATGCTGCCTTGAAGCTACCTGACATTCCCTGCTCTCGACAGGCCTGTTAGCCCTGTCAGAGTGCTTCGGGGAACGTTATGAGTCTGCTCTGTGTAAACCAGGTGCTTCCATGGCCGCGGCTCTGGTCCGCCTGCCAAGCTCTAGAGCTAGAGGGAACCTCAACGTGATAAGTTGCCTCCAGCGTAGGCCCCTAGTAGCCGTGCAGAAAGGGAGGCAGGCAGCTGTCTCCATGAGTTCTCAGTCGCTTAGAGGCTTTATTTTAAAGGAAGTAGTACACTTTGGAGGACTCCTAGGCCCCTCGGGTATGCATCACTTTCCCTCCAAGTTCACCGAGTACCTCCAGACCCCTGTGGGGCGGCTGAGCACTTCGAGGCCCTTTGATTGAACCCCCCCCCAACCCGCGGAGGCCCTCTGTGCGTGCCGCGCGATGGGCTACACACTGGACGTCCCGCGAGGAGCGCTACATTTCCAGAGCCCTCGAACAGCCTCAGGACAGCATTTCGGGTGAGTCCGACTTTGTCATGGCCCTTGTGTGAGCTGCCGTGGGAAAGCACTGTGCTTTGAATACTTCGAGGACCTCGTACCTGAAGTCACTCTGCCCGAGGAGAAAGTCAGCATCTTACCATGCCGTGTCGCTAACGGCACGCCCAGCACGAACACAGGCCTGGAAGTAAGGCCCCGAGTGGCGGTGCAGAAGCGGAGGCGTGCAGCAGTTTCCATGAGGCGGAGGCCTCGGCTCTGGGCACCTTCAACGGCAGCAGGGTTTTCTGGACACCTAGGAGGCTGGCACGGGCCCCCTGTTCCCGGCAGGAACACTGAGTACCGCCAGGCCCACCTGGGTCTGCTAAGCAACATCCAGGCCCGTAGCCCTTTAGAGCTCCTCTGTGTATGCCCAGCATAGGGAAACGCGCTGCACTCTCCTTGGGAGCAGCTTAAGGTCCTCAGCACTCGCACACGTTCACGGACACCGTTCTGGCACGTCCCACATGGCGTCGAAGTCTTACGCATTACCCTAAGCTGAGCTGAACTCAGAGAAACCCTCTGCTTCGCAGTCCACCTAGGACATCCTGCCTGAAGTCACCGTGCCTCCCAGAGAGAGTCGGCTTGCGTTCTTACTGCCATGTACGTCCCCTTCCTCCTGTGGCACTGCAGGCTTTGAATAGCCACAGGCCCAGAGGAGCAGCTACGGCGTTCCTTGGTTGAAGCAGTTCGCTTGATGCAGAACACCCTACTTCGAGAAGTTGATTCAGGGAAGGAAACTCAGGGTGACCTCTGTCTCTTTGGGCTTGTTAGAAACCACGGGGATGTCTGCTGAGTGCGCCCACGGAAACGGGGGCCTGCTGCAAGTAGCCTTGCTTTCCCGTTTGGAAGGCTGCGTTCATGCTGCCTTGAAGCTAACTGACATTCCCTGCTCTCGACAGGCCTGTTAGCCCTGTCAGAGTGCTTCGGGGAACGTTATGAGTCTGCTCTGTGTAAACCAGGTGCTTCCATGGCCGCGGCTCTGGTCCGCCTGCCAAGCTCTAGAGCTAGAGGGAACCTCAACGTG
Organism: Pseudorca crassidens; assembly: GCF_039906515.1. Lineage (NCBI taxonomy): Eukaryota > Metazoa > Chordata > Mammalia > Artiodactyla > Delphinidae > Pseudorca > Pseudorca crassidens. Next base: position 29,449,030 of record NC_090306.1, on the reverse strand, counting down.
ACAAGTTGCCTCCAGCGTAGGCCCCTAGTAGCCGTGCAGAAAGGGAGGCAGGCAGCTGTCTCCATGAGTTCTCAGTCGCTTAGAGGCTTTATTTTAAAGGAAGTAGTACACTTTGGAGGACTCCTAGGCCCCTCGGGTATGCATCACTTTCCCTCCAAGTTCACCGAGTACCTACAGACCCCTGTGGGGCGGCTGAGCACTTCGAGGCCCTTTGATTGAACCCCCACCCCCCGCGGAGGCCCTCTGTGCGTGCCGCGCGATGGGCTACACACTGGACGTCCCGCGAGGAGCGCTACATTTCCAGAGCCCTCGAACAGCCTCAGGACAGCATTTCGGGTGAGTCCGACTTTGTCATGGCCCTTGTGTGAGCTGCCGTGGGAAAGCACTGTGCTTTGAATACTTCGAGGACCTCGTACCTGAAGTCACTCTGCCCGAGGAGAAAGTCAGCATCTTACCATGCCGTGTCGCTAACGGCACGCCCAGCACGAACACAGGCCTGGAAGTAAGGCCCCGAGTGGCGGTGCAGAAGCGGAGGCGTGCAGCAGTTTCCATGAGGCGGAGGCCTCGGCTCTGGGCACCTTCAACGGCAGCAGGGTTTTCTGGACACCTAGGAGGCTGGCACGGGCCCCCTGTTCCCGGCAGGAACACTGAGTACCGCCAGGCCCACCTGGGTCTGCTAAGCAACATCCAGGCCCGTAGCCCTTTAGAGCTCCTCTGTGTATGCCCAGCGTAGGGAAACGCGCTGCACTCTCCTTGGGAGCAGCTTAAGGTCCTCAGCACTCGCACACGTTCACGGACACAGTTCTGGCACGTCCCACATGGCGTCGAAGTCTTACGCATTACCCTCGGCTTAGCTGAACTCAGAGAAACGCTCGGCTGCGCAGTCCACCTAGGACTTCCTGCCTGAAGTCACCGTGCCTCCCAGAGAGAGTCGGCTTGCGTTCTTACTGCCATATACGTCCCCTTCCTCCTGTGGCACTGCAGGCTTTGAATATCCACAGGCCCAGAGGAGCAGCTACGGCGTTCCTTGGTTGAGGCAGTTCGCTTGATGCAGAACACCCTACTTCGAGAAGTTGATTCAGGGAAGGAAACTCAGGGTGACCTGTGTCTCTTTGGGCTTGTGAGAAACCACGGGGATGTCTGCTGAGTGCGCCCACGGAAACGGGGACCTGCTGCAAGTAGCCTTGCTTTCCCGTTTGGAAGGCTGCGTTCATGCTGCCTTGAAGCTACCTGACATTCCCTGCTCTCGACAGGCCTGTTAGCCCTGTCAGAGTGCTTCGGGGAACGTTATGAGTCTGCTCTGTGTAAACCAGGTGCTTCCATGGCCGCGGCTCTGGTCCGCCTGCCAAGCTCTAGAGCTAGAGGGAACCTCAACGTGACAAGTTGCCTCCAGCGTAGGCCCCTAGTAGCCGTGCAGAAAGGGAGGCAGGCAGCTGTCTCCATGAGTTCTCAGTCGCTTAGAGGCTTTATTTTAAAGGAAGTAGTACACTTTGGAGGACTCCTAGGCCCCTCGGGTATGCATCACTTTCCCTCCAAGTTCACCGAGTACCTACAGACCCCTGTGGGGCGGCTGAGCACTTCGAGGCCCATTGGTTGAACCCCCCCACCCGCGGAGGCCCTCTGTGCGTGCCGCGCGATGGGCTACACACTGGACGTCCCTCGAGGAGCGCTACATTTCCAGAGCCCTCGAACAGCCTCAGGACAGCATTTCGGGTGAGTCCGACTTTGTCATGGCCCTTGTGTGAGCTGCCGTGGGAAAGCACTGTGCTTTGAATACTTCGAGGACCTCGTACCTGAAGTCACTCTGCCCGAGGAGAAAGTCAGCATCTTACCATGCCGTGTCGCTAACGGCACGCCCAGCACGAACACAGGCCTGGAAGTAAGGCCCCGAGTGGCGGTGCAGAAGCGGAGGAGTGCAGCAGTTTCCATGAGGCGGAGGCCTCGGCTCTGGGCACCTTCAACGGCAGCAGGGTTTTCTGGACACCTAGGAGGCTGGCACGGGCCCCCTGTTCCCGGCAGGAACACTGAGTACCGCCAGGCCCACCTGGGTCTGCTAAGCAACATCCAGGCCCGTAGCCCTTTAGAGCTCCTCTGTGTATGCCCAGCGTAGGGAAACGCGCTGCACTCTCCTTGGGAGCAGCTTAAGGTCCTCAGCACTCGCACACGTTCACGGACACCGTTCTGGCAGGTCCCACATGGCGTCGAAGTCTTACGCATTACCCTAGGCTGAGCTGAACTCAGAGAAACCCTCTGCTTCGCAGTCCACCTAGGACATCCTGCCTGAAGTCACCGTGCCTCCCAGAGAGAGTCGGCTTGCGTTCTTACTGCCATGTACGTCCCCTTCCTCCTGTGGCACTGCAGGCTTTGAATAGCCACAGGCCCAGAGGAGCAGCTACGGCGTTCCTTGGTTGAAGCAGTTCGCTTGATGCAGAACACCCTACTTCGAGAAGTTGATTCAGGGAAGGAAACTCAGGGTGACCTCTGTCTCTTTGGGCTTGTGAGAAACCACGGGGATGTCTGCTGAGTGCGCCCACGGAAACGGGGGCCTGCTGCAAGTAGCCTTGCTTTCCCATTTGGAAGGCTGCGTTCATGCTGCCTTGAAGCTACCTGACATTCCCTGCTCTCGACAGGCCTGTTAGCCCTGTCAGAGTGCTTCGGGGAACGTTATGAGTCTGCTCTGTGTAAACCAGGTGCTTCCATGGCCGCGGCTCTGGTCCGCCTGCCAAGCTCTAGAGCTAGAGGGAACCTCAACGTGACAAGTTGCCTCCAGCGTAGGCCCCTAGTAGCCGTGCAGAAAGGGAGGCAGGCAGCTGTCTCCATGAGTTCTCAGTCGCTTAGAGGCTTTATTTTAAAGGAAGTAGTACACTTTGGAGGACTCCTAGGCCCCTCGGGTATGCATCACTTTCCCTCCAAGTTCACCGAGTACCTACAGACCCCTGTGGGGCGGCTGAGCACTTCGAGGCCCATTGGTTGAACCCCCCCACCCGCGGAGGCCCTCTGTGCGTGCCGCGCGATGGGCTACACACTGGACGTCCCTCGAGGAGCGCTACATTTCCAGAGCCCTCGAACAGCCTCAGGACAGCATTTCGGGTGAGTCCGACTTTGTCATGGCCCTTGTGTGAGCTGCCGTGGGAAAGCACTGTGCTTTGAATACTTCGAGGACCTCGTACCTGAAGTCACTCTGCCCGAGGAGAAAGTCAGCATCTTACCATGCCGTGTCGCTAACGGCACGCCCAGCACGAACACAGGCCTGGAAGTAAGGCCCCGAGTGGCGGTGCAGAAGCGGAGGCGTGCAGCAGTTTCCATGAGGCGGAGGCCTCGGCTCTGGGCACCTTCAACGGCAGCAGGGTTTTCTGGACACCTAGGAGGCTGGCACGGGCCCCCTGTTCCCGGCAGGAACACTGAGTACCGCCAGGCCCACCTGGGTCTGCTAAGCAACATCCAGGCCCGTAGCCCTTTAGAGCTCCTCTGTGTATGCCCAGCATAGGGAAACGCGCTGCACTCTCCTTGGGAGCAGCTTAAGGTCCTCAGCACTCGCACACGTTCACGGACACCGTTCTGGCACGTCCCACATGGCGTCGAAGTCTTACGCATTACCCTAAGCTGAGCTGAACTCAGAGAAACCCTCTGCTTCGCAGTCCACCTAGGACATCCTGCCTGAAGTCACCGTGCCTCCCAGAGAGAGTCGGCTTGCGTTCTTACTGCCATGTACGTCCCCTTCCTCCTGTGGCACTGCAGGCTTTGAATAGCCACAGGCCCAGAGGAGCAGCTACGGCGTTCCTTGGTTGAAGCAGTTCGCTTGATGCAGAACACCCTACTTCGAGAAGTTGATTCAGGGAAGGAAACTCAGGGTGACCTCTGTCTCTTTGGGCTTGTTAGAAACCACGGGGATGTCTGCTGAGTGCGCCCACGGAAACGGGGGCCTGCTGCAAGTAGCCTTGCTTTCCCGTTTGGAAGGCTGCCTTCATGCTGCCTTGAAGCTAACTGACATTCCCTGCTCTCGACAGGCCTGTTAGCCCTGTCAGAGTGCTTCGGGGAACGTTATGAGTCTGCTCTGTGTAAACCAGGTGCTTCCATGGCCGCGGCTCTGGTCCGCCTGCCAAGCTCTAGAGCTAGAGGGAACCTCAACGTGACAAGTTGCCTCCAGCGTAGGCCCCTAGTAGCCGTGCAGAAAGGGAGGCAGGCAGCTGTCTCCATGAGTTCTCAGTCGCTTAGAGGCTTTATTTTAAAGGAAGTAGTACACTTTGGAGGACTCCTAGGCCCCTCGGGTATGCATCACTTTCCCTCCAAGTTCACCGAGTACCTACAGACCCCTGTGGGGCGGCTGAGCACTTCGAGGCCCTTTGATTGAACCCCCACCCCCCGCGGAGGCCCTCTGTGCGTGCCGCGCGATGGGCTACACACTGGACGTCCCGCGAGGAGCGCTACATTTCCAGAGCCCTCGAACAGCCTCAGGACAGCATTTCGGGTGAGTCCGACTTTGTCATGGCCCTTGTGTGAGCTGCCGTGGGAAAGCACTGTGCTTTGAATACTTCGAGGACCTCGTACCTGAAGTCACTCTGCCCGAGGAGAAAGTCAGCATCTTACCATGCCGTGTCGCTAACGGCACGCCCAGCACGAACACAGGCCTGGAAGTAAGGCCCCGAGTGGCGGTGCAGAAGCGGAGGCGTGCAGCAGTTTCCATGAGGCGGAGGCCTCGGCTCTGGGCACCTTCAACGGCAGCAGGGTTTTCTGGACACCTAGGAGGCTGGCACGGGCCCCCTGTTCCCGGCAGGAACACTGAGTACCGCCAGGCCCACCTGGGTCTGCTAAGCAACATCCAGGCCCGTAGCCCTTTAGAGCTCCTCTGTGTATGCCCAGCGTAGGGAAACGCGCTGCACTCTCCTTGGGAGCAGCTTAAGGTCCTCAGCACTCGCACACGTTCACGGACACAGTTCTGGCACGTCCCACATGGCGTCGAAGTCTTACGCATTACCCTCGGCTTAGCTGAACTCAGAGAAACGCTCGGCTGCGCAGTCCACCTAGGACTTCCTGCCTGAAGTCACCGTGCCTCCCAGAGAGAGTCGGCTTGCGTTCTTACTGCCATATACGTCCCCTTCCTCCTGTGGCACTGCAGGCTTTGAATATCCACAGGCCCAGAGGAGCAGCTACGGCGTTCCTTGGTTGAGGCAGTTCGCTTGATGCAGAACACCCTACTTCGAGAAGTTGATTCAGGGAAGGAAACTCAGGGTGACCTGTGTCTCTTTGGGCTTGTGAGAAACCACGGGGATGTCTGCTGAGTGCGCCCACGGAAACGGGGACCTGCTGCAAGTAGCCTTGCTTTCCCGTTTGGAAGGCTGCGTTCATGCTGCCTTGAAGCTACCTGACATTCCCTGCTCTCGACAGGCCTGTTAGCCCTGTCAGAGTGCTTCGGGGAACGTTATGAGTCTGCTCTGTGTAAACCAGGTGCTTCCATGGCCGCGGCTCTGGTCCGCCTGCCAAGCTCTAGAGCTAGAGGGAACCTCAACGTGACAAGTTGCCTCCAGCGTAGGCCCCTAGTAGCCGTGCAGAAAGGGAGGCAGGCAGCTGTCTCCATGAGTTCTCAGTCGCTTAGAGGCTTTATTTTAAAGGAAGTAGTACACTTTGGAGGACTCCTAGGCCCCTCGGGTATGCATCACTTTCCCTCCAAGTTCACCGAGTACCTACAGACCCCTGTGGGGCGGCTGAGCACTTCGAGGCCCTTTGATTGAACCCCCACCCCCCGCGGAGGCCCTCTGTGCGTGCCGCGCGATGGGCTACACACTGGACGTCCCGCGAGGAGCGCTACATTTCCAGAGCCCTCGAACAGCCTCAGGACAGCATTTCGGGTGAGTCCGACTTTGTCATGGCCCTTGTGTGAGCTGCCGTGGGAAAGCACTGTGCTTTGAATACTTCGAGGACCTCGTACCTGAAGTCACTCTGCCCGAGGAGAAAGTCAGCATCTTACCATGCCGTGTCGCTAACGGCACGCCCAGCACGAACACAGGCCTGGAAGTAAGGCCCCGAGTGGCGGTGCAGAAGCGGAGGCGTGCAGCAGTTTCCATGAGGCGGAGGCCTCGGCTCTGGGCACCTTCAACGGCAGCAGGGTTTTCTGGACACCTAGGAGGCTGGCACGGGCCCCCTGTTCCCGGCAGGAACACTGAGTACCGCCAGGCCCACCTGGGTCTGCTAAGCAACATCCAGGCCCGTAGCCCTTTAGAGCTCCTCTGTGTATGCCCAGCATAGGGAAACGCGCTGCACTCTCCTTGGGAGCAGCTTAAGGTCCTCAGCACTCGCACACGTTCACGGACACCGTTCTGGCACGTCCCACATGGCGTCGAAGTCTTACGCATTACCCTAAGCTGAGCTGAACTCAGAGAAACCCTCTGCTTCGCAGTCCACCTAGGACATCCTGCCTGAAGTCACCGTGCCTCCCAGAGAGAGTCGGCTTGCGTTCTTACTGCCATGTACGTCCCCTTCCTCCTGTGGCACTGCAGGCTTTGAATAGCCACAGGCCCAGAGGAGCAGCTACGGCGTTCCTTGGTTGAAGCAGTTCGCTTGATGCAGAACACCCTACTTCGAGAAGTTGATTCAGGGAAGGAAACTCAGGGTGACCTCTGTCTCTTTGGGCTTGTTAGAAACCACGGGGATGTCTGCTGAGTGCGCCCACGGAAACGGGGGCCTGCTGCAAGTAGCCTTGCTTTCCCGTTTGGAAGGCTGCGTTCATGCTGCCTTGAAGCTAACTGACATTCCCTGCTCTCGACAGGCCTGTTAGCCCTGTCAGAGTGCTTCGGGGAACGTTATGAGTCTGCTCTGTGTAAACCAGGTGCTTCCATGGCCGCGGCTCTGGTCCGCCTGCCAAGCTCTAGAGCTAGAGGGAACCTCAACGTGACAAGTTGCCTCCAGCGTAGGCCCCTAGTAGCCGTGCAGAAAGGGAGGCAGGCAGCTGTCTCCATGAGTTCTCAGTCGCTTAGAGGCTTTATTTTAAAGGAAGTAGTACACTTTGGAGGACTCCTAGGCCCCTCGGGTATGCATCACTTTCCCTCCAAGTTCACCGAGTACCTACAGACCCCTGTGGGGCGGCTGAGCACTTCGAGGCCCTTTGATTGAACCCCCACCCCCCGCGGAGGCCCTCTGTGCGTGCCGCGCGATGGGCTACACACTGGACGTCCCGCGAGGAGCGCTACATTTCCAGAGCCCTCGAACAGCCTCAGGACAGCATTTCGGGTGAGTCCGACTTTGTCATGGCCCTTGTGTGAGCTGCCGTGGGAAAGCACTGTGCTTTGAATACTTCGAGGACCTCGTACCTGAAGTCACTCTGCCCGAGGAGAAAGTCAGCATCTTACCATGCCGTGTCGCTAACGGCACGCCCAGCACGAACACAGGCCTGGAAGTAAGGCCCCGAGTGGCGGTGCAGAAGCGGAGGCGTGCAGCAGTTTCCATGAGGCGGAGGCCTCGGCTCTGGGCACCTTCAACGGCAGCAGGGTTTTCTGGACACCTAGGAGGCTGGCACGGGCCCCCTGTTCCCGGCAGGAACACTGAGTACCGCCAGGCCCACCTGGGTCTGCTAAGCAACATCCAGGCCCGTAGCCCTTTAGAGCTCCTCTGTGTATGCCCAGCGTAGGGAAACGCGCTGCACTCTCCTTGGGAGCAGCTTAAGGTCCTCAGCACTCGCACACGTTCACGGACACAGTTCTGGCACGTCCCACATGGCGTCGAAGTCTTACGCATTACCCTCGGCTTAGCTGAACTCAGAGAAACGCTCGGCTGCGCAGTCCACCTAGGACTTCCTGCCTGAAGTCACCGTGCCTCCCAGAGAGAGTCGGCTTGCGTTCTTACTGCCATATACGTCCCCTTCCTCCTGTGGCACTGCAGGCTTTGAATATCCACAGGCCCAGAGGAGCAGCTACGGCGTTCCTTGGTTGAGGCAGTTCGCTTGATGCAGAACACCCTACTTCGAGAAGTTGATTCAGGGAAGGAAACTCAGGGTGACCTGTGTCTCTTTGGGCTTGTGAGAAACCACGGGGATGTCTGCTGAGTGCGCCCACGGAAACGGGGACCTGCTGCAAGTAGCCTTGCTTTCCCGTTTGGAAGGCTGCGTTCATGCTGCCTTGAAGCTACCTGACATTCCCTGCTCTCGACAGGCCTGTTAGCCCTGTCAGAGTGCTTCGGGGAACGTTATGAGTCTGCTCTGTGTAAACCAGGTGCTTCCATGGCCGCGGCTCTGGTCCGCCTGCCAAGCTCTAGAGCTAGAGGGAACCTCAACGTGACAAGTTGCCTCCAGCGTAGGCCCCTAGTAGCCGTGCAGAAAGGGAGGCAGGCAGCTGTCTCCATGAGTTCTCAGTCGCTTAGAGGCTTTATTTTAAAGGAAGTAGTACACTTTGGAGGACTCCTAGGCCCCTCGGGTATGCATCACTTTCCCTCCAAGTTCACCGAGTACCTACAGACCCCTGTGGGGCGGCTGAGCACTTCGAGGCCCATTGGTTGAACCCCCCCACCCGCGGAGGCCCTCTGTGCGTGCCGCGCGATGGGCTACACACTGGACGTCCCTCGAGGAGCGCTACATTTCCAGAGCCCTCGAACAGCCTCAGGACAGCATTTCGGGTGAGTCCGACTTTGTCATGGCCCTTGTGTGAGCTGCCGTGGGAAAGCACTGTGCTTTGAATACTTCGAGGACCTCGTACCTGAAGTCACTCTGCCCGAGGAGAAAGTCAGCATCTTACCATGCCGTGTCGCTAACGGCACGCCCAGCACGAACACAGGCCTGGAAGTAAGGCCCCGAGTGGCGGTGCAGAAGCGGAGGAGTGCAGCAGTTTCCATGAGGCGGAGGCCTCGGCTCTGGGCACCTTCAACGGCAGCAGGGTTTTCTGGACACCTAGGAGGCTGGCACGGGCCCCCTGTTCCCGGCAGGAACACTGAGTACCGCCAGGCCCACCTGGGTCTGCTAAGCAACATCCAGGCCCGTAGCCCTTTAGAGCTCCTCTGTGTATGCCCAGCGTAGGGAAACGCGCTGCACTCTCCTTGGGAGCAGCTTAAGGTCCTCAGCACTCGCACACGTTCACGGACACCGTTCTGGCAGGTCCCACATGGCGTCGAAGTCTTACGCATTACCCTAGGCTGAGCTGAACTCAGAGAAACCCTCTGCTTCGCAGTCCACCTAGGACATCCTGCCTGAAGTCACCGTGCCTCCCAGAGAGAGTCGGCTTGCGTTCTTACTGCCATGTACGTCCCCTTCCTCCTGTGGCACTGCAGGCTTTGAATAGCCACAGGCCCAGAGGAGCAGCTACGGCGTTCCTTGGTTGAAGCAGTTCGCTTGATGCAGAACACCCTACTTCGAGAAGTTGATTCAGGGAAGGAAACTCAGGGTGACCTCTGTCTCTTTGGGCTTGTGAGAAACCACGGGGATGTCTGCTGAGTGCGCCCACGGAAACGGGGGCCTGCTGCAAGTAGCCTTGCTTTCCCATTTGGAAGGCTGCGTTCATGCTGCCTTGAAGCTACCTGACATTCCCTGCTCTCGACAGGCCTGTTAGCCCTGTCAGAGTGCTTCGGGGAACGTTATGAGTCTGCTCTGTGTAAACCAGGTGCTTCCATGGCCGCGGCTCTGGTCCGCCTGCCAAGCTCTAGAGCTAGAGGGAACCTCAACGTGACAAGTTGCCTCCAGCGTAGGCCCCTAGTAGCCGTGCAGAAAGGGAGGCAGGCAGCTGTCTCCATGAGTTCTCAGTCGCTTAGAGGCTTTATTTTAAAGGAAGTAGTACACTTTGGAGGACTCCTAGGCCCCTCGGGTATGCATCACTTTCCCTCCAAGTTCACCGAGTACCTACAGACCCCTGTGGGGCGGCTGAGCACTTCGAGGCCCATTGGTTGAACCCCCCCACCCGCGGAGGCCCTCTGTGCGTGCCGCGCGATGGGCTACACACTGGACGTCCCTCGAGGAGCGCTACATTTCCAGAGCCCTCGAACAGCCTCAGGACAGCATTTCGGGTGAGTCCGACTTTGTCATGGCCCTTGTGTGAGCTGCCGTGGGAAAGCACTGTGCTTTGAATACTTCGAGGACCTCGTACCTGAAGTCACTCTGCCCGAGGAGAAAGTCAGCATCTTACCATGCCGTGTCGCTAACGGCACGCCCAGCACGAACACAGGCCTGGAAGTAAGGCCCCGAGTGGCGGTGCAGAAGCGGAGGCGTGCAGCAGTTTCCATGAGGCGGAGGCCTCGGCTCTGGGCACCTTCAACGGCAGCAGGGTTTTCTGGACACCTAGGAGGCTGGCACGGGCCCCCTGTTCCCGGCAGGAACACTGAGTACCGCCAGGCCCACCTGGGTCTGCTAAGCAACATCCAGGCCCGTAGCCCTTTAGAGCTCCTCTGTGTATGCCCAGCATAGGGAAACGCGCTGCACTCTCCTTGGGAGCAGCTTAAGGTCCTCAGCACTCGCACACGTTCACGGACACCGTTCTGGCACGTCCCACATGGCGTCGAAGTCTTACGCATTACCCTAAGCTGAGCTGAACTCAGAGAAACCCTCTGCTTCGCAGTCCACCTAGGACATCCTGCCTGAAGTCACCGTGCCTCCCAGAGAGAGTCGGCTTGCGTTCTTACTGCCATGTACGTCCCCTTCCTCCTGTGGCACTGCAGGCTTTGAATAGCCACAGGCCCAGAGGAGCAGCTACGGCGTTCCTTGGTTGAAGCAGTTCGCTTGATGCAGAACACCCTACTTCGAGAAGTTGATTCAGGGAAGGAAACTCAGGGTGACCTCTGTCTCTTTGGGCTTGTTAGAAACCACGGGGATGTCTGCTGAGTGCGCCCACGGAAACGGGGACCTGCTGCAAGTAGCCTTGCTTTCCCGTTTGGAAGGCTGCGTTCATGCTGCCTTGAAGCTACCTGACATTCCCTGCTCTCGACAGGCCTGTTAGCCCTGTCAGAGTGCTTCGGGGAACGTTATGAGTCTGCTCTGTGTAAACCAGGTGCTTCCATGGCCGCGGCTCTGGTCCGCCTGCCAAGCTCTAGAGCTAGAGGGAACCTCAACGTGACAAGTTGCCTCCAGCGTAGGCCCCTAGTAGCCGTGCAGAAAGGGAGGCAGGCAGCTGTCTCCATGAGTTCTCAGTCGCTTAGAGGCTTTATTTTAAAGGAAGTAGTACACTTTGGAGGACTCCTAGGCCCCTCGGGTATGCATCACTTTCCCTCCAAGTTCACCGAGTACCTACAGACCCCTGTGGGGCGGCTGAGCACTTCGAGGCCCTTTGATTGAACCCCCACCCCCCGCGGAGGCCCTCTGTGCGTGCCGCGCGATGGGCTACACACTGGACGTCCCGCGAGGAGCGCTACATTTCCAGAGCCCTCGAACAGCCTCAGGACAGCATTTCGGGTGAGTCCGACTTTGTCATGGCCCTTGTGTGAGCTGCCGTGGGAAAGCACTGTGCTTTGAATACTTCGAGGACCTCGTACCTGAAGTCACTCTGCCCGAGGAGAAAGTCAGCATCTTACCATGCCGTGTCGCTAACGGCACGCCCAGCACGAACACAGGCCTGGAAGTAAGGCCCCGAGTGGCGGTGCAGAAGCGGAGGCGTGCAGCAGTTTCCATGAGGCGGAGGCCTCGGCTCTGGGCACCTTCAACGGCAGCAGGGTTTTCTGGACACCTAGGAGGCTGGCACGGGCCCCCTGTTCCCGGCAGGAACACTGAGTACCGCCAGGCCCACCTGGGTCTGCTAAGCAACATCCAGGCCCGTAGCCCTTTAGAGCTCCTCTGTGTATGCCCAGCGTAGGGAAACGCGCTGCACTCTCCTTGGGAGCAGCTTAAGGTCCTCAGCACTCGCACACGTTCACGGACACCGTTCTGGCACGTCCCACATGGCGTCGAAGTCTTACGCATTACCCTAGGCTGAGCTGAACTCAGAGAAACCCTCTGCTTCGCAGTCCACCTAGGACATCCTGCCTGAAGTCACCGTGCCTCCCAGAGAGAGTCGGCTTGCGTTCTTACTGCCATGTACGTCCCCTTCCTCCTGTGGCACTGCAGGCTTTGAATAGCCACAGGCCCAGAGGAGCAGCTACGGCGTTCCTTGGTTGAAGCAGTTCGCTTGATGCAGAACACCCTACTTCGAGAAGTTGATTCAGGGAAGGAAACTCAGGGTGACCTCTGTCTCTTTGGGCTTGTGAGAAACCACGGGGATGTCTGCTGAGTGTGCCCACGGAAACGGGGGCCTGCTGCAAGTAGCCTTGCTTTCCCGTTTGGAAGGCTGCGTTCATGCTGCCTTGAAGCTACCTGACATTCCCTGCTCTCGACAGGCCTGTTAGCCCTGTCAGAGTGCTTCGGGGAACGTTATGAGTCTGCTCTGTGTAAACCAGGTGCTTCCATGGCCGCGGCTCTGGTCCGCCTGCCAAGCTCTAGAGCTAGAGGGAACCTCAACGTGACAAGTTGCCTCCAGCGTAGGCCCCTAGTAGCCGTGCAGAAAGGGAGGCAGGCAGCTGTCTCCATGAGTTCTCAGTCGCTTAGAGGCTTTATTTTAAAGGAAGTAGTACACTTTGGAGGACTCCTAGGCCCCTCGGGTATGCATCACTTTCCCTCCAAGTTCACCGAGTACCTCCAGACCCCTGTGGGGCGGCTGAGCACTTCGAGGCCCTTTGATTGAACCCCCCCCGCCACCCCGCGGAGGCCCTCTGTGCGTGCCGCGCGATGGGCTACACACTGGACGTCCCGCGAGGAGCGCTACATTTCCAGAGCCCTCGAACAGCCTCAGGACAGCATTTCGGGTGAGTCCGACTTTGTCATGGCCCTTGTGTGAGCTGCCGTGGGAAAGCACTGTGCTTTGAATACTTCGAGGACCTCGTACCTGAAGTCACTCTGCCCGAGGAGAAAGTCAGCATCTTACCATGCCGTGTCGCTAACGGCACGCCCAGCACGAACACAGGCCTGGAAGTAAGGCCCCGAGTGGCGGTGCAGAAGCGGAGGAGTGCAGCAGTTTCCATGAGGCGGAGGCCTCGGCTCTGGGCACCTTCAACGGCAGCAGGGTTTTCTGGACACCTAGGAGAGTGGCGCGGGCCCCCTGTTCCCGGCAGGAACACTGAGTACCGCCAGGCCCACCTGGGTCTGCTAAGCAACATCCAGGCCCGTAGCCCTTTAGAGCCCCTCTGTGTATGCCCAGCGTAGGGAAACGCACTGCACTCTCCTTGGGAGCAGCTTAAGGTCCTCAGAACTCGCACACGTTCACGGACACCGTTCTGGCACGTCGCACATGGCGTCGAAGTCTTACGCATTACCCTAGGCTGAGCTGAACTCAGAGAAACCCTCGGCTGCGCAGTCCACCTAGGACCTCCTGCCCGAAGTCACCGTGCCTCCCAGAGAGAGTCGGCTTGTGTTCTTACTGCCATGTACGTCCCCTTCCTCCTGTGGCACTGCAGGCTTTGAATAGCCACAGGCCCAGAGGAGCAGCTACGGCGTTCCTTGGTTGAAGCAGTTCGCTTGATGCAGAACACCCTACTTCGAGAAGTTGATTCAGGGAAGGAAACTCAGGGTGACCTGTGTCTCTTTGGGCTTGTGAGAAACCACGGGGATGTCTGCTGAGTGCGCCCACGGAAACGGGGGCCTGCTGCAAGTAGCCTTGCTTTCCCATTTGGAAGGCTGCGTTCATGCTGCCTTGAAGCTACCTGACATTCCCTGCTCTCGACAGGCCTGTTAGCGCTGTCAGAGTGCTTCGGGGAACGTTATGAGTCTGCTCTGTGTAAACCAGGTGCTTCCATGGCCGCGGCTCTGGTCCGCCTGCCAAGCTCTAGAGCTAGAGGGAACCTCAACGTGACAAGTTGCCTCCAGCGTAGGCCCCTAGTAGCCGTGCAGAAAGGGAGGCAGGCAGCTGTCTCCATGAGTTCTCAGTCGCTTAGAGGCTTTATTTTAAAGGAAGTAGTACACTTTGGAGGACTCCTAGGCCCCTCGGGTATGCATCACTTTCCCTCCAAGTTCACCGAGTACCTACAGACCCCTGTGGGGCGGCTGAGCACTTCGAGGCCCTTTGGTTGAACCCCCCCCCCCCCGCAGAGGCCCTCTGTGCGTGCCGCGCGATGGGCTACACACTGGACGTCCCGCAAGGAGCGCTACATTTCCAGAGCCCTCGAACAGCCTCAGGACAGCATTTCGGGTGAGTCCGACTTTGTCATGGCCCTTGTGTGAGCTGCCGTGGGAAAACACTGTGCTTTGAATACTTCGAGGACCTCGTACCTGAAGTCACTCTGCCCGAGGAGAAAGTCAGCATCTTACCATGCCGTGTCGCTAACGGCACGCCCAGCACGAACACAGGCCTGGAAGTAAGGCCCCGAGTGGCGGTGCAAAAGCGGAGGCGTGCAGCAGTTTCCATGAGGCGGTGGCCTCGGCTCTGGGCACCTTCAACGGCAGCAGGTTTTCTGGACACCTAGGAGGCTGGCGCGGGCCCCCTGTTCCCGGCAGGAACACTGAGTACCGCCAGGCCCACCTGGGTCTGCTTAGCAACATCCAGGCCCGTAGCCCTTTAGAGCCCCTCTGTGTATGCCAGGGGAGGGAAACGCGCTGCACTCTCCTTGGGAGCAGCGTAAGGTACTCAGCACTCGCACACGTTCACGGACACCGTTCTGGCACGTCCCACATGGCGTCGAAGTCTTACGCATTACCCTAGGCTGAGCTGAACTCAGAGAAACCCTCGGCTGCGCAGTCCACCTAGGACCTCCTGCCTGAAGTCACCGTGCCTCCCAGAGAGAGTCGGCTTGCGTTCTTACTGCCATATACGTGCCCTTCCTCCTGTGGCACTGCAGGCTTTGAATAGCCACAGGCCCAGAGGAGCAGCTACGGCGTTCCTTGGTTGAGGCAGTTCGCTTGATGCAGAACACCCTACTTCGAGAAGTTGATTCAGGGAAGGAAACTCAGGGTGACCTGTGTCTCTTTGGGTTTGTGAGAAACCACGGGGATGTCTGCTGAGTGTGCCCACGGAAACGGGGGCCTGCTGCAAGTAGACTTGCTTTCCCGTTTGGAAGGCTGCGTTCATGCTGCCTTGAAGCTACCTGACATTCCCTGCTCTCGACAGGCCTGTTAGCCCTGTCAGAGTGCTTCGGGGAATGTTATGAGTCTGCTCTGTGTAAACCAGGTGCTTCCACGTCCGCGGCTCTGGTCCGCCTGCCAAGCTCTAGAGCTAGAGGGAACCTCAACGTGACAAGTTGCCTCCAGCGAAGGCCCCTAGTAGCCGTGAAGAAAGGGAGGCAGGCAGCTGTCTCCATGAGTTCTCAGTCGCTTAGAGGCTTTATTTTAAAGGAAGTAGTACACTTTGGAGGACTCCTAAGCCTCTCGGGTATGCATCACTTTCCCTCCAGGTTCACCGAGTACCTCCAGACCCCTGTGGGGCGGCTGAGCACTTCGAGGCCCATTTGTTGAACCCCCCCCCCAACCCGCGGAGGCCCTCTGTGCGTGCCGCGCGATGGGCTACACACTGGACGTCCCGCGAGGAGCGCAACATTTCCAGAGCCCTCGAACAGCCTCAGGACAGCATTTCGGGTGAGTCCGACTTTGTCATGGCCCTTGTGTGAGCTGCCGTGGGAAAGCACTGTGCTTTGAATACTTCGAGGACCTCGTACCTGAAGTCACTCTGCCCGAGGAGAAAGTCAGCATCTTACCATGCCGTGTCGCTAACGGCACGCCCAGCACGAACACAGGCCTGGAAGTAAGGCCCCGAGTGGCGGTGCAGAAGCGGAGGCGTGCAGCAGTTTCCATGAGGCGGAGGCCTCGGCTCTGGGCACCTTCAACGGCAGCAGGGTTTTCTGGACACCTAGGAGGCTGGCACGGGCCCCCTGTTCCCGGCAGGAACACTGAGTACCGCCAGGCCCACCTGGGTCTGCTAAGCAACATCCAGGCCCGTAGCCCTTTAGAGCTCCTCTGTGTATGCCCAGCGTAGGGAAACGCGCTGCACTCTCCTTGGGAGCAGCCTAAGGTCCTCAGCACTCGCACACGTTCACGGACACCGTTCTGGCACGTCCCACATGACGTCGAAGTCTTACGCATTACCCTAGGCTGAGCTGAACTCAGAGAAACCCTCTGCTTCGCAGTCCACCTAGGACATCCTGCCTGAAGTCACCGTGCCTCCCAGAGAGAGTCGGCTTGCGTTCTTACTGCCATGTACGTCCCCTTCCTCCTGTGGCACTGCAGGCTTTGAATAGCCACAGGCCCAGAGGAGCAGCTACGGCGTTCCTTGGTTGAAGCAGTTCGCTTGATGCAGAACACCCTACTTCGAGAAGTTGATTCAGGGAAGGAAACTCAGGGTGACCTGTGTCTCTTTGGGCTTGTGAGAAACCACGGGGATGTCTGCTGAGTGTGCCCACGGAAACGGGGGCCTGCTGCAAGTAGCCTTGCTTTCCCGTTTGGAAGGCTGCGTTCATGCTGCCTTGAAGCTAACTGACATTCCCTGCTCTCGACAGGCCTGTTAGCCCTGTCAGAGTGCTTCGGGGAACGTTATGAGTCTGCTCTGTGTAAACCAGGTGCTTCCATGGCCGCAGCTCTGGTCCGCCTGCCAAGCTCTAGAGCTAGAGGGAACCTCAACGTGACAAGTTGCCTCCAGCGTAGGCCCCTAGTAGCCGTGCAGAAAGGGAGGCAGGCAGCTGTCTCCATGAGTTCTCAGTCGCTTAGAGGCTTTATTTTAAAGGAAGTAGTACACTTTGGAGGACTCCTAGGCCCCTCGGGTATGCATCACTTTCCCTCCAAGTTCACCGAGTACCTCCAGACCCCTGTGGGGCGGCTGAGCACTTCGAGGCCCTTTGATTGAACCCCCCCCCACCCCGCGGAGGCCCTCTGTGCGTGCCGCGCGATGGGCTACACACTGGACGTCCCGCGAGGAGCGCTACATTTCCAGAGCCCTCGAACAGCCTCAGGACAGCATTTCGGGTGAGTCCGACTTTGTCATGGCCCTTGTGTGAGCTGCCGTGGGAAAGCACTGTGCTTTGAATACTTCGAGGACCTCGTACCTGAAGTCACTCTGCCCGAGGAGAAAGTCAGCATCTTACCATGCCGTGTCGCTAACGGCACGCCCAGCACGAACACAGGCCTGGAAGTAAGGCCCCGAGTGGCGGTGCAGAAGCGGAGGAGTGCAGCAGTTTCCATGAGGCGGAGGCCTCGGCTCTGGGCACCTTCAACGGCAGCAGGGTTTTCTGGACACCTAGGAGAGTGGCGCGGGCCCTCTGTTCCCGGCAGGAACACTGAGTACCGCCAGGCCCACCTGGGTCTGCTAAGCAACATCCAGGCCCGTAGCCCTTTAGAGCCCCTCTGTGTATGCCCAGCGTAGGGAAACGCACTGCACTCTCCTTGGGAGCAGCTTAAGGTCCTCAGAACTCGCACACGTTCACGGACACCGTTCTGGCACGTCGCACATGGCGTCGAAGTCTTACGCATTACCCTAAGCTGAGCTGAACTCAGAGAAACCCTCGGCTGCGCAGTCCACCTAGGACCTCCTGCCCGAAGTCACCGTGCCTCCCAGAGAGAGTCGGCTTGTGTTCTTACTGCCATGTACGTCCCCTTCCTCCTGTGGCACTGCAGGCTTTGAATAGCCACAGGCCCAGAGGAGCAGCTACGGCGTTCCTTGGTTGAAGCAGTTCGCTTGATGCAGAACACCCTACTTCGAGAAGTTGATTCAGGGAAGGAAACTCAGGGTGACCTGTGTCTCTTTGGGCTTGTGAGAAACCACGGGGATGTCTGCTGAGTGCGCCCACGGAAACGGGGGCCTGCTGCAAGTAGCCTTGCTTTCCCATTTGGAAGGCTGCGTTCATGCTGCCTTGAAGCTACCTGACATTCCCTGCTCTCGACAGGCCTGTTAGCGCTGTCAGAGTGCTTCGGGGAACGTTATGAGTCTGCTCTGTCTAAACCAGGTGCTTCCATGGCCGCGGCTCTGGTCCGCCTGCCAAGCTCTAGAGCTAGAGGGAACCTCAACGTGACAAGTTGCCTCCAGCGTAGGCCCCTAGTAGCCGTGCAGAAAGGGAGGCAGGCAGCTGTCTCCATGAGTTCTCAGTCGCTTAGAGGCTTTATTTTAAAGGAAGTAGTACACTTTGGAGGACTCCTAGGCCCCTTGGATATGCATCACTTTCCCTCCAAGTTCACCGAGTACCTCCAGACCCCTGTGGGGCGGCTGAGCACTTCGAGGCCCTTTGATTGAACCCACTCCCCCGCGGAGGCCCTCTGTGCGTGCCGCGCGATGGGCTACACACTGGACGTCCCGCGAGGAGCGCTACATTTCCAGATCCCTCGAACAGCCTCAGGACAGCATTTCGGGTGAGTCCGACTTTGTCATGGCCCTTGTGTGAGCTGCCGTGGGAAAGCACTGTGCTTTAAATACTTCGAGGACCTCGTACCTGAAGTCACTCTGCCCGAGGAGAAAGTCAGCATCTTACCATGCCGTGTCGCTAACGGCACGCCCAGCACGAACACAGGCCTGGAAGTAAGGCCCCGAGTGGCGGTGCAGAAGCGGAGGCGTGCAGCAGTTTCCATGAGGCGGTGGCCTCGGCTCTGGGCACCTTCAACGGCAGCAGGGTTTTCTGGACACCTAGGAGGCTGGCGCGGGCCCCCTGTTCCCGACAGGAACACTGACTACCGCCAGGCCCACCTGGGTCTGCTAAGCAACATCCAGGCCCGTAGCCCTTTAGAGCTCCTCTGTGTATGCTGAGCGTAGGGAAACGCGCTGCACTCCCCTTGGGAGCAGCTTAAGGTCCTCAGCACTCGCACACGTTCACGGACACCGTTCTGGCACGTCCCACATGGCGTCGAAGTCTTACGCATTACCCTAGGCTGAGCTGAACTCAGAGAAACGCTCCGCTTCGCATTCCACCTAGGACCTCCTGCCTGAAGTCACCGTGCCTCCCAGAGAGAGTCGGCTTGCGTTCTTACTGCCATGTACGTCCCCTTCCTCCTGTGGCACTGCAGGCTTTGAATAGCCACAGGCCCAGAGGAGCAGCTACGGCGTTCCTTGGTTGAAGCAGTTCGCTTGATGCCGAACACCCTACTTCGAGAAGTTGATTCAGGGAAGGAAACTCAGGGTGACCTGTGTCTCTTTGGGCTTGTTAGAAACCACGGGGATGTCTGCTGAGTGCGCCCACGGAAACGGGGGCCTGCTGCAAGTAGCCTTGCTTTCCCATTTGGAAGGCTGCGTTCATGCTGCCTTGAAGCTACCTGACATTCCCTGCTCTCGACAGGCCTGTTAGCCCTGTCAGAGTGCTTCGGGGAACGTTATGAGTCTGCTCTGTGTAAACCAGGTGCTTCCATGGCCGCGGCTCTGGTCCGCCTGCCAAGCTCTAGAGCTAGAGGGAACCTCAACGTGACAAGTTGCCTCCAGCGAAGGCCCCTAGTAGCCGTGCAGAAAGGGAGGCAGGCAGCTGTCTCCATGAGTTCTCAGTCGCTTAGAGGCTTTATTTTAAAGGAAGTAGTACACTTTGGAGGACTCCTAGGCCCCTCGGGTATGCATCACTTTCCCTCCAAGTTCACCGAGTACCTACAGACCCCTGTGGGGCGGCTGAGCACTTCGAGGCCCTTTGGTTGAACCCCCCCCCCCCCCGCAGAGGCCCTCTGTGCGTGCCGCGCGATGGGCTACACACTGGACGTCCCGCAAGGAGCGCTACATTTCCAGAGCCCTCGAACAGCCTCAGGACAGCATTTCGGGTGAGTCCGACTTTGTCATGGCCCTTGTGTGAGCTGCCGTGGGAAAACACTGTGCTTTGAATACTTCGAGGACCTCGTACCTGAAGTCACTCTGCCCGAGGAGAAAGTCAGCATCTTACCATGCCGTGTCGCTAACGGCACGCCCAGCACGAACACAGGCCTGGAAGTAAGGCCCCGAGTGGCGGTGCAGAAGCGGAGGCGTGCAGCAGTTTCCATGAGGCGGTGGCCTCGGCTCTGGGCACCTTCAACGGCAGCAGGTTTTCTGGACACCTAGGAGGCTGGCGCGGGCCCCCTGTTCCCGGCAGGAACACTGAGTACCGCCAGGCCCACCTGGGTCTGCTTAGCAACATCCAGGCCCGTAGCCCTTTAGAGCCCCTCTGTGTATGCCCAGCGTAGGGAAACGCGCTGCACTCTCCTTGGGAGCAGCGTAAGGTACTCAGCACTCGCACACGTTCACGGACACCGTTCTGGCACGTCCCACATGGCGTCGAAGTCTTACGCATTACCCTAGGCTGAGCTGAACTCAGAGAAACCCTCGGCTGCGCAGTCCACCTAGGACCTCCTGCCTGAAGTAACCGTGCCTCCCAGAGAGAGTCGGCTTGCGTTCTTACTTCCATATACGTGCCCTTCCTCCTGTGGCACTGCAGGCTTTGAATAGCCACAGGCCCAGAGGAGCAGCTACGGCGTTCCTTGGTTGAGGCAGTTCGCTTGATGCAGAACACCCTACTTCGAGAAGTTGATTCAGGGAAGGAAACTCAGGGTGACCTGTGTCTCTTTGGGCTTGTGAGAAACCACGGGGATGTCTGCTGAGTGTGCCCACGGAAACGGGGGCCTGCTGCAAGTAGACTTGCTTTCCCGTTTGGAAGGCTGCGTTCATGCTGCCTTGAAGCTACCTGACATTCCCTGCTCTCGACAGGCCTGTTAGCCCTGTCAGAGTGCTTCGGGGAATGTTATGAGTCTGCTCTGTGTAAACCAGGTGCTTCCACGGCCGCGGCTCTGGTCCGCCTGCCAAGCTCTAGAGCTAGAGGGAACCTCAACGTGACAAGTTGCCTCCAGCGAAGGCCCCTAGTAGCCGTGCAGAAAGGGAGGCAGGCAGCTGTCTCCATGAGTTCTCAGTCGCTTAGAGGCTTTATTTTAAAGGAAGTAGTACACTTTGGAGGACTCCTAGGCCTCTCGGGTATGCATCACTTTCCCTCCAGGTTCACCGAGTACCTCCAGACCCCTGTGGGGCGGCTGAGCACTTCGAGACCCATTTGTTGAACCCCCCCACCCGCGGAGGCCCTCTGTGTGTGCCGCGCGATGGGCTACACACTGGACGTCCCGCGAGGAGCGCTACATTTCCAGAGCCCTCGAACAGCCTCAGGACAGCATTTCGGGTGAGTCCGACTTTGTCATGGCCCTTGTGTGAGCTGCCGTGGGAAAGCACTGTGCTTTGAATACTTCGAGGACCTCGTACCTGAAGTCACTCTGCCCGAGGAGAAAGTCAGCATCTTACCATGCCGTGTCGCTAACGGCACGCCCAGCACGAACACAGGCCTGGAAGTAAGGCCCCGAGTGGCGGTGCAGAAGCGGTGGCGTGCAGCAGTTTCCATGAGGCGGTGGCCTCGGCTCTGGGCACCTTCAACGGCAGCAGGGTTTTCTGGACACCTAGGAGGCTGGCGCGGGCCCCCTGTTCCCGGCAGGAACACTGAGTACCGCCAGGCCCACCTGGGTCTGCTAAGCAACATCCAGGCCCGTAGCCCTTTAGAGCTCCTCTGTGTATGCCCAGCGTAGGGAAACGCGCTGCACTTTCCTTGGGAGCAGCTTAAGGTCCTCAGCACTCGCACACGTTCACGGACACCGTTCTGGCACGTCCCACATGGCGTCGAAGTCTTACGCATTACCCTCGGCTGAGCTGAACTCAGAGAAACGCTCGGCTTCGCATTCCACCTAGGACCTCCTGCCTGAAGTCACCGTGCCTCCCAGAGAGAGTCGGCTTGCGTTCTTACTGCCATGTACGTCCCCTTCCTCCTGTGGCACTGCAGGCTTTGAATAGCCACAGGCCCAGAGGAGCAGCTACGGCGTTCCTTGGTTGAAGCAGTTCGCTTGATGCAGAACACCCTACTTCGAGAAGTTGATTCAGGGAAGGAAACTCAGGGTGACCTGTGTCTCTTTGGGCTTGTGAGAAACCACGGGGATGTCTGCTGAGTGCGCCCACGGAAACGGGGGCCTGCTGCAAGTAGCCTTGCTTTCCCGTTTGGAAGGCTGCGTTCATGCTGCCTTGAAGCTACCTGACATTCCCTGCTCTCGACAGGCCTGTTAGCCCTGTCAGAGTGCTTCGGGGAACGTTATGAGTCTGCTCTGTCTAAACCAGGTGCTTCCATGACCGCGGCTCTGGTCCGCCTGCCAAGCTCTAGAGCTAGAGGGAACCTCAACGTGACAAGTTGCCTCCAGCGTAGGCACCTAGTAGCCGTGCAGAAAGGGAGGCAGGCAGCTGTCTCCATGAGTTCTCAGTCGCTTAGAGGCTTTATTTTAAAGGAAGTAGTACACTTTGGAGGACTCCTAGGCCCCTCGGGTATGCATCACTTTCCCTCCAAGTTCACCGAGTACCTCCAGACCCCTGTGGGGCGGCTGAGCACTTCGAGGCCCATTGGTTGAACCCCCCCCACCCGCGGAGGCCCTCTGTGCGTGCCTCGCGATGGGCTACACACTGGACGTCCCGCGAGGAGCGCGACATTTCCAGAGCCCTCGAACAGCCTCAGGACAGCATTTCGGGTGAGTCCGACTTTGTCATGGCCCTTGTGTGAGCTGCCGTGGGAAAGCACTGTGCTTTGAATACTTCGAGGACCTCTTACCTGAAGTCACTCTGCCCGAGGAGAAAGTCAGCATCTTACCATGCCGTGTCGCTAACGGCAGGCCCAGCACGAACACAGGCCTGGAAGTAAGGCCCCGAGTGGCGGTGCAGAAGCGGAGGCGTGCAGCAGTTTCCATGAGGCGGTGGCCTCGGCTCTGGGCACCTTCAACGGCAGCAGGGTTTTCTGGACACCTAGGAGGCTGGCGCGGGCCCCCTGTTCCCGACAGGAACACTGAGTACCGCCAGGCCCACCTGGGTCTGCTAAGCAACATCCAGGCCCGTAGCCCTTTAGAGCTCCTCTGTGTATGCCCAGCGTAGGGAAACGTGCTGCACTCCCCTTGGGAGCAGCTTAAGGTCCTCAGCACTCGCACACGTTCACGGACACCGTTCTGGCACGTCCCACATGGCGTCGAAGTCTTACGCATTACCCTAGGCTGAGCTGAACTCAGAGAAACGCTCGGCTTCGCATTCCACCTAGGACCTCCTGCCTGAAGTCACCGTGCCTCCCAGAGAGAGTCGGCTTGCGTTCTTACTGCCATGTACGTCCCCTTCCTCCTGTGGCACTGCAGGCTTTGAATAGCCACAGGCCCAGAGGAGCAGCTACGGCGTTCCTTGGTTGAAGCAGTTCGCTTGATGCAGAACACCCTACTTCGAGAAGTTGATTCAGGGAAGGAAACTCAGGGTGACCTGTGTCTCTTTGGGCTTGTGAGAAACCACGGGGATGCCTGCTGAGTGCCCCCACGGAAACGGGGGCCTGCTGCAAGTAGCCTTGCTTTCCCATTTGGAAGGCTGCGTTCATGCTGCCTTGAAGCTACCTGACATTCCCTGCTCTCGACAGGCCTGTTAGCGCTGTCAGAGTACTTCGGCGAACGTTATGAGTCTGCTCTGTCTAAACCAGGTGCTTCCATGGCCGCGGCTCTGGTCCGCCTGCCAAGCTCTAGAGCTAGAGGGAACCTCAACGTGACAAGTTGCCTCCAGCGTAGGCCCCTAGTAGCCGTGCAGAAAGGGAGGCAGGCAGCTGTTTCCATGAGTTCTCAGTCGTTTAGAGGCTTTATTTTAAAGGAAGTAGTACACTTTGGAGGACTCCTAGGCCCCTCGGGTATGCATCACTTTCCCTCCAAGTTCACCGAGTACCTACAGACCCCTGTGGGGCGGCTGAGCACTTCGAGGCCCTTTGATTGAAACCCCCCCCCCCCCCGCGGAGGCCCTCTATGTGTGCCGCGCGATGGGCTACACACTGGACGTCCCGCGAGGAGCGCTACATTTCCAGAGCCCTCGAACAGCCTCAGGACAGCATTTCGGGTGAGTCCGACTTTGTCATGGCCCTTGTGTGAGCTGCCGTGGGAAAACACTGTGCTTTGAATACTTCGAGGACCTCGTACCTGAAGTCACTCTGCCCGAGGAGAAAGTCAGCATCTTACCATGCCGTGTCGCTAACGGCACGCCCAGCACGAACACAGGCCTGGAAGTAAGGCCCCGAGTGGCGGTGCAGAAGCGGAGGCGTGCAGCAGTTTCCATGAGGCGGTGGCCTCGGATCTGGGCACCTTCAACGGCAGCAGGGTTTTCTGGACACCTAGGAGAGTGGCGCGGGCCCCCTGTTCCCGGCAGGAACACTGAGTACCGCCAGGCCCACCTGGGTCTGCTTAGCAACATCCAGGCCCGTAGCCCTTTAGAGCCCCTCTGTGTATGCCAGGGGAGGGAAACGCGCTGCACTCTCCTTGGGAGCAGCGTAAGGTACTCAGCACTCGCACACGTTCACGGACACCGTTCTGGCACGTCCCACATGGCGTCGAAGTCTTACGCATTACCCTAGGCTGAGCTGAACTCAGAGAAACCCTCGGCTGCGCAGTCCACCTAGGACCTCCTGCCTGAAGTCACCGTGCCTCCCAGAGAGAGTCGGCTTGCGTTCTTACTGCCATGTACGTCCCCTTCCTCCTGTGGCACTGCAGGCTTTGAATAGCCACAGGCCCAGAGGAGCAGCTACGGCGTTCCTTGGTTGAAGCAGTTCGCTTGATGCAGAACACCCTACTTCGAGAAGTTGATTCAGGGAAGGAAACTCAGGGTGACCTGTGTCTCTTTGGGCTTGTGAGAAACCACGGGGATGTCTGCTGAGTGCCCCCACGGAAACGGGGGCCTGCTGCAAGTAGCCTTGCTTTCCCATTTGGAAGGCTGCGTTCATGCTGCCTTGAAGCTACCTGACATTCCCTGCTCTCGACAGGCCTGTTAGCGCTGTCAGAGTACTTCGGCGAACGTTATGAGTCTGCTCTGTCTAAACCAGGTGCTTCCATGGCCGCGGCTCTGGTCCGCCTGCCAAGCTCTAGAGCTAGAGGGAACCTCAACGTGACAAGTTGCCTCCAGCGTAGGCCCCTAGTAGCCGTGCAGAAAGGGAGGCAGGCAGCTGTTTCCATGAGTTCTCAGTCGTTTAGAGGCTTTATTTTAAAGGAAGTAGTACACTTTGGAGGACTCCTAGGCCCCTCGGGTATGCATCACTTTCCCTCCAAGTTCACCGAGTACCTACAGACCCCTGTGGGGCGGCTGAGCACTTCGAGGCCCTTTGATTGAAACCCCCCCCCCCCGCGGAGGCCCTCTATGTGTGCCGCGCGATGGGCTACACACTGGACGTCCCGCGAGGAGCGCTACATTTCCAGAGCCCTCGAACAGCCTCAGGACAGCATTTCGGGTGAGTCCGACTTTGTCATGGCCCTTGTGTGAGCTGCCGTGGGAAAACACTGTGCTTTGAATACTTCGAGGACCTCGTACCTGAAGTCACTCTGCCCGAGGAGAAAGTCAGCATCTTACCATGCCGTGTCGCTAACGGCACGCCCAGCACGAACACAGGCCTGGAAGTAAGGCCCCGAGTGGCGGTGCAGAAGCGGAGGCGTGCAGCAGTTTCCATGAGGCGGTGGCCTCGGCTCTGGGCACCTTCAACGGCAGCAGGGTTTTCTGGACACCTAGGAGAGTGGCGCGGGCCCCCTGTTCCCGGCAGGAACACTGAGTACCGCCAGGCCCACCTGGGTCTGCTTAGCAACATCCAGGCCCGTAGCCCTTTAGAGCCCCTCTGTGTATGCCAGGGGAGGGAAACGCGCTGCACTCTCCTTGGGAGCAGCGTAAGGTACTCAGCACTCGCACACGTTCACGGACACCGTTCTGGCACGTCCCACATGGCGTCGAAGTCTTACGCATTACCCTAGGCTGAGCTGATCTCAGAGAAACCCTCTGCTTCGCAGTCCACCTAGGACATCCTGCCTGAAGTCACCGTGCCTCCCAGACAGAGTCGGCTTGCGTTCTTACTGCCATGTACGTCCCCTTCCTCCTGTGGCACTGCAGGCTTTGAATAGCCACAGGCCCAGAGGAGCAGCTACGGCGTTCCTTGGTTGAAGCAGTTCGCTTGATGCAGAACACCCTACTTCGAGAAGTTGATTCAGGGAAGGAAACTCAGGGTGACCTCTGTCTCTTTGGGCTTGTTAGAAACCACGGGGATGTCTGCTGAGTGCGCCCACGGAAACGGGGGCCTGCTGCAAGTAGCCTTGCTTTCCCGTTTGGAAGGCTGCGTTCATGCTGCCTTGAAGCTACCTGACATTCCCTGCTCTCGACAGGCCTGTTAGCCCTGTCAGAGTGCTTCGGGGAACGTTATGAGTCTGCTCTGTGTAAACCAGGTGCTTCCATGGCCGCGGCTCTGGTCCGCCTGCCAAGCTCTAGAGCTAGAGGGAACCTCAACGTGACAAGTTGCCTCCAGCGTAGGCCCCTAGTAGCCGTGCAGAAAGGGAGGCAGGCAGCTGTCTCCATGAGTTCTCAGTCGCTTAGAGGCTTTATTTTAAAGGAAGTAGTACACTTTGGAGGACTCCTAGGCCCCTCGGGTATGCATCACTTTCCCTCCAAGTTCACCGAGTACCTACAGACCCCTGTGGGGCGGCTGAGCACTTCGAGGCACATTGGTTGAACTCCCCCACCCGCGGAGGCCCTCTGTGCGTGCCGCGCGATGGGCTACACACTGGACGTCCCGCGAGGAGCGCTACATTTCCAGAGCCCTCGAACAGCCTCAGGACAGCATTTCGGGTGAGTCCGACTTTGTCATGACCCTTGTGTGAGCTGCCGTGGGAAAGCACTGTGCTTTGAATACTTCGAGGACCTCGTACCTGAAGTCACTCTGCCCGAGGAGAAAGTCAGCATCTTACCATGCCGTGTCGCTAACGGCACGCCCAGCACGAACACAGGCCTGGAAGTAAGACCCCGAGTGGCGGTGCAGAAGCGGAGGCGTGCAGCAGTTTCCATGAGGCGGTGGCCTCGGCTCTGGGCACCTTCAACGGCAGCAGGGTTTTCTGGACACCTAGGAGGCTGGCGCGGGCGCCCTGTTCCCGGCAGGAACACTGAGTACCGCCAGGCCCACCTGGGTCTGCTAAGCAACATCCAGGCCCGTAGCCCTTTAGAGCTCCTCTGTGTATGCCCAGCGTAGGGAAACGCGCTGCACTCTCCTTGGGAGCAGCGTAAGGTCCTCAGCACTCGCACACGTTCACGGACACCGTTCTGGCACGTCGCACATGGCGTCGAAGTCTTACGCATTACCCTAGGCTGAGCTGAACTCAGAGAAACCCTCTGCTTCGCAGTCCACCTAGGACCGCCTGCCTGAAGTCACCGTGCCTCCCAGAGAGAGTCGGCTTGCGTTCTTACTGCCATGTACGTCCCCTTCCTCCTGTGGCACTGCAGGCTTTGAATAGCCACAGGCCCAGAGGAGCAGCTACGGCGTTCCTTGGTTGAAGCAGTTCGCTTGATGCAGAACACCCTACTTCGAGAAGTTGATTCAGGGAAGGAAACTCAGGGTGACCTGTGTCTCTTTGGGCTTGTGAGAAACCACGGGGATGTCTGCTGAGTGCGCCCACGGAAACGGGGGCCTGCTGCAAGTAGCCTTGCTTTCCCATTTGGAAGGCTGCGTTCATGCTGCCTTGAAGCTACCTGACATTCCCTGCTCTCGACAGGCCTGTTAGCGCTGTCAGAGTGCTTCGGGGAACGTTATGAGTCTGCTCTGTCTAAACCAGGTGCTTCCATGGCCGCGGCTCTGGTCCGCCTGCCAAGCTCTAGAGCTAGAGGGAACCTCAACGTGACAAGTTGCCTCCAGCGTAGGCCCCTAGTAGCCGTGCAGAAAGGGAGGCAGGCAGCTGTCTCCATGAGTTCTCAGTCGCTTAGAGGCTTTATTTTAAAGGAAGTAGTACACTTTGGAGGACTCCTAGGCCCCTCGGGTATGCATCACTTTCCCTCCAAGTTCACCGAGTACCTACAGACCCCTGTGGGGCGGCTGAGCACTTCGAGGCCCTTTGATTGAACCCCCCCCCCCCGTGGAGGCCCTCTGTGCGTGACGCGCGATGGGCTACACACTGGATGTCCCGCGAGGAGCGCTACATTTCCAGAGCCCTCGAACAGCCTCAGGACAGCATTTCGGGTGAGTCCGACTTTGTCATGGCCCTTGTGTGAGCTGCCGTGGGAAAGCACTGTGCTTTGAATACTTCGAGGACCTCGTACCTGAAGTCACTCTGCCCGAGGAGAAAGTCAGCATCTTACCATGCCGTGTCGCTAACGGCACGCCCAGCACGAACACAGGCCTGGAAGTAAGGCCCCGAGTGGCGGTGCAGAAGCGGAGGCGTGCAGCAGTTTCCATGAGGCGGAGGCCTCGGCTCTGGGCACCTTCAACGGCAGCAGGGTTTTCTGGACACCTAGGAGGCTGGCACGGGCCCCCTGTTCCCGGCAGGAACACTGAGTACCGCCAGGCCCACCTGGGTCTGCTAAGCAACATCCAGGCCCGTAGCCCTTTAGAGCTCCTCTGTCTATGCCCAGCATAGGGAAACGCGCTGCACTCTCCTTGGGAGCAGCTTAAGGTCCTCAGCACTCGCACACGTTCACGGACACCGTTCTGGCACGTCCCACATGGCGTCGAAGTCTTACGCATTACCCTAGGCTGAGCTGATCTCAGAGAAACCCTCTGCTTCGCAGTCCACCTAGGACATCCTGCCTGAAGTCACCGTGCCTCCCAGACAGAGTCGGCTTGCGTTCTTACTGCCATGTACGTCCCCTTCCTCCTGTGGCACTGCAGGCTTTGAATAGCCACAGGCCCAGAGGAGCAGCTACGGCGTTCCTTGGTTGAAGCAGTTCGCTTGATGCAGAACACCCTACTTCGAGAAGTTGATTCAGGGAAGGAAACTCAGGGTGACCTCTGTCTCTTTGGGCTTGTTAGAAACCACGGGGATGTCTGCTGAGTGCGCCCACGGAAACGGGGGCCTGCTGCAAGTAGCCTTGCTTTCCCGTTTGGAAGGCTGCGTTCATGCTGCCTTGAAGCTACCTGACATTCCCTGCTCTCGACAGGCCTGTTAGCCCTGTCAGAGTGCTTCGGGGAACGTTATGAGTCTGCTCTGTGTAAACCAGGTGCTTCCATGGCCGCGGCTCTGGTCCGCCTGCCAAGCTCTAGAGCTAGAGGGAACCTCAACGTGACAAGTTGCCTCCAGCGTAGGCCCCTAGTAGCCGTGCAGAAAGGGAGGCAGGCAGCTGTCTCCATGAGTTCTCAGTCGCTTAGAGGCTTTATTTTAAAGGAAGTAGTACACTTTGGAGGACTCCTAGGCCCCTCGGGTATGCATCACTTTCCCTCCAAGTTCACCGAGTACCTACAGACCCCTGTGCGGCGGCTGAGCACTTCGAGGCCCCTTGATTGAACCCCCCCCACCCCGCGGAGGCCCTCTGTGCGTGACGCGCGATGGGCTACACACTGGACGTCCCGCGAGGAGCGCTACATTTCCAGAGCCCTCGAACAGCCTCAGGACAGCATTTCGGGTGAGTCCGACTTTGTCATGGCCCTTGTGTGAGCTGCCGTGGGAAAGCACTGTGCTTTGAATACTTCGAGGACCTCGTACCTGAAGTCACTCTGCCCGAGGAGAAAGTCAGCATCTTACCATGCCGTGTCGCTAACGGCACGCCCAGCACGAACACAGGCCTGGAAGTAAGGCCCCGAGTGGCGGTGCAGAAGCGGAGGCGTGCAGCAGTTTCCATGAGGCGGAGGCCTCGGCTCTGGGCACCTTCAACGGCAGCAGGGTTTTCTGGACACCTAGGAGGCTGGCACGGGCCCCCTGTTCCCGGCAGGAACACTGAGTACCGCCAGGCCCACCTGGGTCTGCTAAGCAACATCCAGGCCCGTAGCCCTTTAGAGCTCCTCTGTCTATGCCCAGCATAGGGAAACGCGCTGCACTCTCCTTGGGAGCAGCTTAAGGTCCTCAGCACTCGCACACGTTCACGGACACCGTTCTGGCACGTCCCACATGGCGTCGAAGTCTTACGCATTACCCTAGGCTGAGCTGATCTCAGAGAAACCCTCTGCTTCGCAGTCCACCTAGGACATCCTGCCTGAAGTCACCGTGCCTCCCAGACAGAGTCGGCTTGCGTTCTTACTGCCATGTACGTCCCCTTCCTCCTGTGGCACTGCAGGCTTTGAATAGCCACAGGCCCAGAGGAGCAGCTACGGCGTTCCTTGGTTGAAGCAGTTCGCTTGATGCAGAACACCCTACTTCGAGAAGTTGATTCAGGGAAGGAAACTCAGGGTGACCTCTGTCTCTTTGGGCTTGTTAGAAACCACGGGGATGTCTGCTGAGTGCGCCCACGGAAACGGGGGCCTGCTGCAAGTAGCCTTGCTTTCCCGTTTGGAAGGCTGCGTTCATGCTGCCTTGAAGCTACCTGACATTCCCTGCTCTCGACAGGCCTGTTAGCCCTGTCAGAGTGCTTCGGGGAACGTTATGAGTCTGCTCTGTGTAAACCAGGTGCTTCCATGGCCGCGGCTCTGGTCCGCCTGCCAAGCTCTAGAGCTAGAGGGAACCTCAACGTGACAAGTTGCCTCCAGCGTAGGCCCCTAGTAGCCGTGCAGAAAGGGAGGCAGGCAGCTGTCTCCATGAGTTCTCAGTCGCTTAGAGGCTTTATTTTAAAGGAAGTAGTACACTTTGGAGGACTCCTAGGCCCCTCGGGTATGCATCACTTTCCCTCCAAGTTCACCGAGTACCTACAGACCCCTGTGCGGCGGCTGAGCACTTCGAGGCCCCTTGATTGAACCCCCCCCACCCCGCGGAGGCCCTCTGTGCGTGACGCGCGATGGGCTACACACTGGACGTCCCGCGAGGAGCGCTACATTTCCAGAGCCCTCGAACAGCCTCAGGACAGCATTTCGGGTGAGTCCGACTTTGTCATGGCCCTTGTGTGAGCTGCCGTGGGAAAGCACTGTGCTTTGAATACTTCGAGGACCTCGTACCTGAAGTCACTCTGCCCGAGGAGAAAGTCAGCATCTTACCATGCCGTGTCGCTAACGGCACGCCCAGCACGAACACAGGCCTGGAAGTAAGGCCCCGAGTGGCGGTGCAGAAGCGGAGGCGTGCAGCAGTTTCCATGAGGCGGAGGCCTCGGCTCTGGGCACCTTCAACGGCAGCAGGGTTTTCTGGACACCTAGGAGGCTGGCACGGGCCCCCTGTTCCCAGCAGGAACACTGAGTACCGCCAGGCCCACCTGGGTCTGCTAAGCAACATCCAGGCCCGTAGCCCTTTAGAGCTCCTCTGTGTATGCCCAGCGTAGGGAAACGCGCTGCACTCTCCTTGGGAGCAGCTTAAGATCCTCAGCACTCACACGTTCACGGACACCGTTCTGGCACGTCGCACATGGCGTCGAAGTCTTACGCATTACCCTAGGCTGAGCTGAACTCAGAGAAACCCTCTGCTTCGCAGTCCACCTAGGACATCCTGCCTGAAGTCACCGTGCCTCCCAGAGAGAGTCGGCTTGCGTTCTTACTGCCATGTACGTCCCCTTCCTCCTGTGGCACTGCAGGCTTTGAATAGCCACAGGCCCAGAGGAGCAGCTACGGCGTTCCTTGGTTGAAGCAGTTCGCTTGATGCAGAACACCCTACTGCGAGAAGTTGATTCAGGGAAGGAAACTCAGGGTGACCTCTGTCACTTTGGGCTTGTTAGAAACCACGGGGATGTCTGCTGAGTGCGCCCACGGAAACGGGGGCCTGCTGCAAGTAGCCTTGCTTTCCCGTTTGGAAGGCTGCGTTCATGCTGCCTTGAAGCTACCTGACATTCCCTGCTCTCGACAGGCCTGTTAGCCCTGTCAGAGTGCTTCGGGGAACGTTATGAGTCTGCTCTGTGTAAACCAGGTGCTTCCATGGCCGCGGCTCTGGTCCGCCTGCCAAGCTCTAGAGCTAGAGGGAACCTCAACGTGACAAGTTGCCTCCAGCGTAGGCCCCTAGTAGCCGTGCAGAAAGGGAGGCAGGCAGCTGTCTCCATGAGTTCTCAGTCGCTTAGAGGCTTTATTTTAAAGGAAGTAGTACACTTTGGAGGACTCCTAGGCCCCTCGGGTATGCATCACTTTCCCTCCAAGTTCACCGAGTACCTCCAGACCCCTGTGGGGCGGCTGAGCACTTCGAGGCCCATTGGTTGAACCCCCCCCCCCCCGCGAAGGCCCTCTGTGCGTGCCGCGATGGGCTACACACTGGACGTCCCGCGAGGAGCGCTACATTTCCAGAGCCCTCGAACAGCCTCAGGACAGCATTTCGGGTGAGTCCGACTTTGTCATGGCCCTTGTGTGAGCTGCCGTGGGAAAGCACTGTGCTTTGAATACTTCGAGGACCTCGTACCTGAAGTCACTCTGCCCGAGGAGAAAGTCAGCATCTTACCATGCCGTGTCGCTAACGGCACGCCCAGCACGAACACAGGCCTGGAAGTAAGGCCCCGAGTGGCGGTGCAGAAGCGGAGGAGTGCAGCAGTTTCCATGAGGCGGAGGCCTCGGCTCTGGGCACCTTCAACGGCAGCAGGGTTTTCTGGACACCTAGGAGAGTGGCGCGGGCGCCCTGTTCCCGGCAGGAACACTGAGTACCGCCAGGCCCACCTGGGTCTGCTAAGCAACATCCAGGCCCGTAGCCCTTTAGAGCCCCTCTGTATATGCCCAGCGTAGGGAAACGCACTGCACTCTCCTTGGGAGCAGCTTAAGGTCCTCAGCACTCGCACACGTTCACGGACACCGTTGTGGCACGTCCCACATGGCGTCGAAGTCTTACGCATTACCCTAGGCTGAGCTGAACTCAGAGAAACCCTCGGCTGCGCAGTCCACCTAGGACCTCCTGCCTGAAGTCACCGTGCCTCCCAGAGAGAGTCGGCTTGCGTTCTTACTGCCATATACGTGCCCTTCCTCCTGTGGCACTGCAGGCTTTGAATAGCCACAGGCCCAGAGGAGCAGCTACGGCGTTCCTTGGTTGAGGCAGTTCGCTTGATGCAGAACACCCTACTTCGAGAAGTTGATTCAGGGAAGGAAACTCAGGGTGACCTGTGTCTCTTTGGGCTTGTGAGAAACCACGGGGATGTCTGCTGAGTGCGCCCACGGAAACGGGGGCCTGCTGCAAGTAGCCTTGCTTTCCCGTTTGGAAGGCTGCGTTCATGCTGCCTTGAAGCTACCTGACATTCCCTGCTCTCGACAGGCCTGTTAGCCCTGTCAGAGTGCTTCGGGGAATGTTATGAGTCTGCTCTGTGTAAACCAGGTGCTTCCACGGCCGCGGCTCTGGTCCGCCTGCCAAGCTCTAGAGCTAGAGGGAACCTCAACGTGACAAGTTGCCTCCAGCGAAGGCCCCTAGTAGCCGTGCAGAAAGGGAGGCAGGCAGCTGTCTCCATGAGTTCTCAGTCGCTTAGAGGCTTTATTTTAAAGGAAGTAGTACACTTTGGAGGACTCCTAGGCCCCTCGGGTATGCATCACTTTCCCTCCAAGTTCACCGAGTACCTCCAGACCCCTGTGGGGCGGCTGAGCACTTCGAGGCCCATTGGTTGAACCCCCCCACCCGCGGAGGCCCTCTGTGTGTGCCGCGCGATGGGCTACACAATGGACGTCCCGCGAGGAGCGCTACATTTCCAGAGCCCTCGAACAGCCTCAGGACAGCATTTCGGGTGAGTCCGACTTTGTCATGGCCCTTGTGTGAGCTGCCGTGGGAAAGCACTGTGCTTTGAATACTTCGAGGACCTCGTACCTGAAGTCACTCTGCCCGAGGAGAAAGTCAGCATCTTACCATGCCGTGTCGCTAACGGCACGCCCAGCACGAACACAGGCCTGGAAGTAAGGCCCCGAGTGGCGGTGCAGAAGCGGAGGCGTGCAGCAGTTTCCATGAGGCGGTGGCCTCGGCTCTGGGCACCTTCAACGGCAGCAGGGTTTTCTGGACACCTAGGAGGCTGGCGCGGGCCCCCTGTTCCCGGCAGGAACACTGAGTACCGCCAGGCCCACCTGGGTCTGCTAAGCAACATCCAGGCCCGTAGCCCTTTAGAGCTCCTCTGTGTATGCCCAGCGTAGGGAAACGCGCTGCACTCCCCTTGGGAGCAGCTTAAGGTCCTCAGCACTCGCACACGTTCACGGACACCGTTCTGGCACGTCCCACATGGCGTCGAAGTCTTACGCATTACCCTCGGCTGAGCTGAACTCAGAGAAACGCTCGGCTTCGCATTCCACCTAGGACCTCCTGCCTGAAGTCACCGTGCCTCCCAGAGAGAGTCGGCTTGCGTTCTTACTGCCATGTACGTCCCCTTCCTCCTGTGGCACTGCAGGCTTTGAATAGCCACAGGCCCAGAGGAGCAGCTACGGCGTTCCTTGGTTGAGGCGGTTCGCTTGATGCAGAACACCCTACTTCGAGAAGTTGATTCAGGGAAGGAAACTCAGGGTGACCTGTGTCTCTTTGGGCTTGTGAGAAACCACGGGGATGTCTGCTGAGTGCGCCCACGGAAACGGGGGCCTGCTGCAAGTAGCCTTGCTTTCCCATTTGGAAGGCTGCGTTCATGCTGCCTTGAAGCTACCTGACATTCCCTGCTCTCGACAGGCCTGTTAGCGCTGTCAGAGTGCTTCAGGGAACGTTATGAGTCTGCTCTGTCTAAACCAGGTGCTTCCATGGCCGCGGCTCTGGTCCGCCTGCCAAGCTCTAGAGCTAGAGGGAACCTCAACGTGACAAGTTGCCTCCAGCGTAGGCCCCTAGTAGCCGTGCAGAAAGGGAGGCAGGCAGCTGTCTCCATGAGTTCTCAGTCGCTTAGAGGCTTTATTTTAAAGGAAGTAGTACACTTTGGAGGACTCCTAGGCCCCTCGGGTATGCATCAATTTCCCTCCAAGTTCACCGAGTACCTCCACACCCCTGTGGGGCGGCTGAGCACTTCGAGGCCCTTTGATTGAACCCCCCCCACCCCGCGGAGGCCCTCTGTGCGTGCCGCGCGATGGGCTACACACTGGACGTCCCGCGAGGAGCGCTACATTTCCAGAGCCCTCGAACAGCCTCAGGACAGCATTTCGGGTGAGTCCGACTTTGTCATGGCCCTTGTGTGAGCTGCCGTGGGAAAGCACTGTGCTTTGAATACTTCGAGGACCTCGTACCTGAAGTCACTCTGCCCGAGGAGAAAGTCAGCATCTTACCATGCCGTGTCGCTAACGGCACGCCCAGGACGAACACAGGCCTGGAAGTAAGGCCCCGAGTGGCGGTGCAGAAGCGGAGGCGTGCAGCAGTTTCCATGAGGCGGAGGCCTCGGCTCTGGGCACCTTCAACGGCAGCAGGGTTTTCTGGACACCTAGGAGGCTGGCACGGGCCCCCTGTTCCCGGCAGGAACACTGAGTACCGCCAGGCCCACCTGGGTCTGCTAAGCAACATCCAGGCCCGTAGCCCTTTAGAGCTCCTCTGTCTATGCCCAGCATAGGGAAACGCGCTGCACTCTCCTTGGGAGCAGCTTAAGGTCCTCAGAACTCGCACACGTTCACGGACACCATTCTGGCACGTCCCACATGGCGTCGAAGTCTTACGCATTACCCTAGGCTGAGCTGAACTCAGAGAAACCCTATGCTTCGCAGTCCACCTAGGACATCCTGCCTGAAGTCACCGTGCCTCCCAGAGAGAGTCGGCTTGCGTTCTTACTGCCATGTACGTCCCCTTCCTCCTGTGGCACTGCAGGCTTTGAATAGCCACAGGCCCAGAGGAGCATCTACGGCGTTCCTTGGTTGAAGCAGTTCGCTTGATGCAGAACACCCTACTTCGAGAAGTTGATTCAGGGAAGGAAACTCAGGGTGACCTCTGTCTCTTTGGGCTTGTTAGAAACCACGGGGATGTCTGCTGAGTGCGCCCACGGAAACGGGGGCCTGCTGCAAGTAGCCTTGCTTTCCCGTTTGGAAGGCTGCGTTCATGCTGCCTTGAAGCTACCTGACATTCCCTGCTCTCGACAGGCCTGTTAGCCCTGTCAGAGTGCTTCGGGGAACGTTATGAGTCTGCTCTGTGTAAACCAGGTGCTTCCATGGCCGCGGCTCTGGTCCGCCTGCCAAGCTCTAGAGCTAGAGGGAACCTCAACGTGACAAGTTGCCTCCAGCGTAGGCCCCTAGTAGCCGTGCAGAAAGGGAGGCAGGCAGCTGTCTCCATGAGTTCTCAGTCGCTTAGAGGCTTTATTTTAAAGGAAGTAGTACACTTTGGAGGACTCCTAGCCCCTCGGGTATGCATCACTTTCCCTCCAAGTTCACCGAGTACCTACAGACCCCTGTGGGGCAGCTGAGCACTTCGAGGCCCATTGGTTGAACCCCCCCCCCCCGCGAAGGCCCTCTGTGCGTGCCGCGATGGGCTACACACTGGACGTCCCGCGAGGAGCGCTACATTTCCAGAGCCCTCGAACAGCCTCAGGACAGCATTTCGGGTGAGTCCGACTTTGTCATGGCCCTTGTGTGAGCTGCCGTGGGAAAGCACTGTGCTTTGAATACTTCGAGGACCTCGTACCTGAAGTCACTCTGCCCGAGGAGAAAGTCAGCATCTTACCATGCCGTGTCGCTAACGGCACGCCCAGCACGAACACAGGCCTGGAAGTAAGGCCCCGAGTGGCGGTGCAGAAGCGGAGGAGTGCAGCAGTTTCCATGAGGCGGTGGCCTCGGCTCTGGGCACCTTCAACGGCAGCAGGGTTTTCTGGACACCTAGGAGAGTGGCGCGGGCGCCCTGTTCCCGGCAGGAACACTGAGTACCGCCAGGCCCACCTGGGTCTGCTAAGCAACATCCAGGCCCGTAGCCCTTTAGAGCCCCTCTGTGTATGCCCAGCGTAGGGAAACGCACTGCACTCTCCTTGGGAGCAGCTTAAGGTCCTCAGCACTCGCACACGTTCACGGACACCGTTGTGGCACGTCCCACATGGCGTCGAAGTCTTACGCATTACCCTAGGCTGAGCTGAACTCAGAGAAACCCTCGGCTGCGCAGTCCACCTAGGACCTCCTGCCTGAAGTCACCGTGCCTCCCAGAGAGAGTCGGCTTGTGTTCTTACTGCCATGTACGTCCCCTTCCTCCTGTGGCACTGCAGGCTTTGAATAGCCACAGGCCCAGAGGAGCAGCTACGGCGTTCCTTGGTTGAAGCAGTTCGCTTGATGCAGAACACCCTACTTCGAGAAGTTGATTCAGGGAAGGAAACTCAGGGTGACCTGTGTCTCTTTGGGCTTGTTAGAAACCACGGGGATGTCTGCTGAGTGCGCCCACGGAAACGGGGGCCTGCTGCAAGTAGCCTTGCTTTCCCATTTGGAAGGCTGCGTTCATGCTGCCTTGAAGCTACCTGACATTCCCTGCTCTCGACAGGCCTGTTAGCCCTGTCAGAGTGCTTCGGGGAACGTTATGAGTCTGCTCTGTCTAAACCAGGTGCTTCCATGGCCGCGGCTCTGGTCCGCCTGCCAAGCTCTAGAGCTAGAGGGAACCTCAACGTGACAAGTTGCCTCCAGCGTAGGCCCCTAGTAGCCGTGCAGAAAGGGAGGCAGGCAGCTGTCTCCATGAGTTCTCAGTCGCTTAGAGGCTTTATTTTAAAGGAAGTAGTACACTTTGGAGGACTCCTAGGCCCCTCGGGTATGCATCACTTTCCCTCCAAGTTCACCGAGTACCTACAGACCCCTGTGGGGCGGCTGAGCACTTCGAGGCCCTTTGGTTGAACCCCACCCCCCCCGCAGAGGCCCTCTGTGCGTGCCGCGCGATGGGCTACACACTGGACGTCCCGCAAGGAGCGCTACATTTCCAGAGCCCTCGAACAGCCTCAGGACAGCATTTCGGGTGAGTCCGACTTTGTCATGGCCCTTGTGTGAGCTGCCGTGGGAAAACACTGTGCTTTGAATACTTCGAGGACCTCGTACCTGAAGTCACTCTGCCCGAGGAGAAAGTCAGCATCTTACCATGCCGTGTCGCTAACGGCACGCCCAGCACGAACACAGGCCTGGAAGTAAGGCCCCGAGTGGCGGTGCAGAAGCGGAGGCGTGCAGCAGTTTCCATGAGGCGGTGGCCTCGGCTCTGGGCACCTTCAACGGCAGCAGGGTTTTCTGGACACCTAGGAGGCTGGCGCGGGCCCCCTGTTCCCGGCAGGAACACTGAGTACCGCCAGGCCCACCTGGGTCTGCTTAGCAACATCCAGGCCCGTAGCCCTTTAGAGCCCCTCTGTGTATGCCAGGGGAGGGAAACGCACTGCACTCTCCTTGGGAGCAGCGAAAGGTACTCAGCACTCGCACACGTTCACGGACACCGTTCTGGCACGTCCCACATGGCGTCGAAGTCTTACGCATTACCCTAGGCTGAGCTGAACTCAGAGAAACCCTCGGCTGCGCAGTCCACCTAGGACCTCCTGCCTGAAGTCACCGTGCCTCCCAGAGAGAGTCGGCTTGCGTTCTTACTGCCATATACGTGCCCTTCCTCCTGTGGCACTGCAGGCTTTGAATAGCCACAGGCCCAGAGGAGCAGCTACGGCGTTCCTTGGTTGAGGCAGTTCGCTTGATGCAGAACACCCTACTTCGAGAAGTTGATTCAGGGAAGGAAACTCAGGGTGACCTGTGTCTCTTTGGGCTTGTGAGAAACCACGGGGATGTCTGCTGAGTGTGCCCACGGAAACGGGGGCCTGCTGCAAGTAGCCTTGCTTTCCCGTTTGGAAGGCTGCGTTCATGCTGCCTTGAAGCTACCTGACATTCCCTGCTCTCGACAGGCCTGTTAGCCCTGTCAGAGTGCTTCGGGGAATGTTATGAGTCTGCTCTGTGTAAACCAGGTGCTTCCACGGCCGCGGCTCTGGTCCGCCTGCCAAGCTCTAGAGCTAGAGGGAACCTCAACGTGACAAGTTGCCTCCAGCGAAGGCCCCTAGTAGCCGTGCAGAAAGGGAGGCAGGCAGCTGTCTCCATGAGTTCTCAGTCGCTTAGAGGCTTTATTTTAAAGGAAGTAGTACACTTTGGAGGACTCCTAGGCCCCTCGGGTATGCATCACTTTCCCTCCAAGTTCACCGAGTACCTCCAGACCCCTGTGGGGCGGCTGAGCACTTCGAGGCCCATTGGTTGAACCCCCCCACCCGCGGAGGCCCTCTGTGTGTGCCGCGCGATGGGCTACACACTGGACGTCCCGCGAGGAGCGCTACATTTCCAGAGCCCTCGAACAGCCTCAGGACAGCATTTCGGGTGAGTCCGACTTTGTCATGGCCCTTGTGTGAGCTGCCGTGGGAAAACACTGTGCTTTGAATACTTCGAGGACCTCGTACCTGAAGTCACTCTGCCCGAGGAGAAAGTCAGCATCTTACCATGCCGTGTCGCTAACGGCACGTCCAGCACGAACACAGGCCTGGAAGTAAGGACCCGAGTGGCGGTGCAGAAGCGGAGGCGTGCAGCAGTTTCCATGAGGCGGTGGCCTCGGCTCTGGGCACCTTCAACGGCAGCAGGGTTTTCTGGACACCTAGGAGGCTGGCGCGGGCCCCCTGTTCCCGGCAGGAACACTGAGTACCGCCAGGCCCACCTGGGTCTGCTAAGCAACATCCAGGCCCGTAGCCCTTTAGAGCTCCTCTGTGTATGCCCAGCGTAGGGAAACGCGCTGCACTCCCCTTGGGAGCAGCG
This sequence comes from Pseudorca crassidens, assembly GCF_039906515.1. NCBI lineage: Eukaryota > Metazoa > Chordata > Mammalia > Artiodactyla > Delphinidae > Pseudorca > Pseudorca crassidens. The sequence continues at coordinate 29,409,682 of NC_090306.1, read as the reverse complement.
TAAGGTCCTCAGCACTCGCACACGTTCACGGACACCGTTCTGGCACGTCGCACATGGCGTCGAAGTCTTACGCATTACCCTAGGCTGAGCTGAACTCAGAGAAACCCTCTGCTTCGCAGTCCACCAAGGACCGCCTGCCTGAAGTCACCGTGCCTCCCATAGAGAGTCGGCTTGCGTTCTTCCTGCCATGTACGTCCCCTTCCTCCTGTGGCACTGCAGGCTTTGAATAGCCACAGGCCCAGAGGAGCAGCTACGGCGTTCCTTGGTTGAAGCAGTTCGCTTGATGCAGAACACCCTACTTCGAGAAGTTGATTCAGGGAAGGAAACTCAGGGTGACCTGTGTCTCTTTGGGCTTGTGAGAAACCACGGGGATGTCTGCTGAGTGCGCCCACGGAAACGGGGGCCTGCTGCAAGTAGCCTTGCTTTCCCATTTGGAAGGCTGCGTTCATGCTGCCTTGAAGCTACCTGACATTCCCTGCTCTCGACAGGCCTGTTAGCGCTGTCAGAGTGCTTCGGGGAACGTTATGAGTCTGCTCTGTCTAAACCAGGTGCTTCCATGGCCGCGGCTCTGGTCCGCCTGCCAAGCTCTAGAGCTAGAGGGAACCTCAACGTGACAAGTTGCCTCCAGCGTAGGCCCCTAGTAGCCGTGCAGAAAGGGAGGCAGGCAGCTGTCTCCATGAGTTCTCAGTCGCTTAGAGGCTTTATTTTAAAGGAAGTAGTACACTTTGGAGGACTCCTAGGCCCCTCGGGTATGCATCACTTTCCCTCCAAGTTCACCGAGTACCTCCAGACCCCTGTGGGGCGGCTGAGCACTTCGAGGCCCTTTGATTGAACCCCCCCCCCCCGTGGAGGCCCTCTGTGCGTGACGCGCGATGGGCTACACACTGGATGTCCCGCGAGGAGCGCTACATTTCCAGAGCCCTCGAACAGCCTCAGGACAGCATTTCGGGTGAGTCCGACTTTGTCATGGCCCTTGTGTGAGCTGCCGTGGGAAAGCACTGTGCTTTGAATACTTCGAGGACCTCGTACCTGAAGTCACTCTGCCCGAGGAGAAAGTCAGCATCTTACCATGCCGTGTCGCTAACGGCACGCCCAGCACGAACACAGGCCTGGAAGTAAGGCCCCGAGTGGCGGTGCAGAAGCGGAGGCGTGCAGCAGTTTCCATGAGGCGGAGGCCTCGGCTCTGGGCACCTTCAACGGCAGCAGGGTTTTCTGGACACCTAGGAGGCTGGCACGGGCCCCCTGTTCCCGGCAGGAACACTGAGTACCGCCAGGCCCACCTGGGTCTGCTAAGCAACATCCAGGCCCGTAGCCCTTTAGAGCTCCTCTGTCTATGCCCAGCATAGGGAAACGCGCTGCACTCTCCTTGGGAGCAGCTTAAGGTCCTCAGCACTCGCACACGTTCACGGACACCGTTCTGGCACGTCCCACATGGCGTCGAAGTCTTACGCATTACCCTAAGCTGAGCTGAACTCAGAGAAACCCTCTGCTTCGCAGTCCACCTAGGACATCCTGCCTGAAGTCACCGTGCCTCCCAGAGAGAGTCGGCTTGCGTTCTTACTGCCATGTACGTCCCCTTCCTCCTGTGGCACTGCAGGCTTTGAATAGCCACAGGCCCAGAGGAGCAGCTACGGCGTTCCTTGGTTGAAGCAGTTCGCTTGATGCAGAACACCCTACTTCGAGAAGTTGATTCAGGGAAGGAAACTCAGGGTGACCTCTGTCTCTTTGGGCTTGTTAGAAACCACGGGGATGTCTGCTGAGTGCGCCCACGGAAACGGGGGCCTGCTGCAAGTAGACTTGCTTTCCCGTTTGGAAGGCTGCGTTCATGCTGCCTTGAAGCTACCTGACATTCCCTGCTCTCGACAGGCCTGTTAGCCCTGTCAGAGTGCTTCGGGGAACGTTATGAGTCTGCTCTGTGTAAACCAGGTGCTTCCATGGCCGCGGCTCTGGTCCGCCTGCCAAGCTCTAGAGCTAGAGGGAACCTCAACGTGACAAGTTGCCTCCAGCGTAGGCCCCTAGTAGCCGTGCAGAAAGGGAGGCAGGCAGCTGTCTCCATGAGTTCTCAGTCGCTTAGAGGCTTTATTTTAAAGGAAGTAGTACACTTTGGAGGACTCCTAGGCCCCTCGGGTATGCATCACTTTCCCTCCAAGTTCACCGAGTACCTCCACACCCCTGTGGGGCGGCTGAGCACTTCGAGGCCCTTTGATTGAACCCCCCCCACCCCGCGGAGGCCCTCTGTGCGTGCCGCGCGATGGGCTACACACTGGACGTCCCGCGAGGAGCGCTACATTTCCAGAGCCCTCGAACAGCCTCAGGACAGCATTTCGGGTGAGTCCGACTTTGTCATGGCCCTTGTGTGAGCTGCCGTGGGAAAGCACTGTGCTTTGAATACTTCGAGGACCTCGTACCTGAAGTCACTCTGCCCGAGGAGAAAGTCAGCATCTTACCATGCCGTGTCGCTAACGGCACGCCCAGGACGAACACAGGCCTGGAAGTAAGGCCCCGAGTGGCGGTGCAGAAGCGGAGGCGTGCAGCAGTTTCCATGAGGCGGAGGCCTCGGCTCTGGGCACCTTCAACGGCAGCAGGGTTTTCTGGACACCTAGGAGGCTGGCACGGGCCCCCTGTTCCCAGCAGGAACACTGAGTACCGCCAGGCCCACCTGGGTCTGCTAAGCAACATCCAGGCCCGTAGCCCTTTAGAGCTCCTCTGTGTATGCCCAGCGTAGGGAAACGCGCTGCACTCTCCTTGGGAGCAGCTTAAGATCCTCAGCACTCACACGTTCACGGACACCGTTCTGGCACGTCCCACATGGCGTCGAAGTCTTACGCATTACCCTAGGCTGAGCTGAACTCAGAGAAACCCTCTGCTTCGCAGTCCACCTAGGACATCCTGCCTGAAGTCACCGTGCCTCCCAGAGAGAGTCGGCTTGCGTTCTTATTGCCATGTACGTCCCCTTCCTCCTGTGGCACTGCAGGCTTTGAATAGCCACAGGCCCAGAGGAGCAGCTACGGCGTTCCTTGGTTGAAGCAGTTCGCTTGATGCAGAACACCCTACTGCGAGAAGTTGATTCAGGGAAAGAAACTCAGGGTGACCTCTGTCTCTTTGGGCTTGTTAGAAACCACGGGGATGTCTGCTGAGTGCGCCCACGGAAACGGGGGCCTGCTGCAAGTAGCCTTGCTTTCCCGTTTGGAAGGCTGCGTTCATGCTGCCTTGAAGCTACCTGACATTCCCTGCTCTCGACAGGCCTGTTAGCCCTGTCAGAGTGCTTCGGGGAACGTTATGAGTCTGCTCTGTGTAAACCAGGTGCTTCCATGGCCGCGGCTCTGGTCCGCCTGCCAAGCTCTAGAGCTAGAGGGAACCTCAACGTGACAAGTTGCCTCCAGCGTAGGCCCCTAGTAGCCGTGCAGAAAGGGAGGCAGGCAGCTGTCTCCATGAGTTCTCAGTCGCTTAGAGGCTTTATTTTAAAGGAAGTAGTACACTTTGGAGAACTCCTAGGCCCCTCGGGTATGCATCACTTTCCCTCCAAGTTCACCGAGTACCTACAGACCCCTGTGGGGCGGCTGAGCACTTCGAGGCCCTTTGGTTGAACCCCCCCCCCCCCCCGCGGAGGCCCTCTGTGCGTGCCGCGCGATGGGCTACACACTGGACGTCCCGCAAGGAGCGCTACATTTCCAGAGCCCTCGAACAGCCTCAGGACAGCATTTCGGGTGAGTCCGACTTTGTCATGGCCCTTGTGTGAGCTGCCGTGGGAAAACACTGTGCTTTGAATACTTCGAGGACCTCGTACCTGAAGTCACTCTGCCCGAGGAGAAAGTCAGCATCTTACCATGCCGTGTCGCTAACGGCACGCCCAGCACGAACACAGGCCTGGAAGTAAGGCCCCGAGTGGCGGTGCAGAAGCGGAGGCGTGCAGCAGTTTCCATGAGGCGGTGGCCTCGGCTCTGGGCACCTTCAACGGCAGCAGGGTTTTCTGGACACCTAGGAGGCTGGCGCGGGCCCCCTGTTCCCGGCAGGAACACTGAGTACCGCCAGGCCCACCTGGGTCTGCTTAGCAACATCCAGGCCCGTAGCCCTTTAGAGCCCCTCTGTGTATGCCAGGGGCGGGAAACGCGCTGTACTCTCCTTGGGAGCAGCGTAAGGTACTCAGCACTCGCACACGTTCACGGACACCGTTCTGGCACGTCCCACATGGCGTCGAAGTCTTACGCATTACCCTAGGCTGAGCTGAACTCAGAGAAACCCTCGGCTGCGCAGTCCACCTAGGACCTCCTGCCTGAAGTCACCGTGCCTCCCAGAGAGAGTCGGCTTGCGTTCTTACTGCCATATACGTGCCCTTCCTCCTGTGGCACTGCAGGCTTTGAATAGCCACTGGCCCAGAGTAGCAGCTACGGCGTTCCTTGGTTGAGGCAGTTCGCTTGATGCAGAACACCCTACTTCGAGAAGTTGATTCAGGGAAGGAAACTCAGGGTGACCTGTGTCTCTTTGGGCTTGTGAGAAACCACGGGAATGTCTGTTGAGTGTGCCCACGGAATCGGGGGCCTGCTGCAAGTAGCCTTGCTTTCCCGTTTGGAAGGCTGCGTTCATGCTGCCTTGAAGCTACCTGACATTCCCTGCTCTCGACAGGCCTGTTAGCCCTGTCAGAGTGCTTCGGGGAATGTTATGAGTCTGCTCTGTGTAAACCAGGTGCTTCCACGGCCGCGGCTCTGGTCCGCCTGCCAAGCTCTAGAGCTAGAGGGAACCTCAACGTGACAAGTTGCCTCCAGCGAAGGCCCCTAGTAGCCGTGCAGAAAGGGAGGCAGGCAGCTGTCTCCATGAGTTCTCAGTCGCTTAGAGGCTTTATTTTAAAGGAAGTAGTACACTTTGGAGGACTCCTAGGCCCCTCGGAAATGCATCAATTTCCCTCCAAGTTCACCGAGTACCTCCACACCCCTGTGGGGCGGCTGAGCACTTCGAGGCCCTTTGATTGAACCCCCCCCACCCCGCGGAGGCCCTCTGTGCGTGCCGCGCGATGGGCTACACACTGGACGTCCCGCGAGGAGCGCTACATTTCCAGAGCCCTCGAACAGCCTCAGGACAGCATTTCGGGTGAGTCCGACTTTGTCATGGCCCTTGTGTGAGCTGCCGTGGGAAAGCACTGTGCTTTGAATACTTCGAGGACCTCGTACCTGAAGTCACTCTGCCCGAGGAGAAAGTCAGCATCTTACCATGCCGTGTCGCTAACGGCACGCCCAGGACGAACACAGGCCTGGAAGTAAGGCCCCGAGTGGCGGTGCAGAAGCGGAGGCGTGCAGCAGTTTCCATGAGGCGGAGGCCTCGGCTCTGGGCACCTTCAACGGCAGCAGGGTTTTCTGGACACCTAGGAGGCTGGCACGGGCCCCCTGTTCCCAGCAGGAACACTGAGTACCGCCAGGCCCACCTGGGTCTGCTAAGCAACATCCAGGCCCGTAGCCCTTTAGAGCTCCTCTGTGTATGCCCAGCGTAGGGAAACGCGCTGCACTCTCCTTGGGAGCAGCTTAAGATCCTCAGCACTCACACGTTCACGGACACCGTTCTGGCACGTCCCACATGGCGTCGAAGTCTTACGCATTACCCTAGGCTGAGCTGAACTCAGAGAAACCCTCTGCTTCGCAGTCCACCTAGGACATCCTGCCTGAAGTCACCGTGCCTCCCAGAGAGAGTCGGCTTGCGTTCTTATTGCCATGTACGTCCCCTTCCTCCTGTGGCACTGCAGGCTTTGAATAGCCACTGGCCCAGAGGAGCAGCTACGGCGTTCCTTGGTTGAGGCAGTTCGCTTGATGCAGAACACCCTACTTCGAGAAGTTGATTCAGGGAAGGAAACTCAGGGTGACCTGTGTCTCTTTGGGCTTGTGAGAAACCACGGGAATGTCTGTTGAGTGTGCCCACGGAATCGGGGGCCTGCTGCAAGTAGCCTTGCTTTCCCGTTTGGAAGGCTGCGTTCATGCTGCCTTGAAGCTACCTGACATTCCCTGCTCTCGACAGGCCTGTTAGCCCTGTCAGAGTGCTTCGGGGAATGTTATGAGTCTGCTCTGTGTAAACCAGGTGCTTCCACGGCCGCGGCTCTGGTCCGCCTGCCAAGCTCTAGAGCTAGAGGGAACCTCAACGTGACAAGTTGCCTCCAGCGAAGGCCCCTAGTAGCCGTGCAGAAAGGGAGGCAGGCAGCTGTCTCCATGAGTTCTCAGTCGCTTAGAGGCTTTATTTTAAAGGAAGTAGTACACTTTGGAGGACTCCTAGGCCCCTCGGGTATGCATCACTTTCCCTCCAAGTTCACCGAGTACCTACAGACCCCTGTGGGGCGGCTGAGCACTTCGAGGCCCTTTGGTTGAACCCCCCCCCCCCCGCAGAGGCCCTCTGTGCGTGCCGCGCGATGGGCTACACACTGGACGTCCCGCGAGGAGCGCTACATTTCCAGAGCCCTCGAACAGCCTCAGGACAGCATTTCGGGTGAGTCCGACTTTGTCATGGCCCTTGTGTGAGCTGCCGTGGGAAAACACTGTGCTTTGAATACTTCGAGGACCTCGTACCTGAAGTCACTCTGCCCGAGGAGAAAGTCAGCATCTTACCATGCCGTGTCGCTAACGGCACGCCCAGCACGAACACAGGCCTGGAAGTAAGGCCCCGAGTGGCGGTGCAGAAGCGGAGGCGTGCAGCAGTTTCCATGAGGCAGTGGCCTCGGCTCTGGGCACCTTCAACGGCAGCAGGTTTTCTGGACACCTAGGAGGCTGGCGCGGGCCCCCTGTTCCCGGCAGGAACACTGAGTACCGCCAGGCCCACCTGGGTCTGCTAAGCAACATCCAGGCCCGTAGCCCTTTAGAGCTCCTCTGTGTATGCCCAGCGTAGGGAAACGCGCTGCACTCTCCTTGGGAGCAGCTTAAGATCCTCAGCACTCACACGATCACGGACACCGTTCTGGCACGTCCCACATGGCGTCGAAGTCTTACGCATTACCCTAGGCTGAGCTGAACTCAGAGAAACCCTCTGCTTCGCAGTCCACCTAGGACATCCTGCCTGAAGTCACCGTGCCTCCCAGAGAGAGTCGGCTTGCGTTCTTACTGCCATGTACGTCCCCTTCCTCCTGTGGCACTGCAGGCTTTGAATAGCCACAGGCCCAGAGGAGCAGCTACGGCGTTCCTTGGTTGAAGCAGTTCGCTTGATGCAGAACACCCTACTGCGAGAAGTTGATTCAGGGAAGGAAACTCAGGGTGACCTCTGTCTCTTTGGGCTTGTGAGAAACCACAGGGATGTCTGCTGAGTGCGCCCACGGAAACGGGGGCCTGCTGCAAGTAGCCTTGCTTTCCCGTTTGGAAGGCTGCGTTCATGCTGCCTTGAAGCTACCTGACATTCCCTGCACTCGACAGGACTGTTAGCCCTGTCAGAGTTCTTCGGGGAACGTTATGAGTCTGCTCTGTGTAAACCAGGTGCTTCCATGGCCGCGGCTCTGGTCCGCCTGCCAAGCTCTAGAGCTAGAGGGAACCTCAACGTGACAAGTTGCCTCCAGCGTAGGCCCCTAGTAGCCGTGCAGAAAGGGAGGCAGGCAGCTGTCTCCATGAGTTCTCAGTCGCTTAGAGGCTTTATTTTAAAGGAAGTAGTACACTTTGGAGGACTCCTAGGCCCCTCGGGTATGCATCACTTTCCCTCCAAGTTCACCGAGTACCTACAGACCCCTGTGGGGCGGCTGAGCACTTCGAGGCCCATTGGTTGAACCCCCCCCCCCCGCGAAGGCCCTCTCTGCGTGCCGCGATGGGCTACACACTGGAAGTCCCGCGAGGAGCGCTACATTTCCAGAGCCCTCGAACAGCCTCAGGACAGCATTTCGGGTGAGTCCGACTTTGTCATGGCCCTTGTGTGAGCTGCCGTGGGAAAGCACTGTGCTTTGAATACTTCGAGGACCTCGTACCTGAAGTCACTCTGCCCGAGGAGAAAGTCAGCATCTTACCATGCCGTGTCGCTAACGGCACGCCCAGCACGAACACAGGCCTGGAAGTAAGGCCCCGAGTGGCGGTGCAGAAGCGGAGGAGTGCAGCAGTTTCCATGAGGCGGAGGCCTCGGCTCTGGGCACCTTCAACGGCAGCAGGGTTTTCTGGACACCTAAGAGAGTGGCGCGGGCGCCCTGTTCCCGGCAGGAACACTGAGTACCGCCAGGCCCACCTGGGTCTGCTAAGCAACATCCAGGCCCGTAGCCCTTTAGAGCCCCTCTGTGTATGCCCAGCGTAGGGAAACGCACTGCACTCTCCTTGGGAGCAGCTTAAGGTCCTCAGCACTCGCACACGTTCCCGGACACCGTTCTGGCACGTCCCACATGGCGTCGAAGTCTTACGCATTACCCTAGGCTGAGCTGAACTCAGAGAAACCCTCGGCTGCGCAGTCCACCTAGGACCTCCTGCCTGAAGTCACCGTGCCTCCCAGAGAGAGTCGGCTTGTGTTCTTACTGCCATGTACGTCCCCTTCCTCCTGTGGCACTGCAGGCTTTGAATAGCCACAGGCCCAGAGGAGCAGCTACGGCGTTCCTTGGTTGAAGCAGTTCGCTTGATGCAGAACACCCTACTTCGAGAAGTTGATTCAGGGAAGGAAACTCAGGGTGACCTGTGTCTCTTTGGGCTTGTTAGAAACCACGGGGATGTCTGCTGAGTGCGCCCACGGAAACGGGGGCCTGCTGCAAGTAGCCTTGCTTTCCCATTTGGAAGGCTGCGTTCATGCTGCCTTGAAGCTACCTGACATTCCCTGCTCTCGACAGGCCTGTTAGCCCTGTCAGAGTGCTTCGGGGCACGTTATGAGTCTGCTCTGTGTAAACCAGGTGCTTCCATGGCCGCGGCTCTGGTCCGCCTGCCAAGCTCTAGAGCTAGAGGGAACCTCAACGTGACAAGTTGCCTCCAGCGTAGGCCCCTAGTAGCCGTGCAGAAAGGGAGGCAGGCAGCTGTCTCCATGAGTTCTCAGTCGCTTAGAGGCTTTATTTTAAAGGAAGTAGTACACTTTGGAGGACTCCTAGGCCCCTCGGGTATGCATCACTTTCCCTCCAAGTTCACCGAGTACCTACAGACCCCTGTGGGGCGGCTGAGCACTTCGAGGCCCTTTGGTTGAACCCCCCCTCCCCCCGCGGAGGCCGTCTGTGCGTGCCGCGCGATGGGCTACACACTGGACGTCCCGCAAGGAGCGCTACATTTCCAGAGCCCTCGAACAGCCTCAGGACAGCATTTCGGGTGAGTCCGACTTTGTCATGGCCCTTGTGTGAGCTGCCGTGGGAAAGCACTGTGCTTTGAATACTTCGCGGACCTCGTACCTGAAGTCACTCTGCCCGAGGAGAAAGTCAGCATCTTACCATGCCGTGTCGCTAACGGCACGCCCAGCACGAACACAGGCCTGGAAGTAAGGCCCCGAGTGGCGGTGCAGAAGCGGAGGCGTGCAGCAGTTTCCATGAGGCGGTGGCCTCGGCTCTGGCCACCTTCGACGGCAGCAGGGTTTTCTGGACACCTAGGACAGTGGCGCGGGCCCCCTGTTCCCGGCAGGAACACTGAGTACCGCCAGGCCCACCTGGGTCTGCTAAGCAACATCCAGGCCCGTAGCCCTTTAGAGCCCCTCTGTGTATGCCCAGCGTAGGGAAACGCACTGCACTCTCCTTGGGAGCAGCTTAAGGTCCTCAGCACTCGCACACGTTCACGGACACCGTTCTGGCACGTCCAACATGGCGTCGAAGTCTTACGCATTACCCTAGGCTGAGCTGAACTCAGAGAAACCCTCGGCTGCGCAGTCCACCTAGGACATCCTGCCTGAAGTCACCGTGCCTCCCAGAGAGAGTCGGCTTGCGTTCTTACTGCCATGTACGTCCCCTTCCTCCTGTGGCACTGCAGGCTTTGAATAGCCACAGGCCCAGAGGAGCAGCTACGGCGTTCCTTGGTTGAAGCAGTTCGCTTGATGCAGAACACCCTACTTCGAGAAGTTGATTCAGGGAAGGAAACTCAGGGTGACCTGTGTCTCTTTGGGCTTGTGAGAAACCACGGGGATGTCTGCTGAGTGCGCCCACGGAAACGGGGGCCTGCTGCAAGTAGCCTTGCTTTCCCGTTTGGAAGGCTGCGTTCATGCTGCCTTGAAGCTACCTGACATTCCTTGCTCTCGACAGGCCTGTTAGCCCTGTCAGAGTGCTTCGGGGAACGTTATGAGTCTGCTCTGTGTAAACCAGGTGCTTCCATGGCCGCGGCTCTGGTCCGCCTGCCAAGCTCTAGAGCTAGAGGGAACCTCAACGTGACAAGTTGCCTCCAGCGTAGGCCCCTAGTAGCCGTGCAGAAAGGGAGGCAGGCAGCTGTCTCCATGAGTTCTCAGTCGCTTAGAGGCTTTATATTAAAGGAAGTAGTACACTTTGGAGGACTCCTAGGCCTCTCGAGTATGCATCACTTTTCCTCCAAGTTCACCGAGTACCTACAGACCCCTGTGGGGCGGCTGAGCACTTCGAGGCCCATTGGTTGAACCCCCCCCCCCCGCGGAGGCCCTCTGTGCGTGCCGCGCGATGGGCTACACACTGGACGTCCCGCGAGGAGCGCTACATTTCCAGAGCCCTCGAACAGCCTCAGGACAGCATTTCGGGTGAGTCCGACTTTGTCATGGCCCTTGTGTGAGCTGCCGTGGGAAAGCACTGTGCTTTGAATACTTCGAGGACCTCGTACCTGAAGTCACTCTGCCCGAGGAGAAAGTCAGCATCTTACCATGCCGTGTCGCTAACGGCACGCCCAGCACGAACACAGGCCTGGAAGTAAGGCCCCGAGTGGCGGTGCAGAAGCGGAGGCGTGCAGCAGTTTCCATGAGGCGGAGGCCTCGGCTCTGGGCACCTTCAACGGCAGCAGGGTTTTCTGGACACCTAGAGGCTGGCACGAGCCCCCTGTTCCCGGCAGGAACACTGAGTACCGCCAGGCCCACCTTGGTCTGCTAAGCAACATCCAGGCCCGTAGCCCTTTAGAGCTACTCTGTGTATGCCCAGCGTAGGGAAACGCGCTGCACTCCCCTTGGGAGCAGCTTAAGGTCCTCAGCACTCGCACACGTTCACGGACACCGTTCTGGCACGTCCCACATGGCGTCGAAGTCTTACGCATTACCCTAGGCTGAGCTGAACTCAGAGAAACCCTCGGCTGCGCAGTTCACCTAGGACCTCCTGCCTGAAGTCACCGTGCCTCCCAGAGAGAGTCGGCTTGCGTTCTTACTGCCATATACGTGCCCTTCCTCCTGTGGCACTGCAGGCTTTGAATAGCCACAGGCCCAGAGGAGCAGCTACGGCGTTCCTTGGTTGAAGCAGTTCGCTTGATGCAGAACACCCTACTTCGAGAAGTTGATTCAGGGAAGGAAACTCAGGGTGACCTCTGTCTCTTTGGGCTTGTTAGAAACCACGGGGATGTCTGCTGAGTGCGCCCACGGAAACGGGGGCCTGCTGCAAGTAGCCTTGCTTTCCCGTTTGGAAGGCTGCGTTCATGCTGCCTTGAAGCTACCTGACATTCCCTGCTCTCGACAGGCCTGTTAGCCCTGTCAGAGTGCTTCGGGGAACGTTATGAGTCTGCTCTGTGTAAACCAGGTGCTTCCATGGCCGCGGCTCTGGTCCGCCTGCCAAGCTCTAGAGCTAGAGGGAACCTCAACGTGACAAGTTGCCTCCAGCGTAGGCCCCTAGTAGCCGTGCAGAAAGGGAGGCAGGCAGCTGTCTCCATGAGTTCTCAGTCGCTTAGAGGCTTTATTTTAAAGGAAGTAGTACACTTTGGAGGACTCCTAGGCCCCTCGGGTATGCATCAATTTCCCTCCAAGTTCACCGAGTACCTCCACACCCCTGTGGGGCGGCTGAGCACTTCGAGGCCCTTTGATTGAACCCCCCCCACCCCGCGGAGGCCCTCTGTGCGTGCCGCGCGATGGGCTACACACTGGACGTCCCGCGAGGAGCGCTACATTTCCAGAGCCCTCGAACAGCCTCAGGACAGCATTTCGGGTGAGTCCGACTTTGTCATGGCCCTTGTGTGAGCTGCCGTGGGAAAGCACTGTGCTTTGAATACTTCGAGGACCTCGTACCTGAAGTCACTCTGCCCGAGGAGAAAGTCAGCATCTTACCATGCCGTGTCGCTAACGGCACGCCCAGGACGAACACAGGCCTGGAAGTAAGGCCCCGAGTGGCGGTGCAGAAGCGGAGGCGTGCAGCAGTTTCCATGAGGCGGAGGCCTCGGCTCTGGGCACCTTCAACGGCAGCAGGGTTTTCTGGACACCTAGGAGGCTGGCACGGGCCCCCTGTTCCCGGCAGGAACACTGAGTACCGCCAGGCCCACCTGGGTCTGCTAAGCAACATCCAGGCCCGTAGCCCTTTAGAGCTCCTCTGTCTATGCCCAGCATAGGGAAACGCGCTGCACTCTCCTTGGGAGCAGCTTAAGGTCCTCAGCACTCGCACACGTTCACGGACACCGTTCTGGCACGTCCCACATGGCGTCGAAGTCTTACGCATTACCCTAGGCTGAGCTGAACTCAGAGAAACCCTATGCTTCGCAGTCCACCTAGGACATCCTGCCTGAAGTCACCGTGCCTCCCAGAGAGAGTCGGCTTGCGTTCTTACTGCCATGTACGTCCCCTTCCTCCTGTGGCACTGCAGGCTTTGAATAGCCACAGGCCCAGAGGAGCAGCTACGGCGTTCCTTGGTTGAAGCAGTTCGCTTGATGCAGAACACCCTACTTCGAGAAGTTGATTCAGGGAAGGAAACTCAGGGTGACCTCTGTCTCTTTGGGCTTGTTAGAAACCACGGGGATGTCTGCTGAGTGCGCCCACGGAAACGGGGGCCTGCTGCAAGTAGCCTTGCTTTCCCGTTTGGAAGGCTGCGTTCATGCTGCCTTGAAGCTACCTGACATTCCCTGCTCTCGACAGGCCTGTTAGCCCTGTCAGAGTGCTTCGGGGAACGTTATGAGTCTGCTCTGTGTAAACCAGGTGCTTCCATGGCCGCGGCTCTGGTCCGCCTGCCAAGCTCTAGAGCTAGAGGGAACCTCAACGTGACAAGTTGCCTCCAGGGTAGGCCCCTAGTAGCCGTGCAGAAAGGGAGGCAGGCAGCTGTCTCCATGAGTTCTCAGTCGCTTAGAGGCTTTATTTTAAAGGAAGTAGTACACTTTGGAGGACTCCTAGGCCCCTCGGAAATGCATCAATTTCCCTCCAAGTTCACCGAGTACCTCCACACCCCTGTGGGGCGGCTGAGCACTTCGAGGCCCTTTGATTGAACCCCCCCCACCCCGCGGAGGCCCTCTGTGCGTGCCGCGCGATGGGCTACACACTGGACGTCCCGCGAGGAGCGCTACATTTCCAGAGCCCTCGAACAGCCTCAGGACAGCATTTCGGGTGAGTCCGACTTTGTCATAGCCCTTGTGTGAGCTGCCGTGGGAAAGCACTGTGCTTTGAATACTTCGAGGACCTCGTACCTGAAGTCACTCTGCCCGAGGAGAAAGTCAGCATCTTACCATGCCGTGTCGCTAACGGCACGCCCAGGACGAACACAGGCCTGGAAGTAAGGCCCCGAGTGGCGGTGCAGAAGCGGAGGCGTGCAGCAGTTTCCATGAGGCGGAGGCCTCGGCTCTGGGCACCTTCAACGGCAGCAGGGTTTTCTGGACACCTAGGAGGCTGGCACGGGGCCCCTGTTCCCAGCAGGAACACTGAGTACCGCCAGGCCCACCTGGGTCTGCTAAGCAACATCCAGGCCCGTAGCCCTTTAGAGCTCCTCTGTGTATGCCCAGCGTAGGGAAACGCGCTGCACTCTCCTTGGGAGCAGCTTAAGATCCTCAGCACTCACACGTTCACGGACACCGTTCTGGCACGTCCCACATGGCGTCGAAGTCTTACGCATTACCCTAGGCTGAGCTGAACTCAGAGAAACCCTCTGCTTCGCAGTCCACCTAGGACATCCTGCCTGAAGTCACCGTGCCTCCCAGAGAGAGTCGGCTTGCATTCTTACTGCCATGTACGTCCCCTTCCTCCTGTGGCACTGCAGGCTTTGAATAGCCACAGGCCCAGAGGAGCAGCTACGGCGTTCCTTGGTTGAAGCAGTTCGCTTGATGCAGAACACCCTACTTCGAGAAGTTGATTCAGGGAAGGAAACTCAGGGTGACCTCTGTCTCTTTGGGCTTGTTAGAAACCACGGGGATGTCTGCTGAGTGCGCCCACGGAAACGGGGGCCTGCTGCAAGTAGCCTTGCTTTCCCGTTTGGAAGGCTGCGTTCATGCTGCCTTGAAGCTACCTGACATTCCCTGCTCTCGACAGGCCTGTTAGCCCTGTCAGAGTGCTTCGGGGAACGTTATGAGTCTGCTCTGTGTAAACCAGGTGCTTCCATGGCCGCGGCTCTGGTCCGCCTGCCAAGCTCTAGAGCTAGAGGGAACCTCAACGTGACAAGTTGCCTCCAGCGTAGGCCCCTAGTAGCCGTGCAGAAAGGGAGGCAGGCAGCTGTCTCCATGAGTTCTCAGTCGCTTAGAGGCTTTATTTTAAAGGAAGTAGTACACTTTGGAGGACTCCTAGGCCCCTCGGGTATGCATCACTTTCCCTCCAAGTTCACCGAGTACCTACAGACCCCTGTGGGGCGGCTGAGCACTTCGAGGCCCTTTGGTTGAACCCCCCCCCCCCCCGCGGAGGCCCTCTGTGCGTGCCGCGCGATGGGCTACACACTGGACGTCCCGCGAGGAGCGCTACATTTCCAGAGCCCTCGAACAGCCTCAGGACAGCATTTCGGGTGAGTCCGACTTTGTCATGGCCCTTGTGTGAGCTGCCGTGGGAAAACACTGTGCTTTGAATACTTCGAGGACCTCGTACCTGAAGTCACTCTGCCCGAGGAGAAAGTCAGCATCTTACCATGCCGTGTCGCTAACGGCACGCCCAGCACGAACACAGGCCTGGAAGTAAGGCCCCGAGTGGCGGTGCAGAAGCGGAGGCGTGCAGCAGTTTCCATGAGGCGGTGGCCTCGGCTCTGGGCACCTTCAACGGCAGCAGGGTTTTCTGGACACCTAGGAGGCTGGCGCGGGCCCCCTGTTCCCGGCAGGAACACTGAGTACCGCCAGGCCCACCTGGGTCTGCTTAGCAACATCCAGGCCCGTAGCCCTTTAGAGCCCCTCTGTGTATGCCAGGGGCGGGAAACGCGCTGTACTCTCCTTGGGAGCAGCGTAAGGTACTCAGCACTCGCACACGTTCACGGACACCGTTCTGGCACGTCCCACATGGCGTCGAAGTCTTACGCATTACCCTAGGCTGAGCTGAACTCAGAGAAACCCTCGGCTGCGCAGTCCACCTAGGACCTCCTGCCTGAAGTCACCGTGCCTCCCAGAGAGAGTCGGCTTGCGTTCTTACTGCCATATACGTGCCCTTCCTCCTGTGGCACTGCAGGCTTTGAATAGCCACTGGCCCAGAGTAGCAGCTACGGCGTTCCTTGGTTGAGGCAGTTCGCTTGATGCAGAACACCCTACTTCGAGAAGTTGATTCAGGGAAGGAAACTCAGGGTGACCTGTGTCTCTTTGGGCTTGTGAGAAACCACGGGAATGTCTGTTGAGTGTGCCCACGGAATCGGGGGCCTGCTGCAAGTAGCCTTGCTTTCCCGTTTGGAAGGCTGCGTTCATGCTGCCTTGAAGCTACCTGACATTCCCTGCTCTCGACAGGCCTGTTAGCCCTGTCAGAGTGCTTCGGGGAATGTTATGAGTCTGCTCTGTGTAAACCAGGTGCTTCCACGGCCGCGGCTCTGGTCCGCCTGCCAAGCTCTAGAGCTAGAGGGAACCTCAACGTGACAAGTTGCCTCCAGCGAAGGCCCCTAGTAGCCGTGCAGAAAGGGAGGCAGGCAGCTGTCTCCATGAGTTCTCAGTCGCTTAGAGGCTTTATTTTAAAGGAAGTAGTACACTTTGGAGGACTCCTAGGCCCCTCGGAAATGCATCAATTTCCCTCCAAGTTCACCGAGTACCTCCACACCCCTGTGGGGCGGCTGAGCACTTCGAGGCCCTTTGATTGAACCCCCCCCACCCCGCGGAGGCCCTCTGTGCGTGCCGCGCGATGGGCTACACACTGGACGTCCCGCGAGGAGCGCTACATTTCCAGAGCCCTCGAACAGCCTCAGGACAGCATTTCGGGTGAGTCCGACTTTGTCATGGCCCTTGTGTGAGCTGCCGTGGGAAAGCACTGTGCTTTGAATACTTCGAGGACCTCGTACCTGAAGTCACTCTGCCCGAGGAGAAAGTCAGCATCTTACCATGCCGTGTCGCTAACGGCACGCCCAGGACGAACACAGGCCTGGAAGTAAGGCCCCGAGTGGCGGTGCAGAAGCGGAGGCGTGCAGCAGTTTCCATGAGGCGGAGGCCTCGGCTCTGGGCACCTTCAACGGCAGCAGGGTTTTCTGGACACCTAGGAGGCTGGCACGGGCCCCCTGTTCCCAGCAGGAACACTGAGTACCGCCAGGCCCACCTGGGTCTGCTAAGCAACATCCAGGCCCGTAGCCCTTTAGAGCTCCTCTGTGTATGCCCAGCGTAGGGAAACGCGCTGCACTCTCCTTGGGAGCAGCTTAAGATCCTCAGCACTCACACGTTCACGGACACCGTTCTGGCACGTCCCACATGGCGTCGAAGTCTTACGCATTACCCTAGGCTGAGCTGAACTCAGAGAAACCCTCTGCTTCGCAGTCCACCTAGGACATCCTGCCTGAAGTCACCGTGCCTCCCAGAGAGAGTCGGCTTGCGTTCTTATTGCCATGTACGTCCCCTTCCTCCTGTGGCACTGCAGGCTTTGAATAGCCACAGGCCCAGAGGAGCAGCTACGGCGTTCCTTGGTTGAAGCAGTTCGCTTGATGCAGAACACCCTACTGCGAGAAGTTGATTCAGGGAAGGAAACTCAGGGTGACCTCTGTCTCTTTGGGCTTGTTAGAAACCACGGGGATGTCTGCTGAGTGCGCCCACGGAAACGGGGGCCTGCTGCAAGTAGCCTTGCTTTCCCGTTTGGAAGGCTGCGTTCATGCTGCCTTGAAGCTACCTGACATTCCCTGCTCTCGACAGGCCTGTTAGCCCTGTCAGAGTGCTTCGGGGAACGTTATGAGTCTGCTCTGTGTAAACCAGGTGCTTCCATGGCCGCGGCTCTGGTCCGCCTGCCAAGCTCTAGAGCTAGAGGGAACCTCAACGTGACAAGTTGCCTCCAGCGTAGGCCCCTAGTAGCCGTGCAGAAAGGGAGGCAGGCAGCTGTCTCCATGAGTTCTCAGTCGTTTAGAGGCTTTATTTTAAAGGAAGTAGTACACTTTGGAGGACTCCTAGGCCCCTCGGGTATGCATCACTTTCCCTCCAAGTTCACCGAGTACCTACAGACCCCTGTGGGGCGGCTGAGCACTTCGAGGCCCTTTGGTTGAACCCCCCCCCCCCCCGCGGAGGCACTCTGTGCGTGCCGCGCGATGGGCTACACACTGGACGTCCCGCAAGGAGCGCTACATTTCCAGAGCCCTCGAACAGCCTCAGGACAGCATTTCGGGTGAGTCCGACTTTTTCATGGCCCTTGTGTGAGCTGCCGTGGGAAAACACTGTGCTTTGAATACTTCGAGGACCTCGTACCTGAAGTCACTCTGCCCGAGGAGAAAGTCAGCATCTTACCATGCCGTGTCGCTAACGGCACGCCCAGCACGAACACAGGCCTGGAAGTAAGGCCCCGAGTGGCGGTGCAGAAGCGGAGGCGTGCAGCAGTTTCCATGAGGCGGTGGCCTCGGCTCTGGGCACCTTCAACGGCAGCAGGGTTTTCTGGACACCTAGGAGGCTGGCGCGGGCCCCCTGTTCCCGGCAGGAACACTGAGTACCGCCAGGCCCACCTGGGTCTGCTTAGCAACATCCAGGCCCGTAGCCCTTTAGAGCCCCTCTGTGTATGCCAGGGGCGGGAAACGCGCTGTATTCTCCTTGGGAGCAGCGTAAGGTACTCAGCACTCGCACACGTTCACGGACACCGTTCTGGCACGTCCCACATGGCGTCGAAGTCTTACGCATTACCCTAGGCTGAGCTGAACTCAGAGAAACCCTCGGCTTCGCAGTCCACCTAGGACCTCCTGCCTGAAGTCACCGTGCCTCCCAGAGAGAGTCGGCTTGCGTTCTTACTGCCATATACGTGCCCTTCCTCCTGTGGCACTGCAGGCTTTGAATAGCCACTGGCCCAGAGGAGCAGCTACGGCGTTCCTTGGTTGAGGCAGTTCGCTTGATGCAGAACACCCTACTTCGAGAAGTTGATTCAGGGAAGGAAACTCAGGGTGACCTGTGTCTCTTTGGGCTTGTGAGAAACCACGGGAATGTCTGTTGAGTGTGCCCACGGAATCGGGGGCCTGCTGCAAGTAGCCTTGCTTTCCCGTTTGGAAGGCTGCGTTCATGCTGCCTTGAAGCTACCTGACATTCCCTGCTCTCGACAGGCCTGTTAGCCCTGTCAGAGTGCTTCGGGGAATGTTATGAGTCTGCTCTGTGTAAACCAGGTGCTTCCACGGCCGCGGCTCTGGTCCGCCTGCCAAGCTCTAGAGCTAGAGGGAACCTCAACGTGACAAGTTGCCTCCAGCGAAGGCCCCTAGTAGCCGTGCAGAAAGGGAGGCAGGCAGCTGTCTCCATGAGTTCTCAGTCGCTTAGAGGCTTTATTTTAAAGGAAGTAGTACACTTTGGAGGACTCCTAGGCCCCTCGGGTATGCATCACTTTCCCTCCAAGTTCACCGAGTACCTACAGACCCCTGTGGGGCGGCTGAGCACTTCGAGGCCCTTTGGTTGAACCCCCCCCCCCCCGCAGAGGCCCTCTGTGCGTGCCGCGCGATGGGCTACACACTGGACGTCCCGCGAGGAGCGCTACATTTCCAGAGCCCTCGAACAGCCTCAGGACAGCATTTCGGGTGAGTCCGACTTTGTCATGGCCCTTGTGTGAGCTGCCGTGGGAAAACACTGTGCTTTGAATACTTCGAGGACCTCGTACCTGAAGTCACTCTGCCCGAGGAGAAAGTCAGCATCTTACCATGCCGTGTCGCTAACGGCACGCCCAGCACGAACACAGGCCTGGAAGTAAGGCCCCGAGTGGCGGTGCAGAAGCGGAGGCGTGCAGCAGTTTCCATGAGGCGGTGGCCTCGGCTCTGGGCACCTTCAACGGCAGCAGGTTTTCTGGACACCTAGGAGGCTGGCGCGGGCCCCCTGTTCCCGGCAGGAACACTGAGTACCGCCAGGCCCACCTGGGTCTGCTAAGCAACATCCAGGCCCGTAGCCCTTTAGAGCTCCTCTGTGTATGCCCAGCGTAGGGAAACGCGCTGCACTCTCCTTGGGAGCAGCTTAAGATCCTCAGCACTCACACGATCACGGACACCGTTCTGGCACGTCCCACATGGCGTCGAAGTCTTACGCATTACCCTAGGCTGAGCTGAACTCAGAGAAACCCTCTGCTTCGCAGTCCACCTAGGACATCCTGCCTGAAGTCACCGTGCCTCCCAGAGAGAGTCGGCTTGCGTTCTTACTGCCATGTACGTCCCCTTCCTCCTGTGGCACTGCAGGCTTTGAATAGCCACAGGCCCAGAGGAGCAGCTACGGCGTTCCTTGGTTGAAGCAGTTCGCTTGATGCAGAACACCCTACTGCGAGAAGTTGATTCAGGGAAGGAAACTCAGGGTGACCTCTGTCTCTTTGGGCTTGTGAGAAACCACAGGGATGTCTGCTGAG
This sequence comes from Pseudorca crassidens, assembly GCF_039906515.1. Classification (NCBI taxonomy): domain Eukaryota; kingdom Metazoa; phylum Chordata; class Mammalia; order Artiodactyla; family Delphinidae; genus Pseudorca; species Pseudorca crassidens. Next base: position 29,390,011 of record NC_090306.1, on the reverse strand, counting down.
TGCGCCCACGGAAACGGGGGCCTGCTGCAAGTAGCCTTGCTTTCCCGTTTGGAAGGCTGCGTTCATGCTGCCTTGAAGCTACCTGACATTCCCTGCACTCGACAGGACTGTTAGCCCTGTCAGAGTTCTTCGGGGAACGTTATGAGTCTGCTCTGTGTAAACCAGGTGCTTCCATGGCCGCGGCTCTGGTCCGCCTGCCAAGCTCTAGAGCTAGAGGGAACCTCAACGTGACAAGTTGCCTCCAGCGTAGGCCCCTAGTAGCCGTGCAGAAAGGGAGGCAGGCAGCTGTCTCCATGAGTTCTCAGTCGCTTAGAGGCTTTATTTTAAAGGAAGTAGTACACTTTGGAGGACTCCTAGGCCCCTCGGGTATGCATCACTTTCCCTCCAAGTTCACCGAGTACCTACAGACCCCTGTGGGGCGGCTGAGCACTTCGAGGCCCATTGGTTGAACCCCCCCCCCCCCCGCGAAGGCCCTCTCTGCGTGCCGCGATGGGCTACACACTGGAAGTCCCGCGAGGAGCGCTACATTTCCAGAGCCCTCGAACAGCCTCAGGACAGCATTTCGGGTGAGTCCGACTTTGTCATGGCCCTTGTGTGAGCTGCCGTGGGAAAGCACTGTGCTTTGAATACTTCGAGGACCTCGTACCTGAAGTCACTCTGCCCGAGGAGAAAGTCAGCATCTTACCATGCCGTGTCGCTAACGGCACGCCCAGCACGAACACAGGCCTGGAAGTAAGGCCCCGAGTGGCGGTGCAGAAGCGGAGGAGTGCAGCAGTTTCCATGAGGCGGAGGCCTCGGCTCTGGGCACCTTCAACGGCAGCAGGGTTTTCTGGACACCTAAGAGAGTGGCGCGGGCGCCCTGTTCCCGGCAGGAACACTGAGTACCGCCAGGCCCACCTGGGTCTGCTAAGCAACATCCAGGCCCGTAGCCCTTTAGAGCCCCTCTGTGTATGCCCAGCGTAGGGAAACGCACTGCACTCTCCTTGGGAGCAGCTTAAGGTCCTCAGCACTCGCACACGTTCCCGGACACCGTTCTGGCACGTCCCACATGGCGTCGAAGTCTTACGCATTACCCTAGGCTGAGCTGAACTCAGAGAAACCCTCGGCTGCGCAGTCCACCTAGGACCTCCTGCCTGAAGTCACCGTGCCTCCCAGAGAGAGTCGGCTTGTGTTCTTACTGCCATGTACGTCCCCTTCCTCCTGTGGCACTGCAGGCTTTGAATAGCCACAGGCCCAGAGGAGCAGCTACGGCGTTCCTTGGTTGAAGCAGTTCGCTTGATGCAGAACACCCTACTTCGAGAAGTTGATTCAGGGAAGGAAACTCAGGGTGACCTGTGTCTCTTTGGGCTTGTTAGAAACCACGGGGATGTCTGCTGAGTGCGCCCACGGAAACGGGGGCCTGCTGCAAGTAGCCTTGCTTTCCCATTTGGAAGGCTGCGTTCATGCTGCCTTGAAGCTACCTGACATTCCCTGCTCTCGACAGGCCTGTTAGCCCTGTCAGAGTGCTTCGGGGCACGTTATGAGTCTGCTCTGTGTAAACCAGGTGCTTCCATGGCCGCGGCTCTGGTCCGCCTGCCAAGCTCTAGAGCTAGAGGGAACCTCAACGTGACAAGTTGCCTCCAGCGTAGGCCCCTAGTAGCCGTGCAGAAAGGGAGGCAGGCAGCTGTCTCCATGAGTTCTCAGTCGCTTAGAGGCTTTATTTTAAAGGAAGTAGTACACTTTGGAGGACTCCTAGGCCCCTCGGGTATGCATCACTTTCCCTCCAAGTTCACCGAGTACCTACAGACCCCTGTGGGGCGGCTGAGCACTTCGAGGCCCTTTGGTTGAACCCCCCCTCCCCCCGCGGAGGCCGTCTGTGCGTGCCGCGCGATGGGCTACACACTGGACGTCCCGCAAGGAGCGCTACATTTCCAGAGCCCTCGAACAGCCTCAGGACAGCATTTCGGGTGAGTCCGACTTTGTCATGGCCCTTGTGTGAGCTGCCGTGGGAAAGCACTGTGCTTTGAATACTTCGCGGACCTCGTACCTGAAGTCACTCTGCCCGAGGAGAAAGTCAGCATCTTACCATGCCGTGTCGCTAACGGCACGCCCAGCACGAACACAGGCCTGGAAGTAAGGCCCCGAGTGGCGGTGCAGAAGCGGAGGCGTGCAGCAGTTTCCATGAGGCGGTGGCCTCGGCTCTGGCCACCTTCGACGGCAGCAGGGTTTTCTGGACACCTAGGACAGTGGCGCGGGCCCCCTGTTCCCGGCAGGAACACTGAGTACCGCCAGGCCCACCTGGGTCTGCTAAGCAACATCCAGGCCCGTAGCCCTTTAGAGCCCCTCTGTGTATGCCCAGCGTAGGGAAACGCACTGCACTCTCCTTGGGAGCAGCTTAAGGTCCTCAGCACTCGCACACGTTCACGGACACCGTTCTGGCACGTCCAACATGGCGTCGAAGTCTTACGCATTACCCTAGGCTGAGCTGAACTCAGAGAAACCCTCGGCTGCGCAGTCCACCTAGGACATCCTGCCTGAAGTCACCGTGCCTCCCAGAGAGAGTCGGCTTGCGTTCTTACTGCCATGTACGTCCCCTTCCTCCTGTGGCACTGCAGGCTTTGAATAGCCACAGGCCCAGAGGAGCAGCTACGGCGTTCCTTGGTTGAAGCAGTTCGCTTGATGCAGAACACCCTACTTCGAGAAGTTGATTCAGGGAAGGAAACTCAGGGTGACCTGTGTCTCTTTGGGCTTGTGAGAAACCACGGGGATGTCTGCTGAGTGCGCCCACGGAAACGGGGGCCTGCTGCAAGTAGCCTTGCTTTCCCGTTTGGAAGGCTGCGTTCATGCTGCCTTGAAGCTACCTGACATTCCTTGCTCTCGACAGGCCTGTTAGCCCTGTCAGAGTGCTTCGGGGAACGTTATGAGTCTGCTCTGTGTAAACCAGGTGCTTCCATGGCCGCGGCTGTGGTCCGCCTGCCAAGCTCTAGAGCTAGAGGGAACCTCAACGTGACAAGTTGCCTCCAGCGTAGGCCCCTAGTAGCCGTGCAGAAAGGGAGGCAGGCAGCTGTCTCCATGAGTTCTCAGTCGCTTAGAGGCTTTATATTAAAGGAAGTAGTACACTTTGGAGGACTCCTAGGCCTCTCGAGTATGCATCACTTTTCCTCCAAGTTCACCGAGTACCTACAGACCCCTGTGGGGCGGCTGAGCACTTCGAGGCCCATTGGTTGAACCCCCCCCCCCGCGGAGGCCCTCTGTGCGTGCCGCGCGATGGGCTACACACTGGACGTCCCGCGAGGAGCGCTACATTTCCAGAGCCCTCGAACAGCCTCAGGACAGCATTTCGGGTGAGTCCGACTTTGTCATGGCCCTTGTGTGAGCTGCCGTGGGAAAGCACTGTGCTTTGAATACTTCGAGGACCTCGTACCTGAAGTCACTCTGCCCGAGGAGAAAGTCAGCATCTTACCATGCCGTGTCGCTAACGGCACGCCCAGCACGAACACAGGCCTGGAAGTAAGGCCCCGAGTGGCGGTGCAGAAGCGGAGGCGTGCAGCAGTTTCCATGAGGCGGAGGCCTCGGCTCTGGGCACCTTCAACGGCAGCAGGGTTTTCTGGACACCTAGAGGCTGGCACGAGCCCCCTGTTCCCGGCAGGAACACTGAGTACCGCCAGGCCCACCTTGGTCTGCTAAGCAACATCCAGGCCCGTAGCCCTTTAGAGCTACTCTGTGTATGCCCAGCGTAGGGAAACGCGCTGCACTCCCCTTGGGAGCAGCTTAAGGTCCTCAGCACTCGCACACGTTCACGGACACCGTTCTGGCACGTCCCACATGGCGTCGAAGTCTTACGCATTACCCTAGGCTGAGCTGAACTCAGAGAAACCCTCGGCTGCGCAGTTCACCTAGGACCTCCTGCCTGAAGTCACCGTGCCTCCCAGAGAGAGTCGGCTTGCGTTCTTACTGCCATATACGTGCCCTTCCTCCTGTGGCACTGCAGGCTTTGAATAGCCACAGGCCCAGAGGAGCAGCTACGGCGTTCCTTGGTTGAAGCAGTTCGCTTGATGCAGAACACCCTACTTCGAGAAGTTGATTCAGGGAAGGAAACTCAGGGTGACCTCTGTCTCTTTGGGCTTGTTAGAAACCACGGGGATGTCTGCTGAGTGCGCCCACGGAAACGGGGGCCTGCTGCAAGTAGCCTTGCTTTCCCGTTTGGAAGGCTGCGTTCATGCTGCCTTGAAGCTACCTGACATTCCCTGCTCTCGACAGGCCTGTTAGCCCTGTCAGAGTGCTTCGGGGAACGTTATGAGTCTGCTCTGTGTAAACCAGGTGCTTCCATGGCCGCGGCTCTGGTCCGCCTGCCAAGCTCTAGAGCTAGAGGGAACCTCAACGTGACAAGTTGCCTCCAGCGTAGGCCCCTAGTAGCCGTGCAGAAAGGGAGGCAGGCAGCTGTCTCCATGAGTTCTCAGTCGCTTAGAGGCTTTATTTTAAAGGAAGTAGTACACTTTGGAGGACTCCTAGGCCCCTCGGGTATGCATCAATTTCCCTCCAAGTTCACCGAGTACCTCCACACCCCTGTGGGGCGGCTGAGCACTTCGAGGCCCTTTGATTGAACCCCCCCCACCCCGCGGAGGCCCTCTGTGCGTGCCGCGCGATGGGCTACACACTGGACGTCCCGCGAGGAGCGCTACATTTCCAGAGCCCTCGAACAGCCTCAGGACAGCATTTCGGGTGAGTCCGACTTTGTCATGGCCCTTGTGTGAGCTGCCGTGGGAAAGCACTGTGCTTTGAATACTTCGAGGACCTCGTACCTGAAGTCACTCTGCCCGAGGAGAAAGTCAGCATCTTACCATGCCGTGTCGCTAACGGCACGCCCAGGACGAACACAGGCCTGGAAGTAAGGCCCCGAGTGGTGGTGCAGAAGCGGAGGCGTGCAGCAGTTTCCATGAGGCGGAGGCCTCGGCTCTGGGCACCTTCAACGGCAGCAGGGTTTTCTGGACACCTAGGAGGCTGGCACGGGCCCCCTGTTCCCGGCAGGAACACTGAGTACCGCCAGGCCCACCTGGGTCTGCTAAGCAACATCCAGGCCCGTAGCCCTTTAGAGCTCCTCTGTCTATGCCCAGCATAGGGAAACGCGCTGCACTCTCCTTGGGAGCAGCTTAAGGTCCTCAGCACTCGCACACGTTCACGGACACCGTTCTGGCACGTCCCACATGGCGTCGAAGTCTTACGCATTACCCTAGGCTGAGCTGAACTCAGAGAAACCCTATGCTTCGCAGTCCACCTAGGACATCCTGCCTGAAGTCACCGTGCCTCCCAGAGAGAGTCGGCTTGCGTTCTTACTGCCATGTACGTCCCCTTCCTCCTGTGGCACTGCAGGCTTTGAATAGCCACAGGCCCAGAGGAGCAGCTACGGCGTTCCTTGGTTGAAGCAGTTCGCTTGATGCAGAACACCCTACTTCGAGAAGTTGATTCAGGGAAGGAAACTCAGGGTGACCTCTGTCTCTTTGGGCTTGTTAGAAACCACGGGGATGTCTGCTGAGTGCGCCCACGGAAACGGGGGCCTGCTGCAAGTAGCCTTGCTTTCCCGTTTGGAAGGCTGCGTTCATGCTGCCTTGAAGCTACCTGACATTCCCTGCTCTCGACAGGCCTGTTAGCCCTGTCAGAGTGCTTCGGGGAACGTTATGAGTCTGCTCTGTGTAAACCAGGTGCTTCCATGGCCGCGGCTCTGGTCCGCCTGCCAAGCTCTAGAGCTAGAGGGAACCTCAACGTGACAAGTTGCCTCCAGGGTAGGCCCCTAGTAGCCGTGCAGAAAGGGAGGCAGGCAGCTGTCTCCATGAGTTCTCAGTCGCTTAGAGGCTTTATTTTAAAGGAAGTAGTACACTTTGGAGGACTCCTAGGCCCCTCGGAAATGCATCAATTTCCCTCCAAGTTCACCGAGTACCTCCACACCCCTGTGGGGCGGCTGAGCACTTCGAGGCCCTTTGATTGAACCCCCCCCACCCCGCGGAGGCCCTCTGTGCGTGCCGCGCGATGGGCTACACACTGGACGTCCCGCGAGGAGCGCTACATTTCCAGAGCCCTCGAACAGCCTCAGGACAGCATTTCGGGTGAGTCCGACTTTGTCATAGCCCTTGTGTGAGCTGCCGTGGGAAAGCACTGTGCTTTGAATACTTCGAGGACCTCGTACCTGAAGTCACTCTGCCCGAGGAGAAAGTCAGCATCTTACCATGCCGTGTCGCTAACGGCACGCCCAGGACGAACACAGGCCTGGAAGTAAGGCCCCGAGTGGCGGTGCAGAAGCGGAGGCGTGCAGCAGTTTCCATGAGGCGGAGGCCTCGGCTCTGGGCACCTTCAACGGCAGCAGGGTTTTCTGGACACCTAGGAGGCTGGCACGGGGCCCCTGTTCCCAGCAGGAACACTGAGTACCGCCAGGCCCACCTGGGTCTGCTAAGCAACATCCAGGCCCGTAGCCCTTTAGAGCTCCTCTGTGTATGCCCAGCGTAGGGAAACGCGCTGCACTCTCCTTGGGAGCAGCTTAAGATCCTCAGCACTCACACGTTCACGGACACCGTTCTGGCACGTCCCACATGGCGTCGAAGTCTTACGCATTACCCTAGGCTGAGCTGAACTCAGAGAAACCCTCTGCTTCGCAGTCCACCTAGGACATCCTGCCTGAAGTCACCGTGCCTCCCAGAGAGAGTCGGCTTGCATTCTTACTGCCATGTACGTCCCCTTCCTCCTGTGGCACTGCAGGCTTTGAATAGCCACAGGCCCAGAGGAGCAGCTACGGCGTTCCTTGGTTGAAGCAGTTCGCTTGATGCAGAACACCCTACTTCGAGAAGTTGATTCAGGGAAGGAAACTCAGGGTGACCTCTGTCTCTTTGGGCTTGTTAGAAACCACGGGGATGTCTGCTGAGTGCGCCCACGGAAACGGGGGCCTGCTGCAAGTAGCCTTGCTTTCCCGTTTGGAAGGCTGCGTTCATGCTGCCTTGAAGCTACCTGACATTCCCTGCTCTCGACAGGCCTGTTAGCCCTGTCAGAGTGCTTCGGGGAACGTTATGAGTCTGCTCTGTGTAAACCAGGTGCTTCCATGGCCGCGGCTCTGGTCCGCCTGCCAAGCTCTAGAGCTAGAGGGAACCTCAACGTGACAAGTTGCCTCCAGCGTAGGCCCCTAGTAGCCGTGCAGAAAGGGAGGCAGGCAGCTGTCTCCATGAGTTCTCAGTCGCTTAGAGGCTTTATTTTAAAGGAAGTAGTACACTTTGGAGGACTCCTAGGCCCCTCGGGTATGCATCACTTTCCCTCCAAGTTCACCGAGTACCTACAGACCCCTGTGGGGCGGCTGAGCACTTCGAGGCCCTTTGGTTGAACCCCCCCCCCCCCGCGGAGGCCCTCTGTGCGTGCCGCGCGATGGGCTACACACTGGACGTCCCGCGAGGAGCGCTACATTTCCAGAGCCCTCGAACAGCCTCAGGACAGCATTTCGGGTGAGTCCGACTTTGTCATGGCCCTTGTGTGAGCTGCCGTGGGAAAACACTGTGCTTTGAATACTTCGAGGACCTCGTACCTGAAGTCACTCTGCCCGAGGAGAAAGTCAGCATCTTACCATGCCGTGTCGCTAACGGCACGCCCAGCACGAACACAGGCCTGGAAGTAAGGCCCCGAGTGGCGGTGCAGAAGCGGAGGCGTGCAGCAGTTTCCATGAGGCGGTGGCCTCGGCTCTGGGCACCTTCAACGGCAGCAGGGTTTTCTGGACACCTAGGAGGCTGGCGCGGGCCCCCTGTTCCCGGCAGGAACACTGAGTACCGCCAGGCCCACCTGGGTCTGCTTAGCAACATCCAGGCCCGTAGCCCTTTAGAGCCCCTCTGTGTATGCCAGGGGCGGGAAACGCGCTGTACTCTCCTTGGGAGCAGCGTAAGGTACTCAGCACTCGCACACGTTCACGGACACCGTTCTGGCACGTCCCACATGGCGTCGAAGTCTTACGCATTACCCTAGGCTGAGCTGAACTCAGAGAAACCCTCGGCTGCGCAGTCCACCTAGGACCTCCTGCCTGAAGTCACCGTGCCTCCCAGAGAGAGTCGGCATGCGTTCTTACTGCCATATACGTGCCCTTCCTCCTGTGGCACTGCAGGCTTTGAATAGCCACTGGCCCAGAGGAGCAGCTACGGCGTTCCTTGGTTGAGGCAGTTCGCTTGATGCAGAACACCCTACTTCGAGAAGTTGATTCAGGGAAGGAAACTCAGGGTGACCTGTGTCTCTTTGGGCTTGTGAGAAACCACGGGAATGTCTGTTGAGTGTGCCCACGGAATCGGGGGCCTGCTGCAAGTAGCCTTGCTTTCCCGTTTGGAAGGCTGCGTTCATGCTGCCTTGAAGCTACCTGACATTCCCTGCTCTCGACAGGCCTGTTAGCCCTGTCAGAGTGCTTCGGGGAATGTTATGAGTCTGCTCTGTGTAAACCAGGTGCTTCCACGGCCGCGGCTCTGGTCCGCCTGCCAAGCTCTAGAGCTAGAGGGAACCTCAACGTGACAAGTTGCCTCCAGCGAAGGCCCCTAGTAGCCGTGCAGAAAGGGAGGCAGGCAGCTGTCTCCATGAGTTCTCAGTCGCTTAGAGGCTTTATTTTAAAGGAAGTAGTACACTTTGGAGGACTCCTAGGCCCCTCGGAAATGCATCAATTTCCCTCCAAGTTCACCGAGTACCTCCACACCCCTGTGGGGCGGCTGAGCACTTCGAGGCCCTTTGATTGAACCCCCCCCACCCCGCGGAGGCCCTCTGTGCGTGCCGCGCGATGGGCTACACACTGGACGTCCCGCGAGGAGCGCTACATTTCCAGAGCCCTCGAACAGCCTCAGGACAGCATTTCGGGTGAGTCCGACTTTGTCATAGCCCTTGTGTGAGCTGCCGTGGGAAAGCACTGTGCTTTGAATACTTCGAGGACCTCGTACCTGAAGTCACTCTGCCCGAGGAGAAAGTCAGCATCTTACCATGCCGTGTCGCTAACGGCACGCCCAGGACGAACACAGGCCTGGAAGTAAGGCCCCGAGTGGCGGTGCAGAAACGGAGGCGTGCAGCAGTTTCCATGAGGCGGAGGCCTCGGCTCTGGGCACCTTCAACGGCAGCAGGGTTTTCTGGACACCTAGGAGGCTGGCACGGGCCCCCTGTTCCAAGCAGGAACACTGAGTACCGCCAGGCCCACCTGGGTCTGCTAAGCAACATCCAGGCCCGTAGCCCTTTAGAGCTCCTCTGTGTATGCCCAGCGTAGGGAAACGCGCTGCACTCTCCTTGGGAGCAGCTTAAGATCCTCAGCACTCACACGTTCACGGACACCGTTCTGGCACGTCCCACATGGCGTCGAAGTCTTACGCATTACCCTAGGCTGAGCTGAACTCAGAGAAACCCTCTGCTTCGCAGTCCACCTAGGACATCCTGCCTGAAGTCACCGTGCCTCCCAGAGAGAGTCGGCTTGCATTCTTACTGCCATGTACGTCCCCTTCCTCCTGTGGCACTGCAGGCTTTGAATAGCCACAGGCCCAGAGGAGCAGCTACGGCGTTCCTTGGTTGAAGCAGTTCGCTTGATGCAGAACACCCTACTTCGAGAAGTTGATTCAGGGAAGGAAACTCAGGGTGACCTCTGTCTCTTTGGGCTTGTTAGAAACCACGGGGATGTCTGCTGAGTGCGCCCACGGAAACGGGGGCCTGCTGCAAGTAGCCTTGCTTTCCCATTTGGAAGGCTGCGTTCATGCTGCCTTGAAGCTACCTGACATTCCCTGCACTCGACAGGACTGTTAGCCCTGTCAGAGTGCTTCGGGGAACGTTATGAGTCTGCTCTGTGTAAACCAGGTGCTTCCATGGCCGCGGCTCTGGTCCGCCTGCCAAGCTCTAGAGCTAGAGGGAACCTCAACGTGACAAGTTGCCTCCAGCGTAGGCCCCTAGTAGCCGTGCAGAAAGGGAGGCAGGCAGCTGTCTCCATGAGTTCTCAGTCGCTTAGAGGCTTTATTTTAAAGGAAGTAGTACACTTTGGAGGACTCCTAGGCCCCTCGGGTATGCATCACTTTCCCTCCAAGTTCACCGAGTACCTACAGACCCCTGTGGGGCGGCTGAGCACTTCGAGGCCCATTGGTTGAACCCCCCCCCCCCCCCGCGAAGGCCCTCTGTGCGTGCCGCGATGGGCTACACACTGGAAGTCCCGCGAGGAGCGCTACATTTCCAGAGCCCTCGAACAGCCTCAGGACAGCATTTCGGGTGAGTCCGACTTTGTCATGGCCCTTGTGTGAGCTGCCGTGGGAAAGCACTGTGCTTTGAATACTTCGAGGACCTCGTACCTGAAGTCACTCTGCCCGAGGAGAAAGTCAGCATCTTACCATGCCGTGTCGCTAACGGCACGCCCAGCACGAACACAGGCCTGGAAGTAAGGCCCCGAGTGGCGGTGCAGAAGCGGAGGAGTGCAGCAGTTTCCATGAGGCGGAGGCCTCGGCTCTGGGCACCTTCAACGGCAGCAGGGTTTTCTGGACACCTAAGAGAGTGGCGCGGGCGCCCTGTTCCCGGCAGGAACACTGAGTACCGCCAGGCCCACCTGGGTCTGCTAAGCAACATCCAAGCCCGTAGCCCTTTAGAGCCCCTCTGTGTATGCCAGGGGCGGGAAACGCGCTGTACTCTCCTTGGGAGCAGCGTAAGGTACTCAGCACTCGCACACGTTCACGGACACCGTTCTGGCACGTCCCACATGGCGTCGAAGTCTTACGCATTACCCTAGGCTGAGCTGAACTCAGAGAAACCCTCGGCTGCGCAGTCCACCTAGGACCTCCTGCCTGAAGTCACCGTGCCTCCCAGAGAGAGTCGGCTTGCGTTCTTACTGCCATATACGTGCCCTTCCTCCTGTGGCACTGCAGGCTTTGAATAGCCACTGGCCCAGAGGAGCAGCTATGGCGTTCCTTGGTTGAGGCAGTTCGCTTGATGCAGAACACCCTACTTCGAGAAGTTGATTCAGGGAAGGAAACTCAGGGTGACCTGTGTCTCTTCGGGCTTGTGAGAAACCACGGGGATGTCTGCTGAGTGCGCCCACGGAAACGGGGGCCTGCTGCAAGTAGCCTTGCTTTCCCGTTTGGAAGGCTGCGTTCATGCTGCCTTGAAGCTACCTGACATTCCCTGCTCTCGACAGGCCTGTTAGCCCTGTCAGAGTGCTTCGGGGAATGTTATGAGTCTGCTCTGTGTAAACCAGGTGCTTCCACGGCCGCGGCTCTGGTCCGCCTGCCAAGCTCTAGAGCTAGAGGGAACCTCAACGTGACAAGTTGCCTCCAGCGAAGGCCCCTAGTAGCCGTGCAGAAAGGGAGGCAGGCAGCTGTCTCCATGAGTTCTCAGTCGCTTAGAGGCTTTATTTTAAAGGAAGTAGTACACTTTGGAGGACTCCTAGGCCCCTCGGGTATGCATCACTTTCCCTCCAAGTTCACCGAGTACCTACAGACCCCTGTGGGGCGGCTGAGCACTTCGAGGCCCATTGGTTGAACCCCCCCACCCGCGGAGGCCCTCTGTGCGTGCCGCGCGATGGGCTACACACTGGACGTCCCGCGAGGAGCGCTACATTTCCAGAGCCCTCGAACAGCCTCAGGACAGCATTTCGGGTGAGTCCGACTTTGTCATGGCCCTTGTGTGAGCTGCCGTGGGAAAGCACTGTGCTTTGAATACTTCGAGGACCTCGTACCTGAAGTCACTCTGCCCGAGGAGAAAGTCAGCATCTTACCATGCCGTGTCGCTAACGGCACGCCCAGCACGAACACAGGCCTGGAAGTAAGGCCCCGAGTGGCGGTGCAGAAGCGGAGGCGTGCAGCAGTTTCCATGAGGCGGTGGCCTCGGCTCTGGGCACCTTCGACGGCAGCAGGGTTTTCTGGACACCTAGGACAGTGGCGCGGGCCCCCTGTTCCCGGCAGGAACACTGAGTACCGCCAGGCCCACCTGGGTCTGCTAAGCAACATCCAGGCCCGTAGCCCTTTAGAGCCCCTCTGTGTATGCCCAGCGTAGGGAAACGCACTGCACTCTCCTTGGGAGCAGCTTAAGGTCCTCAGCACTCGCACACGTTCACGGACACCGTTCTGGCACGTCCCACATGGCGTCGAAGTCTTACGCATTACCCTAGGCTGAGCTGAACTCAGAGAAACCCTCGGCTGCGCAGTCCACCTAGGACCTCCTGCCTGAAGTCACCGTGCCTCCCAGAGAGAGTCGGCTTGCGTTCTTACTGCCATGTACGTCCCCTTCCTCCTGTGGCACTGCAGGCTTTGAATAGCCACAGGCCCAGAGGAGCAGCTACGGCGTTCCTTGGTTGAAGCAGTTCGCTTGATGCAGAACACCCTACTTCGAGAAGTTGATTCAGGGAAGGAAACTCAGGGTGACCTGTGTCTCTTTGGGCTTGTGAGAAACCACGGGGATGTCTGCTGAGTGCGCCCACGGAAACGGGGGCCTGCTGCAAGTAGCCTTGCTTTCCCGTTTGGCAGGCTGCGTTCATGCTGCCTTGAAGCTACCTGACATTCCCTGCTCTCGACAGGCCTGTTAGCCCTGTCAGAGTGCTTCGGGGAACGTTATGAGTCTGCTCTGTGTAAACCAGGTGCTTCCATGGCCGCGGCTCTGGTCCGCCTGCCAAGCTCTAGAGCTAGAGGGAACCTCAACGTGACAAGTTGCCTCCAGCGTAGGCCCCTAGTAGCCGTGCAGAAAGGGAGGCAGGCAGCTGTCTCCATGAGTTCTCAGTCGCTTAGAGGCTTTATTTTAAAGGAAGTAGTACACTTTGGAGGACTCCTAGGCCCCTCGGGTATGCATCACTTTCCCTCCAAGTTCACCGAGTACCTACAGACACCTGTGGGGCGGCTGAACACTTCGAGGCCCTTTGATTGACCGATCCCCCCCGCGGAGGCCCTCTGTGCGTGCCGCGCGATGGGCTACACACTGGACGTCCCGCGAGGAGCGCTACATTTCCAGAGCCCTCGAACAGCCTCAGGACAGCATTTCGGGTGAGTCCGACTTTGTCATGGCCCTTGTGTGAGCTGCCGTGGGAAAGCACTGTGCTTTGAATACTTCGAGGACCTCGTACCTGAAGTCACTCTGCCCGAGGAGAAAGTCAGCATCTTACCATGCCGTGTCGCTAACGGCACGCCCAGCACGAACACAGGCCTGGAAGTAAGGCCCCGAGTGGCGGTGCAGAAGCGGAGGCGTGCAGCAGTTTCCATGAGGCGGTGGCCTTGGCTCTGGGCACCTTCGACGGCAGCAGGGTTTTCTGGACACCTAGGACAGTGGCGCGGGCCCCCTGTTCCCGGCAGGAACACTGAGTACCGCCAGGCCCACCTGGGTCTGCTAAGCAACATCCAGGCCCGTAGCCCTTTAGAGCCCCTCTGTGTATGCCCAGCGTAGGGAAACGCACTGCACTCTCCTTGGGAGCAGCTTAAGGTCCTCAGCACTCGCACACGTTCACGGACACCGTTCTGGCACGTCCCACATGGCGTCGAAGTCTTACGCATTACCCTAGGCTGAGCTGAACTCAGAGAAACCCTCGGCTGCGCAGTCCACCTAGGACCTCCTGCCTGAAGTCACCGTGCCTCCCAGAGAGAGTCGGCTTGCGTTCTTACTGCCATGTACGTCCCCTTCCTCCTGTGGCACTGCAGGCTTTGAATAGCCACAGGCCCAGAGGAGCAGCTACGGCGTTCCTTGGTTGAAGCAGTTCGCTTGATGCAGAACACCCTACTTCGAGAAGTTGATTCAGGGAAGGAAACTCAGGGTGACCTGTGTCTCTTTGGGCTTGTGAGAAACCACGGGGATGTCTGCTGAGTGCACCCACGGAAACGGGGGCCTGCTGCAAGTAGCCTTGCTTTCCCGTTTGGAAGGCTGCGTTCATGCTGCCTTGAAGCTACCTGACATTCCTTGCTCTCGACAGGCCTGTTAGCCCTGTCAGAGTGCTTCGGGGAACGTTATGAGTCTGCTCTGTCTAAACCAGGTGCTTCCATGGCCGCGGCTGTGGTCCGCCTGCCAAGCTCTAGAGCTAGAGGGAACCTCAACGTGACAAGTTGCCTCCAGCGTAGGCCCCTAGTAGCCGTGCAGAAAGGGAGGCAGGCAGCTGTCTCCATGAGTTCTCAGTCGCTTAGAGGCTTTATATTAAAGGAAGTAGTACACTTTGGAGGACTCCTAGGCCTCTCGAGTATGCATCACTTTTCCTCCAAGTTCACCGAGTACCTACAGACCCCTGTGGGGCGGCTGAGCACTTCGAGGCCCATTGGTTGAACCCCCCCCCCCCGCGGAGGCCCTCTGTGCGTGCCGCGCGATGGGCTACACACTGGACGTCCCGCGAGGAGCGCTACATTTCCAGAGCCCTCGAACAGCCTCAGGACAGCATTTCGGGTGAGTCCGACTTTGTCATGGCCCTTGTGTGAGCTGCCGTGGGAAAGCACTGTGCTTTGAATACTTCGAGGACCTCGTACCTGAAGTCACTCTGCCCGAGGAGAAAGTCAGCATCTTACCATGCCGTGTCGCTAACGGCACGCCCAGCACGAACACAGGCCTGGAAGTAAGGCCCCGAGTGGCGGTGCAGAAGCGGAGGCGTGCAGCAGTTTCCATGAGGCGGAGGCCTCGGCTCTGGGCACCTTCAACGGCAGCAGGGTTTTCTGGACACCTAGAGGCTGGCACGGGCCCCCTGTTCCCGGCAGGAACACTGAGTACTGCCAGGCCCACCTGGGTCTGCTAAGCAACATCCAGGCCCGTAGCCCTTTAGAGCTCCTCTGTGTATGCCCAGCGTAGGGAAACGCGCTGCACTCTCCTTGGGAGCAGCTTAAGGTCCTCAGCACTCGCACACGTTCACGGACACCGTTCTGGCACGTCCCACATGGCGTCGAAGTCTTACGTATTACCCTAGGCTGAGCTGAACTCAGAGAAACCCTCTGCTTCGCAGTCCACCTAGGACCTCCTGCCTGAAGTCACCGTGCCTCCCAGAGAGAGTCGGCTTGCGTTCTTACTGCCATGTACGTCCCCTTCCTCCTGTGGCACTGCAGGCTTTGAATAGCCACAGGCCCAGAGGAGCAGCTACGGCGTTCCTTGGTTGAAGCAGTTCGCTTGATGCAGAACACCCTACTTCGAGAAGTTGATTCAGGGAAGGAAACTCAGGGTGACCTGTGTCTCTTTGGGCTTGTGAGAAACCACGGGGATGTCTGCTGAGTGCGCCCACGGAAACGGGGGCCTGCTGCAAGTAGCCTTGCTTTCCCGTTTGGAAGGCTGCGTTCATGCTGCCTTGAAGCTACCTGACATTCCCTGCTCTCGACAGGCCTGTTAGCCCTGTCAGAGTGCTTCGGGGAACGTTATGAGTCTGCTCTGTGTAAACCAGGTGCTTCCATGGCCGCGGCTCTGGTCCGCCTGCCAAGCTCTAGAGCTAGAGGGAACCTCAACGTGACAAGTTGCCTCCAGCGTAGGCCCCTAGTAGCCGTGCAGAAAGGGAGGCAGGCAGCTGTCTCCATGAGTTCTCAGTCGCTTAGAGGCTTCATTTTAAAGGAAGTAGTACACTTTGGAGGACTCCTAGGCCCCTCGGGTATGCATCACTTTCCCTCCAAGTTCACCGAGTACCTACAGACACCTGTGGGGCGGCTGAACACTTCGAGGCCCTTTGATTGACCCATCCCCCCCGCGGAGGCCCTCTGTGCGTGCCGCGCGATTGGCTACACAGTGGACGTCCCTCGAGGAGCGCTACATTTCCAGAGCCCTCGAACAGCCTCAGGACAGCATTTCGGGTGAGTCCGACTTTGTCATGGCCCTTGTGTGAGCTGCCGTGGGAAAGCACTGTGCTTTGAATACTTCGAGGACCTCGTACCTGAAGTCACTCTGCCCGAGGAGAAAGTCAGCATCTTACCATGCCGTGTCGCTAACGGCACGCCCAGCACGAACACAGGCCTGGAAGTAAGGCCCCGAGTGGCGGTGCAGAAGCGGAGGCGTGCAGCAGTTTCCATGAGGCGGTGGCCTCGGCTCTGGGCACCTTCAACGGCAGCAGGGTTTTCTGGACACCTAGGACAGTGGCGCGGGCCCCCTGTTCCCGGCAGGAACACTGAGTACCGCCAGGCCCACCTGGGTCTGCTAAGCAACATCCAGGCCCGTAGCCCTTTAGAGCCCCTCTGTGTATGCCCAGCGTAGGGAAACGCACTGCACTCTCCTTGGGAGCAGCTTAAGGTCCTCAGCACTCGCACACGTTCACGGACACCGTTCTGGCACGTCCCACATGGCGTCGAAGTCTTACGCATTACCCTAGGCTGAGCTGAACTCAGAGAAACCCTCGGCTTCGCAGTCCACCTAGGACCTCCTGCCTGAAGTCACCGTGCCTCCCATAGAGAGTCGGCTTGCGTTCTTACTGCCATGTACGTCCCCTTCCTCCTGTGGCACTGCAGGCTTTGAATAGCCACAGGCCCAGAGGAGCAGCTACGGCGTTCCTTGGTTGAAGCAGTTCGCTTGATGCAGAACACCCTACTTCGAGAAGTTGATTCAGGGAAGGAAACTCAGGGTGACCTGTGTCTCTTTGGGCTTGTGAGAAACCACGGGGATGTCTGCTGAGTGCGCCCACGGAAACGGGGGCCTGCTGCAAGTAGCCTTGCTTTCCCGTTTGGAAGGCTGCGTTCATGCTGCCTTGAAGCTACCTGACATTCCCTGCTCTCGACAGGCCTGTTAGCCCTGTCAGAGTGCTTCGGGGAACGTTATGAGTCTGCTCTGTCTAAACCAGGTGCTTCCATGGCCGCGGCTGTGGTCCGCCTGCCAAGCTCTAGAGCTAGAGGGAACCTCAACGTGACAAGTTGCCTCCAGCGTAGGCCCCTAGTAGCCGTGCAGAAAGGGAGGCAGGCAGCTGTCTCCATGAGTTCTCAGTCGCTTAGAGGCTTTATATTAAAGGAAGTAGTACACTTTGGAGGACTCCTAGGCCTCTCGAGTATGCATCACTTTTCCTCCAAGTTCACCGAGTACCTACAGACCCCTGTGGGGCGGCTGAGCACTTCGAGGCCCATTGGTTGAACCCCCCCCCCCCCGCGGAGGCCCTCTGTGCGTGCCGCGCGATGGGCTACACACTGGACGTCCCGCGAGGAGCGCTACATTTCCAGAGCCCTCGAACAGCCTCAGGACAGCATTTCGGGTGAGTCCGACTTTGTCATGGCCCTTGTGTGAGCTGCCGTGGGAAAGCACTGTGCTTTGAATACTTCGAGGACCTCGTACCTGAAGTCACTCTGCCCGAGGAGAAAGTCAGCATCTTACCATGCCGTGTCGCTAACGGCACGCCCAGCACGAACACAGGCCTGGAAGTAAGGCCCCGAGTGGCGGTGCAGAAGCGGAGGCGTGCAGCAGTTTCCATGAGGCGGAGGCCTCGGCTCTGGGCACCTTCAACGGCAGCAGGGTTTTCTGGACACCTAGGAGGCTGGCACGGGCCCCCTGTTCCCGGCAGGAACACTGAGTACCGCCAGGCCCACCTTGGTCTGCTAAGCAACATCCAGGCCCGTAGCCCTTTAGAGCCACTCTGTGTATGCCCAGCGTAGGGAAACGCGCTGCACTCCCCTTGGGAGCAGCGTAAGGTCCTCAGCACTCGCACACGTTCACGGACACCGTTCTGGCACGTCCCACATGGCGTCGAAGTCTTTCGCATTACCCTAGGCTGAGCTGAACTCAGAGAAACTCTCGGCTGCGCAGTCCATCTAGGACCTCCTGCCTGAAGTCACCGTGCCTCCCAGAGAGAGTCGGCTTGCGTTCTTACTGCCATGTACGTCCCCTTCCTCCTGTGGCACTGCAGGCTTTGAATAGCCACAGGCCCAGAGGAGCAGCTACGGCGTTCCTTGGTTGAAGCAGTTCGCTTGATGCAGAACACCCTACTTCGAGAAGTTGATTCAGGGAAGGAAACTCAGGGTGACCTGTGTCTCTTTGGGCTTGTGAGAAACCACGGGGATGTCTGCTGAGTGCGCCCACGGAAACGGGGGCCTGCTGCAAGTAGCCTTGCTTTCCCGTTTGGAAGGCTGCGTTCAGGCTGCCTTGAAGCTACCTGACATTCCCTGCTCTCGACAGGCCTGTTAGCCCTGTCAGAGTGCTTCGGGGAACGTTATGAGTCTGCTCTGTGTAAACCAGGTGCTTCCATGGCCGCGGCTCTGGTCCGCCTGCCAAGCTCTAGAGCTAGAGGGATCCTCAATGTGACAAGTTGCCTCCAGCGTAGGCCCCTAGTAGCCGTGCAGAAAGGGAGGCAGGCAGCTGTCTCCATGAGTTCTCAGTCGCTTAGAGGCTTTATTTTAAAGGAAGTAGTACACTTTGGAGGACTCCTAGGCCCCTCGGGTATGCATCACTTTCCCTCCAAGTTCACCGAGTACCTACAGACACCTGTGGGGCGGCTGAACACTTCGAGGCCCTTTGATTGACCCATCCCCCCCGCGGAGGCCCTCTGTGCGTGCCGCGCGATGGGCTACACACTGGACGTCCCGCGCGGAGCGCTACATTTCCAGAGCCCTCGAACAGCCTCAGGACAGCATTTCGGGTGAGTCCGACTTTGTCATGGCCCTTGTGTGAGCTGCCGTGGGAAAGCACTGTGCTTTGAATACTTCGAGGACCTCGTACCTGAAGTCACTCTGCCCGAGGAGAAAGTCAGCATCTTACCATGCCGTGTCGCTAACGGCACGCCCAGCACGAACACAGGCCTGGAAGTAAGGCCCCGAGTGGCGGTGCAGAAGCGGAGGCGTGCAGCAGTTTCCATGAGGCGGAGGCCTCGGCTCTGGGCACCTTCAACGGCAGCAGGGTTTTCTGGACACCTAGGAGGCTGGCACGAGCCCCCTGTTCCCGGCAGGAACACTGAGTACCGCCAGGCCCACCTGGGTCTGCTAAGCAACATCCAGGCCCGTAGCCCTTTAGAGCTCCTCTGTGTATGCCCAGCGTAGGGAAACGCGCTACACTCTCCTTGGGAGCAGCTTAAGGTCCTCAGCACTCGCACACGTTCACGGACACCGTTCTGGCACGTCCCACATGGCGTCGAAGTCTTACGCATTACCCTAGGCTGAGCTGAACTCAGAGAAACCCTCTGCTTGGCAGTCCACCTAGGACCTCCTGCCTGAAGTCACCGTGCCTCCCAGAGAGAGTCGGCTTGCGTTCTTACTGCCATGTACGTCCCCTTCCTCCTGTGGCACTGCAGGCTTTGAATAGCCACAGGCCCAGAGGAGCAGCTACGGCGTTCCTTGGTTGAAGCAGTTCGCTTGATGCAGAACACCCTACTTCGAGAAGTTGATTCAGGGAAGGAAACTCAGGGTGACCTGTGTCTCTTTGGGCTTGTGAGAAACCACGGGGATGTCTGCTGAGTGCGCCCACGGAAACGGGGGCCTGCTGCAAGTAGCCTTGCTTTCCCGTTTGGAAGGCTGCGTTCATGCTGCCTTGAAGCTACCTGACATTCCCTGCTCTCGACAGGCCTGTTAGCCCTGTCAGAGTGCTTCGGGGAACGTTATGAGTCTGCTCTGTCTAAACCAGGTGCTTCCATGGCCGCGGCTGTGGTCCGCCTGCCAAGCTCTAGAGCTAGAGGGAACCTCAACGTGACAAGTTGCCTGCAGCGTAGGCCCCTAGTAGCCGTGCAGAAATGGAGGCAGGCAGCTGTCTCCATGAGTTCTCAGTAGCTTAGAGGCTTTATTTTAAAGGAAGTAGTACACTTTGGAGGACTCCTATGCCTCTCGGGTATGCACCACTTTCCCTCCAAGTTCACCGAGTACCTCCAGACCCCTGTGGGGCTGCTGAGCATCTTCGAGGCCCATTGGTTGACCACCCCCCACCACCCCCGGAGGCCCTCGGTGCGTGCCGCGCGATGGGCTACACACTGGACGTCCCTCGAGGAGCGCTACATTTCCAGAGCCCTCGAACAGCCTCAGGACAGCATTTCGGGTGAGTCTGACTTTGTCATGGCCCTTGTGTGAGCTGCCGTGGGAAAACACTGTGCTTTGAATACTTCGAGGACCTCGTACCTGAAGTCACTCTGCCCGAGGAGAAACTCAGCATCTTACCATGCCGTGTCGCTAACGGCACGCCCAGCACGAACACAGGCCTGGAAGTAAGGCCCCGAGTGGCGGTGCAGAAGCGGAGGCGTGCAGCAGTTTCCATGAGGCGGTGGCCTCGGCTCTGGGCACCTTCAACGGCAGCAGGGTTTTCTGGACACCTAGGAGGCTGTCACGGGCCCCCTGTTCCCGGCAGGAACACTGAGTACCGCCAGGCCCACCTGGGTCTGCTAAGCAACATCCAGGCCCGTAGCCCTTTAGAGCCCCTCTGTGTATGCCGATCGTAGGGAAACGTGCTGCACTCCCCTTGGGAGCAGCGTAAGGTACTCAGCACTCGCACACGTTCACGGACACCGTTCTGGCACGTCCCACATGGCGTCGAAGTCTTACGCATTACCCTAGGCTGAGCTGAACTCAGAGAAACCCTCGGCTTCGCAGTCCACCTAGGACCTCCTGCCTGAAGTCACCGTGCCTCCCAGAGAGAGTCGGCTTGCGTTCTTACTGCCATGTACGTCCCCTTCCTCCTGTGGCACTGCAGGCTTTGAATAGCCACAGGCCCAGAGGAGCAGCTACGGCGTTCCTTGGTTGAAGCAGTTCGCTTGATGCAGAACACCTACTTCGAGAAGTTGATTCAGGGAAGGAAACTCAGGGTGACCTGTGTCTCTTTGGGCTTGTGAGAAACCGCGGGGATGTCTGCTGAGTGCGCCCACGGAAACGGGGGCCTGCTGCAAGTAGCCTTGCTTTCCCATTTGGAAGGCTGCGTTCATGCTGCCTTGAAGCTACCTGACATTCCCTGCTCTCGACAGGCCTGTTAGCCCTGTCAGAGTGCTTCGGGGAACGTTATGAGTCTGCTCTGTCTAAACCAGGTGCTTCCATGGCCGCGGCTCTGGTCCGCCTGCCAAGCTCTAGAGCTAGAGGGAACCTCAACGTGACAAGTTGCCTCCAGCGAAGGCCCCTAGTAGCCGTGCAGAAAGGGAGGCAGGCAGCTGTCTCCATGAGTTCTCGGTCGCTTAGAGGCTTTATTTTAAAGGAAGTAGTACACTTTGGAGGACTCCTAGGCCCCTCGGGTATGCATCACTTTCCCTCCAAGTTCACCGCGTACCTCCAGACCCCTGTGGGGCGGCTGAGCACTTCGAGGCCCATTGGTTGAACCCCCCCACCCGCGGAGGCCCTCTGTGCGTGCCGCACGATGGGCTACACACTGGACGTCCCGCGAGGAGCGCTACATTTCCAGAGCCCTCGAACAGCCTCAGGACAGCATTTCGGGTGAGTCCGACTTTGTCATGGCCCTTGTGTGAGCTGCCGTGGGAAAGCACTGTGCTTTGAATACTTCGAGGACCTCGTACCTGAAGTCACTCTGCCCGAGGAGAAAGTCAGCATCTTACCATGCCGTGTCGCTAACGGCACGCCCAGCACGAACACAGGCCGGGAAGTAAGGCCCCGAGTGGCGGTGCAGAAGCGGAGGCGTGCAGCAGTTTCCATGAGGCGGAGGCCTCGGCTCTGGGCACCTTCAACGGCAGCAGGGTTTTCTGGACACCTAGGAGGCTGGCGCGGGCCCCCTGTTCCCGGCAGGAACACTGAGTACCGCCAGGCCCACCTGGGTCTGCTAAGCAACATCCAGGCCCGTAGCCCTTTAGAGCTCCTCTGTGTATGCCCAGCGTAGGGAAACGCACTACACTCTCCTTGGGAGCAGCTTAAGGTCCTCAGCACTCGCACACGTTCACGGACACCGTTCTGGCACGTCCCACATGGCGTCGAAGTCTTACGCATTACCCTAGGCTGAGCTGAACTCAGAGAAACCCTCTGCTTGGCAGTCCACCTAGGACCTCCTGCCTGAAGTCACCGTGCCTCCCAGAGAGAGTCGGCTTGCGTTCTTACTGCCATGTACGTCCCCTTCCTCCTGTGGCACTGCAGGCTTTGAATAGCCACAGGCCCAGAGGAGCAGCTACGGCGTTCCTTGGTTGAAGCAGTTCGCTTGATGCAGAACACCCTACTTCGAGAAGTTGATTCAGGGAAGGAAACTCAGGGTGACCTGTGTCTCTTTGGGCTTGTGAGAAACCACGGGGATGTCTGCTGAGTGCGCCCACGGAAACGGGGGCCTGCTGCAAGTAGCCTTGCTTTCCCGTTTGGAAGGCTGCGTTCATGCTGCCTTGAAGCTACCTGACATTCCCTGCTCTCGACAGGCCTGTTAGCCCTGTCAGAGTGCTTCGGGGAACGTTATGAGTCTGCTCTGTCTAAACCAGGTGCTTCCATGGCCGCGGCTGTGGTCCGCCTGCCAAGCTCTAGAGCTAGAGGGAACCTCAACGTGACAAGTTGCCTGCAGCATAGGCCCCTAGTAGCCGTGCAGAAATGGAGGCAGGCAGCTGTCTCCATGAGTTCTCAGTAGCTTAGAGGCTTTATTTTAAAGGAAGTAGTACACTTTGGAGGACTCCTATGCCTCTCGGGTATGCACCACATTCCCTCCAAGTTCACCGAGTACCTCCAGACCCCTGTGGGGCTGCTGAGCATCTTCGAGGCCCATTGGTTGACCACCCCCCACCACCCCCGGAGGCCCTCGGTGCGTGCCGCGCGATGGGCTACACACTGGACGTCCCTCGAGGAGCGCTACATTTCCAGAGCCCTCGAACAGCCTCAGGACAGCATTTCGGGTGAGTCTGACTTTGTCATGGCCCTTGTGTGAGCTGCCGTGGGAAAACACTGTGCTTTGAATACTTCGAGGACCTCGTACCTGAAGTCACTCTGCCCGAGGAGAAACTCAGCATCTTACCATGCCGTGTCGCTAACGGCACGCCCAGCACGAACACAGGCCTGGAAGTAAGGCCCCGAGTGGCGGTGCAGAAGCGGAGGCGTGCAGCAGTTTCCATGAGGCGGTGGCCTCGGCTCTGGGCACCTTCAACGGCAGCAGGGTTTTCTGGACACCTAGGAGGCTGTCACGGGCCCCCTGTTCCCGGCAGGAACACTGAGTACCGCCAGGCCCACCTGGGTCTGCTAAGCAACATCCAGGCCCGTAGCCCTTTAGAGCCCCTCTGTGTATGCCGATCGTAGGGAAACGTGCTGCACTCCCCTTGGGAGCAGCGTAAGGTACTCAGCACTCGCACACGTTCACGGACACCGTTCTGGCACGTCCCACATGGCGTCAAAGTCTTACGCATTACCCTAGGCTGAGCTGAACTCAGAGAAACCCTCGGCTTCGCAGTCCACCTAGGACCTCCTGCCTGAAGTCACCGTGCCTCCCAGAGAGCGTCGGCTTGCGTTCTTACTGCCATGTACGTCCCCTTCCTCCTGTGGCACTGCAGGCTTTGAATAGCCACAGGCCCAGAGGAGCAGCTACGGCGTTCCTTGGTTGAAGCAGTTCGCTTGATGCAGAACACCCTACTTCGAGAAGTTGATTCAGGGAAGGAAACTCAGGGTGACCTGTGTCTCTTTGGGCTTGTGAGAAACCACGGGGATGTCTGCTGAGTGCGCCCACGGAAACGGGGGCCTGCTGCAAGTAGCCTTGCTTTCCCGTTTGGAAGGCTGCGTTCATGCTGCCTTGAAGCTACCTGACATTCCCTGCTCTCGACAGGCCTGTTAGCCCTGTCAGAGTGCTTCGGGGAACGTTATGAGTCTGCTCTGTGTAAACCAGGTGCTTCCATGGCCGCGGCTCTGGTCCGCCTGCCAAGCTCTAGAGCTAGAGGGAACCTCAACGTGACAAGTTGCCTCCAGCGTAGGCCCCTAGTAGCCGTGCAGAAAGGGAGGCAGGCAGCTGTCTCCATGAGTTCTCAGTCGCTTAGAGGCTTTATTTTAAAGGAAGTAGTACACTTTGGAGGACTCCTAGGCCCCTCGGGTATGCATCACTTTCCCTCCAAGTTCACCGCGTACCTCCAGACCCCTGTGGGGCGGCTGAGCACTTCGAGGCCCATTGGTTGAACCCCCCCACCCGCGGAGGCCCTCTGTGCGTGCCGCACGATGGGCTACACACTGGACGTCCCGCGAGGAGCGCTACATTTCCAGAGCCCTCGAACAGCCTCAGGACAGCATTTCGGGTGAGTCCGACTTTGTCATGGCCCTTGTGTGAGCTGCCGTGGGAAAGCACTGTGCTTTGAATACTTCGAGGACCTCGTACCTGAAGTCACTCTGCCCGAGGAGAAAGTCAGCATCTTACCATGCCGTGTCGCTAACGGCACGCCCAGCACGAACACAGGCCTGGAAGTAAGGCCCCGAGTGGCGGTGCAGAAGCGGAGGCGTGCAGCAGTTTCCATGAGGCGGAGGCCTCGGCTCTGGGCACCTTCAACGGCAGCAGGGTTTTCTGGACACCTAGGAGGCTGGCGCGGGCCCCCTGTTCCCGGCAGGAACACTGAGTACCGCCAGGCCCACCTGGGTCTGCTAAGCAACATCCAGGCCCGTAGCCCTTTAGAGCTCCTCTGTGTATGCCCAGCGTAGGGAAACGCGCTACACTCTCCTTGGGAGCA
This sequence comes from Pseudorca crassidens, assembly GCF_039906515.1. Lineage (NCBI taxonomy): Eukaryota > Metazoa > Chordata > Mammalia > Artiodactyla > Delphinidae > Pseudorca > Pseudorca crassidens. The sequence goes on along the minus strand of NC_090306.1, from coordinate 29,365,593 downwards.
GCTTAAGGTCCTCAGCACTCGCACACGTTCACGGACACCGTTCTGGCACGTCCCACATGGCGTCGAAGTCTTACGCATTACCCTAGGCTGAGCTGAACTCAGAGAAACCCTCTGCTTGGCAGTCCACCTAGGACCTCCTGCCTGAAGTCACCGTGCCTCCCAGAGAGAGTCGGCTTGCGTTCTTACTGCCATGTACGTCCCCTTCCTCCTGTGGCACTGCAGGCTTTGAATAGCCACAGGCCCAGAGGAGCAGCTACGGCGTTCCTTGGTTGAAGCAGTTCGCTTGATGCAGAACACCCTACTTCGAGAAGTTGATTCAGGGAAGGAAACTCAGGGTGACCTGTGTCTCTTTGGGCTTGTGAGAAACCACGGGGATGTCTGCTGAGTGCGCCCACGGAAACGGGGGCCTGCTGCAAGTAGCCTTGCTTTCCCGTTTGGAAGGCTGCGTTCATGCTGCCTTGAAGCTACCTGACATTCCCTGCTCTCGACAGGCCTGTTAGCGCTGTCAGAGTGCTTCGGGGAACGTTATGAGTCTGCTCTGTCTAAACCAGGTGCTTCCATGGCCGCGGCTCTGGTCCGCCTGCCAAGCTCTAGAGCTAGAGGGAACCTCAACGTGACAAGTTGCCTGCAGCGTAGGCCCCTAGTAGCCGTGCAGAAATGGAGGCAGGCAGCTGTCTCCATGAGTTCTCAGTAGCTTAGAGGCTTTATTTTAAAGGAAGTAGTACACTTTGGAGGACTCCTATGCCTCTCGGGTATGCACCACATTCCCTCCAAGTTCACCGAGTACCTCCAGACCCCTGTGGGGCTGCTGAGCATCTTCGAGGCCCATTGGTTGACCACCCCCCACCACCCCCGGAGGCCCTCGGTGCGTGCCGCGCGATGGGCTACACACTGGACGTCCCTCGAGGAGCGCTACATTTCCAGAGCCCTCGAACAGCCTCAGGACAGCATTTCGGGTGAGTCTGACTTTGTCATGGCCCTTGTGTGAGCTGCCGTGGGAAAACACTGTGCTTTGAATACTTCGAGGACCTCGTACCTGAAGTCACTCTGCCCGAGGAGAAACTCAGCATCTTACCATGCCGTGTCGCTAACGGCACGCCCAGCACGAACACAGGCCTGGAAGTAAGGCCCCGAGTGGCGGTGCAGAAGCGGAGGCGTGCAGCAGTTTACATGAGGCGGTGGCCTCGGCTCTGGGCACCTTCAACGGCAGCAGGGTTTTCTGGACACCTAGGAGGCTGTCACGGGCCCCCTGTTCCCGGCAGGAACACTGAGTATCGCCAGGCCCACCTGGGTCTGCTAAGCAACATCCAGGCCCGTAGCCCTTTAGAGCCCCTCTGTGTATGCCGATCGTAGGGAAACGTGCTGCACTCCCCTTGGGAGCAGCGTAAGGTACTCAGCACTCGCACACGTTCACGGACACCGTTCTGGCACGTCCCACATGGCGTCAAAGTCTTACGCATTACCCTAGGCTGAGCTGAACTCAGAGAAACCCTCGGCTTCGCAGTCCACCTAGGACCTCCTGCCTGAAGTCACCGTGCCTCCCAGAGAGAGTCGGCTTGCGTTCTTACTGCCATGTACGTCCCCTTCCTCCTGTGGCACTGCAGGCTTTGAATAGCCACAGGCCCAGAGGAGCAGCTACGGCGTTCCTTGGTTGAAGCAGTTCGCTTGATGCAGAACACCTACTTCGAGAAGTTGATTCAGGGAAGGAAACTCAGGGTGACCTGTGTCTCTTTGGGCTTGTGAGAAACCGCGGGGATGTCTGCTGAGTGCGCCCACGGAAACGGGGGCCTGCTGCAAGTAGCCTTGCTTTCCCGTTTGGAAGGCTGCGTTCATGCTGCCTTGAAGCTACCTGACATTCCCTGCTCTCGACAGGCCTGTTAGCCCTGTCAGAGTGCTTCGGGGAACGTTATGAGTCTGCTCTGTGTAAACCAGGTGCTTCCATGGCCGCGGCTCTGGTCCGCCTGCCAAGCTCTAGAGCTAGAGGGATCCTCAATGTGACAAGTTGCCTCCAGCGTAGGCCCCTAGTAGCCGTGCAGAAAGGGAGGCAGGCAGCTGTCTCCATGAGTTCTCAGTCGCTTAGAGGCTTTATTTTAAAGGAAGTAGTACACTTTGGAGGACTCCTAGGCCCCTCGGGTATGCATCACTTTCCCTCCAAGTTCACCGAGTACCTCCAGACCCCTGTGGGGCGGCTGAGCACTTCGAGGCCCATTGGTTGAACCCCCCCACCCGCGGAGGCCCTCTGTGCGTGCCGCGCGATGGGCTACACACTGGACGTCCCCCGAGGAGCGCTACATTTCCAGAGCCCTCGAACAGCCTCAGGACAGCATTTCGGGTGAGTCCGACTTTGTCATGGCCCTTGTGTGAGCTGCCGTGGGAAAACACTGTGCTTTGAATACTTTGAGGACCTCGTACCTGAAGTCACTCTGCCCGAGGAGAAAGTCAGCATCTTACCATGCCGTGTCGCTAACGGCACGCCCAGCACGAACACAGGCCTGGAAGTAAGGCCCCGAGTGGCGGTGCAGAAGCGGAGGCTTGCAGTAGTTTCCATGAGGCGGAGGCCTCGGCTCTGGGCACCTTCAACGGCAGCAGGGTTTTCTGGACACCTAGGAGGCTGGCGCGGGCCCCCTGTTCCCGTCAGGAACACTGAGAACTTCCAGGCCCACCTGGGTCTGCTAAGCAACATCCAGGCCCGTAGCCCTTTAGAGCTCCTCTGTGTATGCCCAGCGTAGGGAAACGCGCTACACTCTCCTTGGGAGCAGCTTAAGGTCCTCAGCACTCGCACACGTTCACGGACACCGTTCTGGCACGTCCCACATGGCGTCGCAGTCTTACGCATTACCCTAGGCTGAGCTGAACTCAGAGAAACCCTCGGCTGCGCAGTCCACCTAGGACCTCCTGCCTGAAGTCACCGTGCCTCCCAGAGAGAGTCGGCTTGCGTTCTTACTGCCATGTACGTCCCCTTCCTCCTGTGGCACTGCAGGCTTTGAATAGCCACAGGCCCAGAGGAGCAGCTACGGCGTTCCTTGGTTGAAGCAGTTCGCTTGATGCAGAACACCCTACTTCGAGAAGTTGATTCAGGGAAGGAAACTCAGGGTGACCTGTGTCTCTTTGGGCTTGTGAGAAACCACGGGGATGTCTGCTGAGTGTGCCCACGGAAACGGGGGCCTGCTGCAAGTAGCCTTGCTTTCCCGTTTGGAAGGCTGCGTTCATGCTGCCTTGAAGCTACCTGACATTCCCTGCTCTCGACAGGCCTGTTAGCCCTGTCAGAGTGCTTCGGGGAACGTTATGAGTCTGCTCTGTGTAAACCAGGTGCTTCCATGGCCGCGGCTCTGGTCCGCCTGCCAAGCTCTAGACCTAGAGGGATCCTCAATGTGACAAGTTGCCTCCAGCGTAGGCCCCTAGTAGCCGTGCAGAAAGGGAGGCAGGCAGCTGTCTCCATGAGTTCTCAGTCGCTTAAAGGCTTTATTTTAAAGGAAGTAGTACACTTTGGAGGACTCCTAGGCCCCTCGGGTATGCATCACTTTCCCTCCAAGTTCACCGAGTACCTACAGAACCCTGTGGGGCGGCTGAGCACTTCGAGGCCCTTTGGTTGAACCCCCCCACCCCCGCGGAGGCCCTCTGTGCGTGCCACGCGATGGGCTACACACTGGACGTCCCGCGAGGAGCGCTACATTTCCAGAGCCCTCGAACAGCCTCAGGACAGCATTTCGGGTGAGTCCGACTTTGTCATGGCCCTTGTGTGAGCTGCCGTGGGAAAGCACTGTGCTTTGAATACTTCGAGGACCTCGTACCTGAAGTCACTCTGCCCGAGGAGAAACTCAGCATCTTACCATGCCGTGTCGCTAACGGCACGCCCAGCACGAACACAGGCCTGGAAGTAAGGCCCCGAGTGGCGGTGCAGAAGCGGAGGCGTGCAGCAGTTTCCATGAGGCGGTGGCCTCGGCTCTGGGCACCTTCAACGGCAGCAGGGTTTTCTGGACACCTAGGAGGCTGTCACGGGCCCCCTGTTCCCGGCAGGAACACTGAGTACCGCCAGGCCCACCTGGGTCTGCTAAGCAACATCCAGGCCCGTAGCCCTTTAGAGCCCCTCTGTGTATGCCGATCGTAGGGAAACGTGCTGCACTCCCCTTGGGAGCAGCGTAAGGTACTCAGCACTCGCACACGTTCACGGACACCGTTCTGGCACGTCCCACATGGCGTCAAAGTCTTACGCATTACCCTAGGCTGAGCTGAACTCAGAGAAACCCTCGGCTTCGCAGTCCACCTAGGACCTCCTGCCTGAAGTCACCGTGCCTCCCAGAGAGCGTCGGCTTGCGTTCTTACTGCCATGTACGTCCCCTTCCTCCTGTGGCACTGCAGGCTTTGAATAGCCACAGGCCCAGAGGAGCAGCTACGGCGTTCCTTGGTTGAAGCAGTTCGCTTGATGCAGAACACCCTACTTCGAGAAGTTGATTCAGGGAAGGAAACTCAGGGTGACCTGTGTCTCTTTGGGCTTGTGAGAAACCACGGGGATGTCTGCTGAGTGCGCCCACGGAAACGGGGGCCTGCTGCAAGTAGCCTTGCTTTCCCGTTTGGAAGGCTGCGTTCATGCTGCCTTGAAGCTACCTGACATTCCCTGCTCTCGACAGGCCTGTTAGCCCTGTCAGAGTGCTTCGGGGAACGTTATGAGTCTGCTCTGTGTAAACCAGGTGCTTCCATGGCCGCGGCTCTGGTCCGCCTGCCAAGCTCTAGAGCTAGAGGGAACCTCAACGTGACAAGTTGCCTCCAGCGTAGGCCCCTAGTAGCCGTGCAGAAAGGGAGGCAGGCAGCTGTCTCCATGAGTTCTCAGTCGCTTAGAGGCTTTATTTTAAAGGAAGTAGTACACTTTGGAGGACTCCTAGGCCCCTCGGGTATGCATCACTTTCCCTCCAAGTTCACCGCGTACCTCCAGACCCCTGTGGGGCGGCTGAGCACTTCGAGGCCCATTGGTTGAACCCCCCCACCCGCGGAGGCCCTCTGTGCGTGCCGCACGATGGGCTACACACTGGACGTCCCGCGAGGAGCGCTACATTTCCAGAGCCCTCGAACAGCCTCAGGACAGCATTTCGGGTGAGTCCGACTTTGTCATGGCCCTTGTGTGAGCTGCCGTGGGAAAGCACTGTGCTTTGAATACTTCGAGGACCTCGTACCTGAAGTCACTCTGCCCGAGGAGAAAGTCAGCATCTTACCATGCCGTGTCGCTAACGGCACGCCCAGCACGAACACAGGCCTGGAAGTAAGGCCCCGAGTGGCGGTGCAGAAGCGGAGGCGTGCAGCAGTTTCCATGAGGCGGAGGCCTCGGCTCTGGGCACCTTCAACGGCAGCAGGGTTTTCTGGACACCTAGGAGGCTGGCGCGGGCCCCCTGTTCCCGGCAGGAACACTGAGTACCGCCAGGCCCACCTGGGTCTGCTAAGCAACATCCAGGCCCGTAGCCCTTTAGAGCTCCTCTGTGTATGCCCAGCGTAGGGAAACGCGCTACACTCTCCTTGGGAGCAGCTTAAGGTCCTCAGCACTCGCACACGTTCACGGACACCGTTCTGGCACGTCCCACATGGCGTCGAAGTCTTACGCATTACCCTAGGCTGAGCTGAACTCAGAGAAACCCTCTGCTTGGCAGTCCACCTAGGACCTCCTGCCTGAAGTCACCGTGCCTCCCAGAGAGAGTCGGCTTGCGTTCTTACTGCCATGTACGTCCCCTTCCTCCTGTGGCACTGCAGGCTTTGAATAGCCACAGGCCCAGAGGAGCAGCTACGGCGTTCCTTGGTTGAAGCAGTTCGCTTGATGCAGAACACCCTACTTCGAGAAGTTGATTCAGGGAAGGAAACTCAGGGTGACCTGTGTCTCTTTGGGCTTGTGAGAAACCACGGGGATGTCTGCTGAGTGCGCCCACGGAAACGGGGGCCTGCTGCAAGTAGCCTTGCTTTCCCGTTTGGAAGGCTGCGTTCATGCTGCCTTGAAGCTACCTGACATTCCCTGCTCTCGACAGGCCTGTTAGCCCTGTCAGAGTGCTTCGGGGAACGTTATGAGTCTGCTCTGTCTAAACCAGGTGCTTCCATGGCCGCGGCTGTGGTCCGCCTGCCAAGCTCTAGAGCTAGAGGGAACCTCAACGTGACAAGTTGCCTGCAGCGTAGGCCCCTAGTAGCCGTGCAGAAATGGAGGCAGGCAGCTGTCTCCATGAGTTCTCAGTAGCTTAGAGGCTTTATTTTAAAGGAAGTAGTACACTTTGGAGGACTCCTATGCCTCTCGGGTATGCACCACATTCCCTCCAAGTTCACCGAGTACCTCCAGACCCCTGTGGGGCTGCTGAGCATCTTCGAGGCCCATTGGTTGACCACCCCCCACCACCCCCGGAGGCCCTCGGTGCGTGCCGCGCGATGGGCTACACACTGGACGTCCCTCGAGGAGCGCTACATTTCCAGAGCCCTCGAACAGCCTCAGGACAGCATTTCGGGTGAGTCTGACTTTGTCATGGCCCTTGTGTGAGCTGCCGTGGGAAAACACTGTGCTTTGAATACTTCGAGGACCTCGTACCTGAAGTCACTCTGCCCGAGGAGAAACTCAGCATCTTACCATGCCGTGTCGCTAACGGCACGCCCAGCACGAACACAGGCCTGGAAGTAAGGCCCCGAGTGGCGGTGCAGAAGCGGAGGCGTGCAGCAGTTTACATGAGGCGGTGGCCTCGGCTCTGGGCACCTTCAACGGCAGCAGGGTTTTCTGGACACCTAGGAGGCTGTCACGGGCCCCCTGTTCCCGGCAGGAACACTGAGTATCGCCAGGCCCACCTGGGTCTGCTAAGCAACATCCAGGCCCGTAGCCCTTTAGAGCCCCTCTGTGTATGCCGATCGTAGGGAAACGTGCTGCACTCCCCTTGGGAGCAGCGTAAGGTACTCAGCACTCGCACACGTTCACGGACACCGTTCTGGCACGTCCCACATGGCGTCAAAGTCTTACGCATTACCCTAGGCTGAGCTGAACTCAGAGAAACCCTCGGCTTCGCAGTCCACCTAGGACCTCCTGCCTGAAGTCACCGTGCCTCCCAGAGAGAGTCGGCTTGCGTTCTTACTGCCATGTACGTCCCCTTCCTCCTGTGGCACTGCAGGCTTTGAATAGCCACAGGCCCAGAGGAGCAGCTACGGCGTTCCTTGGTTGAAGCAGTTCGCTTGATGCAGAACACCTACTTCGAGAAGTTGATTCAGGGAAGGAAACTCAGGGTGACCTGTGTCTCTTTGGGCTTGTGAGAAACCGCGGGGATGTCTGCTGAGTGCGCCCACGGAAACGGGGGCCTGCTGCAAGTAGCCTTGCTTTCCCGTTTGGAAGGCTGCGTTCATGCTGCCTTGAAGCTACCTGACATTCCCTGCTCTCGACAGGCCTGTTAGCCCTGTCAGAGTGCTTCGGGGAACGTTATGAGTCTGCTCTGTGTAAACCAGGTGCTTCCATGGCCGCGGCTCTGGTCCGCCTGCCAAGCTCTAGAGCTAGAGGGATCCTCAATGTGACAAGTTGCCTCCAGCGTAGGCCCCTAGTAGCCGTGCAGAAAGGGAGGCAGGCAGCTGTCTCCATGAGTTCTCAGTCGCTTAGAGGCTTTATTTTAAAGGAAGTAGTACACTTTGGAGGACTCCTAGGCCCCTCGGGTATGCATCACTTTCCCTCCAAGTTCACCGAGTACCTCCAGACCCCTGTGGGGCGGCTGAGCACTTCGAGGCCCATTGGTTGAACCCCCCCACCCGCGGAGGCCCTCTGTGCGTGCCGCGCGATGGGCTACACACTGGACGTCCCCCGAGGAGCGCTACATTTCCAGAGCCCTCGAACAGCCTCAGGACAGCATTTCGGGTGAGTCCGACTTTGTCATGGCCCTTGTGTGAGCTGCCGTGGGAAAACACTGTGCTTTGAATACTTTGAGGACCTCGTACCTGAAGTCACTCTGCCCGAGGAGAAAGTCAGCATCTTACCATGCCGTGTCGCTAACGGCACGCCCAGCACGAACACAGGCCTGGAAGTAAGGCCCCGAGTGGCGGTGCAGAAGCGGAGGCTTGCAGTAGTTTCCATGAGGCGGAGGCCTCGGCTCTGGGCACCTTCAACGGCAGCAGGGTTTTCTGGACACCTAGGAGGCTGGCGCGGGCCCCCTGTTCCCGGCAGGAACACTGAGAACTTCCAGGCCCACCTGGGTCTGCTAAGCAACATCCAGGCCCGTAGCCCTTTAGAGCTCCTCTGTGTATGCCCAGCGTAGGGAAACGCGCTACACTCTCCTTGGGAGCAGCTTAAGGTCCTCAGCACTCGCACACGTTCACGGACACCGTTCTGGCACGTCCCACATGGCGTCGCAGTCTTACGCATTACCCTAGGCTGAGCTGAACTCAGAGAAACCCTCGGCTGCGCAGTCCACCTAGGACCTCCTGCCTGAAGTCACCGTGCCTCCCAGAGAGAGTCGGCTTGCGTTCTTACTGCCATGTACGTCCCCTTCCTCCTGTGGCACTGCAGGCTTTGAATAGCCACAGGCCCAGAGGAGCAGCTACGGCGTTCCTTGGTTGAAGCAGTTCGCTTGATGCAGAACACCCTACTTCGAGAAGTTGATTCAGGGAAGGAAACTCAGGGTGACCTGTGTCTCTTTGGGCTTGTGAGAAACCACGGGGATGTCTGCTGAGTGTGCCCACGGAAACGGGGGCCTGCTGCAAGTAGCCTTGCTTTCCCGTTTGGAAGGCTGCGTTCATGCTGCCTTGAAGCTACCTGACATTCCCTGCTCTCGACAGGCCTGTTAGCCCTGTCAGAGTGCTTCGGGGAACGTTATGAGTCTGCTCTGTGTAAACCAGGTGCTTCCATGGCCGCGGCTCTGGTCCGCCTGCCAAGCTCTAGACCTAGAGGGATCCTCAATGTGACAAGTTGCCTCCAGCGTAGGCCCCTAGTAGCCGTGCAGAAAGGGAGGCAGGCAGCTGTCTCCATGAGTTCTCAGTCGCTTAAAGGCTTTATTTTAAAGGAAGTAGTACACTTTGGAGGACTCCTAGGCCCCTCGGGTATGCATCACTTTCCCTCCAAGTTCACCGAGTACCTACAGAACCCTGTGGGGCGGCTGAGCACTTCGAGGCCCTTTGGTTGAACCCCCCCACCCCCGCGGAGGCCCTCTGTGCGTGCCACGCGATGGGCTACACACTGGACGTCCCGCGAGGAGCGCTACATTTCCAGAGCCCTCGAACAGCCTCAGGACAGCATTTCGGGTGAGTCCGACTTTGTCATGGCCCTTGTGTGAGCTGCCGTGGGAAAGCACTGTGCTTTGAATACTTCGAGGACCTCGTACCTGAAGTCACTCTGCCCGAGGAGAAAGTCAGCATCTTACCATGCCGTGTCGCTAACGGCACGCCCAGCACGAACACAGGCCTGGAAGTAAGGCCCCGAGTGGCGGTGCAGAAGCGGAGGCGTGCAGCAGTTTCCATGAGACGGAGGCCTCGGCTCTGGGCACCTTCAACGGCAGCAGGGTTTTCTGGACACCTAGGAGGCTGGCGCGGGCCCCCTGTTCCCGGCAGGAACACTGAGTACCGCCAGGCCCACCTGGGTCTGCTAAGCAACATCCAGGCCCGTAGCCCTTTAGAGCCCCTCTGTGTATTCCCAGCATAGGGAAACGCGCTGCACTCTCCTTGGGAGCAGCTTAAGGTCCTCAGCACTCGCACACGTTCACGGACACCGTTCTGGCACGTCCCACATGGTGTCGAAGTCTTTCGCATTACCCTAGGCTGAGCTGAACTCAGAGAAACTCTCGGCTGCGCAGTCCATCTAGGACCTCCTGCCTGAAGTCACCGTGCCTCCCAGAGAGAGTCGGCTTGCGTTCTTACTGCCATGTACGTCCCCTTCCTCCTGTGGCACTGCAGGCTTTGAATAGCCACAGGCCCAGAGGAGCAGCTACGGCGTTCCTTGGTTGAAGCAGTTCGCTTGATGCAGAACACCCTACTTCGAGAAGTTGATTCAGGGAAGGAAACTCAGGGTGACCTGTGTCTCTTTGGGCTTGTGAGAAACCACGGGGATGTCTGCTGAGTGCGCCCACGGAAACGGGGGCCTGCTGCAAGTAGCCTTGCTTTCCCGTTTGGAAGGCTGCGTTCATGCTGCCTTGAAGCTACCTGACATTCCCTGCTCTCGACAGGCCTGTTAGCCCTGTCAGAGTGCTTCGGGGAACGTTATGAGTCTGCTCTGTGTAAACCAGGTGCTTCCATGGCCGCGGCTCTGGTCCGCCTGCCAAGCTCTAGAGCTAGAGGGATCCTCAATGTGACAAGTTGCCTCCAGCGTAGGCCCCTAGTAGCCGTGCAGAAAGGGAGGCAGGCAGCTGTCTCCATGAGTTCTCAGTCGCTTAGAGGCTTTATTTTAAAGGAAGTAGTACACTTTGGAGGACTCCTAGGCCCCTCGGGTATGCATCACTTTCCCTCCAAGTTCACCGAGTACCTCTAGACCCCTGTGGGGCGGCTGAGCACTTCGAGGCCCATTGGTTGAACTCCCCCACCCGCGGAGGCCCTCTGTGCGTGCCGCGCGATGGGCTACACACTGGACGTCCCGCGAGGAGCGCTACATTTCCAGAGCCCTCGAACAGCCTCAGGACAGCATTTCGGGTGAGTCTGACTTTGTCATGGCCCTTGTGTGAGCTGCCGTGGGAAAACACTGTGCTTTGAATACTTCGAGGACCTCGTACCTGAAGTCACTCTGCCCGAGGAGAAAGTCAGCATCTTACCATGCCGTGTCGCTAACGGCACGCCCAGCACGAACACGGGCCTGGAAGTAAGGCCCCGAGTGGCGGTGCAGAAGCGGAGGCGTGCAGCAGTTTACATGAGGCGGTGGCCTCGGCTCTGGGCACCTTTAACGGCAGCAGGGTTTTCTGGACACCTAGGAGAGTGGCGCGGGCCCCCTGTTCCCGGCAGGAACACTGAGTACCGCCAGGCCCACCTGGGTCTGCTAAGCAACATCCAGGCCCGTAGCCCTTTAGAGCTCCTCTGTGTATGCCCAGCGTAGGGAAACGCGCTACACTCTCCTTGGGAGCAGCTTAAGGTCCTCAGCACTCGCACACGTTCACGGACACCGTTCTGGCACGTCCCACATGGCGTCGAAGTCTTTCGCATTACCCTAGGCTGAGCTGAACTCAGAGAAACTCTCGGCTGCGCAGTCCACCTAGGACCTCCTGCCTGAAGTCACCGTGCCTCCCAGAGAGAGTCGGCTTGCGTTCTTACTGCCATGTACGTCCCCTTCCTCCTGTGGCACTGCAGGCTTTGAATAGCCACAGGCCCAGAGGAGCAGCTACGGCGTTCCTTGGTTGAAGCAGTTCGCTTGATGCAGAACACCCTACTTCGAGAAGTTGATTCAGGGAAGGAAACTCAGGGTGACCTGTGTCTCTTTGGGCTTGTGAGAAACCACGGGGATGTCTGCTGAGTGCGCCCACGGAAACGGGGGCCTGCTGCAAGTAGCCTTGCTTTCCCGTTTGGAAGGCTGCGTTCATGCTGCCTTGAAGCTACCTGACATTCCCTGCTCTCGACAGGCCTGTTAGCCCTGTCAGAGTGCTTCGGGGAACGTTATGAGTCTGCTCTGTCTAAACCAGGTGCTTCCATGGCCGCGGCTGTGGTCCGCCTGCCAAGCTCTAGAGCTAGAGGGAACCTCAACGTGACAAGTTGCCTGCAGCGTAGGCCCCTAGTAGCCGTGCAGAAATGGAGGCAGGCAGCTGTCTCCATGAGTTCTCAGTAGCTTAGAGGCTTTATTTTAAAGGAAGTAGTACACTTTGGAGGACTCCTATGCCTCTCGGGTATGCACCACTTTCCCTCCAAGTTCACCGAGTACCTCCAGACCCCTGTGGGGCTGCTGAGCATCTTCGAGGCCCATTGGTTGACCACCCCCCACCACCCCCGGAGGCCCTCGGTGCGTGCCGCGCGATGGGCTACACACTGGACGTCCCTCGAGGAGCGCTACATTTCCAGAGCCCTCGAACAGCCTCAGGACAGCATTTCGGGTGAGTCTGACTTTGTCATGGCCCTTGTGTGAGCTGCCGTGGGAAAACACTGTGCTTTGAATACTTCGAGGACCTCGTACCTGAAGTCACTCTGCCCGAGGAGAAACTCAGCATCTTACCATGCCGTGTCGCTAACGGCACGCCCAGCACGAACACAGGCCTGGAAGTAAGGCCCCGAGTGGCGGTGCAGAAGCGGAGGCGTGCAGCAGTTTCCATGAGGCGGTGGCCTCGGCTCTGGGCACCTTCAACGGCAGCAGGGTTTTCTGGACACCTAGGAGGCTGTCACGGGCCCCCTGTTCCCGGCAGGAACACTGAGTACCGCCAGGCCCACCTGGGTCTGCTAAGCAACATCCAGGCCCGTAGCCCTTTAGAGCCCCTCTGTGTATGCCGATCGTAGGGAAACGTGCTGCACTCCCCTTGGGAGCAGCGTAAGGTACTCAGCACTCGCACACGTTCACGGACACCGTTCTGGCACGTCCCACATGGCGTCAAAGTCTTACGCATTACCCTAGGCTGAGCTGAACTCAGAGAAACCCTCGGCTTCGCAGTCCACCTAGGACCTCCTGCCTGAAGTCACCGTGCCTCCCAGAGAGAGTCGGCTTGCGTTCTTACTGCCATGTACGTCCCCTTCCTCCTGTGGCACTGCAGGCTTTGAATAGCCACAGGCCCAGAGGAGCAGCTACGGCGTTCCTTGGTTGAAGCAGTTCGCTTGATGCAGAACACCTACTTCGAGAAGTTGATTCAGGGAAGGAAACTCAGGGTGACCTGTGTCTCTTTGGGCTTGTGAGAAACCGCGGGGATGTCTGCTGAGTGCGCCCACGGAAACGGGGGCCTGCTGCAAGTAGCCTTGCTTTCCCGTTTGGAAGGCTGCGTTCATGCTGCCTTGAAGCTACCTGACATTCCCTGCTCTCGACAGGCCTGTTAGCCCTGTCAGAGTGCTTCGGGGAACGTTATGAGTCTGCTCTGTCTAAACCAGGTGCTTCCATGGCCGCGGCTGTGGTCCGCCTGCCAAGCTCTAGAGCTAGAGGGAACCTCAACGTGACAAGTTGCCTCCAGCGAAGGCCCCTAGTAGCCGTGCAGAAAGGGAGGCAGGCAGCTGTCTCCATGAGTTCTCGGTCGCTTAGAGGCTTTATTTTAAAGGAAGTAGTACACTTTGGAGGACTCCTAGGCCCCTCGGGTATGCATCACTTTCCCTCCAAGTTCACCGCGTACCTCCAGACCCCTGTGGGGCGGCTGAGCACTTCGAGGCCCATTGGTTGAACCCCCCCACCCGCGGAGGCCCTCTGTGCGTGCCGCACGATGGGCTACACACTGGACGTCCCGCGAGGAGCGCTACATTTCCAGAGCCATCGAACAGCCTCAGGACAGCATTTCGGGTGAGTCCGACTTTGTCATGGCCCTTGTGTGAGCTGCCGTGGGAAAGCACTGTGCTTTGAATACTTCGAGGACCTCGTACCTGAAGTCACTCTGCCCGAGGAGAAAGTCAGCATCTTACCATGCCGTGTCGCTAACGGCACGCCCAGCACGAACACAGGCCTGGAAGTAAGGCCCCGAGTGGCGGTGCAGAAGCGGAGGCGTGCAGCAGTTTCCATGAGGCGGAGGCCTCGGCTCTGGGCACCTTCAACGGCAGCAGGGTTTTCTGGACACCTAGGAGGCTGGCGCGGGCCCCCTGTTCCCGGCAGGAACACTGAGTACCGCCAGGCCCACCTGGGTCTGCTAAGCAACATCCAGGCCCGTAGCCCTTTAGAGCCCCTCTGTGTATTCCCAGCGTAGGGAAACGCGCTGCACTCTCCTTGGGAGCAGCTTAAGGTCCTCAGCACTCGCACACGTTCACGGACACCGTTCTGGCACGTCCCACATGGCGTCGAAGTCTTTCGCATTACCCTAGGCTGAGCTGAACTCAGAGAAACTCTCGGCTGCGCAGTCCACCTAGGACCTCCTGCCTGAAGTCACCGTGCCTCCCAGAGAGAGTCGGCTTGCGTTCTTACTGCCATGTACGTCCCCTTCCTCCTGTGGCACTGCAGGCTTTGAATAGCCACAGGCCCAGAGGAGCAGCTACGGCGTTCCTTGGTTGAAGCAGTTCGCTTGATGCAGAACACCCTACTTCGAGAAGTTGATTCAGGGAAGGAAACTCAGGGTGACCTGTGTCTCTTTGGGCTTGTGAGAAACCACGGGGATGTCTGCTGAGTGCGCCCACGGAAACGGGGACCTGCTGCAAGTAGCCTTGCTTTCCCATTTGGAAGGCTGCGTTCATGCTGCCTTGAAGCTACCTGACATTCCCTGCTCTCGACAGGCCTGTTAGCCCTGTCAGAGTGCTTCGGGGAACGTTATGAGTCTGCTCTGTGTAAACCAGGTGCTTCCATGGCCGCGGCTCTGGTCCGCCTGCCAAGCTCTAGAGCTAGAGGGATCCTCAATGTGACAAGTTGCCTCCAGCGTAGGCCCCTAGTAGCCGTGCAGAAAGGGAGGCAGGCAGCTGTCTCCATGAGTTCTCAGTCGCTTAGAGGCTTTATTTTAAAGGAAGTAGTACACTTTGGAGGACTCCTAGGCCCCTCGGGTATGCATCACTTTCCCTCCAAGTTCACCGAGTACCTCCAGACCCCTGTGGGGCGGCTGAGCACTTCGAGGCCCATTGGTTGAACCCCCCCACCCGCGGAGGCCCTCTGTGCGTGCCGCGCGATGGGCTACACACTGGACGTCCCGCGAGGAGCGCTACATTTCCAGAGCCCTCGAACAGCCTCAGGACAGCATTTCGGGTGAGTCCGACTTTGTCATGGCCCTTGTGTGAGCTGCCGTGGGAAAACACTGTGCTTTGAATACTTTGAGGACCTCGTACCTGAAGTCACTCTGCCCGAGGAGAAAGTCAGCATCTTACCATGCCGTGTCGCTAACGGCACGCCCAGCACGAACACAGGCCTGGAAGTAAGGCCCCGAGTGGCGGTGCAGAAGCGGAGGCTTGCAGTAGTTTCCATGAGGCGGAGGCCTCGGCTCTGGGCACCTTCAACGGCAGCAGGGTTTTCTGGACACCTAGGAGGCTGGCGCGGGCCCCCTGTTCCCGGCAGGAACACTGAGAACTTCCAGGCCCACCTGGGTCTGCTAAGCAACATCCAGGCCCGTAGCCCTTTAGAGCTCCTCTGTGTATGCCCAGCGTAGGGAAACGCGCTGCACTCTCCTTGGGAGCAGCTTAAGGTCCTCAGCACTCGCACACGTTCACGGACACCGTTGTGGCACGTCCCACATGGCGTCGCAGTCTTACGCATTACCCTAGGCTGAGCTGAACTCAGAGAAACCCTCGGCTGCGCAGTCCACCTAGGACCTCCTGCCTGAAGTCACCGTGCCTCCCAGAGAGAGTCGGCTTGCGTTCTTACTGCCATGTACGTCCCCTTCCTCCTGTGGCACTGCAGGCTTTGAATAGCCACAGGCCCAGAGGAGCAGCTACGGCGTTCCTTGGTTGAAGCAGTTCGCTTGATGCAGAACACCCTACTTCGAGAAGTTGATTCAGGGAAGGAAACTCAGGGTGACCTGTGTCTCTTTGGGCTTGTGAGAAACCACGGGGATGTCTGCTGAGTGCGCCCACGGAAACGGGGGCCTGCTGCAAGTAGCCTTGCTTTCCCGTTTGGAAGGCTGCGTTCATGCTGCCTTGAAGCTACCTGACATTCTCTGCTCTCGACAGGCCTGTTAGCCCTGTCAGAGTGCTTCGGGGAACGTTATGAGTCTGCTCTGTGTAAACCAGGTGCTTCCATGGCCGCGGCTCTGGTCCGCCTGCCAAGCTCTAGAGCTAGAGGGATCCTCAATGTGACAAGTTGCCTCCAGCGTAGGCCCCTAGTAGCCGTGCAGAAAGGGAGGCAGGCAGCTGTCTCCATGAGTTCTCAGTCGCTTAAAGGCTTTATTTTAAAGGAAGTAGTACACTTTGGAGGACTCCTAGGCCCCTCGGGTATGCATCACTTTCCCTCCAAGTTCACCGAGTACCTCCAGACCCCTGTGGGGCGGCTGAGCACTTCGAGGCCCATTGGTTGAACCCCCCCACCCGCGGAGGCCCTCTGTGCGTGCCGCGCGATGGGCTACACACTGGACGTCCCGCGAGGAGCGCTACATTTCCAGAGCCCTCGAACAGCCTCAGGACAGCATTTCGGGTGAGTCCGACTTTGTCATGGCCCTTGTGTGACCTGCCGTGGGAAAACACTGTGCTTTGAATACTTCGAGGACCTCGTACCTGAAGTCACTCTGCCCGAGGAGAAAGTCAGCATCTTACCATGCCGTGTCGCTAACGGCACGCCCAGCACGAACACAGGCCTGGAAGTAAGGCCCCGAGTGGCGGTGCAGAAGCGGAGGCGTGCAGCAGTTTCCATGAGGCGGTGGCCTCGGCTCTGGGCACCTTCAACGGCAGCAGGGTTTTCTGGACACCTAGCAGAGTGGCGCGGGCCCCCTGTTCCCGGCAGGAACACTGAGTACCGCCAGGCCCACCTGGGTCTGCTAAGCAACATCCAGGCCCGTACCCCTTTAGAGCCCCTCTGTGTATTCCCAGCGTAGGGAAACGCGCTGCACTCTCCTTGGGAGCAGCTTAAGGTGCTCAGCACTCGCACACGTTCACGGACACCGTTCTGGCACGTCCCACATGGCGTCGAAGTCTTTCGCATTACCCTAGGCTGAGCTGAACTCAGAGAAACTCTCGGCTGCGCAGTCCACCTAGGACCTCCTGCCTGAAGTCACCGTGCCTCCCAGAGAGAGTCGGCTTGCGTTCTTACTGCCATGTACGTCCCCTTCCTCCTGTGGCACTGAAGGCTTTGAATAGCCACAGGCCCAGAGGAGCAGCTACGGCGTTCCTTGGTTGAAGCAGTTCGCTTGATGCAGAACACCCTACTTCGAGAAGTTGATTCAGGGAAGGAAACTCAGGGTGACCTGTGTCTCTTTGGGCTTGTGAGAAACCACGGGGATGTCTGCTGAGTGCGCCCACGGAAACGGGGGCCTGCTGCAAGTAGCCTTGCTTTCCCGTTTGGAAGGCTGCGTTCATGCTGCCTTGAAGCTACCTGATATTCCCTGCTCTCGACAGGCCTGTTAGCCCTGTCAGAGTGCTTCGGGGAACGTTATGAGTCTGCTCTGTCTAAACCAGGTGCTTCCATGGCCGCGGCTCTGGTCCGCCTGCCAAGCTCTAGAGCTAGAGGGATCCTCAATGTGACAAGTTGCCTCCAGCGTAGGCCCCTAGTAGCCGTGCAGAAAGGGAGGCAGGCAGCTGTCTCCATGAGTTCTCAGTCGCTTAGAGGCTTTATTTTAAAGGAAGTAGTACACTTTGGAGGACTCCTAGGCCCCTCGGGTATGCATCACTTTCCCTCCAAGTTCACCGAGTACCTCCAGACCCCTGTGGGGCGGCTGAGCACTTCGAGGCCCATTGGTTGAACCCCCCCACCCGCGGAGGCCCTCTGTGCGTGCCGCGCGATGGGCTACACACTGGACGTCCCGCGAGGAGCGCTACATTTCCAGAGCCCTCGAACAGCCTCAGGACAGCATTTCGGGTGAGTCCGACTTTGTCATGGCCCTTGTGTGAGCTGCCGTGGGAAAACACTGTGCTTTGAATACTTCGAGGACCTCGTACCTGAAGTCACTCTGCCCGAGGAGAAAGTCAGCATCTTACCATGCCGTGTCGCTAACGGCACGCCCAGCACGAACACAGGCCTGGAAGTAAGGCCCTGAGTGGCGGTGCAGAAGCGGAGGCGTGCAGCAGTTTCCATGAGGCGGTGGCCTCGGCTCTGGGCACCTTCAACGGCAGCAGGGTTTTCTGGACACCTAGGAGAGTGGCGCGGGCCACCTGTTCCCGGCAGGAACACTGAGTACCGCCAGGCCCACCTGGGTCTGCTAAGCAACATCCAGGCCCGTAGCCCTTTAGAGCCCCTCTGTGTATGCCGATCGTAGGGAAACGCGCTGCACCCTCCTTGGGAGCAGCTTAAGGTCCTCAGCACTCGCACACGTTCACGGACACCGTTCTGGCACGTCCCACATAGCGTCGAAGTCTTACGCATTACCCTAGGCTGAGCTGAACTCAGAGAAACCCTCTGCTTCGCAGTCCACCTAGGACCTCCTGCCTGAAGTCACCGTGCCTCCCAGAGAGAGTCGGCTTGCGTTTTTACTGCCATGTACGTCCCCTTCCTCCTGTGGCACTGCAGGCTTTGAATAGCCACAGGCCCAGAGGAGCAGCTACGGCGTTCCTTGGTTGAAGCAGTTCGCTTGATGCCGAACACCCTACTTCGAGAAGTTGATTCAGGGAAGGAAACTCAGGGTGACCTGTGTCTCTTTGGGCTTGTGAGAAACCACGGGGATGTCTGCTGAGTGCGCCCACGGAAACGGGGGCCTGCTGCAAGTAGCCTTGCTTTCCCGTTTGGAAGGCTGCGTTCATGCTGCCTTGAAGCTACCTGACATTCCCTGCTCTCGACAGGCCTGTTAGCCCTGTCAGAGTGCTTCGGGGAACGTTATGAGTCTGCTCTGTCTAAACCAGGTGCTTCCATGGCCGCGGCTCTGGTCCGCCTGCCAAGCTCTAGAGCTAGAGGGAACCTCAACGTGACAAGTTGCCTCCAGCGTAGGCCCCTAGTAGCCGTGCAGAAAGGGAGGCAGGCAGCTGTCTCCATGAGTTCTCAGTCGCTTAGAGGCTTTATTTTAAAGGAAGTAGTACACTTTGGAGGACTCCTAGGCCCCTCGGGTATGCATCACTTTCCCTCCAAGTTCACCGAGTAACTACAGATCCCTGTGGGGCGGCTGAGCACTTCGAGCCCCTTTGATTAAACCCCTCCCCCGCGGAGGCCCTCTGTGCGTGCCGCGCGATGGGCTACACACTGGACGTCCCGCGAGGAGCGCTACATTTCCAGAGCCCTCGAACAGCCTCAGGACAGCATTTCGGGTGAGTCCGACTTTGTCATGGCCCTTGTGTGAGCTGCCGTGGGAAAGCACTGTGCTTTGAATACTTCGAGGACCTCGTACCTGAAGTCACTCTGCCCGAGGAGAAAGTCAGCATCTTACCATGCCGTGTCGCTAACGGCACGCCCAGCACGAACACAGGCCTGGAAGTAAGGCCCCGAGTGGCGGTGCAGAAGCGGAGGCGTGCAGCAGTTTCCATGAGGCCTTGGCCTCGGCTCTGGGCACCTTCAACGGCAGCAGGGTTTTCTGGACACCTAGGAGGCTGGCGCGGGCCCCCTGTTCCCGGCAGGAACACTGAGTACCGCCAGGCCCACCTGGGTCTGCTAAGCAACATCCAGGCCCGTAGCCCTTTAGAGCTCCTCTGTGTATGCCCAGCGTAGGGAAACGCGCTGCACTCCCCTTGGGAGCAGCTTAAGGTCCTCAGCACTCGCACACGTTCACGGACACCGTTCTGGCACGTCCCACATAGCGTCGAAGTCTTACGCATTACCCTAGGCTGAGCTGAACTCAGAGAAACCCTCTGCTTCGCAGTCCACCTAGGACCTCCTGCCTGAAGTCACCGTGCCTCCCAGAGAGAGTCGGCTTGCGTTTTTACTGCCATGTACGTCCCCTTCCTCCTGTGGCACTGCAGGCTTTGAATAGCCACAGGCCCAGAGGAGCAGCTACGGCGTTCCTTGGTTGAAGCAGTTCGCTTGATGCCGAACACCCTACTTCGAGAAGTTGATTCAGGGAAGGAAACTCAGGGTGACCTCTGTCTCTTTGGGCTTGTGAGAAACCACGGGGATGTCTGCTGAGTGCGCCCACGGAAACGGGGGCCTGCTGCAAGTAGCCTTGCTTTCCCGTTTGGAAGGCTGCGTTCATGCTGCCTTGAAGCTACCTGACATTCCCTGCTCTCGACAGGCCTGTTAGCCCTGTCAGAGTGCTTCGGGGAACGTTATGAGTCTGCTCTGTCTAAACCAGGTGCTTCCATGGCCGCGGCTCTGGTCCGCCTGCCAAGCTCTAGAGCTAGAGGGAACCTCAACGTGACAAGTTGCCTCCAGCGTAGGCCCCTAGTAGCCGTGCAGAAAGGGAGGCAGGCAGCTGTCTCCATGAGTTCTCAGTCGCTTAGAGGCTTTATTTTAAAGGAAGTAGTACACTTTGGAGGACTCCTAGGCCCCTCGGGTATGCATCACTTTCCCTCCAAGTTCACCGAGTAACTACAGATCCCTGTGGGGCGGCTGAGCACTTCGAGGCCCTTTGATTAAACCCCCCCCCCGCGGAGGCCCTCTGTGCGTGCCGCGCGATGGGCTACACACTGGACGTCCCGCGAGGAGCGCTACATTTCCATAGCCCTCGAACAGCCTCAGGACAGCATTTCGGGTGAGTCCGACTTTGTCATGGCCCTTGTGTGAGCTGCCGTGGGAAAGCACTGTGCTTTGAATACTTCGAGGACCTCGTACCTGAAGTCACTCTGCCCGAGGAGAAAGTCAGCATCTTACCATGCCGTGTCGCTAACGGCACGCCCAGCACGAACACAGGTCTGGAAGTAAGGCCCCGAGTGGCGGTGCAGAAGCGGAGGCGTGCAGCAGTTTCCATGAGGCGGTGGCCTCGGCTCTGGGCACCTTCAACGGCAGCAGGGTTTTCTGGACACCTAGGAGGCTGGCGCGGGCCCCCTGTTCCCGGCAGGAACACTGAGTACCGCCAGGCCCACCTGGGTCTGCTAAGCAACATCCAGACCCGTAGCCCTTTAGAGCTCCTCTGTGTATGCCCAGCGTAGGGAAACGCGCTGCACTCCCCTTGGGAGCAGCTTAAGGTCCTCAGCACTCGCACACGTTCACGGACACCGTTCTGGCACGTCCCACATGGCGTCAAAGTCTTACGCATTACCCTCGGCTTAGCTGAACTCAGAGAAACGCTCGGCTTCGCAGTCCACCTAGGACCTCCTGCCTGAAGTCACCGTGCCTCCCAGAGAGAGTCGGCTTGCGTTCTTACTGCCATGTACGTCCCCTTCCTCCTGTGGCACTGCAGGCTTTGAATAGCCACAGGCCCAGAGGAGCAGCTACGGCGTTCCTTGGTTGAAGCAGTTCGCTTGATGCAGAACACCCTACTTCGAGAAGTTGATTCAGGGAAGGAAACTCAGGGTGACCTGTGTCTCTTTGGGCTTGTGAGAAACCACGGGGATGTCTGCTGAGTGCGCCCACGGAAACGGGGGCCTGCTGCAAGTAGCCTTGCTTTCCCGTTTGGAAGGCTGCGTTCATGCTGCCTTGAAGCTACCTGACATTCCCTGCTCTCGACAGGCCTGTTAGCCCTGTCAGAGTGCTTCGGGGAACGTTATGAGTCTGCTCTGTGTAAACCAGGTGCTTCCATGGCCGCGGCTCTGGTCCGCCTGCCAAGCTCTAGAGCTAGAGGGAACCTCAACGTGACAAGTTGCCTCCAGCGTAGGCCCCTAGTAGCCGTGCAGAAAGGGAGGCAGGCAGCTGTCTCCATGAGTTCTCAGTCGCTTAGAGGCTTTATTTTAAAGGAAGTAGTACACTTTGGAGGACTCCTAGGCCCCTCGGGTATGCATCACTTTCCCTCCAAGTTCACCGAGTACCTCCAGACCCCTGTGGGGCGGCTGAGCACTTCGAGGCCCATTGGTTGAACCCCCCCACCCGCGGAGGCCCTCTGTGCGTGACGCGCGATGGGCTACACACTGGACGTCCCGCGAGGAGCGCGACATTTCCAGAGCCCTCGAACAGCCTCAGGACAGCATTTCGGGTGAGTCCGACTTTGTCATGGCCCTTGTGTGAGCTGCCGTGGGAAAGCACTGTGCTTTGAATACTTCGAGGACCTCGTACCTGAAGTCACTCTGCCCGAGGAGAAAGTCAGCATCTTACCATGCCGTGTCGCTAACGGCACGCCCAGCACGAACACAGGTCTGGAAGTAAGACCCCGAGTGGCGGTGCAGAAGCGGAGGCGTGCAGCAGTTTCCATGAGGCGGAGGCCTCGGCTCTGGGCACCTTCAACGGCAGCAGGGTTTTCTGGACACCTAGGAGGCTGGCACGGTCTCCCTGTTCCCGGCAGGAACACTGAGTACCGCCAGGCCCACCTGGGTCTGCTAAGCAACATCCAGGCCCGTAGCCCTTTAGAGCTCCTCTGTGTATGCCCAGCGAAGGGAAACGCGCTGCACTCTCCTTGGGAGCAGCGTAAGGTCCTCAGCACTCGCACACGTTCACGGACACCGTTCTGGCACGTCGCACATGGCGTCGAAGTCTTACGCATTACCCTAGGCTGAGCTGAACTCAGAGAAACCCTCTGCTTCGCAGTCCACCTAAGACCGCCTGCCTGAAGTCACCGTGCCTCCCAGAGAGAGTCGGCTTGCGTTCTTACTGCCATGTACGTCCCCTTCCTCCTGTGGCACTGCAGGCTTTGAATAGCCACAGGCCCAGAGGAGCAGCTACGGCGTTCCTTGGTTGAAGCAGTTCGCTTGATGCAGAACACCCTACTTCGAGAAGTTGATTCAGGGAAGGAAACTCAGGGTGACCTGTGTCTCTTTGGGCTTGTGAGAAACCACGGGGATGTCTGCTGAGTGCGCCCACGGAAACGGGGGCCTGCTGCAAGTAGCCTTGCTTTCCCATTTGGAAGGCTGCGTTCATGCTGCCTTGAAGCTACCTGACATTCCCTGCTCTCGACAGGCCTGTTAGCCCTGTCAGAGTGCTTCGGGGAACGTTATGAGTCTGCTCTGTCTAAACCAGGTGCTTCCATGGCCGCGGCTCTGGTCCGCCTGCCAAGCTCTAGAGCTAGAGGGAACCTCAACGTGACAAGTTGCCTCCAGCGTAGGCCCCTAGTAGCCGTGCAGAAAGGGAGGCAGGCAGCTGTCTCCATGAGTTCTCAGTCGCTTAGAGGCTTTATTTTAAAGGAAGTAGTACACTTTGGAGGACTCCTAGGCCCCTCGGGTATGCATCACTTTCCCTCCAAGTTCACCGAGTACCTACAGACCCCTGTGGGGCGGCTGAGCACTTCGAGGCCCTTTGATTGAACCCCCCCCCCCCGCGGAGGCCCTCTGTGCGTGACGCGCGATGGGCTACACACTGGATGTCCCGCGAGGAGCGCTACATTTCCAGAGCCCTCGAACAGCCTCAGGACAGCATTTCGGGTGAGTCCGACTTTGTCATGGCCCTTGTGTGAGCTGCCGTGGGAAAGCACTGTGCTTTGAATACTTCGAGGACCTCGTACCTGAAGTCACTCTGCCCGAGGAGAAAGTCAGCATCTTACCATGCCGTGTCGCTAACGGCACGCCCAGCACGAACACAGGCCTGGAAGTAAGGCCCCGAGTGGCGGTGCAGAAGCGGAGGCGTGCAGCAGTTTCCATGAGGCGGTGGCCTCGGCTCTGGGCACCTTCAACGGCAGCAGGGTTTTCTGGACACCTAGGAGGCTGTCACGGGCCCCCTGTTCCCGGCAGGAACACTGAGTACCGCCAGGCCCACCTGGGTCTGCTAAGCAACATCCAGGCCCGTAGCCCTTTAGAGCCCCTCTGTGTATGCCGATCGTAGGGAAACGTGCTGCACTCCCCTTGGGAGCAGCGTAAGGTACTCAGCACTCGCACACGTTCACGGACACCGTTCTGGCACGTCCCACATGGCGTCAAAGTCTTACGCATTACCCTAGGCTGAGCTGAACTCAGAGAAACCCTCGGCTTCGCAGTCCACCTAGGACCTCCTGCCTGAAGTCACCGTGCCTCCCAGAGAGAGTCGGCTTGCGTTCTTACTGCCATGTACGTCCCCTTCCTCCTGTGGCACTGCAGGCTTTGAATAGCCACAGGCCCAGAGGAGCAGCTACGGCGTTCCTTGGTTGAAGCAGTTCGCTTGATGCAGAACACCTACTTCGAGAAGTTGATTCAGGGAAGGAAACTCAGGGTGACCTGTGTCTCTTTGGGCTTGTGAGAAACCGCGGGGATGTCTGCTGAGTGCGCCCACGGAAACGGGGGCCTGCTGCAAGTAGCCTTGCTTTCCCGTTTGGAAGGCTGCGTTCATGCTGCCTTGAAGCTACCTGACATTCCCTGCTCTCGACAGGCCTGTTAGCCCTGTCAGAGTGCTTCGGGGAACGTTATGAGTCTGCTCTGTCTAAACCAGGTGCTTCCATGGCCGCGGCTGTGGTCCGCCTGCCAAGCTCTAGAGCTAGAGGGAACCTCAACGTGACAAGTTGCCTCCAGCGAAGGCCCCTAGTAGCCGTGCAGAAAGGGAGGCAGGCAGCTGTCTCCATGAGTTCTCGGTCGCTTAGAGGCTTTATTTTAAAGGAAGTAGTACACTTTGGAGGACTCCTAGGCCCCTCGGGTATGCATCACTTTCCCTCCAAGTTCACCGCGTACCTCCAGACCCCTGTGGGGCGGCTGAGCACTTCGAGGCCCATTGGTTGAACCCCCCCACCCGCGGAGGCCCTCTGTGCGTGCCGCGCGATGGGCTACACACTGGACGTCCCGCGAGGAGCGCTACATTTCCAGAGCCATCGAACAGCCTCAGGACAGCATTTCGGGTGAGTCCGACTTTGTCATGGCCCTTGTGTGAGCTGCCGTGGGAAAGCACTGTGCTTTGAATACTTCGAGGACCTCGTACCTGAAGTCACTCTGCCCGAGGAGAAAGTCAGCATCTTACCATGCCGTGTCGCTAACGGCACGCCCAGCACGAACACAGGCCTGGAAGTAAGGCCCCGAGTGGCGGTGCAGAAGCGGAGGCGTGCAGCAGTTTCCATGAGGCGGAGGCCTCGGCTCTGGGCACCTTCAACGGCAGCAGGGTTTTCTGGACACCTAGGAGGCTGGCGCGGGCCCCCTGTTCCCGGCAGGAACACTGAGTACCGCCAGGCCCACCTGGGTCTGCTAAGCAACATCCAGGCCCGTAGCCCTTTAGAGCCCCTCTGTGTATTCCCAGCGTAGGGAAACGCGCTGCACTCTCCTTGGGAGCAGCTTAAGGTCCTCAGCACTCGCACACGTTCACGGACACCGTTCTGGCACGTCCCACATGGCGTCGCAGTCTTACGCATTACCCTAGGCTGAGCTGAACTCAGAGAAACCCTCGGCTGCGCAGTCCACCTAGGACCTCCTGCCTGAAGTCACCGTGCCTCCCAGAGAGAGTCGGCTTGCGTTCTTACTGCCATGTACGTCCCCTTCCTCCTGTGGCACTGCAGGCTTTGAATAGCCACAGGCCCAGAGGAGCAGCTACGGCGTTCCTTGGTTGAAGCAGTTCGCTTGATGCAG
Organism: Pseudorca crassidens; assembly: GCF_039906515.1. NCBI lineage: Eukaryota > Metazoa > Chordata > Mammalia > Artiodactyla > Delphinidae > Pseudorca > Pseudorca crassidens. Next base: position 29,340,501 of record NC_090306.1, on the reverse strand, counting down.
AACACCCTACTTCGAGAAGTTGATTCAGGGAAGGAAACTCAGGGTGACCTGTGTCTCTTTGGGCTTGTGAGAAACCACGGGGATGTCTGCTGAGTGTGCCCACGGAAACGGGGGCCTGCTGCAAGTAGCCTTGCTTTCCCGTTTGGAAGGCTGCGTTCATGCTGCCTTGAAGCTACCTGACATTCCCTGCTCTCGACAGGCCTGTTAGCCCTGTCAGAGTGCTTCGGGGAACGTTATGAGTCTGCTCTGTGTAAACCAGGTGCTTCCATGGCCGCGGCTCTGGTCCGCCTGCCAAGCTCTAGAGCTAGAGGGATCCTCAATGTGACAAGTTGCCTCCAGCGTAGGCCCCTAGTAGCCGTGCAGAAAGGGAGGCAGGCAGCTGTCTCCATGAGTTCTCAGTCGCTTAAAGGCTTTATTTTAAAGGAAGTAGTACACTTTGGAGGACTCCTAGGCCCCTCGGGTATGCATCACTTTCCCTCCAAGTTCACCGAGTACCTACAGAACCCTGTGGGGCGGCTGAGCACTTCGAGGCCCTTTGGTTGAACCCCCCCCCCCCCCGCGGAGGCCCTCTGTGCGTGCCACGCGATGGGCTACACACTGGACGTCCCGCGAGGAGCGCTACATTTCCAGAGCCCTCGAACAGCCTCAGGACAGCATTTCGGGTGAGTCCGACTTTGTCATGGCCCTTGTGTGAGCTGCCGTGGGAAAGCACTGTGCTTTGAATACTTCGAGGACCTCGTACCTGAAGTCACTCTGCCCGAGGAGAAAGTCAGCATCTTACCATGCCGTGTCGCTAACGGCACGCCCAGCACGAACACAGGCCTGGAAGTAAGGCCCCGAGTGGCGGTGCAGAAGCGGAGGCGTGCAGCAGTTTCCATGAGGCGGAGGCCTCGGCTCTGGGCACCTTCAACGGCAGCAGGGTTTTCTGGACACCTAGGAGGCTGGCGCGGGCCCCCTGTTCCCGGCAGGAACACTGAGTACCGCCAGGCCCACCTGGGTCTGCTAAGCAACATCCAGGCCCGTAGCCCTTTAGAGCCCCTCTGTGTATTCCCAGCGTAGGGAAACGCGCTGCACTCTCCTTGGGAGCAGCTTAAGGTCCTCAGCACTCGCACACGTTCACGGACACCGTTCTGGCACGTCCCACATGGCGTCGAAGTCTTTCGCATTACCCTAGGCTGAGCTGAACTCAGAGAAACTCTCGGCTGCGCAGTCCACCTAGGACCTCCTGCCTGAAGTCACCGTGCCTCCCAGAGAGAGTCGGCTTGCGTTCTTACTGCCATGTATGTCCCCTTCCTCCTGTGGCACTGCAGGCTTTGAATAGCCACAGGCCCAGAGGAGCAGCTACGGCGTTCCTTGGTTGAAGCAGTTCGCTTGATGCAGAACACCCTACTTCGAGAAGTTGATTCAGGGAAGGAAACTCAGGGTGACCTGTGTCTCTTTGGGCTTGTGAGAAACCACGGGGATGTCTGCTGAGTGCGCCCACGGAAACGGGGGCCTGCTGCAAGTAGCCTTGCTTTCCCGTTTGGAAGGCTGCGTTCATGCTGCCTTGAAGCTACCTGATATTCCCTGCTCTCGACAGGCCTGTTAGCCCTGTCAGAGTGCTTCGGGGAACGTTATGAGTCTGCTCTGTGTAAACCAGGTGCTTCCATGGCCGCGGCTCTGGTCCGCCTGCCAAGCTCTAGAGCTAGAGGGATCCTCAATGTGACAAGTTGCCTCCAGCGTAGGCCCCTAGTAGCCGTGCAGAAAGGGAGGCAGGCAGCTGTCTCCATGAGTTCTCAGTCGCTTAGAGGCTTTATTTTAAAGGAAGTAGTACACTTTGGAGGACTCCTAGGCCCCTCGGGTATGCATCACTTTCCCTCCAAGTTCACCGAGTACCTCCAGACCCCTGTGGGGCGGCTGAGCACTTCGAGGCCCATTGGTTGAACCCCCCCACCCGCGGAGGCCCTCTGTGCGTGCCGCGCGATGGGCTACACACTGGACGTCCCGCGAGGAGCGCTACATTTCCAGAGCCCTCGAACAGCCTCAGGACAGCATTTCGGGTGAGTCCGACTTTGTCATGGCCCTTGTGTGACCTGCCGTGGGAAAACACTGTGCTTTGAATACTTCGAGGACCTCGTACCTGAAGTCACTCTGCCCGAGGAGAAAGTCAGCATCTTACCATGCCGTGTCGCTAACGGCACGCCCAGCACGAACACAGGCCTGGAAGTAAGGCCCCGAGTGGCGGTGCAGAAGCGGAGGCGTGCAGCAGTTTCCATGAGGCGGTGGCCTCGGCTCTGGGCACCTTCAACGGCAGCAGGGTTTTCTGGACACCTAGCAGAGTGGCGCGGGCCCCCTGTTCCCGGCAGGAACACTGAGTACCGCCAGGCCCACCTGGGTCTGCTAAGCAACATCCAGGCCCGTACCCCTTTAGAGCCCCTCTGTGTATTCCCAGCGTAGGGAAACGCGCTGCACTCTCCTTGGGAGCAGCTTAAGGTGCTCAGCACTCGCACACGTTCACGGACACCGTTCTGGCACGTCCCACATGGCGTCGAAGTCTTTCGCATTACCCTAGGCTGAGCTGAACTCAGAGAAACCCTCTGCTTCGCAGTCCACCTAGGACCTCCTGCCTGAAGTCACCGTGCCTCCCAGAGAGAGTCGGCTTGCGTTTTTACTGCCATGTACGTCCCCTTCCTCCTGTGGCACTGCAGGCTTTGAATAGCCACAGGCCCAGAGGAGCAGCTACGGCGTTCCTTGGTTGAAGCAGTTCGCTTGATGCCGAACACCCTACTTCGAGAAGTTGATTCAGGGAAGGAAACTCAGGGTGACCTGTGTCTCTTTGGGCTTGTGAGAAACCACGGGGATGTCTGCTGAGTGCGCCCACGGAAACGGGGGCCTGCTGCAAGTAGCCTTGCTTTCCCGTTTGGAAGGCTGCGTTCATGCTGCCTTGAAGCTACCTGACATTCCCTGCTCTCGACAGGCCTGTTAGCCCTGTCAGAGTGCTTCGGGGAACGTTATGAGTCTGCTCTGTGTAAACCAGGTGCTTCCATGGCCGCGGCTCTGGTCCGCCTGCCAAGCTCTAGAGCTAGAGGGAACCTCAACGTGACAAGTTGCCTCCAGCGTAGGCCCCTAGTAGCCGTGCAGAAAGGGAGGCAGGCAGCTGTCTCCATGAGTTCTCAGTCGCTTAGAGGCTTTATTTTAAAGGAAGTAGTACACTTTGGAGGACTCGTAGGCCCCTCGGGTATGCATCACTTTCCCTCCAAGTTCACCGAGTAACTACAGATCCCTGTGGGGCGGCTGAGCACTTCGAGGCCCTTTGATTAAACCCCTCCCCCGCGGAGGCCCTCTGTGCGTGCCGCGCGATGGGCTACACACTGGACGTCCCGCGAGGAGCGCTACATTTCCAGAGCCCTCGAACAGCCTCAGGACAGCATTTCGGGTGAGTCCGACTTTGTCATGGCCCTTGTGTGAGCTGCCGTGGGAAAGCACTGTGCTTTGAATACTTCGAGGACCTCGTACCTGAAGTCACTCTGCCCGAGGAGAAAGTCAGCATCTTACCATGCCGTGTCGCTAACGGCACGCCCAGCACGAACACAGGCCTGGAAGTAAGGCCCCGAGTGGCGGTGCAGAAGCGGAGGCGTGCAGCAGTTTCCATGAGGCGGTGGCCTCGGCTCTGGGCACCTTCAACGGCAGCAGGGTTTTCTGGACACCTAGGAGGCTGGCGCGGGCCCCCTGTTCCCGGCAGGAACACTGAGTACCGCCAGGCCCACCTGGGTCTGCTAAGCAACATCCAGGCCCGTAGCCCTTTAGAGCTCCTCTGTGTATGCCCAGCGTAGGGAAACGCGCTGCACTCCCCTTGGGAGCAGCTTAAGGTCCTCAGCACTCGCACACGTTCACGGACACCGTTCTGGCACGTCCCACATAGCGTCGAAGTCTTACGCATTACCCTAGGCTGAGCTGAACTCAGAGAAACCCTCTGCTTCGCAGTCCACCTAGGACCTCCTGCCTGAAGTCACCGTGCCTCCCAGAGAGAGTCGGCTTGCGTTTTTACTGCCATGTACGTCCCCTTCCTCCTGTGGCACTGCAGGCTTTGAATAGCCACAGGCCCAGAGGAGCAGCTACGGCGTTCCTTGGTTGAAGCAGTTCGCTTGATGCCGAACACCCTACTTCGAGAAGTTGATTCAGGGAAGGAAACTCAGGGTGACCTGTGTCTCTTTGGGCTTGTGAGAAACCACGGGGATGTCTGCTGAGTGCGCCCACGGAAACGGGGGCCTGCTGCAAGTAGCCTTGCTTTCCCGTTTGGAAGGCTGCGTTCATGCTGCCTTGAAGCTACCTGACATTCCCTGCTCTCGACAGGCCTGTTAGCCCTGTCAGAGTGCTTCGGGGAACGTTATGAGTCTGCTCTGTGTAAACCAGGTGCTTCCATGGCCGCGGCTCTGGTCCGCCTGCCAAGCTCTAGAGCTAGAGGGAACCTCAACGTGACAAGTTGCCTCCAGCGTAGGCCCCTAGTAGCCGTGCAGAAAGGGAGGCAGGCAGCTGTCTCCATGAGTTCTCAGTCGCTTAGAGGCTTTATTTTAAAGGAAGTAGTACACTTTGGAGGACTCCTAGGCCCCTCGGGTATGCATCACTTTCCCTCCAAGTTCACCGAGTAACTACAGATCCCTGTGGGGCGGCTGAGCACTTCGAGGCCCTTTGATTAAACCCCCCCCCCCGCGGAGGCCCTCTGTGCGTGCCGCGCGATGGGCTACACACTGGACGTCCCGCGAGGAGCGCTACATTTCCATAGCCCTCGAACAGCCTCAGGACAGCATTTCGGGTGAGTCCGACTTTGTCATGGCCCTTGTGTGAGCTGCCGTGGGAAAGCACTGTGCTTTGAATACTTCGAGGACCTCGTACCTGAAGTCACTCTGCCCGAGGAGAAAGTCAGCATCTTACCATGCCGTGTCGCTAACGGCACGCCCAGCACGAACACAGGTCTGGAAGTAAGGCCCCGAGTGGCGGTGCAGAAGCGGAGGCGTGCAGCAGTTTCCATGAGGCGGTGGCCTCGGCTCTGGGCACCTTCAACGGCAGCAGGGTTTTCTGGACACCTAGGAGGCTGGCGCGGGCCCCCTGTTCCCGGCAGGAACACTGAGTACCGCCAGGCCCACCTGGGTCTGCTAAGCAACATCCAGGCCCGTAGCCCTTTAGAGCTCCTCTGTGTATGCCCAGCGTAGGGAAACGCGCTGCACTCCCCTTGGGAGCAGCTTAAGGTCCTCAGCACTCGCACACGTTCACGGACACCGTTCTGGCACGTCCCACATGGCGTCAAAGTCTTACGCATTACCCTCGGCTTAGCTGAACTCAGAGAAACGCTCGGCTTCGCAGTCCACCTAGGACCTCCTGCCTGAAGTCACCGTGCCTCCCAGAGAGAGTCGGCTTGCGTTCTTACTGCCATGTACGTCCCCTTCCTCCTGTGGCACTGCAGGCTTTGAATAGCCACAGGCCCAGAGGAGCAGCTACGGCGTTCCTTGGTTGAAGCAGTTCGCTTGATGCAGAACACCCTACTTCGAGAAGTTGATTCAGGGAAGGAAACTCAGGGTGACCTGTGTCTCTTTGGGCTTGTGAGAAACCACGGGGATGTCTGCTGAGTGCGCCCACGGAAACGGGGGCCTGCTGCAAGTAGCCTTGCTTTCCCGTTTGGAAGGCTGCGTTCATGCTGCCTTGAAGCTACCTGACATTCCCTGCTCTCGACAGGCCTGTTAGCCCTGTCAGAGTGCTTCGGGGAACGTTATGAGTCTGCTCTGTGTAAACCAGGTGCTTCCATGGCCGCGGCTCTGGTCCGCCTGCCAAGCTCTAGAGCTAGAGGGAACCTCAACGTGACAAGTTGCCTCCAGCGTAGGCCCCTAGTAGCCGTGCAGAAAGGGAGGCAGGCAGCTGTCTCCATGAGTTCTCAGTCGCTTAGAGGCTTTATTTTAAAGGAAGTAGTACACTTTGGAGGACTCCTAGGCCCCTCGGGTATGCATCACTTTCCCTCCAAGTTCACCGAGTACCTCCAGACCCCTGTGGGGCGGCTGAGCACTTCGAGGCCCATTGGTTGAACCCCCCCACCCGCGGAGGCCCTCTGTGCGTGACGCGCGATGGGCTACACACTGGACGTCCCGCGAGGAGCGCTACATTTCCAGAGCCCTCGAACAGCCTCAGGACAGCATTTCGGGTGAGTCCGACTTTGTCATGGCCCTTGTGTGAGCTGCCGTGGGAAAGCACTGTGCTTTGAATACTTCGAGGACCTCGTACCTGAAGTCACTCTGCCCGAGGAGAAAGTCAGCATCTTACCATGCCGTGTCGCTATCGGCACGCCCAGCACGAACACAGGTCTGGAAGTAAGACCCCGAGTGGCGGTGCAGAAGCGGAGGCGTGCAGCAGTTTCCATGAGGCGGAGGCCTCGGCTCTGGGCACCTTCAACGGCAGCAGGGTTTTCTGGACACCTAGGAGGCTGGCACGGTCTCCCTGTTCCCGGCAGGAACACTGAGTACCGCCAGGCCCACCTGGGTCTGCTAAGCAACATCCAGGCCCGTAGCCCTTTAGAGCTCCTCTGTGTATGCCCAGCGAAGGGAAACGCGCTGCACTCTCCTTGGGAGCAGCGTAAGGTCCTCAGCACTCGCACACGTTCACGGACACCGTTCTGGCACGTCGCACATGGCGTCGAAGTCTTACGCATTACCCTAGGCTGAGCTGAACTCAGAGAAACCCTCTGCTTCGCAGTCCACCTAAGACCGCCTGCCTGAAGTCACCGTGCCTCCCAGAGAGAGTCGGCTTGCGTTCTTACTGCCATGTACGTCCCCTTCCTCCTGTGGCACTGCAGGCTTTGAATAGCCACAGGCCCAGAGGAGCAGCTACGGCGTTCCTTGGTTGAAGCAGTTCGCTTGATGCAGAACACCCTACTTCGAGAAGTTGATTCAGGGAAGGAAACTCAGGGTGACCTGTGTCTCTTTGGGCTTGTGAGAAACCACGGGGATGTCTGCTGAGTGCGCCCACGGAAACGGGGGCCTGCTGCAAGTAGCCTTGCTTTCCCATTTGGAAGGCTGCGTTCATGCTGCCTTGAAGCTACCTGACATTCCCTGCTCTCGACAGGCCTGTTAGCGCTGTCAGAGTGCTTCGGGGAACGTTATGAGTCTGCTCTGTCTAAACCAGGTGCTTCCATGGCCGCGGCTCTGGTCCGCCTGCCAAGCTCTAGAGCTAGAGGGAACCTCAACGTGACAAGTTGCCTCCAGCGTAGGCCCCTAGTAGCCGTGCAGAAAGGGAGGCAGGCAGCTGTCTCCATGAGTTCTCAGTCGCTTAGAGGCTTTATTTTAAAGGAAGTAGTACACTTTGGAGGACTCCTAGGCCCCTCGGGTATGCATCACTTTCCCTCCAAGTTCACCGAGTACCTACAGACCCCTGTGGGGCGGCTGAGCACTTCGAGGCCCTTTGATTGAACCCCCCCCCCCGCGGAGGCCCTCTGTGCGTGACGCGCGATGGGCTACACACTGGATGTCCCGCGAGGAGCGCTACATTTCCAGAGCCCTCGAACAGCCTCAGGACAGCATTTCGGGTGAGTCCGACTTTGTCATGGCCCTTGTGTGAGCTGCCGTGGGAAAGCACTGTGCTTTGAATACTTCGAGGACCTCGTACCTGAAGTCACTCTGCCCGAGGAGAAAGTCAGCATCTTACCATGCCGTGTCGCTAACGGCACGCCCAGCACGAACACAGGCCTGGAAGTAAGGCCCCGAGTGGCGGTGCAGAAGCGGAGGCGTGCAGCAGTTTCCATGAGGCGGAGGCCTCGGCTCTGGGCACCTTCAACGGCAGCAGGGTTTTCTGGACACCTAGGAGGCTGGCGCGGGCCCCCTGTTCCCGGCAGGAACACTGAGTACCGCCAGGCCCACCTGGGTCTGCTAAGCAACATCCAGGCCCGTAGCCCTTTAGAGCTCCTCTGTGTATGCCCAGCGTAGGGAAACGCGCTGCACTCTCCTTGGGAGCAGCGTAAGGTCCTCAGCACTCGCACACGTTCACGGACACCGTTCTGGCACGTCGCACATGGCGTCGAAGTCTTACGCATTACCCTAGGCTGAGCTGAACTCAGAGAAACCCTCTGCTTCGCAGTCCACCAAGGACCGCCTGCCTGAAGTCACCGTGCCTCCCAGAGAGAGTCGGCTTGCGTTCTTACTGCCATGTACGTCCCCTTCCTCCTGTGGCACTGCAGGCTTTGAATAGCCACAGGCCCAGAGGAGCAGCTACGGCGTTCCTTGGTTGAAGCAGTTCGCTTGATGCAGAACACCCTACTTCGAGAAGTTGATTCAGGGAAGGAAACTCAGGGTGACCTCTGTCTCTTTGGGCTTGTTAGAAACCACGGGGATGTCTGCTGAGTGCGCCCACGGAAACGGGGGCCTGCTACAAGTAGCCTTGCTTTCCCGTTTGGAAGGCTGCGTTCATGCTGCCTTGAAGCTACCTGACATTCCCTGCTCTCGACAGGCCTGTTAGCCCTGTCAGAGTGCTTCGGGGAACGTTATGAGTCTGCTCTGTGTAAACCAGGTGCTTCCATGGCCGCGGCTCTGGTCCGCCTGCCAAGCTCTAGAGCTAGAGGGAACCTCAACGTGACAAGTTGCCTCCAGCGTAGGCCCCTAGTAGCCGTGCAGAAAGGGAGGCAGGCAGCTGTCTCCATGAGTTCTCAGTCGCTTAGAGGCTTTATTTTAAAGGAAGTAGTACACTTTGGAGGACTCCTAGGCCCCTCGGGTATGCATCAATTTCCCTCCAAGTTCACCGAGTACCTCCACACCCCTGTGGGGCGGCTGAGCACTTCGAGGCCCTTTGATTGAACCCCCCCCACCCCGCGGAGGCCCTCTGTGCATGCCGCGCGATGGGCTACACACTGGACGTCCCGCGAGGAGCGCTACATTTCCAGAGCCCTCGAACAGCCTCAGGACAGCATTTCGGGTGAGTCCGACTTTGTCATGGCCCTTGTGTGAGCTGCCGTGGGAAAGCACTGTGCTTTGAATACTTCGAGGACCTCGTACCTGAAGTCACTCTGCCCGAGGAGAAACTCAGCATCTTACCATGCCGTGTCGCTAACGGCACGCCCAGGACGAACACAGGCCTGGAAGTAAGGCCCCGAGTGGCGGTGCAGAAGCGGAGGCGTGCAGTAGTTTCCATGAGGCGGAGGCCTCGGCTCTGGGCACCTTCAACGGCAGCAGGGTTTTCTGGACACCTAGGAGGCTGGCACGGGCCCCCTGTTCCCGGCAGGAACACTGAGTACCGCCAGGCCCACCTGGGTCTGCTAAGCAACATCCAGGCCCGTAGCCCTTTAGAGCTCCTCTGTCTATGCGCAGCATAGGGAAACGCGCTGCACTCTCCTTGGGAGCAGCTTAAGGTCCTCAGCACTCGCACACGTTCACGAACACCGTTCTGGCACGTCCCACATGGCGTCGAAGTCTAACGCATTACCCTAGGCTGAGCTGAACTCAGAGAAACCCTCTGCTTCGCAGTCCACCTAGGACATCCTGCCTGAAGTCACCGTGCCTCCCAGAGAGAGTCGGCTTGCGTTCTTACTGCCATGTACGTCCCCTTCCTCCTGTGGTACTGCAGGCTTTGAATAGCCACAGGCCCAGAGGAGCAGCTACGGCGTTCCTTGGTTGAAGCAGTTCGCTTGATGCAGAACACCCTACTTCGAGAAGTTGATTCAGGGAAGGAAACTCAGGGTGACCTCTGTCTCTTTGGGCTTGTTAGAAACCACGGGGATGTCTGCTGAGTGCACCCACGGAAACGGGGGCCTGCTGCAAGTAGCCTTGCTTTCCCGTTTGGAAGGCTGCGTTCATGCTGCCTTGAAGCTACCTGACATTCCCTGCTCTCGACAGGCCTGTTAGCCCTGTCAGAGTGCTTCGGGGAACGTTATGAGTCTGCTCTGTGTAAACCAGGTGCTTCCATGGCCGCGGCTCTGGTCCGCCTGCCAAGCTCTAGAGCTAGAGGGAACCTCAACGTGACAAGTTGCCTCCAGCGTAGGCCCCTAGTAGCCGTGCAGAAAGGGAGGCAGGCAGCTGTCTCCATGAGTTCTCAGTCGCTTAGAGGCTTTATTTTAAAGGAAGTAGTACACTTTGGAGGACTCCTAGGCCCCTCGGGTATGCATCACTTTCCCTCCAAGTTCACCGAGTACCTACAGACCACTGTGGGGCGGCTGAGCACTTCGAGGCCCTTTGGTTGAACCCCCCCACCCCCGCGGAGACCCTCTGTGCGTGCCGCGCGATGGGCTACACACTGGACGTCCCGCAAGGAGCGCTACATTTCCAGAGCCCTCGAACAGCCTCAGGACAGCATTTCGGGTGAGTCCGACTTTGTCATGGCCCTTGTGTGAGCTGCCGTGGGAAAACACTGTGCTTTGAATACTTCGAGGACCTCGTACCTGAAGTCACTCTGCCCGAGGAGAAAGTCAGCATCTTACCATGCCGTGTCGCTAACGGCACGCCCAGCACGAACACAGGCCTGGAAGTAAGGCCCCGAGTGGCGGTGCAGAAGCGGAGGCGTGCAGCAGTTTCCATGAGGCGGTGGCCTCGGCTCTGGGCACCTTCAACGGCAGCAGGGTTTTCTGGACACCTAGGAGGCTGGCGCGGGCCCCCTGTTCCCGGCAGGAACACTGAGTACCGCCAGGCCCACCTGGGTCTGCTTAGCAACATCCAGGCCCGTAGCCCTTTAGAGCCCCTCTGTGTATGCCAAGGGCGGGAAACGCGCTGTACTCTCCTTGGGAGCAGCGTAAGGTACTCAGCACTCGCACACGTTCACGGACACCGTTCTGGCACGTCCCACATGGCGTCGAAGTCTTACGCATTACCCTAGGCTGAGCTGAACTCAGAGAAACCCTCGGCTGCGCAGTCCACCTAGGACCTCCTGCCTGAAGTCACCGTGCCTCCCAGAGAGAGTCGGCTTGCGTTCTTACTGCCATATACGTGCCCTTCCTCCTGTGGCACTGCAGGCTTTGAATAGCCACTGGCCCAGAGGAGCAGCTACGGCGTTCCTTGGTTGAGGCAGTTCGCTTGATGCAGAACACCCTACTTCGAGAAGTTGATTCAGGGAAGGAAACTCAGGGTGACCTGTGTCTCTTTGGGCTTGTGAGAAACCACGGGAATGTCTGTTGAGTGTGCCCACGGAATCGGGGGCCTGCTGCAAGTAGCCTTGCTTTCCCGTTTGGAAGGCTGCGTTCATGCTGCCTTGAAGCTACCTGACATTCCCTGCTCTCGACAGGCCTGTTAGCCCTGTCAGAGTGCTTCGGGGAATGTTATGAGTCTGCTCTGTGTAAACCAGGTGCTTCCACGGCCGCGGCTCTGGTCCGCCTGCCAAGCTCTAGAGCTAGAGGGAACCTCAACGTGACAAGTTGCCTCCAGCGAAGGCCCCTAGTAGCCGTGCAGAAAGGGAGGCAGGCAGCTGTCTCCATGAGTTCTCAGTCGCTTAGAGGCTTTATTTTAAAGGAAGTAGTACACTTTGGAGGACTCCTAGGCCCCTCGGGTATGCATCACTTTCCCTCCAAGTTCACCGAGTACCTACAGACCCCTGTGGGGCGGCTGAGCACTTCGAGGCCCATTGGTTGAACCCCCCCACCCGCGGAGGCCCTCTGTGTGTGCCGCACAATGGGCTACACACTGGACGTCCCGCGAGGAGCGCTACATTTCCAGAGCCCTCGAACAGCCTCAGGACAGCATTTCGGGTGAGTCCGACTTTGTCATGGCCCTTGTGTGAGCTGCCGTGGGAAAACACTGTGCTTTGAATACTTCGAGGACCTCGTACCTGAAGTCACTCTGCCCGAGGAGAAAGTCAGCATCTTACCATGCCGTGTCGCTAACGGCACGCCCAGCACGAACACAGGCCTGGAAGTAAGGCCCCGAGTGGCGGTGCAGAAGCGGAGGCGTGCAGCAGTTTCCATGAGGCGGTGGCCTCGGCTCTGGGCACCTTCAACGGCAGCAGGGTTTTCTGGACACCTAGGACAGTGGCGCGGGCCCCCTGTTCCCGGCAGGAACACTGAGTACCGCCAGGCCCACCTGGGTCTGCTAAGCAACATCCAGGCCCGTAGCCCTTTAGAGCCCCTCTGTGTATGCCCAGCGTAGGGAAACGCACTGCACTCTCCTTGGGAGCAGCTTAAGGTCCTCAGCACTCGCACACGTTCACGGACACCGTTCTGGCACGTCCCACATGGCGTCGAAGTCTTACGCATTACCCTAGGCTGAGCTGAACTCAGAGAAACCCTCGGCTGCGCAGTCCACCTAGGACCTCCTGCCTGAAGTCACCGTGCCTCCCAGAGAGAGTCGGCTTGCGTTCTTACTGCCATGTACGTCCCCTTCCTCCTGTGGCACTGCAGGCTTTGAATAGCCACTGGCCCAGAGGAGCAGCTACGGCGTTCCTTGGTTGAGGCAGTTCGCTTGATGCAGAACACCCTACTTCGAGAAGTTGATTCAGGGAAGGAAACTCAGGGTGACCTGTGTCTCTTTGGGCTTGTGAGAAACCACGGGGATGTCTGCTGAGTGCGCCCACGGAAACGGGGGCCTGCTGCAAGTAGCCTTGCTTTCCCGTTTGGAAGGCTGCGTTCATGCTGCCTTGAAGCTACCTGACATTCCTTGCTCTCGACAGGCCTGTTAGCCCTGTCAGAGTGCTTCGGGGAACGTTATGAGTCTGCTCTGTGTAAACCAGGTGCTTCCATGGCCGCGGCTCTGGTCCGCCTGCCAAGCTCTAGAGCTAGAGGGAACCTCAACGTGACAAGTTGCCTCCAGCGTAGGCCCCTAGTAGCCGTGCAGAAAGGGAGGCAGGCAGCTGTCTCCATGAGTTCTCAGTCGCTTAGAGGCTTTATTTTAAAGGAAGTAGTACACTTTGGAGGACTCCTAGGCCCCTCGGGTATGCATCACTTTCCCTCCAAGTTCACCGAGTACCTACAGACACCTGTGGGGCGGCTGAACACTTCGAGGCCCTTTGATTGACCCATCCCCCCCGCGGAGGCCCTCTGTGCGTGCCGCGCGATGGGCTACACACTGGACGTCCCGCGAGGAGCGCTACATTTCCAGAGCCCTCGAACAGCCTCAGGACAGCATTTCGGGTGAGTCCGACTTTGTCATGGCCCTTGTGTGAGCTGCCGTGGGAAAGCACTGTGCTTTGAATACTTCGAGGACCTCGTACCTGAAGTCACTCTGCCCGAGGAGAAAGTCAGCATCTTACCATGCCGTGTCGCTAACGGCACGCCCAGCACGAACACAGGCCTGGAAGTAAGGCCCCGAGTGGCGGTGCAGAAGCGGAGGCGTGCAGCAGTTTCCATGAGGCGGAGGCCTCGGCTCTGGGCACCTTCAACGGCAGCAGGGTTTTCTGGACACCTAGGAGGCTGGCACGAGCCCCCTGTTCCCGGCAGGAACACTGAGTACCGCCAGGCCCACCTGGGTCTGCTAAGCAACATCCAGGCCCGTAGCCCTTTAGAGCTCCTCTGTGTATGCCCAGCGTAGGGAAACGCGCTGCACTCTCCTTGGGAGCAGCTTAAGGTCCTCAGCACTCGCACACGTTCACGGACACCGTTCTGGCACGTCCCACATGGCGTCGAAGTCTTACGCATTACCCTAGGCTGAGCTGAACTCAGAGAAACCCTCTGCTTCGCAGTCCACCTAGGACCTCCTGCCTGAAGTCACCGTGCCTCCCAGAGAGAGTCGGCTTGCGTTCTTACTGCCATGTACGTCCCCTTCCTCCTGTGGCACTGCAGGCTTTGAATAGCCACAGGCCCAGAGGAGCAGCTACGGCGTTCCTTGGTTGAAGCAGTTCGCTTGATGCAGAACACCCTACTTCGAGAAGTTGATTCAGGGAAGGAAACTCAGGGTGACCTGTGTCTCTTTGGGCTTGTGAGAAACCACGGGGATGTCTGCTGAGTGCGCCCACGGAAACGGGGGCCTGCTGCAAGTAGCCTTGCTTTCCCGTTTGGAAGGCTGCGTTCATGCTGCCTTGAAGCTACCTGACATTCCCTGCTCTCGACAGGCCTGTTAGCCCTGTCAGAGTGCTTCGGGGAACGTTATGAGTCTGCTCTGTGTAAACCAGGTGCTTCCATGGCCGCGGCTCTGGTCCGCCTGCCAAGCTCTAGAGCTAGAGGGAACCTCAACGTGACAAGTTGCCTCCAGCGTAGGCCCCTAGTAGCCGTGCAGAAAGGGAGGCAGGCAGCTGTCTCCATCAGTTCTCAGTAGCTTAGAGGCTTTATATTAAAGGAAGTAGTACACTTTGGAGGACTCCTAGGCCTCTCGGGTATGCACCACTTTCCCTCCAAGTTCACCGAGTACCTCCAGACCCCTGTGGGGCGGCTGAGCACTTCGAGACCCATTGGTTGACCACCCCCCACCACCCCCGGAGGCCCTCTGTGTGTGCCGCGCGATTGGCTACACAGTGGACGTCCCTCGAGGAGCGCTACATTTCCAGAGCCCTCGAACAGCCTCAGGACAGCATTTCGGGTGAGTCCGACTTTGTCATGGCCCTTGTGTGAGCTGCCGTGGGAAAGCACTGTGCTTTGAATACTTCGAGGACCTCGTACCTGAAGTCACTCTGCCCGAGGAGAAAGTCAGCATCTTACCATGCCGTGTCGCTAACGGCAGACCCAGCACGAACACAGGCCTGGAAGTAAAGCCCCGAGTGGCAGCGGAGAAGCGGAGGCGTGCAGCAGTTTCCATGAGGCGGTGGCCTCGGCTCTGGGCACCTTCAACGGCAGCAGGGTTTTCTGGACACCTAGGAGGCTGGCGCGGGCCCCCTGTTCCCGGCAGGAACACTGAGTACCGCCAGGCCCACCTGGGTCTGCTAAGCAACATCCAGGCCCGTAGCCCTTTAGAGCCCCTCTGTGTATGCCCAGCGTAGGGAAACGCACTGCACTCTCCTTGGGAGCAGCTTAAGGTCCTCAGCACTCGCACACGTTCACGGACACCGTTCTGGCACGTCCCACATGGCGTCGAAGTCTTACGCATTACCCTAGGCTGAGCTGAACTCAGAGAAACCCTCGGCTGCGCAGTCCACCTAGGACCTCCTGCCTGAAGTCACCGTGCCTCCCAGAGAGAGTCGGCTTGCGTTCTTACTGCCATGTACGTCCCCTTCCTCCTGTGGCACTGCAGGCTTTGAATAGCCACAGGCCCAGAGGAGCAGCTACGGCGTTCCTTGGTTGAAGCAGTTCGCTTGATGCAGAACACCCTACTGCGAGAAGTTGATTCAGGGAAGGAAACTCAGGGTGACCTCTGTCTCTTTGGGCTTGTTAGAAACCACGGGGATGTCTGCTGAGTGCGCCCACGGAAACGGGGGCCTGCTGCAAGTAGCCTTGCTTTCCCGTTTGGAAGGCTGCGTTCATGCTGCCTTGAAGCTACCTGACATTCCCTGCTCTCGACAGGACTGTTAGCCCTGTCAGAGTGCTTCGGGGAACGTTATGAGTCTGCTCTGTGTAAACCAGGTGCTTCCATGGCCGCGGCTCTGGTCCGCCTGCCAAGCTCTAGAGCTAGAGGGAACCTCAACGTGACAAGTTGCCTCCAGCGTAGGCCCCTAGTAGCCGTGCAGAAAGGGAGGCAGGCAGCTGTCTCCATGAGTTCTCAGTCGCTTAGAGGCTTTATTTTAAAGGAAGTAGTACACTTTGGAGGACTCCTAGGCCCCTCGGGTATGCATCACTTTCCCTCCAAGTTCACCGAGTACCTACAGACCCCTGTGGGGCGGCTGAGCACTTCGAGGCCCATTGGTTGAACCCCCCCCCCCCCGCGAAGGCCCTCTGTGCGTGCCGCGATGGGCTACACACTGGACGTCCCGCGAGGAGCGCTACATTTCCAGAGCCCTCGAACAGCCTCAGGACAGCATTTCGGGTGAGTCCGACTTTGTCATGGCCCTTGTGTGAGCTGCCGTGGGAAAGCACTGTGCTTTGAATACTTCGAGGACCTCGTACCTGAAGTCACTCTGCCCGAGGAGAAAGTCAGCATCTTACCATGCCGTGTCGCTAACGGCACGCCCAGCACGAACACAGGCCTGGAAGTAAGGCCCCGAGTGGCGGTGCAGAAGCGGAGGAGTGCAGCAGTTTCCATGAGGCGGAGGCCTCGGCTCTGGGCACCTTCAACGGCAGCAGGGTTTTCTGGACACCTAAGAGAGTGGCGCGGGCCCCCTGTTCCCGGCAGGAACACTGAGTACCGCCAGGCCCACCTGGGTCTGCTAAGCAACATCCAGGCCCGTAGCCCTTTAGAGCCCCTCTGTGTATGCCCAGCGTAGGGAAACGCACTGCACTCTCCTTGGGAGCAGTTTAAGGTCCTCAGCACTCGCACACGTTCACGGACACCGTTCTGGCACGTCGCACATGGCGTCGAAGTCTTACGCATTACCCTAGGCTGAGCTGAACTCAGAGAAACCCTCGGCTGCGCAGTCCACCTAGGACCTCCTGCCTGAAGTCACCGTGCCTCCCAGAGAGAGTCGGCTTGTGTTCTTACTGCCATGTACGTCCCCTTCCTCCTGTGGCACTGCAGGCTTTGAATAGCCACAGGCCCAGAGGAGCAGCTACGGCGTTCCTTGGTTGAAGCAGTTCGCTTGATGCAGAACACCCTACTGCGAGAAGTTGATTCAGGGAAGGAAACTCAGGGTGACCTCTGTCTCTTTGGGCTTGTTAGAAACCACGGGGATGTCTGCTGAGTGCGCCCACGGAAACGGGGGCCTGCTGCAAGTAGCCTTGCTTTCCCGTTTGGAAGGCTGCGTTCATGCTGCCTTGAAGCTACCTGACATTCCCTGCACTCGACAGGACTGTTAGCCCTGTCAGAGTGCTTCGGGGAACGTTATGAGTCTGCTCTGTGTAAACCAGGTGCTTCCATGGCCGCGGCTCTGGTCCGCCTGCCAAGCTCTAGAGCTAGAGGGAACCTCAACGTGACAAGTTGCCTCCAGCGTAGGCCCCTAGTAGCCGTGCAGAAAGGGAGGCAGACAGCTGTCTCCATGAGTTCTCAGTCGCTTAGAGGCTTTATTTTAAAGGAAGTAGTACACTTTGGAGGACTCCTAGGCCCCTCGGGTATGCATCACTTTCCCTCCAAGTTCACCGAGTACCTCCAGACCCCTGTGGGGCGGCTGAGCACTTCGAGGCCCATTGGTTGAACCCCCCCCCCCCCGCGAAGGCCCTCTGTGCGTGCCGCGATGGGCTACACACTGGACGTCCCGCGAGGAGCGCTACATTTCCAGAGCCCTCGAACAGCCTCAGGACAGCATTTCGGGTGAGTCCGACTTTGTCATGGCCCTTGTGTGAGCTGCCGTGGGAAAGCACTGTGCTTTGAATACTTCGAGGACCTCGTACCTGAAGTCACTCTGCCCGAGGAGAAAGTCAGCATCTTACCATGCCGTGTCGCTAACGGCACGCCCAGCACGAACACAGGCCTGGAAGTAAGGCCCCGAGTGGCGGTGCAGAAGCGGAGGAGTGCAGCAGTTTCCATGAGGCGGAGGCCTCGGCTCTGGGCACCTTCAACGGCAGCAGGGTTTTCTGGACACCTAAGAGAGTGGCGCGGGCCCCCTGTTCCCGGCAGGAACACTGAGTACCGCCAGGCCCACCTGGGTCTGCTAAGCAACATCCAGGCCCGTAGCCCTTTAGAGCCCCTCTGTGTATGCCCAGCGTAGGGAAACGCACTGCACTCTCCTTGGGAGCAGTTTAAGGTCCTCAGCACTCGCACACGTTCACGGACACCGTTCTGGCACGTCGCACATGGCGTCGAAGTCTTACGCATTACCCTAGGCTGAGCTGAACTCAGAGAAACCCTCGACTGCAAAGTCCACCTAGGACCTCCTGCCTGAAGTCACCGTGCCTCCCAGAGAGAGTCGGCTTGTGTTCTTACTGCCATGTACGTCCCCTTCCTCCTGTGGCACTGCAGGCTTTGAATAGCCACAGGCCCAGAGGAGCAGCTACGGCGTTCCTTGGTTGAAGCAGTTCGCTTGATGCAGAACACCCTACTTCGAGAAGTTGATTCAGGGAAGGAAACTCAGGGTGACCTGTGTCTCTTTGGGCTTGTTAGAAACCACGGGGATGTCTGCTGAGTGCGCCCACGGAAACGGGGGCCTGCTGCAAGTAGCCTTGCTTTCCCATTTGGAAGGCTGCGTTCATGCTGCCTTGAAGCTACCTGACATTCCCTGCTCTCGACAGGCCTGTTAGCCCTGTCAGAGTGCTTCGGGGAACGTTATGAGTCTGCTCTGTGTAAACCAGGTGCTTCCATGGCCGCGGCTCTGGTCCGCCTGCCAAGCTCTAGAGCTAGAGGGAACCTCAACGTGACAAGTTGCCTCCAGCGTAGGCCCCTAGTAGCCGTGCAGAAAGGGAGGCAGGCAGCTGTCTCCATGAGTTCTCAGTCGCTTAGAGGCTTTATTTTAAAGGAAGTAGTACACTTTGGAGGACTCCTAGGCCCCTCGGGTATGCATCACTTTCCCTCCAAGTTCACCGAGTACCTCCAGACCCCTGTGGGGCGGCTGAGCACTTCGAGGCCCTTTGGTTGAACCCCCCCCCCCCCCGCGGAGGCCCTCTGTGCGTGCCGCGCGATGGGCTACACACTGGACGTCCCGCAAGGAGCGCTACATTTCCAGAGCCCTCGAACAGCCTCAGGACAGCATTTCGGGTGAGTCCGACTTTGTCATGGCCCTTGTGTGAGCTGCCGTGGGAAAACACTGTGCTTTGAATACTTCGAGGACCTCGTACCTGAAGTCACTCTGCCCGAGGAGAAAGTCAGCATCTTACCATGCCGTGTCGCTAACGGCACGCCCAGCACGAACACAGGCCTGGAAGTAAGGCCCCGAGTGGCGGTGCAGAAGCGGAGGCGTGCAGTAGTTTCCATGAGTCGGTGGCCTCGGCTCTGGGCACCTTCAACGGCAGCAGGTTTTCTGGACACCTAGGAGGCTGGCGCGGGCCCCCTCTTCCCGGCAGGAACACTGAGTACCGCCAGGCCCACCTGGGTCTGCTAAGCAACATCCAGGCCCGTAGCCCTTTAGAGCCCCTCTGTGTATGCCAGGGGCGGGAAACGCGCTGTACTCTCCTTGTGAGCAGCTTAAGATCCTCAGCACTAGCACACGTTCACGGACACCGTTCTGGCACGTCCCACATGGCGTCGAAGTCTTACGCATTACCCTAGGCTGAGCTGAACTCAGAGAAACCCTCGGCTGCGCAGTCCACCTAGGACCTCCTGCCTGAAGTCACCGTGCCTCCCAGAGAGAGTCGGCTTGCGTTCTTACTGCCATATACGTGCCCTTCCTCCTGTGGCACTGCAGGCTTTGAATAGCCACTGGCCCAGAGGAGCAGCTACGGCGTTCCTTGGTTGAGGCAGTTCGCTTGATGCAGAACACCCTACTTCGAGAAGTTGATTCAGGGAAGGAAACTCAGGGTGACCTGTGTCTCTTTGGGCTTGTGAGAAACCACGGGGATGTCTGCTGAGTGCGCCCACGGAAACGGGGGCCTGCTGCAAGTAGCCTTGCTTTCCCGTTTGGAAGGCTGCGTTCATGCTGCCTTGAAGCTACCTGACATTCCCTGCTCTCGACAGGCCTGTTAGCCCTGTCAGAGTGCTTCGGGGAACGTTATGAGTCTGCTCTGTGTAAACCAGGTGCTTCCATGGCCGCGGCTCTGGTCCGCCTGCCAAGCTCTAGAGCTAGAGGGATCCTCAATGTGACAAGTTGCCTCCAGCGTAGGCCCCTAGTAGCCGTGCAGAAAGGGAGGCAGGCAGCTGTCTCCATGAGTTCTCAGTCGCTTAGAGGCTTTATTTTAAAGGAAGTAGTACACTTTGGAGGACTCCTAGGCCCCTCGGGTATGCATCACTTTCCCTCCAAGTTCACCGAGTACCTCTAGACCCCTGTGGGGCGGCTGAGCACTTCGAGGCCCATTGGTTGAACCCCCCCACCCGCGGAGGCCCTCTGTGCGTGCCGCGCGATGGGCTACACACTGGACGTCCCGCGAGGAGCGCTACATTTCCAGAGCCCTCGAACAGCCTCAGGACAGCATTTCGGGTGAGTCTGACTTTGTCATGGCCCTTGTGTGAGCTGCCGTGGGAAAACACTGTGCTTTGAATACTTCGAGGACCTCGTACCTGAAGTCACTCTGCCCGAGGAGAAAGTCAGCATCTTACCATGCCGTGTCGCTAACGGCACGCCCAGCACGAACACAGGCCTGGAAGTAAGGCCCCGAGTGGCGGTGCAGAAGCGGAGGCGTGCAGCAGTTTCCATGAGGCGGTGGCCTCGGCTCTGGGCACCTTCAACGGCAGCAGGGTTTTCTGGACACCTAGGAGAGTGGCGCGGGCCCCCTGTTCCCGGCAGGAACACTGAGTACCGCCAGGCCCACCTGGGTCTGCTAAGCAACATCCAGGCCCGTAGCCCTTTAGAGCCCCTCTGTGTATTCCCAGCGTAGGGAAACGCGCTGCACTCTCCTTGGGAGCAGCTTAAGGTCCTCAGCACTCGCACACGTTCACGGACACCGTTCTGGCACGTCCCACATGGCGTCGAAGTCTTTCGCATTACCCTAGGCTGAGCTGAACTCAGAGAAACTCTCGGCTGCGCAGTCCACCTAGGACCTCCTGCCTGAAGTCACCGTGCCTCCCAGAGAGAGTCGGCTTGCGTTCTTACTGCCATGTATGTCCCCTTCCTCCTGTGGCACTGCAGGCTTTGAATAGCCACAGGCCCAGAGGAGCAGCTACGGCGTTCCTTGGTTGAAGCAGTTCGCTTGATGCAGAACACCCTACTTCGAGAAGTTGATTCAGGGAAGGAAACTCAGGGTGACCTGTGTCTCTTTGGGCTTGTGAGAAACCACGGGGATGTCTGCTGAGTGCGCCCACGGAAACGGGGGCCTGCTGCAAGTAGCCTTGCTTTCCCGTTTGGAAGGCTGCGTTCATGCTGCCTTGAAGCTACCTGATATTTCCTGCTCTCGACAGGCCTGTTAGCCCTGTCAGAGTGCTTCGGGGAACGTTATGAGTCTGCTCTGTCTAAACCAGGTGCTTCCATGGCCGCGGCTCTGGTCCGCCTGCCAAGCTCTAGAGCTAGAGGGATCCTCAATGTGACAAGTTGCCTCCAGCGTAGGCCCCTAGTAGGCGTGCAGAAAGGGAGGCAGGCAGCTGTCTCCATGAGTTCTCAGTCGCTTAGAGGCTTTATTTTAAAGGAAGTAGTACACTTTGGAGGACTCCTAGGCCCCTCGGGTATGCATCACTTTCCCTCCAAGTTCACCGAGTACCTCCAGACCCCTGTGGGGCGGCTGAGCACTTCGAGGCCCATTGGTTGAACCCCCCCACCCGCGGAGGCCCTCTGTGCGTGCCGCGCGATGGGCTACACACTGGACGTCCCGCGAGGAGCGCTACATTTCCAGAGCCCTCGAACAGCCTCAGGACAGCATTTCGGGTGAGTCCGACTTTGTCATGGCCCTTGTGTGAGCTGCCGTGGGAAAACACTGTGCTTTGAATACTTCGAGGACCTCGTACCTGAAGTCACTCTGCCCGAGGAGAAAGTCAGCATCTTACCATGCCGTGTCGCTAACGGCACGCCCAGCACGAACACAGGCCTGGAAGTAAGGCCCCGAGTGGCGGTGCAGAAGCGGAGGCTTGCAGTAGTTTCCATGAGGCGGAGGCCTCGGCTCTGGGCACCTTCAACGGCAGCAGGGTTTTCTGGACACCTAGGAGGCTGGCGCGGGCCCCCTGTTCCCGGCAGGAACACTGAGAACTTCCAGGCCCACCTGGGTCTGCTAAGCAACATCCAGGCCCGTAGCCCTTTAGAGCTCCTCTGTGTATGCCCAGCGTAGGGAAACGCGCTGCACTCTCCTTGGGAGCAGCTTAAGGTCCTCAGCACTCGCACACGTTCACGGACACCGTTCTGGCACGTCCCACATGGCGTCGCAGTCTTACGCATTACCCTAGGCTGAGCTGAACTCAGAGAAACCCTCGGCTGCGCAGTCCACCTAGGACCTCCTGCCTGAAGTCACCGTGCCTCCCAGAGAGAGTCGGCTTGCGTTCTTACTGCCATGTACGTCCCCTTCCTCCTGTGGCACTGCAGGTTTTGAATAGCCACAGGCCCAGAGGAGCAGCTACGGCGTTCCTTGGTTGAAGCAGTTCGCTTGATGCAGAACACCCTACTTCGAGAAGTTGATTCAGGGAAGGAAACTCAGGGTGACCTGTGTCTCTTTGGGCTTGTGAGAAACCACGGGGATGTCTGCTGAGTGCGCCCACGGAAACGGGGGCCTGCTGCAAGTAGCCTTGCTTTCCCGTTTGGAAGGCTGCGTTCATGCTGCCTTGAAGCTACCTGACATTCCCTGCTCTCGACAGGCCTGTTAGCCCTGTCAGAGTGCTTCGGGGAACGTTATGAGTCTGCTCTGTCTAAACCAGGTGCTTCCATGGCCGCGGCTCTGGTCCGCCTGCCAAGCTCTAGAGCTAGAGGGAACCTCAACGTGACAAGTTGCCTCCAGCGTAGGCCCCTAGTAGCCGTGCAGAAAGGGAGGCAGGCAGCTGTCTCCATGAGTTCTCAGTCGCTTAGAGGCTTTATTTTAAAGGAAGTAGTACACTTTGGAGGACTCCTAGGCCCCTCGGGTATGCATCACTTTCCCTCCAAGTTCACCGAGTACCTACAGACACCTGTGGGGCGGCTGAACACTTCGAGGCCCTTTGATTGACCCATCCCCCCCGCGGAGGCCCTCTGTGCGTGCCGCGCGATGGGCTACACACTGGACGTCCCGTGAGGAGCGCTACATTTCCAGAGCCCTCGAACAGCCTCAGGACAGCATTTCGGGTGAGTCTGACTTTGTCATGGCCCTTGTGTGAGCTGCCGTGGGAAAACACTGTGCTTTGAATACTTCGAGGACCTCGTACCTGAAGTCACTCTGCCCGAGGAGAAAGTCAGCATCTTACCATGCCGTGTCGCTAACGGCACGCCCAGCACGAACACAGGCCTGGAAGTAAGGCCCCGAGTGGCGGTGCAGAAGCGGAGGCGTGCAGCAGTTTCCATGAGGCGGTGGCCTCGGCTCTGGGCACCTTCAACGGCAGCAGGGTTTTCTGGACACCTAGGAGAGTGGCGCGGGCCCCCTGTTCCCGGCAGGAACACTGAGTACCGCCAGGCCCACCTGGGTCTGCTAAGCAACATCCAGGCCCGTAGCCCTTTAGAGCCCCTCTGTGTATTCCCAGCGTAGGGAAACGCGCTGCACTCTCCTTGGGAGCAGCTTAAGGTCCTCAGCACTCGCACACGTTCACGGACACCGTTCTGGCACGTCCCACATGGCGTCGAAGTCTTTCGCATTACCCTAGGCTGAGCTGAACTCAGAGAAACTCTCGGCTGCGCAGTCCACCTAGGACCTCCTGCCTGAAGTCACCGTGCCTCCCAGAGAGAGTCGGCTTGCGTTCTTACTGCCATGTATGTCCCCTTCCTCCTGTGGCACTGCAGGCTTTGAATAGCCACAGGCCCAGAGGAGCAGCTACGGCGTTCCTTGGTTGAAGCAGTTCGCTTGATGCAGAACACCCTACTTCGAGAAGTTGATTCAGGGAAGGAAACTCAGGGTGACCTGTGTCTCTTTGGGCTTGTGAGAAACCACGGGGATGTCTGCTGAGTGCGCCCACGGAAACGGGGGCCTGCTGCAAGTAGCCTTGCTTTCCCGTTTGGAAGGCTGCGTTCATGCTGCCTTGAAGCTACCTGATATTCCCTGCTCTCGACAGGCCTGTTAGCCCTGTCAGAGTGCTTCGGGGAACGTTATGAGTCTGCTCTGTGTAAACCAGGTGCTTCCATGGCCGCGGCTCTGGTCCGCCTGCCAAGCTCTAGAGCTAGAGGGATCCTCAATGTGACAAGTTGCCTCCAGCGTAGGCCCCTAGTAGCCGTGCAGAAAGGGAGGCAGGCAGCTGTCTCCATGAGTTCTCAGTCGCTTAGAGGCTTTATTTTAAAGGAAGTAGTACACTTTGGAGGACTCCTAGGCCCCTCGGGTATGCATCACTTTCCCTCCAAGTTCACCGAGTACCTCCAGACCCCTGTGGGGCGGCTGAGCACTTCGAGGCCCATTGGTTGAACCCCCCCACCCGCGGAGGCCCTCTGTGCGTGCCGCGCGATGGGCTACACACTGGACGTCCCGCGAGGAGCGCTACATTTCCAGAGCCCTCGAACAGCCTCAGGACAGCATTTCGGGTGAGTCCGACTTTGTCATGGCCCTTGTGTGAGCTGCCGTGGGAAAACACTGTGCTTTGAATACTTCGAGGACCTCGTACCTGAAGTCACTCTGCCCGAGGAGAAAGTCAGCATCTTACCATGCCGTGTCGCTAACGGCACGCCCAGCACGAACACAGGCCTGGAAGTAAGGCCCCGAGTGGCGGTGCAGAAGCGGAGGCTTGCAGTAGTTTCCATGAGGCGGAGGCCTCGGCTCTGGGCACCTTCAACGGCAGCAGGGTTTTCTGGACACCTAGGAGGCTGGCGCGGGCCCCCTGTTCCCGGCAGGAACACTGAGAACTTCCAGGCCCACCTGGGTCTGCTAAGCAACATCCAGGCCCGTAGCCCTTTAGAGCTCCTCTGTGTATGCCCAGCGTAGGGAAACGCGCTGCACTCTCCTTGGGAGCAGCTTAAGGTCCTCAGCACTCGCACACGTTCACGGACACCGTTCTGGCACGTCCCACATGGCGTCGCAGTCTTACGCATTACCCTAGGCTGAGCTGAACTCAGAGAAACCCTCGGCTGCGCAGTCCACCTAGGACCTCCTGCCTGAAGTCACCGTGCCTCCCAGAGAGAGTCGGCTTGCGTTCTTACTGCCATGTACGTCCCCTTCCTCCTGTGGCACTGCAGGCTTTGAATAGCCACAGGCCCAGAGGAGCAGCTACGGCGTTCCTTGGTTGAAGCAGTTCGCTTGATGCAGAACACCCTACTTCGAGAAGTTGATTCAGGGAAGGAAACTCAGGGTGACCTGTGTCTCTTTGGGCTTGTGAGAAACCACGGGGATGTCTGCTGAGTGCGCCCACGGAAACGGGGGCCTGCTGCAAGTAGCCTTGCTTTCCCGTTTGGAAGGCTGCGTTCATGCTGCCTTGAAGCTACCTGACATTCCCTGCTCTCGACAGGCCTGTTAGCCCTGTCAGAGTGCTTCGGGGAACGTTATGAGTCTGCTCTGTGTAAACCAGGTGCTTCCATGGCCGCGGCTCTGGTCCGCCTGCCAAGCTCTAGAGCTAGAGGGATCCTCAATGTGACAAGTTGCCTCCAGCGTAGGCCCCTAGTAGCCGTGCAGAAAGGGAGGCAGGCAGCTGTCTCCATGAGTTCTCAGTCGCTTAGAGGCTTTATTTTAAAGGAAGTAGTACACTTTGGAGGACTCCTAGGCCCCTCGGGTATGCATCACTTTCCCTCCAAGTTCACCGAGTACCTCTAGACCCCTGTGGGGCGGCTGAGCACTTCGAGGCCCATTGGTTGAACTCCCCCACCCGCGGAGGCCCTCTGTGCGTGCCGCGCGATGGGCTACACACTGGACGTCCCGCGAGGAGCGCTACATTTCCAGAGCCCTCGAACAGCCTCAGGACAGCATTTCGGGTGAGTCTGACTTTGTCATGGCCCTTGTGTGAGCTGCCGTGGGAAAACACTGTGCTTTGAATACTTCGAGGACCTCGTACCTGAAGTCACTCTGCCCGAGGAGAAAGTCAGCATCTTACCATGCCGTGTCGCTAACGGCACGCCCAGCACGAACACAGGCCTGGAAGTAAGGCCCCGAGTGGCGGTGCAGAAGCGGAGGCGTGCAGCAGTTTCCATGAGGCGGTGGCCTCGGCTCTGGGCACCTTCAACGGCAGCAGGGTTTTCTGGACACCTAGGAGAGTGGCGCGGGCCCCCTGTTCCCGGCAGGAACACTGAGTACCGCCAGGCCCACCTGGGTCTGCTAAGCAACATCCAGGCCCGTAGCCCTTTAGAGCCCCTCTGTGTATTCCCAGCGTAGGGAAACGCGCTGCACTCTCCTTGGGAGCAGCTTAAGGTCCTCAGCACTCGCACACGTTCACGGACACCGTTCTGGCACGTCCCACATGGCGTCGAAGTCTTACGCATTACCCTAGGCTGAGCTGAACTCAGAGAAACCCTCGACTGCAAAGTCCACCTAGGACCTCCTGCCTGAAGTCACCGTGCCTCCCAGAGAGAGTCGGCTTGCGTTCTTACTGCCATGTACGTCCCCTTCCTCCTGTGGCACTGCAGGCTTTGAATAGCCACAGGCCCAGAGGAGCAGCTACGGCGTTCCTTGGTTGAAGCAGTTCGCTTGATGCAGAACACCCTACTTCGAGAAGTTGATTCAGGGAAGGAAACTCAGGGTGACCTGTGTCTCTTTGGGCTTGTGAGAAACCACGGGGATGTCTGCTGAGTGCGCCCACGGAAACGGGGGCCTGCTGCAAGTAGCCTTGCTTTCCCGTTTGGAAGGCTGCGTTCATGCTGCCTTGAAGCTACCTGATATTTCCTGCTCTCGACAGGCCTGTTAGCCGTGTCAGAGTGCTTCGGGGAACGTTATGAGTCTGCTCTGTCTAAACCAGGTGCTTCCATGGCCGCGGCTCTGGTCCGCCTGCCAAGCTCTAGAGCTAGAGGGATCCTCAATGTGACAAGATGCCTCCAGCGTAGGCCCCTAGTAGGCGTGCAGAAAGGGAGGCAGGCAGCTGTCTCCATGAGTTCTCAGTCGCTTAGAGGCTTTATTTTAAAGGAAGTAGTACACTTTGGAGGACTCCTAGGCCCCTCGGGTATGCATCACTTTCCCTCCAAGTTCACCGAGTACCTCCAGACCCCTGTGGGGCGGCTGAGCACTTCGAGGCCCATTGATTGAACCCCCCCACCCGCGGAGGCCCTCTGTGCGTGCCGCGCGATGGGCTACACACTGGACGTCCCGCGAGGAGCGCTACATTTCCAGAGCCCTCGAACAGCCTCAGGACAGCATTTCGGGTGAGTCCGACTTTGTCATGGCCCTTGTGTGAGCTGCCGTGGGAAAACACTGTGCTTTGAATACTTCGAGGACCTCGTACCTGAAGTCACTCTGCCCGAGGAGAAAGTCAGCATCTTACCATGCCGTGTCGCTAACGGCACGCCCAGCACGAACACAGGCCTGGAAGTAAGGCCCCGAGTGGCGGTGCAGAAGCGGAGGCTTGCAGTAGTTTCCATGAGGCGGAGGCCTCGGCTCTGGGCACCTTCAACGGCAGCAGGGTTTTCTGGACACCTAGGAGGCTGGCGCGGGCCCCCTGTTCCCGGCAGGAACACTGAGAACTTCCAGGCCCACCTGGGTCTGCTAAGCAACATCCAGGCCCGTAGCCCTTTAGAGCTCCTCTGTGTATGCCCAGCGTAGGGAAACGCGCTGCACTCTCCTTGGGAGCAGCTTAAGGTCCTCAGCACTCGCACACGTTCACGGACACCGTTCTGGCACGTCCCACATGGCGTCGCAGTCTTACGCATTACCCTAGGCTGAGCTGAACTCAGAGAAACCCTCGGCTGCGCAGTCCACCTAGGACCTCCTGCCTGAAGTCACCGTGCCTCCCAGAGACAGTCGGCTTGCGTTCTTACTGCCATGTACGTCCCCTTCCTCCTGTGGCACTGCAGGCTTTGAATAGCCACAGGCCCAGAGGAGCAGCTACGGCGTTCCTTGGTTGAAGCAGTTCGCTTGATGCAGAACACCCTACTTCGAGAAGTTGATTCAGGGAAGGAAACTCAGGGTGACCTGTGTCTCTTTGGGCTTGTGAGAAACCACGGGGATGTCTGCTGAGTGCGCCCACGGAAACGGGGGCCTGCTGCAAGTAGCCTTGCTTTCCCGTTTGGAAGGCTGCGTTCATGCTGCCTTGAAGCTACCTGACATTCCCTGCTCTCGACAGGCCTGTTAGCCCTGTCAGAGTGCTTCGGGGAACGTTATGAGTCTGCTCTGTGTAAACCAGGTGCTTCCATGGCCGCGGCTCTGGTCCGCCTGCCAAGCTCTAGAGCTAGAGGGATCCTCAATGTGACAAGTTGCCTCCAGCGTAGGCCCCTAGTAGCCGTGCAGAAAGGGAGGCAGGCAGCTGTCTCCATGAGTTCTCAGTCGCTTAGAGGCTTTATTTTAAAGGAAGTAGTACACTTTGGAGGACTCCTAGGCCCCTCGGGTATGCATCACTTTCCCTCCAAGTTCACCGAGTACCTCTAGACCCCTGTGGGGCGGCTGAGCACTTCGAGGCCCATTGGTTGAACTCCCCCACCCGCGGAGGCCCTCTGTGCGTGCCGCGCGATGGGCTACACACTGGACGTCCCGCGAGGAGCGCTACATTTCCAGAGCCCTCGAACAGCCTCAGGACAGCATTTCGGGTGAGTCTGACTTTGTCATGGCCCTTGTGTGAGCTGCCGTGGGAAAACACTGTGCTTTGAATACTTCGAGGACCTCGTACCTGAAGTCACTCTGCCCGAGGAGAAAGTCAGCATCTTACCATGCCGTGTCGCTAACGGCACGCCCAGCACGAACACAGGCCTGGAAGTAAGGCCCCGAGTGGCGGTGCAGAAGCGGAGGCGTGCAGCAGTTTCCATGAGGCGGTGGCCTCGGCTCTGGGCACCTTCAACGGCAGCAGGGTTTTCTGGACACCTAGGAGAGTGGCGCGGGCCCCCTGTTCCCGGCAGGAACACTGAGTACCGCCAGGCCCACCTGGGTCTGCTAAGCAACATCCAGGCCCGTAGCCCTTTAGAGCTCCTCTGTGTATGCCCAGCGTAGGGAAACGCGCTGCACTCCCCTTGGGAGCAGCTTAAGGTCCTCAGCACTCGCACACGTTCACGGACACCGTTCTGGCACGTCCCACATGGCGTCGAAGTCTTACGCATTACCCTCGGCTTAGCTGAACTCAGAGAAACGCTCGGCTTCGCAGTCCACCTAGGACCTCCTGCCTGAAGTCACCGTGCCTCCCAGAGACAGTCGGCTTGCGTTCTTACTGCCATGTACGTCCCCTTCCTCCTGTGGCACTGCAGGCTTTGAATAGCCACAGGCCCAGAGGAGCAGCTACGGCGTTCCTTGGTTGAAGCAGTTCGCTTGATGCAGAACACCCTACTTCGAGAAGTTGATTCAGGGAAGGAAACTCAGGGTGACCTGTGTCTCTTTGGGCTTGTGAGAAACCACGGGGATGTCTGCTGAGTGCGCCCACGGAAACGGGGGCCTGCTGCAAGTAGCCTTGCTTTCCCGTTTGGAAGGCTGCGTTCATGCTGCCTTGAAGCTACCTGACATTCCCTGCTCTCGACAGGCCTGTTAGCCCTGTCAGAGTGCTTCGGGGAACGTTATGAGTCTGCTCTGTCTAAACCAGGTGCTTCCATGGCCGCGGCTCTGGTCCGCCTGCCAAGCTCTAGAGCTAGAGGGAACCTCAACGTGACAAGTTGCCTCCAGCGTAGGCCCCTAGTAGCCGTGCAGAAAGGGAGGCAGGCAGCTGTCTCCATGAGTTCTCAGTCGCTTAGAGGCTTTATTTTAAAGGAAGTAGTACACTTTGGAGGACTCCTAGGCCCCTCGGGTATGCATCACTTTCCCTCCAAGTTCACCGAGTACCTCCAGACCCCTGTGGGGCGGCTGAGCACTTCGAGGCCCATTGGTTGAACCCCCCCACCCGCGGAGGCCCTCTGTGCGTGCCGCGCGATGGGCTACACACTGGACGTCCCGCGAGGAGCGCGACATTTCCAGAGCCCTCGAACAGCCTCAGGACAGCATTTCGGGTGAGTCCGACTTTGTCATGGCCCTTGTGTGAGCTGCCGTGGGAAAGCACTGTGCTTTGAATACTTCGAGGACCTCGTACCTGAAGTCACTCTGCCCGAGGAGAAAGTCAGCATCTTACCATGCCGTGTCGCTAACGGCACGCCCAGCACGAACACAGGTCTGGAAGTAAGGCCCCGAGTGGCGGTGCAGAAGCGGAGGCGTGCAGTAGTTTCCATGAGACGGAGGCCTCGGCTCTGGGCACCTTCAACGGCAGCAGGGTTTTCTGGACACCTAGGAGGCTGGCACGGTCTCCCTGTTCCCGGCAGGAACACTGAGTACCGCCAGGCCCACCTGGGTCTGCTAAGCAACATCCAGGCCCGTAGCCCTTTAGAGCTCCTCTGTGTATGCCCAGCGTAGGGAAACGCGCTGCACTCTCCTTGGGAGCAGCGTAAGGTCCTCAGCACTCGCACACGTTCACGGACACCGTTCTGGCACGTCGCACATGGCGTCGAAGTCTTACGCATTACCCTAGGCTGAGCTGAACTCAGAGAAAGCCTCTGCTTCGCAGTCCACCTAGGACCGCCTGCCTGAAGTCACCGTGCCTCCCAGAGAGAGTCGGCTTGCGTTCTTACTGCCATGTACGTCCCCTTCCTCCTGTGGCACTGCAGGCTTTGAATAGCCACAGGCCCAGAGGAGCAGCTACGGCGTTCCTTGGTTGAAGCAGTTCGCTTGATGCAGAACACCCTACTTCGAGAAGTTGATTCAGGGAAGGAAACTCAGGGTGACCTGTGTCTCTTTGGGCTTGTGAGAAACCACGGGGATGTCTGCTGAGTGCGCCCACGGAAACGGGGGCCTGCTGCAAGTAGCCTTGCTTTCCCATTTGGAAGGCTGCGTTCATGCTGCCTTGAAGCTACCTGACATTCCCTGCTCTCGACAGGCCTGTTAGCGCTGTCAGAGTGCTTCGGGGAACGTTATGAGTCTGCTCTGTCTAAACCAGGTGCTTCCATGGCCGCGGCTCTGGTCCGCCTGCCAAGCTCTAGAGCTAGAGGGAACCTCAACGTGACAAGTTGCCTCCAGCGTAGGCCCCTAGTAGCCGTGCAGAAAGGGAGGCAGGCAGCTGTCTCCATGAGTTCTCAGTCGCTTAGAGGCTTTATTTTAAAGGAAGTAGTACACTTTGGAGGACTCCTAGGCCCCTCGGGTATGCATCACTTTCCCTCCAAGTTCACCGAGTACCTACAGACCACTGTGGGGCGGCTGAGCACTTCGAGGCCCTTTGATTGAACCCCCCCCCCCCGCGGAGGCCCTCTGTGCGTGACGCGCGATGGGCTACACACTGGATGTCCCGCGAGGAGCGCTACATTTCCAGAGCCCTCGAACAGCCTCAGGACAGCATTTCGGGTGAGTCCGACTTTGTCATGGCCCTTGTGTGAGCTGCCGTGGGAAAGCACTGTGCTTTGAATACTTCGAGGACCTCGTACCTGAAGTCACTCTGCCCGAGGAGAAAGTCAGCATCTTACCATGCCGTGTCGCTAACGGCACGCCCAGCACGAACACAGGCCTGGAAGTAAGGCCCCGAGTGGCGGTGCAGAAGCGGAGGCGTGCAGCAGTTTCCATGAGGCGGAGGCCTCGGCTCTGGGCACCTTCAACGGCAGCAGGGTTTTCTGGACACCTAGGAGGCTGGCGCGGGCCCCCTGTTCCCGGCAGGAACACTGAGTACCGCCAGGCCCACCTGGGTCTGCTAAGCAACATCCAGGCCCGTAGCCCTTTAGAGCCCCTCTGTGTATGCCAGGGGCGGGAAACGCGCTGTACTCTCCTTGGGAGCAGCGTAAGGTACTCAGCACTCGCACACGTTCACGGACACCGTTCTGGCACGTCCCACATGGCGTCGAAGTCTTACGCATTACCCTAGGCTGAGCTGAACTCAGAGAAACCCTCGGCTGCGCAGTCCACCTAGGACCTCCTGCCTGAAGTCACCGTGCCTCCCAGAGAGAGTCGGCTTGCGTTTTTACTGCCATGTACGTCCCCTTCCTCCTGTGGCACTGCAGGCTTTGAATAGCCACAGGCCCAGAGGAGCAGCTACGGCGTTCCTTGGTTGAAGCAGTTCGCTTGATGCCGAACACCCTACTTCGAGAAGTTGATTCAGGGAAGGAAACTCAGGGTGACCTGTGTCTCTTTGGGCTTGTGAGAAACCACGGGGATGTCTGCTGAGTGCGCCCACGGAAACGGGGGCCTGCTGCAAGTAGCCTTGCTTTCCCGTTTGGAAGGCTGCGTTCATGCTGCCTTGAAGCTACCTGACATTCCCTGCTCTCGACAGGCCTGTTAGCCCTGTCAGAGTGCTTCGGGGAACGTTATGAGTCTGCTCTGTGTAAACCAGGTGCTTCCATGGCCGCGGCTCTGGTCCGCCTGCCAAGCTCTAGAGCTAGAGGGAACCTCAACGTGACAAGTTGCCTCCAGCGTAGGCCCCTAGTAGCCGTGCAGAAAGGGAGGCAGGCAGCTGTCTCCATGAGTTCTCAGTCGCTTAGAGGCTTTATTTTAAAGGAAGTAGTACACTTTGGAGGACTCCTAGGCCCCTCGGGTATGCATCACTTTCCCTCCAAGTTCACCGAGTAACTACAGATCCCTGTGGGGCGGCTGAGCACTTCGAGGCCCTTTGATTGAACCCCCCCCCCGCGGAGGCCCTCTGTGCGTGCCGCGCGATGGGCTACACACTGGACGTCCCGCGAGGAGCGCTACATTTCCAGAGCCCTCGAACAGCCTCAGGACAGCATTTCGGGTGAGTCCGACTTTGTCATGGCCCTTGTGTGAGCTGCCGTGGGAAAGCACTGTGCTTTGAATACTTCGAGGACCTCGTACCTGAAGTCACTCTGCCCGAGGAGAAAGTCAGCATCTTACCATGCCGTGTCGCTAACGGCACGCCCAGCACGAACACAGGCCTGGAAGTAAGGCCCCGAGTGGCGGTGCAGAAGCGGAGGCGTGCAGCAGTTTCCATGAGGCGGTGGCCTCGGCTCTGGGCACCTTCAACGGCAGCAGGGTTTTCTGGACACCTAGGAGGCTGGCGCGGGCCCCCTGTTCCCGGCAGGAACACTGAGTACCGCCAGGCCCACCTGGGTCTGCTAAGCAACATCCAGGCCCGTAGCCCTTTAGAGCTCCTCTGTGTATGCCCAGCGTAGGGAAACGCGCTGCACTCCCCTTGGGAGCAGCTTAAGGTCCTCAGCACTCGCACACGTTCACGGACACCGTTCTGGCACGTCCCACATGGCGTCGAAGTCTTACGCATTACCCTCGGCTTAGCTGAACTCAGAGAAACGCTCGGCTTCGCAGTCCACCTAGGACCTCCTGCCTGAAGTCACCGTGCCTCCCAGAGACAGTCGGCTTGCGTTCTTACTGCCATGTACGTCCCCTTCCTCCTGTGGCACTGCAGGCTTTGAATAGCCACAGGCCCAGAGGAGCAGCTACGGCGTTCCTTGGTTGAAGCAGTTCGCTTGATGCAGAACACCCTACTTCGAGAAGTTGATTCAGGGAAGGAAACTCAGGGTGACCTGTGTCTCTTTGGGCTTGTGAGAAACCACGGGGATGTCTGCTGAGTGCGCCCACGGAAACGGGGGCCTGCTGCAAGTAGCCTTGCTTTCCCGTTTGGAAGGCTGCGTTCATGCTGCCTTGAAGCTACCTGACATTCCCTGCTCTCGACAGGCCTGTTAGCCCTGTCAGAGTGCTTCGGGGAACGTTATGAGTCTGCTCTGTGTAAACCAGGTGCTTCCATGGCCGCGGCTCTGGTCCGCCTGCCAAGCTCTAGAGCTAGAGGGAACCTCAACGTGACAAGTTGCCTCCAGCGTAGGCCCCTAGTAGCCGTGCAGAAAGGGAGGCAGGCAGCTGTCTCCATGAGTTCTCAGTCGCTTAGAGGCTTTATTTTAAAGGAAGTAGTACACTTTGGAGGACTCCTAGGCCCCTCGGGTATGCATCACTTTCCCTCCAAGTTCACCGAGTACCTCCAGACCCCTGTGGGGCGGCTGAGCACTTCGAGGCCCATTGGTTGAACCCCCCCACCCGCGGAGGCCCTCTGTGCGTGACGCGCGATGGGCTACACACTGGACGTCCCGCGAGGAGCGCGACATTTCCAGAGCCCTCGAACAGCCTCAGGACAGCATTTCGGGTGAGTCCGACTTTGTCATGGCCCTTGTGTGAGCTGCCGTGGGAAAGCACTGTGCTTTGAATACTTCGAGGACCTCGTACCTGAAGTCACTCTGCCCGAGGAGAAAGTCAGCATCTTACCATGCCGTGTCGCTAACGGCACGCCCAGCACGAACACAGGCCTGGAAGTAAGGCCCCGAGTGGCGGTGCAGAAGCGGAGGCGTGCAGCAGTTTCCATGAGGCGGAGGCCTCGGCTCTGGGCACCTTCAACGGCAGCAGGGTTTTCTGGACACCTAGGAGGCTGGCACGGGCCCCCTGTTCCCGGCAGGAACACCGAGTACCGCCAGGCCCACCTGGGTCTGCTAAGCAACATCCAGGCCCGTAGCCCTTTAGAGCCCCTCTGTGTATGCCCAGCGTAGGGAAACGCACTGCACTCTCCTTGGGAGCAGCTTAAGGTCCTCAGCACTCGCACACGTTCACGGACACCGTTCTGGCACGTCCCACATGGCGTCGAAGTCTTACGCATTACCCTAGGCTGAGCTGAACTCAGAGAAACCCTCGACTGCAAAGTCCACCTAGGACCTCCTGCCTGAAGTCACCGTGCCTCCCAGAGAGAGTCGGCTTGCGTTCTTACTGCCATGTACGTCCCCTTCCTCCTGTGGCACTGCAGGCTTTGAATAGCCACAGGCCCAGAGGAGCAGCTACGGCGTTCCTTGGTTGAAGCAGTTCGCTTGATGCAGAACACCCTACTTCGAGAAGTTGATTCAGGGAAGGAAACTCAGGGTGACCTGTGTCTCTTTGGGCTTGTGAGAAACCACGGGGATGTCTGCTGAGTGCGCCCACGGAAACGGGGGCCTGCTGCAAGTAGCCTTGCTTTCCCGTTTGGAAGGCTGCGTTCATGCTGCCTTGAAGCTACCTGACATTCCCTGCTCTCGACAGGCCTGTTAGCGCTGTCAGAGTGCTTCGGGGAACGTTATGAGTCTGCTCTGTCTAAACCAGGTGCTTCCATGGCCGCGGCTCTGGTCCGCCTGCCAAGCTCTAGAGCTAGAGGGAACCTCAACGTGACAAGTTGCCTCCAGCATAGGCCCCTAGTAGCCGTGCAGAAAGGGAGGCAGGCAGCTGTCTCCATGAGTTCTCAGTCGCTTAGAGGCTTTATTTTAAAGGAAGTAGTACACTTTGGAGGACTCCTAGGCCCCTCGGGTATGCATCACTTTCCCTCCAAGTTCACCGAGTACCTCCAGACCCCTGTGGGGCGGCTGAGCACTTCGAGGCCCATTGGTTGAACCCCCCCACCCGCGGAGGCCCTCTGTGCGTGCCGCGCGATGGGCTACACACTGGACGTCCCGCGAGGAGCGCTACATTTCCAGAGCCCTCGAACAGCCTCAGGACAGCATTTCGGGTGAGTCCGACTTTGTCATGGCCCTTGTGTGAGCTGCCGTGGGAAAACACTGTGCTTTGAATACTTCGAGGACCTCGTACCTGAAGTCACTCTGCCCGAGGAGAAAGTCAGCATCTTACCATGCCGTGTCGCTAACGGCACGCCCAGCACGAACACAGGCCTGGAAGTAAGGCCCCGAGTGGCGGTGCAGAAGCGGAGGCATGCAGCAGTTTCCATGAGGCGGTGGCCTCGGCTCTGGGCACCTTCAACGGCAGCAGGGTTTTCTGGACACCTAGGAGGCTGGCACGGGCCCCCTGTTCCCGGCAGGAACACTGAGTACCGCCAGGCCCACCTGGGTCTGCTAAGCAACATCCAGGCCCGTAGCCCTTTAGAGCCCCTCTGTGTATGCCGATCGTAGGGAAACGTGCTGCACTCCCCTTGGGATCAGCGTAAGGTACTCAGCACTCGCACTCGTTCACGGACACCGTTCTGGCACGTCCCACATGGCGTCAAAGTCTTACGCATTACCCTAGGCTGAGCTGAACTCAGAGAAACCCTCGGCTTCGCAGTCCACCTAGGACCTCCTGCCTGAAGTCACCGTGCCTCCCAGAGAGAGTCGGCTTGCGTTCTTACTGCCATGTACGTCCCCTTCCTCCTGTGGCACTGCAGGCTTTGAATAGCCACAGGCCCAGAGGAGCAGCTACGGCGTTCCTTGGTTGAAGCAGTTCGCTTGATGCAGAACACCTACTTCGAGAAGTTGATTCAGGGAAGGAAACTCAGGGTGACCTGTGTCTCTTTGGGCTTGTGAGAAACCGCGGGGATGTCCGCTGAGTGCGCCCACGGAAACGGGGGCCTGCTGCAAGTAGCCTTGCTTTCCCGTTTGGAAGGCTGCGTTCATGCTGCCTTGAAGCTACCTGACATTCCCTGCTCTCGACAGGCCTGTTAGCCCTGTCAGAGTGCTTCGGGGAACGTTATGAGTCTGCTCTGTGTAAACCAGGTGCTTCCATGGCCGCGGCTCTGGTCCGCCTGCCAAGCTCTAGAGCTAGAGGGAACCTCAACGTGACAAGTTGCCTCCAGCATAGGCCCCTAGTAGCCGTGCAGAAAGGGAGGCAGGCAGCTGTCTCCATGAGTTCTCAGTCGCTTAGAGGCTTTATTTTAAAGGAAGTAGTACACTTTGGAGGACTCCTAGGCCCCTCGGGTATGCATCACTTTCCCTCCAAGTTCACCGAGTACCTCCAGATCCCTGTGGGGCGGCTGAGCACTTCGAGGCCCATTGGTTGAACCCCCCCACCCGCGGAGGCCCTCTGTGCGTGCCGCGCGATGGGCTACACACTGGACGTCCCGCGAGGAGCGCTACATTTCCAGAGCCCTCGAACAGCCTCAGGACAGCATTTCGGGTGAGTCCGACTTTGTCATGGCCCTTGTGTGAGCTGCCGTGGGAAAGCACTGTGCTTTGAATACTTCGAGGACCTCGTACCTGAAGTCACTCTGCCCGAGGAGAAAGTCAGCATCTTACCATGCCGTGTCGCTAACGGCAGGCCCAGCACGAACACAGGCCTGGAAGTAAGGCCCCGAGTGGCGGTGCAGAAGCGGAGGCGTGCAGCAGTTTCCATGAGGCGGTGGCCTCGGCTCTGGGCACCATCAGCAGCAGCAGGGTTTTCTGGACACCTAGGAGGCTGGCGCGGGCCCCCTGTTCCCGGCAGGAACCCTGTTTACCGCCAGTCCCACCTTGGTCTGCTAAGCAACATCCAGGCCCGTAGCCCTTTAGAGCCCCTCTGTGTATGCCGAGCATAGGGAACGCGCTACACTCTCCTTGGGAGCAGCGTAAGGTCCTCAGCACTCGCACACGTTCACGGACACCGTTCTGGCACGTCCCACATGGCGTCGAAGTCTTACGCATTACCCTAGGCTGAGCTGAACTCAGAGAAACCCTCGGCTTCACATTCCACCTAGGACCTCCTGCCTGAAGTCACCGAGCCTCCCAGGGAGAGTCGGCTTGCGTTCTTACTGCCATGTACGTCACCTTCCTCCTGTGGCACTGCAGGCTTTAAATAGCCACAGGCCCAGAGGAGCAGCTACGTCGTTCCTTGATTGAGGCAGTTCGTTTGACGAAGAACACCCTACTTCGAGAAGTTGATTCAGGGAAGGAAACTCAGGGTGACCTGTGTCTCTTTGGGCTTGTGAGAAACCACGGGGATGTCTGCTGAGTGCGCCCATGGAAACGGGGGCCTGCTACAAGTAGCCTTGCTTTCCCGTTTGGAAGGCTGCGTTCATGCTGCCTTGAAGCTACCTGACATTCCCTGCTCTCGACAGGCCTGTTAGCCCTGTCAGAGTGCTTCGGGGAACGTTATGAGTCTGCTCTGTGTAAACCAGGTGCTTCCATGGCCGCGGCTCTGGTCCGCCTGCCAAGCTCTAGAGCTAGAGGGAACCTCAACGTGACAAGTTGCCTCCAGCGTAGGCCCCTAGTAGCCGTGCAGAAAGGGAGGCAGGCAGCTGTCTCCATGAGTTCTCAGTCGCTTAGAGGCTTTATTTTAAAGGAAGTAGTACACTTTGGAGGACTCCTAGGCCCCTCGGGTATGCATCACTTTCCCTCCAAGTTCACCGAGTACCTCCAGACCCCTGTGGGGCGGCTGAGCACTTCGAGGCCCATTGGTTGAACCCCCCCACCCGCGGAGGCCCTCTGTGCGTGACGCGCGATGGGCTACACACTGGACGTCCCGCGAGGAGCGCTACATTTCCAGAGCCCTCGAACAGCCTCAGGACAGCATTTCGGGTGAGTCCGACTTTGTCATGGCCCTTGTGTGAGCTGCCGTGGGAAAGCACTGTGCTTTGAATACTTCGAGGACCTCGTACCTGAAGTCACTCTGCCCGAGGAGAAAGTCAGCATCTTACCATGCCGTGTCGCTAACGGCACGCCCAGCTCGAACACAGGTCTGGAAGTAAGGCCCCGAGTGGCGGTGCAGAAGCGGAGGCGTGCAGTAGTTTCCATGAGGCGGAGGCCTCGGCTCTGGGCACCTTCAACGGCAGCAGGGTTTTCTGGACACCTAGGAGGCTGGCACGGTCTCCCTGTTCCCGGCAGGAACACTGAGTACCGCCAGGCCCACCTGGGTCTGCTAAGCAACATCCAGGCCCGTAGCCCTTTAGAGCTTCTCTGTGTATGCCCAGCGTAGGGAAACGCGCTGCACTCTCCTTGGGAGCAGCGTAAGGTCCTCAGCACTCGCACACGTTCACGGACACCGTTCTGGCACGTCGCACATGGCGTCGAAGTCTTACGCATTACCCTAGGCTGAGCTGAACTCAGAGAAACCCTCTGCTTCGCAGTCCACCTAGGACCGCCTGCCTGAAGTCACCGTGCCTCCCAGAGAGAGTCGGCTTGCGTTCTTACTGCCATGTATGTCCCCTTCCTCCTGTGGCACTGCAGGTTTTGAATAGCCACAGGCCCAGAGGAGCAGCTACGGCGATCCTTGGTTGAAGCAGTTCGCTTGATGCAGAACACCCTACTTCGAGAAGTTGATTCAGGGAAGGAAACTCAGGGTGACCTGTGTCTCTTTGGGCTTGTGAGAAACCACGGGGATGTCTGCTGAGTGCGCCCACGGAAACGGGGGCCTGCTGCAAGTAGCCTTGCTTTCCCATTTGGAAGGCTGCGTTCATGCTGCCTTGAAGCTACCTGACATTCCCTGCTCTCGACAGGCCTGTTAGCGCTGTCAGAGTGCTTCGGGGAACGTTATGAGTCTGCTCTGTCTAAACCAGGTGCTTCCATGGCCGCGGCTCTGGTCCGCCTGCCAAGCTCTAGAGCTAGAGGGAACCTCAACGTGACAAGTTGCCTCCAGCGTAGGCCCCTAGTAGCCGTGCAGAAAGGGAGGCAGGCAGCTGTCTCCATGAGTTCTCAGTCGCTTAGAGGCTTTATTTTAAAGGAAGTAGTACACTTTGGAGGACTCCTAGGCCCCTCGGGTATGCATCACTTTCCCTCCAAGTTCACCGAGTACCTACAGACCCCTGTGGGGCGGCTGAGCACTTCGAGGCCCTTTGATTGAACCCCCCCCCCCGCGGAGGCCCTCTGTGCGTGACGCGCGATGGGCTACACACTGGATGTCCCGCGAGGAGCGCTACATTTCCAGAGCCCTCGAACAGCCTCAGGACAGCATTTCGGGTGAGTCCGACTTTGTCATGGCCCTTGTGTGAGCTGCCGTGGGAAAGCACTGTGCTTTGAATACTTCGAGGACCTCGTACCTGAAGTCACTCTGCCCGAGGAGAAAGTCAGCATCTTACCATGCCGTGTCGCTAACGGCACGCCCAGCACGAACACAGGCCTGGAAGTAAGGCCCCGAGTGGCGGTGCAGAAGCGGAGGCGTGCAGCAGTTTCCATGAGGCGGAGGCCTCGGCT
The DNA here is from genome assembly GCF_039906515.1 of Pseudorca crassidens. NCBI lineage: Eukaryota > Metazoa > Chordata > Mammalia > Artiodactyla > Delphinidae > Pseudorca > Pseudorca crassidens. The sequence continues at coordinate 29,301,045 of NC_090306.1, read as the reverse complement.
CTGGGCACCTTCAACGGCAGCAGGGTTTTCTGGACACCTAGGAGGCTGGCGCGGGCCCCCTGTTCCCGGCAGGAACACTGAGTACCGCCAGGCCCACCTGGGTCTGCTAAGCAACATCCAGGCCCGTAGCCCTTTAGAGCCCCTCTGTGTATGCCCAGCGTAGGGAAAGGCGCTGCACTCCCCTTGGGAGCAGCTTAAGGTCCTCAGCACTCGCACACGTTCACGGACACCGTTCTGGCACGTCCCACATGGCGTCAAAGTCTTACGCATTACCCTAGGCTGAGCTGAACTCAGAGAAACCCTCTGCTTCGCAGTCCACCTAGGACCTCCTGCCTGAAGTCACCGTGCCTCCCAGAGAGAGTCGGCTTGCGTTCTTACTGCCATGTACGTCCCCTTCCTCCTGTGGCACTGCAGGCTTTGAATAGCCACAGGCCCAGAGGAGCAGCTACGGCGTTCCTTGGTTGAAGCAGTTCGCTTGATGCAGAACACCCTACTTCGAGAAGTTGATTCAGGGAAGGAAACTCAGGGTGACCTGTGTCTCTTTGGGCTTGTGAGAAACCACGGGGATGTCTGCTGAGTGCGCCCACGGAAACGGGGGCCTGCTGCAAGTAGCCTTGCTTTCCCGTTTGGAAGGCTGCGTTCATGCTGCCTTGAAGCTACCTGACATTCCCTGCTCTCGACAGGCCTGTTAGCCCTGTCAGAGTGCTTCGGGGAACGTTATGAGTCTGCTCTGTCTAAACCAGGTGCTTCCATGGCCGCGGCTCTGGTCCGCCTGCCAAGCTCTAGAGCTAGAGGGAACCTCAACGTGACAAGTTGCCTGCAGCGTAGGCCCCTAATAGCCGTGCAGAAAGGGAGGCAGGCAGCTGTCTCCATGAGTTCTCAGTAGCTTAGAGGCTTTATTTTAAAGGAAGTAGTACACTTTGGAGGACTCCTAGGCCTCTCGGGTATGCACCACTTTCCCTCCAAGTTCACCGAGTACGTACAGACCCCTGTGGGGCGGCTGAGCAACTTCGAGGCCCATTGGTTGACCACCCCCCACCACCCCCGGAGGCCCTCGGTGCGTGCCGCGCGATGGGCTACACACTGGACGTCCCTCGAGGAGCGCTACATTTCCAGAGCCCTCGAACAGCCTCAGGACAGCATTTCGGGTGAGTCTGACTTTGTCATGGCCCTTGTGTGAGCTGCCGTGGGAAAACACTGTGCTTTGAATACTTCGAGGACCTCGTACCTGAAGTCACTCTGCCCGAGGAGAAAGTCAGCATCTTACCATGCCGTGTCGCTAACGGCACGCCCAGCACGAACACAGGCCTGGAAGTAAGGCCCCGAGTGGCGGTGCAGAAGCGGAGGCATGCAGCAGTTTCCATGAGGCGGTGGCCTCGGCTCTGGGCACCTTCAACGGCAGCAGGGTTTTCTGGACACCTAGGAGGCTGGCACGGGCCCCCTGTTCCCGGCAGGAACACTGAGTACCGCCAGGCCCACCTGGGTCTGCTAAGCAACATCCAGGCCCGTAGCCCTTTAGAGCCCCTCTGTGTATGCCGATCGTAGGGAAACGTGCTGCACTCCCCTTGGGATCAGCGTAAGGTACTCAGCACTCGCACACGTTCACGGACACCGTTCTGGCACGTCCCACATGGCGTCAAAGTCTTACGCATTACCCTAGGCTGAGCTGAACTCAGAGAAACCCTCGGCTTCGCAGTCCACCTAGGACCTCCTGCCTGAAGTCACCGTGCCTCCCAGAGAGAGTCGGCTTGCGTTCTTACTGCCATGTACGTCCCCTTCCTCCTGTGGCACTGCAGGCTTTGAATAGCCACAGGCCCAGAGGAGCAGCTACGGCGTTCCTTGGTTGAAGCAGTTCGCTTGATGCAGAACACCTACTTCGAGAAGTTGATTCAGGGAAGGAAACTCAGGGTGACCTGTGTCTCTTTGGGCTTGTGAGAAACCGCGGGGATGTCCGCTGAGTGCGCCCACGGAAACGGGGGCCTGCTGCAAGTAGCCTTGCTTTCCCGTTTGGAAGGCTGCGTTCATGCTGCCTTGAAGCTACCTGACATTCCCTGCTCTCGACAGGCCTGTTAGCCCTGTCAGAGTGCTTCGGGGAACGTTATGAGTCTGCTCTGTGTAAACCAGGTGCTTCCATGGCCGCGGCTCTGGTCCGCCTGCCAAGCTCTAGAGCTAGAGGGAACCTCAACGTGACAAGTTGCCTCCAGCATAGGCCCCTAGTAGCCGTGCAGAAAGGGAGGCAGGCAGCTGTCTCCATGAGTTCTCAGTCGCTTAGAGGCTTTATTTTAAAGGAAGTAGTACACTTTGGAGGACTCCTAGGCCCCTCGGGTATGCATCACTTTCCCTCCAAGTTCACCGAGTACCTCCAGATCCCTGTGGGGCGGCTGAGCACTTCGAGGCCCATTGGTTGAACCCCCCCACCCGCGGAGGCCCTCTGTGCGTGCCGCGCGATGGGCTACACACTGGACGTCCCGCGAGGAGCGCTACATTTCCAGAGCCCTCGAACAGCCTCAGGACAGCATTTCGGGTGAGTCCGACTTTGTCATGGCCCTTGTGTGAGCTGCCGTGGGAAAGCACTGTGCTTTGAATACTTCGAGGACCTCGTACCTGAAGTCACTCTGCCCGAGGAGAAAGTCAGCATCTTACCATGCCGTGTCGCTAACGGCAGGCCCAGCACGAACACAGGCCTGGAAGTAAGGCCCCGAGTGGCGGTGCAGAAGCGGAGGCGTGCAGCAGTTTCCATGAGGCGGTGGCCTCGGCTCTGGGCACCATCAGCAGCAGCAGGGTTTTCTGGACACCTAGGAGGCTGGCGCGGGCCCCCTGTTCCCGGCAGGAACACTGTTTACCGCCAGTCCCACCTTGGTCTGCTAAGCAACATCCAGGCCCGTAGCCCTTTAGAGCCCCTCTGTGTATGCCGAGCATAGGGAACGCGCTACACTCTCCTTGGGAGCAGCGTAAGGTCCTCAGCACTCGCACACGTTCACGGACACCGTTCTGGCACGTCCCACATGGCGTCGAAGTCTTACGCATTACCCTAGGCTGAGCTGAACTCAGAGAAACCCTCGGCTTCACATTCCACCTAGGACCTCCTGCCTGAAGTCACCGAGCCTCCCAGGGAGAGTCGGCTTGCGTTCTTACTGCCATGTACGTCACCTTCCTCCTGTGGCACTGCAGGCTTTAAATAGCCACAGGCCCAGAGGAGCAGCTACGTCGTTCCTTGATTGAGGCAGTTCGTTTGACGCAGAACACCCTACTTCGAGAAGTTGATTCAGGGAAGGAAACTCAGGGTGACCTGTGTCTCTTTGGGCTTGTGAGAAACCACGGGGATGTCTGCTGAGTGCGCCCATGGAAACGGGGGCCTGCTACAAGTAGCCTTGCTTTCCCGTTTGGAAGGCTGCGTTCATGCTGCCTTGAAGCTACCTGACATTCCCTGCTCTCGACAGGCCTGTTAGCCCTGTCAGAGTGCTTCAGGGAACGTTATGAGTCTGCTCTGTGTAAACCAGGTGCTTCCATGGCCGCGGCTCTGGTCCGCCTGCCAAGCTCTAGAGCTAGAGGGAACCTCAACGTGACAAGTTGCCTCCAGCGTAGGCCCCTAGTAGCCGTGCAGAAAGGGAGGCAGGCAGCTGTCTCCATGAGTTCTCAGTAGCTTAGAGGCTTTATTTTAAAGGAAGTAGTACACTTTGGAGGACTCCTAGGCCTCTCGGGTATGCACCACTTTCCCTCCAAGTTCACCGAGTACTTCCAGACCCCTGTGGGGCGTATGAGCACTTCGAGGCCCATTGGTTGAACCCCCCCACCCGCGGAGGCCCTCTGTGCGTGCCGCGCGATGGGCTACACACTGGACGTCCCGCGAGGAGCGCTACATTTCCAGAGCCCTCGAACAGCCTCAGGACAGCATTTCGGGTGAGTCCGACTTTGTCATGGCCCTTGTGTGAGCTGCCGTGGGAAAGCACTGTGCTTTGAATACTTCGAGGACCTCGTACCTGAAGTCACTCTGCCCGAGGAGAAAGTCAGCATCTTACCATGCCGTGTCGCTAACGGCACGCCCAGCACGAACACAGGCCTGGAAGTAAGGCCCCGAGTGGCGGTGCAGAAGCGGAGGCGTGCAGCAGTTTCCATGAGGCGGAGGCCTCGGCTCTGGGCACCTTCAACGGCAGCAGGGTTTTCTGGACACCTAGGAGGCTGGCACGGGCCCCCTGTTACCGGCAGGAACACTGAGTACCGCCAGTCCCACCTGGGTCTGCTAAGCAACATCCAGGCCCGTAGCCCTTTAGAGCCCCTCTGTGTATTCCCAGCGTAGGGAAACGCGCTGCACTCTCCTTGGGAGCAGCTTAAGGTCCTCAGCACTCGCACACGTTCACGGACACCGTTCTGGCACGTCCCACATGGCGTCGAAGTCTTTCGCATTACCCTAGGCTGAGCTGAACTCAGAGAAACTCTCGGCTGCGCAGTCCACCTAGGACCTCCTGCCTGAAGTCACCGTGCCTCCCAGAGAGAGTCGGCTTGCGTTCTTACTGCCATGTACGTCCCCTTCCTCCTGTGGCACTGCAGGCTTTGAATAGCCACAGGCCCAGAGGAGCAGCTACGGCGTTCCTTGGTTGAAGCAGTTCGCTTGATGCAGAACACCCTACTTCGAGAAGTTGATTCAGGGAAGGAAACTCAGGGTGACCTGTGTCTCTTTGGGCTTGTGAGAAACCACGGGGATGTCTGCTGAGTGCGCCCACGGAAACGGGGGCCTGCTGCAAGTAGCCTTGCTTTCCCGTTTGGAAGGCTGCGTTCATGCTGCCTTGAAGCTACCTGACATTCCCTGCTCTCGACAGGCCTGTTAGCCCTGTCAGAGTGCTTCGGGGAACGTTATGAGTCTGCTCTGTGTAAACCAGGTGCTTCCATGGCCGCGGCTCTGGTCCGCCTGCCAAGCTCTAGAGCTAGAGGGAACCTCAACGTGACAAGTTGCCTCCAGCGTAGGCCCCTAGTAGCCGTGCAGAAAGGGAGGCAGGCAGCTGTCTCCATGAGTTCTCAGTCGCTTAGAGGCTTTATTTTAAAGGAAGTATTACACTTTGGAGGACTCCTAGGCCCCTCGGGTATGCATCACTTTCCCTCCAAGTTCACCGAGTAACTACAGATCCCTGTGGGGCGGCTGAGCACTTCGAGGCCCATTGGTTGAACCCCCCCACCCGCGGAGGCCCTCTGTGCGTGCCGCGCGATGGGCTACACACTGGACGTCCCGCGAGGAGCGCTACATTTCCAGAGCCCTCGAACAGCCTCAGGACAGCATTTCGGGTGAGTCCGACTTTGTCATGGCCCTTGTGTGAGCTGCCGTGGGAAAGCACTGTGCTTTGAATACTTCGAGGACCTCGTACCTGAAGTCACTCTGCCCGAGGAGAAAGTCAGCATCTTACCATGCCGTGTCGCTAACGGCAGGCCCAGCACGAACACAGGCCTGGAAGTAAGGCCCCGAGTGGCGGTGCAGAAGCGGAGGCGTGCAGCAGTTTCCATGAGGCGGTGGCCTCGGCTCTGGGCACCATCAGCAGCAGCAGGGTTTTCTGGACACCTAGGAGGCTGGCGCGGGCCCCCTGTTCCCGGCAGGAACACTGTTTACCGCCAGTCCCACCTTGGTCTGCTAAGCAACATCCAGGCCCGTAGCCCTTTAGAGCCCCTCTGTGTATGCCGAGCATAGGGAACGCGCTACACTCTCCTTGGGAGCAGCGTAAGGTCCTCAGCACTCGCACACGTTCACGGACACCGTTCTGGCACGTCCCACATGGCGTCGAAGTCTTACGCATTACCCTAGGCTGAGCTGAACTCAGAGAAACCCTCGGCTTCACATTCCACCTAGGACCTCCTGCCTGAAGTCACCGAGCCTCCCAGGGAGAGTCGGCTTGCGTTCTTACTGCCATGTACGTCACCTTCCTCCTGTGGCACTGCAGGCTTTAAATAGCCACAGGCCCAGAGGAGCAGCTACGTCGTTCCTTGATTGAGGCAGTTCGTTTGACGCAGAACACCCTACTTCGAGAAGTTGATTCAGGGAAGGAAACTCAGGGTGACCTGTGTCTCTTTGGGCTTGTGAGAAACCACGGGGATGTCTGCTGAGTGCGCCCATGGAAACGGGGGCCTGCTACAAGTAGCCTTGCTTTCCCGTTTGGAAGGCTGCGTTCATGCTGCCTTGAAGCTACCTGACATTCCCTGCTCTCGACAGGCCTGTTAGCCCTGTCAGAGTGCTTCAGGGAACGTTATGAGTCTGCTCTGTGTAAACCAGGTGCTTCCATGGCCGCGGCTCTGGTCCGCCTGCCAAGCTCTAGAGCTAGAGGGAACCTCAACGTGACAAGTTGCCTCCAGCGTAGGCCCCTAGTAGCCGTGCAGAAAGGGAGGCAGGCAGCTGTCTCCATGAGTTCTCAGTAGCTTAGAGGCTTTATTTTAAAGGAAGTAGTACACTTTGGAGGACTCCTAGGCCTCTCGGGTATGCACCACTTTCCCTCCAAGTTCACCGAGTACTTCCAGACCCCTGTGGGGCGTATGAGCACTTCGAGGCCCATTGGTTGAACCCCCCCACCCGCGGAGGCCCTCTGTGCGTGCCGCGCGATGGGCTACACACTGGACGTCCCGCGAGGAGCGCTACATTTCCAGAGCCCTCGAACAGCCTCAGGACAGCATTTCGGGTGAGTCCGACTTTGTCATGGCCCTTGTGTGAGCTGCCGTGGGAAAGCACTGTGCTTTGAATACTTCGAGGACCTCGTACCTGAAGTCACTCTGCCCGAGGAGAAAGTCAGCATCTTACCATGCCGTGTCGCTAACGGCACGCCCAGCACGAACACAGGCCTGGAAGTAAGGCCCCGAGTGGCGGTGCAGAAGCGGAGGCGTGCAGCAGTTTCCATGAGGCGGAGGCCTCGGCTCTGGGCACCTTCAACGGCAGCAGGGTTTTCTGGACACCTAGGAGGCTGGCACGGGCCCCCTGTTACCGGCAGGAACACTGAGTACCGCCAGTCCCACCTGGGTCTGCTAAGCAACATCCAGGCCCGTAGCCCTTTAGAGCCCCTCTGTGTATTCCCAGCGTAGGGAAACGCGCTGCACTCTCCTTGGGAGCAGCTTAAGGTCCTCAGCACTCGCACACGTTCACGGACACCGTTCTGGCACGTCCCACATGGCGTCGAAGTCTTTCGCATTACCCTAGGCTGAGCTGAACTCAGAGAAACTCTCGGCTGCGCAGTCCACCTAGGACCTCCTGCCTGAAGTCACCGTGCCTCCCAGAGAGAGTCGGCTTGCGTTCTTACTGCCATGTACGTCCCCTTCCTCCTGTGGCACTGCAGGCTTTGAATAGCCACAGGCCCAGAGGAGCAGCTACGGCGTTCCTTGGTTGAAGCAGTTCGCTTGATGCAGAACACCCTACTTCGAGAAGTTGATTCAGGGAAGGAAACTCAGGGTGACCTGTGTCTCTTTGGGCTTGTGAGAAACCACGGGGATGTCTGCTGAGTGCGCCCACGGAAACGGGGGCCTGCTGCAAGTAGCCTTGCTTTCCCGTTTGGAAGGCTGCGTTCATGCTGCCTTGAAGCTACCTGACATTCCCTGCTCTCGACAGGCCTGTTAGCCCTGTCAGAGTGCTTCGGGGAACGTTATGAGTCTGCTCTGTGTAAACCAGGTGCTTCCATGGCCGCGGCTCTGGTCCGCCTGCCAAGCTCTAGAGCTAGAGGGAACCTCAACGTGACAAGTTGCCTCCAGCGTAGGCCCCTAGTAGCCGTGCAGAAAGGGAGGCAGGCAGCTGTCTCCATGAGTTCTCAGTCGCTTAGAGGCTTTATTTTAAAGGAAGTATTACACTTTGGAGGACTCCTAGGCCCCTCGGGTATGCATCACTTTCCCTCCAAGTTCACCGAGTAACTACAGATCCCTGTGGGGCGGCTGAGCACTTCGAGGCCCATTGGTTGAACCCCCCCACCCGCGGAGGCCCTCTGTGCGTGCCGCGCGATGGGCTACACACTGGACGTCCCGCGAGGAGCGCTACATTTCCAGAGCCCTCGAACAGCCTCAGGACAGCATTTCGGGTGAGTCCGACTTTGTCATGGCCCTTGTGTGAGCTGCCGTGGGAAAGCACTGTGCTTTGAATACTTCGAGGACCTCGTACCTGAAGTCACTCTGCCCGAGGAGAAAGTCAGCATCTTACCATGCCGTGTCGCTAACGGCACGCCCAGCACGAACACAGGCCTGGAAGTAAGGCCCCGAGTGGCGGTGCAGAAGCGGAGGCGTGCAGCAGTTTCCATGAGGCGGAGGCCTCGGCTCTGGGCACCTTCAACGGCAGCAGGGTTTTCTGGACACCTAGGAGGCTGGCGCGGGCCCCCTGTTCCCGGCAGGAACACTGAGTACCGCCAGGCCCACCTGGGTCTGCTAAGCAACATCCAGGCCCGTAGCCCTTTAGAGCCCCTCTGTGTATGCCCAGCGTAGGGAAAGGCGCTGCACTCCCCTTGGGAGCAGCGTAAGGTCCTCAGCACTCGCACACGTTCACGGACACCGTTCTGGCACGTCCCACATGGCGTCAAAGTCTTACGCATTACCCTAGGCTGAGCTGAACTCAGAGAAACCCTCTGCTTCGCAGTCCACCTAGGACCTCCTGCCTGAAGTCACCGTGCCTCCCAGAGAGAGTCGGCTTGCGTTCTTACTGCCATGTACGTCCCCTTCCTCCTGTGGCACTGCAGGCTTTGAATAGCCACAGGCCCAGAGGAGCAGCTACGGCGTTCCTTGGTTGAAGCAGTTCGCTTGATGCAGAACACCCTACTTCGAGAAGTTGATTCAGGGAAGGAAACTCAGGGTGACCTGTGTCTCTTTGGGCTTGTGAGAAACCACGGGGATGTCTGCTGAGTGCGCCCACGGAAACGGGGGCCTGCTGCAAGTAGCCTTGCTTTCCCGTTTGGAAGGCTGCGTTCATGCTGCCTTGAAGCTACCTGACATTCCCTGCTCTCGACAGGCCTGTTAGCCCTGTCAGAGTGCTTCGGGGAACGTTATGAGTCTGCTCTGTCTAAACCAGGTGCTTCCATGGCCGCGGCTCTGGTCCGCCTGCCAAGCTCTAGAGCTAGAGGGAACCTCAACGTGACAAGTTGCCTGCAGCGTAGGCCCCTAATAGCCGTGCAGAAAGGGAGGCAGGCAGCTGTCTCCATGAGTTCTCAGTAGCTTAGAGGCTTTATTTTAAAGGAAGTAGTACACTTTGGAGGACTCCTAGGCCTCTCGGGTATGCACCACTTTCCCTCCAAGTTCACCGAGTACGTACAGACCCCTGTGGGGCGGCTGAGCAACTTCGAGGCCCATTGGTTGACCACCCCCCACCACCCCCGGAGGCCCTCGGTGCGTGCCGCGCGATGGGCTACACACTGGACGTCCCTCGAGGAGCGCTACATTTCCAGAGCCCTCGAACAGCCTCAGGACAGCATTTCGGGTGAGTCTGACTTTGTCATGGCCCTTGTGTGAGCTGCCGTGGGAAAACACTGTGCTTTGAATACTTCGAGGACCTCGTACCTGAAGTCACTCTGCCCGAGGAGAAAGTCAGCATCTTACCATGCCGTGTCGCTAACGGCACGCCCAGCACGAACACAGGCCTGGAAGTAAGGCCCCGAGTGGCGGTGCAGAAGCGGAGGCATGCAGCAGTTTCCATGAGGCGGTGGCCTCGGCTCTGGGCACCTTCAACGGCAGCAGGGTTTTCTGGACACCTAGGAGGCTGGCACGGGCCCCCTGTTCCCGGCAGGAACACTGAGTACCGCCAGGCCCACCTGGGTCTGCTAAGCAACATCCAGGCCCGTAGCCCTTTAGAGCCCCTCTGTGTATGCCGATCGTAGGGAAACGTGCTGCACTCCCCTTGGGATCAGCGTAAGGTACTCAGCACTCGCACACGTTCACGGACACCGTTCTGGCACGTCCCACATGGCGTCAAAGTCTTACGCATTACCCTAGGCTGAGCTGAACTCAGAGAAACCCTCGGCTTCGCAGTCCACCTAGGACCTCCTGCCTGAAGTCACCGTGCCTCCCAGAGAGAGTCGGCTTGCGTTCTTACTGCCATGTACGTCCCCTTCCTCCTGTGGCACTGCAGGCTTTGAATAGCCACAGGCCCAGAGGAGCAGCTACGGCGTTCCTTGGTTGAAGCAGTTCGCTTGATGCAGAACACCTACTTCGAGAAGTTGATTCAGGGAAGGAAACTCAGGGTGACCTGTGTCTCTTTGGGCTTGTGAGAAACCGCGGGGATGTCCGCTGAGTGCACCCACGGAAACGGGGGCCTGCTGCAAGTAGCCTTGCTTTCCCGTTTGGAAGGCTGCGTTCATGCTGCCTTGAAGCTACCTGACATTCCCTGCTCTCGACAGGCCTGTTAGCCCTGTCAGAGTGCTTCGGGGAACGTTATGAGTCTGCTCTGTGTAAACCAGGTGCTTCCATGGCCGCGGCTCTGGTCCGCCTGCCAAGCTCTAGAGCTAGAGGGAACCTCAACGTGACAAGTTGCCTCCAGCATAGGCCCCTAGTAGCCGTGCAGAAAGGGAGGCAGGCAGCTGTCTCCATGAGTTCTCAGTCGCTTAGAGGCTTTATTTTAAAGGAAGTAGTACACTTTGGAGGACTCCTAGGCCCCTCGGGTATGCATCACTTTCCCTCCAAGTTCACCGAGTACCTCCATATCCCTGTGGGGCGGCTGAGCACTTCGAGGCCCATTGGTTGAACCCCCCCACCCGCGGAGGCCCTCTGTGCGTGCCGCGCGATGGGCTACACACTGGACGTCCCGCGAGGAGCGCTACATTTCCAGAGCCCTCGAACAGCCTCAGGACAGCATTTCGGGTGAGTCCGACTTTGTCATGGCCCTTGTGTGAGCTGCCGTGGGAAAGCACTGTGCTTTGAATACTTCGAGGACCTCGTACCTGAAGTCACTCTGCCCGAGGAGAAAGTCAGCATCTTACCATGCCGTGTCGCTAACGGCACGCCCAGCACGAACACAGGCCTGGAAGTAAGGCCCCGAGTGGCGGTGCAGAAGCGGAGGCGTGCAGCAGTTTCCATGAGGCGGTGGCCTCGGCTCTGGGCACCATCAGCAGCAGCAGGGTTTTCTGGACACCTAGGAGGCTGGCGCGGGCCCCCTGTTCCCGGCAGGAACACTGTTTACCGCCAGTCCCACCTTGGTCTGCTAAGCAACATCCAGGCCCGTAGCCCTTTAGAGCCCCTCTGTGTATGCCGAGCATAGGGAACGCGCTACACTCTCCTTGGGAGCAGCGTAAGGTCCTCAGCACTCGCACACGTTCACGGACACCGTTCTGGCACGTCCCACATGGCGTCGAAGTCTTACGCATTACCCTAGGCTGAGCTGAACTCAGAGAAACCCTCGGCTTCACATTCCACCTAGGACCTCCTGCCTGAAGTCACCGAGCCTCCCAGGGAGAGTCGGCTTGCGTTCTTACTGCCATGTACGTCACCTTCCTCCTGTGGCACTGCAGGCTTTAAATAGCCACAGGCCCAGAGGAGCAGCTACGTCGTTCCTTGATTGAGGCAGTTCGTTTGACGCAGAACACCCTACTTCGAGAAGTTGATTCAGGGAAGGAAACTCAGGGTGACCTGTGTCTCTTTGGGCTTGTGAGAAACCACGGGGATGTCTGCTGAGTGCGCCCACGGAAACGGGGGCCTGCTACAAGTAGCCTTGCTTTCCCGTTTGGAAGGCTGCGTTCATGCTGCCTTGAAGCTACCTGACATTCCCTGCTCTCGACAGGCCTGTTAGCCCTGTCAGAGTGCTTCAGGGAACGTTATGAGTCTGCTCTGTGTAAACCAGGTGCTTCCATGGCCGCGGCTCTGGTCCGCCTGCCAAGCTCTAGAGCTAGAGGGAACCTCAACGTGACAAGTTGCCTCCAGCGTAGGCCCCTAGTAGCCGTGCAGAAAGGGAGGCAGGCAGCTGTCTCCATGAGTTCTCAGTAGCTTAGAGGCTTTATTTTAAAGGAAGTAGTACACTTTGGAGGACTCCTAGGCCTCTCGGGTATGCACCACTTTCCCTCCAAGTTCACCGAGTACTTCCAGACCCCTGTGGGGCGTATGAGTACTTCGAGGCCCATTGGTTGAACCCCCCCACCCGCGGAGGCCCTCTGTGCGTGCCGCGCGATGGGCTACACACTGGACGTCCCGCGAGGAGCGCTACATTTCCAGAGCCCTCGAACAGCCTCAGGACAGCATTTCGGGTGAGTCCGACTTTGTCATGGCCCTTGTGTGAGCTGCCGTGGGAAAGCACTGTGCTTTGAATACTTCGAGGACCTCGTACCTGAAGTCACTCTGCCCGAGGAGAAAGTCAGCATCTTACCATGCCGTGTCGCTAACGGCACGCCCAGCACGAACACAGGCCTGGAAGTAAGGCCCCGAGTGGCGGTGCAGAAGCGGAGGCGTGCAGCAGTTTCCATGAGGCGGTGGCCTCGGCTCTGGGCACCTTCAACGGCAGCAGGGTTTTCTGGACACCTAGGAGGCTGGCGCGGGCCCCCTGTTCCCGGCAGGAACACTGAGTACCACCAGGCCCACCTGGGTCTGCTAAGCAACATCCAGGCCCGTAGCCCTTTAGAGCCCCTCTGTGTATGCCCAGCGTAGGGAAACGCGCTGCACTCTCCTTGGGAGCAGCTTAAGTTCCTCAGCACTCGCACACGTTCAAGGACACCGTTCTGGCACGTCCCACATGGCGTCGAAGTCTTTCGCATTACCCTAGGCTGAGCTGAACTCAGAGAAACTCTCGGCTGCGCAGTCCACCTAGGACCTCCTGCCTGAAGTCACCGTGCCTCCCAGAGAGAGTCAGCTTGCGTTCTTACTGCCATGTACGTCCCCTTCCTCCTGTGGCACTGCAGGCTTTGAATAGCCACAGGCCCAGAGGAGCAGCTACGGCGTTCCTTGGTTGAAGCAGTTCGCTTGATGCAGAACACCCTACTTCGAGAAGTTGATTCAGGGAAGGAAACTCAGGGTGACCTGTGTCTCTTTGGGCTTGTGAGAAACCACGGGGATGTCTGCTGAGTGCGCCCACGGAAACGGGGGCCTGCTGCAAGTAGCCTTGCTTTCCCGTTTGGAAGGCTGCGTTCATGCTGCCTTGAAGCTACCTGACATTCCCTGCTCTCGACAGGCCTGTTAGCCCTGTCAGAGTGCTTCGGGGAACGTTATGAGTCTGCTCTGTGTAAACCAGGTGCTTCCATGGCCGCGGCTCTGGTCCGCCTGCCAAGCTCTAGAGCTAGAGGGATCCTCAATGTGACAAGTTGCCTCCAGCGTAGGCCCCTAGTAGCCGTGCAGAAAGGGAGGCAGGCAGCTGTCTCCATGAGTTCTCAGTCGCTTAGAGGCTTTATTTTAAAGGAAGTAGTACACTTTGGAGGACTCCTAGGCCCCTCGGGTATGCATCAGTTTCCCTCCAAGTTCACCGAGTACCTCCAGACCCCTGTGGGGCGGCTGAGCACTTCGAGGCCCATTGGTTGAACCCCCCCACCCGCGGAGGCCCTCTGTGCGTGCCGCGCGATGGGCTACACACTGGACGTCCCGCGAGGAGCGCTACATTTCCAGAGCCCTCGAACAGCCTCAGGACAGCATTTCGGGTGGGTCCGACTTTGTCATGGCCCTTGTGTGAGCTGCGGTGGGAAAACACTGTACTTTGAATACTTCGAGGACCTCGTACCTGAAGTCACTCTGCCCGAGGAGAAAGTCAGCATCTTACCATGCCGTGTCGCTAACGGCACGCCCAGCACGAACACAGGCCTGGAAGTAAGGCCCCGAGTGGCGGTGCAGAAGCGGAGGCTTGCAGGAGTTTCCATGAGGCGGAGGCCTCGGCTCTGGGCACCTTCAACGGCAGCAGGGTTTTCTGGACACCTAGGAGGCTGGCGCGGGCCCCCTGTTCCCGGCAGGAACACTGAGAACTTCCAGGCCCACCTGGGTCTGCTAAGCAACATCCAGGCCCGTAGCCCTTTAGAGCTCCTCTGTGTATGCCCAGCGTAGGGAAACGCGCTGCACTCTCCTTGGGAGCAGCTTAAGGTCCTCAGCACTCGCACACGTTCACGGACACCGTTCTGGCACGTCCCACATGGCGTCGCAGTCTTACGCATTACCCTAGGCTGAGCTGAACTCAGAGAAACCCTCGGCTGCGCAGTCCACCTAGGACCTCCTGCCTGAAGTCACCGTGCCTCCCAGAGAGAGTCGGCTTGTGTTCTTACTGCCATGTACGTCCCCTTCCTCCTGTGGCACTGCAGGCTTTGAATAGCCACAGGCCCAGAGGAGCAGCTACGGCGTTCCTTGGTTGAAGCAGTTCGCTTGATGCAGAACACCCTACTTCGAGAAGTTGATTCAGGGAAGGAAACTCAGGGTGACCTGTGTCTCTTTGGGCTTGTGAGAAACCACGGGGATGTCTGCTGAGTGCGCCCACGGAAACGGGGGCCTGCTGCAAGTAGCCTTGCTTTCCCGTTTGGAAGGCTGCGTTCATGCTGCCTTGAAGCTACCTGACATTCCCTGCTCTCGACAGGCCTGTTAGCCCTGTCAGAGTGCTTCGGGGAACGTTATGAGTCTGCTCTGTCTAAACCAGGTGCTTCCATGGCCGCGGCTCTGGTCCGCCTGCCAAGCTCTAGAGCTAGAGGGAACCTCAACGTGACAAGTTGCCTCCAGCGTAGGCCCCTAGTAGCCGTGCAGAAAGGGAGGCAGGCAGCTGTCTCCATGAGTTCTCAGTCGCTTAGAGGCTTTATTTTAAAGGAAGTAGTACACTTTGGAGGACTCCTAGGCCCCTCGGGTATGCATCACTTTCCCTCCAAGTTCACCGAGTACCTCCAGATCCCTGTGGGGCGGCTGAGCACTTCGAGGCCCATTGGTTGAACCCCCCCCCCCCCCCGCGGAGGCCCTCTGTGCGTGCCACGCGATGGGCTACACACTGGACGTCCCGCGAGGAGCGCTACATTTCCAAAGCCCTCGAACAGCCTCAGGACAGCATTTCGGGTGAGTCCGACTTTGTCATGGCCCTTGTGTGAGCTGCCGTGGGAAAGCACTGTGCTTTGAATACTTCGAGGACCTCGTACCTGAAGTCACTCTGCCCGAGGAGAAAGTCAGCATCTTACCATGCCGTGTCGCTAACGGCACGCCCAGCACGAACACAGGCCTGGAAGTAAGGCCCCGAGTGGCGGTGCAGAAGCGGAGGCGTGCAGCAGTTTCCATGAGGCGGTGGCCTCGGCTCTGGGCACCTTCAACGGCAGCAGGGTTTTCTGGACACCTAGGAGAGTGGCGCGGGCCACCTGTTCCCGGCAGGAACACAGAGTACCGCCAGGCCCACCTGGGTCTGCTAAGCAACATCCAGGCCCGTAGCCCTTTAGAGCCCCTCTGTGTATGCCCAGCGTAGGGAAACGCGCTGCACTCTCCTTGGGAGCAGCTTAAGGTCCTCAGCACTCGCACACGTTCAAGGACACCGTTCTGGCACGTCCCACATGGCGTCGAAGTCTTTCGCATTACCCTAGGCTGAGCTGAACTCAGAGAAACCCTCGGCTGCGCAGTCCACCTAGGACCTCCTGCCTGAAGTCACCGTGCCTCCCAGAGAGAGTCAGCTTGCGTTCTTACTGCCATGTACGTCCCCTTCCTCCTGTGGCACTGCAGGCTTTGAATAGCCACAGGCCCAGAGGAGCAGCTACGGCGTTCCTTGGTTGAAGCAGTTCGCTTGATGCAGAACACCCTACTTCGAGAAGTTGATTCAGGGAAGGAAACTCAGGGTGACCTGTGTCTCTTTGGGCTTGTGAGAAACCACGGGGATGTCTGCTGAGTGCGCCCACGGAAACGGGGGCCTGCTGCAAGTAGCCTTGCTTTCCCGTTTGGAAGGCTGCGTTCATGCTGCCTTGAAGCTACCTGACATTCCCTGCTCTCGACAGGCCTGTTAGCCCTGTCAGAGTGCTTCGGGGAACGTTATGAGTCTGCTCTGTGTAAACCAGGTGCTTCCATGGCCGCGGCTCTGGTCCGCCTGACAAGCTCTAGAGCTAGAGGGATCCTCAATGTGACAAGTTGCCTCCAGCGTAGGCCCCTAGTAGCCGTGCAGAAAGGGAGGCAGGCAGCTGTCTCCATGAGTTCTCAGTCACTTAGAGGCTTTATTTTAAAGGAAGTAGTACACTTTGGAGGACTCCTAGGCCCCTCGGGTATGCATCACTTTCCCTCCAAGTTCACCGAGTACCTCCAGACCCCTGTGGGGCGGCTGAGCACTTCGAGGCCCATTGGTTGAACCCCCCCACCCGCGGAGGCCCTCTGTGCGTGCCGCGCGATGGGCTACACACTGGACGTCCCGCGAGGAGCGCTACATTTCCAGAGCCCTCGAACAGCCTCAGGACAGCATTTCGGGTGAGTCCGACTTTGTCATGGCCCTTGTGTGAGCTGCGGTGGGAAAACACTGTGCTTTGAATACTTCGAGGACCTCGTACCTGAAGTCACTCTGCCCGAGGAGAAAGTCAGCATCTTACCATGCCGTGTCGCTAACGGCACGCCCAGCACGAACACAGGCCTGGAAGTAAGGCCCCGAGTGGCGGTGCAGAAGCGGAGGCTTGCAGTAGTTTCCATGAGGCGGAGGCCTCGGCTCTGGGCACCTTCAACGGCAGCAGGGTTTTCTGGACACCTAGGAGGCTGGCGCGGGCCCCCTGTTCCCGGCAGGAACACTGAGAACTTCCAGGCCCACCTGGGTCTGCTAAGCAACATCCAGGCCCGTAGCCCTTTAGAGCTCCTCTGTGTATGCCCAGCGTAGGGAAACGCGCTGCACTCCCCTTGGGAGCAGCTTAAGGTCCTCAGCACTCGCACACGTTCACGGACACCGTTCTGGCACGTCCCACATGGCGTCGCAGTCTTACGCATTACCCTAGGCTGAGCTGAACTCAGAGAAACCCTCGGCTGCGCAGTCCACCTAGGACCTCCTGCCTGAAGTCACCGTGCCTCCCAGAGAGAGTCGGCTTGCGTTCTTACTGCCATGTACGTCCCCTTCCTCCTGTGGCACTGCAGGCTTTGAATAGCCACAGGCCCAGAGGAGCAGCTACGGCGTTCCTTGGTTGAAGCAGTTCGCTTGATGCAGAACACCCTACTTCGAGAAGTTGATTCAGGGAAGGAAACTCAGGGTGACCTGTGTCTCTTTGGGCTTGTGAGAAACCACGGGGATGTCTGCTGAGTGCGCCCACGGAAACGGGGGCCTGCTGCAAGTAGCCTTGCTTTCCCGTTTGGAAGGCTGCGTTCATGCTGCCTTGAAGCTACCTGACATTCCCTGCTCTCGACAGGCCTGTTAGCCCTGTCAGAGTGCTTCGGGGAACGTTATGAGTCTGCTCTGTGTAAACCAGGTGCTTCCATGGCCGCGGCTCTGGTCCGCCTGCCAAGCTCTAGAGCTAGAGGGAACCTCAACGTGACAAGTTGCCTCCAGCGTAGGCCCCTAGTAGCCGTGCAGAAAGGGAGGCAGGCAGCTGTCTCCATGAGTTCTCAGTCGCTTAGAGGCTTTATTTTAAAGGAATTAGTACACTTTGGAGGACTCCTAGGCCCCTCGGGTATGCATCACTTTCCCTCCAAGTTCACCGAGTACCTCCAGATCCCTGTGGGGCGGCTGAGCACTTCGAGGCCCATTGGTTGAACACCCCCCCCCCGCGGAGGCCCTCTGTGCGTGCCACGCGATGGGCTACACACTGGACGTCCCGCGAGGAGCGCTACATTTCCAGAGCCCTCGAACAGCCTCAGGACAGCATTTCGGGTGAGTCCGACTTTGTCATGGCCCTTGTGTGAGCTGCCGTGGGAAAGCACTGTGCTTTGAATACTTCGAGGACCTCGTACCTGAAGTCACTCTGCCCGAGGAGAAAGTCAGCATCTTACCATGCCGTGTCGCTAACGGCACGCCCAGCACGAACACAGGCCTGGAAGTAAGGCCCCGAGTGGCGGTGCAGAAGCGGAGGCGTGCAGCAGTTTCCATGAGGCGGTGGCCTCGGCTCTGGGCACCTTCAACGGCAGCAGGGTTTTCTGGACACCTAGGAGGCTGGCACGGGCCCCCTGTTCCCGGCAGGAACACTGAGTACCGCCAGGCCCACCTGGGTCTGCTAAGCAACATCCAGGCCCGTAGCCCTTTAGAGCCCCTCTGTGTATGCTGATCGTAGGGAAACGCGCTGCACCCTCCTTGGGAGCAGCTTAAGGTCCTCAGCACTCGCACACGTTCACGGACACCGTTCTGGCACGTCCCACATAGCGTCGAAGTCTTACGCATTACCCTAGGCTGAGCTGAACTCAGAGAAACCCTCTGCTTCGCAGTCCACCTAGGACCTCCTGCCTGAAGTCACCGTGCCTCCCAGAGAGAGTCGGCTTGCGTTCTTACTGCCATGTACGTCCCCTTCCTCCTGTGGCACTGCAGGCTTTGAATAGCCACAGGCCCAGAGGAGCAGCTACGGCGTTCCTTGGTTGAAGCAGTTCGCTTGATGCAGAACACCGTACTTCGAGAAGTTGATTCAGGGAAGGAAACTCAGGGTGACCTGTGTCTCTTTGGGCTTGTGAGAAACCACGGGGATGTCTGCTGAGTGCGCCCACGGAAACGGGGGCCTGCTGCAAGTAGCCTTGCTTTCCCGTTTGGAAGGCTGCGTTCATGCTGCCTTGAAGCTACCTGACATTCCCTGCTCTCGACAGGCCTGTTAGCCCTGTCAGAGTGCTTCGGGGAACGTTATGAGTCTGCTCTGTGTAAACCAGGTGCTTCCATGGCCGCGGCTCTGGTCCGCCTGCCAAGCTCTAGAGCTAGAGGGAACCTCAACGTGACAAGTTGCCTCCAGCGTAGGCCCCTAGTAGCCGTGCAGAAAGGGAGGCAGGCAGCTGTCTCCATGAGTTCTCAGTCGCTTAGAGGCTTTATTTTAAAGGAAGTAGTACACTTTGGAGGACTCCTAGGCCCCTCGGGTATGCATCACTTTCCCTCCAAGTTCACCGAGTACCTACAGACCCCTGTGGGGCGGCTGAGCACTTCGAGGCCCTTTGATTGAACCCCCCCCCCCGCGGAGGCCCTCTCTGAGAGCCGCGCGATGGGCTACACACTGGACGTCCCGCGAGGAGCGCTACATTTCCAGAGCCCTCGAACAGCCTCAGGACAGCATTTCGGGTGAGTCCGACTTTGTCATGGCCCTTGTGTGAGCTGCCGTGGGAAAGCACTGTGCTTTGAATACTTCGAGGACCTCGTACCTGAAGTCACTCTGCCCGAGGAGAAAGTCAGCATCTTACCATGCCGTGTCGCTAACGGCACGCCCAGCACGAATACAGGCCTGGAAGTAAGGCCCCGAGTGGCGGTGCAGAAGCAGAGGCGTGCAGCAGTTTCCATGAGGCGGTGGCCTCGGCTCTGGGCACCTTCAACGGCAGCAGGGTTTTCTGGACACCTAGGAGGCTGGCGCGGGCCCCCTGTTCCCGGCAGGAACACTGAGTACCGCCAGGCCCACCTGGGTCTGCTAAGCAACATCCAGGCCCGTAGCCCTTTAGAGCCCCTCTGTGTATTCCCAGCATAGGGAAACGCGCTGCACTCTCCTTGGGAACAGCTTAAGGTCCTCAGCACTCGCACACGTTCAAGGACACCGTTCTGGCACGTCCCACATGGCGTCGAAGTCTTTTGCATTACCCTAGGCTGAGCTGAACTCAGAGAAACTCTCGGCTGCGCAGTCCACCTAGGACCTCCTGCCTGAAGTCACCGTGCCTCCCAGAGAGAGTCGGCTTGCATTCTTACTGCCAAGTAGGTCCCCTTCCTCCTGTGGCACTGCAGGCTTTGAATAGCCACAGGCCCAGAGGAGCAGCTACGGCGTTCCTTGGTTGAAGCAGTTCGCTTGATGCAGAACACCCTACTTCGAGAAGTTGATTCAGGGAAGGAAACTCAGGGTGACCTGTGTCTCTTTGGGCTTGTGAGAAACCACGGGGATGTCTGCTGAGTGCGCCCACGGAAACGGGGGCCTGCTGCAAGTAGCCTTGCTTTCCCGTTTGGAAGGCTGCGTTCATGCTGCCTTGAAGCTACCTGACATTCCCTGCTCTCGACAGGCCTGTTAGCCCTGTCAGAGTGCTTCGGGGAACGTTATGAGTCTGCTCTGTCTAAACCAGGTGCTTCCATGGCCGCGGCTCTGGTCCGCCTGCCAAGCTCTAGAGCTAGAGGGAACCTCAACGTGACAAGTTGCCTCCAGCATAGGCCCCTAGTAGCCGTGCAGAAAGGGAGGCAGGCAGCTGTCTCCATGAGTTCTCAGTCGCTTAGAGGCTTTATTTTAAAGGAAGTAGTACACTTTGGAGGACTCCTAGGCCCCTCGGGTATGCATCACTTTCCCTCCAAGTTCACCGAGTACCTCCAGACCCCTGTGGGGCGGCTGAGCACTTCGAGGCCCATTGGTTGAACCCCCCCACCCGCGGAGGCCCTCTGTGCGTGCCGCGCGATGGGCTACACACTGGACGTCCCGCGAGGAGCGCTACATTTCCAGAGCCCTCGAACAGCCTCAGGACAGCATTTCGGGTGAGTCCGACTTTGTCATGGCCCTTGTGTGAGCTGCCGTGGGAAAGCACTGTGCTTTGAATACTTCGAGGACCTCGTACCTGAAGTCACTCTGCCCGAGGAGAAAGTCAGCATCTTACCATGCCGTGTCGCTAACTGCAGGCCCAGCACGAACACAGGCCTGGAAGTAAGGCCCCGAGTGGCGGTGCAGAAGCGGAGGCGTGCAGCAGTTTCCATGAGGCGGTGGCCTCGGCTCTGGGCACCATCAGCAGCAGCAGGGTTTTCTGGACACCTAGGAGGCTGGCGCGGGCCCCCTGTTCCCGGCAGGAACACTGAGTACCGCCAGGCCCACCTGGGTCTGCTAAGCAACATCCAGGCCCGTAGCCCTTTAGAGCTCCTCTGTGTATGCCCAGCATAGGGAAACGCGCTGCACTCTCCTTGGGAGCAGCGTAAGGTCCTCAGCACTCGCACACGTTCACGGACACCGTTCTGGCACGTCCCACATGGCGTCGAAGTCTTACGCATTACCCTAGGCTGAACTGAACTCAGAGAAACCCTCTGCTTCCCAGTCCACCTAGGACCTCCTGCCTGAAGTCACCGTGCCTCCCAGAGAGAGTCGGCTTGCGTTCTTACTGCCATGTACGTCCCCTTCCTCCTGTGGCACTGCAGGCTTTGAATAGCCACAGGCCCAGAGGAGCAGCTACGGCGTTCCTTGGTTGAAGCAGTTCGCTTGATGCAGAACACCCTACTTCGAGAAGTTGATTCAGGGAAGGAAACTCAGGGTGACCTGTGTCTCTTTGGGCTTGTAAGAAACCACGGAGATGTCTGCTGTGTGCGCCCACGGAAACGGGGGGACTGCTGCAAGTAGCCTTGCTTTCCCGTTTGGAAGGCTGCGTTCATGCTGCCTTGAAGCTACCTGACATTCCCTGCTCTCGACAGGCCTGTTAGCCCTGTCAGAGTGCTTCGGGGAACGTTATGAGTCTCCTCTATCTAAACCAGGTGCTTCCATGGCCGCGGCTCTGGTCCGCCTGACAAGCTCTAGAGCTAGAGGGAACCTCAACGTGACAAGTTGCCTCCAGCGTAGGCCCCTAGTAGCCGTGCAGAAAGGGAGGCAGGCAGCTGTCTCCATGAGTTCTCAGTCGCTTAGAGGCTTTATTTTAAAGGAAGTAGTACACTTTGGAGGACTCCTAGGCCCCTCGGGTATGCATCACTTTCCCTCCAAGTTCACCGAGTACCTCCAGACCCCTGTGGGGTGGCTGAGCACTTCGAGGCCCATTGGTTGAACCCCCCCCCCGCGGAGGCCCTCTGTGCGTGCCGCGCGATGGGCTACACACTGGACGTCCCGCGAGGAGCGCTACATTTCCAGAGCCCTCGAACAGCCTCAGGACAGCATTTCGGGTGAGTCCGACTTTGTCATGGCCCTTGTGTGAGCTGCCGTGGGAAAACACTGTGCTTTGAGTACTTCGAGGACCTCGTACCTGAAGTCACTCTGCCCGAGGGGAAAGTCAGCATCTTACCATGCCGTGTCGCTAACGGCACGCCCAGCACGAACACAGGCCTGGAAGTAAGGCCCCGAGTGGCGGTGCAGAAGCGGAGGCGTGTAGCAGTTTCCATGAGGCGGTGGCCTCGGCTCTGGGCACCTTCAACGGCAGCAGGGTTTTCTGGACACCTAGGAGGCTGGCACGGGCCCCCTGTTCCCGGCAGGAACACTGAGTACCGCCAGGCCCACCTGGGTCTGCTAAGCAACATCCAGGCCCGTAGCCCTTTAGAGCTCCTCTGTGTATGCGCAGCGTAGGGAAACGCGCTGCACTCTCCTTGGGAGCAGCTTAAGGTCCTCAGCACTCGCACACGTTCACGGACACCGTTCTGGCACGTCCCACATGGCGTCGAAGTCTTACGCATTACCCTAGGCTGAGCTGAACTCAGAGAAACCCTCGGTTTCGCATTCCACCTAGGACCTCCTGCCTGAAGTCACCGTGCCTCCCAGAGAGAGTCGGCTTGCGTTCTTACTGCCATGTAAGTCCCCTTCCTCCTGTGGCACTGCAGGCTTTGAATAGCCACAGGCCCAGAGGAGCAGCTTCGGCGTTCCTTGGTTGAGGCAGTTCGCTTGATGCAGAACACCCTACTTCGAGAAGTTGATTCAGGGAAGGAAACTCAGGGTGACCTGTGTCTCTTTGGGTTTGTGAGAAACCACGGGGATGTCTGCTGAGTGCGCCCATGGAAACGGGGGCCTGCTGCAAGTAGCCTTGCTTTCCCGTTTGGAAGGCTGCGTTCATGCTGCCTTGAAGCTACCTGACATTCCCTGCTCTCGACAGGCCTGTTAGCCCTGTCAGAGTGCTTCGGGGAACGTTATGAGTCTGCTCTGTCTAAACCAGGTGCTTCCATGGCCGCGGCTCTGGTCCGCCTGCCAAGCTCTAGAGCTAGAGGGAACCTCAACGTGACAAGTTGCCTCCAGCGTAGGCCCCTAGTAGCCGTGCAGAAAGGGAGGCAGACAGCTGTCTCCATGAGTTCTCAGTCGCTTAGAGGCTTTATTTTAAAGGAAGTAGTACACTTTGGAGGACTCCTAGGCCCCTCGGGTATGCATCACTTTCCCTCCAAGTTCACCGAGTACCTCCAGACCCCTGTGGGGCGGCTGAGCACTTCGAGGCCCATTGGTTGAACCCCCCCACCCGCGGAGGCCCTCTGTGCGTGCCGCGCGATGGGCTACAGACTGGACGTCCCGCGAGGAGCGCTACATTTCCAGAGCCCTCGAACAGCCTCAGGACAGCATTTCGGGTGAGTCCGACTTTGTCATGGCCCTTGTGTGAGCTGCCGTGGGAAAGCACTGTGCTTTGAATACTTCGAGGACCTCGTACCTGAAGTCACTCTGCCCGAGGAGAAAGTCAGCATCTTACCATGCCGTGTCGCTAACGGCAGGCCCAGCACGAACACAGGCCTGGAAGTAAGGCCCCGAGTGGCGGTGCAGAAGCGGAGGCGTGCAGCAGTTTCCATGAGGCGGAGGCCTCGGCTCTGGGCACCTTCAACGGCAGCAGGGTTTTCTGGACACCTAGGAGGCTGGCGCGGGCCCCCTGTTCCCGGCAGGAACACTGAGTACCGCCAGGCCCACCTGGGTCTGCTAAGCAACATCCAGGCCCGTAGCCCTTTAGAGCCCCTCTGTGTATGCCCAGCGTAGGGAAACGCGCTGCACTCCCCTTGGGAGCAGCTTAAGGTCCTCTGAACTCGCACACGTTCACGGGCACCGTTCTGGCACGTCCCACATGGCGTCGAAGTCTTACGCATTACCCTAGGCTGAGCTGAACTCAGAGAAACCCTCTGCTTCGCAGTCCACCTAGGACCTCCTGCCTGAATTCACTGGCCTTCCAGAGAGAGTCGGCTTGCGTTCTTACTGCCATGTACGTCCCCTTCCTCCTGTGGCACTGCAGGCTTTGAATAGCCACAGGCCCAGAGGAGCAGCTACGGCGTTCCTTGGTTGAGGCAGTTCGCTTGATGCAGAACACCCTACTTCGAGAAGTTGATTCAGGGAAGGAAACTCAGGGTGACCTGTGTCTCTTTGGGCTTGTGAGAAACCACGGGGATGTCTGCTGAGTGCGCCCACGGACACGGGGGGCCTGCTGCAAGTAGCCTTGCTTTCCCGTTTGGAAGGCTGCGTTCATGCTGCCTTGAAGCTACCTGACATTCCCTGCTCTCGACAGGCCTGTTAGCCCTGTCAGAGTGCTTCGGGGAACGTTATGAGTCTGCTCTGTCTAAACCAGGTGCTTCCATGGCCGCGGCTCTGGTCCGCCTGCCAAGCTCTAGAGCTAGAGGGAACCTCAACGTGACAAGTTGCCTCCAGCGTAGGCCCCTAGTAGCCGTGCAGAAAGGGAGGCAGGCAGCTGTCTCCATGAGTTCTCAGTCGCTTAGAGGCTTTATTTTAAAGGAAGTAGTACACTTTGGAGGACTCCTAGGCCCCTCGGGTATGCATCACTTTCCCTCCAAGTTCACCGAGTACCTCCAGACCCCTGTGGGGTGGCTGAGCACTTCGAGGCCCATTGGTTGAACCCCCCCACCCGCGGAGGCCCTCTGTGCGTGCCGCGCGATGGGCTACACACTGGACGTCCCGCGAGGAGCGCTACATTTCCAGAGCCCTCGAACAGCCTCAGGACAGCATTTCGGGTGAGTCCGACTTTGTCATGGCCCTTGTGTGAGCTGCCGTGGGAAAACACTGTGCTTTGAGTACTTCGAGGACCTCGTACCTGAAGTCACTCTGCCCGAGGAGAAAGTCAGCATCTTACCATGCCGTGTCGCTAACGGCACGCCTAGCACGAACACAGGCCTGGAAGTAAGGCCCCGAGTGGCGGTGCAGAAGCGGAGGCGTGCAGCAGTTTCCATGAGGCGGAGGCCTCGGCTCTGGGCACCTTCAACGGCAGCAGGGTTTTCTGGACACCTAGGAGGCTGGCGCTGGCCCCCTGTTCCCGGCAGGAACACTGAGTACCGCCAGTCCCACCTGGGTCTGCTAAGCAACATCCAGGCCCAGTAGCCCTTTAGAGCTCCTCTGTGTATGCCCAGCGTAGGGAAACGCGCTGCACTCTCCTTGGGAGCAGCGTAAGGTCCTCAGCACTCGCACACGTTCACGGACACCGTTCTGGCACGTCCCACATGGCGTTGAAGTCTTACGCATTACCCTCGGCTGAGCTGAACTCAGAGAAACCCTCTGCTTCGCAGTCCACCTAGGACCTCCTGCCTGAAGTCACCGTGCCTCCCAGAGAGAGTCGGCTTGCGTTCTTACTGCCATGTACGTCCCCTTCCTCCTGTGGCACTGCAGGCTTTGAATAGCCACAGGCCCAGAGGAGCAGCTACGGCGTTCCTTGGTTGAAGCAGTTCGCTTGATGCAGAACACCCTACTTCGAGAAGTTGATTCAGGGAAGGAAACTCAGGGTGACCTGTGTCTCTTTGGGCTTGTGAGAAACCACGGGGATGTCTGCTGTGTTCGCCCACGGAAACGGGGGCCTGCTGCAAGTAGCCTTGCTTTCCCGTTTGGAAGGCTGCGTTCATGCTGCCTTGAAGCTACCTGACATTCCCTGCTCTCGACAGGCCTGTTAGCCCTGTCAGAGTGCTTCGGGGAACGTTATGAGTCTGCTCTGTCTAAACCAGGTGCTTCCATGGCCATGGCTCTGGTCCGCCTGCCAAGCTCTAGAGCTAGAGGGAACCTCAACGTGACAAGTTGCCTCCAGCGTAGGCCCCTAGTAGCCGTGCAGAAAGGGAGGCAGGCAGCTGTCTCCATGAGTTCTCAGTCGCTTAGAGGCTTTATTTTAAAGGAAGTAGTACACTTTGGAGGACTCCTAGGCCCCTCGGGTATGCATCACTTTCCCTCCAAGTTCACCGAGTACCTCCAGACCCCTGTGGGGTGGCTGAGCACTTCGAGGCCCATTGGTTGAACCCCCCCCCCCGCGGAGGCCCTCTGTGCGTGCCGCGCGATGGGCTACACACTGGACGTCCCGCGAGGAGCGCTACATTTCCAGAGCCCTCGAACAGCCTCAGGACAGCATTTCGGGTGAGTCCGACTTTGTCATGGCCCTTGTGTGAGCTGCCGTGGGAAAACACTGTGCTTTGAGTACTTCGAGGACCTCGTACCTGAAGTCACTCTGCCCGAGGAGAAAGTCAGCATCTTACCATGCCGTGTCGCTAACGGCACGCCCAGCACGAACACAGGCCTGGAAGTAAGGCCCCGAGTGGCGGTGCAGAAGCGGAGGCGTGCAGCAGTTTCCATGAGGCGGTGGCCTCGGCTCTGGGCACCTTCAACGGCAGCAGGGTTTTCTGGACACCTAGGAGGCTGGCACGGGACCCCTGTTCCCGGCAGGAACACTGAGTACCGCCAGGCCCACCTGGGTCTGCTAAGCAACATCCAGGCCCGTAGCCCTTTAGAGCTACTCTGTGTATACCCAGCGTAGGGAAACGCGCTGCACTCTCCTTGGGAGCAGCGTAAGGTCCTCAGCACTCGCACACGTTCACGGACACCGTTCTGGCACGTCCCACATGGCGTCGAAGTATTACGCATTACCCTAGGCTGAGCTGAACTCAGAGAAACCCTCGGCTTCGCATTCCACCTAGGACCTCCTGCCTGAAGTCACCGTGCCTCCCAGAGAGAGTCGGCTTGCGTTCTTACTGCCATGTACGTCCCCTTCCTCCTGTGGCACTGCAGGCTTTGAATAGCCACAGGCCCAGAGGAGCAGCTACGGCGTTCCTTGGTTGAAGCAGTTCGCTTGATGCAGAACACCCTACTTCGAGAAGCTGATTCAGGGAAGGAAACTCAGGGTGACCTGTGTCTCTTTGGGCTTGTTAGAAACCACGGGGATGTCTGCTGAGTGCGCCCACGGAAACGGGGGCCTGCTGCAAGTAGCCTTGCTTTCCCGTTTGGAAGGCTGCGTTCATGCTGCCTTGAAGCTACCTGACATTCCCTGCTCTCGACAGGCCTGTTAGCCCTGTCAGAGTGCTTCGGGGAACGTTATGAGTCTGCTCTGTGTAAACCAGGTGCTTCCATGGCCGCGGCTCTGGTCCGCCTGCCAAGCTCTAGAGCTAGAGGGAACCTCAACGTGACAAGTTGCCTCCAGCGTAGGCCCCTAGTAGCCGTGCAGAAAGGGAGGCAGGCAGCTGTCTCCATGAGTTCTCAGTCGCTTAGAGGCTTTATTTTAAAGGAAGTAGTACACTTTGGAGGACTCCTAGGCCCGCCGTGTATGCATCACTTTCCCTCCAAGTTCACCGAGTACCTCCAGACCCCTGTGGGGCGGCTGAGCACTTCGAGGCCCATTGGTTGAACCCCCCCACCCGCGGAGGCCCTCTGTGCGTGCCGCGCGATGGGCTACACACTGGACATCCCGCGAGGAGCGCTACATTTCCAGAGCCCTCGAACAGCCTCAGGACAGCATTTCGGGTGAGTCCGACTTTGTCATGGCCCTTGTGTGAGCTGCCGTGGGAAAACACTGTGCTTTGAGTACTTCGAGGACCTCGTACCTGAAGTCACTCTGCCCGAGGAGAAAGTCAGCATCTTACCATGCCGTGTCGCTAACGGCACGCCCAGCACGAACACAGGCCTGGAAGTAAGGCCCCGAGTGGCGGTGCAGAAGCGGAGGCATGCAGCAGTTTCCATGAGGCGGAGGCCTCGGCTCTGGGCACCTTCAACGGCAGCAGGGTTTTCTGGACACCTAGGAGGCTGGCGCGGGCCCCCTGTTCCCGGCAGGAACACTGAGTACCGCCAGTCCCACCTGGGATTGCTAAGCAACATCCAGGCCCGTAGCCCTTTAGAGCTTCTCTGTGTATGCCCAGCGTAGGGAAACGCGCTGCACTCTCCTTGGGAGCAGCGAAAGGTCCTCAGCACTCGCACACGTTCACGGACACCGTTCTGGCACGTCCCACATGGCGTCGAAGTCTTACGCATTACCCTAGGCTGAGCTGAACTCAGAGAAACCCTCTGCTTCGCAGTCCACCTAGGACCTCCTGCCTGAAGTCACCGTGCCTCCCAGAGAGAGTCGGCTTGCGTTCTTACTGCCATGTACGTCCCCTTCCTCCTGTGGCACTGCAGGCTTTGAATAGCCACAGGCCCAGAGGAGCAGCTACGGCGTTCCTTGGTTGAAGCAGTTCGCTTGATGCAGAACACCCTACTTCGAGAAGTTGATTCAGGGAAGGAAACTCAGGGTGACCTGTGTCTCTTTGGGCTTGTGAGAAACCACGGGGATGTCTGCTGAGTGCGCCCACGGAAACGGGGGCCTGCTGCAAGTAGCCTTGCTTTCCCGTTTGGAAGGCTGCGTTCATGCTGCCTTGAAGCTACCTGACATTCCCTGCTCTCGACAGGCCTGTTAGCGCTGTCAGAGTGCTTCGGGGAACGTTATGAGTCTGCTCTGTCTAAACCAGGTGCTTCCATGGCCGCGGCTCTGGTCCGCCTGCCAAGCTCTAGAGCTAGAGGGAACCTCAACGTGACAAGTTGCCTCCAGCATAGGCCCCTAGTAGCCGTGCAGAAAGGGAGGCAGGCAGCTGTCTCCATGAGTTCTCAGTCGCTTAGAGGCTTTATTTTAAAGGAAGTAGTACACTTTGGAGGACTCCTAGGCCCCTCGGGTATGCATCACTTTCCCTCCAAGTTCACCGAGTACCTCCAGACCCCTGTGGGGCGGCTGAGCACTTCGAGGCCCATTGGTTGAACCCCCCCACCCGCGGAGGCCCTCTGTGCGTGCCGCGCGATGGGCTACACACTGGACGTCCCGCGAGGAGCGCTACATTTCCAGAGCCCTCGAACAGCCTCAGGACAGCATTTCGGGTGAGTCCGACTTTGTCATGGCCCTTGTGTGAGCTGCCGTGGGAAAACACTGTGCTTTGAATACTTCGAGGACCTCGTACCTGAAGTCACTCTGCCCGAGGAGAAAGTCAGCATCTTACCATGCCGTGTCGCTAACGGCACGCCCAGCACGAACACAGGCCTGGAAGTAAGGCCCCGAGTGGCGGTGCAGAAGCGGAGGCATGCAGCAGTTTCCATGAGGCGGTGGCCTCGGCTCTGGGCACCTTCAACGGCAGCAGGGTTTTCTGGACACCTAGGAGGCTGGCACGGGCCCCCTGTTCCCGGCAGGAACACTGAGTACCGCCAGGCCCACCTGGGTCTGCTAAGCAACATCCAGGCCCGTAGCCCTTTAGAGCCCCTCTGTGTATGCCGATCGTAGGGAAACGTGCTGCACTCCCCTTGGGATCAGCGTAAGGTACTCAGCACTCGCACTCGTTCACGGACACCGTTCTGGCACGTCCCACATGGCGTCAAAGTCTTACGCATTACCCTAGGCTGAGCTGAACTCAGAGAAACCCTCGGCTTCGCAGTCCACCTAGGACCTCCTGCCTGAAGTCACCGTGCCTCCCAGAGAGAGTCGGCTTGCGTTCTTACTGCCATGTACGTCCCCTTCCTCCTGTGGCACTGCAGGCTTTGAATAGCCACAGGCCCAGAGGAGCAGCTACGGCGTTCCTTGGTTGAAGCAGTTCGCTTGATGCAGAACACCTACTTCGAGAAGTTGATTCAGGGAAGGAAACTCAGGGTGACCTGTGTCTCTTTGGGCTTGTGAGAAACCGCGGGGATGTCCGCTGAGTGCGCCCACGGAAACGGGGGCCTGCTGCAAGTAGCCTTGCTTTCCCGTTTGGAAGGCTGCGTTCATGCTGCCTTGAAGCTACCTGACATTCCCTGCTCTCGACAGGCCTGTTAGCCCTGTCAGAGTGCTTCGGGGAACGTTATGAGTCTGCTCTGTGTAAACCAGGTGCTTCCATGGCCGCGGCTCTGGTCCGCCTGCCAAGCTCTAGAGCTAGAGGGAACCTCAACGTGACAAGTTGCCTCCAGCATAGGCCCCTAGTAGCCGTGCAGAAAGGGAGGCAGGCAGCTGTCTCCATGAGTTCTCAGTCGCTTAGAGGCTTTATTTTAAAGGAAGTAGTACACTTTGGAGGACTCCTAGGCCCCTCGGGTATGCATCACTTTCCCTCCAAGTTCACCGAGTACCTCCAGATCCCTGTGGGGCGGCTGAGCACTTCGAGGCCCATTGGTTGAACCCCCCCACCCGCGGAGGCCCTCTGTGCGTGCCGCGCGATGGGCTACACACTGGACGTCCCGCGAGGAGCGCTACATTTCCAGAGCCCTCGAACAGCCTCAGGACAGCATTTCGGGTGAGTCCGACTTTGTCATGGCCCTTGTGTGAGCTGCCGTGGGAAAGCACTGTGCTTTGAATACTTCGAGGACCTCGTACCTGAAGTCACTCTGCCCGAGGAGAAAGTCAGCATCTTACCATGCCGTGTCGCTAACGGCAGGCCCAGCACGAACACAGGCCTGGAAGTAAGGCCCCGAGTGGCGGTGCAGAAGCGGAGGCGTGCAGCAGTTTCCATGAGGCGGTGGCCTCGGCTCTGGGCACCATCAGCAGCAGCAGGGTTTTCTGGACACCTAGGAGGCTGGCGCGGGCCCCCTGTTCCCGGCAGGAACCCTGTTTACCGCCAGTCCCACCTTGGTCTGCTAAGCAACATCCAGGCCCGTAGCCCTTTAGAGCCCCTCTGTGTATGCCGAGCATAGGGAACGCGCTACACTCTCCTTGGGAGCAGCGTAAGGTCCTCAGCACTCGCACACGTTCACGGACACCGTTCTGGCACGTCCCACATGGCGTCGAAGTCTTACGCATTACCCTAGGCTGAGCTGAACTCAGAGAAACCCTCGGCTTCACATTCCACCTAGGACCTCCTGCCTGAAGTCACCGAGCCTCCCAGGGAGAGTCGGCTTGCGTTCTTACTGCCATGTACGTCACCTTCCTCCTGTGGCACTGCAGGCTTTAAATAGCCACAGGCCCAGAGGAGCAGCTACGTCGTTCCTTGATTGAGGCAGTTCGTTTGACGAAGAACACCCTACTTCGAGAAGTTGATTCAGGGAAGGAAACTCAGGGTGACCTGTGTCTCTTTGGGCTTGTGAGAAACCACGGGGATGTCTGCTGAGTGCGCCCATGGAAACGGGGGCCTGCTACAAGTAGCCTTGCTTTCCCGTTTGGAAGGCTGCGTTCATGCTGCCTTGAAGCTACCTGACATTCCCTGCTCTCGACAGGCCTGTTAGCCCTGTCAGAGTGCTTCGGGGAACGTTATGAGTCTGCTCTGTGTAAACCAGGTGCTTCCATGGCCGCGGCTCTGGTCCGCCTGCCAAGCTCTAGAGCTAGAGGGAACCTCAACGTGACAAGTTGCCTCCAGCGTAGGCCCCTAGTAGCCGTGCAGAAAGGGAGGCAGGCAGCTGTCTCCATGAGTTCTCAGTCGCTTAGAGGCTTTATTTTAAAGGAAGTAGTACACTTTGGAGGACTCCTAGGCCCCTCGGGTATGCATCACTTTCCCTCCAAGTTCACCGAGTACCTCCAGACCCCTGTGGGGCGGCTGAGCACTTCGAGGCCCATTGGTTGAACCCCCCCACCCGCGGAGGCCCTCTGTGCGTGACGCGCGATGGGCTACACACTGGACGTCCCGCGAGGAGCGCTACATTTCCAGAGCCCTCGAACAGCCTCAGGACAGCATTTCGGGTGAGTCCGACTTTGTCATGGCCCTTGTGTGAGCTGCCGTGGGAAAGCACTGTGCTTTGAATACTTCGAGGACCTCGTACCTGAAGTCACTCTGCCCGAGGAGAAAGTCAGCATCTTACCATGCCGTGTCGCTAACGGCACGCCCAGCTCGAACACAGGTCTGGAAGTAAGGCCCCGAGTGGCGGTGCAGAAGCGGAGGCGTGCAGTAGTTTCCATGAGGCGGAGGCCTCGGCTCTGGGCACCTTCAACGGCAGCAGGGTTTTCTGGACACCTAGGAGGCTGGCACGGTCTCCCTGTTCCCGGCAGGAACACTGAGTACCGCCAGGCCCACCTGGGTCTGCTAAGCAACATCCAGGCCCGTAGCCCTTTAGAGCTTCTCTGTGTATGCCCAGCGTAGGGAAACGCGCTGCACTCTCCTTGGGAGCAGCGTAAGGTCCTCAGCACTCGCACACGTTCACGGACACCGTTCTGGCACGTCGCACATGGCGTCGAAGTCTTACGCATTACCCTAGGCTGAGCTGAACTCAGAGAAACCCTCTGCTTCGCAGTCCACCTAGGACCGCCTGCCTGAAGTCACCGTGCCTCCCAGAGAGAGTCGGCTTGCGTTCTTACTGCCATGTACGTCCCCTTCCTCCTGTGGCACTGCAGGTTTTGAATAGCCACAGGCCCAGAGGAGCAGCTACGGCGATCCTTGGTTGAAGCAGTTCGCTTGATGCAGAACACCCTACTTCGAGAAGTTGATTCAGGGAAGGAAACTCAGGGTGACCTGTGTCTCTTTGGGCTTGTGAGAAACCACGGGGATGTCTGCTGAGTGCGCCCACGGAAACGGGGGCCTGCTGCAAGTAGCCTTGCTTTCCCATTTGGAAGGCTGCGTTCATGCTGCCTTGAAGCTACCTGACATTCCCTGCTCTCGACAGGCCTGTTAGCGCTGTCAGAGTGCTTCGGGGAACGTTATGAGTCTGCTCTGTCTAAACCAGGTGCTTCCATGGCCGCGGCTCTGGTCCGCCTGCCAAGCTCTAGAGCTAGAGGGAACCTCAACGTGACAAGTTGCCTCCAGCGTAGGCCCCTAGTAGCCGTGCAGAAAGGGAGGCAGGCAGCTGTCTCCATGAGTTCTCAGTCGCTTAGAGGCTTTATTTTAAAGGAAGTAGTACACTTTGGAGGACTCCTAGGCCCCTCGGGTATGCATCACTTTCCCTCCAAGTTCACCGAGTACCTACAGACCCCTGTGGGGCGGCTGAGCACTTCGAGGCCCTTTGATTGAACCCCCCCCCCCGCGGAGGCCCTCTGTGCGTGACGCGCGATGGGCTACACACTGGATGTCCCGCGAGGAGCGCTACATTTCCAGAGCCCTCGAACAGCCTCAGGACAGCATTTCGGGTGAGTCCGACTTTGTCATGGCCCTTGTGTGAGCTGCCGTGGGAAAGCACTGTGCTTTGAATACTTCGAGGACCTCGTACCTGAAGTCACTCTGCCCGAGGAGAAAGTCAGCATCTTACCATGCCGTGTCGCTAACGGCACGCCCAGCACGAACACAGGCCTGGAAGTAAGGCCCCGAGTGGCGGTGCAGAAGCGGAGGCGTGCAGCAGTTTCCATGAGGCGGAGGCCTCGGCTCTGGGCACCTTCAACGGCAGCAGGGTTTTCTGGACACCTAGGAGGCTGGCACGGGCCCCCTGTTCCCGGCAGGAACACCGAGTACCGCCAGGCCCACCTGGGTCTGCTAAGCAACATCCAGGCCCGTAGCCCTTTAGAGCCCCTCTGTGTATGCCCAGCGTAGGGAAACGCACTGCACTCTCCTTGGGAGCAGCTTAAGGTCCTCAGCACTCGCACACGTTCACGGACACCGTTCTGGCACGTCCCACATGGCGTCGAAGTCTTACGCATTACCCTAGGCTGAGCTGAACTCAGAGAAACCCTCGACTGCAAAGTCCACCTAGGACCTCCTGCCTGAAGTCACCGTGCCTCCCAGAGAGAGTCGGCTTGCGTTCTTACTGCCATGTACGTCCCCTTCCTCCTGTGGCACTGCAGGCTTTGAATAGCCACAGGCCCAGAGGAGCAGCTACGGCGTTCCTTGGTTGAAGCAGTTCGCTTGATGCAGAACACCCTACTTCGAGAAGTTGATTCAGGGAAGGAAACTCAGGGTGACCTGTGTCTCTTTGGGCTTGTGAGAAACCACGGGGATGTCTGCTGAGTGCGCCCACGGAAACGGGGGCCTGCTGCAAGTAGCCTTGCTTTCCCGTTTGGAAGGCTGCGTTCATGCTGCCTTGAAGCTACCTGACATTCCCTGCTCTCGACAGGCCTGTTAGCGCTGTCAGAGTGCTTCGGGGAACGTTATGAGTCTGCTCTGTCTAAACCAGGTGCTTCCATGGCCGCGGCTCTGGTCCGCCTGCCAAGCTCTAGAGCTAGAGGGAACCTCAACGTGACAAGTTGCCTCCAGCATAGGCCCCTAGTAGCCGTGCAGAAAGGGAGGCAGGCAGCTGTCTCCATGAGTTCTCAGTCGCTTAGAGGCTTTATTTTAAAGGAAGTAGTACACTTTGGAGGACTCCTAGGCCCCTCGGGTATGCATCACTTTCCCTCCAAGTTCACCGAGTACCTCCAGACCCCTGTGGGGCGGCTGAGCACTTCGAGGCCCATTGGTTGAACCCCCCCACCCGCGGAGGCCCTCTGTGCGTGCCGCGCGATGGGCTACACACTGGACGTCCCGCGAGGAGCGCTACATTTCCAGAGCCCTCGAACAGCCTCAGGACAGCATTTCGGGTGAGTCCGACTTTGTCATGGCCCTTGTGTGAGCTGCCGTGGGAAAGCACTGTGCTTTGAATACTTCGAGGACCTCGTACCTGAAGTCACTCTGCCCGAGGAGAAAGTCAGCATCTTACCATGCCGTGTCGCTAACGGCAGGCCCAGCACGAACACAGGCCTGGAAGTAAGGCCCCGAGTGGCGGTGCAGAAGCGGAGGCGTGCAGCAGTTTCCATGAGGCGGTGGCCTCGGCTCTGGGCACCATCTACAGCAGCAGGGTTTTCTGGACACCTAGGAGGCTGGCGCGGGCCCCCTGTTCCCGGCAGGAACACTGTTTACCGCCAGTCCCACCTTGGTCTGCTAAGCAACATCCAGGCCCGTAGCCCTTTAGAGCCCCTCTGTGTATGCCGAGCATAGGGAACGCGCTACACTCTCCTTGGGAGCAGCGTAAGGTCCTCAGCACTCGCACACGTTCACGGACACCGTTCTGGCACGTCCCACATGGCGTCGAAGTCTTACGCATTACCCTAGGCTGAGCTGAACTCAGAGAAACCCTCGGCTTCGCATTCCACCTAGGACCTCCTGCCTGAAGTCACCGAGCCTCCCAGGGAGAGTCGGCTTGCGTTCTTACTGCCATGTACGTCACCTTCTTCCTGTGGCACTGCAGGCTTTAAATAGCCACAGGCCCAGAGGAGCAGCTACGGCGTTCCTTGATTGAGGCAGTTCGTTTGACGCAGAACACCCTACTTCGAGAAGTTGATTCAGGGAAGGAAACTCAGGGTGACCTGTGTCTCTTTGGGCTTGTGAGAAACCACGGGGATGTCTGCTGAGTGCGCCCATGGAAACGGGGGCCTGCTACAAGTAGCCTTGCTTTCCCGTTTGGAAGGCTGCGTTCATGCTGCCTTGAAGCTACCTGACATTCCCTGCTCTCGACAGGCCTGTTAGCCCTGTCAGAGTGCTTCGGGGAACGTTATGAGTCTGCTCTGTGTAAACCAGGTGCTTCCATGGCCGCGGCTCTGGTCCGCCTGCCAAGCTCTAGAGCTAGAGGGAACCTCAACGTGACAAGTTGCCTCCAGCGTAGGCCCCTAGTAGCCGTGCAGAAAGGGAGGCAGGCAGCTGTCTCCATGAGTTCTCAGTCGCTTAGAGGCTTTATTTTAAAGGAAGTAGTACACTTTGGAGGACTCCTAGGCCCCTCGGGTATGCATCACTTTCCCTCCAAGTTCACCGAGTAACTACAGATCCCTGTGGGGCGGCTGAGCACTTCGAGGCCCATTGGTTGAACCCCCCCACCCGCGGAGGCCCTCTGTGCGTGCCGCGCGATGGGCTACACACTGGACGTCCCGCGAGGAGCGCTACATTTCCAGAGCCCTCGAACAGCCTCAGGACAGCATTTCGGGTGAGTCCGACTTTGTCATGGCCCTTGTGTGAGCTGCCGTGGGAAAGCACTGTGCTTTGAATACTTCGAGGACCTCGTACCTGAAGTCACTCTGCCCGAGGAGAAAGTCAGCATCTTACCATGCCGTGTCGCTAACGGCACGCCCAGCACGAACACAGGCCTGGAAGTAAGGCCCCGAGTGGCGGTGCAGAAGCGGAGGCGTGCAGCAGTTTCCATGAGGCGGAGGCCTCGGCTCTGGGCACCTTCAACGGCAGCAGGGTTTTCTGGACACCTAGGAGGCTGGCGCGGGCCCCCTGTTCCCGGCAGGAACACTGAGTACCGCCAGGCCCACCTGGGTCTGCTAAGCAACATCCAGGCCCGTAGCCCTTTAGAGCCCCTCTGTGTATGCCCAGCGTAGGGAAAGGCGCTGCACTCCCCTTGGGAGCAGCTTAAGGTCCTCAGCACTCGCACACATTCACGGACACCGTTCTGGCACGTCCCACATGGCGTCAAAGTCTTACGCATTACCCTAGGCTGAGCTGAACTCAGAGAAACCCTCTGCTTCGCAGTCCACCTAGGACCTCCTGCCTGAAGTCACCGTGCCTCCCAGAGAGAGTCGGCTTGCGTTCTTACTGCCATGTACGTCCCCTTCCTCCTGTGGCACTGCAGGCTTTGAATAGCCACAGGCCCAGAGGAGCAGCTACGGCGTTCCTTGGTTGAAGCAGTTCGCTTGATGCAGAACACCCTACTTCGAGAAGTTGATTCAGGGAAGGAAACTCAGGGTGACCTGTGTCTCTTTGGGCTTGTGAGAAACCACGGGGATGTCTGCTGAGTGCGCCCACGGAAACGGGGGCCTGCTGCAAGTAGCCTTGCTTTCCCGTTTGGAAGGCTGCGTTCATGCTGCCTTGAAGCTACCTGACATTCCCTGCTCTCGACAGGCCTGTTAGCCCTGTCAGAGTGCTTCGGGGAACGTTATGAGTCTGCTCTGTCTAAACCAGGTGCTTCCATGGCCGCGGCTCTGGTCCGCCTGCCAAGCTCTAGAGCTAGAGGGAACCTCAACGTGACAAGTTGCCTGCAGCGTAGGCCCCTAATAGCCGTGCAGAAAGGGAGGCAGGCAGCTGTCTCCATGAGTTCTCAGTCGCTTAGAGGCTTTATTTTAAAGGAAGTAGTACACTTTGGAGGACTCCTAGGCCTCTCGGGTATGCACCACTTTCCCTCCAAGTTCACCGAGTACGTACAGACCCCTGTGGGGCGGCTGAGCAACTTCGAGGCCCATTGGTTGACCACCCCCCACCACCCCCGGAGGCCCTCGGTGCGTGCCGCGCGATGGGCTACACACTGGACGTCCCTCGAGGAGCGCTACATTTCCAGAGCCCTCGAACAGCCTCAGGACAGCATTTCGGGTGAGTCTGACTTTGTCATGGCCCTTGTGTGAGCTGCCGTGGGAAAACACTGTGCTTTGAATACTTCGAGGACCTCGTACCTGAAGTCACTCTGCCCGAGGAGAAAGTCAGCATCTTACCATGCCGTGTCGCTAACGGCACGCCCAGCACGAACACAGGCCTGGAAGTAAGGCCCCGAGTGGCGGTGCAGAAGCGGAGGCATGCAGCAGTTTCCATGAGGCGGTGGCCTCGGCTCTGGGCACCTTCAACGGCAGCAGGGTTTTCTGGACACCTAGGAGGCTGGCACGGGCCCCCTGTTCCCGGCAGGAACACTGAGTACCGCCAGGCCCACCTGGGTCTGCTAAGCAACATCCAGGCCCGTAGCCCTTTAGAGCCCCTCTGTGTATGCCGATCGTAGGGAAACGTGCTGCACTCCCCTTGGGATCAGCGTAAGGTACTCAGCACTCGCACACGTTCACGGACACCGTTCTGGCACGTCCCACATGGCGTCAAAGTCTTACGCATTACCCTAGGCTGAGCTGAACTCAGAGAAACCCTCGGCTTCGCAGTCCACCTAGGACCTCCTGCCTGAAGTCACCGTGCCTCCCAGAGAGAGTCGGCTTGCGTTCTTACTGCCATGTACGTCCCCTTCCTCCTGTGGCACTGCAGGCTTTGAATAGCCACAGGCCCAGAGGAGCAGCTACGGCGTTCCTTGGTTGAAGCAGTTCGCTTGATGCAGAACACCTACTTCGAGAAGTTGATTCAGGGAAGGAAACTCAGGGTGACCTGTGTCTCTTTGGGCTTGTGAGAAACCGCGGGGATGTCCGCTGAGTGCGCCCACGGAAACGGGGGCCTGCTGCAAGTAGCCTTGCTTTCCCGTTTGGAAGGCTGCGTTCATGCTGCCTTGAAGCTACCTGACATTCCCTGCTCTCGACAGGCCTGTTAGCCCTGTCAGAGTGCTTCGGGGAACGTTATGAGTCTGCTCTGTGTAAACCAGGTGCTTCCATGGCCGCGGCTCTGGTCCGCCTGCCAAGCTCTAGAGCTAGAGGGAACCTCAACGTGACAAGTTGCCTCCAGCATAGGCCCCTAGTAGCCGTGCAGAAAGGGAGGCAGGCAGCTGTCTCCATGAGTTCTCAGTCGCTTAGAGGCTTTATTTTAAAGGAAGTAGTACACTTTGGAGGACTCCTAGGCCCCTCGGGTATGCATCACTTTCCCTCCAAGTTCACCGAGTACCTCCAGATCCCTGTGGGGCGGCTGAGCACTTCGAGGCCCATTGGTTGAACCCCCCCACCCGCGGAGGCCCTCTGTGCGTGCCGCGCGATGGGCTACACACTGGACGTCCCGCGAGGAGCGCTACATTTCCAGAGCCCTCGAACAGCCTCAGGACAGCATTTCGGGTGAGTCCGACTTTGTCATGGCCCTTGTGTGAGCTGCCGTGGGAAAGCACTGTGCTTTGAATACTTCGAGGACCTCGTACCTGAAGTCACTCTGCCCGAGGAGAAAGTCAGCATCTTACCATGCCGTGTCGCTAACGGCAGGCCCAGCACGAACACAGGCCTGGAAGTAAGGCCCCGAGTGGCGGTGCAGAAGCGGAGGCGTGCAGCAGTTTCCATGAGGCGGTGGCCTCGGCTCTGGGCACCATCAGCAGCAGCAGGGTTTTCTGGACACCTAGGAGGCTGGCGCGGGCCCCCTGTTCCCGGCAGGAACACTGTTTACCGCCAGTCCCACCTTGGTCTGCTAAGCAACATCCAGGCCCGTAGCCCTTTAGAGCCCCTCTGTGTATGCCGAGCATAGGGAACGCGCTACACTCTCCTTGGGAGCAGCGTAAGGTCCTCAGCACTCGCACACGTTCACGGACACCGTTCTGGCACGTCCCACATGGCGTCGAAGTCTTACGCATTACCCTAGGCTGAGCTGAACTCAGAGAAACCCTCGGCTTCACATTCCACCTAGGACCTCCTGCCTGAAGTCACCGAGCCTCCCAGGGAGAGTCGGCTTGCGTTCTTACTGCCATGTACGTCACCTTCCTCCTGTGGCACTGCAGGCTTTAAATAGCCACAGGCCCAGAGGAGCAGCTACGTCGTTCCTTGATTGAGGCAGTTCGTTTGACGCAGAACACCCTACTTCGAGAAGTTGATTCAGGGAAGGAAACTCAGGGTGACCTGTGTCTCTTTGGGCTTGTGAGAAACCACGGGGATGTCTGCTGAGTGCGCCCATGGAAACGGGGGCCTGCTACAAGTAGCCTTGCTTTCCCGTTTGGAAGGCTGCGTTCATGCTGCCTTGAAGCTACCTGACATTCCCTGCTCTCGACAGGCCTGTTAGCCCTGTCAGAGTGCTTCAGGGAACGTTATGAGTCTGCTCTGTGTAAACCAGGTGCTTCCATGGCCGCGGCTCTGGTCCGCCTGCCAAGCTCTAGAGCTAGAGGGAACCTCAACGTGACAAGTTGCCTCCAGCGTAGGCCCCTAGTAGCCGTGCAGAAAGGGAGGCAGGCAGCTGTCTCCATGAGTTCTCAGTAGCTTAGAGGCTTTATTTTAAAGGAAGTAGTACACTTTGGAGGACTCCTAGGCCTCTCGGGTATGCACCACTTTCCCTCCAAGTTCACCGAGTACTTCCAGACCCCTGTGGGGCGTATGAGCACTTCGAGGCCCATTGGTTGAACCCCCCCACCCGCGGAGGCCCTCTGTGCGTGCCGCGCGATGGGCTACACACTGGACGTCCCGCGAGGAGCGCTACATTTCCAGAGCCCTCGAACAGCCTCAGGACAGCATTTCGGGTGAGTCCGACTTTGTCATGGCCCTTGTGTGAGCTGCCGTGGGAAAGCACTGTGCTTTGAATACTTCGAGGACCTCGTACCTGAAGTCACTCTGCCCGAGGAGAAAGTCAGCATCTTACCATGCCGTGTCGCTAACGGCACGCCCAGCACGAACACAGGCCTGGAAGTAAGGCCCCGAGTGGCGGTGCAGAAGCGGAGGCGTGCAGCAGTTTCCATGAGGCGGAGGCCTCGGCTCTGGGCACCTTCAACGGCAGCAGGGTTTTCTGGACACCTAGGAGGCTGGCACGGGCCCCCTGTTACCGGCAGGAACACTGAGTACCGCCAGTCCCACCTGGGTCTGCTAAGCAACATCCAGGCCCGTAGCCCTTTAGAGCCCCTCTGTGTATTCCCAGCGTAGGGAAACGCGCTGCACTCTCCTTGGGAGCAGCTTAAGGTCCTCAGCACTCGCACACGTTCACGGACACCGTTCTGGCACGTCCCACATGGCGTCGAAGTCTTTCGCATTACCCTAGGCTGAGCTGAACTCAGAGAAACTCTCGGCTGCGCAGTCCACCTAGGACCTCCTGCCTGAAGTCACCGTGCCTCCCAGAGAGAGTCGGCTTGCGTTCTTACTGCCATGTACGTCCCCTTCCTCCTGTGGCACTGCAGGCTTTGAATAGCCACAGGCCCAGAGGAGCAGCTACGGCGTTCCTTGGTTGAAGCAGTTCGCTTGATGCAGAACACCCTACTTCGAGAAGTTGATTCAGGGAAGGAAACTCAGGGTGACCTGTGTCTCTTTGGGCTTGTGAGAAACCACGGGGATGTCTGCTGAGTGCGCCCACGGAAACGGGGGCCTGCTGCAAGTAGCCTTGCTTTCCCGTTTGGAAGGCTGCGTTCATGCTGCCTTGAAGCTACCTGACATTCCCTGCTCTCGACAGGCCTGTTAGCCCTGTCAGAGTGCTTCGGGGAACGTTATGAGTCTGCTCTGTGTAAACCAGGTGCTTCCATGGCCGCGGCTCTGGTCCGCCTGCCAAGCTCTAGAGCTAGAGGGAACCTCAACGTGACAAGTTGCCTCCAGCGTAGGCCCCTAGTAGCCGTGCAGAAAGGGAGGCAGGCAGCTGTCTCCATGAGTTCTCAGTCGCTTAGAGGCTTTATTTTAAAGGAAGTATTACACTTTGGAGGACTCCTAGGCCCCTCGGGTATGCATCACTTTCCCTCCAAGTTCACCGAGTAACTACAGATCCCTGTGGGGCGGCTGAGCACTTCGAGGCCCATTGGTTGAACCCCCCCACCCGCGGAGGCCCTCTGTGCGTGCCGCGCGATGGGCTACACACTGGACGTCCCGCGAGGAGCGCTACATTTCCAGAGCCCTCGAACAGCCTCAGGACAGCATTTCGGGTGAGTCCGACTTTGTCATGGCCCTTGTGTGAGCTGCCGTGGGAAAGCACTGTGCTTTGAATACTTCGAGGACCTCGTACCTGAAGTCACTCTGCCCGAGGAGAAAGTCAGCATCTTACCATGCCGTGTCGCTAACGGCACGCCCAGCACGAACACAGGCCTGGAAGTAAGGCCCCGAGTGGCGGTGCAGAAGCGGAGGCGTGCAGCAGTTTCCATGAGGCGGAGGCCTCGGCTCTGGGCACCTTCAACGGCAGCAGGGTTTTCTGGACACCTAGGAGGCTGGCGCGGGCCCCCTGTTCCCGGCAGGAACACTGAGTACCGCCAGGCCCACCTGGGTCTGCTAAGCAACATCCAGGCCCGTAGCCCTTTAGAGCCCCTCTGTGTATGCCCAGCGTAGGGAAAGGCGCTGCACTCCCCTTGGGAGCAGCGTAAGGTCCTCAGCACTCGCACACGTTCACGGACACCGTTCTGGCACGTCCCACATGGCGTCAAAGTCTTACGCATTACCCTAGGCTGAGCTGAACTCAGAGAAACCCTCTGCTTCGCAGTCCACCTAGGACCTCCTGCCTGAAGTCACCGTGCCTCCCAGAGAGAGTCGGCTTGCGTTCTTACTGCCATGTACGTCCCCTTCCTCCTGTGGCACTGCAGGCTTTGAATAGCCACAGGCCCAGAGGAGCAGCTACGGCGTTCCTTGGTTGAAGCAGTTCGCTTGATGCAGAACACCCTACTTCGAGAAGTTGATTCAGGGAAGGAAACTCAGGGTGACCTGTGTCTCTTTGGGCTTGTGAGAAACCACGGGGATGTCTGCTGAGTGCGCCCACGGAAACGGGGGCCTGCTGCAAGTAGCCTTGCTTTCCCGTTTGGAAGGCTGCGTTCATGCTGCCTTGAAGCTACCTGACATTCCCTGCTCTCGAC
Source organism: Pseudorca crassidens (assembly GCF_039906515.1). Taxonomy (NCBI): domain Eukaryota; kingdom Metazoa; phylum Chordata; class Mammalia; order Artiodactyla; family Delphinidae; genus Pseudorca; species Pseudorca crassidens. The sequence goes on along the minus strand of NC_090306.1, from coordinate 29,259,043 downwards.
AGGCCTGTTAGCCCTGTCAGAGTGCTTCGGGGAACGTTATGAGTCTGCTCTGTCTAAACCAGGTGCTTCCATGGCCGCGGCTCTGGTCCGCCTGCCAAGCTCTAGAGCTAGAGGGAACCTCAACGTGACAAGTTGCCTGCAGCGTAGGCCCCTAATAGCCGTGCAGAAAGGGAGGCAGGCAGCTGTCTCCATGAGTTCTCAGTAGCTTAGAGGCTTTATTTTAAAGGAAGTAGTACACTTTGGAGGACTCCTAGGCCTCTCGGGTATGCACCACTTTCCCTCCAAGTTCACCGAGTACGTACAGACCCCTGTGGGGCGGCTGAGCAACTTCGAGGCCCATTGGTTGACCACCCCCCACCACCCCCGGAGGCCCTCGGTGCGTGCCGCGCGATGGGCTACACACTGGACGTCCCTCGAGGAGCGCTACATTTCCAGAGCCCTCGAACAGCCTCAGGACAGCATTTCGGGTGAGTCTGACTTTGTCATGGCCCTTGTGTGAGCTGCCGTGGGAAAACACTGTGCTTTGAATACTTCGAGGACCTCGTACCTGAAGTCACTCTGCCCGAGGAGAAAGTCAGCATCTTACCATGCCGTGTCGCTAACGGCACGCCCAGCACGAACACAGGCCTGGAAGTAAGGCCCCGAGTGGCGGTGCAGAAGCGGAGGCATGCAGCAGTTTCCATGAGGCGGTGGCCTCGGCTCTGGGCACCTTCAACGGCAGCAGGGTTTTCTGGACACCTAGGAGGCTGGCACGGGCCCCCTGTTCCCGGCAGGAACACTGAGTACCGCCAGGCCCACCTGGGTCTGCTAAGCAACATCCAGGCCCGTAGCCCTTTAGAGCCCCTCTGTGTATGCCGATCGTAGGGAAACGTGCTGCACTCCCCTTGGGATCAGCGTAAGGTACTCAGCACTCGCACACGTTCACGGACACCGTTCTGGCACGTCCCACATGGCGTCAAAGTCTTACGCATTACCCTAGGCTGAGCTGAACTCAGAGAAACCCTCGGCTTCGCAGTCCACCTAGGACCTCCTGCCTGAAGTCACCGTGCCTCCCAGAGAGAGTCGGCTTGCGTTCTTACTGCCATGTACGTCCCCTTCCTCCTGTGGCACTGCAGGCTTTGAATAGCCACAGGCCCAGAGGAGCAGCTACGGCGTTCCTTGGTTGAAGCAGTTCGCTTGATGCAGAACACCTACTTCGAGAAGTTGATTCAGGGAAGGAAACTCAGGGTGACCTGTGTCTCTTTGGGCTTGTGAGAAACCGCGGGGATGTCCGCTGAGTGCACCCACGGAAACGGGGGCCTGCTGCAAGTAGCCTTGCTTTCCCGTTTGGAAGGCTGCGTTCATGCTGCCTTGAAGCTACCTGACATTCCCTGCTCTCGACAGGCCTGTTAGCCCTGTCAGAGTGCTTCGGGGAACGTTATGAGTCTGCTCTGTGTAAACCAGGTGCTTCCATGGCCGCGGCTCTGGTCCGCCTGCCAAGCTCTAGAGCTAGAGGGAACCTCAACGTGACAAGTTGCCTCCAGCATAGGCCCCTAGTAGCCGTGCAGAAAGGGAGGCAGGCAGCTGTCTCCATGAGTTCTCAGTCGCTTAGAGGCTTTATTTTAAAGGAAGTAGTACACTTTGGAGGACTCCTAGGCCCCTCGGGTATGCATCACTTTCCCTCCAAGTTCACCGAGTACCTCCATATCCCTGTGGGGCGGCTGAGCACTTCGAGGCCCATTGGTTGAACCCCCCCACCCGCGGAGGCCCTCTGTGCGTGCCGCGCGATGGGCTACACACTGGACGTCCCGCGAGGAGCGCTACATTTCCAGAGCCCTCGAACAGCCTCAGGACAGCATTTCGGGTGAGTCCGACTTTGTCATGGCCCTTGTGTGAGCTGCCGTGGGAAAGCACTGTGCTTTGAATACTTCGAGGACCTCGTACCTGAAGTCACTCTGCCCGAGGAGAAAGTCAGCATCTTACCATGCCGTGTCGCTAACGGCACGCCCAGCACGAACACAGGCCTGGAAGTAAGGCCCCGAGTGGCGGTGCAGAAGCGGAGGCGTGCAGCAGTTTCCATGAGGCGGTGGCCTCGGCTCTGGGCACCATCAGCAGCAGCAGGGTTTTCTGGACACCTAGGAGGCTGGCGCGGGCCCCCTGTTCCCGGCAGGAACACTGTTTACCGCCAGTCCCACCTTGGTCTGCTAAGCAACATCCAGGCCCGTAGCCCTTTAGAGCCCCTCTGTGTATGCCGAGCATAGGGAACGCGCTACACTCTCCTTGGGAGCAGCGTAAGGTCCTCAGCACTCGCACACGTTCACGGACACCGTTCTGGCACGTCCCACATGGCGTCGAAGTCTTACGCATTACCCTAGGCTGAGCTGAACTCAGAGAAACCCTCGGCTTCACATTCCACCTAGGACCTCCTGCCTGAAGTCACCGAGCCTCCCAGGGAGAGTCGGCTTGCGTTCTTACTGCCATGTACGTCACCTTCCTCCTGTGGCACTGCAGGCTTTAAATAGCCACAGGCCCAGAGGAGCAGCTACGTCGTTCCTTGATTGAGGCAGTTCGTTTGACGCAGAACACCCTACTTCGAGAAGTTGATTCAGGGAAGGAAACTCAGGGTGACCTGTGTCTCTTTGGGCTTGTGAGAAACCACGGGGATGTCTGCTGAGTGCGCCCACGGAAACGGGGGCCTGCTACAAGTAGCCTTGCTTTCCCGTTTGGAAGGCTGCGTTCATGCTGCCTTGAAGCTACCTGACATTCCCTGCTCTCGACAGGCCTGTTAGCCCTGTCAGAGTGCTTCAGGGAACGTTATGAGTCTGCTCTGTGTAAACCAGGTGCTTCCATGGCCGCGGCTCTGGTCCGCCTGCCAAGCTCTAGAGCTAGAGGGAACCTCAACGTGACAAGTTGCCTCCAGCGTAGGCCCCTAGTAGCCGTGCAGAAAGGGAGGCAGGCAGCTGTCTCCATGAGTTCTCAGTAGCTTAGAGGCTTTATTTTAAAGGAAGTAGTACACTTTGGAGGACTCCTAGGCCTCTCGGGTATGCACCACTTTCCCTCCAAGTTCACCGAGTACTTCCAGACCCCTGTGGGGCGTATGAGTACTTCGAGGCCCATTGGTTGAACCCCCCCACCCGCGGAGGCCCTCTGTGCGTGCCGCGCGATGGGCTACACACTGGACGTCCCGCGAGGAGCGCTACATTTCCAGAGCCCTCGAACAGCCTCAGGACAGCATTTCGGGTGAGTCCGACTTTGTCATGGCCCTTGTGTGAGCTGCCGTGGGAAAGCACTGTGCTTTGAATACTTCGAGGACCTCGTACCTGAAGTCACTCTGCCCGAGGAGAAAGTCAGCATCTTACCATGCCGTGTCGCTAACGGCACGCCCAGCACGAACACAGGCCTGGAAGTAAGGCCCCGAGTGGCGGTGCAGAAGCGGAGGCGTGCAGCAGTTTCCATGAGGCGGTGGCCTCGGCTCTGGGCACCTTCAACGGCAGCAGGGTTTTCTGGACACCTAGGAGGCTGGCGCGGGCCCCCTGTTCCCGGCAGGAACACTGAGTACCGCCAGGCCCACCTGGGTCTGCTAAGCAACATCCAGGCCCGTAGCCCTTTAGAGCCCCTCTGTGTATGCCCAGCGTAGGGAAACGCGCTGCACTCTCCTTGGGAGCAGCTTAAGTTCCTCAGCACTCGCACACGTTCAAGGACACCGTTCTGGCACGTCCCACATGGCGTCGAAGTCTTTCGCATTACCCTAGGCTGAGCTGAACTCAGAGAAACTCTCGGCTGCGCAGTCCACCTAGGACCTCCTGCCTGAAGTCACCGTGCCTCCCAGAGAGAGTCAGCTTGCGTTCTTACTGCCATGTACGTCCCCTTCCTCCTGTGGCACTGCAGGCTTTGAATAGCCACAGGCCCAGAGGAGCAGCTACGGCGTTCCTTGGTTGAAGCAGTTCGCTTGATGCAGAACACCCTACTTCGAGAAGTTGATTCAGGGAAGGAAACTCAGGGTGACCTGTGTCTCTTTGGGCTTGTGAGAAACCACGGGGATGTCTGCTGAGTGCGCCCACGGAAACGGGGGCCTGCTGCAAGTAGCCTTGCTTTCCCGTTTGGAAGGCTGCGTTCATGCTGCCTTGAAGCTACCTGACATTCCCTGCTCTCGACAGGCCTGTTAGCCCTGTCAGAGTGCTTCGGGGAACGTTATGAGTCTGCTCTGTGTAAACCAGGTGCTTCCATGGCCGCGGCTCTGGTCCGCCTGCCAAGCTCTAGAGCTAGAGGGATCCTCAATGTGACAAGTTGCCTCCAGCGTAGGCCCCTAGTAGCCGTGCAGAAAGGGAGGCAGGCAGCTGTCTCCATGAGTTCTCAGTCGCTTAGAGGCTTTATTTTAAAGGAAGTAGTACACTTTGGAGGACTCCTAGGCCCCTCGGGTATGCATCACTTTCCCTCCAAGTTCACCGAGTACCTCCAGACCCCTGTGGGGCGGCTGAGCACTTCGAGGCCCATTGGTTGAACCCCCCCACCCGCGGAGGCCCTCTGTGCGTGCCGCGCGATGGGCTACACACTGGACGTCCCGCGAGGAGCGCTACATTTCCAGAGCCCTCGAACAGCCTCAGGACAGCATTTCGGGTGGGTCCGACTTTGTCATGGCCCTTGTGTGAGCTGCGGTGGGAAAACACTGTACTTTGAATACTTCGAGGACCTCGTACCTGAAGTCACTCTGCCCGAGGAGAAAGTCAGCATCTTACCATGCCGTGTCGCTAACGGCACGCCCAGCACGAACACAGGCCTGGAAGTAAGGCCCCGAGTGGCGGTGCAGAAGCGGAGGCTTGCAGGAGTTTCCATGAGGCGGAGGCCTCGGCTCTGGGCACCTTCAACGGCAGCAGGGTTTTCTGGACACCTAGGAGGCTGGCGCGGGCCCCCTGTTCCCGGCAGGAACACTGAGAACTTCCAGGCCCACCTGGGTCTGCTAAGCAACATCCAGGCCCGTAGCCCTTTAGAGCTCCTCTGTGTATGCCCAGCGTAGGGAAACGCGCTGCACTCTCCTTGGGAGCAGCTTAAGGTCCTCAGCACTCGCACACGTTCACGGACACCGTTCTGGCACGTCCCACATGGCGTCGCAGTCTTACGCATTACCCTAGGCTGAGCTGAACTCAGAGAAACCCTCGGCTGCGCAGTCCACCTAGGACCTCCTGCCTGAAGTCACCGTGCCTCCCAGAGAGAGTCGGCTTGTGTTCTTACTGCCATGTACGTCCCCTTCCTCCTGTGGCACTGCAGGCTTTGAATAGCCACAGGCCCAGAGGAGCAGCTACGGCGTTCCTTGGTTGAAGCAGTTCGCTTGATGCAGAACACCCTACTTCGAGAAGTTGATTCAGGGAAGGAAACTCAGGGTGACCTGTGTCTCTTTGGGCTTGTGAGAAACCACGGGGATGTCTGCTGAGTGCGCCCACGGAAACGGGGGCCTGCTGCAAGTAGCCTTGCTTTCCCGTTTGGAAGGCTGCGTTCATGCTGCCTTGAAGCTACCTGACATTCCCTGCTCTCGACAGGCCTGTTAGCCCTGTCAGAGTGCTTCGGGGAACGTTATGAGTCTGCTCTGTCTAAACCAGGTGCTTCCATGGCCGCGGCTCTGGTCCGCCTGCCAAGCTCTAGAGCTAGAGGGAACCTCAACGTGACAAGTTGCCTCCAGCGTAGGCCCCTAGTAGCCGTGCAGAAAGGGAGGCAGGCAGCTGTCTCCATGAGTTCTCAGTCGCTTAGAGGCTTTATTTTAAAGGAAGTAGTACACTTTGGAGGACTCCTAGGCCCCTCGGGTATGCATCACTTTCCCTCCAAGTTCACCGAGTACCTCCAGATCCCTGTGGGGCGGCTGAGCACTTCGAGGCCCATTGGTTGAACCCCCCCCCCCCCCGCGGAGGCCCTCTGTGCGTGCCACGCGATGGGCTACACACTGGACGTCCCGCGAGGAGCGCTACATTTCCAAAGCCCTCGAACAGCCTCAGGACAGCATTTCGGGTGAGTCCGACTTTGTCATGGCCCTTGTGTGAGCTGCCGTGGGAAAGCACTGTGCTTTGAATACTTCGAGGACCTCGTACCTGAAGTCACTCTGCCCGAGGAGAAAGTCAGCATCTTACCATGCCGTGTCGCTAACGGCACGCCCAGCACGAACACAGGCCTGGAAGTAAGGCCCCGAGTGGCGGTGCAGAAGCGGAGGCGTGCAGCAGTTTCCATGAGGCGGTGGCCTCGGCTCTGGGCACCTTCAACGGCAGCAGGGTTTTCTGGACACCTAGGAGAGTGGCGCGGGCCACCTGTTCCCGGCAGGAACACAGAGTACCGCCAGGCCCACCTGGGTCTGCTAAGCAACATCCAGGCCCGTAGCCCTTTAGAGCCCCTCTGTGTATGCCCAGCGTAGGGAAACGCGCTGCACTCTCCTTGGGAGCAGCTTAAGGTCCTCAGCACTCGCACACGTTCAAGGACACCGTTCTGGCACGTCCCACATGGCGTCGAAGTCTTTCGCATTACCCTAGGCTGAGCTGAACTCAGAGAAACCCTCGGCTGCGCAGTCCACCTAGGACCTCCTGCCTGAAGTCACCGTGCCTCCCAGAGAGAGTCGGCTTGCGTTCTTACTGCCATGTACGTCCCCTTCCTCCTGTGGCACTGCAGGCTTTGAATAGCCACAGGCCCAGAGGAGCAGCTACGGCGTTCCTTGGTTGAAGCAGTTCGCTTGATGCAGAACACCCTACTTCGAGAAGTTGATTCAGGGAAGGAAACTCAGGGTGACCTGTGTCTCTTTGGGCTTGTGAGAAACCACGGGGATGTCTGCTGAGTGCGCCCACGGAAACGGGGGCCTGCTGCAAGTAGCCTTGCTTTCCCGTTTGGAAGGCTGCGTTCATGCTGCCTTGAAGCTACCTGACATTCCCTGCTCTCGACAGGCCTGTTAGCCCTGTCAGAGTGCTTCGGGGAACGTTATGAGTCTGCTCTGTCTAAACCAGGTGCTTCCATGGCCGCGGCTCTGGTCCGCCTGCCAAGCTCTAGAGCTAGAGGGAACCTCAACGTGACAAGTTGCCTCCAGCGTAGGCCCCTAGTAGCCGTGCAGAAAGGGAGGCAGGCAGCTGTCTCCATGAGTTCTCAGTCGCTTAGAGGCTTTATTTTAAAGGAAGTAGTACACTTTGGAGGACTCCTAGGCCCCTCGGGTATGCATCACTTTCCCTCCAAGTTCACCGAGTACCTCCAGATCCCTGTGGGGCGGCTGAGCACTTCGAGGCCCATTGGTTGAACCCCCCCCCCCCCCCGCGGAGGCCCTCTGTGCGTGCCACGCGATGGGCTACACACTGGACGTCCCGCGAGGAGCGCTACATTTCCAAAGCCCTCGAACAGCCTCAGGACAGCATTTCGGGTGAGTCCGACTTTGTCATGGCCCTTGTGTGAGCTGCCGTGGGAAAGCACTGTGCTTTGAATACTTCGAGGACCTCGTACCTGAAGTCACTCTGCCCGAGGAGAAAGTCAGCATCTTACCATGCCGTGTCGCTAACGGCACGCCCAGCACGAACACAGGCCTGGAAGTAAGGCCCCGAGTGGCGGTGCAGAAGCGGAGGCGTGCAGCAGTTTCCATGAGGCGGTGGCCTCGGCTCTGGGCACCTTCAACGGCAGCAGGGTTTTCTGGACACCTAGGAGAGTGGCGCGGGCCACCTGTTCCCGGCAGGAACACAGAGTACCGCCAGGCCCACCTGGGTCTGCTAAGCAACATCCAGGCCCGTAGCCCTTTAGAGCCCCTCTGTGTATGCCCAGCGTAGGGAAACGCGCTGCACTCTCCTTGGGAGCAGCTTAAGGTCCTCAGCACTCGCACACGTTCAAGGACACCGTTCTGGCACGTCCCACATGGCGTCGAAGTCTTTCGCATTACCCTAGGCTGAGCTGAACTCAGAGAAACCCTCGGCTGCGCAGTCCACCTAGGACCTCCTGCCTGAAGTCACCGTGCCTCCCAGAGAGAGTCAGCTTGCGTTCTTACTGCCATGTACGTCCCCTTCCTCCTGTGGCACTGCAGGCTTTGAATAGCCACAGGCCCAGAGGAGCAGCTACGGCGTTCCTTGGTTGAAGCAGTTCGCTTGATGCAGAACACCCTACTTCGAGAAGTTGATTCAGGGAAGGAAACTCAGGGTGACCTGTGTCTCTTTGGGCTTGTGAGAAACCACGGGGATGTCTGCTGAGTGCGCCCACGGAAACGGGGGCCTGCTGCAAGTAGCCTTGCTTTCCCGTTTGGAAGGCTGCGTTCATGCTGCCTTGAAGCTACCTGACATTCCCTGCTCTCGACAGGCCTGTTAGCCCTGTCAGAGTGCTTCGGGGAACGTTATGAGTCTGCTCTGTGTAAACCAGGTGCTTCCATGGCCGCGGCTCTGGTCCGCCTGACAAGCTCTAGAGCTAGAGGGATCCTCAATGTGACAAGTTGCCTCCAGCGTAGGCCCCTAGTAGCCGTGCAGAAAGGGAGGCAGGCAGCTGTCTCCATGAGTTCTCAGTCACTTAGAGGCTTTATTTTAAAGGAAGTAGTACACTTTGGAGGACTCCTAGGCCCCTCGGGTATGCATCACTTTCCCTCCAAGTTCACCGAGTACCTCCAGACCCCTGTGGGGCGGCTGAGCACTTCGAGGCCCATTGGTTGAACCCCCCCACCCGCGGAGGCCCTCTGTGCGTGCCGCGCGATGGGCTACACACTGGACGTCCCGCGAGGAGCGCTACATTTCCAGAGCCCTCGAACAGCCTCAGGACAGCATTTCGGGTGAGTCCGACTTTGTCATGGCCCTTGTGTGAGCTGCGGTGGGAAAACACTGTGCTTTGAATACTTCGAGGACCTCGTACCTGAAGTCACTCTGCCCGAGGAGAAAGTCAGCATCTTACCATGCCGTGTCGCTAACGGCACGCCCAGCACGAACACAGGCCTGGAAGTAAGGCCCCGAGTGGCGGTGCAGAAGCGGAGGCTTGCAGTAGTTTCCATGAGGCGGAGGCCTCGGCTCTGGGCACCTTCAACGGCAGCAGGGTTTTCTGGACACCTAGGAGGCTGGCGCGGGCCCCCTGTTCCCGGCAGGAACACTGAGAACTTCCAGGCCCACCTGGGTCTGCTAAGCAACATCCAGGCCCGTAGCCCTTTAGAGCTCCTCTGTGTATGCCCAGCGTAGGGAAACGCGCTGCACTCCCCTTGGGAGCAGCTTAAGGTCCTCAGCACTCGCACACGTTCACGGACACCGTTCTGGCACGTCCCACATGGCGTCGCAGTCTTACGCATTACCCTAGGCTGAGCTGAACTCAGAGAAACCCTCGGCTGCGCAGTCCACCTAGGACCTCCTGCCTGAAGTCACCGTGCCTCCCAGAGAGAGTCGGCTTGCGTTCTTACTGCCATGTACGTCCCCTTCCTCCTGTGGCACTGCAGGCTTTGAATAGCCACAGGCCCAGAGGAGCAGCTACGGCGTTCCTTGGTTGAAGCAGTTCGCTTGATGCAGAACACCCTACTTCGAGAAGTTGATTCAGGGAAGGAAACTCAGGGTGACCTGTGTCTCTTTGGGCTTGTGAGAAACCACGGGGATGTCTGCTGAGTGCGCCCACGGAAACGGGGGCCTGCTGCAAGTAGCCTTGCTTTCCCATTTGGAAGGCTGCGTTCATGCTGCCTTGAAGCTACCTGACATTCCCTGCTCTCGACAGGCCTGTTAGCCCTGTCAGAGTGCTTCGGGGAACGTTATGAGTCTGCTCTGTGTAAACCAGGTGCTTCCATGGCCGCGGCTCTGGTCCGCCTGCCAAGCTCTAGAGCTAGAGGGAACCTCAACGTGACAAGTTGCCTCCAGCGTAGGCCCCTAGTAGCCGTGCAGAAAGGGAGGCAGGCAGCTGTCTCCATGAGTTCTCAGTCGCTTAGAGGCTTTATTTTAAAGGAATTAGTACACTTTGGAGGACTCCTAGGCCCCTCGGGTATGCATCACTTTCCCTCCAAGTTCACCGAGTACCTCCAGATCCCTGTGGGGCGGCTGAGCACTTCGAGGCCCATTGGTTGAACACCCCCCCCCCGCGGAGGCCCTCTGTGCGTGCCACGCGATGGGCTACACACTGGACGTCCCGCGAGGAGCGCTACATTTCCAGAGCCCTCGAACAGCCTCAGGACAGCATTTCGGGTGAGTCCGACTTTGTCATGGCCCTTGTGTGAGCTGCCGTGGGAAAGCACTGTGCTTTGAATACTTCGAGGACCTCGTACCTGAAGTCACTCTGCCCGAGGAGAAAGTCAGCATCTTACCATGCCGTGTCGCTAACGGCACGCCCAGCACGAACACAGGCCTGGAAGTAAGGCCCCGAGTGGCGGTGCAGAAGCGGAGGCGTGCAGCAGTTTCCATGAGGCGGTGGCCTCGGCTCTGGGCACCTTCAACGGCAGCAGGGTTTTCTGGACACCTAGGAGGCTGGCACGGGCCCCCTGTTCCCGGCAGGAACACTGAGTACCGCCAGGCCCACCTGGGTCTGCTAAGCAACATCCAGGCCCGTAGCCCTTTAGAGCCCCTCTGTGTATGCTGATCGTAGGGAAACGCGCTGCACCCTCCTTGGGAGCAGCTTAAGGTCCTCAGCACTCGCACACGTTCACGGACACCGTTCTGGCACGTCCCACATAGCGTCGAAGTCTTACGCATTACCCTAGGCTGAGCTGAACTCAGAGAAACCCTCTGCTTCGCAGTCCACCTAGGACCTCCTGCCTGAAGTCACCGTGCCTCCCAGAGAGAGTCGGCTTGCGTTCTTACTGCCATGTACGTCCCCTTCCTCCTGTGGCACTGCAGGCTTTGAATAGCCACAGGCCCAGAGGAGCAGCTACGGCGTTCCTTGGTTGAAGCAGTTCGCTTGATGCAGAACACCGTACTTCGAGAAGTTGATTCAGGGAAGGAAACTCAGGGTGACCTGTGTCTCTTTGGGCTTGTGAGAAACCACGGGGATGTCTGCTGAGTGCGCCCACGGAAACGGGGGCCTGCTGCAAGTAGCCTTGCTTTCCCGTTTGGAAGGCTGCGTTCATGCTGCCTTGAAGCTACCTGACATTCCCTGCTCTCGACAGGCCTGTTAGCCCTGTCAGAGTGCTTCGGGGAACGTTATGAGTCTGCTCTGTGTAAACCAGGTGCTTCCATGGCCGCGGCTCTGGTCCGCCTGCCAAGCTCTAGAGCTAGAGGGAACCTCAACGTGACAAGTTGCCTCCAGCGTAGGCCCCTAGTAGCCGTGCAGAAAGGGAGGCAGGCAGCTGTCTCCATGAGTTCTCAGTCGCTTAGAGGCTTTATTTTAAAGGAAGTAGTACACTTTGGAGGACTCCTAGGCCCCTCGGGTATGCATCACTTTCCCTCCAAGTTCACCGAGTACCTACAGACCCCTGTGGGGCGGCTGAGCACTTCGAGGCCCTTTGATTGAACCCCCCCCCCCGCGGAGGCCCTCTCTGAGAGCCGCGCGATGGGCTACACACTGGACGTCCCGCGAGGAGCGCTACATTTCCAGAGCCCTCGAACAGCCTCAGGACAGCATTTCGGGTGAGTCCGACTTTGTCATGGCCCTTGTGTGAGCTGCCGTGGGAAAGCACTGTGCTTTGAATACTTCGAGGACCTCGTACCTGAAGTCACTCTGCCCGAGGAGAAAGTCAGCATCTTACCATGCCGTGTCGCTAACGGCACGCCCAGCACGAATACAGGCCTGGAAGTAAGGCCCCGAGTGGCGGTGCAGAAGCAGAGGCGTGCAGCAGTTTCCATGAGGCGGTGGCCTCGGCTCTGGGCACCTTCAACGGCAGCAGGGTTTTCTGGACACCTAGGAGGCTGGCGCGGGCCCCCTGTTCCCGGCAGGAACACTGAGTACCGCCAGGCCCACCTGGGTCTGCTAAGCAACATCCAGGCCCGTAGCCCTTTAGAGCCCCTCTGTGTATTCCCAGCATAGGGAAACGCGCTGCACTCTCCTTGGGAACAGCTTAAGGTCCTCAGCACTCGCACACGTTCAAGGACACCGTTCTGGCACGTCCCACATGGCGTCGAAGTCTTTTGCATTACCCTAGGCTGAGCTGAACTCAGAGAAACTCTCGGCTGCGCAGTCCACCTAGGACCTCCTGCCTGAAGTCACCGTGCCTCCCAGAGAGAGTCGGCTTGCATTCTTACTGCCAAGTAGGTCCCCTTCCTCCTGTGGCACTGCAGGCTTTGAATAGCCACAGGCCCAGAGGAGCAGCTACGGCGTTCCTTGGTTGAAGCAGTTCGCTTGATGCAGAACACCCTACTTCGAGAAGTTGATTCAGGGAAGGAAACTCAGGGTGACCTGTGTCTCTTTGGGCTTGTGAGAAACCACGGGGATGTCTGCTGAGTGCGCCCACGGAAACGGGGGCCTGCTGCAAGTAGCCTTGCTTTCCCGTTTGGAAGGCTGCGTTCATGCTGCCTTGAAGCTACCTGACATTCCCTGCTCTCGACAGGCCTGTTAGCCCTGTCAGAGTGCTTCGGGGAACGTTATGAGTCTGCTCTGTCTAAACCAGGTGCTTCCATGGCCGCGGCTCTGGTCCGCCTGCCAAGCTCTAGAGCTAGAGGGAACCTCAACGTGACAAGTTGCCTCCAGCATAGGCCCCTAGTAGCCGTGCAGAAAGGGAGGCAGGCAGCTGTCTCCATGAGTTCTCAGTCGCTTAGAGGCTTTATTTTAAAGGAAGTAGTACACTTTGGAGGACTCCTAGGCCCCTCGGGTATGCATCACTTTCCCTCCAAGTTCACCGAGTACCTCCAGACCCCTGTGGGGCGGCTGAGCACTTCGAGGCCCATTGGTTGAACCCCCCCACCCGCGGAGGCCCTCTGTGCGTGCCGCGCGATGGGCTACACACTGGACGTCCCGCGAGGAGCGCTACATTTCCAGAGCCCTCGAACAGCCTCAGGACAGCATTTCGGGTGAGTCCGACTTTGTCATGGCCCTTGTGTGAGCTGCCGTGGGAAAGCACTGTGCTTTGAATACTTCGAGGACCTCGTACCTGAAGTCACTCTGCCCGAGGAGAAAGTCAGCATCTTACCATGCCGTGTCGCTAACTGCAGGCCCAGCACGAACACAGGCCTGGAAGTAAGGCCCCGAGTGGCGGTGCAGAAGCGGAGGCGTGCAGCAGTTTCCATGAGGCGGTGGCCTCGGCTCTGGGCACCATCAGCAGCAGCAGGGTTTTCTGGACACCTAGGAGGCTGGCGCGGGCCCCCTGTTCCCGGCAGGAACACTGAGTACCGCCAGGCCCACCTGGGTCTGCTAAGCAACATCCAGGCCCGTAGCCCTTTAGAGCTCCTCTGTGTATGCCCAGCATAGGGAAACGCGCTGCACTCTCCTTGGGAGCAGCGTAAGGTCCTCAGCACTCGCACACGTTCACGGACACCGTTCTGGCACGTCCCACATGGCGTCGAAGTCTTACGCATTACCCTAGGCTGAACTGAACTCAGAGAAACCCTCTGCTTCCCAGTCCACCTAGGACCTCCTGCCTGAAGTCACCGTGCCTCCCAGAGAGAGTCGGCTTGCGTTCTTACTGCCATGTACGTCCCCTTCCTCCTGTGGCACTGCAGGCTTTGAATAGCCACAGGCCCAGAGGAGCAGCTACGGCGTTCCTTGGTTGAAGCAGTTCGCTTGATGCAGAACACCCTACTTCGAGAAGTTGATTCAGGGAAGGAAACTCAGGGTGACCTGTGTCTCTTTGGGCTTGTAAGAAACCACGGAGATGTCTGCTGTGTGCGCCCACGGAAACGGGGGGACTGCTGCAAGTAGCCTTGCTTTCCCGTTTGGAAGGCTGCGTTCATGCTGCCTTGAAGCTACCTGACATTCCCTGCTCTCGACAGGCCTGTTAGCCCTGTCAGAGTGCTTCGGGGAACGTTATGAGTCTCCTCTATCTAAACCAGGTGCTTCCATGGCCGCGGCTCTGGTCCGCCTGACAAGCTCTAGAGCTAGAGGGAACCTCAACGTGACAAGTTGCCTCCAGCGTAGGCCCCTAGTAGCCGTGCAGAAAGGGAGGCAGGCAGCTGTCTCCATGAGTTCTCAGTCGCTTAGAGGCTTTATTTTAAAGGAAGTAGTACACTTTGGAGGACTCCTAGGCCCCTCGGGTATGCATCACTTTCCCTCCAAGTTCACCGAGTACCTCCAGACCCCTGTGGGGTGGCTGAGCACTTCGAGGCCCATTGGTTGAACCCCCCCCCCGCGGAGGCCCTCTGTGCGTGCCGCGCGATGGGCTACACACTGGACGTCCCGCGAGGAGCGCTACATTTCCAGAGCCCTCGAACAGCCTCAGGACAGCATTTCGGGTGAGTCCGACTTTGTCATGGCCCTTGTGTGAGCTGCCGTGGGAAAACACTGTGCTTTGAGTACTTCGAGGACCTCGTACCTGAAGTCACTCTGCCCGAGGGGAAAGTCAGCATCTTACCATGCCGTGTCGCTAACGGCACGCCCAGCACGAACACAGGCCTGGAAGTAAGGCCCCGAGTGGCGGTGCAGAAGCGGAGGCGTGTAGCAGTTTCCATGAGGCGGTGGCCTCGGCTCTGGGCACCTTCAACGGCAGCAGGGTTTTCTGGACACCTAGGAGGCTGGCACGGGCCCCCTGTTCCCGGCAGGAACACTGAGTACCGCCAGGCCCACCTGGGTCTGCTAAGCAACATCCAGGCCCGTAGCCCTTTAGAGCTCCTCTGTGTATGCGCAGCGTAGGGAAACGCGCTGCACTCTCCTTGGGAGCAGCTTAAGGTCCTCAGCACTCGCACACGTTCACGGACACCGTTCTGGCACGTCCCACATGGCGTCGAAGTCTTACACATTACCCTAGGCTGAGCTGAACTCAGAGAAACCCTCTGCTTCCCAGTCCACCTAGGACCTCCTGCCTGAAGTCACCGTGCCTCCCAGAGAGAGTCGGCTTGCGTTCTTACTGCCATGTACGTCCCCTTCCTCCTGTGGCACTGCAGGCTTTGAATAGCCACAGGCCCAGAGGAGCAGCTACGGCGTTCCTTGGTTGAAGCAGTTCGCTTGATGCAGAACACCCTACTTCGAGAAGTTGATTCAGGGAAGGAAACTCAGGGTGACCTGTGTCTCTTGGGGCTTGTTAGAAACCACAGGGATGTCTGCTGAGTGCGCCCACGGAAACGGGGGCCTGCTGCAAGTAGCCTTGCTTTCCCGTTTGGAAGGCTGCGTTCATGCTGCCTTGAAGCTACCTGACATTCCCTGCTCTCGACAGGCCTGTTAGCCCTGTCAGAGTGCTTCGGGGAACGTTATGAGTCTGCTCTGTCTAAACCAGGTGCTTCCATGGCCGCGGCTCTGGTCCGCCTGCCAAGCTCTAGAGCTAGAGAGAACCTCAACGTGACAAGTTGCCTCCAGCGTGGGCCCCTAGTAGCCGTGCAGAAAGGGAGGCAGGCAGCTGTCTCCATGAGTTCTCAGTCGCTTAGAGGCTTTATTTTAAAGGAAGTAGTACACTTTGGAGGACTCCTAGGCCCCTCGGATATGCATCACTTTCCCTCCAAGTTCACCGAGTACCTCCAGACCCCTGTGGGGCGGCTGAGCACTTCGAGGCCCATTGGTTGAACCCCCCCACCCGCGGAGGCCCTCTGTGCGTGCCACGCGATGGGCTACACACTGGACGTCCCGCGAGGAGCGCTACATTTCCAGAGCCCTCGAACAGCCTCAGGACAGCATTTCGGGTGAGTCCGACTTTGTCATGGCCCTTGTGTGAGCTGCCGTGGGAAAAGATTGTGCTTTGAGTACTTCGAGGACCTCGTACCTGAAGTCACTCTGCCCGAGGAGAAAGTCAGCATCTTACCATGCCGAGTCGCTAACGGCATGCCCAGCACAAACACAGGCCTGGAAGTAAGGCCCCGAGTGGCGGTGCAGAAGCGGAGGCGTGCAGCAGTTTCCATGAGGCGGAGGCCTCGGCTCTGGGCACCTTCAACGGCAGCAGGGTTTTCTGGACACCTAGGAGGCTGGCGCGGGCCCCCTGTTCCCGGCAGGAACACTGAGTACCGCCAGGCCCACCTGGGTCTGCTAAGCAACATCCAGGCCCGTAGCCCTTTAGAGCTCCTCTGTGTATGCCCAGCGTAGGGAAACGCGCTGCACTCTCCTTGGGAGCAGCTTAAGGTCCTCAGCACTCGCACACGTTCACGGACACCGTTCTGGCACGTCCCACATGGCGTCGAAGTCTTACGCATTACCCTAGGCTGAGCTGAACTCAGAGAAACCCTCGGTTTCGCATTCCACCTAGGACCTCCTGCCTGAAGTCACCGAGCCTCCCAGAGAGAGTCGGCTTGCGTTCTTACTGCCATGTAAGTCCCCTTCCTCCTGTGGCACTGCAGGCTTTGAATAGCCACAGGCCCAGAGGAGCAGCTTCGGCGTTCCTTGGTTGAGGCAGTTCGCTTGATGCAGAACACCCTACTTCGAGAAGTTGATTCAGGGAAGGAAACTCAGGGTGACCTGTGTCTCTTTGGGTTTGTGAGAAACCACGGGGATGTCTGCTGAGTGCGCCCATGGAAACGGGGGCCTGCTGCAAGTAGCCTTGCTTTCCCGTTTGGAAGGCTGCGTTCATGCTGCCTTGAAGCTACCTGACATTCCCTGCTCTCGACAGGCCTGTTAGCCCTGTCAGAGTGCTTCGGGGAACGTTATGAGTCTGCTCTGTCTAAACCAGGTGCTTCCATGGCCGCGGCTCTGGTCCGCCTGCCAAGCTCTAGAGCTAGAGGGAACCTCAACGTGACAAGTTGCCTCCAGCGTAGGCCCCTAGTAGCCGTGCAGAAAGGGAGGCAGACAGCTGTCTCCATGAGTTCTCAGTCGCTTAGAGGCTTTATTTTAAAGGAAGTAGTACACTTTGGAGGACTCCTAGGCCCCTCGGGTATGCATCACTTTCCCTCCAAGTTCACCGAGTACCTCCAGACCCCTGTGGGGCGGCTGAGCACTTCGAGGCCCATTGGTTGAACCCCCCCACCCGCGGAGGCCCTCTGTGCGTGCCGCGCGATGGGCTACAGACTGGACGTCCCGCGAGGAGCGCTACATTTCCAGAGCCCTCGAACAGCCTCAGGACAGCATTTCGGGTGAGTCCGACTTTGTCATGGCCCTTGTGTGAGCTGCCGTGGGAAAGCACTGTGCTTTGAATACTTCGAGGACCTCGTACCTGAAGTCACTCTGCCCGAGGAGAAAGTCAGCATCTTACCATGCCGTGTCGCTAACGGCAGGCCCAGCACGAACACAGGCCTGGAAGTAAGGCCCCGAGTGGCGGTGCAGAAGCGGAGGCGTGCAGCAGTTTCCATGAGGCGGAGGCCTCGGCTCTGGGCACCTTCAACGGCAGCAGGGTTTTCTGGACACCTAGGAGGCTGGCGCGGGCCCCCTGTTCCCGGCAGGAACACTGAGTACCGCCAGGCCCACCTGGGTCTGCTAAGCAACATCCAGGCCCGTAGCCCTTTAGAGCCCCTCTGTGTATGCCCAGCGTAGGGAAACGTGCTGCACTCCCCTTGGGAGCAGCTTAAGGTCCTCTGAACTCGCACACGTTCACGGGCACCGTTCTGGCACGTCCCACATGGCGTCGAAGTCTTACGCATTACCCTAGGCTGAGCTGAACTCAGAGAAACCCTCTGCTTCGCAGTCCACCTAGGACCTCCTGCCTGAATTCACTGGCCTTCCAGAGAGAGTCGGCTTGCGTTCTTACTGCCATGTACGTCCCCTTCCTCCTGTGGCACTGCAGGCTTTGAATAGCCACAGGCCCAGAGGAGCAGCTACGGCGTTCCTTGGTTGAGGCAGTTCGCTTGATGCAGAACACCCTACTTCGAGAAGTTGATTCAGGGAAGGAAACTCAGGGTGACCTGTGTCTCTTTGGGCTTGTGAGAAACCACGGGGATGTCTGCTGAGTGCGCCCACGGACACGGGGGGCCTGCTGCAAGTAGCCTTGCTTTCCCGTTTGGAAGGCTGCGTTCATGCTGCCTTGAAGCTACCTGACATTCCCTGCTCTCGACAGGCCTGTTAGCCCTGTCAGAGTGCTTCGGGGAACGTTATGAGTCTGCTCTGTCTAAACCAGGTGCTTCCATGGCCGCGGCTCTGGTCCGCCTGCCAAGCTCTAGAGCTAGAGGGAACCTCAACGTGACAAGTTGCCTCCAGCGTAGGCCCCTAGTAGCCGTGCAGAAAGGGAGGCAGGCAGCTGTCTCCATGAGTTCTCAGTCGCTTAGAGGCTTTATTTTAAAGGAAGTAGTACACTTTGGAGGACTCCTAGGCCCCTCGGGTATGCATCACTTTCCCTCCAAGTTCACCGAGTACCTCCAGACCCCTGTGGGGTGGCTGAGCACTTCGAGGCCCATTGGTTGAACCCCCCCACCCGCGGAGGCCCTCTGTGCGTGCCGCGCGATGGGCTACACACTGGACGTCCCGCGAGGAGCGCTACATTTCCAGAGCCCTCGAACAGCCTCAGGACAGCATTTCGGGTGAGTCCGACTTTGTCATGGCCCTTGTGTGAGCTGCCGTGGGAAAACACTGTGCTTTGAGTACTTCGAGGACCTCGTACCTGAAGTCACTCTGCCCGAGGAGAAAGTCAGCATCTTACCATGCCGTGTCGCTAACGGCACGCCTAGCACGAACACAGGCCTGGAAGTAAGGCCCCGAGTGGCGGTGCAGAAGCGGAGGCGTGCAGCAGTTTCCATGAGGCGGAGGCCTCGGCTCTGGGCACCTTCAACGGCAGCAGGGTTTTCTGGACACCTAGGAGGCTGGCGCTGGCCCCCTGTTCCCGGCAGGAACACTGAGTACCGCCAGTCCCACCTGGGTCTGCTAAGCAACATCCAGGCCCAGTAGCCCTTTAGAGCTCCTCTGTGTATGCCCAGCGTAGGGAAACGCGCTGCACTCTCCTTGGGAGCAGCGTAAGGTCCTCAGCACTCGCACACGTTCACGGACACCGTTCTGGCACGTCCCACATGGCGTTGAAGTCTTACGCATTACCCTCGGCTGAGCTGAACTCAGAGAAACCCTCTGCTTCGCAGTCCACCTAGGACCTCCTGCCTGAAGTCACCGTGCCTCCCAGAGAGAGTCGGCTTGCGTTCTTACTGCCATGTACGTCCCCTTCCTCCTGTGGCACTGCAGGCTTTGAATAGCCACAGGCCCAGAGGAGCAGCTACGGCGTTCCTTGGTTGAAGCAGTTCGCTTGATGCAGAACACCCTACTTCGAGAAGTTGATTCAGGGAAGGAAACTCAGGGTGACCTGTGTCTCTTTGGGCTTGTGAGAAACCACGGGGATGTCTGCTGTGTTCGCCCACGGAAACGGGGGCCTGCTGCAAGTAGCCTTGCTTTCCCGTTTGGAAGGCTGCGTTCATGCTGCCTTGAAGCTACCTGACATTCCCTGCTCTCGACAGGCCTGTTAGCCCTGTCAGAGTGCTTCGGGGAACGTTATGAGTCTGCTCTGTCTAAACCAGGTGCTTCCATGGCCATGGCTCTGGTCCGCCTGCCAAGCTCTAGAGCTAGAGGGAACCTCAACGTGACAAGTTGCCTCCAGCGTAGGCCCCTAGTAGCCGTGCAGAAAGGGAGGCAGGCAGCTGTCTCCATGAGTTCTCAGTCGCTTAGAGGCTTTATTTTAAAGGAAGTAGTACACTTTGGAGGACTCCTAGGCCCCTCGGGTATGCATCACTTTCCCTCCAAGTTCACCGAGTACCTCCAGACCCCTGTGGGGTGGCTGAGCACTTCGAGGCCCATTGGTTGAACCCCCCCCCCCGCGGAGGCCCTCTGTGCGTGCCGCGCGATGGGCTACACACTGGACGTCCCGCGAGGAGCGCTACATTTCCAGAGCCCTCGAACAGCCTCAGGACAGCATTTCGGGTGAGTCCGACTTTGTCATGGCCCTTGTGTGAGCTGCCGTGGGAAAACACTGTGCTTTGAGTACTTCGAGGACCTCGTACCTGAAGTCACTCTGCCCGAGGAGAAAGTCAGCATCTTACCATGCCGTGTCGCTAACGGCACGCCCAGCACGAACACAGGCCTGGAAGTAAGGCCCCGAGTGGCGGTGCAGAAGCGGAGGCGTGCAGCAGTTTCCATGAGGCGGTGGCCTCGGCTCTGGGCACCTTCAACGGCAGCAGGGTTTTCTGGACACCTAGGAGGCTGGCACGGGACCCCTGTTCCCGGCAGGAACACTGAGTACCGCCAGGCCCACCTGGGTCTGCTAAGCAACATCCAGGCCCGTAGCCCTTTAGAGCTACTCTGTGTATACCCAGCGTAGGGAAACGCGCTGCACTCTCCTTGGGAGCAGCGTAAGGTCCTCAGCACTCGCACACGTTCACGGACACCGTTCTGGCACGTCCCACATGGCGTCGAAGTATTACGCATTACCCTAGGCTGAGCTGAACTCAGAGAAACCCTCGGCTTCGCATTCCACCTAGGACCTCCTGCCTGAAGTCACCGTGCCTCCCAGAGAGAGTCGGCTTGCGTTCTTACTGCCATGTACGTCCCCTTCCTCCTGTGGCACTGCAGGCTTTGAATAGCCACAGGCCCAGAGGAGCAGCTACGGCGTTCCTTGGTTGAAGCAGTTCGCTTGATGCAGAACACCCTACTTCGAGAAGCTGATTCAGGGAAGGAAACTCAGGGTGACCTGTGTCTCTTTGGGCTTGTTAGAAACCACGGGGATGTCTGCTGAGTGCGCCCACGGAAACGGGGGCCTGCTGCAAGTAGCCTTGCTTTCCCGTTTGGAAGGCTGCGTTCATGCTGCCTTGAAGCTACCTGACATTCCCTGCTCTCGACAGGCCTGTTAGCCCTGTCAGAGTGCTTCGGGGAACGTTATGAGTCTGCTCTGTGTAAACCAGGTGCTTCCATGGCCGCGGCTCTGGTCCGCCTGCCAAGCTCTAGAGCTAGAGGGAACCTCAACGTGACAAGTTGCCTCCAGCGTAGGCCCCTAGTAGCCGTGCAGAAAGGGAGGCAGGCAGCTGTCTCCATGAGTTCTCAGTCGCTTAGAGGCTTTATTTTAAAGGAAGTAGTACACTTTGGAGGACTCCTAGGCCCGCCGTGTATGCATCACTTTCCCTCCAAGTTCACCGAGTACCTCCAGACCCCTGTGGGGCGGCTGAGCACTTCGAGGCCCATTGGTTGAACCCCCCCACCCGCGGAGGCCCTCTGTGCGTGCCGCGCGATGGGCTACACACTGGACATCCCGCGAGGAGCGCTACATTTCCAGAGCCCTCGAACAGCCTCAGGACAGCATTTCGGGTGAGTCCGACTTTGTCATGGCCCTTGTGTGAGCTGCCGTGGGAAAACACTGTGCTTTGAGTACTTCGAGGACCTCGTACCTGAAGTCACTCTGCCCGAGGAGAAAGTCAGCATCTTACCATGCCGTGTCGCTAACGGCACGCCCAGCACGAACACAGGCCTGGAAGTAAGGCCCCGAGTGGCGGTGCAGAAGCGGAGGCATGCAGCAGTTTCCATGAGGCGGAGGCCTCGGCTCTGGGCACCTTCAACGGCAGCAGGGTTTTCTGGACACCTAGGAGGCTGGCGCGGGCCCCCTGTTCCCGGCAGGAACACTGAGTACCGCCAGTCCCACCTGGGATTGCTAAGCAACATCCAGGCCCGTAGCCCTTTAGAGCTTCTCTGTGTATGCCCAGCGTAGGGAAACGCGCTGCACTCTCCTTGGGAGCAGCGAAAGGTCCTCAGCACTCGCACACGTTCACGGACACCGTTCTGGCACGTCCCACATGGCGTCGAAGTCTTACGCATTACCCTAGGCTGAGCTGAACTCAGAGAAACCCTCTGCTTCGCAGTCCACCTAGGCCCTCCTGCCTGAAGTCACCGTGCCTCCCAGAGAGAGTCGGCTTGCGTTCTTACTGCCATGTACGTCCCCTTCCTCCTGTGGCACTGCAGGCTTTGAATAGCCACAGGCCCAGAGGAGCAGCTACGGCGTTCCTTGGTTGAGGCAGTTCGCTTGATGCAGAACACCCTACTTCGAGAAGTTGATTCAGGGAAGGAAACTCAGGGTGACCTGTGTCTCTTTGGGCTTGTTAGAAACCACGGGGATGTCTGCTGAGTGCGCCCACGGACACGGGGGGCCTGCTGCAAGTAGCCTTGCTTTCCCGTTTGGAAGGCTGCGTTCATGCTGCCTTGAAGCTACCTGACATTCCCTGCTCTCGACAGGCCTGTTAGCCCTGTCAGAGTGCTTCGGGGAACGTTATGAGTCTGCTCTGTCTAAACCAGGTGCTTCCATGGCCGCGGCTCTGGTCCGCCTGCCAAGCTCTAGAGCTAGAGGGAACCTCAACGTGACAAGTTGCCTCCAGCGTAGGCCCCTTGTAGCCGTGCAGAAAGGGAGGCAGGCAGCTGTCTCCATGAGTTCTCAGTCGCTTAGAGGCTTTATTTTAAAGGAAGTAGTACACTTTGGAGGTCTCCTAGGCCTCTCAGGTATGTACCACTTTCCCTCCAAGTTCACTGAGTACCTCCAGACCCCTTTGGAGCGGCTGAGCAACTTCGAGGCCCATTGGTTGACCGGCCCCCCCCCCCCGGCCCCTGGAGGCCCTCTGTGCGTGCCGCGCGATGGGCTACACACTGGACGTCCCTCAAGGAGCGTTACATTTCCAGAGCCCTCGAACAGCCTCAGGACAGCATTTCGGATGAGTCCGACTTTGTCATGGCCCTTGTGTGAGCTGCCGTGGGAAAACACTGTGCTTTGAATACTTGGAGGACCTCGTACCTGAAGTCACTCTGCCCGAGGAGAAAGTCAGCATCTTACCATGCCGTGTCGCTAGCGGCACGCCCAGCACGAACACAGGCCTGGAATTAAGGCCCCGAATGGCGGTGCAGAAGCGGAGGCGTGCAGCAGTTTCCATGAGGCGGAGGCCTCGGCTCTGGGCACCTTCAACGGCAGCAGGGTTTTCTGGACACCTAGGAGGCTGGCATGGTCCCCCTGTTCCCGGCAGGAACACTGAGTACCGCCAGACCCACCTGGGTCTGCTAAGCAACATCTAGTTCGGTAGCCCTTTAGAGCCCCTCGGTGTATGCCGAGCGTAGGGAAATGCACTAAGGTATATCATGAACTACAATTTATTAATATAAAACTTAAAGAGCCAGTTAAGAAATATGGAGTTAGTCTTTTTTATCATTAATTTAGAACAATTTTACATGCTTCCATTTGATTTAGTTATTACCAAAAAAAGGGCATTTAAAAAGCATTTGATCTTCAGAAAACCTTTACTAAGTAATTATAAGCTCTTTAGATCACTTTCCTTTAGGGCTTCCCTGGTGGCACAGTTGTTGAGTGTCCGCCTGCCGATGCAGGGGACACGGTTTCGTGCCCCGGTCCAGGAAGATCCCACATGCCGCGGAGTGACTAGGCCCGTGAGCCATGGCCGCTGAACCTGCGTGTCCAGAGCCTGTGCTCCACAACGGGAGAAGCTGCAACAGTGAGAGGCCTGCGTACCGCCAAAAAGAAAAAAAAAAAAAAATCACTCTTCTTTGAAAAGGAAAGCATGTGTTCTTTTGTGTAATCCATCTTATACTTTAAAGTTTTTCATTCTGGGCAAAAGAAGTTTGCTCAACATTTTCCAAAATAAATATTTCTAGATGCACAGTAAGTTAGCAAAAGATGAGAATTTGAGTATGTAAATTTTGAAAATTTTAGTGGATTATGTTTGTCACTAATTTCTAGTACTGAATCCTCTCACCAGATCTTTTTAAAACTGTATTTAGTTTTTTGCTGTTGTTGTTTCTTTTTGTTTTTTTTTTTTTTGCATATTGCCTTTATTTTGCAGAAAATGTTTTGCTCATTGTCTTTGGCTATCTTTTTTCAGAAGAAAAATATTGCCATTGTATGTTTGACAATACAAGAGGCAATTACATATGCTCAAAATAAACGCATTCTATTGGGCAGAACAGTGAAATTTCCATTTCAGTTAAAGTCTGTTGTCCTCAACTATGAATTTATTATTTTTTCCCTAACAGCTTAACCTGAAAACTACTCTGAAGAAACAAGGAATGCAATTGAAAGCATGCTTTTTATTTCACTAAATAAGACGAGTTGAGTTTATTAATTCTAGTGTGTCAAATCTTCTATATTCTGTAAGAGACACAAAAAATAAGTTTCTGGATCTTAGCAAACATAATTTTATTATGATCAAGTAATGGTGATTTAATAGTCCAACTGAGTTTTGTTTCCATACTTAAATTCATCTGTAGCATATAAACACAACATAGGACTACACTTGTGTTGCAGACGATGGGTGGGGTTATTTTTTTGATGAACAACAGAACATATATTGCTTTTCATATTTTAAAGTGAAGTTAATAAGACTTTTTTTTCTTTCTTGACCTATGAGACTGTCATTTTGTACCTAGATCAAATCCTGAGTAAAACTGGTAGACATAAAAAAAAAATAGTGTATATTTTAAGGAAAGGCTTTGGTTTACATGGAAGGTGGTGACAGGGATATCCATGAGGTTATGAGGCCAAGGTGTGATATTGGCTGTCAGGAATATCTGTGGCCACGACATGGTTCTTATAGAGTGAGAATCCTGAGAAGGGACCTGAGATTATTTGGATAAGATAGTGTTCACTGGGAAGGTCTGGACTCCCAGCCCATTAGGTAGCTATGCTGTCTGAGACCCTGGTGCGAAGGTGCTCTGCTAGCTGACCACAGGTTGGGGTACTGATGCAGTCCTGTTGTGCTCAGGAGTGACATGATAGTATGTACACACATGCTGAGGCTGGGCTAAGTTCATGGGATCAGATCATGGACAACTTGCAAATGAATTGTCAGGATAGGTTGGAGAATTTTTCCAATGAGTGTATGGGCTAAGTATGAGCTTGTCCAAGTGGGGAGGAGTCCTAGGCACAGCTTTGAGGACAGGGACAGGGATGTGTGAACTGTGGTTCCTCAGCATAGAGCATTTTTCACAGCCATGGGTGGAGAAAAGTGAGACAGGACCTCCAAACTGAGGATGGGGGTTGACGGCAGGTAGAAGGAACTGAGTCCAGGGATAAGCTACTTCCATTAGTAATATCCAGGTTGCTGTTTGTCTCTGGGTTCTTCCATCTTATCTTTGTGATCCCTGCTTCTTTTTGCATCACAGCAAGCCCTTGCAAATCAGTTTTATTTGGTTTTAAGAGCTGTAATCTCTTTCTGGTAAGCCTTGACAGATATGCATCGAGTCTTGAGAATGCCGTGGCTGGTAGTCATCCCCTGTAGACCCTCAACTCATACTATATGAATTTAGAGCTTTTATTTATGTAAGGAGTTCAATATGCACATATGAATTGGACTGACCCCCCAGGCACCCACTCTCTGTTCACACACTTCCAGAAATGGTTGCTCTCCATCACAAAATCCAAGATAAAACAACACATGGTGTTCGGGTCCAGGCCAGACATACTCAATTTCAGCACTGGGAACATCCTCCTGCTGTTATTGGTGACCATCACCTGGTTGGTGAGCTCTCTGAAGTGCAGCCATATCTAACTTTTCTTGGTTGACACTAGGGTCACCCTTCTCCCTGCCAGCCTGTAGCTCTCACTTCAAGGAGCTCAGCTGGTGGCCCACTCTATTGCAGGCTATTCTACAAGTTCCGGACGCCAAGGGAGATTGTCCTCTTGCTGACCCTTCTTCATGGCCCTCCAACCCAGACTTACTTACCCAAGAGCCATATTTAACTCCTTTCAACAGCCACTCTTCCAAGAAAAGGAGCAGCAAAGGTCCACAGTTCCCAGGCAGAGACCTGTGAGGAGAAGACCTGAAGGTAGGGGAGGGGCAGAAGGGTGAAGATAGAGGATATTCCCCTTGAACTCCTGCAAGGCATGACTAAAGTAGCTCTTTGTGGCATTGGATTTGCTTTAAACAATTAAAAATCAGACTATTGACTAGCACCCAAATATTTATAAAATATACAAATAAAACTATTGATATCTTTGAAGCCGATTTTTAAACAAAAGGAACATTTTTAAATGTGCCAGGATATAAATTATGGGTACCTCAGGATTATTATAACTTTTCTATAACATTTTATTAGATCTTTATTGTGTTTTTAAAAATGTTGGCCACTGATATTTGAAATTTGATAGGTATTTATAAAGTTTCCTCAAAGGATTCTTATGACAGCTAAAATTTTTGCCTATTTAGACAGACACTTTTGGCTGGCTACTCGGTAAAGTACCACATGCTGTGATTATTACTTTTTGTGCTTTCCAAGTCAACACCCAGATGCCTGTGAACCTGACCTGCACAGAGTAGTTATTTTGGTTCTTTAAACTGCCTGCCAAACGGTTGCAGTAGCTTTTTCATATGGGCAGATGGCCACTTCAGAACAAATCAAAATATAATATTTGGTCTCTGAACTTACTTTTGAATTCAAATCTTTGAATTCAATGAGTTCAATGAATGCTAACTCAGATTGAATTTTGGGTTTGACTAATTGTTTTGATGTTCTTAGGCAGTTTTCATGAAACATATTTGATCAAATAACTTAACATGGACTTCACTTCTTATTAGTTGTAAAATGTCCCTTCTGGTGTGTTAAATGCAATAAAAATTTGAGCATATATACTAATATGTAGCTCCTACCCAGCATATGATGAACAAAATATGTATTAACAAGAGACATCAATCCATTTCTGAGGTTATGCACGTAGTTTACTGCTGAAATGCGGTAAAACTTTAAAATTTGTAATTTCTGGTCAGAGTTTATGAGAAACATGAATATGAGCAAAATAGGTAAATTTAGTGTTTTTTTAACAAGGTAGGTATGGCACAGACTTCAAACTATAACACAGATTTCAAGCAAACAAGGGTAATTACATTGATTTAAGCAGTTCTTTCCCATTTATTCATATTTTTTTGTCTTATTTCAGACCTAGCTTAATTCACCCCTCCCTCCCTCCCTCCCTCCTTCCCTCCTTTCCTCCCTCTCTCTCTTCATTCCTTCTTTCATTCCTTCCTTCCTTCCATCTTTCCTTCCCTTTCTTCTGTTCTGCCTTTCTTTCTCCTATCTCTGTAAACTGCAGTCCTGAGTAAAATGGATGGTTTCAGATTAACCTAATTAATTACAACTAAATAGCCACTTATGTCATTAACCCAGGATACTTCCCTGGGCTACTCAGATCCAAATGTAGATTTCATATATTCAATGGAACAATGTTTGTTAGAAAATATATTTCATATTATAATTTTTATAATGAGAAAAATGCTAATTAAAACCAAAACCATTAGTCACCTGTAAGATTTGAAATATATGAAAAGTTTGATAACACTCTGTTGGTGAGGCTAAAGAGGAAAAAGCAGTCTAATATGTTGTTTTTCAAAATGTAAAATGGGACAACATCCATGGAGAAGATTTTATCAATATCTAACAAAATCATAGCTGTATCTGGCCTTTGATCTATCAATCCCTCTTCCAGGAATCTGTTCCAAAGATCCAAAAGTACACTGACATTAGTTTGAAATGACATGTATCAAATGTTCTTCAGTGTAACATTATTGGTACTAGTAACAAAATTGAAATCACCCCCAAAATCCAAAATTCTAACACCAAAATCCAACAGTTATATAAACTGCAATATATCTACACAGTGGATTACTATGTATTGTGCAAAGCAGTTGGAAAGATCTCTACAAAATGGATTAAATGGATTATATATTGTATATTTTGGAGTATAAATTGTTAAGTGATAAAAGGAAGTTGCAGAAAACTGTGTATAGTATGTCACCTTGTGTGTAAGAAACCCTCCCTTCCTTCCTTCCTTCTTTCCATCCTTCCTTCCACCCCTTTCTCTCTCTTTCATCTCTGTTTCTTTTCTTTATTATTTCACAGTTTGTGCTTTTTTTTTTAATATTTGCAAACATAAATAAGGGAAGGAGAGAAGAAAAACTCATAAAAATTGTTCCCTATAAGGTAACTGTCTCTCCATTCTGAAAAGTGAGACGTTGAAATCATCTACTATTATTGCACTTCTGTCTATTTTTCTAGTCAATTCTGTCAGTGTTTGTTTTATATATTTAGGTGCTCTGATGTTGCATGAATATATATTTGTAATTGTTAAATCTTCTTAGTGACTTGACCTTTTATCATTATATAATGTCCTACTTTGTTTTTGTGATAGTTTTTTGTTCAAATTGACAATAAATTTTAAGCATAATTAACTGTCATTAGCACAAATTCATGAACTGTATCTTCGTTTTTCTCATTTTTTGAAACCTTATATTTGTAATCATAGTTATTTATATTTGATAAATAAAATTATTTATAAAGAATTCAAGTTATAAGTAAATGGAAATGTATCATTCAATTTTTGTTTTCTTGCTAGTGGAGGACATTAAGCAAAACTAAGATCTTTAATTCATAAATATGGTAATAAAATTGAACATGTATTTAAAGTATTGAAATAGTATAACTGAAGAATAAAAGAAACATTATAATAAATGCTTTATTATCATTAATGTTAAATTCTTTTGATTACTGAGTTTAATTGAAGATTTTAAAAATACACTATAAAAAAATAAAAATACATTATAAATATATTTGCATTATAAATCTATATTTTAAAACTTGTAAATGTTGATAGAACTAATTGTCCTGTTGAATAATGGAACAGAGTTCCTCATCTAATTATTTAATTTTTATGATCCTTGTGAAATAACAGTTAACTATTTGAAATGTGCTATTCATGTTTGTATGTGTTTTACAGAAAGAAATTGTATTCTGTCATAGCTTACATTTCTAAATTCAAAAAGGCAAATATTTCAAGATCTTTATTATCTTGATCATTTTGACACATTTAAAAATCATCCAATTTTAACAAAGATGTCCTTACCAGGAAATGGTAAGTTCTACTGACAAGTTAAAACAAATGATCAATTATTATTTTTAATTATATTTGTTGCTGGGAAAAAGAAATTATAGAAAAGTAGTCAGAGAAGAAGGATTATATCCTTTAATTTGTAATAAATTTATTTGTAAAGATGGGTGATGTGATGCCTAGCTGTGAAAATAAGTAACATGACAAGTAAATATTAAAGCCATGGAAGTGATCTAAAAATACCTGGATAATGATTGCAGATTATATAAATGTGGGTTTCTGGGGTAGGATTGGAGGTACCAGCCACTTTCCACTGGAAACAAAGCTTCAGTGACTTATATTCTATTGCCAGAAGAACTGGGGAATTTAAACATAGAAATAGAGTAATTGGATGATTTATTTCATAAGCATACATTTTTAAATGTTGCTGATGACTTTTCTTGAAAGTAAAGCCAGAAAGATTTCAAGATTCTTAACTGTAAATATTAGAAATGATTATTATAATACTTTCCATGATAAAATTATTTGAAACTTACTCTTGTATATTCCCAACGAAAGGTGATTCTTATTTTTTATTGTGGCTAATTTAATGAAATAATATTTTATACAAAACACAATTTTCCTAACTTGGAAATTATAATTAATTAAATTAAGAACACATTTGAGTTTTGAGTGTTGTCATTTAGACTGTGGGCATTACCAGGGCACAATAATCCACTTGGTGAAAATTTAGTCTAGTTGAAGGCCAATTATTTTACTTCCTTGTAATTCACATGATATGTCCTTGCAAATAGAAGCAGCCGCTAGCCAAGTAACTAGGGAGAAACAAAGAGCCTTGAGTGGGTGATATTTCAAATTCAACAGTATAAAGCAAAGAAAAATAACACATTTTAACACATAAAAAATGCTAGAAAAAATGTTTACATGCATGATTCTAGTTTGGTAATTGCTTCTATTCTAAATTTTTTCATATCAATTCAACAATAAGCACCTTCCTATCATATAAATCACTATCACTTATAAGTAAGTACAGTTGTAGTTTTAAAGTATTTGGTTTTATCAAGTAATATATGCTCATTAAAAAAAATCACATGTTAAAGAATGTTTTATATTAAATATCAACAGAGTCAGATCACTTCTTCACTTCTAAGTCTACTCTCCAGACAAGTTCTTCACAATTGCTTATATTTTGGTTATTTCCCTTCTCAAACAATATATATTTTCTGAATTTATTAATATCAGATAACATTTATTATTCCCCCAATATCAAATATAAATATTTAACTCATTCAGGTCCTCTTCTCCAACTGTTTTAGTCAATTATGTTATTGTTTTGGTTTTTCTGTCAATTATCTTTAGTATAAACAATGTAATTAAACTCAATCATTTTTCTATAGTCCTTTAATTCAGTTTTCATACTTTATATGACACTTTTAATACCCTTGTTTCTCTACCCAATTTTCTTCACAATCTGCTTTGTGTAAGTTACATTTTTATCATAGCTCTTGGATTTTCATTCCATCCCTAAACATAGCATCTTCTTTCCGTGACCTGAAGATCAACTCAAAATTGAAAGTAAATAAACAATATTTTCATCATTATGGTTGCAAACATATTGAGCAATAAAATACCAATTATCTTCCCATCTTTAGGAGTTCAAATCCAAATGCCCCTTGAGGGAGAATGTTAGGCTGAAAGAATTTCCTCAGTTGGTAAAAAATCATTTAAAATTATATTTGGAAAATAATTTCCATCCTCAGTTTCTGTCATTTTTGGAGGTTATATTGGCCATTTAAAAATGGCATGTACTGCTTTTATTCTCAACATTTTTCAGTTCTAAATCATGCTTATCATTATGTTCTACTACCTTTATTTCTTAAAAGTACCTGTAATGATCCCACTGGAATTTTATTACCTTCTCTGTTGGGTTTTCTCTTTGTTTTTCTTTTATTATAACTTTCTTTTGCTTAATTTACATATTAGTTTCTTTTCTTCCCTTAAGCTCATAATGAAAGATCTTCATAAACTGTGAAGGTAGCAGATAACATTTCTGAGTCCTAAGCACTATAGTGTTGATTTTAAGCTTAGGAATTTCTTTAATCTCCTAAAAATGAAATATATACATATATATAGACAGTATGTGTTCCCCCAGCTGATTGGTAAATAGGACTGTCTTCTATTTAGGTCTGTACTCAAGTGGGGTATTATAGGATGAGAGACTACACACAGTAATCTCTTTTTTTCACCTGATCATAGCAGTCTGCCTTGCTGTTGATAGCACAAGCACCAAACTGACAAAGGCTTTACTATGAATCAACATTTAGACTATTGATCTTATTTAGGATTTAAATGTTTTATTTAAATGTTTTAAAAAGTTTCATTTTGAAGTAATTGTAGGTTCATTAGCAGTAATAAGAAATAATGCAGAGGGGTCTCATGTACTCATTTCCCAGTTTCTCTCAATGGCGACATCTTAGATTATAGTACAATATCACAACCACAATATTAATTTTTATGTAAGATGTGTGACAAGTCAAGGCCCAGTTTTCTTTAACCTATCACATTGCTCTAGTACCATTGATTTAAAAGGCTATCTTTTCTCCATTGAATTGTTCCTTTCACTTTTGTCAAAAATCATTTGGGCATATTTGTGAGTTTATTTCTGAATTTTCTGTTCTATTGGCCTATGTGTCTATTCCTCCACTCACACCACACAGTCTTGATTACTAAAGATAGTATAAGGATGAATTGGGAGATTGGAATTGACATATATACACTATTGATACTACGTATAAAATGGATAACTAATGAGAACCTATTGTATAGCACAGGGAACTCTACTCAGTGCTCTGTGGTGACCTAAATGAGAAGGAAATCCAAAAAAGAGAGGATATATGTATACGTATAGCTGATTCACTTTGCTGTACAGTAGAAACTAACAAAATATTGTAAAGTGACTATACTCCAAAATAAATAAATAAATAAATAAAGCAGTAATAAAAAAAGATAAAGGAAAAAAAATAAGGCTTAAAATTGGGTAGACTGGGCTTCTCTGGTGGCGCAGTGGTTGAGAGTCCGCCTGCCAATGCAGGGGACATGGGTTTGAGCCCTGGTCCGGGAGGATCCCACATGCCACGGAGCAACTGAGCCTGTGCGCCACAGCTACTGAGCCTGTGCTCTGGAGCCCGCGAGCCACAACTACTGAAGCCCGCGCGCCTAGAGCCCATGCTCCACTACAAGAGAAGCCATCGCAGTGAGAAGCCTGCGCACTGCAGTGAAGAGTAGCGCCCCCCCCACTCACTGCAACTAGAGAAAAGCCCGCGCACAGCAACAAAGACCCAATGCAACCAAAAATAAATAAACAAAATAAATTTTAAAAAAAAATTGGGTAGACTGGCTTCTTCTACTATATTCTTCATTTTCCAAATTCTTTTTGTTTTTCTAGTTCCTTTGTTCTTTTCCATATATATTTTTAAATAATCTGGTCTATATAAAAATTCTTGCTGATGTCTTGATGAGAATAGTTTTAAAATTATATATCAATTTTGGCATAATTGAAATCCTTACTGTTATGAGCTAAATTGACTCTCCCCAAAATTTATGTGTAGAAGTCTTAACACCCCAGACTTAACAATATGATAATGTGACTATATTTGGGATATGGTCTTTAAAGAGGTATTTAAATTAAAATGAGGTAATTAAGATGGGCTCTAATCTAACCTGATTTGCAATTAGGACAGACACACATAGAGGAAGAC
The DNA here is from genome assembly GCF_039906515.1 of Pseudorca crassidens. Classification (NCBI taxonomy): domain Eukaryota; kingdom Metazoa; phylum Chordata; class Mammalia; order Artiodactyla; family Delphinidae; genus Pseudorca; species Pseudorca crassidens. Next base: position 29,226,598 of record NC_090306.1, on the reverse strand, counting down.
TCTGAAGGTACAGAGAAGAGATGGCCATTTAGGAGCAAAGAACAGAAGCCTTAGGCAAAACAAAACCCTGCTGACATCTTGATCATGGACTTTAATAAGCCTCCAGGATTGTGAGAAAATATATTTATTTTATTTATGCTACCCAGCCTTTGATATTTTGTTATGATGGCCCTTGCAAAACTAACAGTTACCAAGATGAAGCTTCCAATCTATAAACACTGAATGTCTTCCATTTATTTAGAACCTCTTTGATTTTTTTCATGAGCATTTTATAATCTTTTGATGACAATTCTTGTAAATATTTGATTATTTGGATATATTTCTATATTTCATTTTTGAGTGATTATAAAAATCTCACTGCCCATAGTTAATCCCTAGCAAATAGGTTTACAATTAATATTTTATGTTTGTTTTATATCCTGTATCCTTGCTTAACTTATTAATTCTAAAAGGGTATTTTTTTGAGTATTTGTGTATTCCTAGACTTCAGTTTGTATACAATCATATCATCTGCGAATAGAGACAAGTTTATTTCTTTCTTACCTACATATCTGTCTTTTAATTATTTTTCTTGCCTTACTGAACTTGCTAGAACACCTCATACTATGTTAAATGAGTGCGGTGAGAGTGATATCCTTGCCTTGTTCCTGATCTTGAGGAGGGAAATAACTCAGTCTTTCATCATTAAGTATAATGTTAACTTTGGGATTTTTGGTTTTGGTTTTCTTTTTATTTTTGATTTCCATAGATGCTGTTTATCAAGTGGAAGAAGTTATTCTCTATTCCTATTTTTCTGAGAGCTTTTTGTTCGTTTGTTGTTTTTACAACATGAATGGTTGTGAAATTTGTCAAACCCTTTTTCTGCATTGAATTATATGACCATGCAATTTTTTTTCTTTAGGATTGGGTCAATTACATTGATAATTCTTGAATATTGAACTGGCTTTACATGCTGAGAATGAATATCAATTGGTAATGTATAATTATTTTTATATATTGCTAATTCTATTTATTAATATTTTGCTAAGGATTTCTACATTTATTTTATGATGGAAATTGGTGTGTAGTTTTCTTTTTGTGTATTGTCTTTTTCTTGTCTTGGTATTACTATAATAATACTGTCATAGCAATAGAAATAAAAATCCAGTATTTTACTTCAAAAACTGTGATCCTCATGAACAAGATCTGTGATTTCTGTCATTAAAGATGTGGGGATAGGGAACTAACAAGCCATTATTTTTAAGTTTAACACTTGTAATTTAGTCTCTGGAATCATATGATCATTTATCATATGTGATTGCCAATAGGTGAATTTTACAACTACAGTAAGGGGTGGTGGGGAAGTACAAAGAGATTCTTCTAATACCAGACACAAAACTGAATTTCTGTGTAATTTAGAACAAATTGATTTAACCTAATGGAATTGAAATTTCTATGCTGTAAAATGGGAATTATGATGCCAACTATTAACAGTATTGGGGAAATCAAATGAAATAATATAAGTAACAGCTTGTAAGAACATAGATTTTTTAATAAGCTCGGTGAGAAATTAACTGTATCTCTATTCTCTATCTATCATCTATAGAAATAGAAAAAAATAGAAAGATAGATGTGGGCTGGGGATAAACAGGATTTCCACTTCCAACATCCATCATGTCCTTAAAAGAGAATGTAGACTAGGCTTTGGTGGGTTTGACAGGAAAGTCAGAATCCAAGTTGCTCATAAATATTTCACAGGAAGGACATAGATGCTGCTTAAAGTTCTTTCTGAATGGTGTTAGGTGACTTGATTCCGAAAAAGCTTTGAGCTTAGAAAAAATGAGCTTTGCGTATTGACAAGAGTCCTCACATGGGAACAGAATCAAAATTAACAGACTCTGCAACCCAAAGGAGGCTGGCTGAATATTCCCGCTACCTTTGCTCTGATCATGTGACCATCTCACGCTTCTGTCACTTTCATTAAATAAAAATTAATCTTAACATATTTGGGCAGGAGTGGGGGTGGGTTGGCATGGGTGTCTACTCTGTCAAGGATAAAAAATATCCTTTAGTTCTCATCACCTAATCAGTTGATTTCAGCTCCATTTTCTCCCTTTTCTTTCTTTATCACTGCCTAACCTTGTCCCCTAGGAGTTTCAGACCTTGTTATTCATAAATGGCATAACTTCGTGCACCATTTTCCTTTTTACTCAAAAGTTTTCTCTAAAATCAAAGGATTACTTGGCTGATTATAAAATTCTTGCATCACATATGCTTCCTCTCAGTATATTTTAGATACTGATCAAACTGTCTCCTTGCATGAATATTACTGTGAAGATGTCGAATCCATCTTGATATTTCACACTAGTAGGGGGCATGATTTTTTCCCCTCCTACTCCTAGGATTCTTTCTTTGTACCTGAATTTTAACATCCTTACCAGAATATGCTTTGATTTGGAATGGTAGGTATGAATGTTAGGTTTCATTATTTCTTGGAAATCTATGAGCCCCTTCAGTCTACACATTCAACTTGTTTTTATTTCAGAAAAAATGTTGAAAAAATTATACTTTAGACTCTTTCTATATTTTCATTTGCTTAGTTCTTCTTAAAAATATCAATAATGCATGTTAGATATACCTTTTTAAAGTCTAGCGTTCCTTCTGTGATCATGTTTACATTCCCCTTTCTCTCTCCCTGCTCCGCCTCCCTCCCTCCCTCTCTTTCTTTCTCTCTGAGTCACCCTCATAACTACTTATAAACATCTAACTTTTTCCACCTATAACGGGCATTATTCTCTACACTGGCTTTTCATTTTTTGTCATATTGTGACATTTTGCAACTCAATTCTATATTCTTTGGACATCCTATAAAGTCTCTTTGGAATACTTTTTTCTCATTGTTCAAATTTCACTTATTACTTATAAAGATGATATTATCTATAAATTCTGTGAGAATAATGAGAGGCATTTCTTTCATTCCTTTGTTTTACTGTAACCATCTTTTTATCAGAAATGACCGTTTACTGATTTAAAGAAAAATGTTTTGCGCATAGAGCACATATCATTTCCTTTCTAAGTATGATCCATCTTTGAATTATTTTTGCTGCTTGCCAGAGATGTTGACAACTATGGTAACTGGGACTATCTGGGGCGTGGATTCAGAGGTGTTGACTCCAAACTCTTCCTCAACAAATTGCTTGGGTGACAGAAAAATCTTCTTTGGTATTCAGCGTACATTTGGCAGATGTGAAAACCATTCAGTATTTAAGGATGGGGAAATTTATAGCTGATCACGGGTGACTAGAGTGATGGAATGGCTAAAGGCGTTAAGGGAAGAGGAGGGTTGTTCTTCATAGATCAAGAAACTGTCACTGCCTTAGACTACAGCTCATGTGACCATTTTCGCCCCAGAGCTGCTGACAGTATGAGGGGTAAGCTCTCTGTCTGTGTCTGCTACTGTAAGAAATGTATTTTGCTATTAAGCAAAAACCAGGAGCCCACTCTACCATTGCTGCTAAATTACTCTCAAAGTTGCTGACATTCACTGCTGCCTAAAATCACCTTTAAAAAAACGGCTTTATAAAATATAGGTTAAATATTATAAAATTCACCCATTTCGCGAGCATTTAATTCAATAAATTTTTGTATATTGTAGAACTGGTCTGCCTTTCTTTGCCTCCACCCCTGCATGCTCTTCTCCTAGAATGGAGGTTCCATGCCAAGAAGACCATGAGCAAGATGCCTTCTTTTGTCGTTATGGTCCTGCTACTGTCACAGCCCCTAGGTGCTGAAAGAAACTGAAATAGCAAAGTAATATTCTGTTTCTTCTTTCTTCCTTCTAAATTCCATCTAGTGCCTCCAATTGGCAGAAACCAAGAGAAATTCAGAAAGCTAGGTTGTCTGAAATATGTGGCTTGCATGTTTATCCCTCAAAAGTACAGAAGAAAGTGCAGAAAGGAAAGTGTAATATTGAGAGCCCATCATATTGAAAGCTAGAGTATCCAGAGCACCCCTCAACTTATAAAATCATGGATTGCCTCCTCTATTCCTGTCTTAGCCCATTCAGGCAGCTATAACAAATTACCGTAGACTGGGTGACTTATAAACAACAGAAACTTATTTCTCACCCTTCTGGAGGCTGGGAAATTCAAGATCAGGTGCCAGCAGGTTTGGTGTCATTCATTCATGAGGGATCTGCCCTTATGACCTGATCACCAACCAAAGGCCCCACCTCCAAATGGCATCCCACTGTAAATTAAGTTTTAACATATGAATGGGGGCACTAACATTTAGTCTATGGCAATACTTTTCCTTCTCTCCTCTATTCAGCTCTCAGTGAAGTAACTTTCAGGCTAGGAAAGAAAGTGTACAGATGGTTTTATTTATTTTTATTATTTATTTGTTTTTTATTTGCCAGGTATCTGCTTTTCTGTCGCAAATATCTGGGTCCCAACAGGATATATTCCACAGTACCCGGAGCCTTCCTATAACTCTTGATGTCTTAATTGTCATTTTGTAGAGGTTGTGCAGAATAAGATACTTAATATTTTTTGGAAATGTACAAATATCTTGGAGACTGAGGAAGTTTGTGAAAATAAATATCACGCACTCTTGTTTAGGTTAATATTTCACATTTTTTGGCTAGTATAATTCTATTTGTATATTGAAGTTTTTTTTTTTCTATTATATTAAATCTTGGATTTTCTACTATTCTTTTTTTTTTTTTTTAATGAAGTCCAAGGTCATTGTTGGTACAGCAATTCATCAGTGAGGACAAACAACCAATTTATTGTTGCTAAACAAATTAACATGCCAATCCTTTAAAAAAAAAAAAGCCTTGTACAATAATAGTAGCCATGCATTAGCCACTTTAATATAAAATGTGATCAAAAGTCAAAATACAAGAGTTCAAAAGGCATAGAAAAACCAAAAAGTTTCAATTTTATTACAAGTTTTAGATTCTGGAAATAGTTTTTTTAAAAAAAAAACTTATATGCTAATTTCAGCCCAGGGCTAATTTTTTTACAACCAAACTAAGAATTACTACAAGGGAACATCAATGCAACAAACAAGTAAAATTTGCAAACCCAAGTCACAAACTTGCTAACAAAGTTAATAATCATGGTAATGGACAGCACCAAAGAGCAACTGATGCCTCAGTTAAATTGGAAAGAAACAATGCCTTCTCTAGGGCAGAGAAACATGCAAACAATTCTGCTTCAAGAAATTTGCATAGAAATAGAAAATGCTAGAGCCTTTACCACAAATGAAATTACAAAGCCTCAACATGTTAAATTCAAGCCAAGGAGCACCAAATGTTAAATTGGAGCCAAGGTATGACTCAAAACATTTAATTTCCAGCTATGCAACTAGCAAGATCACAAGAATTTCAGGTGTGGAAAGGCACCCTAGGCAAGCTCTTGAAAGACATGAATTTGATACAACGTAACCTTAAATCAATGCAGACATTCCTGTAAAATTTAAATTTTAGAGGGCACCATAAAGCATCAGGATCTCTTCTCAAAGTCACTCTTGATATTGTCAGCAACAATCACATCTTTATGATCTCATTAATGACCTTTCACAGATCTCTAGCCTGTACACGTACAGCAGAACCCCCAATATCGTGGGAAGCCCTTTCAGTTTGGCCCTGCTTAACGTGTTTGTAGAATGACTTTTAAGCCCAGCCGTGGCCTAAATGGTGTGAAAGGGACTACTCCCTGGGCATCTCAAGACTTCTCTTCAGCCTGAGCTGTCTCCCAGGACCCTCTCTTCCACACCTGCCCCCAGGGTAAGACTCCAGAACTCTGGGATTCTGAGCCTGACCCCAGGCAACCTCACCGACACCCACCTTTGGAAGCTCCACTATTCCTCATCTCCAGCTTCCCCTGGTGGGGTTCATAGTGACAGTTTGGTGAAACGACTTGTAGAAACAATGCTTATTTACAAATTCGTATTTTGTAGACCTTTCCTTAATTGAACACCTGTGACTTTTACAGTCGCTCTCCAGACCCTTTCCAGAGGTGTAGTAGAATATGCGAAGCAAAAGGACATTTTATTTCTACAGGAAGAAAAAGGATTAACATACATAGTAATAACTGTGTCCATCAAGAGTAATTTGTAACCAGAAAATGAAGACAAATGTCCCAGAAGCCTGCATTTTATCGACACTGCCACTTTCCCAAAAAAAGAACCTCAGAAACAAGTCACTGGATCTGCTTTCAGTGAATCAGGAGTTCCCACATTTGTATTCCTCAATCTTTGAGAAAAGTACCTGATGAAACTGACCCACCCCTTTTTGTGTAAAATAGTAACTAACTGAACTCACATCTCCACGCCCTCATCCACCGGTTCAATGACAAACAGTAGTCAGTTCCCTTGAAGGAGACTTACACATTTTGGTATTTCTACCAAAAGAATTGAAATTTTCAAGCAGAAAAAAAGTTTAATTACAAGTAAGTGAGTGGCAGCCCAAGTGAAGCCCTTTTACTATGATTTCCAATTTTCTGTTCAATCCACACTGCAGAGATACAAGGAAAGCCACCATTTTGTTTCCTAAATTTTATTTAAGAATTCATACAAAATACTCCAGATAACTGAGTTTCAATCCTCATCTTCCTCCTCTTCTTCATCTTGATTAATCTGGAAGTAACGTAATTCGTAACTTTCTTTGCTGTTAGCAACTACGCGTAACCAATCACGGAGATTATTCTTCTTCAAATATTTTTTGGTGAGATATTTCAAATACCTTTTGGAAAAAGGCACCTCGGAAGTTACAGTGATCTTGCTTTTGCTTCTTTCGATTGTTACAACACCTCCTCCGAGATTCCCAGCTTTTCCATTCACTTTGATTCTTTCCTGAAGAAACTGCTCAAAATTGGCCGCATCCATGATTCCATCTTCTACAGGATGGGTACAGTCAAGAGTAAACTTCAGGACCTGCTTCTTTTTTTTGCCCCCCTTCACCACAAGCTTTTTCACTGGCGCCATCGCCGCAGCGGAGGCAGAAAAGCTCTACTATTCTTTTGTTCTTTTAGGCATTTGCCAGGGGTCGAAAAGATGAGATTGAAATAAAATGCTTTTATTCCACTGATTTTTAACAGAAAATTTGCATTCTCTACTTCCAGCCTGTCTGAAACCAGTTTCTAATTGTCTCTCAGGAGAAACAATACTGTTCTTTCACCCAGTACTTTTTGTTTGTTGTTGTTGTTCCAAAGTTCATATCATGGGTCTGTCACAGAAGCAAAATTATAAATTGCAAGTCATTAAGGTATGGTGAATGCCCATCTGTGTAAGAACATGTCAAAGAAATGTTTACCCAGTTGGAATATCACTGGCCAATCTACTATTGTATATAGTATGTGTATTAATATCCTAGTGCTGCTATAGCAAAATACTACAAGTATATGACTTAAAGCAACAGAAATTTATTTTCTCACAGTTCTGGTGGCTAGAAGTCTGGAATTGATGTATCAGCAGTGCCAGGCTCCCTCTGGAGACTCTTGGGAAGAATCCTTCATTGCCTCTCCCTAACTTCTGATGATCATTGGCAGATACTTGGCGTGCCTTGACTCGAAGTTTCATCCCTCCAACCTCTGTCATCATATGGCCCTTTACCCTGCATGTCTACCTCTCTGTGTCTCTTTCTCCTTATAAGGACACTAGTCATTGGACTTAGGGCCCACCTCAATCCAATATGACCTTACCTTAAGTTGGTTAAATCACAGAGACCCCGTTTCCAAATAAGGTCACATTCACAGGTGCCTGGGTTCAGGACTTCAATATATCTTTTGGGGGGACACAATTCAGCTCACAACAGTAGTAGATATTATTAGTAGCATGGAGCTGGAAGATCTGGTAGATTTTTAGACCAATGGCAGCCAACATATAGTATATTGATATTTATATAAAACTGACTAAAATTACCTAAAAATTTCCAAAAATGAATAAATCTTCAACTTTGAAACTACTCACCTGCTTATTCCATTTTTTATTCAAAATAGATATACAAAGTATGATGTGTGTGTGTGTGTGCACGTGCTATATGTATCTACATGGATTTATGTGTAGGACTTTTCAAAATCCTCATTTCTAATTTACAACTGTAAAACTGAATTCTGAAGCTTAGACTAGACAGAAATCAGGGTGTCACGTTGAGGTGGTAAAGTTACACATACATCAATTCTGATAACTAAATTATTCAACCAATTACTTTTTTTTCTTTTTTAAATTGAGATACTATTGACATATAACACTGTGTAATTTTAAGGTGTACAATGTGTTGATTTGATGCATTTATATATTGCAATATGATTACCACCATAGTGTTACCTAATACCTTTAATGTGTCATATAATTATCACTTCTTTCTTTGTGATGAGAACAATGAAGATCTAGTCTCTTGGTAAATTTGAAGTTCATAATACAGTATTGGTGACTATAATTACTATATGCTATACATTAGAACTTCAGGATTTATTTATCTACTAGTTTTAAGCTTGTATCCTTAAATAACATCTCCCCAATCCCCCAACCTTCAGCCCCTGGTAATCACTATTCTACTCTCTGTTTTTACAAGTTTATCTTTGTTAGAATCCACAAATAAGTAATATCATACAGCATTTAATCTTCCTCTGTCTGACTTAGCTCATTTAGCATAATAAATCCATGTTGTTGTAAATGGCAGAATTTCATTTTTTTTCATGGCTGAATTATATATATATATAATATTAATTATAATATAAATATATATATATATACATACATATATATTTTACATCTTATTTACTCATCCATTGATGGACACTTCAGTTTTTTCATATCTTGGTTATTCTGAGTAAAGTTGCAATAATGACAGAAGTGCTGATACCTCTTTGATACCTTATTTTGCTGGGAAAAAAATACTCTCTTCGACAAATGGTGTCTGGAAAACTGGATAACCACATGGAGAAAAATGAAATTGTACCTCTATCTTATACTCCTCATAAAAATTAACTCAAAATGGATTAAACACTTCAACATATGACCTGATACTATAAAACATCTGGAAGAAAACATGTAGGGAAAGCTCCTTAACTTTGATCCTGGCAATGATTTTTTGGATTTGACACCAAAAACACAAGCAACAAAAGCAGAAATCAACAAGTGGGACTATATCAAACTAAAAAACTTCTTCACAGCTAAAGAAACAATCAACAAAATGAAAAGGCTACCTACAGAATGGGAGAAAATTTTTGCAACCCATATACAGAGTAAAGGGTTAATGTCCAAAATATATAAGGAACTCATACAACTCAATACAAAATAATCCATCTAAAAAATGGGTAGAAGAACTAAGTAGACATTTTCCTAAGAAGACACTCAAGTGGCCAACAGGTACATGAAAAGATGCTCAACATTCAATCTGGAACAATTCTTGAGTGTACAAATCCTTCACCTCCTTGATCAAACTTATTACCAAGTATTTTATTCTTTTTAATGCAATTGTAAATGAGATCATTTTCTTAATTTCTCTTTCTGATAGGTATTATTAGTGTATAGAAACACAACTGACCTTTGTATATTGATTTTGTATCTTGCAACTTTACTGAAACTGTTTATTAGTTATAACAGTCTTTTGGTGAAGTCTATTATAAATATTATATCATATCATCTGCAAGCAGAGACAATTTAAATTATTATTTGCTGATTTGAATGCTTTTTATTTCTTTTTCTTGACTAATTGCTCTGACTAGGACTGCCAGTACTGTGTTAAATAATAGTGAGAACAGGCATTCTTGTCATGTTCCTGATCTTAGAGCAATAGCTTTCAGCTTTTCATCACTGATTATGATGTTAGCTGTGGGCTTGTTATATAGGGCCTTTATTATGTTGAGATAAATTTCTTCTATATCCACTTTGTTAAGAGTTTTTTATTAGGAAAAGATGTTGAATTTGTCAAATGCTTTTTCTGCATCTATTAAGATAATCACAGGATTTTATCCTTTATTTTGTAATGTGGTGAATCACATTGATTAATTTGCAAGTGTTGACCCATCCTTGCATCCCAGAAGCAAAGCCCACTTGATCATGGTGTATGATCCTTTTAATGTACTGTTGAATTTGATTTACTAATATTTTATTGGGTAATTTTGCATTTATGTTCATCACATATATTGACCTGTAATTTAATTTTTTTGTATATCCTTGTCTGGCTTTTGTATCAGGTAATGATGGCCTTGTAAGATGAATTTCAAAGTGTTCTTTCCTCATCTATGTTTTGGAGAAGTTTGAGAGGGAATGGTATGACTTCTTATAATATTTGGTAGAATTCACCAGTGAAACCATCTGGTCCTATAACCAAAGATAGGAAATCTGAGAGGAATGAAATATTATGATAAAACATCATAGCCTAATTGAAGTTGAGGGACAAAGTCTTGGTTGCTGTGACAGTAAATTACTCTTAGTATGAGTAAGAGCTTCTCACATACCACTATGTTCTATTTAAACATGACTAGGATTTCGGGCGATCCTATGACCAGAGCTACTCATCATCAACTGGGCATAATCATATCATTAAGCCATAAAGTCAAGTGGGCACAGCAGAAGTTGACTATATAATGAAAATGATACATTCAGGATTAGGCCAAACAGTTTGAATTTGACTTCCTATCTTCTAACTGTATTTTTTTTTCTTTTCTGTCATTATCCAAGATAATTTTCTTTCTCATGAGTAGTCCTAAATGGTTTCTTTACAAAGCTATCATGGTAGTTTTGATATTAATTTGGGGGATGGAAATAGCAATAATAATAAATGTATGTAGGGCATTCCAGTGACTTCTGGAGAGACATGTTCTCCTGATTTGAAAGGCAACAGGAAAAGGAGAGAGGGCACAGCCTCTGAATGTTTTTATGTTTTTGCAGAAATGCTGTTACCATAGAAATTCAATGCAGTCATGTTAAGGGGTTAAAATATACAAGCAACCCATCTTAAACATACTACATAAGGAAAAATCTGAATTTTGTTATATCTAGTGTAACACATTTAAATTAACATTACTATCAAACACTCAGTAATTTGGCATTGTAAATCTCTTAAACACAAAATTATCATAAACTTCAAACAAATAAGTCTCTCACAGCTTAAAAACAAACAAACAAAAAATGGGGCCTCAGGTTAGGATTCAATGTGACTTTTTTCAATTTTGAAAAACTTATGAGTTTAAGAGGAGTTAAGAAGAGGAAGGACAGGGGAGAGATTGCTAAAGGATTTCTTCCTGGGGTGATGCAAATATTCCAAAATGAGATAGTGGTGATGCTTGCAGAACTCTGTGAATACACCAAACAATGAACACTTAACCACTAATGCTAAACATTGCACACTTCAAAGTGGTAAAATGTATGGTAAGTAAACTATATTTCCATAAAGCTGTTATTTTGAGAAAAAACAGCTTATGATAGTCAGTCTCTTCCTGGGTGCTGGCATTGTATATAAAGATCATATATTACCTAGTTCCTGAAATGTGACCACTTTTCTCTCTAATCAAACTCAGGAGTATATTTTTTCTCTTTGAGTAAAATTAAAACAAAATTTTTAAAAGTAAATGATTCAAAACACAATTTAATTTATACCAGAACATGAATTTTATTAATTTGTAATTAATTTTAAAAACTGATTAAGACTGTAACTCTTAAATTTTTACCTATATTTACTTATTCTGTTTCCTTATCCATAAAATGGGGGCATTTATCATAGAATAAAAAAAATGTAAAGCAATTAGAACTTTTCCTAGTGCCTAGAAGGTGCTTTGTAAATATTTATTATTATTAATAAGCAATGCACAGGCCATATTCACTTCTCCAATAGAATATTTTTATACTTTACCAAATAAATTTCTTATTTTCCAGTAAGTATTATTTTTTCCTCAATTTTTTTCACAAGCTGTCCACTCGAGAACACAAGAATTTTAAACACCAATCTTCAGCTCAATTAGTTTATAAAGTAGGTGTGAAGTCACAAAACTTCAAGATATTGTTTATTTTTTCAGAAGTCACAGGTCTTTTCGGGAATTAGGAGGTTCCCATCACATATGAAAATAAAGTAACATTGTTAAAAGAATACCATTCAACTGGCATAAACATTGAAACATTCTTCAGTTTTATAATTTAGTGAATTCTAAGCTCCTATTTACCATTTCCACACCTAAAATCATGATATTAATCCAATTCCTCATGCTCAGTTCAGTAATGATTATGCATTCTCATTATGAAATTTGGAACTTACCCAGTTGTACCTGTGAGTGGATGGATGCAGCAACCCCAGCCAGACAGAGGGGTGATTACCACGGTCTCAGTCCCTTTAGAAATTTAAGTTTGGGCCACAACAGGGCCAGATTCATGGGCATTTGACCTGGGCAGTCCCACAGGTCAAATGAAGAGCCCCATACTTAAAAGAACCTCATGCTTGGTCTATTGCTCTGCTGTCACTGTTTTGAAATTCTTAGTAATATTTGAACAAGGAATCCTACATTTCATTTTGCACTGAACACAGAAAATTATATAGCTAATCCTGGGTCATAAAGCCAGGTAAGCTACCAAATCCTGTGGTAATAATTAAGGGTAGGAGGAAATTAGTATAGGTGTTTGAGGAGGGAGAGGATGAGTATTAATGGTACCCTGAACCTACCTGCAGCAATGGTGTCTGTACCTCTTCCCACTAACCTCTCATAAGTTTCTCCTCAGAAACACGGACAAGAACTACGGAGGAGGGACTTCCCTGGTGGCACAGTGGTTAAGAATCCGCCAGCCAATGCAGGGTACACGGGTTTGAGCCCTGGTCCGGAAAGATCCCACATGCCGCGGAGCAACTAAGCCCGTGTGCCACAACTACTGAGCCTGCACTCTAGAGCCCGTGAGTGACAGCTACTGAGCCCTCATGCCTCAACTACTGAAGCCCGCGTGCCTAGAATCTGTGCTCCACAACAAGAGAAGCCACTGCAATGAGAAGCCCGCTCATCACAATGAAGAGCAGCCCCCACTCGCCGCATCTAGAGAAAGCCTGCACACAGCAACAAAGACTGGACACGGCCAAACATTTTTTTAAAAATTAAATAAAAAAATGATTCTGGTTCAAAAGAAAAATGCATATACAAAGTTTAAAAATAAAAATGATGAAGGAGCTGTTTTCCAAACCTCATGCACAGAGAAGAGAATCTGTATGAAGCAAGGGATGGATGGGAGGTGTCTTGCTTACATCTCTATTCAAGGAAGACTTCTGCAGGAAGGATAGCTGGTTGACAGCCTCCAGCTGCCCCAAGATTGGCCAATGTATTCTTGCCAGACTGCTTCCCCAGCGACTAAGCACTATGACGTACTAGAATCACTATATTCCTGCCCACCCCTAGATTCCTAGAATCCCTGTAATGGTAGACTTTGCTTAGGGAGTCTGATTACCTAGTCAGTTAACTAGCATCCTCTCTCTCTCTCTTTCAAATATATATATAATCGCTATTGGGATCATGGGTAAATATTTGTTTCTTTCACCCTGCTTTGCTTATGTGTATATTTTTTTTTCTGCAAATACATGTGCTACTTCAAGGACTTATAATATTGTTGGAAATCATCAAGAATAACACATTTTGTGATCTGTTTGAAAGGAATAAATGATTTCACCCACCTACATTTACTGACTACTCATGAAATGCAAAGCTTCACCTTACTTTACCCTATCATCAGAAAAATGATTCCAGTTTTGGTACAAAAGGATACTTCCAAGTATCCTTTCTGCAAGATTGTAGAAAAGCAATCTCATGTATATTACATGATAGCTTTTACATGAATTACTGCTGCTGCAAATCAGTGGGCAATGTATGTGGACAAATACTCAATGTTTTAATGTTTTTTTTAAGTATAGGTTGCACTTTTGCATTTCATGGTGCCTTTTAGAATTAACTATATCTTTTTTATTTTTTCTTTAATGTCACGAACTATGTTTTGAAATATTCAAACACATGAGAAAAAGGCTTATTGAAGTAAATATTCTGCAATTAGTATTTCTCATGCCACTTATACCATGATTACATGAAATGTAAAATCACTGCTTTTGAGTATTAGGAAAAAAATAGAAGGAATCATAATTATAGGCAAGTTTTATTAGGAAATGTTTAGGTTAACTCTGAAATTCAAGTATAAATAAGATTTTTTTAAATCTCAGTTTATAGTTATCACAAGTATGTGTGATAGGTTAAGTTTTGCTAACCAGTAAATTGGGGTGGTCCTTGAATCTTCCTTTGGCAGTTCCTCCCCTTCATTTCAAATCAATCAGAAAGTCTTACAGACTCTACGTCCTAAACCTTTCTTGAAGCCCTCTCCTCCACCCTATTTCTGCTGGCATTGGGCTCATGCTCATTTTTTCTTCATTTGAGTGCTCACATTCTGGCCTCCCTTCTGACTCTCCACATTGTTGCCAGTGTGATTGTTCTGAAATGGAAATATGGTCATTCCTCTGCAATTCACATCTGTCATTGAGTTCCCAGAGCCTAGCTTGAAGTCAAATACTTGTTGGCAATATATTTGAGAACTTTTTTGATCTTACTCCTGCTTGCTTCTCAGACTCATCCCTGTCTGCCTACAAAACCTCTCTGCTCTGGCTCTGAACTCCCTGTCATCATTCAAAAGTTCCATGAGTTTTCACAGCCCTGCAAGTTGCATCTTCCGTTGCCACTGCCTGGAGTATATTCCCCTCAGCCCAATCCTGAAAAATATAACTCATTTCTCTTTTTTCACCTATATTTTTTCTTAAGTTCATGATTAACATTGCCATTTTAAAAAACCTCAATGCAAAAAATTTAATTTGCACACCATAAAATAATTTAATATTTCTGTATAAAATATTCTTTTATTTCCCATTTCAGAATAACTAAACCATAATATCACATGACAGTTTTTCTCAGCTGATTTCACTGATTTTCCCCCAGCAGATAAACAACTTACCTTGAGTTAAACACTTCCTCCTCTGCCCTTTGCTGCATGCCGAATAAAGCTCTAATAAACATCTTCAGGTATTGCATGTGGCAAACATTCGAACATGTCCAGGAAATTCTTAAAGCCAGAGACTCTCTTTGTTCGTTTCCATTCCCTAAATGTCTTGGATACTTGCTACATGGCAAGTACTCATGTAATATTTGTTTAGAGAATGAAAGATAGCAAATAATTGAGAACAAAACTTGACTTTTCAGTGTTATTTTGAAATTTTTTATCAAAATGACAGAACATAACTATTCAGTTATACATTTATCCTTGGTCATGTTCTTGCTTAAATCGTGTAACTATTAACATACAGTTCACTCCAACAGCATTTTTATGTTCCTACGTATTAGGTATTTTGTTGTTTGCTTGGGAAACTCAGATAAATACAACACTGACTCTTTATTCAATGTTTTCTTATTATAAGTGAGCGATGAAATAATAGTTGGTACTATTCACTGTACTCTGTGCCACCTACTATTTAATCACCTAATAAGATACTTCGAGGTGAAATTTAATCATCAGCAGTCTTATTTTGTATATGTGTGTAAAATAATTTAAATGCATTCAAAAT
Organism: Pseudorca crassidens; assembly: GCF_039906515.1. Lineage (NCBI taxonomy): Eukaryota > Metazoa > Chordata > Mammalia > Artiodactyla > Delphinidae > Pseudorca > Pseudorca crassidens. The sequence continues at coordinate 29,211,042 of NC_090306.1, read as the reverse complement.
ATGCATTGTGTTGTGGCAATATAGGTAAATTTATGTATAAAAATCATTGGATATAATGGTTATTCAATTAATATTTTGGATTGATTGAATATATCACTAATATGAATGAGTAATTCATACTACTATAATCCTTTCATTTCAGTTGAGCTCTCTATATTTTCTTCTCTTTTGAAGAGAATGGCACTTCAGTATAATCACAAAGAGTGAATAGATGGGATTGCATAGTCTCAATCAACCTACTTTTTACATGCAAAAAATTTAAAAACACATAATTATAAATTTCCTGTATTTCACAGTAAACATTATTGTTCAAACCTTAGAGTTACAACAATATAAAATGTTAGTAAAATCAATGTTTTTTTGAAATTATAGTAATTCATGTAAGATTTTTTAGAAACTGACACTAGTGAAAACTCTGAAGTAGTGTAGTTTTTTGGCATTTATTTTTCAAACTTCCAATTGGAAACTCAATCACAAAGGCCCATCCACAGAGCCACACACTATCTACCCTGATTGCATCTCATGATCCTTACTTCCCTGCCTCCACTCAAACACTGAGTTCTTAGTAGTAATTTTTCAGGGTTTTGATCTCTGATCTGTGCCTTATAATTTGATGAAAGTAATTTTTGAAAGGTTAATATGTCAGGACATTTTTTGCAAATGTCCTAAACAGGTTCTCTTGTATTACTATGATTATTAGTTTCATAATGTTGCCATAACAAATTGCCACAAATTCAGAGACTTAACACAGGCATTATCTCACAGTGCCTTCACAGTCTGAAGTCTAGCTTCCTTGGGTCTCAGAAGGCTAAAATCAACGTGTCTACATGGCTGTGTTCCTTCCTTGATGCTTTAAGGCAGAATCCACATCCTGGCTTGTGTGAGTGATTGGTAGGATTCACTTCCTTGTGGTTGTAGGGCTAAGGTCCCTGTTTTCTTGCTGGTATTACCAGTTGGCTAGACATCAGGGATCTTTCTCAGCTTCTAGAGGCTGCTAGCCTTCCTTGGCTCCTGGCCCCATTCCTCCATCTTCAAACCAACAAGAGTGGGTCAAGTCCCTTAAGCTTCATCTCTTGGACTGATGATTCTGTCTTCCTCTTTAGCTTTTAAGGGCTCATGTGATTACATTAGATCCACTCAGGTAATCCAGGATAACCTTCCTAATATAAAGCAATTGATTAGTAACCTTAATTCCATGTGAAAGACTCTTCTCAGCAGTACCCGTATCAGTGCTTTACTGAACAGCTAGGAAACAAAAAATCTTGGGGAGATATTTTTACAATTCTGTCAACCACTTCATGTAATGATTTTTTTTTCTTCTGGAAAGCATATTGAATAAGTTAACTAAGTAAATATTGAGCATTTTTTTAGCACTTTATCCTATGATGGTTTTCTTTTTCAAAGAAAGAGTACAAACAAGGGAGAAAAACATAAAAGAACATTCTTCATTCTAAGTCTCTCTCTCTCTCTCTCTCATTCTCTCTCAACCTCCTCTTCTCTCTTAGTTGTTTTGTTGCTGTTATAAGTTTTTCTTAAACATGCAGCTTCTGACCAATGCCATTGAAGGCCCAGGTACATTCTATCTTCCTGCTTCGCCATTTTTAGCATGTGGATTCCATTCTCCCATTCATAGTATGGTTGATAATCTTCTAACAACCTGCCATTATTCCAAGCATAAATAAGAAGAAAGGGTGGAAAAAACATAAAGTGCCTAAGGGCAAAAGCATAACTGCCTGCCTATGGAGCCTCACCATTCTTCAAAACATTCCCAAAAGCTCAACTCAGTGACTTGTTTCCATCTAATTGTTGGAACCATGCTACATTGCTTTCCTTAGATGAAAGAAGACTAGGAAAACAGTGGGGCTGAATAGATTGGGTTGATGAACACCATTGTATCTGACACACTATCATCAGACAGAAGATAGCATGGTTTATATTTGAATATTTCTTGTCTAACATTGAACAGAGAAAATAAGGAAATTTGTGCTCATCTGACTGAACTGTGCCTTGGTGTCCTGAAATTAATTTTATGTGGATTGAAGAAATCAATAATCACTAAATTTCAGAATGGAATTTCAATTTTCATTTAGTAAATCCTAAACCATATGTAATATTTGTTTAAATTGTTAATCTTTCTCAAAGAATATTGAAGTTTTTAATGTTAACTTTATGGGATTAAGCCAAAGATATCAAGAGTGTTAGAAATTCCATGCCCTATATATTGTGAAGTGTGGAATGGTATGAATATATGATCTTTTGTCTTATCACAAATTATAATAAATAAGCTTTTAACTTGACTATCTGTTAAGTTCTGTAGCTTTTCTAAAATTAGGATTAAGTTAAATTTGAGCTAATATATTCTAATCCATGTAAAATTTACATATCTGGTTTTGTGACTTTTTGTGACTATCCTTCAAATCAGTATTTCTATAGCAGAGCCTATCTACCAGAAACAACAAAAGTTAAGGCATGTTACTTTGTACTTTCAGTGATCTTAGTCCTTGCACTTAAAAAAACTCCACATCAATATACGTTAATGGGAAGACTTTGTAATGTAACAAAAAAATCAACAATGTTTTTTTACTTCACTGTTCTCTTGTCTGGGTGGCATAGTGTAGATGATGGGTAATAAAAAAAAAATGAGATTCAAAGCAATTATTTTCCAAACTGCTGGCATTGAAAAAATTGTAGTCATTTGGAAACATTTAGGGCTCTGAACCAAATGAACTTAGTATTATATAAAATGCAAGAATCAAAATACATAACAGTAATCCCTGAATTTCAAGGGCAAATCACTTAGCTATAATAATTTTAAGTCCTTGAGCATTTATTATAAAGCATACTGACAATGTGAATATACACCTGGCTATATATCTCCCAATAACACATTGATTTTCAGCTATTTCAATAATGGTATAGATCTCAGCATAGGACTGTTCTATGATAGAAGCAATCATTCTAAGTAAGGTATGTATTTAAGGTTATGTCAAGTTGTGAGAAACTTACTAAGTACTTCTGTTTAAAAAGTTCCCTGTTTAATATGTTAAAACTTTGTTTACAATATTCCAAGGGTATTTTATTCCAAAGGTCTTTCATCATAAAATATTTTCAGTGTAACATTTACTATTATGTGAAAATTCAAGCAGGTAATACATACTTAAGAATTTACAGTTTGTCAGAGTCAGATGTGAAGTTGTCTTTCTTAGAAAGTGACATCTAAGAGAAGACTAATGTTCCAAATAATACAATAGTACTGCTATATACAGAAAAAAACACGTTCTTAAAACAACACACAACAAAACAAAATTGGTAGGATGCTAGAAGAGCAGATACTTGAAGAAGGATGATTGCAGGCTGGCAATGCCATGTGAAACAACACTGCACTGAAGAAACTGGAGGAGTCTGCGTGCCCTGAAGGACTCTTTCTTCATGAACCTCATTGGCCTCTCACAGCAAAGCATCTGAAAAATCAACTAAGAAGTGCCTATGGTGATACAGACTGGAGAGGGGAACACAGTCATGTGGGTGGGACAAGTATATGCATCCTGATGCTTCCTCTTTATTTCCACCACAAGACAAAAGCTTTAATCAGAAAGAACAGTGACACTACTGGCCTTAGGGTATATTAAGGCCAATTTTAACGAGCTTATATGATAGGTGAAACAACCATTTGAGGGTAGGACCTGATTAATTAAAGGTATATTCATTAAAAATATAACAATGTATATTTTAAATTAGCAGAAAATTACTACAAACTTTATAAGAGATGTATAAGTAATAAGTCAATAGTGGAGGTAAAATGATATACTATATAATGTTTATTTAATGCAAAAGAAGGCAGAGCAAGAGTATATAATAAATTAAATAAATACAAAACAGCTAGCAATTTAGTAAAGTTTTTATCCAACGACATCCATAATCACGTTACTTATGAATGGCTTAAATATAACTTTCTTAAGAATGCAATTGTCAGATTGGATCAGACAGCAAGATCCAATTCTACTGTGTCTATTAGAAATGCAGTTAATATATACTGATAAAGATAAGTTAAAAGTAAAAAGATGGAGAAAGATATGCCATGAAAATATCCCCCAAAACTTTGAATAGCTATGTTAATATCAGAAAAAGCCAGCTTTGGAACAAGGAATACTATCCAGAATAAAATGGGACAGTATATCATCATTAAGGGTCAATTCTCCAATAAGACATAATGACCATAAATACAAATATATATATATATATTACTGATAACAGAGCACCAAAATAAATGAGACAAAAATGGAAGTTAGTAAAACAAGTTGGCAGTTCTAAAATTATAATTGAGACATCAAAAATCCTTTCCCAGTAATTGATAGAACAAATAGGCAGAAAGACAGTAAGAGTATAGAAGATTTGAACACTATCAACCAAATAGTCCTAATTGATATTTATAGAACAATTCACCCAACAGTAGAATACACATTATTTTCAAAGACATATGAATATTCAACAAGATAGACCATATAATAAGCCAATAAAAATATCTCAAACAATTTAAAAGAGTAGAAATCATAGCTACATTTTAATAGCATAATAGAATTTAGCTATAAGTCAAACAGGAATAAATCTAAAAAATTCTCAAATCTTTAGATATTAAACATCCCCTTTCTAAATAACCCAGGGTTAAAGGGGAAGTCTAAAACCAATGAAAAAATAGTCTGTATGAAATACAGATAAAAATACAACACATCAAAATATGAGGGATACAGTTATAGCAGTGCTTTCAGGGTCATTTATAGTATTGAATACTTATATTAGGAAAGAAGAAATGACTCAGATCAATAATTTAATTTTTCATCTTAAGAAATTTTTTTTTTTTTTGTGGTACGCGGCCCTCTCACTGTTGTGGCCTCTCCCGTTGCGGAGCACAGGCTCTGGACGCGCAGGCTCAGTGGCCATGGGTCACGGGACCAGCCGCTCCGCAGCATGTGGGATCTTCCCGGACCAGGGCACAAACCCGTGTCCCCTGCATCGGCAGGCAGACTCTCAACCACTGCGCCACCAGGGAAGCCCCATATTAAGAAATTTTTAAAGAAAAATAGAGCAAACTAAACCCAAAGCAAGTAGAAAGAAGTAATAAAGAATGGAGAAGAAATTAATGAAATTGAAAATAGAAAAATAAAAAAAATCAATGCAAATAAAAGCATATTCTTTGAAAAGTTCAATAAAATTGACAAACTTCTAGTTACAGTGACCAAGAAAAAAGGGAGAAGAGCTTCCTATAAGAATGAAAAATTTCAATATCAAGAATGGAAAATAAAGGGACATTGTTACTGGCAACATCAGCTCTAAGAGGAGTCCCGTAGATAGCCTGTGACCTCAGTGTTATCACAGAGTTGGATTTCAGAGTGGTGGATTTGGAGCCTTTAGTCAAGTTCATTCCTGGTATTTGGAAGTAAGTGAAGAAAATTCTCAGTCACAACTGTGAAAACGTCGTTATAAAAATAAAAGGAATATGGGTTGTTCTAGATGACCAGAAAATTCAATATGTGATCTTTTATTAGATCTTGGATCAGAACTAAGAAAAAAAAACAACTAGAAAAATATTCAGTGGCATATTTGGGGAAAATTGTTATATTGAACACATGACATAAATAGTAAAGAACATTTTGTGTATCAGGCTTAAATTTTCTGGATGTGATAATTACAATTAGATAAAATATCTTTTAAAAAAATGAAATACAAGCTAAAATATTTGTGTGAAGTATCAGAAACTTAGTTTTAAATAATTGATAAATATGTAATCAAAATGTGTATTGTTGTGAGTGTATGTTTAGGTAGACCGAGGGTGAGAGATAAAAGATATATAGCAAATAATGAAACCTGGAAACTCTAGGTAAGGGATATAGGAATGCAAACTTCTAATTTTTGAAGGTCACATATTTTTATACTAAAATTTGGGTTAAAAATAACAACGGTTTACAGTACATTCTTATGGTTAGCAGTTTATAAAAAGCCAACCCACTTCACAGTTCTTATAATTATTTTTTGCTGTCATACTGCTCAAGTGCCTTAGCCATTATAAATCTGAACTCTTCACCTTCCACCTATACCTCAACCAAATGACACATAAAATCTTTAGTGATTGTGCTGTTACATGGTGTTCTTATTGCTTTCAGTTGAGGGTAAAATTCAGTTCCGAAATTCCACCCTGAAGATTAGCATTCTAAGTACAAACTGGTAGCTTAGTCTTTCCAGAAAGCTGAGCCTGAGGCAGAGGAGTTATGTTCATTTCTAGGGAGAAGTGAAAGACAAAGTGGCAAGGAGGAAGGGAGAGATGACACAAGTATAGATTATTGAACTGCCTACCACTAAGACAAATTACAGAATACCATGATCACTCTCAAAAATCCATACTAGCTTCATTTGGGGTCCTTCTATTGCAAGGGATAAATAGGACTGAATTTACCAACAAATTACTGAATCCTACTGTTCAAAGTTTATCCCTTGGGAGATTAACTCCCACATACTTTCAGGTTGTGCAAAGGAACGTGCCAAAAGAGGTCCTGTAACGGCTCAAACAAAGAAGTCGTCAGACAGGGAGTAAGAGGGGCACAGTATGGGCGTTTTGCAAAGCACTGTCAGCTTGTGCGTACGTGAAGATTTTTATGGTTCAGCCACAGCTTATGGTCAACCTGGGAACAGAAACAATAGACAGTGAGATGGAGAAGATTGGAAGGATGGAGTGTGCATGTGTGTGTGTGGTGGTGTGGGTCGCGGAAGGAGGGGCTGTGGGTGGTGGAGGCTGGACTTATGGAGCCCTTTGTAACATAGAATAGCAGAAGGGGTGACTTGTCATTTCCAAGATTAGGCTGTAAAAAGACTGGCTTCCATCTTGGCTGCTTTCTCTCATGCTTTCTTGGATTTGATCACCATGTTAGGCCACCTTGTCGAGCAGCCCTGTAGGAGGCTCATGTGTCGAGGGACAGAGACTTGCCAACAACCACATGAATGGACTTGTAACTGGATTTATCACTCCTCACTTGGAGTCTATAGGTGTGACCAGAGCCCCAGGTGGCCTACAGACTATAATTTCAGTATTGATGTTAGACAAAGGTACTTAACTAAGTCACACTCTGATCCCTGACTCCCAAAAACTGTTAGAAAATACATTTTTATTGTTAGAAACCATTAAAATTAGGTAATTTCTTACACAGCAGTAGATAATACACTCTCCTATCTCATTCCCCTTTGTGGTCTCTGCCTCAGTCACCAGGCCCTAGGCTCTCCATTGTGCCCTGTTTTCCCTCATGCCTGGAGCTTCAAATAGTGCCACCCATGTAAAATAATATTCCGTAACACTTCTAGTTAACTGCAGCATTTCTCTAAAATCTGAACTGCTAATCACATGCCCCGTGGCATACATTAAAAGCTTTCTGTATTTTCTTGGGCTTCCCTGGTGGCGCAGTGGTTAAGAGTCTGCCTGCCAATACAGGGGACACGGGTTTGAGCCCTGGTTCGGGAAGATCCCACATGCGGAGCAAATAAACCTGTGGACCACAACTACTGAGCCTGCGTTCTAGAGCCCGCAAGCCACAACTACTGAAGCCCGCATTCCTAGAGCCAGTGCTCCACAACAAGAGAAGCCGCTGCAATGAGAAGCCCTCGCACCGCAACAAAGAGTAGTCCCCGCTCGCCACAACTACAGAAAGCCTGCGTGCAACTAGAGAAAGCCTGTGTGCAGCAACGAATACCCAATGCAGCCAAAACTAAATAAATAAAATAATAAATTTATTGAGAAAAAAACTTTCTGTATTTTCTTAATGGAACCTATCTAATTTGGAATTATATTTCTGTATGATTATTTGGCAAATGCCTGAGATTACCAGTAAATTGTAAGTTTAATGAGGCAAGGTTTTGCTTTTTGTTTTTTTCACTCCAACACTCAATGCAGTGCTTGACACAGTTCTTGATTAATATGCATTTTTTCAATTATCATATGATTATATGAGAGGCATAAGTGTTATAAAATTTTAACAATTTACAGATACATTACCTAGAAAATTTTAGTAATGTAACAAAAAATTAAAATAAGCAATGTGTTAAATTGGTGATCTAATCATATACCAAAATTACTTCTCCTAATAAAAATTGATAAGAAACATCATAGAAAGAAAAAAAAACTCTGTTGCAATAGAACAAAAATTTACATATTTAGAAATAACTCATTCAATACATTTTAGAAATTCAATAGATAAAATAGTGAAGCATTATGGAGAGTCTTCAAAAAAGATATGACTAATGGAAGTAAATACCTTGCTCTTGTATGGGAAGAATCAACATCAGAAAGGTGTCTTTCTATTAGTCATGTGATACATTAACATGGTACATAGTAATTATATAAATATATGTTGTTTTCAACTTGCACTATTAAAATTATGATTTTAAATAGAAGTGCCTAGCAGGGAGGATTATGGGAGAAGTCTGTGCTGTGAGAGAGGGCTGATGCTTGCTACTTACAGGACATAGACAAATAACTTCTCTTTTCTTAGACTAAATTCTTTATCAGAAGTATAAACTTAATTTGTAGGAACTCAGATTTTTATAAGGATTGGTAGAAACCATTAAAAGAAAGTTCATAGCAGACTGACAACTATAAAGCTATTAATTTGTTTGCTCTTGTAATTGTAATTATTACTATTACTCTCATAGTTAGCATTGCTGCAGCATTATCAAATCTGATTAACTATTTCTGTTGAGCTCTTTTATTGAGTGGTAAAATGAGTACATACTCTCTTGGAACAGTCTCTCATTAGAATTACCTGGGGATTCTTGTTAGGAATTTAGTTTCTTGTGAATCTCATTAGGATATTTGGAAATGAGGACCAGGAATGCACACTTTAAAAAGAAACCGAGGGCTTCCCTGGTGGCGCAGTGGTTGAGAGCCCGCCTGCCGATGCAGGGGACACAGGTTCGTGTCCCGGTCCAGGAAGATCCCACATGCCACGGAGCGGCTGGGCCCGTGAGCCGTGGCCGCTGAGCCTGCGCGTCCAGAGCCTGTGCTCCGCAACGGGAGAGGCCACAACAGTGAGAGGCCCGTGTACCGCAAAAAAAGAACAAAAACAAAAAAAGAAACTGAAGTGATTTTCCACCCACACTCAAGTTATGATTTGTAAAATTCACTGTATTACCTTTTGAATTAAAGTTACATTCTCTGTGGGATTTCTATTCTACACCCAATTTAAATCTAGAATATGTCTATTTCTAATTATTTCAAACCAATTAACTTTCCTTATTTAGTAATAAAATACACATTTACTTTATTAGTGTATTTTTTTCTTGCTTAATTTTTAAAAACACTTTTAATGTGGAGGCATTAATCATACCTTTCATTTTAATTAATGATAAACTGGATTCCAGAAAACTGTATGTAATTTTATTAAAATTAATCATAATGAAGTTAAAATAATCACATTTAAGAATGTGCATTTCCTTCTAATAGGGATTAGATTTCAACTGCTGTTTATATGTCCATGTATAACTCATAGAACCGTACTCTGTATTAAACTCTGATTGGTATTAACTGTTTTTTCTGTTCCCTCACTGTGATATTCCCTAAAAAAAAGAGAGACTTGGGGTTTCAAAATGGCTAAGGGCATGTTTTAATCTCTTCTTCCTTCAAAAATCCCATTGAGATTATAGAAATCACAAAATATAGTAAATAAACAGTTAAAGACTTGGAGGTCCTAAAAAACCAAGAGAAGTCCCTAGTAAATCAATTATTCAGTTATTTCTGAAGGATACAGAGCCAATAAGATCAGATTGCCTTGAGAGGATAAACCTAATCTGAAACTTCCACAACCCAATATAAGCAAAATTAAGACACTTCAAAATAATGTGATTTCAAACGTCCTTAAATGCATCAGGTCAAGAAATATATGGGAAACTAGAGAAGACTGTCTTGTAGCCAAGTATGAAAGCTGTTAATTCTGTGCCAGTTACCTCTTAACATTTTCTGTATCTAGAGGATTTGTCCCAGAATACCTCTCCAAAGAGATCAAGTATGGCAGGTTCCCAGAGTGTTGAAGCTGGAAGGAGAAGCTGAGAGGTGTGCTGAGGAAAACTTCTGGTCATCACCATAGAAAAGGCTATTTCTTCCTGTTCTTTTCTTCCAGAAAAACCAGACCAGACTCAAGTTCATAATTACAATCACAGCTAGAAATCACATAAAGTAAAAGTGCATCTGCTGTTTGGAAAAGAAAAATATTTAGTGTTGTGCTGAGTGAATAAAAAGAAGCCACTTAAACAACTACTATTGATCAATGCTTACTACTGTTATAAATTTACACAGAAAAATCCATAATGACCAAATATCTGAGGGGAACATAGAAGAGGAACACTGGCTGGAGCTAATGAAAGAACTATCTATTAAGGAAAGAAATTAATGGAAAAATAAACACAAATAACTTAATAAATATGCTTAGTAATGTTTGAGAAGATAGCATTCCTGCAAAATATGAATATGAAACTTTTCTTTAAGGGAGCTTAGGAATTTAAAATAAATGCATATGCAACCTCAGTAACATATATCCTACTAAGGGATAGAGAGAATATAAGAGAAAAAGGTATTTAGATAAATATATAGTACAACATATCACTGAATTAAAAACAACCCCCCAAAACGCTGTTAAGATTGATGATGCTTTCATCTGAAACATTCAGACAAAATTAATGAACAAACAAAATAATAATAAATTGCTACAAACTCCTAGAGAAAAGGAATATTTACACTTTAAAACAGTCCCATTTTCTTTATTATCTGATGAGGTAATAAAACATGTATTGAGAGATGACCCCATTCTCCAAAACAATATAGCGACGTGTGCAAGTGTGGTCAAAAAAAGATATTGCAAAAACAACTCTGTAACTAATTATGCAATTATAAAAATACAAATATATTGAAGAAATATAAAAATTAAAAGTACATACATATTTTTTTCAGAAAAAGAAAATTAATCACATAGAAAAGGTCAGTAAAACTGATAATAAATTTATATATAAAAAAACTATATATGTATGTACATATATATGTAAATAGCAAAACACAGCTTATGCTAAATTGTGATAGACAATTTTATGTGTCAACTTGGTTGACTGGGCTGAGGGATGCCCAGATACCTTGTGAAACATTATTTCTGGGTATGTCTGTGAGGGTGTTTCTGGAAGAGATTAGCATCTGAATCAGTAGACTGAGTCAAGAAGATGGCCCTCACCAATGGAGGGGGGCATCACACAATCCACTGAGGGCCTGAATAGAACAAGGCAGAGGAAGGGTGAATTTACTCTCTGTTGGAGCCAGGAGGTCCCTCTTCTGCCCTTAGATATCAATGATTTCGGTTCTCAGGCCTTCAGACTCAGACTGGGACCTACACCACTGGCTCCCCTCCACTTAGCCTTTGGGTTTGAAGAGGAACTACGTCACCAGTGTTCTGGGCCTCCAGCAAGCCAACTGCAGATCGCGGAACTTCTCAGCCTCCATAATCACGTCACCTTCATAAAAAAATTCTCTCTGCATATCTTTATATCTGCTGCAGGCTCTGTTTTTCTGGAGAAAACTGACTAAAACATAAATACTTTTTGACAACACTACTTTGGAATGTAATGCAATTTAAGTACTAAATATTTGTATTGCAAAATAATACAAATTCAATGCAATCACAGAAATAAAACATTTTCTAGCTCCTTCAAGCAATGAGTTTTTTTTTTTTATGTATAACTTATTACATCTTTCCTCATGAATTTAAAAAGATACTGAAACCCAGCAGGACCCTATGGGGCTCCTGGGCACAAAAGCCTTTCTGTATCCCCTTCTTTGAGTTCCAAAGGCCAGGTTCAAACAGTTGCTAATCAGGAGGGGGGGGATGAAGAGACAAGGGAGGAGCAGTCTAGAAACAATAGTACAGCCTTGAGGGCAGGATCCTGGTCCCCCCCCCACTCCCACCCCCACCCCCCGCAAAGGATATTCATAACAATATCTTTGAGCTCTTCTGCAGAACTAAAACCCTCACCAAATGGAAGATGTTAACTACTTGATGAAGCACTCTTCATTCCAGATACGGTAACAGTTTGCCCATCACCACCTGATGCCAGATGATATTTGGATTGAAGGAATGCACAGCCCGATCCTTATCAGCAACCCTGCCCCCTTGACTATAAGACTCTTCACAACCCCCCCTCCCTTTTTGGACACACAGTTTTGCGGACATTATACCGCTGTGTCCCCCTTTGCCTGGCAAAGTAATAAAGCTATTCTTTTCTACTTCACCCAAAACTCTGTCTCTGAGATTCAATTCGGTGTCAGGGTACAGAGGCTGGATTCGGCTTCAATACCACGCACCCATACAAAAACATACATACACACAAACACATATGTAGATGTGTTTGCTGTTTACTTCTATAAAGAATGGAAGCAAACTATGCACAGTACTCTGAAACCCACATTTCCCACTTAAACATCAATCAAGATATCATGTGAGGACAGACATACAAGTCACATATAAAAACGGTAATATTTCTGTATTTATATGTACTATCATTTATTCAGCATTTTTACCATTTAAGAACGTTCATGTTGTTTGCTGTTTTTGTTTGTATATATAAAAACTTATAGGGCTTCCCTGGTGGCGCAGTGGTTGAGAGTCCGCCTGCCGATGCAGGGGACACGGGTTCGTGCCCCGGTCTGGGAGGATCCCACATGCCGCGGAGCGGCTGGGCCCGTGAACCATGGCCGCTGAGCCTGCGCGTCTGGAGCCTGTGCTCCACAACGGGAGAGGTCACAGCAGTGAGAGGCCCGCGTAACGCAAAAAAAAAAAAAAAAAAAAACTTATAAACAAGAAGAGATATTTTAGATGGCAGGACCAACCCTTGGGTTTAGAGGTAGGGAGGGGAGAAAGATCAAGAAATTCCATGCAAAATGTATTGCTATGTTATAGGAGAAGTTATGCATAGTGATATTTTTGTTATTTGTTTGTTTTACCAGGGATATATACATAGATGTTTATGCTGCAGTTAAAGTTGTTTTACATTTAGATCCGGTCATTTCAGTTACCTGTGATGTCGAAAGCTCAGCTTCTCTGTACACCAGTGCTGAATCGAACCTCGGAGACAGAGCTTTGGATGAGATAGAAGAGGATAGCTTTATAACTTTACCAGGCAAAGGGGGACACAGGGAGCTTCTGCCTCAAAAAACTGTGTGTCCCCACCCAGGAGGATCTGATAAGTTTTATAAAAATGCTTCCCAAGGGTGGGGTTGCTGACAAGATTAGGGTGTGTGCAGGGTCTCAGTGGCGGGTCTCCTAATCTAGATGAGCTTCTCTGCTCCCTTTAATCTTGCCTCAAGTGGTTTTTTGGCTCCTCCTCCCTTGATTAGCAACTGTTTGAATCTGCCCTTTGGAACTCAGGGAAGGTCAAGGAGGCTGGAGTCTCGCCGACAAGAAATAGGGGACAAAAAAGAGACCTCCGTGCCTGGGAGCCTCAAAAGGGCCCTGCTCGGTTTCACATGTACCATTTATAAAGAGAGGATAGACATTTTTAAGTATTAGAGAAAAATAAGAACCATAAATATAAAATACAAACTATTTCTAGAAAAGTTTTTAAATTGGAATACAAGAAAATGCAGAAACAAGGGAAAAAGCAAAAGAATTTCATTGAAAACCAGATATAAGATGAAGTATATTATGGATCATAATAATTGTGAATTGATATAAAGCTTGCATTAAAAGACAAATTTTCCTAGACTGACTACTTAAAATTCTATCACTATATTATTTATAGACAAATCAAAACCAAAATTTAAGACATTTAAAAGTATCTCCATTTATAGACCTGGAAATTTTAAGCAAGATTAAAACAAGATTTTCAATGTAAATCTCAGTCAAAATAGAATTTACGGTAAAAATGCTTTAAAAATCAAGGGGTTTGCTTTATATCAGTAAAAATTATGATAAACAAGAACAGAGAAACATCACAAGTGTGTAAAACTTGCACAATATAACACACATGTGAATGAGGGAAATACTCTAAAAAGTGGAATAAGAAATAGAAAATTCTAGCAGTTAAGACATACTTAAGAATTTACAATTTGTTAGAGTCAGATGTGACGCTGTCTTTCTTAGAAAATGACATCTAAGAGGTAACTAATGTTCCAAATAATGCAGTAGTGTTACCGAGTCCAAGCTCGCTCTGCTCGCCGCCGCACGGCAGGCCAATAAATCGGGACAGGAAGTGGTGAGGCAAGGAAGAGCGATTTCATTCAGAAAGCCGGCAGACCGAGATGTTCCCAAAAAACCATCTTATCGGGGTCTGGATGCCAGTTTCTTTTACAGAACAGAGAGGGAGAGAAGGTGAAGAAGTAAAGTAAAACAGGCCATTTATCTTGCAAAATAGGAGGAGATGTGTTAATTTCTTCTTAACTGCAGCCATTCACAAGCGGGCAGGGTCAGATCGGCTCCCTGTGAGCTGAACAAAGGCAGTTTAGTTTAACATTCAGGCAGAGGGGCAGTGTTCCTTGAGGCAGGCCATTATGTATGATATAATAAGAAAAGCAACGAAAAGCAAAGGTTAAATTCAAAGAAACAGATCTAACCTGGAGTCCAATTTAGCTCTTCACTGTTACAATAGTACTGTTACATACAGATAAAACAAGTTCTTAAAACAACACAAAAGTAAACAAAATTGGTAGACACAGCAGGAAGCTGGTAAGAAGAATTTAGTTAGAAGGACAGACATTTGAGGAAGGTTAATTGCAGGCTGGGAATGCCATGTGAAACAACCCTGCACTGAAGAAACTGGGGGAGTCTGCATGCCCTGGAGGACTCTTTCTTCATTAAATCCATTGGTCTCTCACAGTAAAGGTCTGAAAGATCAACTAGAAATGCTTATTAGTGATGCAGACTGGAGAGGGGAACACAGCCATGTGGGTGGGACAAGTATATGCATCCTGATGCTTCCCCTTTATTTCCACCACAAGACAAAAGTCTTTAGCTAAAAAAACTGTGACAATGTTGGCCTTAGGGCATTTTAAGGCCAGTTTTAAAGACCTTATATGACAGGTGAAACAGCATATCACCTATAGGTAGAAACTGGTTAACTAAAGGTCTATTAATTAAAGATATAACAATGTATATTTTAAAGTCACAGGAAATCATTACAAACTGTATGACATGTGTAAGTAATAAGTCAATAGAAAACAGTTTTGTTCAAATATAGCAAAGCAAGCAAAAAACTAAGAGGAGAAAACAAAGAAGGAATTATATCATAATAAAACTTGGTTTTACTTGATATTAAAAAGTATCTATCCATACCCCTCTATATATTAACCTATAATATATGTGTCTACGATATGAATAACATTCAATCTATTCAAACATCTATAATGTTTTACAGACATAGAATACGGGCACTAAGAAAAATCTCACTAAGTTTGCTTAAATGGCAACCATATGGATTATGGGCTGATGAATATATAATATGATAAAAATAGTTCTCAGAAAGACATTGATGTTTCAAGAATTAACTAAAAACCAAGAAATAAATTAGCTAAGCCCTCAATCAAGAAGATAACATAAGAATAATTTTTCCAAGTCATAAAAAGTTTCTGTAACAATTCAGCAGATACTTGGCTTAAAACAAGCAAAATGTGTCCCATTTATTCTCTCACAGTTCTGTCAGTATTACTTAATCTGAGTCATAGTGGCGGCAGGGCCATGGCCCCCCCCCCCCAGAGGCTCTATAGGAGAATTTTTTCCTTGACTTTTCCAGTTTCTGGTGGCTGCAGGCATCCCGTCAAATGTGGCCCCATCATTCCAGTGTCTTTAAGTATCTCTCTGCTCCATCTTCACGTTGCCTTCTCCCCCATCTGTGTAAAATCTGAGTCCCTTTTATAGGGATACATGTGATGGCATTTAGGATAATCCAACATAATTTTCTATCTTAAGATCTCAATTTAATCACATCTGCAAATACCCCTGTTTTTTTTTTTGCAATATAAGGTAACATTCACAGGTTGCAGGGATTAGGTTGTGAATATTTTGGGGGAAGACATTTTTCAGCTTACTACGATGCAATTACAATATTAATAGATACACAGAGATATAATACTTTAATTTTAACTGGTATTGAAAATATTTAATATTTACTTTCAAAATATTTTTAATGACCATAGGAAAGGATTAGAAAAATGTTTCCTTCAACTGAGAATGTGTATTTATAGAAACCATCACCATCATTCTTCACTCAGGCACTGTGATAAGACAGATAATGCAAATGAATGAACTCTAAATCTCTGAACAAATAATAAATGTTGCTAAAAATCTACTGATTCTACTAGAGAGTCAAGGATGTCAAAATATCATCAGGATAGTATCGGTCATATTTTAAAGTCTACACGTTACCCTGAATCAGGCCTGAGGAACTAGAATTCACTGGTTATGGAGCAGAATTCCATGAGTAGTGGTCATAAATAAGTAAACAAATAAGTTTTTCAAATATCAAACTAAGCTTTCATACTGTTCATTAATCTCACTGAACTAGCACCTGATCCTCAGAGCAATGGTCTCAATCTCATTAAGTTGAGGCAGCTGCCATTCCAAAGAAAATAAACAGAGAGGAAGAATATATTCTATCTATAGGAGTATTTTAAAAGAATGCCCATCAGAAGCTCTGTGGTTTGAACAAGTACAAAAATACATCTATTACAGTTAACTGGAATAGGGCAGAGTGAATCAGTTTCCCAGTTCTGAAATGTTAAAGGGCAGACATTTCATTTTATTTCTTCCTGGCTTCTCTACATCAAAAAAATGATTCTATTCTTGACAGACGGCAGCAGTAGAAGGCCTTGTTACAATGCACGGTCATTCTGGTGAATGACTTTGATTACCCCGGGTCCTGATGCTGTGAAAATCTGGTAAAACATATAAGAATAGTTTCTTTTTAGTAAAAAAAGGAAAATGCCAGGAAATTCTCTCTTAAAAGAAGAAATATCCCTTCCTATGGAAGTGAGAGAAAAAGCTGAAGCATCCTTATTTTACACAAGGTAAATGCTTTAATGAGAAGTGGATAATTTTGTTTTTGAAATTTGAAAGATATACTTTCTCTCTCTTGTTTTTTTTCTTAACTTAAATCAAACTGAAATTTTATATGAGTATATAATTTATCTTTAATTCTTTGAATTGAGTCTGTTTTAGAAACAACAACAAAAGTTCTTTACAAAAGACTTTTTTTTTTTTTTTTGCGGTACGCGGGCCTCTCACTGTTGTGGCCTCTCCCGTTGCGGAGCACAGGCTCCGGACGCGCACGCTCAGCGGCCGTGGCTCACGGGCCCAGCCGCTCCGCAACATGTGGGATCTTCCCGGACCGGGGCACGAACCCGTGTCCCCTGCATCGGCAGGCGGACTCTCAACCACTGCACCACCAAGGAAGCCCTACAAAAGACGTTTTAATATAATTAAGATTTATAGGACTGAGCTTCATGAGTTGAGGACTCATGTCTTTTGGAAACTTACAGAAATTCCATAGCTTGGAGAAGGACCTGCCCCTAAATCAGTGCTCCATAAATATTGTTGAATGAATTAATGATAATTTATATTTAGTTTGGACTAAATGACCCTTAAGTAAATGAAAATTAATAAAATACGTTGTTTTATTGCTAGCTCAAGTCTGTTTCACAGTGAGCCCAGTGAATATTAGATAATATATATTCTGCAACTATTGTGATGCATTTCTAAGTGGTATCCTATTTCTCAATAAAGGATGTCCTTGTGCTTAAGTGGCTTTCATTGCTTGAAACAACAAAATCCAGTATGTGAAAATGATTGGTGTTGAATTAGTTCACGGTACACCATTATTAGAAACATTTGGGCTTCCCTGGTGGCGCAGTGGTTAAGAATCTTCCTGCCAATGCAGGGGACACGGGTTCATGCCCTGGTCCGGGAAGATCCCACATGCCGTGGAGGAACTAAGCCCGTGGCCACAACTACTGAGCCTGCGCTCTAGAGACCGCGAGCCACAACTACTGAAGCTCGCGTGCCTAGAGCCCGTGCTCCGCAACAAGAGAAGCCACCACAATGAGAAGCCCTCGCACCACACGGAAGAGTAGTCCCCGCTCCTCACAACTGGAAAAAGTCCGCGCACAGTAACGAAGACCCAATGCAGCCAAAAATAAATAAATTAAATAAATAAAATTTTAAAAAAAAAGAAAGAAACATTCAAAAATATGCTGAAGTTCATAGACTAAAAACCTAACTTGGAGAATAAAAAGTTAGTTTGTTTCAGGAAATATATCAGGACTAACATTTATTTGGTGAAGGGAAATTCTTCTTTCAAAACTGCAATACTGGCAGTACTTTGAGCTATCGGCTATTCACTTAAAAGTGAATGCATGTTATATTTTGTTTATTAACAAAATGCACATAAAATATTCCCCCCACACCTAATCACTTATTAATAAGATTTTATTATGATCGTATCTAAAATATTAATTTTATTGATTGTGGTTTTTGAATATGTCTGTTACCCAGTGGAATAATTTTCAAGACACTGCTAATGTGAAAATGGGCCCAGTCTCACAGTTATCCAAAAATAAGCCCCCAAACCCTTAAAGTATAACACTAGTGACCTTAATTCTTGCATTCAGACTGAAGTATAAAAAAGTCTGAAAAATGAGACCCATATTAGAGAGACACATCACACCATTTTAATTTTTCCAAATAAAAGTCTAAAACTTTTTCAAATACACACACATATACAGATGGGGGTGGGGATAAGGTGGTACCAGAGAACCTCTTTAAAGGGATAGATCATGAGATTGAAATCATTTCATTGAAATTTTTCTATAAATAAAGAAGACTCACATTGAACTCGCTGCTGCTTTTACATTTTTACTATATATAATATTGCCAACTTTTTCCATAAAATGAGGCATATGATTATATGTATGTTGAAAATGGTATAAGTAAATATATAAGATTTTTTGATAGTTGCTGATTTTAAGAATTTCTTTTTCTCTTTCATTTCATGTATACCTATTTCTTACATCTTATAGTTGCAGTTATTTTGACTTTCTCTTGAGATTAACTTAGAAATAAATAACTATATTTCAAATTTTAAAAATTCCTATAAGATTTGTTAAGATAAAATCATTAAAAAACATTTGTGTATGAGAATCTCCTCCACTGAATATCAGAATGTATGAAAAACCCACTCTGGTACAATTATTTGGAAAAACAGAAAGTAACTTCTTAAAAATAAAATAAAGAAAAAAGGCATAAAAGGCAAAAATTTTCAGCCCCAAAGTAACATATTTGTTAACAAAATTATTGCACAAAACAAAAAAGTATAAGGAGAAATAATCACATGTAATAGCACTAGAAATTGTCAGTGTTAAGCTTTTGTTTGCCGTCAAATAGATGCATTAGTAAAGTTCTTAAATTGTGTGATAAATAGTAGGAACTATAGGAATGTTTGTCTTTGCTATTGTTTTTGTTATTATGTATTTTATCTAAATTATAAGGTTTTTTAGATTTATCTTGTGTTTAAGGCCCAAAGATTTAGAATATATCATATAGTTATATAATTAGAGAGGTCTTACTAATTTGTATGACATTTTTATTATTCACTATTATCCATTTTCAGAAGGTTTGTAAATTATTCAAATAGAAAACTAATTGGACAGTATACTTCTTGAAATATATTCTTGTTAACAAACTAAGTTACAGCAACTTAGTCGTATTAATGCAATACCCAATGTTTGTAATATTATGGATGAGCACAATGTAAGAAAAATACATTTTAAAATATTGTAAAACCACTAGTAAATACAGAGGAAAAGTACTACCTTTTCTTAAAGTTAAAATTAGAAAACAGAGCAAAGGCAAATGTTTATATAGATACCCACAAATAAAAATATTTGGAAAATAATTGAATCTTAATTCTAACTATACATTACATAAGGTATTACATATACATATAAAGTATTAAGTTACATTGAATATTCTAAAGTCATTAGTTTTATAACTTAAAAATTACCTATGAAATAACAAAGAAAAAGCTCAAGTTATACATGTGATGGAGAATGATTCAATTCAAAGCTCATGGATAAGTTATTTAAGATCTGGATGAGGATGAAAAAAAGTCAAAGCAGAATGCAATCTTTGCTACAACCGAGGTGATAATTATTATGGGACTTAAGATGGAGAGATGATCATTTATATCAGGGGATTTAGTTGGGCTTTAGGATGAAGGAGGGAATGTCTGAAATGAAATTTGAGAGGACAATATCATCAGGGAGAAATTTCGGTAAAGTAGGTTAAACAACTATAGAATGTAGATCAATCAAGGGGGAAACACATACATACGGAAAGCATGTTGCAGAAGTGAAAATAATTGTGTTGAGAACTTTTTTGCTTTTATTGTGGTTTCTAGTTGTTATAAAATGCCCCTAGGAAATTAAATGTGAAATGAAAATTTTTATCACTGGATAGGAAAATAGACTAAATATAATCACTAACACACAGTACTTTAATGTAGATAAGGCTGCATTCGAAGTGTTTCTCGTGTATTTATTTATTCTTGACAACAGATATGAATATATTATCTCCATTTTACAGTTGAGGAACAAAGACCCAGAGACATTAAATAGCTTGCTCAAGTAAACACAGCCAATAAAAGGCAGATGTATTTATTTTACCCAAATAGTCTGACCTCAAATCTGTGCTCTTAACAATTACACTAAATACTGTTTCTCAAATTTTTAAGAGCAATGTCCTTGAACAAATATAACAACACTTCAAATTCTCATTGTTCTTCCACTTATGAATTCAAGCTATGCCATTTGGTATAAAAATTAATTTTTCCAAGAGTATCATACTTACTAGAAATCTTATAAATATTCTTAAATATTTATTCTCAGTACCCTCTCTGTTGTGTTCTTAAACCTGAATATGTAACATGAGTGGAAAAAATGACAAACTCCTTTCTTTGAAGAGTAGGGAACATGCAGATAAATAAGATTATATTTAGAAATTCATCATTCCTTCTCCTATTAAATGGAAAATAATTATTGATAAAGAGCAGAGTGGTTGTTGCAAGAATTCAGTGAAATAAAATAAAACAAAATATATGAATAAGAATAAACAATCTGAACTATATATACTATACATGCCAGGTACTAAAGAACATATGGATTTGATTCAAATCATGCTTTATTCTTTCTATTTTTTATCTTGGACTATTTTTGTTCATTTACATTGAAAATAAATAATTTTCCAATTATTTATTGAAAAAGTACATGAGTGTACTTGGCAGACAAATTCAGAAAACTTGACAAAATCTGTAAACATTGATTTAAATAAAAATATCACCCAAGAGTTCTTTGAAGAGAGTCACAACAAATGTTTGGGTTCTGAGTCAGCCTTTGGTATTTGTTTTCTTTGACCACCCTGAGATCACTGATTTTAACTATCTTCTGAGGTCTGGAGAGTGAATATTTCTCAGCTGCCCAATTTGTTCTGAAAAAGTTAGCTCTCAGGAGAAAGCTTCATCTTTCAGACCTCTTTTTCACATTACCCTCTAGCTGCCAATGCCACGGTATATATACTCCTAAGAGATGACCCAAAGTTTCTAAGATGTCTTCTAAGTAGCTAGAAGGGAATATCAGAGATAGCCTCTCTCTCTCAATCACACACACACACACACACACACACACACACACACACACACGCTTCCACAAACACAGAGCTTGTAGTCAGTAAATTGTAGGTTGGTGTGGTATTTGCAACGCTGCTTATCTGATTTCTTCCTAAAGATTTTAACCTTTACAGAGTATCAATCCTACACAAAGTTGTGAAATAATCAAACCATGCCTTTAGTGCCTTTGGTCTGACACAGAGTATTGTTCCTTTTTGAAAGGCAGCTTATTCTAACTCTTCTGTTACTCCATGTCCTTCATGTGCTTCTCCTCCTACGAATCCCTCCAGCCTGCTGCATTGACACCTACATAAAGATCTGGAAATCTCACTCCCGAAAATGTATGTTAATATCTTACCAGCTTCAAAGTAGTTCCTATTTTATGTGTGTTCTGCATTTTCCTATCTTCCATCATCACATGTGCTAGAGCATCATCTTTTGCTCCCTGAACAATCTCAGCATTTTTGACCATATATGTATGAGTTTATATCTAGACTCCCTATTTTGTTTGTTTATCCTTATGCTAATACTACACTATTTTAATTATAGTAGCTTTATAATAAATCTTGAAATTATGTAGGATATGTTCTCTTCCAAAATGGTTTTAGCTAACTTAGATCTTTTGTATTTATATATACATTTTAGAATCAGTTTGATTATTTCTTTGTAAAAAGACTACATTAAGTCTATAGAGCAACTTGGAGATAACTTCATAATATTGTTTCTCCGTTTATTTTAGTTTTCTCTAGTGTATCTCAGCAATGTTTTATAATTTCTAGTCCTCAGCACTTACATATATTTTATCAAATGTATCACAAAGTATTCATGTTTGTTGATGCTACTCTAAATGGTATTTTTAAAATGTTCAATTTCCCATTTTTCCTTGCTAGTATATAGAAAAACAATTGACTTTTGTATATTAATATTGTACTCTGTTTCCTTGCTAAACAATTTGCAAGCTCTAGTAGCTTTTTAAATAGATTCCTTAAGATAGTCAAGTACACAAACAGGTCAGCTGTGAATGAAGAGAGTTGTATTTCTTTCTATCCAATCTACACAGTCTTTATTTCTTTCCCTTGCCTAATTCCACCAACTAGTATTTCTAGTTTATTTTTGAATAGAATTAGTGAGAGTGGAAAAACCTTCTTGTGCCCAAACATAAGAGTAAATTTTATAATTTCACCATTACATAAAATATTAGCAGTAGCTTATCCAGTTTAGAAAGTTACTTGTTATTCCTAGTGTTTACTGTTTAGGTCTATGATCCATTCTGAACTAATTTTCTGTTTGATTAAGGTAAAAGTTGAGGTTATTTACCTATTGTTTCATACGGATATCTACTTGTTCCAAAAGAATTTGTTCTAAAAGCATCCCTTTCTCCACTGGCATTTTTGTTGAAAATTAATTAACCATGTATGAGTGTATCTATTTCTTGAAATTCTGTTACATTAATCTATATTTCTATACTTACACCAATACCATACCAATGTGATAAAGTATGTTTAGAGTAAATCTCGGAATCAGGTAGTACATGTGTTCCAACTTTTTTTTTCTCTTTGAAAGTCATTTGGGCTTTTCCGGGTCCTCTGCATTTTCATAAAATATTTAAAATCACTTGTCAATTGTTACAAAAATAATAAATATTTTTCTGCAGTATTAATTTAGATTGTGTTAAATCTATAGATTGATTTATTAATGATGACATTTGGAAAAGTCCATTTAATAAAAAAATTATCATGCCTTCTTATAATCATTATCATACTTCACATGATGTATATAACAAATAAAACATATACAACAAAACAACCTATAGTCATTGGTATAAAATATTATGATCCATCAAATGACAATGAGGTGTTTCTAGAATTTGGGTCAGATGATGACTCAAGGGTTTGTTTGCTGGCCTTAGAAATTATGTGGATAATTGAGGACAGACACACACACACACACACACACACACACACACACACACACACACAATTTGGAAATGTAACATAAAATATCGTCTTTTAGAGCAATCTAATAAGGAAAGATACATTCATATCAAATTAAACAAACTAAAAGATTAGGCCAGCAGAAGAAGTCATCACTTTCGTAGGGAAAAAAATAAGCATGTATAGATGAAAAGGGATAAGTAAGAGGAATATTGCAATTGTAGTTCTCATTATAATGTGGGAGCTGTAGGCAAGAAATATTTCATAGAAACAATGAGCTTCCTGGATTACATACTATGAGTTAACTTTGTCATAGCACAATAGTTTAAAAATCCTAATTCAAACTCATAGTCTTTTGATAGTGTTGAAAATTCATTTGGTGGGAGTATGGATAAATTGACTTTCAATTAATGAAATTACTATAACAATTCCTTTATAAATACTTAAGAGATTTAAGTGTATCCTAGCATTTTTGCTTATTTGGTACCGCTTATAATTTTGCATTTATCCATTATTAATACATGGAACGCATGAGTCAGAAAACACCCATACTCATTAAAGTTAGAGGTAACGTACATAGGCAGGGTTCCAAATTTTATTCTACTGGTAAGTTTGAAACTTTGCTTTTGCCATTTTTCTTTTCTTTTGTAATTGTAATTGGACTTACCTCAGTAGGAAAATGTTTTAAACTTGACTGCAGTTTCCATATTCTCTTAATTTTTCTTTGCATTTTATTTGATACATTTTTCTCAGAAAACATAGTAATAGTTTAAATGTAAATAATTAAATATACCATTCATTCTTGTTAAACATGTTTGGGAATTAAAAATGACTGTGCCCATTGGCTCCTGTTTTCTGTTAGTGGCTGGTGTAAGAATCAGGCTCTGCATGACTATGCAGATTGAGACTGGGAAATGTGAAAGGCCAACAGAAGAAATAGGAGTTAGCAAAGAACATTAATTGTCTTTAATGACGTGCTCTGTTTAGGTTAGAGTGGGCCTAAGTTACAGTTTGTCATTTTTATAAGAGTAAATGATATCAGTTCACTGATATCACATTAGATTATTTTATTTATATTACAGGGCTCCTTACTAGTTGGTAACCCCTGAATGTTGTCTGGCTCATCTATTTCCGTATCACACTCTAACATGGCCAAGAGTTCAAACTGAGTTGCCCCTACCTACCTTTCCACCCAGAAAAGACTTAACATCACATATCTCATTGATTCCAGGTCTTTTACCCCAAAGTCTATAAGGCTATTTCTTAAAAATTCCCTGACTCACTGGTTAAAATATCTATGAATTGAGTCAACTATGCTAGAGACAGGACTGTGGGTTGCAACAAGGCTTTAATTCTGAAATTGGGGACTTCCCTGGTTGTCTAGTGGTTGAGACTCCACACTTCTACTACAGAGGGCACGAGTTTGATTCCTGGTTGCGGAAGACCCCATATGCTACGCGGTGTGGCAAAAAAAAAAAAAAAATCTGAAGTTTAAGAGGCTGGGAGCAGAAAGGTATAAGCACCCTTTACATCGTTGCACAATTCCTTTACCTTCCAGAAGTAACTGGCTACTTGATCAAGAGCCTTGAACCTGGTGCGACATAAAGGAGGTTTAGTAGCTCAAACAGGTGGCTTTGGAGCCTCTATCCTTGTCAGAGAACTTGAGGGAAACATGTCTGGAGTTTTAGCATAGATATACAGGTATCCAGTTGCTGACTATGTGTAATGCAGGTATTCTCTTGAAAGAGAGATCATTTTGGTGATCCTCTGCTAAAGCTTTAACAAGAAAGAGTCTCTGATATACATCTATTCTTTAATTTAGCATAAAAGAACCTCTTTTATTGCCCCTTTTCATTAGTACTGGTACACAAACTTCAATGTAATATAAGGTTGCCTTTAAGTAGGCATGAACTTTTCACTGTTTCATATATTTTTCATTATAACACTGTCTTCTTCACATTCATTCTAACAGTAGTACAGGCCTCTTGAACTTAGGTCTGCATGTTGCCGAACATTGTGTAAAAACCTAGTTTATATGCAGACGAGAGCAGCAAGATTCTCACACACATGTTTCTTTTCTGGATGTGAAAAATAATTAATTGTCCATTAAACACTCTCAGTGTCCATTACTCCTGGTATGTGATTGTACTGAACAACTCTGTATTTTTCTGCTTATTGTTTATCAATTCTCACGGGTGGGTAGGGTTGAAATACAATTTATGTGCAGCTATACTTTATCACTTTTTCACCATTATGAGATTAAAAGGTCAATATCATTCTAAAGGTCATAACTGACAGGTTATTTGCAATATTTTTATAGATTTACAAGAAGAAAAATTAATTTGTTGCATCTGTTCACACTAGAAAAACTGTTTTTGGAAAACATAATTGTAAAAGTCTTTCCTGTAGTAAAGACTCATAGTTCTGCTGTTTTAGGTATGGCCTATAGTCTCAATAATATTGTGGGGCTTGGAATGCAAGTGTAACTAAAGGCACAAATTCTGTGCCTCAGATAATCATAGGATTATAAAATGCTTAAATAGTTTCTACTTTGCCCTCAATTTTATCTTACCTACCTGTCTGATAAGCATCATGTCTTAGCCTTGGTTTCCTAGAAATCAGAACATGAGGAAAATCTTACATATTCAATTATTGTTGGAGGAGTGGTAATCAACTGAAAGCAAAAGTGTAGAAAAAGAGGCATAGGAAATAAAATGTCATGTTTTATCAAACTGAACATAGTTTCAAAAAAACAAGTACGATTGCTCAGTTATGGAACATCTCCATGAGATTACACAGCACCACATAGAGCAGTTCCTTGAAGGAAGAAAGGAAAGACATTTCTGTTAGTTGCTTTCCACCTCCTGTCTCTTGTAATCAAAAATCTTTGTGAGGCATTAATTCACCTAAACCGGGCCACTAGGAAGGCAGGAATTTTCAGTTGGACATGAGTCCAGCTCAGGTGGACTGGATGCTGGAGCTGCTGTAGCTCATGCCTTGGAGGGCACACAGGTGGTCATGTCTAATATCCATCCCTGGTCCTTTGGCACCCTGGGACAACTTACGGTGTTCAGAGATGAGAGGCAGTCACTGGAGCCAGGATTTTAAAATCACTGCCTTCACTCTGGAAGTGAGGGAAATGAATGAGACCCAAGTAACTATGAGTGGTGTATTCACTCGGTCTGTAACAGTTTACCCTTCATGCCAATTAAATAGCATATACTCTTATGATATACAAATCTGTTATTAGTAAAAGAAGCCTTGAATTCTATCTCAAGAAAGAAGGAGCAACTACAATCCCTCGGAGTAGAGGTCAATGTCAATATCCTTCAATATATTCCTTGATGTTACAGGTGATCCTAGAATCAAAGTTGATATTTATCTTATACTTCCTTTACCATTCATTCTAGATTTCAGTCACCTTTGGACAACATTTTTATTCTCACTCATTTGTCTGATGGAGTGATGAGAATTTCATCTCTTGAGGCATAAGACTGTTGATAAGAATTTTCCTACTTCTTCCACTCAGTTTTCAAACCTTTAACTTTCACCAGACCCTGTTAAGTCTCTTGCTCTGTAGTTCACTAGAACCTAGACCATTTTGATGTTCCAGAAAACAACATGCTGATTCACTATATTAGTGATATACTCATTAGACCAGGGAAGCAGTAAGTGGCATGTAGTCTTATCTACTAAGACACAGGCAAACCAGAGGGTGAGAGATAAAATTTCAAAGATTCATCCATTTGCAGTTATTTGTGATGTTTTTGTGAGTCTAGTGCTCTGTGACATTAGAGGAAATTCTCCTAATTTATGATACTTGTTATACTTTGAACTTCCAGCCTATAAAAAATGAGGTGTGGTTTTTAGTGGACCACTTGAATTTTAGAGGGCTTGTGGTTACTGTTCTGGTGTTTTTATGTGGTATTTTAGAAGATAATTTGATTTGAGTGAAGCATAGAGAGGGTGCTACATGATATTGCAGCCTACCACTTAGGTATACAATCCAGCAGATCTGATGGTAATAAATATATCTGAGGTAGGTAAGGATGCTAGGCAGAGTTTTAAGGGATTCTCTACAACCAGAAGTTGTATAGATAGAGGTGGAAAAGACAAAGGCCTGGTTGAAAGTTTGGCATGGTCTAGCGCCACTATGGAAAATTAACTACTATCTCATTGCAGTGCCCCCTCTCTCCCTGGGATGACCAGGGTTTTGGTGATGGGAAATACTCCTAATAGGCAAAGATACAAGCAATACACTTAGATATCCAATATGTATGTCTGATGTGTGGAAATACTCTAAATTCTGTGCTGTGGTAGAGAACTCTGCCATGAGGTCAATGGCCTGAAAAGAATAACGCAAGAAGCTTAGGGCTAAGGAGTTCTAGGGAAAATACATATGGATTATTTAGAACACTTTAGTAAGGGCTGGGTTGGAGACTACAGAAAGAGTAAATCATGATTATTCTCCCTACCATGGGAAAGAGGAAGCCTTGGAGATGGATGGCTATTCTTACTGATTCAAGCAGCCAGCATTATAGTAGAGAAAGATAGAATCTTCCATTCTAAGCAATTCTGAATATTAAATTTGCTCTGGATATAGATTTGGCCTCTCCTGTTCTCATTTCACACTTTTTTCCAAGAACTAAGTAAACTATACCACCTATACACTGAAGACCCCCAAATTCAGTATTTGGGATCATTGGAAAGGCGGCCGTATTTTCATAGAAGATAGTGATGGAGCAGACAAGGATGTAGGAAGACTGTGAAAAAAATGTACAAACTTGGAGGCCAGTCAAGAAATGTGAGTATTTTAAAAAGGAAAAAGAGTTCAACTGTATTGAATGTTGTTGCTAGATCAAATAAAATTAGATATCAGATCTTAGCAAAGCGAAGTCATTTGAGTGTTAGGTGCAAAGCACACATAGAGGTTGGTTAAAAATGGAGTGAGTAGGTATGTAGGTGAAGGCATCCTGAATCCACTAAGAATCTTTACAAACAATTTTCCATTTTCTAGCAATTTTTTTTTACATTGCCATCAAGCATAATTTTGCCATATCTTAAATGATGACTGCTAATCTACTTCTTTTTTGTTTTACTAAAACCATTTACCCTTTTATCTCCTTCACTCCTTACTTCACTGACTTTTGATCTAAAAAAATAAAAGTGAATATATCATGAGGCTTGACCCATTGCCATTTTCTTACTCTATTAATCTCTCTACTTTCTTATCCTGTCACTATAGATCCACTGACTAACCAAAAAAAAAAAAAAAAAAAAAATGCAAGTAACTAATTAAGATAGTGTGTCTATCATTTTACCTCTTATTATTTCTTTGTATCTTCATAGTAATCCTATAGGAATATCATTTTTTTTACTCTCATTTTACAGATGAATAAGCTGACACTCAAAGTCACAAAATACGGAAGTGGTAGAAGTGGGTTTCAAACCCATTCATTCTGATTCGATACTTGTTTTTTGATCACAGCTCTCTATTAAACCCTCACCAATCATTTGAACTAGGCTTCTGTTCAAATTGCTCATACCTTAAAGCTTCCCATGAATTAGCTATTGAAAGATGTCATTAATATAGAGTAACCTCTATGTCACTTCTATCCTCTTTCTCAGCTCTTGACCTTGCCTTGTACTTCACTAGAATTATTAGGGTCAGAAGACATAAGATAGGTATTTTCTTTGTCAACCACATAGTATTTTTTATTCAGAAACTCAACTACATGCTTCCTTTTCCTCAGTTCCAAAGGCTGGGTGCTCATTTCTTTTGCAAGGTTATATCAACTGTCTCTGCATTGGATTCTATCTTCTTCCATCTGTTTCAGTACTGAAATATTGCCCTATATTTAGGACTTTCTCTCTTCTACATTTTTAGTTCTCTTATCAGTTGCTCTTTTCTCTGTATGTATAAAAATACTTAAGTATTTCCCATAGTGGTTAAAAAATAAATCAACAACAACAACAAAAATATTCTCAAACCTGTGTACTCCTGTAACTATTTATTGAAATAAAGAAATATCTAAAGCTGCCTAGTAAATGTAATCATAATCAATGCCAAGATATATCCAAAGTGAAATTATTAGACCTTTTGAATAAAGAAAGAGTCTTAGCATACTCAAGACAAAATAATAATAATTTATTGAACTACTATGTGTGTGTACCCAGTTTATTCCTTATCATTCCATTGTGTGACTGTAGCAAAATCTGTGTATTCATTCTATTACTGATGGACATTAGGGTTGTTTCCATTTTTTGGCTACATTATATGTAGTGTTGATACCAATAGTTTTGTTCAAAGTTTTAGGTAAATATGTATAGCAATTTCTATAAATAGGTTACTTATCTAACAGTGGAATTGTTGGGTAATATGGAATAATATTGTTCAGTTTTAGTACAATACTGACAGTTTTCCAAAATAGTTGGGTCAATGAACACTAGATGTTCAGTTGTTCCATAAAATTGCCAACACTTGATACTGTTTTTCTTTTCATTTTACCTATTCTGTTGAGTGTGAAAGATTTCTTAAATTCAGAAACCACTAAGCATAGAGGAAAAAAAAATACAAGTTTACCTACATAAAATAAAGATGTTCTACTTATCAAGAGACACCTTTAAGAGTCTAAAAAGGCAAGCTTCAGCATGGGAAACTATATTTGCAATTCATATATTTGTAAGATACACATAAATAGTTACTAAGAAATTGAATAAATTTGAATTTATTCAAATAAATTTCTATGAATAAATCATAGAAAAAATGAACAAAACACTTGAACAGGGCTTTTACAAAGATATCCAAATAACCAATACATATCTGAAAAGGTGCTTAACTACCCTAGATGTTGTGGAAAAGGCAAAATAACACTTTATACCAATCAGAATGGCTAATCTGGAAAATATTTTCTTTTGTTTCTATTAAGTTTCTGGAGTGATACCAATTAGTCATATCTTTAACTTTTTGAGTTTGTATTTCCTTGACTCTATGAGTAACGTAAATTTAAAACCCAAATCCTACAAAAGAGCAGAATTACCGTATATGATTTTTCACGAGAGCTTGCCTTGCATTCTCTATCTAGCATTCAGGCCATTTTGGAAGATTTCTGTCATGTAAACACATGTACTTTTTATTTCCTGCTGATTTTTCCATAAAGGTATAACACTTTCAAAGTCCCAGTTTCATCCAAAATATCGATTCCAGCTGACCATCTTGTGTCAGTACAAAATATTGTCTCCTATTCCCTCTAAGGCTATTCAACCTTGGGATCTGGGATAAATCTACCATCATAGGCCTTCAGGGAAGCCTTGGTTTCAGGGGCAGTTTACTTGTCTGACTTTCCACTTATTTTCACTGTCAGCCTCCTACCTCCTGGTTTGGAACTAAAAATGTTAGCAGTTGGATTTGAGTCTGAGCTGAACGTGTCTGCATATCATCCAGACTGAAAACATGGCTGAAGATCAAATTGCTGCATGAGAATATGTAGAATGAGGAGAGACTATAAGCTAGAAAAAAAAATCTACTGGAGTATTCACATTTAAGAGGCAAATGGAGAAAAATTAACAAAGGTGAAAAAGAAAGAGTAGAAGAAATTTAAAGTAGGAAGTTTTCTCAAGATGTTTGTTAATGAAGAAAAGGAGAGAAATAGTATGATAATTCATGTGAGGTTTGCTAATAAGCAGGATTTTGGTTAATTTGATGAGACAAACATGAACAACTGCTGATGAGGAGGATTCTTTTTGAAGGAGAAATATGGAGGAATTTCTGAAATATGGAGGAATAAATATTCCAAGATTGAGTCATTGTAAAATGTCTCTCTTTAAGGAATGATGTTGGATCTATATGATTGATATCTGACTGATATTTTACAACATTTCCATGTATGGAACAGTATGGATCATTGACCAAATAAGTTGTTCCAACTTTAAACAGAAATTTTTCTTAGTCCTACCAGTTCATAGAGATCATATTACTCATCTCTACTCCACTGAAGAAAGCCATTGCCAATATTTGCATATCTAAAAGATTATGTGACCATATGCCTCTCTTATAACCCTAAGCTTGCTCTCTTCCAAAAAATGGCAAGATTATTTCTCCAATTAATTAATTGATAAATTTGTCAGCTTCTCTCTTTTTCTTCTCCTTTTGTTCTCTTCAATTCCCAAAACTGTGCCATCTGCTATGCACAAAAAATTTTGCTAATATTAGCTATCTACTACTGGTGGCTACTTATGCATAGCTACTCTCCAAAAATTTCATGCCTAAGCCATGCCAATGATACATTTATATATTTTTTTAATTTGCTTTGCAAGTGTATTCAATATGTCCTTATTGTTAAATAAAGTGGACATTTTTCAACCCTCATTTTCTTTGGACTCTGAAAATTTTTCATATCTATTGCATAACATTTTCATAGTTATACATGTACTTCCAATGCTGCCCATATTACTCAGTTTTGTGTTCTGGATTCTCCTCCCCTAACTGCATTCCAATGCTGAGGTTGCTCATTTAATCTCGAGACATCTCTTCTTCTTAAGAAAGTCACACATTCCCAGATGTTTAAATGGTGATGATAGTGACGGCAATAATAGCTAACATTCGTGAATATGTATAAAACTCTAGACGTATGACAAGTGTCTTGCATATAATATCTCATTGAATTTCCACAATAATCCTCTAAGATCAATGTCAAGAGGTGCCACTGCAATCCCACTTTTGCAGGTGAAGAAACTGAGGTATAATCCTTTGATTAAGAAAATTGTTTGTAAATGGTCAAGTTTTTAAACCCAATTTATCCAGTACCTCTGCTTGTCTATAAGCCCATTGTACTCACATACTTTCTTTATAGCCCAGAAATCTTATTTTTTCTACTTGGTAATATCTTGCAGACAATTGGACAGCTCCACTCAAATTTTACTTGTCCCAAACTTAACTAGTGATATTATTCCATCAAAATCTCTCCTATTCCTGAATCTCTTTCTTAGTAAATGGATTGACATTCCATTAATACAGTTATCATGCAAGACACCTTTGCCCACCTGTCACAAAGCACCAAAAATTCTTTATTCTCCCTCCTACATTATTTATTTTCTCCATTTCTACTGTCACCTCTTTCCAGCTGCCACTATCTTTCTGTTAACTGCTGAAATGACCCTTAACTTGTTGATCTGAATTCCTTTTTTTTTTTTTTCTTGCTTTCCAATCCAGTATTCAGACTGCAAAGGAAACAGTTTACAGAAACACGAACTCATCCTACTGTTATCACATGTAAGGTATTTCCACAGTTTCTCTTTTCTACTTAATAAAACTGCAAACTAAGAATAATTTCAGGTTTTTTTTTTTTCTTGATATGATCCCTTCCTACTCTTTTAAGCTCATTCCATAGCAGCCTCTTCCTCTCTTTATATTCATGTTGAACTTTATTTTTCAGGAGGCCTGGGCTCTAGAAAGTTTTTCATCTGTTAGGAAAGTCTTTGCTTGCTTCCAAATGCACCTTACCCTGTGTTGTGTTACACCTCCATGTGGTATATTTTCTTGGCATATTTTGACTTTGCTTAGAAGAGAGTAGGAAATTTGCCACATGTTCAAGACACAACTTGTTTCAGCCCAATCCTAGAAAATGTGCAATTTCCATGCGTATGTAAAATAGGGAGGAAATACATGGCTAGCCTAAGGTAAATTGGACAAAACAATTACAAAGTAAACTGGCAGAAAGAGGGCCGAACACTGATCTCCCCAGTTCTTTGTAGGGGGAGTGTATTTTTCTCTTGACCATATGTTTTCATAGATGTTAATGATGTGCTTTCCCTTGTTCTTCTTCTCTTCATCCTTCACCTCCTCTGTCTTCTCTTTCTTCTCCATTTCTTCTTATTTTCCATTTGAACTAATTTCTTTAAAAAATTCATGACATTTCTCTTCAACATATGTAGAGGAAATCTGAAATTCATTGAGAAAGAATTTAGGGACATTGAAATAGCTCCCACCAAACACATTGGAGGTCTAAATACAAAGAACTTATCTGATATCAATGGATTTTTAATGTTTTGTATGAAAATTAAAAACTTGATTCTCTCCATGCCCTTTTCCCTTTATCTGTCTTCAATTTCTACAGAAGAGTGAATCTATGAAGAGTTCTCGTTAGTCTCTGATATTAGTTTCATTTCACTCACGTTTATGTTTGGCTATGCTCATCACTTTACAAATTATTGTTATTAATTAAATTTTATTTCATGTAAAATAATATACAATGATATTTTTATTTCTTTTACTTTAACTTCCCCACCTCCTCTTGCCGTACACTGTAAGATACTCTCTCATTCTACCCATTATGCCAACAATATATTCTTCCAAAGTCTTAACGGAAAAATGTATCATAAAACACTTTATTACCGTTATGCAAAAAACATTGTAGGACCTTAAGCAACAAGCCACTATACATAGTCTTCATACTGAATTAAGCTGCATTTTGACAGGAAAAAAGAAAAGAAAAAGAATTTCCTTAAGATAGTGAGAGATGTCATTCCCTTCAGACCTGCTCTACAGTTTTCAGTGGGGAAGGATTTTATTCTCCAGCATGGACTTTGACATTCTTTCTACACCAGCTTTTCAGTACTAGATAGTACTAGATGTTTGGGGAAGTAAGTTTACTGATGGGAAATACATTTATATGCAAACCTATGCCTCCCCCCAGCCCCGCCTCATTACATTAAAGAAAATCTCACTAAAAGGGGCTTTTTGGCAAAGAGTAAGGAAAATTCTGGTTTTTGATCATCAAACTTGATATATTGATCAATATTTGAAAAGACAGCTTAAATGATTCAAAATTTGCATATGTTTACACAGGATACATACCTCACCTTTGGCACTCAAAGTGACAGTTAAGGAGATTAGCAAAGAATAAGTGCTTGGAATGCAGTTAAATGCAGCATAAATGGATCCTTTTCTATAACACTTTTAATGGTTACTTAACCTACATATGACTCCATTTCTCCTACAGAAAAATAGGGATAATATTTATCATTCATAAAACTTTTTACTATGTTACCCCATTAATCTCCTATTGTTTTGTATAACCCTGAGAGAGAAAAGCTCTAAACAAAATACAGAGGCTGTGATGCTGGCACTCAATTTTAGAGACAGAAACTGATATACCCAAAGGCTTGAGTTATTGCAATTTAAAGCTGTTACAGGAGTTGCAATCTCTCACAACAAGCTGAAACTAAATAACCTGGACTTTTGCCTCACTAAGTTACTTAAAAATATAATACATTAGTATATAAGGACACACCAAAACAATCAATATTTTATGAAATTGCTGGACTGTAATATGGATTTTGAACAGTATTAGTGTTAAATGCATTAACTTCAATGAGGAACTTAGAAATGGTCTCTTAATAACCTTATTGGGATATGACTACTTTTAAATGGCTTTTACTTTGTCCTTGGAATTCATATGATGCATGTGACAGTGGCTTGTTTAGTGTTAACAGAGGATTAGATGAAGGAAATTAATTAAAGCTTCCTAGCAACGTTTTCCCCTTGAGCTATTCAGTATGCTAAAGTGGTGTGACAGGGTACCATCTTTTCTCTAAATCTACTCATTAAATAACTCAATTGGGTTTAAACACACATCCTTTTTTTAAAAAATTAGACCATAATTTTTCTCCTCGTCTTTCTAACCTGACCCCTTCGAGCCGCTGCCACCTCTGTGATTTGTAATTACCTTTTAGCTTCTAATAATAGGACGGTCACAAAGTGTGATGTGTTTCAGAGTCCACCAATTCACTTCTTGAGACCTGTCTTCAACTGAGATGACAAATTTAAATAGGTTAGGGACATTTGTTTAACTAATCCCCTGGACAAATAAGTATCTAGAATGATTTCCTATATTAGATGAAATACAAGTCTATAAATCTTTTTAAACACTGCTGATGCTGCACTTGAATACTTGTAATAATAATCATTTTTCAATTTTATGTTTTAGAAATAAATAGATCTATTTTGGCTTTAAATTCTCACAAATTGTGATTTTCTCTGTTTTTAAGACATTGTTATAAATGTATTAATTCTTAGCTATTAAAAACAATTACTTATAATACAAAATAAAAATAATATTTACCAGTATTTATTGTTTGTGGATTTTTTGATGATAGCTATTTTGACTGGTGTGAGGTAATATCTCATTGTATCGATAGTTTTGATCTGCATTTCTCTACTAATTAGCAACGTTGAATATCTTTTCATGTGCCTCTTGGCCATCTGTATATCTTCTTTGGAGAAATATCTATTTAGGTCTTCTGCGCATCTTTTGTTTGGGTTGTTTGTTTTGATGATATTAAACCACATGAGCTGTTTGTAAATTTTGCAGACTAATCCCTTGTTGGTCACATCATTTGCAAATATTTTCTCCCATTCTGTGGGTTGTCTTTTCATTTTGTTTATGGTTTCCTTTGTTGTGCAAAAACTTTTGAATTTAATTAGGTCCCATTTCTTTATTTTTGTTTTTATTTCCATTACTCTGGGAGATGGATCGAAAAAGATATTGCTGCAATTTATGTCAGAGAGTGTTCTGCCTATGTTTTCCTTTAAGAGTTTTATAGTTTATGGTCTCACATTTAGGTCTTTAATCTATTTTGACCTTATTTTTGTGTATGGCATTAAAGAATGTTCTAATTTCATTTTTTTACATGTAGCTGTCCAGTTTTCCTAGCACCATTTATTGAAGACACTGTCTTTCCCCCATTGTATAGTCTTGCCTCCTTTGTCGTAGATTAATTGACCATAGGTGTGTGGGTTTATTTCTGGGCTTTCTATCCTATTCCATTGTCCTATATGTCTATTTTTGTGCCAGTACCATACTGTTTTGATGACTATAGATTTGTAGTATAATCTGAAGTCAGGGAGCCTGATTCCTCCAGCATCGTTTTTCTTTCTCTAGATTGCTTTGGCTATTCAGGGTCTTTTGTGTCTCCATACAAATTTTAAAATCCACAAACAATAAATGCTGGAGAG
The DNA here is from genome assembly GCF_039906515.1 of Pseudorca crassidens. Lineage (NCBI taxonomy): Eukaryota > Metazoa > Chordata > Mammalia > Artiodactyla > Delphinidae > Pseudorca > Pseudorca crassidens. The sequence goes on along the minus strand of NC_090306.1, from coordinate 29,174,373 downwards.
GGTGTGGAGAGAAGGGAACCCTCCTACACTTTTGGTGGGAATGTGAATTGGTACAGCCACTATGGAAAACAGTATGAAGTTTCCTTTAAAAACTAGAAATAGAGCTACCATATGATCCTGCAATCTCACTCCTGGGCATATATCCAGAGAAGAACATGGTCTGAAAGGATATATGCACCCTAATGTTCATTGCAGCACTGTTTGCAATAGCCAAGACATGGAAACAACCTAAATGTCCATCGACAGAAGAATGGAGAAAGAAGATGTTGTACGTATATACAATGGAATATTACTCAGCCATTAAAAAGAATGAAATCATGCCATTTGCAACAACATGGATGGACCTAGAGATTGTCATACTGAGTGAAGTAAGTCAGACAGAGAAAGAGAAATATTGTATTATATACCTTATATGTGAAATCTAAAAACAAATGAGACAAATGAACTTATTTACAAAATAGAAACAGACTCACAGACTTAGAGAGCAAACTTATGGTTACCAGGGGGGAAGGGTGGGGGGAAGGAATGGTTAGGGAGTGTGGGATTGACATGTACACACTGCTGTATTTAAAATGGATACCAACAAGGACCTACTGTATAGCACAGGAAAATCTGCTCAATATTATGTAACAACCTAAAAGGGAAAAGAATTTGAAAAAGAATAGATACATGTATATGTATAACTGAACCACTTTGCTGTACACCTGAAACTAACACAACATTGTTAATCAACTATACTCCAGGGAATTCCCTCATGGTCCAGTGGTTAGGGCTCTGCACTTTCACTGACTAGGGCCTGGGTTCGATCCCTTGTCAGGGAACTAAAATCCCACAAGTCGCATGGTGTGGCAACAAAACAAAACAAAACAAAACAACTATACTCCAATATAAAATGAAAAGTTAAAAAAAATATATTCACAAAGGAAAACTTTATCTTCTTGGAAAAAAGAGAACATTTGACTATAACAATGACATATGAAAAGTAAACTAGAATATAATATATCTTTTGAGTTGTATTAAATTTGATGTTTTCAGGTAAACAAGTACAAAATCCAGAGTTCCTTATTTTCTAATCTCAGTCAAATAAAAAGCTCAAGCTTTAAAATGTTATGATACCGCCTCTTTTGATGTCAGGGATGAAGATAAAAAGCTATCCCTCTAAAATTAGGGTTAGACTGTGCAGTCTTTCTTCTTTTTCTCATCAAGATATTATTCTTCTACACACAATTTCGATGAGGAAAACCAACCTGGATAAAGGAACATGACTTCTGTTTAAAATAATTATTTAGGAAATCAGAAATAGATGGTCAATAGCATGGTTGAATTAATAACACTCTGTTCAAAATAGAAATAAAATGTGTTCACACAGATAAATATAACTGTATTTTAAAATATCAATATTATAATTAAACATGTACTCTGTGTGCACACAGGCATATGTGCACTTTCATACACACACACACACACACACACACACACACACACACACAAGGACTGTTTATCCAAATTGTTAACATACTTTGCTGATTGCATTGTGGTAATAACTCTGTGAGAAAGCCAGTGTTATTATTCCTCATTAAATTGGACTATATCATCTGAAAGGAAAAAAGACAAAGCTGATCACATTGACAAATTTTACCTAATTTAAAACACTGATACGCCAATATAAAAAGCCACTGTTTTTATGGTTAGCACATTTGTTAATCCATTATTTTAATCATTATAGGATTGACAGTTTCATTCTTCTGCAAGCCAGACACATTCGATTTTTGAATCAGCCCTTCTAATAACTCAGATGTCTAAGATTAAACATTTAAAATAAGTTACAATGCAAATTTGACCAAGTGAAATGCATTTGGTGTGTTTCAGGATCATAACAATTAAGAGATGATAGCTATTGTTCTAAAATAAAATTCTATGAATGTAATATTTAATGAGATTCAGAAATATTATAACACATTCACGTAAAATTTTACTCCATCATTAGTGAGAAGCATAGTAATTCAACTGTCTTAAAGCATGTACATAACATTTTATTGCAGAAAGGATCAGAAACATTTAAATTCTCACTGTGCATAGTAATGAAAGTTGTATTTTACCTAACTAAAAATGTGAACTGCAAAATTGCAAGATTTCCTGTAGGAAAATATAATACCAGTTTCTTTGTGGAGTTTTTGATACATTGGTAAAGAGTATAATTGCAAACAATTATTTTGCTTGGACATTAAAAATAAAATAGTTTACCTAAATAGCAAATAATAGGAGTTTTGTCTTAATTAAATCACCTAGAAGTTCTGTCCTTGTAGTGTCTTTTTTTTTTTTTTTTTTTTTTTTTTTTTGTGGTACGCAGGCCTCTCACTGTTGTGGCCTCTCCCGTTGCGGGTCACAGGCTCCGGACGCGCAGGCTCAGCGGCCATGGCTCACGGGCCTAGCCGCCCCGCGGCATGTGGGATCTTCCCGGACCGGGGCACGAGCTCGTGTCCCCTGCATTGGCAAGCGGACTCTCAACCACTGCGCCACCAGGGAAGCCCTCCTTGTAGTGTCTTTTAAAAAAATGAATCTCAAAATAATTCCAATGAATAAAGATAATGTCTTATGACATTCAAGTGCACCATTTATAGTAAAATTCAGGTAATACGTTGGCAGCTGGTAGGAAGCTCCAAACACAGAAGTATTTCCACAGGGTTTGTTTAGATTTAGGTGGATTTCCAACAGTTACTGTGATTTTAATTCATCAGTCCTCTACAGTGGGATTTCTGAATATATAATCTGTACAGCACTTTCATCAGAATCAGCAGGAGTGCTTATTTCAAATGTGAATTCCTAGGTCCCATCAGAGACCAAATGAATCAAAATCTAGGTGGCAGAGCATGCATTTGCATTTTAATGATTTGTCCAAGTGATCCTCATGCACATTAAGTTTGAGAACGCATGTGCATCCTTAAATCCAAGTAAAGAATATATGGACTATATATCAAGTAGTTCACAGAGTTGTTAGTCACAAATAAGACCAGGTGAGCAAATGCTGTAAAATAAAACAAATAGTTTATATAATCTGACAATTATAACCTATTTCACAAACTTTAAGTACAAGTGAGGAAGATTAAAAGGCTCAGAGTGTGCCAAGGTCACAGACCTCTTAGCCTTGGTGATTTTCAAGCTTGCCTGAAGAGTCCCCAGGAGGACTACAGGTACACTATAGATAACAATGTCACAATACAATCTACTGAATGAGAATCTCTTGGGACAGAGGTCTGATAATCATTATGTTTAGCTATCTCATCTGGTGACATTTATCATTAAGGAAGTTTGGAATATACTTCCTTGAGCATTCCCAGGCTGACACTACAAAACACTCATAATAATCTGAATTGTTAGTGTGGCATTATAGCCTTAGTTAGCCCAATCACTTTAATTTATGTCTCTAATATCTATTAACACCCTATATGCCATTACTTTTTACTTCAAAGGATTGGCTTAATACCGACATCTTATTACTGTTTTTACCTAGGATTGTTTTTAATGAATAATCATTAATGTACTCAATATTTGTACAATCTAATCTGTGAGCTGTCTGATATAATTTTCCTACATGAATTTTCAAAAGTTTCATTGCATATACAAATGCATTAATAGCATTTGTATTGACAATAGTTAGGGGAAATTGTCATATCTTATAATTTGATGAGGTGTGATCAGTAGTGATTTTTTCTCTAAATATTCACTTCCATAGATTTTTCTATATATTTTCTATAAATTCAATATCTTGAAATATGTGTATATATTATGGCATGAGACAAACAAGCTTAGAAATTATTACTCTTATCAACACTCACATAAGTATATTGATTCAAGGCTTATAATTTTAAAAACGTCATAATGAATACAAGTGAAAACAGGAAAAGTAAAATCAGTCATCTCTCAGTTAAGAAAACATTTATACAATTGTTTAAAAATAACTGTAAAATTCAGTTGTATATATTCATTACTATACATGTAAAACCAAAAACTCAGTTCCTTAAAAGATTCTCCTCCAAGAATAATCTGTAGTTTAGAGTGGCTTAAATGTCCAGCTTCCTTGCCTGTTCTTTGCCAGTGTTTTCTGTGCTGGGAAGCAGAGAATGCAAAGGGCAGCACCGTATTCTGGTCCTGCAAGAGAAACAGAATGGTAAGATTTGGGAGATACAAGCTGCATTAATTATGTCACAGAGACTAGAACAGCAGTGATTTTCCCCCCATTATTATTATTTTATATCAGTAGAATCTATTTAATATATTCAATAATTCTATTATTTCTAAGACCTTCCACAAAAGGGTATTACAATCCTTTTAGTTTATTGCAAACATATATATTTTTTAAAGTGGATTCACTTTATTTATTTTTTGGCTGCGCTGCAGGATTTGTCAGAAGACAAACGGTAAGTTGTGAGTTCCATTTTGCCCAACTACTTTTTTCTTCACACCCTGGAGAATCTGGTGTCTGGAACTGTAGAGACATCATCATGTTACCACCCCTTCTCCTCTCAGGTTGAATCCACTGTGACAGAACACTCGTGTCCTTAAGAGGCAAGGCCTAGCAAATAGCCTCTCACAAATCCACTGAACATCACAATGTCCTGTTTGATAAATTCTGTTGCTGCTTCAATTATATTGCTGATTTCAGGTGCTGCTTTATTTGCTCATTTCTGAATCAGGTCTTCCTGCTTTCTTTATATCTTTTTTCAACTCTGTCCCAGTTCATTTGCACATAGTTACTTTGACTGGTAAATCTGAAGAAGATGGTCAGCAGCCTACTGTCGCTGTAAGTTTTCCAACCTTCTGGAACAAAAATCCTGCACAATGGCCAGTGCAATCTGGATGGCTACTGAGTATTGTTCTACCGGAAGTGCCACACTATGGCCAAGCATAGATTCTACCAGCGGTGTCTTCATGTATACTGAGTTAGGTCCAATATGAATCATCATCACTTTCATATTCAGGTGAGAGAGATCCCATCTAGACTGGCCTGGCCTTGGAATCCAGAACCAAGTGAAGAGGACTCAGCTGTCAAAGGGGGGCAAAGAGGGCCTGGGGTTGGAAGAAAGGGTCATAGACGCAGAAGTAAGCACTTCATGAAAACTAAGCAAATGGTATTTCTAGGTAAATCAGTCTTTCTGTGCTGGACTAATTAAAAGAACTTCACAGCTCTCTATCCCCAAGCTTTCTCACCCTCTGGAATTGAGGGCTTTTACTGCTTCCCCCATTATTTTTTTAATTAAGTAATGAATAGTATTTTATTATTATTTTTTCTTTTGGCTGCATGGCATGGCATACATGATCTTTTCTCCCTGACCAGGGATTGAACCTGTGCTCCCTGAAGTAGAAGCATGGAGTCTTCACCACTGGACCCCCAAGTAAGTCCCTGAAGAGTATTTTATAGATAAGAAAACTTTAGCCTCAGCAGGATAAATTTGAGGACAGTTCCAACAGCTAGTTTCCCAGAGATGCACTTGAAGTGGTCCTTACAGTTTTTGCAAACTAGAATACCTGATAGTGTTTATCAGTGCAACACGTCAGGTGCAGTGTAAAGGTATGGGTACTGAAAAAGTAATATTGACCCTAACTATGCATTCACGCACAGGCATTTACAGATTTTTACCCAGTCTTTGAATTAAAAGATAGATTCTCTGAGTCTGATCAATGTCAGCCTCTTGAGATGCACTAAAATGAAATTCAGAAAAAGTTGAATAACTTAAACTACTCTGGAGTTACAGACAACTGAAGTAGAAAGCCTCTTAAGCAATGTGAGAGAAGAAAAAAGGGGCAAAAATCTACCTCCTAGCTTGGGTTGTAGAACTCATGTTTTTAGGAGTTGGGAGAAAAGAAACTTTGGAGCAGGTGTTTCATGTGACAGATCATTAGATCTGTTATCTAGGTCTGTATTAGATCTGTAGAGTATCTATTGAGATACTACAGATGAGGAAAGATGTTAAGTGTATTTGCTTTGTATCATCAATGGAGATTTTTTGCTGCCTCTGAAAGCTTGCTGTCAAGATTTAATTTACTATTTAATTAATTTCCTCTCTGCCGATCTGTGATTTCCCTTAATGCCATTTCCTTAATGCCATTTCCCTTAATGCCATTTCCTTTTCTAGAGAGATCACAGATTACTGTAAATTATTTGTGTCCAGTGAGGATGGGCATAACGGTAGTAATAATGAGAACAAGAATAGTGACTGGCCATTTATACATAAAATGAATTCTATTAGAAACACCTATAAATATTGTACCAGCGTTATTAATTGGCTTAATAAGATCAATTGGCATAATAAGATCTAAGTTGTTTATTATAAATAAAATGAATAAAAATTCACTAGTCAGCAATAGATATTAGTATTTTTCTTTTTTAAAAATCTCTTCTTTGCTAGCCCTAAGTGCTTTATTTCTTAGGGGTCTAATATTGACTTCACTAGTCTTAGTGGAGTTGCCAGGTTGTGGCTGAATCACGCTCACTCTAGTATTCAGACATGGTTTGACACATCTAAATTAGGGTGAGGAAGATTATTCCAGAATATCGAGGCTCTCTTTTGTCAGGAATGGGGGATGGGGACTTATTCTGAATAAAGAGGAAGTGAAGACTGGAAAGGTTACTTGGTCAACAGAGAGAAAAGATTAGCCTGAAAATAGAAACTGTCATTCCCAACATTCTCAAGCTCAGACTGCATGAACATATGAATACTTGGCACTAAGTAAATGGTTATAAAAAACACATCTAATTCCCAGTCTGTAATCTACCAGTGACATTAAAAAATAAGATACCACCACTGGTGATGATGTAAGTGTTGTTTTCGGGAAGGGCTGCTAGTACAGCTTATGATAGCATCTTAATAAACAAAATATTAGTTTTGAGTTGTAATGAGGATTAAAACTTAGATTGAGGCCCCCGCGGCGGCACTTCCTACCCCTCACTGTCCCGCCGGCTCCCTTCCCCCCCCCGCCACCCCCCCTCCCCGGGGGCCGAAGTCTCTGGCTGCAGCCTGGCGGCCGGCAGGCCAGGTAGGATTTCCGGGGGAAACCACTGAGGAGGCGGCGGCGACGCCCCGGAAACTATATACCACCTCTCTAAACTGGTTAATAGTGGCATGGAAGATCCATTTGCCTTGTTGTAAGAATTAGACAAAACGAGGGACTTCCGGGAAGATGGCGGAAGAGTAAGACGCGGAGATCACGTTCCTCCCCACAGATACACCAGAAATACATCTACGCATGGAACAACTCCTACAGAGCATCTACTGAACGCTGGCAGAAGACCTCAGACCTCCCAAAAGGCAAGAAACTCCCCACGTACCTGGGTAGGACAAAAGAAAAAACTAAACAGAGACAAAAGGATAGGGACGGGTCCTGCACCAGCGGGAGAGAGCTGTGAAGGAGGAAAAGTGTCCACACACTAGGAAGCCCCTTCGCGGGTGGAGGCTTCGGGAGGCGGAGTGGGGGAGCTTGGGAGCCGCGGAGGAGAGCACAGCAACAGGGGTGCGGAGGGCAAAGCGGACAGATTCCAGCGCAGAGGATCGGGCCGACCGGAACTCGCCAGCCGAGAGGCTTGTCTGCTCACCCGCCGGGGCGGGCGGGACTGGGAGCTGAGGCTCCGGCTTTTGTCGGAGCGCCGGGAGAGGACTGAGGTTGGCGGCGTGAACACAGCCTGCAGGGCGTTAGTGCACCGCGGCTGGCCGGGAGAGAGTCCGGGGAGAAGTCTGGAACTGCCGAAGAGGCAAGAGACTTTTACGTCCCTCTTTGTTTCCTGGTGCACGAGGAGAGGGGATTAAGAACGCTGCTTGAGAGAGCTCCAGGGACGGGCGCGAGCCGCGGCTAAAAGTGCGGAGCCCAGAGACAGACATGAGACGCTAGGGCCGCTGCTGCCGCCACCGGGAGGCCTGTGTGCGAACACAGGTCACTAGCCACACGCCCTTCCGGGGAGCCTGTGCAGCCCGCCACTGCCAGGGTCCCGGGATCCAGGGACAACTCCCCCGGGAGAACGCACAGGCGCGCCTCAGGCTGCAACGTCTCGCCGGCCTCTGCCGCCGCAGGCCCGCCCCACACTCCGTGCCCCTCCCTACCCCCGGGCCTGAGTGAGCCAGAGCCTCCGAATCAGTGGCTCCTTTAACCCCGTCCTGTCTGAGCAAAGAACAGACGCCCTCCGGCGACCTACACGCACAGGCGGGGCTAAATCCAAAGCTGAGCCCCTGGGAGCTGTGAGAACAAAGAAGAGAAAGGGAAATCTCTCCCAGCAGCCTCAGAAGCAGCGGATTAAAGCTCCACAATCAACTTGATATACCCTGCATCTGTGGAATCCCTGAATAGACAAGGAATCATCCCAAATTAAGGAGCCCTGTGGATGAAAGGCTCTTGGTGCTGCAGCCAGGAGTCAGTGCTGTGCCTCTGAGGTGGGAGAGCCAACTTCAGGACACTGATCCACAAGAGACCTCCCAGCTGCACATAATATCAAACAGCAAAAATTTCCGAGAGATCTCCATCTCAACGCCAGCACCCAGCTTCACTCAACGACCAGCAAGCTACAGTGCTGGACATCCTATGCCAAACAACTAGCAAGACAGGAACACAACCCCACCCATTAGCAGAGAGGCTGCCCAAAATCATAATAAGTCTACAGACACCCCAAAACACACCACCAGACGTGGACCTGCCCACCAGAAAGACAAGATCTAGCCTCATCCACCAGAACACAGGCACTAGTACCCTCCACCAGGAAGCCTACACAACCCACTGAACCAAACTTAGCCACTGGGGACAGACACAAAAAACAACAGGAACTACGAACCTTCAGCCTGCAAAAAAGGAGACCCCAAACACAGTAAGATAAGCAAAATGAAAAGACAGAAAAACACACCGCAGATGAAGGAGCAAGATAAAAACCCATCAGACCTAACAAATGAAGAGGAAATAGGCAGTCTACCTGAAAAAGAATTCAAAATAATGATAGTAAGGTTGATCCGAAATCTTGGAGATAGAATGGACAATAGAATGGACAAAATGCAAGAATCAGTTAACAAGGACCTAGAAGAACTAAAGATGAAACAAGCAACGATGAACAACACAATAAATGAAATTAAAAGTACTCTAGATGGGATCAATAGCAGAATAACTGAGGCAGAAGAACGGATAAGTGACGTGGAAGATAAAATAGTGGAAATAACTACTGCAGAGCAGAATAAAGAAAAAAGAATGAAAAGAACTGAGGACAGTCTCAGAGACCTCTGGGACAACATTAAACGTACCAACATTCGAATTATAGGGGTTCCAGAAGAAGAAGAGAAAAAGAAAGGGACTGAGAAAATATTTGAAGAGATTATAGTTGAAAACTTCCCTAATATGGGAAAGGAAATAGTTAATCAAGTCCAGGAAGCACAGAGAGTCCCATACAGGATAAATCCAAGGAGAAATACGCCAAGACACATATTAATCAAACTGTCAAAAATTAAATACAAAGAAAACATATTAAAAGCAGCAAGGGAAAAACAACAAATAACACACAAGGGAATCCCCATAAGGTTAACAGCTGATCTTTCAGCAGAAACTCTGCAAGCCAGAAGGGAGTGGCAGGACATATTGAAAGTGTTGAAGGAGAAAAACCTGCAACCAAGATTACTCTACCCAGCAAGGATCTCATTCAGATTTGATGGAGAAATTAAAACCTTTAGAGACAAGCAAAAGCTGAGAGAGTTCAGCACCACCAAACCAGCTCTACAACAACTGCTAAAGGAACTTCTCTAGGCAAGAAACACAAAAGAAGGAAAAGACCTACAATAACAAACCCAAAACAATTAAGAAAATGGGAATGGGAACACACATATCGATAATTACCTTAAATGTAAATGGACTAAATGCTCCCACCAAAAGACACAGATTGGCTGAATGGATACAAAAACAAGACCCATATATTTGCTGTCTACAAGAGACCCGTATGCTAACACATATATATGGAATTTAAGAAAAAAAAAAAATGTCATGAAAAACCTAGGGGTGAAACAGGAATAAAGACACAGACTTACTAGAGAATGGACTTGAGGCTATGGGGAGGGGGAAGGGTAAACGGCGACAAAGCAATAAAGAGGCATGGACATGTATACACTACCAAACGTAGGGTAGATAGCTAGTGGGAAGCAGCCGCATAGCACAGGGAGATCAGCTCGGTGCTTTGTGACCGCCTGGAGGGGTGGGATAGGGAGGGTGGGAGGGAGGGTGATGCAAGCGGGAAGAGATATGGGAACATATGTATATATATAACTGATTCATTTTGTTGTGAAGCTGAAACTAACATACCATTGTAAAGCAATTATGCTCCAATAAAGATGTTTAAAAAAAAAAAAAAAAACTTAGATTGAGAATCAAGCTTCTCTGCATATATGTATGTATAAGGAAAATCTATTTTTCCTTAAAACACCTGCATTGTATCACTTTAGAGGTAAAGGATGGTTTTCTCCCTTCTTAAATCTCCTCTTGATAAATATATTTTCATTGGAAGATGTTTTAAGTAGTTCCTCATCTAAGTGGAAAGATTACAGGTACCATAACAGGGAATCTTCAAGAATATAAGGAAAATATTTTAGTCAGAATCAGTTCTTACATGAGATGATATCAAGTCACTAGTTAATTTCTAGAAAGAATAAATGCCATGGGCATAGAAAAATAGGAACTGATGAATAAGAAAGGCAATCTTCATCAAGGTTTGTTTCTTGGAATATGTATAGCTAGAGCCTGTATGACACTTTTCGTTTTATTTTAATTGCTAATACAATTTTTCTATATTTTAAAAATTGATATTGTTCATATTAAGAACATTTATTTGAAATGTCTTACATAGCATTCTAACACATCCTGAAACAGTGTAGTTTTTCTTTAGCTGCTGTACTACCTCTCTACCCTCCCTCAATAAAACACACAAAACACCATACTACAACCTTAATACTTTAAAATTTTTTTAAAAACTCTAAAATTACGCTCAAATAATTATTTAACCAATAAAAATAACATTATTTTATGAGACTCATTTTAGGGAGTATTAGTTATTATCTTGTAATTCTACATTTTTTCTCATTCTTCCTTTCCATTTTATTTCCGCTCCTCTTTTAGCATACCTTCATACGTCTGTCATCATTGTGCTCACGAGAAAAAAAGGTGTCATTTTTAAATATCAAGTAATATGTGTTATAGCTTTGCTAAACATTTCACCACCAGTTTGTTGCAAGAGATTTATAAATCAGATTTTCATTAAAAAAGAGAAAGAATCAACACCATATGTTGTGCTAAATCCTATGCAGCTGCTGCTACAGCAGCCTAATAATGTGTGAACTAGAAGGCATTCAGTACTCTGTGTGATATACAGGACTGTAACTTCTTTCAAATGTTGTGATTTTTTTTAATATTAAGATTAAAATCTAAGAAAACATGGTAAAATGGAATAATTTAGAAGTGTTAACATTTATTTTATAGAAAAGAGAGTTGCTAAATGGATATCTATAACTGAAATTAAAATACCCAAGTACTCTTGAAATTGAAATAGAGAAGCAGGCTCAAACAAGAATGTTGTATATTAATGCAGCTCCTCTTATAATCTGAACTTCATTGCAATGTACTTTTGCCTAAATATTAATCTAGTTGGCATTTTTATTACAATTCTGCAAATGGAAAGAGAGCAAATGAACCATTTACTGCCTTTATTTTCTAAGTATAATCATGTTTCTGTTTTCCATTCAATGATAGTCAAGTCTTTTCCACTCCAACATAAAACATTCTTGAGTGTTAGTGATCAGTCATGGTAAGAGGTTGATATTGTATCCCATGCTCATTTATATTACAATGTACAGAATGTCAGAATCAGTTATTTATAAACTTTAGTTGAGAGGTCAGGAAATAATACCCTAATGTAAAACTGTGCATATTTTAAATAATATTTATGGGCCAACCACATATGAGATATAAACACTACCCTACATATACATCTTAAATTTATTAGATTTGAAGTAACAACACTGAAGGAGGAAAATCATTTTAAAAGCACCATAAAGCAAGACAGTAATTTTCTTCTTAAGTGTGCTTTTTTTAGATTTGTTTTTTATTGAGGTAATGTCAGTTTATGACATTATGTAAGTTCCATGTGTACAACATGATATTATCTACTTCTGCATACTTTTCAACACGTTCACCACCAAAAATGTAGTTTCTGTCCATCACCATACAGCTGATCCCATTAAATGTGCATCTGCACATGGAAATTACATGCTTCTCTTTCATTGAAAAGAAACACCTCATGATAATGATGATTAATTTTCCTATGTTAATATAAATTTGCATTATTTCTGCATGTATCATGATAGAACAGAATGAGTTCATGAATTAGTGTGAAAAAATGTTTCCTTGCTATAGAAATAAGACAGGTGGCTATTTTCCATCTAGTATAAGGACATTATAAGAGCAATCTATAGACCAATATTCTTAATGAATATAGACAAAGAATGTTCAAAAAATACTCGGAAAAAATGAATCCAACAATATATAAAAATAAGTATATACGGCTAAATGGGCTTCATCCAGAGAATGCATTGGCAGTTTTATATGTAAAAACTATCGATATAATATACTCTATTAATAGATTAAATGACACACAGCACATGATCATCTCTGATACTGATATAGTAGGATATTCACAGTACATTCACTATTTAATGCCTACTAGGATGACTAAAGTCAAAAGGACAGATCATAAAACTAGCTGGCCAGGATGTTGAGAAATTGGTGGTAGGAATGTAAAATGATATAGACTCCATGGGAAATAGTTCAGCTGTTTCTCAAAATGTTAAAAATAGAGTTACCATATAATCCAGAAATTCCCCTCCTCGGTATTTTCATATGTATATACCTATGAATAATAAAAACATATGTCTACCATAACTTCTCTTCACTTTTTCACAGCAGCATGGTTTATTAATAGACAAAAAGTAGAAATAATCTAAATGTCCATCAACTGATAAATGAGCAAATAAAATGTGTTATATCCATACAATGAAATATTATTCATTGTAAGAATTAAGTAATGATACATGCTACAATATAGAAAAACCTTGTAAATTTTATTCCAGATATAAAAAGACATCCACAGATATGACATATTGTATGAGTCCATTTATACAGCATAATTAAATTAGTAATTCACAAAAAGGGGCATATTAAAATATTCAAGTGTATAGAAACTAAACAATTCACTTACAAATAACACTTGGGACAAAATAATACTCAGGAAAATAGAAAATATTTTAATGAGTAAATATGGAAACACAGTAGATCAAAATTTGTTCAATATAGCTAAAACAGTCTTGAGATATGTGTCTTTAAGTATTTATATTAGGAAAAAAAAGAATTATGAATACAATGACTTAAATTATTCCCTTGAGATGCTGGAAAAAGAAAATCAAATTAAACCCAAAAAAAGTAGAAGAGAGAAAATTAGAAAGGTGAGAGTTGAAATTAATAAAATAAGATAATTGTACCTATAATAATTAACAATAATAATTAGATTAAAATTTTAAAGAGAAAATGCAATAAAATAAAAATCTATGAACTCAAAATAAATTTCATTAATTGATTTCTATGATAGACTATTGATGGAATTCTCATCTTCATTTGTGTTCTTCCATCTCTGATGTTTCACCTTCTTTTAAAAGCTTATGTAATTAGGTCAGCCAACAAGAATAATCTCCCTTCTGCAAAACACACAGTTAGCTTATTAGTAAACTAATCACAGAAGTGATATCCCATTATATTCCAGACTACACCCACACTCAAGAGAAGGAGATTATATAAGTCATTTACACTACAGTGCAGGGATCTTAGGGGAATATCTTAGAATCTTCTCTATCACATGATTAGAGTATACAGACATGAGGGAATTCCCTGGTGGTCCAGTGGTTAGGACTCTGGGCTTCCACTGCAGGGGGCCTGGGTTCAATCCCTGGTCAGGGAACTAAAATCCTGCCAGCCGCATGGCACAGCCAAAAAAAAACAAAAACAACAACAAAAAAAAAACAGGTATGAATTACCATGATTAGTTGTGTACTTATTTTGTGTGCTATTTCCATAGTTTACATTAATCATTAAAAAAATTATTTTTAAGTATTCTTGAAGGATTAAAAATGAGCTACTGGGCTTCTCTGGTGGTGCAGTGGTTGAGAGTCCGCCTGCCAATGCAGGGGACGCGGGTTTGTGCCCCAGTCCGGGAAGATCCCACATGTCACGGAGCGGCTGGGCCCGTGAGCCATGGCCGCTGAGCCTGCGCGTCCGCAGCCTGTGCTCTGCAACGGGAGAGGCCCCAGCAGTGAGAGGTCCGTGTACTGAAAAAAAAAAAAAGAGAGCTACTGTTTTAGGGGGTACACTAATTTTGTTAAACATTTTAGTCTAGAAGCCTCCTTCATCTTTGCTTCTAGTAGCAACTCCCAAAGGAAATCACTATCCTGATTTCTGACAATATAGATTATTTCTCTCAGGCAATTTTGAAAATCAGTTCTGGAATTAGTCTTTCTAGTTTTTATCTTTACATCTTTCTTTCTTTTCCATTGCTTCAAAATTGACATCTCATCCTCCTCCCACAAACAATAACAACAACAACAAAATTTATATATTTCCTTAGAGAAACTGACTGATTCTTAGAATTAGGAGGGGAGCAATGTTATTTACCAGCAGAGTGTTACAACGATCTGCCCCAGCGCCATTCCTTACCCCAGCATGCATTTCATTAAGAGTTTGCTATGTCAAATAAGTACAAAAATATTGAGAGTGCAGATAGCATGTGGAAGGTCATCGTTGTTGCTTGTTTATTTTTCTGCACTTGTTGCCTTTTCTACTGATATAGAGAAACTGACAGAAAAATCTAGTCTCTAACACCATTTACATGTTTACAAATTTGATGATAAGCTTAATTTTATAATAAATATTATTTTTTCTTGAGTTTCCATCTACATGCCACTCAACAGCATTTGGCCTTTACTTCATATTTTCAGAGGAGTCATTACTACTAAATTTTGTGGGGTTTAATATGTTCCTTTGACATCCATAAATCTAGCTTCAATAATAAACATTAGAAAGAGGCAGATGGAAAAAACAAGAGAATAAATTTAAAAAATTGAAAAAGAGCAAAAAGTTGCAAAATAGGGAAAATAAGAAAGAAGAAAGGTCTATACTGCCTGAAAAAAATCAGTTGTATTTGAGTGTTATTAATGTCATAGTAGATATTTTATGTATTGATTAATTTAATTCATGACTAAAATTAATAATTTTTTATCTTCTCAAATATCCTGGTGTTCCACTGGGCTTATCAAAACCCAGTATTTATTTTACTATTCCTAAATCCAGGCATTAAAAATTACAAGTTAATTCTGTTAAAAATGTGTCCTTGTATCTTGTTAATGGTTATTTAGGAGGCTTTACAACATGAAATTTTATGTTAATACTAAAATAGATTTCTACTATGTGAAGATACCCAAATTTAGTGCAGTGCACAAAGTTTTATGAGATATTTCCTGTTATGCTCTGCCAATATATACAGTTTATGATTTTTAATTTATTTTTCATGATATTTATGATTTTTTATTCATTTAAAACATTTTTCCTTTTCAATTTGATTAGTTTTACAGCTATTCACTACTCTCTTCTCAATCTTTCTCCCTTTCATTCATTCTTTCTTTCTTTCCTCTTTTTAATTTTCTGACTATGTCATTATTGCAATTTTTCATTTTGATCTTGTAGTCTATTTGGCCATACAAACTCTAGAGCTTCTCATAGGAGTGAATGAAACCTCTATTTCAACTACATCAAGGTTCAAACTCTCATTGTTTCCTTTCCTTTATGGCAATTGTGACTAAGAGCACCGTCTGATACATCTCATGCAAATAAATGTCTCCGATTTGGTTTCCAGAGGACCTCAATCCAGCATAGTTTTTAATACATCAACTCCTTTCTTCCTATCTAACCTCTATCTTCCTGTCTAACCTTCCTATCTAGCACAGATCATTGCTGTTCCTGACAACCAAACTTGCACTCTCTACTTCACGCTTCACCAGTTCTCACTGACAATCATTACAAAATTGAAAATGGGTACAAGGACATCATGTCTTTGCAGAAAGAATGCACATACCTCCAGCAGATGTTCCACTTGGAGCAGAGAGAAGGCAGGAGAGTCACTGTGAAACCATCCTCCCTAGTTCATTTTCTACAAATGAACACGTAAGAGGCTTCCAACTGTTAAATGCTTAAATCTAGTGGTATGAAACCAAAATGGTGCAAGAAGTAATGCCTGCATCCCACCCACGTCTTTAAAAAACACTAAAAAGCTGGAATGGATAATAAATTCACAAATTTAAATGATAAAAAACTTACAGAGGTTTACTTTATATCACGCTTGTGTCATTTGGAAGCAGAGTGAAAATCTACGATGACATATTTGAACTCAGAGAATTTCTACAGAATCTGCTTTCATATATCCTCTTCTGAATTACATTTTGCATTAGGTTCCCATAGAAATCCTGAAATTTATAGTTTTATTACAATTGGTTTTTATGACCTTTACTATTATATCTAACTGATTTATAAATAAGGAAACATTTTTAAACAAGTGCTATTGTGTTAAAATAATGTCAATGTATTTAATTAAAATTTAAATGAAAGAAAACATCCACCCTCTAGAAAATCCTTCTAGAATTTTTCCTTAAATTCCAGGTCACCATGCATCACACAGTGGATGAGGTAGTAAAAAGAGAATATCAAGAATTGAAATATTTAAGCATAAGCAATTCAGAATTTGCAAGAAAATTCTTAGGCAACCTTTAGAGTAAAATATATGGTTTGAATTAGTTGAGCATATTAGAAACGGTTGCCCATGTGAGGCATAAAATGAGGAAAGGAACAGTTGCCGATATGAATAAAGTGTGTGTGTGTGTGTGTGTGTGTGTGTGTGTGTGTGTGTAGAAGGAGATACAAGGGGAGAAGTAGTATTGATAAAGATGACTTAACTAAAGGTGTTGGTTTGCATGGTTATAAGAAATAAGTATGACTCTGAAAAGAACTCATTCTGCTAGTTACAGAAAAGTCTTAGATGCCTAAGGGATTTAGTTTGATGACAGAGGTACTACAAAATAAAGGCATTTTGTGAAACAAATTAAAGCAGGAACACAAGCCCAGAGTAGAGCGATGGAAGGTACTGGATGTAAGTGGACACTGAAGTAGAAACTGAAGTCTTCAAGTCTGGGCAGAGGGCAGACTGGGCATGATCTACAGATGCAAAAGAAAAGTGTAGGGTAAGAAGAGGCACAAGAGCAATAGAAAGACAGCTTTTTGTTTATGACTATTAAATTTGTGTGGTTGGGAGAAAATAAAAGTGGAGATACCTTGAAGGTAGCTTTGAATAGATAATTAGAGAAACAAAAAATTAGAGCACTGGTTGTCAATATGAGGTTTGTGGCCACAAACGTGATAGTTAAAGCATAAAAGTAGATGAGCAATTTGGGAGAAGTATTCATTGAGGAGGATGGAGCTGTGAGCTTAGACTATTCTTTGGACAATAAACTCAGAAAAAAATGTCATATACACTACTGAACAGAAACTTGCTTACTAGTGAAAAATCTGTGCCATAGCAAACCTCCCCAAGTCTGCACTAAAGAAAATGAATGGTTTAAACACTTTTACTACTTGCCTGCCGTATGTTATTAATTGCACTGACTGAGTGAGTGACTACTTGTGCAACTGCTATAAAGTGAACTAAATTTCAGGAATAAAAAATATATGGCATTCATTGAGTCAAAAGTAAAGTTGACTATTAAATGAAATATGTTGAAAAGCATTCATTTTAAAATGCACTTTAACTTCTGGGGATGAAAGTATTTTTCATATTTACAGCAAAATTCATTCAACTATATTTATCTTACAAGAGAATAAAACCAGAGGGATATAATTCAAAACTTGCAGAGGCTGGAAACTTTCTATTTGATAAATTTCTAGAATTTATTGATTAAAGATATCTGTCATAGATGTGATAATATTTTTATTTTATTTTTGTTCTTATTTAACACATAGTTTTCACACCCTTTTAAGTGAAAACTTTAGAGGATTTACTAATTATTATAAAAACATTATAAAAAGTATTTAATGACCTCCAACTATTAAAACTATAATCATGGCTAATTCAGGTTATGAAATAAATCTATTAACAGACTTAGCTTTGCAGGATAAATCATATACAAGATAAATAAAGAAAATAAGAACACATTTGACCAATTTCTTATTTCTGATAGAAATACACCAGTAACTTATCTTAATATTAATGAAAAAATGAGTATTTTTGTATCATTGTAGAAAGACTTTGAAAACACTTTCATAAGTGCACATGGAAATTCACTCTGACGCTATTCAAAGAGGCAAATGGTGAAGAATCATTTACATAATGGACAAATGTAAATTCTTTCCAGTTGTAGAGAGAAGCTCCCTGCTGTCTTGATTATATTATGCTTTCCTGTCACTACATGAGCTCACACAAAACTGAAAAAAAATTAACATTGTGCAGTTATAAGTCTGAAGCAAAGGAACACCAGTGCAACTTTTCATTGGTTTCTTCACCCTTAAAATCTCAGCTCATGAATTATCCTTGCTACAGATATTTGACACACAAAATCATTTTCTTGGAAGATATGGAATGGCATATATGAGAATCCAGCTTTAACTGCTAACTTTAAAGAATTTAAGGTAAAGGAAATTACATTTTATTGTGTTTGCTCATGATTGTTCAATGAGTTGTCACAGAATCCAATTTCCACATTACCCATTTTCTGTGTAATAAATTGATTCTTTTGTTTCATTTATGGGGAAGTGATATTTCTACAGTCTTCTTAACTTATTACAAAATGTATTTCATAAATCACCAGTCTTATGGAGGATGAAACATCTGTTTACATAATAGTACTTGCTCAGTTTTAAACAGTTATAAGTACGTGACGTGGCAACCAGTTGACAGTATGAGAAATATATTTCTAGTGATATTTATTTCATGACACAATTGTGTCGCACATAAATAAAATGAAAAATAATCTTAAAAGGTAGGAAATACATACAAAATAAACACAAATATAGCATTCATAACCCAAAGAAGCTCAGTGTTCTAGAATTACTCTATCAATTAATATAAATCAACGGCTAAATTCCCTCTCCCCTCATTTCTGTAAATGGAGAGTATACTAGTGTAGGGGTGATTAGCTAAGTCTACCAACTCTGACTCTCTGCGACTTTCATTTGTAAGAAGTTTGATCTTTGGCAAGTTTCTTAAATTTTTGGTGACTCAAATTCTTCACTGAAAACAGAGGGAACAACAGTTTTACCTCATATATTATAGTGATAATTAAGTGATAATCCAGGTAAAGCACTTCAACAATACCTGAGGCAGATAGTGTGCATTAATGTTGGCAGTCATTATCATTGTTTATATTATTACAACTACCACTATTGTTGTTGGTTTTATTATTATAAATATACTTTAAATTTTTCCAAGGGAGTTCTATTCCAGCTCAATCTGAAATCACCAAAATTGAGGCTTATTTTTTGCAACTGTTGACATCCTACCACTAATGTGTCCTTTGCATTACTCTCCAAATTGTCAATAACAACTTTGATTGTACGCAGTAAACAAAATATGGGCATTAAGGAGGTGTTGGGTTGCACCCCACTGGCCTTCAAGGCCTGTAGTTGCCCAGCTTCAAGACAAAGAAAGAGCCCGGAGTCAGTGACAGAGACATCAATGGTTTAATGGATAGCAGGATCTTATACTTCTGAAGCAACACCCCACCATGTGCAGCAGATGGTGGGCAGCACACGGTGCCAGTCTTTGCTCCTGGGGGGAAGAGGAGATTGCCAGTTATAGGGGGAATTGAAGTCAGGTTAGCTCATTGGTTACCAGGGAAACTAGCAGCGGGCATGCCCCTCACCTCCTCTTTGATAAGAACAATCTCTAGCTGGGGCCTGGGGACAGTATGTAGGAAGGTCAGTCATGTGAGTAGGGTGTAGCTAGACCCCAGGCACTGGTCTAGCTGGGGATGTACAGAGAGAGAGAGAACAGCAACTTCCAGTGACCTGACCACACAGGAGAGAACTCATAACCAAACACAAAACAGCAAATGACTTAACTGTGGAATCTTTGGCATCCTTATCTTCCTCAGTTTATCTGTAGAACCCAATCATCCCCTTGTAGTTCATCACAGCCTTTTGCGTTCAAATCTTTTTTTTTCTTATTCCAAGTTACCACACATTCTAGGCTTATCATAAACTAAAGAAAATGTAAAAATCCCTTTAGAAGAAAGCTAATTTAATATTTATTATTTCAATTCAGACTTGCAGGAGATAAAGTGGAATGCGAGAAGATCACGTCCCAGGTCTCAGGCAAGTCCCTGGGACGGCTGCCAAGTGTGGATTCTTGGCTTCGCACAGGAAAGGGTTCAAGAGAGAGCTATAGTAAAGTGAAAGAAGGTTTATTCAGGGAGATACATACTCCACAGACAGAGTGTGGGCCATCTCTGAAGGTAAGAGGCCCCAGGGTACAGGGTTGTCAGTTTTTATAGGGGTGAGTAATTTCATAGACTAATGAGTGGGAGGATTATTCCAACTATTTGAGGGAAGGGATGGGGATTTCCAGGAATTGGGCAACCGCCCACTTTTTGGTCTTTTATAGTTAGCCTCGTAACTGTCATGGTGCTGGTAGGTGTGTCATTTAGCATGCTAATGTATTACAATGAGCATATAATGAAGCCCAAGGTCCACTGGGAGTCAAATCTTCCGCCATCTTGGACCAGGTTGGTTCTAAACAGTTTTTG
This sequence comes from Pseudorca crassidens, assembly GCF_039906515.1. Taxonomy (NCBI): domain Eukaryota; kingdom Metazoa; phylum Chordata; class Mammalia; order Artiodactyla; family Delphinidae; genus Pseudorca; species Pseudorca crassidens. The sequence goes on along the minus strand of NC_090306.1, from coordinate 29,153,479 downwards.
TCATGTCCTATGGCTATAACATTCTTTTAAAGGTTGTGCCCTGCCCCCTTCCCTCCTTATTCAAGACCATTTGTCGTTTATTGATTTACTTAAACAAAACAAATAAACCAATTTTTTTTTTTTCTGCACAGGGTCTGGTGCTGTCAGGCAACAGACTTTGTTGGGAAAGAACACAGCTCAGGAGCAGGGTATCTGGGAGGCAGAGCCTGCCTTGATTACAGCGGCTCCCAATTCTTTTTTTTTTTTTTTTTTTCTGTACGCGGGCCTCTCACTGTTGTAGCCTCTCCCGTTGCGGAGCACAGGCTCCGGACGCGCAGGCTCAGCGGCCATGGCTCACGGGCCCAGGCGCTCCGCGGCATGTGGGATCTTCCCGGAGCAGGGCACGAACCCGCGTCCCCTGCATTGGCAGGCGGACTCTCAACCACTGCACCACCAGGGAAGCCCCCAATTCTTTAATCTTTGCTTCTCCTCTTTGAGGTGCTTGTCTTGCTCCCAAAATCATTTTTACTCCAACAGTAAATTCTGTAAGTTGCTTAAGACTTATATGCATTTGAATATAAAAATTATTTTCCTTTAACCAAAAAAAAAAATTAAAGTATTATTTGCAAAAGTCAGCCTCCATCCTGTATAGAACTTTGTAAATTTGAAGTTTTGTATCCATGTACTTTCTTAGCAGCAATTGATTTCCTTGAGATAAACCCAGGTCATGATGGGCGTCTCAGGCTTTATGATAACTGGCTGCCCTGTGTTAAATAAAGCACTTCATCTCTGCTAAGGCAAGGTATCAAAAAGAAGTGATGTCTCAGAAGGAAAGTTATATGTAGGAACTGTTATAGCTTTCTCCAAAATTCCAAAACTCCATTCTGTGAATCATTTATACCAGCCTGCAAAAGGTTCAATACATTTGTTTTCTGCCATAAACACTTAAAACAAAATTGGATCCGTTGAGTCATATGGTCCAAGCAGAACAGCTTTCTTGGCAGATGGACATTTTGCAGAAACTTAGTCTCACTCAAAACTGGCAGCTTTTCAGGATACTAAATAAATGAGTAAGAATAATACAGCAAAGTGAGATATATGTGGCACCCCAAATCTAAAGAGACCCATAGACTGTTAAAACTTTTCTCAATAGTAGAGGGACAAGATGCAGCAATTTAGCTCTCATCTTGGAAGGGATATTTCAACATTCCTATGAGATGGAGCCCCTAGAAATGTCACCAAGGTGGCAAGTCCCTGAATTTTGTGGGATGCGTTCCCAAATTCTAACATGCATGTCAAAGTCTCTAGAGTTGCTGATACTTCCTGTTCATCAGGCGCAAAATCACCGCATCATAAATGTAATGTATAAACATGACATCCTTTTGAATTGAGAGGTGTTTCAGGTCATTACAGACTAGACTATGACAGAAAGCTTAACAGTTGATATACACCTGAGCTAGAATAGTACAATTGTGTTTCTGGCTCTACCTGCTGAAAGCAAACTACCTCTTTGCTCAAAAGTTTAGAGAAGAAAAGCATTGTCCACATCTATCATTGCCTATCAGTTGACAGGAGATGTAATGATTTGCTCCAGCAATGAAACTACATCTAGATTAGCAGATGCAATTGGAATCACTGCATGATTATATTTTCAATAATCTCATTTCATAATGGTTATTTACATCTGTCCTCTGCACAAGCAAAATAGGTAAGTTGAATTAGCTGTGGTAGGAATAAACTCCAGCACTTTTAGGGGCTTGATAGTGACATTAATCTCTGAAATCCCTCTTGGGATGTGGTGTTGTTTCCGGTTTAATATTTTATGTGTAAAGGAAGATCTAGGGGTTTTCACTAGGCTTTCCCTACCATAACAAAGCCCTTTCCACGGGTTAAAAACCAAGTCCGCTGATGAGCATGTGCTATCTGATGATGTATTTTGGAACTCAGAAGATAGTCACGGTGTGGGTTTAGGTGTCCATTGGGTCTACTATGAAATGGACACACTCCATTGATTATGTGACCTTCATAAGCCTCTCTTCTGACTAGTACATTACAGTTCTATTTTTATCTCCAGGCATCAGTGGGAGGTCAGAGTCAATGTCAAATGTCCTTGAAAAGTCTGATGATTTCACCTTCACCAGTTCATAGTAACCATGGTAAATATTTGCAGGTCTTTAGGGAAAAGCTAGGAGGAATATTAACAATATCCATTTTGGGCTATATAGCTAGGTCTTTCCTCAAGAGGACTCAGTCTTCTTTTCATTAAAATGACTCTGGTTACTGTAAACTGGTTGAGGGATGTCTGTGACTGTATTGTGTTCTAAAACAGATCACGGTTAACACATTTGGGAATTTTTACTTTTACAAATTTAACAGAGTACTCATTTATTTTAGTTCTAGGTACATAACGATGAACTATTCAACACCAAAATCTTTGCAGCACAGACATTCTGATTCCTGCTTCAGCTCTGCTCTGCAGTGGAGTTACCATTACTATTTTATCTCTGGAGATTAAGTGCCTCTATTTGCCATCTGCCACCCTGGAATTCCATTATCCCCATTGATTGCTGGGAGCCCAGATCCATGACAGTAGTTTCTGATTATATTTCTGAACAATAGAAAGTAATCACAGGGACTTCCCTGGTGGTCCAGTGGTTAAGAATGCAGGGGACGTGAGTTCCATCCCTGGTTGGAGAACTAAGATCCCACATGCCACAGGGCAACTGAGCCGGTGTGTCGCAACTACTGAGCCCGCGCACTCCGGAGCCCGTGCACCACAACTAGATAGCCCACGTGCTGCAAACTACAGAGCCTGTGCACTGTGGAGCCCATGAGCCACAACTAGAGAGAAGCCTGCACATCGCATCTACTGAGCCTGTGTGCTCTGGAGCCTGTGCACCACAACTAGAGAGAAGCCTGCTCGTCGTAATGAAGAGCTCATGCACCACAATGAAAGATCCCTCAGGGCGCAGCGAAGGTCCCACCTGCCCCAACCAAGACCCGATGTAGCTAAATAAATAAATAAATATTTAAAAAGAAAAACATATGTAATCACAAAGGCGCTCATTAAGGACACTGTGGACTCCCCATGAATATATTTCTTCCAGACTTAATGAAGAGCGTGTATTCTGATCCACCTGAGGGGTGCATTAGGAGATAAATAAACAAATAGGACATCATAAATACATTCTACCGTTCCGATCTCACTAAGACTTTGGTTGTATCCCTCAGTAATATGACAGGGAATTTCTAGCATTTAATTTAATTAAATGTAAGCACTTTTTGGTCCCAGATTTTAGTCATTTGCAAAGGAAAATGTTAAAGCTACTCCTATCTTCTTGATTTAACATATTGAATCCAGAATCTTGGCTAAGTGAGACCTTATTGCTCTCCTCAGCCTGAGCCAAATTTGTATTTCTTCTACCTTAATCTAAAAACCTTAGGATTAATTCTCACTTGTTTACCTAGGTTTTGGTAAATGTAGAATGTTAAAATCATATGTGAAAAATTTTTGGTATGTGTAATACTTTCCATGTCACACTTTGTACATTACCTTCTGGGCCCTGTTGGAACTTGACTCTGGTTATAGATGTAGGAGCATTAAGAATTGTTGGAGATAGGATATGGAGAGGATTAGCAGTCTCTTCTTGCAAGAGAACTGTCTCAGTGGGGAGGAAATTATAGTTTCTTCAAAAAAGAGGAAACTAACGTCTTTAAAACAAGAGGTTGGGGCTTCCCTGGTGGCGCAGTGGTTGAGAGTCTGCCTGCCAATGCAGGGGACACGGGTTCGCAGCCCTGGTCTGGGAAGATCCCACATGCCGCGGAGCGACTGGTCCCGTGAGCCACAGTTACTGAGCCTGCGCGTCTGGAGTCTGTGCTCTGCAACAGGAGAGGCCGCGATAGTGAGAGGCCCGTGCACCGCGATGAAGAGTGGCCCCCGCTTGCCACAACTAGAGAAAGCCCTTGCACAGAAACGAAGACCCAACACAGCCATAAATAAAGCAAACTGTCAACAAGTAAAAATAAATAAACACTAAAACAAGAGGTTGAAGAGATAATTCTAAAAGAAAGGCAGTTTAGCAGAGTTTAAAAGTTCAACTTTCCAATCTTATTTGGAATTTTTCCATATGCCTCTATCCTAATATTTAGGACCCCAATCCTTCCCAATCAATACCCTAAATTTATCATAAAAAGCCTTGCAAGCTTGAGAATTCAATTCTGTAATCTTATAATTTAGGTATGATTTTTTTATAGATCTTTATTGGAGTATAATTGCTTCACAATACTGTGTTAGTTTCTGTTGTACAACAAAGTGAATCAGCCATATACATACGTATATCCCCATATCTCCTCCCTCTTGAGCCTCCCTCCCACCCTCTCTATTCCACCCCTCTAGGTCGTCACAAAGTACCAAGCTGATCTCCCTGTGCTATGCTGCTGCTTCCCACTAGCTAAATATTTACCATTTGGTAGTGTATATATGTCAATGCTACTCTTACTTCACCCCAGCTTGCCCCTCCACCCCGTGTCTTCAACTCCATTCCCTATATCTATATCTTTATTCCTGCCCTGCCACTAAGTTCATCAGTACCACATTCTTATGGAAATACAAAAGACCCTGAATAGCCAAAATAATACTGCAAAGAAAAGTGGAGCTGGAGGAATCAGGCTCCCCAACTTCAAACTATACTACAAAGCTACAGTAATCAAGACAATATGGTACTGGCACAAAAACAGAAATATAGATCAATGGAACAAGATAGAAAGACCAGAGATAGACCCACACACATATGGTTGCCTAATTTATGACAAGGGAGGCAAGAACATACAGTGGAGAAAAGACAGCCTCTTCAATAAGTGGTGCTGGGAAAACTGGACAGCTACATGTAAAAGAATAAAATGAGAACACTACCTAACACCATACACAAAAATACACTCCAAATGGATTAAAGACCTAAATGTAAGACCAGACACTGTAAAACTCATAGAGGAAAACATAGGAAAAACACTCTTTGACACAGGTATGATTTCTATAAATATGAGCACTATGTCTATAGAAGATGAGGTTTTATTTTATGGTAGTCAGCTCCCTTATAAGAGATTTGGGCAGGAAAATTAGTGTTGTGAACTCATCATTTTTTTTGCTCCAAATTTCACAGCCCATTTGGAAGCCATAAAAGCAAAGAAACAGAAACAAACAAAAAACCTTCCTAATGTAAAATTAATGTGTCTGCTACATAGTTCTCCCTTCCAAATTTCTTGCAAAGTGCTTCATTTGGTCATGCTAACCTGTAATTATGTAGGAAAGAGAATTCTGTAAAAAGACAGCATCAGTCTAGCTGTGTTGGCCCAGTAGAAATCCTCTATGCAGTGGTCCATCTAGAAATATTATTTTGGGGGGGAGAATTTTTGTGGATGAGGATAGTGGCTTCAGTACTATTTAATTTGTTACTATGAGTAAAGGATTGTTTAAGTTTTCATTTTCTTCTTGTGTCAATTTTTGTAGGTTATGTATTTCCAGAAATTAAAAAACATTTTTTTAACCTCAATTTTATTTACTGACCTAGAGCATTGGTTCTTAAATGAGGGCTAATTTACCCTCAATGGGACATTTTTTAAATCTTTTTTTGGTCACAACAGAATTTTTTCTATTGACATTTAGTAGGTAGAAACTAGGATGCTGTGAACTATCCTGCAATATAGAGGACAACCTTCCCATCAACCAAACCTTATTTGATCCAAAATGTTAATAGTGCCAAGGTTGAGGAACCTTGGTCTAAAGTGTTTTGTGATATGTCTCAATATAATTTTAAAACTCTACTGCATATTTTGTATGTTATCTTTTTGTATGTTACCTCTGTGGCTTTCTTATTTTACTCAAATCTTGACCTGACAATTTTTGCTATTTTGACAATTTTTCAAGCGTATATAACATTTTTGTTCTTGTTAGCAGCAGAACCTATCCTAAAACCTATCCAGCATTTTCTTCTAAATTGTATCATTTCTTTGTAGTAGTATCTCCATAATATGTCATATCTGGTTAAGAGAGAAGGTGAATGATAAGTTAATGGTAAGCTGAGGAGGAATGTAATCAAAAGAACAGCAATCTTTATCAAAATGTGAGATTCATAGGTAACATCTTGATTTTGCTTAATTAATATGTCATTCTTATTTGGACAGTAGTAGTGGACAGTTAAAAAAGAGAAGGAAAAACATTGATATCTCCTTGTAAAATGTAAATTTCCCCACATTTTTATTAGGAGGAATTTGTAATTAATAAATCTTTATATTTTCTCCCTAATGAGAAGACAAATCTTGTTCTTAAATAATCTGTAATTGTTAGTTGAAAGAAATGAAGATGACTCCAAGTGAAAAAACAGGATATGGAAGAGAAACTCTGACAAACAATTCTGAAAGATTCAAGTGATAAATGCATTAATGTGGAGAATACCAGAATTTACTTATAGATTCTAAAATTTTATATATAGAATGCATAAATTTTGAAATTTATGTATAAAATTACATAAAATTATATATATTTGATAAATAGTCCTGAATAAAAAACACCTATACATTGTATATACATTTTAATTTTCTTTGCTTTTCATGGCAAGTAACTAAAATTATTTCTGACATATTGTATTTTTATGTTTATGAATGTTTAAAAGATTTAGGTATCATCGCATTTAACAACAGTTCTACAACTTTGGTGTGCATTATACTTATCTGAGTAAGGTTGATGAATATGCAAATATCTGGTCCCTCTTTCAGAGATTTTGATTCAATTTTCAAAATAGAGCTGCTCTATCTATCTATGCATCCACACGCTCCTTAGGGATATAATAAGGTTTGAGAGATGTGAGTAACTGTGTTTTAACCTAAATACCAAAATAGAGAAAAACAATATATTTAAGTATTCTATGGCAAGTTTATACTTAATACATGACAGCAAAATTCAGTCATAGGAAAAATAATTATTAAGCACCTAAAATTTGAAAAATAACATTGCTCTTTTTTGGAGCAATATATATGCAAAACAAACAAATAAACAAAAAATTGTGTACTCACATTGGTCAGCCTTAGCTAAGTTATGCTTAAGTTATAAACCACAAAGTTTCAGGGACACATACAAAAAAGGAAATAAAAATGATGCATTTCCTATTATTGTGACATGTTCATGATGGTTTGTCTGTGGATGTGCTTCTCATTTTTATTAAAGGAACTGAGCTAGATGACCAGTCCCAGTTAAATATATTTCTGTTTTCATAGGAAATGGAAAAGATAAAATGATGGAACCATCAAAGGTTCTTAAAGATTTTCCTTGGAAGTGCCTCATCCCTCTTCTGTTCATATTTTATTGGTCAAATTCAGTGTAAGTACAATAGTCAAGCCTGGAGTTAATGAGATAGGAATGTAAGTCCTCTCATAGTGAAGAGAAAACAACTATTTTGTAAACTAATACAATCCTAAAATTGTAGGATTTTACAATCATAAATTTGTACAATACTGACTTGAAGAAATTTTAAATATGATGTTTGTGAAATATGCTATCTAAAATTTATTTTCAAGTATTCTAGCAGAAATGCAATTAAAATTATAGATAAATCTCTTAGTGAATTTTAATCAACATGCAAAATGTATTACTTTTAAGTGTCCTATTCAAGAATGAAAGCTGGATGTGAGTGTGGGGTGAGGGGCAGAGAGGAAGAGAGGAAAAGTGTCAGTTGTATCTATGCTCTAGAAATTCTAGATTTCCTAGATGAATATTAGAGATTTATTAATCAGAGTAAAATTTTACAAGAAATACTTTTTCTATTTGTTTTAATAAATGATGTTCAAGATATATTGATTTCTTAGAAATATTATAACATCTCTGACTTTGAATTTACAGAAAAACCTAATATAATACACACTTTTGAGTGGTGTTATTGTCCTAGGGCTTAGATTCAGAGGATTTTTCCACTTGAAATTAATTTCATCTTACACTCAAATAATTTTCCTTCTGTCAGAAACAAACCCTACATAAGTTGTATGAAGGTGGATAAAGGCTAGAAAGCTAGGAATGTACTGGATCTTTAAGAAAAGATTGTACGAATTTTTGTGTCTTTTTACTCATAAATATAGGTGTGTGTGGTGGTGGATTTTTTTCTGGTACTTGCTTTAATTTTAGCATCCACCTGGTAATGTTTAGGGGAGAGAGGAAACCTACAGCTTTCATCCAACTATATCAGTGGTATCATCTACTACAAAGAACCTTGTTATTTGACCTGGTTCAGATCAGTGTGCACTAGGAAGGAAGGTGGGGTTTAGAAAAACATGCCAAAGATGATTACAGTATGAGGTAAAATGGTATAAATATATTTAAGGAAAGAGGGTATATTAATTTATAGTTGTCTACTATGAAAACAATGGAACGAAATGATTACTACATGGGAGATGCATTTTAAACTGGGCCTCAAAAATCGTATCATGGTTGGAGACAGCCAGGTAGAACAGAGCAGCGTGAAGGAGCAGATAATGAAAATTTATGAAAGCATCAGAGTATTCTTTTTGTGGGAGATTTCACAAACCCAAGCCTCCAATTATTTTTTTTTAGTAGAGTTATAGTCAGCTTAAAGCACACATATTCAGCAGTAAAACTTCAGATAGTGATATCATAGACAAATATCTACATTTTAACTTATGAGCTTACATCCTAATCTTAGTTAAAGTTCTGGTGAAACTCACTCTTACTCTATTTACTGTTGTTCTTTTTAATTAGCATGAATTGGCGTTAGTATTAGTATATGAATAGAAGTGAGGTGAAACCTTTCAAGAACTTACAGAAAAGTAAAAAATTCAAATATTTAGTGCAAAACCTTATACTTCCAGGTAATTGCACTGTTCTTATCTTAGGATAAATCTTAAATAAATACTTTAAAATTTTCCTTTAATCAGGAAGACTAATTCTTGAAGAAAAATACTTGTGCCCATTTTCTCTTTATTTAATTTTCTTTTTTTAACTTCCGCCTTCCCTTCCTTCCTTCCTTCTCTCCTTCCTCCTTCCCATCCCTTCCCATTCTTACCCTTCCCCTTCCTTTCTTTCTTTCTTTCTTTCTTCCTCTCTCCCCTCTTCTCTCTCTCTCTTCACAATTTACTATGAACAGGAAGCACAAAACATGACAGACGGAATGTACCCTTCTATCTTGGGAGTGGATTTTCAAATCTCTTAGTTCAGCCTTGAGATTATTCTCCATCATTTGCATCTACAGCTCTAGAGTTGGCTTCCAAAGTGTTATTCTGCTATTTAGCCCCTGACTCTCAACTCAAGTCGTTTCTCAAATTCTTTCTTCTATTTTCTTAGTTAGGTTTATGTCATTTGGAACAATTGACTATGTGTCATTTATCTCTGAGGGAATCTTAGAAAAAAATTATATTAATGATTCATGGGTTTTTTTTAATGGTCTGGAAAGCAGCTCTGAACTCAGATATTTTTTGTTTTATCTAGAAACTTTATTGGAGCTTGGGTTAGATGTGAGGAATTATTCACAATTATTTTGACAATAACTAAATGCCCTTAATAGAGTGACAGATTTTATTTAGGAATTCAATGTCACCATCCAGGAATAAAATGATCAACCAAGGACACCATCCAAGACAGAAAAGACATAATTAATTGAACCCCATTTATAGAGAATCCTTGAAAATTTCTGGCTGGTGAAATCTATAAAGACCCATGAAGTAATCAATCACATGTCCATGTACAACTTTTTTTCCTCTAGAATTTTTCTTCATTTTTTTTTTGAGAATATTTTTGTAGTTTTAATATATGTATTAGGTAACATCATTCTCATTTTCAAACACTACAGTGAACTCCCATTGGAATTAGAACCCTATTAGAATTCTCGAAGAGATTAAATTTTAAACACGTCTTCCAAGGCCCAGTCCGACCTGGTTTACTTCTCTGTTCTCACTTTCATTTCCCCTTTTCCCATAATCACTTGTCTTTTTTTTTTTTTTTTTTTGCGGTACGCGGGACTCGCATTGTGGTACGTGGTCCTCGCACTGCTGTGGCTTCTCCCATTGCGGAGCACAGTCTCCGGACGCGCAGGCTCAGCGGCCATGGCTCACAGGCCCAGCCACTCCGCGGCATGTGAGATCTTCCCAGACCAGGGCACAAACCCGTGTCCCCTGCATCGGCAGGCGGACTCTCAACCACTGCGCCACCAGGGAAGCCCTCACTTGTCTTTTTATTATTCCACTTTAAAGATATATTTTCCCTTTCCTTCTTATGGAATATTCTGTCACCAGATCTTCTGAAGGCTGACTCCCTCATTTATGTATTTGCTCCTTTTCACCTTTCCAACACGTCTTTCCTTTTTCTTTTTTTTTTTTTTTTTTTTTTGCGGTACGCAGGCCTCTCACTGTTGTGGCCTCTCCCGTTGCGGAGCACAGGCTCCAGACGCGCAGGCTCAGCAGCCATGGCTCACGGACCCAGCCGCTCCACGGCATGTGGGATCTTCCCGGACTGGGGCACGGACCCGTGTCCTCTGCATCGGCAGGCGGACTCTCAACCACTGCGCCACCAGGGAAGCCCTTTTTTTTTTTTTTAAGTGTGGTAAGGACACTTAACGTGAGATCAACCCACTTAAATTTTTAAGTGCACAAGAGAGTATTGCGAACTATAGGCAACTTGTTGTACAACAGATCTCTAGAACTTATTCATCTTGCATGAATCAAACTATTCAGGCTTAAAAAAAGAAGGAAATTCTGCCATATGTGACAGCATGAATGAACCTGGAGGACATTATGGTAAGTGAGGTAAGCTGGTCACAGAAGGACAAATACTGCATGATTCTACTTATATAAGGTACCTAAATAGTCAAGCTCATAGAAGTAGAGAGTAGAATTGTGGTTACCAAAGGCCAGGGGAAGGAGAAAATAGAGAATTGTTGTTCAGTTTTTCTTGACCATCGAACTCCTGATCCTTTATCACTCTCAGGAATATGTGCTCTTTTGTTGCTTTCTTAGCATTTATGCCTTTCTAAAATAATTCTGTTCATTTTATTTTTTGCACATGTTTTTCATAGTCTGTTTCCATGAGCCACATAATACAAAATTTAAAAATGCTTTTGAATTCCAGATATTTGAGAATTAGTATTTTTATAATTGTTATTGTAAATAGAATTTGTACCAGGTATTTTAAGTTATAAGGCCAAAATCAATTTATAATGAAAGCAATAATCCCCTACTTCACCATTCCCTGAAAGTAGCCCAATTTCCTAGAGACAAATACTTTTAATAGTTTCTATTTTTACTTCTTCCTTCTTTTGGTGATTACTTAAATAATGTTCTGTATTTTGAAAAGTGAAAACTTGATAGTACTAAATTGAACCATGTGATTTTTGAGAAACTTAGTGAGGAGGGTAATTAAATTTTTAAAATATGAAGGGAAAGGAAAATATATTAGGTACTTACTATGTATCTTTTCCTTACTCAGTATGAAATTTATATATAATGTTTTTTTCCAAAGTAATAAAGGAAAATTTAATATCATGTAGCAAATATTTAAGCAAGTGATGAAATATTATTAGACTTTATCTCTAATATCCAGGTAAATCATGTTATGTGTCAAGAAAAGTAGCACTTAGGTGGAGATAAATTGGATTTAAAGAGATAAATCCAGTCAACAAAGGATTTTTGTAATAGATTGAAATGTCAGAACCTAATATGATGCATTAAAGAGACTAGTTTTGCAACTATAACAAAATTATCTCCTTCTAAAGTGTTTAGGATTTTTTGACATTTTACTCCAGCATCTAATTTAATACCTTATTGATGATTAAGAATAAGGAAATGAAAAAATGAAACCCTATATTTTAAGAATGTTGTAAAACAATGTCATTATAAATATAGCATATTAATGTCAAATGATATATACTATAGTATTGATAAAATAAAATGTAACTTAAGAATACATATATTCATAGCTACTATAGTATCTTTCCATTTTTTATTTTTAGGGAGGAGAACTTTTTTTGTTTATTTCTGTTACAGATTTGTGAATAAATTGTGGGAATTTATAGCTGGAATTAAGGTGTCCCAATTGGTAGTTTAATACTCCAGTCACTCTAATTTAGTATTAGAAGGAGCATAAAACATTGGGAATGCAGAAGTAAAACATTAATCCTTGTTATAAGTCTCACTTCAGTGAATTTTCAATCTAGATACTTTTCTATTCTTTGAGAAGAATGGAATTTTTATTGACATAATAAATTTGCATGTGATTTTACTCACAATTATTATTTACAAACATAAGTAATGAAACAATAGAAATTTAATTTAAATAATTTTATTTTAATAAAGATTATTGGTTATTTCCAGGAGCATGATTCATTTCAAATTAGAGCAAAACACAGAAAGCTCTTTAAAAACTTCAGCAAGTTTAAGAATATGTAAATGATAGATCCATATTTATTTCAGAATATCAATTCAGATTTGTAATGACAGAAAAAAAAGATAGGTCTTTCAAATTCTAAATTTTCAATGTTACTCAAGACAATTTTCAAAAGAGAGTTCCTTAGTTTCTATAGATTATATTTTAGTAGGAATTCCAGTTCTAATTTTAGGTTTATTTGTGTGTTTACTTATTTATTATCCAACAAATAATTATTAGCTATCTCCTGTTATCTGGTCAGTGATTTCCAAAGTGCCTACTATTTGTAAATCACTGTTCTAGATAATGGAATTATGGTGATTAAAAAGCCAAAAAAAAAAAAATTCCTGCTCTCACTGAGCTCACAAGTCTGGGAGAAAATAGGAAAAACAATATTAAAGGTAAGTAAATACAAATCATAATAAGTGCTTAGCAGAAGATTAAACAGCTATTACAAAGATCCAGTTATTAACAAAATAAGCAGATCCCTTTAGAGAAAGTTCTTATATTTTCCCGTTTTTGAGTTTTTAAAATTCGTTTTACATTTTAAAATTTGCTTCATGAAAATTAAGGTTAAGCTTATGAAAGCACATGCCAATAAAATGATCTTATTAAGTTTTTTTTAATATACAAAAGGTACAACTAGGTTTGTTGATCAAATTTAGTTTATGTGTGAATGGAAGGGAAGATTAAGAATTTTATGTGTTATATGTGCAAAAGAGAATGAAAGAGAGAGAGTTGAGAGAGAGATTGATTTAGAAGGGCTGGGATATAAAAGCTCCCAGCAGTAGTGCAGGAATGATATCTATCACCCAAGTAAGTTGACAGATGTTTGTACCCTGTTCATGTCACTTTAATAGACTTTATTGCGTAGAATTAGTGAATAATGTATAAGGTAAATATAAATGTGTAATGAAAAAGTATAAAGCATTTCCAGTTTTGACTTGTTCCCAATATTCTTCAAGATAAATGAGATAGATGTAAAACAATTGGAGAGAAAATTCAAACACTGTGAAAATACGTTTTTAAAAATAAACCCCTTTAAGAAAATAATACAGCTAAATCCATGAAGTATAATTTTTTGCAAAAGCTCATTCAGACAGACATGAATATATATTTAAGTAATTTATGATGTTCCTAACTTTCAAGTTATAAATAATTCAATATATTCATATATATTTATGATTACATTCAATTAAAATATTTTCTTAATTTAATTTTTGGCTTTTTGGAAATAAAAAAATCATATAAATAAAGTCAAATAAATTAATGTCTTAATACTAAGTTCTAATAATATACATGGTTTTAAATTTCCATGTCTTAGCTTTTGTTCCTTAAGTCCAAAATACCAATTTTTGTCTTGCATTAAATATTAAATGTTTATTTTGTGTTCAGGTAATAAGATATAGAAACATGGAGAATAGAAAATACATTAGTAGTTGAGCATGATTTTAAATGAATAATATTGTGTTTTATTTGACGGGAAATAATATTAAGATCATTATTATTACTATTATTATTTTAGTATTTTGTCACTATCAATATCTTTGAAAATCTTTAATTTGGTGAAAGAAAACTTTGTTAATGTTGGTATTTAAGTACTTAGCACAATTTCACTGTTATGGAACAGTAAAAAATCATTAATTCTTTTCATTTGATTTTTTCTTAACATCTCTACCACCTTACTCAAAATAACATTGTATTTCTTCTTTTTACATTCAGTATTTAATTGTCATCATTAGACTGTGATTTTTTTTATTAATCGGTGTACTAGATAGTAAATTCTTTTTATTTCAGAATTAACCTCAATATAGTTAAGTCAAGTGCTCCAAAAAAAATGTGGATTGGTAAATTTCATTAGCCTCCCTCTGTGTGATTTATAGTCTTGTCTCTTAAATAATGTAGTTTGAGACAATAAGTAAGATCCTTCACAGTGAAGGTGACTTTCTTCTCTTGCTACATATCACTTATTCCTTCTATGAATATTAAAACATTGCTTAAATTATAACAGCACCTTTCAGGGGTTATCGTTAGTACTTCAAGAACAAATTTAATATCTTTCATGGTAGATGATCACAATAAATGAGACAGTAACTAAAGAACTCAAATGAAAAATATAGGTCACATCCAATCTGTGACTTTTGACCCTAAATCAATTCTTTTCAGCATGGTGAGAACTGATTCACGGGCTTATGGTGGAAAATTGATATATAAGACTGTCTTTTAACATTCCATAATGATTTGAGAAAATTTAGCAACAATATCTTCTCATTCCCATAAAACTTAACTTCTGGAAACATAATCTAAACGATTTCAAGCCTTACTGCCACTTCCTATTAACTGTAATCCTGAATTTTTGACCTCTGTGACCCTCAGTTTCCCCATTTTAAAAAATTATAAGTAAAATAATTATCCTTTGGGTTTCTTTAATATTACGTAAAGAATGAAACAATTAAATGTAGAGGACAATATATGTGTTAATTATGAATTTCTAAAAGGATAGGGTAAATACTACTAATGTGCTGGCAGGTTCTCATTATGGGGAAGAGTTCCTTCCATAAAGTCTGAAACTTTGTAGAAAGACAGACCATTAGTGAGGAAGTATTAGCCAAAACATCCCTAATGACTAATTAGAAGACACACTTTGGAACTATGTCTGCCATGTGCTTTTTAAATTTCCACATCAAAGTTTGTAATTATAATACTCTTTTTATCAGGAAAAGAATCTCACAATGGATTAAAGCTTTTTGAGAAGACTCTATTAATGACTGAAATTTTTAAAAGGTGAAACAAAAATGTGTGAAACTACATGCTATGTCTGACAGGCCGTTTTCTGATAATGAACCTGACTTGCTTAACTGTGTATTTCTCTTTGAACATAATTTTGAATTGGCATAATTACTTAAAGTTCTAGATCATCTGGCTACTCTTTAGTGTTCAAATATCGTTGTGGAAATACTCTTATTTTCTTCGTATTTTTAACATACTTAAGTCCACCCTTCTGCCAGCATTCATATAGCAAATTCTCTAGGAGACTATACATGATACCATTTCTATTATATAATATTATCTCCAAATTGATTATTAGCAACAAGATGAACCAATTTTATATCAATTGTTAGGGACAAGAATAAGGATTTATTGTTTTGATAATGAAGAAATCAGACTGTTTCTTCTTTTTGAAAATTACATTTCTTAGGGGAAAAAATGAGTTTGTTTATAACAGTAGTTGCCTGAGATACATTTTCCACATATGTAAGTATTTACTTGTCTTATGAAAATCAAGGGGCAAAATACATATGGTAAAATGAATGAAGTGAACTAAATCTACAAATACAGCATGATGATGTTTACATGTGTATTCTCCCATGTAATCACCACCCAGAACAAGATACAGAACTGTCTCAGCACCCATGAAGGCACTTCCTTGCCCTTTCTCAGTCTAAACTAGCCCCTAGATTTAACTACTATTCTGAATTCTCTCCTCATCAATTAGATTTGACTATCCTAGAACTTGCCATAAATGGAATCATATAGCAGTTACTACTTTTGTCTTGAGTTGATTTCACTCAGTATTATGTCTGTTAGGTTCATTCATGTTGTATATATTCGAAGTGTATTCTTTTGTACTTCTCTGTAATATTCCTTCATAAGATTTACCACAATTTACCCATTCTCTGTTGTTAAGCATATGGGTTTTTCCCAGATGCTTATTATTATGAATAAATATGTTATAAATATTTTTGTCTTTGTGTGGACTCACTTCTCTTGGGTATACATTTAGGAGTGGAAATAATGGAAACGGCCAGCTATCCTGAAGCAGTTTTGTAATTTTACATCCCTACCAGCCATGTATTCAATTTTTCCACCTATTCCACACATTTGGTAATTTCTTTCTTAGTTAATTATAGTTGTCCTAGTAGCTGTATTTATTTGTACTTTTAATTTGTATTTATGTAACAGTATTTCTTTGTATTTTTAATTTGTGTTTTCCTGATGAATAGTGATGTTGACTATATTTATTATGCTTATTAGCTATTTAAATATAATTTATATGAAAATTCTTTTCAAGGGACATTTCCCATTTTTATTTTTTTCCTTATTGATTTGGAGAAGTCTTTTCTATATTCTGAATATGAGTCCTGCAGCACATACATATAACAAATATATATTTTCTTCTACTATTTCTTTGGTGTTTTCACTTTCTTCATGAGGTTTATTGACAAAGGAAAAAATCTTTATTATAAAGCCAATTTTTAATTTTTTGTTTTATGACTAGTTCTTCAGTGTTTTTGATTCCTATATTAGAGATCTTTACCTATTGCAGGGTCATATAGATATCCCTCTGCGTTTTCTTATAGAGACTTTAGATTTCTTTTCACAGTTATGCCTATGAACTAAGTTTTGTCAATTTCATAGAATGGTATAAGATAGTTGTCAAGTTTTATTTATTTTTTACCATTATAGAGATAAAATTACTTGATTCAATTATCTTTCATTAATTTATTGCTTCAACATAATTTCACCTCTTTAATCTTTGATATAAGTCAAGTGCCCAAATATATGGATCTATTTTAGTACTATTGATATTGTTTGTCTATTCTTATGCCAGTACACTATGATACTAATAACTAGCTTTTTCAGTAATTTATCAAATCTGGGATGTATGTCCTCCAATTTTATTCTTCCTCAAGAATATATTGACTACAGTAGGTTCTTTGCATTTCAAACTAAATCTTAGAATCACCTTCTCACTTTCTACAAAAGTTAAAAAAATCTTAGACATTTTCATTGAGATTTTAGTGCCTATATAAGAATATGAGGAAAATTGATATTTTTACAATGTTTTCACAAATTTGGTTCTGTTCAATTATTTAGAACTTCTTTAATGTTTTTACAGCAATGTTTTGTACTCTTTATTGTAGGTTTTAGAAATCTTCTGAAATGTATTCTGCTGATTTTATATTTTTGATGTTATTAATGGTATTTAAAATTTTACTTTTAAATTGTTTGATGCTACTATTCAGAAATATACTTAATTTAATCATATTGACTGTGCATCTGGCAACTTTTAAAGTTTACTTACTACCTGAAATACTTTGTTTAGTATTCAAAACCATGATTAGGTATTAATAATTTGATATAATATTAAGCTAAATACAAACTTATGGAAATTAACTGAACAATGATTCTTTTAAATAAAAGGCTCAAGATGGGTTGACCCCCAGACATCGATAATTTAAAAAAAAACAAAAAACACATATCAGATAGTAAGAAAGTAACAGAAAAGAATAAGTTAGTGCAAGTAAGGTTATTCACTGTGTAAGTCCTCTAAAGTTTACAGAAATCTAGTGGAGGTTATTACATTCCGGAGTTTGATCTGGTATAGATATCATTGTACCTATATTTAATAGGCAGGTCCTGGCTGGAAAAAAATCTCTCTGTCTATAAGTTCACCTGTTTATATGTCTGTATATACATATAATTAGCATTTAGCAGTGGTTTATAGTTTTGAATTCCAATAATTCCTCCTATTATAAGGAATTCAGAAGTAGAAATAAGTAGGCCAATGATAGAATGACAAGAAAAGCTAAAATTTAAGAGGAAAGAAGTAAAAAAACTAATTTTATGCCCATTGTTTCTTTGTTGGAAACCTACTCATTATTCATAATTCACTTTAAATGTGTCTTCTTTGTGAAACAGTTAAAAAATAAATTCCTATCTTCGCTAAAATATTACCATGCATTCTTCTATCATAACATATAAAACAGTTTATCTAAATACATATAATTATCCCAAACTGGACTGTAAGTTTTTTGAGAGAAGGCAAAGAATTGTATTTGTCACTAAGTGCCTGGCAGAAAACAGAATTCATCTGGAGATGAACTGAAGAGCCTCCTGGAAGATGGAGATGAACAGAGGTACCACAGCCAACAATCAGTCTCAACTGCCAGACCTGTGAATCAGGCCATCTGAGACACTCCAATCCTAGTGAAGTCATCGTGCGACTATGGCCATATGAGCAACATCAGGCATGACCCACAGAAGACCTATCCATACTGACAACCCACAGCATTATGAGAAATAGTAAATTGTTGTTCTAAGTCACTTCAGGCTGTGGTGATTTGTGATGCAGTAATAGGTAAAGGAAGCAATTGCCATTTTGTGTAAACTATTTTTGATAATAGCAGATGGAAAATGATTTATTTTGTGAAGTAGTATTTATCATAAAAATAAAACCAAAAATTATAAAAATGAAAACACCTATAAATACAGATGATGACATGTTGAGCGAAATATTAAATGAAATTCAGTGAATAGTTAAATTTATATGTATAACTACTAAGAAAATAGGCAATCTAGAATAAAACCTCATATTACCTGAATGAAAAGTCATTCGATAAAAATTCAGCTCTTGTTTCTGATTTTAAAAATAATGCAAAGGGGGCTTCCTGGTGGCGCAGTGGTTGAGAGTCTGCCTGCCGAGGCAGGGGACATGGGTTCGTGCCCCGATCCAGGAAGATCCCTCATGCCGCGGAGCGGCTGGGCCCGTGAGCCATGGCCGCTGAGCCTGTGCGTCCGGAGCCTGTGCTCCACAACGGGAGAGGCCACAACAGTGAGAGGCCCGCGTAACACACACACACACACAAAAAGCAAAGGACATGGACATGTATACACGCACATACACACCTTGGCAAAACAGAAAACATTATAACCAAACTGTGTAAAATAATATCATTCTTATATTCCTATACATCTTTCCCATTTTATATGGATTATCACTCCCTAACTTTCCAAGTTCATTACTATCCTTCTTTGTCCATTTCTTTATAATGTATTGTTATGATCTGAATTATGTCCCCCCCCCCAAATTCATATGTTGAAACCCTAATCCCTAGTACCATAGAATGTGAGACTATTTGGAATAGTGTCTTTAAAGAGGTAATTAAGGTTAAAAGAGATCATAAGGGTGGGGCCCTAATCTAATAGGACTATGTCCTTATTAGAAGAGGAAGAGACTCCAGGGGTACAGGCACACAAAGAAAAAGCTATGTGAGGACACAGCAAGGAGGTGGCTGTCTTCACGTCAAGGAGAGACACCAATGCTGCCAGCACCTTGACTGTGGTCTTTCAGCTTTCTGAACTCTGAGAAAATAAATTCTTGTTGTTTAAGCTACCATTCTGCGGTATTTTGTTATGGCAGCCCTAGCTGATGTAGGGGAAGAAAGACTTTCTTTCTACCCTCCTAGGTTCAACAGCTGTCTCTATGAAATAAACTGATAAGAGGCAGACTAACAGGAGAAAAGATACATAAGTTTATTAATTTTTAATATCACATGTACGAGGGCATTACAGAAGAAAAGTGAATACCCCAAAAAAGCAGAAACATGGGAGAGCTTACGTTCAAGAAGAAAACAAATATGTGGTATGTCGGTGGAATTATCTAAAGCTGACTCTGTCTTGAATAAAAGCAAGACTAGACTAGGAACAGTCTAAAATAGACATTGTGAAAAAAACAGGGAAAATAATTATTTATTTTACATTCCTTTATTCTAATATTTTAATCTACTCTATACTATACTATACTAAATTTTATAAGGTGTGAAAATAAATAAAAGGCAACTTCATTTAAAACATTATCAGGAAGTTTAGAAAGGAGAGCTCTCATGCACATACCAGCCTGAATAATCAGAAGGAAGAAGGAAGAGAAGCGATTTTTAAAGGGTCTTTTTGTATAGAATTCTTTGTGTAACATTCTCTGGGTTTCAACATTTTATCCATGATGTTAAGAACGTTGTTTTTCTTCTGGTATGAGGGAGGACATTTTTTACATGGGAATTTCATCTCCTGCTTTTAAGAAAAGGAAGGAATGTCTATTTAGGTCTTCTGGACATTTTTTAACTGGATTGATTGTTTTTATGATATTGAGCTCCATGAGCTGTTTGTATATATTGGAGATTAATCCTTTGTCCATTGTTTCATTTGCAAATATTTTCTCCCACCCTGAAGGTTGTCTTTTCATCTTGTTTATGGTTTCCTTTGCTGTGCAAAAGCTTTTAAGTTTCATTAGGTCCCATTTGTTTATTTTTGTTTTTATTTTCATTACTCTAGGAGGTGGGTCAAAAAAGATCTTTCTGTAGTTTATGTCAAAGAGTGTTTTTCCTGTGTTTTCCTCTAAGAGTTTTATACTGTCTGGTCTTACATTTCGGTCTTTAATCCATTTGGAGTTTATTTTTGTGTATGGTGTTAGGGAGTGTTCTCATTTCTTTCTTTTACATGTAGCTGTCCAGTTTCCCCAGCACCACTTATTGAAGAGGCTGTCTTTTCTCCACTGTATGTTCTTGCCTCCTTTGTCATAAATTATGTGACCATATGTGCATGGGTTTATCTCTGGGCTTTCTATCCTGTACCATTGATCTATATTTCTGTTTTTGTGCCAGTACCATACTGTCTTGATTACTGTAGCTTTGTAGTATAGTTTGAAGTTGGGAATCCTTATTCCTCTGGCCTGCTTTTCTTTCTCAAGATTACTTTGACTATTCAGTGTCTTTTGTGTTTCCATACGAATTGTAAAATTTTTTGTTCTAATTCTGTGAAGAATGCCATTGGTAGTTTGATAGGGATTGCATTGAATCTGTAGCTTGCTTTGGGTAATATAGTCATTTTCATAATATTGATTCTTCCAATCCAAGAACATGGTATATTTCTCCATCCGTTTATGTCACCTTTGATTTCTTTCATCAATGTTTTATAGTTTGAGTACAAGTCTTTTGCCTCCTTAGGTAGGTTTATTCCTAGGTATTTTATTCTTTGTGTTGCAATGGTAAATGGGATTGTTTCCTTAATTTCTCTTTCTGATTTTTTGTTGTTAGTGTATAGGAATGCCAGAGATTTCTGTGCATTAATTTTGTATCCTGCAAGCGGAAGACCTAAATAGATATTTCACAAAAGAAGACATACAAATGGCCAAGAGACACATGAAAAGATGTTAAAAATCACTAATTATTACAGAAATGCAAGTCAAAACTACAATGAGGTATTACTTCACACCAGTCAGAATGGCTATTATCAAAAACTCTAGAAACGATAAATGCTGGAAAGGGTGTGGTGAAAAGGGTACACTCCTGCATTGTTGGTGGGAATGGAAATTGATACAGCCACTATGGAGAACAGTATGGAGGTTCCTTAAAAAACTAAAAATAGAACTACCATATGACCAGCAATCCCACTACTGGGCATATACCCTGAGAAAGCCATAATTCAAAAAGAGACATGTACCACAATGTTCATTGCAGCTCTATTTACAATAGTCAGGACATGGAAGCAACCTAAATGTCCACCAACAGATGAATGGATAAAGAAGATGTGGCACATATATACGAGGAATATTACTCAGCCGTAAAAAGAAACGAAATTGAGTTATTTATAGTGAGGTGGATGGACCTGGAGTCTGTCATACAGAGTGAAGTAAGTCAGAAAGAGAAAAACAAACACCGTATGCTAACGCATATATATGGAATCTAAAAAAAAAAATGGTACTGATGAATCTAGTGGAAGGGCAGGAATAAAGATGTAGACATAAAGAATGGACTTGAGGACACAGGGTGATTGGGGAAGCTGGGGCAAAGTGAGAGTAGCATTGATATATATACACTACCAAATGTAAAATAGCTAGTGGGAAGCAGCTGCATAACACAGGGAGATTGTGCTTTGCGAAATAGAGGGGTGAGATAGGGAGGGTGGGAGGGAGGCTCAAGAGGGAGGAGATATGGGGATATATGTATGCATATGGCTGATTCACTTTGTTGTCCAACAGAAGCTAACACACTATTGTGAATCAATTATATTCTAATAAAGATCTATTAAAAAAAGAAGCAGAAAAGGAAGATCCCTCCCTGCCCCAGCAACAATGCGCTAACCACCAGTAAGAAACTGCCACAACCTCGAACTCCTGTTCTTCTCCAGTGAAATTTTATTCAAAACAACCTTCCCCAATTTCCTCCTAAAACCTAGTAGAAATTGACCTTCCTTTTGTCTCTTCACACTTGCCAATGATTCACTATATCTTGCCTGCCCCAGAGCTGCAATTCCCTGCTTTCCAGATTACACCCATTTTGCTGGTAAAGTAACTGGCTATGTTACTTTTTGAGGTTGACATTAGTCACTTTCAAAGCCCTGCTACTTTCTGTGAGAAATAAAAACATTTCATTTTACTGGGAAGTTATCTTATAGTATAAGATTGCGAATGATGATAAAGAGTAAATAGATCCAATATTCTCTCAGATATATGTGAAATAAGCAAGAAATAAAACAGAAAGGTAGATATGTTTATTCCTTGATAGTTTATATCTTAAAAATCCATTACCATAAGGTAGATGGACATAGAATCTACGATGATTAAAAACATATATGAATAAATTGCTTATCACAGCATTCTGATTTCAGATAAATAGAAATCAGGTGATAATTTCATATCAATCATTCATTGTCTTTGATATTTTTAAAAAGAACAAATTGTTTGCCTTAATTTCACAGCATTTATGTTACCTATCATTTTAATTGGTTAGGTACTAGGTGACTTTTAAAGTTGTATATATGTGATATGTAGCACTAAAAATAAGTTTACTGTCCATCAGTAAGGGAATGCACTATTACATTTTGATGCAGTCATACACTAAAAACAATGAGAGTTACTTAAATGAAAATGAACAAAAGTAAAAATGAATGTTAAGTTAACAAAGAAAAGATAAATATCAAAATTAGAACAATAGTTTTTCACTGGTTATATAAAGAAAGGAAGGACTTGTCGTATGAGCCTGTTACACCTTCCACATTTATTTCTAAACAAAAATGACACTTGCAGCAACTATTGTGAAGTATTTATACCTGATAAATCTAGATAAATGGTGCTCTATATTTTATGTACTTTTATGCATGTTTGAAATATTATATGATTAAATTCTTTTAAAAATGACAATTTTGTATTTCAAAGTTTTCTTTGAAAATTTCCTGCTCAAATAGAATTTTAAAGAATCTAGTAATGATTTTTCAGTGTGAAAATGATTTTATGCCAACTCCATTAGATAAACAATAGATATTCCTAGATACATCTGCACCAAGCCTTTCCTTTTATGTGTGCAGACATTCTTGGCTAGCTTTATCTTTGTCTCTAGGGGATGTGTAATATCATTCTAAATTAGAAAAAAATGTACCCATGTACAATGTATACGTCTTCCATATAGCACTATCTTAAAATGTGTTAATCGAAATATAATGTATATACAAAAAATGCACAAATTATAAGTATATAGTTCAATTAATTTGCACATAGTGAGAACACTTAAGTAACACCTACACAGGTCATAGAACAGTACTTCAAAAATGTTCTCCCGCCTCTCCTTCCAAATAACCATTACCTTTATTTCTAATAGCTTAGATAGTCTTGTCTGGTTGTGTGTGTGTGTATGCATTGTGCATGGTGGGGGTTGTTGTGTATGTATGTGTGTGCGTGCAAGTATATGAGGGTCTCCTTTAACCCACTTATGGGTTGATGAGATTCATCAGGGATGTTGCTTATAGCAATAGGCCATTAATTTACTTTGATTTATAATTTCATGTTATAGGAATATATTACAATTGATTTATTCATTACATTGTTGATAGATATTTGATTTGCTTCCAGTTTAGAACAAGTACAGATAAAGCTCCCATGTGTATTTTTGTTTTGTCTCTTGATGAACATATTGATATTCTGCATTTCTATTTGGTACATATAATTGGATAAAATTGTTGGTGCACGGGTGTCAACAATAGATAGTGCCAGTTTTCCATTTTTACCTGCCACATTGTAGCTCCGTCAGTGATATATTTTATTGTCAATCCTATTAGTTGTAGCGACCTGGTGGGTGTGTAGTGTTATCTTGTTTATTTATTTTTCCTCATGGTAACTATGTCTTGTATTGCCCTTGTGATTGATGGGAACATTTTCATACAGTAATTGGCCATTCGGATGTCATTTTTATTTAAGTGCCTCATCAACCATCCTGTCAATTGTTTATGAGATTCTCTGTATTTTCTTATTGATTTGTGGGACTTTATATATTTTTCTAGAAATGAGTTTTTGTCAGTTATATGTTGTGCAAATATTGTTTCTCAGCTTGTGACTTGAATATTTACTCTAATATATATAGTATTATATTAACTAGTACATTATTATATATGTGTGTGTGTGTATGTTTAACAAATTGACAAAACACTATTTATTGAACAGACCATCCTTTCCCTATTGTCATATATCAAGTGTCCATATATGCATGAGTGTGTTTCTGGACTCCCAAATCTGTACCATTGATTTTTTTGCTTATCCTTAATCCAAAACATAGCTTCCTAATTTATTTTCCAATAAATGTGATCGTCATTAGAATAATCACCAACTCTTTAATTCTTTTTAACTAAATTGCTTTTGCATTACTTATACTTCATATTTTAATATGTATTTTACAATATCCACAAAAAAACCCGATTGTAATTTTGTTTGTGATTGTGTTTCATGTTTAGAATGATCTGAGCAGATTAACATTTAACAATACTGAATCATTGATGGCAGGAATAGGATATCATCCTGCATTTATTTAGTTCTTTTAAAATGTATATAAATAATTTTTAAAGTCATTAATGCAAAGGACTTGTACATTTAATATGGATATATTTCATGCTTTTTGATTTCGCTGTCGATGTTACCATTTTCTTTCCATATGGCTTGTATCTGGTATATAGATATTCAATCAATTGTTGCACATTTGTCTTATATTCAGAAAACTTGATAAGTTTATTTTATAAATATAATGGTATATCAGCAACTTACTGAATTATTCATCAATATTATATTTCTCAATAATAATAGCTTTATGTTTTCTTCTAATGTTTGCCTTATTCCAAGAGTTCTAAAAAATAAGTCTACTAGAGATAACAACAGGCTTCCTTGCCTTCTTCCTTTGTTCAGAGAGAAAACTTTAAAAACTTTTTTCAATTTTATTGTAATTTTTTTGCTGGAGTTCGTAAATATACTTTATCAGGTTATGGAAATTCTTCTCTATTACTAGTTTATTAAGATTGGTAACTAATTTTACCTGATGCTTTCATTGGTATTTAAGTATGATTTACTGTGTGTAAAAATGCCTGTATAAATGATGATCATTATTTCTAGGTTATCAAGGCAAATTGCTAGTAATTTACAGGTGTTGGACCTATGGTTTTGACTCCTGCTTTTACCTAAACTGATTAACACTTTGACAGAAAAAAAGTAAAATAATGATATATTTATTGCAAAAATAAGAAATAATATTTAAAATTAATTTTTCAATTAGTTGAAGTGATAATGCAGCTGTTTGCTTGCATATCACAGAAAACATGAGACGAAGGATGTCATCTGTACATTTTAGGTTAACATCAAAGAGGAATCCTATGAAATATTAACAGGAACAGAATTAAAGTATGTATAGGTAATTTTTAAAGATTCTAATGTTCCCTGTAAAACTAATAATTGGATAGACATCAGCATTATTACTTCCCCAACATTAAAATTTTTTAAATGATTCAAAATTTAAATACAGTAACTTATGAAGTAACCAGGTCCCATTATGACTGACCACTGAAGGGTAGATTGCATGAGGCACAATTACACGAGCCCAAGTGCCAGCTTATTCCCACTACTTCCCTCAAAGCAATTTTTACAGGGGATACTAGTTACACGTATAAGCTATTGATACATATTTTTCTTTTGACCGATCATTTAATTGTAGAGAAGGACACCATTAATCATCATTCTGATTATAATACAAAATAAAAGCAGAGTGAAAATCTAATATCTTTATTCAGAATATGGAAACAGCAATATTCCTTGAAATATTAAGGAAAATATAAAGCACACCTAGGTTTCACCACAATTACAAGTTGCATCAGTAAATGTAATTGCTCTGTATTACAGCAATTACTTTAAACTGTTTAGCCTTCTGTCCATAGGAGGGTTTTGTTTTTCTAATAGTATCAGGCCATTAAATGTGCTGACCAGTGTTATCATTGAATTTTCCTTTCCTCCTAAATCTCATGACAATGAAAGCATTTCTGCAGAGTCTATACAAAGTCACTAGGCTGGAGCTTGTCACCCAGTAATAGACTCTGTCATTTATGAGTTCCCACTTTATGTCACTCCTGAATGCTTTCACCTGAACCATTACTGAGCAACCTGAAATGTGGGGATAAATCTGCCACTGTGTTCTGCGTACAATGACAGATCATCTGAGGGTGAAAGAGTCTCAGTGAGAAGAGAGCCATTTCTATCACACCTCCCCTCTGCCTATGTATATGCATGCCTGAGCAGGACGAAACTCTGCTTTCTTACAGTGTTATTTATTGGAAGCTGTTACTCCGTTGCATTTTTCACTCACAATTTGACACTTCCTCCTACAATGTAGTTGCTGCAGCGAACACATCTTTTCTGTTGTAACTGCTGTCAGTAAAGGAGAGTTAATTTCCTTCTTGCTGATTCTCAATTTGAGCATCTATGTGCCAGGCATTCTGCCTGCAGTTTGCATTCATTATTTCATTTAGTTCTCATGGCAGCCCTATGGAATGGATATTATTGCCTCCCTTTTAAAAAATGTCCAGGTCACAAACATAGTAAGTGGTGCAATAACTATTCAACCTTGATTTCCTCTGATTCCAAACTCTCTGCCCTTTGAATGGGCTGCGTCTCTAGTGTTTGTGCACATAATGTATTATTAGCATTGCATTTAAAAAATGTTTTTAAGTCATTAAATATACATACAACTGCTGCATATAACTTAGATGTACAATTAAATCATCATGATAAACCAAACAATATATTCAGAAGTCAGGGTAATACCTTAAAAGCCCCTGTTTGTTCCCTGTCAACTTCATTCCCTCGGGAGTAATAACCACTTATTCCAAGTTATGTGTTATTAAATCTCTCTTTTTCTTTAGAGTTTTACTATCCATGTAAGATATATAATACGTATGTATATACATTTAGTTCGTTCGTTCATTCATTTCTAGTGCATTTGTCAATTTATATAAATGAAATTAGCATATATTCTTTTGCAGCTTGCTATTCTCAGTTAATGTTATGCTTTTGAGATTCACCCAATTTGATTCATGCAGCTGCAGTCTATTCCATGGTTGATGGACATCTGGGTAGTTTTCAGTGTTTTACTCTTATGAACAGGGCTGCAAGGAAAATTCTGGTTTCATGTCTGCAGAAGCCTATGTGTAGGATTGTCTCTAGGATGTATACCGAGTAGTGGGATTGCTGGGTCATAAAACATGCACTTGTCAACTGTATTAAATAACGTCAAATTATTTTCCAAAGTGGCTGCAGCAATTTGCTGTAAGACGAGCAGTTGCTAGGTAGTTAATAAATGTGCCCCTTTCTCATATCTTTGGCAATAATTGGTTTTGTCCAACTTTGGAATGTTTTCCAAATTGGTCACTGTGGTTTTGATTCACATTTCTCTGCTCTCTAATGTCCCTTTATTATTCATGTTTTATCTGTGAAATCTTTGTTCATATATTTTTACCATTTTAAAATTTTGTTAGTGGTCTTTCTCTTACACACACACACACACACAATTTACTCACTCACTTATATATCATAAATATTCTCTTAGAACACTAATTCTTTGTGAGTTATATTTGTGGAAAGTATTTTCCACTTTGGCTTATCATTTCTTTTCTCTAGACCAACAGAAGTTCTTAAATTTATGATGTTCTTCTTTTTTATAACTTGTGAATATTAAGAAATTATTCCCTACCCAAAGCCATAAAGTTATTCTCTTATATCATCTTCAAAAACTATATATAAATTTCACTTATGCATTTAAGCCAATGACATATCTGGAATCAACTGTTGTTTGTGTTGTAAGATAAGCATTCATCTCCTTTTTACATAATGATAATTATTTTTGCATACCCATTTATTTATTAGTCCACCTTATCCCCCAAGAATGTATAAGCTCTGTGATAAATTTGATTACCACATATAAATGACTATATTTCTATTTGGGTTGAGATTTCAATTATATAAATACATAGATCAGTTTGGAAAGTATAATTGAAGAAACACACAAAAAATGTTAAGCTCATAAAAATGAAAAGTAGAAAAGCAAAAATACAAAGACAGGGCTTCCTTGATGGCGCAGTGGTTGGGTGTCCGCCTGTCGATGCGGGGGACACGGGTTCGTGTCCCGGTCCGGGAGGATCCCGCGTGCCGCGGAGCGGCTGGGCCCGTGGGCCATAGCCACTGGGCCTGTGCGTCCAGAGCCTGTGCTCCGCAATGGGAGAGGCCACGGCGGTGAGAGGCCCGCTTACTGCAAAAAAAGAAATATATATATATATATATATATATATATATATATATATATATACAAAGACAATGCAAGAATATATATTAAAAGATAATATATAATGAACCATTTGTTTTTTCCCCCAAAATTTGCAACCTTTAGCCAGTCTATAAAAATAATATTTCTATCAATTTTATAGGTCTTCTCTAAGGTTTTAAGGTTTTATTTTTCCAGTAAAGACCATTTTGTTATATTTGATAAAATGTACTTTATATATTACTTCTGGTATATGTCATTAAATTTTTTTGCACAGTCTCAATATTAAGCTAAAAGTTTACTTTCCTAATTTACTAAGACTTTCTAATCATAAGATGATATATAATTGTATTGCCCCCTTTTCTGCAGGTATTGTCACAACCATATGGCTTCCTTTCTTTAATTTGTTAATGTTTAAAAACATATTGATCGTTTTCTGTTGTTAACTTAATCTAGGGGCTACCCTGGTGGCGCAGAGGTTGAGAACCCACCTGCCAATGCAGGGGATACTGGTTCGGGTCCTGCTCAGGGAAGATCCCACATGCCACAGAGCAGCTAAGCCCGTGCGCCACAACTGCTGAGTCTGTGCTCTGGAGCCCGGGAGCCACAACTGCTGAAGCCCACCAGCCACAACTACTGAAGCCCATGTGCCTAGAGCCCGTGTTCTGAAACAAGAGGCCACCCAGTTAGAAGCCCGGGCACTGCAACGGGAAGTAGCCCCTGCTCACTGTAACTAGAGAACGCCCGTGCACAGCAACGAAGACTCAACACAGGAAAAAATAAATAAATAAACAAAAATAAATTAAAAAAAAATTAATCTAGAATTTCTGGGAAACAAATGGTTCATTATGTATTATCTTTTAACATATGTTATTTTATTGTCTTTATATTTTTGTTTTTACTACTTTTCATTTTTAGGAGCTTAACATTTTTTTTTGTTTCTTCAACTCTCTGCAAGTATATGTGTGAGACACGACTTATCTCTAGATGAATGTTTAGGAAAAAAATCTATTCTAGGGGCTTCCCTGGTGGCGCAGTGGTTGAGAGTCCGCCTGCTGATGCAGGGGACACGGGTTTGTGGCCCGGTCTGGGAAGATCCCACATGCCGCGGAGCGGCTGGGTCCGTGAGCCATGGCCGCTGAGTCTGCGCGTCCGGATCCTGTGCTCCGCAACGGGAGAGGCCACAGCAGTGAGAGGCCCGCGTACCGCAAAAAAAAAAAAAATCTATTCTAAAGCTATTTGACTATTGTGTGGAAAATTCAGAATTTATTACTGATTCAGATTCTCTGAATCTGTTAAATTTCCATTTAAATTTTCTATTTCTTTACATCTTAGTCAAATTAAATTATTCAGGGAATTTATCCACTTAATAAGTTTTCAAAACTACTAGCATACAAATGTTCAATTTTGGCACCTAATATTTAAGTTTTAATATCCTACTTTTGTACTTTTATTTACATCTTTATTCCTGTTACAGTTCAGTTGTATATTCTCTTTATCTTTATTTATCTTGCCAAAGTTTGTCTATTTGTCTCAAACATAACCCAAGCACTCCTAAGTCAATATATCATTTTAAAATAATTAAAAAGCCACGGGTATTTAAAATTACTCAAACCAATAGATATAAAAAGAAAAAAGGCTGGAAAATAAATATTTAAATGATCACAGTTTCACATTTAAACAAAATAAACCAAAAATATTAAGTAATTATAGACTATGTCTCCTGTTATGATGTAATTTCATAAACAAAAAGTTCATCCTTCTAAAAATTGAGATATAAATAGAAAAAATTAAAGATTTAGTTTAAAACAGTGAACACTCTTTTGCTATGGAAGGTGAAAATATTTTTGCACGGTTTTGTTTTAGAGTGGTACCTCCATCTCAAGACCTACCCTTATTTTTCTAAGATATTATGATAAAAGGGAAATATTTATTAATCAGCATTCTTTTAAGCAGTAGAAACATCATGGTGGTGGAAAGTGTAACGTTTACTAATGGAAGATGTTATGCTTATTATAAAGCAAGTCATTTCCTCTCAAATTTAAGAGTAATAAATATTATACCAGTACATATAACCTTTTTCTAACAATGTTTTTATATTATGCCCCTTGCAGTAAAATTTTCAATCCCTTTTGAAGAAGGAAGAGGCATATCATTTCCATTTCTCTGAATTAGGATTTTATAAGTATACTTGCAGGAAGTAGTTACTGAATGATAATAAGTAATATGCTATGGTGTATTAATGAATTCAGGAAATCATTTGCTTCTTCAGGAAAGTATGAATGTCTTGAAATTTTTAAAAATATTAGTAGAATAGTGATGAGAGAGTAAAGATTGAATTGCTTTGAAATGGTAGAGAGAGCTATTTACTTGACATTCATATGCAATAGGGTGAATATTTTAGTGTATTAAATAAATATTTTATCATCTGCAATCCTTATTTAAAAAATGTACATTGACCCCCAGTAAAAATTATACCATGCAGAAACTGAGATTATAGAGTTTTATACATAAGGCAGAATTTTTCAATACCCCTTACATAATGTTTCCAATAACTCTTTAATATGTTTGCCACCTTAAGATGGAGGATATAGCAAGGAGAAAATTGAGAAATTGAAGGAGAAAGAGAGTAAAGTATGAGAGCCCATTACTCATATTTCTGCTTCCTCACAATGAAACCATAAGGTGGGGTTTGGAGTTCTATGAGAGGCCTCAAACAAATGGAGAAACCTGAAGCTACACAATCAAGAGCCTGAAACACAGAGTGTCCAGGAGGATAGATTCGGTGCAGAGAGATGTTAGGTTTGGCAAAGGGAAAGAATAGCCAGTTGACCTTGAAACAGCACTATTACATACATGTGATCTGTACATTATTTAGTGGATCTAGCATTTTCTTTAATTCCTGTTTGTGGACAAAGAACCAGTGCACCATTGAAAGGCAAAGGCTAAAATATCAGGACAAAACTGTCACTAGCAATGAAGTCTTTAATCTAACACAGTGAGCTAGATTAAAGCGGTTTTGGTGATAGCAAGGCACAGTTTAAAACAGATGGGATTAATTATACCAGAAAGCTCTCCAATCAAGGG
The DNA here is from genome assembly GCF_039906515.1 of Pseudorca crassidens. Classification (NCBI taxonomy): domain Eukaryota; kingdom Metazoa; phylum Chordata; class Mammalia; order Artiodactyla; family Delphinidae; genus Pseudorca; species Pseudorca crassidens. Next base: position 29,121,601 of record NC_090306.1, on the reverse strand, counting down.
AAGACAAAGCACAGATTTGCATCAGACAGTAGAGAGAATTTAGCAGGTACAGCTGGGATCTCAGGCGTCCTGCCCTCCACCCCACAAAATGTAAATTTACATAAGCCACAGAGCCGCAATCCCACTTATATTGGAACATTGTTAGAGATGATATTTATCTAATCAGAAAGACAAAATAATTTCATTGAGCTAGATTTATCAATGTCAAAAGCAAACTAATAGCCCCCCCCAAAGATATCCATGTCCCAATTCCCAGTACAGGTGGAAATGTTACATTACATGGTAAAGAGGAATTTAATTTGTAGCTGGACTTAGGGAGAATGGCTTGAATGAGCCAGATGTGCCTAATGTAATTGCAAGTGTTTTAAAAGTGGACGTGGGCGGCAGAAGAAAGATCAGAGTGATGTGAGGTGAGAACTCCACCAACCCTAAAAGGTCTCTCCCCCCTAGAATCTCCAGAAAGGAACACAGCCCCGCTAGTACCTTGGATTTAGCCCAGGAAAAGTCCAAGCTACAGAAAGGTAAGAAAGTTTGTGTTCTTTTAATCCACTAAATATGTGGTAATTTGTTACAGCAGCCCTAGAAAACTAGAACAGTGAGATTAAACCAAAATTTTGCTTTATGCTTTTATTTCTTTGCTTCTTTTTCTCTGTATTCAGTGAGGGGGTGTTTATGGGGGGAAAATCAACTCAATTATAGAGTACTAGAAAGAAATGTGTGAGTATACTTGCAGCTCTGCCAAACAGTTCTCAAAGATGGAGAGACGACCAAATTTATGTTTCCTGATAAATCTTGTCAAGTGCCTAATGTAATTTGAGTTTTTTCTTATAACTTAAAAAAAATAATATATTTCATTTGTTCCCTTCAAAATCTACCCACTTTATAAGTTCTACTCCTGTTATCTTTTACCTCCAGCCTTTTTTTTTTTTAATTTTAAATCTGAAAAGCAATTTCTTACTGATCTTGGATATCCAACTGGTTTCTGAAACTAATTATCTCTGATACTGAGCAAATTGCATTCCCTTCCAACCTGTTTTGGCACCAATCCTTGTTAATAATGTCTTTGTTATTTACACAGCCGTTGAATTTAAAACCTTGAGGTTATCCTTTACTAAAAACTTTCTTCTTCCATGTCCATCTGGTGTACAAGTCTCTTGAATCTGGCTTTATTCTTTCCTTTACCTTTGCCACAATCTTATTCTCATCATTTCTCACCTGGACTATTGCAATAACATTATAGTTGCTCTCTCTGTTACCATTCTATTTCCCATCCAGACATCTTCATGCTCTTGTGAAGCTTCCCTTACAAAATCCTGCTTTTGATATTAATTTGTTGGCAGTCATCACTTTATTTCTGCTCCCTATTGACCCTAAGCCACAGCCACCCCTCCTCTACAAGTCACATAGTCGTGATCTACTCATGTTCTAGTCATGTTCTTACTGTAATGTCTAATAAAGAGCTTGGAAAACTTCATGTGTCAAATAATATGTGTAAATAAATAAAGGTCAAAATAGTTGAAGCCAGCCCATACAATAGTAATGGATCAGAGAGATTATATCATCTTTGCTGGTAGTCCACTGACAGAGGAGGAAAAGGAATCTTTTCCTCCTGCAGCTGAAATTGCTTTAATCACCATCACCTGCTTGGTTACTACATCCAAGCCATTTTGACAAACTCAAATTTGATCTATGTATTAAAAGACTGATAATTATTTTAAGAGGCTGTTGTTAATTAACCTAGGACAAAGGAGATTGAAATTAGTACATAAAAAATACACCCACTGTCCAACAACTTCCCTATATCTTTAGTCCAATAGATAATTTTTAGTATTTTTATTGAAAGCAATAGGTTCACCCAATCTATGAATGCAGATATTGATATGATCTACTAATCAGAACGTTATCCAAATTCTTAAGCTGACGTTAACTCACCTTTAAAAGAGTATTCCCTGGGGTAAAAAAGTAGGAAAAGTACAACAAAGCAGTTCACCATTTGTTTCTGTCCTTAAACATTGTTCCACACCTGATTATTCCAACAGGCCATTATTTTTTCTTGTCTAAGTTTAATTTTATTTTGTTTTCATTTGCATGGAACCTGGTCAAACTGGCACTCACCCAGACAATAAATGGATCCTTGTTTATTTTCCCTCAGCTCTTTGTGAGGGCTAGAAAAGCACAATGGTGTTATAAAATTGTTGCCTTGTTGTTATAAAACCTCTCCTTTTATAAATTATACTGTCCCAAGAAGTATTATACTATCTCACATATTACTTTACTAAGCACCAACATTAATATAAAGTAGTATTAAAAAGGCACATGCTGATGATAAAAAAGCTGCGGTTTATAATGGAAATGTAAGTTTTCTAAGCCACTCTGCGTATGCTCCCTTTAAAAAAAGGGAAAGAGAAAAAAAGTGTTTCTACTTAGGGAATTTGGAGATTCCATCCTCTGTGAGGTGGTTGTGAAGATGACAGAAGACATCTACATCTATACTGAGGTTGGGATGGTGTTACATATCAGTGAAATAAGCTATTTTGGAGTGAAAATATATAGGCACTTTTAAGGTTCTGTACTTTGGGTAAAACTTAACACAATATGGTTTCCATGGAAAATGCTAATAAGTAGTAAATTCAGAAGTGAAGGGTTTGAAATTCCAGATTTTTCTCTCCTCATAAGATAAACTGCTGCTGAGTGCTTAGTTCTGGTTGCATGTTTTTGTTTTTAAGAAATTTTTTGCTATTGCTATCTTAACTTTGGAAATTCTTTTGATTGAGAAATAATGTTTTTATTTTATTTTATTTATCCCTAATATGAGCCAACCCCTCTCAAAATGTTAGGTCATTGAGTTGCCTGTGAAGATGTGGAAACTTAGAAACTTTATTGATTTACCCCAGCCCCCAAACCTAGGAAGCAGCAGAGTTGGTCTCCAAGACTAGCTTTCTCGGCTACAAATCGGTAATCTTGTCACTGCATGATATGATGTATTAGTTTCCTAGGGCTGCCGAAACAATATACTACCAACTGTGTGGCTTGAGCAAAAGAAATGTTTTCTTTCACAGTTCTGGAGGCTAGAAGTCCAAGATCAAGCTCTAAACAGGGTTGGTTCCTTCTGAAGGCTGTGAGGGGAAATCTATTCCATTCCTCTCTCATAACTTGGTATGAGTAGTATGCTGGGAATTCTTCATATTCCTTGGCTTCTGAATCATTCAGATCTCTACCTTCATCTTCATGTGACATTCTCTTGGTGAGCATGTCTGCCTCCGTGCCCAACTTTCCCCCTTTTTAAAGATTCTAATTAAATTGGATTAGAGCTGTTAAATTAAAACTGCACCAGACAAGATGAACAGCCAAAGAAAATTTTATTCAAGGATATTGCAAGAGGTGTCTAGACTATTATAACAAAGAGATTGAACTCAACTCTGCTGAGACAAATGACAAGAGAATTTTTAAGCTCTAGGGTGAGGTAGTGGAAAAGTACTGAAGGGGATGTTAGTGGAGTAGACTGGCTACCTGTGTTTGCTAATTGAGGCTTATTGAAGTCAGGTTCCTACCCTCCCAACAGAGACTAGGAGATAGGGCCTCTGTCTTTCTTAATGATTACATTTCAAGGGGATGACTCCCAGGTCTTCGAGAAAGACATTCTTGGTTATAAAGCAAGGTTATATCAAGGTTAAAAAGCCTGGCAAGTGGCTGAGAGAGGATTTACATCTTAATGAGGCAGAGAAAGAACTTACAATTGCAAGCTTTTTTAATGTCTAAAAAGAGAGAGGTCAGGGGCCAAGTGTCAGGAAGAAACCTGTCTGAAGTTTAGTCAAGCTAAGCAGAACTGTTATGTCCCTCTTAAGTGAAAGCCCACCCTAGAGACAACATTTTAAATTTAGTCCCCACATAAAGATCCTCTTTCCAAATACCCTCACATTCTGAGTTACTAAAGTTAGAACTTCAACATATTTGGGGGGAACACAGTTGAGCTCAAAACACATGGATGTGTAACTCACTAATAACTGAAAAGGAAGACAAATATTTCTAAAATATTTTTGATTCTTGAAATATGATTAATAGGTCAAACTGAAGAAGTTTTATAATAGAAGAGTATAAATTCCACTGTAAAACTGAAAGCTATTTTTGATGCCTTATAATGTATATAAGTGGAATTTTATGAAAGGAGTAGTAACTGTAAGGTAAGGGCAAGTGAGTAAAGTGTTTTACCCATTATAACTTAGATGACAAAAAACTGTATAAAAACAATTTATGAGAAACATAAAATGTTGGGTTTTATTAAAGTAATATAAAAATATCCTTCTACAATAAACTTAGCCAAACTTTTCAAGATGAACAAATATAAGCAAAACAAAGACTAATTGTATTTCATATATTTGTATAATTGTAAAAAAAATCAACTAAATTATTTTTTAAAAGGTCAGGTTTTGCCCCTTAGAAATTCCAATTCAGAAGTTATGTGTAGAAGATATGTAATTTGTATGTAATCATATCCCATGAGATTATTATTAGGGAATTTTGAACAAAAGAAAATCCATAGTCCTTTAAAAAAAAACATGAAAAAGGAATATTCTATTTTTAAATGGTAAGAAAATGGATCAACTTTGGGAGAAGTTTATTTATGCAAAACACATCATGAACTTGTTCATGTCAAATATTGCTAAAGCTAGCTGGGAAATTTGAAAAATGTCTATTTCATGCAATAGGAAATTAGGAGATTTTCTAAAGAATGATGGTCTTTGGGACTGAATAGTGTAACTTCTGAATAATCCTTTCCATCCAACACATGTATAATATTAAGTACTTAAAATATGTTAAACACTAAAGCCGAAATACTGTCACCTCTTCCTATAAATGGTCTTCTGCATTGCTTGGTAGATAATTTAGAAACTGGCAGCTTTTCCATACATAGAAGCAGAAGGTATGAGTAATAACTTATGTCATATGTCTGTGCATAATTCTAGTTTAATGGCTGTTATAACTGTGGGACATATATTTGTGGACTTATTTTGGAGCATATGTAGAAGATAAAAAATCCTCTGAAGTTGATCATTCCATGGGTCAAACCCAAGGGGTGGTCCATATCTCTCAGCTCAGAAGATGAACTTGAGTTGGTGGTCCCTAACTTGGAAAGAATATGAGATAATCTCTTGAAATGGGTGCTTTTATTTCTTGGAGGCTAGTTCCACTGTGGAGGTAAAAAGATGGAGATAGACATATAGAGATGTATTGAAAACTAGGAAATAAGCAAAACAAGAAGCTTGCAAAATTGTACCACTCTTAAGGCCTCAGGAAGTTAATCATATTTTTTCCTGGACTTTCAAAGCATAAAATAGCATTGCAGACACAATCCAAGTTATAAGCATACCATTTTCTATAATAAAGGCATGTTACCATAAATTGAGCATTACCTAGTGAAATCCATGAAACGATAAAAAAAAAATACAAAGGATATTGAGGGAAAATTACTGTAATATCAGTGAAACCTAATGAAATCATGTAATATTTAAAGTAAATACATAAGCCTCATTTTCATTACCTCCACACTTAAATTTTTGCTTAACATACTGAACTCTTAAACATCTAATAATATTTATAATGCCTTTGTCATGTCTTTCCCTCATTTTTATTCTAAAAATTATGTTAGAAATTTCATCAAATGTTGTGGCCTTACTTAACTTATTCTCAATAATAACAGCAAATTTTATTGAATGTTTATTGTGTAAAAGCATCACTCTAAAGATTTTCCCTGTATTACCTTGTTTAATTCTTACCATTTTATATAGATCCTCACAAATGAAGAAAATGACACATGGAGAATCTGAATGTCTTTCTCAAGGTCAAATATGTAGTTAAATGTCATAAGATTCACAGCCAGGTGATCTATGTTTTGTTATGTCAGAGATCCTTAAACTCATGATGTTTTAATGTTCACAAGTATAACACACATATATATTATATACATGTATATACTTGTTTTGAAAAACACCCAAAATTTCAGGCAGGTAGATCAGTAGTACAAAATTTTTTAATCTTGACCATTCTTAATACTATATCAGCTCATTACTGGCTGTGACAGAACAGCCTCTAAAGCTGCCCTAATGTAATTATGAGTTTACTAGTTGCAACTCTGTCTTTCCTTCAATAAGAAGTAGTATATATAAAGTAGTATATATAAAGTATAATAGTAGTATACTAGAAGTACATGAGGGAGGCAGTATTATAGAGATAACTATACATCACCTGAAAGTTATATTGAAATATAAATTATTTGCCATACTGTACAGGATATATTTAGTGCCCCTAAAAACAATTCCCCATCCTATATGGAATTCATCAGTGAGACTGGCTCTGTTATCCTATGGCAGTTTTTCTAGGTTTGACCAATGGGAAGCAGCAGATGCCTATAGGAGGGAACAAGAATGGTAAGTCTAGTTATTTATCTACTTGACTTACTACCTGTGGGGTTACCACAGGCTGATTACTGCCTGGATCCAAGAGCACAGCTTCTGTCAGTCAGTTGTTTTGATACAGTTCGTGACTGTGTTCCAGTCATGGCCCCCCACTTGTCTCTTGAGAACCAGGGGTGTTAACAGAGCCCTGCTTTTGCCAGCTCCAAACTACTGCACTATTTCTGTGAGTTTTCTACACCCTGGCTTTATCTTGTAAATTTTTCCTTTATTAAACTCTTCTAAATTACAAAATTTCCCCATGCCATCTATTTCCTGTAGGAACCCTACCTGATACCCACACTGTAATTGAAAATAACTTAATTATGGAATCACTTTGACCTTCCTTCAGAAAAACATTTAAAGCTATTCCATATTCTAGTCCAGTATTATCCATCACTATGTACTTTCATGCATTCCAGTGTGTAATGGATTATTACTCAGTAAATAGTCACTCTCCTTCCCCACAGCAATAATACCTCTTTGGACAATGTATACCTCCATGCATAGTGTATAGCCCACTATCTGGGTTTAATCACATAGCAAGATAGAGCAAAAGAAGGATCAGCACCTGTGATGAAACCAGAGCTTTTAAATATTCTAGTGTGTTCACTTATTCTCTTGTGCTTCTGTTATCTATGGACGCTAAGACAATGTCTTGGGTAGATGCTGCTCCCAGGGGAATGAGGAGACACAGGGAGCATGCCTGGACCCAATTCACAGGGTCTTAAGAGAGGTATATGCAGTAAGACTCTATGGGATTAGCATAGTGACTTTAAAGACTCAGTAAGTGCTAGTTGTAATTATTACCACCTGATTCGAAATGCACTTCTATAAATGTTTTTACTTAATTTTCTCCATTTGTTTGTGATAAAAGCCAATTGCAAAGTCACACTTGAATCTAAGTTTCTACAAGGATAACCTGTGATATTTTTACTTGGGGGGTGGGGGGAAGTCAGCATACCTCACAAATTTGATATTAAGATTCTTGCCTATGCCTCAAGGATGTCACTAGGAAATATTAACTACCTAAAGAACTTAATGCATTCCACTCTTCAAGCTGAAGGGAATAACTAATTAGAAAACTGAAAATGGCATACTCATATCTTACCTTAAATATTTGTCAACAGCCTCTAATAATCATGGCATACCTGACACCTTCCCCTTTTCCCACTCCTCTACCTGCCCTTGAGTCTCTGCCAAAACACAAGTGATCACGGCTGACTCCCTGGCTATAGCAAGCTCTGAATAAAGTCTTCGCATTTCTCAAAAAAAAAAAGTTTAAGGTAATTTGAATACTACCTAGTACTTATCAAATTGGTTTAGTAACATAAAATGTTTATTATGTGAGCATTTCCTAAGAGTGTTTATTACTATGGTGTTTTTTTTTTTTTTTTTTTTGCGGTACGCAGGCCTCTCACTGTTGTGGCCTCTCCCGTTGCGGAGCAACAGGCTCCTGACGCGCAGACTCAGCGGCCATGGCTCACGGGCCCAGCTGCTCCGCGGCATGTGGGATCTTCCCGGACCGGGGCACGAACCTGTGTCCCCTGCATCGGCAGGCGGACTCTCAACCACTGCGCCACCAGGGAAGCCCTTACTATGGTTTTTGATCTATAAAGAAGACTAGAAAATGGTCTCTGCTTTGGAGGGAAATCCAATCCATTCTGGAAGACAGTTACATGAGTAGATTGTTATTATTCAGTGTAACAGATTTAGTAAATGAATGTGAATTATAAAAGCAGAGAACAATGCTCTAATCCCTTAATATTGGCACAGTATTAGTTAATCTGATTTCAAAGGCATGTATTCTTGTTGGACTCGGCTTTGCATTGCTTATATCTGCTTTAAAAATTAAATTACATTACCTTTGCAACTTCTCAACCTTCCTCAACAGGTTTATGTATTCTAAGTTACAGTGAAAACAGTGCAGTCAGCTTTGAAATGCCTAACATATAAGACCAATCACAATCCCTAATTATCTGAACTCTCCCCATCCTGGTCTTGACTTGTAGTGAAAGAAGTGTATTAATATCCATTTATTTTATGGTCCTTAGCCCTTTGTTTATATTTCTTTACAAAGCTTACATAAATTTCTTCAAGTATTTATTGCCACTACCATGTTAGACAACAAGTATATAAAGGTTTACAAGATAGATATAATGCAGTCTATATATTCTAGTAGGGGAAACCAACATTAAAATACAATCTTTTGACTACATTTGTGAAAATTGCCATAGAAACACACAGGATATTTTCTAACAGTTTACTTTTCACATTTCTTTATTTGATCTTCATTGTATATATGGTTCCATTTCTTCACTATACAAATATGTCATAAGGAAACCGTTCATTTACCTCAAAGGAAAAGAAATGACTCTTCAGTTACTTCCCGATCTCCCTCCTTCCCTTCAAACCACCATCAGACTTGCTGATTCTCTGAACACCTTCAATGCCTAATTCATTGGACCTCTTTTTTTCTCCAGCACTCCCTGGAAGTCACTCTTACTAAAGCAACCATGCCCTATGATTTTCTCAGTCAGTGAGCACTGATCTTTAGGATTTAGGTTACATATAAATTCCCATGTATTAAATACAATTCAATCTTTTTGTTTATAACTCAAATCTCAGTAGATTCAAAGTACATGAGAAGGTCATAACAGCTCCAATCAGCTCTAGATTATATATGAAGATGAAGTTACTTCCAAAAGCACAGTAGAAAAGCAATGACTTAAGGGAAAAAATGTATTACCCTTTGCCAAATATTCAGAACACTTTGTGAAATAATATAATCTCCCTTTTGAATTCTACTTTATTGTTAAAACATCTGACCAGGGCTTCCCTGGTGGCGCAGTGGTTGAGAGTCCGCCTGCCGATGCAGGGGACGCGGGTTCGTGCCCCGGTCCGGGAAGATCCCACATGCCGTGGAGGGGCTGGGCCGCGGGCCACGGCCGCTGAGCCTGCGCGTCGCAAGCCTGTGCTCCGCAACGGGAGAGGCCACAGCAGTGAGAGGACCGCCTACTGCAAAAAAAAAACCCCAAAACATCTGACCATTAACTTCTGGAAAATGGTTCTTGCCCTTGGGGTGGGTGCGTGTGTGTTGTGTACCACGGTAGCTTTCATCTTTAATAGTGAATAGGTGCATAAACTTTGATTGTATATCCCATAATAGCATAGCTACAAATTTACTAAGAATGTTTAAGAGTTAATGTTTTACCTGAGAATGGAAATTAAAGTTTATGTAAATCCCTCTATTAGAGTGTGGCTAAGAATAAGCTCTCAAAAAATGGTGATTTTTATTTCATACAATGGTTAGGTTTTTTTTAAATAAGAATATTTTGAAATACCTCTAAACTGATGTTTTTCTCTGGGAATATTTTGTTTTTATTTCTCTGAGAGCTTTGCCCTCATTTAGAACTTTTATCTTAGTGTTCCAGGGAAAATTATGCCAGTTGCACCTCAAATAAAAGGAAGAAAATTAACCTTTTTTTTTTAAAAGTAGGGAATGAAATTGAGAACTGAGGAGAAGGTAAATCTTATTTCCCTTGAGGAAACTAATGCCCACCTACTAAGGATAAGTCCCAGGGAGAAGGAAGTGGTCAAATACAGATACAGTCAACCCTTCATATCTGTGGGCTCTGCATCCATGAATTCAAGCAACCACTGACTGAAAATATTTTTTAAAATTCTAGAAAGTTCCAAAAAGCAAAATTTGAATTTGCTGCACATTGGACCATTTACCTAGCATTTACATTGTATTAGGTATTACAAATAACCTAGAGAAACCATTTTATACAAGGGACTAGAGCATCTGTGGATTTTGATATCTGGTGGTGGGGGGTCCTAGAACAAATCCCTCCTGGATATCGAGGGATCATAGTACATGATGTAGACTAAGGTAAAATTTCAAAAGAGTGAATGCTTCCCCTACTAGACCTTTAAAACTCTTCAGGGAAATGATGAGCCAATATATGTATGTTATGTTGATAATAAAAACTAAAAATGATGGCAAAGCATGTGTAGAAGTAAATCACTTGAACTGGCTGTATGTCATGTTTAGAAAGTGACCTAGTATGTTTAGGAAGATAAGCAATCAGAAATAAGAACCTTCTACCCTCCCCAAACTCACCCTATTTTTTTTATATTTTAATTTTTAAAATTTCAAATTGAGTTATAAATGACATAACATTACATTTTATGTGTACAACATAATGATTCAATATTTGTATACACTTTGATATGATCACTAAGTCCAGTTAACATCACCTTACATAGTTACACTTTTTTTCTTGTGATGAGAATTTTAAGATCAACTTTCTTAGCAACTTTCAAATATGCACTATGGTATTATTAACTGTAGTCACCATATTGTACATTATATTCCCATGACATTTTATGACTGGAAGTTTGTACCTTTTGACCCCCTTCACCCATTTCTTCTACCCCCATCCCTTTCCAATCACCAAGCTGTTCTCAGTATCTATGAGCTTGGTTGTTTTGTTTTTGTTTTATATTCTACATATAACTGAGATCATTTGGTATTTGTCTTTCTGACTTCTTTTACATAGCATAATACCTTTGCGGTCCATCCATGTTGTCACAAATGGCAAGACTTCATTCTTTTTTTATGACTGAATGTATTCCATTGCATATATATATCCATTCATCTGTAGATGAACACAGGTTGCTTCCATAACTTGGCTGTTGTAAATAAAGCCACAATAAACATTTGCATGTGCATATATTTTTGAATTAATGTTTTTGTTTTCTTGGGGTAAATACCCATAAGTGAAATTGCCAGATTATATGTTAGGTCTATTTTTAGTTTTTTTGAGGAAACACCTTACTGTTTTTTATAGTGGCTGCACCAATTTACAATACCACAAACAGTATGTGATGGTTCCTTTTTCTATACCTCCTTGCCAACACTTGTTGGACGTGCAGGCTCAGCGGCCATTGCTCACGGGCCCAGCTGCTCTGCGGCATGTGGGATCTTCCCGGACCGGGGCACGAACCCGTGTCCCCTGCATCGGCAGGCAGACTCTCAACCACTGTGCCACCAGGGAAGCCCTCTCATTGTGGTTTTGATTTACATTTCCTTGATGATTAGTGATGTTGAGCATGTTTTTCATGTTGCTGTTGGATATCTTTATGTCATCTTTAGAAAACTATCTATTCAGGTCTCCTGCCGTTTTTTTTAATCCTTTTATTTGTATAAGTTCTTTGTATATTTCGAGTATTAACCCCTTATAGAATATATTGTTCACAAATATCTTCTCCTATTCAGTAGGGGGCCTTTTAATTTTGTTCAGTTTCCTTTACTGTACAAAAGCTTCCTAGTTTGACATGGCCCATGTCTTTATTTTTGCTTTTGTCCCTTGGCAGAGGAGACAAATCCAAAAAAAATTATTGCTAAGATCAGTGTCAAAGAGCATACTGCCTAGGTTTTCTACAGGAGTTTTATGGTTTCAGGTCTTACATTTATCTTTTTAATCTATTTTGAGTTTATTTTTGTAAACGCTGTGAGAAACTAGTCTAGCTTGATTATTTTGCATGTAGCTGTTCATTTTCCCAGCACCATTAATTGAAATGTCCGTCTTTTCCCCATTGTATAATCTTGCCTCCTTTGTTGTAAATTAATTGACCATAAAAGTATGGGCTTATTTCTAAACACTCTATTCTGTTCCTTTTTTGTCACTACCCTACTGTTTTGATTACTGGAGATTTTTAATATAGTTTGAAATTGGGGAGCAGATTTGTTCTTAAGATTGCTTTGGCTTTTTGGGGTCTCCTGTGTTTGTATATAAATCTTAGAATTCTAGTTCTGTGAGAAATGCCTTTGGTATTTTGATAGGGATTGCACTGAATTTGTAGATTGCCTTGAGGAGTATGGTCATCTTACCCATATTCTTTTAATCCATGAGTACAGTATATCTTTACATTTGTTTGTGTCATCTCTAATTTCTTTCACCAGTATCAGTTTTCCAAGCACAAGTATTTTACCTCTTTGGTTAGATTTATTCCTAGGTATTTTATTCTTCTTGATGTAATTGTAAATGGGATTGTTTTCTCAATTTCTCTGATAGTTTGTTGTTAGTATATAAAATGCAACAGATTTTTGCATTATTAACTTTGTACTCTGCAACTTTACTGAATTTGAGTTCTAGCAGTTTTGGGATGGAGACTTTAGGGTTTTCTATATATATAAAATCATGTTGTTCACAGATTACAGTTTTACTTCCCTTTTCCAATTTTTATTTCTTTTTCCTAGGATGCATTTTGTGTCTTTTCCTTGCCAAGTTGCTCTGGCTAAGACTTCCAATACTATGTTGAATAAAAGTGGCAAGAATGGCCGTCCTTGTCTTGTTCCTGACCTTAGAGAAAATGCTTTCAGGTTTTCACTGTCGAATGTGATGTGAGCTGTGAGAATGACATATGTGGCTTTTGTTATGCTGAGGTGTGTTTCCTCTACACCCACCTTATTGAGAGTTCTTACCATAAATGAAGTATTTTTTCAAACTTTTTCTGCATCTATTGAGATGATCATATAAATTTTATTCAGTTTGTGAATGTGGTATATCAGGTTGATTTGCACATATTGAACCTTCCTTGTCTCTCTGGGATAAATTCTACTTGAACACGGTGTGGATGGTCCTTTTAATGTATTGTTGAATTCAGTTTACTAATATTTTGTTGAAGATTTTTGCATCTCTGTTCATCAGGGATATTGGCGTGTAATTTGTGTGGGTGGGTGGTGTCTGGTTTTGGGATGAGCATTATGTTGTCCTAGTAGAATGAGTTTGGAAGGATTCCTTCTTAGATTATTTTGGAATAGTTTGAGAGAGACAGGTATTAACTTTTCTTTAAATGTTTCGTAGAATTCACCTGTGAAGTCATCTGGTCCTGGACTTTGGTTTGGGAGTTTTTTTGTTTGTTTGTTTTAACTGGTTCAATTTCATTACTGGTAAATTTATTTATATTTACTATTTCTTCCTGATTCACTTTTGGGAGATTTTATGTTTCTAGGAATGTATCTATTTCTTCTAGGTTGTTCATTTAATTAGCATATAATTGTTCTTAGTAATCTCTTATCATTTGTTTTTCTGTAGTGTTGTAACTTATTTCTGATTTTACTTAAACCTCTTTTTTCTTAATGGGTTTTGATAAAGCTTTATTAATTTTTCCAAAGTAACAGTTCTTAGTTTTAATTTTTTCTCTATTTTATTAAGTCTCTTATTTCCACTTTGATCTTTATTTCTTTCCTTCTTCTAACATTGGGTTTTATTTGTCCTTTTTCTAGTTTCTTTAGAGGTAAAATGGTTTCAGATTTTTGTTTCCTGAGGTATGCTTGTATCACTATAAACTTCCCTCTTAGAACTGCTTTTGCTGTGTCCCATAGGTTTTGGATTGTTGTGGTTTTTTCTTCATTTGTCTCCAGGTATTTATTAACTTTTGTTTCTTCAGTGACCCATTGGTTCTTTAGTAGCATGTTGTTTAGATACCATATGTTTGTGTTTTTTGCAGTTTTTATCCATGTAGTTAATATGTAGTCTAATACTGTTGTGGTTAGAAGATATGCTTGACGTTTCAATCTTCTTAAATTTATTGAGACATACTTTGTAGCCTAACATATGATCTATCCTGAATAATGTTCCATGTGCACTTGAACATGTGTATTCTCCTGTCTTTGGTGAAATATATGTATTAATTTTGCCTATTAATTGTATATTTATATCTGACCTACTACCTCATTTAAGGCCAATGTTTCCTCACTGATTTCTTTTTTGTCTGCATGATCTGTCCATTGATGTAAGTAAGATGTTAAAGCCCCTTACTATCACTGTATTGTCAATTTCTCCCTTTATGTTCATATTTGCTTTATGTATGTAGATGTTCCTATGTGGGTGCATTACATATTTATAATTGTCATATCTCCTTGTTGTATTGATCCTTTATCATTATGTAATATCCTTTGTCCTTTATGAGCCTTTGTTTTAAAGAATATTTTTATAGAAGTTTTGCTACCCAGTTTTCATTTCCTTTGGCATGCAATACCTCTTTTTATCCACTCTCTTTCAGTCTGTGCGTCTTTAGATCTGAAGTGATTCTCTTAAGGCAGCATATATATGGGTCTTTTTTATTCAGTCAGTCACTATCTTTTGATTAGACTTAATCCATTTATGTTTATTTATTGAGAGTATATACTTATTGCCATTTTGTTCATTATTTTCTGAGGGGTTTTTGTAGGTTATTTTGTTTCTTCTTTTGTTCTTGTGATTTAATGGCTACCTTTAGTGTTACATTTGGATTCCTTTCTCTTGTTGTGTGTACGTATCTATTATAGGCTTTGGATGGTGGTTACCATGAGGTATGTGTACAAAAAAATAGATATGATTATTTTAAGTTAATGATTTCAAGTTTGAACACATTCTAACCACCTTACATTTTTACTCCTCCCAAGTCTGTTTTTTGATGTCGTATTTTACATCTTATTGTGTATGTGCATTCCTTATGTACTCAGTGGAAATATAGATAATTGTAATACTTTTGTCCTTTAACCTTCCTATTAGTTTTATAATTAGTTGGTCTTCCACTTTTACTGCATGTTTGTCTTTACCAGTGAGATTGCTTTTTATAACTTTCATATTTCTAGATGTAAATTTTTTCCACTTAGAGAAATCCTTTTATCATTTCTTGTAAGGCCATTTTAGTAGTGCTAAACTCTTTTAGCTTTTGCTTATCCATAAAACTGTTTTCTCTACTTCAAATCTGAATAATAACCTTGGTGGGTAGAATATTCTTGGTTGTAGGATTTTCCCTTTCATCACTTTGAATATATTGTGCCACCCCTTTCTGACCTGCAAAGTTTCTGCTGAAAAGTCAGCTAGTAGCCTTATGCGAGTTCCCTTATATTTAACTCATTATTTTACTCTTGCTTTTAAGATTCTAATTTTTGGCATTTTAATTACAATGTGTCTTGGTGTGGCCTAATTTGGATTCATGTTGTTTGGGACTCTCTGCTTCTTGGACTTGGATGTCTTTTTCTTCAGGTTTGGGAACTTTTCAGCTATTATTTCTTCAGATAAGTTCTCTGCCCCTTTCTCTCTCTCTTCTCTTTCCTCCTATAATACAAATGCTATTAGGCTTGATGTTGTCCCAGATGTCTCTTAAACTATCTTCATTTTTTAAAATTCTTTTCTGTTCTGCTTGAGTGAACAAGCTGAGTGAACAGATTGTGTCTTCCAGATCACTAACCAGTTTCTCTGTATCATCTAATCTACCACTGATTCCTCTTAGTGTATTTTTTATTTCAGTTCTTCAGCTCTGTTTGGCAGTTCTTTATATTTTCTAACTCTGTTAAAAATTCTCACTGTTTTCACCCATTCTTCTCCTGAGTTCAGTGAGCATCTTTGTGATGATTACCTTGAACTCTTTATCAGATGGATTGCTTTCCTCCACTTAATTCGTTACCTGAGGTTTTATCTTTTCCTTAATTTGGAACATTGTTTGCTCATTTTGCCTAATTCTCTGTATTTATTTGTATATGTTAAGTAGATTGGTTACACTTCCCAATCTTGGAGAATTGGCCTTATGTAGGAGATGTCCAAAGGGCCCAGCAGCACACTCCCCTCTGGTCACCAGAGCCGTTTGCTCTAGGGATGCCCCATATGTGGGCTTGTGCACCCCTCAGTTGTGGTGGACTGACTACTGTGGGTGAACTGGTAGGCAGAACTGGTTCCAAGCCCAGATGGCTGTAAGTCTGTGCCTTGTGTGGTGGCAGAGAGCCCTCTGGGAGTGCAGGGTAGGCTTCTCACATGGCTGGCTGTACATTACAGGGAGTCCCGGGGTGGCTGCTGGCCCACTGGAGGGCAGAGCCAGATCCCTGTTTAGCTGGCTACGCAGCCCAGGTGGCTCAAGGCTGGTGCCAGCCTGCTGACGTCAGGTCCTTGTGTGGCTGTCTGCATGGCTCAGGAGTTTTAGGGCTGATACCAACACTAGTGATGAATGAGCCTCCAGAGCTAAGAAAGTAGAGGGAGGATTCCAGAATGGCACTTACCAGAACCACTGTTATAGCAGCAGAATGAGTTTCTCAAAATGGCTGCCACTAGTATCTCTGTTCCCAGAGGGATTCCCAGTTGCCTCCTGCCTCTCCAGGAGGCCCTCCAAGATGAAATGAATCTAACCTAGGCTCATTTTAAACTACTCCATCTCTGCCAGGACACAGAGTGTATGAGATTTTGTGCATATCCTTTAAAAGCAGTCTCTCTGTTTCCTGTTGCCTGCCTGCTCTCCCAAACATAAGCTCCACTGGTTTTCAAAGCCAGGCTTTCTGAGAGCACATCTTCCCAGAACAGGGCGAGCCTGATGTGGAACTCAGACACCTCACTCTTTGAGGAGGACCTCTACAATTGTGATATACCTCCTCTCTGTGGGTTGCTTACCCTGGGGTTGTAGGACCTGACTATATTGTGTCTCTGCCCCTTACCCATATCACTGTGGTTCCTTCTTCACGTATGATTGTGGAAGGTCTTTTCTGTTAGTCTTCAGGTTATTATCATAGATAATTGCTTTGTAAGTAGTTGTAATTTTTTTTTTTTTTAGTAGTTGTAATTTTGATGTGTCTGTGGGAGGAGATGAGTTCAGGGTCTTTCTCCACCATTTTGGCTACCACCTGTCTTTACTGAATTATTTTATTAGTTATGAGTCTTTTGATGGAATCTTTAGAGTTTTCTATATATAATATCATCTGCAAATAGTGAGTTTTACTTCTTTCCAATTTGGATGCCTTTTACTTGCCTAGTTGCACTGCCTAACACTTCTTAATACTATGTTGAATAGAAGTGATGAAACTCACTCTTTGTTATATGGTTTAGAAAGAATTCAGAAAACTTGCATAAACCCAGTGTATGTTGTAGCAGGTATCTGGATTGGAGGTCAGCTAACCTGGTTGCACAAATGTGAGAAAGAGTAACATACTCTACTAGTATAAATGGCAAGTGAAAGCCTAAGCCAAGGGCCAGAATAGAGACTCAAATTATTAGTAGTGCTAATGGGATCTAAGTTCAGATAAAGTTCAGATCCTAGTGGTTTCTTTTTTAATGACTAAGATACCTTTTCATGAGGTGCACCAACTCTGGATACTTCAGAAATCGGTGTGTTGGATACAGGGGCTGATGTTTAAAGTTAATATCTCAAAAGATTTTTCAGTTGAAAGATAGCATAAAGAGGCAATATATACAAGAGGAACCCAGGACCAGTGCAATGACAATATGTAATTTTATCCTTGTATCCTTGGCATAAGAAATGGCCTGAACACCATAGGAAAGAGATGAACAGTCTTTTTATAGAGACAGATTAGATTTTAAATTGATTAAAGTGGTATTTATTTATAAATATACTGTGTTATTTTAGTTGGATGATAGTGAATTAACTTTAAGTCTATTTTCCCCCACCAGCAGTGGAAATGAACTTTGGGGAAAAATTGCTTAGTTTTAAATAAATACGTTACCCAAGGTTATATGTATTTTCTCAATCTACTTTAGAGACCTCTTCTCTGGTCTTTACTTCTCCTCATACTATATACCCATCTGGTTAAGATTTACCCCTACTCTATGTACTACCAGCATTGAGATAGTCATCTGCCCTACATTCCTTCACTGAATCTTATACCACTATCATGAAACTTTTAAAATGTTATATAGTTAAGCTGATTTATATAATGAAGTAGTAAGAGATTCAACAAATTCTCTGCTTACCAAGTAAATAAGGCAAATGAAACAAATGCCAAAATCAGGAATTGAGGGGTGGGGGGTATCAGTACTAATGTTACATAAATTGGAGGATTTTTGTCAATAACATTTTGCCAAAAATTAGATGAAAGAAATTAGATGAAAGAAATATAGAACAATGCAAATTACAAAACTGATGAAAGAACTTAAATAGACCTATTAAAAGTAAAAAGAATCAATTTTTGTTTTTGTTTTTTTTACAAAAGGCTGAAAGCAGATGGTCTTTCTGTTGAGTTCTACCAAAAGCACAAACAGAATCCTTCACATATTCTTTAGAAAATAGGGAGGAAAATGTTTTCCAATTCATTCCTCAAAGCCAGTATTAATCTGATACCAAAAACTAGACAAAGATATTACACAAATTATTGATCAGTATCTCATTAGCATGGACACAAGTATTCTAAAAGTAAGAACAAATAATTCAGCAATATATAAAAGGTTAAACAGCATGATCAAACAGTTTAGTCCAGGAATGCAAATTAACATCTGAAAATTAATGCAATACTTTACATTAATAGGATAAGCATAAAAACCACACAATCATTTCAATAGATGCAACAAAAGAAATTGACAAAATCCACATCCATTAATGATAAACATTCTCACCAAATGAAGACTAGAAATCAACTCCCTAAACCCAATAAAGAAAAAAACCTACCATAAACATACAGTTTACATGAAACTTAATGGTAAAAACTTGAAAGCGTTTTCTTGAAGATTTTTCACTACTTCTACTCTACAGTGTCCTAGAAATTTGATCAAATGAAATAAGGAAGGAAATCAAAAAGAGAGAAATTAAGAAAGAAATTAATGTTACCTGCTTGAGAAAATAAGTAATCCTGTCTTTATTGTCAAACTGCATGATTCTTGATGTAGGAAATCCAAAGGAATTCACAACAAAACTAAGAACTGAAACAATTTGAGGAATGTTTCATGGTGAAAATCAATACAAAATTGTTTCTACATGCTAGCAATAAACAACCTGAAAAGAAAATTAAAACAGTTTCATTCACCATAGCATTGAGAGAATAAATGAACTTCCTATAGATATGTTGTAAGGTTCAGTCTCATCAATTCCATAACTCCTTTACATAAAGCAATAGTGTCTGGTACCTATACTAGCAATAATGGTTGAATCTGTAAAAATACCTTCTCATGAACATGATCAACCTAAGCATTAGGAGCTTGAGGTTCTGTGAGCAAGGGTTATAGGATTTTTCTTCATCTGGAATCTGATGTGTGGGCAACCTGTCTGAACATTATGAGGAAGGCTTCAAGCTTATACTCCTTCCCATTCATCCAGGGTAGAGTTCAATTATAGTAAAAAAAAAAAAAAAAAAAGAGATGCTATCGATTATAATTGACTAATCTGATGTAGAAATATTTAGGGTTACCAGAACAAAGGAAGAATGAAGACAATACAAACATACACACACAAAATGATCCTAAAGGAACCAATTAATTTATAGAGAAAAGGTAATAAAAAACTATGATTATATATTCTAGTTTTTTTACACTTTAGTAGAAGCTGTATCTGTGAGAATTTCACCTGTGTTATGAACTTGCTCTGCTTACTCAATTTAGGGATCTGGAGCCGATGGTTCTGGAAGTAATTTAATTTAGTTTTTTCCCCAAGGTTCCACTGTCCATATCCCATTTTCACTGAGTATGCATAGATAAGTGTTCACACACACATGCTAACACACATACATAACTTAAACTCATACTGTTGTAAGACAGCAAAAGAGAATTATAATTATTTACTTTCCTTTCCAAAATTGGGAATATTGTAGAAATTCACAATCGTTTTCCATGTGCATGTTTAGATATGTAAATTAGTTATTCTTGGAAATAGTGCAACAATAACCAGGAACGAAAACCCTGTTTTTTTCTTTGCTCACTAACTTTGAAGCTTAACATGATATTTATTGATTGACCACTGGTGTACACTTTGTCCAATGATGACCCTACTGACTTTTTAATTTCTAATTTTAGAAGGGTATGCTGTAACCTAATTCACTCTGAACTATGTACTTGCAACACATTTCCAGAAGTGGTACCCAGGACATCTTAATAAAAATTACAAAGAATTCAGAATAAAATAACAATTTAAATAAGATAGCTAGCAAAGACAGAAAATACCAATACAATATAAGGATTTGGGGTACTGACAAATTGTAGAAATAATATATTAGGAATCAGGAAGGATTAAACCCTAAGCTGCTAGAAGTATTTGCCTCTAATGAGGAAACATTTTCATTTACAGTGGGAAATAGCACTTTGTATAACAAAAAAAATTAATTGAGGTCTAAAAACTCTGACATATAGAGCTAATTTTTTGACCTTTAAAGAAAAAGAAATTGTAGAGACATCCCAGCTGGAGAAAAAAAAACTCATACACTAGATTTGGGCTTCTCATATATACCATTCAAAGCACAGAGAAAATGAACCCAGTTTTATAGCTGTTGAAAGAATAAATGTGTTGCCTATGAAAAACAAATCATTTTTGCTCAAATACTGACACAACGTTTAGAAATTCTAAAACTGCAGAAACTAAGTACAGCAGCATTTTTTGTTCTCCTTAGCAAAATGCAGACAGTCTAAGATAAAGTCAGGAATGCATAAACTTTGAAACAGTGGTGTAAATACCATATTCATTTAATTATAGAAAAATCAAAGTTATATTTTAAAAATATAAACATTATAGGCATAATAATACAAAATATGAAACAACACTAACAGATTTGCAGATGAGATAAGTGGTAGTGAATTATTATATTTCTAATTTTCCCATTTTTCATATTAAAGAATTAAGTATCTGATTAAATTTTAAATATAATTCAAAACCATAATAAAAGAGAACTCTATTTTTCATATTTTGATATTTTAGAAGAGACTAATGATGCCAAGAAAAAAATGTTACTTAATTTTACTCTTTTTTTAGTTGATTTTGTTTGGTAGTTAAATTCTCCTTTTGATCTTTATCAAATCTGGATATATATGTTGGGAAATCTATTGACCTACACATACTTTAAGAAATATTTAACATTACTATTCTGTCTTCTAGGCCCCTGTGGAATTTCCTCTATGAAAGAAGTAATCCTGCTTTTGTCTACTCTATTAATTATGCTAGTTTATATTATAGGACAGCCACTTTTTATGCTGGAATGTTTCAGACACATTGGCCCTGGAATAAAAAGATGAGCTATAGGCTTCCTTCTCCCTTCTGGGAAAGGCATCTGTCATCGATAAAATTTAAGTACTTTCTTCAAAGGCTATAAATTTAAGCTTTTACTGAGGTCTGCTGATAAAATAATTTTCTCTGTTTAAAAAAAAACTACTCATAAGATTTTAAATTTTATTTTAAGACATTTTTCTTTTCAGTTGAGGTTTTTGGTCTAGGCCTCAGAAGACATGTTGTTCTTGGCATGTTTTTACTACTTACTAACTTTATAATAATGGATATGTCTAACCTTTCTGAATCTCAAGTGTTTACCCAATAGGTAAAAATAAAATAGCTATCTATTCTCTCATCCAGAGTGGCTGTAAGGGTGAAATGAATATTGAAACACTGGGATACAAAATGCTCTTGATTTTTCTCATATCTCACTGAGATTTTATTCTCATCCTTCCCTGATAAGCCCTTCTCATCTTTAAGACACCCCCCCCCCACCTATTAAGTTCAGCATCTCCCAGAATTCAGTCCTCACCTCCTTTCTCTTCTCTCCTTTCTCCATTTAAGGCCCTTGTTGCAATATCTCCTCAGTCTACCCCAGATATGTTGCTATCCCTCAAACATCTATTGTGGAAGTCTCCTCCCTGCACTCCAGAATCATACATCTAACTGTCTTGGATGTTGAAGAGACATCATGAACTTAACCTGTATGTACTTTCCCAGTGTTTCCTAACTCAGTAAATGGCACTGTCATTTTTCAAGCTGCTCACACCTCAAAACTTGGAGTTACTGTCATCTTTTTGTCATGTCTTAGCATAGCCTATTAGCAAATCTTGTTTCATTAAATTTTACAATAAATTTTAAATCTAATTCTTTCTCCACATGTCATATCCTACCAACCTAGCCACCCAAAGCATCTCATGCAGGCTTGAGCAATAACCTTTTAATTGATCTCCATGCTCCCACTTCAGTTCTTTACAATCAATCAGTTTTTCACACAACCAGAATGCATCTTTTCAAATGTCAATTAGATCATGTTATTCTCCTCCTTAGTCCTGCCTCCCAAACTTCCAGCACACTGGGAATAAAAAGTCCTTCCTATTGACTACTGCACCCTACATAATCTAGCTTCTCATCCTTTAACTCTCCCACTGGGTTACTTTTCTCCAGACTAACCAGCCATCTTGCAGCTCCGTAAATGGACAAGGCACGCCCTGTCATTAGAGTCTGCATTTGTTCTTCAGACTGCTGAAAATAGTCTACTCCAGGACACTCCCATAGTATTCCTCCTTAGTTACATGTCTCTTAACCTCACCTCTTCAGAGAGATCTTCCCTTTATCACCTCACCTAAAAATATACCCTTCTGTATAACCTTATCCTGCTTAGTAGATAAAAATTTAATAACTAGTGTTCACTCTTCCATGTTTGTAATATCTTTATCTTGAGAGAGATTATGGATGGGAAGAGAGGGAGAGGAACTAAAAGAAAATGTGGGAATAAAACCGGGATATTGGGACTGCATCTTGTACCGAGGACAAATCAACCAGGAGTCGGATCAGAGGATTTTCATAGTTTCCTTGCATAAATTCTGTTTAAAGCTACAGTTATATAACCTTTTGCATTGATGAAAGAGTTGACAATGTTTACTGGCATACATACAATGTTTCAAAAGACAGTGATAATGCTAAACAGTTACTTTATTAGACACATAGGCTGCTGAATTGGTATAACTTCTATGGTTATATTACAAAGTACAAGTTATATTTATTGAAAATATGTATTATATTTCATTTGCAGTTTGTTTTTGGTCTTGGTCATAAACTCTTTAGTTTCTGGGGAAAAACATGAATAAAAAAATTTTTTACATTATACTATGCCAACAGACCCAATTTTCAAAAAACAGGATTATCATAGTATCTAATCACAAATCAAAGCAATTAGTATAGTATATATAGTGGTATAATAGTATACTATATAATATATAGTATATATATATGTAATATAGTATATTACAGGATACATAAATTAGAATCATTAAGATATTGAAATAGCATGTGCAATTACTGTTATGATAAATACATGAAAAATCATTCTCAGATAAAATAGCTTACTGCATACCCATGGCATAGTCCATGAGTTGACTAATTGACTTAAATAACCATGTGCCTAAACACGCAAAATCACAATGACCACAATCTAACATGGTCAAAAGCATTAGTTTATTTTTGTTTTCAGATTTTTTTGGTTTATAACATTATATAAGTTTCATGTGTATGATATTATATTTTGACCTCTGTATAAATTACAATGTGCTCACCACCAACGATTTAGTCTCCATCCCTTCCCATACAGTTGACCCCCTTTACCCATTTCACCTTCCCCCTACCACCTTTTCCTCTGGTAACCACTACTTTGTTCTCGGTATCTGTTTTTGTTTTGGTTTGTTCATCTTTTTTTTAAGAACAAATTTCACCTATGAGTGAAATCATGTGGTATTTATTTTTCTTCATCTGACTTTACTTCATTTAGCCTGAGGCCTATCCATGTTGTCACAAATGGCAAGATTTCATCTTTCTTATGGCTGAGTAGTGTTACATTGTGTACATATACCACATCTATTTTATCCATTCATCTGTCACCCACTTAGGTTGTTTTCACATCTTGGCTATTGTAAATAGTGCTGCAATGAACGTAAGAGTGCATATTTTTTTTGAATTTGTGTTCTTGTATTATTTGGATAAATATCCAGAAGTGAAAGAGCTGGGTAATATGGTGGCTCTATTCTTAATTTTGTGAGGAAACTCCACAGTGTTTTTTATAGCGGTTGCACCAATTTACATTCCCACCAGCAGTGTATGAGGATTAATTTTTCTCCACATCTTCTCCAACACTGTTATTTCTGGCCTTTTTGATAATAGTCATTCTAAAGGGGGTAAGGGGATATTTCATTGTGGTTTTGATTTGAGTTTCCCTAAAAATTTGTGACGTCCAGCATCTGTAGGGTTGGCCACCTGTATGTCTTCTTTGGAAAAATATCTATGCAGTTTCTCTACCCATTAAAAAAATGTTTTGGTATGTGTTATTTATATATTTAGGCTATCAAGTCCCTTTCAGATATGATTTGCAAATATCTTTTCCCAAATATCTTTTAATTAGGTTGTCGATTCATTTTGTTGATGGTTTTCTTTGCTGTGCACAAGCTTTTCAGTTTGTAGTCACATTTATTTATTTTTGCTTTTGTTTTCCTTGCCAGAGAAGACATACCCAGAATGATATTGCTAGATCAATGTCATAGTGTACTGCCTATGTTTTCTTCTAGGAGCTTCTTGGTTACAGGCCTTACATTCAAGTCTTTAATTCACTTTGAGTTAAATTTTTTGTGTAGTATGGGATAGTGGTCCAGTTCCATTCTTTTGAACATGGCTGTCCAGCTTTCCCAATCATTTATTAAAGAGATTATCGTTTCTCCTTGTGTGTATTTTGCTCCTTTGTTATAAGTTGTTCATATATATATTTCTGGGCCCTCAATTCTGTTTATTTCTGGGCCCTCAATTCTGTTTCACTGATCTATGTGTCTGCCAATACCATGCTCTTTTGATTAGTATAACTCTGTAATATAATTTGAAATCAGGGTGTGTTATACCTCTGGCTTTTTTCCCCTCAGGATTGCTTTGACTATTTGGGTTCTCTTGTGGTTCCATATAAATTTTAAGTTTTTTTGTTCTGGTTCTGTGAAAGTTGTCTTTGAAATTTGATAGGGATTGCATTGAATCTGTATATTGCTTTAGGTAATATGAACATTTTAACAATATTCTTCTAATCCATGAGCACGATATATCTTTACATTTCTTTGTGTCATCTTCAGTTTCTTTCAGCAATGTCTTATAGTTTTCTGTGTACAGGTCTTTTACCTCCTTGGTTATATTTACTCCAAGGTATTCTTTTTGTTGCAATGGGATTGTTAACTTCCTTCTGCTGGTTTATTAGTGTATAGAAATGAAACAGGTATTAGTATATTGGTTTCTTTACCCTGAAACTTTACTGTATTTGTTTATTATTTCTGATAGTGTTTTTGGTGGAGTCTTTAAAGTTTTCTATATATAAAATCATGTCACTTGCAAATAGTGACAGTTCAACTTTCTGACTGAAATGCCCTTTATTTTTCTTGCCTAATTGCTCTGGTTAGGACTTCCGATACTATGTTTAATGAAAGTGGCAAGAGTGGGCATTCTTGTCTCGTTCCTGATCTTGGATGGATAGCTTTCAGTTTTGCACTAAGTGTGATGTGGCTGTGTGTTTTTCATATATGACCTTTATTATGTTAAGTTCCTTTTATACCCATTTTATTGAGTATCATAAATGGGCATTTGAATCTGGTCAAATGCTTTTTCTGCATCGGTTGAAGTGATATTGTTTTTATCCTTAATTTTGTTAATGTGGTGTATCATGTTGATTGACTTTGCAGATGTTGAACTATCCTTGCATCCCTGGGATAAATCCCATTTGATCATGGTGTATGATCCTTTTAATGTATTGCTGAATTCTGTTTTCCTATACTTTATTGAGGATGTTTATACCTATGTCATACAAGATATTGACCTGCAATGTGTGTGTGTGCGTGTGTGTGTGTGTGTTCAATTGCACTCTGATCTTTATTGTTTCCTTCCTTCTACTGACTTTGGGCTTCATTTGTTCTTCTCTTTCTAGTTCCTTTAATTGTAAGGTAAGATTGTTTGAGATTTTTCTTATTTCTTGAGGTTGGTCTGTATTACAATAAACTTCCATCTTAGTACTGCTGTTGATGCATCCTATAGATTTTGATGTCATATTTTCATTTGTCTTCAGGCATTTTTTTATTTCTCCTTTGATTTTTTTCTTAACCCAATAGTTGTTCAGTCTCCACCTATTTGTGACTTTTCCAGTTTTCTTCCTGTAGGTGATTTTTAGTTTCATTTCATTATGATCTGAAAACATGCTTTATATAATTTGTCTTCTTTGTTTTGTGTTCCAGCATATGATCTATCCTTGATAATGTTCCATGTGCACTTGAGAAGAATGTGTATTCTATTGCATTTGGATGAAATTTTCTGTATAAATCTCTTAAAACTATCTGATCTAATCTTTCATTTAAGGCCACTGTTTTCTGTGGACCTTCCATCTGGATGATCCATCCATTGATGTAAGTGGGTTGCAAAAAGTCCCCTATAATTAGTGTGTCACTGTCAATTTCTCCCTTTATTTCTGTTAATAATTGCTTTATATATTTTAGTGCTTTTATGTTTGGCGCATATATATTAACTCTTATATCTTCTTGATGAATTGTCTCCTTTCTTATTATATAATGTTCATCTTTGTCTCTTGTTACCTTGTTTGGCTTGAAGTCTATTTTGTCTAATGAGTATGGCTACACTCACTTTATTTTGACTGCCATTTGCTTGGAGTGCTATCTTTCATCCATTAAATGTGAGCCTATGTTTTTCTTTAGAGCTGGTGTGAGTCTCCTGGAAGCAACATATAATTGGGTCTTTTTTTAATCCATTCAGTCACTCTGTGTCTTTTGATTGGCTAATTCACTCCCTTTACATTTCAGGTGATTATTGATAGATGAGGTCGTAGTACTTCATTTTATCTTCTGGTTGCTCTATATCTGCATTGTCCATTTTTCCTTGTGTTTGTCTGCCATTTAGTTTGATGGTTTTCTATGATTTTTCTCAGTTTTTTTCAACTGATTTTTCTGTTTCCTCTTATGTTTTATGTCTCTTCTCTAGATTTATGTTTTGTGGTTACCATGAGATTTGTATAAAACCTCTCCTAGACAAGATGGTATCAGCAGAAAATAACTATTTTATCTTCAATTGCCATAACAATTCCCATGTTTTTCCTCTTCCTTTATAGTTTTATCAAATTATCAAACTATCAAACTATTTCTTTAAATATACTGTTACTTTCTCCCTCTCTTTTCCTTCTGGCTATCCATTATTCTAATATTGCTCTTCCTAACAGAGTGGGATAGTTTTCATAGAGCTCATGAATTTTCTCTTCTATATGGTCTGCTTTATTTCCAGTGCTTTTTAATGCATTCTTCCATCTCATTGAGTTCTCCAGCTCCAGAATTTATTTGGTTATTTTTAGAATTTCAATATCTTTAGTAAAGTATTTCTTCTGTTCATTAATTTTATTCCTGAGCTCATTGAACTGCCTTTCTGAGTTTTCTTGTAGCTCTTTGAGTTTCCATATGACAGCTATTTTGAATTCTTGGTTAGTTAGATCATCATATTCCATGACTTTGTTTGGTTTCTGGAGAATTGTCATTTTCCTTTTGTAATACCATGTTATTGTGGCTCTTCATGCTTGATGAGTTGTTCCTCTGCTGGCACATATGAAGTAGCAATCACCTTTCTTCTTAGGGTAAACCTTTTTTTTTTTTTGGTGCGGTACACGGGCCTCTCACTGTTGTGGCCTCTCCCGTTGCGGAGCACAGGCTCCGGACACGCAGGCTCAGCGGCCATGGCTCACGGGCCTAACCGCTCCACAGCATGTTGGATCTTCCTGGACCACGGCACAAACCTGTGTCCCCTGCATCAGCAGGCGGACTCTCAACCACTGTGCCACCAGGGAAGCCCTTTTTTTTTTTAATTCTAAGAATTTATCATGCTAGTAATTAGAGGTCTGTCTTTTGGTTTTCAGTAGGCAGCGGTATAGCACAAATTAAGTTTGTCTTACCTGAGTTGCCTCTGGCCATATTTCAGAATGGGTACTTTCCACCACCTACCGTCTTTGTCAGAGGTGTTTTCTGGAACACTTGTCACTGCTTATACCTCTGAAATCATATTGTCTTGCTGCTGCTAGTGTTACTGGTGTTGCCACCTGGGGCACCAGGATGGTGGACACCTTCACTCCATCTGGGGTCTCCTGGGTAACAGGCTCCACCACTGCAAGAAAAGGGAGAATGTGGAGGGAAAGCCAGGGTAGGGGTGTCTCTGCTTTGACCAAGGTTGTCAGGTTTGTGGGCACCACCACTGCAGATGGGGGAGGTTGGATTTGCAGGTGCCTCAAGGGATGAGACTGCAGATCCCACTGCCATCTGGTTCCCTATGACCGCAAATACCCCTGCAGCCAGGAGGCCAGTGTTGTGTATGCTCCCTCCCCTGATGCTTCCTGGTTCTGTGGAGCTGTAGGTTCAGCTGCTGCAAATGGGGGTCCAAGATTACAGGCACTGCATCTGTTGTTTCCCTGGTTTTGCCTCCTATCTTCTAGTCCACCCACATTTTAGGTGTACAGATATATGGATTTCTCTGCTGCCCATGCATGTTGGACAAAGACACATTTGAGTTATGCCTGTTTTACCATTTGTAGATGGAAGGGAAAAGACAAAGGGAACATCTCACATTGTCTTGATGCTGATGTCACCCTTGAAAAGCATTTATTAAAGAGTCTTATACACAGCATTTTCTAAATCAAAAAATTTTTGCCTTTAGTAGTTTAACTCCAGATAGTCACTTACTCTTTTTGTTATTGTCTTCTTATCCCTCTTTTTGAGGTAACTGCATTGAAATAGGCTTTGGACTGAAGAACATATTCATGGGAAATAAAATATATTTAATATATTCCCTTTATGAATATTTAAAAATATGCCTTTTAATATTACAACTAACAGGGCAGGGATGATGATCAGGGTTGGGATGTTTCAGGGGTAGAATACAGTGATGGATTTCAGGGAAAGAAATTTTCAGTTACACTGTACCAAGCCCCCACCATCCATCATTCCATCTTCATAGGTCAGAGATGGTATGTAGACTATGATGGGATAACATTCATAATGTCCCTTGTGGACTTTATTTCATAATTTAAAAAATCATAATGAAAATAACAAGTTCAAAACAATTATTCCAAAAGATTCTGCCTTGTCTCATTCAGACTGCCCTCCTCTCTTTATTCTACCGCTAAATAATTTTGTGATTACATGCTCTCATTGCATCTTCTCTCTCTTTTCTCTTAAGCCTAAACATCACTCTTACTTCTAACCATGCCACCCCTCTATTTAAAAGCCACCAGTGACTCCTCATTTCCTACAGAGTGAATTCTAAACCACTTAGATTTTCAAAACCATTTGCATTCTGACCCCAGGCTGCGTATATAGTTGATTCCCTATTAGGAGCTTTCTTCCTCAATAGCACTGAACAAATAGCTATTCTTTTAGCCCA
The DNA here is from genome assembly GCF_039906515.1 of Pseudorca crassidens. NCBI lineage: Eukaryota > Metazoa > Chordata > Mammalia > Artiodactyla > Delphinidae > Pseudorca > Pseudorca crassidens. The sequence continues at coordinate 29,091,986 of NC_090306.1, read as the reverse complement.
GTCTATGCTTTTCTGGGTCTATGGTTCTATTTCTATTTTCCTTCCTAATGGCATGCAGTGCCTTCACTAAATCTGTAAAAGTAAATGCTATTTACTATGCTACATCCATATCATATGCAATGGCTTGTCTGTGAACTTTTTAAAGTCACCCTAACATTCAATTCCTTCAATTTCGTATAGTCTATTTTTATATCGTTTTTGTTATGGACCTACACATCAAATGCTTACAGTCGTGGGTAGGTCATTTGTTCCCTTTCGCTGGAAATATGTAGGAATAGAACAGATATTTGATGGAACAGCTGTAGGAGGAATTACAACATTGCCTCTTGCCTAGGGATTTAGATTAAAAGAATAACCATGTGTCTTTTGATTCATTCAGCCCTCTCTTAGGTGATTTCACATATTCTCTGACAGAGTTACCAGCTATTAATCCAGTATCTGACCACTTCCCTCCTGGATTTAATCGTGCTTTCTGGAATGTTGACTTAAAATAAAGCAATAAACAATATGTAAAAAAATAAATCTAGACAAGTAATCACATAAAAATGTTCTTTCTCCAAAATCTGCTCTTCATTAATTCTGCCTGACAAAGCTGCCTCTGATTGCTAAGCATAAACCTGGTGCTCTCTGATGGATACTGCTTCCCCAGCAGTCTTATAGAGTTTCATAGCTGACATTGTTACATTAAAAGTAACTGGGGTTGTGGAGGCAAAGCCTGTATTTCTATCAATTCTCTAATGTTATTTGTAAAGCTATATAATACTGATGTCACATATACTCGAAGCCCCAAAATATCTATTTTTCTGTGTGATTTGGAGGGTGATAATAACCTTCTCTCTGTAGTATTCCTCCCATTACTCCTGTCCCTTTATTCACATCATAACATCTAGTCACACGATCTCTTCTTACCCTGATTTTCTAATTCTTTCTGGCCTTCATTTCCTTTTATGATACACATTAGTCAATTATTTTATTGCTAGCAAACCCTAAACCTGATCAGTCTGTGTGCTATCCTGGTACAAATTTCTAGATTCTCTGGTAGTAGTACAAACTGTCGGTATCAGGTCCATGCTTTACAGGAGGAAGGCAGCCTATTGAAAAATACCTGTAATCCTTTTCTAAAGGTGTTTTTCTTTTTTCCTGGGCTGAGAAGTACACTGGTCCAAATTCAAGGCAAACCAGAGTGATAGAGCATAAGTCCCCCAGAAGAGACCCTCATCCAATGACATTAGTAATTTGGTGGATAAATACCACATAATTCTTGTTCCTTAGTTGGGAGAACTGAGGCATATATTTGATTGTCCCTAGACTACCACAGAGAAACTGACCTTTCAGTGCACACAGTGGTAACTGGTTCGATAATGCATACTTTATTTCTCTATTTTTTTCCCTTCCCATTGTTATTTCCTGCTACCCTACCAATATTTTATTGTATCACTTTCTAAAGAAACAATGCTCAGATCCTTGTTGTCTCAGGTCTGCTTGCAGGAGAACCCAAATCAAGTGAGTTGGAAACAGAAGAGGTCTTAGGAAGTAAACTCTGAGGATAGGGTTGGGGGAAATCATATCACTTGCTGGCCAGATGAAAGTAAACACTGCATTATTGATAGTAAAATGAGGTATTGAAAACTCCTGGCTTACTGAAGTACTCCACTTTCTAAGACTTTATAAACAGTGTGATTTATGATATTGGTGGAAAGGTATCAACTAGCTTCATAAATAATGTAAGCACTTAAGAGATGTAAGGAATGCTCTTAGATGGATCATGGAGTTGTCTGGCTACCATAAGAGTAATCAAACCTTAGTCACAAGATTTGCTTTCTGCTGCAGGTAGTGTGATTAACTAGAAAAATTCAGTGCAACTTCTAGCACATGGCATGTTGCTATTGACTTGCAAATACATTCCTTCCAATCTCTATTGAGAAGGAGAAGCAGGAGTATTTTGCATTCATCTGACATCGGTAGTTTAGGTTTATGATAGTGCCCCCATGGACATATTTACTCTGTATAGTACAAATGGACCTTCATTGTAGACATCCCACAGATGAACACATTAATCCACTCTATTGATGATATGATATGAATTGGACCTGGTAAGCAAGAAGTGACAAATTGTCTGGATGTCCTCATACAATACCTGTACATGAGAAGATGGGAAATAAATCTTACAAAGATTCAGAGGGCTATCATTTTGGGTAATTTGGGGGAGAGGGTTTATTTGGGGCATGCTGAAACATCCAAGGTAAAGATATTGTGCTTTGTACCTTCTACAAACAAAGAACAACACTTAAGCCTACTAAGTTTTGGAGAGAGCTCATAGTAAATTTTGGAATATAGATTGGACCCATTCAGCAAGTGATTTGGTTACTTCTCAGTTTTAAACGGAACCAGAACAAAAGAGGGGTATGCAGCACGTTAATGCCTCAGTATACATGACCCTCACCGTTTGATTACTTAAGTCATTATAGTTCGTGGTGCTGGAAGTATCTAAGACAGATAAAAATGTAGTGTAGAGTCTCTCATAGCCTTAATAAAGCTACCTAGGGTTCTGGAGTGAGATCCTGCCATCTGAAATTGATAATTACTCCCTGTAAAGCAGCTTTAAGCCTGCCACAAGGCCCAAGTAAAAACTAAAGACTTGATAATATGACTGAAAATTATTATACGACCAGAGGTTCCATTATGAACTGTATAGTCAGACCCAAGTCATGAGATTGATTAAAAATAGTACCAATCCATTATAAAATGGAAATGGTACATTTGGGATAGGCATGAAAAAGGTCCAGGGGATATCAGTAAGTTGTTCCAAAGAGCATTAACTAGAGTCAGATGGGCTATTGAAGAAAACAAGCATATAGACTGTCTATATCACTACTGCAGTATATTGGACCTGATAGCATCAGAGAGAGCCTTAGTACTTCCAACTTAGGACTCAGAAAGCATCCAACTAACATCATGACATCCTGCATAATATTACCTCAGACTAAGGGTGCATGAGATATGACAATGACACATGTCCGTGGGATACTCTGGTCCTACTGTATACTTTATTGCCTAGAAGCTGACAGATTAATAGAACACTGGAATTACCCTAAGACACAACCAAGGTATTATGAAGACACCCTGAAAGTTTTGACTACTCTTCTCAAGATGAGGAATAAACTTTTAACTGTTGGCCATCACATGGTCCTGTGACCACAGTACGTTTAAAACAAAAAAAAGTTTAGGAACTAAAGGCTACAGTAGGAGTAGCTGATCCCACTGTCACACCATTGAGTAACATGGGAAATTTGTACTTCCATCCTTGTTACTGTGCTGGTGGACTAGAGATTCTGATTCCCAAGAGTAGATGTTTCTAGTAGGAAATAGTTACTTCTAACCTTCTCGTTACACCCTACTTTCTGGTCATATTTTAAGTACTCATACCAGTAGATGAGCTGTTATCCTTATGAGAAAATACACTCTTATTATCATGAAAAAATATATTTGCTGCTACTAATTTGCACTAGAAAGGGAGAATTATATGAAAATTCAAAGATTTTACCAGAGTGTCTCATGGTGCTTCATGCCCAGTAATAACATAAAAGGACAGTTGCAACCATGATCTGACAAGAACAAGATAACTCAAATTTACCACAGAGATAATGATTATATTGTTAATTATAATGTAAGAAAATAGTAAAATACTCTTTCAAACAAAATTAAGTCAACTCAATGGAATGTATGTAATTTAATGCTTTTCTCCCCAACTTTACCCTTTGTGGATTATTTTCCAACTTATAGAAATAATGCACGTAAACATTTTTATAAAAGAGTGACATGGAAGCACAGTATGAAAGATAACTTTTCTCCTGTACCCTTTACACCATTGGTGAGAAATAGCCGCCTTCAGCTCCCCTCCTAGTGCTTCTAGAAAGTATCATTTTAATTTTACAAAGTCTATCTGCATAAAAAAATTGTTTAAAATCTTATTTAGATTAGATCCATCATTTACCATTATAAATTATGAAGAATTCTCATAATTCAGTACCAGTCACTGTATTTTTTAAATATTTAATGAAATAAAAGAATCTATCTCTATTTCTTAGCGCTTCATGCATGCATGGCTAAAGGGTAGATAGGGAGTGGATGAGTGGATAGGTGAGTGGGTAGATGGGCAGATTCTTTTGACTTCTTAAGAAACCTTTTATTTCAAAAGGGAGACATGTCAGGTATATTATCGGGCCCTCACTTGGAATTAGATTCAGGATTGAATCTAAATACTGCTTTAAGACTTCCCCATCTTATTTAAGTTTCTCAAAAATTAGTCCACTTCAAATCCTATCAAATCTATATTCTTGACCTCCTAATGTTCAGCTTCTGAATTTCATTATGTCTGTTACTCAGCTATCACTGGAATAATTAATGACCAAATCCAGCATTTGCTTGTGAATTCTTATTTAATGTTTTTTTCAGCATTTGACATAGGAAATTCACCTAACCTTTAAAAAATGCTCTCCACCTTAGCTTCCAGGATGAAAATAAACATGCCCTCCTTGATCAACTATCTTTATTTAGACTCTTTGTTAACTCTGTTGCTATACCTGCAATTAGTGTTCCTTGGGCTGGCACAATTCTATCTCTTTTGACCATCTGAATAGTCATCTTGTACAAATTTATTTACTCCAAAAATTTATATCACTGACTAAAAGCTGATGAATCTTAACTCTGTGTATACTTGTGTGTATAATTGTATCTTATAGGCATAATTTAATAAATGGCCCCCACCACTTCCAAGATTCCTATCCCTTGGTTATTCAGCTAAACACTAATCTAGGTACTGCTGTGAAGGGATTTTACAGGTATAATTAAATTCCAAAGTCAATCTTAAAATACAGATTAACTGGTTTGGTCTGGTCTAACATGAGCCCATAAAAGCAGAGACTTTTCTCTGGCTTGTAGCAGAAAAGGAAGTCAGATGCAGTAGCAACCGCAGAACTTAAAGAGATTTGAAACACGAGATGGACTTGGTACATATTGCTGCCTTTGAATATGGGGATGACACATGAAAAGGAGTACAGGCAGCATCTGAGCATAGAGAAGCTCTCACCCAATAGCAATGAGACAGGTACCTAAGAACTACAGTCACAAGAAACAGAATTAAATCAGCAGGAGGAATGAGCTTGTAATCTGATTCTTCCTCAGATCCTTCAGGTAAGAGCTCAGCTGGGTACACCTTAATTTGGGGACATATAAGACCCAATCCAGCCACTTGGGCCTAGACTTCTAAACCACTTAACAATGCACTTGAACAATGCAGGAGTTAGTGAGGTGCAAAGAGGGTCCACTCTAAATTAAATCCACGTTTAACTTAGTGTGGACCCTCCATATATGTGATTCCTCCTTAGCTACAGTTCTGTATTAGCAGATTTAATCAACCAGGGATTGTGTAGTACTGCAGTATTTACTATTGAAAAACATCAGCATATAAGTGGACCAGCTCCGATCAAACCCCTGTTGTTCATGGGTTAGCTGTGAGGTAATAGATTTGTTTAAGCCACTGTTTAAGTTAATTTGCTGTGCAGCAATAGAAAACTAATACACTTGGCATTTCCATGTCCTTCTATCAATATATTATCCCCCCTTTCTCTGACAAAAGGAGATAATTTTTAAAAGTAAATAAGATAATGGTTAACAACCTGCATTTCAGATTTATAAAGACTGAAGCTCAAACATTTATAGCCTCTGAAACTTGACATCAGTAAATTACCATTAATATTAGTAGGAATACTCAGTTAATTATAATATTATATGCTCACTCATTCAAATTAGAAACTAGTCTCTCCAGATAAATTAAGTTGAATTTACCAATTTAACTTAATAAAAATATGTACGCATACATATATAGTTTTATTTATTTCTCACTGTCTTTATCCTTATTCTGAATTCAGGTAATATTGTCTCTTATTTATAGTATTATAAAAATCCCAAGTGAGGTACTAACTTACCAAATGCAGCCACAACATCTACGAGAAAGTGCAGCCTAATAACTCTGCCATTCTTTTAACGGAAATCCTTATATTCCTTTCTGGTGTCTACAGTAAAAGCCTGGCCTCTAAATATTTAAAACAAATTCCTCTGTGCTCTTCTTTCTCAGCTTCATCTCTGGGAACTCTCCACTTTCCTCCACCACCATGATGCTGCAATACTTATATTGTAAAGTTTCATGTTTTTATTTTTTTCTTCACACTATTCCCCACATCTGGTTAGAAATTCTTATTTCCTTCAACTGGCTAAATTTTATTTCTCACCCAAGCTATACTTCCAAATGATCTGAGATGAGGTGCTTCTAAAAATACTCATGCATGTGACATACCCCAAAATAAATAACCAAATTGTTTAGAGATGAAGCACTGGTATTGGGGTTTTCATCTCTACTTCTCTCTAGGTGATTCTCATATGTGCAGGGTTGGAAAATACTAGTTATCTAAACTGAAATAGACCTAGGCATTACTCAGCTCCATAGGGGTCACTCATTGCTTTCAATCTGTATACTAGAGTCACTGGATTTGCTTTTTCCCACCAAATTACAGAAAACCTAGGAGCAGGGGTAAAAAAAAAATCATTTCTTGTTTTTGAAATATGAATCATCTCATCAGTATATTCTGTAATTTCATCTGTCCACTTCACTGATCCTCTGACTTTATTGCTTCTTGTATAGGTGGAACCTCATACTACATTCAATCATTTATTTATACATTAAGTTTAAATGCCTGCTATGTGCCCAGAGGGTTCTAGGCATTGGACCTGGAACTGGCAATATACTATGGGGAAAAATAGAAATATGTACTTATTGTGCTTTAGCGAACCACGATAAGTATATTTATTTGATCCTTTTTATATGCAGTTAGCCTCAGAAGTTCTAGTGATTTTGACATCTTGATATTACTCATTATTATGTGATTAACTTAGCCCTGGTAACAAGTAATGAGCATGACTTTGATCTTTAAGGATTAACTAAATCGAAACGTTCTAATTAGGGACACAGGTGGTATTAACATTGTTATAACTCAGTAAACCACATGTTTCCCAGAAGAATTTTGTCAATAATCTTACAATGACATGGGCAGAATATTTATAGACCAAATTGCAATAGGACATATTTTCCTTATTATGGTCATATTACTTACATGAAGCTTGAATTCAGTCTACATGATCTTCTACACAGTTAAGGTGTCAAAATTGTTTTCTTAAAGCTCTTTCCATAGTTTCTTTATTGGGGGGCATGCTTAAATAAAGGTAACATGAATTTTCTTCTTTTGATTTAAAGGTTTTTGTAATCTCTTACAAATTCAACTTTTTTCTAGTTTACATTTTCCTTTTTTCTATTCTTGGTTATTAGCATGATCACAAAAAAATTGGGTAAAGAGGGAAATGACTCTCAAAACTTTAAGATAGCTAATTTTATTTATTTTGACTTATTTATAATTATTCCTGGAAATAAAGATTGGCCAGTAACAGAATTAAATAATGCTTTCAAAGAATATAGTAAAGGCTATATTTTCTTTTCCTTGCTCTTACAAGGATGAGATTTTCCACAAAGTTCAAGAGAGACTATATTTGTCATGACCTTTGGATTGTAAGTTGGGTCACCGCAACCAGATGAATAGTGTTTATTCTACAGAGTAGATATAATAATTTTATTTTCCCCATCTAATCAAGATATTGAGCAAATAAAGTTCAGTAACTGATAATACATTTTCTCTCTATCTCTACCACCCCAAATTGATAGATAGCTATCTCTCTCCAGAGATACAGATATACAGGTATCTCTCTATACATCTACATAGATAATCTCTATGTCTTGATCTCTCTCTATATACATTTATGTATGGATATATTGATCTCTGTCTTTATATATGTAGGTGGATATAGATAGATAGGTACTGACATTGGTGGGTAAATAGGGAGATAAAATTATATAGATACTATTTGTAAACCTATTATCAATAATTAAGAGCCTATAAATACTTATATATCCATAGTGTCCAGAAGAGAAACTTGTTGCTAAAATATAAAGGTGTATTTTCAAAGCTTCCACCTGCTGCTGCTTTAAGTGGGTAGTATTACTAGATGTGTTTTCTATTGCTAGCATGTAGATCTAATTGAATACCACTGTTTGTCATGGAAAATATTAGCCTTCATATTATCAAAGAATATCCACTTTCTTAAAATATGTATCAGCTATATTTTCATATTTGGTATAGAAAGTTTTTTCTTAATACCATCTTTAAAAAATACTTGCCTCTATCTAACTTTATCTGTATGACTTGAATTAAACTTATGCAATATTAATCATTACATTTATAAAGCTACTGATCATTCCATTAGGCAACACTTGGGATCTTAATGTGTACCTGCCATTTAAAAAGATGTATATTTACATGGACGAACTCATTCAATTACCTCAACAAGCCAAATTTATAGACCAGGGATCTAAGTACAAATAAATGAGGTCATACACATAGAAAGTGGTAAGAGTTGGAACTGATTACTCCCAGCAAATTACTTTCCAAGGCAGGATTGTTGCTATCAATTTAGAGTACCCATAAAGGCTAGACCATTTTTCTTGATTAAAATATTGTAACAGTTTACTACTATCAAGAAAATCTTAATTAAGCAAGAAAAAAGTTGAATATGAACATGTTTTTACTATAGAATTTTCAAAATATGTACATCTCTACATTTTATTAGTTTAGAAATCTGACATAGGCCAAATAGATTCAACAAATCTGAAGTATTTTACACACATTATAAAGCAACACTTTATAGAACAATGTATGCATCTTTTCTCAATTTTAACATGAAAATCCCTAAATATCTATGTGACAAAAGTGTTTCAACATTTTTGAAAGCAAAATTGGCAGAATTAAGAGGTAAAACAGATCAAGACGATGGTTTAAAGTTTTAAAAGTACTTCTTACAGTAACTGATAAAACTGATAAATGAGCATCAGTAACAATATAGACAATGTGAGCAGAACTGTCAACCAAACTGGCCAAATTGACATTCATGGAACAGTATAAGCAACTGTTAAAGAGTATATTTTTTGTTTCTACAGACTGATATTCACCAAGGTAGACTAGCTGCTGGGCCAAACAATAATCAAATAACAAATCAGTAACTCCATTAAACTTTAAATGATTGAAATATAACAGTCCGTGCTCTGATTACTATCTAGTTAAATTGCATATCAATAATGATAATATATTAGTATATCATTGAATTTTTCAATTAATCAACACACATATATGAACAGTGAATCAAAAAATAAAACACCAGAGAAATTTTGAAACATTTCAAGTTGAATAATGAAAATACAGCCTATCTGAATTTGTGAGACCAGATTAAGCATTGCTTAGATGAAAATTTTTACTACAAAATCCCCATATTGGAAAAAGAAAGTGTTTAAAAGCAATGATAGACGTTTCTACATTAAGAAAGTTTTTAAAAGAGCAATTTACCCCATAGTAAATGCAAGGAAAGAAATAATAATGATGAAAGCAGTCATAAAGAGAATAGAAGGAAGAATTTTTTTAAGTGAAAACAGAGGCAAATGGTTGTTATTTGGAGAGGGAAATAAAGTTGGTAAATTCTTTACAAGACTACTAGGTAAACAAGTGATAACACACACAAGTTATCAATAGCAGGAATAAATGAGAGAACATCATTAGACAGATGTTCAGACATTAAAAGGAGAATAATGGGGATTTCTGAACAACATTAAATCAATAAAATAGATAACATATTTAATGGATGAATTTATAAAATTTGAGAAATAATTTCAAAAACTTTAGAAAAACAATGTCCCAAAACTGATTCAAAAAACTAGAATTTCTGATTAAACTTATACCTATTAGACATTTAATTTTTATCCATAAACCTTCCTACAAAGAGTATATTAAAATGACTTTACAGATTTAATTGTAAATGAGAGAATACTTAACTCATTTTTGAGGACAGCATATCTCTGACACCCAAGTCTGACATAGATGTTGCAAGAAAATTACAGACCAATATTGCATTTGAAGACAAATACAAAGATCCTCCACAAAACAGCATCATATATGGCAATGTATCATTGTTCAGTTAAATGTATACTCAGGAATGCAATATTTCTTCAGTATTTGAGAAGCAGCATGATTCACCACAGTAACAGAATAAAGGAAAAGTGACTCACAAAGCCATCTCAATAGGTGCAAAGAAAGCATTTGCAATACTAAAAACATATTCATGAGTTTCTGAAAACATATTCATGAGTTTTAAAAATCAGTCAACTATGAATAGAACAACTACTTTTTAAAAAAATTTTATTGAAGTATAGTTGATTTACAATGTTGTGTTTAATTTCTGCTGTATAGCAAAGTGACTCGGTTATACATATATATATTCTTTTTTATATTCTTTTCCATTATGTTTTATCACAGGATATTGAATATAGTTTCCTGTGCTATACAATAGGACCTTGTTGTTTCTCCATCCTATATATAATAATTTGCATCTGCTAATTCCAAACTCCCAATTCTTCCCTCCCCTACCCCCACCTTGGCAACCACAAGTCTGTTGTCTATATCTATGAGTCTGTTTTTGTTTCGTAGATATGTTCATTTGTGTCATATTTTAGATTCCACATATAAGGGATATGATATGGCATTTGTCTTTCTTTTTCTGACTGACTTTGCTTAGTATGATAAACTCTAGGTCCATCCATGTTGCTGCAAATGGCATTATTTCATTCTTTATAATGGCTGAGTAATATTCCTTTGTAAGTATATAACACATCATCTTTATCCATTCATCTGTTGATGGATATTTAGCTTGTTTCCATGTCTTGGCTATTGTAAATAGTGCTGCAATGAACATAGGGGTGCATGTATCTTCTCAAACTATACTTTTGTCTGGGTATATGCCCAGGAGTGGAATTTCTGGATCATGTGGCAACTCTATTTTTACTTTTTTGAGGAACCTCCATACCGTTCTCCATAGAGGATGCACCAATTTACATTCCTACCAACACTCTAGGAGGTTTACCTTTTCTCCACACCCTCTCCAGCATTTATTATTTGTAGACTTTTTAGTAATGGCCATTCTGATTGGTGTGAAGTGGTGCCTCATTGTAGTTTTGATTTGCATTTCTATAATAATTAGCAATGATGAACATCTTTTCATGTGCCTATAAGCCATCTGTATGCCTTCTTTGGAGAAATGGCTATTTAGGTCTTCTGCCCATTTTTCAACTGGGCTGTTTGGGTTTTTTTGTTACTGAATTGTAGGAGCTGTTTGAACATTTTGGAAATTAAACCCTTGTTGGTCACATCATTTGCAAATATTTTCTCCCAGTCCATAGGTTGTATTTTCATTTTGTTTATGGTTTTCTTCGCTGTGCAAAAGCTTGTAAGTTTGATTAGGTCCCCTTTCTTTATGTATGATTTTACTTCTATTGCCTTGGAAGACTGACCTAAGAAAATATTGGTATGATTTATTTCAGAGAATGTTTTGCCTGTGATGTCTTCTAGGAGATTTATGGTGTCGTGTCTTATATTTAAGTCTTTAAGCCATGTTGAGTTTATCTTTTTGTATGGTGTGAGGGTGTGTTCTAGCTTCATTGATGTACATGCAGCTGTCTGACATTCTCCACACCACTTGCTGAAGAGACTGTCTTTTCTCCTTTGTATATTCTTGCCTTCTTTGTTGAAGATTAATTGTCCATAGGTGTATGGGTTTATCTCTGGACTCTATTCTATTGCATTGATGCCTTTGTCTGTTTTTGTGCCAGGACCATGCTGTTTTGATTACTATAGTTTTTTAGTATTGTCTGAAGTCTGGGAGGGTTATGCCTTCTGCTTTCTTTTTCCTCAGGATTGCTTTGACAATTCTGGGTCTTTTATGGTTCCATATAAATATTAAGATTACTCTAGTTCTGTGAAAAATGTCATGAGTATTTTGATAGGTATTGCATTAAATCTGTAGATTTCTTTGGGTAGTATGGCCATTTTAACAGTATTAATTCTTCCAATTCAAGAGCATGGGATATCTTTCCATTTCTTTGTGGCATCTTCAATTTCCTTTATTAATGTTTTGTAGTTCTCAGCATATAAGTCTTTCACCTCCTTGGTGAGATTTACTCCTAAATAATCTTTTTTTATGTGATTTTATGTTCCCTTTCTGATATTTCATTGTTCGTGTAAAGAAATGCAACTTATTTCTGTATGTTAATCTTGTATCCTGCTACCTTGCTGAATTCATTTATCAATTCTAGTAGTTTGTGTTGAGTTTTTGGGGTTTTCTATATAGAGCATCAGGTCATCTGCATATAATGACAAGTTTACTTCTTCCCTGCCAATTTGAATACAGTTTATTTCTTTTTCTTGTCTGATTGCTGTGCTTAGGACTTCCAATACTATGTTGAAGAGAAGTGGTGAGAGTGGGCATCCTTGTCTTGTTCCAGATGTTAGCAAGAAGGCTTTCAGCTTTTCAGCATTGAGTATTATATTGGCTGTGGGTTTATCATAAATAGCTTTTATTATGTTGAGATATGTTCCCTCTATATCTACTTTCATAAGGGTTTTTATCATGAACTGATGTTGAATTTTATCAAATGATTTTTCTGCATCTATTGAGATGATCATATGGTTTTTATCTTTTCATGATGTGGTGTATCACATTGTTTGATTTGCATATGTTGAAACATCCTTGTGACCCTGGGATAAATCCAGCTTGGTTGTAGTATATGATCATTTTTATGAGTTGTTGGATTTTGTTTGCTAATATTCAGTTGAAAATATTTGCATCTATATTCATCAAAGTTATTGGCCTGTAATTTTGTTTTTTGGTAGTGTCTTTGGTTTTGGTATCAGGGTGATGATGGCTTCAAAGAATGTCTATGGGAGTGTTCCTTCCTCTTTCATATTTTGGAAGAGTTTCAGAAGGATCAGCATAAGTTCTTCTTTGTATGTTTCATAGAATTTACCTATGACTCCATCTGGCCCTGGACTTTTATTTGTAGGGATTTTTTTTTTAATCACAGATTCTATTTCACTTCTAGTGATCTGTCTGTTCAAATTATCTATTTCTTCTTGATTCTGTTTTGGTGGGCTCTATATTTCTCAAAAGTTGTCCATTTCTTCTAGGTTGTCAAATATGTTGGCATACAATTGTTCATAGTGTTCTCTTATGGCTTTTGGTATTTCTGTGATATCAGTTGTGATTTCTCCTCTTTCATTTCTTATTTTGTTTATTTGGGACGTCTCTCATCTTGGTGAGACTGGCCAGAGGTTTGTCAATTTTGTTTACCCTTTCAAAGAACCAGCTCTTGCTTTCATTGATTTTTTTCTATTTTTTTAATCTCTATTTTATTTTTTCCTCTCTTATTATCTCCTTCCTTCCGTTGACGTTAGGTTTTGTTTGTTCTACTTTTTCTACTTCTTTTACGTGGTAGGTTAGATTGTTTGAGATTTTTCTTGTTTCTTAAAGAAGGTCTATATTGCTATGAACTTCCCTCTATGCAGTGCTTTTGCTGCATCCTATAGATTTTGCATGATTGTGTTTTCATTGTCATTTGCCTCAAGGTGCTTTTTTTTTTTACTTTTTTCTTTGATTTCATTGTTGACCCACTGTGTTTTATTAGTAGCATTTTGTTTAGTGGTTTAATTTCCATATAATTGTTTTTTTCTCATTTCTTTTTCTGTGGTTGACTTCTAGTTTCATGCCATTTTGGTCAGAAAAGATGGTTGAAATGATTTCTATACTCTTAAATGTGTTGAGGCTTGTTTCTGTGCCCTAGTATGTGGTCAATCCTAGACAATGTTCCATGTGCACTTGAAAAGAATGTATATTCTTTTTTTGGATGTAATGTCCTGAAATTTCAATTACATTACTGTTCTATTGTATCATTTAGGTTCTCTGTTGCCTTACTGATTTTCTGTCTCAAAGATCTGTCCATTGATGTAAGTGGGGTGTTAAAGTATCCTACTATTATTGTATTCCTGTCAGTTTCTCCCTTTATGTCTGTTAGTATTTGTTTTATGTATTTTGGTGCTCCTATATTGGGTGTATATATGTTGATGAGTGTAATATCCTCTCCTTGTATTGATCCTTTGGGCATTATAGTGTCCTTTATCTTTCTTTATAGCCTTTGTTTTAAAGCCTGTTTTGTTTGATATGAGTATTATGACTCCCACTTTCTTTTCATTTCTGTTTGCATGAAGTATCTTTCTCCATTCCCTCACTTTCAGTCTATGTGTGTCCTTTGCCCTAAAGTGGGTCTCTTGTAGGGAGTATATTGTAGGCTCTTGTTTTTTTATCCACTCTGCCACTCTGTGTCTTTTGATTGGAGCATTGATTCTATTGGCATTTCAGGTAATTATTGATAGATATATATTTATTTCCCCTTTAATCTTGTTTTTCCATTGATTTTGTATTTCTTCTTTGTCCCTTCTTGTTTTTCCTTTGGTGCTTCAATTTGTATTATAACTATGTTCTCTTCTTTTTGGTTTCTGTAAATCTATTGTATGTTTTTGATTTGTGCTTACCCTATTTTTCAAGTATAGTATTCCCTTCCTACATCTACTTGCCTTAGACTGGTAGTCATATAGACTCAAACATATTCTAGAAAAAAAAATCTATATTTTGTTACTCTTCTCCCCCACATTTTATAATTTTGATGTCTTCTTTTACATCTTCTTGTATATCCTTTTGCTGTTCATTGTGGTTATCATTGCTTTCACAGAATATTTTTGATATTTTTAAATCTGTGTACTGGCTTATTTAAGTTACTTACTTTTCCATTGTGATTTTCTCTTTCCTACAGATTCCTACTTCTTTTCTATTTAGAGAAGACCTTTCAATATTTCCTTTAGGATAGGTTTAATATTGCTGTATTCTTTTACTTTTTGCTTGTCTGAAAAATTCTTTATCTCTCCTTCTATTCTAAATGATAATCTTGCTGGGTAGAACATCCTAGGTTGCAGATTTTTCCCTTTCAGTACTTTGAATATATCTTGCCACTCCTTTCTGGCCTGCAACATTTCTGTAGAGAAATCAGCTGATAGCTTTATGGTTCTCTTGTAATTAACTCTTTTTCTCTTGCTGCCTTAGAATCCTCTTTAAATTTTGTCATTTTTATTATAATATGTCTTGGTGTAGGTCTGTTTGGGTTTCCCTTGTATGGGACCCTCTGTGCTTCCTGTACTTGGATAGCTGTTTCCTTCTTTAGGTTTGGGAAGTTTTCAGCCATAATTTCTTCAAATACATTTTCAATCCTCTTTTCTCTTTCTTCTCCTTCTGGGATCCCTATTATCAGTAGATTGTCCTGCTTTATATTATCCCAAAAGTCTCTTATACTGCTTTCATTTTTTATCATTTGGCTTTCTGTCTGCTGTTCTGATTGGGTGATTTCCATTATTCTATCTTCCAGATCACTTATTCCTTCTTCTGCATTATTCATTCTGCATTCATTGCCTTTAGTTCAGCTTTCATCTCTGGAAATACATTTTCTAACTTTTCTTGACTCGTCCTTATAGTTTATAGTTCCTTTTTACAGTAATTTGCATTTCTGTTAATAGCCTTTCTAAATTCCTTCAGTATTTTTATTATCTCCTTTTTGAAATCAGTGTCTATTAGACTGAAGAGGTCTGTTTCATTGTTTATTTTTTCAAGAGAATTCTCTTGATGTTTTAATTGAGAATTGTTCCTCTGATTCTTCATTTTACTTTTTTTCTCTTGCTCTATGGGTTGAGGAGAAACAGTTATCTACTGTGATCTTGGGAGACTATTTTTATGTGGGAACATCCCTGTGTCACCTGCATGGGTTTAATATATTTGGTGTGAGGGCCGTTTTTAGTATAGATGCCTGCCACCTCTTTCCTCAGTATATGCTGGCCATTATCCCCTTGATAGGTGTTGTGGTGACCAGGTCCTGCACTGGAGGTTGAGCAGGTCCTCCCCTTAGCTCTGTGGTTGTCACTGCCTTGTCAGGGGCAGGATCTGCTCCCGAGGTGTTGGAGTAGAAACCCCAGATCTGTTTCTGAGCTGTGTTTGTGAGCTGCAGTGTGAGGTAGGCAGGATTGGATCACACAATGCCTCATGTCTCTCAGGCACTGTTTCCACAAGGCCACCAGTGCAGTGCGCTGAAGTCAGGTCTATGGACTGCAGTAGTTACGAACCTGGACCCACTCTGGGAGCTATGGAGGCAACTCAGACCCAGGCCCAGGCCAGCCCCCCGTGTGCATGCACCCACAAAGCCCACAGCTGCTAAGGCCAGATCTGTCCCAGCTGCAGGAGCACCCATTGTCTATTTGGTTGTCCCACAGGTGATGAATTTACAAAGCCAGAGGCAGAGGTGTAAATCAATGGTGCACGCAGCCATGTTGAGAGACTTCAGCCCTGCTTCCTGAGTCACACAGCCCCTGGGGCTCAGCTGTGGTTTCAACCCCACCTCTGTGAGTGGGCAACCCACTGATGCCTGCTCCCAGGGCCCGCTGAGGTGGTGGTTGGAACAGGAACCCTCCTAGGAGGCAGCTGGAGTGCACAGGGCAGTGACACGTGCATCCATGTAGGTCTCTCTCTTTTCTGCCTGCCATAGATAGGGGGCTGCATTCTGCAGAAGGAGCAAAAGGAGCCTCTGAAGCTCCTTTTCTGTCCTGGCTGATCTCCCTCCCAGTGAGGGGGCTTCCCAGAGTGCGGTAACCTTCCCTCTTTTTCAGCTCCTTCCCAAGTATGCAGGTCCCATCCTGCTTCCTCTTTTTTTTCCTGTCATCCTACCTGGTTATGTAGAGATCTTTCTTGTCCTTTCAGGTGTTTGAGGTCTTCTGCTGGTGTTCAGTAGGTGTTCTGTGAGAACTGTTCCATTTGTAGGTGTATGTTTGATGTATGTGTGGGAGGAGGTGAGTTCCACGTCCTATGACTCCACTGTCTTGAGTGGAGCACTACCTTTCAATTTGATAAGTCATTTATGAAAAACCTAGAACTAGTATATATTTAATGTTGAAGGACTGAACAATTTCATTCTAAGTTTTGCAACAGGGCAAAAATGCCCCACTCTAAAACTGTCTTCAAACCATATGATAATCTTTGTAAAAAAAAAAAAAACCAAAATCAAACTGAAAGAAATCTAAATATATACAATAAAGTAAAGTGATCATGGCAAGATTCAAAATAAAAGAGCAATAGATATTTTTTAATTGCAGTTTTAGACACCATGGACAAAATATTTCAATATAAAATTAACATAATGACATCATTTACAGTAGTATCAAAATCAAAATACTTAGGAATGAATTTGACAAAATAACTAAACTATAAATTACAGCTAGCTATTAACTACTTACTACTCAATAGACCAGTAACCTTGAAAAATTAAAATTTAAATAAACAGATTATTGAACTACATACATAGCTTGGAAGACATTATAGCTTTATTTCAATCCCAGTCATAATCTCAGCAAGAAATTTTGTAAACTTGACAAACTTTACAATTTATTGGAAATGCCATTTACCTAGAATAGCCAGAAGTATTTTGAAAAATAATTTAAAGGTGGTCAGACACTTACCTTTTCACTTTCAAGACTTACTATAAAACTGTAGTAATAATGGCATTGGCATGAGAGCATTTTATTGTATTTGACTTATATTCAAATGATTAAAAATCTAAAGAATATGGGCTTCCCTGGTGGCGCAGTGGTTGAGAGTCCGCCTGCCGATGCAGGGGACACGGGTTCGTGCCCCGGTCCGGGAAGATCCCACATGCCGCAGAGCGGCTGGGCCCGTGAGCCATGGCTGCTGAGCCTGCGCGTCCGGAGCCTGTGCTCCGCAATGGGAGAGGCCACAACAGTGAGAGGTCCGCGTACTGCAAAAAAATAAAAATCTAAAGAATAGTGATGTGTAATTACAGTGACAGCTTCTCTCTCCTATAATCTAGCAAAGTATCATTCCTTACATTTAAAACATGTCAGAAATATTATGTTTCATCTGAAGGGCATATTCTTGCTGGGATGGGTAAATTTTGATGTTTCCCTTTAATAACTGTTTTCCCACCATTGTATTGTGCTTCTCTAATATAACACTAAAAATGAGGCTGACAGAGACTCTTGCCTTCCTGTCCTCCAAACATTCATTTGTAGTTCATACTTCCTTGTGTACTCATCCACCAACGATATACCGGTTGGACAAAGAATTAATGATCCTCAGCACTACAAGCTCTAAACAGCATATGGAGACTGTGAAGAGAGCAAAATATTTTGATAACAGGGCGACTTAAAGAACGTGCTGAAACTGTGGCCAGAGCAATAACAAACTCTTTTCTCTGTAGCCCGAGGGGGAAAAAAATTCACTTTTTAAAGTAAAATTTTAAATTTCACTGTAACTTGTATGTTATATCAAGATGAAGTAGAAACAGCCAACCTCTCAGGCCATAGAAGATGATTTAATCAGGAAAAGACTGAATTGTGAAATGAGTCTACTTTCAGTTCTTATTTAACTCATGTACTTTGTGAAGTTTTTCTCCCATAACCTTGGACCGGGTCTCTCAGGTTTCCAAATGTTACTGCTACCAGATTGCTACAGAAACTGTTTTTTTTGCCCCAGGTCCCTTCATACTGTCCTCATTCCACAACTGCAGGTTCTGACCATCTGGCAGGCTCCTTCTAAATAGTGTCAGTGTGTCATCTGTCACATCTCACATCCCCTGAGGATATCTTGAATAATTGCTCATCCTAAGCAATAATCACACCTCTTAAGGCCAAGAACAAGTTGTTTATATATCTGCACTGCCCCCAGCATTATCTAGGCATTTAAATTGAAAAATTAAATAAGCATTCTACAGCTAGCTATTAACTACTACTCAATAGACCAGTAACCTCTAGGTATGTAGGCCAGATAATATTAATGCAAACTACAACAAACCATCCCAGGTTATTTTGTTCTGGTGGGCATTAATCAAGAAAAGTGATATATCGCTTCGGGTACAGAGATGAATTATGTGGAAATGTTAGGACATCTTTGTATAACAGGTTTCCCCTTCAAGTGATGTCTTCTTTTGAGCAATGAAAGTGTTGAGTAATGAGCACAGATTTCATGGAATTTTAAGAGAGAAAATTAAACTTAGAAGCCAATCGTGTCCAAATGTCCTCACCTAGTTCTCTCCTGTATAATCGAGCAAACCATTAAATCTGACCTCGTGTGACCTTCTAAGAACTTTATAAATATAATATCGTATTGAGAATGAAAAGGTGTTCTAGCAAATCTATGAATAAAGAGAATAAGTTCTTAAACACCCCCAGATAATACTGATGACATTTTGCACAGGGTTGATATGGAAGCAGAGGTGTGAGGTTTGAGAAACCACTGGTGATAGCAGTAAAGCATCTTACCTAAAAGCTCTGACCCCCTTGGTAGAATGAATGTCGTATCAGAACAGAAAAAGTAAATATGTGTGTACATATATGATTACGTATGTCTACATGTTGTGCTTTAACAGAAATGGTACTTTTCAACAATGGATTCTTTTCCACCAGAATTACTCATATTTGATTTTAAAACTAAATGCCAACAATTTGCTACTTGGTTTGCATCCCCTTGCCAAATTCATTGCCAATAAAATGAGTTGCAGGCTGCACAGAGGGGGCGCTTTCCAGTTGTGTCTTCCTTTGCCACAGCCATGGCCACCACACACATACACACAGGCCCACACCAATGTATCTTCCATCTCCCTAGCCGACAAAACCTTCTTCAGGGTAGATTCTCCAATTGCTGAGTCTGAATTGAGCACGGTAGGGACAGTGGTGCAGGCGGTGGAAATGTCTTCATCATGAGATGACAGGAGTAAAAATTTTTTCTGTGTATAAAATGCTTTTTTTAACAGAAGGCAGAATATCTATAATTGTAATCCATTTACTCATTATAAAATATTTTGTAATTAGGAATTGAGTAACAAAATATTTTTAATTTTGCCAATGAATGTAGGTATCATTGGCCAGATTATGGGAAAGGAGAATTACATGTCAAAGCTATTTTGCAGCATTAAAATCCTCCCTTTGGGGCTCCCCTGGTGGCTCAGTGGTTGAGAGTTCGCCTGCCGATGCAGGGGACACGGGTTCGTGCCCCGGTCCGGGAGGATCCCACATGCCGCGGAGTGGCTGGGCCTGTGAGCCATGGCCGCTGAGCCTGCGCGTCTGGAGCCTGTGCTCCGCAACGGGACAGGCCACAACAGAGAGGCCCGCATACCGCAAAAATAAAAAAAGTATGAGACACTGATGAAAGAAATTAAAGATGATACAAACAGATGGAGAGATATACCATGTTATTGGATTGGAAGAATCAACATTGTGAAAATAACTATACTACCCATAGTACTCTACAAATTCAATGCAATCCCTATCAAACGACCAATGTCATTTTTCACAGAAGTAGAACAAAAAAATTTCACAATTTGTATGGAAACACAAAAGACCCCAAATAGCCAAAGCAATCTTGAGAAAGAAAAAGGGAGCTGCAGGAATCAGGCTCCCTGTCTTCAGACTATAGTACAAAGCTACAGTAATCAAGACAGTATGGTACTGGCACAAAAACAGAAATCAAGATCAATGGAACAGGATAGAAAGCCCAGAGATAAACCCACACACATATGTTCACCTTATTTTTGATAAAGGAGGAAAGAATATACAATGGAGAAAAGACAGCCTCTTTGATAAATGGTGCTGGGAACACTGGACAGGTACATGTAAAAGAATGAAATTAGAACACTCCCTAACATCATACACAAAAATAAACTCAAAATGGATTAAAGACCTAAATGCAAGGCCAGACGCTGTAAAACTCTTAGAGGAAAACATAGAACACTCTATGATATAAATCACAGCAAAATCCTTTTTGACCCACCTCGTAGAGAAATGGAAATAAAAACAAAAATAAACAAATGGGACCTAATGATACTTAAAAGGCTTTGTACAGCAAAGGAAATCATAAACAAGATGAAAAGACAACCCTCAGAATATGAGAAAATATTTGCAAATGAAGCAACTGACAAAGGAGTAATCTCCAAAATGTACAAGTAGCTCATGGAGCTCAATATCAAGAAATCAAACAACCCAGTCCAAATTGGGTAGAAGACCTAGATAGACATTTCTCCAAAGATATACAGATTGCCAACAAACACATGAAAGGATGCTCAACATCACTAATCATTAGAGAAATGCTACAATGAAGTATGAAAACTACAATGAAGTATCACCTCACACCAGTCAGAATGGCCATCATCAAAAAATCTACAAACAATAAATGCTGTAGCGGGTGTGGAAAAAAGGGAACCCTCTTGCACTGTTGGTGGGAATGTAAATTGATACAGCCAGTATGAAGAACAGTATGGAGGTTCCTTAAAAAAGTAAAAATAGAACCACCATACGACCCAGCAATCCCACTGCTGGGTGTATATACCCTGAGAAAACCATAATTCAAAAAGATTCATGTACCGCAATATTCACTGCAGCTCTATTTACAATAGCCAGGACATGGAAGCAACCTAAGTGTCCATCAACAGATGTATGGCTAAAGAAGATGTGGCACATATATACAATGGAATATTACTCAGCCATAAAAAGAAACGAAGTTGAGTTATTTGTAGTGAGGTAGATGGACTTAGAGACTGTCATACAGAGTGAAGTAAGTCAGACAGAGAAAAACAAATACCATATGCTAAAACGTATATATGGAATCTGAAAAAAAAATTGTTTCTGAAGAACCTAAGGGCAGGACAGAAATAAAGATGCAGACGTAGAGAATGGACTTGAGGACATGGGGAGGGGGAAGCTGGGACGAAGTGAGAGAGTGTCATGGACATATATACACTACCAAATGTAAAACAGATAGCTAGTGGGAAGCAGCTGCATAGCACAGGGACATCAGCTCTGTGCTTTGTGTCTACCCAGAGGGGTGGGATAGGCAGTGTGGGAGCGACACTGAAGAGGGAGGAGATATGTGGATATATATGTATGTAGAGCTGATTCACTTTTTTAAAAAGCAGAAACTAACATACCATTGTAAAGCGATTATACTCCAATAAAAATGTTAAAAAAAAAAAAAAGGAGAAATGAGGCTTTGGAACGAAGGCCTGGAAGGATTAAAAACTTAGATCCTCCCCCAGTGATTGTGAGGTTGACTGAGCAGGAGACTGTGGTTTTGCCAAACAGTTGGAGGCAGACAGTTCACAAGTGTAGCCACACACTTGGATGTTTGATTTTCTCCCTATTATCTTACAGCTGGCCTAGGCCTGGAGAAGTCAGTTTAAAGAATATGTCCAGAAGTAAGTGTAACTGGGCTGAGACTGTGAAAGAAAAACAGGCAAAACACTTTCTCAAGCACTAGGAAAAGAGAGGTTGGAATCAGAAGCCAAGGGATTTAAAATATAGAAACAGAAATGAGAAGATGATGGAAGGAAGTCGAAATGTGAATGGACTAGAAATCCCAGTAAAGAAGAGCAGGCATTGTGGGGACTTGGACCACAAAAGGGGGAAGTATGGTAAATTATCCTAAACTTCCTCTCCAGACTAATTTTATATTATTTAATTAAGTTTCATAATACCCATTGAGATTTTTTCATTAAATTTTATTATACGTATACATCCACAAGGAAAAAGTAATATATTTACATTGTTAGACATTCTCAGTCAAAAGCATGTTAAATATCTCAGTCCATGCAAACCTTATTTTATGTCACTTTGCCGTGTTTGGTTGTTGTCTACAATACAAATTGTAATTGCGTGCACAATTCTCATTCCACTGGGTGTTCACTCTTGTGTCTTTAGAAAATTAAACGTTTAAGTCACCAAATTGATGTCTGTTTCTTTAGTATTGAGCAGAATTCAATAACAGGGACTCCATGCTCTGTCAGTGAAAATGCTTTACCCTGCTTGTAGGGATGCATCTATTTGAGCCTATAATTAAATCTTACATGGGCTTATTCTGACATATTTACTTTTGACAATTTAAGAAGCCAATATTACCCATTATTATGTATACATTATTGATCTTTGGAATTTTAGTTTTCAACTCCATATCATGGATTAAAAAAATAGAATTTTATTCTAATAGAAAAGTTATCTTCTTTATTTCCTTTCAGCCAGCCTATTGTGAGGCTAAAAAATGGTCAAAATCAAACAAATATACAATGTAAATTATCATGAAATGTAATAGATTACCACCAATATTTATCAATATTTACAATATCTATCAATATTTAATATATACACCAAATTTGGATTTAAATATGTGTGGGTTTAAATATATGTTTAAATTTCAGCACCATTTCTTATTTATGAACTGTGTCATCTAGAGCAACTACTCATATCTCTAAACTCTCTATTTCCTCATATGTAAATTGCATGTAATAATACAGGCCTCAGGGACTTCTCTGGTGGTGCAGTGGATAAGACTCCATGCTCCCAATGCAGGGGGTCCGGGTTCAATCCCTGGTCAGGGAACTAGATCCCACGTGCATGCCACAACTAAGAGTTCACGTGCCACAACTAAGGAGCCCACGTGCTGCAACAAAGGAGCCGGCCTGCCACAACTAAGGAGGCCATCTGCTACAACTAAGGACTGGTGCCGCCAAATAAATAAATAAATAAATATTTTAAAAAATAATATAGGCCTCAAAGAATAGTGGTATTTATTTGTCAGTTATTAGTAATAAATTGATTATTATTGATGTGGAACTTCTTAGACAATATATTTTATAAGAAAGATTGATATATAATATCTTTATAAACGTTACATGATTGAGCTGAGAATTCTGAAGATAGAATATACTATATTCATCTTTAGTTTGCATTTTTATGTAACAAAGTGCATAACTTATGTGAATCATTTTTTTTTCATGTTAAACTGAGAACTTCAAACAATGCCTAAGGAAAACCACTCTAAGAGCACAGTGATGGATTTCTTGAAGTGTTTTGTTCCCCATCAGAGGAAGAAACAAAGTGAGACCCAAGAAGATATAAGAAATAAGTAATCTGTTTAAGAACAAAAAAATGGCACTATGTTGGAACATAATGTGCCAGAAAAAATGGATTTGAAATGATCCAGAATCTAGGCATACACAGTAAAGAGGAAAAAAAATAGATGTGCCATAATGGAAGAGAAAGATTACAGAAAAGGCAGTTCAGGAAGCACATTTCTATGTTGTTATCCTATTTTCCTTTCCCTCTTTTAGAAGTAATAACTCTCCCAATTAATTTCCATCTATGCACATATTCACTGTGTATTATTTAGAAGAGAATCAGTTCCATATTTTAAAAAGGGATGAGATTATAAAAGGAGGAAAGTGTAATGAGGTAGAAAACTGAAGGGAAAAAAACACGAAATAAGATTAGATAAAGAGAAATGAAAAAGAAATCATATAGTTGTATCTTAATACGTTAACCAAATAATTTTGCTGCAAAAACCAAAAACTGGCTAGGCCAAAATTTAACAAAGGGCCGTTTTATGTAAAATGTTTCTTCACAAGTAAAAGTTTATGAAATTCTGAGATCATTCAGTAGATTAGATATATCTGCAAATCACTATCAATCAAGCTGAAACCTCTGTCGTATGTACTTTTATGAATATTATTTTTTAAAAAACAAATTCACCCCTATGAAACAAGAATAGCTCTTTTCTTCTCTTTGCTTAATAAAATTAACAAACAAATACACATATATAGGGGAAAAAAACGTGTAAAGTGTGTTCACTGCATGACCCAGTTGTGCACACAGTTGAATATCTTTCCTGTGTCTTTCTTGTGTTTTCCTGGAGAAAATACTTCAGTGCTTCCTTTGTCTTGTTTTCTGTAACTATTTTTAAATTTTCCCCAAATGATCCAGAGATCTATTCTCCTTCTAGAATTAGACTTTTTCCCAACCATAATATTTTCTTGCAGATGGTTCTTCTGTTACACTTTGAACTGGTTGTTCTCCACTCATGCAGCAGTCTTCTTCCTTGAACTTCCATTCATCTTCAACTTAGGACTTCCTCCACTACGTCCCATCCCGTTTCCTGATCTTCATGCTTTCCTGTTTTTAACTCAGTAATATTGTTGGAGTCCATCCCTCAGTAATTATCTTGGGTCTTGGTGTTGAATCTTTCTTGGATTCTTTATCAAATTGACTGGGTAATGGCCAGGATGCCTTAAGCAGTCACCCTGGGTGGTAACTTCTCTGACCAGCTGTAACAGTTATTACTCTTTCATTGTATTTCTGCTTCCTGAACATGTATTCAAACATATCATCTAGGATTTTCTTCTCTTTCAAAGAGCTGGAGGGCTGGAGTTGGGTATTTCTCTTCTGCCAGTGAGGTTAGGCTTAGATAAATTCCAAACTGTTTGGCTCTGGTAAAAGTTTCCCTTGAGGGTGCAATTTGTTAAGAACAGGGACATGTGGGCATATTTCAGAATAGTGACTTTTCCCCTCCCCCTGCCAGAAGTATGAGGAATTTTTCCTCTATTCTTCACAGTAAGAATCTAATGGGACTCCTAGAGGTAAAACGTATAAAAGATTGGGGCCACATGGAGATTTTAACTCTCAAGCTAGTGCACACTGAGCCTCTAGCACTCTGTCAATACAGTTTGTGTTCCTACTGGGATTGGCACCAGTGATGGGATTCTGTTCCACTTCTGGGTTTATACTCCCAATAAGCTGTGATTCTCTGTATTCTCCTATTTCTCCAGGTTTAGGGGCAGCAGTTTGCCTTGTGGCTTTAGCTCCCTGATGACTCTAAAAAGAGTTGCTGCTTTTCAGTTTATTCATCACTTTTCCTGTTGTGAGGAAGCAAGTAACAACTTTCAGGCTCCTTACAGTTTGGACTAAAACCCAGAAGTACAATCAACACAATATACAAAAGTCCTTTTACGAATTTTTCTCTTAGATCGTCAGTTCATCTCTTAGATAGGTCAATAACAGTTATTTCCTACGTGACTTTTAAATCTTTTCAGTGTTAAAATGCATGTTTCATTTTATCCTTTCCCCAAAAGGTACATCTAGATAATTGTTCAATTTTGCTGACTTTTCACCAAATCAGTATTCTTAATCATTGTATTTAGGAACTGGGTCCAGAATAATTCTCTCACTGATGATGGCATTTATTAATCCATTTGGGAATTTTGTTCTAGACCTTGCTAACTGTAAAGACTTGGGCGAGGTACTGAATTCTACACAAAGAGGAGTAAGATGTGATTTCCACTTTCAAGGTCGTAACAGTCTATCGATAAGTTGCCAAGATACACTTGGAATGCACAAAGTGATAACATGGCAATGCATTACTTTCCTGTGGTTCCTACAGAAACATCAGAAACCGGTGCCTTAAATCTATAGAAATTTATTGTCTCACAGTTTTAGAGGCCAAAAGTCCTAAATCAACGTGTTGGCAGGGCTACATTCCATCCCAAAGCTAGAACGGAGCATCTATTTTTGCCACTTCTAACTTCTGGTGACTCCACGTGTTCCTTGGCTTGTGGCTATACTGCTCCAGTCTCTCTGGGTCACACAGCTTCTTCCTCCTGTGTTCGTGTTTCTCCTTTTCTGTCTGTCTCAAAACTGTTTCTCTCTCATAAAGATAAATGTGATTGCATTTAGGGCCCTCCTGGTTAATCCAAGATAAGTTTTGCCTCTCAAGATTCTTAACTTAATCACATCTTTTGCCATACTAGGAATAATTCAGACATTCTGAATATAAGGGCATGGACCTATATTTTGGGGGCCATGATTCAATTCATTATGGCCAATAAAACACCAAAATCTATAGAAATAGAGAAAGAAGTCAGGGAACCCCCTGCTTTTAAGGTAGGTATATTTAACCTGGCAGAGAGAAAGAGTTTTAATGTTTTCTTGTTTTTAAAGACAAAAAAAATCCATGCTGAGTGATTACTTCTGTGTCTTTCATAATCCTAATCATGAATACATGTTATTTAAACATCACAAAATCTTAATCAGCATATGATTATACCAAGTGATTTGTAGCTGAGTTCAAGAATTTCAAGGACATTATAGGATTATTCTAATTTCTCTAGTCATAATGCTCATAGGTTATAAAGTCAGGACTTCCACCCACATTTTTCTGACCCAAAGCTCATGAGCTTTTAAGAAAAAAGAATACGATAATAATAATATTCGTATAATTAGTGTTAACTAGAAGAATATGTTTTCTTTTGTCTTCAGAGTATGATGTGTTTACTCTAAGTTTGTTTTCATTAACTCAGAATTTGAGGGCAGCACTTTTTGGATTATTCTACTAGCTCCCCAGTTATCATTAGAACTGCTACTACACTCAACTGGTGAGTCAGTAAAAGCCGGCTTTAAAAGCAAGAAGCTTTATGCCATGTGCCTATGGGGCTTGCTGTCAGAGCAGTCCTGACACATCCCATAGAAGCAGAGAAAATGGAACCTCTGAGCCAGAGGTAACAGCAGAACTGATGAAATGAGCAGCTGTGCTCACAGGCTTCAGTAGCATCATCATTTCTTCCTATTTATTGTTGTATTTCTACTGAGGATAAGAAAAGACTTTTTGAGGTAGGCTTGCCATCAATCAGTTCCAGAATGCTTGGAGGTGAGGGAAGCTTGGCTTATACATGAAGAGCAAAGAATCTACATTCCATAAAGCTGAGCATCACGTAGGCTGTTTTGCCTTAAATCATAAATGAAGATCAAAGTAGAGAAGAGATTTAGTGGCACAATTTGATAGATCTTTGTTTTTTGGAAAATAAATCATATGACAAACTAATAATAGAAGACAAGAGACTTGAAAACTTAAAGAAAACTGGGCTGTTTATCTCCAGTTATTACATTGTTTGATGAAATTATTTTGAGGTTTTAGTAAGCTCTAGGCTTTGAGAGATCAAGCTATAATCCTGATAGATTGACCCTTTCTAATTTGTAGTTTTGTTTTCTTGTTCTTCATTTTGTGATGGCATGAGTACTTCTAAGCCACTAGTTGCTAAAATGAAAAGACAAAGAAAAACAATTTTAATAAAGTGAACCTTGATCTAAATTTTGTACACTTATTAAAAATAGAGAAAGTTTAATTTATGGCCCAAGAGCTATCAAAGATGGTCATTCTTTTCATGGCTTTGTTTATCCTCATTTTGTAGCTTTAGTGTTTGGAATATAATAATTCCTTAATAAAGAAAAATGTG
Source organism: Pseudorca crassidens (assembly GCF_039906515.1). Lineage (NCBI taxonomy): Eukaryota > Metazoa > Chordata > Mammalia > Artiodactyla > Delphinidae > Pseudorca > Pseudorca crassidens. Next base: position 29,063,794 of record NC_090306.1, on the reverse strand, counting down.
GTAAGTCTAAATACATTGCATTTATAGGATCTTCAATGTTAACCGGCAGGCTCAAGACCTTTTATGTATTCTTGGCCTCTCCTGTGGCCGCCCCTGCTCACAGCTGATCCTCATTAGGAAAAACAAACCTCACTTTAAAAAGAACTATTGAGGGCTAAGGAAGAGGTCAATGTAAATTAGTTCACAAAGTGAGACTTCAATTGTTACCTAGTAGAGGGGCAGGAAGTCATATAAAGAGACACCAATTTGAAAGAAAAGGCCTAAGGCCTGTTTTGTTCAAAGTTAAGCCTTTAAGTGAGTTTCTCTCTGTCTCTCCTGCTTTCTTTTTTCTCTCTCACAGATGTTTACCTGCCTGTGAAAGAGCACAGAGATCCTTTTTGAAGTCTGTTTGCATGCACATCTGTGAGAATTTTGGCTTTAGGTCTTACTTCAAAGCTTTTGTACCTAATGATACCACAGAAAGATGATTCAACAGTAATAGCACACCCTCCCAGGAAGACATTTCCATGTGATATAATTTTTGATGTTTAATAGCAGCATAAATTTTCAAAAGGCAAACAAGGTATGTTAGGTGCATGTGAGGAAAGAATCAACTTCCCTGTGCCAAAGAATGATACCAAAATGGTAAAATGAGCTTCTGACACTATCTTTTCAGCAAATCTCTACTAGAATTTTTCTTAGCTCTAAAAAATAACACATTTGAAGTGAGCAAAAACTCTCCCTGATCCTCTTTTCTTACTGAAATAGAAAAGAATGCACATGCCAAAACAATGTCCATATACCAGAACCTGAGGCTCTATCTGTTCTAACAAAGTTACCACATCCATCATGGCAACTTCAATCAGGGCAACTACTGGGCTGAGCTTGCAGCGGTCTACAGTCACCTTCCAGGATCCATCTGGTTTTTGCAAGATCATTGCTAGGTAACTTAACTGGGGATGTGATAAGGACCACCATCCTTGCATCTGTTAGAAAGTCATGGCTGATATAAATCTCCTAAACTCTATATAATACATATATGATACAATTTTTATTTATATATTTTCACTTACTTTCTCATGACAGGAACAGTTTCAGAGGCTTCCATGTGGCTTTCCCTATTTTGGTAGTTATCTACAACCAAGGACCCAATCTGGAAGTTGTACTAACTTCCAAGTATGTTAATACCAATTAAACATTCAGGGTCCAGGGAAATGACCATCAGGTGGTCTATGTAAGTGATTTATTACCTGTCTCCCATATGCCCCCATACATATAGGAAGGCCACAATAATGTTTCAAAGTATTCGTAGTTCAATAACACAGAAACTCCATAACCTATACCAACAGTGCTAAAAATATGAGTAATCCCCATCTCCCAATTTATAGTCAAGTGAGTAAATGGCCATAATTTTCTTGAGGAAAAATGCAGCAAATCATTGCTTTGTATACATGCTATGGTATTGCAATTGTTCCACTTGGAACCACTGTTTAGTGGGCTCTGATTCTGAACAATGGTCCCCAGTCTGAAACCTATGCAAGGAATCATGACATATTTATTAGGGTGGCTATCCTCAGACGCCCAATCACCAAACCTTGATTTCTTCTGCTGGTTCAAGCTGAGTAGTGACTTTGTCAGACACCAATCTATTTTGCCCCTAGGGAGGTCATATTCTATTAACCATCCTGGTAAGACCCTGTGTATCTGGTTCCCAGGGCTATTACTCCAACTTTGCTAGTGATCACAACATATGTGGTTAAGTGCCACCTGGTTACTGACAGTTAACTGCTGCCACCTAGACTCTACTATTTTAAAGTCCATTCATGGACATTGTTTTCAGCTAGATAAATTCTGTAACAGTATTTTCTATCTCCAGCCCTAAAATGAAAAGTAGAGACACTACTGAATTTTTTTTTTTTTTTTTTTTTCTGTACACGGGCCTCTCACTGCTGTGGCCTCTCCCATTGCAGAGCACAGGCTCCGGACGCACAGGCTCAGCGGCCATGGCTCATGGGCCCAGCTGCTCCGCGGCATGTGGGATCCTCCCGGACCGGGGCATAAACCCGCGTCCCCTGCATCGGCAGGCGGACTCTCAACCACTGCGCCACCAGGGAAGCCCCTGAACTTTTTAATGATGCTGCTTCCTGTCTCACCAGGCCATTCATATGGCCTTGATAAATTTTGTGTCCTTTGGGCCTTCCCAGGGAACATAACCATCATGCTTATCTTCTGACTGTACATATTACATCCATTCTAGCACGTCTACTTCTCTGAACTTTTTAATTTCTTTATCCATCATCTGACATTGCAGTTCATGCACTTCAACTGTGTTCAGCTTGGCCACCGTGTGTACCATGCCACTGGGAGCCACCTTATTAGTTTGTACAATCTCCTGAGGTTCTTTCCAGGACACTAAATCCTTTATCTCCAAAGAATATTCTCAGGTAAATAAATTCTTCCTTTTCCAATTCTATGTTCCAGTCCCTTTGATAAAGAATCTTCTAACACAGTGCCACTCATACATCCCAGATGGCTACTGATACATGTCAGATAGATTTGCAGCATCTTTAAATTACAGTACCTTGTTTATGAAGCCAAGTGCATCCTCAGTTGCTTGATATTGTGACTTAAAACCTAGGTATAAGCCAAGTGGCCAGGAGGGAAAGTGAGGGCAGATCTTGAGTGGTATATCTGCTGCCTTTCAGGATGATTGAGATGACTGCTCTTAGCAAAAAGGAATGGAACACTTCTGCAGGCTTAGAAGGTTCAGAAGAGTCAGAGGAATCAAAATCTTCAGGAGCAATCATCCGCATGTCTAGATTCTGTGTGTTAAAGCTTCAGATTTTCCCAATGGGGGCAATGCCCTTGGTATAACAAATCTGCCAAGTTTAACCTCCTTTGAAGTTAGTCGCACAGACTAATAAATCTCAGGCCTCATGTTTGGCTTTCTCTGCACTCCTGCTGCAAAACGAGGGCTTCTTTGCCTCTACCAAGGAGTCCCTTTGGCTTTCACATCTCATTTTTAATTCATTCTTATTTTCTTTATCATTCTATTATCATTCTGTAGAGAAATTATAGCCCATAAGAGTGTGACAGAGAGGGGACTGGAATTATAGAAATTGAGGAAGGTATTAATGGTCTCCTTGCTCCTGGATGAATTCATGTCCACGTTCATAAGAGTGCACTCTCACTTGTGAATCCCATCATATCACATCCTTTCCCAAATCTCTTCAGGATAAACCATATATATATATAACGAGACTGTATTATCTATTCCCCACCGAAATAGTAAACTCATTTCCCGTTGCTCCCTTTTGTGGCATTTTAAATTCTCAAAAAATATGTAAATATAGAGAAGATCAATAATTATCAACATATGTCCAATCGTGTTTTGGCTCTGCCCAAAACACGATTACTTTAAGGTTACTTTAGGATTACTTCAGAGTTACTTTAACCCCTGAATAGTATAGATGAAAATCCTAAGCATAACATTTCATCGGGGAAAAAATAGCATAAGGACTAAAAAAATACAAAATAAGACAAAAGCTTTTCCAGCTATCCACCCACAAATTTAACAATAAACCCTTAATATTAAAAAATCTAGTCAGTGTATATATCTGCATGATGTATCATAATTTATTTCCAAAGTTGTTTTATTGAAATCAGAATCCCAACAGGGCTCAGAATATTGATAGCTTGGTTGATTATTCTCTTGTCTTTAAATCTATAGGTTGTCCCTCTCTCTTTTTTCCATGACGTTTATTCTTCCTTGTGGGTGGTCATTTGCCTTGTAGAGTTAACAAAATTTTGCATTTTTCTGTGTGTATTCCTGTTTTATTTTTAACATATTTCTCCGATTTTCATGTTTTTCTTTTTTAACAAATTAGTGATTGGGAACTACAGTTTTTTTGTTTTTTTTTTTTGCGGTATGCGGGCCTTTCACTGTTGTGGCCTCTCCAGTTGCAGAGCACAGTCATCCAGACGCGCAGGCTCAGCGGCCATGGCTCACGGGCCCAGCCGCTCCGCGGCATATGGGATCTTCCCAGACCGGGGCACGAACCTGCGTCCCCTGCGTCGGCAGGCGGAATCCCAACCACTGCGCCACCAGGGAAGCCCGGGAACTACAGTTTTGATTCAGATTTGATTGGTAAGAGTTCTTCATAGTTGATGTGCTACACTTCTTATTTCTTCACATTAGGGAGCACATAATATCTGGTTGTCTCAAGTTTTATGTTCTTAAAATTAATCACTAGGTTCATTCACTTAAAATCCCCCTCGATGTGTTATGATTCTTAAACACTAATACATTTAGATGTACTGTTTTCTCTATGGTTTTGAGTGCCCACAGCATACTTTACTTATATAGCATTATAATAATTATTTTAAAGAAATAAAGCAATTAACAAGGATTAATGTACAAAAATGCTTATTATAGAATGGGGATAGAAGAAATTAGAAACACATTTAATATCAAGTAATCAAGGCACAAATTATGTGGTACTTGCATAAGATGGAATGTTTTGTAGGTATTAACATGCTTTCAAAAAATATTTAATAACATGGAAAATGTTCTTAATGTAATGCTACATCAAAAAGTGCTGAAGACACAGATTGTTCCTTAAAAAAGTACAAAAGCTTATCAAATGTAATTTCAAGAGCAAAGAAATAATATGTAATTTTAACTTCCTAGTGTTTCTGAGTGTCTGTAAATATACTAAATTTTAATTTAGGATAATGGATAATAAGAACCAATATTACTAAATATCAACAAACTGATTTGTAATTATATATGGCTGAATAAAGTTGTTTCTTTTGCCCTTTTCTCAGTAATTTGGTGCCAACAACAAAAGTAAAAGTTAATGAAAAATATTTTAAGTGCATCTTCAGTAAGAATAAAAAATACTTTTTAGCTCTCAAAAGAAGATTTTGTTAGCATAAGGAAATATGACCAAACTGAGGAAGAACTGTGAGATCATAAGATTAACAATACAGACCTCAATAACACAAAACAAAGTTCTAAAATTAGGTGCCTATCCTTGTGCTTCCTGAATTAAAGTTTGGGAAAAGGAGCAGGTTTCTTCAGGAGAATTAATGAGTGCTAAGAAAACACATCGAAACCAAATTGTATGGATAAGGTTTTCTCGTATAGAATTGCTGGCATAACAACCAAGTGAGGACAACTCGAAATCCCCATAAGAATGACAAATAAATTCTGAAGGATCCAGAATATGTGCTATGAAGGTATTTTGAAAAAGTTATAAATCTATAAACAGACATGAAAAAGTCTCTAAATCTTACCATCAAATAGAAAGCAAAATCCAAAACAATTCAGAATATTAGTCCAATGTTTATATTTCCATCAATTTGAATAGTTTACATTTAACAAATTTCATGAATTAAACGTATAGACAAAACATTCATATTTTTATTTTAAATTTTGTTTTGTTGAACACTGGTTAGTTTGAGCATTTCATTGTATCTATCACATTTTTTACATTTGCTTTCCTGAATTTCTTCTTCCTGGCATTTATTCAATATAATACTTACCTTCATTTTTTAATGAAATCTCTTGCCCCTATATTGATTATTTTGCATTGCAGAAGTTATTTCTCTATTTTGAGATTTGTTTAAACTTTTTGAAGCTTTTGGTGTTTAACCAAATCATTATGTCTGCTTTTATTGTGTAACTCAGAGTTTCAGTTATCTCCTGTATTATTTCAGTAATTTTATGCTCTATGTATTTAAGTCCTTATTCCATCTGAATTTTATTTTGATTTGTATTTTAAAATCTATATAAGGAGACCAACCATCTGCTAACTAAAATGTACATATGTATTTTGCATTATCATATGATATTTGTGCCCTACAGAAATCTCTGAATAAAGTATACTACTGTAGTTGAGGTGAGGGGCGGGGGGACAGTGTGTCCTTAAAGAGAATAACTTACCATCAAGAGAAGAGTAGGTCCTTCGAGAGAAAACAGAAACCTAACAGAAAATGTTAACTTGCTGGACAAGAGAAAACACATTTCAAGTTTCTCCTTAACCACTATTCTACAGAATGCCAAGCACTTGAGAGTATTCACTTTTGACAGTAGGGGATAGAGTGTATTAAATAATTTTGATACTCACTAGCTGATCCCATGAAGATGGGCTGCTGCTTCGGTTGCTTTGGAAAACCATAAATATCTATTTAAAACTCAGTTTGTGAACATCTGTGGTTAAGTTAATCAAATATTTTATCAACGTTTCTTCATGCATTCTCAGTTCCATGAGGTGAAAACGTGCTTCAATTTTCCCCCCTCAGTCCACCATTCACCAGAGGAAAGTTCTCCTTCGTTTGCAGCATTATGTTTTTATCAGATCAAATGGTGGGCAATTATCAGCTTCATCTTGACTTGTGTCTTCAGAAATGTTGAATGGAATCTGAAACTAGTAACTGATAAATAACTATGTCACTTTCTGGATTAAAAAAAAATCTTGTAATTTGTAAAAGTGACTGTTTCATGAAGTTACAATTTTCTGTAGATTGGGTTTTATTTTCCACCTTCTTTCACTTAACAGTTTTCTTATCACACCTAGTTTCTATTATTTTCTTCTTAATTCTGAGAAAAATTGAGTATGTATGTATGCCGAGTATGTATTTCATTGCATTGATTTTCTACGGAATATAACTTGCTGCTTACTGCTATCACAATGATTTTAAATTTGATAATTCTGTTTTTAATCAGGAATAATAATTTCTTTATAATCACTAGAATAATAAAGAGGCAATGATAGCTTTGAATCAGGTCGAAAATGGAGTGGTGGCTAGACTCTGGGTTTCTGGGGTTCTAGGTATGTCCCAACCACATCTGGGGCTTCCCATGTCTAGAGGTGCCTCAAGCAAGGAGGGCTTAGCTCACACTTGGAAGGCCCCTATTTACTTTGTCATGTTCCCCAGGGTGGGAGTCAGCTTGCTGAACGCCTTCCTGTTTGCACCAGAGAAAACATAAGAACCCAAGTTTTTGTCTATCCCCATCTCTGCGTCAGGTCCAAGCCCTTTTCCTAGAGATATGGTAACCATTCTTTATTCCATAACCCTCATTTGAAGCCACTTCTGACCTGCAATGAAGATGAATAAAGAAAACCTGCACCATTGTTCTACATCATGGACCACAGCTCAGATTTGGACTATTCTTGCACATGGACCAGTAAAACGTATAGGACCTTAAGCCCATGTTCTTTATTTGTATCAAATGATGACCAGTAGACTGATTTTGCATCACTTTTCTTGTAGCAGGAGATGAATTAAATAAATAACTTAGGTAAAAAAAGAAAAGGAGAGAAAAAAAGGTAAAGTTAAGAGGAAGACCATGTATCACTCCCTCTTTTCTTGTTGCCCTAGATTCCATCCTTCCAAGCAAGGAATCATAACATTTTTATACACACACACACACACACACATATAACATATACATGCACATATATATACACACATTATTTATATTTTGTGCAAATAAACATTCTGCACACTATATAAAAGACAAAAATCGATCAGTTACAATTAAAGTTCCCACTACTCAGCACTGTGCAAAGAGAAAATTGGAAATATCAGTTCGAGATTAGTTCTCACTATGATGCAATGGTCTCAGCAGAGGTGGATCTAGAGAAAGTGTAAGGTGGCAGGTCTTCTATGATGAATGGCTTATTAGAGGAGAGTATGAATTGGTAATAAGAAACATGGGATTTCAGTTCACAATACTAATATAATTTGTGAGGTGAAAATAGCTAAGAATTTTTCAAAAATAATGACAGACACCAAACCATAGATCAAGGACTCAGAGCAGTCCAAGTGGGATAAATAATAAAAAAACTTTCACCTGGCATGTTGTGTTCTAACTACAGAAAATCAAAGAAAAAATCTTGAAACACACACACCGAAAAACAACACCTTACCTATGAAGAAAGAAGTATAAGATTTATAGCAGACTTCTTGTCATCAACAATGCAAGCAAAAAGAGAGTGGAGAGAAATATTCAAAATGTTGAAATAAAGGAATCACCAAGCTAGAATTCTGTATTAAGGAAAATTGTTCCTCAAAAATGAAGGAGAAATAGACTTTCTCAAATGAACAAAAATGAGGAATTTTTCACCAGTAGATCTGCCTTTCAAAAAATGTTTAAAGAAGTTTAATTTTTTTAAAGCTTAGAGAAAGAAAATGATGCAGGTTAGAAACTGAGATCTATGTAAAGAAATGAAGGGCATTAGAGAGGGAACACATAAAGGTAAAATAAACCCTTTTCTTTTTCTTTTTCTTACTTGATTTAATATAAGTGTTCAAACTAACAACAGCAACAATATATTGGATGAGTATAGCTTATTGATAAGTGAAATGAGTGACATCAATGTTAGAAGGGATGAATACGAAATATTTTAAGGTACCTACACACTCATAAAATAATATAGACCTATTTAGAAGTGGACTTGTAAATACATGTTGTAAATACATGTTGCCATCCTTAGGGCAACCACTAAAATCATTTTTTAAAAAGAAGTAAAACTGTTAAGAAATGAGAGAAAACAGAATCATATAAAATGCCTAATTAAACCAGATAAGGCAGAAAAGGGTAGAATATTAAAAAATAAAAAATAAGAAGTGCAATGAATAGAGAACAGTACAGAAAGGGGAGAGATTAATCCAACTATACACATAATCACTTTAAATGTGAATGGATTAAATGCAACTATAAAAATTAAAAACAGAAAATGACACAGGGGATAAAAAAAACAACTGACTATATGTTGTCTGCAAGAAACCCACTTTAAAAAGAAAGACATAGATTATAAGTAAAGTGATGAAGAAAACTATACCACACTAACACTAATGAAGGGAAAGCTGGAGTAGCTGTATTAATGTGAGGCAAAGCAGACTTCAAACCAGGAAAATTATCAGGGATAGAGAGAGGCATTACATAACGATAAGGGGGTCAATTTTCTAAGAAGACTTAATCCTTAATGTGTATGTGCATAACAGCAAAGTACCAAAATAAGTGAGGCAAAAACAGATAGAATGGCAAGATGAAATAAACAGCTCTATTATTATAGTTGGAGACCTCAACAGACCTCTATCAGTAATTGACAGATTCTGCTTACAGAAAATCAGTGAGCATACAGCTGAACTGAACCACCATCATTATCAACTGTATCTAATTGACATTTATAAAGTACTTATCCAACAGCAGAAGATTACAGTCATCCCTTGGTATCTGAGGGGGATTGGTCCCAGGAGCCCCTGCATATACCAAAATCTGCTGATGCTCAAGTCCCTCATAAAATGTAGTAGTAAAATGAATGGAAATTTCAATCCAAGTTGATTGAATCCACAGATGCGAAACCCAAGAATTTGAAGGGCTAATTAAAATCACAATAAATACATTAAACGTAAGATTTAATTTAGCTAAATAGACAATTATTATTATTTATTTATGACATACCCAATTTAACAGGACATAGAAAGTCTGAAGTATAAGTGACAGAAAGAATCTAAGGGGAGAATACTGATCAAAAAGAAATGGATTTAGTTATAATAATATCAGAAAAAGAAGTCAAAAATACTATCAGGGATTAAAAGATATTTACTATGATAAAATGTATGAATCATTAAGACCTAGTAACTCCAGCTTCTCAAGCTTCTATAAATATAGCAACTCAGTCTTCACAAGGGAAAATTGAAAATCCACAAACTGGGAAATGTTCTCACACTTCTTTCACTTAATGCTATGTCAAAAAATATTTATAGATATAGATAGGTAGATGACAGATGAATGAATGGATGTGTGTGTGTGTGCACATGCACATGCATATGTGTATCCTATAAGAGTCTTGAATCAGCAACTGAATTATTGAATCTGACACTGACCTGGGGTAACATTCAGACACTTCAAAAACATCTAGATAAGTGGTCTGAGGTATCAATACCATCTATTAAACAGAAATGATACCCTCTCAAGTTGTTAGCATGAGAGATATGGAGGTCAGGTGATAAGCTGAGTTCTGACCCCAAGCCCAACTCACAGTGTGCTCACTGGTTCATAATGAAATTTGTGGATATTTATCCCGTTCCTGATATATAAGTGGAAAAAACACAGTTAGTGATAGAACACCCCTTGTCTTGCTTTTCAAATTTGTGTAGGAAAGCCAAATGAAACTGAACTGAACTTGTCTCCCATTCCAACAAGCTTGAAATCAACAGCAATACTGCATTTCTGGAATTATTGAAGAGATGTGTATTACTGTCAAAGATATGAAAAATGTAGTAGTTGTGATTCCTAGATATCCCCATTTAATTTGCTTACATGGCTTTAGCACAACAGTGATGGATCGTGGCACATAAACATGGACTCCTGTATATTTAACAGGTGGTAGCCTGATTTTGAATTGAAACTGCTATGTCTACATATGATACCCTGACTAAAAAAGCTTATCATAGACATTACCATTGGAGATTTAGGTGTGCATCTATTGGTTTGGAAAATAATAAATAAGTAAATTTTCAATCTCCATTAAGTGTGTGTGTTTATATGGTAAGGACCAAGGACGATAGTTCCACCTTCACGGTTTTATTTACGTATTATATCAACTCTCTTGCTTTCTACATAATACTGTATATAGGGCATTTATGATCTCAATAATCCATAGAAGATACCAGTAATTTGCTATATTGATTACATCAGAGTGCTCATTTAACCCCTTTGGGCCCCCACGGGAGTGGAGGAAGACTGGACAGAGAGGGAGAAGGGGCCATTGAAGGTACAGTATTTACTATGGGATTTAACTCCTCAAAGGCCTCCCAGTAGCTTCAGATCTGCTCAAGAATCCTTCATGTCCTGCTGGTTTGCAGCGAGTGGCTCACAGCTTCAAGGCCTCCTCTGCCAGATGGAGAACTATTTCAAACATCCTGCCTCTATTTTGTACTGTAGCAATGCAGACAGGAGACCTGACCCCATTTTCAGGTTCTAAAGAGAAATTCTAAGTACCTGAAAGACTGAGGAACATGGTGGCTTTTATTTAAGATGTGGAGATAGAGAGCACATACCTGGACTTGGGCCTGCAGCAGCACCAAATTGCACCAAGAGTTCCCTTTATTTTCTCTCGCATCTCTGTTTCTCCTTTTCTCTCTGCTGGATTAGCCACGGGGACTCCAAGTTCTTCATTGTGTGGTCCTGGTACCAAGATTCTCCTGGGAATTATAAAGCTATTCACCTTCTACATCGAGCACTTCTTATTTTTTCCCCAGCAACATAAGTCATCCTTAAGAGGGGTCAGGGTGCTAGCTCTTAAATATATTTTAGTCATCCCTTTGTACATTAAATTCTCTTTCTTGGAGACTGCTCCTGACATGGTGTTCACCGTGCTCTCAGCTGGCCTCCTGAAGTTCTGCCCTGCCTTCCCCACCAGGTACAGTTCAGGAGCTGCCTACCTCAGGGTGATAGGTTATCTTCTAGTTGCTTTATTCCTTTCCGTTTTACATTTAGAGAGTATAATTGGAATACATAAACTTCTCTGTGACCACAGCTTTATTTGCAACCCACAGGTTTTGTTATGGCATATTTTCATTATCATTCAATTAATAAAATTCTAATTCCCATTGCGACTTTATCTTTGACCTACATAATGATCAGAAGTATGTTTTTAATATCCAACTATTTGGTAAAATATTGGTTATACAGGTTTAAATTTCTTGCTTATTCAGAGCCTTGTTTTATAACCAGAATATAGTCAATTTTATAAATGTGCCATGTGCACCTAAAAATTTCTGCATAATATATATATTCCATCATTGTCGGTGCAGTGTTTTATGTAAATTTAGGCCAAAGTTTTTAATGATGGTATTCAGATCTTCTATAATCTGCTGATTTGTTGTTGTGGTTCTATGTTCCTGATCTAGGTAATTTAGATTTTTCTATTTCTACTTAGATTTTTGGAATTTCCCTTCATATACTGCATTGAAGTTTAGACTTATAATATATTCCTTGTAAAGTAACAGTGGGTTTTATTATCCTGCCTTATCGCCAGTGATACTTTTTGCTTTCAAATCTATGTTAACATTAAAAAATCTTCTTCAATTTTACTTATTGTTGTTATGACATAATTTTTGAATCCTTTCATTTTCAATCTGACTCTTGTCTCTTGTAGGTGGCATAGAATTAGGTTTTTGGTTTGTTTCAATAATCCTTGTCCTTTAATTTCAGTATTTACAGTTAATGTATTTTCTTATAGACCATTTACTCCTTGTTTACTATTTGTCCCACCTTGTTATGTTCCTTTTGCTCTTCTTTCTTCCTTTGAGATTTCTTCAAATTCCATTTTCCCTTGTATTAGCTTGTTATTTTTACATAAGTAGCAGTTACACATGTACCATGACTTATTAGCTCTTTTACTTCTTCTCAAGCAATGCTGAGATCTTAAATTTCTTTTACTACTTTTTCCTCTTCCTTTTGTTTTAATGCATTCTAATGTTTGATATATTTTATTATTACTCTTTTTTGCTGTTAGATTTTATTTAGGTTTATCCACTTATTTATCCTTTCTGTTATACAGAATTCTTTATAAAGTCCTTATTTTCATCTGTGATAATCTTCCTTCTGCCTGCAGGTCTCCCTTTAGAATTTAATTCAGTCAGTTCTGATGAGAACATATTTTCTAAATTTTGTTTGTCTGCAAATTTCCTTATTTCATCTTTCCTTCCAAACAACATTTTCTCTGCCTCTAGAATTCCCAATGCGCAGTTCTTTTCTTTAGCACTTAAAAATGTTATTCCATTATTTTCTAGTATCCAGTCAGTTTCACTGAGAAGTAAGCTGTAATCTCAATCCTATTGTTCCTTTGAAAGTAATCTCTCTCTTTTTCCTCGGGCTGCTTTGAAGATGTCATGTTTTTCTTTGCTGTTCATGAATTGTACTGTGGTGATCTTAGGTGTGGTTTTCTTTGTATTTGTTCTTGTTGCTTTTTTTTAGTGCTTATTGAATTTAAGGCTCCATATATTCTTTTTAGTTTTAGAGAACTCTCAGCTGTTAATATTGTTTTCATCCCAATCTCTCTCTCCTTTTTTCTTTGGACTCCAGTTTACACATATGATAAAAATGTTTATTGTGGCCCATATGTCTCAAATGCGCTTTTGTGTACTTTTTATTCTTTTCGTTTCCCATGCTTTAGTCTTAATATTGTCACTACTCTATCTTCCAGTTCACTTACCTCTCTTTACCTGTGTCCAATCCACTACCAGGTTTTAAATTTCGTATAATTTTTAATTCTGTCAGTTCAACTTCAATCAGTTTATAGTTTCTAGTTGTCAAGTTAAATTCTTCACCTTGTCATCTATTTTCTTGAACTTGATAATATTTACCAAAATATGTATGAACTTGAACGTTTAGGTCATCTATGATTCTGATTCTTTTTTGTTTTTTATTCTAATTCTCCTTTTCTTGGTAGTCTTGGTGGTTCTTCAGTGAATACCAGACTTGGGATATGACAAGTTGTAGAGAATCTGAATGACATTACAGTTGTCCTTTGAACAACCTGGGTTTGAACTGCACAGATCCACTTATGCATGGATTTTTTTTCAATAAGTAATACAGTACTACATGATTTGTGGTTGGTTGAATCCTCAGATTCAGAACCACAGATAAGAAGGGCCGACCATAAAGTTATATGGGGATTTTTGACTGCACAGGGAGTCAGCGTCTCTAACCCCTACATTGTTCCAGGGTCAACTGTATTTTCTTGAGGAGAGAATTTCCTATTTCTTAGGTAGGGAGCAGAGGGGAAGATCACCTCAGTCACTGGACCAACTTCATACTCATTTTCCTTCTTTATGAGGTTCAATGTAGATGTTGCATCAACCTTCCTAACACGTAGACACACAGACACACACAGACACACACACATATGTAGAGACTTCAAATGTCCTAATTCATATCATTAGTTTTCCATTGGGCCACAAATCTTTCATAGGTTCTGAACCCCAATTTTGTCTCTTCAGCATTATGAGCCAACTAAGTCTTTGCTCTGACTTCAGTTAGCTTTTGTTTGACTTCTTAGCATCTTGTCTTGTCTACCTATTATACATGGAAAATACTGCAAGGGAACACTGTTGCTGAATCCGGCTCCGTTCTCTGAATCTTTACTCTCTCTGTGATTTTGGTCCTTAAAATTCTAGCTGCCTTGTTATTTCTCAATTCCAACTCTGGTTTCCTTAGTCCTATGACATTGTCCTAAGACCTACTGGCTTTTCTACCTCTTAGGAGCCACATTTGGTTTCTCAGACTTTTGCTCTTCATCAGTAGTTTCTAAATGACTGGGCTAGAAACGCATGTGCAGAATATTGTTCTCACTTCAGTGAGTTTCTTTCTCTATTTTACTTTTCTAGGTCATGGCTACCTCAGTAGCTTTCTAACACTCACAGTCAAATGTTTTGTATGATTTATCTGGCCTTTCTAGTTCTGGGGTAAACATTTTCATACCTTCCAATCCAATTTAAGTAATGTATTGTTTTTACAGTGCATTAGTGGAAATTAAATGGTAAATTCAGTCAGTCATTTCATACATCAAAAAGGAAAATCAGTCAACACAACTGTCTGACTGAAATGAATGAAGAAAACAATTCAAGGTAAACAACTGTCCCAGTAGACTTGTATAAATACAGTAGTGGTGTCATGGGCAGAATTAATCTTTCCTCACCCTTAACTGCAGAACACTCTGCCAGCCAATTCAGTCACTCAAATGATACTGAATTATAATATTCCAGTTTCATTTACTCTCAGTTACTGGTGACTGCCCTTCCTTCTCCTTCATCTGTCCATCAGTGGAGAATGTCAGAGCAGGAGAATAGTAATATTGGCATATTGTAATGCACTGTCTTGAATTCTACAGCTTCAAAATTCTTAGGCTAACTCAATGATCTTAAAGAGCCTGGTGCAGAAAGGATATGTGAATTAAATCCCAGACCACTGGCTGACCCTTCCAGCACTAACATCCCTTATTCCTGGTTCTAATATATCACAGAATACTCAAGAGGAAAGTTTTGAGTGGTCAGCAGAAATATGGCTCCAAAGCAGGCACATGGAAAAGAAATGTTGTCATCTGTGAACCACTTTCAAGTTGACTTGTCTTTTACTCATAAACCAGATTCAGTGTGAATTCTGTTCTGCTAAATGTTAGAGAATCTGTTGGAGGAGTGTTGGCAATTCTTTTGAATTTTTTACTATCTAACTTTTTGGTTTTTTAACATCTTTATTGGAGTATAATTGCTTTACAGTGCTGTGTTAGTTTCTGCTTATAAAAAAGTGAATCAGCTATACATATACATATATCCCCATATCTCTTCCCTCTTGTGTCTCCCTCCCTCCCACCCTCCCTATCCCACCCCTCTAGGTGGTCACAGAGCACGGAGCTGATCTCCCTGTGCTATGTGGCTGCTTCCCACTAGTATCTATTTTACATTTGGTAGTGTATATATGTCCAAGCCACTCTGTCACTTCATCCCAGCTTACCCTTCCCCCTCCCCGTGTCCTCAAGTCCATTCTCTATGTCTGCGTCTTTATTCCTGTCCTGCCCCTAGGTTCTTCAGAACAATTTTTTTTTTTTAGATTCCATATATCTGCGTTAGCGTACGGTATTTGTTTTTCTCTTTCTGACTTATTTCACTCTGTATGACAGTCTCTAGGCCCATCCACCTCACTGCAAATAACTCAATTTCATTTCTTTTTATGGCTGAGTAATATTCCATTGTATATATGTGCCACATCTTCTTCATCATTCATCCGTCGATGGACACTTAGGTTGCTTCCATGTCCTGGCGATTGTAAACAGTGCTGCAGTGAACATGGTGGTACATGTCTCTTTTCGAATTATGGTTTTTTTAGGGTATATGCCCAGTAGTGGGATTGCTGGGTCGTATGGTAGTTTTTTAGGGAACCTCCATACTGTACTCCATAGTGGCTGTATCAATGTACATTCCCACCAACAGTGCAAGAGGGTTCCCTTTTCTCCACACCCTCTCCAGCATTTATTGTTTATAGATTTTTTAATGATGGCCATTCTGACTGGTCACACAAAAAACTTTGGCATGGTGTTCATCATCTAGCTAATCCTAACATGCAGACATTTATGAGAGTAAAGTCAGGTCTTTGCCAGAGTGGGTTGCGTATTTGGGCAACTGGGTCAAATCAAGAAGGGCAAATGTAGGCTGCCAGAGTAAATAAGGAGAGGAAAAACAAAAAGAGCGAGACACATCATTCATCAGTGATTTCCCCCCCAATATTCTTAGCCTCCACCTATCTCAATCTTACTGGTAACACAGGAAATAGACTGAAGAATCAGGTAAAAGGTCTCTACAGAAACTGAGGTAATATAGAAAATAAAAAAATAAAACATAAAATTGTAAATTTTCTTCCTAGGGATAATTGAGATGATACTTCAATAATAACATAAGATCAGGTGAAGTCTAAAGAAATTTTAGAAAACCCGGATAAAGTAAGAAAACATCTCTTCGCCAGCATCCGAATGTTAGACACACACCGAGACATGTGGGCCAAGTTCTGGAGAGAAGGGAAACACAGACGCAAGCTTGACATTTGGTGCAGCTTTTCTCCTTGGGGCATTTGCTGATTCAACTCATACAGCCTAGGAGCTGAAAAGCCAAGGAGTTCAAAAGACTCTAACCACAGAAGCCAAACGGCAAGAGCTCAAGCTAAAGGCAACAACTAATGGAATGACAAGCTACACGTATCCTTAGTCTCACAGGGCTGGGGGAATCATTACATTTAAAGCCTAACAAATACAAGGGTAGTTGGGAATAGGGAGAATCTAAACGTTCACATGGTAATCCCAAAGGGCAACACCCGTAGAGGAAGGACAAGACAGAAATAGAGCAACCTTCACACAGAGTGAAAAACGGCTTTGAATGAGATCAAATTGAGAATGGACTAAGATTTCCAGTCCCTATAGTAACTGTCTGCCATGGGCAAAAGGAAATCTTTTCAAGAGAACGATAACAACATCCTGAATGTGGAGGTATCTTTATAGTTTCCTAAAATAAGTTAAGCCCAATTTTAATATAAAAATAATTGGACATACCAGGAAAAAGACTAAATGATCAAAAGAGCAAAAAAAAAAAAAAGAAAAGAAAGAAAGAAAGAAGGAAAAAAGAAAATATAAATAGACACAGGAGGACAAGAGTGAGTAGGCCTTGGTTAAAAAACAAAACAACTATGATTAAACAAAGAAAATAGACACACGGCAAATAAGCATATGAAAAGATGCTACACATTCCATGTCATCAGGGAATTTTAAATTAGAACAATAATGAGATACCACTACACACCTATTCAAATGTCTAAAATCCAAATACTGAAATACCAAAGTTGTTGACGATGCAGAACAACTGGAACTCTCATTTGTTGCTAGGAGGATACTTGGCAATTTCTTACAAAACTAAACATACCTTTACCATACAGTGATCTAGTAATCATGCTATTTGGTATTTACCCATAGGAACTGAAAAGTTACATCCACATAAAAACCTGCACGTGGATGTTTATAACAGCTTCTTTCATAATTGCCAGAACTTGAAATCAACCAAGATGTTTTTCAATAGGTGAATGGATAAACGAACTATGGTATATCGGTACAAAGGAATAGCGTTCAGCAATAAAGAGAAAAGGCTATGTAGCCATGAAAAGACATGGAAGCAGCTTAAATGCATATTGCTAAGTGAAAAAAAGCCAATCTGCAAAGGCTACATGCATATTATATGATTGCAGCTATATGAAATTTAGGAAAAGGCAAAAGTGTGGAGACAGTCAAAAGATCAGTGGTTGCCAGAGGTTGTGGGGAGGGAGAAAAGGATGGGTGAAGCCCGGAATTTTAAAGGCAGAGAAACTCCTGTGTATGGTTCTGTAATGGTGGATACAGGCTATTGCACATTTGTCAAAAATCATATAATGTACAAAACAAAGAGTGAAGTCTAAAGTAAACCATGGACATTAGTTAGTAATAATGTGTCAATATTGGTTCATTAACTATAACAAATGTATTACGCTAATGTAAGATATTAATAATAGGGGAAACTGGGTAGAGAGGTAAGGAGGTATGAGAACTCTGTCCTTTCTGCTTAATTTTTCTGTAAACCAGAAACGGCTCCGAAATAGTCTGTTAATTTAAAAAACAAATCTAGACCTGCACACAAAACTTGCACGTAAATCCAACCACAGCAGCATTATTCATAAGAGCCCCAAAGTGGAAATACCCCAAATGGCCATTTACTGTGAATGGATAGATGAAACATAGTAATATCTACACCATGGAATATTATTCAGCCATAAAAAGAAATCAAGTACTGATGCATGCTACAACATGGATGAACCTTGAAAACATGCTAAGTAATTGTATGATTCCATTTGTATGCAATGTCCAGTCTAGGCAAATCTGT
Organism: Pseudorca crassidens; assembly: GCF_039906515.1. Classification (NCBI taxonomy): domain Eukaryota; kingdom Metazoa; phylum Chordata; class Mammalia; order Artiodactyla; family Delphinidae; genus Pseudorca; species Pseudorca crassidens. The sequence goes on along the minus strand of NC_090306.1, from coordinate 29,045,344 downwards.
AGAGACAAAGTGTATTAGTGGCTGCCTAGGGTTTGGAGAAATGGGGGAGTGAGTGACCTGTAATAGATTCTTTTTCTTTTCGGGGGGTGGATGAAAGTTATAAAATTGATTGTGGTGGTAGATGCATAACACATTAAATTGTACACTTTAAATAATATGGAAAGTAAATTATATCTCAATGAAACTATTATTTAAAATTATGATTAATGTATTAAAAAAAGGACAACATGTACAATTTAAGCAAAAACTGTCTGTGAAATGCAACCAAAAGAAACTTCTAGAATTAAAAATGCTGAAATTAAGCACTCAGAAGATCAGTTGAACAGTAATTTAGTCAAACAAAAGAAAGGATTACAAATGTCAATTAAAAAATAACTACACTAAAATGTGGAGGGAAAATGATGGAAAACAGAGAAATAAGTACTTAAGACATATAGAGTATATATAAAACACTGTGTCTAGCCAGCCCCAAGTAACACAGCCTAGGGAGGAGACACACAGCCTACCTGAATCACAAGGACTTCTCCAAAGGAAAAATGAGGTTCTGATGCCAGAAGTGGATGGAATGAATTGCAAAGAAAAAGAACAATGGTAAAGTATAATCTAGATATACATCAGTAAATACATAGGTTCCCTGGGGTTGTGATCTGGTACAAACACTAAAAAAAAAAAGGTAAGACTCATATTAGAGGCTGCTAGATTCTGCTGAGGAAAATGTCCAGGGAGGGAAGAGTTGATTTATTTCATTACTTTTTTAGAGTCCACATATAAGTGACATCATGCACTATTTGTCTTTGTCTTATTTCACTTAGCATAGTGTCCTCCAGTTTTATCCATGTTGACTTAAATGATAGGATTTTCTTCTTTTTTAAGGTTGAATAATATTCCATTGTGTATATATATACCATATTTCCTTTATCCATTAATCTACTATGGACACTTGTGTTGTTTCCATACCTTGGCTCTTGTGAATAATGCTACAATGAACATGGGAGTACAGATATTTCTTCTAATAATGATGATGTTTCCTTTGGATATATACTCAGAAGTGGGAGTGAGGAAGAACTTATGACACAAATCGACCATGTGTAAAAGATGTTGTAGGAATGAAAAAGTCTGAACACCTAGGAAGAGTGTGGAGTATTTGGAAAGGTCATTGTTCAAGGTCATACATAGTTTAAAATTATGACATTTCAGTGAGCCTGTGTGCATGAAGGCTTGCTTATATTTTGGGATTTGAATATAGTGCAAAGAAGTGTTGCTAAATTTTCGATCAACATCAAAAACAGGGTGGAAATGTTTTTTCTTTTATTATGAAACTGCAGGAAAGGCAAGCCTAGAATTCTAGGCCCACTAGAATCTTCCCTGATGATAGTGCTAATTTAGGAGAAGAAGGAGGATCCAAGGCCATAGAACAATTTTGAAAGCAAAATAAGACTGCTGAGTCTTCACCCAGTGTATGAGATTAAGTTTTAATGGCATATGATGAAGTGGCCATGACACAGCCGGCAGAGCTCGTTGAGTTGTTGAAAATGGTTCTTGAAGCTACACGAAATGAACAGTAGACATAAAAAAAGAACAAGGTAAATCCCAAAGAGTGGAAGGACAAAATTAATCAAGAGAAAAGTCAAAAATAGAGAAGAAAAGCAGTAAACTTGACAAATAAAACCAAAAGCTTGTTCTTTAGAAAGACCAATAAAATAAGCAATATTTGGCAAATATGATAGTGATGGGACTAGCTATAAAACAGAGGTTTTTTTTTTAAATTACAAAAGAATACCATGGTAGCTTTATACCAACACATTTGAAAATCTGGACAAAATGGCTGATTATTGATTAGTTATGTGCAGCCATTATTTACTCCTGTTTTCAGTAGAGAATACAAGTAGCTTTATGAAAATAGAAAATACAATCAAAGATATACACCTTAGAAAGACATCAGTTATTTTCCAATGTATTAAAAAATTAGAAGAGTCCTAATACAAAAATCAGATATGGAAAACAAACAAGAAAACAAATCAAACAGGTGGCCTAGAAATAGAGCTGTATACAGATAGAAAGTTGGCACATGAAAGAGATGGAATCATAGTCCAATGGAGGAAGTTGAATTACAGCTTTTGGGGAAACAGTCTCATTTTCAAAAGAGATATGAGACTGGATCTTAACCTAGTGATATCACTTATGTTGTACCCAGTCCTATATAGCTCCCCTAATCTTCACAAAAAAATCCACAAGGCATAAACTATTATCCTCATTTTACAGGTGGAAAAACTGAGGTATGAGAGATAAAATGACTAGCCTAAGAAGTACATGGTGGAGCTGGAACTTAAACCCCACAGAAATCATTCTATTAACCATTATGTTATATAATTCCACCTAATGTACAAAACTAAAATACAATAGTTTTAATATTTAAATGTGAAAAATAAAATCTAGAGAGAGTAAAAGAAATTGCAAGGGAATATATTTGTGATTTCAGGGTAAGAGATGAAATAGATCTTTGAAAAATAAAGACGCATACATTGTATGAAGCAAAGGTGATGAATTTAACTATATTAAAATTATAAATTTATTAATATAAAAAATCTGATTTTAAAAAATGGGCAGAAGAGCTGAATAGACATTTTTCCAAAGAAAACATACAGATGGCCAACAGGCACATGAAAAGATGCTCAACATCACTAGCCATCAGGGAAATGCAAATCAAAACAACAATGAGAGATCACCTCACACATGTCAGAATGGCTATCATAAAAAAGAACAAAACTAACAAGCCTTGGCGAGGATGTGGAGAAAAGGGAACCCTGGTACACTGTTGGTGGGAATGTTAACTGATGTAGCCACTAGAGGGGTGGGATAGGGAGGGTGCAAAGGAGACACAAGAGGAAGAAGATATGGGGACATATGTATATGTATAGCTGACTCACTTTGTTATAAAGCAGAAACTAACACACCATTGTAAAGCAACTATACTCCAATAAAGATGTTAATAAAAATAAAAACAAAAACAGGGGCTTCCATGGTGGCGCAGTGGTTGAGAGTCCGCCTGCCGATGCAGGGGACACGGGTTCGTGCCCCGCTCCGGGAGAATCCCACATACCGCGGAGCGGCTGGGCCCGTGAGCCATGGCCGCTGGGCCTGCGCGCCCGGAGCCTGTGCTCCGCAGCGGGAGGGGCCACAACAGTGAGAGGCCCGCGTACCACAAAAAAAAAAACAAAAAAAAACAAAAACAGAACCACCATATAATCCAGTAATTCCACTCCTGGGTACATATCTGAAGAATACAAAAACACTGATTTGAAAAGATGCATGCACCCACATCCAGTGTTTATAACAGCATTGTTTACAATAGCCAAGATATGGAAGCAACCTAAGTGTCCATCAACAGATGAATGAACAAAGAATACGTGCCATATATACACAATGGAACACTGCTCAGCCATAAAAAATGATTAAATTGTGCCACTTGCAACAACATAGATGGACCTGGAGGGTATTATGCTTAGTGAAATAAGTCAGACAAAGACAAATACTGTAATGATATCACTTATAAGTAGAATCTAAAAAATAAGACAAATGAATGAATACAACAAAACAGAAACAGATTCACAGATATAGAAAACAATCTAGTGGTTACCAGTGGGGAGAGGGAAGCAAGAGGGGCAAGATACAGACTGGGAATTAGGAAGTGCAGACAACTATGTATAAAATAAACGAGATACAAGGATATATTGTAGGGCATGGGGAATATAGCCAATATTTTATAATAACTTTCAATGGAGCATAATCTATAAAAATATTGAATCACCATGTTGTACACCTGAAATTAACATAATATTGTAAATCAATTATACTTTAATAAAAAAATTAGAATTTTATGTACAATAAAGGATATCAAAGTCAGACTGAAAAACAGTTGATGGGTAGAGGACATATACATTATCTAAAACCCAATAAAGGACTCAACATCTGAATACAAAAACTTCTACATCTCTAAAGACACAGAATACTCAATAGAAAAATGAGCGAAGGTCATGATAGGCAATTCATAGAAGGAAAACATGAATAGCAAGAAAGTATATGAAGACCTAACTTTTCTACAATCAGCAATGCAGAATTAAAACACCTTACTTCCTATGAATCCACACATGCCAAATTTCCAGAAGTTAAAATGCAAATTATGCCGTGGAGCAACTACGCCTGCGCACCACAACTACTGAGCCTGCGCTCTAGAGCCTGGGAGCCACAACTACTGAGCCCGCGTGCCTAGAGCCTGTGCTCCGCAACAAGAGAAGCCACTGCAATGAGAAGCCTGCGCACCGCAACGAAGAGTAGACCCCTCTCGCTGCAACTAGAGAGAGCCTGAGTGTAGCAACGAAGACCCAATGCAGCCAAAAATAAATTAATTAATTTTTAAAAATGCAGATTAACAGCGTGTGGTGACAAAGGATATGGCAAGAGAGAAATTCCAAGTATTGCTGGTGAGGGGAAAATGGTACAGCTATTCTGGGGAGGAATCTGTGAAATAAGGCATATATATGACTTCTACCTCAGCCATTCCACGGCTGCACTGTTACTCTGCACTGTTACTCAAGGGGACATGTGGAAAGAGTGTATTAATGCTTTATGGTGGACATAAAGTGTTGAAAATAGCCTAAGTATGTATCACCAGGGTAATGGATAAGCAAAACATGGTATTAACATATGGTAGAATATTAGACAGTGGCCACAAGCAATCATTTCCATGGAGCAACACAGACAAATTTTAAAACAATAATTTTGTGTAGAAAAAATAAAAGAATAGGATGTGATTTTTAGTCGATACTACTTTTGCAAAAATTAGAAAATACAAAACAATTCGGTGTTTCAAATATATACACATGTTTAAAATAACTATGAAAGGTGAGTTGGGAAATTACATATTAAATGGCCCAAATGGTGCTATATAGGGGAAAATAAAGGAAATAAATCTGGCAGAGGAACGGCGGGGCCAAAACCAATCTTAAAAGTATTAGAAAATAGAGTGACCGTACACACTGATGATAGAGTAACATGAACTGAGGCATATGGTCCCTTTTGAGTAAATGCCTTAAATACAAACTAAAAAAATAATGTCATAAGATTTACAAGCACTATAAAAATATTTAGCATTATTGCAGTAGATAGTAGAAATATATAACCTTTCAACTTAAATAAAAACAAGACTGATGAAATATCATCTTTGTTCCCATGTCATCCATGCTAAGGAAGAAATAATAAATCAGCTTTTAAGATAGAATTTTTTACAATGAGATAAGAAAACAAACAAAAAGAAACCCTAACTGTTTATCCCATGAAGGGAGAAAAAAACAATTTGAAAAGTCAGAGTAGAACTCTCTGAGGATAATATTTAACATCAATTTTTTTAAAACAGAATTTTAAGAAGCTGGTTTTGAATTGTTTATAGAGTTTCTAATTAGCATGCTGAGGAAATACAGGGTCCATCTTAATCCAGAAGCAAGTAAAAAGTTCTGACTCTTAAAATTCTAGGCTCTAGAGTAGGTGCGTGCTGGTGTGCTGGTGTGTATGTGTGTGTGTGTGCACATTTGCTGTGTGTTTTCAATAAACTCAAGAGTACATAAGGGTGTATGTTATTACATTGTAACAATTCTTGAGCAAGTCTAACTGAAGGTCAGTAGCAAACAAGTAGATGCCGCTTGGGTGGCCCCCCAAACTCTCAGGTAATGCGCAGATCTGGCTTGGCAATCACGTTCTGCTTTTAGATATAATGCATTTTTATGTTCTTGTTAGCATTGAAAGACTAACTTGAATATTTTGCAACTGATGAAATGGACAACAGAGCAGTAACCTAGAGTTTACAAGTATTTGGGGCAGTAAAACTTTAGTTCTAGATTTAACTTGGATTTTAGTCCTAATTTAACTTGGACTTTCTACAACGCATTTTTTTTCTATAAACTGGAGGTATATACCACCATAATCCTAAAAAACCTGTGACTTTGGGCTTCAGGGGTCTAAGCCTTCTCTCTAAGTGACTGAAAGGTACAACTGGATATTAGACCTGTCCAAAAATTGTCCTTTTCTGTCCTCATACACAAGGGTTCAGCTTGATTTTTGGATAGCTGTCATTAAAAAAAAAAAAAAAGTGCAAAGAGCTAATGCCTTTTGCTACAAGACAAAACAATTTCTCCTGGACATGCAGTAATAGGAGGCAATGCCATGTGTTGGAAGCATGCACATATTTTATGATAGATATTAATCTGGAGGTTAACAGCTAGGTGCTCTGGTTGAAGTAGTTTATTTCAAACACACATATAATGTTAACCCACTTTGTAACAAAGCCTTCAACATTTCATATGCAAATTCGTTTTTCTTTCTAGTTTAAGCCCAAGGAAATCCCTATAAGTCTTGTCTCCAAAGAGAAAATATAAAGAATTCATAAGATTAAAGAGTTCTTATCAATTGTATAAAAAACTAGAAATGTACTAACTAGACAAAAATGTAGACGTCTAAGAGAACGTCCAACAAATAGAAAAGTAGAGGACTGCACTGAGATTGCAATCCTGAGAAAAATACATTATTTCTAAATGAAAAAGTAAAAGGAGATAGTATAAGTTAAAGCCAGAAGAAAAATTTTAAACCTACAAAAATACGAGTCAATACAAAGTTAAAAACCCATTAATTTTACTATATACCCAAAAGATTCACAAAAGATCTCATGAATATCACAAATTAAAATAAAACAAAAGCCAGAAATATTGTTTTCCCCAAACTGTACTACCACCTGCTTATTGCTTCAGTGGTAAGAAGAAAAATTATCTTCAAATAGTTAAATTGTATACCTACTTATATTTTAACTCTTAGGTGGATCTTGTTATATAATATATATGATCTCTAAAGAAGACTTGTTGATTGTTTATTTTGTCATCTGTTAGGAAATTCCTATTTAATTAGATAAATCTCCTTAGATAACTCTTAAATAAAAATAGATGCAAATATAGTATGTTTCATATCATTCATTTTAGACCTCTAAGAGTTGGAAAAGCTCAACCTGGAGAAGAAACTAGTTTTATTGAGGGAAGAAACTACTTTCCAGTTTAGAAGAGGAGGGATTATCCCATTTCTGTAGAGGAAGCAATCAGGAAGATACAGAAAGAATGATCCTTGCCTAGCGCTAAGGCCAGAACTACTGTGAATATTGTACCAGATCTTGTAAAAACAGCCACTGTGCTGGCACTCACAGGCCTGGGTCATGGTGTGTTCAACAATAAAACTTTGTTCCAAAGGATGGAACTCCTTCAGGCCAAAAAGCTTTCACCTGCATTATTCCATTAACCTCACTGTTTTGTTATGGGAAATGTGTTTATTTTTTGAAATGACATTGAAATATATCCTTAAAAGAACACTTTAGGTCTCAACAAGATTCTCTTCTCTTTCAGCCAACACATTACCTTTTAGAAATCAACAGTCTACTTCTTTCTTTAAATCATCACATTTCAAAGCTGTAGCAGCTAATAAATGTTAATATAATTTTTCCAAAATTTTCCCTAAATTTCTATGCTGTCTTCTTTATCCTGTCTTTTCAAGGTAAAGGTATCTTTCCAGTTTTCTTAGCATTATCAGGATTATGGATTTTGTTCATTGTTAAAGTGCGTTATTTATGGACGTAAGTTAATGTAAATGCAAAAATATCTTGTATTAGTCACAAGCTGGCTGACTTAAATCACTCGCTCTTAAAGCAACTTTACTGCTCTCCAATCTGTTCAAATGCACGGAAATATAAATTCAGGATGATGTGGCTTCTCTGCGATGCTTTCTTTTCAGGCTGCAGTCTACATGACAGCGTTATATTTTATCCTTGCTGCTGTTGTTGTTCAATCTATAAAATCTCTCTTGAAGACCCCCAAAACAGCTTGTAATTTACTTTTACTTTTGGTGATTCACTGTTTTCAAATTGCCATCTCTGACCATATCCCTCTTCCAGGGGAATTTATGCAGACTCTTCTTTTTTTTTTTCCTTCTACATACTGATTTACGCTAACCTGAGCAATTTACCACTTCTACATCCATGTGGTAGCTCAAATAAAATGAGTTCCTGTGTTAATCCCACAGTAAACCTCGGTAATTCTCACATCACAGGAGTTGTAAACGTTTGTTAACAGAAAAAGAATGTTTTTCCCAAAATAGCTACATAACTCTTAAGACTACTCAAATTCCTAAATAATCCTTTTTACAAGACTCCCGCCAACTTTATTTTGATACATTAAACATGTGAAGCCTATTTTAAAAGGTATTTAACAGTGACTTCATCAAAACAGCTTCCTAGTTTTTCTCATAATGTCTTTTTTCTAAAGTTTTCAAACTGTTTTTAAGTCAACTTGAATAGTGATGAATGTGAGCTGCTATCAAAACGCTTAAGAAGCATTCTGCCAGACAAGATGGGCAAAAATGTTCTAGATCTGCTCAATCTGACATTAGAGGTCATGCAACTTGAAAAAATGAAATAACTATTTCCAACACTCATTGAGCCCTTCATTTTAAAAATAACTTCAGGGCTATTTCCACACTCTACATTTAATAATACAATTTTTTTAAAAAGGATGTTAGGCTCGGTGAAATCAGAAACTGATCTGCCACTTAAAGCTGGTGAGTCTATTCTTAATGGGCCTCTGGTAGATTTGGGATACTGATGATAGCAGTTTCATTTAAGAACTTCACTAAAAAGAATGACATCCGAAAAGGACTGCTGGGGAAGACAGGGAAGAGAAGACCGGAGTCTCCTGAGAAGAAAAAGAGAAACGATTTAAATAAAGTCGCTAAGGAGGAAGGAGGTGGTGAGACGCATAGACAGAAGAGCGAGAAAGAAGATTTAACGAAGACGTGAAATGGAGCGCAGAGGAAGGCAGACGCTAATGAGGAAACAAATGGGAAAAGGTAGTGTTTTCAAACAGGCATGCACCAGGAAGGGACGAGTTACGGCCTGGAGTAGCCCCAGTGCTTTCAGGTGAAAGAGATGCTCGCAGAGAACAGGGACAAGCAGTTTACTTCCAAGCTTTGGAGCAAACTAAAATTCCCTGCCCCGAGCCTCTCCCAGCCTCGGCCGAGCGCGGAGGCGGCGGCTGGGGAAGGGGCCTAGCCAGGAGCCAGGCCCGGCGTCCCGCTCCTCTGGGCTCCGCGGCCGAGGGAAAGAGGCGAGGATTAAGCGGGGAGAGGTCCCGGCCGCAGCTCGGCGGCACCCCGAAAACGGTCCGGGGCCTCGGCGGTGCCCGCGAGCCGTTCCCCCTGCAGCGGGGCGCCCAGTGGCCTTACCTGGGGCGCGGAGGGAGGCGAGGTCTAGGGCGTCCGCTCGCGCCCGCCGCAGAACCCCTCTGCTGCACTCAGCCCAGGCTTCCAAAGGAGGCGCGACCCTGGCTCAGCCGCCGCTTCCCCCTCGGGGTCTTGGCCACCGCCTCCGCCGCCTCCGGGGCTGTTTACACCGTTGGGCCCCGCACGCCGCCGCCGCTGCCGCCTTCTCTCCACCCTAGCGCCGTTGCCGATTCGGCCGCCGCCACCTCCTCCGCCGCAGCCTCGTCTCTCTGGAGCATCTTTCAGCCACCGAACTCTGAGAAACAGAGACTCCAGCCGCGCCGGCAGGAAACTCCCCCGCAACTGCTAGGGGGACGAAGCGGTCAGAACACCGGCGGCTTTTCCGCCATTGAGCAGCAGCCGCTCCGCTCCTTCTGCCTACGCAGACTCTTAACCCATAATTGCTTTACTCTTTACCTCTATTTCTGGGTTCTTAAATTAACTGTTACATCAGTGTTCTTCATTACTCAAATTATTTTTTCTTAGGAACTTTTCCTGGAAGTAAGTTCATGCTATTTTTGACAAGCAAACATTTGACTTCTGAAAGAATTCTTACAGAAATGGGTTTATATCCCAAATGCACCACCAAAAATCTTTGTGACCTTGCATAAACGTCCCTTACCATTTCAGGTGCTATCTTTGCTTGACTCCAAAGTGAACTGATTAAAACTATGAGCATCTAGCTGTTATGTACTTTTGTCTCAGTTTGGTCAATGAAACTCTCAAAAATCCATCAGATTTTCATTATTTTTATCATTAGCCTGTTTGTATAAAATAAGTTACCATTTATGGAGCCAGTGTTCTCCTTTATTCCGGCATCCAATCATTGTAAATATTTCTCATGGACACATTCTTAGAAGGCCTATGAATAACCTGGCCTCTTACTGATTCTCCCTTTTGGAGTCTTACTAGCCAGACTTCCCCAATAACTTTCAGAGAGAGTTTTCCCCCTTTCCGGGTCTTCTTTTTGACTTCTATACACCATAGAACTTTGAAAAGTCATCACACCAATACTAATATTACCACATACCCTCCAAAAAGCTCCAAGCTGTTTATGCCTATTCATTAAGTTAATACTTTATCAAAACTTGTCCAATTGAGTAGTTTTAGCACAGATATTTTACACATTTTAGCACAGACATGCTCTGTTTAAGGCTGACAGATCCATTAGGAATTAACTTTCTGGTACATTTTCCCTCTGACATTTTCCTCACAACTGCGTTTCCTCATAACTGAGCCATCAGTTATCTCTTGCCTATAGAAAGGCAGATAAGAGAAAAGAAAGCTAAATGAGAAAAGATATGTAAATAGACTAGCACAATATTGGACACATAATAAGTATTCAATAAATGATAGCAAGTATTCTTACCCTTATCCTCACATTAGTTTATATGTATTAAAAACTGATTACTGGACTCAACTCTTACTTCCATTTCTCATTAGATCCTCACAGAAACCTTGGAGGAAGCGAGGTTTTATCCCCATTTTACAGGTTGGGAGACTGCAGCCTAGAGGGCTTAAGTACCTTAACTGAAGTCATATAGTCAAGAAATAAGCCTATATTTGTCACAATCACTTGCCCATGCTTTGACGTGACACCACCACCCATCATTTACCCAGCTTCACCAAGGTACTACTAAATTTTTTACTCTTATTCTCCTCTCTTTGCTTCATACTACCATTGCCACCAACCCAGTCAAATTCACTTTTAATTTTCCAATGTTAGTGAAGGGAGTAGAAGGTGGAAACTGAGGTTAAAGGAGGAAACTTTAATGTTATTCAAGGATGACTTCATCTTAACTTCCAGCCTTCGTCTACCCATTCTCTGCTCCAGTCACACGCAGAGTATTTGCTATCTCTTCCGTAAGTCTTGACTTTTCTTGTCTTTATGCCACTTTTCTTTTCTCCATTTGCAATGAATCTCCCTTTCCCTTGGTTCTTCACCATTTCTTACTCCATACTCTCCATTAAAATTCAAATCTACCTTTAAAGCCCAACTCATATACCAGTTCTGTCCTGCAGTCTCCTGGATCTGCCAAGTCAGAACTAACCACTTGCTCCTCCGTGCTCCTGCAATGGCAATGATGTTAGAAGGGCGAGTGATTTTACAGCTCGCTCACCACCTGCGGGAAATATGTCCTATTTGCCCTTCCACATCCTTTCTCCACCCAACTCTATATGGATGGCTTGCATGGCCTATCTTAGTAAGTGTCCTTGCTCTGGCTTCTGTTTGGCTCACCAATGAAGAGTACCAATAGAAGATTGTAGGGAACGAAGGAGGGGAGTGAAGTTAGGGTATTAATTCTTGCCAAATTGTTGGCAGTTGGCTGCATCCCCCAGCTAACATATAGTGCTTCTCTGTGGGGCGTCACAGCATCTTTGGGGAGGACTCGCTCTCCAGCAAGCCCTCCTTTCTCTTTCATCTCCTATAAAGTAGCCATACTTTTACTGAACCCAGGGCACTACACTATCTCTTGATTCTCTACATTGGGCTCAATTTATCCTTATTGATGTACCCCTGATTTCCTGCTGAGACCCTGTCTGATGAACTTCGTAATATGCTCTTCTAAGCTGTTAATTTTACAAACCACATTATTACACTTATTAGAAGAATGTCTTCAGGATGTGTCAGTAAGCTCTGATTGGTGATAATGGTAAACAGCTAGAATTTATGGAACATAAAGCATGCTTTGGTTACTCTCTTGAGTACACCGTGTGCATTATTCTAATTAATTTAAATCACTATTAGCTAAGCAAGGCACACAGATGCTAAGAGGTTCCCAGAAGTAACTTGCTCATGGTCACTCCAGTGTCTCAGTAGTGTTTAGGACTCAGATCTGTCCAAAGCCTAAACCTTAAGTTCTAGGTCTAAGCAGTGGGTCTCAAACTTGAGTATGCATCAGCATCACCAAGAGAGCTTGCTGAAACAGGTAGTGGGCCCCACCCCCAGAGTGTCCAAGTCTGTAGGTCTGGAGCAGGGCCCAAGACTTTCACTTCTAAAAATTCCTACGTGCAGCTGATGTGCTGGTCTGGGTTACCAGACTTTGAGAACCACTAGTCCAGGCATTTTAGGTCCAGAATTTCAGGTGTTAGAATAATTTTCTGGTGATAAATGTCGAAAAAAAAAGCACTGCATTTTCCTGTTTGTAAGGAGGTAATAAATTCAATCTTAAAGAGTCAATAATGGGGCTAAGTATTTAAGAAAGAAGAGTTATTCTCCAGGAAGATGGGAGGAGATGGACATTCTAAGGACAGGAATGCCCTTTCAGGAAACTTGCAAAGGGAACAGAAAAATAACATAGTAAGATTCTGGTATCCAGTGTTCACAGAACATGAGTGGGATACTCTTGACTGTAAAATGGGAAGCCAACTTTTGCTCACCATATACATACCTTATTCAGTACAAATGTTTATTAAGAATCTCCAAAAGCTAGACACTAGGCATCAGGGCTACACTGATGGAGCAGATAAAGTGCCTGGCCTCAGGGAGCTTGTGCTTCAGATGATGTACATCAGCTAGACAGACTGAATGATGGATACTATGTTGGGTTCACACTTCGTCTCAAGAAAAAAATATATCCACAGACGTGATCCAGGAGTCAAATGGCAAAAGACCTAGCCTCAAAGTGAGTGTTAATTTCATTAAATGGTAGGTAAAAATTATTTTATATGCCGAGATAGGCTCTGCTTAAAAGACACACTATTCCTCCAAACGTATTATACAAGCCAGCTTATGAACCTGTGACTTTTTCTAGGAGAAATGTTGCCTTCTTTCCCAAGAAGGGAGCGGTAGGGGTCGGGGTGGAAATAGTTTCATCATCAGAGGCACAGTCTCACTACTACTGCTCAGCTCCAATTCGCAACCTTCTGAATGGTTTCCAGACTAAGTCATTTAGCAAAGTGATGAAGAAAAAATGGCCCATTAATCTTATGATGCGTGTTATAACTTAACTCTGGGTTTAGCACAGGAAAAATATTATTTGCATTGATTAGAAATATGCTTTATGGCTGCATATATTATTCACTCTGAACATTCTAAAATTATTAGCTGGGTTGACATGACGAACTGCACAGGAGTACTTCTAGATGACATCTCAATGTCATCTGTTACTCACATCATATAGGTCTAGGAATCAATATGTATTTTACTCAATATGAGATCTTATTCCAAACACCAAAATATGCCTGTTTTTATTCGATGGTTATCATCATGAAACTACCAGCTAAACATCATTTAGAAAATTCAAAGCAAGTAAATTACTGTATTAACTGTCCAACTATGATTATGACTTTCCTCCACTTAGAGCTGAACCTAATATAATGATCTGGTCAGTCTGACTAGGAGGATTTATTCATTAATTTACTCAAATGTTCTGAGGTATATTTTGAAGGACTTAAATTATGGTCTGCTTTGTAGGATCCAACAGTAAGGGTGCAGGTTTATCTCTTACAAGCTCTGTGACCTTGCCCAAGTGACTTAGCATCTCTGAGCCTCACTTTCCTAATCTGTAAAATGGAAACAATAATAGAACCCAAGTTGTAAAGCTGAAGGAAAAAAAAGTAATATGGTAATGTATTTTGGCACAAAAGAGCAGTTACGCTGATGGTCATTATTTGTGAATACTGTTGCTAAGATTATTGAAAACCTGTTGTGTCTTAGGTGCTGTTCAAGGACTAGAATTTTAAGACTGTTCTTCACCTTTATCCCAGTTTTACCTGCAAAGTTCTGCCATGCACTGGAAAAACATACTGGTATTTCTAGGGAAGGGGACCACTCAGGTGACATTTTTGTTTCACCAGGTATACAAAGTATACAAAGGTTATAGTGTATCTTTTAAGTCCTTTGGACGTCTAGTTACCTTTCACTAGAATGATTCTAGTAGATCCTGATAGATACCTGAGACAAGGTCAGGTCAGTGATGTTGGTACCTTTTCTGGCTTAAGAGCATAGGGCAGAAACACAGGAAGAGAGGTCTTCCTTTTCCACTCCTGTTACTAAGAACCCTCTCGAATAATGACAATCTGAAACAGATCACTACATTGTTGCGTGTTGTAGAATCAAAGCAGTGTACAAAGCAAAGAGCACTGGCCTCCATTATACTTGCATTTCACTCGAGATTCACTTTTCTAGACCGTGGAGAAAGCAGATGTTCCAACACTTTCCAGGTACTGGAATATTACAAGCTGGCAATCTCCACCACTGCATGTTTGATCACACTATTCCCTGCAAATGGAATGCTGTTCCATCAAGGTCAGATTGACCAGTGCAAATACCCGATTTTATCGTACGGTCAGAACCACATTAACTTACTGAAATTCTGCCCAGCTCAGGGTCTACCTTCTCTGTGAAACCTCCTGTGAGATCCCAAGTTACAAACAACTCAATCTTCTTCAGAAGACATTGTATACTATATAAATAGTAATTTACATATAAATATATGTATATGTATGTGTATTTCTTTGTTACATTAAGTTATAACTCCTGTGGTTTCTCTTCTTAACTAAACTGGACCCCCTTATCATCACAGTGGCCATGTACATCATTGTATCCTCCAAAAAATCCAGATAATAATATCATGGATTCAGTATATAGTTGTTTAATAGAAAACAATTAACTAACCACTGCAGAATACTAGTGTCTCTCAAGGTGTGTTCAGTGGATCATTAATCCTATGAGACAGTCCATGAAGGAAAAGATTTCAAATAAATTTGGGATCTGTTGTCCACTACATCTCCTTATCAGAGACTCATAATTCACAAGACTTGTAAAAAGCTCTGTAGCAAAGAAACTGTTGACTTAGTTTGACCCAGTATTTCTCTTGCAAGAGTATCAGTTCTGGAGGTCAAGGACATTTTCCACCTCTAATACAACATCTCTACTGCCTAGTAGAGTGCCTGGCACTTACTAGACACCTAATAAATATTTGAATAAGTTTCAACATACATTCCCCTTTTAAGCTATAGAAGAAAAACACAGTATATAGTAGATTTTGATTTACTTGGGGAGAATAATAATATGAATAGATAAATTTACACAAATCATTTTTTAAAGTATATATATTTGATAATACTTTTTTCCACAAATCTACACAATTGCACATTTAGTGGTGATAGTACACGAACTACATTTGCTTCTGAAAACTTGCTAAGAAGGATGGCTACTAAAAACTACAACTTGAACCCAAAACAATTGATTTAGTTCATTGGTCCCCACTCCTTAGCAGTTTTAATATAGAAGAAAATAGACGCATATATTTCTTTTCTGCCATAATATGACATCATATAAGGAATGTGATTTTATTAGCTAGAAATAAGATTTGCTTTTGTTATTTTAGTACATTTGATCACATAAGAATAATTCTAGATTTTTTCCCCTCCTGTGACTCTCATAGCATCCCCATCTAAAATAGACTTTGGAGATTTAGATCAAATGTCATATCAATTGTCCTAGACTGCTTACTATGTGCTTTCACTATAGATTTTAATGTCAATAGAGAAAGGAGAAGGAAAAGTCAGAGGGAAATGAAACAGGTGTATGCAACACCCCTCTCTACTACCGACATTTCTCAGAATTCTGGGGGAAGTTGCATCTATAAGTGGAAAGTTTTTCACCATGGAACTCACGGTGGTTGAACTTCTCATGAAGAATTTTTTTTTCACTACTGAAGAAAAATATGTTTGATTTTACCATAACTGAAAAGTTCTCCTGTTTCTACTTCTGAGGTTTGCCCTCAAGACTACTGTTGACCTAATGGAAGGGACTCCTATGCATGGAGGAAAAAGTGCACCATTCGAAGGAAAAGCTAAAGGAGTGGTATTCAGGTAGCTCCTCATTCCACCAATGAAAACATACACATAGGTTTTCCACTTTACACCTCATTTTCCACCTTATTTTCATGATTTTGAAATGAATATGTAGGGTCTGATGAGTTTGTCAATAGTCTATAATTATTAGTGTTATTAAAATAGAATACAAATGATAAGCCATATGTAAAAATGCTGTGTGAATAAACTGCTATACCCCAAATAATACAAATGAGTGAATGGCAGTAAATGCTAAGAGGGATTAACAACATAAAGGATATTAAAAAAATGATGACCGTATTTCATATTTATGTGTCTTTTTCTCTCTCACTCTTTTTTTTTTTGCGGTCCGCGGGCCTCTCACTGTTGTGGCCTCTCCCGTTGCGGAGCACAGGCTCCGGACGCGCAAGCTCAGTGGCCATGGCTCACGGGCCCAGCCGCTCCGCGGCATGTGGAATCTTCCCGGACCGGGGCACGAACCCACGTCCCCTGCATCGGCAGGCAGAACACTCAACCACTGCGCCACCAGGGAAGCCCTTCTCTCTCACTCTTACTCAACTCCTAAATAACTAAGAGAATATGCTCATAAATGGTAAGCATGTTTTGGATGTTCGATGTGTGTTTGTGGGAAAGAACAAAAAAAAAACTGCCTCAATTAGGTCAAATATCATACAAGAGATGAATGAGATTAGAGATGGGATTGGGATTTGTGTTAGTTACTCAATAGCTAACCAATCACAGATATGACAGTGTAGTGCAATATGCAAATATACTTTTAAACAACTTCTCTTAAGTTATCTACTGTCTGTAAAGACAATCACACTCAACTGCTCTGCACTTAACCCCAGAGCTTCTGAGTTAGAATCTGTTAGAAACAGGTACACGTTTCATTGCTTTGGCAACATTTACATGGCTCTGCATCAGGCAATACAACTGCTAAGATCACACGCTGGGAATTCAGGAAAGGCTAGTGTCCAGTTCTGGTCGTTCTACCACCCAACTGTGATCTAGGGTAAATTCCTGATGGAAAAAAAAAGAAAAAGAAAAACCCTGAAGATGCTGAAACAGTATTTCCTACTTCACAGGGTCGTCATGGGGATAAAAGGTCATTAGGATAAAGTGCCTCTCACCCAGGAAACACTGATAAATGCTACTGATGCTACCATCATCATCATCATGACTGATCAAGAACATATTGCCACATGGAAATTCAACATTCCCTGGGCCATTCACAACTTTCCTTTAAAGGACTCATATTCTATGTGGGGTCTTAACACCTTCAAATAACAGAAAATACAAGTCTTTACGCCTTTTTTTCTGTAGCTAATTTTGGCATCTTTCACCTCTGTCCACTTAAGTGTTGGTTTAGCATATTCTTGTCACACAAAGAAGCTACTTCCCAAAGACAGGAACAATGTGTCAAGTGACAAAGACATTGAGTGAAGTCTTTCACATCCTAGATTGTCCACGGTACAGCTCAGCTGGTCTCTGGGTTGGAAGGCCTGGGTCTACTTTGCTCGTCTGTTACAGGGGAAGGGACATGGTCCTTAGCATGTGGTCTGTGAAACAGAGGCAGCTGCGGGTAGAATTATAACACAAGCAGAACTGGCTTCAATTCTTGCTTCTTAGGTCTTTTTCTTCTTGTTCAGCTGTTCAAGGAACCTGCCTGCCCTCTGTCCCTGCCAGGACGATGTTACATCTGCCTGGATAAGTAGGTCACCATTGTATATCAGGAAAGGTCTTATTTGTAATCATCAGGAACCAGATACGGCTAATTTGAGCAGAAAAGGAAACTTTTGGAAGTTTATGGTTAGGTCTCAGTAACTAGAAGCAGACTAAACAACCGAAAGCCAAGGCTATGCTATTGCAATTATAGGATCAGGCCAAAGTGATGTTATAAGTCCTAGCTGGCCTTGCTACCAAGCAGGAACAGGAAACAGGAGGTTGACCCAGCACTGCTGGCCTTGCTTCTTTACATCATTTATTTGTAATTCAAAATCCAAGAGAGGGGTGCAGTTGGCCAACCTGAGGTCGCCCGACTGTTTTCCATCTGTAAGGGAGACTGAGCATGTGAGTAAACAGTGTATCTGACATGTTCAGCTTGTATAACGAGAGGAAGGCTCTGTTTCACACCAAGACCCACAAAGTGGAAAATTCCCCAAAGACAAAGGAATTTCAGATCAGATGCTTGGAAAGTTAAAAACAACAACAACAAACAAATGCAGATGTGGAATTAAAGAAATGGAGTCATTAAGAACCTATATGTGGAGTGATTCAGACCTGAGTTCACATCTGGAGCAAGCTACTCAATCTTGCTGAGCTTCAATTTTCTTTAAAGGAAACAACGTGGAAGATGATATCCACATGTAACCTGTGGTACACATGAAGGAGGGTAGTACAGTATATGATGCCTGGCACATCCTATGCATTTTCTAAAACTACCAGTAGTACTATTATTATTGTTACTTATTATACAATTTATTGTAGAAATTAACAGAGAGAGTATTAATAAATGTTAATACAGTGCTAAGTGTCACATTTATGATCTCAACTAATTATCTGTTGATTCAACAAACATTCCACATATCAGAAAATAACCTGTTAGTGTGTATATATATATATATATATATATTTTTTTTTTTTTACAGAAGAAAAGAAACCCTGAGGCTTAGAAAGTGTAAACAATGTACCAAAAGTCACTCATTTAAGAGGTAATGGAATATTATTCAGCCTTAAAAAAAATGAAGGAGATCCTTTCATTTGTGACAATATAGATGAAACAGGAGTGCATTATGCTGATGAAATAAGCCAGACAGGATAAATACGAATGATATCATTTATATAGGGAATCTAAAAAGAAAAAAAGCCACACTCATAGAAACAGAGTAGAAAACTGGTTGCCAGGGGCTGGGGTGTGGGTGGGGAGAAGGGGGGAAGACTGGTAAAAGGGTACAAACTTTCAGCTGCAGGATGAATAAGGTCTGAGGATCTACTGTATAACATAGTTACTACAGTCAATAATACTGTATTGTATAACTAACATTTTCTGAGAGAATAGAACTTAAGTGTTCTCACCAAAAAAAGAAAAAAAGGAAAAAGGTGTCATGAGCTGTTAGATGTATTAATTAACGTGATGGGAAGGATCCTTTTACAACAGATATGTATATCAAATCATCATGATATACTCTTTGACTATCTTACAATTTTGTCAATTATACCTCAATGAAACAGAAAAAAAGAGGTAATAAAGATGAGACTCCAATCCAGGATTATCCAGCTCAAAAAACTACACTCTTAACCATTACAATATAGTATCCATCCATATGTTGTAACTGTAAAATGCTTAACACAAAGGAAACGTTAAATAAATGGTATTTATTCTAACTCTAATGCTTACTAGATATTAGTTATGTGGTATGCTTTACATCTAACTACAAGGGTATAAGGTGCAAATTCTTGCTACAGAACATAAAAGCCCCTGTGGTACCCTGTAGGATAAACACAGTACCTGTAAATCTCTCATCTCTCAACCCAGAGTCTCCTCAAGTTGGAGGTCTTTACCCCCTTTATAATGTGGGAATAATGCCTTTCCCACATTTGCACTGGGCATGAAAATCCATACTTCCAGGTGTATACTGAACCTCCACTTAGCTCCTCGTCACCTTGGAATCACCAGACCAAAGATCATTTATTCCATTAATATAAATGATGTAGGGTTAGAAGTACAGAATATACAGAGAGTGTTGGAGGAATCCAAACAACAAGTCCTCCACTCTCAAAACAAATTTTAGAGTTCCAAAAGTAAAGAGCAATGTTTGGAAATAAAACTAAAAATGAAACTAACATCTACAATTAGCCAAGTATTTGTTATGGGCCAGGCTACTTACTAGGCACTTGATAAACATTACAGCTCATCTTCCTGCAGTCCTTCAAAGTATATAATATTGTTTCTATTTCATAGAGAAGAAAATTGTATCTAAGCAGGTTAGTGATTAGCCCAAGACCACAGGGCTAGGCTGTAAGAAAAGAAGGCCAAGTTTCAGTGGTCAAAATGGTGATGGATGTTATAACTAGAAGATTACGGCTAATCAAATAAAAATATTCAAAACGGTCCTAATGTATTATTAGGATTTCTTTAGAATAACTTGGGTGCCTTAGTGAATACAGTAGTGGTAGGCACTACAGTCTCTTTAATTTGCTAATCATACAAATCTACTTTAACATTCTTGGTGACAAGGAGCTAACTACCGATAAGACAGCTTCTTCAGTTTTGGGGCTACTCCAGGGTGAAATGCCGGAACGTCTTACTGCCTGCAATGTTACCTAGTTCTACCAGGGGGAATAAAGCAGAACAAGTAGCCACTGTTCTTGACAAATGGATACAGTTTCAGTTTTTCAAAATATGAGTGTCAGATTCATTCATTGTATCAGATAGATCTGTCAAATGGCTTTGCCCATTTACTAATGGATGGCACACTGCAGACACACGTTGGGTCAAAGGACTCAATGTCACCTCATTGATACTGTCATCAATATAATTTGTATTGGCATTTTGTCTCACCCTGACTTTAAGGACTATGTGAGGAGATCCAAGTCTCCAGACCATGGACTGATCACCTCTGCTTGACACAGTATTCTCTGCTCATTTCCAGAGGGGACCAAGGATGAGCTCTTGTACTTCTGAGTCTATTCACCCTACCTGGCAACACATACTACCTGGGCTGACTGGATCAAGCAGGAGCCCCAGAGTTTAAATTTCCAGCTGCATTGGAGGAAACAGAGTCTATGCCCCAATCCCATAACCCCTCACTTCTTACTGCTAGCCTATCCTAGGCTGTTCTTGCTGATAGGAGTACTTCATGCTAAAAATTAATTTTGCTTACCTGATGGCAGTCACACAACCTCAAATGCCATTTTTATAAATAAGGCAACCACCAATGGAGTGTGATTTAGGGTTTTTTCTTCTGTAGACCCTGCCTACCCTATAAAATCTCCCATTACTGCATCATGGAGACTATAATCCCTTTCCGAGGGAATAGATTCTTTCCAACCATAAGATGAAATAAGAACTTACATTTCTGTACTGTCCAAAAGGAAATAAATTGATTACAAAATGCAGGAGAATGACTGATTTTCCACATTTGTTGTGTTCATTAAAGGGTTTTTGAACAGACTTGACAGTATTAAAGAAGTTCAACACACACAAAATAAAAATTAATAAATGAAGAGAAGAAAATTGCATTTACAACAAACAAAATAAACACATTGATATATAAAAGGCTGTTATACATCGATGAAAAATGGATGTCATAAAGTCACAAACTAAAAAGTATTAACAGCCAATAAAGATATGAAAATATGTTCAACCTTGCTATTATTAATCAAAGAAATACAAATAAAATAATTCAGGTGTCATATTTTACTGACTAGAATGACACAGTTTTAAAAAACTTGATAATACCGGTATTGATATTGATAATACTGGTACTGATGAGTGTGTGTAAGAAACCACACTGGATGTTAAATTCTTGGTAGAAATAAAAAGCACGGTAACCTTTCTGGAAGACAATATGTCAGTATGTACCAGAACTGACAACCAGCCATTCAAGTTCTAGAAGTCCATTCTAAGGAAATAAACAAATGCTCAAAGACATGAACAAGGATGCTTGTCTCATTGCTTAGCAAAGCAAAACAGGAATAATCTAAATGTTGAACAGTAGGGACTGGTTAAGTAAATAATAGAATGCTGTTCAACCATTAAAAATGATGCTGCAGATTTTTATTAGGTGATGAGTAATCATACTTATATTACTAAATAAAAATGTTATAGAACTGTTTTGTAGTTTGATATAATAATTAAAGGTATTTTACACTTGCATTGTATTTATATGCACCCCGTCACAAAAAAGTTTCCAAAGATACCCTCAAAAATGTTACAGAGATGATTTATCAGAAATGGGATTTTGAGTTATTCTTCCTTTTTTCTTTAAATCCTTTCAATTTTGGAGTTTCTGCAATGAGCCTGTATTATTTTTACAATTAAAAATATTTAAATTTACAACAAAAGGATCTAAATTCCTCCACTTTTCCATTTATTTTCCACCCTGACTCAGGACATTTGTGTAAAAAAAAAATCAGCTTATTTTCTCTTTTGTATCAATCTAAATTTACTTTTCATAAGTTAACTATTTTAGTCTGGCAAAAGTTTCACACAGGAAAATTGTTAAGGTCTGAGTATTCTATTACCTTTAAAAGCACTGGAAACTTTGAAATTCTTTCTTTCAGAATTTTCATATAATACTGAAAGGCGGGGGGGAGATAGAAAAATGAAGGGAAATAGACAGTAGTAGTCAACTTCAATTAAGAAAAAGCAACAAGAGGCAGTTTGTACTCTTTTGATACGGCAGAAGCCCCATGTGTCAACTCATGCTAAAAAATGTATATATACACACACATATATATGTTTGTGTGTATTATATGTATATGTGACACACACACATAATTAATCCACAGTCTTAGGCTAATCACTCATTGTGGCAGAAACAACGAGCTGTTGACTACACTTTAATTAGCTCCTCCAGCCTGTAGAGGCATCACTAGGACCAAGATAGGAACAACATTCTCCATCTCCGCTTGCATCTGGGTATGGTTCTATCCCAAAGAACGTGACCAGAGGTGACCTGAAGAGTTTATGTCTGAAGGATAACGAGTTGATAATTGTAGCTTGCAGCTTCCTCTCTCCTTTCCTTTTTAGGACAAACGTAGAGCCACTTGATGAAGGTGGTGGGTCCCTGAATAACTGAGCAGAAAACTGACCCTCAGACCACCAAAGCCCATACTACACTCCTGAGTGAGTGAGAAATGAACTGTCCATGTGTTGCTCCACTGAGGTTTAAGGTTTATTATTTAGTGTTTAACTAACGCATTTTTTCTTTAAACCTCAGTTGCCTTCTCTGTAAAATAAAGTCTTTGAAAAGGATCCACTGGAAGTTTTTTCCATTGCTTATGTTTTTATCTTAGTTTTTAATTCTCAGAAACATTGCGCGCATTTTACCTTCTAAGTTAGTAAGTCTACTTTTTTTCCCACAAAGACGGGTTCTTCAAGTGATGGAGAAGTCATAGCAGACTGTTGCTTCAGTTTAAGATACGCATTCACATATGAGATGAGAAGGGTGAGGACCCAGAGAAACGCCTTTGACAGAGGGGAGTGAGAGCATACTGAAGAATGTTTAGTAATAAAGAATTCAGATGGGAGAAACGGATGGGTTACATCTAACAGACTTGCTCAAAGGAATTCTGGAAAGGCAAATATGTGAAAATGTATAGCAAAGACATGAAATGCCTTTTGGTCCCTAAATGGATTTCATTTCAAAGACGTGCATGTTGCAAATACATGTACCATAACACTTCTCTGTCCACTTCTAGAATTTTCTAAAGCCTGACAGAACATCTGCAGAGAGAGGATGTCATTCCAAGATAATCGACTGCGAGTTACTAAATTAAGATAAAAATGTCCTTAACCTTGAACAGTTTTTAAAGAGATTTTAGAAGAAAGGAGCCCTCCAGGGGGTTGTATAACTATATAATTGTACCCTTTCTAAAAGGCTATTTACAGATACATAATGTTTCCCCTCCATTCTTTAAAGTAAAATATAGGATAAAAAAATAGTTTGGGGATAATATTTGTTTGGGACAGCAGGCACTGCTAATCAGTACCACTCTCTCCTTATTCCTTACTATCAGAGCCCTGGTTTAGGAGACCCCATTATCCTTAAGGCTAAGGTGGCCAGTTTAAAATCCGAGCTGATGAGATCTAAGTGCAAGTCTGCTGACCATCTGTGGTAAAAAATTTGCTCTCTGAGTTAGACACTGCCTTTTTTTTCTTACTTAATTTCTGTTTTTTTTTCCTTTTCTTTCTTCCTGCCCAAATTGTTGGAACACTATTGGAGATTCTGGGGTCACTTTGAAGCTATGTGGACGTGCTAGAGATGTGGAAGCTGGAAGAGCGAAGCAACCCAGTCCCCTGGTGATGCCCTTCAGCAGCTGGACTAACGCTAGAGGGACTATCTCCAAACTTCCTGCTACCCGTGGAAAGTAAGGTAAATCACTCATTCACTTTCTGTTACCTACTAACTGATCCAGAACTCTAACCTCAGGGTTCTAGAACCCTTCTCAGTATCCCATAGTCATACTCATGTTCCGGACTCCTGATCATCAGACTTGCTTATAGCAGATGTATGGGGAGGGTGGGCTCTTCTGGAAGCCCTCATACTTCCTCCCCTACCCCCACCACACACAAATAATGATCTTTATGTCCACTCATCCTTCTATCTACACTCAGAGGCCAGGGCCCCCAGGAAGGCTTCACTGACAACCCTTTACTCCTCTCTACATGCAGAAAGGGTAGAGGTGTGGGCTCTGGAATCAGACTTCCTAGACCTGAATTCTTAATCTGTTACTTACCAGTTTAGGACATGGGCAAAGTAGTTACCTTCTCTGGACACCCCTGTAAAAGAGGAACACTAAGTAGCACCTATGTACCTTACTGAAAGGATTAAATGAGCAAATGCAGGTAAAGTTCTTATAATTTTTTCTCGGGTCAATCAATTCTAGCTGCTATTGTTACCTTTGACTAATTTAGGCCAGAGTCCCTTTGCCCTCCTTTGGTTCTCTGGGCCCGTCTCATTCACAACACACACAACCGCATACTGCAGAGTTTTGAAAGGTGGTTCTCAAAATGTGGTCCCTGGGCCAGCAATATCAGCCACACCTGGGAACTGGTTAGAACTCTGGCACTGGAGCCCAGCAATCTGTGTTTTAACAATATTCTCAGGCAAATCTGATGCACACTAAAGGTTGACGACAACTGAGAACATCTGTCTCAGACTCTCCTGGAGGCATTCACCAAAAATAGAGTTACAGGACCTTACACCTGACCAGCTGGAGAAGGGGTCTAGTAATTGCCCTGGTTATCATGCTTGTCGTGATTTTTCAGCACATAAATGTTTGAGAATCACTGCCATTTTGAATGTGTGTTTCACTTGTCTGTTTTTCCAGTGGACTTTACTTCCTTACAAGGAACGTTTGTGAAGATTTGTTGCTGTTGTTTGCATTATTAGTTTTATTATGCTAATTCTAGAATCTCTGGTGCATAGTGCAATCTCAGGCAGGAAGTAGTGGCTCATTAAAACAGGTATCCCAAAAGTCTTAGTAGAACTTCAAGATTAATTCCTTCAGGAAGAGGTAAAATTGTCATTAGATGCAGATGATATGATACTATATATAGAAAACCCTAAAGACTCTACATGAAAACTACTACAACTGATAAACGAATTCAGCAAGGTAGCAGAATACAAGATTAACATACAGATATTGGTTGCATTTCTTTATACCAACAATGAAATATCGGAAAGGGAATGTAAAAAAACAATGCCTTTTAAAATCACAACCCCAAAAATAAAATACTTAGGAATAAACATCACCAAGAAGGCAAAAGACTTATATGCTGAGAACTGTAAGACATTAATAAAGGAAAGTGAAGATGATTCAAAGAAATGGAAAGACATCTCATGTTCTTGGGTTGGAGGAATTAATATTGTTAAAATGCTCATACTACCCAAAGCAATCTACAGATTTAATGCGATCCCTATCAAACTATCCATGACATTTTTCACGCAATTAGAACAAATAATCCTAAAATTCATACAGAACCATAAAAGACCCAGAATTGCCAAAGCAATCCTGAAGAAAAAGAACAACGTTGGAGGCATAGCCACCCCAGACTCAGACAGTACTCCAAAGTCACAGTAATCAAAACAGCATGGTATTGGCACAAAAACAGACATATGGATCAATGGAACAGAATACAGAGCCCAGAAATAAACCCACACACCTCAGTTAATCTTTGACAATTAATCTTTGACAAAGGAGGCAAGAATATATAATGGGAAAGAGACAGGCTCTTCCGCAAGTGGTGTTGGTAAAGTTGGACAGCCTTATATAAACCAGTGAAGTTAGAACACATCCTTTCACCATACACAAAAATAAACTCAAAATGTCTTAAAGACTTAAACATAAGACATGACACCATAAAACGTCTAGAAGAGAACAGAGGCAAAATATTCTCTGACATAAATCATACCAATGTTTTCTTAGGTCAGTCTCTCAAGACAATAGAAATAAACATGAAAATAAACAAAGGGGACCAAATCAAACTTACAAGCTTTTGCACAGCAAAAGAAACCATAAACAAAATGAAAAGACAACCTACAGAATGGGAGAAAATATTTGCAAATGATGCGACCAGCAAGGGCTTAATTTCCAAAATATACAAACAGCTCATACAACTTGATGACAATAAAAGCAAACAACCCAATCAAAAAAATAGGCAGAAGACTTAAAGAGACATTTCTCCAAAGAAGAAATACAGATGGCCAATAGGCACATGAAAAGATGCTCAACACTGCCAATTATTAAAGAAATGCAAATCAAAACTACCATGAGGTACCACCTCACACCAGTCAGAATGGCCATCATTAAAAAGTCTACAAATAACATATGCTGGAGAGGGTGTGGAGAAAAGGGAACCCTCCTACAACACTGTTGGTGGGAATGTAAGTTGGTGCAGCCACTGTGGAAAACAGTGTGGAGGTTCCTCAGAAAACTAAAAATAGACCTACCATATGATCCAGCAATCCCACTCCTGGGCGTATATCCAGACCAAACTATAATTCAAAAAGACACATTCACCCTGATCTTCACAGCAGCAATATTCACAATAGCCAAGACATGGAAACAACCTAAATGTCCATCAACAGATGAATGGATAAAGACGAGGTGGTACATATATACAATGAAATACTACTCAGCCATAAAAAAGAATGAAATAATGCCATTCGCAGCAGCAACATGGATGCAACTAGAGATTATCATACTAAGCAAAGTAAGTCAGAAAGAGAAAGACAAATACCATGATACCACTTATATGTGGAATCTAAAATATGACACAAATGAACCTATCTATGAAACAGAAACAGAATCAGAGACATAGAGAATAGACTGGTGGCTGCCGAGGGGGAAGCAGGTGGGAGAGGGATGAACTGGGAGTTTGGGATTAGCAGATGCAAACTGGTATATATAGATTGGCTAAACAACAAGGTCCTACTATATAGCACAGGGAACTACATTCAATATCCTGTGATAAACCATAATGGAAAAGAATATGAAAAAGAATGTATATACATATGTATAACAGAGTCACTTTGCTGTACAGCAGTAATTAACACAACGCTGTAAACCAAGTATACTTCAATAAAAAATAAGTTAATTAAATTTTTAAAAAGATTAATTCCTTCAGAAGAACAAGTACTACACATTCACAAAAAAAGCACCCTTTGAAAGTTTAAATTTTTGAATTTCTTTGCCACTTCCTTAGTTTTGATCATCTTGGACAATATATTTTTAATATTGACTTTTAAAAAGAATTGTGTTTCAGTGTTTGCTATCCCTTAGAGAGACAGAAACAGATAAGTACAACTAAATACTTATTTTTCAGAAGTCTCAAAAGTATAAGGGAAATGAAAGTAATTATATCTTCAAATGATTTTGGGGTATGTTTCTAATTTCATACTTCTGATGCGATTAAAGATTAAAACTGTATTAAGACATTTGAGACATGCCGCATTGGTATTAAATGAATTTAATTTTGTGTAAAGTGGTAGAAATATTTTCTTCAGCAAACATACCTGCAGATATAAAATCACAACCATAAATCTACAAAAAAGCAAGCTATTGAATGAAATCTGATTGGTTATTTCCCTGCAGTATGGATCTGCTAATAATTTAATTTACTACTTGCTAACAGAAGCCAAAATTTAAATATACATATATATGTGTGTGTGTGTATATATATATCTTCAATTTTAAATCATTCATATATATGAACAAGGATACATACACATATATAACAATTGTTCATATATATATATATATATATATATACAATTTAAATTAAAGAAAGTACATCCGGTGGCCTATTTTTTCCCCCCGATTTCTAAAGAACACCATATTCTATTCTAGGCAGTGGAATGTCAATCCACCTTAAGGGTTGTTCAATGAGCATATCTGAGAAACCACTGGTTTAGCCAATGATGTACTTATTGAGGGAGGCCCCAGTGCCACTGTCAAGAGCTTATCCACAGGAGAGATAAGAAGGTACTTGTTTGGTTTGTGAAAAGAAGGAGTAGTGAGGAATGGCAGGTAGCTGCAGGCTGATGACACGTGATGTCCATATATATGTAGAACCAACACACCCATAATTGCACCCATTTTCCATACCCAAATCCAAAACCTTTATATCATTAATCCCAGGCAAAAATGGTAAGATTCATGTGTGTTACTATCCCACGGCTTCAAGATGCCTACAAACTCATATGAGTATGTCTTAGTTTTATCAGTGGAGGACAAACCAGGCTTCTATCACCAAGCCCCATTCCATAACAGGCAAACCAGTCCAAGACTTCTCTGAGTGCTGCAGGAGAGTCTATGGAAGGGGCGCTCACTCCACTGTGATGCCTAAAATGCCTTTGCACAGAGCAAACATTCAATACATGCTGAGTGAATGAATGAGTGAACTGGTGTCATAAAACAGGCTTATTTCAGGGAAATTCCATTCAACAGGCTGGCATTCCTTCCTACCCATCTTAACTGTTAAGCTTGCCATCAGACAAAAATTTAATTATAAAACGTTAGAGCTGAGGAAATTTTAGAAACTATCTACTCTCCAGAGGTATACAACTTTAATTTAGTGGTAAAAATCACTAGGAGTGATTTAGGAGTCTATCAGACCTGAGTCCAAATTCCACATCTACCATATTTTCGTGAGCAAATAACTACTTCTGAGGCTCTGTTCCATGTATGCATTACGGGATATCATAATAATACATACATTAATTGTATGACTATCAGGGGATGAAATGACACAATCCATTTGCCATGGTCGGCTAAGTAATTTGCACCAAGTAAGCACTCAAGACATTAGCCAATATTAATAGCGGAGAGATGAAAACAAAACTCTGGGACTGATGCCTACCCTAGTGGCCCCAGTGGTCATAATGACTTTCTTCCATTCAGCCTGCTCTCTTCTCACTACGACTAAGGAAGAGAAGATGAACAAATTAGGAATAACAATTTGAAAATGGCTTTATACTCCCTGAATGAATGGAATTATAATAAAATGATTCATGAGTTCTGCAGAAATATGATGAGACTTTAGATCTTTATGTTAGTTCTCTACAAAACCAATTTATGGCCCTAAGATGTACCTTCCCACCCAGCCCCATCCTTACCAGGATCAAATATCATTGTAAATGGAAAAGTCAACAACACATAATCAACAAGCTAAGTTACAAGCCAGTGAAGTCTCGGAGGTTTGATAGAGAAAATTCAGATTTATCATTATATGTAAAAATAAGATGATATGAAGAACTCAATCTAAAAAATATTACCTGGAGATCTATAATCTCTACAATAGTGCTATAAAAAGTAAAGAGCTAGAAATCTATTTAGATGGTTTTCCTTATAAGAAAGCACTTTCTGTATAACTTTTAATGTACTATTGATGAGAACAATTCAACAAAATTCAAATAAATACCTGCAGATGTCCTACAAGAAGAAAAGAACAGAGTTAGATGTGACAGGGGATAACTGGACTTCAGGATGAGTAAGACCCTATACTTGACCTCAATAAATTAACGTGAAATACAGTGGATGAGTCATGCACAGAATGTCAGAATTCTAAAAGGCCAAGCTAAGTACCAAAAGGAACATGTGGGGACTCTTAAGAAGGAAATAAAATATTGGTTAGTTGATTCCGAAAAGGCAGAAGGGAGTAGGTTCCCTTTGGCTGCTCTTTGAAGAGATCACTTCCTTTCCCCCCTAGTCCTGAGGCTAGGGTGGCATGGGCAATAGAGGAATGTGGGGACTGAGAATCATTTCTACTCTCACCAGAGTGGCTGGAAGCAGATTTTCTTACCAGGATGTAGTAGTATGCTAATATTTAAGGGTTCTTGAGGTCACAGAGAAGGGTTTGAATACTCCGGCTCCATCTCTTGCTGTGGGTCAAGTTTCTTACCTTTCCAACACCTTGGCGTCTTTATCTGAAAATTGGGGATGATGATAATGTCTCCCACCTGAGTGTGAGAACTATATGCTATAGTGCATACGCAGGGCTAAATTTGGTGCCTGGCAAACAGAAAGTGCTCAGTACGGCAGGCCAGTGTAGTGACAATAAAGGCAAAGATGATGGGGGTAGTGCCGGTGTTGCTTCTGCCCCCAGAACAGGCTCTGACTGGGAGAGAGTTAAAGCACCTTTGGGTTCATGGGGGTTTATATATAAGCAACGGTTGATCAATGTGAGCTGGTTGTCCAAATGATTATGTGCAATCTAAGAAAAAAATGGGCCTCGGATCTGCTCAGCTACTTAATAATATTAGCAGCGGTAGTAGTCAAAGAAGCTAAATTTTATTAAGTGTTTATATGCCAAACAACGTGCTGAACGTTTTAAAAGGATTTACTCACTTATTACAACGAGGCTATACATAGCTAGGTCCTGATAATGTTATTCGTCTCTTTCAGATGTTGACTGAGCCTCAGACGGGTTACAAAAGCACCTAAGATCCCGTTGTCAGTACATGACGGAAATGAGTTCAAATCCAGCCTGTCTGACTTGTTCTTAATCACTAAGGTATGAAATTAAGCATGT
Organism: Pseudorca crassidens; assembly: GCF_039906515.1. Taxonomy (NCBI): domain Eukaryota; kingdom Metazoa; phylum Chordata; class Mammalia; order Artiodactyla; family Delphinidae; genus Pseudorca; species Pseudorca crassidens. The sequence goes on along the minus strand of NC_090306.1, from coordinate 29,014,437 downwards.
TGCCCTTTGCCTGATTCTCCTTCTGAGGGCTGAATATTTCACTTAGCTCTCTGAGTGCAGAAGAGAGAAAATTCTCTCTCCTTGACCCAACTTGGCATCAACATCCAACTCCCCTTCTCAAAATGGGTTCCTTCAACGAGCAGCAATGAATGCCGGGTCGTGGACCAGTCACCTTGATGACTAAGAGTCAGACACTAGGGAAAGAAAATGCTCTGTGACAAACCTACCCTGGTACAGAAACAAGACAGAAATGGGGGGACAGGGCAGAAGATAATGGAATAAGGCATAGGAAAAATAGCACCTGGCATCGTGATAGTAATAATAATAATAATAGTAGTAGTAGTAGTAGTAATAGTAATAATAATAGACTTTACTATGCTCTAGGCATTGTATTAAGTGCTTGGTGTAAGTGACTTCATTTTAACATTGAAAACAAGTCTATGGGGATGAAATATTATTAACATCATTTTATAGGCAGGAGTATTGAGGTTCAGGTAATCAGGTAAATTGCCCAAGCTCATATGGTTAGCAAGTGGAAAGCAGAGATTTGAACCAGCACCTACACTCCTAACCATTATGCTATAACCATTATGCTGAAGACATAAGAATTCCAATGGTCTTTCCCCATAACCCACTCCTGCACTCCAGACTTAAATAGTCCAAGATCAAGAGAGAGCAAGCTTGGAGTTGCCACTCTTCAGTGAGTGTCAATCATTTCAAAACAGTGTATTTGCTAACAAGATGCAGTTCCTGTGATAATCTTCTCAACCAGGTATCAAGAAACAGGAAGCAAAGATTCAAGTAACAGTATGTTCCTACTTACGAGGAAGGTGGGACAGCATAGTTGACACCGGGCTTAACTGTTCTGGAAAACGTGGTCCCAGTAGGCATACACGCTGGTACATTTTCCCCACCTACCAAATACAAAAGAAGTATTTCATTTCCATGTTGCTCTTCAAAGTTCCACCTCATTCGTGCCTGTCATTCATCCTCTGGCCTCTTCCTGTCTCCATTTCTGTACAGAAAGGTGCTGAGTCTCTGCTCTCGGATACGAAAAGGGTGTGTTAGGAGAGGGAGCCATGGTACCTCAATGTCTTTTTTTTTTTTCATCTTAATTCTATTATGCCAACTCCACTGAACTTAATTAGAGTGAATACAGAATTACACAATTACCCTCTGTTCTATTCTTCAGATATTATATTTTGATAACATTTACGACATGCTGCTCTCCCCTTGAACACCAGATGAACACTAGAAATGGATGTGTGTTGACATAAAATCTGTTATAATTACAATTAAAGTATAGCTTACATAATGATAGTGTTAACATAAAATTATAGATGTGTAGAGACAACGTGGTCATGCATTTTTTAGTATAAGTACATGCTTAGACCAATATCTGTTAGCGGAATGAAGATGGAAGAGAATTTTGGTTAAGCCACAAAGGCTGTTTAAGGACTTGCAGATAGCTAAGGGGAACTCAAAGACCAGTAAGATAATATTTCCCCTGCCATGTTTTCGATTGCAAAGTGAAGGGAAGATGTGAAAGTAAGTACCCCTATGGAAATTACAAGACAAGTACATTTTTTTCCTTGAATACCTGGGTAAATGCTTAAATTCTAATGTATATCAGTGATGCAAATTTTCAACTGAGTTTGATAAATCATAAAATAATAATTATACATATATGTATATAAAACTGCATGGAACTAGACAGTTCAGAAGTACTTCTAATTAAAGAGGTACCCTATGACAACTAACTTAAACCTTACAAAATATGGTTCCAAGTACCCTATCAGAGTGAAAAGTAGGAGGCTGAAAGGTTTATTGTAAATGTTTGTAGTCATGGTGTCTTAACTAAAACTACTGTGTCACAAATACTACTAAAATAATTGTGACGTTTTATTCACTTTTACTGCAAACAACAAAACAAACTATAGGTATTTTTTCATTGCAGGTAATTATTTTAGCTAACAGTTATTAAATGTTTTGAGAAGACAGAGTGCTAATTGCATTACTTCATTTTATCTTTAAAATAGCCCTTCCATGTAATTATTCTTAATATCTCCATTGTATTAAAGTGTATCTCTAGTTTACACCTTTCTTCAGAACTGCAGACTTGTGTATCCAACTGTGTACTCAGCATCTCTACTTGGACGTCACGAAAACATCTCAAATCTTATACCTCCAAAACTGGTCTTTAATCCCCCAAACATGCTCTACCCCAAACTTTTTCCATCTTAGGTGACAGTAACCACACCTTTCCAGTTCCCCAGGCCCTAAATCTCGAATTCACCCTTGACCCCCTCTTCCTTTCCATTCTTGCATTCAATCTACCACGAAATGCTGTCACAACCTTCCCAATGTGCCACTTCTGAGAATTACCAGCCGCTAGCAGCCTGGTGCAGGCCACCAACATAGACCCCGAGGATCCTGTAGTCGCCTCCCGAGATTCTCCCTGACTCCACTCTCTCCCCACATCCTCAAGGCCACAGATAGAGTTGTGCTTTTCAAACAAGAGACAGTTCATGCCACACCTCGGCTAAAATCCTGCCCCTGGCTGCCTACGTTTAGAGTAAAAGACACAATGCATGTGATGGCCTCCCAGGACTTACCCAAGCCATCCCATCACATATCCGACCTCCAGCCCTCCTGCTGTCTCTTCCTCCCCACTGACTAAGTCAGCCAGGGTGGCCTCCTTGATATTCCTCCAAGTTGCCCGGCATATTTCTGCCTTAGAGTTTTGGCAGAAAACTCTGGCAGAGATGGAGGATTCTGGTTATTCTTGCTCCCAGGGAGTGGTCTCCCCATCATACATTCTGACAACTCCCTCACTTCAAGTCTTTGCTCAAATGTCAACTTATAAAATCCACCCTGACTACCCTATTTAAAATCAGAACCTACCTGTACACTCCTCCAGCACTCCCAACCCAAGCCTCTTCAGTGAGCTTCACATCCTTTTCCTTATCCCGTAGCGTCCATCAACTTGTGACAAAGCATAGAATTTATTTATAACATCCGTTTCCACACGAGAGTGTAAGGAGGGAGAAAGCATGCAAGAAGGCGCAAGCAGGCAAAGGCTCTTGTCTAATTTATTCATTGATACGTCCAAGCATAGAGAACAGGAAGATCCTTGATAAATAGTCCTGAAAAAGATACAGATGAGGAAACTAGTAGTAAAGCTCAGAAAGTTTAAGTAACTTCCTCAAGGTTCTAGAGCTAGAAGAGGGTCACAGTAGAATTCACACTTGGGGATGTCTAACTTCAAATCTCTTAGCCTCTCTGCTATCTTTTTTTTCTTCTTTGCGGTACGCGGGCCTCTCACTGTTGCAGCCTCTCCCGTTGCGGAGCACAGGCTCCGGATGCGCAGGCTCAGCAGCCATGGCTCACAGGCCCAGCCGCTCCGCAGCATGTGGGATCTTCCCGGATCGGGTCACGAACTCTCAACCACTGCGCCACCAGGGAAGCCCCTCTCTGCTATCTTAAGTCCATGCAATTCAGGATTTGTTTTAATCAGGGCCATGGAAATTCTCACTCCACTGAATAGGATCACTGAAGTGTTCTCTGTCTAGATTTATATATATATTTTCCATTTAAACAAAGGAAACAGAAGAGGGCAATTCATCATGGGTTATTGCGGTAGTTTTACAGCAATTTTAGCAATAATGACATTTAAGTAATAGTGATATTTAATGATAGCATAATAACAATAAAATAATAGCTCTTAAATGTATTGAAGACGAATCGCATGCTAAACTCGGTGCTAAAATATTTCCATGTATATTTTGTGCAAAATCCTTATGAATATTCTATCAGATGAGCTTTATGTGTAACTCCACCAGGCATACTTCTCTTATTCCGCTTTCAAAGATAAGGAAATTGATGAGAAGTGTGGTAACCATTTAATCAAGATGAGACTGGTAATAAGTTGTGAGTATGAATTTAAATTCAGGTCTAACTCCAGAATTTGATTCTCAATCCATACATGAAAATTCTGATAATTCCTTTGATAAGGGTATGGTCTATGTTCTCTCCTGGAAAACATCCCCCATTATGTCTGCCTGTGCTCATACCTTCAGAACACAGTCAAGTTTGAAACATGATAAAAATGTTTAAATAGTGTGCTTTAATAAATGGAAATATCTTCATCTAAACAATAACACAAAAAGGCAGGCTGAGCCCCTTGAAGTGGCTTCGTTGCTATCTTCCATCCAGAACAAGAGACGGAATCAACAGCTGCAGAGTAAAGAAAGCATGAAACCCAGAGATGGAGGATTCTGTAAATGACCAATTACAAGACTATTAAGCCACACTTTCATAGCAAGAGGCAAAATATTCCATTAAACTGAAAATTCTTCTACCCCTCACTCCAAGGCCCACACAAACATTAATGTTGCATTTATTAGGATGTATTTCCTGTGCTCTATCAACTTGACTTTCAGCAACTGTATTAATACAGTCCTTTCGCTTTGCACATATATCTGAATGATAGATTCCATTACTGGAGTTTTGTAGAAAGAGTGGAGTGAATGAAGTAAAGTTTGGGAAGAGCCATCATAATCCATAATGATGGGCACTGAATCAGGACAAGAAGAAACCTCTCTTCTCATTTATTTGAATGAAAATTCTACTATATATTTATTGCCTCTGTACAGGGCCATCTGTTGAATAGTGGAAAACAAGCATCTTTCATTTGGAGGTAGGATTTGTGTGCTCAAGTTTCTATGGGCCTGCAGAATTAATCTTGTTTGAGAAATGAAATAAAATGTAATTTCTTACTGTAAGTAGATGTGGTTAAGCAACTGGCAACTTTGATGTCTTTAAATCACTGCAGTTTCAGGGTAGGCAAATCTATAATTATTTCAAGCACTTCTTTATTGGTGCAACAATTGAGCAGTGTACATAGTGGTCAACAACCCGGGCATTGTCAGACGACTCCAAGTTTGAATCTAGACTTTGCCACTCACCAGCTATGTGACTTTCAGCTATGAGAATCACTTTCTTCAGCTTTACAGTGTGGATTATTATATGCCCTTTGCAGAACTACTGTAAGAACTAAATGTATATGGGCACAGTGGCTCATAGTAAGGGCTCAAATTAGTACTGTGGTCACTACTAGTAGCATTGAAAAGAAATTAGAACTTCTATTCTCATAAAGTGGGATATGTGCCCCTTTATCATTGTAATTTCATATCATTTTACTTTTGACCTTATAATTTAATAGCTCGATCCAAGAAACATTTAGCGGTAAATAGAATTGAAAGAAGATTACCTGTCAAACATGAAATACTGTAGCATCAAGTGTGCTGGCACAATACTCTTCTCAGATAATTAACCTGTAAACATATGTTATTGTCTTCTTTTTAATTAAGCACATTGAACATATATATTTACTGTGCCAATTGGCGAAAGGTCCATTAATTAATCAGTCTAACTATATGCTGCATAAACGTCTTCTAAACATAATCGTATATGTATTTTATTTGTTGGGAAAATGTGTTTGAGATTGTTCTTTTCTGCCTATTTAAAGTAAAAGAGGGTGAGAAGTAGAGTTAGGCTTAATGTACTTTGTACTCCATTATGCCATGAAAATGCTTCTGTGCCCTGGAGACAACAACAAAAGATTTGCTTTAATGACAAGAATCAAGTATGTTCTAAAGCTTCCAGGTAGGAGGCGTATAGGTTGCAGTTTATATCAGAAGTCTTTGCTCTCTCTCTCAACTGCGTCTAGATGGGAAAGATGTGGTCACAAATGCTTCAAGGTGACATAGTAAATGTTGGAAAAGAGGGGGGTAGGAGGCTGAGTTTTGAATATCTCAAACCTGAGCTAGAAGGATTTTATTTAAAGAAAATAGCGGATATTATTTTTCACTTAAGGAATGCCACTCAGCAAACCTGACATTAATGTAGGAAATTAGCTCTTTTAGCTATGATGCTTTCAAATGCACATGGCTGAAAACAAATTCAAAATAGTCAAAGGAAATTTAAAAACAAAAACCAAACAACAACAACAACCTCAACAAACAAGTACTAGAAATTCAGGGATGCAGCCATATTCAGATACAGTTGGATCTGGAAGTTCCAGAGTATCAGCAGGGTTCCAGCTCTCTCTCCATCGCTCAGCCCTGCTTACCTCTGCAAGACTTTATTTTACAGAAAGTCTCTTCTTGTGCTGGATGGTAACTGGGAGTCCCAGAGTCGTATCTCCCCAGCTTAGAAATTCCAGAGAGAAAAGACAATTCTTCCATTTTTCTCTGAGAGAAAAGTCCTGGGGAGGAGTCTGATAGACTTAGCCGAGGTCAGATGCCTACCCATGAGCCAATCACCTGCTTTACTGGAGTTCAGTCCTTGGGAGACTCATCCCCGGGGCCCGTGAGGAGGCAGGATGGCATTATCTGGCAGTTCTCCAAGAAAAGCCTGCTGTCTTTGTAAGATGAAAGGGGAGAGGACATGGATAATGAAACCTGTATCTGCTTCTGTAAAATCCACAGAATCTTACTCCCTGCCCTGTGTCGATGACCATGCAGTAAGCTGACCCAGGAGGTTATTTTTCCCACAACAGTCTTTATATATATTGAAATGCCCACGGTCGCGAGACCCCTCCACAAGACCACCAGAGTCGAGAGTCAAAGCCAAACGGCAAGGGTCATTTATTGCAGGTTCGAACCTGGACCTCTGCGCACTCGTTGCCGGTGGCGCTAAGAGGTCCCGATGGAGTTTAGTTCAGCTCTTTTATAGACAGGTACAATCAAGTTCGGGACTTTCCAGGGGTGGGGAGTACTGATTGGTTAACCTTTAAACAAAGACACTAGTCGCCGTCTGATTGGTTGGATGATTACAAGGGGGGTCAGCAAGCGTAGTTACAGAAGCGAGAGCGGCTGGTTAAGTTTCGGTTTCCTGAGGTTTCGTTTCTCAATTGGAAATACTTAAGACGGGGCCATGGTTACAAAAAGAAATAGTGCAAACAGGAAAACTGATGCAACCCTAACAGCGCTGCGGCCTCCACCAGCCCAACGGCAGGGCGGCGGGAGGCTGTGCGGCCAACTCCAGGCGGCGCTCCCAAATGTGGCAACCCAGCGCCGCGCCCTGGAAGGGCCCTTTCTCGGCCCTTCTCCTCAGAAAAGTAACTCCAGGAAAAGCACAGACTGAATGCAGGGCGTCAATTCAGTCTTATTCCCACCAAAGTAGAACACAGTCCCCTCATTCCCCCCTTTCTCATGAACCAGAGGAGCCAATCTTGGGTCCTTAAGGCTCAGTTTCTTCAATTTCTAAGGCCTCGTAGGGCTGATATTGTGTTCTTAATACCACTAGCTGAACTGCATTTATTTTTTCTCGGACAAAATCTATGACTCTACTGAGCATACAGGGGCCTATAGTGAAGAGGAGAAGGAGGCATAGTAGAGGGCCCAGGATGGGGAGGAGGAAGGGAAGCATTCCATGAAATCCTGACCAAAGGGGATTATCCGCTAATTCCTGCCGCGGCGAGCTAGGTCTTCCTGGAGCTGGTGGATCTTGGTTCTTACAATGCCTGATTTATTTGCATAGAAACATTTTTCTTTTAGGGCGAGGCATATCCCACCCTGTTCAGCTGTCAGCAAGTCTAAGCCCCTCCTATTCTGTAGGACTACCTCGGCCAATGAATCTAATTGGTCCTGTGAGTCCTGAATGGTACCAGAGAGGGCTTCTACATCTTCTATTAATTGCCTAGACAGCTGATTATAGGAGTGAAGGGAGACCCCAAGACCCGTACTTCCTGTGGCCACAGCTCCTGTAATTCCTAATCCTACCAGGAGGGGTATGACTGTAATGGCTCGTTTGGTTCTCCCTGCCCAAAGGTCAAAGCTGGGAATGGGCAATGGGGTGTCTCCCGAGATTAGGTCTACACTGGGGAGGAGGGTGGCTAGGTTGCAGACCCCTGTCCAATTCGGGGGTAAATAGGTGTATGCTAGGTTATTTCCACAGACAAAAACAGTGGTGTTAGGACTACAGAGGGAGGAGTTCACGGGGATATACTGACTACATCCAGTGGATGAAAGGATTCCCAAGTCAATACTGGCGTTAGAGAGGGGATCGTTCTTAACAAAGCATGAGGTATTAAAGGTGGTTGAAAATTTTGAAAATTCTATGGGGAACGGCTCGGGGAGTGAAGTAGGGTTACATCGTTCGCTGATGTTTAAATTGGCGAAGGTGGGGATGGCTATAGGGCGGGGCGGTCCTTGAGGAAGGCAGAGCCAGCAATCCTGCGCTAAGTTGGGGTTGGTGGCATTCAAAAGTGTAAAAGTAGCTTCTAGTATAGTCATGGTCTGGGGGTCCAATTCAGAGGGATTGACCTTAGGGAGAATTAGGGGTGGTAGTTGAGCTGTGGGTACAGATGCCGATAGACCTCTTCTATTTGTCTTCGGGTTTCTATCTGGCGTACTGCGTCCTGGGGCCCCCCACCGTCTGACATATGTGTGGGGGCCCTGGTATTCCAGCATACCGGGGTCCCGGGGGTGCCAGTGCATCCAGCCTGAAGGTATTTATTACCCTCACTAATGGTGGGGCTTTTATTATTCTGTAGTATGGCTGTGAAATAAGTCTTGTTATTGGCCCCTATACATTGCTGGTAAGAGGTATAGCACATGCTATGCATTGATTCCTGGAAGGCAGAACAGGGGCAAGTAGCTCGAGGGGGGAGTGGCTTAGGCTTATGGTAGCATTGCCAGCTTTGAGAGGCCCCGGTAACCCTATATTCCTGAACAAGATACGCAGTTATGCCCCCGCAGTCCTGCATATGAGTATACCCTCGGGGAACAACAGGAGTCTCCATAGTACCTCCCCTGCACTCGCACGGTGCACCGTATAGTTGTTGTATTAAAGTATTCTTATCGGGGGAAGGGCCGAGTCCTCCCCTCGTGGCCCGAGGGTTGAGGGTTAGGACTATCATTAGGGCTATCAGCAGTACCTTGGTCATCATGGGGGAGGGTACGGCGCAAGGTCAGTTTGAAGGGATTGTCCTTATTCCGGTCAACCGTCCAGGTGACGTCAGCTTTAGTGGACTTGATGAGGTCAGAAAATGGGTCCACCGGCTTGACGTGGGTGTAATGGATCCAGGCAGCTATGCTGTCCACCTTGATGGCCGTCGGCGTTGTCAGGATGATCTGGTAAGGTCCTTTCCACCTGGGTTCTAGGGTCTCTTGTCGATGGCGTTTGACAAGGACCCAGTCACCTGGCCGGAGCTGGTGTGGAGTAGGCGGGGGTCCTGTTGCATATAGCTCTTTTAGTTTGGGCCAGATTGTCTCGTGTGTCCGCTGTAAGGCTTGGAGGGAAGACAGGAGATTATTTTCTGGGTCCAATTGGATAAGGTTAGTCTTTAGGTTAGGGATGATAGGAGGAGGCCTACCATGCATTATTTCGTAGGGAGTAAATCCTAGCTTATAGGGGGAATTTCGCACCCTAAACAGAGCGTAGGGGAGTAGGACTACCCAGTTAGCGCCAGTCTCCATGGTCAATTTAGTCAAGGTCTCTTTTAGAGTTCTATTCATTCTTTCTACCTGTCCTGAACTCTGGGGGCGGTATGCACAATGTAATTTCCAATTAGCCCCAAGTATGGAAGCCAGATCCTGACTTACCTTAGAAACGAAGGCTGGCCCGTTGTCGGACCCTATCATAACTGGAAAGCCATATCTGGGCAGGATCTCTTCTAGTAGTTTCTTAGCTACTATTTGTGCAGTCTCTTTCTTGGTTGGGAATGCCTCAGTCCAACCTGAAAAGGTATCTATAAACACCAGTAAATATTTATACCCATATTTGCCAGGCTTTACCTCCGTGAAGTCCACTTCCCAGTAGGCTCCGGGCTGGTTTCCTCTTTCCCGGATGCCAGTGGTTGACGGGTGGGTGCTGGCATTATGGAGTTGGCAGACTGCACAGTCAGCAACCAGTCGTTCAGTCTTCTCGGAGACATTTTTAATTTTAAGTCCAGTCTGCCTGATAAGATCCTGTAGCCGTCGGGCGCCCAAGTGGGTGCTACGGTGGATCTGTTCAAGGACCAGGGTTCCTAGTTTCTCAGGAAGGAGGATATCGTTCTTAGCGTCCCGCCACCATCCGTCTCTAACCTGGGTTAGAGGGAGCTTGCTCATCCATCTGATGTCATCCTCCGAGTAGTCGGGTTGGGGCGGTAGTTCCCGGGGCCCTGGATCCGGCAGTTGCAGGGGAAGTAATGGTATTGGAGTGTGTGCCGCCTTTCGAGCCGTCTGGTCTGCCAAATTGTTGCCTCGGGCGACTGGATTCGTGGGTTTTTGATGCCCCGGGCAGTGTACAATGGCTAGCTTTTTGGGTTCCCATATGGCCGCTAGCAAGGCCAGGATTTCCTCTTTGTTCTTGATGTCTTTGCCCTCTGCTGTGAGTAGTCCCCGCTCTCGGTATATTGCCCCATGTATATGTGCGGTAGCAAAAGCATACCGGCTGTCTGTATATATGGTGGCTTTTTGGCCTTTGCTCATCTTGAGAGCTTGGGTCAGGGCAATTAATTCAGCTTTTTGGGCTGAGGTCCCCGGGGGGGAGAGTCTCTGCCCATATCACCTCAGTTTCTGATGTTACCGCTGCCCCCGCATACCTCTGACCTTGCTGGACAAGGCTGCTGCCGTCAGTGAACCATGTGACTTGTGCATCCGGTAGGGGCTGGTCACGTAGGTCTTCCCGAACCCCATGGATCTGGGCCAGTACCTCTGCACAGTCATGGAGTGGGGAGTCCAAATCTGGGTCAGGTAATAGGGAGGCAGGGTTTAATGCCCGCGGCGGAGTGTAGCTGATTCTGAGGGGATTTAACAGTAGACCCTGGTAGTGGACCAGTCGAGCATTGCTCATCCATCGGTCGGGAGGCTGTTTGAGAACCCCGTCGATGGCGTGGGGGGTGGTGACATGCAACTCCTGTCCCATAGTTAGTTTGTCAGCATCCTTTACCATTAGGGCCGTGGCGGCGATCATCCGGAGGCAAGGAGGCCAGCCGGCAGCCACTGGGTCCAATTTCTTTGATAGGTAAGCGACAGGCCTGGGCCAAGGACCGAGGGGCTGGGTCAACACGGCCTTAGCTATGCCTTTGCTTTCATCCACAAAGAGGTGGAAGGGTTTGGAGACATCAGGGAGACCAAGGGCGGGTGCGGATAGCAAGGCAGTTTTGATCTGCTGAAATGATTGCTCAGCCTCCTCTGTCCATTTAAAGGGCGTCTGCTCTTTGGTGGCTAAGTATAGCGGTTTGGCCATTTCAGCAAATTTGGGTATCCATAAACAGCAGAACCCCGCTGACCCCAAAAATTCCCTCACCTGTCGAGGCGTGGTGGGTCTGGGGATGCGGAGGACGGTTTCCTTCCGTGCATCTGTGAGCCATCGTTGCCCCCCTTTCAATAGGTACCCCAGGTAAGTTACCTCAGGCCTGCAGATCTGCGCTTTCTTGGCAGAGGCCCGGTATCCCAGGGTGCCGAGAGTCTGTAGGAGGTTTCTGGTTCCCTGCAGGCAGGCTTCAGCGGTCTCAGCAGCTATTAAGAGATCATCAACATACTGCAGGAGGGTTACATTGGGGTTTTGTCTCCGGTACTCACTGAGATCCTCGTGTAGGGCCTCATCAAACAAGGTGGGCGAATTTTTGAATCCTTGGGGAAGTCTGGTCCAGGTGAGTTGTCCGTTTATGCCTCTCTCGGGATCCGACCATTCGAAGGCAAAGAGTTCTTGACTTTTGGGCGCCAAGGGTAAACTAAAAAAGGCATCTTTGAGGTCCAGCACAGTATACCATTGTTTTCCTGGACTAAGGGCGCTCAAAAGAGTATATGGATTGGGCACAGTAGGATGGATGTCTATGACCCGTCTGTTAACTTCTCTCAGGTCCTGCACTGGGCGGTAGTCTTTACTGTTAGGTTTGCGGACTGGCAGCAGGGGTGTATTCCAGGCCGACTGGCAGGGACGCAGTATCCCCAGGTCAAGAAGCCGGCGAATATGAGGAGTGATACCAGTCTTGGCCTCTAGGGCCATGGGATACTGTCAGACACGTGCAGGATCTGCTCCTGGTTTGATCTCTATGAATAGGGCTGGGCGATGTTTGGCTAGTCCCATCCCACCTGTTTCTGCCCATGCTTCGGGGAACTGCTGAAGCCATGACTCTATATCTTGATTTTGGGAGGGTGGTTCCTGGTGAAGTCGGTACTCATCTTCTAAGTTCAGGGTGAGCACAGATATGGGTTGGTCGTGAGGGTCTGTTACGATTGGCCCCTCTGGCCGAAAATGAATTTGTGCTCCCATTTTAGTGAGCAAGTCTCTCCCCAGTAAGGGGCAAGGGCTATCGGGAATGACCAGAAAGGAATGGGTTACTCTTCCCGTGCCCAAGTCCACAGTTCTCTGAGTGGTCCAGGGGTAATGTTTGACTCCCGTAGCTCCCTGGACCCAGGAGGATTTGTTAGAAACTTTCCCGTGGGGCTTAACCAAGACCGAATGCTGTGCCCCCGTATCCACCAGGAATTGGACTGGTTTCCCCTCCACTTGTAGGGTTACCCTGGGTTCGGGGAGGGGGTCCGAACCCCATCCCCCCTACTCTGCATCATGTGTAAATAGGACTGGGGTGGCCTTCGGTTGCCATTACCTCTGGTTGGGGCGCAGCTGCCTTTTCTTGGGGCATTCCCGAGCCCAGTGGCCTTTTTCCTTGCAATAGGCACATTGATCTCTGTCCAATGGTCGCCTGGGAGGTCGAGTGGCTGGGGGGCCCTCTTGATCTTTCTGAACAATGGCGGCCAGGACCTTAGTCATTTTCTCAGTGGCTTTAAGTTGTTTATCCTCTGGGGCGTCTCGGTTATTAAAGACGCGCTGGGCGATACGGAGTAGATCCTGTATCTGTTTGCCCTCCAGATCTTCTAACTTCTGGAGTTTCTTTTTAATATCAGGGGCTGCCTGGTTAACGAAGGACATTACAATGGCAGCCTGATTTTCGGGGGCCTCTGGATCCATAGGGGTATACTGCCTAAAGGTTTCCATTAATCTTTCTAAGTAAGAGGAGGGACTTTCTGTTTTACCTTGTATAATTGAATATACCTTGGCCAAATTAGTGGGCTTGCGCGCGGCAGCCCAGAGACCCGCCATTAGAGTCTGGCGATAAATGAGCAGTCGTCCCCTACCTTCTCCGGTGTTATAGTCCCATTCATCCTGCGGGGGGGCGAGTTAAGGGAAAGGCTGCATTGATGAGGTCAGGGTTAGTGGTGGGTTGACCATCATCTCCAGGAACCAGTTTTCTCGCCTCCAGCTGGATTCGCTCTCGTTCTTCGGTAGTGAATAGGATCCGGAGGAGCTGTTGGCAGTCATCCCAGGTGGGCTGATGAGTGAACTTAACGCTATCTAGAAGAGCTATCAAGTCTTTAGGATTATCAGAGAAGCGGGCATTCTGGGTTTTCCAATTATATAAGTCACTGGTAGAGAATGGCCAATACTGGAGTCGGGGGTTCCCTGTCTCATCGGGAGGGCCTATTTCTCGCAGGGGTAGGGCTATGGTGGAATCCGGATGGCGGAACCCTGGGTCGCGCTGAGTGCGTCCACGGGTGCGTCCAGCCGGCCCATGGGAGTTATTTTCATTGGGCAGGAGGACCGGTAGTGCTTCTGCCTCTCGGTTCTCCGGTTCTGACCTGGGTGGCCCCTCGGGAGGGGCCGCAGGAGGTTCTACCAAGGGGAGAGGAGCAGGGCCAGGAGCAGGAAGGGGGACCGGTTGTGGGGCCAAAGGAGGAGGTTGATATGGGGGGGGGGTCTAGGAGAAGGAGGTGTTGGCTATCAGAGAGTATGGGTGCAGTTGGGGCCTGAGGCTTGGGAGGTTTAGTTGGTCGGGCCGCAAGGATCTTACATGACCCTGATGACAAAAAGGGGGTCATCCAGGGAGGTGGGTTTTCTGTCAGGTCCTGCCATACCAGGATGTAGGGGATCTGGTCTGGATGGCCTTCTTTTCCTGGCAAGAAAACTCTAGATTTAACTTTTAGGATTATAGGAAGACAAAAGGTACCCTCGGTGGGCCAGCCAACCCCGAAAGTTGGCCATTCAGAGCGGCAGAAGGTAATTAGTTTTTTTCTCCGGATGTCCAGACTGAGGTTCTGTCCTCGGGACTTTACATCCCCGAAATTAGCGAGGAGGAGGGAGGGGGGGTACTCTGTGCTTGGCCCATGTCTAGGTCCTGGAAGAGACTGGTCAGAAAAGGTTACTCTGAAAACAAAAGTGATTAAGAGCAGTCCCAATAGCGGAGCCTGTAAAAGGAGGAAGGGGAGGTTATCGCGTGCGCGCTTCAGATGGGCTATCAGCCCCAGATGGGTCGTGGTGGACGTCTCCAACCACACCCGACTAGGTGTCCTATAGCGCGTCCGCCAGGACTGTCCTAGTCCCCAAAACAGAAGGTACCCTGAGCCGGCTTACTTACCAATCGGTTGTCAGCGATGACCCGTTGACCTGATGTCTGGTGGGCTCGGGGGCATCCCGGACGAGCCCCCAAATGAAATGCCCACGGTCGCGAGACCCCACCACAAGACCACCAGAGTCGAGAGTCAAAGCCAAACGGCAAGGGTCATTTATTGCAGGTTCGAACCTGGACCTCTGCGCACTCGTTGCCGGTGGCGCTAAGAGGTCCCGATGGAGTTTAGTTCAGCTCTTTTATAGACAGGTACAATCAAGTTCGGGACTTTCCAGGGGTGGGGAGTACTGATTGGTTAACCTTTAAACAAAGACACTAGTCGCCGTCTGATTGGTTGGATGATTACAAGGGGGGGTCAGCAAGCGTAGTTACAGAAGCGAGAGCGGCTGGTTAAGTTTCGGTTTCCTGAGGTTTCGTTTCTCAATTGGAAATACTTAAGACGGGGCCATGGTTACAAAAAGAAATAGTGCAAACAGGAAAACTGATGCAACCCTAACAGCGCTGCGGCCTCCACCAGCCCAACGGCAGGGCGGCGGGAGGCTGTGCGGCCAACTCCAGGCGGCGCTCCCAAATGTGGCAACCCAGCGCCGCGCCCTGGAAGGGCCCTTTCTCGGCCCTTCTCCTCAGAAAAGTAACTCCAGGAAAAGCACAGACTGAATGCAGGGCGTCAATTCAGTCTTATTCTCACCAAAGTAGAACGCAGTCCCCTCAATATGACTAAGGAACACACTGGTAAAAGAATATGGGAGAAAGTCTGAGTATGACAAGTCAGCTAGACTGATATTAACTAAAAAAGCTGTGTGAAAATATCCTTAAAAAGTTGCCCCCAACTCACTCAAAGTCCAAAGTTGGAGCTGGAAATACAATGTCATGGAGTTTGGATAAGAACAGGTTTTCTCCAAGCTGAACTATGACACAGAGAGTAGAGGCTTCTAGAAACTATACTTTTTCAAAGAAAAAACATCACATGAGAAAAATGAGGCCTAGAAAAATTAAATGACTTAAGGTAACATAGCTAATTAATGGCAGGACTGAGACTAGAGTATACTTTGTGTAATTGGCTATGGTCTTTTTTGTTTGCTTTTGTTATCACTTCAAAACGAGACAAACTTAAAGAAAGGAAACACAACCAAGGCTCAGTGGTTGGAAAAGAGATGGATGTGAACGCCCACTTGTTTCTTACGTATAAAGTTACCCCTCGCAGTGTTTTGGAGGAGAAAACGCTGGCTCTTCCCAACGTTGGTTACATACACAAAGATTCCAAAGACAAGACAAGTGCTTTGCAAACAAAGTAACTAGAACCAGCTCAGGCTTCCCCGCGCCGGGTCCTACGTTCCACGGTCAGAACCACCAACTGTATCCCCCCGGGTAACAAAGTGATTCAGAAAAGCTAGCGTCTTCAGAGAAGGGAGAAAACTTAGCCGGGAAGAGAGTCAGGAGAAAACTTGCTCAGCTTCTTGCTGGGGTCTGAAACGATCCCAACAGAGTCCTTAAACCCCTCAGGTTTCCCCAATCAAGCACCCTCGCCTCCAACCTGGGCCACCCCAGATCTGACTATCAGAGGAG
Organism: Pseudorca crassidens; assembly: GCF_039906515.1. Lineage (NCBI taxonomy): Eukaryota > Metazoa > Chordata > Mammalia > Artiodactyla > Delphinidae > Pseudorca > Pseudorca crassidens. Next base: position 28,998,467 of record NC_090306.1, on the reverse strand, counting down.
AGAAGTCTGCGGACGCACGGAGAGCTGACCACCCCACGAGAAGGACCTACGCGCGGCCGCACCCACTCACCCGCCGCTCCCCGGGAGACTGGAGACCAGCGCGGGGTCCAGGTCCTGGGCGTGGCAGACTCGTCCCTCTCCGGGCCCAGCTCCAGCTCACCCCGGCGCGGCCCGCCCGGGCGCCGCCATCTTGACCAGAAAGGGGGCCTCGCGCCGGAGGCCCCTGAGCGGGCGCCCTGAGCGGAGCCGGAGCGCCGGGGAGCCCCAGGTCGGCGCCCTACGTCCCCCGCGCGCTCGCGCCCCGTCCACGAGCGACGAGAGTCCCGCACGCAGCGCCCTACCCAGGCTTCCGCAGAACCGACGCCCCGCGCAGCCCGCACCACGGCTCAGGCGGCGCCGAGGGCGGCCCGGGCGGAAGAGCGGGCGCGGGGCACGCGCTCGGTAACCTGGCAACGCGGAGCAACCCGGCGTCTCCGGCGAACCCCAGCCCTCCACCAAGAGGAAGCACGGACCCCCGCACCCGCCGCCCAGCCCGCGTCGCCCCTCGGTCGTTCCGCCCGCCGCTGCCCGCTGGCTATGGTCTTTTAAATCCATGATACAACGTCTGTATGTAACAAATCTGTTAAACCCTAAATGTTTATGATATTCAAGTAATCCATTATCTGAATTATTCTTGAAGATAAAACATCCAAAGACTTCTTAATTGTATGGGTATACGTACATAAAATACACGTGGAGGTAACTTCAAATATAGTATGTGCCTGTCTCTAATTCCTTCCCTCTCCGCTCTTTTAAAAAAATGCCCCTTTAAAAATTGCCCACTCACCATCTGTTAGGTAAATTTGCTGAAACACAGTAAATGTGGAGACAGAAATTGTTATAGAGACTATTCCAAATGGCACCGACACCTGTATTTATGAAATTTTTAAAAGGGTAAGTTAGAGTTGATTTTTAAAAAAAAAAAAAATCCCACTATAGTAACACCACATCATCCTAGGTGCCCAGTTCTATCCAATTACATAAGATGGAGAAAGAGAGCGAGAGAGAGAGAAACAGAGAGAGAGAGGAGAAAGAAAAAGAAGAAAGGAAGAAAACCAAGTACTTATGTGTAAAGTGTTGCTCCCAAAGTTTGAGATTATACTCAAGCATCAATGAACAGAAGGAAAACACTTACAAATTTACAAATGTATTTCATTTATGGTATGAGGGACACAGGTTTAGATTTGCAACACGCTCCCACAAGGGTCAAATTGACCACTTTTTTCTATCTAGTTGCTCTTGAGAGAACAAAACAATTGAAACAGATGCCATTCAATTCCAAGTCTATAGCTTAGACCATGTCACTGCACATGAAATATTGTTCATTCAGAGTCAGCACATAGCAAGAGTCATTTATACTCTCAGAGTGTTTGCTCTCAAGTCAATAGCAGAGAAGCCTTGACTAAAAACGTTCCCATTAATTGCCATTGTAATATATCTTACTTATAGCCCATGAAACAGTGGTCAGGGGAGATTTAGTCTTTGGACACCATACTATATAATCTCTCCACTTTAAGCCATCCCCCACTCGGCGATTATTTTTTAAATATGTTACTCGTAGTCAATATTAATTTACATTTAATCTTTCTTAGCATTAGGAGAGTATTATTTTATACAGGCTCAGAAACAAATCTCCCGAAATTCCTCCCTGATGCTCCCTTCAGGCTGAAAATGCATTGCAGGGTGGCTGCAGTGACTTACTTCTAGTTGGCAGAGCCCTGGCCACACACTAATTTCATTAGCCTCAAACTCCTGGATTTGAAAGATCCACTGAATATGATTCCTGTCCTCTGACCTGTCACTTACTAACCAATTCAGTGTGCATACAGAGGAGAGAAAGGACTTGCTCAGCTCTGGCCCACCGGCAGGCAGATGAGAATTCCCAGTCAGAGACACTGTTTACATCTGAGTGGTCATTCTTGCCCGGGTCCTCATTTTCAGGAAGGAAGTTCAATCCAGGCTTTGCTGGCAGCTGCAGCATCTGTTACATCCATTACTAGCTCCTTGTTCCTTCTTGCCCCCCAGTGCTTAGCATCCCCCATTTCAGTCACTAAGTCTTCCTTCCCCCAGCCTAGAAGCTTACCTCACTGTAAATTTTTATCTCAAATGATAGGTTTGGCACATTCCCCACAGCAACCCACAGGGACTGGGGAAAAGAAAACTCAGATCCCTGGAGAGCTAAGAATTCAACCATTTAGAGGAGTTTCTTTTATACAGGACAGTCTTCATTGAGCTGAACCCTGCAATCCCAGAGAAGATTCACCTACCCGTTCTTTTCTTCTTTCCCTAAAGTGACTGTGTCTTTGAACAATGGGTCTGTGTTCCACTATTCTCTCTATTCATTTTGCAGGTTTACAGAGGCTGGGAAACTGGGGACTGGACTTACATGCCAGGAGCTTCTAAGACCACACGCAAAAATAAGGCTACGGGAAGAGATTGTTGGAATCTATCTCTGTATATTTGAACATGGGCAGTGGTTAACCAGGATGCTCACACCAAGCTTATATCCAGCTTGCAGCACAAGCTACAAGTTGGTGCATCCCTCCTACTACCAGCCTCTTCTCAAAGATGCAGGTGAAAACTGGGGGCTCTTGTCCCTCAGCTGTTCAATCCAACATGAATAGCTGCAATTTGCAAATTAGAGGAAAATGACAGTGTTTTCTCTGAATGGTTTTGGTCCCAACCCACACTGCTAATGTTGGCATTCAGTTCCTTTCCTTCCCAGCCCAGGGAACGGGGGAACTAAGCATAAGGCAAGCGTTCTCTTTTCTTGCAAGTGCCTCAGATCCACACACCAGAGAAGGAATCAGCTCCCCCTGGAATCTTTTTCAGCAAACACAATCCTTCAGCCTAGTCGGCAAGCTCTCTCTTGACTTTAAGATTTCACTCTTTTTTCGACAGGCAGGCCCATCTGCAGTACTGCCCAAGCTCCAAGTGAAGGCACCAAAATAATTTTAAAAATGTCAAACAGCAAATGTGCCTTCAACCCCCAGAGCTCCAGTAAAACTACTGTGAGTTGCCCCTGTGGTTCTCAGGTGACCTCTGGCCTCATCCTCCCTGCAGCGCTGCCTCCTCAGGTTCTCTAGTTTAAGCTCAGAGGTAAAGGAAGTGCTTCTGGGTTTTGCTTACAACAACCCAGTCTCTTCCTGAAAGCATTACCTCAAAGTGAAGGCTGCCCAGAAGCACTTTTGGCCTTGCAAACATCTAGAGATCTCCATGGTGGCATACTCAAGAGGTGCTAGAGATGCTCAGAGGCTCAGAGGGGCCATACCAGGCTGCAGCTTTAGACAGGCACCCCTCCTTCTGGCACAAACACAAGCTTCATACTCCTGGGTGCTGATGTAGTGACAGCTTGAATCACAAGGAGTCCCCTCCAGAAACCCAACATGCTTCAGGAAAGGCACTTGAGAGGGAGCCAACTTTTTAGCTACGGGGAGCATAAGGGTCAGCCAGAACATCTGGAGAAGGGACTAACTGAGCTTGGGTCCTACCAGGCAGGGAGAGAGCTGTGCATTAGGAAAGGATCACTTCAAGACAGAGATGAACAAAAAACTTGGATATAGGGGTAGAGAAGGAAAAGAGAGGCAGAAATTGAAAGGGAGAACATAAAAACAGAGAGACAAAAAAAAAAAAAAAAAAACAGCAGGGAGAAAGAGACACAAGGAGAGAGACACACAGGAAGAAAGACAGAGAAACAAGAGAATCCATAGTCACGCAGACCCTGAAACTCAATTTCTTCATCCAGAAGCCATCCATCTATACCCAGGGCGGCACAGGAGCCGTGGGGCCGAGGCTGCGGGAGCAGGCGGTGAGAGAGCACTGCAGCACCGCCCACGGCTCAGCTGGCCCGATCCGCCGTCCTCGCATCTTCCGCCGTTGCCCGCCTGCACCCGGAGCTAGAGGACCGCCCGGCCTTGCTCAGCGCACCCTACTGCCTCCCTCCAGGCGCCTTCTTGTCTGGCTCTGAGAATCGTCCTCAAAACCCAGGACTGGGGTTGGGGGCTGCGTTAGGGAGGTCGTGGGAAAGGATGGGCACAGGGTGGGTGCAGAGAAAGCGATTGTGCTTCGCAGTTAGCATGAGCTCACCTCCGGGCTCTGAGCTGGCAGGAGTAGAAAGCTGATCGCCCGGCTCCTGCCAGTGGCCAGATCGCAAAGGCAGTTTAGACGGTGCAAACAACTGCCCAGAGCAAATCGCCTGGGGGCACGTCTGCGGGTGGCTTCTCCCCGCTTGAGGACAGTCCCCACGCCTTCCGCCCCATGCCCTCGCAGAGACAGGTTACAGGTCGGGAAATCCAACCCGAGCGAAATGGGCAATTCACGTCCAAATGTAGGTGAAGACCTAGCCTTCGGTTTAAGAACTGCCTCCCTAAGCTCTTCTCGAAATTTTCCAAGGCAGCTGCAGCTTGTCGGGCGGCTTGGGGCAGGGAAGCTGGGGAGTTGAGAAATGCCTAGTTTCTAGGCGTCTTCTCATCTTTCATATTCCTTGCGCCTAGGTGGCTCTCACAGGAGCCCGGCACTTTTACAAGCCTGTTTTGGAACCATATTTCACTCGAATGCAAACCCATTTAAATCATCGCCTTGTTTTTCGGAGACTGTTTCTTCTAAATGGGGCCATAAATCCAGAATGTCAAGCCGGATGGAGTGGAGCGCGGACAGGGGAGAGATGGAAGGGAAATGAATCAAGCAGGGAAAGTACCTCCTCGGGTGAGGTGGGAGGGATTCGGCAGGATCTCCAGGGTGGAAATGAGCGAAGGCTGACCAGACCCCGCACCCCTGGAGTCCAAGCCAGCCTTCAGGATAAAGAGCGCGGGGAGCTACGGCGCGCTCTGCCCCGGAGGGAGCGCCCCCCTACCTGGAAAAGCCTCAGGATGTTGGCTACCATGATGGAGACCGAACTCCCCGAAGCCCCAATCACTCCAACTACTTTCTCGGGCTTGACGAAAACCGGAGGCTCGCCGTTGGTGCAGCGCACTTCGGAGGTGTCCTTCTGGATGAGCGCCTGGACGAAAGTGAGCGACTGTTCGAGCGCATAAGTGTCCCTGGAACAAGTGTCCAGGATCCGCGCTCCCAGCGTCACGTTGGGCAGCAGGTTCGGATCGCTGTTGATCTGGTCCAAGGCGTAGAGCATCGCTTCCAGCCTGTGGATCCCGTTCTCCCTCTTGATGTCGCCGCAGGGCACTCCGCTGGGACCCTTCGCGTGCACCGGGAACAGCCCCCCGAGGGTGACGTCCCCCTCGATCCGAATGGAGTGCGGGGCGTACGTCTCCTGGCCGCGCGCCGCCGCCGCCAGCGCGCACAGAAGCACCTGCAGCACGCAGCAGGGAAACTTCATCAAAGTCAGGGCGCGGAGCAGCTTCCCCAGCTGGACCGTGCTGCTCCCGCGGCTGCGGCGGCGGCGGCGGCGGCGGCACTGGAGGGGACGGTGGCGGGCCCGCCGGAGTCCTGGCCCCTTGGGGTGAGCTCCTCCGGTGAAGCCCAGGGTCTCCTGCGGGCGAGGAGGGTAGGGGCGCCCGGGGAAGGGCAGCCGGCGAGGGTGGGGGGTCCCGCGGCGCCTGCCAGCTTGGGGCGCCGTGCGCTCTCGGGTTCCCCGGCCAGCGCGCCGCGCTCGAGCTCGCGCTCGGTGGCTTGCAGCTCGAGCTCTCCAACAGCCCAGCACTGGGGAGAGAGCGAGGATGGCTATCGCTTTAAATGCGCGTTCGGCTCCCTCTCCTCCTCCGCCCACTCCCTCCCACCCTCGCTCGCTCTCAGGCTCTCCCCACCCTTCCCAGCGCCCACCCTCCCCACGGTTTTGCAACATCACGCAGGGAGGGGCTGCGTGCTGAGGTAAGGGGGGAGGGAATGGGTGGGCGGCTGTGGGGCGGGGGGAGTACCTCCGATTGGGAGTTTCGAGGTCCCCAGGGAATCTGGGGATTGCAGGTCGCAGGCGAAGGCTGAGCTCCTGCTTCGGTCTCACTGTAGAAGCCGCTCGCTCGCCCGCCTGCACCCACATGCACATTCTAGGCACATGGTGGCATCAGCTCCGGACAGGGCGGTTCTAGCTGGGGCTGACTGCTTCCAACCCTGAGGTCCGGAGCCGGGGCTGTCAGCGCCGGGAGAATGCGAGGTAGTCGAAGGTGATGCCGCCAAGCATGAAGGGTAGTAGGGAGATCCCAGTCTCTACTGCTAATTCGTCTGTGCCAGTTTTTCCTAAGAAAAACACACATACACACAGGAGCCTGATTTATGACCTAAAGAACCTTTACGCAGAGACTTCTCCGGGGCCAGGCACTGGGCTAGCCTGTAGGGAAAGACGCCAACAAGAAATGCTGGGAATGGAAATGCATCTTTGGTCTTCAGGGGTTACTGTGGCCGGAGCCGGATGAAGTAACCCTGGTCTCCAGTAAATCTGTGGCGGATTCGCTCCTTTTCTTCCTTTCATCGCAAGAGATGGAACAACTGAGAACTCTGCAGAGCGCACTTCCTTCTCTGGCGCTGACAGGTGTAAGGCTCCCTCCTACCCATTTCCAGAGATGCTTTTGGGCTGATGTCAGGTTTCCTCGGGCAGGAAATAGCAAGAAAGAGGTGACAGTAGGAGGAGCAGACAGAAATCTCCCCATCGATCCAGTGATCCAGTGATCCATTCTTTTTTTTTTTTTTTTTTCTGGCTGAAGATTTGGGGGGTTTGGGGAGTGGAATCAGGATGCCAGAGCAGGTAGTAGTGCAGTTAGGAAGCTGTTTTTCAAAGGTGTCCCATCCTGCAGGTCCAGCCCAAACTTGGCCCAGCAACAAGTGGCCCTAGTTCCTACACAAGGAAGGGCAATGTATCTGCCCTTGGTGCCCACGTGTACTGCTTATGGTGGTCTCTACTCTTGCTGAGCCTTTCCGTTGGAGGGCAGCGAAACTGTCTTATACAGAATTGAGGGCGCAGAGAAAACCAAAACAAGACTATACTTTCTGTTGTAATGTTAGTGTACTAAAGAAAAATGTCCTTGCACATAAACAAAACAACACACACACACACACACACACCCCTAAAAAGTCAGAAGTTGGGAAGTTGGTTGTCTCTTCCACCAACCACCTGTATGACCTTGGCACTTCTGTTCCTGTGCCTGAGTTTTACTTTGCCCATCTGTAAAATGATGAGATTGAATTGAATGTTTTACAGGTTAACTTTTAACTTTCAAATCCTCTGTTGAAATAGGCCATGCACCTTTGGCCATGGTGTTCTTTTTAGACCAATATCCTTTGTTGCTTTAAGTGTAGGGCACCCGTTTTTTGATACCCAAACAACACTTCAAACATTTCCTGGTACAGAGGATATTTTTTTTCTTGTTGACCACCCATTTATCGTCCTTCTAGGGAGAGTCCAGTCCATCATTTTCTTTTCAGACATGCCCCTCCTCCAGGTTTCAATACTTAAGGTTTGAGGAGGAAAAAAACCTTCTGGCTACAGTGTTCAAGGAAGGGAATAGAGGCTAACAAGAGCTATGCAGGGCTAATCCCTGGAGTTCTGCTGGAGTAACGAGGGTGATGACATAGGGTTACCACTGTCCAATAGACAATCCGTGCCGGAGTTAAAAGAAAAAGGAGCCTCCTTCCTCTGAATGCTTTATGTATATCTTTTGGACAATGTTACACTATTTGATTTTGTAAAAACATACCATTTTACTGCCATCTTCAAGAAAAGTGATGTAAAAGCTATGCGAAGCTACCCCTGTATACAATGTGATCATCCATCACTCATAGATGTGATGCCCTGCTATATAAGTGCACACCTTGTGCGACCTTATGCTGTGATGCGCCCGCCCCTTCCAGCCAGCCCTGGAGCTGCGAGCGTATAAGCCTGCAGCTGTGCCAGAAGCTCCCACATAAACAGGGAAATATTTGAATCCCATAATGAGAGACACCAGAGAGGAGAAAAGGCAGCGAGAAGAAGGGGTGGGGAAGAGAGAAAGGGACCTGGTTAAAACATGTGAACTCCTGGATCCACATGTGCCTGAAAGATTGCCTCTTTTTTTTCAGTTATATAGTATTTTATTTCTGTTGTTTGAAGTCAAAATATCCTCTTGTAACTCACCTATTCTGCTATTCAATACATTGGATCAAAAAGGCTGGAACAAGTGAAATAGATATCCTGTTAAGGCAGCATTAGCTAATTTGGAAAGGGGGAAAGAAGCAAAGCAATGGAAAGGCATCCTTGGGAACACAAATACTGTGATCCTAGTATTTAGGCATCAGTACCTCAGGCTATATTTGATAGAGACTGTATCCTTATTTAGTTTTTAATTTAAGGCTATTTAGTAGGCACTTGGTGCCAAAAAATATATTTGAAGAGCTGTGTTACAAGTAATAACACTTGATTTTTCACCTGCCCATGTGAAGATCTATGTTCTCCTCTTCCATTTCCAGGTCACAGCTTGCAACTGCTCAACAAATAGTTCTTGGCTGACTGTTGAATGTTGCCTTGTTCTGTGTTCTCTCTTTGCTCTACTCATTCTCCCCAAACATCTGGCAGCAATCATTATCTTCTTTTTGTTGCAGTCATCTGTGTGCATGTTTTATTTCCCTTGCTAAGCTGGAAGATCCTTGAGGGTTAGGGGCTAGGTATTATAAGGGGCTAGGTATTATTTATCTTTTTACCTCGGACAATGTTCAGAATGGTGTTTTGTACCTAAGAAGCACTCATGTGTTGAATGAATCAGAATTGGTTAGCCATTCCCCACTGTCTTTATCTCACAATAACAGAAACATAAAGTGGGCAGAGCAGAAACGACGGCAAATAAATTGTCCTCTTAGTCACAGAATGCAGTTTCTAGAACTTAAAGAATAATTAGTAGATTTTGAAATAATTTTGTTTTACAAAAATTTCATAAGATTGAAATACTCTAACCTTAAAGCTCTCGATCAACTCTAAAGGAGGGCTTTAATTGGCTCTTCCTGAGTCAAGTGTTTATTCCTGGGCCGATAACTGGGGCCATTGTCATAATAGAAAGTGTGATTTGTTACCAGAGAAAGAGGAAAGTGACGCTGGGCTTGCAAGATATTTATATCTTCAGCCAGAGTGCATAGGATCTGGAACTTAATTGGTGACGCAGTGTTTGTTTGAGATTATATGAATGAAAAATCTTTGTGTAAGGGTGATTAGTCTAAAACTTGGCCAGTCATTGTCCTAGTGTCATATTAAATTGCAGGAGAATCTAGTTTTAGGCACAAAGATCATAAATATAAAATGTGTTCCCAGGCTTTGTTCTGTGTAGTCAGTAATCTATACTCACCCAGTCATTAACAAAAATGAAAGTTAAGGACTCAGTCCTAACTTATATGCTTAGCATTGTATTTTGTTAACAATCTCAGTTTTATTTTCTTTGTTCTCCCCTGTCCATCATCTTCTGCAGAAAATAATGTCTCCACTTTCAATTCCCTGTCTATTTAAATCCGATTTGTAATTTATAAAGTTGTCCTCCTTAAGGGCTGCTGCTTCTGCCACAGTAATGTACTCTGGCCATTATTATACTCTTCCATCTTTCATGTAGGTCTCCATCCATGGGTTTTGGTTTCATAGCTTTTTTTTTTTTTGGCGGTACGCGGGCCTCTCACTGTTGTGGCCTCTCCCGACGCGGAGCACAGGCTCCGGACGCGCAGGCTCAGTGGCCATGGCTCACGGGCCCAGCCGCTCCGCGGCATGTGGCATCTTCCCGGACTGGGGCACGAACCCGTGTCCCCTGCATCGGCAGGGGGACTTTCAACCAGTGCGCCACCAGGGAAGCACTATACTTATGATTTTATATTTGCTTATTTACTTTTGTCTCCCCCCTCAGCTCAAGAGAGACTATATTCATCTGTGTTAATCACTGCTGTATTTCCTGAACATGCCTATAAATCATACTGAAGAATGGTGCCTGAAATTTGGTAAGGGATCAATCAATTTTCTTGGCTGGATGAAGAAATGTGTTCATAAATTAATGAACAGATCTTCGGGGCTTCTGCCTTGAGGACTAATGGGAAGAGGATGGCAAATGTTTGGGACAGGGTACTGCGAGAAGTAGTATTTGGAGTACTCTGATAGCTATCCTAACAGATAAGACTGTGTTCATTTAAGTAGTTTTAATGAGAGAGCTGGGAACTAGGGACACACAGCATTAAGGTTTTTATAATGCATTCTGTAGAGTTCTTTTTAAGTCTGTACAAATATCATTGAAAATATATGCATACATATACACCTCTGTTACTTTACTTAGTGCTTTACAAGAGCCCCTCAAGGAAGGGGTAGTAGCAACTCTCAGTATCCTTCCTTTATGATGAGCTTAATTTATTCAAAGTTACATCATAATTTATTTGTAACTGTGAAACTAGACTTAGTTATTGAATAGACCGTCCCTAGAAACGTATGACATTAATAAAACCAACAAAAATTTGTTCAGTTTCCAATGACAGACACACTACAGACTCAATTATGGGCCATCCAGTTTAATGAAGGGAAGAAGTGATTTAACAAATATAGAGCAAACAGAATATGAAGTTTTATCCTCCGTTAATATTAGTAACGGATAGTGTGGGCTCCAATGCCTTCAAGATAGCTTGAGACCATCATCTCTGTGTCATGGGCAGGGGGATGTTCAGCCAGGATGTCTTTCACTGTCACTGAGAAAAATTTCCATAATATATAATGATACCTACTGAAACTGATATGGGGCATTCGGGTAATAAGGAATCCGTTAGCATATTTTTCCGGAAGCCTTGACTACAAAATGAAGACAGTAGATTTGGACACTTTCAGCCATGAAGAAGTTGTTTGGATATTCATCTTTATGCCTAATGAAATAAGCTTATTTCATCTCTGCAGCTTCCCATATACCATTTTCCCACCTCTGTTTTATGTTTGGAAAGACTTTTAGAAATTGAAAGTCAAGTTAAAAAGTGAGTGACAACTTAAATGATATATGGAATATTTTGCTGACTTACAAGAGCATGCAGAATTAAATATGACCCAGTTCAAATGTTTATTTTAACGTGCATGTTGAGGTGGAGTTTTCAAGGTGCCAGAAAATGAGAATTCACCTTCCAGTGTGTGTTACCAGCTCTGTTCATTGCACAGAATCATCTTCATAAAACATACTGTTTTCTATGTACCTGGTATATATCTCAATTAGTTTGAAGAATTTCTCAGATACCTCTTAACATGTAATGCTCCAATTCCAATCTTGCCATGTCCTGTACCAGTGACACAGCACACAGGAGTTTTATTTCTCTTTATTTCTCTGGGTTGTTCAGAACCCAATGAAAGAACAATGGAATGGGATCAAAGAGATCAGGGTTCTTGTCCCAGATTTACCATAAAATAATTGTGTCCTCTTGGGAAAATTATAGTCATTCTAGGTCCCTTTTCTTTACTTTGACAGAGCTGCACTAGATGACCCCAAGTAATATAGCACTCTTTCAGTAGTAGCTTAGATGTTATCGGTATTCTGAAACAAATGAAGACAATGACACATGGAGCTGTGCAACATCTCTGTAACTCTGTTGTCTTAGAGTTGCCTCCATTTTACAGATGATAAGATGACTGTGCATAGAAGTAGATGTTTGGAACCAGCAGTTCCAAAGTAAGTGGAGGTAAACCACAAATTTCCTTCCTTCCTGAAGCTCACTTAGCCAAAACATAGGCTTCTGAATATTAAGCTGTAGAGCATATTATCAGTACATTTTAAAAGAAGCTATTCTTCTAGGATTTCCAATTAATAGCAGGAGGTTTTGAAATTCTTAAAAGATCATCTAATTTTGTGAGATTTACAGCTCTATTTTCCTGTCAAGCAAGTTGTATTAGTGCCAGACAGTCATCTGAGCTTCTGGATGCTTCTCTGAACCTCTTGAAGTTTTCTTCTTGCTATCTGAAATTCATGCCAGATAAGCCTTTTTCTAGAGCGTATGTACAGACTTGTGTATTTTCATATAGGAAAGCGATGCAGTGAGTCAAGTCGTGGGTTAAGCCCTCATTCTCAGAGTGGTATTGAGCTCCTGGTGAAATATAATCATCATTTCCTCAGAATCGAAAAGCAGTTATCTCAGGTGTATAATCCCATTAACTATTTATACATTTACGTATGATACATGTATTTATTGTACCTACGAGGTGTGTTCTCTTTGGGAAGTACAAAGCTCTTAGAGACATAGGTTGTTCATTGTTTTGTTTTCCCACAAATACTGTGACCCTTTGAGCAGGAAGGTCTATATTTTACTAACATCTAGAACCAGCAGTTAACACGGTGTCTAAGATGTAGTCAATAATTATGAAATAGATAAATGAACACATTTTTATGCAAGGGCCAGGACATGGACAAATAGAAATTTTTCATTTTCAGTCACAAAGCAACAACAGACGTAAAAATGATACCGACAACAAGTGCTACGGTCATTCAAAGAAGGCATAGAATAGATAGAAGGATCTCCTCTATGGCACAGGGAACTATACTCAATATTTTGTAATAACATCTGCATGGGGCACCTGCTCCACACCAGGCCCTATGACAGGTGCTTACATACTTTCCCTCTCCCCCATCCTATGGGGAAAGTACCTCTGCTATAGATTTAACATTTGCCTCCCCCATTAATAACTTTTTTAAACCTTATTCACATTGCATCAAAGGGATGCTTTGATGCACTGCTGAGGTCTTCTCAGCAAAGCTCATGGGAATTTGGTATATGAGGATCCACAATAGCGATCCATTTCATCGGTGTCAATCTTTCTGGACAGTTTGGGTGGAAAGGACAATTCCTGAAGGTGCGATACCTTCACCGCATGTACTAGCATTGGGTCTTGCTTGTGTGTGTGTCACCGACTTCAGCCTTGCTGTAGCAATAATAGCTAAGATACTGTAGAGCTGAGAGGCTATTTAAGTATTTATAGATATATACATAAGATAAAAGCACCTAACTTTTTTCTACTTATTGCTTACTTTCCACAGCGGTGTACACACCACACTTTAGGAAACAGTGATGTTGTCCAATTTGTCTTCTCATTTGAAGATGAGAAATGAAGGTCTGGAGACCTTTCATTGCTCAAGGTCATTCGAGTGTTTAAGGGCAGGATGCTGGGGTTCCTGACTTCCAGGGAACCTAACTTTTCTCTGAAATTATACTGCCCCTTAATCTCTTAGCAGTACATAAAACAAATATTGGTGACCTCGTGACATGCCAGCCCTTGGGTGAAATGGAGATCTGTGACTGGCTCTCAAACTTTTAAGAAATGGGAGTCTAGAAAAAAAAACCCAAAACAGTCATGCAAAGACTCACTGGGCTGGAAGGGGAGCCCGTGGTCGTCTAGCTCAGTGCTGGGCTGAACCCTGGATCGTCCAAGGAGGGTCTTGGAGGCCTCTCTGCAGGCCAAGTAGTCAAGGCATAAGGGGGAATCAGGCAGGTTTGCTTCTGTTTCTTCATGTTATTTTCATGTAAGATAGCACTGAAAACTTCAAAAGTAACACTGGAAATGTGCTGTGCTTGTCCATTTTCATCTTATAGGTAATGACATGAAGGCTCAAAGGGGGATCATGTTTTTCTAGTTAATAACAGACAACATTCCTCATCCAGCATTCCGATAGCTTAAAAAAGCAATAGAGGCAAGTGGGTCCATGAACGTGGGTTTTGTGGTCACGCAGATTTGAACTTGCATCCCAGCAGGGCTTGAATGGAGTTTTTGTCTCCAAATTAGGCAAATTGCTTCTCCAAGGCTCATGGGGTGGTCAGTGTTGTTATAGGGGAGTGAGGTAAAAGCATTTTCTTCACCATATCCTGCCCCAGACATGTTATCTGAAAGGAAGGAAGGAAAAATGGGAGGGATATATGGAGAAAGAGGGAGGAAACTAAGGTGGCAGAGAACATTCCTAAAAGTCCTCCATGTTACTTCTGCTGTGCTTCCACACGCTCCTTGGGACCTCGCTTGCCAACAGAAATGTTGATTAAGCACTCTGGTTCTTATGTACTTTCTGTATTGGGAACACTTATAGTTAGGTTTCAGGGCTCTGAACTCCCCAAACTGGGGAACTTGTCATTAAAAGGTCCTTTTAAAAAGCACAAGTGCCCCAAAGTTTAATGGCATTAGATTTTGGCAATGATTTCTTGAATATGACACTGAAGGCACAGGCAACAAAAGGAAAATAGAGAAATTGGACTTCATGAAAATTTTTAAAACTCTGTGCATCAAGACCCTATCAACAGAGGAAAAGGGCAATCACAGAATGAGAGGAGATGTTTGGAAATCATATATCTGATAAGGGATTAATATCTAGAGTGTACAGAGAACTCCTAAAACTCAACCACAAACCAAACAACCTGGCTAAAGAATGGGCAAAGGACTTGATTAGACATTTCTGCTAAGAAGATGCATAAATGGCCCATAAACACATCAAAAGATGCTCAGCATCACTGATCATTAGGAAAATGCTGATCATTAGGAAAATGCAAGTCAAGACTACAGTGAGACACCACCTTACACACATTAGGGTGGCTACTATGAAAACAAAAAATAACAAGGGTTGATGAGGATGTAGGAAATTGGAACCCTGTGCACTACTGGTGAGAATGTAAAATGGTACAGCCATTGTGCAAAATATCATGGTGGTTCCTCAAAATTAAAAGTAGGATTACCATATGGTCCAGTTCCACTTCTGGGTATATACCCAACACAACTGAAAGCAGGTTTTCCAAGATACTTTGTATACCTATGTTCATAGCAGCATTGTTCACAATAACTAAACTGTGGAAGCAACCCAACTGCCCACTGACAGATGAATAGATAAGCAAAACGGGGTGTATACACAACAGAATATTATTCAGCCTTAAAGAGGAGGTTCTGACACAGGCTACAACATGGATGAATCTTGAGGACATGATGCTAACCTACAAGTCATAGAAAGACAAATGCTCTCGATTCCACTTGTATGAGGCACCTAGAGTGGTCAAGTTCATACAGACAGAAACTCGAGTGGTGGGTGCCAGGGGCTGGGGGTAGCAGTTGCTGGAGGGCAGAGAGTTCCAGTTTCTCCAGAAGAAAAGAGTTCTGGAGATTGGCTGCCGCACAACGTGAATCTCCTGAACGTTTCTAAACTCTACACTCGTAAGTGATACGATGATACAATTTTATGTGCATTTCACTACAATTAAAAACCAAACATGGACTTCCCTGGTGGCGCAGTGGTTAAGAATCCGCCTGCCCATGCAGGAGACACGGGTTCGAGCCCTGGTCCGGGAAGATCCCACATGCCGTGGAACAACTAAGCCCGTGCGCCACAACTACTGAGCCTGCACTCTAGAGCCTGCGAGCCACAGCTACTGAAGCCCGTGTGCCACAACTACTGAAGTGCATGCACCTAGAGCCCGTGCTCCGCAGCAAGAGAAGCCACCACAGTGAGAAGCCCACACACCGCAACGAGGAGTAGCCCCTGCTCGCCGCAACTAGAGAAAGCCCACGCACAGCAACGAAGACCCAACGCAGCCAAAAATAAATTAATTAATTAATTTAAAAATTATTTTTAAAAACTATTAAAAAAATAAAACACCAAACACAAGTGGCCCTCGGAGACACAGTAAATATTTTTGTCATTCACAGTTTAGCGCTGCCTCATTGTCAGGGTGCTAGTCTTCAGTCAACTAGCTGAGAACTGGTACGGAGGGGATGGGAACTTCCATGAAAGAGCTTCTGAAGCTAAGTAGCCTGGTCCATTTCCTAATTTCTTCAACGAATATCTGAGTGCTTGCTGGAGCCAGTCACTGTACTTGGTCCTCGAGATAGACAGCTGTGAAAACATTATACAGAGAGCCTTGCAATCTGGGAGTGAGAGGTGGGGTAGGGAAGGACCCGCAAATGAAAGCATGGAAGTTTTTAGCATGTTACCAGATGATGCAGGTTACGGGAACAATAAAGCATCAAAGGGAAAGAGGGCTACCCTAATTAGAAGGGGACATGTGGACGGACTGGAGAGAGCAGCCCCTGTAGATATGGAGAGAAAGAACATTCTAGGCAGAGAGAATAGTAAGTGCAGGAGGCTATGGGGAGGGAGCTGCTAGGAACAGCCAGGGACAGCGTGCCAGTGTGTCTGGAAGGGCTTGAGGGAAGGGGAGGGACGGGGTGTGTGTGTGTGTGTGTGTGTGTGTGTGTGTGTGTGTGTGTGTGTGTGAGAGAGAGAGAGAGACAGAGACAGAGACAGAGAGACAGAGGGGGGGATGGGGAGGGGGAGAGAGGGAGAAGACTGCTTTTATTCGAATCCAGATGGGAGCCTCTGAAGGGTTTTGAGCTCCGAGCAACACGATCTGACTTGGGACTTACCAGGATCACCGTGACCACTGTACCTAGAACGGATTGAATGGGAGGGGGCAAAGCAGAAAAACGCATTTGAAAGGGGTGCACAGAAGGGGAGAGCAGGGCTGGTGAGACCTGAGGGGAGAGGTTTTCTGTCTCTTGCAGGGTGCCGGCTAGGGTCTAGTCTGGGAGTGGCGCCCCGCTCCCCGTCTGCAGAACTCTGCCCTCCTCACCTCCTGTAAACGGAGGCGAAGTGCATCCTTGAGGCTCTCCCAGAGAGTTGATGGCCTGCCTGGGACAGTCCTGAGTCACAGCCCCTTGGCTGTCACCAGCTCCAGGGATGCTCCTGTCCTGAGCATTAACCTCCCTCAGGGGGAGTCCTCATTCTCCAGGGAGGAAATGGATATCTCACTGCTGCGGGCTCTTAACTCCTGTAAAGCTACAGGACAAATGACTTCGCTGAACATGCTTCATGCAGGGAAGAATGGGTAATCTCAGAGAAGGGAATAAAACTTCTCAAAACTCCGAACCAGGGGATTGCAGAGAAGCTCGCTGTCTTCTCTCTTGGGTGCATGTGTGTGAATCGGGGAAGGAGAGGGCGGGCACCGACTTGGGTCTCGGTTCGCCCCCGCGGACCATTCTTCCAGGGCAAGTTTTTCTTAGCGTCACTCGATTTCCTGAAGTGGGAGAATGAATACCCAGTGTAGCAAAGGGGGAAGAAAAGCATGTTAGTTAGCATGAAATACGGTCATCTGATGACTTGTCCATTATGTATTTGAGGAAGCGAAGATTCTGAAGACCTTCACCTACTCAAGGAGAGGAAATTGCCTCTGTCTACACCAGGACCTCTTACTTTTGCCACTGGTGACATTTTGTGTCCGATAATTCTTTGCTGTGGGCTGTCCTGGGCATTGTGGGATACTCCTACAGTATCCCTGGCCTCTGCCCAGCGGACGCCAGCAGTCCTTCCCCAGCTGTGACAGCAGAAATGGCTCCTGAACTTGTCAATTGTCCGGGGCGCGGGGAGCTGGGGGGAGGGGGGCAGAGTTGCTCTGGGTTGAGAGCCCCTGACCCAGGCTCAGCAGGCACATGGGTGAAGTCAGGACTGTGTATGTCATGTCCTCTCTGGCTAACAATAATCGATGGAGTTAAAACTAATAGTGGCTTCTGCTTGGTCACTGGGACAGCAGAGCATTCACTGTTCTGCCTTGAGAGAACAATTTTCCTGTGTTTTAACTAATAAGGCCCTTGTGATGGCTGGATTCTGGGCACCCCAACTAGTAAGTGTGCCTATAAGGCAAAGAAACCAAAACCAACGTCCTCCCTGATTGCCAGGGAAGGGGCATGTTTTCTTTCCCCTCCCTCTCCTGGATCCATGCAGTAATTAGCCAAAGTAAAATGAATATTAGCTCATGCTTAATTGCCTTTACAGTGTACTCGCCAGCACTGATGCAGTAGTGCTAAAGCAATGTTTTTTAATAAATTTTTTAAAATTTATTTTTATTTTTGGCTACATTAGGTCTTTGTTGCTGCGCGTGGGCTTTCTCTAGTTGTGGTGAGCAGGGGTTACTCTTCGTTGCGGTTCACGGGCTTCTCACTGGGTGACTTCTCTTGTTGCAGAGCATGGGCTTTAGGCGCGTGGGCTTCAGTAGTTGTGGCACGCAGGCTCCGTAGTTGTGGCACACGGGCTTAGTTGCTCCACGGCATGTGGGATATTCCCGGACCAGGGCTCGAACCCGTGTTCCCTGCACTGGCAGGTGGATTCTTAACCACTGCACCACCAGGGAAGTCCCTAAAGCAATTATTTCTTTAACTTTATGGCTTTAAATAATCCTTGGCTCTGAAATTCCCTGTACCCCTCAGCTACGTAACCACAGGCCCCTCTGCCCTAAATCCTTTTCTTATACTTTGTAGCTTTTTAAGCAACGCCCCTCTTTAGGAAGACATAATCCCTTCTCTGTAGAAAACATGAAAGACCTGAACAAATCAAGATTTCTCCATGGAGAATTCAGCTAGTCCTGTGCTTAGCTCCGAACAAGGAAATCCATCTCTACACCAAGCACGCCATTACCCGGACTAATGCCTGACTTGAATAACAAGCAAATTATTGTGCTTTTAATTGTACCCTGCTCGGTCACAAAGCACGTGTGAGAGAGGAATGTGCCCAGCTTCTCCAGGAGAAACAGGTCAGGCCTCTAATCCTCCTGTTCTGTCACCTTCCCCTCCCCCTTTCCAATCCTTTCTCTTCTCAGCAGAGCAGAGAGAAAAAAAAGAGACAGCTAAATTATGTTTAAAATGGAAGAGTCTCAAAGAAGAAAAACGGCGGTCAGTACTGACTTGGGAGAGGATGCATTATCTATCCACAGCCTCTGCAGTGTGGGCCATTTGAGGACAATCAGTGTTCTAACCGGCTTGCTGGAGGGCGATATCTGCGAGCCTAAACCAGGCTTTCTCAGCCTCAGCACGACTGCTGGGTGGGGTTGGATGCTTCTTTGCTGTGGGCCTGTCCTGTGATGGAAGGACTTTTAGCCTCCCCTAAGCTGTGACCATCCAAAGTGTCCCAAGACACTTTCAAATGTCTCCTGGGTGCAAAATTGCCCCTGGTTGAGAACCACGGCCCCAAGCCCTTCCATATTGGGATGTACTTGCTCTCTCTCCCATTCTCTCCCCCCGCATACACAAAACCCAGGAAAATCATGGTTCCTGTGTTAAAACTGGGGAGATCAACGTGCTCTTCATGTAGGTAGAATGAGCGGAAAGGAAAAAGACACTGACTTGTGTGTAGTCAGGGGACAGAGTGGGAACCCCCTCAACGCCAAGACTGAAAAGAGTCTTAGGATGTGGGTGTGTTTCTGGCTCCCTCTGGGAAGTGGCAATGCCCCTGGTTGAACAAGCCAACCTTCGAACGCCTCTACCCTGTGCTCTTTGGAATCGGGCTTGCTGTGGGCGAGATGAGGAGTGATGGCGAGGCTGCAGAGATGAAGGCGTCTGTGAAGGTGCTGACTGTCTCCTCCCACACTACTTGGGACAGGGGAGAACTACCCAGCTTCGGAGAGATACCCATTGCTCAGACAATGACGATCCTGTCTTGGACCTAAACATCGGGATGAAAGAGGGCTACTGACAAGACAGACGTTGTGCAAGCACGGGGTTGCACTTTCATTGCAGACATTGAGGCAAACATTTCACTCCTGGTGATATAAGACCTCCCCTATTTTTAGGAACTTACAAGAAGCATTATTGCTTGTTCTTACCGGCCAGAAGGAAAGGCGGGAGAACGAGCACACTGCAGGGAGCCCCCATCTCCACTAGATGGCGGTGTACATCTTCCTCAGAAGCCAGGCGGGCAGCGCTCTGGGCAGCTCGTTGGCCTAAGCAAGACAAGGGCCACTCTTCTTTCGGGAGACAGGCGTCTCCTGTCATTGTCGGCACAAACAGCCCCAAACAATTGCACTGACCACACAGCTCTAAGCCACGTTCCAGGGCGCTGCCGTCTGTTCAGGAGTGAATGCTGGGGAAATGAACCACGCTGCGAATTTGCTTGATTGGGGGGAAAATAAGATCTCAAGTGACAGTGGGTGTAATTTATTTTTCCAACAAGAATAGGGGCAAAGCCATTTCATCCCCCCCACCCCAACTGCTACCATAAATGAAAGCAATCACCTAATTAGTCCTGAATTACTAACTGGCAGGGTAAAGATCTGCTGGAAGTCAAGCTGAAGTGGGGAGTCTGGAGGAAGGGATGTGATTTCTGCAGGGGAGGAGGGGAGGGGTAGGGCGGGGGGGGGAGGGGCGGAAGGGGAGGGGAAGGCCTGAAGCCCATTGTGAGGCCCTGCGCTCCTGTGGTCTGGGGGCCGTGCTGGCCCTGACCCTGGGAGAAAAAGAGGCTCAGTGATGTCTTCAGGCCGTTCATTTTGTGCAGGAGAATGACTTTATAAACTGAAGGAAAAAGAACCTGTTGGAGAAAACCTATCCGAGAGTTTCTCTGAAAATGCTACAGATGGAGATGAACTGGCTTGGGAAGGAGAGCACAGCCCTGTGGCGCCTGGCCACGCCGCTGGTGGTGGACCCCCCAGGAAGGTTCTGTCACGGAAACGACAGGCAGATCTGAAACCAAGTTGGGCTTTACGTCATTAAGAAATCCCCCAAAGGAATGGAATAAAGGCCTCCTTTCACAATTTGGGTTTTGCAGGTGTCCTGAGGAAGCGCCTCTTCCCCAGCTGAGACAGCGCGCTGTCCCCGCGACCCGGTGAGCGGCCCTCGTCCTGCGGGGAAAGCAAAACAGCAGCGGGGTGGGTGCGCGCCCAGAGCTGCCCCTCTCGCAATTGATTTGTTCAGGGATGACTTCTTGCGTTCTAGTTAGATGTGACTTTAATCGAAGTGCTTTCCTAAGGCGATTTATCACAACTGTGAACCGTCAGTTTGCACAGCTGCTGCTCTTTTAGGGAAACGCACAGGCTCGGGAGGCGGAGGGGCCGGCGCGGGCTCCCCTCTTTCCCACGGACCGGCCCACGTGCCCCTCGCCCACCAGAAATATGTGCGCCGCGTCCTCAGAGGCCGCCGCTTCTGTGCTCGGGCTCCTCTGCTGTTTCTGGCTGCTGAACAGCCATCTCCTCTCTCCTGGGAGGGGCAGCTGGTTTCCTTTTGGGGCGCTCCCTTTCTCCCCGTCTCAGCTCCTGCAGCGGAGACGAGGCTGCCCCTCTCTCCCTGCACGCTGTGGGCTGGGTGTGCAACCCGGCTCGGGCCACAGTCCCCCACCGTCCCCGCCGACCCCGCTCGGCGCCCACCACAGCCGGCAAAGCCCACACGGGGCGCCCAGTTAAAGCTGAACCGCAGATGAAAACCACGACTTTTTAGGGTGTCTTCAACATTGCATGCAACATACTTCTACTAAAAAAATTACTGTTTATCTGAAGTTCAGCTTTAACGAGGCGGGCATCCTGTATTTTGTCTGGCAGCCTTCTTGGTTCTAAAGAAAATGTTTGTCCAGAGCAGTTCAAATTGGAATCAGCCTAGGACTTTTAACTGGAGCTTTGGGGAAAAAATACTTAAAAGGTATCTGTTGGGACTGCTAGGCTGGTAGGACTCATGCTTGCAACTGCTGGGAGCCAGCTTTGCTCTCATGTGGGGAGAGCTGCTTGAACTAGAAGCCAACACCACAGAGAGCAGACCTGTTTCATTTGAACAGGTGGATCCAGCTGTTCTTGAAGCTGGCCCGGTGGGTGGTAGAGGTCAGGGTGCTGATGGCCAGGAGGGATAATAATTTCCTACCCCTCAAATCTGGGAAGTGAAAACAGCAGGGCTGAATGTGCCCACAGGGCATGGCTTCTGTTCAACTGGAAGAGTGGTGAATGGCTATTGGGTGACAAAAACAGTCGGTCTACTATATTCTTACTTTGTTTGCTAATTGTTTTGCTGCATGTAAACTCTTTGTTGCATTAGCTCTTGTTCATGACATCATGTCTGGAGACAGGGTCTGATAGACTTACATGTGGAATTGGAGATTTAAATTTCAAATCTGCCTCTGCCTGGTTGAGTGGCTTTAGGGTCCTCGTAACCTCTACAAAGTTGAGGTTCTGGGTCTGAAACCTAAGGACAGAGGTTATCGTAATCCATCTGGGCTGCTATAACAAAATACCAGAGCCTGGGTAGCTTATGAACAACAGAAATTTATTTCTCATAGTTCTGGAGGTTGGCAGTCTAAGATCAGGGTGCGAGCAAATTCACAGTCCGGTGAGTATCCTCTTCCTGGGTCACAGTTGGCGTGTTTTCTCTGTAACCTCCCATGGCAGAAAGGTCGAGGGACCTCTGCGGGGTCTCCTTTATGAGGGCACTAATTTTGTTCATGAGGGCTCTACCCTCATGACCTTATCACCTCCCAAATGCCACACCTCCTGATACCATCACTTTGGGGGTTAGGATTTCAACGTATGAATTTTGGGGGAGGCAAATGTTAAATCTATAGCAGAGGTACTTTCCCCATAGGATGGGGGAGAGGGAAAGTATGTAAGCACCTGTCATAGGGCCTGGTGTGGAGCAGGTGCCCCATGCAGATGTTATTACAAAATATTGAGTATAGTTCCCTGTGCCATAGAGGAGATCCTTCTATCTATTCTATGCCTTCTTTGAATGACCGTAGCACTTGTTGTCGGTATCATTTTTACGTCTGTTGTTGCTTTGTGACTGAAAATGAAAAATTTCTATTTGTCCATGTCCTGGCCCTTGCATAAAAATGTGTTCATTTATCTATTTCATAATTATTGACTACATCTTAGACACCGTGTTAACTGCTGGTTCTAGATGTTAGTAAAATATAGACCTTCCTGCTCAAAGGGTCACAGTATTTGTGGGAAAACAAAACAATGAACAACCTATGTCTCTAAGAGCTTTGTACTTCCCAAAGAGAACACACCTCGTAGGTACAATAAATACATGTATCATACGTAAATGTATAAATAGTTAATGGGATTATACACCTGAGATAACTGCTTTTCGATTCTGAGGAAATGATGATTATATTTCACCAGGAGCTCAATACCACTCTGAGAATGAGGGCTTAACCCACGACTTGACTCACTGCATCGCTTTCCTATATGAAAATACACAAGTCTGTACATACGCTCTAGAAAAAGGCTTATCTGGCATGAATTTCAGATAGCAAGAAGAAAACTTCAAGAGGTTCAGAGAAGCATCCAGAAGCTCAGATGACTGTCTGGCACTAATACAACTTGCTTGACAGGAAAATAGAGCTGTAAATCTCACAAAATTAGATGATCTTTTAAGAATTTCAAAACCTCCTGCTATTAATTGGAAATCCTAGAAGAATAGCTTCTTTTAAAATGTACTGATAATATGCTCTACAGCTTAATATTCAGAAGCCTATGTTTTGGCTAAGTGAGCTTCAGGAAGGAAGGAAATTTGTGGTTTACCTCCACTTACTTTGGAACTGCTGGTTCCAAACATCTACTTCTATGCACAGTCATCTTATCATCTGTAAAATGGAGGCAACTCTAAGACAACAGAGTTACAGAGATGTTGCACAGCTCCATGTGTCATTGTCTTCATTTGTTTCAGAATACCGATAACATCTAAGCTACTACTGAAAGAGTGCTATATTACTTGGGGTCATCTAGTGCAGCTCTGTCAAAGTAAAGAAAAGGGACCTAGAATGACTATAATTTTCCCAAGAGGACACAATTATTTTATGGTAAATCTGGGACAAGAACCCTGATCTCTTTGATCCCATTCCATTGTTCTTTCATTGGGTTCTGAACAACCCAGAGAAATAAAGAGAAATAAAACTCCTGTGTGCTGTGTCACTGGTACAGGACATGGCAAGATTGGAATTGGAGCATTACATGTTAAGAGGTATCTGAGAAATTCTTCAAACTAATTGAGATATATACCAGG
The DNA here is from genome assembly GCF_039906515.1 of Pseudorca crassidens. Lineage (NCBI taxonomy): Eukaryota > Metazoa > Chordata > Mammalia > Artiodactyla > Delphinidae > Pseudorca > Pseudorca crassidens. Next base: position 28,974,751 of record NC_090306.1, on the reverse strand, counting down.
TACATAGAAAACAGTATGTTTTATGAAGATGATTCTGTGCAATGAACAGAGCTGGTAACACACACTGGAAGGTGAATTCTCATTTTCTGGCACCTTGAAAACTCCACCTCAACATGCACGTTAAAATAAACATTTGAACTGGGTCATATTTAATTCTGCATGCTCTTGTAAGTCAGCAAAATATTCCATATATCATTTAAGTTGTCACTCACTTTTTAACTTGACTTTCAATTTCTAAAAGTCTTTCCAAACATAAAACAGAGGTGGGAAAATGGTATATGGGAAGCTGCAGAGATGAAATAAGCTTATTTCATTAGGCATAAAGATGAATATCCAAACAACTTCTTCATGGCTGAAAGTGTCCAAATCTACTGTCTTCATTTTGTAGTCAAGGCTTCCGGAAAAATATGCTAACGGATTCCTTATTACCCGAATGCCCCATATCAGTTTCAGTAGGTATCATTATATATTATGGAAATTTTTCTCAGTGACAGTGAAAGACATCCTGGCTGAACATCCCCCTGCCCATGACACAGAGATGATGGTCTCAAGCTATCTTGAAGGCATTGGAGCCCACACTATCCGTTACTAATATTAACGGAGGATAAAACTTCATATTCTGTTTGCTCTATATTTGTTAAATCACTTCTTCCCTTCATTAAACTGGATGGCCCATAATTGAGTCTGTAGTGTGTCTGTCATTGGAAACTGAACAAATTTTTGTTGGTTTTATTAATGTCATACGTTTCTAGGGACGGTCTATTCAATAACTAAGTCTAGTTTCACAGTTACAAATAAATTATGATGTAACTTTGAATAAATTAAGCTCATCATAAAGGAAGGATACTGAGAGTTGCTACTACCCCTTCCTTGAGGGGCTCTTGTAAAGCACTAAGTAAAGTAACAGAGGTGTATATGTATGCATATATTTTCAATGATATTTGTACAGACTTAAAAAGAACTCTACAGAATGCATTATAAAAACCTTAATGCTGTGTGTCCCTAGTTCCCAGCTCTCTCATTAAAACTACTTAAATGAACACAGTCTTATCTGTTAGGATAGCTATCAGAGTACTCCAAATACTACTTCTCGCAGTACCCTGTCCCAAACATTTGCCATCCTCTTCCCATTAGTCCTCAAGGCAGAAGCCCCGAAGATCTGTTCATTAATTTATGAACACATTTCTTCATCCAGCCAAGAAAATTGATTGATCCCTTACCAAATTTCAGGCACCATTCTTCAGTATGATTTATAGGCATGTTCAGGAAATACAGCAGTGATTAACACAGATGAATATAGTCTCTCTTGAGCTGAGGGGGGAGACAAAAGTAAATAAGCAAATATAAAATCATAAGTATAGTGCTTCCCTGGTGGCGCACTGGTTGAAAGTCCCCCTGCCGATGCAGGGGACACGGGTTCGTGCCCCAGTCCGGGAAGATGCCACATGCCGCGGAGCGGCTGGGCCCGTGAGCCATGGCCACTGAGCCTGCGCGTCCGGAGCCTGTGCTCCGCGTCGGGAGAGGCCACAACAGTGAGAGGCCCGCGTACCGCCAAAAAAAAAAAAAGCTATGAAACCAAAACCCATGGATGGAGACCTACATGAAAGATGGAAGAGTATAATAATGGCCAGAGTACATTACTGTGGCAGAAGCAGCAGCCCTTAAGGAGGACAACTTTATAAATTACAAATCGGATTTAAATAGACAGGGAATTGAAAGTGGAGACATTATTTTCTGCAGAAGATGATGGACAGGGGAGAACAAAGAAAATAAAACTGAGATTGTTAACAAAATACAATGCTAAGCATATAAGTTAGGACTGAGTCCTTAACTTTCATTTTTGTTAATGACTGGGTGAGTATAGATTACTGACTACACAGAACAAAGCCTGGGAACACATTTTATATTTATGATCTTTGTGCCTAAAACTAGATTCTCCTGCAATTTAATATGACACTAGGACAATGACTGGCCAAGTTTTAGACTAATCACCCTTACACAAAGATTTTTCATTCATATAATCTCAAACAAACACTGCGTCACCAATTAAGTTCCAGATCCTATGCACTCTGGCTGAAGATATAAATATCTTGCAAGCCCAGCGTCACTTTCCTCTTTCTCTGGTAACAAATCACACTTTCTATTATGACAATGGCCCCAGTTATCGGCCCAGGAATAAACACTTGACTCAGGAAGAGCCAATTAAAGCCCTCCTTTAGAGTTGATCGAGAGCTTTAAGGTTAGAGTATTTCAATCTTATGAAATTTTTGTAAAACAAAATTATTTCAAAATCTACTAATTATTCTTTAAGTTCTAGAAACTGCATTCTGTGACTAAGAGGACAATTTATTTGCCGTCGTTTCTGCTCTGCCCACTTTATGTTTCTGTTATTGTGAGATAAAGACAGTGGGGAATGGCTAACCAATTCTGATTCATTCAACACATGAGTGCTTCTTAGGTACAAAACACCATTCTGAACATTGTCCGAGGTAAAAAGATAAATAATACCTAGCCCCTTATAATACCTAGCCCCTAACCCTCAAGGATCTTCCAGCTTAGCAAGGGAAATAAAACATGCACACAGATGACTGCAACAAAAAGAAGATAATGATTGCTGCCAGATGTTTGGGGAGAATGAGTAGAGCAAAGAGAGAACACAGAACAAGGCAACATTCAACAGTCAGCCAAGAACTATTTGTTGAGCAGTTGCAAGCTGTGACCTGGAAATGGAAGAGGAGAACATAGATCTTCACATGGGCAGGTGAAAAATCAAGTGTTATTACTTGTAACACAGCTCTTCAAATATATTTTTTGGCACCAAGTGCCTACTAAATAGCCTTAAATTAAAAACTAAATAAGGATACAGTCTCTATCAAATATAGCCTGAGGTACTGATGCCTAAATACTAGGATCACAGTATTTGTGTTCCCAAGGATGCCTTTCCATTGCTTTGCTTCTTTCCCCCTTTCCAAATTAGCTAATGCTGCCTTAACAGGATATCTATTTCACTTGTTCCAGCCTTTTTGATCCAATGTATTGAATAGCAGAATAGGTGAGTTACAAGAGGATATTTTGACTTCAAACAACAGAAATAAAATACTATATAACTGAAAAAAAAGAGGCAATCTTTCAGGCACATGTGGATCCAGGAGTTCACATGTTTTAACCAGGTCCCTTTCTCTCTTCCCCACCCCTTCTTCTCTCTGCCTTTTCTCCTCTCTGGTGTCTCTCATTATGGGATTCAAATATTTCCCTGTTTATGTGGGAGCTTCTGGCACAGCTGCAGGCTTATACGCTCGCAGCTCCAGGGCTGGCTGGAAGGGGCGGGCGCATCACAGCATAAGGTCGCACAAGGTGTGCACTTATATAGCAGGGCATCACATCTATGAGTGATGGATGATCACATTGTATACAGGGGTAGCTTCGCATAGCTTTTACATCACTTTTCTTGAAGATGGCAGTAAAATGGTATGTTTTTACAAAATCAAATAGTGTAACATTGTCCAAAAGATATACATAAAGCATTCAGAGGAAGGAGGCTCCTTTTTCTTTTAACTCCGGCACGGATTGTCTATTGGACAGTGGTAACCCTATGTCATCACCCTCGTTACTCCAGCAGAACTCCAGGGATTAGCCCTGCATAGCTCTTGTTAGCCTCTATTCCCTTCCTTGAACACTGTAGCCAGAAGGTTTTTTTCCTCCTCAAACCTTAAGTATTGAAACCTGGAGGAGGGGCATGTCTGAAAAGAAAATGATGGACTGGACTCTCCCTAGAAGGACGATAAATGGGTGGTCAACAAGAAAAAAAATATCCTCTGTACCAGGAAATGTTTGAAGTGTTGTTTGGGTATCAAAAAACGGGTGCCCTACACTTAAAGCAACAAAGGATATTGGTCTAAAAAGAACACCATGGCCAAAGGTGCATGGCCTATTTCAACAGAGGATTTGAAAGTTAAAAGTTAACCTGTAAAACATTCAATTCAATCTCATCATTTTACAGATGGGCAAAGTAAAACTCAGGCACAGGAACAGAAGTGCCAAGGTCATACAGGTGGTTGGTGGAAGAGACAACCAACTTCCCAACTTCTGACTTTTTAGGGGTGTGTGTGTGTGTGTGTGTGTTGTTTTGTTTATGTGCAAGGACATTTTTCTTTAGTACACTAACATTACAACAGAAAGTATAGTCTTGTTTTGGTTTTCTCTGCGCCCTCAATTCTGTATAAGACAGTTTCGCTGCCCTCCAACGGAAAGGCTCAGCAAGAGTAGAGACCACCATAAGCAGTACACGTGGGCACCAAGGGCAGATACATTGCCCTTCCTTGTGTAGGAACTAGGGCCACTTGTTGCTGGGCCAAGTTTGGGCTGGACCTGCAGGATGGGACACCTTTGAAAAACAGCTTCCTAACTGCACTACTACCTGCTCTGGCATCCTGATTCCACTCCCCAAACCCCCCAAATCTTCAGCCAGAAAAAAAAAAAAAAAAAAGAATGGATCACTGGATCACTGGATCGATGGGGAGATTTCTGTCTGCTCCTCCTACTGTCACCTCTTTCTTGCTATTTCCTGCCCGAGGAAACCTGACATCAGCCCAAAAGCATCTCTGGAAATGGGTAGGAGGGAGCCTTACACCTGTCAGCGCCAGAGAAGGAAGTGCGCTCTGCAGAGTTCTCAGTTGTTCCATCTCTTGCGATGAAAGGAAGAAAAGGAGCGAATCCGCCACAGATTTACTGGAGACCAGGGTTACTTCATCCGGCTCCGGCCACAGTAACCCCTGAAGACCAAAGATGCATTTCCATTCCCAGCATTTCTTGTTGGCGTCTTTCCCTACAGGCTAGCCCAGTGCCTGGCCCCGGAGAAGTCTCTGCGTAAAGGTTCTTTAGGTCATAAATCAGGCTCCTGTGTGTATGTGTGTTTTTCTTAGGAAAAACTGGCACAGACGAATTAGCAGTAGAGACTGGGATCTCCCTACTACCCTTCATGCTTGGCGGCATCACCTTCGACTACCTCGCATTCTCCCGGCGCTGACAGCCCCGGCTCCGGACCTCAGGGTTGGAAGCAGTCAGCCCCAGCTAGAACCGCCCTGTCCGGAGCTGATGCCACCATGTGCCTAGAATGTGCATGTGGGTGCAGGCGGGCGAGCGAGCGGCTTCTACAGTGAGACCGAAGCAGGAGCTCAGCCTTCGCCTGCGACCTGCAATCCCCAGATTCCCTGGGGACCTCGAAACTCCCAATCGGAGGTACTCCCCCCGCCCCACAGCCGCCCACCCATTCCCTCCCCCCTTACCTCAGCACGCAGCCCCTCCCTGCGTGATGTTGCAAAACCGTGGGGAGGGTGGGCGCTGGGAAGGGTGGGGAGAGCCTGAGAGCGAGCGAGGGTGGGAGGGAGTGGGCGGAGGAGGAGAGGGAGCCGAACGCGCATTTAAAGCGATAGCCATCCTCGCTCTCTCCCCAGTGCTGGGCTGTTGGAGAGCTCGAGCTGCAAGCCACCGAGCGCGAGCTCGAGCGCGGCGCGCTGGCCGGGGAACCCGAGAGCGCACGGCGCCCCAAGCTGGCAGGCGCCGCGGGACCCCCCACCCTCGCCGGCTGCCCTTCCCCGGGCGCCCCTACCCTCCTCGCCCGCAGGAGACCCTGGGCTTCACCGGAGGAGCTCACCCCAAGGGGCCAGGACTCCGGCGGGCCCGCCACCGTCCCCTCCAGTGCCGCCGCCGCCGCCGCCGCCGCAGCCGCGGGAGCAGCACGGTCCAGCTGGGGAAGCTGCTCCGCGCCCTGACTTTGATGAAGTTTCCCTGCTGCGTGCTGCAGGTGCTTCTGTGCGCGCTGGCGGCGGCGGCGCGCGGCCAGGAGACGTACGCCCCGCACTCCATTCGGATCGAGGGGGACGTCACCCTCGGGGGGCTGTTCCCGGTGCACGCGAAGGGTCCCAGCGGAGTGCCCTGCGGCGACATCAAGAGGGAGAACGGGATCCACAGGCTGGAAGCGATGCTCTACGCCTTGGACCAGATCAACAGCGATCCGAACCTGCTGCCCAACGTGACGCTGGGAGCGCGGATCCTGGACACTTGTTCCAGGGACACTTATGCGCTCGAACAGTCGCTCACTTTCGTCCAGGCGCTCATCCAGAAGGACACCTCCGAAGTGCGCTGCACCAACGGCGAGCCTCCGGTTTTCGTCAAGCCCGAGAAAGTAGTTGGAGTGATTGGGGCTTCGGGGAGTTCGGTCTCCATCATGGTAGCCAACATCCTGAGGCTTTTCCAGGTAGGGGGGCGCTCCCTCCGGGGCAGAGCGCGCCGTAGCTCCCCGCGCTCTTTATCCTGAAGGCTGGCTTGGACTCCAGGGGTGCGGGGTCTGGTCAGCCTTCGCTCATTTCCACCCTGGAGATCCTGCCGAATCCCTCCCACCTCACCCGAGGAGGTACTTTCCCTGCTTGATTCATTTCCCTTCCATCTCTCCCCTGTCCGCGCTCCACTCCATCCGGCTTGACATTCTGGATTTATGGCCCCATTTAGAAGAAACAGTCTCCGAAAAACAAGGCGATGATTTAAATGGGTTTGCATTCGAGTGAAATATGGTTCCAAAACAGGCTTGTAAAAGTGCCGGGCTCCTGTGAGAGCCACCTAGGCGCAAGGAATATGAAAGATGAGAAGACGCCTAGAAACTAGGCATTTCTCAACTCCCCAGCTTCCCTGCCCCAAGCCGCCCGACAAGCTGCAGCTGCCTTGGAAAATTTCGAGAAGAGCTTAGGGAGGCAGTTCTTAAACCGAAGGCTAGGTCTTCACCTACATTTGGACGTGAATTGCCCATTTCGCTCGGGTTGGATTTCCCGACCTGTAACCTGTCTCTGCGAGGGCATGGGGCGGAAGGCGTGGGGACTGTCCTCAAGCGGGGAGAAGCCACCCGCAGACGTGCCCCCAGGCGATTTGCTCTGGGCAGTTGTTTGCACCGTCTAAACTGCCTTTGCGATCTGGCCACTGGCAGGAGCCGGGCGATCAGCTTTCTACTCCTGCCAGCTCAGAGCCCGGAGGTGAGCTCATGCTAACTGCGAAGCACAATCGCTTTCTCTGCACCCACCCTGTGCCCATCCTTTCCCACGACCTCCCTAACGCAGCCCCCAACCCCAGTCCTGGGTTTTGAGGACGATTCTCAGAGCCAGACAAGAAGGCGCCTGGAGGGAGGCAGTAGGGTGCGCTGAGCAAGGCCGGGCGGTCCTCTAGCTCCGGGTGCAGGCGGGCAACGGCGGAAGATGCGAGGACGGCGGATCGGGCCAGCTGAGCCGTGGGCGGTGCTGCAGTGCTCTCTCACCGCCTGCTCCCGCAGCCTCGGCCCCACGGCTCCTGTGCCGCCCTGGGTATAGATGGATGGCTTCTGGATGAAGAAATTGAGTTTCAGGGTCTGCGTGACTATGGATTCTCTTGTTTCTCTGTCTTTCTTCCTGTGTGTCTCTCTCCTTGTGTCTCTTTCTCCCTGCTGTTTTTTTTTTTTTTTTTGTCTCTCTGTTTTTATGTTCTCCCTTTCAATTTCTGCCTCTCTTTTCCTTCTCTACCCCTATATCCAAGTTTTTTGTTCATCTCTGTCTTGAAGTGATCCTTTCCTAATGCACAGCTCTCTCCCTGCCTGGTAGGACCCAAGCTCAGTTAGTCCCTTCTCCAGATGTTCTGGCTGACCCTTATGCTCCCCGTAGCTAAAAAGTTGGCTCCCTCTCAAGTGCCTTTCCTGAAGCATGTTGGGTTTCTGGAGGGGACTCCTTGTGATTCAAGCTGTCACTACATCAGCACCCAGGAGTATGAAGCTTGTGTTTGTGCCAGAAGGAGGGGTGCCTGTCTAAAGCTGCAGCCTGGTATGGCCCCTCTGAGCCTCTGAGCATCTCTAGCACCTCTTGAGTATGCCACCATGGAGATCTCTAGATGTTTGCAAGGCCAAAAGTGCTTCTGGGCAGCCTTCACTTTGAGGTAATGCTTTCAGGAAGAGACTGGGTTGTTGTAAGCAAAACCCAGAAGCACTTCCTTTACCTCTGAGCTTAAACTAGAGAACCTGAGGAGGCAGCGCTGCAGGGAGGATGAGGCCAGAGGTCACCTGAGAACCACAGGGGCAACTCACAGTAGTTTTACTGGAGCTCTGGGGGTTGAAGGCACATTTGCTGTTTGACATTTTTAAAATTATTTTGGTGCCTTCACTTGGAGCTTGGGCAGTACTGCAGATGGGCCTGCCTGTCGAAAAAAGAGTGAAATCTTAAAGTCAAGAGAGAGCTTGCCGACTAGGCTGAAGGATTGTGTTTGCTGAAAAAGATTCCAGGGGGAGCTGATTCCTTCTCTGGTGTGTGGATCTGAGGCACTTGCAAGAAAAGAGAACGCTTGCCTTATGCTTAGTTCCCCCGTTCCCTGGGCTGGGAAGGAAAGGAACTGAATGCCAACATTAGCAGTGTGGGTTGGGACCAAAACCATTCAGAGAAAACACTGTCATTTTCCTCTAATTTGCAAATTGCAGCTATTCATGTTGGATTGAACAGCTGAGGGACAAGAGCCCCCAGTTTTCACCTGCATCTTTGAGAAGAGGCTGGTAGTAGGAGGGATGCACCAACTTGTAGCTTGTGCTGCAAGCTGGATATAAGCTTGGTGTGAGCATCCTGGTTAACCACTGCCCATGTTCAAATATACAGAGATAGATTCCAACAATCTCTTCCCGTAGCCTTATTTTTGCGTGTGGTCTTAGAAGCTCCTGGCATGTAAGTCCAGTCCCCAGTTTCCCAGCCTCTGTAAACCTGCAAAATGAATAGAGAGAATAGTGGAACACAGACCCATTGTTCAAAGACACAGTCACTTTAGGGAAAGAAGAAAAGAACGGGTAGGTGAATCTTCTCTGGGATTGCAGGGTTCAGCTCAATGAAGACTGTCCTGTATAAAAGAAACTCCTCTAAATGGTTGAATTCTTAGCTCTCCAGGGATCTGAGTTTTCTTTTCCCCAGTCCCTGTGGGTTGCTGTGGGGAATGTGCCAAACCTATCATTTGAGATAAAAATTTACAGTGAGGTAAGCTTCTAGGCTGGGGGAAGGAAGACTTAGTGACTGAAATGGGGGATGCTAAGCACTGGGGGGCAAGAAGGAACAAGGAGCTAGTAATGGATGTAACAGATGCTGCAGCTGCCAGCAAAGCCTGGATTGAACTTCCTTCCTGAAAATGAGGACCCGGGCAAGAATGACCACTCAGATGTAAACAGTGTCTCTGACTGGGAATTCTCATCTGCCTGCCGGTGGGCCAGAGCTGAGCAAGTCCTTTCTCTCCTCTGTATGCACACTGAATTGGTTAGTAAGTGACAGGTCAGAGGACAGGAATCATATTCAGTGGATCTTTCAAATCCAGGAGTTTGAGGCTAATGAAATTAGTGTGTGGCCAGGGCTCTGCCAACTAGAAGTAAGTCACTGCAGCCACCCTGCAATGCATTTTCAGCCTGAAGGGAGCATCAGGGAGGAATTTCGGGAGATTTGTTTCTGAGCCTGTATAAAATAATACTCTCCTAATGCTAAGAAAGATTAAATGTAAATTAATATTGACTACGAGTAACATATTTAAAAAATAATCGCCGAGTGGGGGATGGCTTAAAGTGGAGAGATTATATAGTATGGTGTCCAAAGACTAAATCTCCCCTGACCACTGTTTCATGGGCTATAAGTAAGATATATTACAATGGCAATTAATGGGAACGTTTTTAGTCAAGGCTTCTCTGCTATTGACTTGAGAGCAAACACTCTGAGAGTATAAATGACTCTTGCTATGTGCTGACTCTGAATGAACAATATTTCATGTGCAGTGACATGGTCTAAGCTATAGACTTGGAATTGAATGGCATCTGTTTCAATTGTTTTGTTCTCTCAAGAGCAACTAGATAGAAAAAAGTGGTCAATTTGACCCTTGTGGGAGCGTGTTGCAAATCTAAACCTGTGTCCCTCATACCATAAATGAAATACATTTGTAAATTTGTAAGTGTTTTCCTTCTGTTCATTGATGCTTGAGTATAATCTCAAACTTTGGGAGCAACACTTTACACATAAGTACTTGGTTTTCTTCCTTTCTTCTTTTTCTTTCTCCTCTCTCTCTCTGTTTCTCTCTCTCTCGCTCTCTTTCTCCATCTTATGTAATTGGATAGAACTGGGCACCTAGGATGATGTGGTGTTACTATAGTGGGATTTTTTTTTTTTTTAAAAATCAACTCTAACTTACCCTTTTAAAAATTTCATAAATACAGGTGTCGGTGCCATTTGGAATAGTCTCTATAACAATTTCTGTCTCCACATTTACTGTGTTTCAGCAAATTTACCTAACAGATGGTGAGTGGGCAATTTTTAAAGGGGCATTTTTTTAAAAGAGCGGAGAGGGAAGGAATTAGAGACAGGCACATACTATATTTGAAGTTACCTCCACGTGTATTTTATGTACGTATACCCATACAATTAAGAAGTCTTTGGATGTTTTATCTTCAAGAATAATTCAGATAATGGATTACTTGAATATCATAAACATTTAGGGTTTAACAGATTTGTTACATACAGACGTTGTATCATGGATTTAAAAGACCATAGCCAGCGGGCAGCGGCGGGCGGAACGACCGAGGGGCGACGCGGGCTGGGCGGCGGGTGCGGGGGTCCGTGCTTCCTCTTGGTGGAGGGCTGGGGTTCGCCGGAGACGCCGGGTTGCTCCGCGTTGCCAGGTTACCGAGCGCGTGCCCCGCGCCCGCTCTTCCGCCCGGGCCGCCCTCGGCGCCGCCTGAGCCGTGGTGCGGGCTGCGCGGGGCGTCGGTTCTGCGGAAGCCTGGGTAGGGCGCTGCGTGCGGGACTCTCGTCGCTCGTGGACGGGGCGCGAGCGCGCGGGGGACGTAGGGCGCCGACCTGGGGCTCCCCGGCGCTCCGGCTCCGCTCAGGGCGCCCGCTCAGGGGCCTCCGGCGCGAGGCCCCCTTTCTGGTCAAGATGGCGGCGCCCGGGCGGGCCGCGCCGGGGTGAGCTGGAGCTGGGCCCGGAGAGGGACGAGTCTGCCACGCCCAGGACCTGGACCCCGCGCTGGTCTCCAGTCTCCCGGGGAGCGGCGGGTGAGTGGGTGCGGCCGCGCGTAGGTCCTTCTCGTGGGGTGGTCAGCTCTCCGTGCGTCCGCAGACTTCTCTCCTCTGATAGTCAGATCTGGGGTGGCCCAGGTTGGAGGCGAGGGTGCTTGATTGGGGAAACCTGAGGGGTTTAAGGACTCTGTTGGGATCGTTTCAGACCCCAGCAAGAAGCTGAGCAAGTTTTCTCCTGACTCTCTTCCCGGCTAAGTTTTCTCCCTTCTCTGAAGACGCTAGCTTTTCTGAATCACTTTGTTACCCGGGGGGATACAGTTGGTGGTTCTGACCGTGGAACGTAGGACCCGGCGCGGGGAAGCCTGAGCTGGTTCTAGTTACTTTGTTTGCAAAGCACTTGTCTTGTCTTTGGAATCTTTGTGTATGTAACCAACGTTGGGAAGAGCCAGCGTTTTCTCCTCCAAAACACTGCGAGGGGTAACTTTATACGTAAGAAACAAGTGGGCGTTCACATCCATCTCTTTTCCAACCACTGAGCCTTGGTTGTGTTTCCTTTCTTTAAGTTTGTCTCGTTTTGAAGTGATAACAAAAGCAAACAAAAAAGACCATAGCCAATTACACAAAGTATACTCTAGTCTCAGTCCTGCCATTAATTAGCTATGTTACCTTAAGTCATTTAATTTTTCTAGGCCTCATTTTTCTCATGTGATGTTTTTTCTTTGAAAAAGTATAGTTTCTAGAAGCCTCTACTCTCTGTGTCATAGTTCAGCTTGGAGAAAACCTGTTCTTATCCAAACTCCATGACATTGTATTTCCAGCTCCAACTTTGGACTTTGAGTGAGTTGGGGGCAACTTTTTAAGGATATTTTCACACAGCTTTTTTAGTTAATATCAGTCTAGCTGACTTGTCATACTCAGACTTTCTCCCATATTCTTTTACCAGTGTGTTCCTTAGTCATATTGAGGGGACTGCGTTCTACTTTGGTGAGAATAAGACTGAATTGACGCCCTGCATTCAGTCTGTGCTTTTCCTGGAGTTACTTTTCTGAGGAGAAGGGCCGAGAAAGGGCCCTTCCAGGGCGCGGCGCTGGGTTGCCACATTTGGGAGCGCCGCCTGGAGTTGGCCGCACAGCCTCCCGCCGCCCTGCCGTTGGGCTGGTGGAGGCCGCAGCGCTGTTAGGGTTGCATCAGTTTTCCTGTTTGCACTATTTCTTTTTGTAACCATGGCCCCGTCTTAAGTATTTCCAATTGAGAAACGAAACCTCAGGAAACCGAAACTTAACCAGCCGCTCTCGCTTCTGTAACTACGCTTGCTGACCCCCCCTTGTAATCATCCAACCAATCAGACGGCGACTAGTGTCTTTGTTTAAAGGTTAACCAATCAGTACTCCCCACCCCTGGAAAGTCCCGAACTTGATTGTACCTGTCTATAAAAGAGCTGAACTAAACTCCATCGGGACCTCTTAGCGCCACCGGCAACGAGTGCGCAGAGGTCCAGGTTCGAACCTGCAATAAATGACCCTTGCCGTTTGGCTTTGACTCTCGACTCTGGTGGTCTTGTGGTGGGGTCTCGCGACCGTGGGCATTTCATTTGGGGGCTCGTCCGGGATGCCCCCGAGCCCACCAGACATCAGGTCAACGGGTCATCGCTGACAACCGATTGGTAAGTAAGCCGGCTCAGGGTACCTTCTGTTTTGGGGACTAGGACAGTCCTGGCGGACGCGCTATAGGACACCTAGTCGGGTGTGGTTGGAGACGTCCACCACGACCCATCTGGGGCTGATAGCCCATCTGAAGCGCGCACGCGATAACCTCCCCTTCCTCCTTTTACAGGCTCCGCTATTGGGACTGCTCTTAATCACTTTTGTTTTCAGAGTAACCTTTTCTGACCAGTCTCTTCCAGGACCTAGACATGGGCCAAGCACAGAGTACCCCCCCTCCCTCCTCCTCGCTAATTTCGGGGATGTAAAGTCCCGAGGACAGAACCTCAGTCTGGACATCCGGAGAAAAAAACTAATTACCTTCTGCCGCTCTGAATGGCCAACTTTCGGGGTTGGCTGGCCCACCGAGGGTACCTTTTGTCTTCCTATAATCCTAAAAGTTAAATCTAGAGTTTTCTTGCCAGGAAAAGAAGGCCATCCAGACCAGATCCCCTACATCCTGGTATGGCAGGACCTGACAGAAAACCCACCTCCCTGGATGACCCCCTTTTTGTCATCAGGGTCATGTAAGATCCTTGCGGCCCGACCAACTAAACCTCCCAAGCCTCAGGCCCCAACTGCACCCATACTCTCTGATAGCCAACACCTCCTTCTCCTAGACCCCCCCCCCATATCAACCTCCTCCTTTGGCCCCACAACCGGTCCCCCTTCCTGCTCCTGGCCCTGCTCCTCTCCCCTTGGTAGAACCTCCTGCGGCCCCTCCCGAGGGGCCACCCAGGTCAGAACCGGAGAACCGAGAGGCAGAAGCACTACCGGTCCTCCTGCCCAATGAAAATAACTCCCATGGGCCGGCTGGACGCACCCGTGGACGCACTCAGCGCGACCCAGGGTTCCGCCATCCGGATTCCACCATAGCCCTACCCCTGCGAGAAATAGGCCCTCCCGATGAGACAGGGAACCCCCGACTCCAGTATTGGCCATTCTCTACCAGTGACTTATATAATTGGAAAACCCAGAATGCCCGCTTCTCTGATAATCCTAAAGACTTGATAGCTCTTCTAGATAGCGTTAAGTTCACTCATCAGCCCACCTGGGATGACTGCCAACAGCTCCTCCGGATCCTATTCACTACCGAAGAACGAGAGCGAATCCAGCTGGAGGCGAGAAAACTGGTTCCTGGAGATGATGGTCAACCCACCACTAACCCTGACCTCATCAATGCAGCCTTTCCCTTAACTCGCCCCCCCGCAGGATGAATGGGACTATAACACCGGAGAAGGTAGGGGACGACTGCTCATTTATCGCCAGACTCTAATGGCGGGTCTCTGGGCTGCCGCGCGCAAGCCCACTAATTTGGCCAAGGTATATTCAATTATACAAGGTAAAACAGAAAGTCCCTCCTCTTACTTAGAAAGATTAATGGAAACCTTTAGGCAGTATACCCCTATGGATCCAGAGGCCCCCGAAAATCAGGCTGCCATTGTAATGTCCTTCGTTAACCAGGCAGCCCCTGATATTAAAAAGAAACTCCAGAAGTTAGAAGATCTGGAGGGCAAACAGATACAGGATCTACTCCGTATCGCCCAGCGCGTCTTTAATAACCGAGACGCCCCAGAGGATAAACAACTTAAAGCCACTGAGAAAATGACTAAGGTCCTGGCCGCCATTGTTCAGAAAGATCAAGAGGGCCCCCCAGCCACTCGACCTCCCAGGCGACCATTGGACAGAGATCAATGTGCCTATTGCAAGGAAAAAGGCCACTGGGCTCGGGAATGCCCCAAGAAAAGGCAGCTGCGCCCCAACCAGAGGTAATGGCAACCGAAGGCCACCCCAGTCCTATTTACACATGATGCAGAGTAGGGGGGATGGGGTTCGGACCCCCTCCCCGAACCCAGGGTAACCCTACAAGTGGAGGGGAAACCAGTCCAATTCCTGGTGGATACGGGGGCACAGCATTCGGTCTTGGTTAAGCCCCACGGGAAAGTTTCTAACAAATCCTCCTGGGTCCAGGGAGCTACGGGAGTCAAACATTACCCCTGGACCACTCAGAGAACTGTGGACTTGGGCACGGGAAGAGTAACCCATTCCTTTCTGGTCATTCCCGATAGCCCTTGCCCCTTACTGGGGAGAGACTTGCTCACTAAAATGGGAGCACAAATTCATTTTCGGCCAGAGGGGCCAATCGTAACAGACCCTCACGACCAACCCATATCTGTGCTCACCCTGAACTTAGAAGATGAGTACCGACTTCACCAGGAACCACCCTCCCAAAATCAAGATATAGAGTCATGGCTTCAGCAGTTCCCCGAAGCATGGGCAGAAACAGGTGGGATGGGACTAGCCAAACATCGCCCAGCCCTATTCATAGAGATCAAACCAGGAGCAGATCCTGCACGTGTCTGACAGTATCCCATGGCCCTAGAGGCCAAGACTGGTATCACTCCTCATATTCGCCGGCTTCTTGACCTGGGGATACTGCGTCCCTGCCAGTCGGCCTGGAATACACCCCTGCTGCCAGTCCGCAAACCTAACAGTAAAGACTACCGCCCAGTGCAGGACCTGAGAGAAGTTAACAGACGGGTCATAGACATCCATCCTACTGTGCCCAATCCATATACTCTTTTGAGCGCCCTTAGTCCAGGAAAACAATGGTATACTGTGCTGGACCTCAAAGATGCCTTTTTTAGTTTACCCTTGGCGCCCAAAAGTCAAGAACTCTTTGCCTTCGAATGGTCGGATCCCGAGAGAGGCATAAACGGACAACTCACCTGGACCAGACTTCCCCAAGGATTCAAAAATTCGCCCACCTTGTTTGATGAGGCCCTACACGAGGATCTCAGTGAGTACCGGAGACAAAACCCCAATGTAACCCTCCTGCAGTATGTTGATGATCTCTTAATAGCTGCTGAGACCGCTGAAGCCTGCCTGCAGGGAACCAGAAACCTCCTACAGACTCTCGGCACCCTGGGATACCGGGCCTCTGCCAAGAAAGCGCAGATCTGCAGGCCTGAGGTAACTTACCTGGGGTACCTATTGAAAGGGGGGCAACGATGGCTCACAGATGCACGGAAGGAAACCGTCCTCCGCATCCCCAGACCCACCACGCCTCGACAGGTGAGGGAATTTTTGGGGTCAGCGGGGTTCTGCTGTTTATGGATACCCAAATTTGCTGAAATGGCCAAACCGCTATACTTAGCCACCAAAGAGCAGACGCCCTTTAAATGGACAGAGGAGGCTGAGCAATCATTTCAGCAGATCAAAACTGCCTTGCTATCCGCACCCGCCCTTGGTCTCCCTGATGTCTCCAAACCCTTCCACCTCTTTGTGGATGAAAGCAAAGGCATAGCTAAGGCCGTGTTGACCCAGCCCCTCGGTCCTTGGCCCAGGCCTGTCGCTTACCTATCAAAGAAATTGGACCCAGTGGCTGCCGGCTGGCCTCCTTGCCTCCGGATGATCGCCGCCACGGCCCTAATGGTAAAGGATGCTGACAAACTAACTATGGGACAGGAGTTGCATGTCACCACCCCCCACGCCATCGACGGGGTTCTCAAACAGCCTCCCGACCGATGGATGAGCAATGCTCGACTGGTCCACTACCAGGGTCTACTGTTAAATCCCCTCAGAATCAGCTACACTCCGCCGCGGGCATTAAACCCTGCCTCCCTATTACCTGACCCAGATTTGGACTCCCCACTCCATGACTGTGCAGAGGTACTGGCCCAGATCCATGGGGTTCGGGAAGACCTACGTGACCAGCCCCTACCGGATGCACAAGTCACATGGTTCACTGACGGCAGCAGCCTTGTCCAGCAAGGTCAGAGGTATGCGGGGGCAGCGGTAACATCAGAAACTGAGGTGATATGGGCAGAGACTCTCCCCCCCGGGGACCTCAGCCCAAAAAGCTGAATTAATTGCCCTGACCCAAGCTCTCAAGATGAGCAAAGGCCAAAAAGCCACCATATATACAGACAGCCGGTATGCTTTTGCTACCGCACATATACATGGGGCAATATACCGAGAGCGGGGACTACTCACAGCAGAGGGCAAAGACATCAAGAACAAAGAGGAAATCCTGGCCTTGCTAGCGGCCATATGGGAACCCAAAAAGCTAGCCATTGTACACTGCCCGGGGCATCAAAAACCCACGAATCCAGTCGCCCGAGGCAACAATTTGGCAGACCAGACGGCTCGAAAGGCGGCACACACTCCAATACCATTACTTCCCCTGCAACTGCCGGATCCAGGGCCCCGGGAACTACCGCCCCAACCCGACTACTCGGAGGATGACATCAGATGGATGAGCAAGCTCCCTCTAACCCAGGTTAGAGACGGATGGTGGCGGGACGCTAAGAACGATATCCTCCTTCCTGAGAAACTAGGAACCCTGGTCCTTGAACAGATCCACCGTAGCACCCACTTGGGCGCCCGACGGCTACAGGATCTTATCAGGCAGACTGGACTTAAAATTAAAAATGTCTCCGAGAAGACTGAACGACTGGTTGCTGACTGTGCAGTCTGCCAACTCCATAATGCCAGCACCCACCCGTCAACCACTGGCATCCGGGAAAGAGGAAACCAGCCCGGAGCCTACTGGGAAGTGGACTTCACGGAGGTAAAGCCTGGCAAATATGGGTATAAATATTTACTGGTGTTTATAGATACCTTTTCAGGTTGGACTGAGGCATTCCCAACCAAGAAAGAGACTGCACAAATAGTAGCTAAGAAACTACTAGAAGAGATCCTGCCCAGATATGGCTTTCCAGTTATGATAGGGTCCGACAACGGGCCAGCCTTCGTTTCTAAGGTAAGTCAGGATCTGGCTTCCATACTTGGGGCTAATTGGAAATTACATTGTGCATACCGCCCCCAGAGTTCAGGACAGGTAGAAAGAATGAATAGAACTCTAAAAGAGACCTTGACTAAATTGACCATGGAGACTGGCGCTAACTGGGTAGTCCTACTCCCCTACGCTCTGTTTAGGGTGCGAAATTCCCCCTATAAGCTAGGATTTACTCCCTACGAAATAATGCATGGTAGGCCTCCTCCTATCATCCCTAACCTAAAGACTAACCTTATCCAATTGGACCCAGAAAATAATCTCCTGTCTTCCCTCCAAGCCTTACAGCGGACACACGAGACAATCTGGCCCAAACTAAAAGAGCTATATGCAACAGGACCCCCGCCTACTCCACACCAGCTCCGGCCAGGTGACTGGGTCCTTGTCAAACGCCATCGACAAGAGACCCTAGAACCCAGGTGGAAAGGACCTTACCAGATCATCCTGACAACGCCGACGGCCATCAAGGTGGACAGCATAGCTGCCTGGATCCATTACACCCACGTCAAGCCGGTGGACCCATTTTCTGACCTCATCAAGTCCACTAAAGCTGACGTCACCTGGACGGTTGACCGGAATAAGGACAATCCCTTCAAACTGACCTTGCGCCGTACCCTCCCCCATGATGACCAAGGTACTGCTGATAGCCCTAATGATAGTCCTAACCCTCAACCCTCGGGCCACGAGGGGAGGACTCGGCCCTTCCCCCGATAAGAATACTTTAATACAACAACTATACGGTGCACCGTGCGAGTGCAGGGGAGGTACTATGGAGACTCCTGTTGTTCCCCGAGGGTATACTCATATGCAGGACTGCGGGGGCATAACTGCGTATCTTGTTCAGGAATATAGGGTTACCGGGGCCTCTCAAAGCTGGCAATGCTACCATAAGCCTAAGCCACTCCCCCCTCGAGCTACTTGCCCCTGTTCTGCCTTCCAGGAATCAATGCATAGCATGTGCTATACCTCTTACCAGCAATGTATAGGGGCCAATAACAAGACTTATTTCACAGCCATACTACAGAATAATAAAAGCCCCACCATTAGTGAGGGTAATAAATACCTTCAGGCTGGATGCACTGGCACCCCCGGGACCCCGGTATGCTGGAATACCAGGGCCCCCACACATATGTCAGACGGTGGGGGGCCCCAGGACGCAGTACGCCAGATAGAAACCCGAAGACAAATAGAAGAGGTCTATCGGCATCTGTACCCACAGCTCAACTACCACCCCTAATTCTCCCTAAGGTCAATCCCTCTGAATTGGACCCCCAGACCATGACTATACTAGAAGCTACTTTTACACTTTTGAATGCCACCAACCCCAACTTAGCGCAGGATTGCTGGCTCTGCCTTCCTCAAGGACCGCCCCGCCCTATAGCCATCCCCACCTTCGCCAATTTAAACATCAGCGAACGATGTAACCCTACTTCACTCCCCGAGCCGTTCCCCATAGAATTTTCAAAATTTTCAACCACCTTTAATACCTCATGCTTTGTTAAGAACGATCCCCTCTCTAACGCCAGTATTGACTTGGGAATCCTTTCATCCACTGGATGTAGTCAGTATATCCCCGTGAACTCCTCCCTCTGTAGTCCTAACACCACTGTTTTTGTCTGTGGAAATAACCTAGCATACACCTATTTACCCCCGAATTGGACAGGGGTCTGCAACCTAGCCACCCTCCTCCCCAGTGTAGACCTAATCTCGGGAGACACCCCATTGCCCATTCCCAGCTTTGACCTTTGGGCAGGGAGAACCAAACGAGCCATTACAGTCATACCCCTCCTGGTAGGATTAGGAATTACAGGAGCTGTGGCCACAGGAAGTACGGGTCTTGGGGTCTCCCTTCACTCCTATAATCAGCTGTCTAGGCAATTAATAGAAGATGTAGAAGCCCTCTCTGGTACCATTCAGGACTCACAGGACCAATTAGATTCATTGGCCGAGGTAGTCCTACAGAATAGGAGGGGCTTAGACTTGCTGACAGCTGAACAGGGTGGGATATGCCTCGCCCTAAAAGAAAAATGTTTCTATGCAAATAAATCAGGCATTGTAAGAACCAAGATCCACCAGCTCCAGGAAGACCTAGCTCGCCGCGGCAGGAATTAGCGGATAATCCCCTTTGGTCAGGATTTCATGGAATGCTTCCCTTCCTCCTCCCCATCCTGGGCCCTCTACTATGCCTCCTTCTCCTCTTCACTATAGGCCCCTGTATGCTCAGTAGAGTCATAGATTTTGTCCGAGAAAAAATAAATGCAGTTCAGCTAGTGGTATTAAGAACACAATATCAGCCCTACGAGGCCTTAGAAATTGAAGAAACTGAGCCTTAAGGACCCAAGATTGGCTCCTCTGGTTCATGAGAAAGGGGGGAATGAGGGGACTGTGTTCTACTTTGGTGGGAATAAGACTGAATTGACGCCCTGCATTCAGTCTGTGCTTTTCCTGGAGTTACTTTTCTGAGGAGAAGGGCCGAGAAAGGGCCCTTCCAGGGCGCGGCGCTGGGTTGCCACATTTGGGAGCGCCGCCTGGAGTTGGCCGCACAGCCTCCCGCCGCCCTGCCGTTGGGCTGGTGGAGGCCGCAGCGCTGTTAGGGTTGCATCAGTTTTCCTGTTTGCACTATTTCTTTTTGTAACCATGGCCCCGTCTTAAGTATTTCCAATTGAGAAACGAAACCTCAGGAAACCGAAACTTAACCAGCCGCTCTCGCTTCTGTAACTACGCTTGCTGACCCCCCTTGTAATCATCCAACCAATCAGACGGCGACTAGTGTCTTTGTTTAAAGGTTAACCAATCAGTACTCCCCACCCCTGGAAAGTCCCGAACTTGATTGTACCTGTCTATAAAAGAGCTGAACTAAACTCCATCGGGACCTCTTAGCGCCACCGGCAACGAGTGCGCAGAGGTCCAGGTTCGAACCTGCAATAAATGACCCTTGCCGTTTGGCTTTGACTCTCGACTCTGGTGGTCTTGTGGAGGGGTCTCGCGACCGTGGGCATTTCAATATATATAAAGACTGTTGTGGGAAAAATAACCTCCTGGGTCAGCTTACTGCATGGTCATCGACACAGGGCAGGGAGTAAGATTCTGTGGATTTTACAGAAGCAGATACAGGTTTCATTATCCATGTCCTCTCCCCTTTCATCTTACAAAGACAGCAGGCTTTTCTTGGAGAACTGCCAGATAATGCCATCCTGCCTCCTCACGGGCCCCGGGGATGAGTCTCCCAAGGACTGAACTCCAGTAAAGCAGGTGATTGGCTCATGGGTAGGCATCTGACCTCGGCTAAGTCTATCAGACTCCTCCCCAGGACTTTTCTCTCAGAGAAAAATGGAAGAATTGTCTTTTCTCTCTGGAATTTCTAAGCTGGGGAGATACGACTCTGGGACTCCCAGTTACCATCCAGCACAAGAAGAGACTTTCTGTAAAATAAAGTCTTGCAGAGGTAAGCAGGGCTGAGCGATGGAGAGAGAGCTGGAACCCTGCTGATACTCTGGAACTTCCAGATCCAACTGTATCTGAATATGGCTGCATCCCTGAATTTCTAGTACTTGTTTGTTGAGGTTGTTGTTGTTGTTTGGTTTTTGTTTTTAAATTTCCTTTGACTATTTTGAATTTGTTTTCAGCCATGTGCATTTGAAAGCATCATAGCTAAAAGAGCTAATTTCCTACATTAATGTCAGGTTTGCTGAGTGGCATTCCTTAAGTGAAAAATAATATCCGCTATTTTCTTTAAATAAAATCCTTCTAGCTCAGGTTTGAGATATTCAAAACTCAGCCTCCTACCCCCCTCTTTTCCAACATTTACTATGTCACCTTGAAGCATTTGTGACCACATCTTTCCCATCTAGACGCAGTTGAGAGAGAGAGCAAAGACTTCTGATATAAACTGCAACCTATACGCCTCCTACCTGGAAGCTTTAGAACATACTTGATTCTTGTCATTAAAGCAAATCTTTTGTTGTTGTCTCCAGGGCACAGAAGCATTTTCATGGCATAATGGAGTACAAAGTACATTAAGCCTAACTCTACTTCTCACCCTCTTTTACTTTAAATAGGCAGAAAAGAACAATCTCAAACACATTTTCCCAACAAATAAAATACATATACGATTATGTTTAGAAGACGTTTATGCAGCATATAGTTAGACTGATTAATTAATGGACCTTTCGCCAATTGGCACAGTAAATATATATGTTCAATGTGCTTAATTAAAAAGAAGACAATAACATATGTTTACAGGTTAATTATCTGAGAAGAGTATTGTGCCAGCACACTTGATGCTACAGTATTTCATGTTTGACAGGTAATCTTCTTTCAATTCTATTTACCGCTAAATGTTTCTTGGATCGAGCTATTAAATTATAAGGTCAAAAGTAAAATGATATGAAATTACAATGATAAAGGGGCACATATCCCACTTTATGAGAATAGAAGTTCTAATTTCTTTTCAATGCTACTAGTAGTGACCACAGTACTAATTTGAGCCCTTACTATGAGCCACTGTGCCCATATACATTTAGTTCTTACAGTAGTTCTGCAAAGGGCATATAATAATCCACACTGTAAAGCTGAAGAAAGTGATTCTCATAGCTGAAAGTCACATAGCTGGTGAGTGGCAAAGTCTAGATTCAAACTTGGAGTCGTCTGACAATGCCCGGGTTGTTGACCACTATGTACACTGCTCAATTGTTGCACCAATAAAGAAGTGCTTGAAATAATTATAGATTTGCCTACCCTGAAACTGCAGTGATTTAAAGACATCAAAGTTGCCAGTTGCTTAACCACATCTACTTACAGTAAGAAATTACATTTTATTTCATTTCTCAAACAAGATTAATTCTGCAGGCCCATAGAAACTTGAGCACACAAATCCTACCTCCAAATGAAAGATGCTTGTTTTCCACTATTCAACAGATGGCCCTGTACAGAGGCAATAAATATATAGTAGAATTTTCATTCAAATAAATGAGAAGAGAGGTTTCTTCTTGTCCTGATTCAGTGCCCATCATTATGGATTATGATGGCTCTTCCCAAACTTTACTTCATTCACTCCACTCTTTCTACAAAACTCCAGTAATGGAATCTATCATTCAGATATATGTGCAAAGCGAAAGGACTGTATTAATACAGTTGCTGAAAGTCAAGTTGATAGAGCACAGGAAATACATCCTAATAAATGCAACATTAATGTTTGTGTGGGCCTTGGAGTGAGGGGTAGAAGAATTTTCAGTTTAATGGAATATTTTGCCTCTTGCTATGAAAGTGTGGCTTAATAGTCTTGTAATTGGTCATTTACAGAATCCTCCATCTCTGGGTTTCATGCTTTCTTTACTCTGCAGCTGTTGATTCCGTCTCTTGTTCTGGATGGAAGATAGCAACGAAGCCACTTCAAGGGGCTCAGCCTGCCTTTTTGTGTTATTGTTTAGATGAAGATATTTCCATTTATTAAAGCACACTATTTAAACATTTTTATCATGTTTCAAACTTGACTGTGTTCTGAAGGTATGAGCACAGGCAGACATAATGGGGGATGTTTTCCAGGAGAGAACATAGACCATACCCTTATCAAAGGAATTATCAGAATTTTCATGTATGGATTGAGAATCAAATTCTGGAGTTAGACCTGAATTTAAATTCATACTCACAACTTATTACCAGTCTCATCTTGATTAAATGGTTACCACACTTCTCATCAATTTCCTTATCTTTGAAAGCGGAATAAGAGAAGTATGCCTGGTGGAGTTACACATAAAGCTCATCTGATAGAATATTCATAAGGATTTTGCACAAAATATACATGGAAATATTTTAGCACCGAGTTTAGCATGCGATTCGTCTTCAATACATTTAAGAGCTATTATTTTATTGTTATTATGCTATCATTAAATATCACTATTACTTAAATGTCATTATTGCTAAAATTGCTGTAAAACTACCGCAATAACCCATGATGAATTGCCCTCTTCTGTTTCCTTTGTTTAAATGGAAAATATATATATAAATCTAGACAGAGAACACTTCAGTGATCCTATTCAGTGGAGTGAGAATTTCCATGGCCCTGATTAAAACAAATCCTGAATTGCATGGACTTAAGATAGCAGAGAGGGGCTTCCCTGGTGGCGCAGTGGTTGAGAGTTCGTGACCCGATCCGGGAAGATCCCACATGCTGCGGAGCGGCTGGGCCTGTGAGCCATGGCTGCTGAGCCTGCGCATCCGGAGCCTGTGCTCCGCAACGGGAGAGGCTGCAACAGTGAGAGGCCCGCGTACCGCAAAGAAGAAAAAAAAGATAGCAGAGAGGCTAAGAGATTTGAAGTTAGACATCCCCAAGTGTGAATTCTACTGTGACCCTCTTCTAGCTCTAGAACCTTGAGGAAGTTACTTAAACTTTCTGAGCTTTACTACTAGTTTCCTCATCTGTATCTTTTTCAGGACTATTTATCAAGGATCTTCCTGTTCTCTATGCTTGGACGTATCAATGAATAAATTAGACAAGAGCCTTTGCCTGCTTGCGCCTTCTTGCATGCTTTCTCCCTCCTTACACTCTCGTGTGGAAACGGATGTTATAAATAAATTCTATGCTTTGTCACAAGTTGATGGACGCTACGGGATAAGGAAAAGGATGTGAAGCTCACTGAAGAGGCTTGGGTTGGGAGTGCTGGAGGAGTGTACAGGTAGGTTCTGATTTTAAATAGGGTAGTCAGGGTGGATTTTATAAGTTGACATTTGAGCAAAGACTTGAAGTGAGGGAGTTGTCAGAATGTATGATGGGGAGACCACTCCCTGGGAGCAAGAATAACCAGAATCCTCCATCTCTGCCAGAGTTTTCTGCCAAAACTCTAAGGCAGAAATATGCCGGGCAACTTGGAGGAATATCAAGGAGGCCACCCTGGCTGACTTAGTCAGTGGGGAGGAAGAGACAGCAGGAGGGCTGGAGGTCGGATATGTGATGGGATGGCTTGGGTAAGTCCTGGGAGGCCATCACATGCATTGTGTCTTTTACTCTAAACGTAGGCAGCCAGGGGCAGGATTTTAGCCGAGGTGTGGCATGAACTGTCTCTTGTTTGAAAAGCACAACTCTATCTGTGGCCTTGAGGATGTGGGGAGAGAGTGGAGTCAGGGAGAATCTCGGGAGGCGACTACAGGATCCTCGGGGTCTATGTTGGTGGCCTGCACCAGGCTGCTAGCGGCTGGTAATTCTCAGAAGTGGCACATTGGGAAGGTTGTGACAGCATTTCGTGGTAGATTGAATGCAAGAATGGAAAGGAAGAGGGGGTCAAGGGTGAATTCGAGATTTAGGGCCTGGGGAACTGGAAAGGTGTGGTTACTGTCACCTAAGATGGAAAAAGTTTGGGGTAGAGCATGTTTGGGGGATTAAAGACCAGTTTTGGAGGTATAAGATTTGAGATGTTTTCGTGACGTCCAAGTAGAGATGCTGAGTACACAGTTGGATACACAAGTCTGCAGTTCTGAAGAAAGGTGTAAACTAGAGATACACTTTAATACAATGGAGATATTAAGAATAATTACATGGAAGGGCTATTTTAAAGATAAAATGAAGTAATGCAATTAGCACTCTGTCTTCTCAAAACATTTAATAACTGTTAGCTAAAATAATTACCTGCAATGAAAAAATACCTATAGTTTGTTTTGTTGTTTGCAGTAAAAGTGAATAAAACGTCACAATTATTTTAGTAGTATTTGTGACACAGTAGTTTTAGTTAAGACACCATGACTACAAACATTTACAATAAACCTTTCAGCCTCCTACTTTTCACTCTGATAGGGTACTTGGAACCATATTTTGTAAGGTTTAAGTTAGTTGTCATAGGGTACCTCTTTAATTAGAAGTACTTCTGAACTGTCTAGTTCCATGCAGTTTTATATACATATATGTATAATTATTATTTTATGATTTATCAAACTCAGTTGAAAATTTGCATCACTGATATACATTAGAATTTAAGCATTTACCCAGGTATTCAAGGAAAAAAATGTACTTGTCTTGTAATTTCCATAGGGGTACTTACTTTCACATCTTCCCTTCACTTTGCAATCGAAAACATGGCAGGGGAAATATTATCTTACTGGTCTTTGAGTTCCCCTTAGCTATCTGCAAGTCCTTAAACAGCCTTTGTGGCTTAACCAAAATTCTCTTCCATCTTCATTCCGCTAACAGATATTGGTCTAAGCATGTACTTATACTAAAAAATGCATGACCACGTTGTCTCTACACATCTATAATTTTATGTTAACACTATCATTATGTAAGCTATACTTTAATTGTAATTATAACAGATTTTATGTCAACACACATCCATTTCTAGTGTTCATCTGGTGTTCAAGGGGAGAGCAGCATGTCGTAAATGTTATCAAAATATAATATCTGAAGAATAGAACAGAGGGTAATTGTGTAATTCTGTATTCACTCTAATTAAGTTCAGTGGAGTTGGCATAATAGAATTAAGATGAAAAAAAAAAAAGACATTGAGGTACCATGGCTCCCTCTCCTAACACACCCTTTTCGTATCCGAGAGCAGAGACTCAGCACCTTTCTGTACAGAAATGGAGACAGGAAGAGGCCAGAGGATGAATGACAGGCACGAATGAGGTGGAACTTTGAAGAGCAACATGGAAATGAAATACTTCTTTTGTATTTGGTAGGTGGGGAAAATGTACCAGCGTGTATGCCTACTGGGACCACGTTTTCCAGAACAGTTAAGCCCGGTGTCAACTATGCTGTCCCACCTTCCTCGTAAGTAGGAACATACTGTTACTTGAATCTTTGCTTCCTGTTTCTTGATACCTGGTTGAGAAGATTATCACAGGAACTGCATCTTGTTAGCAAATACACTGTTTTGAAATGATTGACACTCACTGAAGAGTGGCAACTCCAAGCTTGCTCTCTCTTGATCTTGGACTATTTAAGTCTGGAGTGCAGGAGTGGGTTATGGGGAAAGACCATTGGAATTCTTATGTCTTCAGCATAATGGTTATAGCATAATGGTTAGGAGTGTAGGTGCTGGTTCAAATCTCTGCTTTCCACTTGCTAACCATATGAGCTTGGGCAATTTACCTGATTACCTGAACCTCAATACTCCTGCCTATAAAATGATGTTAATAATATTTCATCCCCATAGACTTGTTTTCAATGTTAAAATGAAGTCACTTACACCAAGCACTTAATACAATGCCTAGAGCATAGTAAAGTCTATTATTATTACTATTACTACTACTACTACTACTATTATTATTATTATTACTATCACGATGCCAGGTGCTATTTTTCCTATGCCTTATTCCATTATCTTCTGCCCTGTCCCCCCATTTCTGTCTTGTTTCTGTACCAGGGTAGGTTTGTCACAGAGCATTTTCTTTCCCTAGTGTCTGACTCTTAGTCATCAAGGTGACTGGTCCACGACCCGGCATTCATTGCTGCTCGTTGAAGGAACCCATTTTGAGAAGGGGAGTTGGATGTTGATGCCAAGTTGGGTCAAGGAGAGAGAATTTTCTCTCTTCTGCACTCAGAGAGCTAAGTGAAATATTCAGCCCTCAGAAGGAGAATCAGGCAAAGGGCAACATGCTTAATTTCATACCTTAGTGATTAAGAACAAGTCAGACAGGCTGGATTTGAACTCATTTCCGTCATGTACTGACAACGGGATCTTAGGTGCTTTTGTAACCCGTCTGAGGCTCAGTCAACATCTGAAAGAGACGAATAACATTATCAGGACCTAGCTATGTATAGCCTCGTTGTAATAAGTGAGTAAATCCTTTTAAAACGTTCAGCACGTTGTTTGGCATATAAACACTTAATAAAATTTAGCTTCTTTGACTACTACCGCTGCTAATATTATTAAGTAGCTGAGCAGATCCGAGGCCCATTTTTTTCTTAGATTGCACATAATCATTTGGACAACCAGCTCACATTGATCAACCGTTGCTTATATATAAACCCCCATGAACCCAAAGGTGCTTTAACTCTCTCCCAGTCAGAGCCTGTTCTGGGGGCAGAAGCAACACCGGCACTACCCCCATCATCTTTGCCTTTATTGTCACTACACTGGCCTGCCGTACTGAGCACTTTCTGTTTGCCAGGCACCAAATTTAGCCCTGCGTATGCACTATAGCATATAGTTCTCACACTCAGGTGGGAGACATTATCATCATCCCCAATTTTCAGATAAAGACGCCAAGGTGTTGGAAAGGTAAGAAACTTGACCCACAGCAAGAGATGGAGCCGGAGTATTCAAACCCTTCTCTGTGACCTCAAGAACCCTTAAATATTAGCATACTACTACATCCTGGTAAGAAAATCTGCTTCCAGCCACTCTGGTGAGAGTAGAAATGATTCTCAGTCCCCACATTCCTCTATTGCCCATGCCACCCTAGCCTCAGGACTAGGGGGGAAAGGAAGTGATCTCTTCAAAGAGCAGCCAAAGGGAACCTACTCCCTTCTGCCTTTTCGGAATCAACTAACCAATATTTTATTTCCTTCTTAAGAGTCCCCACATGTTCCTTTTGGTACTTAGCTTGGCCTTTTAGAATTCTGACATTCTGTGCATGACTCATCCACTGTATTTCACGTTAATTTATTGAGGTCAAGTATAGGGTCTTACTCATCCTGAAGTCCAGTTATCCCCTGTCACATCTAACTCTGTTCTTTTCTTCTTGTAGGACATCTGCAGGTATTTATTTGAATTTTGTTGAATTGTTCTCATCAATAGTACATTAAAAGTTATACAGAAAGTGCTTTCTTATAAGGAAAACCATCTAAATAGATTTCTAGCTCTTTACTTTTTATAGCACTATTGTAGAGATTATAGATCTCCAGGTAATATTTTTTAGATTGAGTTCTTCATATCATCTTATTTTTACATATAATGATAAATCTGAATTTTCTCTATCAAACCTCCGAGACTTCACTGGCTTGTAACTTAGCTTGTTGATTATGTGTTGTTGACTTTTCCATTTACAATGATATTTGATCCTGGTAAGGATGGGGCTGGGTGGGAAGGTACATCTTAGGGCCATAAATTGGTTTTGTAGAGAACTAACATAAAGATCTAAAGTCTCATCATATTTCTGCAGAACTCATGAATCATTTTATTATAATTCCATTCATTCAGGGAGTATAAAGCCATTTTCAAATTGTTATTCCTAATTTGTTCATCTTCTCTTCCTTAGTCGTAGTGAGAAGAGAGCAGGCTGAATGGAAGAAAGTCATTATGACCACTGGGGCCACTAGGGTAGGCATCAGTCCCAGAGTTTTGTTTTCATCTCTCCGCTATTAATATTGGCTAATGTCTTGAGTGCTTACTTGGTGCAAATTACTTAGCCGACCATGGCAAATGGATTGTGTCATTTCATCCCCTGATAGTCATACAATTAATGTATGTATTATTATGATATCCCGTAATGCATACATGGAACAGAGCCTCAGAAGTAGTTATTTGCTCACGAAAATATGGTAGATGTGGAATTTGGACTCAGGTCTGATAGACTCCTAAATCACTCCTAGTGATTTTTACCACTAAATTAAAGTTGTATACCTCTGGAGAGTAGATAGTTTCTAAAATTTCCTCAGCTCTAACGTTTTATAATTAAATTTTTGTCTGATGGCAAGCTTAACAGTTAAGATGGGTAGGAAGGAATGCCAGCCTGTTGAATGGAATTTCCCTGAAATAAGCCTGTTTTATGACACCAGTTCACTCATTCATTCACTCAGCATGTATTGAATGTTTGCTCTGTGCAAAGGCATTTTAGGCATCACAGTGGAGTGAGCGCCCCTTCCATAGACTCTCCTGCAGCACTCAGAGAAGTCTTGGACTGGTTTGCCTGTTATGGAATGGGGCTTGGTGATAGAAGCCTGGTTTGTCCTCCACTGATAAAACTAAGACATACTCATATGAGTTTGTAGGCATCTTGAAGCCGTGGGATAGTAACACACATGAATCTTACCATTTTTGCCTGGGATTAATGATATAAAGGTTTTGGATTTGGGTATGGAAAATGGGTGCAATTATGGGTGTGTTGGTTCTACATATATATGGACATCACGTGTCATCAGCCTGCAGCTACCTGCCATTCCTCACTACTCCTTCTTTTCACAAACCAAACAAGTACCTTCTTATCTCTCCTGTGGATAAGCTCTTGACAGTGGCACTGGGGCCTCCCTCAATAAGTACATCATTGGCTAAACCAGTGGTTTCTCAGATATGCTCATTGAACAACCCTTAAGGTGGATTGACATTCCACTGCCTAGAATAGAATATGGTGTTCTTTAGAAATCGGGGGGAAAAAATAGGCCACCGGATGTACTTTCTTTAATTTAAATTGTATATATATATATATATATATATATGAACAATTGTTATATATGTGTATGTATCCTTGTTCATATATATGAATGATTTAAAATTGAAGATATATATATACACACACACACATATATATGTATATTTAAATTTTGGCTTCTGTTAGCAAGTAGTAAATTAAATTATTAGCAGATCCATACTGCAGGGAAATAACCAATCAGATTTCATTCAATAGCTTGCTTTTTTGTAGATTTATGGTTGTGATTTTATATCTGCAGGTATGTTTGCTGAAGAAAATATTTCTACCACTTTACACAAAATTAAATTCATTTAATACCAATGCGGCATGTCTCAAATGTCTTAATACAGTTTTAATCTTTAATCGCATCAGAAGTATGAAATTAGAAACATACCCCAAAATCATTTGAAGATATAATTACTTTCATTTCCCTTATACTTTTGAGACTTCTGAAAAATAAGTATTTAGTTGTACTTATCTGTTTCTGTCTCTCTAAGGGATAGCAAACACTGAAACACAATTCTTTTTAAAAGTCAATATTAAAAATATATTGTCCAAGATGATCAAAACTAAGGAAGTGGCAAAGAAATTCAAAAATTTAAACTTTCAAAGGGTGCTTTTTTTGTGAATGTGTAGTACTTGTTCTTCTGAAGGAATTAATCTTTTTAAAAATTTAATTAACTTATTTTTTATTGAAGTATACTTGGTTTACAGCGTTGTGTTAATTACTGCTGTACAGCAAAGTGACTCTGTTATACATATGTATATACATTCTTTTTCATATTCTTTTCCATTATGGTTTATCACAGGATATTGAATGTAGTTCCCTGTGCTATATAGTAGGACCTTGTTGTTTAGCCAATCTATATATACCAGTTTGCATCTGCTAATCCCAAACTCCCAGTTCATCCCTCTCCCACCTGCTTCCCCCTCGGCAGCCACCAGTCTATTCTCTATGTCTCTGATTCTGTTTCTGTTTCATAGATAGGTTCATTTGTGTCATATTTTAGATTCCACATATAAGTGGTATCATGGTATTTGTCTTTCTCTTTCTGACTTACTTTGCTTAGTATGATAATCTCTAGTTGCATCCATGTTGCTGCTGCGAATGGCATTATTTCATTCTTTTTTATGGCTGAGTAGTATTTCATTGTATATATGTACCACCTCGTCTTTATCCATTCATCTGTTGATGGACATTTAGGTTGTTTCCATGTCTTGGCTATTGTGAATATTGCTGCTGTGAAGATCAGGGTGAATGTGTCTTTTTGAATTATAGTTTGGTCTGGATATACGCCCAGGAGTGGGATTGCTGGATCATATGGTAGGTCTATTTTTAGTTTTCTGAGGAACCTCCACACTGTTTTCCACAGTGGCTGCACCAACTTACATTCCCACCAACAGTGTTGTAGGAGGGTTCCCTTTTCTCCACACCCTCTCCAGCATATGTTATTTGTAGACTTTTTAATGATGGCCATTCTGACTGGTGTGAGGTGGTACCTCATGGTAGTTTTGATTTGCATTTCTTTAATAATTGGCAGTGTTGAGCATCTTTTCATGTGCCTATTGGCCATCTGTATTTCTTCTTTGGAGAAATGTCTCTTTAAGTCTTCTGCCTATTTTTTTGATTGGGTTGTTTGCTTTTATTGTCATCAAGTTGTATGAGCTGTTTGTATATTTTGGAAATTAAGCCCTTGCTGGTCGCATCATTTGCAAATATTTTCTCCCATTCTGTAGGTTGTCTTTTCATTTTGTTTATGGTTTCTTTTGCTGTGCAAAAGCTTGTAAGTTTGATTTGGTCCCCTTTGTTTATTTTCATGTTTATTTCTATTGTCTTGAGAGACTGACCTAAGAAAACATTGGTATGATTTATGTCAGAGAATATTTTGCCTCTGTTCTCTTCTAGACGTTTTATGGTGTCATGTCTTATGTTTAAGTCTTTAAGACATTTTGAGTTTATTTTTGTGTATGGTGAAAGGATGTGTTCTAACTTCACTGGTTTATATAAGGCTGTCCAACTTTACCAACACCACTTGCGGAAGAGCCTGTCTCTTTCCCATTATATATTCTTGCCTCCTTTGTCAAAGATTAATTGTCAAAGATTAACTGAGGTGTGTGGGTTTATTTCTGGGCTCTGTATTCTGTTCCATTGATCCATATGTCTGTTTTTGTGCCAATACCATGCTGTTTTGATTACTGTGACTTTGGAGTACTGTCTGAGTCTGGGGTGGCTATGCCTCCAACGTTGTTCTTTTTCTTCAGGATTGCTTTGGCAATTCTGGGTCTTTTATGGTTCTGTATGAATTTTAGGATTATTTGTTCTAATTGCGTGAAAAATGTCATGGATAGTTTGATAGGGATCGCATTAAATCTGTAGATTGCTTTGGGTAGTATGAGCATTTTAACAATATTAATTCCTCCAACCCAAGAACATGAGATGTCTTTCCATTTCTTTGAATCATCTTCACTTTCCTTTATTAATGTCTTACAGTTCTCAGCATATAAGTCTTTTGCCTTCTTGGTGATGTTTATTCCTAAGTATTTTATTTTTGGGGTTGTGATTTTAAAAGGCATTGTTTTTTTACATTCCCTTTCCGATATTTCATTGTTGGTATAAAGAAATGCAACCAATATCTGTATGTTAATCTTGTATTCTGCTACCTTGCTGAATTCGTTTATCAGTTGTAGTAGTTTTCATGTAGAGTCTTTAGGGTTTTCTATATATAGTATCATATCATCTGCATCTAATGACAATTTTACCTCTTCCTGAAGGAATTAATCTTGAAGTTCTACTAAGACTTTTGGGATACCTGTTTTAATGAGCCACTACTTCCTGCCTGAGATTGCACTATGCACCAGAGATTCTAGAATTAGCATAATAAAACTAATAATGCAAACAACAGCAACAAATCTTCACAAACGTTCCTTGTAAGGAAGTAAAGTCCACTGGAAAAACAGACAAGTGAAACACACATTCAAAATGGCAGTGATTCTCAAACATTTATGTGCTGAAAAATCACGACAAGCATGATAACCAGGGCAATTACTAGACCCCTTCTCCAGCTGGTCAGGTGTAAGGTCCTGTAACTCTATTTTTGGTGAATGCCTCCAGGAGAGTCTGAGACAGATGTTCTCAGTTGTCGTCAACCTTTAGTGTGCATCAGATTTGCCTGAGAATATTGTTAAAACACAGATTGCTGGGCTCCAGTGCCAGAGTTCTAACCAGTTCCCAGGTGTGGCTGATATTGCTGGCCCAGGGACCACATTTTGAGAACCACCTTTCAAAACTCTGCAGTATGCGGTTGTGTGTGTTGTGAATGAGACGGGCCCAGAGAACCAAAGGAGGGCAAAGGGACTCTGGCCTAAATTAGTCAAAGGTAACAATAGCAGCTAGAATTGATTGACCCGAGAAAAAATTATAAGAACTTTACCTGCATTTGCTCATTTAATCCTTTCAGTAAGGTACATAGGTGCTACTTAGTGTTCCTCTTTTACAGGGGTGTCCAGAGAAGGTAACTACTTTGCCCATGTCCTAAACTGGTAAGTAACAGATTAAGAATTCAGGTCTAGGAAGTCTGATTCCAGAGCCCACACCTCTACCCTTTCTGCATGTAGAGAGGAGTAAAGGGTTGTCAGTGAAGCCTTCCTGGGGGCCCTGGCCTCTGAGTGTAGATAGAAGGATGAGTGGACATAAAGATCATTATTTGTGTGTGGTGGGGGTAGGGGAGGAAGTATGAGGGCTTCCAGAAGAGCCCACCCTCCCCATACATCTGCTATAAGCAAGTCTGATGATCAGGAGTCCGGAACATGAGTATGACTATGGGATACTGAGAAGGGTTCTAGAACCCTGAGGTTAGAGTTCTGGATCAGTTAGTAGGTAACAGAAAGTGAATGAGTGATTTACCTTACTTTCCACGGGTAGCAGGAAGTTTGGAGATAGTCCCTCTAGCGTTAGTCCAGCTGCTGAAGGGCATCACCAGGGGACTGGGTTGCTTCGCTCTTCCAGCTTCCACATCTCTAGCACGTCCACATAGCTTCAAAGTGACCCCAGAATCTCCAATAGTGTTCCAACAATTTGGGCAGGAAGAAAGAAAAGGAAAAAAAAACAGAAATTAAGTAAGAAAAAAAAGGCAGTGTCTAACTCAGAGAGCAAATTTTTTACCACAGATGGTCAGCAGACTTGCACTTAGATCTCATCAGCTCGGATTTTAAACTGGCCACCTTAGCCTTAAGGATAATGGGGTCTCCTAAACCAGGGCTCTGATAGTAAGGAATAAGGAGAGAGTGGTACTGATTAGCAGTGCCTGCTGTCCCAAACAAATATTATCCCCAAACTATTTTTTTATCCTATATTTTACTTTAAAGAATGGAGGGGAAACATTATGTATCTGTAAATAGCCTTTTAGAAAGGGTACAATTATATAGTTATACAACCCCCTGGAGGGCTCCTTTCTTCTAAAATCTCTTTAAAAACTGTTCAAGGTTAAGGACATTTTTATCTTAATTTAGTAACTCGCAGTCGATTATCTTGGAATGACATCCTCTCTCTGCAGATGTTCTGTCAGGCTTTAGAAAATTCTAGAAGTGGACAGAGAAGTGTTATGGTACATGTATTTGCAACATGCACGTCTTTGAAATGAAATCCATTTAGGGACCAAAAGGCATTTCATGTCTTTGCTATACATTTTCACATATTTGCCTTTCCAGAATTCCTTTGAGCAAGTCTGTTAGATGTAACCCATCCGTTTCTCCCATCTGAATTCTTTATTACTAAACATTCTTCAGTATGCTCTCACTCCCCTCTGTCAAAGGCGTTTCTCTGGGTCCTCACCCTTCTCATCTCATATGTGAATGCGTATCTTAAACTGAAGCAACAGTCTGCTATGACTTCTCCATCACTTGAAGAACCCGTCTTTGTGGGAAAAAAAGTAGACTTACTAACTTAGAAGGTAAAATGCGCGCAATGTTTCTGAGAATTAAAAACTAAGATAAAAACATAAGCAATGGAAAAAACTTCCAGTGGATCCTTTTCAAAGACTTTATTTTACAGAGAAGGCAACTGAGGTTTAAAGAAAAAATGCGTTAGTTAAACACTAAATAATAAACCTTAAACCTCAGTGGAGCAACACATGGACAGTTCATTTCTCACTCACTCAGGAGTGTAGTATGGGCTTTGGTGGTCTGAGGGTCAGTTTTCTGCTCAGTTATTCAGGGACCCACCACCTTCATCAAGTGGCTCTACGTTTGTCCTAAAAAGGAAAGGAGAGAGGAAGCTGCAAGCTACAATTATCAACTCGTTATCCTTCAGACATAAACTCTTCAGGTCACCTCTGGTCACGTTCTTTGGGATAGAACCATACCCAGATGCAAGCGGAGATGGAGAATGTTGTTCCTATCTTGGTCCTAGTGATGCCTCTACAGGCTGGAGGAGCTAATTAAAGTGTAGTCAACAGCTCGTTGTTTCTGCCACAATGAGTGATTAGCCTAAGACTGTGGATTAATTATGTGTGTGTGTCACATATACATATAATACACACAAACATATATATGTGTGTGTATATATACATTTTTTAGCATGAGTTGACACATGGGGCTTCTGCCGTATCAAAAGAGTACAAACTGCCTCTTGTTGCTTTTTCTTAATTGAAGTTGACTACTACTGTCTATTTCCCTTCATTTTTCTATCTCCCCCCCGCCTTTCAGTATTATATGAAAATTCTGAAAGAAAGAATTTCAAAGTTTCCAGTGCTTTTAAAGGTAATAGAATACTCAGACCTTAACAATTTTCCTGTGTGAAACTTTTGCCAGACTAAAATAGTTAACTTATGAAAAGTAAATTTAGATTGATACAAAAGAGAAAATAAGCTGATTTTTTTTTTACACAAATGTCCTGAGTCAGGGTGGAAAATAAATGGAAAAGTGGAGGAATTTAGATCCTTTTGTTGTAAATTTAAATATTTTTAATTGTAAAAATAATACAGGCTCATTGCAGAAACTCCAAAATTGAAAGGATTTAAAGAAAAAAGGAAGAATAACTCAAAATCCCATTTCTGATAAATCATCTCTGTAACATTTTTGAGGGTATCTTTGGAAACTTTTTTGTGACGGGGTGCATATAAATACAATGCAAGTGTAAAATACCTTTAATTATTATATCAAACTACAAAACAGTTCTATAACATTTTTATTTAGTAATATAAGTATGATTACTCATCACCTAATAAAAATCTGCAGCATCATTTTTAATGGTTGAACAGCATTCTATTATTTACTTAACCAGTCCCTACTGTTCAACATTTAGATTATTCCTGTTTTGCTTTGCTAAGCAATGAGACAAGCATCCTTGTTCATGTCTTTGAGCATTTGTTTATTTCCTTAGAATGGACTTCTAGAACTTGAATGGCTGGTTGTCAGTTCTGGTACATACTGACATATTGTCTTCCAGAAAGGTTACCGTGCTTTTTATTTCTACCAAGAATTTAACATCCAGTGTGGTTTCTTACACACACTCATCAGTACCAGTATTATCAATATCAATACCGGTATTATCAAGTTTTTTAAAACTGTGTCATTCTAGTCAGTAAAATATGACACCTGAATTATTTTATTTGTATTTCTTTGATTAATAATAGCAAGGTTGAACATATTTTCATATCTTTATTGGCTGTTAATACTTTTTAGTTTGTGACTTTATGACATCCATTTTTCATCGATGTATAACAGCCTTTTATATATCAATGTGTTTATTTTGTTTGTTGTAAATGCAATTTTCTTCTCTTCATTTATTAATTTTTATTTTGTGTGTGTTGAACTTCTTTAATACTGTCAAGTCTGTTCAAAAACCCTTTAATGAACACAACAAATGTGGAAAATCAGTCATTCTCCTGCATTTTGTAATCAATTTATTTCCTTTTGGACAGTACAGAAATGTAAGTTCTTATTTCATCTTATGGTTGGAAAGAATCTATTCCCTCGGAAAGGGATTATAGTCTCCATGATGCAGTAATGGGAGATTTTATAGGGTAGGCAGGGTCTACAGAAGAAAAAACCCTAAATCACACTCCATTGGTGGTTGCCTTATTTATAAAAATGGCATTTGAGGTTGTGTGACTGCCATCAGGTAAGCAAAATTAATTTTTAGCATGAAGTACTCCTATCAGCAAGAACAGCCTAGGATAGGCTAGCAGTAAGAAGTGAGGGGTTATGGGATTGGGGCATAGACTCTGTTTCCTCCAATGCAGCTGGAAATTTAAACTCTGGGGCTCCTGCTTGATCCAGTCAGCCCAGGTAGTATGTGTTGCCAGGTAGGGTGAATAGACTCAGAAGTACAAGAGCTCATCCTTGGTCCCCTCTGGAAATGAGCAGAGAATACTGTGTCAAGCAGAGGTGATCAGTCCATGGTCTGGAGACTTGGATCTCCTCACATAGTCCTTAAAGTCAGGGTGAGACAAAATGCCAATACAAATTATATTGATGACAGTATCAATGAGGTGACATTGAGTCCTTTGACCCAACGTGTGTCTGCAGTGTGCCATCCATTAGTAAATGGGCAAAGCCATTTGACAGATCTATCTGATACAATGAATGAATCTGACACTCATATTTTGAAAAACTGAAACTGTATCCATTTGTCAAGAACAGTGGCTACTTGTTCTGCTTTATTCCCCCTGGTAGAACTAGGTAACATTGCAGGCAGTAAGACGTTCCGGCATTTCACCCTGGAGTAGCCCCAAAACTGAAGAAGCTGTCTTATCGGTAGTTAGCTCCTTGTCACCAAGAATGTTAAAGTAGATTTGTATGATTAGCAAATTAAAGAGACTGTAGTGCCTACCACTACTGTATTCACTAAGGCACCCAAGTTATTCTAAAGAAATCCTAATAATACATTAGGACCGTTTTGAATATTTTTATTTGATTAGCCGTAATCTTCTAGTTATAACATCCATCACCATTTTGACCACTGAAACTTGGCCTTCTTTTCTTACAGCCTAGCCCTGTGGTCTTGGGCTAATCACTAACCTGCTTAGATACAATTTTCTTCTCTATGAAATAGAAACAATATTATATACTTTGAAGGACTGCAGGAAGATGAGCTGTAATGTTTATCAAGTGCCTAGTAAGTAGCCTGGCCCATAACAAATACTTGGCTAATTGTAGATGTTAGTTTCATTTTTAGTTTTATTTCCAAACATTGCTCTTTACTTTTGGAACTCTAAAATTTGTTTTGAGAGTGGAGGACTTGTTGTTTGGATTCCTCCAACACTCTCTGTATATTCTGTACTTCTAACCCTACATCATTTATATTAATGGAATAAATGATCTTTGGTCTGGTGATTCCAAGGTGACGAGGAGCTAAGTGGAGGTTCAGTATACACCTGGAAGTATGGATTTTCATGCCCAGTGCAAATGTGGGAAAGGCATTATTCCCACATTATAAAGGGGGTAAAGACCTCCAACTTGAGGAGACTCTGGGTTGAGAGATGAGAGATTTACAGGTACTGTGTTTATCCTACAGGGTACCACAGGGGCTTTTATGTTCTGTAGCAAGAATTTGCACCTTATACCCTTGTAGTTAGATGTAAAGCATACCACATAACTAATATCTAGTAAGCATTAGAGTTAGAATAAATACCATTTATTTAACGTTTCCTTTGTGTTAAGCATTTTACAGTTACAACATATGGATGGATACTATATTGTAATGGTTAAGAGTGTAGTTTTTTGAGCTGGATAATCCTGGATTGGAGTCTCATCTTTATTACCTCTTTTTTTCTGTTTCATTGAGGTATAATTGACAAAATTGTAAGATAGTCAAAGAGTATATCATGATGATTTGATATACATATCTGTTGTAAAAGGATCCTTCCCATCACGTTAATTAATACATCTAACAGCTCATGACACCTTTTTCCTTTTTTTCTTTTTTTGGTGAGAACACTTAAGTTCTATTCTCTCAGAAAATGTTAGTTATACAATACAGTATTATTGACTGTAGTAACTATGTTATACAGTAGATCCTCAGACCTTATTCATCCTGCAGCTGAAAGTTTGTACCCTTTTACCAGTCTTCCCCCCTTCTCCCCACCCACACCCCAGCCCCTGGCAACCAGTTTTCTACTCTGTTTCTATGAGTGTGGCTTTTTTTCTTTTTAGATTCCCTATATAAATGATATCATTCGTATTTATCCTGTCTGGCTTATTTCATCAGCATAATGCACTCCTGTTTCATCTATATTGTCACAAATGAAAGGATCTCCTTCATTTTTTTTAAGGCTGAATAATATTCCATTACCTCTTAAATGAGTGACTTTTGGTACATTGTTTACACTTTCTAAGCCTCAGGGTTTCTTTTCTTCTGTAAAAAAAAAAATATATATATATATATATATATATACACACTAACAGGTTATTTTCTGATATGTGGAATGTTTGTTGAATCAACAGATAATTAGTTGAGATCATAAATGTGACACTTAGCACTGTATTAACATTTATTAATACTCTCTCTGTTAATTTCTACAATAAATTGTATAATAAGTAACAATAATAATAGTACTACTGGTAGTTTTAGAAAATGCATAGGATGTGCCAGGCATCATATACTGTACTACCCTCCTTCATGTGTACCACAGGTTACATGTGGATATCATCTTCCACGTTGTTTCCTTTAAAGAAAATTGAAGCTCAGCAAGATTGAGTAGCTTGCTCCAGATGTGAACTCAGGTCTGAATCACTCCACATATAGGTTCTTAATGACTCCATTTCTTTAATTCCACATCTGCATTTGTTTGTTGTTGTTGTTTTTAACTTTCCAAGCATCTGATCTGAAATTCCTTTGTCTTTGGGGAATTTTCCACTTTGTGGGTCTTGGTGTGAAACAGAGCCTTCCTCTCGTTATACAAGCTGAACATGTCAGATACACTGTTTACTCACATGCTCAGTCTCCCTTACAGATGGAAAACAGTCGGGCGACCTCAGGTTGGCCAACTGCACCCCTCTCTTGGATTTTGAATTACAAATAAATGATGTAAAGAAGCAAGGCCAGCAGTGCTGGGTCAACCTCCTGTTTCCTGTTCCTGCTTGGTAGCAAGGCCAGCTAGGACTTATAACATCACTTTGGCCTGATCCTATAATTGCAATAGCATAGCCTTG
Source organism: Pseudorca crassidens (assembly GCF_039906515.1). Lineage (NCBI taxonomy): Eukaryota > Metazoa > Chordata > Mammalia > Artiodactyla > Delphinidae > Pseudorca > Pseudorca crassidens. Next base: position 28,934,726 of record NC_090306.1, on the reverse strand, counting down.
GCTTTCGGTTGTTTAGTCTGCTTCTAGTTACTGAGACCTAACCATAAACTTCCAAAAGTTTCCTTTTCTGCTCAAATTAGCCGTATCTGGTTCCTGATGATTACAAATAAGACCTTTCCTGATATACAATGGTGACCTACTTATCCAGGCAGATGTAACATCGTCCTGGCAGGGACAGAGGGCAGGCAGGTTCCTTGAACAGCTGAACAAGAAGAAAAAGACCTAAGAAGCAAGAATTGAAGCCAGTTCTGCTTGTGTTATAATTCTACCCGCAGCTGCCTCTGTTTCACAGACCACATGCTAAGGACCATGTCCCTTCCCCTGTAACAGACGAGCAAAGTAGACCCAGGCCTTCCAACCCAGAGACCAGCTGAGCTGTACCGTGGACAATCTAGGATGTGAAAGACTTCACTCAATGTCTTTGTCACTTGACACATTGTTCCTGTCTTTGGGAAGTAGCTTCTTTGTGTGACAAGAATATGCTAAACCAACACTTAAGTGGACAGAGGTGAAAGATGCCAAAATTAGCTACAGAAAAAAAGGCGTAAAGACTTGTATTTTCTGTTATTTGAAGGTGTTAAGACCCCACATAGAATATGAGTCCTTTAAAGGAAAGTTGTGAATGGCCCAGGGAATGTTGAATTTCCATGTGGCAATATGTTCTTGATCAGTCATGATGATGATGATGGTAGCATCAGTAGCATTTATCAGTGTTTCCTGGGTGAGAGGCACTTTATCCTAATGACCTTTTATCCCCATGACGACCCTGTGAAGTAGGAAATACTGTTTCAGCATCTTCAGGGTTTTTCTTTTTCTTTTTTTTTCCATCAGGAATTTACCCTAGATCACAGTTGGGTGGTAGAACGACCAGAACTGGACACTAGCCTTTCCTGAATTCCCAGCGTGTGATCTTAGCAGTTGTATTGCCTGATGCAGAGCCATGTAAATGTTGCCAAAGCAATGAAACGTGTACCTGTTTCTAACAGATTCTAACTCAGAAGCTCTGGGGTTAAGTGCAGAGCAGTTGAGTGTGATTGTCTTTACAGACAGTAGATAACTTAAGAGAAGTTGTTTAAAAGTATATTTGCATATTGCACTACACTGTCATATCTGTGATTGGTTAGCTATTGAGTAACTAACACAAATCCCAATCCCATCTCTAATCTCATTCATCTCTTGTATGATATTTGACCTAATTGAGGCAGTTTTTTTTTTGTTCTTTCCCACAAACACACATCGAACATCCAAAACATGCTTACCATTTATGAGCATATTCTCTTAGTTATTTAGGAGTTGAGTAAGAGTGAGAGAGAAGGGCTTCCCTGGTGGCGCAGTGGTTGAGTGTTCTGCCTGCCGATGCAGGGGACGTGGGTTCGTGCCCCGGTCCGGGAAGATTCCACATGCCGCGGAGCGGCTGGGCCCGTGAGCCATGGCCACTGAGCTTGCGCGTCCGGAGCCTGTGCTCCGCAACGGGAGAGGCCACAACAGTGAGAGGCCCGCGGACCGCAAAAAAAAAAAGAGTGAGAGAGAAAAAGACACATAAATATGAAATACGGTCATCATTTTTTTAATATCCTTTATGTTGTTAATCCCTCTTAGCATTTACTGCCATTCACTCATTTGTATTATTTGGGGTATAGCAGTTTATTCACACAGCATTTTTACATATGGCTTATCATTTGTATTCTATTTTAATAACACTAATAATTATAGACTATTGACAAACTCATCAGACCCTACATATTCATTTCAAAATCATGAAAATAAGGTGGAAAATGAGGTGTAAAGTGGAAAACCTATGTGTATGTTTTCATTGGTGGAATGAGGAGCTACCTGAATACCACTCCTTTAGCTTTTCCTTCGAATGGTGCACTTTTTCCTCCATGCATAGGAGTCCCTTCCATTAGGTCAACAGTAGTCTTGAGGGCAAACCTCAGAAGTAGAAACAGGAGAACTTTTCAGTTATGGTAAAATCAAACATATTTTTCTTCAGTAGTGAAAAAAAAATTCTTCATGAGAAGTTCAACCACCGTGAGTTCCATGGTGAAAAACTTTCCACTTATAGATGCAACTTCCCCCAGAATTCTGAGAAATGTCGGTAGTAGAGAGGGGTGTTGCATACACCTGTTTCATTTCCCTCTGACTTTTCCTTCTCCTTTCTCTATTGACATTAAAATCTATAGTGAAAGCACATAGTAAGCAGTCTAGGACAATTGATATGACATTTGATCTAAATCTCCAAAGTCTATTTTAGATGGGGATGCTATGAGAGTCACAGGAGGGGAAAAAATCTAGAATTATTCTTATGTGATCAAATGTACTAAAATAACAAAAGCAAATCTTATTTCTAGCTAATAAAATCACATTCCTTATATGATGTCATATTATGGCAGAAAAGAAATATATGCGTCTATTTTCTTCTATATTAAAACTGCTAAGGAGTGGGGACCAATGAACTAAATCAATTGTTTTGGGTTCAAGTTGTAGTTTTTAGTAGCCATCCTTCTTAGCAAGTTTTCAGAAGCAAATGTAGTTCGTGTACTATCACCACTAAATGTGCAATTGTGTAGATTTGTGGAAAAAAGTATTATCAAATATATATACTTTAAAAAATGATTTGTGTAAATTTATCTATTCATATTATTATTCTCCCCAAGTAAATCAAAATCTACTATATACTGTGTTTTTCTTCTATAGCTTAAAAGGGGAATGTATGTTGAAACTTATTCAAATATTTATTAGGTGTCTACTAAGTGCCAGGCACTCTACTAGGCAGTAGAGATGTTGTATTAGAGGTGGAAAATGTCCTTGACCTCCAGAACTGATACTCTTGCAAGAGAAATACTGGGTCAAACTCAGTCAACAGTTTCTTTGCTACAGAGCTTTTTACGAGTCTTGTGAATTATGAGTCTCTGATAAGGAGATGTAGTGGACAACAGATCCCAAATTTATTTGAAATCTTTTCCTTCATGGACTGTCTCATAGGATTTATGATCCACTGAACACACCTTGAGAGACACTAGTATTCTGCAGTGGTTAGTTAATTGTTTTCTATTAAACAACTATATACTGAATCCATGATATTATTACCTGGATTTTTTGGAGGATACAATGATGTACATGGCCACTGTGATGATAAGGGGGTCCAGTTTAGTTAAGAAGAGAAACCACAGGAGTTATAACTTAATGTAACAAAGAAATACACACACATATACATATATTTATATGTAAATTACTATTTATATAGTATACAATGTCTTCTGAAGAAGATAGAGTTGTTTGTAACTTGGGATCTCACAGGAGGTTTCACAGAGAAGGTAGACCCTGAGCTGGGCAGAATTTCAGTAAGTTAATGTGGTTCTGACCGTACGATAAAATCGGGTATTTGCACTGGTCAATCTGACCTTGATGGAACAGCATTCCATTTGCAGGGAATAGTGTGATCAAACATGCAGTGGTGGAGATTGCCAGCTTGTAATATTCCAGTACCTGGAAAGTGTTGGAACATCTGCTTTCTCCACGGTCTAGAAAAGTGAATCTCGAGTGAAATGCAAGTATAATGGAGGCCAGTGCTCTTTGCTTTGTACACTGCTTTGATTCTACAACACGCAACGATGTAGTGATCTGTTTCAGATTGTCATTATTCGAGAGGGTTCTTAGTAACAGGAGTGGAAAAGGAAGACCTCTCTTCCTGTGTTTCTGCCCTATGCTCTTAAGCCAGAAAAGGTACCAACATCACTGACCTGACCTTGTCTCAGGTATCTATCAGGATCTACTAGAATCATTCTAGTGAAAGGTAACTAGACGTCCAAAGGACTTAAAAGATACACTATAACCTTTGTATACTTTATATACCTGGTGAAACAAAAATGTCACCTGAGTGGTCCCCTTCCCTAGAAATACCAGTATGTTTTTCCAGTGCATGGCAGAACTTTGCAGGTAAAACTGGGATAAAGGTGAAGAACAGTCTTAAAATTCTAGTCCTTGAACAGCACCTAAGACACAACAGGTTTTCAATAATCTTAGCAACAGTATTCACAAATAATGACCATCAGCGTAACTGCTCTTTTGTGCCAAAATACATTACCATATTACTTTTTTTTCCTTCAGCTTTACAACTTGGGTTCTATTGTTGTTTCCATTTTACAGATTAGGAAAGTGAGGCTCAGAGATGCTAAGTCACTTGGGCAAGGTCACAGAGCTTGTAAGAGATAAACCTGCACCCTTACTGTTGGATCCTACAAAGCAGACCATAATTTAAGTCCTTCAAAATATACCTCAGAACATTTGAGTAAATTAATGAATAAATCCTCCTAGTCAGACTGACCAGATCATTATATTAGGTTCAGCTCTAAGTGGAGGAAAGTCATAATCATAGTTGGACAGTTAATACAGTAATTTACTTGCTTTGAATTTTCTAAATGATGTTTAGCTGGTAGTTTCATGATGATAACCATCGAATAAAAACAGGCATATTTTGGTGTTTGGAATAAGATCTCATATTGAGTAAAATACATATTGATTCCTAGACCTATATGATGTGAGTAACAGATGACATTGAGATGTCATCTAGAAGTACTCCTGTGCAGTTCATCATGTCAACCCAGCTAATAATTTTAGAATGTTCAGAGTGAATAATATATGCAGCCATAAAGCATATTTCTAATCAATGCAAATAATATTTTTCCTGTGCTAAACCCAGAGTTAAGTTATAACACGCATCATAAGATTAATGGGCCATTTTTTCTTCATCACTTTGCTAAATGACTTAGTCTGGAAACCATTCAGAAGGTTGCGAATTGGAGCTGAGCAGTAGTAGTGAGACTGTGCCTCTGATGATGAAACTATTTCCACCCCGACCCCTACCGCTCCCTTCTTGGGAAAGAAGGCAACATTTCTCCTAGAAAAAGTCACAGGTTCATAAGCTGGCTTGTATAATACGTTTGGAGGAATAGTGTGTCTTTTAAGCAGAGCCTATCTCGGCATATAAAATAATTTTTACCTACCATTTAATGAAATTAACACTCACTTTGAGGCTAGGTCTTTTGCCATTTGACTCCTGGATCACGTCTGTGGATATATTTTTTTCTTGAGACGAAGTGTGAACCCAATATAGTATCCATCATTCAGTCTGTCTAGCTGATGTACATCATCTGAAGCACAAGCTCCCTGAGGCCAGGCACTTTATCTGCTCCATCAGTGTAGCCCTGATGCCTAGTGTCTAGCTTTTGGAGATTCTTAATAAACATTTGTACTGAATAAGGTATGTATATGGTGAGCAAAAGTTGGCTTCCCATTTTACAGTCAAGAGTATCCCACTCATGTTCTGTGAACACTGGATACCAGAATCTTACTATGTTATTTTTCTGTTCCCTTTGCAAGTTTCCTGAAAGGGCATTCCTGTCCTTAGAATGTCCATCTCCTCCCATCTTCCTGGAGAATAACTCTTCTTTCTTAAATACTTAGCCCCATTATTGACTCTTTAAGATTGAATTTATTACCTCCTTACAAACAGGAAAATGCAGTGCTTTTTTTTTCGACATTTATCACCAGAAAATTATTCTAACACCTGAAATTCTGGACCTAAAATGCCTGGACTAGTGGTTCTCAAAGTCTGGTACCCAGACCAGCACATCAGCTGCACGTAGGAATTTTTAGAAGTGAAAGTCTTGGGCCCTGCTCCAGACCTACAGACTTGGACACTCTGGGGGTGGGGCCCACTACCTGTTTCAGCAAGCTCTCTTGGTGATGCTGATGCATACTCAAAGTTTGAGACCCACTGCTTAGACCTAGAACTTAAGGTTTAGGCTTTGGACAGATCTGAGTCCTAAACACTACTGAGACACTGGAGTGACCATGAGCAAGTTACTTCTGGGAACCTCTTAGCATCTGTGTGCCTTGCTTAGCTAATAGTGATTTAAATTAATTAGAATAATGCACACGGTGTACTCAAGAGAGTAACCAAAGCATGCTTTATGTTCCATAAATTCTAGCTGTTTACCATTATCACCAATCAGAGCTTACTGACACATCCTGAAGACATTCTTCTAATAAGTGTAATAATGTGGTTTGTAAAATTAACAGCTTAGAAGAGCATATTACGAAGTTCATCAGACAGGGTCTCAGCAGGAAATCAGGGGTACATCAATAAGGATAAATTGAGCCCAATGTAGAGAATCAAGAGATAGTGTAGTGCCCTGGGTTCAGTAAAAGTGTGGCTACTTTATAGGAGATGAAAGAGAAAGGAAGGCTTGCTGGAGAGAGAGTCCTCCCCAAAGATGCTGTGACGCCCCACAGAGAAGCACTATATGTTAGCTGGGGGATGCAGCCAACTCCCAACAATTTGGCAAGAATTAATACCCTAACTTCACTCCCCTCCTTCGTTCCCTACAATCTTCTATTGGTACTCTTCATTGGTGAGCCAAACAGAAGCCAGAGCAAGGACACTTACTAAGATAGGCCATGCAAGCCATCCATATAGAGTTGGGTGGAGAAAGGATGTGGAAGGGCAAATAGGACATATTTCCCGCAGGTGGTGAGCGAGCTGTAAAATCACTTGCCCTTCTAACATCATTGCCATTGCAGGAGCACGGAGGAGCAAGTGGTTAGTTCTGACTTGGCAGATCCAGGAGACTGCAGGACAGAACTGGTATATGAGTTGGGCTTTAAAGGTAGATTTGAATTTTAATGGAGAGTATGGAGTAAGAAATGGTGAAGAACCAAGGGAAAGGGAGATTCATTGCAAATGGAGAAAAGAAAAGTGGCATAAAGACAAGAAAAGTCAAGACTTATGGAAGAGATAGCAAATACTCTGCGTGTGACTGGAGCAGAGAATGGGTAGACGAAGGCTGGAAGTTAAGATGAAGTCATCCTTGAATAACATTAAAGTTTCCTCCTTTAACCTCAATTTCCACCTTCTACTCCCTTCACTAACATTGGAAAATTAAAAGTGAATTTGACTAGGTTGGTGGCAATGGTAGTATGAAGCAAAGAGAGGAGAATAAGAGTAAAAAATTTAGTAGTACCTTGGTGAAGCTGGGTAAATGATGGGTGGTGGTGTCACGTCAAAGCATGGGCAAGTGATTGTGACAAATATAGGCTTATTTCTTGACTATATGACTTCAGTTAAGGTACTTAAGCCCTCTAGGCTGCAGTCTCCCAACCTGTAAAATGGGGATAAAACCTCGCTTCCTCCAAGGTTTCTGTGAGGATCTAATGAGAAATGGAAGTAAGAGTTGAGTCCAGTAATCAGTTTTTAATACATATAAACTAATGTGAGGATAAGGGTAAGAATACTTGCTATCATTTATTGAATACTTATTATGTGTCCAATATTGTGCTAGTCTATTTACATATCTTTTCTCATTTAGCTTTCTTTTCTCTTATCTGCCTTTCTATAGGCAAGAGATAACTGATGGCTCAGTTATGAGGAAACGCAGTTGTGAGGAAAATGTCAGAGGGAAAATGTACCAGAAAGTTAATTCCTAATGGATCTGTCAGCCTTAAACAGAGCATGTCTGTGCTAAAATGTGTAAAATATCTGTGCTAAAACTACTCAACTGGACAAGTTTTGATAAAGTATTAACTTAATGAATAGGCATAAACAGCTTGGAGCTTTTTGGAGGGTATGTGGTAATATTAATATTGGTGTGATGACTTTTCAAAGTTCTATGGCGTATAGAAGTCAAAAAGAAGACCCGGAAAGGGGGAAAACTCTCTCTGAAAGTTATTGGGGAAGTCTGGCTAGTAAGACTCCAAAAGGGAGAATCAGTAAGAGGCCAGGTTATTCATAGGCCTTCTAAGAATGTGTCCATGAGAAATATTTACAATGATTGGATGCCGGAATAAAGGAGAACACTGGCTCCATAAATGGTAACTTATTTTATACAAACAGGCTAATGATAAAAATAATGAAAATCTGATGGATTTTTGAGAGTTTCATTGACCAAACTGAGACAAAAGTACATAACAGCTAGATGCTCATAGTTTTAATCAGTTCACTTTGGAGTCAAGCAAAGATAGCACCTGAAATGGTAAGGGACGTTTATGCAAGGTCACAAAGATTTTTGGTGGTGCATTTGGGATATAAACCCATTTCTGTAAGAATTCTTTCAGAAGTCAAATGTTTGCTTGTCAAAAATAGCATGAACTTACTTCCAGGAAAAGTTCCTAAGAAAAAATAATTTGAGTAATGAAGAACACTGATGTAACAGTTAATTTAAGAACCCAGAAATAGAGGTAAAGAGTAAAGCAATTATGGGTTAAGAGTCTGCATAGGCAGAAGGAGCGGAGCGGCTGCTGCTCAATGGCGGAAAAGCCGCCGGTGTTCTGACCGCTTCGTCCCCCTAGTAGTTGCGAGGGAGTTTCCTGCCGGCGCGGCTGGAGTCTCTGTTTCTCAGGGTTCGGTGGCTGGAAGATGCTCCAGAGAGACGAGGCTGCGGCGGAGGAGGTGGCGACGGCCGAATCGGCAACGGCGCTAGGGTGGAGAGAAGGCGGCAGCGGCGGCGGCGTGTGGGGCCCAACGGTGTAAACAGCCCCGGAGGCGGCGGAGGCGGTGGCCAAGACCCCGAGGGGGAAGCGGCGGCTGAGCCAGGGTCGCGCCTCCTTTGGAAGCCTGGGCTGAGTGCAGCAGAGGGGTTCTGCGGCGGGCGCGAGCGAACGCCCTAGACCTCGCCTCCCTCCCTCGCCCCAGGTAAGGCCGCTGGGCGCCCCGCCGCAGGGGGAACGGCTCGCGGGCACCGCCGAGGCCCCGGACCGTTTTCGGGGTGCCGCCGAGCTGCGGCCGGGACCTCTCCCCGCTTAATCCTCGCCTCTTTCCCTCGGCCGCGGAGCCCAGAGGAGAGGGACGCCGGGCCTGGCTCCTGGCTAGGCCCCTTCCCCAGCCGCCGCCTCCGCGCTCGGCCGAGGCTGGGAGAGGCTCGGGGCAGGGAATTTTAGTTTGCTCCAAAGCCTGGAAGTAAACTGCTTGTCCCTGTTCTCTGCGAGCATCTCTTTCACCTGAAAGCACTGGGGCTATTCCAGGCGGTAACTCGTCCCTTCCTGGTGCATGCCTGTTTGAAAACACTACCTTTTCCCATTTGTTTCCTCATTAGCTTCTGCCTTCCTCTGCGCTCCATTTCACTTCTTCGTTAAATCTTCTTTCTCGCTCTTCTGTCTACGCGTCTCACCACCTCCTTCCTCCTTAGCGACTTTATTTAAATCGTTTCTCTTTTTCTTCTCAGGAGACTCCGGTCTTCTCTTCCCTGTCTTCCCCAGCAGTCCTTTTCGGATGTCATTCTTTTTAGTGAAGTTCTTAAATGAAACTGCTATCGTCAGTATCCCAAATCTACCAGAGGCCCATTAAGAATAGACTCACCAGCTTTAAGTGGCAGATCAGTTTCTGATTTCACCGAGCCTAACATCCTTTTTAAAAAATTGTATTATTAAATGTAGAGTGTGGAAATAGCCCTGAAGTTATTTTTAAAATGAAGGGCTCAATGAGTGTTGGAAATAGTTATTTCATTTTTTCAAGTTGCATGACCTCTAGTGTCAGATTGAGCAGATCTAGAACATTTTTGCCCATCTTGTCTGGCAGAATGCTTCTTAAGCGTTTTGATAGCGGCTCACATTCATCACTATTCAAGTTGGCTTAAAAACAGTTTGAAAACTTTAGAAAAAAGACATTATGAGAACAACTAGGAAGCTGTTTTGATGAAGTCACTGTTAAATACCTTTTAAAATAGGCTTCACATGTTTAATGTATCAAAATAAAGTTGGCGGGAGTCTTGTAAAAAGGATTATTTAGGAATTTGAGTAGTCTGAAGAGTTATGTAGCTATTTTGGGAAAAACATTCTTTTTCTGTTAACAAACGTTTACAGCTCCTGTGATGTGAGCATTACCGAGGTTTACTGTGGGATTAACACAGGAACTCATTTTATTTGAGCTACTACATGGATGTAGAAGTGGTAAAATGCTCAGGTTAGCGTAAATCAGTATGTAGAAGAAAAAAAAAAAAAAAGAGTCTGCATAAATTCCCCTGGAAGGGGGATATGGTCAGAGATGGCAATTTGAAAACAGTGAATCACCAAAAGTAAAAGTAAATTACAAGCTGTTTTGGGGGTCTTCAAGAGAGATTTTATAGATTGAACAACAACAGCAGCAAGGATAAAATATAACGGTGTCATGTAGACTGCAGCCTGAAAAGAAAGCATCGCAGAGAAGCCACATCATCCTGAATTTATATTTCCGTGCATTTGAACAGATTGGAGAGCAGTAAAGTTGCTTTAAGAGCGAGTGATTTAAGTCAGCCAGCTTGTGACTAATACAAGATATTTTTGCATTTACATTAACTTATGTCCATAAATAACGAACTTTAACAATGAACAAAATCCATAATCCTGATAATGCTAAGAAAACTGGAAAGATACCTTTACCTTGAAAAGACAGGATAAAGAAGACAGCATAGAAATTTAGGGAGATTGCAGTTTTGGAAAAATTATATTAACATTTATTAGCTGCTACAGCTTTGAAATGTGATGATTTAAAGAAAGAAGTAGACTGTTGATTTCTAAAAGGTAATGTGTTGGCTGAAAGAGAAGAGAATCTTGTTGAGACCTAAAGTGTTCTTTTAAGGATATATTTCAATGTCATTTCAAAAAATAAACACATTTCCCATAACAAAACAGTGAGGTTAATGGAATAATGCAGGTGAAAGCTTTTTGGCCCAAAGGAGTTCCATCCTTTGGAACAAAGTTTTATTGTTGAACACACCATGACCCGGGCCTGTGAGCGCCAGCACAGTGGCTGTTTTTACAACATCTGGTACAATATTCACAGTAGTTCTGGCCTTAGCGCTGGGCAAGGATCATTCTTTTTGTATCTTCCTGATTGCTTCCTCTACAGAAATGGGATAATCCCTCCTCTTCTAAACTGGAAAGTAGTTTCTTCCCTCAATAAAACTAGTTTCTTCTCCAGGTTGAGCTTTTCCAACTCTTAGAGGTCTAAAATGAATGATATGAAATATACTATATTTGCATCTATTTTTATTTAAGAGTTATCTAAGGAGATTTATCTAATTAAATAGGAATTTCCTAACAGATGACAAAATAAACAATCAACAAGTTTTCTTTAGAGATCATATATATTATATAACAAGATCCACCTAAGAGTTAAAATATAAGTAGGTATACAATTTAACTATTTGAAGATAATTTTTCTTCTTACCACTGAAGCAATAAGCAGGTGGTAGTACAGTTTGGGGAAAACAATATTTCTGGCTTTTGTTTTATTTTAATTTGTGATATTCATGAGATCTTTTGTGAATCTTTTGGGTATATAGTAAAATTAATGGGTTTTTAACTTTGTATTGACTCGTATTTTTGTAGGTTTAAAATTTTTCTTCTGGCTTTAACTTATACTATCTCCTTTTACTTTTTCATTTAGAAATAATGTATTTTTCTCAGGATTGCAATCTCAGTGCAGTCCTCTACTTTTCTATTTGTTGGACGTTCTCTTAGACGTCTACATTTTTGTCTAGTTAGTACATTTCTAGTTTTTTATACAATTGATAAGAACTCTTTAATCTTATGAATTCTTTATATTTTCTCTTTGGAGACAAGACTTATAGGGATTTCCTTGGGCTTAAACTAGAAAGAAAAACGAATTTGCATACGAAATGTTGAAGGCTTTGTTACAAAGTGGGTTAACATTATATGTATGTTTGAAATAAACTACTTCAACCAGAGCACCTAGCTGTTAACCTCCAGATTAATGTCTATCATAAAATATGTGCATGCTTCCAACACATGGCATTGCCTCCTATTACTGCATGTCCAGGAGAAATTGTTTTGTCTTGTAGCAAAAGGCATTAGCTCTTTGCACTTTTTTTTTTTTTTTTAATGACAGCTATCCAAAAATCAAGCTGAACCCTTGTGTATGAGGACAGAAAAGGACAATTTTTGGACAGGTCTAATATCCAGTTGTACCTTTCAGTCACTTAGAGAGAAGGCTTAGACCCCTGAAGCCCAAAGTCACAGGTTTTTTAGGATTATGGTGGTATATACCTCCAGTTTATAGAAAAAAAATGCGTTGTAGAAAGTCCAAGTTAAATTAGGACTAAAATCCAAGTTAAACCTAGAACTAAAGTTTTACTGCCCCAAATACTTGTAAACTCTAGGTTACTGCTCTGTTGTCCATTTCATCAGTTGCAAAACATTCAAGTTAGTCTTTCAATGCTAACAAGAACATAAAAATGCATTATATCTAAAAGCAGAACGTGATTGCCAAGCCAGATCTGCGCATTACCTGAGAGTTTGGGGGGCCACCCAAGCGGCATCTACTTGTTTGCTACTGACCTTCAGTTAGACTTGCTCAAGAATTGTTACAATGTAATAACATACACCCTTATGTACTCTTGAGTTTATTGAAAACACACAGCAAATGTGCACACACACACACATACACACCAGCACACCAGCACGCACCTACTCTAGAGCCTAGAATTTTAAGAGTCAGAACTTTTTACTTGCTTCTGGATTAAGATGGACCCTGTATTTCCTCAGCATGCTAATTAGAAACTCTATAAACAATTCAAAACCAGCTTCTTAAAATTCTGTTTTTAAAAAAATTGATGTTAAATATTATCCTCAGAGAGTTCTACTCTGACTTTTCAAATTGTTTTTTTCTCCCTTCATGGGATAAACAGTTAGGGTTTCTTTTTGTTTGTTTTCTTATCTCATTGTAAAAAATTCTATCTTAAAAGCTGATTTATTATTTCTTCCTTAGCATGGATGACATGGGAACAAAGATGATATTTCATCAGTCTTGTTTTTATTTAAGTTGAAAGGTTATATATTTCTACTATCTACTGTAATAATGCTAAATATTTTTATAGTGCTTGTAAATCTTATGACATTATTTTTTTAGTTTGTATTTAAGGCATTTACTCAAAAGGGACCATATGCCTCAGTTCATGTTACTCTATCATCAGTGTGTACGGTCACTCTATTTTCTAATACTTTTAAGATTGGTTTTGGCCCCGACGTTCCTCTGCCAGATTTATTTCCTTTATTTTCCCCTATATAGCACCATTTGGGCCATTTAATATGTAATTTCCCAACTCACCTTTCATAGTTATTTTAAACATGTGTATATATTTGAAATACCGAATTGTTTTGTATTTTCTAATTTTTGCAAAAGTAGTATCGACTAAAAATCACATCCTATTCTTTTATTTTTTCTACACAAAATTATTGTTTTAAAATTTGTCTGTGTTGCTCCATGGAAATGATTGCTTCTGGCCACTGTCTAATATTCCACCATATGTTAATACCATGTTTTGCTTATCCATTACCCTGGTGATACATACTTAGGCTATTTTCAACACTTTATGTCCACCATAAAGCATTAATACACTCTTTCCACATGTCCCCTTGAGTAACAGTGCAGAGTAACGGTGCAGCCGTGGAATGGCTGAGGTAGAAGTCATATATATGCCTTATTTCACAGATTCCTCCCCAGAATAGCTGTACCATTTTCCCCTCACCAGCAATACTTGGAATTTCTCTCTTGCCATATCCTTTGTCACCACATGCTGTTAATCTGCATTTTTAAAAATTAATTAATTTATTTATTTTTGGCTGCATTGGGTCTTCGTTGCTACACTCAGGCTCTCTCTAGTTGCAGCGAGAGGGGTCTACTCTTCGTTGCGGTGCGCAGGCTTCTCATTGCAGTGGCTTCTCTTGTTGCGGAGCACAGGCTCTAGGCACGCGGGCTCAGTAGTTGTGGCTCCCAGGCTCTAGAGCGCAGGCTCAGTAGTTGTGGTGCGCAGGCGTAGTTGCTCCACAGCATAATTTGCATTTTAACTTCTGGAAATTTGGCATGTGTGGATTCATAGGAAGTAAGGTGTTTTAATTCTGCATTGCTCTGATTCTAGGAAAGTTAGGTCTTCATATACTTTCTTGCTATTCATGTTTTCCATTCTATGAATTGCCTATCATGACCTTCGCTCATTTTTCTATTGAGTATTCTGTGTCTTTAGAGATGTAGAAGTTTTTGCATTCAGATGTTGAGTCCTTTATTGGGTTTTAGATAATGTATATGTCCTCTACCCATCAACTGTTTTTCAGTCTGACTTTGGTATCCTTTATTGTACATAAAATTCTAATTTTTTATTAAAGTATAATTGATTTACAATATTATGTTAATTTCAGGTGTACAACATGGTGATTCAATATTTTTATAGATTATGCTCCATTGAAAGTTATTATAAAATATTGGCTATATTCCCCATGCCCTACAATATATCCTTGTATCTCGTTTATTTTATACATAGTTGTCTGCACTTCCTAATTCCCAGTCTGTATCTTGCCCCTCTTGCTTCCCTCTCCCCACTGGTAACCACTAGATTGTTTTCTATATCTGTGAATCTGTTTCTGTTTTGTTGTATTCATTCATTTGTCTTATTTTTTAGATTCTACTTATAAGTGATATCATTACAGTATTTGTCTTTGTCTGACTTATTTCACTAAGCATAATACCCTCCAGGTTCATCTATGTTGTTGCAAATGGCACAATTTAATCATTTTTTATGGCTGAGCAGTGTTCCATTGTGTATATATGGCACGTATTCTTTGTTCATTCATCTGTTGATGGACACTTAGGTTGCTTCCATATCTTGGCTATTGTAAACAATGCTGTTATAAACACTGGATGTGGGTACATGCATCTTTTCAAATCAGTGTTTCTGTATTCTTCAGATATGTACCCAGGAGTGGAATTACTGGATTATATGGTTGTTCTGTTTTTGTTTTTTTTTGTTTTTTTTTTTGTGGTACGCGGGCCTCTCACTGTTGTGGCCCCTCCGCTGCGGAGCACAGGCTCCGGGCGCGCAGGCCCAGCGGCCATGGCTCACGGGCCCAGCCGCTCCGCGGTATGTGGGATTCTCCCGGAGCGGGGCACGAACCCGTGTCCCCTGTATCGGCAGGCGGACTCTCAACCACTGCGCCACCATGGAAGCCCCTGTTTTTATTTTTATTAACATCTTTATTGGAGTATAGTTGCTTTACAATGGTGTGTTAGTTTCTGCTTTATAACAAAGTGAGTCAGCTATACATATACGTATGTCCCCATATCTTCTTCCCTCTTGTGTCTCCCTTGCACCCTCCCTACCCCACCCCTCTAGTGGCTACATCAGTTAACATTCCCACCAACAGTGTACCAGGGTTCCCTTTTCTCCACATCCTCGCCAAGGCTTGTTAGTTTTGTTCTTTTTTATCATAGCCATTCTGACATGTGTGAGGTGATCTCTCATTGTTGTTTTGATTTGCATTTCCTTGATGGCTAGTGATGTTGAGCATCTTTTCATGTGCCTGTTGGCCATCTGTATGTTTTCTTTGGAAAAATGTCTATTCAGCTCTTCTGCCCATTTTTTTAAATCAGATTTTTTATATTAATAAATTTATAATTTTAATATAGTTAAATTCATCACTTTTGCTTCATACAATGTATGCTTCTTTATTTTTCAAAGATCTATTTCATCTCTTACCCTGAAATTACAAATATATTACCTTGCAATTTCTTTTATTCTCTCTAGATTTTATTTTTCACATTTAAATATTAAAACTATTGTATTTTAGTTTTGTACATTAGGTGGAATTATATAACATAATGGTTGATAGAATGATTTCTGTGGGGTTTAAGTTCCAGCTCCACCATGTACTTCTTAGGCTAGTCATTTTATCTCTCATACCTCAGTTTTTCCACCTGTAAAATGAGGATAATAGTTTATGCCTTGTGGATTTTTTTGTGAAGATTAGGTGAGCTATATAGGACTGGGTACAACATAAGTGATATCACTAGGTTAAGATCCAGTCTCATATCTCTTTTGAAAATGAGACTGTTTCCCCAAAAGCTGTAATTCAACTTCCTCCATTGGACTATGATTCCATCTCTTTCATGTGCCAACTTTCTATCTGTATACAGCTCTATTTCTAGGCCACCTGTTTGATTTGTTTTCTTGTTTGCTGTTTCTTCCAAGGGCATCACACAGTTCTTATCTATCATGACTTCCCAATATATCTTAATGTATAGGGCACATTCTCCATTTTGAGCTTATTTTTCAAAACTACCTTAGCTGTATGGAGAACTTTATTCTTCCAGGTACATTTTATTTTACTTTATTTTATTTTAATTTTTTTATAGGAGATAGAGCAATGTGCTCTTTTTTTTTTTTCCTTTTTTTTTTTTTTTTGGCTGCATTGGGTCTTCATTGCTGCGTGTGAGCGTTGTCTAGTTGCAGCGAGGGGTGGGGCAGGAGGCTACTCTTTGTTGTGGTGCACAGGCTTCTCATTGCAGTGGCTTCCTTTGTTGTGGAGTACAGGCTCCAGGCTCGTGGGCTTCAGTAGTTGTGGCTCGTGGGCTCTAGAGTGCAGGCTCAGCAGTTGTGGCGCACCAGCTTAGTTGCTCCGTGGCATGTGGGATCTTCCTGGACCAGGGATTGAACCCGTGTTCCCTCCATTGGCAGGCGGATTCTCAACCACTGCGCCACCAGGGAAGTCCCCCAGATACATTTTAGAATCACTTTTTTATGCTGTCCCTCAAAAAAAAAAAAAAAAGGGCTTGGCCTTTTATTACAGTTGCATTTAATTTTATAGATTAATATAAGGACATTTATATTATTATAGTAAGTCATCTCATCCATACCTGTGATATAAATTTCTTTTACTCATGTGTCCTCTAATAAAGTTTTCATTATGAAGATTGCATAATTTATTAGGTGAAACCCTATACTCTCTATAGGTTTTGTTACTATGGTAAATTCATCTTGTATTGTATCTAGATATTGATGCTATGGAGGAACACAATTGATTTTGGTGTATTAATTTTTTTCCAGCCCCTATGTTGAGCTCTTTTCTTAGATTTAATAGCTTATTGATTTTCCTGTGTTTCCAATGAAATACATAATCAAAACAATCTATAAATATGACATTTTTATCTATATTCTTCTAAACCTTCTCTCTCTTTCTATTTCTCTCAATACACAGCTCCAAAAAGGTCAGTTCCAATAGACCAGTAATGTTAGAAATCTTTATCTCAATTCTCTCCTTAAAGGAAATGCTAATTTTTTTAAAAAATTAGTAGTATAATAATTTTTGTTAGTGTATACATGTGCCATGTATTTTTGGTATATAGCCTTTATCAAGGAAAGATAGTTATTATTTGGATCTAGTTTTATAAAATTTACCCTACCCAATAGATTTTGAACCTCATGGGATGCTTTTTATCTCTTCTATCTAAAAAGAATGATGATATGATTTTCTCCTTTTATTTAAGTAATACAGTGAATCACATGATTTGACTGGCTGATACTGAACCAACCTTGCATTCTCAAGGATAAACCCACTTGACCAAATCGTATTATAGTATAGATTAGCTTTTGCTGTATTACAAACCACCTCAAAACTTAGTGGCTTAGGGAGATCAGCTTGGTGCTTTGTGACCACCTAGAGGGGTGGGATAGGGAGGGTGGGAGGGAGGGAGACACAAGAGGGAAGAGATGTGGGAACATATGTATATGTATAACTGATTCACTTTGTTATAAAGCAGAAACTAACACACCATTGTAAAGAAATTATACTCCAATAAAGATATAAAAAACAAAACAACAACAACAAAAAACTTAGTGGCTTAAAATAGCAATTACTTGGCAATTTGGGACTGGATTCATCTGGGTAGTGTTTTACTTTTGGTTTTATCTGGGCTCCTTCATGCAGTTTTAGTCAACTGATGGATCAGCTGAGTGAGAGCTTGTCTGAGACAGCCTCGCTCACAGGTTTGGTGGCTGGCATGGACAGTGGGAGCACCTGGTCTACTTGTCTTCAGAACCTAGTGGGCTAGTCCTCGGCAACTGAGCCATCAGGCTCTTTTGCTATTGTCTCATCATGTGGGTTGAGTATGCCAAAGCCCAGTCCTGCTGAAGTGGTGACTCAGGAATGAGGGTGCCAGAAGGGGATTGTACCATAATTTTTGAAACATCCTATCACAATGTTTTTAATATACCTTAAAACTCTGTGGAATAATATTGTATTTAGGTTTTTGACTTATATTTTTAATAAGGAAAATTTGATTGTAATGTTTTTTTATATTGCCCCTGTTTGGTATAATATTCTTCTTGCACCTCTAGCCCCATTATTCTAGCTTGGAGTACTTAAAATGTATTGAAGGGGATAGAAATGAGTATTGCATCTTAAATAAAATAGTCTTGGACAAGTGGTTCCCACTTATCGCTGAGGTTGTTCAAAAGGCTGCACTCTCACAGTGGACTATTGAACCCTTATGCACACCAAGCATTACATCTCACTTATACCTTACTAGCATTCTTGTGCTGGTTCCTTGATTTTAATTTAAAAAGTAATAAGTCCTTGAAAAAATACAAAGTAAGAAGCAAAAACCCTCCATCGCCCTAGTCTCTTTCCCTCACAGGGGAAGCAACTATAAAGTTAAGATGTCAATTAAAAAATATTTACGAGATGAAAATGATTCTTAAAAGTCCTTGGGGGCATTTAATCATTGAAGGGTATGCTGAAGAAGGTAAGTAACAGTTTGACCTCCAATCCAGAGACTGTTGGCAATAAGTGTAAACAGTGCTCTAACAACATGGCCTAATAGAACTATAGAACTGAAGAAAAAGCTAGGATTAGGATTATTGGGCCCGAATTCACATTGTTCCTAATGAAGAACCTTAAAATCATGGAATATTGACTGATCTCTAATTCTAAGTCATTCCAGAATGCTATTTTCTATGTCGAGGAGTGGAGTTTGAGAGAGAAATAAGAAGGAATAAAGTCCAATTTGGTTTTAAAGAATCATGGAGAAATGAAGATTATTTCTTTCATAATTTCCCTGTGGATAGAGCTCTTCTATGACTGGCTGTTTCACTATAGCAGGGAAATACAGGGTGTTATCCAGAAAATCATATCAGTTTACTTCAAGTCAGTCCTCTTCTGGGCAAACACATCTTTAACTTCATTTGTATTATATAGTATTTTAAATTATGAATTGTTTTGTCTTCTCAGGTCAGTTTCTTTGAGCCACGTGGGTTTGTTCTCTGTTTATTCCTTCCTCCTTCCCTCTCTTCCTTCTTCTCTCCTGTACTCCCTTTTTTATTTGTGAATTGGAAAGACGATTTCCTTATATATGCTAAACTATGCAATAGCAAAACCCCAAAATATAACTAACATTTTATGAAGAAGACAATAATGAAAAAAAATTATAGTGGAAAAATCTTAGGAAACTGGAAGGAATTTGGGGGTCTTTCTGTCTCGAAGTAGATTTGGAATGTGAATTTCAGGTTCTCTTTTTTAATGCAGGGTTGCTAGTTGAGCCTTTATTTTGTTTCCAGAAAAACAATCAGCTTACATATTTTTTTTTAACAAGGTTTTCTTCACCTTTGGAAATTAGTAATGATTAAAAAGAATATTATATAGTTAAGTGATGTCTAATTTTTTTCCTCATGGGTTCACCGTAGTTCAGGTTATAGCCCTGATCTGTTTAATCCTCCAACAATCCTGAGAGGGAGCAAAGGGGCAGATGTTCTTTCCTCATTTCACAGTTGAGAAAACTGAGGTTCAGAGATTCAAAGTGAGGTTAAGTGCTTCTGCCAAGGTCATTCTCTGAGGTGAAGCCGGAGCCAGGAATAGCACCTCATCCTCTTGTTTTCTCTCATGTGATTCTCCATCCGCTGACCCACTCTCACTATAAAAACACACTGTACCAGGCCTCACACAATCCCTGAAACGTCCTTTTAGTAGGACACTATGGTAGTGACAAGATTGAACAGATATAAAGAATGCTGTAAAAAAGGACCTGTCTTTTTTATTGACTCCATCCCCTAAACTTCCACAGCCACACTGCATGAGAAACATGAGACATCCATTAAGATCATGTTCCCATTAGTTCCCAAAATCTAGCTAGAACTAGATTTTGCAGAAATTGAAGACACATCTTGTGGCCTGACTGCTGAAAATGAGTGTCTCAGGAGTCAGAGAGGCATTGCTGCTCAACGAAGTCAAGAATGCCCTTTGCTAATTGTTTCTCCTCCATTTCTGAGGGAATTTAAATTCATGATCGGCACCATATATTATACTTCAATACTATTCATCATCCATCTTGTACATATTTGCAGGAAAGAATGTTGCCCAAGTCATTATATCTGGCCATGATTCACAGTCATATGACCTTAGGTGGCAGCTCAGCAGGAGCTTACCGGTGCCTTAAATCATCCCTGTTGTGGACATACAAGAGCGTGACCTCCGACTTCCCAAGCTGTCTCTTCATGAAATGAAAATGGAACTGAGAGTTTAGGGGAACGTTTTGAAAGTGTCTGGCTCTTGTAGTCATCTAATGAGGTCCTCATTTCTAGCTGCTAAACATGCCCTTTAATTGGTGGTCATTCAAAAATCAATGATAATATAACTGTCCAACTCTTTGGAGGTATTTTTCTCTCAGCTTTCTATCCTGCAAGTGCACGATAAAAGAAACCACCCATTCAGCCATTATCTTGTGTCACTTACTATTCAGAGATCAGTCTTCCTTTATGTGCTCCTTCAGGAAAGACCTGGGTTGTATTTTTCACTTGCCTTTCAGGCAGAGAGTAGAGTCCTTGGCACAGATTAAGTCCTCAGAAATGTTAGATGGGTGGATGGGTGGGCAGTGGATTGCAGCACATGAGCAACTACAGTAACATTGTGATTTTTTACTGTACGTGACAAGGAAATGACCTCAGTTGGGGAAATAAATGCCTAGCACATATGCCACCACTTTCCCCTTCCATCTTCATTACAGTCCTTACTAATCTATTATGACATTTTTTCCCATTGGGTCTAGACATGACCTCAGGATGCTTGTAGAATATAAACAGTCCTGTGCAATGTAAACCTTGTGTAATGTAAACAATGCTTTACTGTTTGATTTGAGTTGGGACACGAGAAGCATCCTATTTTCCATCCGTAACATAGATGTTGGGAATAATAGCTAATGCTTATGTAAACATATAGATTCATAGGATAGAAAAAATAATTTTTAAGAAATGACCTAGTACAGACTCAGGGGGAAAATATATGTTAACTTGATTATAGAAATTTGGTTCAGCCACTCAGCTTCAGCCTTCAAAAATCATGTCACTTTTTATTTTAAACCAACATATGAAACCAAGGTATAGCAAAATAAACCATAAACCTTGCAGAACAGGGCCCTTCTAGATACGATCTCATTAGGACCTGATCCTCCATGGTTGTATCTACACAGAGGGGTAATGCCAGGTCCCCTACTGGGAAGTTGAAATGGAGGAAGAGATAGACATAGAGGTACTATGGGTAATTCTAGACTGACATGGTCATCAAGAAGTCCTATGAAAAATAATTTCTGGTGAGTATAGAGTAAATCAACAGTGAGAAATGGAGAGGATTGGAATTAAGTAGACTCATCACTAGTCTGTGGTTATTACCAGTGTACCAGTTTAGCAATGAATTACTCAAGGTAATTGATGCTAGGTAGTCTAACAAACACTCCTGAAAGCCAAGTGTCTTAACTTAATAAATGTTTATTTCTCTTGTCAGAGACCAGTGTGAATTAGGTGGTTCATTCTTAGCAGATTGCTTTCAAGTAGTGAATCAGGAACCCATGCCCCCTCCACCTTGAGGTGTTGTCTTAAATGCATGACTACCTAAACTACAGCAGAAGGGAACATGGGCAATCATGCATAGTATCTCCTGGCCAGGCCTGAAAGTGGTAGACCCATACCCTTTCAACAAGAATGCAAAAACTTGACCTCTGCCTGGCTCCAAGGGAGGTTAGAAAAGGTCATTGTTCTGTGTGTCCAGGAAGAGGAGAATGAAATGCATCTCACTGTCTCATCCATAGCTGAAGGCAGGTAATCTGTGAGAGAGAGCAATGTTTGCAGATGGTGATACATGAAGTTTGAGGAAGATTGATTTCTCAATCATTGAGGAGTACTGTTCCATCTGACTGAGTTCTGAATGGTAATAAAGTCATCCACTGAAAACTTACCAATCTAGTTTGTGTGCAAGATATTATGAATTATAGTCTTAGCGTTAATTTAGCAGACCCACAAATATTTACATCTACCAAGCACCGTGCTGGCAACTGCAGCTTACCAGTACTTCTTTCCTGGGCCCTGGATAATTTCCAGTAGTTGGTATCAGGATCTAAGCTATCCACTTGATGTGGACACTAGTCCCCTTGTAGCCCTCTCACAGGAGCCTTTAACCATTCGTGGCCAAAAACAAAGGAAATGGGAAGAGTTACTGCTATGCTTATCAGAAAGTGTCTCCTAAAGTCTTGTCTCCTAAATCATTTTTCTGGCCCCTTTATAGTAATTCTTTCTTTATTCACATGTCTTGGCCTACTGAACACTATAATCAAATCCTCCCTCAATTTTCTTTTTTCTGAAGTATATAAAACTACATTTTCTTCAGCCTTTTTTTTAAAAAATGATAATTATCTTGTTTATTTGTATTTGGAAAATCTAATGAGATCACATATTTAAAAATCACATACTATCAAAAGATAAATAGTAGTAGTAATTCCTTCTGGAATATTTTTCCCCCTCATCCAACCAACGTTAGGTCCCTTACCCCCTTTCTTAGCAACTTTTATTAATTTCTTTTGTGTCTGTCAGAAGTTTTTTGTGGCAAAGGTACACGTGTATGTTTCAGAGGTTACTGTTGTCATGAATTCACAGAAGCCAGAGCCTGGAAAGCATTAAGTGGTCCTGAGCACCGCATTTCCAATGAGAGAGCGTAGCAGTGCTCAGATAGCTGGGTGTCCTATAATTCAACTCAATTCTGGCACTATCTACCTGTAGATAGCATCAGATCTCACATGTTAAGGGCTCAGTCCAGGAGGAATGCACACACACACTTCAGGTGCCAGTCACCGAGTATATGTTGTCACCTGTGCTTCTGACCCTTGTACCACAGATCAGAGGTTCCAACGACCCCCTTCTTAGCTTTAATTAATTTGCTCAAGTGACTCATAGAACTCACAGAAATATTCTATTAACTAGATTAACCGGTGTATTATAAAATGATAAAACTCAGCAACAGCCAGATAGAAACCATGTATAGGACGAGGTATGGGGAGAAAGCATGGAAGCCCACTCTCCCCAAATCTCCATGTGCTCACCAACTGGGAAGCTCCCTGAACCCTGTCGTTGGGGGTTTATGGAGGCTTCAGTACACAGGCGTGACTGAATGACTCATTGACCATGGGCGATTGAGCTCAATCTTGAGTGGCTCTTCCCTGCCCTGAGGTCAAGGGGGTGGGACTGAAAGTTCCAACCTCTAATCACAAGGTTGGCTCCACAGGCTGCCCGCTCCCATCCTTAGGTGCTTTCCAAAGATCACCTTGTTAACGTAACAAAAGACACCATTATCATCTCATCACTTAGGAAATCCCAAGGGTTTTAGAAACTGTGGCAGAAACTGGGACAGAGACCAAAAGTATAATTCTTATTACTTCTAAATCACAGTTATCTAGGTAAATGTTTGTATTACCCCAAACAGGCAGTAGTCACGAGGGAAAATAAATTAATTGCCAGTCTTTTTTATTAATTTTTAAAAATCAGATTTAAGAAGAGAATTTTTTTAACGGCCAGTGAAAATGTCTCTTACTTTAGCTCTTGCCTTTTTCTACTTATTATTTATTTTTTTCAATTTTAGTTTTAAAAAGTGTCTTTAAGTTATTTTAAGGTTAGAACCGAACCTTCTAGGGTTAAAAAAATATTGCGTCTCTTGAAAGAGATTATTTTAGACTTAGTGAAATGGATTTGATGCTAGAGAGCATGTGACATCATACATTTGACCTTTTTGAAATGATTTACATTATATCAGCTACATTTTAAGTCCAGCAACTGTAACCCAAAAAAAGAAAAAAAAAAAACCCTACTAATTAAGGCAACTTTGCAGATTGATGGCATTAGATTATCAATTAAGATCTCAGTTTTAAACCAGATTTTTCCTCTAAATAGTGATCCAAAGAACACTAGTTTTATGGTCAGTCTAATTAGTCAGACAGCCTTCTGATTGTTTAGTGCGTTCACTTGAAGTTTGTTAAATATTTTGAATATCACCTATGCTCCCATGGGACATTAGTGAATGTGAAGTCAACAAAAAAGAAAAAAAAGTAAGAAAAAGGATTTTGTAGTAAAATAAACTTGAGAAATCCTGGGTTCAGTAAATTTAAACATGTTTTGTGACTGGAGGACTTTTGAGATGTGGAATGAGCTATAATGTGCTCTGTGAATTTCACTGTTAAGTAGAGTTTGGTCTGAAGTGTTTTTAAACTTTATTTGGCTCTACAACCCTTTGTCAGTGGAACATTTTAAAGGACTCTTTGTTTCTAGCAACTTTGGAAAATGCTGTTCTGGTCTCAGTTAAGCCCTTGAAATCTTGGCATTTGGAAGGAGATCCACACACAAGCTCATCCAATTTCTGGTACAGAAATCTACCATGTATCCATGCTATAGGCTCACTCAGCTGTGGATGAGTATTTTGATAACAAAATGCTCACTATCCATAAATCAGCTGATTCTATAGTCGGAATGCTGGTCTGTTAGGAGGTTTTAACTTTTTAAGTGCCTTTTACTATTAGAAAATTTTAAGTTTTAAAATTTTGTCTATTGGACCTAGATCTGATCTCTGGATTAAGATAAGTCCTACTCAAGTAAAAGAATCCTTATTTTTCAAGGATGATTTGTACATGAAAAAAAAAAAATCGATATACTTAAAATCATCTGTAAATAGTGACTGAAGAGTAATTGAAAATACATTTGAAAATAATTTTCATTTGAAATTTATGTCAAAATATGTTATTATATAAACGAATCCAGTATATTTTCTCTTATAGCCAGTAAAATTTAGGTTAAATTTTAATTAAGCACAAGTGCTACAATTAAAAAAAAAGAATTACATTCTGTTTCGAGTGATTATTTCAGCAAAACTGGTTTATGGGACAGTAAACTGTCCTTCACTGCATGTTCAATGTTAGCAGCTCAAACAGGCTAATTCTGGTAAAAATTCAACAGTTTTCCAAGGCCTTCTCTTAATTATTTGATACTCAATTGTTTTTTCTTTTACTTCTATTGTATCTCTTTTTTAAATTGTTAACTACACATCCTCATTTATCAGTGGCTTTGTATGTTTAACCCAGCAGATCTCTGGTATTATTTACAATGGCTTCATGATATTATATCTTTAAAATTCAGAATTTCACTTTAAAGTTGATTTGAATTTTATTTCTATTATACGGTATTATGTTTATATTATGAATCCATCAGTGAGTAATTTTCTGAAACAGGATGAGCAGTTTGCTGACTTAGAAGGGCTGGAATCTATAGACACCTTAAAATTAGGATGTAGATAACGAATAGTTGGATGACAAGAAACCCTGTTATATGAAAACAGGAATAATAATGAGTGTTCCAAATCTTATCTTTTCTGTTCTTTCTTTTCTCCAAAGGTTAGTTCTAGAGTCCTTCATTCTCCATTCAGTATTAAATGATTGACTATTTGCAGCCTTCCCACCATTCTCCCCACTTCTAGGTCTGAGTTTGATAAACCTCTTGCTTTCATCCTTTATTTGTGAAGTAGTGTTCCTAGTCAAGCCAGAAGGCTGTTCCATTGAAGGTTTAGCATTTTAGTGATTTTAGTAGTAAGGGTAAGGATAAGTGGTCTTCAGCCCATCACAGTCTTCCACCCAACCTTTCTTCATATGAATTTCCTGCAGTAGAAAAATTAGACAACCAGGCTGAATGATTGAGTCCCTGACTATGACTAGCAATGAACTACTCAGCCCTGGCTTCCTGGGCATGCCATCCTTCAAAAACAGCCTGCCAGGTGGAATCTCAATCCCCTAGCTTGGCATTCAAGATACTCATACTCTAATCCACCAAAATCCACTTCCAGTAGTTCTCCCCACTTCTTTCATACAGCAAATAATCCATTCACCCAACTGCATTCACTTATCTGGAGTGCAAGTTCTTTTCCTTATATTCCAATATATCCCTATTTCATCTGCCTAGGAAGTCTTTCAACTTCTTCACAATCTTAAATCCTACATGGTCTTTACTTTCCTACCTTTACAACTTGACCTTAAGAAAATTTTTGCTTTCCAAGATCTATAAGTCAATCAATCAGTAAACCATTAATAAGTTCATAGGCTGCTTCAATACAGTTCTCCTCAATACAAATATAGTTGTCAGTCCTTAATAATAACAGCTTATATTTGATCACATAGAAATGTATTTTAACTCACATATTTGTTATCTAAAATGATAGTATAGCACTCTTCATTTTGTTGGTTATTTTCTCACATATTTTAATGTCAGTATCACCTCTTTGAAGACTTAAAGTATATGTTGTCCATTTTTTCAGTATTTTAGTGTCCTGCCCTGTTTTACACTTAGTGGGTGTTCAATAAATGACTTCGACACTTCACAGAATGGAGAAAATTTTCCCAAAACCTACAAGCGTTGACCCTCTCTGACTTTGCACATCACTTGTTAATGGCAGCTGGGTAGTTGTGTTTGATAGAAATTCAAGAAAAAATTTCTGCATGTTTCAAGACCAAAGCCGCAGTCATATGAGGACCTTAGTCAGCATCATGAATATATTTGTAAACAAATACAATGGAGAATTGCACTTTTATGATTTTGTGATGAATCCCATGTAAAACAGTCATTCACATTTTATTTATTATTATTATTTTAAAATATCTTTATTGGAGTATAATTGCTTTACTTTATAATTTACTTTATAATTTACTTTATAATTGCTTTTTGTGTTAGTTTCTGCTTTATAACAAAGTGAATCAGCTATACATATACATATATCCCCACATCTCCTCCCTCTTGCATCTCCCTCCCACCCTCCCTGTCCCACCCCTCTAGGTGGTCACCAAGCACTGAGCTGATCTCTCTGTGCTATGTGGCTACTTCCCACTAGCTGTCTATTTTACATTTGGTAGCGTATATATGTCCATGCCACACTCTCTTTGTCCCAGCTTACCCTTCCCCCTTCCTATGTCCTCAAGTCCATTCTCTATGTCTGCGTATTTATTCCTGTCCTGCCCCTAGGTTCTTCAGAACCATTTTTTCTTTCTTTCTTTCTTTCTTTTTTAGATTCCATATATATGTGTTAGCATATGGGATTTGTTTTTCTCTTTCTGACTTACTTCACTTTGTATGACAGACTCTAGGTCAATCCACCTCACTATGAATAACTCAATTTCGTTTCTCTTTACAGCTGAGTAATATTCCATTGTATATATGTGCCACATCTTCATTATCCATTCATCTGTCGCTGGACACTTAGGATGCTTCCATGTCCTGGCTATTGTAAATAGAGCTTCAAAGAACATTCTGGTACATGTCTCTTTTTGAATGATGATTTTCTCAGGGTATATGCCCAGCAGTGGGATTGCTGGGTCGTATGGTAGTTCTATTTTTAGTTTTTTAAGGACCCGACATACGGTTCTCCATAGTGACTGTATCAATTTACATTCCCACCAACAGTACAAGAGTGTTCCCTTTTCTCCACACCCTCTCCAGCATTTATTGTTTGTAGATTTTTTTGATGATGGCCATTCTAATCGGTGTGAGGTGATACCTCATTGCACTTTTGATTTGCATTTCTCTAATGATTAGTGATGCTGAACATCCTTTCATGGGTTTGTTGTCAATCTGTATATTTTCTTTGGAGAAATGTCTGTTTAGGGCTTCTGCCCATTTTGGGATTGGCTTGTTTGTTTTTTTGATGTTGAGCTGCATGAGCTGCTTGTATATTTTGAGATTAATCCTTTGTCAGTTTCTTCATTTGCAAATATTTTCTCCCATTCTCAGGATTGTCTTTTCATCTTGTTTATGGTTTCCTTTGCTGTTCAAACGCTTTGAAGTTTCATTAGGTCCCATTTGTTTATTTTTGTTTTTATTTCCATTTCTCTAGGAGGTGGGTCAAAAAGGATCTTGCTGTGATTTATAAAGTCATAGAGTATTCTGCCTATGTTTTCCTCTAAGAGTTTTATAGCGTCTGCTCTTACATTTAGGTCTTTAATCCATTTTGAGTTTATTTTTGTGTATGGTGTTAGGGAGTGTTCTAATTTCATTCTTTTAAATGTAGCTGTCCAGTTTTCCCAGCACCATTATTGAAGAGGCTGTCTTTTCTCCATTGTATATTCTTGCCTCCTTTATGAAAAATAAGGTGACCATATGTGCGTGGGTTTCTCTCTGGGCTTTCTATCCTGTTCCATTGATGTATATTTCTGTCTTTGTGCCAGTACCATACTGTCTTGGTTGCTGTACCTTTGTAATATAGTCTGAGCCTGAGAGCATAATTCCTCTAGCTCTGTTTTTCTTTCTCAAGATTGCTTTTGGTATTCAGGGTCTTTTGTGTTTCCATACAAATTGTGAAATTTTTTGTTCTAATTCTGTGAAAAATGCCGTTGGTAGTTGGATAGGTATTGCATTGAATCTGTAGATTGCTGTGGGTAGTATTGTCATTTTCACAATGTTGATTCTTCCAATCCAAGAACATGGTATATCTCTCCATCTGTTTGTATCATGTTTAATTTCTTTCCTCAGTGTCTTACCGTTTTCTGCATAAAGGTCTTTTGTCTCCTTAGGTAGGTTTATTCCTAGGTATTTTATTCTTTTTGTTGCAGTGGTAAATGGGAGTGTTTCCTTAATTTGTGTTTCAGATTTTTCATTATTAGTGTATAGGAATGCAAGAGATTTCTGTTCATTTATTTTGTATCCTGTTATATAACCAAATTCATTTATTAGCTCTAGTAGTGTTCTGGTAGCATCTTTAGGATTCTCTATGTATAGTATCATGTCATCTGCAAACAGTGACAGCTTTACTTCTTCCTTTCCAATTCGGATTCCTTTTATTTCTTTTTCTTCTCTGATTTCTGTGGCTAGAACTTCCAAAACTATGTTGAATAATAGTGGTGAGAGTGAACAACCTTGTCTTGTTCCTCATCTTAGAGGAAATGGTTTCAGTTTTTCACCATTGAAAACGATGTTGGCTGTGGGTTTGTCATACATGGCCTTTATTATGTTGAGGCAAGTTCCCTCTATGCCTACTTCCTGGAGGGTTTTTATCGTAAATGGGTGTTGAATTTTGTGGAAAGCTTTTCCTGCATCTATTGAGATGATCATATGGTTTTTCTCCTTCTATTTGTTAATATGGTTTATCACATTGATTGATTTGCATATATTGAAGAATGCTTTCATTCCTGGGATAAACCCCACGTGATCATGGTGTAGGATCCTTTTAATGTGCTGTTGGATTCTGTTTGCTAGTATTTTGTTGAGGATTTTTGCATCTATGTTCATCAGTGATATTGGTCTGTAGTTTTCTTTCTTTGTGACATCTTTGTCCCGGTTTTGGTATCAGGGTGATGGTGGCCTCGTAGAATGAGTTTGGGAATGTTTCTCCCTCTGCTATATTTTGGAAGAGTTTGAGAAGGATAGGTGTTAGCTCTTCTCTAAATGTTTGCTAGAACTCGCCTGTGAAACCATCTGGTCCTGGGCTTTTGTTTGTTGGAAGATTTTTAATCACAGTCTCTATTTCAGTGCTTCTGATTGGTGTCTTTATATTTTCTATTTCTTCCTGGTTCAGTCTCAGAAGGTTGTGCATTTCTAAGAATTTGTGTGTTTCTTCCAGGCTGTCCATTTTGTTGGCATAGAGTTGCTTGTAGTGATCTCTCATGATCCATTGTATTTCTGCAGTGTCTGTTGTTACCTCTCCTTTTTCATTTCTAATTCTATTGATTTGAGTCTTCTTCCTTTTTTTCTTAATGAGTCTGGCTAATGGTTTATCAATTTTGTTTATCTTCTCAAAGAACCAGCTTTTAGTTTTATTGATTTTTGCTCTCGTTTCCTTCATTTGTTTTTCATTTATTTCTGATCTGATTTTTATGATTTCTTTCCTTCTGCTAACTTTGGGGGTTTTTTTGTTCTTCTTTCCCTATTTGCTTTAAGTGTAAGGTTAGATTGTTCATTTGAGTTGTTTCTTCCTTCTTGAGGTAGGCTTGTATTGCTATAAACTGCCCTCTTACAACTGCTTTTGCAGCATCCCGTAGGTTTTGCGTCATCGTGTTTTCATTGTCATTCGTTTCTAGGTATTTTTTGATTTCTTCAGTGATCTCTTGGTAATTTAGTAACATATTGTTTAGCCTCCATGTTTTTGTATTTTTTACAGTTTTTTTCCTGTAATTGATATCTAGTCTTGTAGCATTATGGTCAGAATAGGTACTTGATACGATTTTAATTTTCTTACATTTACCAGGGCTTGACTTGTGACAAGTCAATATATGATCTATCCTGGAGAATGTTCCATGAGCACTTGAGAAGAAAGCGTATTCTGTTCTTTATGGATGGAATGTTCTATAAATATCAATTAAGTCCATCTTGTTTAATGTGTCATTTAAAGCTTGTGTTTCCTTATTTATTTTCATTTTGGATGATCTGTCCTTTGGTGAAAGTGGGGTGTTAAAGTCCCCTCCTATGATTGTGTTACTGTTGATTTCCCCTTCTATGGCTGTTAGCATTTGCCTTATGTATTGAGGTGCTCCTATTTTAGGTGCGTAAATATTTACAATTGTTATATCTTCTTCTTGGATCGATCCCTTGATCATTATGTAGTGTCCTTCTTTGTCTCTTGTAATAGTCTTTATTTTAAAGTCTATTTTGTCTGATATGAGAATTGCTATTCCAGCTTTCTTTTGATATCCATTTGCATGGAATATCTTTTTCCATCCTCTCACTTTCAGTCTGTATGTGTCCCTAGTATGTGTCTGAAGTGATTCCTTTGTAGACAGCATATATAGGGGTCTTGTTTTTGTGTCCATTCAGCCAGTCTATGTCCTTTGGTTGGAGCATTTAATTCATTTACATTAAGGTAGTTATTGATATGTATGTTCCTATTCCCATTTTCTTAATTCTTTTGGGTTTGTTATTGGAGGTTTTTTCCTTCTCTTGTGTTTCCTATGTAGAGAATTTCCTTTAACATTTGTAGTAAAGCTGGTTTTGTGGTGCTGAATTCTCTTAGCCTTGGCTTGTCTGTAAAGGTTTTAATTTCTCCGTCAAATCTGAATGAGATCCTTGCTCGGTAGAATTATCTTGGTTGTAGGTTTTTCCCTTTCATCACTTTGAATATGTCTTGCCACTCCTTCTGGCTTGCAGAGTTTCTGCTGAAAGGTCAGTTGTTAACCTTATGGGGATTCCCTTGTATGTTATTTGTTGTTTTCCCTTGCTGCTTTTAATATTTTTTCTTTGTATTTAAGTTTTGATAGTTTGATTAATATGTGTCTTGGCATGTTTCTCCTTGGATATTTCCTGTATGGCACTGTCTGCGCTTCCTGGACTTGATTGCCTATTTCCTTTCCCATATAAGGGAAGTTTCCAACTGTATTCTCCTCAAATATTTTCTCAGTCCCTTTCTTTTTCTCTTCTTCTTCTGCGACCCCTATAATTCGAATGTTGGTGTGTTTAATGTTGTCCCAGAGGTCTCTGAGACTGTCCTCAATTCTTTTTATTCTTTACTCTGCTCTGCAGTAGTTATTTCTACTATTTTATCTTCCAGGTCACTTTTCTGTTCTTCTGCCTCAGTTATTCTGCTATTGATTCCTTACAGAGAATTTTTAATTTCATTTATCATGTTCTTCATCATTGTTTGTTTGCTCCTTAGTTCTTCTAGGTCCTTGTTAAACGTTTATTGTATTTTCTCCATTCTATTTCCAAGCTTTTGGCTCATGTTTACTATGATTACTCTGAGTTCTTTTTCAGGTGGACTGCCTATTTCCTCCTCATTTGTTTGGTCTGGTGGGTTTTTTCCTTGTTCCTTCATCTGCTGTGTATTTCTCTGTATTCTCATTTTGCTTAACTTACTGTGTTTGGGGTCTCCTTTTTGCAGGCTGCAGGTTCGTAGTTCCTGCTGTTTTTGGTGTCTGCCCCCAATGGCTAAGGTAGGTTCAGTGGGTTGTGTAGGCTTCCTGGTGGATGGGAGTGGTGCCTGTGTTCTGGTGGATGAGGCTGCATCTTGTCTTTCAGGTGGGCAGGACTGCATCCTGTGGTGTGTTTTGGGGTGTCTGTGACCTTATTATGATTTTAGGCAGCCTGTGTGCTAATGGATGGGGTTATGTTCCTCTCTTGCTAGTTGTTTGGCATAGGGTTTCCAGCACTGTAGCTTGCTGGTCGTTGAGTGGAGCTGGGTGTTAGCGTTTAGATGGAGATCTCTGGGAGAGCTTTCGCCTTTTGATATTACGTGGTGCCGGGGGGGTCTCTCGTGGACCAACGTCCTGAACTTGGCTCTCCTGCCTCAGAGGCACAGGCCTGACACCCTTCAGAGCACCAAGACCCTGTCAGCCACACGGCTCAGAACAAAAGGGAGAAAAAAAGAAAGAAAGAAAGTAAAAAATAAGTAAAATAAAGTTATTAAAATAAAAAATAAAAAAATATTAAAAATTTAGAAAAATTAAAAAGTAATTTAAAAAAAGAAAGAAAGAAAGAAGAGAGCAACCAAACCAAAAAAGAAATCCACCAATGATAACAAGCCCTATAAACTATACTAAAAAGCAGAAAAACAAAAGACGTACAGACAGAACCATAGGACAAATGGTATAAGCAAAGCTATACAGACAAAATCACAGAAAGTCCACCGCCTCGATTTTGGGATGATTCATTGTCTATTCAGGTATTCCACTGCTGGGATAGATTTCCCTTTTTCTTCTTTGTTCGCACAGCTCCTGGGGCTCAGCTTTGGATTTGGCCCCGCCTCTGCGTGTAGGTCACCTGAGGGCGTCTTTTCTTCACCCAGACAGTACAGGGTTAAAGGAGCAACTGCTTCGGGGGCTCTGGCTCACTCAGGCCGGGGGGAGGGTGAGGTACGGAGTGCGGGGCGAGCCTGCCGCAGCAGAGGCCAGCGTGATGTTGCACCAGCCTGAGGCGCGCCGTGCGTTCTCCCGTGGAAGTTGTCCCTGGAATTCGGGACCCTGGCAATGGCGGGCTGCAAAAGCTCCCGGGAGGGGAAGTGTGGACAGTGGCTTGTGCTTTCACACAGGATTCTTGGTGGCTGCAGCAGCAGCCTTAGCATCTTATGCCTGCTTCTGGGGTCCGCGCTGATAGCCGCGGCTCGCGCCCATCTCTGGAGCTCGTTTCAGCAGTGCTTTATTAATCCCCTCTCCTTGTGCACCCTGAAACAGTGGTGTCTTGCCTCTTAGGCAGATCCAGACATTTTCCTGGACTCCCTCCCAGCTAGCTGTGGCACACTAGCCTCCTTCAGGCTGTGTTCACACAGCCAACCCCAGTCCTCTACCTGGGATCTCACCTCTGAAGCCCGAGCCTCAGCTCCCAGCCCCCACCTGCCCTGGCAGGTGAGCAGAGAAGCCTCTGAGGCTGGTGAGTGCTGGTCAGCACCGATCTGTGCGGGATGCTCTCCGCTTTGCCTTTCGCACCCCTGTTGCTGTGCTCTCCTCCGTGTCTCCAGAGCTTCCCCCCACCCACTGCTCCCTGTCTCTACCAGTGAAGGGGCTTCATAGTGTGTGGAAACTTTTCCTCCTTCACAGCTCCCTCCCAAAGGTGCAGGTCCCATCCCTATTCTTTTGTCTCTGTGTTTTCTTTTTTCTTTTGCCCTACCCAAGTACGTGGGGAGTTTCTTGCCTTTTGGGAAGTCTGAGGTCTTCTGCCAGTGTTCAGTAGGTGTTCTGTAGTTGTTCCACACGTAGATGTATTTCTGATGTATTTGTGGAGAGGAAGGTGATCTCCACGTCTTACTCCTCTGCCATCTTGAAGGTTCATTCATATTTTAAATACTCTTCAGAGCACAATTTTTAAACTTCTATTTCTCTAAACATAATTATTTAATAATTAAGAGGTGTCAAAATATTACAGTTGGTTTTTCTTGTCATTCTGTTTGTTTGTTTGATCCCATATTGTATCTTGGAGATTTGGGGGCAACTTATATTCTGTAGCAGTATACAGTATATATGCACAATGTTTTAAAAATCTGATGTATAAATATTGAGTTTTACTGTCACCTAGATGGCAGATATGCAAAAAATAAATTCATTAAAATATCTCTAATGTCCTGGTTTTAAAATAGGGAGCACTTTCTCAATGTTCATCTCCTCGCATAGTCATAAAGTTTCCTACTTTAACAAAAGTCACTTGGTTCTCTGCGCGCCAATGAACTTGAATGTTAAATTTACAAGTTCATGCTAATGTGTTCTCTGCTAAATTTGGGAAAGTTTCTTTCTGTGTATCCATTGATATTTCACTATTTATCATGGTGGTGTAAATGCTTGGGTTAGCTTGACCTAAAGGCATCCAAATTCATGGAAATGAATGTGGAAATGGGACGATATAATTAAATATCACAATTAATGGGCTTGATGCTCCTATTTCATTCTTCACACAAACATATTAAAAGTAGATTTTTTTTTATTACGTAAGACTTGGTTCTATATATAGTTCAGCCAGAAGTAAAATTATTCCTAAATCACCCTGTCTCTCAACCTAATGCATCAGCTTCAGCCTGTACACATAATGACAGTCAGACCTTGATTGGCTTTTTTCTCTTCCAACTGGTGGTGTAGACAGCAAACAGGAACCCTGTCTGAGAAGAGTTTGTGTATAGACCCAGAGAAAAATTTTAATATGGCATAACATGATTATGTTATGATCAACCAAATTTATTGATCCAGTCATTTATTTATTTGTTCTTACACAGTCCTGTATTCATCCATCCAGCACATTTCCTGAATACTTACCATGCACCAAATACTGAAACTACAGTAATAAGCAAAACAGACATAGCCCACGTAGTCCCGGATTTCATAATTTGGAAAGCACAGCTGGACTAGAGTTACCCTTAGGAAAAATACGTTCAAATATAATTAATCACACAAATATGTGAAATGAATAATAAACATATGATGCTGTAAAAGCAACGAGACCCAGTATTTTCAGGAGGTCAAAGAAAGGCTTTGTTGTGTCAGTGCCATTTGAACTGAGATGGGAAGGACGCATTAACTAAACAATGGCGGTGATGGGGAAAGTAATCACTAGCTATCTGACCTCAGACAGGTTACTTAACCAGTTTATGCATCAGTTTTCTCATCTATCAAATAACAAGGTTAATAGTACCTACTTTATAGGGTCTGGTGAGGATTTGGTAAGAGTTTAGGACTATGTTCACTACATGGGCTCTATGTAAATATTACATATTGTTGTTACATGGCATTTTTACCCATAGTTTGCTAAGTTAGAAACATACTGAAGAAAATAAAAATAATTAAATAATACTGAATGTTGATTTCAGATTTATTCAAAGTAAGATGCAAGTGATAAATAAAACTTTCCATACAAAAAGTCACAGTTCAGGTAGGGAGACAACATGGAAAATGTTGAAAGCGATGAAAATGATGATGTGAACTGCTTACAATGTATGCATTATGAAATGACACCTAGGAAAACTGGAAATCAATGAAGTTGTGTTAATTGCTGTTTTTTCTGGAAAGGGAAGATGGATGCTTGCAATAAACTTAAATGAAAGATTTTTAAAAATGGTGCCCTGGGAACAGAGAGGCACAAAAGCATGCTCATAATTTTGTGGCTTGGGCTGAAGCATTTCTCAGATGTCCTTGAAAGTTTCCAAAGACAGTCTTTCCTCAGGAAAGTATTTCTCCTGTGAGTAAATAATGTTCTTGCCTAGAAATGAAATGCAGTAATATATTACATTGCAAGTGAACTGTTAGCAAGACTGGCAGCAGAAGTTCAGAAACAAATGTCGCATTGCAATCTAGAGTTTGAGGCTCTGTATCTGAACTTCCATAACTTCTAAAGGGATGCCCTTTGTATGAAATCAAAATAGTTCAGAGAAGAATTTTGACTTCTCTTTACTTAACTATTAGAAGGATTTATTTGGAATTATTATTGTGTCATGCATGTTCTGCCTTAAATTTTCTGTGGTTGAGTTGCACAATTGATAAGCTAAGGTTTCTTTTCACCATAAAAAGGCTCCTTTTAAGGAGTCCTATAATACTGACATTTAAAATGCTTGCTTTTGAAGAAAGCTTCATGCTTGGGCTTCCCTGGTGGTGCAGTGGTTGAGAGTCCGCCTGCCGATGCAGGGGACACAGGGTCGTGCCCCGGTCCGGGAAGATCCCACATGCCGTGGAGCAGCTGGGCCCGTGAGCCATGGCTGCTGAGCCTGCGCATCCGTAGCCTGTGCTCTGCAACAGGAGAGGCCACAACAGTGAGAGGCCCACGTACCGGAAAAAAAAAAAAAAAAAAAGAAAGCTTCATGCTTTCCAAAGTGCTTTATAAATGCATTTCTATGAGGCAGGTGGAACATGTCCTGTCAACAGTATTTTACAGAAAAGAAAATGGAGGCTGTAAAGGAAAGCTGCTTGGTCAAGGTCATTCAGTGCGTTAGGCGAGTTTTCATCACAGGAGTACTCACAGTTGAGCAGGGAATCCAGCAGGGAAAGCTTAAGGCTTTAGTCTATCTTTACACACGTATTTTTGCATAAATGAAAAATTTACCCAAAATGAAGTGCATTAGGTACCTAGCACTGCCTTCTTGTTCCTTAGAGTCTGGTGAGGGATATAGACTGAGCATATTCTATCCCAATGAAGATAACTTAGATTATTCTGAGGATGATCACTTGGGCTTCAGAATCTGAATTCCAGCTTGACCCCTTACATGAAGGAAGTTACTTAATCTTTCAGAGCCTGTTTCTCCATCCCTTAAATGGCAATTTGAATGCTCTCTTATATGTTTATTAACTCATTCACTTAACAAAGCACCTGCTAGATCTCAAGTACTCTGCTAAGAATGGTGAAGCTTTTCTAGGAAGCCAGAAGGCATCCTTCAGTGGATAGCGGAGGTCAAGAGAGGTTAGAGTTAACACTTGAATTTGACAGTGGGAGAAGATGAAAGGTTCACACGGCAAGGAAAAGAGAAAAAGACTATTATACAGGTTAAAGAGCTAGACCTGGAGATATTTGGAGTGACAAAATTTCTGAATTTTGATGTACCATACTTCCTGCCTCAGTTTCCACATCTTGGAAGTGGGAATAATGATTAAACATGTTTCACAGTATTCACTTGGTAGAGATTAAATGAGGATTAAATAAGCATGGGAAGTGGCATAGGACAAATTTGATAAATTATTATGTATGAAAGTGTGTATAAATAAAATCAATTGCCATGACCCCTCTTCGTACCGAGTGATCACAGCACGCTTTAATTTTCTAGCTGAGTCTGGATATGGATTCGTAACTTTATTCAAACAGTGTATCAGGCACCACTTAACCTTTGGATTGGCTGGAAATTTTTGCTCCTCTGCTCTAATACAATTTAATTTTAATTTTGGTTTTTAAGGTACATGGGTATAAATAAGAAGAGTGTTAAAGAAATGTATTTCAGATTTTAAATTAAAAAATGTAGAAAAACTTTCTTTTACTATTTTTCATTTTACCTTTGGGTGCACTGATCAGCTACGTTTTCTTCTGCACCCAGGCAAAAGGGATTCTGAAGAAAACACTTTAAAATTTTGATTTCATATATAAGATACTGGGAGCCTCTGCCTGCTTGATTTACATTTGTGCTCACCTTCCACTTTATGTGGGAAGGGGCATACGAGTAAAGGAAATTTTTATATGATTTCAAGTTATTTAATTCCTGATATTATATTTAGCCATGATAGAGTGTTATGATTTGCCTACAACATCCATCCTTCCTTTTCTGGTACCTTACCTTGTTCAGAGAGGACTTGTGCCTGTTCTGCTTTGAATTTCTCAACCAGTTCAGCTGCTAAAATCACAGGTGAAGCTTAGTTTCTGCTGATTTAACCCACCCAATCGAGATAGAGTTTCTCATTTTATTCAGCAAATATTTACTATGCCTTAAAAAAAGATTTTAAAAAAAATGCATGGTCTTATTTGCTAATGCTGCTGGGAATTAATTAAGTTTTAGGTTCACAGTAAAATTGAGCACAAGGTACAGAGATTTCCCACACATTCCTCTGGTGGGAATGTAGTAAATTGGTACAGCCACTGTGGAAAACAGTACGGAGGTCCCTCAAAAGCTAAAAATAGAATTACCATATGATCCAGCAATCCCACTCCTGGGCATATATCCAGACAAAACTATAATTCAAAAAGATACATGCACCCCAATGTTCGCAGCATCATAGAGGCGTTATTTACGATTGCCAAGACGTGGAAACAACCTGAGTGTCCATCAACAGATCAATGGATAAAGAAGATTATATATATATATATATATAATTTAAATTTATATATTTGCATACATATATATATAAATACTACTCAGCCATAAAAAAGAATGAAATTAATTTTGCCATTTGCAGCAACATGGATGGACTTGGAGGGCATTATTCTAAGAGAAACAAGTCAGACAGAGAAAGATAAATACTGTATGATATCGCTTATATGTGGAATCTAAGAAATAAAACAAACTGGTGAATATAACATAAAAGAAGCAGACTCACAGATATAGAGAACAAACTAGTAATTGCCAGTGGGGGAGGGGGGAAAGGCAATTTAAGAGTTGGAATTGGGAAGTGGGAGGTACAAACTATTTGGTGTAAAGTAGGCTCCAGGATGTATTATACAACAGGGGGAATATAGCCAATATTTTGTAATAAATGGAAAGTAGTCTTTAAAATTGTATAAAAATATTTTCTTTTTTAAAAAAGATACTTCTTAGCTGATAGAAGCTTTAGAAGTCTACAGAGGCAGATAATTTTTAAATTGCAGCATATAACTTCTGGAGCCTGGCTGACATTCTCATAGGAAGCCGCATGAAAATTACTTTCAAAGGCATTCATCACCTTAGCTTGCAGGAGTCTGTTCCTTCAGTGTGTATTAGTCCATGGTGCATCCTTACTTTGACTTATCTGTGAGGTTCACTTCTCGCCCCCAGGAGCAAAGCCTGCAGAGGGGCAACTTGTTTGGCTTGGGAGCCTGCCCAATATGAAAAGTTTGCAGGCAAAATCAGAAAGAACAGCTGTAGGAGGAGAGATGAGGGTTGCCGACAGCTAATGATTCAGAAAGCAATTTGCATGAGAGCCTTCTGCTTAACAGGAGGCAGCATGTGCTGGGCAATGGTTTACCATCCACTGCCAAGCTGGTTTCTACACCCTGAGTCCTCATTCCATCAAAACACGTGTCCTGAGGGAACGCCCAGCCACCAGCTTCCACTTACCTGAGTTAGCATGACCTGCCATCTAGAATTTCAGAGAGCTTTTCATTTATTAACTCACATGAATCTACTTTATCCTGAGGCTCTGGATACTAGTCCCATGCAAACTGACTTAATAACAAACATTTAAGTGCAAATCCAAGGTCATCTAGATAATATTCTTTGACAGCTTATTGCATATGAGGCACTGCACTGTGCACTTTTTATACCATACCGGACTTCATAACAGACCTCTGAAGTGGGTGGTTAAGTTTCCTGCCAAGGGATCCATACACAAGAAACGATAATCAGAAAAGACCAAAGTATTATTTATTACTAGTGAGCTAGCCGCTGTTACTTCATTTTGGAATTCTAATTGAGGCTTTCCTTCTCTCTTTTCTCTTGCCCCCAAATCACAGATGACTAGGTCATGGGACAAGCTTAAGCTAACATGCCTTATTCTGTGAATCATAAGCTGAGCTACTGGGACAGAACCATGTGACACGTTTGTCACTTTCAAATGTAATAATTCTACCCATTGCTCCATAGATGTTCTGGTTACTGACCAATAACATTAACAATTCCTCTTCCAAGAATAGGATGGAGGGGAAAGGCACTGGATCTCCTATGCCTCCCAAACATGTGAAGGCCGAAGCATGGTGGGAGGAGAAGCATATCTCTTTGTAATATGTTTTATTCCCTGTTTTATAGATGTGCATATGGAAGATTAGAAAGGCTGAGTAACTTGTCCATGTCATGTAGCCCATGCTTTTAACTTTTTTATTATACCACTTATACTTCTCACCTATCAATTTGCCTTTTATACTGATGTCCTGAGAAACAGACCACTGTATGGTATAGAAATGAACAACCATAAGTAAGCTGGAAATGCATTTCTATTTACATTAACTAAGATAGTCACTTGTTTCTTTTAAGTGAGGTCCTCCACCTTTTTAGGGACCTGAGTAAACTAATGATGTGCTTCCATTGATTAAACAAGAATTCTCCAATATTCCATAGAAGAATCATACATTTCTTTAAGCCCTGTGTATGCTTCTAGGGTTTAGATTCTAAATCAAATAGGTTTCTGTTTTTCATTAAAAAAAAACGAACACAGGACTTCACTTGTAAATTTATTAACTTTTTTTTTTCCTGTCTAGCAACAAGCAGTGACTATTGTTGGGTTAGTGGACATAATAGAGATGGCCATTCAGAAAATCACAAATTTTAGGAACTCTAGCATTCATGTAGCTCAGAACTGTAAGAAGAGACCAGAGGAAGATCAACATGCTTTAAAGTATATTACAAATCAATATTGAAATAGAGCTTAACATATAATTCATCTGGAAAGAAGCTCAGAACATGATTGCCAGTTATTTAATATTCTGGTCAAAGACAATGGAAGCACTATTAAAGTATGGCATTTTGACTGCCATTGGAAAGGTCAGGTTTCAAACAGCAGTGCACTAGTTGTGCTCAAAATGACTAAAGAATGATGAATAATTAAGTGAAGAGGAAATGGGAGACCTGCATTCTAATCTTGTTTTGGCCACTGATGGGAATCATGTGGACTGTAAGCCCATCACACAGTCATTTACCACCTTGGTTTTCTCACCTGTAAAATGAGGGAGTGACTATAGTTCTTTAATAATCCTTGATGATCTTTAGCGCTATGATTCTAGAAGTATCTTGATTTAATACAGTTTGAGGATTTATGTCTAAACTCTAGCAAGCAGAAAAATGTTCTTTTATTTCTAAAATGGACTTGACATTGCGTTAACAGAGCAAATGAAATCTTTTGAAGATTGTTCAAAGAATCACCAACTTAAAATTCATCTCCACTGTTGGTTTTTATTGTCTGTTTAACTCTTACTAGATCTATAATAGTTTTATTTATTTTCCTTTGCACCTGGACTGGCAGCCTGTGTGGTTGGAGAAACACATCACCACTTATTTTAGATACTTTGTTATCAGAGCCAACTCTGTAATCTTTGCTCTGCCCGTGAATTATTTATTTAATTTGATATGTTTTTTCCTGGATTCATAGAATTTCCTTTTGTCATGATGCTTCTTTCCATTTATGGGACTGTAAATACAGCTGACTAAACCTCTCTATAGTGGCCGAATACATATCAGGTCTTTTGTGTGAAGGATGCTAGCTAATCTTCCCGTTCATAGGCTGACTACATTTTTATTCATTTGCTTTTTTTCTACTCACCCCTGACAGTAGTATCTGTGGAATAAATAAAATAATGATACCTACTACTTATTTAACTCGGATCAGAAAACTTGACCTTTTCCTAATTTTTTACATTTGCTAGCTTTGTGGCAATATGCACCCCTATTTTTCTCTGAATCTCAGTTCACCCTCTACATGGGAATAATTATGCCTACCATACAACGTGGTGATCATAAAAGAAATTCTACCCATCTACTACGATATTGGGGAAAAATATTTGGATTGACTTTGACCAGACTTGGAGGCACATGTTTGCAGTGGCCTGTTTGAAAATACTGACTACATGGGGTACAGTGGGATACTCTGAAGGCACCTTACAGAGGTAGATAATATCTCTCCCAGGGCATCAGCGCTAAAAGTGAGAAGCATTTTGATTTCTCATCAAGAAATGTTCTATGATGTTAATGGTTCTTAACTTTTGGTGATCCATTGAAATCTCCTGGGGAGCTTTTGATAATCT
Organism: Pseudorca crassidens; assembly: GCF_039906515.1. NCBI lineage: Eukaryota > Metazoa > Chordata > Mammalia > Artiodactyla > Delphinidae > Pseudorca > Pseudorca crassidens. The sequence continues at coordinate 28,892,760 of NC_090306.1, read as the reverse complement.
TAAAGCCCAGCCTGTAATTTATACCAATTAAAAATGAATTTCTGGGGGTTGGACTGAGGCATTGGTATATTTTAAGGTTTGCAGAATGTAATGGTTAATTTTAAGTGTCAACTCTCAACTATATCCTGAGATACACAGATATTTTGCTAAACATTATTTCTGGGTGGGTCTGTGAGGGTGTTCCCAGATGAGATTAGCATTTGAATTGGTAGATGGAGTAAAGCAGATTTCCCTCTCCAGTGTAGGTGAGCCTCATCCAATCTCTTGAGGGCCCCAAAAGAATAAAAAGTCAGAGGAAAGGAGAATTTGCTCTCTCTGCCTGAGTGTTTGATCTGATCCCCTGCCCTCTGACTGTGGCTTACGTCAGTTCTGAAAACTACACCCCTGGATTTCCTAGTTTCCAGCTTATATTTAATATACAATATATTTAATATGTTTAATATCAATTACATATGTTAAAGCAATTACATATATTACATTATATTTATTATATATCTCCTATTGGTTCTGTTTCTCTGGAGTACCCTGACTAATATGGTGCTTCCAATACACTGTAAATATTGAGAACTACTATATATGTTAAAATACTATGGCTAAGGTATTACAAAAGTGGATGCCCTGACAGTGCAGTTCTGCTTCTTAAATGGGCGACTCAATGAGGATAAGTAGCAATGTAAATTATTTTTTTCATTTTAAATGGTGGCCAGTCATATATATATATATATATAAACACTTCGGGAGGCTATAAGACACTAATTAAAAGAACTTATAGGATATAAGCACTAAAACCACATCGACTCGCCACTCAGTAAAAGGAATTCTAGGCCCCAGATATAGAAACCTCCATACCTGAATCATTGGAAAAGATGTAGAAAAGACTCTAAAACGATTGAAATTTTCAGAGATCCCTTGTGACCCTTTTGGAGGTCATGATATCAGCACTCACTGTCCCCTGAGTCTTGTTTTGTAATACAGAGAGGGACCCACAGTTACATAGTAAATTGACACCTGAGACTTGTTATTTTTTCAGCTAGAAGTGGAAAGGAGAAATATCTTTCACTGAAGCAGAGAGTAGAGGTATAAGTGGGGAAGACAAGGTAAAGAAAGAGAAAAGAAAAGAATCCATTTAGAGAAGACTTGCTCTTGGGGCAAGCCCTGGACATATAGTCATTTATATATCCTATTTCAGGATACATTGCATGCTTTACTGTAAGTAAGCATTTAATGATTTGTCTTCCACATACTTTGCTTCATTAAAGAGATTCACTTCTGCTGGCATTTTGTTTCATGGGATCCCAGGCCCTTAGATTAGTCCCTTAGTAAAGTATCTGTGGAATGAATCAGTCAATATGTCCTCAAACTCAGTACCCTTCTCAAATCAGTTACCTGCTTTATACCATAACTGAGATTATATTATCATAGTGTTAGGACTCAAAGGGAAATATGATCTCGATTTTAGAAGTTGACGTCATCTGTTTTATCACCTCATCCAATGTAAGAATTCATGCTATAAAAGTACTGGTAATCTGGCCTCTGTTTGAGCACTCCTCGTATCTTGAATGCTCTACTTGGTGAGTTAAGTCATCCAGCATACGAACAGCTATAATTTCTACAAAGTACTTCCTTATAGTTGCCTTCCTGAAGCATGTCACCCATTGGTCTTAGCTTGACCTGATGGAACTACAGAGAAAAATATTTGAGTTTCAAATACCCATGTTTGCACTTCACATCTTTGTAGTCCATTATCACACAACTGAAGTCTACTTTTCTTCAGGAAAACATCTAATGTTTTTTCCTAAAAATCCTGTGAAAGTATGTCTAGGCCCTTCCCCATCTTGTTTATTGATGTTTGTACTTGCTTTTGTTTTCTAAAATACTCCCAAAAAGGCAATGCTCAGAACTGGATCTAGTGCTTCTGACATGGTCCTTTTGAGACAGAATGAGACAACATATGCAAAAAGAGAAATCTATATTTCTATTAAGTATAATTGTCTAATTCTTATATCATAAAATCTGCATGTGTTTGTTTCCAAAATAAAAATACAGAATAGTATAAATATACAATATTTTATATAATAGAATACAGATATAGAGTAGTATGGAAAAAAACCCCTGAAGTCATTCAAAATAACCCATTACCCAAAGAAAAGTACTTTCAGATCCATTCATCTCTGCTTTTTATCTCCCTATATTGTGTGTATGTTCATTTGTGTGAACATCACACAAACATACTAATATATACACATAGTTTAACATAAATAAAAACATAATGTTTTAAACCCGTTTTAAAATTTAATGTAAGCATTGGACATTATTACATAGTTATAAATTTAATTCTGCATCAAAGTTTGCAAACTCTTGGCTGACTATTTAAATTCAGCCCGTAGACATTTTATTTCCCACCCCCCAGTCCCACCCCCGGGCCTGCACAACATCTGAAAAGCCTAGGCATGTTGCAGCTTCTCCTGAAAAGTGGACAGTCTGGTGATACTTGGTGTGCAGCCTTACCTGGATGTGGGGGAAGTTGAAGCGCAGGTACATCTGATGCCCTGGGAGGTGTTCTCCAACGAGAGCTTCATCGTCAGCGTTTCCTGTTTGATGCAAACAGCCTGCAAGGACAGCCCCTCCTGGGTGAATTTGTGTTCCCGGAACATGATCATTTGAATAGCTGTAGCTCTAGGCAGTGGTTGTATACCACCATTCATTTCATAAATCCCCTTTCGGTAGACCTTAATGTTGGTTCCTTGTTTCTCCTATTATAAATAGTGTTGCAGCAAATATCTTTTTCACCCAGTTGCTTGATAGTCTTATGATGAGCTCCCAGACTAGATGTGGAATTGTGTGGCCAAAGTAGACTTCGAGGTCTCAGAACTTGTTTTAGTCTTTTACACATCATGAGAACCACAAAAACAGCCTTTATTTTTCACTTGCACTCTGTTAAGCAAACACGTGACCACTCTATATGTAAAAACAATTTTTAAAAATAGAGTTGTTCAAAAATGCATAGTAATTAAATTAATATTTTATGGTAGAAAAATTATAAAATACAGAAAAATGTAAAGGAAAAATATAAATACACTTGCAGAACTCTGAGATAAATATTATCTTTTCCATTTTTGCATTTTCCCACTTATATATGCATATATATTTATATAAACATATATTTACATATATTTTATACATACATTATTTAATAAGGATAAGATATACTGTTTATATAATTTTTATTTCTAGTACCTTTTCACCTAATGTTATCATGACAATTTCCCACATGATCTAATATTCCTCATTTAGAAAATTTAAAAATTATTTAATATTTCAACATATGATATCACTTATTTAAACAATACCCTATTGTTGGAAACAAATTATTTCCAAGTTTTTCTTTTTTACAAATAGTATTCCAGTTAATGCCATGGTACCTAGATTTCTGTGAAATCCTTAGAATAAATTTCTACACATGTACTCACTAGGTCAAATATCCAACTCGTGCAGACAATTTTTAAAAAGTCTATATTCAGACCTTTACATTCACAACTATATTAAGTATATTGATTTCATTTGTTTTGCTCTTTTGTTTTCACCCTGTTGATAGATAGGTAGGCAGATAGAGAGATAGGCATTTCTTTTAATTTAATACGTCTCTCATTGATCTTGTTGCCTCATGTCTCTGCCTCTTCTAAATATTTTTGCACAGTTTTGGCGTTAACTGGGTGTTTTGCCAAAAAGTCAGTTCAGTGTTCCTCAGATAGTTGTTCAATACTGCCCACCTCTTCAGGTGCTGAAAAAGGAAATTCTAATGATTTGTTAACACTTGTTAATATAGATAAGATTAAGGCCCCAATTTTCTTATGAAAGCTTACTACTTGGGGCTGGTTTCACAGAAATATCATAACATTATATGCAGTCAAGTTGCACTGATATTCCATATGAGGAAACAAAATCTGTGAAAGGATTTAAATATGAAAATAATTATGTAAATGATAAGTATTATTTATTATTAAGTATAATTAGTAGTTGTCAAGCAGATCCTTTTCTCCCAAAGAGCCACAAATCTTTCAAAATGAATGCTTGCAATTAATAATATTTAGATAGGGGAAAAATGAGTTTTTCTCAGCTTTTCCATCATAGCCTAGATACTGCCAGGCAAACAACTTGATAGAATCAGTGGAAGCTTAAACAGGTGATAATCTCCTCTTGCTCTCCAATTTATCACTAAATGGCTTTTCTGTGGATTGCAATCATTGAAAGGTTGTAATTGTAGCCTTCTGCTATATTTACCATTAGAAAATTTCTTTTTACATGGAGCGTGCTGTTCTAATAAGCAGTGGGTTTTTCACAAACTGGTTTATCATTCACAATGATTAGGTTCCCCCTTATTTGAACTGGTGCATAAAATGCCACTTATGTTTTTTTTTAATTTAATTTTATTTATTATTTTATGCAGCAGGTTCTCATTAGTTATCCATTTTATACATATTAGTGTATATATGTCAATCCCAATCTCCCAATTCATCCCACCACCACCCTCCCCTCGCCACTTTCCCCCCTTGGTGTCCATACATTTGTTCTCTACATCTGTGTTCTCTACATCGTGTTTTTAAATGATTTTTTCTCTTTGCCTTTCCTGTTAGTGTAACCGGAGGTGGGGTCTAGCTGCTCACCGCTCAAAAGCAAGTAAAGAGGCAAGGTTGGTGGAAAGGAAAGTTTACTTTGTTTTGGGTGCCGGCGACCAGGGGGTGTGGGAGGGAGGACGCCTGTCCGAAGGCCAACTCCCCGCACCCACCCAATGAGGGGGCAAGAGCTTTTATAGACGGAGAGAGGGGGGCTACACGCAGAAACAGCACAGTCAGCTCTGACCGTCATCTTGAAATTGGTCATCGGTGGTCTGACCAGTGTCATCTTGATTGTTTTAAGTATAGTTAGTCTTCAGTTCCAGGGTCGGTTCGTTCTCATTTCTTTGAGGCCAGTTCTCAGAATTGTGAATTGTGGCAGCTTATGTCATGCCTACAGTCTGGTCATCATGTACTTAACTTCTTCACCTAGTGGGGTTTCACACAGCTCACAGGATATGGCTCAGAATATTATCTATAGCCATTGAGGAGGAACTAAAGGTCCTTAACTTTGCTTACTGATAAATTATTATTGTTTTGTCCTGTTTGACTGCTTTTATTTTTTGCTTCTGCATTTTCTCACTTCTCTGATTAAACTTAATTTTGGGCTAAAGTTTTTCCACAGACAAAAAGCAGGCAGAGGACATGGTTAGGGGAAAGGATTATAGGGTCCTGCTCTGTCTCATTAGGAGTCTCATTTAGGTGCATAGTTAATGTCTGCATCGCTTGGCCTCTGCTAGAAGAGGAGTGAGGTGCACAGGATGCCCACGGCCTGCTCAGAAAGCCTACAAACATTGGAAAGGGATGGCGGTATCTGCCACACTGTCAACCTGTTCTACTCGGTGTGCTACTGCTGTTATAGCACATGCTGAGCTGTCAATAAAAATCAGTCAAAGCATTCTGTGTAGCGTAGGGAGGTGTGGGAAAAGGGGTCATTCCAGTTGCATAAAGATGATGCATCTGGTTGGCAAGAGGGCCCATATTCATGTTTAATCATGTATGGAGCCTCTGTCCTCCTTCCTGGTCCCCGTTACTCATCTGTTCAGGTCTCCCTGCCTCCCTGACCGCCTCCCCCATCTTCCCAGCTGCTCATCTCTGTACTTGATTCAGAGTATCTATGAGAGTCGGCCCTGAGCTGCAGGGCCCGATCTCTACAAAAATGGATTGGTCTGTCGTGAGCCGCACAAAACAAAACGAAAATCAGGAAACGAGTGAAAGCATCTGTGAGCTAAAGTGGAATAATTATACCTCGGTACCCTGTTTATAAAGATATATAGCAGACTTCCTGCCATATTATCACCCAGTAAGTGTACTTTTTTTTTTTTCCTTTTAGTGAAGAGAGAATGCTTTTATGTCAATCTATTCATGCTTAAGACTCACAGTTCCTATTGTGTATAACTGTGAGATACAACTCGGGAAGGATATAGATGGAGTATTTGGCTTCAATAAAGTGGGTGGAGCAGGAAATGGGCCCTACACCTGGCCCTGTTTACAACGAGTGACTTGTTAAAAATGAGCATCTATACCAGGAAAAATTAATCAGCATATGTAACCATAAGGAAGGTGGAAAGTGCTGATCACATACATTGCTCAGGTGCTGTCAGAGAGATTCCGGGGCTGATGGAGGCTATACAAGCCCTAGCATCAGATGGGAACAACTCTCTCCCCCACAAGCTAGCCCGCTTTCCCCCTTCCTAAAGGCAGGCCCTTACAAATGTGGTGTCTGGGGTGGTCCTCTAATTTTCCCTAATCTCTGTGTGGCTGTGGAATGAGATAGAGCTAACGTGCAAACAAAGGGTAGTGAAAATGACATGAGCTCTGGAATGAGACAGAACTGCATCCAGATCCCATCCCTATCATGGATTTAGTTACGTAAATTGAACAAGTTCCTTAAATTCTCTGAACTGCAGTTGCCTTGTCTGTGAGGTAGAAATCAGGTCAGTCTTTACTGGGTTATTGTATGCATTATAAATAATATATATAAAAGGCCTAGCACGGCACTGACATAAAACAGACACTCAAAGCGGTAACTATTACTATAACTCAGGAAAACTACTCTGCCCAACATAGGCAGTTCTAAAGTGAAACAATATATAATAAAATCTTATTCAGAAGAACTTACAAGTAGGCAGTGGATTGGGTAGCTATATCCTATGGCTAGGTCTCAGTGCATCAATTCATATCCAAGGAGATTCTCAACATGTAGTAGATGCAACGTATTTCCAATTAATATCATCATAAGAACTAAACCTCTGTATTTCTTTGGTTTCTAAGAAATTTTCAACCTTAATAATATGTTAGAGTACTTCTGGGTTTAGCTCTTACTAAATTATAAATGCTATCATTTTATACCTAAGATGCATGGTTCACTCAGTGCAGGTGGGGGAAAACTGAATGTTTTAGACTGGCTAACTCTGGCTTCTGAAATTCTGGTACACGGGCTAAGTGGTGAAGTCAGTAAAGCTGATGAGGTTTCATTTCTAAATGTACTAAGACTAGGTCAAGATGCTAGTTTCCAACTGCATATATCCTTTCTGATGATGATCTTTTTTTTTTTTTTTTTTTTGCTTGAGTGTAAAGATATTCTTTTCTCTGTATTTTTGAGAAAATATTAGCTTGGCTGTCCCAAGCTAACATACGACGTTATGTTAGCTAAAAACTATGACGTTATGAAAGAGTGACTTCAGTGACTCAGTGCTTCCCACTTGGTAATTTCTCTCACCCTCAGGAGTAGCCTCAAATGCTAGCTCCCATCAATTACTGGATGCCCCATATTTTCCCAGCATCATTATAATCACTCCTATCAGTTCAGCACCTGTAATGAGCCAGGCTGCTTATCCATTTACAACCTTCACTGCTTTATATATATTAGCTCAGTTTGCTACCTCTTGTCCCCCTCAAGCCAATATCAAATGTTTATTAATTAGGTAAAAATGGTATTAACCGCTTACATCAGGAAGGGCAAAAGGGTATCATCTTGAGCGCCCATTTTGAATGAGTGGTAATGGTTGGCAGAAGCACTGAATTAAGAAACAAATTTAAGCTCTGTCCAGCCTTAGGGGGGAAGAATGCCATGATTGATTAGCAATGTCTGCCTTGGTTAAAAGAAAGAAGAATAGAAATAGGTTGAGTGACTTGCAGGACGGAAAGGATGGGGATTCTTGGGCTCAATTTCCTTGCTGTTTATAAGCTTCTTAGAGACACAGGTAATGTTTCAACTTTCCATCATGTTGCCACAGTGTTCATTTCCAAATCATTTATTTCTTCACTCCTCCATTTATTCCTGCTGAGTTCTCCTGGACTCAGAAACTTCACACACTCTATTCCCTTATGTTGAGCCTCACATACTTCCAAGTGGCTTCCAAGTGGCCTCCAAGGGTGACCTTGTCCTGTTTATCCCGAGAAATTCCCCCAGGTTAATATGTGTCGCAACGTCTTTCTCTTTTATACTATAGAACTTGTATGAATTTGTAATTATTTGTTAGAATGTTTTCTTGTTAATTTACTGTTTCCCTCACTGAACTCTAAATTCCATGAGCCCAAGAACCGCATCTCTCTTTTTGACAAGCCACCTTATTTATACCCGGCACACACATCTGGGAAAGAGTAGACATTTAATAAATATTTGTTGAAACAGCAAATCCACTAAACTTTGGAGATTCAAACTTAATAAAACATGGATCCTGGCTTCACAGAACTCATATTGTAGTGAAACAGAAAGTTGATTAAGTAAATGATTATGATGCAATGTGATAAAAGAAACATAGACGTAAGGAAATATCACTGCCTGCCTGGATCAGGGGGCAGGTGTTGGGGACGCATTCTAAAAGTGATGTCAAGATTGAAGAGTAAGGAGTAAAAATGGACCTTTTAAGAAAAATCAAGCGCTGCAACTTGTGCGATTTGAATTTGATATGTTCCACCATTAAAGTTTTTTTTTAAATCAAGCAGGATATATTAACATGCATCTGTAGTATTGCCCTAAAAGCATTTTAAAAGAAATATGTATGTCTTACCTACAGAGGCACACAATTAGGCTTTTCCCTCAAGGTATTCTTAGTGTTAACCCTTTATATTGCTTTTTACTTGATGTACCCACTAATTGTTCTGATCCAGTGACCTTGATGAAATTTTTGGTCATTTGCAAAAGTGTCAGTGGGGATTATGTGAGCACAAGTCTTTCAGAATTTTAAGTAGAAAATGGCTCAAGCATCTCCTACAGTTAGGGTACATGTGGTTACAGTAGAATAATTTAGAGAAGTGAAATTGAGTTTGTCTCTTTAGATTTAAATATATGACTTGGGGATAATAAAGGAAAATCATTACTAGCACAACAAGGGATATTTAAAATAAAAGATGGTTTTAGGTACACCACTAACTTTCTTACAGTGTCAATGATAAATTGTTAGGTATTATATTGATGGTAGCAGGCGGTAACATGTCCCTTTGTAGTTGACAGCTTTTTTTAAAGCTTATTTTTATTAACATCTTTATTGGAGTATAATTGCTTTACAATGGTGTGTTAGTTTCTGCTTTATAACAAAGTGAATCAGCTATATACATACATATATCCCCATATCTCCTCCCTCTTGCGTCTTCCTCCCTCCCACCCTCCCTATCCCACCCCTCTAAGTGGTCACAAAGCACCGAGCTGATCTCCCTGTGCTATGCAGCTGCTTCCCACTAGCTAGCTATTTTACATTTGGTAGTGTATATATGTCCATGCCACTCTCTCACTGCGTCCCAGCTTACCCTTCCCCCTCCCCGTGTCCTCAAGTCCATTCTCTACATCTGCGTCTTTATTCCTGTCCTGCCCCTAGGTTCTTCAGAGCCTTTTTTTTTTTTTTAGATTCCATATATATGTGTTAGCATACAGTATTTGTTTTTCTCTTTCTGACTTACTTCACTCTGTATGACAGACTCTAGGTCCATCCACCTCACTACAAATAACGCAATTTCATTTCTTTTTATGGCTGAGTAATATTCCATTGCATATATGTGCCACATCTTTATCCATTCATCCGTCGATGGACACTTAGGTTGCTAGTTGAAGCTTTTTTGTACAAATAAGCTGGAGGGGGTTTTTTTTTGGCTCGATTATATATTTATTCTTTTATAAGGCAGAGAGGAAGAAAGGGAGGGATAGACTAAGAAAGTATGGAGCAAAACATTTCCTTAAATCACATTTAAAATAAGGTAGAGTGTAGTAAAATACAGGAAGGTAGACTGAAAGGCAACAGTAAATTTTTTTTAAAGAACTTTTATAATTATATTACATCACTTGACAGAGCTGTAGTGCTTTGTGTAGGCCTTTAAAACTTCCCCCAAACATGTTCATTCACCTTGATTCAGTCATGTGCACAGAAGTTCCTTGTTGGGTTGGTAAAGCAGAATCATATCCAGGCTCTAGCTAGATCCAAACACTATTGCAGTTCTGTACAAACCTGTGTGGTATGTACAGATAGAAACAATAATATGTAAACCTGTTCCCCTTTGGTACATTGATCATTTCCTAAACTTATTTCACCTGTACCCACCACCCCTCCCCCCCACACACACACAAAGCACTAATACCCCTGTAAGATACATTAGATGTGTTGATTTGGATAACTAGAATTTGATGGACAGAATTCCTCCAGCAAGAGGGAGTTTTAGGTAGAATGGAAGAGAAACTCATGGAAACGCTTGAATGGTCCTTTCCTTGATTCCACAAAATGAGTAAGACTGATCGAGTCCCTTTAATATGCAGCATCCATATTGCATTTGTTCTTACATTTTATGCTGTAATTAAATAGAGTAAAAGTTATTGAGTGAATATTAAGTTTATTGGGTAGCTGAGTTGATAATTATATTTTATTTTTGTGCATTGGAAGTCTACGTACATTTATATTGTAGGAATATGGCAATGCTCCAAGAAAAATGAGAAATTCACTGGTAATTTCCCACCCAAAGAGAGCCACTGTTAACGTTTTAATATTATACTCTTTGTGTCAGTTTGTTTTTTAGTCAAAAATGGCACCTTATTGCTTGAATTTGCATTTCACCGATTATGTGATAAAAACTCCTTTTTAGGGCTTCCCTGGTGGCGCAGTGGTTGAGAGTCTGCCTGCCGATGCAGGGGACGCGGATTCGTGCCCCGGTCCGGGAAGATCCCACATGCCGCGGAGCGGCTGGGCCCGCGAGCCATGGCCGCTGAGCCTGCGCGTCCGGAGCCTGTGCTCCGCAACGGGAGAGGCCACAACAGTGAGAGGCCCGTGTACCGCAAAAAAAAAAACTCCGTTTTAATTTAATTTTTCTTAAGGTAACATTGGTTACCGCCTCTCAGCTTGAAATTCACTCTTTTGTTACTTGCTCTGTGAAAAGTGCTATGGGTCCTTTAAATAGTTTTTCCTTGGCCAGCTCGTGTGATGTTAGGCTTTCCTAATTGATGGCACCTGTGGAAGGTGTTGCTTCGTGATGCCCCGGTGCTTGCTGGGAAGGCTCTTGGTGGCGTCTTCAGCACCCGCTCACTCCTGCAGTCCGAGGGCGTCGTCAGCCCTGCTCCCGGGGCTCACAACTTCTCGGTAGTCGGCTTCAGCAGTGCGCAGAGAGAGCAGTGGACGACAGCTTCCGTCAGCATCTTCTATCAAGCAGTTTTGGAGTAGCGCCTCAGGTGAGAAATCTCCCCGTGCATAGTTTTACTGGAACCCTAGAATGTGGATTTCCAGCAACTTACAGAGGGCATATTTCCAGAAAGTTCCACCATGAGACACCACAGCAGCTTCTTTACCATCCAGTGAGCCACAGTCATGCTCTTTTCAACCGAGTCTGGACCTCAGTCCTGTGGGCAGGGAGGAGGAGGTCTTCTTTTCAACTGGAGGGTTAGCGGCTCTCCTTATTTCTGCTAACTGTGTGTTTTGGCGTTCTCTTTACTTGTCGCTGGCCATTCCTTCCTTACTCGAATCCTCTTTCATAATTAATAGTTTTTTCATTACACTTACCATGCTCAAATTACTGTTTGTTTTTCTTCTGGTTGGACCCAGAATAATAACTAAATAATCTAATATTAGTGTGTTATTGTTTTATTTTAAAACCCATTTTTCACATTTTTTTGTTTCTACATCATTATTTTAATGGTTTCATAGTAGTCCATGTAGTAGTAAATACTTCATGCCTATTGTTATACAGTTTATAATATATGTTTTCATTTTCACAATTGTAGACAATGCTTTAGTGAACATCTTGGTACACATCCTTTGCTCCTATCCATAATGATTTTCATTAATTCTCAGTCATTTGGACATTTTAGTCAGAGGCAAATGATGAACACACCACGTAAAGTGCTTTATATGTATCCAGGGGAATACTGAACATATTATTTAGTGCCATAGCAAAACATCAGAAAAAAGTGAGGAAATCATGATTTTTATTGTCTTCTGCCAGACTCTCATAGCAAGAATCTGAAAAATCTCTGGTGAAACACAACTGAAACTAGATTTGAGATTGAGCCATTAAATCCCAGTTATCACCAATCACTTCTGGCTGCTTCTGATTAAACACTTTCTTTGTGTTTACGATTGGGGAATCCACCTCATGAAAAGAATGGCAAATGGGAAAGAAGTAAATGATTCAGAATATCTTGGTCGTTCCTGGGAGAGAGTGCTCTGACAAAGCAAACGGTTTACCTGAATGTCTTAAGCAAACTGAGCTTGGCTGATTTCCTGTGCTTACAGAAAAGAACTGCTGTAGCTTCAGCTGGAAACCCTAAGCCAGTGGCTCAGTGGTGGTTTTTTTGACGTGGCTGCATCACAGGTATAAACAATCTGCGATGTTGAGCTAAACGTACCTAAACTGCTGAGGATCTTTCAGGTTAATTTAAACCAACGGAATGATCCTGACTGGCAACAATAGAAGATTCTCTCCCAGCAGGAAGTGCATGGGGGCATCCCTTCTAGATCAGACATGCTTCAGAGACTGCTTCTGGAAGCGGTTGTCTTAATTGAATGTTTGTGTCTGAATGTTTGTTGCTCACAGATGTTTCTCACCAATACTGTTGAGCCTTTTGGTGGTTTCTAAAAGAGGCTATGTTAATCTCAGAACAAGGAGATACAACATATATGATGTGTAATCACACTATAATGATAAAAATAGACACATGCCATCATTGTTGTCATGGGCATTATCAACAACACAACACAATCACTGTAACTTATTGGGCACCTGTTATGTAGACAACGTGTCTCTTGTCCATGGATTAGTGTAGTTAATCCTCACAAAGCTCTTAAGAAATAAGTACCAATAATATCCCCGTTTTACAGATGAAGACACTGAGGAAGAGAAAAGTTAAGAATTTGCCTATGATCAGTTATCCATCTGTTCAGCCAGTGCACAAATTACACTGCCCAACTCCAAGATCAGGTGAGTACAATGGCCTGAGCACCATGCTTTACTGCTTCCCACATATTTAGGAGCTAAAAGAAATCAAGTAGTGGACCTTAAAGAGAATCTTCCTCTACCTTCGTTCAACTCTTTTCGCTTTCATTGTGGTGGAGTCTGTGAGAGACTTAATGTATCATGTAGAATTATCAAGTTAAATGACTGCATTTTTCCCCTTAATTGACCATTTTGAATTGAATTGCTTGGATTTATCAGATTTTTTGTAATGCAGTGTGGTCTACAATAGCTATTACCAGCCTCTTTCCCACCATCACTACACCTGAAAAATAAAGTTCACACATATGACATTCTATCATGTGCTTATCCAGAATTAATGCACAAAGCTGCATAAGTAAAAATCTGTGGTTTATGCACAGTTTCTTCCAGGCCAGCTGCTGTGTCTCCCAGTCACCCTAGGGTCTGCAGTTAAGGACCTGCAAGTCTAGAGAAACTGAGAGAGACGTGTTGGCTTGGCCAATAGATCTTGAGCACCTATAAAGTGCAAGGAGCTGGATCACTGTGGTGGACTTGTCGGGGATTTAAAAATAATAAGACAGCCTAGGAGACAGGCTTTGACACCACTGACAAAAATACACTTCAATTACCAGGCAGTGAGAAAAGGAGGGACGTGGGTAGAGGAACATGTCAGCAGGGTGTGCTGCGTGTGGCCCATCTTCAAGTCTCAGTTGAATCCTACTGTTCAAATGTGGGCCACTTGTGGGAAATTCTGTACCATGAGGGTTTTGCTTAATGTTTAAAAAGTCTTACAAAAAGATGAATAGGAGACGTAGCAGGTGGCAAATCAGAAAGTTGTGTCTTGTAAACAGGGGGAGGTCAATCCAACCTCCAAATCCCAAAATATATCAATATCCCATAATAGAGAATCACTATCAGGGAACTTGCTGTTTGTTTATTAGTGGCAGCATGGCATAAAATCAGGATAATTCAGCGTTTAAAATCCCTACTTTGTTTGAATTTATAAGTAGTATAAATACTTCTAAGATTATATACATTTAAATTTTTTCTGCAACAAGTTAGACAGGATCACAAATTCACATGATGCTCAAAAGAACACTCAGAAATATTTAATGAAAACCTTCATTCTAGTGATGAGGAAACTCTAGCTCAAATAAGAAGCAAAAAACCATACTCAAGCAAACAAATCTGTAAAAGAGTTGTAATCAGAAATATCCAGTTGTCCTACCTCCTAATTTTGTGATCCATCTGCTTCACCATCAGTCAAAAAATCTGATTCTTCGAAGAAAGAACTTCGGCTTGGCTTTAGAGAGTAAGATTAAAAAAAAAAGAAAAAACCAAACACTTAGGCAAAGGAACAAACAGCCAAAATTAAGTAAATGTGGGATTTTTTTTAAACCAGCGTTGTCTGCATTGTTATTTTGGGCTCAGAGCGATAGCTTGATGCCAAATTTAAATGGAAAGCATTATCTACTCCATATTTATAAATCTTTAGATTCTGCATGTGTCATGAAAAATGTAAGTAAATTTTATAATAGTAAGGTGTGTGGGATTAATTTGTATTCTATGTTGAAAAGCTCCAGGGTAGGCAATTAATTCATGAAACACCAGCGATTGCTGCCTTAAGGGCTACATTGCTAGATAAAATTACAGACCTCAAATCTTATTATTACACTGGTATCTATTTTTTGTGTGGTCTAGGGAATATATCATCTTAAATTGAATATTTACCTAATCAGTAGGCTAAGGGTATCTTCTGGGTTCTGCCCCCTTCGACTCTAGAACACATTGTCTAGTTGTGAATATTAATATGCTGCTTATATAGGTAGGTACTACTGCTTACTGTTTTCACTTCATGGCACACTTATTAAATGATACTTGTATGCTATACTAGAATAAACTAGAGGGGATCTAAATGGAGCTTGGTAAAAATTGTATAGCCTTTATATTAAACAATGGTAAAGTAAAACAACTAATGTAAATAAAAATTTAAAATAACAAGCCATAATAAAGTATAAAGTATTGGGAAAGATATCAAATACTTAATTTACATAATTTTCAAGTAATGCTTTTCAGGATTTTTACTGAGAAACTTGTAGTTGCTTCCACAAACATAAGTGTTTTTTGGTTTTTTTGTTTTGTTTACCAGGTCTTACTCTTGAAGTTGTGACTGTAATTCTAATCAATGTTTTAATAACATCTCTCTATTTTTGATCGTCACATTAGACAAGAAAATTTTAATCATTTTTACGATCAAAAATTTTCAAGCCAGCGTTTTTCAAAGAATCTAGTTTCTTCTTTCTTTGGCACACAAAAACTCATTGCAGTATCATCTGATGATGTGTATGAGACTGATTTCGTTCCAAGTTGGTGGTTGCTTTTGTAAGGTATGTCCCAATAATGATGGTAGAAGGCACAGACTGTGGTAGAGCCTTCACATCCACTAGGCGGTCATATCGTCTTTACATGAAGACAGAGATGGGCGGGTAACCACCTAAACCCACGCTGACAAGGTCTCCTGGGACTCCCGCCCCTGACCTGCTGTATCTTTGCTCTGGATCATTAGTTCTTGTAGCAATCCTAGCAATCTCTTGTTCACCATGAGCATTGGCATACTCGCCGCTGGCTGTTGCACAAGTTGATGCCCGCTGGCTGAATGGCGAGAGAACTTTGATGGACCCATGGGTGTGGCGTTTCTCACTGTGTCTGCCATCCGAGACCACTTTTGACCTTTTGTCTGACTCTCTCTCTCTCGGGTAACCTTCCTGGGAGACCCTAGAGAGGCTATTTGTGGCTGAATGTGAATAGTTGCAGGGTTCTGGGTAACCCAGGCTGTACCAGGCAGCCCCAAGGGTTGAGGGGATCATTATCTCATGTCCCACTTACAAACATTAGATTCAGAACTGTATACCTAAGCAGACTGCTTGGTACCCTCTGATTCAGGTATGTGACTTAAAACAGCCTTGAAGAACTTTGAAAGTCATATAAAAAATGGCAAACTTCTCTATTTTACCCTTTCTTTACCTAGACTAAACCTGCAGCCTCACAGGAGCTGAGAACATATTTATTCTTTATCTTTTACTTAAGACACTCAGCAGGAAGGTAACACACTTTGAATGAAAAAGGACAATTCAAGTTAGGTTGGTGCTTTGCCTAAGCCAGAAAGGTTTAGGGAGAGAAATTGAGGATGAAGAACAAAAGAGACAAGCTTTTTTCTTGTCTTTTTTTTAACCTCTCATGGTTTGACTTAATTCTATTATTTGAATGATTTTGAATTGATTTGGACACACCTACATTTAAATATAAGTTCCAAAATGCATTCTAAAGTCAAATGGAAAGTAATTTATGTGGTCTTGTTATGAAAATAATTGTTTTATTCTCTGTGTACTCCAGTCTTTTCACTCATTTATTCATACTTGTATTCATCTATTTACACATCATTCATATATTCACAAAATATTTGTTACTGTGGATACTATACCTGGTATTGATCTAGGTGCTGAGCTGGAAAGGTGAAAAAGTCATTATCATTACCTTGGAGGGTCTCCCAGTCTTGAGGGGAGTCATAGAGGTTAACACATAATTATTGTACAGTTGGACAAGTATCATCATAGTCTTATGAACAGAATATCAGGAGAAAAATATTTTATTTAGTCTTATTATGTATTTGAGTATTCACCTGCCCAAGATGGAAATCTATCTAATAGAGTTTCTGCTTTTAAGGACATAATCCAACATGATATTTTTTATTTGCTGAGATCTTTTCTCCATGAAGTGAAGTAGGAGCCCAGGCTTCTTCTGTGTCCTGACTCTATTTCCTAGGGCCTCAAAGCCTTTGGAATGTAGTTGGAAGACAGAGGAGAAAAGGGTGTAGAGGCTCTGCTCTTAATCACTCCATCCCAGAAGTGACATTCATTACCTTTGCTCACATTCCATTGACAGGGTATACATGCAGGAGGTGGTGGGTCCTGCAGCCCTGGCAAGTTAACGTCTAGCAATAGTTTTACACAGACGAAGGCTAGGAGCTCTTTGCTGAATTGCTCACATTCTCTGGACAAAAAGTAAGGAAGTCTGTGGCTGTTTATCCCCTTCTCAAATATATGCTTCATTTTTTTCCATCCCTCTAACTCTAATCATGGGCAGCAATATTTCTTCAATATTTTATCCACTCACACTGTCCAGGGAGGTTTCTTCGGCACAACAAGCAAGGCACACTGGGTTTATTTTTATAGCACATTTCCCACAGTCGTATCAGATGAAATGCATTACATCTCACCAGGTGACTGCTGAATAATCTCACAACTGTGGCTTCCATGTGAAAGGCAGAGATGATTAGCTTCCAAGGTGTTTGTGGGCCAGAATTGCTCTGCTTCCCTTAACTAGGTAGGTTAGTACCTGTTCGAGTTCTTTGAGCTTTGTATACTGTTCCCTTGATTCACAGGAAGAAATCATAGACTTAATAGTCTGGTTGTGAGGATTAAATGAGATATTTTATATAAATTGCTAAGCATGGCTTTAGGCACATATAGAAAGCAATCCATAATTGAGGCTCTTGTCATTGCTAATTAAGGATAGGATATTAAGGGAAAATGGAAGTGTCCTTTTTGTGGAGGAGGATGATATACTGAAACATTTAAACGTATTATTTCCTGTAACTAATTTCTAATGAGATTTCAATGTGTGCTTGCTGTCTGATTCCCCAAGAGAATGGATTTTCTCCCTCACTTTATCACATAGATATTGCCTGAATAAGGTCCTAATACCTGTAACTGAATTCACTTTTAGGATTGCACTATCCTTTAAGAGGCAGCAAAATATATTAATAAAGAGTGTTAGTTCTAAACTCAGATTTCAAGTTCTAGCTGGGTTACTTATCAGCTGTGTGACCTTGATCAACCTGTTTCTGAATCTGTGAATGTTAGCCAGTGATATTCCTTTCTAGGGACATTATGCTGGGAATGAGATGATTTATATAAAACACTTAGCAGAGAAGATGGCATAGAGCAAGTACCTAATACATGTTACTTTAATCATGATGATTACACAGAATATTGGGATTGGGGTCAGATGACCTGAGTTTATATCTGTGTTCTGTTGCTTTTAATCTTACTGAGCCTCGGTCTCCTCATCCATAAAATTGGGCTAATAATATTCTCTTCACACAGTTGTTATGGTGATTTTAACGTATGTGAAAGTTCATAGAATATTGCCTAGAACCTGTAAAATATTAAATACGTGTTAAAATTATTTTCTTTTATTTGCGGTATCTGTGACCCTAGGCAAGTTGATCTGCCTCTCATATTGGTTATGCCTCCTACTTGGCCTGTTATAGTTAACATCAAAAAAACAACAACAGGGTTTCCCTGGTGGCGCAGTGGTTGAGAGTCTGACTGCCGATGCAGGGGACACGGGTTCGTGCCCCGGTCCGGGAAGATCCCACATGCCATGGAGCGGCTGGGCCCGTGAGCCATGGCCGCTGAGCCTGTGCGTCCGGAGCCTGTGTTCCGCAATGGGAGAGGCCACGACAGTGAGAGGCCCGCGTACCGCAAAAAAAAAATAACCAAGAAAACAAACCCTGAAGCAACTCTAAAAATAGTACTATATCTAACATTATTATTTAAGAAGAGGATGGCATTCTGTTCCTGAAGGATTTGGCCATTGGAATTGTGGAGGAAGACCATCTTGGGATTTGTGTGGTGACATTTCTTAAATGCATGGTATAGCATGGGTTGCTTTCATCACACAGTAGGGAAATACTAATATCTATAATTTTATAATCCCTAACCCAGATTAACTTTAAAGCCGTTAGTAAAGACGAATTCCATTTTGATATTTAGTACCCTGCTAGAGTATCTCTCACTACAGAAGTTTAAAATAAGCATTAAAATCCAGAAACAGGTAAAACTAGCCTGTGCTGTGGAACACCATATTCGCAGGCAGTCCAATCTGAGGTCCACAGTCAAAAAAGATTTTGATCTATGAACTATGTGTAGTACAGTGGGTGTTGATGGGAGACAATGAGAAATTGACGCCTTTTTACCCTCCCTCTGTCCTGAGGTGGTTTCTATTTCAGGTTCGATCATTACACCATTATAGAGAAGCCCTGCCTATGCTAATATTTTTCTTAGACTTTGAACAAACTCAGACACCATAAGATTTTTTTTTTTTTAACAAGGAGGGAAACCTGAGAGCTTTCTGTGGTATCTCTCTTGTACTCCTCCTGTTCTCCTATGTGGATGCCCTTCTCTATCTTATATCACTTCCCCAGTTCAAGAATCCTTCAAGAGTAGCCTCAAAGCCCATCTCTTCTTTGCAAAGTTACTTGTTCCATATTGCTTACATAGATCTCTCTTCTTCCAACCCCCTTGAAACACTGTTCTTATCTTTCAGTTGAGTGTTGAATCACAGAATTTCTATCATATTATTTAAGTATTATTTAAGTAGCGCAGGGAGAGGCTAATCCTTGAAATCAGGAAATAATTATATCTTAAATTATAATTTACAGCTCCGTGGCAGTGAACACAGTGGCTAAATAAATAAAAATTTAATTAAAATGGTATGCAATGAGGGCCTTACAAAAATGCCGTTAAGAATAACATCGTTTGCATAAAACTGAATATCTAAAAACAGCTAGATAACTATCTAACTTTCCATTTGTATGTATAGATAAAGCACAAGGATTTGCCCATTAGGATTTTATTTTCCATGGTAGGTCATTTCAGATGCTTTAAGTGACCCTACAGGCATCTTTTTAAGTTTACCTT
The DNA here is from genome assembly GCF_039906515.1 of Pseudorca crassidens. Lineage (NCBI taxonomy): Eukaryota > Metazoa > Chordata > Mammalia > Artiodactyla > Delphinidae > Pseudorca > Pseudorca crassidens. Next base: position 28,872,992 of record NC_090306.1, on the reverse strand, counting down.
TGGACCCTGGTTTTTCATCTTGGGACTGCCGCCATGTACAATCCTAAAATGTTCCATAAAGGCTCAATCTTGCTTTTATTTCTTGAGCCGTTTCCATTTAGTTAAAATTAAACTCTCAGCTACAGGAATATCTCCCAGGACTCAAAGCTTTCCCTTCTCAGTTAAAGCGTCTAACCTGCTAGCTTCCTGAGGGCAGTGAGCTCAGAGTGAAGCTGAATGACAGTGAAACCCCAAAGTGACGTGACATCGCTTCATTCCAGAATGGGTGTTCCCTGACGGCTGCATCTAACATATGCACAAAATCTCCCTCTCGATTTGCACTTCCAACACCATTCCTAAAATGTAAGCATTGTTCTTTGGTGTCTCATAGGTAGCATAAATTAAATGGGATAGTTTTTATATTGTGTTCCAGCTCCCCGTAGATTTTTCTTTACTGGTGTCTACATGTGTCTCAAGTTAAAGCATTGTTTCCTAACTATCTCACTCTCTCTCCTGTTTACCCTCCTGTCCCTCACTTGCATATGAGAGCACCGTAAGCAGACACCTTTCCTAGTATCCACCATTGATCCATCCCCTATTGCCCTGTCCTCGTAGGACCTGATTTGATAGGAAAAGGTGTTCATTCTCAGATATTTACCAGCATGAGCGAGACTACCAATGCTTCATCCTTTCATTCACTGTGTTAGGTTTGTAAGAGACACATGGAACAAAAGGGGCTTAATCTCTTTTGGCGCCCAGCTGGAAATCCACAGGGAGAGAAGGAGCAAACAGGTATGCTGTTAATTATCAAACAGGTTGTTATGATGGGACATAGAACAGGGAATGAGAGCTCACCTGGTTGGAAGCAGGTGATCAGGGGGTTGACTTTTTAATAACTTTATTGAGGTACAATTTACACACAATACATTGTTCATATTTAAAGTATACTAAATACTGTGAGTTTTAATATATGCGTAGACCCACAAACCCATCATCCCAATCAAAATACCAAATATGTTATAATTCCCAGTGTTTTCTTGTGCAGCTTTGCAATTCTTTCTTCTCTCTATGCTTTACTCACTATATATTAGTTTACATTTTCTAGAATTTTATAAAAATGGCATTATGCTTTTTTTTTTCTTGGTCTGGGTTATTTTACTCAGCATAATGCTTTAGAGATTCATTCATGTAGTTGAACGTATCAATAGCTTACTCCATTTATTCACTTACTTATTTATGGCTGAATAGTGTTCCACTACAAGAATATACCACAATTTAACTTTGCACTCCCTGATGGGCATTTGGGTTGTTTCCAGTCTTGTCTTTTATGACTAAATCTGTTAGGAATATTTGTCTACAAGTCTTTGTGTGGATGATATACTTTCATTTCCTCTTGGTAAAAATTTAGAAGTGGCCTTGCTGGGACATACTATCAGGACTTTTGACTGATGGAACAGCATAAGAGGTTGGAATACACACAGTAATGGGCACCTTTTGGTCCCTTCCCAGGGGATAAGTATATACTTCAAAGGTACCTCAAATTTGCCAAGTTTTGAGTCTCAGTTCTCGACCTTCTTTTTCAAGTGTGGTCCCTTGTCAGTATTCCTTTGTTCAGTAAATTGTACCACCATCTGTGAAGTTGGGCAACACAAAGTCAGCCTTGACACCTACCTCTCTTTCATTCCCTTTATTCTATTGGTCTTCAAGTCCTACTGTTTTTTCCTCGTGAAAATCCCTACCATTTGTACTGCCCATGCTCTAGTGTGGATCACTGCAGTCTCCCCCCCCGCCCCCGGACCACTGGGCAGCATGCTCACCGTCCCCCATCCCTTGACTTGTACTCTCCATCCATTATCTGTGGTTAACATAAAATGACCTTTGAAACATGATATACTCGGCATAAGCCTGAGTATATCACTTCACAGATTAAACCTTTAAACAGCCCTTCATAATCCTTGGAAAAAAGCCCAAAATCTTTACCATGGTTTACACAGTCTGCATATCCGTGTCCCTGCTTAATGTACGTACTCAGCGTTACAACTCAGTATTATCCTCCGGTTCCATTTTATGTTTCGTCTACAATGAGCTTTATTCAGGTCATCAACTTTTCCAAGTTCTTTATTACCTCTGGACTTTTACACTTCCAATGTCCCTGCCTTTCTCTTCACTTATTTGTCTGACTCTTACTTAACCAAGTTAAATATCATTTCCCCTAGAAAACTCAGGTCTAGGTAAAATAACTTAAGCCTGATCCTCCGTACCAATTTTAAGATATTACAATGGCGAAGATTCTGGTCAGCCTCCCTAATTAAAAGTAGGGCCTAGCTCATCACTTTTGCATTCCTAATACCTAGTACAGCAGCACATCTTGAACATATTAAGTGCTCTAATGCATTTGATCATGAAATAAAAGGCTATGACAGTGATCTAGACTTTATATAACAGATGCCTGACAAATATTTGAAAAGTTGAGATGAATTCAAGAAATGTTTCTCAATAACCAATGTGGATGTCACCAATTTCATACACTAATATCCATGACTTTGCTTATGACAGAGGCCCTCTGGCTCTCATCCAAAATTAATTTTATACTTAGTCTACACAGTCCTAGTAAATTCAGGTATCAAGTTTGTTATACCAGAATATATTAGAAACAGAAAATCCAGTGGTTGAAGAGAAAAATTAATGCAGTTGTGTATAGGCACACACACTGCAGCAAAGAGTGAAGATACTGAAAAACACGGAACTGGAATTCAAAACCTCAGTAGTCTAGGGTCATTTTGTCGAGGGTCATATGATCTGATGCCATCATTTGATTGGAGTGGAGGCAGATTTTGATGTTACTAATTAAGGTGCTGATCTGATGAGGCTACTGATAATCATAGGTACCCTTGATTGTGCTGTGTGTGACAGAAATGGAGCTAAGCTCTCTTTGCATTATCTCATTAAATTCTCATAATGACCCTATAAAATTGGTATTGACTTTATAGAAGAGAAAAGGAAAGTTGAGAGAAGTTAAATATCTTGGCCTTGGCTACCTAGCTTTCAGATATGACTCTAGCCTGCTTAGTCTAAGTAGTCAAGAAAGGATTAAATTATGTTCTTTTACCGTATTTAAAGAAACAACAAATTGTAAAAGAAGTTCATTGAAAACAGATTTTTTTCTTTAAATTTTGGATTCTCCAGGGGGATGTTTGAGTTATCTAAAATAATAAGGTAGGAACATTTATTTCCCAATCATGCCAAATAAATGAAGTTTTCCTGTAAATGCTTTCCCATGATTAATTACACTTCATGATTATCTGTAAAATTACGAAAAGACTCTAGCGAACAGTGCTTCCTGAAAAGTGGCAATAGCATGATGCTAATACTAGACAATGTATTACCCTATACGGGCTCATTAAGGGGCCTGGTTTTCATCTTTAATTGCAAAGAACATATATCCCTGATGTGAGTTTGTAGTCATTTTAATAAGAAGTACCAGAAGTGTGAATAGAATCTTATCACCAGATCCACTTAGAACCCATTTATCTTTATGACTATATGTGTTATGGATCATCAGCCCAGGATCATACAGACCCCCATCAACACTCATCTTCCTTATGGCAAGTGTAAAATGCAGTGTCTCTACTGGGAGATGAAATTTTTTTCCACACTTGTGAGTGATAGACTCCTATGTTCCTAAACATATTTTACCTCAACTAATTAATTCCAGCGCTGCATTAGGTAAACCTCTACTCCCCAGCTCTGTCTTTTAAGGAGTGCTCACCACCAGGTAATGACTCAGGGACAGCCCACCCCCAATCAATTTCTCCTCTCTCCCCAACTTCTTCACATTGTCTGATTCCCGACCTCCACTGTTTTTGATATATTTTACTCTCTTGGATTTAATAAATCACCACCCCCCCAAATTCTGTGGTCCAAGTCGATATAGACTTCCCCTTCCCTAGCCAGAACCCCACCTCCATTTAGCATTTTGAAAGCCCACCAGTATGGTGTATAACCAGTACTCCCCACCAGTGCAGTCAGCGTGTCTCCATATCTCTGTTTTCACCACTTACCTTCCCCCAGAAGACCAGCAGGATTAATCTCATCATGCTTTTATTCCCATTTTACTCTGTAACTACCAAAAGTCCAAGCATTCAAGATATTTAAATACTAATTTTTATCCCCATAACCTCTTACATCTCTTGATCTGATCTAATCTCCCGTCTCTTTCCAATCCCTCACTCCCCAAATAGTTTCTGTGTATCCTTTAGAATATATAGTCTGTCATTACCAAAATTCCCAATCTTCAGTATTTTCCTTTAATGTTTCCTTTATCTTCTGTCTTGAATAAAAAACTGATTTCCGGCCTTCCCTGGTGGCGCAGTGATTGAGAGTCCGCCTGCCGATGCAGGGGACACGGGTTCGTGCCCTGGTCCGGGAAGATCCCACATGCCGCGGAGTGGCTGGGCCCATGAGCCGTGGCCGCTGAGCCTGCGCATCCGGATCCTGTGCTCCGCAACGGGAGAGGCCACAACAGTGAGAGGCCCGCATACCGCAAAAAAACAAAAAAAAAACAAAAAAAAAACACTGACTTCCCCTGATGACACAGCTTTTCTTACTGCCTCTTCAGAGAGGGACAACTCTCTGTTGTAGAGCTTAGAGACTAGATTGTCATTCTCTTCCCCCCCACAGTGCTGCTTCTAAGACATTTCTCCTAATTAAAAAAAACAACAACAACAACAACAAAAAAACCAAAGCCTCAGCTTGTATGAAGTATGTGCCAACAAACTGTACTATCCTGGCTGTCATAATCATCTATTAAATCTCATTCATTTCTCCTCATTTCCTGAATGTTTTTGCTTGCAGCCTCCTATTTTTCTGTCACTATTCTTATCATTATTTTTGGAGATTTGAAAAGTCCCATAGCTCATCTGCCCGAATCCCAATTAGGGAAAAAATCTGCTTTATGGTGATAAATCCCTCTTGATCATAATGACTTTTTAAAAATACGTTGCTGGAATCTATTTGCTAATATGAGGTAGAACTTAAGATCTTAAAAGAAATGTGCTTCTAGTTACTTTTGGGTAAATTTTCCATATCTGATTTTTGTATTAGGACTCTTCTAATTTTTTAATACATTGGAAAATAACTGATGTCTTTCTAAGGTGTATATCTTTGATTGTATTTTCTATTTTCATAAAGCTACTTGTATTCTCTACTGAAAACAGGAGTAAATAATGGCTGCACATAACTAATCAATAATCAGCCATTTTGTCCAGATTTTCAAATGTGTTGGTATAAAGCTACCATGGTATTCTTTTGTAATTTTAAAAAAAAACTGTTTTATAGCTAGTCCCATCACTATCATATTTGCCAAATATTGCTTATTTTATTGGTCTTTCTAAAGAACAAGCTTTTGGTTTTATTTGTCAAGTTTACTGCTTTTCTTCTCTATTTTTGACTTTTCTCTTGATTAATTTTGTCCTTCCACTCTTTGGGATTTACCTTGTTCTTTTTTTATGTCTACTGTTCATTTCGTGTAGCTTCAAGAACCATTTTCAACAACTCAACGAGCTCTGCCGGCTGTGTCATGGCCACTTCATCATATGCCATTAAAACTTAATCTCATACACTGGGTGAAGACTCAGCAGTCTTATTTTGCTTTCAAAATTGTTCTATGGCCTTGGATCCTCCTTCTTCTCCTAAATTAGCACTATCATCAGGGAAGATTCTAGTGGGCCTAGAATTCTAGGCTTGCCTTTCCTGCAGTTTCATAATAAAAGAAAAAACATTTCCACCCTGTTTTTGATGTTGATCGAAAATTTAGCAACACTTCTTTGCACTATATTCAAATCCCAAAATATAAGCAAGCCTTCATGCACACAGGCTCACTGAAATGTCATAATTTTAAACTATGTATGACCTTGAACAATGACCTTTCCAAATACTCCACACTCTTCCTAGGTGTTCAGACTTTTTCATTCCTACAACATCTTTTACACATGGTCGATTTGTGTCATAAGTTCTTCCTCACTCCCACTTCTGAGTATATATCCAAAGGAAACATCATCATTATTAGAAGAAATATCTGTACTCCCATGTTCATTGTAGCATTATTCACAAGAGCCAAGGTATGGAAACAACACAAGTGTCCATAGTAGATTAATGGATAAAGGAAATATGGTATATATATACACAATGGAATATTATTCAACCTTAAAAAAGAAGAAAATCCTATCATTTAAGTCAACATGGATAAAACTGGAGGACACTATGCTAAGTGAAATAAGACAAAGACAAATAGTGCATGATGTCACTTATATGTGGACTCTAAAAAAGTAATGAAATAAATCAACTCTTCCCTCCCTGGACATTTTCCTCAGCAGAATCTAGCAGCCTCTAATATGAGTCTTACCTTTTTTTTTTTAGTGTTTGTACCAGATCACAACCCCAGGGAACCTATGTATTTACTGATGTATATCTAGATTATACTTTACCATTGTTCTTTTTCTTTGCAATTCATTCCATCCACTTCTGGCATCAGAACCTCATTTTTCCTTTGGAGAAGTCCTTGTGATTCAGGTAGGCTGTGTGTCTCCTCCCTAGGCTGTGTTACTTGGGGCTGGCTAGACACAGTGTTTTATATATACTCTATATGTCTTAAGTACTTATTTCTCTGTTTTCCATCATTTTCCCTCCACATTTTAGTGTAGTTATTTTTTCATTGACATTTGTAATCCTTTCTTTTGTTTGACTAAATTACTGTTCAACCGATCTTCTGAGTGCTTAATTTCAGCATTTTTAATTCTAGAAGTTTCTTTTGGTTGCATTTCACAGACAGTTTTTGCTTAAATTGTACATGTTGTCCTTTTTTTAATACATTAATCATAATTTTAAATAATAGTTTCATTGAGATATAATTTACTTTCCATATTATTTAAAGTGTACAATTTAATGTGTTATGCATCTACCACCACAATCAACTTTAGAACTTTCATCCACCCCCCGAAAAGAAAAAGAATCTATTACAGGTCACTCACTCCCCCATTTCTCCAAACCCTAGGCAGCCACTAATACACTTTGTCTCTACAGATTTGCCTAGACTGGACATTGCATACAAATGGAATCATACAATTACTTAGCATGTTTTCAAGGTTCATCCATGTTGTAGCATGCATCAGTACTTGATTTCTTTTTATGGCTGAATAATATTCCATGGTGTAGATATTACTATGTTTCATCTATCCATTCACAGTAAATGGCCATTTGGGGTATTTCCACTTTGGGGCTCTTATGAATAATGCTGCTGTGGTTGGATTTACGTGCAAGTTTTGTGTGCAGGTCTAGATTTGTTTTTTAAATTAACAGACTATTTCGGAGCCGTTTCTGGTTTACAGAAAAATTAAGCAGAAAGGACAGAGTTCTCATACCTCCTTACCTCTCTACCCAGTTTCCCCTATTATTAATATCTTACATTAGCGTAATACATTTGTTATAGTTAATGAACCAATATTGACACATTATTACTAACTAATGTCCATGGTTTACTTTAGACTTCACTCTTTGTTTTGTACATTATATGATTTTTGACAAATGTGCAATAGCCTGTATCCACCATTACAGAACCATACACAGGAGTTTCTCTGCCTTTAAAATTCCGGGCTTCACCCATCCTTTTCTCCCTCCCTACAACCTCTGGCAACCACTGATCTTTTGATTGTCTCCACACTTTTGCCTTTTCCTAAATTTCATATAGCTGCAATCATATAATATGCATGTAGCCTTTGCAGATTGGCTTTTTTTCACTTAGCAATATGCATTTAAGCTTCTTCCATGTCTTTTCATGGCTACATAGCCTTTTCTCTTTATTGCTGAACGCTATTCCTTTGTACAGATATACCATAGTTCATTTATCCATTCACCTATTGAAAAACATCTTGGTTGATTTCAAGTTTTGGCAATTATGAAAGAAGCTGTTATAAACATCCACGTGCAGGTTTTTATGTGGATGTAACTTTTCAGTTCCTATGGGTAAATACCAAAGAGCATGATTACTAGATCAGTGTATGGTAAAAGTATGTTTAGTTTTGTAAGAAATTGCCAAGTATCCTCCTAGCAACAAATGAGAGTTCCAGTTGTTCTGCATCGTCAACAACTTTGGTATTTCAGTATTTGGATTTTAGACATTTGAATAGGTGTGTAGTGGTATCTCATTATTGTTCTAATTTAAAATTCCCTGATGACATGGAATGTGTAGCATCTTTTCATATGCTTATTTGCCGTGTGTCTATTTTCTTTGTTTAATCATAGTTGTTTTGTTTTTTAACCAAGGCCTACTAACTCTTGTCCTCCTGTGTCTATTTATATTTTCTTTTTTCCTTCTTTCTTTCTTTTTTTTTTTTTTTTTTGATCTTTTGATCATTTAGTCTTTTTCCTGGTATGTCCAATTTTTTTTTATTAAAATTGGGCTTAACTTATTTTAGGAAACTATAAAGATACCTCCACATTCAGGATGTTGTTATCGTTCTCTTGAAAAGATTTCCTTTTGCCCATGGCAGACAGTTACTGTAGGGACTGGAAATCTTAGTCCATTCTCAGTTTGAGCTCATTCAAAGCCGTTTTTCACTCTGTGTGAAGGTTGCTCTATTTCTGTCTTGTCCTTCCTCTATGGGTGTTGCCCTTTGGGATTACCATGTGAACGTTTAGATTCTCCCTATTCCCAACTACCCTTGTATTTGTTAGGCTTTAAATGTAATGATTCCCCCAGCCCTGTGAGACTAAGGATACGTGTAGCTTGTCATTCCATTAGTTGTTGCCTTTAGCTTGAGCTCTTGCCGTTTGGCTTCTGTGGTTAGGGTCTTTTGAACTCCTTGGCTTTTCAGCTCCTAGGCTGTATGAGTTGAATCAGCAAATGCCCCAAGGAGACAAGCTGCACCAAATGTCAAGGTTGCGTCTGTGTTTCCCTTCTCTCCAGAACTTGGCCCACATGTCTCGGTGTCTCTCTAACATTTGGATGCTGGCGAAGAGATGTTTTCTTACTTTATCCGGGTTTTCTAAAATTTCTTTAGACTTCACCTGATCTTATGTTATTACTGAAGTATCATCTCAATTATCCCTAGGAAGAAAATTTACAATTTCATGTTTTATTTTTTTATTTTCTATATTACCTCAGTTTCTGTAGAGACCTTTTACCTGATTCTTCAGTCTATTTCCTGTGTTACCAGTAAGATGGAGATAGGTGGAGGCTAAGGATATTGGGGGGGAAATCACTGATGAATGATATGTCTCGCTCTTTTTGTTTTTCCTCTCCTTATTTACTCTGGCAGCCTACATTTGCCCTTCTTGATTTGACCCAGTTGCCCAAATACGCAACCCACTCTGGCAAAGACCTGACTTTACTCTCATAAATGTCTGCATGTTAGGATTAGCTAGATGATGAACACCATGCCAAAGTTTTTTGTGTGACCAGTCAGAATGGCCATCATTAAAAAATCTACAAACAATAAATACTGGAGAGGGTGTGGAGAAAAGGGAACCCTCTTGCACTGTTGGTGGGAATGTACATTGATACAGCCACTATGGAGTACAGTATGGAGGTTCCCTAAAAAACTAAAAATAAAACTACCATACGACCCAGCAATCCCACTACTGGGCATATACCCTAAAAAAACCATAATTCGAAAAGAGACATGTACCACCATGTTCACTGCAGCACTATTTATAATCGCCAGGACATGGAAGCAACCTAAGTGTCCATCGACAGATGAATGATGAAGAAGATGTGGCACATATATACAATGGAATATTACTCAGCCATAAAAAGAAATGAAATTGAGTTATTTGCAGTGAGGTGGATGGGCCTAGAGACTGTCATACAGAGTGAAATAAGTCAGAAAGAGAAAAACAAATACCGTACGCTATCACAGATATATGGAATCTAAAAAAAAAAAAAAATTGTTCTGAAGAACCTAGGGGCAGGACAGGAATAAAGACGCAGACATAGAGAACGGACTTGAGGACACGGGGAGGGGGAAGGGTAAGCTGGGATGAAGTGACAGAGTGGCTTGGACATATATACACTACCAAATGTAAAATAGATACTAGTGGGAAGCAGCCACATAGCACAGGGAGATCAGCTCCGTGCTCTGTGACCACCTAGAGGGGTGGGATAGGGAGGGTGGGAGGGAGGGAGACGCAAGAGGGAAGAGATATGGGGATATATGTATATGTATAGCTGATTCACTTTGTTATAAGCAGAAACTAACACAGCACTGTAAAGCAATTATACTCCAATAAAGATGTTAAAAAACCAAAAAGTTAGATAGTAAAAAATTCAAAAGAATTGCCCACGCTCCTCCAACAGATTCTCTAACATTTAGCAGAACAGAATTCACACTGAATCTGGTTTATGAGTAAAAGACAAGTCAACTTGAAAGTGGTTCACAGATGACAACATTTCTTTTCCATGTGCCTGCTTTGGAGCCATATTTCTGCTGACCACTCAAAACTTTCCTCTTGAGTATTCTGTGATATATTAGAACCAGGAATAAGGGATGTTAGTGCTGGAAGGGTCAGCCAGTGGTCTGGGATTTAATTTACATATCCTTTCTGCACCAGCCTCTTTAAGATCATTGAGTTAGCCTAAGAATTTTGAAGCTGTAGAATTCAAGACAGTGCATTACAATATGCCAATATTACTATTCTCCTGCTCTGACATTCTCCACTGATGGACAGATGAAGGAGAAGGAAGGGCAGTCACCAGTAACTGAGAGTAAATGAAACTGGAATATTATAATTCAGTATCATTTGAGTGACTGAATTGGCTGGCAGAGTGTTCTGCAGTTAAGGGTGAGGAAAGATTAATTCTGCCCATGACACCACTACTGTATTTATACAAGTCTACTGGGACAGTTGTTTACCTTGAATTGTTTTCTTCATTCATTTCAGTCAGACAGTTGTGTTGACTGATTTTCCTTTTTGATGTATGAAATGACTGACTGAATTTACCATTTAATTTCCACTAATGCACTGTAAAAACAATACATTACTTAAGTTGGATTGGAAGGTATGAAAATGTTTACCCCAGAACTAGAAAGGCCAGATAAATCATACAAAACATTTGACTGTGAGTGTTAGAAAGCTACTGAGGTAGCCATGACCTAGAAAAGTAAAATAGAGAAAGAAACTCACTGAAGTGAGAACAATATTCTGCACATGCGTTTCTAGCCCAGTCATTTAGAAACTACTGATGAAGAGCAAAAGTCTGAGAAACCAAATGTGGCTCCTAAGAGGTAGAAAAGCCAGTAGGTCTTAGGACAATGTCATAGGACTAAGGAAACCAGAGTTGGAATTGAGAAATAACAAGGCAGCTAGAATTTTAAGGACCAAAATCACAGAGAGAGTAAAGATTCAGAGAACGGAGCCGGATTCAGCAACAGTGTTCCCTTGCAGTATTTTCCATGTATAATAGGTAGACAAGACAAGATGCTAAGAAGTCAAACAAAAGCTAACTGAAGTCAGAGCAAAGACTTAGTTGGCTCATAATGCTGAAGAGACAAAATTGGGGTTCAGAACCTATGAAAGATTTGTGGCCCAATGGAAAACTAATGATATGAATTAGGACATTGGAAGTCTCTACATATGTGTGTGTGTGTGTGTGTGTGTGTGTCTGTGTGTCTATGTGTTAGGAAGGTTGATGCAACATCTACATTGAACCTTATAAAGAAGGAAAATGAGTATGAAGTTGGTCCAGTGACTGAGGTGATCTTCCCCTCTGCTCCCTACCTAAGAATAGGAAATTCTCTCCTCAAGAAAATACAGTTGACCCTGGAACAACGTAGGGGTTAGAGACGCTGACTCCCTGTGCAGTCAAAAATCCCCATATAACTTTATGGTCGGCCCTTCTTATCTGTGGTTCTGAATCTGAGGATTCAACCAACCACAAATCATGTAGTACTGTATTACTTATTGAAAAAAATCCATGCATAAGTGGATCTGTGCAGTTCAAACCCAGGTTGTTCAAAGGACAGCTGTAATGTCATTCAGATTCTCTACAACTTGTCATATCCCAAGTCTGGTATTCACTGAAGAACCACCAAGACTACCAAGAAGAGGAGAATTAGAATAAAAAACAAAAAAGAATCAGAATCATAGATGACCTAAACGTTCAAGTTCATACATATTTTGGTAAATATTATCAAGTTCAAGAAAATAGATGACAAGGTGAAGAATTTAACTTGACAACTAGAAACTATAAACTGATTGAAGTTGAACTGATAGAATTAAAAATTATACGAAATTTAAAACCCGGTAGTGGATTGGACACAGGTAAAGAGAGGTAAGTGAACTGGAAGATAGAGTAGTAACAATATTAAGACTAAAGCATGGGAAACGAAAAGAATAAAAAGTACACAAAAGCGCATTTGAGACATATGGGCCACAATAAACATTTTTATCATATGTGTAAACTGGAGTCCAAAGAAAAAAGGAGAGAGAGATTGGGATGAAAACAATATTAACAGCTGAGAGTTCTCTAAAACTAAAAAGAATATATGGAGCCTTAAATTCAATAAGCACTAAAAAAAAGCAACAAGAACAAATACAAAGAAAACCACACCTAAGATCACCACAGTACAATTCATGAACAGCAAAGAAAAACATGACATCTTCAAAGCAGCCCGAGGAAAAAGAGATTACTTTCAAAGGAACAATAGGATTGAGATTACAGTTTACTTCTCAGCGAAACTGACTGGATACTAGAAAATAATGGAATAACATTTTTAAGTGCTAAAGAAAAGAACTGCGCATTGGGAATTCTAGAGGCAGAGAAAATGTTGTTTGGAAGGAAAGATGAAATAAGGAAATTTGCAGACAAACAAAATTTAGAAAATATGTTCTCATCAGAACTGACTGAATTAAATTCTAAAGGGAGACCTGCAGGCAGAAGGAGGATTATCACAGATGAAAATAGGGACTTTATAAAGAATTATGCATAACAGAAAGGATAAATAAGTGGATAAACCTAAATAAAATCTAACAGCAAAAAAGAGTAATAATAAAATATATCAAACATTAGAATGCATTAAAACAAAAGGAAGAGGAAAAAGTAGTAAAAGAAATTTAAGATCTCAGCGTTGCTTGAGAAGAAGTAAAAGAGCTAATAAGTCATGGTACATGTGTAACTGCTACTTATGTAAAAATAACAAGCTAATACAAGGGAAAATGGAATTTGAAGAAATCTCAAAGGAAGAAAGAAGAGCAAAAGGAACATAACAAGGTGGGACAAATAGTAAACAAGGAGTAAACGGTCTATAAGAAAATACATTAACTGTAAATACTGAAATTAAAGGACAGGGATTATTGAAACAAACCAAAAACCTAATTCTATGCCACCTACAAGAGACAAGAGTCAGATTGAAAATGAAAGGATTCAAAAATTATGTCATAACAATAAGTAAAATTGAAGAAGATTTTTTAATGTTAACATAGATTTGAAAGCAAAAAGTATCACTGGCGATAAGGCAGGATAATAAAACCCACTGTTACTTTACAAGGAATATATTATAAGTCTAAACTTCAATGCAGTATATGAAGGGAAATTCCAAAAATCTAAGTAGAAATAGAAAAATCTAAATTACCTAGATCAGTAACATAGAACCACAAATCAGCAGATTATAGAAGATCTGAATACCATCATTAAAAACTTTGGCCTAAATTTACATAAAACACTGCACCGACAATGATGGAATATATATATTATGCAGAAATTTTTAGGTGCACATGGCACATTTATAAAATTGACTATATTCTGGTTATAAAACAAGGCTCTGAATAAGCAAGAAATTTAAACCTGTATAACCAATATTTTACCAAATAGTTGGATATTAAAAACATACTTCTGATCATTATGTAGGTCAAAGATAAAGTCGCAATGGGAATTAGAATTTTATTAATTGAATGATAATGAAAATATGCCATAACAAAACCTGTGGGTTGCAAATAAAGCTGTGGTCACAGAGAAGTTTATGTATTCCAATTATACTCTCTAAATGTAAAACGGAAAGGAATAAAGCAACTAGAAGATAACCTATCACCCTGAGGTAGGCAGCTCCTGAACTGTACCTGGTAGGGAAGGCAGGGCAGAACTTCAGGAGACCAGCTGAGAGCACGGTGAACACCATGTCAGGAGCAGTCTCCAAGAAAGAGAATTTAATGTACAAAGGGATGACTAAAATATATTTAAGAGCTAGCACCCTGACCCCTCTTAAGGATGACTTATGTTGCTGGGGAAAAAATAAGAAGTGCTCGATGTAGAAGGTGAATAGCTTTATAATTCCCAGGAGAATCTTGGTACCAGGACCACACAATGAAGAACTTGGAGTCCCCGTGGCTAATCCAGCAGAGAGAAAAGGAGAAACAGAGATGCGAGAGAAAATAAAGGGAACTCTTGGTGCAATTTGGTGCTGCTGCAGGCCCAAGTCCAGGTATGTGCTCTCTATCTCCACATCTTAAATAAAAGCCACCATGTTCCTCAGTCTTTCAGATACTTAGAATTTCTCTTTAGAACCTGAAAATGGGGTCAGGTCTCCTGTCTGCATTGCTACAGTACAAAATAGAGGCAGGATGTTTGAAATAGTTCTCCATCTGGCAGAGGAGGCGTTGAAGCTGTGAGCCACTCGCTGCAAACCAGCAGGACATGAAGGATTCTTGAGAAGATCTGAAGCTACTGGGAGGCCTTTGAGGAGTTAAATCCCATAGTAAATACTGTACCTTCAATGGCCCCTTCTCCCTCTCTGTCCAGTCTTCCTCCACTCCCGTGGGGGCCCAAAGGGGTTAAATGAGCACTCTGATGTAATCAATATAGCAAATTACTGGTATCTTCTAGGGATTATTGAGATCATAAATGCCCTATATACAGTATTATGTAGAAAGCAAGAGAGTTGATGTAATACTTAAATAAAACCGTGAAGGTGGAACTATCGTCCTTGGTCCTTACCATATAAACACACACACTTAATGGAGATTGAAAATTTACTTATTTATTATTTTCCAAACCAATAGATGCACACCTAAATCTCCAATGGTAATGTCTATGATAAGCTTTTTTAGTCAGAGTATCATATGTAGACATAGCAGTTTCAATTCAAAATCAGGCTACCACCTGTTAAATATACAGGAGTCCATGTTTATGTGCCATGATCCATCACTGTTGTGCTAAAGCCATGTAAGCAAATTAAATGGGGATATCTAGGAATCACAACTACTACATTTTTCATATCTTTGACAGTAATACACATCTCTTCAATAATTCCAGAAATGCAGTATTGCTGTTGATTTCAAGCTTGTTGGAATGGGAGACAAGTTCAGTTCAGTTTCATTTGGCTTTCCTACACAAATTTGAAAAGCAAGACAAGGGGTGTTCTATCACTAACTGTGTTTTTTCCACTTATATATCAGGAACGGGATAAATATCCACAAATTTCATTATGAACCAGTGAGCACACTGTGAGTTGGGCTTGGGTCAGAACTCAGCTTATCACCTGGCCTCCATATCTCTCATGCTAACAACTTGAGAGGGTATCATTTCTGTTTAATAGATGGTATTGATACCTCAGACCACTTATCTAGATGTTTTTGAAGTGTCTGAATGTTACCCCAGGTCAGTGTCAGATTCAATAATTCAGTTGCTGATTCAAGACTCTTTTAAGATACACATGTGCATGTGCATGTGCACACACACACACACACATCCATTCATTCATCTGTCATCTACCTATCTATATCTATAAATATTTTTTGACATAGCATTAAGTGAAAGAAGTGTGAGAACATTTCCCAGTTTGTGGATTTTCAATTTTCCCTTGTGAAGACTGAGTTGCTATATTTATAGAAGCTTGAGAAGCTGGAGTTACTAGGTCTTAATGATTCATACATTTTATCATAGTAAATATCTTTTAATCCCTGATAGTATTTTTGACTTCTTTTTCTGATATTATTATAACTAAATCCATTTCTTTTTGATCAGTATTCTCCCCTTAGATTCTGTCACTTATACTTCAGGCTTTCTATGTCCTGTTAAATTGGGTATGTCATAAATAAATAATAATAATTGTCTATTTAGCTAAATTAAATCTTACGTTTAATGTATTTATTGTGATTTTAATTAGCCCTTCAAATTCTTGGGTTTCGCATCTGTGGATTCAATCAACTTGGATTGAAATTTCCATTCATTTTACTACTACATTTTATGAGGGACTTGAGCATCAGCAGATTTTGGTATATGCAGGGGCTCCTGGGACCAATCCCCCTCAGATACCAAGGGATGACTGTAATCTTCTGCTGTTGGATAAGTACTTAATAAATGTCAATTAGATACAGTTGATAATGATGGTGGTTCAGTTCAACTGTATGCTCACTGATTTTCTGTAAGCAGAATCTGTCAATTACTGATAGAGGTCTGTTGAGGTCTCCAGCTATAATAATAGAGCTGTTTATTTCATCTTGCCATTCTATCTGTTTTTGCCTCACTTATTTTGGTACTTTGCTGTTATGCACATACACATTAAGGATTAAGTCTTCTTAGAAAATTGACCCCCTTATCGTTATGTAATGCCTCTCTCTATCCCTGATAATTTTCCTTGTTTGAAGTCTGCTTTGCCTGACATTAATATAGCTACTCCAGCTTTCCCTTCATTAGTGTTAGTGTGGTATATTTTCTTCATCACTTTACTTATAATCTATGTCTTTCTTCTTAAAGTGGGTTTCTTGCAGACAACATATAGTCAGTTGTTTTTTTTATCCCCTGTGTCATTTTCTGTTTTTAATTTTTATAGTTGCATTTAATCCATTCACATTTAAAGTGATTATGTGTATAGTTGGATTAATCTCTCCCCTTTCTGTACTGTTCTCTATTCATTGCACTTCTTATTTCTTATTTTTTAATATTCTACCCTTTTCTGCCTTATCTGGTTTAATTAGGCATTTTATATGATTCTGTTTTCTCTCATTTCTTAACAAATCAGTTTTACTTCTTTTTAAAAAATGATTTTAGTGGTTGCCCTAAGGATGGCAACATGTATTTACAACATGTATTTACAAGTCCACTTCTAAATAGGTCTATATTATTTTATGAGTGTGTAGGTACCTTAAAATATTTCATATTCATCCCTTCTAACATTGATGTCACTCATTTCACTTATCAGTAAGCTATACTCATCCAATATATTGTTGCTGTTGTTAGTTTGAACACTTATATTAAATCAAGTAAGAAAAAGAAAAATAAAAGGGTTTATTTTACCTTTATGTGTTCCCTCTCTAATGCTCTTCATTTCTTTACATAGATCTCAGTTTCTAACCTGCATCATTTTCTTTCTCTAAACTTTAAAAAAATTAAACTTCTTTAAACATTTGTTGAAAGGCAGATCTACTGGTGAAAAATTCCTCATTTTTGTTCATTTGAGAAAGTCTTTATTTCTCCTTCATTTTTGAGGAACAATTTTCCTTAATACAGAATTCTAGCTTGGTGATTCCTTTATTTCAACATTTTAAACATTTCTCTCCACTCTCTTTTTGCTTGCATTGTTGATGACAAGAAGTCTGCTATAAATCTTATACTTCTTTCTTCATAGGTAAGGTGGTGTTTTTCTGTGTGTGTGTTTCAAGATTTTTTCTTTGATTTTCTGTAGTTAGAACACAACATGCCAGGTGAAAGTTTTTTTTATTATTTATCCCACTTGGACTGCTCTGAGTCCTTGATCTATGGTTTGGTGTCTATCATTATTTTTGAAAAATTCTTAGCTATTTTCACCTCACAAATTATATCAGTATTGTGAACTGAAATCCCATGTTTTTTATTACCAATTCATACTCTCCTCTAATAAGCCATTCATCATAGAAGACCTGCCACCTTACACTTCCTCTAGATCCACCTCTGCTGAGACCATTGCATCAAAGTGAGAACTAATCTCGAACTGATATTTCCAATTTTCTCTTTGCACAGTGCTGAGTAGTGGGAACTTTAATTGTAACTGATCGATTTTTGTCTTTTATATAGTGTGCAGAATGTTTATTTGCACAAAACATAAATAACGTGTGTATATATATGTGCATGTATATGGTTATATATATGTGTGTGTGTGTGTGTGTGTGTGTGTGTATATATATAAAAATGTTACGATTCCTTGCTTGGAAGGATGGAATCTAGGGCAACAAGAAAAGGGGGAGTGATACATGGTCTTCCTCTTAACTTTACCTTTTTTTCTCTCCTTTTCTTTTTTTACCTAAGTTATTTATTTAATTCATCTCCTGCTACAAGAAAAGTGATGCAAAATCAGTCTACTGGTCATCATTTGATACAAATAAAGAACATGGGCTTAAGGTCCTATACATTTTACTGGTCCATGTGCAAGAATAGTCCAAATCTGAGCTGTGGTCCATGATGTAGAACAATGGTCCAGGTTTTCTTTATTCATCTTCATTGCAGGTCAGAAGTGGCTTCAAATGAGGGTTATGGAATAAAGAATGGTTACCATATCTCTAGGAAAAGGGCTTGGACCTGACGCAGAGATGGGGATAGACAAAAACTTGGGTTCTTATGTTTTCTCTGGTGCAAACAGGAAGGCATTCAGCAAGCTGACTCCCACCCTGGGGAACATGACAAAGTAAATAGGGGCCTTCCAAGTGTGAGCTAAGCCCTCCTTGCTTGAGGCACCTCTAGACATGGGAAGCCCCAGATGTGGTTGGGACATACCTAGAACCCCAGAAACCCAGAGTCTAGCCACCACTCCATTTTCGACCTGATTCAAAGCTATCATTGCCTCTTTATTATTCTAGAGATTATAAAGAAATTATTATTCCTGATTAAAAACAGAATTATCAAATTTAAAATCATTGTGATAGCAGTAAGCAGCAAGTTATATTCCTTAGAAAATCAATGCAATGAAATACATACTCGGCATACATACATACTCAATTTTTCTCAGAATTCAGAAGAAAATAATAGAAACTAGGTGTGATGAGAAAACAGTTAAGTGAAAGAAGGTAGAAAATAAAATCCAATCTACAGAAAATTGTAACTTCATGAAACAGTCACTTTTACAAATTACAAGATTTTTTTTTAATCCAGAAAGTGACATAGTTATTTATCAGTTACTAGTTTCAGATTCCTTTCAACATTTCTGAAGACACAAGTCAAGATGAAGCTGATAATTGCCCAATATTTGATCTGATAAAAACATAATGCTGCAAACGAAGGAGAACTTTCCTCTGGTGAATGGTGGACTGAGGGGGGAAAAATGAAGCACATTTTCACCTCATGGAACTGAGAATGCATGAAGAAACGTTGATAAAATATTTGATTAACTTAACCACAGATGTTCACAAACTGAGTTTTAAATAGATATTTATGGTTTTCCAAAGCAACCGAAGCAGCAGCCCATCTTCATGGGATCAGCTAATGAGTATCAAAATTATTTAATACACTCTATCCCCTACTGTCAAAAGTGAATACACTCAAGTGCTTGGCATTCTGTAGAATAGTGGTTAAGGAGAAACTTGAAATGTGTTTTCTCTTGTCCAGCAAGTTAACATTTTCTGTTAGGTTTCTGTTTTCTCTCGAAGGACCTACTCTTCTCTTGATGGTAAGTTATTCTCTTTAAGGACACGCTGTCCCCCCACCCGTCCCCTCAACTACAGTAGTATGCTTTATCCAGAGATTTCTGTAGGGCACAAATATCATGATATGATAATGCAAAATACATATGTACATTTTAGTTAGCAGATGGTTGGTCTCCTTATATAGATTTTAAAATACAAATCAAAATAAAATTCAGATGGAATAAGGACTTAAATATATAGAGCATAAAATTACTGAAATAATACAGGAGATAACAAACTCTGAGCTACACAGTAAAAGCAGACATAATGATTTGGTTAAACACCAAAAGCTTCAAAAAGTTTAAACAAATCTCAAAATAGAGAAATAACTTCTGCAATGCAAAATAATCAATATAAGGGCAAGAGATTTCATTAAAAAATAAAGGTAAATATTATATTGAATAAATGCCAGGAAGAAGAAATTCAGGGAAGCAAATGTAAAAAATGTGATAAATACAATGAAATGCTCAAACCAGTGTTCAACAAAACAAAATTTAAAATAAAAATAATATGAATGTTTTTTCTATATGTTTAATTCATGAAATTTGTTAAATGTAAACTGTTCAAATTGATGGAAATATAAACATTGGACTAATATTCTGTATTGTTTTGGATTTTGCTTTCTATTTGATGGTAAGATTTAGAGACTTTTTCATGTCTGTTTATAGATTTATAACTTTTTCAAAATACCTTCATAGCACATATTCTGGATTCTTCATAATTTATTTGTCATTCTTATGGGGATTTCAAGTTGTCCTCACTTGGTTGCTATGCCAGCAATTCTATACGAGAAAACCTTATCCATACAATTTGGTTTCGATGTGTTTTCTTAGCACTCATTAATTCTCCTGAAGAAACCTGCTCCTTTTCCCAAACTTTAATTCAGGAAACACAAGGATAGTCACCTAATTTTAGAACTTTGTTTTGTGTTATTGAGATCTGTATTGTTAATCTTACGATCTCACGGTTCTTCCTCAGTTTGGTCATATTTCCTTATGCTAACAAAAT
Source organism: Pseudorca crassidens (assembly GCF_039906515.1). Classification (NCBI taxonomy): domain Eukaryota; kingdom Metazoa; phylum Chordata; class Mammalia; order Artiodactyla; family Delphinidae; genus Pseudorca; species Pseudorca crassidens. The sequence goes on along the minus strand of NC_090306.1, from coordinate 28,852,364 downwards.
CTTCTTTTGAGAGGTAAAAAAATAGTTTTTATTCTTACTGAAGATGCACTTAAAATATTTTTCATTAATTTTTACTTTTGTTGTTGGCACCAAATTACTGAGTAAAGGGCAAAAGAAACAACTTTATTCAGCCATATATAATTACAAATCAGTTTGTTGATATTTAGTAATATTGGTTCTTATTATCCATTATCCTAAATTAAAATTTAGTATATTTACAGACGCTCAGAAACACTAGGAAGTTAAAATTACATATTATTTCTTTGCTCTTGAAATTACATTTGATAAGCTTTTGTATTTTCTTAAGGAACAATCTGTGTCTTCAGCACTTTTTGATGTAGCATTACATGAAGAACATTTTCCATGTTATTAAATATTTTTTGAAAGCATGTTAATACCTACAAAACATTCCATCTTATGCAAGTACCACATAATTTATCTGTGCCTTTATTACTTGATATTAAATGTGTTTCTATCCCCAAACATTCTAGAAAAGCTTTCTTGCACATTAATCCTTGTTAATTGCTTTATTTCTCTAAAATAATTCTTATAATGCTATATAAGTAAAGTATGCTGTGGGCACTCAAAACCATAGAGAAAACAGTACATCTAAATGTATTAGTGTTTAAGAATCATAACACATCGAGGGGGATTTTAAGTGAATGAACCTAGTGATTAATTTTAAGAACATAAAACTTGAGACAACCAGCTATTATGTGCTCCCTAATGTGAAGAAATAAGAAGTGTAGCACATCAACTATGAAGAACTCTTACCAATCAAATCTGAATCAAAACTGTAGTTCCCAATCACTAATTTGTTAAAAAAGAAAAACATGAAAATCGGAGAAATATGTTAAAAATAAAACAGGAATACACACAGAAAAATGCAAAATTTTGTTAACTCTACAAGGCAAATGACCACCCACAAGGAAGAATAAACGTCATGGAAAAAAGAGAGAGGGACAACCTATAGATTTAAAGACGAGAATAATCAACCAAGCTATCAATACCCTGAGCCCTGTTGGGATTCTGATTTCAATAAAACAACTTTGGAAATAAATTATGATACATCATGCAGATATATACACTGACTAGATTTTTTAATATTAAGGGTTTATTGTTAAATTTGTGGGTGGATAGCTGGAAAAGCTTTTGTCTTATTTTGTATTTTTTTAGTCCTTATGCTATTTTTTCCCCGATGAAATGTTATGCTTAGGATTTTCATCTATACTATTCAGGGGTTAAAGTAACTCTGAAGTAATCCTAAAGTAACCTTAAAGTAATCGTGTTTTGGGCAGAGCCAAAACACGATTGGACATATGTTGATAATTATTGATCTTCTCTATATTTACATATTTTTTGAGAATTTAAAATGCCACAAAAGGGAGCAACGGGAAATGAGTTTACTATTTTGGTGGGGAATAGATAATACAGTCTTGTTATATATATATATGGTTTATCCTGAAGAGATTTGGGAAAGGAAGTGATATGATGGGATTCACAAGTGAGAGTGCACTCTTATGAACATGGACATGAATTCATCCAGGAGCAAGGAGACCATTAGACCATTAATACCTTCCTCAATTTCTATAATTCCAGTCCCCTCTCTGTCACACTCTTATGGGCTATAATTTCTCTACAGAATGATAATAGAATGATAAAGAAAATAAGAGTGAATTAAAAATGAGATGTGAAAGCCAAAGGGACTCCTTGGTAGAGGCAAAGAAGCCCTCGTTTTGCAGCAGGAGTGCAGAGAAAGCCAAACATGAGGCCTGAGATTTATTAGTCTGTGCGACTAACTTCAAAGGAGGTTAAACTTGGCAGATTTGTTATACCAAGGGCATTGCCCCCATTGGGAAAATCTGAAGCTTTAACACACAGAATCTAGACATGCGGATGATTGCTCCTGAAGATTTTGATTCCTCTGACTCTTCTGAACCTTCTAAGCCTGCAGAAGTGTTCCATTCCTTTTTGCTAAGAGCAGTCATCTCAATCATCCTGAAAGGCAGCAGATATACCACTCAAGATCTGCCCTCACTTTCCCTCCTGGCCACTTGGCTTATACCTAGGTTTTAAGTCACAATATCAAGCAACTGAGGATGCACTTGGCTTCATAAACAAAGTACTGTAATTTAAAGATGCTGCAAATCTATCTGACATGTATCAGTAGCCATCTGGGATGTATGAGTGGCACTGTGTTAGAAGATTCTTTATCAAAGGGACTGGAACATAGAATTGGAAAGGGAAGAATTTATTTACCTGAGAATATTCTTTGGAGATAAAGGATTTAGTGTCCTGGAAAGAACCTCAGGAGATTGTACAAACTAATAAGGTGGCTCCCAGTACATGGCATGGTACACACAGTGGCCAAGCTGAGCAAAACTGAAATGCATGAACTGCAATGTCAGATGATGGATAAAGAAATTAAAAAGTTCAGAGAAGTAGACATGCTAGAATGGATGTAATATGTACAGTCAGAAGGTAAGCATGATGGTTATGTTCCTTGGGAAGGCCCAAGGACACAAAATTTATCAAGGCCATATGAATGGCCTGGTGAGACAGGAAGCAGCATCATTAAAAAGTTCAGGGGCTTCCCTGGTGGCACAGTGGTTGAGAGTCCGCCTGCCGATGCACGGGACGTGGGTTCGTGCCCCGGTCCGGGAGGATCCCACATGCCGCGGAGCAGCTGGGCCCGTGAGCCATGGCCACTGGGCCTGTGCGTCCAGAGCCTGTGCTCCACAACGGAAGAGGCCACAACAGTGAGAGGCCCGTGTACAGGAAAAAAATAAATAAATAAATTCAGTAGTGTCTCTACTTTTCATTTTAGGGCTGGAGATAGAAAATACTGTTACAGAATTTATCTAGCTGAAAACAATGTCCATGAATGGACTTTAAAATAGTAGAGTCTAGGTGGCAGCAGTTAACTGTCAGTAACCAGGTGGCACTTAACCACATATGTTGTGATCACTAGCAAAGTTGGAGTAATAGCCCTGGGAACCAGATACACAGGGACTTACAAGGATGGTTAATAGAATATGACCTCCCTAGGGGCAAAATAGTTTGGTGTCTGACGAAGTCACTACTCAGCTTGAACCAGCAGAAGAAATCAAGGTTTGGTGATTGGGCGTCTGAGGATAGCCACCCTAATAAATATGTCATGATTCCTTGCATAGGTTTCAGACTGGGGACGATTGTTCAGAATCAGAGCCCACTAAACAGTGGTTCCAAGTGGAACAATTGCAATACCATAGCATGTATACAAAGCAATGATTTGCTGCATTTTTCCTCAAGAAAATTATGGCCATTTACTCACTTGACTATAAATTGGGAGATGGGGATTACTCATATTTTTAGCACTGTTGGTATAGGTTATAGGGTTTCTGTGATATTGAACTACGAATACTTTGAAACATTATTGTGGCCTTCCTATATGTATGGGGGCATATGGGAGACAGGTAATAAATCACTTACATAGACCACCTGATGGTCATTTCCCTGGACCCTGAATGTTTAATTGGTATTAACATACTTGGAAGTTAGTACAACTTCCAGATTGGGTCCTTGGTTGTAGATAACTACCAAAATAGGGAAAGCCACATGGAAGCCTCTGAAACTGTTCCTGTCATGAGAAAGTAAGTAAAAATATATAAATAAAAATTGTATTATATAGAGTTTAGGAGATTTATATCAGCTATGAGTTTCTAACAGAAGCAAGGATGGTGGTCCTTATCACATCCCCAGTTAAGTTACCTAGCAATGATCTTGCAAAAACCAGATGGATCCTGGAAGGTGACTGTAGACCACTGCAAGCTCAACCCAGTAGTTGCCCTGATTGAAGTTGCCATGATGGATGTGGTAACTTTGTTAGAACAGATAGAGCCTCAGGTTCTGGTATATGGACATTGTTTTGGCATGTGCATTCTTTTCTATTTCAGTAAGAAAAGAGGATCAGGGAGAGTTTTTGCTCACTTCAAATGTGTAATAAACACTTGCAAATTTTGCTGTTGAGCTGTAATTCCTTTTCCTCTGCTATAATGTAGTCCAAAGGGATCTCGGACTATCTAAACATTGCAGAGCGCAGCACATGAATCCATTGCTTTCAGGATAGCATGTTAATCTCTTCAAATAGTTAGTACTATGAAGGCCTTCATGAGACACTGTTTAGAGGATGGAGTGGTCATGATGGCAGAGAGAGAGGCCAACAGCATGGATTCTCACTAACTAAGGCTAATCTAGCTACTGCTACTGCCAAATGTCCAACCTGTAAGAAAAAGAGACCAAAACCAAGCTCCAAAATTACATAATTTCTTGAGATTTACTATCTACCTGGTAACAAGTTAACTATTTTGAATAGCTTCCATCCTGAGAATATCACTGGTCTTGTCACTAGAATAAATTATTATTATATATTTCTGCCAGTGTATATGGGTTTCAAAAACATTCCTGTTCTGCTAATTGTTTTTCAAAGAAATGAGTTTTATGGAAGGTGTGATGGTTTATTTTATGCCTCAACTTGACTGGGCCACAGGGTGGCCAGGTATTTGGTCAAACATTACTCTGGGTGTATCTGTGAGGATGTTTCTTTTGTTTGTTTGTTTGTTTTTTTCTTTTTAACATCTTTATTGGAGTATAACTGCTTACAAAGGTGTGTTAGTTTCTCCTTTATAACAAAGTGAATCAGCTGTACATATACATTTATCCCCATATCTCCTCCTCCTTGAGTCTCCTTCCCACCCTCCCTATCCCAGCCCTCTAGGTGGACACAAAGCACCGAGCTGATGTCCCTGTGCTATGCAGCTGCTTTCCCCACTAGCTATCTATTTTATATTTGGTGGTGTATATATGTCCATGCCGCTCTCACTTCATCCCAGCTTACCCTTTCCCCCTCCCCATGTTCTCAAGTCCATTATCTACATTTGCGTCTTTATTCCTGTCCTGCCCCTAAGTTCTTCAGAACCATATTTTTTTTTAGATTCCATATAAATGTGTTAGCATATGGTATTTGTTTTTCTCTTTCTGACTTACTTCACTCTGTATGACAGTCTCTAGGTCCATCCACCTCACTACAAATAACTCAATTTTGTTTCTTTTTATGGCTGAGTAATATTCCATTGTATATATGTGCCACATCTTCTTTATCCATTCATCTGTCGATGGACACTTAGGTTGCTTCCGTGTCCTGGCTATTGTAAATAGAGATGCAGTGAACATTGTGGTACATGACTCTTTCTGAATTATGGTTTTCTCAGGGTATATGCCCAGTAGTGGGATTGCTGGGTCGTATGGTAGTTCCATTTTTGCTTTTTTAAGGAAGCTCCGTATTGTTCCCCATAGTGGCTGTATCAATTTACATTCCCACCAACAGTGCAAGAGGGTTGCCTTTTCTCCACACCCTCTCCAGCATTTATTGTTTGTAGATTTTTTGATGATGGCCATTCTGACCAGTGTGAAGTGATACCTCATTGTAGTTTTGATTTGCATTTCTCTAATGATTAGTGATGTTGAGCATCCTTTCATATGTTTATTGGAAATCTGTATATTTTCTTTGGAGAAATGTCTCTTTAGGTCTTCTGCCCATTTTGGGGTTGGGTTGTTTGTTTAATTGGTATTGAGCTGCATGAGCTGCTTGTAAATTTTGGAGATTACTCCTTTGTCAGTTGCTTCAATTGCACATATTTTCTCCCATTCTCAGGGTTGTCTTTTCATCTTCTTTATGGTTTCTTTTGCTGTGCAAAATATTTTAAGTTTCATTAGGTCCCATTTGTTTATTTTTCTTTTTATTTCCATTACTCTAGGAGGTGGGTCTAAAAGGATCTTGCCGTGATTTATGTCATAGACTGTTCTCCCTATGTTTACCTCTAAGGGTTTTATAGTGTCTGGCCTTACATTTAGGTCTTTAATCCATTTTGAGTTTATTTTTGTGTATGGTTTAAGGTAGTTTTCTAATTTCATTCTTTTACATGTAGCTGTCCAGTTTTCCCAGCACTACTTATTGAAGAGGCTGTCTTTTCTCCATTGTATATCCTTGCCTCCTTTATCAGAAATAAGGTGACCATATGTGCGTGGGTCACCTCTGGGCTTTCTATCCTGTTCCATTGATCTTGATTTCTGTTTTTGTGCCAGTACCATACTGTCTTGACTACTGTAACTTTGAATGTAGTCTGAAGAAGGGAGCCTGATTCCTCCAGCTCCATTTTTCTTTCTCAAGGTTGCTTTGGCTATTTGGGGTCTTTTGTGTTTCCATATAAATTGTGAAATTTTTTGTTCTAGTTCTGTGAAAAATACCATTGGTAGTTTGATAGGGATTGCATTGAATCTGTAGATTGCTTTGGGTAGTAGAGTCATTTTCGCAATGTTGATTCTTCCAATCTAAGAACATGGTTTATCTCTCCAACAGTTTGTATCATCTTTAATTTCTTGCATCAGTGTCTTATAGTTTTCTGCATACAACTCTTTTGTTTCCTTAGGTAGGTTTTTTCCTAGGTATTTTATTCTTTTTGTTGCAATGGTAAATGGGAGTGTTTCCTTCATTTCACTTTCAGATTTTATATCATTAGTGTATAGGAATGCAAGAGATTTCTGAGCATTAATTTTGTATCCTGCTACTTTACCAAATTCATTGATTAGCTCTAGTAGTTTTCTGGTAGCATCTTTAGGATTCTCTGTGTATAGTATCATGTCATCTGCAAACAGTGACAGTTTTACTGCTTCTTTTCCAATTTGGATTCCTTTTAGTTCTTTTTCTTCTTAGATTGCTCTGGTTAAAACTTCCAAAACTATGTTGAATAATAGTGGTGAGAGTGGGCAACCTTGTCTTTTTCCTGATCTTAGTGAAATGATTTCAGTTTTTCACCATTGAGAATGATGTTGGCTGTGGGTTTTTCATATATGGCCTTTATTATGTTGAGGTAAGTTCCCTCTATGCCTACTTTCTGCAGGGTTTTTTTCATAAATGGGTGTTGAATTTTGTCAAAGGCTTTTCTGCATCTATTGAGATGATCCTACGGTTTTTCTCCTTCATTTTGTTAATATGATTTATCACATTGATTGATTTGCGTATATTGAAGAATCCTTGCACCCCACTCGATCATGCTTTATGATCCTTAATATGCTGTTGGATTCTGATTGCTAGTATTTTGTTGAGGATTTTTGCATCTAAATTTCTTAGTGGTATTGGCCTGTAGTTTTCTTTTTTTGTGAAATCTTTGTCTGGTTTTGGTATCAGGGTGATGGTGGCCTCATAGAATGAGTTTAGGAGTGTTCCTCCTTCTGCTATATTTTGGAAGAGTTTGAGAAAGACAGGTGTTAATTCTTCTCTAAATGTTTGATAGAATTCGCCTCTGAAGCCATCTGGTCTTGGGCTTTTGTTTGTTGGAAGATTTTTAATCACAGTTTCAATTTCAGTATTTGTGATTGGTCTGTTTATATTTTCTATTTCTTCCTGGTTCAGTCTTGGAAGGTTGTGCTTTTCTAAGAATTTGTCCATTTCTTCCAGGTTGTCCATTTTATTGGCATAGAGTAGCTTCTAGTAATCTCTCGTGATCCTTTATATTTCTGCAGTGTCAGTTGTTACTTCTCCTTTTTCATTTCTAATTCTATATTTTGAATCTTTTCCCTTTTTTTCTTCATGAGTCTGGCTATTGTTTATCAATTTTGTTTATCTTCACAAAGAACAAGGTTTTCGTTTTATTGATCTTTGCTATTGTTTCCTTCATTTTTTTTTCATTTATTTCTGATTTGATCTTTATGATTTCTTTCCTTCTGCTAACTTTGGGGTTTTTTTGGTTCTTTCTCTAATTTCTTTAGGTGTAAGGTTAGGTTTCTTATTTGAGATGTTTCTTCTTTCTTGTGGTAGGATTGTATCGCTATATACTTCCCTCTTAGAGCTGCTTTTGCTACATCCCATAGGTTTTGGGTCATCGTGTTTTCATTGTCATCTGTTTCTAGGTATTTTTTGATTTCCTCTTTGATTTCTTCAGTGATCTATTGGTTATTTAGTAGTGTATTGTTTAGCCTCCATGTGTTTGTATTTTTTATAGATTTTTTTCCTGTAATTGATATCTAGTCTCATAGCATTGTGGTTAGAAAAGATACTTGATATGATTTCAATTTTCTTAAATTTACAAATGCTTGATTTGTGACCCAAGATATAATCTATCCTGGAGAATGTTCCATGAGCATTTGAGAAGAAAGTGTATTCTGTGGTTTCTGGATGGAATGTCCTATAAATATCAATTAAGTCCATCTTGTTTAATGTATCACTTAAGGCTTGTGTTTCCTTCATTATTTATTTTCATTTTGGATCATCTGTCCATTTGTAAAAGTGGGGTGTTAAAGTGCCCTACTATTATTGTGTTACTGTCGATTTTCCCTTTTATGGCTGTTTGCATTTGCCTTATGTATTGAGGTGCTCCTATGTTGGGTGCATAAATATTTACAATTTTTATATCTTCCTGTTAGATTCATCCCTTGCTCATTTGTAGTGTCCTTCTTTCTCTCTTGTAATAGTCTTTATTTTAAAGTCTATTTTGTCTGATATGAGAATTGCTACTCCAGCTTTCTTTTGATTTCCATTTGCATGGAATATCTTTTTCCATCCCCTCACTTTCAGTCTGTATGTGTCCCTCAGTCTGAAGTGGGTCTCTTGTAGGCAGCATATATATGGGTCCTGTTTTTGTATACATTCAGCCAGTCTAAGTCTTTTGGTTGGAGCATCTAAACCATTTACATTTAAGGTAGTTATCGATATGTATGTTCCTATTACCAGTTTCTTAATTGTTTGGGGTTTGTTATTGTAGGTATTTTCCTTCTCTTGTGTTTCTTGCCTAGAGAAGTTTCTTTCGCATTTTTTGTAAAGCTGGTTTGTTGTTGCTGAATTCTCTTAGCTTTTGGTTGTCTGTAAAGGTTTTAATTTCTCTATCAAATCTGAATGAGATCCTTGCTGGGTAGAGTAATCTTCGTTGTATGTTTTTCCCTTTCATCACTTTAAATGTCATACCACTCCCATCTGGCTTGCAGAGTTTCTACTGAAAGATCAGCTGTTAACCTTTTGGGGATTCCCTTGTATTTATTTGTTGCTTTTCCCTTCCTGCTTTTAATATATTTTCTTTGTATTTAATTTTTGATAGTTTGATTAATATGTGTCTTGGTGTGTTTCTCTGATAGTATCCTAATGGACTCTCTGTGCTTCCTGGACTTGATTGACTCTCTGTGGAATCAGGAGGTGTTGCTTTCCTGGTATCCTTGTGCGACAGTACCCTAAGATTTCAGCACTATGAACCAGGGAAGCTCACCCCAGTATTCAGCTTCAGTATTCAGTCACTACTGGGGTTCCACTTGTCCCCTGGTTGATCTCAGTCTCCATTTCAAGTGATATTGTATGACCCAAAGCCCTACTCTGTATCACATTGTTGGTCTTTCTATCCTGGTCAACCCCTACCTTAATCTGGTGTGGTCAGACCCCTATACAAAGATGCTCCTGTCAGGCATGACCTTCCAAAGGATATATCTCCCTGAGAGCAAAGGCAAAGGCCAAGGCCAGACCTCTTTAGGGTAAAGTTAAATTCCCTACAAGTACATTTATCAAAGTCACATTTATGCTATCATTTTAAGGATTTGCAATAGTGATTCCAAAGTTCAGACAACATTGTAAAGTTTCTTGTCCTTTTATTCTGTTGAAATAATGACACCTGCTTACTAGGAATATGAAAAAGCTCCAACCAAGGTGACACTTGGACACAATTTCACTTATATGCCAGCTCTAAGATGTCACTTGCCTGTTCACTATCCTTAATTTATCACAGAGTTAATTAAATTTTATGCTCTTCTTGTATAATCATTTGTACACCTTCTATGATTAACCTTACACAGTCATTTTTCCACAATAATTTAAACAAAATTTTAGTGTATTTAGCTCATTTTTATTGTATGTGTTCTGTGATATTAGGAAAATGTCACTTAATTTACGAAATTAAATCTAAATATTTTTATTATCCATAAATCTTATATTTATTTAGTATAGGTCTTGCCATCATGGAATGTTTTTCTATTAGAAACTTTGATAAATGTGTTGTAACCATAGGAATGATTTGCAAGACAGCACGAGTAGTCAAAATAGACTAAATTAATGTGTTAGGTTTAGTGTTCACACGGCATGCTTTACTTTAATTGATTACTCTATAGCCAAACTTAAATTACTAGTATCAGTGCTGATAGAAGAAAATGAATATTTAATAAAACACCCTTTGTATCATAGTAGCAGATTAATCTAAGTAAAAAAGCTATCATTTGTAATAAGTTTTTAAGGCTACTTTGATATCTTGAATACATGCAATATTAAAGAGCTTATAAATACAAAGAGCAAGATAAGTTGGGATAATTTAACAAAAAGTCTCTGCAATTAACTTTGAATTATGATGCATTTGGATTTAAAAATTAAGTAATACACTTACATTGAGAAGAAGTGGCAATACATTTTTTCTAGCTTTGAAATTGCAACAGATTCATTTATCAATAGAATTATATCAACAAAAATAACATAATGAGTAAATGGTAAATGATTAATTTATGAACTTCATAACTAACTCTTAGAGTCATTGATGTTTACATATAGATAATCTTAAGACAAATAATTCATGGATAAAGTACATTTTATTCCCCCATCATCAATCACCATCATTGTCATCGATACAACAGAGTTTTTGGAATAAAACTCAAATGAATAACAATAAGGAATATCACATTACTAAAATGTAAAAAATTATATAACTAAGAAAAAACCTTGTAAGTTAATATTGAGAGTAAAAATAGAATAAAATTACAGATAAGGATAAAAGGCAAATTTTATGCATTCTTAAATATATTCTTTAAATCCCAAACATAATTTTGACTATTAAATTATTTAAATTCCTTAATCTGGAGATGCATTACAAAAAATAATCCTGTATACACTATAAAATCAGAAGTATATAATACCTTAGTGGTTTATTATGACTGTTGAACTTCAACTGTGTCTTTAGCTCCATGGATTTTGTTCCATTCTATGTTAAAATTGAAAATCAGTGATTGCAAGAAAAAAATTAATTCCCGTTTTTTCCCCCATGTTTCTCCCAAAGTGGCTGAAGTAGGAGATGGAAACATTACCATTGAAAAAGAAGGTACAAGAAGAGCCAGATTTATGGGCATGCACCTAGTGCATCCACTCAGACCCAGACAGAAGGACTACACACTTGGTTTAATGCTCTATTGTTGCCATCTTGAAATTCTGAAGAATTTTTGAATAAGCAGCACTGCATTTTCATTTTTCACTGAGTATGCATAGCCATAAATAAAGTCAAACCTGTTGGTGATGTCAATCTGGAAAACTCCTATCTGGGTCAAGGAGAGACAGACTGGGCATGGCTGCCAGGCATGTGCTTAAATGAATACTTGGAGAGACCATATATAAAATAGATAAACAACAAGGATTTACTGTCTAGCATAGGGAAATATATTCAGTATCATATAATAACCTATAATGGAAAAGAACTGAGAAAAAAGAATATATATTAATTTATTCATACAAATGTATAACCGAATCACTTTGCTGTACACCTGAAACTAACACAATATTGTAAATCAAATATACTTCAATTAAAGAAAAGAATACTTGGAGAGAACATGACTATTCTCTGAAACTTGGAATAAGCCTATGACCCTGGGTTTTATTCCTTTCCAGTACAGCTTGTCTGTTCTGAAGAGATTTTGACTGGCAAATAGTGAAGAGACCCTTCTTTACTTGATAAAAGCAAACAAATAAATACGAACAATAACCAAAAAAAAGGAGGATGGGCAATATCAATATTAAAATGGACAAATTCATGATCCACAAAGAATATATAATATGAATAGCAAACACTTTTAGAATAATGAGAAGATGATTAATATTGGTCTTATAATGTAAGTGGAAATCTTTGACTCCTCTCTCAAAATGATTTTAAGCAAGTCCATAGAAAACTTTAAAAATGATATCGATTTTGAAGAGTATAAGTACAAGTCTGAATTAATAGGTTTATACTGAAATTTAAAATTAGACTAAATAGACATGCAAAGAGCTCCCAAATATCTGAAAAACGTTCAAAATTTATGTTCTCAAAGCAATAAACTTTAATCAGTTATTAAAAATAGAAAAAAACCACAGTTTCTGGCCTCAGTGCAATAACTTGAGAAATTAATAAGCTTAATAACACAATAACAAGTAGGAAATTATAATATAGAACTCATTTAAATAGCTCTAATTACTCTGAAAGCAAAATTACAATGCCTATTTAGAAATTAAGTACTTACAGAACCAAACATAACAAAGTATATAAAATATACTAAACCTTTACTCAAAGAGAACATGAAAAGCTATAAATCCTTTCATTAAGAAGAGAGAGTATATATATATATATATATATATATAACAATTATTAAATTTCAGTGGATTTATTGGGAAAATGGACATGAAATTAGATGAAGCTAGAAACAGATAACACTCCATGAGAGCTTAATATATGACAAGACTTTCCTATAAATATTGCTGGGATTATCAATCTCAGTCTTGAATGATACTATTATGAGCCTTATTTCACCTATGAAGAAACTCAGGCACAGAGATTTTAAGTAACCTTTCCAAGTAACTTGCCCAAGGTCACACAGATGTGTAAATGGAAGAGCTAGTTTATGAATAAAGTCAGTGTAGAACCATAACCTGGACTCTTAACCTCTATGCTCCACCCCTTTGTATAATAAAATAGCTCATACTGACATATGATTACTACTCACCAAGCCCTACTCTGAGTGTTTTACGTGTTTTAATGAAAGACAAAATAGGTCAAAAAAAATATGAAATCAAAGTGCATTTGACTGTTATGCTGTACCCACATGGACAGAAATTCTGTTCTTTTTATCTTAATTTCACTCTTTGGGGACATAAACTATTGTTCAATAAGTTTTATTTTAAGCTGTGAAGGACATTTGAGCTGTTCTTTGTGACCCTAGCTGTGTGTGTTTGTGTTTTGGCAGGTGGGAGAGGGAGATACATTAGGAGTAGATATAAATTAAAGCCTCATAGAATCAATGAGAGACAGCAATACTGAAATTATAACAAGGCACATGTCCATGGATGCTGGAAAGCAGAAATTAAGGGTAAGGACATGCAACAGCTTTATACTATTTAAGATGTCACCAGCAGTCCCTGTGCCAAGATCACAGGTGCCATGCTAGAGCTACCAGGGCAATTACTGCTGTCATGATAGTAATGACACAACAAAACTCTCCCAATTCTTGAGCCAAATGTCCCACTTTGAAAAGCCACATAGAAAGGGTGAATGTGCATTTGGTTAAGCTTGAGTCACATGTCTGACCATAGCCCGCAAAGAAGGATCTGTCCTCTCTACTTCATATGAGGCACTAAGGTGAGAAATATATAATGGACATGGGAATCCTCCTCTGTCAGCACCACAAACAGGGTAATAGAGGAGTGTCTGGCAAGCAGGCCATCCTGACTGCACACATACAAAAAAAAACTCACATTCACATGATTGCTTGTTTGCTTCTCTTGCTTTTCCATGAGTTTCACAAAAGTAGGAACTATTCCACAGTTTTCATCATCTGTTACCTAAATCATTTCTTTCTTGAATTTATTAGGCATTTAATATAAGCACTTTGACAGAATTGATGAGTATTTAAAAGAATGAATGAATGAATAAATGAATAATCAAAAGTATGTTTCTTTCTAGAAGTTTAGAATCTACCTCTACCAAACAAACAAGGCACAGCAATTAGAGATACCAAAGCATAACAACATATACAATTTAATACATATCTTCTTCTTTACAACCCATAGTTGACCAGAACAATGTATAGTTTGCCTTGACTGTCATCAAAATTAAGAGAAAAATCTATTCATGCTGAAAGACAGCAAAACATGTTAATATATTGCTCATGTGTTGTTTACATCATGAACCATTTCCTGCAAAATGAAGAATGACAAATTACAAATTACATGACCTTTGAAATACACTATCATTTATGGCAAGCCTTCCTTCAAGGATTTTAAATAGTAGGATAAATAGGTTGTCAAAAAAAAAAAAGAAGCGACTTATAAAACTGTCATCTAGTTGAGTGGCAGGTTTTTTTATGAACACTTTTTTGAATAAGAATGCTGAGTTTCATATATATATATATATACACACATACAAATATATATATACAAATATATATTTTTTTGTATATATATACAAAATTTGTATATATATATATACACATATATATATATATTTTTTTTAATGATCATGGGTACTAACTCTAAATCCTTACAGAGAAAAAAACCATGCAGAAAAGATTATCTGTTTTGAAAATGTGAAGTTAGTTCATATCTTGCTTCATGTTGTAAATATATTGAGCTTGAATTTGCACAAGGACTGGATTTGAAAGGAAAAGTTTAAGATTATCATTCCATTTCTTAGAATCAAATCAAGAGAAAAAAATCTTTTCTTTGTACAGTTGGGAGTGGGAGGTGCATGAATGAATTCTTTCTAAATTCCTTTTAAAATAATTTTTCAATAAAATTTATGTAAAATTCACACTCAGGAAAAAAACAAACAGACTGTGTGGAAAAATTAAATAAAATGGGAAATATGGAAACCACGATTTCAAAGTTCTTTAGTGACACTGTATAGAAAGTGTATATAAACAAATAATGTGTAATGCTTTGTACTAGTATATAGCTCTAGGAGTATTTTGATCCAAAAAAAGTCCTTGTTTTATAGAAATCCATGAAATTTGAGTTCTGCTTTAAGGAATTTACAGTGAAAACCTTGAAATTGCCTTGAGGATGAATTAAATTAATTCATTATGTCAAAATTTGAGGAAGAGATTTCATAAATGGAACAGGAGAATTCATTTTACTTATTTTACTGGCTCAGAAGAACACACACATGAATTTTGAAAATTTGAATGACAAGAAAAATTGTTTCTTTGAGAACTCACTTGACATCCTCTTTCTTTTTGATTACTTTGGAGACCTAATATAAATTCACAGACATATTTTCACACACCCACCCACACACCCTCACTCAGGGGCCTACCTCCAAACTCCAGAAGCCCACAGTCCAGAGGCCCTCCTTTCCACGTGCTGCCTCTCCCCTTCTGCTCAGGTCCTAAGCAGAGGCCCCACTCCGCACTTGAAAGTCACCCCCCACCCACGCACCTAGGCCCCGTCCCACACTTGGACATCGCCCCATGTAGGTCCTGCCCCACACTCAAAAGTCACCCCCCCACCCTAAACACCACCCCAGCCTAAGTTCCCCCCCCAAACTCCACCCACATAGCCAAGGCTGTTTTTCTTTTATTTTCTTCTATTCCTTTTTGCTCTGTCAGATTGGGGTTATGTTTTACCTTGTTGATTCATTGTTGATTCTTTTATATTTTTATTTTTCATAATAAATCTTTTATTTTTCTAACTTTATTTTATTCTTTATATTTTGTTAGTGATTTTTCCTTTTGGCTTGTTCCCCCCCCCCAATTTTTTTTTCTTTTTTCTGTTGTGTATTTATTTTACCTTGTTGCAGTTGTTTCAATTATAGTTTTATTTATCCTAATAGATTTTTTATCTTTCTAATTTTATTTTGTTTTTTATTCTTTGATATTGTACTGCTCCTTATTTTCTTTCTTCCTTTTTTTTTTTTTTTTTTTTTTTTTACTGTGCCATGAAGCTTGCAGAGAACCCCAGGGAATATCAATCGGAGTGAGGCCTCCCGGAAGTCCTCATCTCAGCACCAAGACCCAGCTCTATCCAAGTGCCTACAAACTCCAGTGCTGGATGACTCATGACAAACAACCTGTAAGACAGGAATACAAAAGCACCCCCCCAAAAAAAAAGAAACAACAAAAAGTATGTTGTTGAAGGAGCAAGGTAAAAACCTACAAGACCAAATAAATGAAGATGAAATAGGCAACCTACCTGAAAAGAATTCAGAGTAATGATAGTAAAGGTGATCCAAAATCCAGGAAACAGAAGGGAGAAAATACAAGAAACATATAATGAGGACCTAGAGGAACTAAAGAGCAAACAAACACTGATGATCAACACAGTTACTGAAATTACAAATACTCTAGAAGGAATCAATAACAGAATAACCGAGGCAGAAGATGGAAAAGTGAGCTGGAAGATAAAATGGTGGAAATAACTGCCACAGAGCAGGATAAAGAAAAAAGAATGAAAAGAATTGAGGACAGTCTCAGAGACCTCTGGGACAACATTAAACAGACCGAATTATATGGGTCCCAGAAGAAGAAGAGAGAAAAGGAAAGGGTCTGAGAAAAACTTTGAAGAAATTATAGTTGAAACTTCCCTAACATGGGAAAGGAAATAGTCAATTAAATCGAGGAAGCAGAGAGTACCATACAGGATAAACCCAAAGAGAAACACACCAAGACATATATTAATCAAACTATCAAAACTTAAATACAAAGAAAAAATATTAAAAGCAGCAAGGGAAAAGCAACAAATTTTCAGCAGAAACAAAGAAATTTTTCAACAGAAATAACAAATTTTTCAGCAGAAACTCTGCAAACCAGAAGGAAGTGGCAGGACATATTTAAAGTGATGAAAGGGAAAAACCTACAACCAAGATTACTCTATGCAGCAAGAATCTCATTCAGATTCTATGGAGAAATAAAAATCTTTACAGATAAGCAAAAGTTAATAGAATTCAGCAACACCAAACCAGCTTTACAACAAATGCTAAAGGAACTTCTCTAGCCAGGAAACACTAGAAAAAGTAAAGACCCACAAAAACAAAAACAAAACGATTAAGAAAAGGGTAATAGGAACATACATATTGACAATAACAAATAAATGGGTTACATGCTCCAACCTAAAGACCTATACTGGCTGAAGGGTTACAAAAACAAGGCCTGTACATATGCTATCTACAAGAGACCCACCTCAGACCTAGGGAAACATACAGACTGAAAGTGAGGGGATGGAAAAAGATATTCCATGCAAATGGAATTCAAAAGAAAGCTGGAGTAGCAATTCTCATATCACACAAAATAGACTTTAAAATAAAGACTATTACAAGAGACAAGGACACTACATAATGATCAAGGGATCAATCCAATACATAAGGCACATGCTAACAGCCATAAAACAGGAAATTGACAGTAACACAAAAATAGTTGGGGACTTTAACACCCCACTTTCGCCAATGAACAGGTCATCCAAAATGAAAATAAATAAGGAAACACAAGCTTTAAAGGACACATTAGACAAGATAGACTTAGTTGATATTTATTGGACATTCCATCCCAAAACAACAGAACACACTTTCTTCTCAAGTGTTCATGGAACATTCTCCAGGATAGATCATATCATGAGTGACAACTCAAATGTTGCTAAATTTAAGAGAATTGAAATCATATCAAGTATTTTTTCCTACCACAACCCTATAAGACAATATATCAATTACAGTAGAAAAACTGTAAAAAATACAAGCACATGGAGGCTAAACAATGCGCTACTAAATAACCAAGGGATCACTGAAGATATCAAAGAGGAAATCAAAAACTACCTAAAAACAAATGACAATGAAAACACAATGACCCAAAACCTATGGGATGCAGCAAAAGCAGTTCTAAGAGGAAAGTTTATAGCAATAGAGTCCTACCTCAGGAAACAAGAAAAATCTCAAGTAAACAACCTAACCTTACACGTAAAGCAATTAGAGAAAGAAGAACACACACACACAAAAAGTCCCAAAGTTAGCAGAAAGAAAGAAATCATACAGATCAGATCAGAAATAAATGAAAAAGAAATGAAGGAAACAATAGCAAAGATCAATAAAACTAAAAGCTTTTTGTTTGAGAAGATAAACAAATTGATAAACCATTAGCCAGACTCATCAAGGAAAAAGGAAGAGGACCCAAATCAATAGAATTAGAAATGAAAAAGAAGTAACAAATGACACTGCAGAAATACAAAGGATCATGAGAGATTACTACAAGCAACGATATACCAATAAAATGGACAACCTGGAAGAAGTGGACAAATTCTTAAAAAAAGCACAACATTCTGAGACTGAACCAGGAAGAAATAGAAAATATAAACAGACAAATCACAAGCACTGAAATTGAAACTGTGATTTAAAATCTTCCAACAAACAAAATCTCAGTACCAGATGGCTGCAGAGATGAATTCTACCAAACAATTAGAGAAGAGTTAACACCTATCCTTCTCAAACTCTTCCAAAATACAGCAGAGGGAATAACACTCCCAAACTGATTCTATGAGGCCACCATCACCCTGATACCAAAACCAGACAAAGATGTTACAAAAAAAGAAAACTACAGGCCAATATCACTGATGAACATAGATGCAAAAATCTTCAACAAAATACTAGCAAACAGAATCCAACGGCACATTAAAAGTATCATACACCATGATCCCGTGGGATTTATCCCAGGAATTCAAGGATTCTTCAATATACGCAAATCAATCAATGTGATAAACCATGTTACTAAATTGAGTAATAAAAACCATATGATCATCTCAGTAGATGCAAAGGTTTTGACAAAATCCAAAACCTATTTATGATAAAAAAATCTCCATAAAGTGGGCAGAGAGGGAACCTACCTCAAAATAATAAAGGCCAAATATGAAAAACCCACAGCCAACATCATTCTCAATGGTGAAAAACTGAAACCATTTCCACTAAGATCAGGAACAAGACAAGGTTGCCCACTCTCACCACTATTATTCAACATAGTTTTAGAAGTTTTAGCCACAGCAATCAGAGAAAAAAAAAGAAATAAAAGGAATCCAAATTGGAAAAGAAGAAGTAAAGCTGTCACTATTTGCAGATGACATGATACTATGCATAGAGAATCCTAAAGATGCTACCAGAAAACTACTAGAGCCAATCAATGAATTTGGTAGAGTAGTAGGATACAAAATAAATGAACAGAAATCTCTTGCATTCCTATACACTAATGATGAAAAATGGAGAGATAAATTAAGGAAACACTCCCATTTACCACTGCAACAAAAAGAATAAAATACCTAGGAATAAAGCTACCTAAGGAGACAAAGGACCTGTATGCAGAAAACTATAAGACACTGATGAAAGAAAGATGATACAAACAGATGGAGAGATATACCATGTTCTTGGATTGGAAGAATCAACATTGTGAAAATGACTATACTATCCAAAGCAATCTACAGATTCAATGCAATCCCTATGAAACTACCAATGGCATTCTTCACAGAACTAGAACAAAAAATTCACAATTTGTATGGAAACACAAAAGACCCCGAATAGCAAAAGCAATCTTGAGAAAGATAAATGGAGCTGGAGGAATCAGGCTTCCTGACTTCAGACTATACTACAAAGCTGCAGTAATCAAGACAGTATGGTACTGGCACAAAACCAGAAATATAGATCAGTGGAACAAGATAGAAAGCCCTGAGACAAACCCACGCACCTATGATCACCTTACCTTTGATAAAGGAGGCAAGAATATGCAATGGAGAAAAGAGAGCCTCTTCAATAAGTGGTGCTGGGAAAACTGGACAGCTACATGTAAAAGAATGAAATTAGAACACTCCCAAACACCATACACAAAAATAAACTCTAAATGGATTAAAGACATAAATGTAAGGCCAGGCACTATAAAACTCTTAAAGGAAAACATAGGAAGAACACTCTGACATAAATCACAGCAAGATCCTTTTTGACCTACCTCCTAGAGAAATGGAAATAAAAACAAAACTAAACAAACGGGACCTAATGAAACTTCAAAGCTTTTGAACAGCAAAGGAAACCATAAACAAGATGAAAAGACAACCCTCAGAATGGGAGAAAATATATGCCAATGAAGCAACTGACAAAGGATTAATCTCCAAAATATACAAGCAACTCATGTAGCTGAATATCACAAAAACAAACAACTGAATCCAAAAATGGGCAGAAGACCTAAACAAACATTTCTCCAAAGAAGTTATACAGATTGCCAACAAACACATGAAAGGATGCTCAACATCACTAATCATCAGAGAAATGCAAGTCAAAACTACAGTGAGGTATCACCCCACACCTCACCCCAGTGAGGTATCAGAATGGCCATTGTCAAAATATCTACAAACAAATAAATGCTGGAGAGGGTGTGGAGAAAAGGGAACCCTCTTGCACTGTTGGTGGGAATGTGAATTGATACAGCCACTATGGAGAACACTGTGGAGGTTCCTTAAAAAGCTAAAAATAGAACTATCATATGACCCAGCAATCCCACTACTGGGCATATACCCTGAGAAAACCATAATTCAAAAAGAGTCATGTACCACAATGTTCATTGCAGCACTATTTACAATAGCCAGGACGTGGAAGCAACCTAAGTGTCCATAGACAGATGAATGGATAAAAAAGATGTGGCACATATTTACAATGGAATATTACTCAGCCATAAAAAGAAACAAAATTGAGTTATTTGTAGTGAGGTGGATGGACCTAGAGTCTGTCATACAGAGCGAAGTAAGTCAGAAAGAGAAAAACAAGGACCATATGCTAACACATATATATGGAATCTAAAAAAAAAAAAAGGTTCTGATGAACCTAGGGGCAGACCAGGAATCAAGACACAGACGTAGAGTATGGTCTTGAGGACATGGTGTGGGGGAAGGGTAAACTGGGACGAAGTGAGAGAGTAGCACTGACATATATACACTACCAAATGTAAAATAGATAGCTAGTGTGAAGCAGCTGCATGGCACAGGCAGATCAGCTTGGTGCTTTGCGACCACCTAGAGAAGTGGAATAAGGAGGTTGGGAGGGAGACGCAAGAGGGGATATATGTATGTATATAGCTGATTCACTTTGTTATACAGCAGAAACTAACACAACACTGTAAACAATTATACTCTAGTAAAGATGTTAAAAAAGACAAACATTAAAAAAAAGTAGATTCAAAAACTGCCTTTAAGGTAGGGATTAACATATACACACCACTATATATAAAATGGATAATCAACAAGGACCTACTGTATTGCACAGGGAATTCTACTCAATATTCTCTAATAAGCTATATGGGAAAAGAATATGAAAAATAGTAGATATGTGTATCTGTATAACTGAATCACTTTGCTGTATACCTGAAACTAAACTGACACAATATTGTAAATCAACTATACTCCAAAAAAAAAAAGAGAAAACTACCTTTATGCCTAACTGTTGCAATGATTTGTATAATTAGTTCAGTAAGATAATTTTTTTTCTTCCTCTTTAGAAGCTTAGTCATTAGATCCAAAGTCACATTTTTTTCACTCTCTTCTCAAATGAGGAAGGTTTCATTTACAGTTTTTTCATGTTACCCTGTGTCTCACATTTGACCTAAATATTACCCTTACATTTTACCAGTTGGATTCTTTCAATCTGTCTTCTTCTGTAAATAATGCTGATTTTTCAGTCATGGTTCAGTCAGGAGATAAACCATGTGGTACGTGGAATGGGTGCAGTTTATCAAAAGAATTCATACCTAGTAACAGGTGAATGGAGTAAAGAATGCAGTAATACCTAATAGAGAAAGCAGCCACTACTCTTAGGGGTGATATCAGTGCAAAAGTTCCTCCCTCACTCCCACCCCCAAAACACCACTCCCCACCCCAAACTGAGGCTCAGAACCCCCTGGTGGCGCATGGCTGTAGCCCAGCAGATAGTGGAGAAGTTCACTGAAGTTCCACAGGAGGATGCCAGCAAGCAGAGAACTGCCTCCTATATGTAGAGGAAACTCATGGGGAGCTACATTTGGGGTAGGTGGAGTGGGTCCTGAACTCGCAGGGAAGTGGCTAGAACACCCATTGGGATGTTGCTTAACTGAGGTCCACAGTACTTGCTGGGAAACTGCCTGCAGGATGCACTAAGGCTCACTCCAACTTTATTATTTAAAAATTTATTCCTGATTACAAATGCAATATGAGGTCAATATTGGAAAAATGTGGAATCAGAATAGGATAAAATAGGGAAAACCACAGCTCTCAAAAGTATTTAAAAGCAACTTTTACAGAGTATATATATCCTACATGTACATTGTATAGATTGTACAAAAATTGTATTTTAGAGGATGGTAACACGATATGTGTTTATATCCAATAATGTAAGTCTTTCCATTTTTTTCTATTTAATAAGGTAGTCTTGGCTATGTTCACCTACTTGATTTTTAATATAAATATTATATTCTACTTGTCAGTTTTCATACATACCAACACGCAAACACAACTGGATTTTGAAATGTCTGGCACTTTTTGGTCATTTAACATTAAAGGAAATACTTTTGATGGACTTTGTTTTTTTACACACTCCTTATATATTACTTTAATAGCATTAGAATAATATACTTTGCGAAATAAAAAATTACTAATTCCTAGTTTTGAAATTCTGTTTCCATGTTTTCATTTTGTAGAACTATGATGAACAGTTCTATGCACAAAGGTGATCTGAACTGTTTTTAAGATTCTTCAATATAGTGTCTATAAAGTTGAACTGAGAGGCAAAAGTCATGCATTATCAAAGCTCATAGAAAATTGCTGTCTTGTGTATCATTTAAAAATATTTTCCATTTTAACCATCAGTATGTGTGAGTATACCACAGACTATCTCTGAGAGTATGCCTTAGCATTAAGTTTTCTTTTTTGTTGTTTCAAAACATCATGTAAGTATAATTTTTCAGACTTTGAGTAGAAAAGATATTGCAGTTGTGTGTGTGTGTGTGTGTGTGTGTGTGTCTGTTTGTGTGTTTTCTGTACTTGTGAGAGCAAGAGAGACAGAGACAAAGACAGAGAGATACTAAAGATTGTAAAGGTGGCACAACTCTATGTCATTTTCAGTTTTTAGCTATATAAAGAATCAAAGTACTAATTATATTCTGAAAAATCAAAATTATGCCCTAAATGATACAAATTATAATTCATAAACTTAATATAATTTATTATTTTTATTCTCAATTCACTCAGATAATGCACATATAATTATAGGGCTACTATGCAAGGTTCTTTTCAGAACAGCAAGGACTAGATGATTTCATAGCAACTAATTGTAATGCAATAATTCGGGAAGTTTTCTGAAAGCACAAATTTGAGTATGTTAAAATAGTTTCAAATTTTATTTTCCTTGGACGAAAGCTTCTTTTACAGTGCAAATGTATTTTAATTATAAATCTACACTTAAAAATCATATTAAAGGGAAACTATTTTTACTGATACATGCCAGGGGGTAAATAATATTAATGCTAAATGCATACCCTTTTAAGAAAAGAATAAAATGGACTATGATATGTCTTTGTTTAAGCACAAAGTTCCAAAGCTCTCCAATTGTCCTTTGGATGAAAGTTGAATCACATTTTCTTTACTATAGAATCAAATCTGAGCATTTCAAGAGGTAAACAGTGATTCTTTGATGCCTTACTTCAAAGGATTCAGAGGAAATTAATCAAATTAATCCATCCTTCTTTCCACTGGTAACAAAAATTATTCACTGCTTTGAACTCAGGGCATTTCACAAGACCCTAATGACTATTGGGAAGGAAAAAAAAAGTATTAAATGGTGGCATTAAGGAGGAGACTGTAAAGCACTGAATATTCTTTTTTTTAATGCCAGATTGGAAATGTAATTGAGTGAAGCAGGCCCCGGGTGGTTGGAAGCATTGCAAAGTGCATGGCCCGCCTAAAGGTGGCAGCTGCTACCCAGCAACCATGGATCATTGCCACATTGGAATTCAGAACCAGGGTTGGCAGATATTCCAGTGTTTGTGGAAAAGAAAGAAATTCATACTTTAATGTGAGCTCTCTAAATTTTTGAGTGTTGATGTTAACCAAAAAAAGTCCTTGTGAGATGAATCAAATAAGTCAGGAAGTTCCTCCTTGTTAAATGAAAAAGCATTATGTACTTGACCTTGGTCTTGCCCCTCCCCAATTTTAATCAAAGTCCTTAAAAGCATTTAGAAAATAT
This sequence comes from Pseudorca crassidens, assembly GCF_039906515.1. NCBI lineage: Eukaryota > Metazoa > Chordata > Mammalia > Artiodactyla > Delphinidae > Pseudorca > Pseudorca crassidens. The sequence continues at coordinate 28,828,344 of NC_090306.1, read as the reverse complement.
TTAAGTGACAATTATTTCTTATGTCAATTTTTCCTTGAGGAGCATCAAGAGAAAAATGTATTTCCTTCCAAAAGCCATTGGTTGAAGACCAAGCAACTCTAATCATTTGGCTAATATGATTGTTTATATATTTCCCAATAATCAAATAATTGTTTTCAGTTGATAAAGGGGAAGAGTATTTAAAAGATTATTTTTAAATTACAGCAATACAGGTATTTTTTGAAACAAAGAGATATTGCTTTCAATACATTTTTTGCCTAAAATAGATGGTCTCTTTCCATATCTCTTCCAGATCTCTGAACGAATTCTCACGTTTTTTCAAAATTGTTGCTGTAAGCATGGTTAAATTATATCACCTCTATAGCCAGACTCTCATATTCTGAATCCAGTTCTGATGTTGCTCGCTACTTCACCTTGTGTGTCTTACCCAAATTTCTTGAGTCCCGGTTCCTCATCTAGAAAATAATGGTCATTTTGGGATCAACTTCAGAGGCTTACTATGAGGATTTTGTAAGGAAATCTTTAAAGCTATCAGTGATAGAAAGTGTTCCATACATCTTAGTTATCATTATGTCCTTTGAAGTCATTCTTTTTTCCTGGTTTACATGGAAATACTGCTGCAGATGTCAGAAGACACATTTTTCTCCCACCTGAAACATTGCACATTTGTAGCAACCATCTTCATAGAGGAAAACAGAATTCTTATTCACTGCTGCACATATTTAATGTATTTTTGAGATCACTCTACCCCGTTTCTGGTCTTTATAAAGTTATCATAAAATTATAAGTGTCTTTGACAATTATCTAGTTACTAGACACAAAAGTATCAATACATGGGAACTCAGAGAGACTGAGTGATTTGCCTGGGATAAATAAATAAGAAAGTGGCAGAACTGGGACTAAAATTGTGTGTCTTTGTTTTGCTTTCATTATATATTTCTATCTAAATGTATTTAAGTTGAAATTATAAATATTAAAAAAATTTGAATGCCTTAATTCATAGACTTTCTCCATTAAATTGGAAAGAAAAGGCTACATTAACAAGAGAAAAGCATTATTTTTATAGGGAAATTTTGTCAATTAAGCTGCAGTATGCCAAATATCTGTGTACCTGTCAACCAATTCTACATGATTGACATAGTTTGCATTCATATACAGATATTCCTGCATTTTGAGATCTAGTTTTACACATTGACATTTTAATATAAATGATCAATAGAAAATCATATTCCATGGACATGATGAATGAGTCAACAAATTTATTTGGCTTACTCTAAATAAATATTTCTTAAATGTAACATTTGCACAGCATTAAAAGTTTTAAGCAAATACTCGTGAAGCATGCCCCGTGACACTGATGATTGAATATATTATCTTGTCTCTTTCTAATGAAGAAAACAGTGTAGTTGCCAACTTTATATGAACTAAGGGAAGTTCTCTGACCACATGAGATGTCATTTCAAAATAGATTTCCTTTGGAAGGATGATATTATGCTAAAATAATATGAGATTTATTTTTATTGCCCACTAAAGAACTAAGGAAAATACAATGCCATGGAAATTGTTATTTTAATGCTGTATTCAAAAGAATAAAAGTTAAGTATAGAACTTTGAATTGCTTTTCTTCTCTCCTCACTGGTAGTATATGTTCGTATTCTGGAGATTGGGAAATTCAGCTTCACACAACACATCCAGCTAATGAGATTGCAGAAACATTGTGCTCTCCATCATTTCCTTATCAGTGACAATCCATTAAAAGCTCTAACCCCATGAAGTGAATTTCAGTTTTAAACTTTTGCATTCTGAAAACGGTCTTCCCAAGACCATTAATAGATAAGATGGATGCCACATTTGTTGACAGTTCAAGATACTTTTACCCTACTAGAACTGTTTTGAAACCAACAACAGACCTATTATCTTCTTTTACAAAGAAACTTTATAGTGCTATTTTAGTGAATTGCAAAACTCTGAAGGAAATTTTACTTTTATTTACCTGTGTTTTTGTTTCCTTACACAATGCAGTAAAATATGTACAATGTGTGTTTGTAGTCTACATTTGAATTGCATCCTTTCAGAAAAATTGAATAGGTCTACTAAAAACAATTTTCCTTTCAAGTGTGGCATGCTTTGTCCTTCTGAGAACAGAAAGATGATGATTTATTCCTGGATTCTTAATAGTTTTGGTTGCAATAAGTTAGTCATGATCACAGTTGAATGTCAGGATTGTAAAATAATCAAAACAGCCTTTCCAAACTTAGTGTGGAGAAACTGAACAAATGCAAGCACAAAGATATGACTTCACCTCCTGACAAAGAAGGAGGAGGAGATTCCTGCCCAGACTGATGTCCCAAAGAAACAACCATGATTGTGAGGCATGGCATCCAGGGGGAGTTAAAGTCTTACTATTTTAGGTAATTTTAAAAATTGAAAATGTGTACAAGTTTCCTTCCATGAATGTAGTTAGAACATGTCAAAAAAGAACGGAATTCAACTCTCTGAATTCAGTCTCAGAGGTTTCAGAAAATAGTAGGGATAGTCACCTGAAACAATTAGGCTTTTGAGAAGAATGGCATATGGGCCACTGCTCTAGCTGTCCCTGAATGGGGACTGGAGACAAGGGCACAAATCTAGGTTTCTGGAGCTGTCCAATCAATAACTAGTGCCTTTGAAATATAAAATTCAGGAAACAATCAATGCATACTTAGGATTATTTGGTGATACAAAAAGTGCAGAAATAAATATGCCTGGAGATGGAGATACAGCTACTGATCTACAGTGCACAGAAAACTGGATACACTGAGTAGAGTGACAAATACATGGTGTGCTGAAGAGAAGAGCTGTGTTGTCCTGTCAGGTACTGAGATTAAAATCTGTTTACAAAAAATAAATAAATAAATAAGAAAAAAAATCTGTTTACAACATTCAGCAAAAGAGGGTTGGCTCCCTTTGGAAATTTATTTGTACTTCAAAGGATGCTAAATAGAAACAGGATCGAAGATATGTTTGAAAGAAATATGCTGTATTTGAAGTGGAATCGTCTCCTATCTTTAGTGAAAATAGCTCCATAATATCCCAGAAGCCAGGAGCACTATAGAGAGATTGTTTGGGTGGAATTACCAAATACACTTACTTACATTAAATTAATATCAATAATAGTCAATACACTTTGATCATTTTCTATGTATAGTAGTATACTTTATGTGGCTTATGTTATTTAATCTCTTCAATTAATCTATGAGGAGTCACTCAATGTTTGTCAACGTCACAGATTAATAAATTGAGTTTAATACAGATTAGGTATCTTTTCTCAAGATTATGAAACTAGAAAGCATTAGAATAAGAGTTTTCAAACCCTTATTTAGCAAGGCAGTATATACTTCCTAATGCATATGATTAAGAAACAAGTTATCTCATACTTTATGTATATGTTATTTGATACTAAGAGACTCAGTCAATCCTTCTGTGGGTACAGGTAACGGTAAACGCTTTTTCTTTCCACCCAAAAGCTTCAGATAAAATGTTTTTAAGTGAATTGACTGTAAATAAAATTTTAATTTTATCTTAACAATATGCTAGATAGTTTTAAAAGTTTTTCATAATTCAAGATGATTTATATAATGTTCACATTAATTAAAACATGGTAACTGGGGTATACGTATGGATAATTAGAGTAAGTTGGTAAGCTAAATATTCTGTCTAACATAGATTATAAATTTGAGTAGACAAGAAAAATATGTTGCAATATCCATTTGAGCAACCGCAGCTTCTTATTACAAACACCATGCTTAATATAACTATCCCTCGATATAAGTGAAAAATATCGATTATCACAGTTTTGCTTTTTGCTTTTTTTAGTATACAAAAGAGATATTAAGTTTCAAAATGATGAGCTCAACTTTCTTATTCCATGTGTCATTAGGATGTGGTATATAAATATTCTCCAACTTTGCTCTATATCTTCACAACAAAGTGCAATGATAAACTAATGCTTTGCAATCTGAAAATTACATTTGTCGCTTTTTTCCTCTAAGGGTGTCAGATTGAAAAACCTTTCTCATTTATGATCTGTGCTTCAATTACAGTTGAATTCAAGACTACATGAAAGAACTTGGTGCTGACAGTATTCAGTTTTCACATGGATATGGTTTTCCAAGACACCATAGTTTTCTGCTCCTTGTCCTTACTCATCTGTCTACTTGCCTCTTAGATTAAATATTTTCAACAAATATGCCTATTTGAAAGGGTCTTGTTTGAATTTTAATGTTATTATTTTGCTGCCCCATTTATACCTTATACTTAAATAAATTGCTTCTCCCCACTGCTGTAGCTTGTTACAAAGTCTCCATTGTGGATGACAAAAATGTTTCATAATATCTGACCCTGAGGTGGCTAACATGATTCCAACACAGTATCTACAGGATAAATCCAAGCACCTCAAGGATAGATAGGTGTAGAAAGATCAAGTTAACAAAAACTAACACTTATAATATGAAAAAAAAAAAAACTAGAACAACATGCAGTGCTTAACAAAATAATATACTGAGAAGAATATGAATATTACAATGTCTATATTTGTTGTCACTCACATAGAAGTATGGTGTTATCATTAGTCATTGAATTAGCCTAACTAGATTTTGATGGCTAAGAACACTCTCCAAATAGGCATCTTGATTTTTTCCACTGAGATGGGATTGGAATTTCAGTTCTCCCACTAAGAGATGTTTTATATCAACCCAACTTGACATAATTAGCCAATTCTCAATTTAATGTGTCATCCAATCTCTCCCCACTGATGTTCATAAATTTTGTATACACTCTGATTTCATTGGATTATTCATTATTTTTGACTTGACTCTCTATTCCAAGGGAAAAATAAAAGGTTTTATAGTACATTATAGTAGTTGCTAGATCATATACCTAAATTTTAGCTTCTTTTCACATTTATAATCATAAATCTATTAAATGAATTTCCAGAACATTTTGAAATATAGGTGGATTGAGATACACATTCCTGTCATGTTTAGATACGTCTGTTGGTACTTGAGCTTTCTTTGAATTTTATTAAACATTGAATTGATTTTATCAAGTATAAAAATATATTCTCTCTTAAGATTTAATTGCTATTTACTAGTGATATTTGAGATTTGCTTTTTTTAAAATAATGCGAGTCAGTCTGTGGTTTGACACAGCAAAGTCCATTTCAACTTATAGCCCAGAACTATTTAAATAATATGAGAATTAGTTGATTTTAGGTATATGAAAATTTCCTTTCTAAAGACCTGTGATTTTTGTACCTTTCAACATGGTAGTTCTTGTAGATCTTTTTAAAAATTTCTTCATTATTATGGTACTATTCAGTATTCTTCTCATACATTAATCAATGATGCTAATGTATCTTAATATAAATAATGAATTTTATTTAGTAGTTAAATAAATTACCATAGAATTATTTTAAAAATACCTTATGATTTTACAACATTTATATTAGGAGTCATCAAGCTCTAAAATAATTTTCCTGAAGAGATCTGGCAAGATTTTATATAAATTTTGAGTAAATGCTAATTTTTGCCTTTTTTCTACTTTATTTCATATTCACACCACAATAATGACTCTTCTAATTTAAAATATAAACCATAGAGATTTCCTTAAAGGTGGCAGGGGAGGACTGGAACTGTCAAAGACAGAGTGACAGGTGGGGTTGGGAATAAGTGAACGGTCTTGACAGACTCAAAGTTGCTGGCAGCTTGGAACTGCACCTGGTAGGACAGTGGATGGATCTTGCAACTGTACACTTTGGACATAAACTGGTTAGTGGGCTGCTTGGGCCGGCATTCAGCATGCACCATGAAGAGCAATGTGAGGGAAACTGGTACCCAAGTAGGGGCCTTCTGTGTGGTGCTGCCTCGATGGTGTCTTAGGTGTGGAATTGTCCATGCACTTGGGGCAGTAGAGCTTCACCAGGGCCTCACCTGGGTGTCAGAAAGGCTATTGGAAAGCATTGGCTTGTTCTCACAGTGCACGTGGGGCAGTAGCCGAACTCTCCCTGCTGGTACTTTTCCAACATCTGGGTGGTGCCATGGTTTGTGAGGATATAGGTGGTCTGGGTGAACCCATACAGCATCTTGGCTGACTGCTTAATCAGGGTTCTCTGGTTGGGGTTGTCTTCTAGCTCTTCATCAGGCTCCAGGTCCAAGATCATGTCTAGAGCTTGTCTACAGTGAGGCACCTGCTCATTGAGTTGACTGAGATTAAATTTGCCCTGGATGGAGTCTTCATCCACTTCACAGAAGAATTCATAGTCATGGAGCCCACAGAACCAGTATAAATAACACTTCCTGATGTTTAAATCATTTTTTTAAATTTGTCATTTATTTTTCCTTACTGATTTCCTGATGCTTCTTTGTCTCTGTAATTTTGCTTTCTTGAGTGATCATAAAAGTCTTTGAAAGTTAGGGGTCTTTTTTTTCTTTTGTTTTGCAAAGCATGTCATGATTAAAATGTGTTTCTACTTATTTTAATGAATTAATAAATAAAAATATAATGGGAATGATATTTTTAATTTCTATGTACTTTTAAGTGTTTATTGAACATAGTATCGGTAAAGACTAGTAACCACATCAAAAGAGTTCAGCTCAGTGGATTGATTTCACATGTCAGAAGATACCTGCTTAGTCAGACTCAGATCAAAAACAGAATACCAATAACCTAGCACATTCTCATCTCAGTAAAAATTGTTCCACTTAACTGCTCTCATGACTTCTAAAACCAGAGATTCGTCCTGTCTTTTTTTGTACTTAGTATTGATAAATTATGCATTATGCACATTATAGACGATCAATTCCCATTGTGTGAGTATTCCACAATTTTTACGGCTTCTCCTATGAGTGGATATTTATGTGGGTAGCACCCAGTTTGGGCTTACAAATAATGCTATAATGAATATTCTAGTGCATGCTTTTCAGTGAACTTATGAATGCACTCCTGTTGGGTTTAGGTATATATATAGGAGTGGAGCTGATTATCTTTGGAACTGTGTATCTTCAGCTTTTGTAAATACTGCAGTTTTTCAAACTGTCCTTATGCTTGAGGTTTTTTTTTTTCTATTGATACCATTTTTTTTTAGTACATCTTTATTGGAGTATAATTGCTTCACAATACCATGTTAGTTTCTGTTGCACAACAAAGCAAATCAGCCGTATGCATACACATGTCCCCATATCCCCTCCCTCTTAAGCCTCCCTCCCATCCTCCCTATCCCACCCTTCTAGGTCACCTCAAAGCACTGAGCTGATCTCCCTGTGCTATGCTGCTTCTTCCCACCAGCCAACTATTTTACATTCGGGAGTGTATATACATCAATGCTACTCTCACTTTGCCCCAGCTTCCCCCTCCCACCCCATGTCATCAAGTCCATTTTCTATGTCTACCTCTTTATTCCTGCCCTGCAACTAGGTTCATCAGTACCATTTTTTTTTTAGATTCCGTATATATGCATTAACATATGGTGACATACTTCACTCGGTATGACAGACTCTAGGTCCACCCACCTCACTACAAATAACTCAATTTAGTTCCTTTTTATGGCTGAGTAATATTCCATTGTATATATGTGCCACATCTTCTTTATCCATTCCTCTGTCGATGGACACTTAGGTTGGTTCCATGTCCTGGTTATTGTAAATAGTGCTGCAATGAACATTGGGGTGCATGTCTCTTTTTGAATTATGGTTCTCTCAGAGTATATGCCCAGTAGTGGGATTGCTAGGTCATATGGTAGTTCTTTTTTTAGTTCTTTAAGGACCCTCCATACTGTTTTCCATAGTGGTTGGATCAATTTACGTTCCCACCAACAGTGCAGGAGGGCTCCCTTTTCACCACACCCTTTCCAGCATTTATTGTTTCTAGATTTTTTGATAATGGCCATTCTGACTGGTGTGAGGTGATACCTCATTGTAGTTTTGATTTGCATTTCTCTAATAATTAGTGATGTTGAGCATCTTTTCATGTGCCTTTTGGCCAACTGTATGTCTTCCTTGGTGAAATGTCTATTTAGGTCTTCTGCCCACTTTTTAACTGAATTGTTTGTTTGTTTGATATTGAGCTGCATGAGCTATTTGTATATTTTGGAGATTAATCCTTTGTCTGTTGTTTTATTTGCAAATATTTTCTCCCATTCGGAGGGTTGTCTTTTTGTCTTGTTTATGGTTTCCTTTGTTGTGCAAAAGCTTTTAAGTTTAATTAAGTCCCATTTGTTTATTTTTGTTTTCATTTCTGTTACTCTAGGAGGTGGGTCAAAAAAGTTCTTCCTGTGGTTTATGTCAGAGTGTTTTTCCTATGTTTTCCTCCAAACGTTTTATAGTGTCTGGTCTTACATTTAAGTCATTAATCCATTTGGAGTTTATTTTTGTGTATGGTGTTAGGTAGTGTTCTAATTTCATTCTTTTACATGTAGTTCTCCAGTTTTCCCAGCACCACTTATTGAAGAGGCTGTCTTTTCTCCATTGTATGTTCTTGCCTCCTTTGTCATAAAATAGGTGTCCATATGTGCATGGATTTATCTCTGGTCATTCTGTCCTGTACCATTGATCTATATTTGTTTTTGTTCCAGTACCTTGCTGTCTTGATTACTGTAGCTTTGTGGTATAGTTTGAAGTTGGGGAGGCTAATTCCTCCAACTCCATTTTTTTTCCTCAAGATTGCTTTGGCTATTCAGGGTCTTTTGTGTTTCCATATGAATTGTAAGATTTTTTGTTCCAATTCTGTGAAGAATGCCATTGGTAGTTTGATAGGGATTACACTGAATCTGTAGATTGCTTTAGGCTATATAGTCATTTTCACAATATTGATTCTTCCAATCCAAGAACATGGTATATTTCTCCATCTGTTTTTTGTCATCTTTGGTTTCTTTCATCAGTGTTTTATAGTTTTCTGAGTACAAGTCTTTTGCCTCCTTAGGCAGGTTTATTCCTAGGTATTTTATTCTTTTTGCTGCAATGGTAAATGGGAGTGTTTCCTTAATTTCTCTTTCTGATTTTTTGTTGGTGGTGTGTAGGAATGCCAGAGATTTCTGTGCATTAATTTTGTATCCTGCAACTTTATCAAACTCATTGATTAGTTCTAGTAGTTTCCTGGTGGTATCTTTAGGATTTTCTATGTATAGCATCATGTCATCAGCAAATAGTGACGGTTTTAATCCTTATTTTTCCAATTTGTATTCCTTTTATTTCTTTTTTTTCTCTGATTGCCATGGCTAGGACTTCCAAAACTATGTTGAATAAGAGTGGCGAGAGTGGACATCCTTCTCTTGTTCTTGATCCTAGTGGAAATGCTTTCAGTTTTTCACCATTGAGTATGATGCTTGCTGTGGGTTTGTCATATATGGACTTTATTATGTTGAGGTAGGTTCCCTCTATACCCACTTTCTGGAGGGTTTTTATAATAAATTGGTGTTGAATTTTGTCCGAAGTTTTTTCTGCATCTACTGAGATGATCATATTGTTTTTATTCCTTAAATTGTTAATGTGGTGTATCACATTGATTGATTTGCATGTATTGAAGAATCCCTGCATCCCTGGGATAAATTCCACTTGATCATGGTGTGTGATCCTTTTAATGTGCTGTTGGATTCTGTTTGCTAGTGTTTTGTTCAGGATTTTTACATCTCTGTTCATCAGTGATATTGGCCTGTAGTTTTCATTTTTTGTGATACCTTTTTCTGGTTTTGGTATCAGGGTGCTGGTGGCTTTGTATAATGAATTTGGGAGTGTTTCTTCCTCGGCAATTTTTTAGAAGAGTTTGAGAAGGATTGGTGTTTGCTCTTCTCTAAATGTGCTCTTCTCTAAATGTTTGATAGAATTCGCCTGAGAAACCATCTTGTCCTGGACATTTTTTTTTGGAAGATTTTAAATTATGGTTTCAATTTCATTACTTGTGATAGGTCTGTTCATATTTTCTAATTCTTCTTGGTTCAGTCTTGGAAAATTGTACCTTTCAAAGAATTTGTCCATTTCTTCATGGTTGTCCATTTTATTGGCATATGGTTGTTTGTAGTAGTCTCTTATAATCCTTCGTATTTCTGCAGTGTCTGTTGTGATTTCTCCTTTTTCATTTCTAATTTTATTGATTTGTGTCCTCTCCCTCTTTTTCTTGATGATTCTGTCTAAGGGTTTATCAATTTTGTTTATCTTCTCAAAGAACCAGCTTTTAGTTTTATTGATCTTTGCTATTGTTTTCTTCATTTCTATTTCATTTATTTCTGCTCTGATCTTTATGATTTCTTTCCTTCCTCTGACTTTGGGTTTTCTTTGCTCTTCTTTCTTTAGTTGTCTTAAAAGTAACATTACATTGTTTATGTGAGATTTTTCTTGTTTCTTGAGGTGAGATTGAATTGCTGTAAACTTCCCTCTTAGAACTGCTTTTGCTGTGATGCATAGGTTTTGGGTCATTGTGTTTTCATTGTTTCTATGTATTTTTTATTTCTTCTTTGATTTCTTCAGTGATCTCTTGGTTATTTAGGAGCGCACTGTTTAACTTCCATGTTTTTTTGTGTTTTTTACAGGTTTTTTCCTGTAATTGATTTCCAATCTCATAGTGTTGTGGTCAGAAAAAATGCTTAATAGGTTTCAATTTTCTTAAATTTACCGAGGCTTGATTTGTGACCCAAGATGTGATCTATCCTGGAGAATGTTCCATGAGTACTTGAGAATAAAGTGTATTCCATCACTCTTGGGTGGAATGTTCTATAAATATCAATTAGATCTATGTGGTCTATTATGTCATTTAAAGTTTGTGTTTCCTTATTAATTTTCTGTCTGGATAATCTGTCCATTGGTGTAAGTGAGGTGTTAAAGTCCCCTACTATTCTTTTGTTACTGTCAATTTTTCCTTTCATGGTTGTTAGCATTTGCCTTATGTATTGAAGTGCTCCTATATTGGGTGCATAAACATTTATAATTGTTATATCTTCTTTTTGGACTGATCCTTTGATTATTATGTAATGTCCCTCCTTATCTCTTGGAACAGTCTTTATTTTAAAGTCTATTTTATCTGATACAAGTATCGCTACTCCAGCTTTCTTTTGATTTCCATTTGCATGGAATATCTATTTCCATCCCTTAACTTTCAGTCTGTATGTGTCCCTAGGACTGAATCAGGTCTCTTGTAGACAGCAGATATATGGGTCTTTTTTTGTATCCATTCAGCCAGTCTGTGTCCTTTGGTTGCGGCATTTAGTTTATTTACTTTCAAGGTTATTATCGATATGTATGTTCCTATTACCATTTTCTTAATTGTTTTCGGTTTGTTTTTGTGGGTCTTTTTCTTCTCTTTGTGTTTCCTGCTTAGGGAAGTTTCTTTAGCATTTGTTGTAAACTGTTTTCATGGTGCTGAATTCTCTTAGCTTTGGTTTGTCTGAAAAGTTTTTGACTTCTCCATCAAACCTGAATTAAATCCTTGCTGGGTACAGTAATCTTGGTTGTAGGTTTTTTTCTTTCATCACTTTAAATATATCCTGCCACTCCCTTCTAGCTTGCAGGGTTTCCACTGAAAAATCAGCTGATAACCTTACGGGAATTTCTTTGTATATTAATTTTTTGTTTTTCTCTTGCTGTTTTTAATATTTTTCTTTGCATTTAATTTTTGTTAATTTGATGAATATGTGTACCGGTGTATTTTTCCTAGATTTTATCCTGTATTGGGACTCTCTGTGCTTCCCGGATTTGGGTGACTCTTTCCCATGTTAAGGAAGTTTTCCACTATAATCTCTTCAAATATTTTCTCAGACCACTTGTTTTTCTCTTCTTGTTCTGGGACGCCTATAATTTGAATGTTGGTGCATTTAGTATTGTCCCAGTGGCCTCTGAGATTGTCTTCAATTCTTTTCATTCTTTTTTTCTTTATTTTTCTCCTCAGCAGTTATTTCCACCATTTTGCCTTCCAGCTCACTTATTCGTTCTTCTGCTTCCGCTATTCTTTTACTGATTCCTTCTAGTGTATTTTTCATTTCAGTTATTGTGTTGTTCATCTCTGTTTGTTCTTTAGTTCTTCTAGGTCTTTGTTAAACACTTCTTGTATTTTCTCAATCCGTGCTTCCATTCTATTTCTGAGATTCTGAATCATCTTTGCTATCATTACTCTGAATTCTTTTTCAGGTAGATTGCCTATTTCCTTTTCATTTACTTGGTCTTGTAGGTTTTTACCTTACTCCTTCAACTGTGACATATTTTTTTGCCATCTCATTTTTTTTTTTTAATAAGTAGGTTGTGTTCCTGTTTTACTGGTTGTTTGGCCCAAGGCTTCCAACACTAGAGTTTGTAGGCTATTGAGTAGAGATGGTCTTTGTGCTGAGATGAGGACCTCTGGGAGACCTCACTCTGAAGAATATTCCCTGGAGTCTGAGGTTCTCTGTTAGTCCAGTGGTTCAGACTCGGAGCTCCCATTGCAAGAGCTTCCGCCCGACCCCGAGGTCATGAATCAAGATCCCACAAGCCAGGTGGGGCAGCAAAAAAAATAAGAGTAACAAAGTAAAAATAAAATTAGACTAGGAAACTAACAGATTTATTAGAAAGAATGTAAAAATAAAAATATATATGAATCACAACTGGAGTGTACATCAGTACCCTATAGTAAAAAAGAGGAGGAGGGAAAAGGAAAAAAAAAAGGTGAGGGAGGGAAGGACTTGGCTGTGGAGAGCGAGGCCTAAGCAAGGGTGAAGTTTGGCTGGTGTATGGGGCCAATGCTCAGGACCCACAAGGCTGGAAAATGTCCTGAGGGCTGTGGGGGATGGGGCTTATACTCAAGGAACAGTAGGAACCCAGGCGTGCCACCCACCCCTGGTCTCAGAGGGTAGGGGACCTCACCTGGGAGCCCAGCAGGGGCAGAGCAAATGCCCTCCTCTCCTCTCCTGCTCCTCTGGTCTGGGGTCTGGGAGGGTCCCTCCTGCCTGCCTCTCTGATCTCCCAGGCCTCTCTCCTATGTCCCCAGGACCAATATGGTAGGGGGAAAAGGGGGCCTTGGAGGGCAGGGGACCAGCCTGGGAGCTCAGCAGGCTCCCTGTGCCCAAGTGAGTAGGGTAATCACCCTCTGCTCCTCTCCTGATCCTCCTGGATGGCCCCTCCTATCTGCCACTCCTGATCTCCCCAGCCTCCCTCCTATGTCCCCAGGACCCATGCGGCCTGGATGGGGCTTTGAGGGGAGGGGGAATTGGCTTGGGAACTCAGCAAGCTCCCCAGCCCAAGGGGCGCCAATGCTGTCTGGGCTCCACTTCTCCCCCATCGATCTGCCTACATCCTACTCATTCACTCTGAGGTTCCTCCTGTCTCCTTGGGGGTCAGAGTCCCCTACCAGTGGCTGACAGGCACCCTAGTTGTGGGGAGAAGCTAACTCTGTGTGTTCCCACACTGCCATCTTGACTCCTCCCCTGTGCTTGAGTTTTGAGGTACATAATTTACTTTGATATTTATAAGAAATCTAAAAACTCAGCTTTTATTTTCATATTTACACAAACTTTCAGAAATGTGTGTTTTAACTTCAAAATATTTTATCACATTTTGTTATAATTACTAGTTTTATAACATTGTGGTAAGAAAATGTGATGTAAACCCTTATAATTTATCTGTTTTCAAGTGTGTTGCAATTTATTTTAAAATGTCCAAAGTATGTTGGAAAAATAGGAGACAGAAAGTGGATAGAGTGAGAACATAGTTACATAGAAAGAACAGTCTACAGTTTAGTAGTTAAATGACCTCAATTTCCTTTTTCTATTATCTTCTTGTTATGTTGAAATTTTTTCCTTTTTCATACTATCATTGATTTCTTATTAACTTCTTTTTTACCTTCTTATCATTTTTTTCTAACACTCAATGGTTTCAGACTAATCATATCCCTAATTTAGACTGGTATATTTGTAAATATCAATTGACATTTCTTTCATTCTTCATCACTTTTTAAATAGTTTTTGTATATAATTATTTTTTTTAACATTTTTATCAAACATGTGGATAATTTGTTTCTCTCTGTGTACATGTAGTTATTGCATCTTTAAAACTCAGACTTTATACTTTTGCTTTTGATTCAGGAATTTAACCAAAAAAAAGATTATTGCTGTGACATTTATAATCATATTAATGTTTCTTGTTGTCTTAGGGCCTCTAGTGTGGCTGTAATTTTTAGACTTTGTTTTTTACTTTCTTAGCAGTATTTTTTAATCTCACCTAAACCCATTTTTGCCTCATTATTCCTTTCTCATTCCAGCCTGTTCTTCCCATCTAATTAGTTATTGCTGTTTTATAGACATTATGTATTTTTATGTGATTATGACAACAAAAGTTTTCCTGAAATCCCTCCTAGGTCATTGAGTGTTTTTTTGACACATATGTACTGGGCTCCTATTTTCCAAAAATGATTCTAGGTCTTGGGGACTGATCAACTAGCAAGAAAAACTTGAGTTCTTACACTTGAGGAACTTGAATTCTGACAGGGGCAAGGGGGGCAATCAATAAAATATTTGGAAAATAAAAGAACAAACATAGTAGATAAAAATTCGTGTTATGAAAAAAATCTAACAGACCAAGAGTTTTCATAGTACATTGGGGCAGTTGATGTGGAGTGGTCAGGTGCGGCCTCTGTGAGGAATGAAATTGAAGGAGTAAGCCAGGCGATTATGGGGGAAAGCCATTTCCAGACAAAGAAATATCCTGTGCAAAAGACTTAAGTCAGGTCTAGTATAAAATACATCTTCTCACCGTTGGAAAAATATTACTTTCATGTACATTTGCATCTTTACACTGTCAAAGTATCATTATTAATTTAATACAGTCTTTGCTCCAATTATCACAAACAAATGTAGAAATGCATTATCTCTTCTTTGGATGAACTTAATCTGGATACTTTATCACAATATTTTAAGGTATATCATGAACTACAATTTGTTAATATAAAACTTAAAGAGCCAGTTAAAAAATATGAAGTTGAATTTTTATCATTAGTTTAGAACAATTTTACATGCTTCCAATTAATTTAGAGATTACCAAAAAAGGGGCATTTAAAAAGCATTTGATATTCAGAAAACCTTTACTAAGTAATTATAAGCTCTTAAGATCACTTTCCTTTAGGGCTTCCCTGGTGGCACAGTGGTTGAGAGTCTGCCTGCCGATGCAGGGAACATGGGTTCGTGCCATGGTCCGGGAAGATCCCACATGCCGTGGAGTGGCTAGGCCCGTGAGCCATGGCCGCTGAGCCTGCGTGTCCAGAGCCTGTGCTCCACAATGGGAGAAGCTGCAACAGTGAGAGGCCTGCGTACCGCCAAAAAAAAAAAAAAAAAAAAAAAAAAATCACTCTCCTTTGAAAAGGAAAGCATGTGTTCTTTTGTGTAATCCATCTTAAACTTTAAAGTTTTTCATTCTGGGCAAAAGAAGTTTGCTCAATATTTTCCAAAATAAATATTTCTAGATGCACAGTAAGTAGGCAAAAGATGAGAATTTGAGCTATGTAAATTTTGAAAATTTTAGTGGATTATGTTTGTCACTAATTTCTAGTACTGAATCCTCTCACTAGATCTTTTTAGAACTGTATTTAGTTTTTTGCTGTTGTAGTTTCTTTTTTTTTTTTTTTTTGCATATTGCCTTTATTTTGCAGAAAATGTTTTGCTCATTGTCTTTGGCTATTTTTTTCAGAAGAAAAATATTGCCCTTGTATGTTTAACAATACAAGAGGCAATTACATATGCTCAAAATAAACACATTCTATTGGGCAGAACAGTGAAATTTCCATTGCAGTTAAAGTCTGTTGTCCTCAACTATGAATTTATTATTTTGTCCCTAACATCTTAACTATAAGTATGATAGCTGTCACAAAAGGGACCTGAAAACTACTCTGAAGAAACAAGGAAGGCAATTGAAAGTATGCTTTTTATTTCACTAAATAAGACGAGTTGAGTTTATTAATTCTAGTGTGTCAAATCTTCTATATTCTGTAAGAGACACAAAAAAATAAGTTTCTGGATCTTAGCAAACAAAATTTTATTATGATCAAGTAATGGTGATTTAACAGTCCAACTGAGTTTTGTTTCCATACTTAAATTCATCTGTAGCATATAAACACAACATAGGACTACACTTGTGTTGCAGATGATGGGTGGGGTTATTTTTTTGATGAACAACAGGACATATATTCCTTTTCATATTTTAAAGTGAAGTTAATAAGATTTTTTTTTCTTTCTTGACCTATGAGACTGTCATTTTGTACCTAGATCAAATCCTGAGTAAAATTGGTAGACATAAAAAAAATAGTGTATATTTTAAGAAAAGGCTTTGGTTTACATGGAAGGTGGTGACAGGGATATCCATGAGGTTATGAGGCCAAGGTGTGATATTGGCTGTCAGGAATATCTGTGGCCACGATATGGTTCTTATAGAGTGAGAATCCTGAGGAGAAGGGACCTGAGATTATTTGGGTAAGATAGTGTTCACTGGGAAGGTCTGGACTCCCAGCCCATTAGGTAGCTATGCTGTCTGAGACCCTGGTGTGAAGGTGCTCTGCTAGCTGACCACAGGTTGGGGTACTGATGCAGTCCTGTTGTGCTCAGGAGTAACATGATAGTATGTACACACATGCTGAGGCTGGGTTAAGTTCATGGGATCAGATCATGGACAACTTGCAAATGAATTGTCAGAATAGGTTGGAGAATTTTTCCAATGAGTGTATGGGCTAAGTATGAGCTTGTCCAAGTGGGGAGGAGTCCTAGGCACAGCTTTGAGGACAGGGACAGGGATGTGTGAACTGTGGTTCCTCAGCATAGAGCATTTTTCACAGCCATGGGTGGAGAAAAGTGAGACAGGACCTCCAAACTGAGGATGGGGGTTGACGGCAGGTAGAAGGAACTGAGTCCAGGGATAAGCTACTTCCATTAGTAATACCCAGGTTGCTGTTTGTCTCTGGGTTCTTCCATCTTATCTTTGTGATCCCTGCTTCTTTTTGCATCACAGCAAGCCCTTGCAAATCAGTTTTATTTGGTTTTAAGAGCTGTAATCTCTTTCTGGTAAGCCTTGACAGATATGCATCGAGTCTTGAGAATGCCGTGGCTGGTAGTCATCCCCTGTAGACCCTCAACTCATACTATATGAATTTAGAGTTTTTATTTATGTAAGGAGTTCAATATGCACATATGAATTGGACTGACCCCCCAGGCACCCACTCTCTGTTCACACACTTCCAGAAGTGGTTGCTCTCCATCACAAAATCCAAGATAAAACAACACATGGTGTTCGGGTCCAGGCCAGACATACTCAGTTTCAGCACTGGGAACATCCTCCTGCTGTTATTGGTGACCATCACCTGGTTGGTGAGCTCTCTGAAGTGCAGCCATATCTAACTTTTCTTGGTTGACACTGGGGTCACCCTTCTCCCTGCCAGCCTGTAGCTCTCACTTCAAGGAGCTCAGCTGGTGGTCCACTCTATTGCAGGCTATTCTACAAGTTCCGGACGCCAAGGGAGATTGTCCTCTTGCTGACCCTTCTTCATGGCCCTCCAACCCAGACTTACTTACTACCCAAGAGCCATATTTAACTCCTTTCAACAGCCACTCTTCCAAGAAAAGGAGCAGCAAAGGTCCACAGTTCCCAGGCAGAGACCTGTGAGGAGAAGACTTGAAGGTAGGGGAGGGGCAGAGGGGTGAAGATAGAGGGTATTCCCCTTGAACTCCTGCAAGGCATGACTAAAGTAGCTCTTTGTGGCATTGGATTTGCTTTAAACAATTAAAAATCAGACTATTGACTAGCACCCAAATATTTATAAAATATACAAATAAAACTATTGATATCTTTGAAGCCCATTTTTAAACAAAAGGAACATTTTTAAATGTGCCAGGATATAAATTATGGGTACCTCAGGATTATTATAACTTTTCTATAACATTTTATTAGATCTTTATGGTGTTTTTAAAAATGTTGGCCACTGATATTTGAAATTTGATAGGTATTTATAAAGTTTCCTCAAAGGATTCTTATGACAGCTAAAATTTTTGCCTATTTAGACAGACACTTTTGGCTGGCTACTCGGTAAAGTACCACATGCTGTGATTATTACTTTTTGTGTTTTCCAAGTCAACACCCAGATGCCTGTGAACCTGACCTGCACAGAGTAGTTATTTTGGCTCTTTAAACTGTCTGCCAAACTGTTGCAGTAGCTTTTTCATATGGGCAGATGGCCACTTCAGAACAAATCAAAATATAATATTTGGTCTCTGAACTTACTTTTGAATTCAAATCTTTGAATATGAATGCTAACTCAGATTGAATTTTGGGTTTGACTAATTGTTTTGATGTTCTTAGGCAGTTTTCATGAAACATATTTGATCAAATAACTTAACATGGACTTCACTTCTTATTAGTTGTATAATGTCCCTTCTGGTGTGTTAAATGCAATAAAAATTTGAGCATATATACTAATATGTAGCTCCTACCCAGCATATGATGAACAAAATATGTATTAACAAGAGACATCAATCCATTTCTGAGGTTATGCACGTAGTTTACTGCTGAAATGCGGTAAAACTTTAAAATTTGTAATTTCTGGTCAGAGTTTATGAGAAACATGAATATGAGCAAACTAGGTAAATTTAGTGTTTTTTTAACAAGGTAGGTATGGCACAGACTTCAAACTATAACACAGATTTCAAGCAAACAAGGGTAATTACATTGATTTAAACAGTTCTTTCTCATTAATTCATATTTTTTTGGTCTTAATTCAGACCTAGCTTAATTCACCCCTCCCTACCTACCTCCCTCCCTCCTTTCCTCCCTCTCTCCCTTCCTTCCTTCCTTCCTTCCTTCCTTCCTTCCTTCCTTCCATCTTTCCTTCCCTTTCTTCTGTTCTGCCTTTCTTTCTCCTGTCTCTTTAAACTGCAGTCCTGAGTAAAATGGATGGTTTCAGATTAACCTAATTAATTACAACTAAATAGCCACTTATGTCATTAACCCAGGATACGTCCCTGGGCTACTCAGATCCAAATGTAGATTTCATATTTTCAATGGAACAATGTTTGTTAGAAAATATATTTCATATTATAATCTTTATAATGAGAAAAATGCTAATTAAAACCAAAACCATTAGTCACCTGTAAGATTTGAAATATATGAAAAGTTTGATAACACTCTGTTGGTGAGGCTAAGGAGGAAAAAGCAGTCTAATATTTTGTTTTTCAAAATGTAAAATGAGACAACATCCATGGAGAAGATTTTATCAATATCTAACAAAATCATAGCTGTATTTGGCCTTTGATCTATCAATCCCTCTTCCAGGAATCTGTTCCAAAGAGCCAAAAGTACACTGACATTAGTTTGAAATCACATGTATCAAATGTTCTTCAATGTAACATTATTGGTACTAGTAACAAAATTGAAATCACCCCCAAAATCCAAAATTCTAACACCAAAATCCAACAGTTATATAAACTGCAATATATCTACACAGTGTATTACTATGTGCTTGTGCAAAGCAGTTGGGAAGATCTCTACAAAATGGATTAAATGGATTATATATTGTATATTTTGGAGTATAAATTGTTAAGTGATAAAAGGAAGTTGCAGAAAACTGTGTATAGTATGTCACCTTTTGTGTAAGAAACTCTCCTTTCCTTCCTTCCTTCTTTCCATCCTTCCTTCCACCCCTTTCTCTCTCTTTCATCTCTGTTTCTTTTCTTTTCACATTTGTGCTTTTTTTTTTTAATATTTGCAAAAATAAATAAGGGAAGGAGAGAAGAAAAACTCATAAAAATTGTTCCCTATAAGGTAACTGTCTCTCCATTCTGAAAAGTGAGACGTTGAAATCATCTACTATTATTGCACTTCTCTCTATTTTTCTAGTCAATTCTGTCAGTGTTTGTTTTATATATTTAGGTGTTCTGATGTTGCATGAATATATATTTGTAATTGTTATATCTTCCTAGTGATTTGACCTTTTATCATTATATAATGTCCTACTTTGTTTTTGTGATAGTTTTTTGTTCAAATTGACAATAAATTTTAAGCATAATTAACTGTCATTAGCACAAACTCATGAACTGTATCTTTGTTTTTCTCATTTTTTGAAACCTTATATTTATAATCATAGTTATTTATATTTGATAAATAAAATTATTTATAAAGAATTCAAGTTATAAGTAAATGGAAATGTATCATTCAATTTTTATTTTCTTGCTAGTGGAGGACATTAAGCAAAACTAAGATTTTTAATTCATAAATATGGTAATAAAATTGAACATGTATTTAAAGTATTGAAATAGTATAACTGAAGAATAAAAGAAACATTATAATAAATGCTTTATTATCATTAATGTTAAATTCTTTTGATTACTGAGTTTAATTGAAGATTTTAAAAATACACTATAAAAAATAAAAATACATTATAAATATATTTGCATTATAAATCTATATTTAAAACTTGTAAATGTTGATAGAACTAATTGTCCTGTTGAATAATGGAACAGAGTTCCTCATCTAATTATTTAATTTTTATGATCCTTGTGAAATAACAGTTAACTATTTGAAATGTGCTATTCATGTTTGTATGTGTTTTACAGAAAGAAATTGTATTCTGTCATAGCTTACATTTCTAAATTCAAAAAGGCAAATATTTCAAGACCTTTATTATCTTGATCATTTTGACACATTTAAAAATCATCCAATTTTAACAAAGATGTCCTTACCAGGAAATGGTAAGTTCTACTGACAAGTTAAAACAAATGATCAATTATTATTTTTAATTATATTTGTTGCTGGGAAAAAGAAATTGTAGAAAAGTAGTCAGAGAAGAAGGATTATATCCTTTAATTTGTAATAAATTTATTTGTAAAGATGGGTGATGTGATGCCTAGCTGTGAAAATAAGTAACATGACAAGTAAATATTAAAGCCATGGAAGTGATCTAAAAGTACCTGGATAATTATTGCAGATTATATAAATGTGGGTTTCTGGGGTAGGATTGGAGGTACCAGCCACTTTCCACTGGAAACAAAGCTTCAGTGACTTATATTCTATTGCCAGAAGAACTGGGGAATTT
The DNA here is from genome assembly GCF_039906515.1 of Pseudorca crassidens. Taxonomy (NCBI): domain Eukaryota; kingdom Metazoa; phylum Chordata; class Mammalia; order Artiodactyla; family Delphinidae; genus Pseudorca; species Pseudorca crassidens. The sequence continues at coordinate 28,807,290 of NC_090306.1, read as the reverse complement.
AAACATAGAAATAGAGTAATTGGATGATTTATTTCATAAGCATACATTTTTAAATGTTGCTGATGACTTTTCTTGAAAGTAAAGCCAGAAGGATTTCAAGATTCTTAACTGTAAATATTAGAAATGATTATTATAATACTTTCCATGATAAAATTATTTGAAACTTACTCTTGTATATTCCCAATGAAAGGTGATTCTTATTTTTTATTGTGGCTAATTTAATGAAATAATATTTTATACAAAACACAATTTTCCTAACTTGGAAATTATAATTAATTAAATTAAGAACACATTTGAGTTTTGAGTGTTGTCATTTAGACTGTGGGCATTATCAGGGCACAATAATCCACTTGGTGAAAATTTAGTCTAGTTGAAGGCCAATTATTTTACTTCCTTGTAATTCACATGATATGTCCTTGCAAATAGAAGCAGCCGCTAGCCAAGTAACTAGGGAGAAACAAAGAGCCTTGGGTGGGTGATATTTCAAATTCAACAGTATAAAGCAAAGAAAAATAACACATTTTAACACATAAAAAATGCTAGAAAAAATGTTTACATGCATGATTCTAGTTTGGTAATTGCTTCTATTCTAAATTTTTCATATCAATTCAACAATAAGCACCTTCCTATCATATAAATCACTATCACCTATAAGTAAGTAGGGTTGTAGTTTTAAAGTATTTGGTTTTATCAAGTAATATATGCTCATTAAAAAAAATCACATGTTAAAGAATGTTTTATGTTAAATATCAACAGAGTCAGATCACTTCTTCACTTCTAAGTCTACTCTTCAGACAAGTTCTTCACAATTGCTTATATTTTGGTTATTTCCCTTCTCAAACAATATATATTTTCTGAATTTATTAATATCAGATAACATTTATTATTCCCCCAATATCAAATATAAATATTTAACTCACTCAGGTCCTCTTCTCCAACTGTTTTAGTCAATTATGTTATTGTTTTGGTTTTTCTGTCAATTATCTTTAGTATAAACAATGTAATTAAACTCAATCATTTTTCTATAGTCCTTTAATTCAGTTTTCATACTTTATATGACAATTTTAATACCCTTGTTTCTCTACCCAATTTTCTTCACAATCTGCTTTGTGTAAGTTACATTTTTATCATAGCTCTTGGATTTTCATTCCATCCTTAAACATAGCATCTTCTTTCCGTGGCCTGAAGATCGACTCAAAATTGAAAGTAAATAAACAATATTTTCATCATTATGGTTGCAAACATATTGAGCAATAAAATACCAATTATCTTCCCATCTTTAGGAGTTCAAATCCAAATGCCCCTTGAGGGAGAATGTTAGGCTGAAAGAATTTCCTCAGTTGGTAAAAAATCATTTAAAATTATATTTGGAAAATAATTTCCATCCTCAGTTTCTGTCATTTTTGGAGGTTATATTGGCCATTTAAAAATTGCATGTACTGCTTTTATTCTCAACATTTTTCAGTTCTAAATCATGCTTATCATTATGTTCTACTACCTTTATTTCTTAAAAGTACCTGTAATGATCTCCACTGGAATTTTATTACCTTCTCTGTTGGGTTTTCTCTTTGTTTTTCTTTTATTATAACTTTCTTTTGCTTAATTTACATATTAGTTTCTTTTCTTCCCTTAAGCTCATAATGAAAGATCTTCATAAACTATGAAGTTAGCAGATAACATTTCTGAGTCCTAAGCACTATAGTGTTGATTTTAAGCTTAGGAATTTCTTTAATCTCCTAAAAATGAAATATATACATATATATAGACAGTATGTGTTCCCCCAGCTGATTGGTAAATAGGACTGTCTTCTATTTAGGTCTGTACTCAAGTGGGGTATTATAGGATGAGAGGCTACACACAGTAATCTCTTTTTTTCACCTGATCATAGCAGTCTGCCTTGCTGTTGATAGCACAAGCACCAAACTGACAAAGGCTTTACTATGAATCAACATTCAGACTATTGATATTATTTAGGATTTAAATGTTTTATTTAAATGTTTTAAAAAGTTTCATTTTGAAGTAATTGTAGGTTCATTAGCAGTAATAAGAAATAATGCAGAGGGGTCTCATGTACTCATTTCCCAGTTTCTCTCAATGGTGACATCTTAGATTATAGTACAATATCACAACCACAATATTAATTTTTATGTAAGATGTGTGACAAGTCAAGGCCCAGTTTTTTTTAACCTATCACATTGCTCTAGTACCATTGGTTTAAAAGGCTATCTTTTCTCCATTGAATTGTTCCTTTCACTTTTGTCAAAAATCATTTGGGCATATTTGTGAGTTTATTTCTGAATTTTCTGTTCTCTTCTATTGCCCTATGTGTCTATTCCTCCACTCACACCACACAGTCTTGATTACTAAAGATAGTATAAGGATGAATTGGGAGATTGGAATTGACATATATACACTATTGATACTATGTATAAAATGGATAACTAATGAGAACCTACTGTATAGCACAGGGAACTCTACTCAGTGCTCTGTGGTGACCTAAATGGGAAGGAAATCCAAAAAAGAGAGGATATATGTATACGTATAGCTGATTCACTTTGCTGTACAGTAGAAACTAACAAAATATTGTAAAGTGACTATACTCCAAAATAAATAAATAAATAAATAAATAAAGCAGTAATAAAAAAAGATAAAGAAAAAAAATAAGGCTTAAAATCGGGTAGACTGGCTTCTTCTACTATATTCTTCATTTTCCAAATTCTTTTTGTTCTTCTAGTTCCTTTGTTCTTTTCCATATATATTTTTAAATAATCTGGTCTATACAAAAATTCTTGCTGATGTCTTGATGAGAATAGTTTTAAAATTATATATCAATTTTGGCATAATTGAAATCCTTACTGTTATGAGCTAAATTGACTCTCCCCAAAATTTATGTGTAGAAGTCTTAACACCCCAGACTTAACAATATGATAATGTGACTATATTTGGGATATGGTCTTTAAAGAGGTATTTAAATTAAAATGAGGTAATTAAGATGGGCTCTAATCTAACCTGATTTGCAATTAGGACAGACACACATAGAGGAAGACTCTGAAGGTACAGAGAAGAGATGGCCAATTAGGAGCAAAGAAGAGAAGCCTTAGACAAAATAAAACCCTGCTGACATCTTGATCATTGACTTTAATAAGCCTCCAGGATTGTGAGAAAATATATTTATTTCATTTATGCTACCCAGCCTTTGATATTTTGTTATGATGGCCCTTGCAAAACTAACGGTTACCAAGCTGAAGCTTCCAATCTATAAACACTGAATGTCTTCCATTTATTTAGAACCTCTTTGATGTTTTTCATGAGCATTTTATAGTCTTTTGATGACAAGTCTTGTAAATATTTGATTATTTGGATATATTTCTATATTTCATTTTTGAGTGATTATAAAAATCTCACTGCCCATAGTTAATTCCTAGCAAATAGGTTTACAATTAATATTTTATGTTTGTTTTATATCCTGTATCCTTGCTTAACTTATTAATTCTAAAAGGGTATTTTTTTGAGTATATGTGTATTCCTAGACTTCAGTTTGTATACAATCATATCATCTGTGAATAGAGACAAGTTTATTTCTTTCTTACCTACATATCTGTCTTTTAATTATTTTTCTTGCCTTACTGAACTTGCTAGAACACCTCATACTATGTTAAATGAGTGCGGTGAGAGTGAATATCCTTGCCTTGTTCCTGATCTTGAGGAGGGAAATAATTCAGTCTTTCATCATTAAGTATAATGTTAACTTTGGGATTTTGGGTTTTGGTTTTCTTTTTGTTTTTGATTTCCATAGATGCTGTTTATCAGGTGGAAGAAGTTATTCTCTATTCCTATTTTTCTGAGAGCTTTTTGTTCGTTTGTTGTTTTTACAACATGAATGGTTGTGAAATTTGTCAAACCCTTTTTCTGCATTGAATTATATGACCATGCAATTTTTTTTTCTTTAGGATTGGGTCAATTGCATTGATAATTCTTGAATATTGAACTGGCTTTACATGCTGAGAATGAATATCAATTGGTAATGGTGTATAATTATTTTTATATATTGCTAATTCTATTTATTAATATTTTGCTAAGGATTTCTACATTTATTTTATGATGGAAATTGGTGTGTAGTTTTCTTTTTGTGTATTGTCTTTTTCTTGTTTTGGTATTACTATAATAATACTGTCATAGCAATAGAAATAAAAATCCAGTATTTTACTTCAAAAACTGTGATCCTCATGAACAAGATCTGTGATTTCTGTCATTAAAGATGTGGGGATAGGGAACTAACAAGCCATTATTTTTAAGTTTAACACTTGTAATTTATTCTCTGGAATCATATGATCATTTATTATATGTGATTGCCAATAGGTGAATTTTACAACTACAGTAAGGGGTGGTGGGGAAGTACAAAGAGATTCTTCTAATACCAGACACAAAACTGAATTTCTGTGTAATTTAGAACAAATTGATTTAACCTAATGGAATTGAAATTTCTATGCTGTAAAATGGGAATTATGATGCCAACTATTAACAGTATTGGGGAAATCAAATGAAATAATATAAGTAACAGCTTGTAAGAACATAGATTTTTTAATAAGCTCGGTGAGGAATTAACTGTATCTCTATTCTCTATCTATCATCTATAGAAATAGAAAAAAATAGAAAGATAGATGTGGGCTGGGGATAAACAGGATTTCCACTTCCAACATCCATCATGTCCTTAAAAGAGAATGTAGACTAGGCTTTGGTGGGTTTGACAGGAAAGTCAGAATCCAAGTTGCTCATAAATATTTCACAGGAAGGACATAGATGCTGCTTAAAGTTCTTTCCGAATGGTGTTAGGTGACTTGATTCCGAAAAAGCTTTGAGCTTAGAAAAAATGAGCTTTGCGTATTGACAAGAGTCCTCACATGGGAACAGAATCAAAATTAACAGACTCTGCAACCCAAAGGAGGCTGGCTGAATATTCCCGCTACCTTTGCTCTGATCATGTGACCATCTCACGCTTCTGTCACTTTCATTAAATAAAAATTAATCTTAACATATTTGGGCAGGAGTGGGGGTGGGTTGGCATGGGTGTCTACTCTGTCAAGGATAAAAAATATTCTTTAAAAAAAAAAAATATCCTTTAGTCCTCATCACCTAATCAGTTCATTTCAGCTCCATTTTCTCCCTTTTCTTTCTTTATCACTGCCTAAACTTGTCCCCTAGGAGTTTCAGACCTTGTTATTCATAAATGGCATAACTTCGTGCACCCTTTTCCTTTTTACTCAAAAGTTTTCTCTAAAATCAAAGGATTACTTGGCTGATTATAAAATTCTTGCATCACATATTCTTCCTCTCAGTTTATTTTAGATACTGATCAAACTGTCTCCTTGCATGAATATTACTGTGAAGATGTCGAATCCATCTTGATATTTCACACTAGTAGGGGGCATGATTTTTTCCCCTCCTACTCCTAGGATTCTTTCTTTGTACCTGAATTTTAACATCCTTACCAGAATATGCTTTGATTTGGAATGGTAGGTATGAATGTTAGGTTTCATTATTTCTTGGAAATCTATGAGCCCCTTCAGTCTACACATTCAACTTGTTTTTATTTCAGAAAAAATGTTGAAAAAATTATACTTTAGACTCTTTCTATATTTTCATTTGCTTAGTTCTTCTTAAAAATATCAATAATGCATGTTAGATATACCTTTTTAATGTCTAGCGTTCCTTCTGTGATCATGTTTACATTCCCCTTTCTCTCTCCCTGCTCCGCCTCCCTCCCTCCCTCTCTTTCTTTCTCTCTGAGTCACCCTCATAACTACTTATAAACATCTAACTTTTTCTACCTATAATGAGCATTATTCTCTACACTGGCTTTTCATTTTTTGTCATATTGTGACATTTTGCAACTCAATTCTATATTCTTTGGACATCCTATAAAGTCTCTTTGGAATACTTTTTTCTCATTGTTCAAATTTCACTTATTACTTATAAAGATGATATTATCTATAAATTCTGTGAGAATAATGAGAAGCATTTCTTTCATTCCTTTGTTTTACTGTAACCATCTTTTTATCAGAAATGACCGTTTACTGATTTAAAGAAAAATGTTTTGCGCATAGAGCACATATCATTTCCTTTCTAAGTATGATCCATCTTTGAATTATTTTTGCTGCTTGCCAGAGATGTTGACAACTATGGTAACTGGGACTATCTGGGGCGTGGATTCAGAGGTGTTGACTCCAAACTCTTCCTCAACAAATTGCTTGGGTGACAGAAAAATCTTCTTTGGTATTCAGTGTACATTTGGCAGATGTGAAAAACATTCAGTATTTAAGGATGGGGAAATTTATAGCTGATCACGGTGACTGGAGTGATGGAATGGCTAAAGGCGTTAAGGGAAGAGGAGGGTTCTTCATAGATCAAGAAACTGTCACTGCCTTAGACTACAGCTCATGTGACCATTTTCGCCCCAGAGCTGCTGATAGTATGAGGGGTAAGCTCTCTGTCTGTGTCTGCTACTGTTAGAAATGTATTTTGCTATTAAGCAAAAACCAGGAGCCCACTCTACCATTGCTGCTAAATTACTCTCAAAGTTGCTGACATTCACTGCTGCCTAAAATCACCTTTAAAAAAATGGCTTTATAAAATGTAGGTTAAATATTATAAAATTCTCCCATTTCGCGAGCATTTAATTCAATAAATTTTTGTATATTGTAGAGCTGGTCTGTCTTTCTTTGCCTCCACCCTTGCATGCTCTTCTCCTAGAATGGAGGTTCCATGCCAAGAAGACCATGAGCAAGATGCCTTCTTTTGTCATTATGGTCCTACTACTGTCACAGCCCCTAGGTGCTGAAAGAAACTGAAATAGCAAAGTAATATTCTGTTTCTTCTTTCTTCCTTCTAAATTCCATCTAGTGCCTCCAATTGGCAGAAACCAAGAGAAATTCAGAAAGCTAGGTTGTCTGAAATATGTGGCTTGCATGTTTATCCCTCAAAAGTACAGAAGAAAGTGCAGAAAGGAAAGTGTAATATTGAGAGCCCATCATATTGAAAGCTAGAGTATCCAGAGCACCCCTCAACTTATAAAATCATGGATTGCCTCCTCTATTCCTGTCTTAGCCCATTCAGGCAGCTATAACAAATTACCGTAGACTGGGTGACTTATAAACAACAGAAACTTATTTCTCACCCTTCTGGAGGCTGGGAAATTCAAGATCAGGTGCCAGCAGGTTTGGTGTCATTCATTCATGAGGGATCTGCCCTTATGACCTGATCACCAACCAAAGGCCCCACCTCCAAATGACATCCCACTGTAAATTAAGTTTTAACATATGAATGGGGGCACTAACATTTAGTCTATGGCAATGCTTTTCCTTCTCTCCTCTATTCAGCTCTCAGTGAAGTAACTTTCAGGCTAGGAAAGAAAGTGTACAGATGGTTTTATTTATTTTTATTATTTATTTGTTTGTTATTTGCCAGGTATCTGCTTTTCTGTCGCAAATATCTGGGTCCCAACAGGATATATTCCACAGTACCCAGAGCCTTCCTATAACTCTTGATGTCTTAATTGTCATTTTGTAGAGGTTGTGCAGAATAAGATACTTAATATTTTTTGGAAATGTACAAATATCTTGGAGACTGAGGAAGTTTGTGAAAATAAATATCACGCACTCTTGTTTAGGTTAATATTTCACATTTTTTGGCTAGTATAATTCTATTTGTATATTGAAGTTTTTTTTTTCTATTATATTAAATCTTGAATTTTCTCCTATTCTTTTTTTTTTTTTTAATGAAGTCCAAGGTCATTGTTGGTACAGCAATTCATCAGTGAGGACAAACAACCAATTTATTGTTGCTAAACAGATTAACATGCCAATCCTTTAAAAAAAAAAAAAAGCCTTGTACAATAATAGTAGCCATGCGTTAGCCACTTTAATATAAAATGTGATCAAAAGTCAAAATACAAGAGTTCAAAAGGCATAGAAAAACCAAAAAGTTTCAATTTTATTACAAGTTTTAGATTCTGGAAATAGTTTAAAAAAAAAACTTATATGCTAATTTCAGCCCAGGGCTAATTTTTTTACAACCAAACTAAGAATTACTACAAGGGAACATCAATGCAACAAACAAGTAAAATTTGCAAACCCAAGTCACAAACTTGCTAACAAAGTTAATAATCATGGTAATGGACAGCACCAAAGAGCAACTGATGCCTCAGTTAAATTGGAAAGAAACAATGCCTTCTCTAGGGCAGAGAAACATGCAAACAATTCTGCTTCAAGAAATTTGCATAGAAATAGAAAATGCTAGAGCCTTTACCACAAATGAAATTACAAAGCCTCAATATGTTAAATTCAACCCAAGGAGCACCAAATGTTAAATTGGAGCCAAGGTATGACTCAAAACATTTAATTTCCAGCTATGCAACTAGCAAGATCACAAGAATTTCAGGTGTGGAAAGGCACCCTAGGCAAGCTCTTGAAAGACATGAATTTGATACAACGTAACCTTAAATCAATGCAGACATTCCTGTAAAATTTAAATTTTAGAGGACACCATAAGGCATCAGGATCTCTTCTCAAAGTCACTCGATATTGTCAGCAACAATCACATCTTTATGATCTCATTAATGACCTTTCACAGATCTCTAGCCTGTACACGTACAGCAGAACCCCCAATATCGTGGGAAGCCCTTTCAGTTTGGCCCTGCTTAACGTGTTTGTAGAATGACTTTTAAGCTCAGCCGTGGCCTAAATGGTGTGAAAGGGACTACTCCCTGGGCATCTCAAGACTTCTCTTCAGCCTGAGCTGTCTTCCAGGCCCCTCTCTTCCACACCTGCCCCCGGTGTAAGACTCCAGAACTCTGGGATTCTGAGCCTGACCCCAGGCAACCTCACCGACACCCACCTTTGGAAGCTCCACTATTCCTCATCTCCAGCTCCCCCTGGTGGGGTTCAAAGTGACAGTTTGGTGCAAGGACTTGTAGAAACAATGCTTATTTACAAATTCGTATTTTGTAGACCTTTCCTTAATTGAACACCTGTGACTTTTACAGTCGCTCTCCAGACCCTTTCCAGAGGTGTAGTAGAATATGCGAAGCAAAAGGACATTTTATTTCTACAGGAAGAAAAAGGATTAACATACATAGTAATAACTGTGTCCATCAAGAGTAATTTGTAATCATTTTCTGTTCAATCCACACTGCAGAGATACAAGGAAACCCACCATTTTGTTTCCTAAATTTTATTTAAGAATTCATACAAAATACTCCAGATAACTGAGTTTCAATCCTCATCTTCCTCCTCTTCTTCATCTTGATTAATCTGGAAGTAACGTAATTCGTAACTTTCTTTGCTGTTAGCAACTACGCGTAACCAATCACGGAGATTATTCTTCTTCAAATATTTTTTGGTGAGATATTTCAAATACCTTTTGGAAAAAGGCACCTCGGAAGTTACAGTGATCTTGCTTTTGCTTCTTTCGATTGTTACAACACCTCCTCCGAGATTCCCAGCTTTTCCATTCACTTTGATTCTTTCCTGAAGAAACTGCTCAAAATTGGCCGCATCCATGATTCCATCTTCTACAGGATGGGTACAGTCAAGAGTAAACTTCAGGACCTGCTTCTTTTTTTTGCCCCCCTTCACCACAAGCTTTTTCACTGGCGCCATCGCCGCAGCGGAGGCAGAAAAGCTCTACTATTCTTTTGTTCTTTTAGGCATTTGCCAGGGGTCGAAAAGATGAGATTGAAATAAAATGCTTTTATTCCACTGATTTTTAACAGAAAATTTGCATTCTCTACTTCCAGCCTGTCTGAAACCAGTTTCTAATTGTCTCTCAGGAGAAACAATACTGTTCTTTCACCCAGTACTTTTTGTTTGTTGTTGTTGTTCCAAAGTTCATATCATGGGTCTGTCACAGAAGCAAAATTATAAATTGCAAGTCATTAAGGTATGGTGAATGCCCATCTGTGTAAGAACATGTCAAAGAAATGTTTACCCAGTTGGAATATCACTGGCCAATCTACTATCTACTACTGTATATAGTATGTATATTAATATCCTAGTGCTGCTATAGCAAAATACTACAAGTATATGACTTAAAGCAACAGAAATTTATTTTCTCACAGTTCTGGTGGCTAGAAGTCTGGAATTGATGTGTCAGCAGTGCCAGGCTCCCTCTGGAGACTCTTGGGAAGAATCCTTCATTGGCTCTCCCTAACTTCTGATGATCATTGGCAAATACTTGGCGTGCCTTGACTCGAAGTTTCATCCCTCCAACCTCTGTCTCCACCATCATATGGCCCTTTACCCTGCGTGTCTACCTCTCTGTGTCTCTTTCTCCTTATAAGGACACTAGTCATTGGACTTAGGGCCCACCTCAATCCAATATGACTTTACCTTAAGTTGGTTAAATCACAGAGACCCCATTTCCAAATAAGGTCACATTCACAGGTGCCTGGGTTCAGGACTTCAATATATCTTTTGGGGGGACACAATTCAGCTCACAACAGTAGTAGATATTATTAGTAGCATGGAGCTGGAAGATCTGGTAGATTTTTAGACCAATGGCAGCCAACATATAGTATATTGATATTTATATAAAACTGACTAAAATTACCTAAAAATTTCCAAAAATGAATAAATCTTCAACTTTGAAACTACTCACCTGCTTATTCCATTTTTTATTCAAAATAGATATACAAAGTATGATGTGTGTGTGTGTGTGCACGTGCTATATGTATCTACATGGATTTATGTGTAGGACTTTTCAAAATCCTCATTTCTAATTTACAACTGTAAAACTGAATTCTGAAGCTTAGACTAGACAGAAATCAGGGCGTCACGTTGAGGTGGTAAAGTTACACATACATCAATTCTGATAACTAAATTATTCAACCAATTACTTTTTTTTCTTTTTTAAATTGAGATACTATTGACATATAACACTGTGTAATTTTAAGGTGTACAATGTGTTGATTTGATGCATTTATATATTGCAATATGATTACCACCATAGTGTTACCTAATACCTTTAATGTGTCATATAATTATCACTTCTTTCTTTGTGAGGAGAACAATGAAGATCTAGTCTCTTGGTAAATTTGAAGTTCATAATACAGTATTGGTGACTATAATTACTATATGCTATACATTAGAACTTCAGGATTTATTTATCTCTAGTTTTAAGTTTGTATCCTTAAATAACATCTCCCCAATCCCCCAACCTTCAGCCCCTGGTAATCACTATTCTACTCTCTGTTTTTACAAGTTTATCTTTGTTAGAATCCACAAATAAGTAATATCATACAGCATTTAATCTTCCTCTGTCTGACTTAGCTCATTTAGCATAATAAATCCATGTTGTTGTAAATGGCAGAATTTCATTTTTTTTCATGGCTGAATTTTATATATATATATATATTAATTATAATATAAATATATATATATACATACATATATATTTTACATCTTATTTATTCATCCATTGATGGACACTTCAGTTTTTTCATATCTTGGTTATTCTGAGTAAAGTTGCAATAATGACAGAAGTGCTGATACCTCTTTGATACCTTATTTTGCTGGGAAAAGAATACTCTCTTCAACAAATGGTGTCTGGAAAACTGGATAACCACATGGAGAAAAATGAAATTGTACCTCTATCTTATACTCCTCATAAAAATTAACTCAAAATGGATTAAACACTTCAACATATGACCTGATACTATAAAACGTCTGGAAGAAAACATGTAGGGAAAGCTCCTTAACATTGATCCTGGCAATGATTTTTTGGATTTGACACCAAAAACACAAACAACAAAAGCAGAAATCAACAAGTGGGACTATATCAAACTAAAAAACTTGTTCACAGCTAAAGAAACAATCAACAAAATGAAAAGGCTACCTACAGAATGGGAGAAAATTTTTGCAACCCATATACAGAGTAAAGGGTTAATGTCCAAAATATATAAGGAACTCATACAACTCAATACAAAATAATCCATCTAAAAAATGGGTAGAAGAACTAAGTAGACATTTCCCTAAGAAGACACTCAAGTGGCCAACAGGTACATGAAAAGATGCTCAACATTCAATCTGGAACAATTCTTGAGTGTACAAATCCTTCACCTCCTTGGTCAAACTTATTACCAAGTATTTTATTCTTTTTAATGCAATTGTAAATGAGATCATTTTCTTAATTTCTCTTTCTGATAGGTATTATTAGTGTATAGAAACACAACTGACCTTTGTATATTGATTTTGTATCTTGCAACTTTACTGAAACTGTTTATTAGTTATAACAGTCTTTTGGTGAAGTCTATTATAAATATTATATCATATCATCTGCAAGCAGAGACAATTTAAATTATTATTTTCTGATTTGAATGCTTTTTATTTCTTTTTCTTGACTAATTGCTCTGACTAGGACTGCCAGTACTGTGTTAAATAATAGTGAGAACAGGCATTCTTGTCATGTTCCTGATCTTAGAGCAATAGCTTTCAGCTTTTCATCACTGATTATGATGTTAGCTGTGGGCTTGTTATATAGGGCCTTTATTATGTTGAGATAAATTTCTTCTATATCCACTTTGTTAAGAGTTTTTTATTAGGAAAAGATGTTGAATTTGTCAAATGCTTTTTCTGCATCTATTAAGATAATCACAGGATTTTATCCTTTATTTTGTAATGTGGTGAATCACATTGATTAATTTGCAAGTGTTGACCCATCCTTGCATCCCAGAAGCAAAGCCCACTTGATCATGGTGTATGATCCTTTTAATGTACTGTTGAATTTGATTTACTAATATTTTATTGGGTAATTTTGCATTTATGTTCATCACATATATTGACCTGTAATTTAATTTTTTTGTATATCCTTGTCTGGCTTTTGTATCAGGTAATGATGGCCTTGTAAGATGAATTTCAAAGTGTTCTTTCCTCATCTATGTTTTGGAGAAGTTTGAGAGGGAATGGTATGACTTCTTATAATATTTGGTAGAATTCACCAGTGAAACCATCTGGTCCTATAACCAAAGATAGGAAATCTGAGAGGAATGAAATATTATGATAAAACATCATAGCCTAATTGAAGTTGAGGGACAAAGTCTTGGTTGCTGTGACAGTAAATTACTCTTAGTTTGAGTAAGAGCTTCTCACATACCACTATGTTCTATTTAAACATGACTAGGATTTCGGGCGATCCTATGACCAGAGCTACTCATCATCAACTGGGCATAATCATATCATTAAGCCATAAAGTCAAGTGGGCACAGCAGAAGTTGACTATATAATGAAAATGATACATTCAGGATTAGGCCAAACAGTTTGAATTTGACTTCCTATCTTCTAACTGTATTTTTTTTTCTTTTCTGTCATTATCCAAGATAATTTTCTTTCTCATGAGTAGTCCTAAATGGTTTCTTTACAAATCTATCATGGTAGTTTTGATATTAATTTGGGGGATGGAAATAGCAATAATAATAAATGTATGTAGGGCATTCCAGTGACTTCTGGAGAGACATGTTCTCCTGATTTGAAAGGCAACAGGAAAAGGAGAGAGGGCACAGCCTCTGAATGTTTTTATGTTTTTGCAGAAATGCTGTTACCATAGAAATTCAATGCAGTCATGTTAAGGGGTTAAAATATACAAGCAACCCATCTTAAACATACTACATAAGGAAAAATCTGAATTTTGTTATATCTAGTGTAACACATTTAAATTAACATTACTATCAAACACTCAGTAATTTGGCATTGTAAATCTCTTAAACACAAAATTATCATAAACTTCAAACAAATAAGTCTCTCACAGCTTAAAAACAAACAAACAAAAAATGGGGCCTCAGGTTAGGATTCAATGTGACTTTTTTCAATTTTGAAAAACTTATGAGTTTAAGAGGAGTTAAGAAGAGGAAGGACAGGGGAGAGATTGCTAAAGGATTTCTTCCTGGGGTGATGCAAATATTCCAAAATGAGATAGTGGTGATGCTTGCAGAACTCTGTGAATACACCAAACAATGAACACTTAACCACTAATGCTAAACATTGCACACTTCAAAGTGGTAAAATGTATGGTAAGTAAACTATATTTCCATAAAGCTGTTATTTTGAGAAAAAACAGCTTATGATAGTCAGTCTCTTCCTGGGTGCTGGCATTGTATATAAAGATCATATATTACCTAGTTCCTGAAATGTGACCACTTTTCTCTCTAATCAAACTCAGGAGTATATTTTTTCTCTTTGAGTAAAATTAAAACAAAATTTTTAAAAGTAAATGATTCAAAACACAATTTAATTTATACCAGAACATGAATTTTATTAATTTGTAATTAATTTTAAAAACTGATTAAGACTGTAACTCTTAAATTTTTACCTATATTTACTTATTCTGTTTCCTTATCCATAAAATGGGGGCATTTATCATAGAATAAAAAAAATGTAAAGCAATTAGAACTTTTCCTAGTGCCTAGAAGGTGCTTTGTAAATATTTATTATTATTAATAAGCAATGCACAGGCCATATTCACTTCTCCAATAGAATATTTTTATACTTTACCAAATAAATTTCTTATTTTCCAGTAAGTATTATTTTTTCCTCAATTTTTTTCACAAGCTGTCCACTCGAGAACACAAGAATTTTAAACACCAATCTTCAGCTCAATTAGTTTATAAAGTAGGTGTGAAGTCACAAAACTTCAAGATATTGTTTATTTTTTCAGAAGTCACAGGTCTTTTCGGGAATTAGGAGGTTCCCATCACATATGAAAATAAAGTAACATTGTTAAAAGAATACCATTCAACTGGCATAAACATTGAAACATTCTTCAGTTTTATAATTTAGTGAATTCTAAGCTCCTATTTACCATTTCCACACCTAAAATCATGATATTAATCCAATTCCTCATGCTCAGTTCAGTAATGATTATGCATTCTCATTATGAAATTTGGAACTTACCCAGTTGTACCTGTGAGTGGATGGATGCAGCAACCCCAGCCAGACAGAGGGGTGATTACCACGGTCTCAGTCCCTTTAGAAATTTAAGTTTGGGCCACAACAGGGCCAGATTCATGGGCATTTGACCTGGGCAGTCCCACAGGTCAAATGAAGAGCCCCATACTTAAAAGAACCTCATGCTTGGTCTATTGCTCTGCTGTCACTGTTTTGAAATTCTTAGTAATATTTGAACAAGGAATCCTACATTTCATTTTGCACTGAACACAGAAAATTATATAGCTAATCCTGGGTCATAAAGCCAGGTAAGCTACCAAATCCTGTGGTAATAATTAAGGGTAGGAGGAAATTAGTATAGGTGTTTGAGGAGGGAGAGGATGAGTATTAATGGTACCCTGAACCTACCTGCAGCAATGGTGTCTGTACCTCTTCCCACTAACCTCTCATAAGTTTCTCCTCAGAAACACGGACAAGAACTACGGAGGAGGGACTTCCCTGGTGGCACAGTGGTTAAGAATCCGCCAGCCAATGCAGGGTACACGGGTTTGAGCCCTGGTCCGGAAAGATCCCACATGCCGCGGAGCAACTAAGCCCGTGTGCCACAACTACTGAGCCTGCACTCTAGAGCCCGTGAGTGACAGCTACTGAGCCCTCATGCCTCAACTACTGAAGCCCGCGTGCCTAGAATCTGTGCTCCACAACAAGAGAAGCCACTGCAATGAGAAGCCCGCTCATCACAATGAAGAGCAGCCCCCACTCGCCGCATCTAGAGAAAGCCTGCACACAGCAACAAAGACTGGACACGGCCAAACATTTTTTTAAAAATTAAATAAAAAAATGATTCTGGTTCAAAAGAAAAATGCATATACAAAGTTTAAAAATAAAAATGATGAAGGAGCTGTTTTCCAAACCTCATGCACAGAGAAGAGAATCTGTATGAAGCAAGGGATGGATGGGAGGTGTCTTGCTTACATCTCTATTCAAGGAAGACTTCTGCAGGAAGGATAGCTGGTTGACAGCCTCCAGCTGCCCCAAGATTGGCCAATGTGTTCTTGCCAGACTGCTTCCCCAGCGACTAAGCACTATGACGTACTAGAATCACTATATTCCTGCCCACCCCTAGATTCCTAGAATCCCTGTAATGGTAGACTTTGCTTAGGGAGTCTGATTACCTAGTCAGTTAACTAGCATCCTCTCTCTCTCTCTTTCAAATATATATATAATCGCTATTGGGATCATGGGTAAATATTTGTTTCTTTCACCCTGCTTTGCTTATGTGTATATTTTTTTTTCTGCAAATACATGTGCTACTTCAAGGACTTATAATATTGTTGGAAATCATCAAGAATAACACATTTTGTGATCTGTTTGAAAGGAATAAATGATTTCACCCACCTACATTTACTGACTACTCATGAAATGCAAAGCTTCACCTTACTTTACCCTATCATCAGAAAAATGATTCCAGTTTTGGTACAAAAGGATACTTCCAAGTATCCTTTCTGCAAGATTGTAGAAAAGCAATCTCATGTATATTACATGATAGCTTTTACATGAATTACTGCTGCTGCAAATCAGTGGGCAATGTATGTGGACAAATACTCAATGTTTTAATGTTTTTTTTAAGTATAGGTTGCACTTTTGCATTTCATGGTGCCTTTTAGAATTAACTATATCTTTTTTATTTTTTCTTTAATGTCACGAACTATGTTTTGAAATATTCAAACACATGAGAAAAAGGCTTATTGAAGTAAATATTCTGCAATTAGTATTTCTCATGCCACTTATACCATGATTACATGAAATGTAAAATCACTGCTTTTGAGTATTAGGAAAAAAATAGAAGGAATCATAATTATAGGCAAGTTTTATTAGGAAATGTTTAGGTTAACTCTGAAATTCAAGTATAAATAAGATTTTTTTAAATCTCAGTTTATAGTTATCACAAGTATGTGTGATAGGTTAAGTTTTGCTAACCAGTAAATTGGGGTGGTCCTTGAATCTTCCTTTGGCAGTTCCTCCCCTTCATTTCAAATCAATCAGAAAGTCTTACAGACTCTACGTCCTAAACCTTTCTTGAAGCCCTCTCCTCCACCCTATTTCTGCTGGCATTGGGCTCATGCTCATTTTTTCTTCATTTGAGTGCTCACATTCTGGCCTCCCTTCTGACTCTCCACATTGTTGCCAGTGTGATTGTTCTGAAATGGAAATATGGTCATTCCTCTGCAATTCACATCTGTCATTGAGTTCCCAGAGCCTAGCTTGAAGTCAAATACTTGTTGGCAATATATTTGAGAACTTTTTTGATCTTACTCCTGCTTGCTTCTCAGACTCATCCCTGTCTGCCTACAAAACCTCTCTGCTCTGGCTCTGAACTCCCTGTCATCATTCAAAAGTTCCATGAGTTTTCACAGCCCTGCAAGTTGCATCTTCCGTTGCCACTGCCTGGAGTATATTCCCCTCAGCCCAATCCTGAAAAATATAACTCATTTCTCTTTTTTCACCTATATTTTTTCTTAAGTTCATGATTAACATTGCCATTTTAAAAAACCTCAATGCAAAAAATTTAATTTGCACACCATAAAATAATTTAATATTTCTGTATAAAATATTCTTTTATTTCCCATTTCAGAATAACTAAACCATAATATCACATGACAGTTTTTCTCAGCTGATTTCACTGATTTTCCCCCAGCAGATAAACAACTTACCTTGAGTTAAACACTTCCTCCTCTGCCCTTTGCTGCATGCCGAATAAAGCTCTAATAAACATCTTCAGGTATTGCATGTGGCAAACATTCGAACATGTCCAGGAAATTCTTAAAGCCAGAGACTCTCTTTGTTCGTTTCCATTCCCTAAATGTCTTGGATACTTGCTACATGGCAAGTACTCATGTAATATTTGTTTAGAGAATGAAAGATAGCAAATAATTGAGAACAAAACTTGACTTTTCACTGTTATTTTGAAATTTTTTATCAAAATGACAGAACATAACTATTCAGTTATACATTTATCCTTGGTCATGTTCTTGCTTAAATCGTGTAACTATTAACATACAGTTCACTCCAACAGCATTTTTATGTTCCTACGTATTAGGTATTTTGTTGTTTGCTTGGGAAACTCAGATAAATACAACACTGACTCTTTATTCAATGTTTTCTTATTATAAGTGAGCGATGAAATAATAGTTGGTACTATTCACTGTACTCTGTGCCACCTACTATTTAATCACCTAATAAGATACTTCGAGGTGAAATTTAATCATCAGCAGTCTTATTTTGTATATGTGTGTAAAATAATTTAAATGCATTCAAAATATGCATTGTGTTGTGGCAATATAGGTAAATTTATGTATAAAAATCATTGGATATAATGGTTATTCAATTAATATTTTGGATTGATTGAATATATCACTAATATGAATGAGTAATTCATACTACTATAATCCTTTCATTTCAGTTGAGCTCTCTATATTTTCTTCTCTTTTGAAGAGAATGGCACTTCAGTATAATCACAAAGAGTGAATAGATGGGATTGCATAGTCTCAATCAACCTACTTTTTACATGCAAACAATTTAAAAACACATAATTATAAATTTCCTGTATTTCACAGTAAACATTATTGTTCAAACCTTAGAGTTACAACAATATAAAATGTTAGTAAAATCAATGTTTTTTTGAAATTATAGTAATTCATGTAAGATTTTTTAGAAACTGACACTAGTGAAAACTCTGAAGTAGTGTAGTTTTTTGGCATTTATTTTTCAAACTTCCAATTGGAAACTCAATCACAAAGGCCCATCCACAGAGCCACACACTATCTACCCTGATTGCATCTCATGATCCTTACTTCCCTGCCTCCACTCAAACACTGAGTTCTTAGTAGTAATTTTTCAGGGTTTTGATCTCTGATCTGTGCCTTATAATTTGATGAAAGTAATTTTTGAAAGGTTAATATGTCAGGACATTTTTTGCAAATGTCCTAAACAGGTTCTCTTGTATTACTATGATTATTAGTTTCATAATGTTGCCATAACAAATTGCCACAAATTCAGAGACTTAACACAGGCATTATCTCACAGTGCCTTCACAGTCTGAAGTCTAGCTTCCTTGGGTCTCAGAAGGCTAAAATCAACGTGTCTACATGGCTGTGTTCCTTCCTTGATGCTTTAAGGCAGAATCCACATCCTGGCTTGTGTGAGTGATTGGTAGGATTCACTTCCTTGTGGTTGTAGGGCTAAGGTCCCTGTTTTCTTGCTGGTATTACCAGTTGGCTAGACATCAGGGATCTTTCTCAGCTTCTAGAGGCTGCTAGCCTTCCTTGGCTCCTGGCCCCATTCCTCCATCTTCAAACCAACAAGAGTGGGTCAAGTCCCTTAAGCTTCATCTCTTGGACTGATGATTCTGTCTTCCTCTTTAGCTTTTAAGGGCTCATGTGATTACATTAGATCCACTCAGGTAATCCAGGATAACCTTCCTAATATAAAGCAATTGATTAGTAACCTTAATTCCATGTGAAAGACTCTTCTCAGCAGTACCCGTATCAGTGCTTTACTGAACAGCTAGGAAACAAAAAATCTTGGGGAGATATTTTTACAATTCTGTCAACCACTTCATGTAATGATTTTTTTTTCTTCTGGAAAGCATATTGAATAAGTTAACTAAGTAAATATTGAGCATTTTTTTAGCACTTTATCCTATGATGGTTTTCTTTTTCAAAGAAAGAGTACAAACAAGGGAGAAAAACATAAAAGAACATTCTTCATTCTAAGTCTCTCTCTCTCTCTCTCTCATTCTCTCTCAACCTCCTCTTCTCTCTTAGTTGTTTTGTTGCTGTTATAAGTTTTTCTTAAACATGCAGCTTCTGACCAATGCCATTGAAGGCCCAGGTACATTCTATCTTCCTGCTTCGCCATTTTTAGCATGTGGATTCCATTCTCCCATTCATAGTATGGTTGATAATCTTCTAACAACCTGCCATTATTCCAAGCATAAATAAGAAGAAAGGGTGGAAAAAACATAAAGTGCCTAAGGGCAAAAGCATAACTGCCTGCCTATGGAGCCTCACCATTCTTCAAAACATTCCCAAAAGCTCAACTCAGTGACTTGTTTCCATCTAATTGTTGGAACCATGCTACATTGCTTTCCTTAGATGAAAGAAGACTAGGAAAACAGTGGGGCTGAATAGATTGGGTTGATGAACACCATTGTATCTGACACACTATCATCAGACAGAAGATAGCATGGTTTATATTTGAATATTTCTTGTCTAACATTGAACAGAGAAAATAAGGAAATTTGTGCTCATCTGACTGAACTGTGCCTTGGTGTCCTGAAATTAATTTTATGTGGATTGAAGAAATCAATAATCACTAAATTTCAGAATGGAATTTCAATTTTCATTTAGTAAATCCTAAACCATATGTAATATTTGTTTAAATTGTTAATCTTTCTCAAAGAATATTGAAGTTTTTAATGTTAACTTTATGGGATTAAGCCAAAGATATCAAGAGTGTTAGAAATTCCATGCCCTATATATTGTGAAGTGTGGAATGGTATGAATATATGATCTTTTGTCTTATCACAAATTATAATAAATAAGCTTTTAACTTGACTATCTGTTAAGTTCTGTAGCTTTTCTAAAATTAGGATTAAGTTAAATTTGAGCTAATATATTCTAATCCATGTAAAATTTACATATCTGGTTTTGTGACTTTTTGTGACTATCCTTCAAATCAGTATTTCTATAGCAGAGCCTATCTACCAGAAACAACAAAAGTTAAGGCATGTTACTTTGTACGTTCAGTGATCTTAGTCCTTGCACTTAAAAAAACTCCATATCAATATACGTTAATGGGAAGACTTTGTAATGTAACAAAAAAATCAACAATGTTTTTTTACTTCACTGTTCTCTTGTCTGGGTGGCATAGTGTAGATGATGGGTAATAAAAAAAAAATGAGATTCAAAGCAATTATTTTCCAAACTGCTGGCATTGAAAAAATTGTAGTCATTTGGAAACATTTAGGGCTCTGAACCAAATGAACTTAGTATTATATAAAATGCAAGAATCAAAATACATAACAGTAATCCCTGAATTTCAAGGGCAAATCACTTAGCTATAATAATTTTAAGTCCTTGAGCATTTATTATAAAGCATACTGACAATGTGAATATACACCTGGCTATATATCTCCCAATAACACATTGATTTTCAGCTATTTCAATAATGGTATAGATCTCAGCATAGGACTGTTCTATGATAGAAGCAATCATTCTAAGTAAGGTATGTATTTAAGGTTATGTCAAGTTGTGAGAAACTTACTAAGTACTTCTGTTTAAAAAGTTCCCTGTTTAATATGTTAAAACTTTGTTTACAATATTCCAAGGGTATTTTATTCCAAAGGTCTTTCATCATAAAATATTTTCAGTGTAACATTTACTATTATATGACAATTCAAGCAGGTAATACATACTTAAGAATTTACAGTTTGTCAGAGTCAGATGTGAAGTTGTCTTTCTTAGAAAGTGACATCTAAGAGAAGACTAATGTTCCAAATAATACAATAGTACTGCTATATACAGAAAAAAACACGTTCTTAAAACAACACACAACAAAACAAAATTGGTAGGATGCTAGAAGAGCAGATACTTGAAGAAGGATGATTGCAGGCTGGCAATGCCATGTGAAACAACACTGCACTGAAGAAACTGGAGGAGTCTGCATGCCCTGAAGGACTCTTTCTTCATGAACCCCATTGGCCTCTCACAGCAAAGCGTCTGAAAAATCAACTAAGAAGTGCCTATGGTGATACAGACTGGAGAGGGGAACACAGTCATGTGGGTGGGACAAGTATATGCATCCTGATGCTTCCTCTTTATTTCCACCACAAGACAAAAGCTTTAATCAGAAAGAACAGTGACACTACTGGCCTTAGGGTATATTAAGGCCAATTTTAACGAGCTTATATGATAGGTGAAACAATCATTTGAGGGTAGAACCTGATTAATTAAAGGTATATTCATTAAAAATATAACAATGTATATTTTAAATTAGCAGAAAATTACTACAAACTTTATAAGAGATGTATAAGTAATAAGTCAATAGTGGAGGTAAAATGATATACTATATAATGTTTATTTAATGCAAAAGAAGGCAGAGCAAGAGTATATAATAAATTAAATAAATACAAAACAGCTAGCAATTTAGTAAAGTTTTTATCCAACGACATCCATAATCACGTTACTTATGAATGGCTTAAATATAACTTTCTTAAGAATGCAATTGTCAGATTGGATCAGACAGCAAGATCCAATTCTACTGTGTCTATTAGAAATGCAGTTAATATATACTGATAAAGATAAGTTAAAAGTAAAAAGATGGAGAAAGATATGCCATGAAAATATCCCCCAAAACCTTGAATAGCTATGTTAATATCAGAAAAAGCCAGCTTCGGAACAAGGAATACTATCCAGAATAAAATGGGACAGTATATCATCATTAAGGGTCAATTCTCCAATAAGACATAATGACCATAAATACAAATATATAAATATGTTACTGATAACAGAGCATCAAAGTAAATGAGACAAAAATGGAAGTTAGTAAAACAAGTTGGCAGTTCTAAAATTATAATTGAGACATCAAAAATCCTTTCCCAGTAATTGATAGAACAAATAGGCAGAAAGACAGTAAGAGTATAGAAGATTTGAACACTATCAACCAAATAGTCCTAATTGATATTTATAGAACAATTCACCCAACAGTAGAATACACATTATTTTCAAAGACATATGAATATTCAACAAGATAGACCATATAATAAGCCAATAAAAATATCTCAAACAATTTAAAAGAGTAGAAATCATAACTACATTTTAATAGCATAATAGAATTTAGCTATAAGTCAAACAGGAATAAATCTAAAAAATTCTCAAATCTTTAGATATTAAACATCCCCTTTCTAAATAACCCAGGGTTAAAGGGGAAGTCTAAAACCAATGAAAAAATAGTCTGTATGAAATACAGATAAAAATACAACACATCAAAATATGAGGGATACAGTTATAGCAGTGCTTTCAGGGTCATTTATAGTATTGAATACTTATATTAGGAAAGAAGAAATGACTCAGATCAATAATTTAATTTTTCATCTTAAGAAATTTTTTTTTTTTTTGTGGTACGCGGCCCTCTCACTGTTGTGGCCTCTCCCGTTGCGGAGCACAGGCTCTGGACGCGCAGGCTCAGTGGCCATGGGTCACGGGACCAGCCGCTCCGCAGCATGTGGGATCTTCCCGGACCAGGGCACGAACCCGTGTCCCCTGCATCGGCAGGCAGACTCTCAACCACTGCGCCACCAGGGAAGCCCCATCTTAAGAAATTTTTAAAGAAAAATAGAGCAAACTAAACCCAAAGCAAGTAGAAAGAAGTAATAAAGAATGGAGAAGAAATTAATGAAATTGAAAATAGAAAAATTAAAAAAATCAATGCAAATAAAAGCATATTCTTTGAAAAGTTCAATAAAATTGACAAACTTCTAGTTACAGTGACCAAGAAAAAAGGGAGAAGAGCTTCCTATAAGAATGAAAAATTTCAATATCAAGAATGGAAAATAAAGGGACATTGTTACTGGCAACATCGGCTCTAAGAGGAGTCCCGTAGATAGCCTGTGACCTCAGTGTTATCACAGAGTTGGATTTCAGAGTGGTGGATTTGGAGCCCTTAGTCAAGTTCATTCCTGGTATTTGGAAGTAAGTGAAGAAAATTCTCAGTCACAACTGTGAAAACGTCGTTATAAAAATAAAAGGAATATGGGTTGTTCTAGATGACCAGAAAATTCAATATGTGATCTTTTATTAGATCTTGGATCAGAACTAAGAAATAAAAACAACTAGAAAAATATTCAGTGGCATATTTGGGGAAAACTGTTATATTGAACACATGACATAAATAGTAAAGAACATTTTGTGTATCAGGCTTA
Source organism: Pseudorca crassidens (assembly GCF_039906515.1). Lineage (NCBI taxonomy): Eukaryota > Metazoa > Chordata > Mammalia > Artiodactyla > Delphinidae > Pseudorca > Pseudorca crassidens. The sequence goes on along the minus strand of NC_090306.1, from coordinate 28,783,374 downwards.
AATTTTCTGGATGTGATAATTACAATTAGATAAAATATCTTTTAAAAAAAATGAAATACAAGCTAAAATATTTGTGTGAAGTATCAGAAACTTAGTTTTAAATAGTTGATAAATATGTAATCAAAATGTGTATTGTTGTGAGTGTATGTTTAGGTAGACCGAGGGTGAGAGATAAAAGATATATAGCAAATAATGAAACCTGGAAACTCTAGGTAAGGGATATAGGAATGCAAACTTCTAATTTTTGAAGGTCACATATTTTTATACTAAAATTTGGGTTAAAAATAACAACGGTTTACAGTACATTCTTATGGTTAGCAGTTTATAAAAAGCCAACCCACTTCACAGTTCTTATAATTATTTTTTGCTGTCATACTGCTCAAGTGCCTTAGCCATTATAAATCTGAACTCTTCACCTTCCACCTATACCTCAACCAAATGACACATAAAATCTTTAGTGATTGTGCTGTTACATGGTGTTCTTATTGCTTTCAGTTGAGGGTAAAATTCAGTTCCGAAATTCCACCCTGAAGATTAGCATTCTAAGTACAAACTGGTAGCTTAGTCTTTCCAGAAAGCTGAGCCTGAGGCAGAGGAGTTATGTTCATTTCTAGGGAGAAGTGAAAGACAAAGTGGCAAGGAGGAAGGGAGAGATGACACAAGTATAGATTATTGAACTGCCTACCACTAAGACAAATTACAGAATACCATGATCACTCTCAAAAATCCATACTAGCTTCATTTGGGGTCCTTCTATTGCAAGGGATAAATAGGACTGAATTTACCAACAAATTACTGAATCCTACTGTTCAAAGTTTATCCCTTGGGAGATTAACTCCCACATACTTTCAGGTTGTGCAAAGGAACGTGCCAAAAGAGGTCCTGTAATGGCTCAAACAAAGAAGTCGTCAGACAGGGAGTAAGAGGGGCACAGTATGGGCGTTTTGCAAAGCACTGTCAGCTTGTGCGTACGTGAAGATTTTTATGGTTCAGCCACAGCTTATGGTCACCCTGGGAACAGAAACAATAGACAGTGAGATGGAGAAGATTGGAAGGATGGAGTGTGCATGTGTGTGTGTGGTGGTGTGGGTCGCGGAAGGAGGGGCTGTGGGTGGTGGAGGCTGGACTTATGGAGCCCTTTGTAACATAGAATAGCAGAAGGGGTGACTTGTCATTTCCAAGATTAGGCTGTAAAAAGACTGGCTTCCATCTTGGCTGCTTTCTCTCATGCTTTCTTGGATTTGATCACCATGTTAGGCCACCTTGTCGAGCAGCCCTGTAGGAGGCTCATGTGTCGAGGGACAGAGACTTGCCAACAACCACATGAATGGACTTGTAACTGGATTTATCCCTCCTCACTTTGAGTCTATAGGTGTGACCAGAGCCCCAGGTGGCCTACAGACTATAATTTCAGTATTGATGTTAGAAAAAGGCACTTAACTAAGTCACACTCTGATCCCTGACTCCCCAAAACTGTTAGAAAATACATTTTTATTGTTAGAAACCATTAAAATTAGGTAATTTCTTACACAGCAGTAGATAATACACTCTCCTATCTCATTCCCCTTTGTGGTCTCTGCCTCAGTCACCAGGCCCTAGGCTCTCCATTGTGCCCTGTTTTCCCTCATGCCTGGAGCTTTCAAATAGTGCCACCCATGTAAAATAATATTCCGTAACACTTCTAGTTAACTGCAGCATTTCTCTAAAATCTGAACTGCTAATCACATGCCCCGTGGCATACATTAAAAGCTTTCTGTATTTTCTTGGGCTTCCCTGGTGGCGCAGTGGTTAAGAGTCTGCCTGCCAATACAGGGGACACGGGTTTGAGCCCTGGTTCGGGAAGATCCCACATGCGGAGCAAATAAACCTGTGGACCACAACTACTGAGCCTGCGTTCTAGAGCCCGCAAGCCACAACTACTGAAGCCCGCCTTCCTAGAGCCAGTGCTCCACAACAAGAGAAGCCGCTGCAATGAGAAGCCCTCGCACCGCAACAAAGAGTAGTCCCCACTCGCCACAACTACAGAAAGCCTGCATGCAACTAGCGAAAGCCTGTGTGTAGCAACGAATACCCAATGCAGCCAAAACTAAATAAATAAAATAATAAATTTATTGAAAAAAAAACTTTCTGTATTTTCTTAATGGAACCTATCTAATTTGGAATTATATTTCTGTATGATTATTTGGCAAATGCCTGAGATTACCAGTAAATTGTAAGTTTAATGAGGCAAGGTTTTGCTTTTTGTTTTTTTCACTCCAACACTCAATGCAGTGCTTGACACAGTTCTTGATTAATATGCATTTTTTCAATTATCATATGATTATATGAGAGGCATAAGTGTTATAAAATTTTAACAATTTACAGATACATTACCTAGAAAATTTTAGTAATGTAACAAAAAATTAAAATAAGCAATGTGTTAAATTGGTGATCTAATCATATACCAAAATTACTTCTCCTAATAAAAATTGATAAGAAACATCATAGAAAGAAAAAAAAACTCTGTTGCAATAGAACAAAAATTTACATATTTAGAAATAACTCATTCAATACATTTTAGAAATTCAATAGATAAAATAGTGAAGCATTATGGAGAGTCTTCAAAAAAGATATGACTAATGGAAGTAAATACCTTGCTCTTGTATGGGAAGAATCAACATCAGAAAGGTGTCTTTCTATTAGTCATGTGATACATTAACATGGTACATAGTAATTATATAAATATATGTTGTTTTCAACTTGCACTATTAAAATTATGATTTTAAATAGAAGTGCCTAGCAGGGAGGATTATAGGAGAAGTCTCTGCTGTGAGAGAGTGCTGATGCTTGCTACTTACAGGACATAGACAAATAGCTTCTCTTTTCTTAGACTAAATTCTTTACCAGAAGTATAAACTTAATTTGTAGGAACTCAGATTTTTATAAGGATTGGTAGAAACCATTAAAAGAAAGTTCATAGCAGACTGACAACTATAAAGCTATTAATTTGTTTGCTCTTGTAATTGTAATTATTACTATTACTCTCATAGTTAGCATTGCTGCAGCATTATCAAATCTGATTAACTATCTCTGTTGAGCTCTTTTATTGAGTGGTAAAATGAGTACATACTCTCTTGGAACAGTGTCTCTCATTAGGATTACCTGGGGATTCTTGTTAGGAATTTAGTTTCTTGTGAATCTTTTTAGGATATTTGGAAATGAGGACCAGGAATGCACACTTTAAAAAGAAACCGAGGGCTTCCCTGGTGGCGCAGTGGTTGAGAGTCCGCCTGCCGATGCAGGGGACACAGGTTCGTGCCCCGGTCCAGGAAGATCCCACATGCCGTGGAGCGGCTGGGCCCGTGAGCCATGTCCGCTGAGCCTTCGCGTCCGCAGCCTGTGCTCCGCAACGGGAGAGGCCACAACAGTGAGAGGCCCGTGTACCGCAAAAAAAGAACAAACACAAAAAAAGAAACTGAAGTGATTTTCCACCCACACTCAAGTTATGATTTGTAAAATTCACTGTATTACCTTTTGAATTAAAGCTACAGTCTCTGTGGGATTTCTATTCTACACCCAATTTAAATCTAGGATATGTCTATTTCTACTTATTTCAAACCAATTAACTTTCCTTATTTAGTAATAAAATTCACATTTACTTTATTAGTGTATTTTTTTCTTGCTTAATTTTTAAAAACACTTTTAATGTGGATGTATTAATCATACCTTTCATTTTAATTAATGATAATCTGGATTCCAGAAAACTGTATGTAATTTTATGAAAATTAATCATAATGAAGTTAAAATAATCACATTTAAGAATGTGCATTTCCTTCTAATAGGGATTAGATTTCAACTGCTGTTTATATGTCCATGTATAACTCATAGAACCGTACTCTGTATTAAACTCTGATTGGTATTAACTGTTTTTTCTGTTCCCTCACTGTGATAATATTACCTAAAAAAAAAGAGAGACTTGGGGTTTCAAAATGGCTGACTAAGGGCATGTTTTAATCTCTTCTTCCTTCAAAAATCCCATTGAGATTATAGAAATCACAAAATATAGTAAATAAACAGTTAAAGACTTGGAGGTCCTAAAAAACCAAGAGAAGTCCCTAGTAAATCAATTATTCAGTTATTTCTGAAGGATACAGAGCCAATAAGATCAGACTGCCTTGAGAGGATAAACCTAATCTGAAACTTCCACAACCCAATATAAGCAAAATTAAGACACTTCAAAATAATGTGATTTCAAACGTCCTTAAATGCATCAGGTCAAGAAATATATGGGAAACTAGAGAAGATTGTCTTGTAGCCAGGTATGAAAGCTGTTAATTCTGTGCCAGTTACCTCTTAACATTTTCTGTATCTAGAGGATTTGTCCCAGAATACCTCTCCAAAGAGATCAAGTATGGCAGGTTCCCAGAGTGTTTAAGCTGGAAGGAGAAGCTGAGAGGTGTGCTGAGGAAAACTTCTGGTCATCACCATAGAAAAGGCTATTTCTTCCTGTTCAACAGAAAAACCAGACCAGACTCAAGTTCATAATTACAATCACAGCTAGAAATCACATAAAGTAAAAGTGCATCTGCTGTTTGGAAAAGAAAAATATTTAGTGTTGTGCTGAGTGAATAAAAAGAAGCCACTTAAACAACTACTATTGATCAATGCTAACTACTGTTATAAATTTACACAGAAAAATCCATAATGACCAAATATCTGAGGGGAACATAGAAGAGGAACACTGGCTGGAGCTAATGAAAGAACTATCTATTAAGGAAAGAAATTAATGGAAAAATAAACACAAATAACTTAACAAATATGCTTAGTAATGTTTGAGAAGATAGCATTCCTGCAAAATATGAATATGAAACTTTTCTTTAAGGGAGCTTAGGAATTTAAAATAAATGCATATGCAACCTCAGTAACATATATCCTACTAAGGGATAGAGAGAATATAAGAGAAAAAGGTATTTAGATAAATAGTACAACATATCACTGAATTAAAAACAACCCCCCAAAACCCTGTTAAGATTGATGATGCTTTCATCTGAAACATTCAGACAAAATTAATGAACAAACAAAATAATAATAAATTGCTACAAACTCCTAGAGAAAAGGAATATTTACACTTTAAAACAGTCACATTTTCTTTATTATCTGATGAGGTAATAAAACATGTATTGAGAGATGACCCCATTCTCCAAAACAATATAGCGACGTGTGCAAGTGTGGTCAAAAAAAGATATTGCAAAAACAACTCTGTAACTAATTATGCAAGTATAAAAAAACAAATATATTGAAGAAATATAAAAATTAAAAAAGTACATACATATTTTTTTCAGAAAAAGAAAATTAATCACATAGAAAAGGTCAGTAAAACTGATAATAAATTTATATATAAAAAACTATATATGTATGTACATATATATGTAAATAGCAAAACACAGCTTATGCTAAATTGTGATAGATAATTTTATGTGTCAACTTGCTTGACTGGGCTGAGGGATGCCCAGATACCTTGTGAAACATTATTTCTGGGTATGTCTGTGAGGGTGTTTCTGGAAGAGATTAGCATCTGAATCAGTAGACTGAGTCAAGAAGATGGACCTCACCAATGGAGGGGGGCAACACGCAATCCACTGAGGGCCTGAATAGAACAAGAAGGCAGAGGAAGGGTGAATTTACTCTCTGTTGGAGCCAGGAGGTCCCTCTTCTGCCCTTAGATATCAATGATTTCGGTTCTCAGGCCTTCAGACTCAGACTGGGACCTACGCCATTGGCTCCCCTCCACTTAGCCTTTGGGTTTGAAGAGGAACTACGTCACCAGTGTTCTGGGCCTCCAGCAAGCCAACTGCAGATCGCAGAACTTCTCAGCCTCCATAATCACGTCACCTTCATAAAAAAATTCTCTCTGCATATCTTTATATCTGCTGCAGGCTCTGTTTTTCTGGAGAAAACTGACTAAAACATAAATACTTTTTGACAACACTACTTTGGAATGTAATGCAATTTAAGTACTAAATATTTGTATTGCAAAATAATACAAGTTCAATGCAATCACAGAAATAAAACATTTTCTAGCTCCTTCAAGCAATGAGTTTTTTTTTTTTTATGTATAACTTATTACATCTTTCCTCATGAATTTAAAAAGATACTGAAACCCAGCAGGACCCTATGGGGCTCCTGGGCACAAAAGCCTTTCTGTATCCCCTTCTCTGAGTTCCAAAGGCCAGGTTCAAACCGTTGCTAATCAGGAGAGGGGGGGGATGCAGAGACAAGGGAGGAGCAGTCTAGAAACAATAGTACAGCCTTGAGGGCAGGGTCCTGGTCCCACCCCACCCCCACCCCCCGCAAAGGATATTCATAACAATATTTTTGAGCTCTTCTGTGAGGGACATTGTTCCAGCTAATGATTAAGAACTCTCCAGACAATAGGGGCTTCTTAGACAATGGGTGAATTTCCAGGATGTCCGGCCCCCTTCCGAGAAGGAGGGAGATAAACAAAATGTAAAAAAGGTATCTGTCAAAGACCAATCAGGAAGCTGGGGACAAGTTCCCTCTCTGGTCCGAGCCTAAGCCGGGACCAATCAGCAGGAAAACACAACCAAATCTATAATTTACATACGGGGAAGTGGGAACCTATAAAACTGACATATTCGCGCCCAAAAGGGGTTCCTTCTTCGACCTCCTGCGTGAGGACCAAGGAACCCCGGTGCACCGGCTTTCAATAAACCTCTTGCGTTTTGCATCGGCTTCCGACTCTTGTTGCTTCCTGGGCGAGTCGAAACTCCTAGGAGACCGCGAAGGTCTAACATCTGCAGAACTAAAACCCTCACCAAATGGAAGATGTTAACTACTTGATGAAGCACTCTTCATTCCAGAGGAGGTAACAGTTTGCCCATCACCACCTGATGCCAGATGATATTTGGATTGAAGGAATGCACAGCCCGATCCTTATCAGCAACCCTGCCCCCTTGACTATAAGACTCTTCACAACCCCCCCTCCCTTTTTGGACACACAGTTTTGAGGACATTACACCGCTGTGTCCCCCTTTGCCTGGCAAAGTAATAAAGCTATTCTTTTCTACTTCACCCAAAACTCTGTCTCTGAGATTCAATTCGGTGTCAGGGTACAGAGGCTGGATTCGGCTTCAATACCACGCACCCATACAAAAACATACATACACACAAACACATATGTAGATGTGTTTGCTGTTTACTTCTATAAAGAATGGAAGCAAACTATGCACAGTACTCTGAAACCCGCATTTCCCACTTAAACATCAATCAAGATATCATGTGAGGACAGACATACAAGTCACATATAAAAACGGTAATACTTCTGTATTTATATGTACTATCATTTATTCAGCATTTTTACCATTTAAGAACGTTCATGTTGTTTGCTGTTTTTGTTTGTATATATAAAAACTTATAAACAAGAAGAGATATTTTAGATGGCAGGACCAACCCTTGGGTTTAGAGGTAGGGAGGGGAGGAAGATCAAGAAATTCCATGCAAAATGTATTGCTATGTTATAGGAGAAGTTATGCATAGTGATATTTTTGTTATTTGTTTGTTTTACCAGGGATATATACATAGATGTTTATGCTGCAGTTCAAGTTGTTTTACATTTAGATCCGGTCATTTCAGTTACCTGTGATGTCGAAAGCTCAGCTTCTCTGTACACCAGTGCTGAATCGAACCTCGGAGACAGAGCTTTGGATGAGATGGAAGAGGATAGCTTTATAACTTTGCCAGGCAAAGGGGGACACAGGGGGCTTCTGCCTCAAAAAACTGTGTGTCCCCACCCAGGAGGATCTGATAAGGAGTTTTATAACAATGCTTCCCAAAGGTGGGGTTGCTGACAAGATTAGGGTGTGTGCAGGGTCTCAGTGGCGGGTCTCCTAATCTAGATGAGCTTCTCTGCTCCCTTTAATCTTGCCTCAAGTGGTTTTTTGGCTCCTCCTCCCTTGATTAGCAACTGTTTGAATCTGCCCTTTGGAACTCAGGGAAGGTCAAGGAGGCTGGAGTCTCGCCGACAAGAAATAGGGGACAAAAAAGAGACCTCCGTGCCTGGGAGCCTCAAAAGGGCCCTGCTCGGTTTCACATGTACCATTTATAAAGAGAGGATAGACATTTTTAAGTATTAGAGAAAAATAAGAACCATAAATATAAAATACAAACTATTTCTAGAAAAGTTTTTAAATTGGAATACAAGAAAATGCAGAAACAAGGGAAAAAGCAAAAGAATTTCATTGAAAACCAGATATAAGATGAAGTATATTATGGATCATAATAATTGTGAATTGATATAAAGCTTGCATTAAAAGACAAATTTTCCTAGACTGACTACTTAAAATTCTATCACTATATTATTTATAGTAGACAAATCAAAACCAAAATTTAAGACATTTAAACGTATCTCCATTTATAGACCTGGAAATTTTAAGCAAGATTAAAACAAGATTTTCAATGTAAATCTCAGTCAAAATAGAATTTACGGTAAAAATGCTTTAAAAATCAAGGGGTTTGCTTTATATCAGTAAAAATTATGATAAACAAGAACAGAGAAACATCACAAGTGTGTAAAACTTGCACAATATAACACACATGTGAATGAGGGAAATACTCTAAAAAGTGGAATAAGAAATAGAAAATTCTAGCAGTTAAGACATACTTAAGAATTTACAATTTGTTAGAGTCAGATGTGACGCTGTCTTTCTTAGAAAATGACATCTAAGAGGTAACTAATGTTCCAAATAATGCAGTAGTGTTACCGAGTCCAAGCTCGCTCTGCTCGCCGCCGCACGGCAGGCCAATAAATCGGGACAGGAAGTGGTGAGGCAAGGAAGAGCGATTTCATTCAGAAAGCCGGCAGACCGAGAAGATGTTCCCAAAAAACCATCTTATCGGGGTCTGGATGCCAGTTTCTTTTACAGAACAGCGAGGGAGAGAAGGTGAAGAAGTAAAGTACAAAAGGCCATTTATTTTGCAAAATAGGAGGAGATGTGTTAATTTCTTCTTAACTGCAGCCATTCACAAGCGGGCAGGGTCAGATCGGCTCCCTGTGAGCTGAACAAAGGCAGTTTAGTTTAACATTCAGGCAGAGGGGCAGTGTTCCTTGAGGCAGGCCATTATGTATGATATAATAAGAAAAGCAACGAAAAGCAAAGGTTAAATTCAAAGAAACAGATCTAACCTGGAGTCCAATTTAGCTCTTCACTGTTACAATAGTACTGTTACATACAGATAAAACAAGTTCTTAAAACAACACAAAAGTAAACAAAATTGGTAGACACAGCAGGAAGCTGGTAAGAAGAATTTAGTTAGAAGGACAGACATTTGAGGAAGGTTAATTGCAGGCTGGGAATGCCATGTGAAACAACCCTGCACTGAAGAAACTGGGGGAGTCTGCATGCCCTGGAGGACTCTTTCTTCATTAAATCCATTGGTCTCTCACAGTAAAGGTCTGAAAGATCAACTAGAAATGCTTATTAGTGATGCAGACCGGAGAGGGGAACACAGCCATGTGGGTGGGACAAGTATATGCATCCTGATGCTTCCCCTTTATTTCCACCACAAGACAAAAGTCTTTAGCTAAAAAAACTGTGACAATGTTGGCCTTAGGGCATTTTAAGGCCAGTTTTAAAGACCTTATATGACAGGTGAAACAACATATCACCTATAGGTAGAAACTGGTTAACTAAAGGTCTATTAATTAAAGATATAACAATGTATATTTTAAAGTCACAGGAAATCATTACAAACTGTATGACATGTGTAAGTAATAAGTCAATAGAAAACAGTTTTGTTCAAATATAGTGTTAGACCTGCGCGGTCTCCTAGGAGTTTCGACTCGCCCAGGAAACAACAAGAGTCGGAAGTCGATGCAAAACGCAAGAGGTTTATTGAAGGCCGGTGCACCGGGGTTCCTTGGTCCTCATGCAGGAGGTCGAAGAAGAAACCCTTTTGGGCGCGAATATGTCAGTTTTATAGGTTCCCACTTCCCCGTATGTAAATTATAGATTTGGTTGTGTTCTCCTGCTGATTGGTCCCGGCTTAGGCTCGGACCAGAGAGGGAACTTGTCCCCAGCTGCCTGATTGGTCTTTGACAAACACCTTTTTTACATTTTGTTATCTCCCTCCTTCTCCCCAACTGCCTGATTGGTCTTTGACAGACACCTTTTTTACATTTTGTTATCTCCCTCCTTCTCCCCAGCTGCCTGATTGGTCTTTGACAGACACCTTTTTTACATTTTGTTATCTCCCTCCTTCTCGGAAGGGGGCCGGACATCCTGGAAATTCACCCATTGTCTAAGAAGCCCCTATTGTCTGGAGAGTTCTTAATCATTAGCTGGAACAATGTCCCTCGAGTCCCACAATAGCAAAGCAAGCAAAAAACTAAGAGGAGAAAACAAAGAAGGAATTATATCATAATAAAACTTGGTTTTACTTGATATTAAAAAGTATCTATCCATACCCCTCTATATATTAACCTATAATATATGTGTCTACGATATGAATAACATTCAATCTATTCAAACATCTATAATGTTTTACAGACATAGAATACGGGCACTAAGAGAAATCTCACTAAATTTGCTTAAATGGCAACCATATGGATTATGGGCTGATGAATATATAATATGATAAAAATAGTTCTCAGAAAGACATTGATGTTTCAAGAATTAACTAAAAACCAAGAAATAAATTAGCTAAGCCCTCAATCAAGAAGATAACATAAGAATAATTTTTCCAAGTCATAAAAAGTTTCTGTAACAATTCAGCAGACACTTGGCTTAAAACAAGCAAAATGTGTCCCATTTATTCTCTCACTGTTCTGTCAGTATTACTTAATCTGAGTCATAGTGGTGGCAGGGCCATGGCCCCCCCCGAGGCTCTATAGGAGAATTTTTTCCTTGACTTTTCCAGTTTCTGGTGGCTGCAGGCATCCCGTCAAATGTGGCCCCATCATTCCAGTGTCTTTAAGTATCTCTCTGCTCCATCTTCACGTTGCCTTCTCCCCCATCTGTGTAAAATCTGAGTCCCTTTTATAGGGATACATGTGATGGCATTTAGGATAATCCAACATAATTTTCTATCTTAAGATCTCAATTTAATCACATCTGCAAATACCCCTGTTTTTTTTTTTGCAATATAAGGTAACATTCACAGGTTGCAGGGATTAGGTTGTGAATATTTTGGGGGAAGACATTTTTCAGCTTACTACGATGCAATTACAATATTAATAGATACACAGAGATATAATACTTTAATTTTAACTGGTATTGAAAATATTTAATATTTACTTTCAAAATATTTTTAATGACCATAGGAAAGGATTAGAAAAATGTTTCCTTCAACTGAGAATGTGTATTTATAGAAACCATCACCATCATTCTTCACTCAGGCACTGTGATAAGACAGATAATGCAAATGAATGAACTCTAAATCTCTGAACAAATAATAAATGTTGCTAAAAATCTACTGATTCTACTAGAGAGTCAAGGATGTCAAAATATCATCAGGATAGTATCGGTCATATTTTAAAGTCTACACGTTACCCTGAATCAGGCCTGAGGAACTAGAATTCACTGGTTATGGAGCAGAATTCCATGAGTAGTGGTCATAAATAAGTAAACAAATAAGTTTTTCAAATATCAAACTAAGCTTTCATACTGTTCATTAATCTCACTGAACTAGCACCTGATCCTCAGAGCAATGGTCTCAATCTCATTAAGTTGAGGCAGCTGCCATTCCAAAGAAAATAAACAGAGAGGAAGAATATATTCTATCTATAGGAGTATTTTAAAAGAATGCCCATCAGAAGCTCTGTGGTTTGAACAAGTACAAAAATACATCTATTACAGTTAACTGGAATAGGGCAGAGTGAATCAGTTTCCCAGTTCTGAAATGTTAAAGGGCAGACATTTCATTTTATTTCTTCCTGGCTTCTCTACATTAAAAAAATGATTCCATTCTTGACAGACGGCAGCAGTAGAAGGCCTTGTTACAATGCACGGTCATTCTGGTGAATGACTTTGATTACCCCGGGTCCTGGTGCTGTGAAAATCCGGTAAAACATATAAGAATAGTTTCTTTTTAGTAAAAAAAGGAAAATGCCAGGAAATTCTCTCTTAAAAGAAGAAATATCCCTTCCTATGGAAGTGAGAGAAAAAGCTGAAGCATCCTTATTTTACACAAGGTAAATGCTTTAATGAGAAATGGATAATTTTGTTTTTGAAATTTGAAAGATATACTTTCTCTCTCTTGTTTTTTTTCTTAACTTAAATCAACCTGAAATTTTATATGAGTATATAATTTATCTTTAATTCTTTGAATTGAGTCTGTTTTAGAAACAACAACAAAAGTTCTTTACAAAAGACTTTTTTTTTTTTTTTTTTGCGGTACGCGGGCCTCTCACTGTTGTGGCCTCTCCCGTTGCGGAGCACAGGCTCCGGACGCGCACGCTCAGCGGCCGTGGCTCACGGGCCCAGCCGCTCCGCAACATGTGGGATCTTCCCGGACCGGGGCACGAACCCGTGTCCCCTGCATCGGCAGGCGGACTCTCAACCACTGCACCACCAGGGAAGCCCTACAAAAGACTTTTTAATATAATTAAGATTTATAGGACTGAGCTCCATGAGTTGAGGACTCATGTCTTTTGGAAACTTACAGAAATTCCATAGCTTGGAGAAGGACCTGCCCCTAAATCAGTGCTCCATAAATATTGTTGAATGAATTAATGATAATTTATATTTAGTTTGGACTAAATGACCCTTAAGTAAATGAAAATTAATAAAATACGTTGTTTTATTGCTAGCTCAAGTCTGTTTCACAGTGAGCCCAGTGAATATTAGATAATATATATTCTGCAACTATTGTGATGCATTTCTAAGTGGTATCCTATTTCTCAATAAAGGATGTCCTTGTGCTTAAGTGGCTTTCATTGCTTGAAACAACAAAATCCAGTATGTGAAAATGATTGGTGTTGAATTAGTTCACGGTACACCATTATTAGAAACATTTGGGCTTCCCTGGTGGCGCAGTGGTTAAGAATCTTCCTGCCAATGCAGGGGACACGGGTTCATGCCCTGGTCCGGGAAGATCCCACATGCCGTGGAGGAACTAAGCCCGTGGCCACAACTACTGAGCCTGCGCTCTAGAGACCGCGAGCCACAACTACTGAAGCTCGCATGCCTAGAGCCCGTGCTCCGCAACAAGAGAAGCCACCACAATGAGAAGCCCTCGCACCACAAGGAAGAGTAGACCCCGCTCCTCACAACTGGAGAAAGTCCGCGCACAGTAACGAAGACCCAATGCAGCCAAAAATAAATAAATTAAATAAATAAAATTTTAAAAAAAAAGAAAGAAACATTCAAAAATATGCTGAAGTTCATAGGCTAAAAACCTAACTTGGAGAATAAAAAGTTAGATTGTTTCAGGAAATATATCAGGACTAACATTTATTTGGTGAAGGGAAATTCTTCTTTCAAAACTGCAATACTGGCAGTACTTTGAGCTATCGGCTATTCACTTAAAAGTGAATGCATGTTATATTTTGTTTATTAACAAAATGCACATAAAATATTTCCCCCCACACCTAATCACTTATTAATAAGATTTTATTATGATCGTATCTAAAATATTAATTTTATTGATTGTGGTTTTTGAATATGTCTGTTACCCAGTGGAATAATTTTCAAGACACTGCTAATGTGAAAATGGGCCCAATCTCACAGTTATCCAAAAATAAGCCCCCAAACCCTTAAAGTATAACACCAGTGACCTTAATTCTTGCATTCAGACTGAAGTATAAAAAAGTCTGAGAAGTGAGACCCATATTAGAGAGACACATCGCACCATTTTAATTTTTCCAAATAAAAATCTAAAACTTTTTCAAATACACACACATATACAGATGGGGGTGGGGATAAGGTGGTACCAGAGAACCTCTTTAAAGGGATAGATCATGAGATTGAAATCATTTCATTGAAATTTTTCTATAAATAAAGAAGACTCACATTGAACTCGCTGCTGCTTTTACATTTTTACTGTATATAATATTGCCAACTTTTCCCATAAAATGAGGCATATGATTATATGTATGTTGAAAATGGTATAAGTAAATATATAAGATTTTTTGATAGTTGCTGATTTTAAGAATTTCTTTTTCTCTTTCATTTCATGTATACCTATTTCTTACATCTTATAGTTGCAGTTATTTTGACTTTCTCTTGAGATTAACTTAGAAATAAATAACTATATTTCAAATTTTAAAAAATCCTATAAGATTTGTTAAGATAAAATCATTAAAAAACATTTGTGTATGAGAATCTCCTCCACTGAATATCAGAATGTATGAAAAACCCACTCTGGTACAATTATTTGGAAAAACAGAAAGTAACTTCTTAAAAATAAAATAAAGAAAAAAGGCATAAAAGGCAAAAATTTTCAGCCCCAAAGTAACATATTTGTTAACAAAATTATTGCACAAAACAAAAAAGTATAAGGAGAAATAATCACATGTAATAGCACTAGAAATAGTCAGTGTTAAGCTTTTGTTTGCCGTCAAATAGATGCATTAGTAAAGTTCTTAAATTGTGTGATTAAATAGTAGGAACTATAGGAATGTTTGTCTTTGCTATTGTTTTTGTTATTACGTATTTTATCTAAATTATAAGGTTTTTTAGATTTATCTTGTGTTTAAGTCCCAAAGATTTAGAATATATCATATAGTTATATAATTAGAGAGGTCTTACTAATTTGTATGACATTTTTATTATTCACTATTATCCATTTTCAGAAGGTTTGTAAATTATTCAAATAGAAAACTAATTGGACAGTATACTTCTTGAAATATATTCTTGTTAACAAACTAAGTTACAAAAACTTAGTCGTATTAATGCAATACCCAATGTTTGTAATATTATGGATGAGCACTATGTGAGAAAAATACATTTTAAAATATTGTAAAACCACTAGTAAATACAGAGGAAAAGTACTACCTTTTCTTAAAGTTAAAATTAGAAATCAGAGCAAAGGCAAATGTTTATATAGATACCCACAAATAAAACTATTTGGAAAATAATTGAATCTTAATTCTAACTATACATTACATAAGGTATTACATATACATATAAAGTATTAAGTTACATTGAATATTCTAAAGTCATTAGTTTTATAACTTAAAAATTACCTATGAAATAACAAAGAAAAAGCTCAAGTTATACATGTGATGGAGAATGATTCAATTCAAAGCTCATAGATAAGTTATTTAAGATCTGGATGAGGATGAAAAAAAGTCAAAGCAGAATGCAATCTTTGCTACAACCGAGGTGATAATTATTATGGGACTTAAGATGGAGAGATGATCATTTATATCAGGGGATTTAGTTGGGCTTTAGGATGAAGGAGGGAATGTCTGAAATGAAATTTGAGAGGACAATATCATCAGGGAGAAATTTCGGTAAAGTAGGTTAAACAACTATAGAATGTAGATCAATCAAGGGGGAAACACATACATACGGAAAGCATGTTGCAGAAGTGAAAATAATTGTGTTGAGAACTTTTTTGCTTTTATTGTGGTTTCTAGTTGTTATAAAATGCCCCTAGGAAATTAAATGTGAAATGAAAATTTTTATCACTGGATAGGAAAATAGACTAAATATAATCACTAACACACAGTACTTTAATGTAGATAAGGCTGCATTCGAAGTGTTTCTCGTGTATTTATTTATTCTTGACAACAGATATGAATATATTATCTCCATTTTACAGTTGAGGAACAAAGACCCAGAGACATTAAATAGCTTGCTCAAGTAAACACAGCCAATAAAAGGCAGATGTATTTATTTTACCCAAATAGTCTGACCTCAAATCTGTGCTCTTAACAATTACACTAAATACTGTTTCTCAAATTTTTAAGAGCAATGTCCTTGAACAAATATAACAACACTTCAAATTCTCATTGTTCTTCCACTTATGAATTCAAGCTATGCCATTTGGTATAAAAATTAATTTTTCCAAGAGTATCATACTTACTAGAAATCTTATAAATATTCTTAAATATTTATTCTCAGTACCCTCTCTGTTGTGTTCTTAAACCTGAATATGTAACATGAGTGGAAAAAATGACAAACTCCTTTCTTTGAAGAGTAGGGAACATGCAGATAAATAAGATTATATTTAGAAATTCATCATTCCTTCTCCTATTAAATGGAAAATAATTATTGATAAAGAGCAGAGTGGTTGTTGCAAGAATTCAGTGAAATAAAATAAAACAAAATATATGAATAAGAATAAACAATCTGAACTATATATACTATACATGCCAGGTACTAAAGAACATATGGATTTGATTCAAATCATGCTTTATTCTTTCTATTTTTATCTTGGACTATTTTTGTTCATTTACATTGAAAATAAATAATTTTCCAATTATTTATTGAAAAAGTACATGAGTGTACTTGGCAGACAAATTCAGAAAACTTGACAAAATCTGTAAACATTGATTTAAATAAAAATATCACCCAAGAGTTCTTTGAAGAGAGTCACAACAAATGTTTGGGTTCTGAGTCAGCCTTTGGTATTTGTTTTCTTTGACCACCCTGAGATCACTGATTTTAACTATCTTCTGAGGTCTGGAGAGTGAATATTTCTCAGCTGCCCAATTTGTTCTGAAAAAGTTAGCTCTCAGGAGAAAGCTTCATCTTTCAGACCTCTTTTTCACATTACCCTCTAGCTGCCAATGCCACGGTATATATACTCCTAAGAGATGACCCAAAGTTTCTAAGATGTCTTCTAAGTAGCTAGAAGGGAATATCAGAGATAGCCTCTCTCTCTCAATCACACACACACATACACACACACACACACACACACACACACACGCTTCCACAAACACAGAGCTTGTAGTCAGTAAATTGTAGGTTGGTGTGGTATTTGCAACGCTGCTTATCTGATTTCTTCCTAAAGATTTTAACCTTTACAGAGTATCAATCCTACACAAAGTTGTGAAATAATCAAACCATGCCTTTAGTGCCTTTGGTCTGACACAGAGTATTGTTCCTTTTTGAAAGGCAGCTTATTCTAACTCTTCTGTTACTCCATGTCCTTCATGTGCTTCTCCTCCTACGAATCCCTCCAGCCTGCCGCATTGACACCTACATAAAGATCTGGAAAGCTCACTCCCGAAAATGTATGTTAATATCTTACCAGCTTCAAAGTAGTTCCTATTTTATGTGTGTTCTGCATTTTCCTATCTTCCATCATCACATGTGCTAGAGCATCATCTTTTGCTCCCTGAACAATCTCAGCATTTTTGACCATATATGTATGAGTTTATATCTAGACTCCCTATTTTGTTTGTTTATCCTTATGCTAATACTACACTATTTTAATTATAGTAGCTTTATAATAAATCTTGAAATTATGTAGGATATGTTCTCTTCCAAAATGGTTTTAGCTAACTTAGATCTTTTGTATTTATATATACATTTTAGAATCAGTTTGATTATTTCTTTGTAAAAAGACTACATTAAGTCTATAGAGCAACTTGGAGATAACTTCATAATATTGTTTCTCCGTTTATTTTAGTTTTCTCTAGTGTATCTCAGCAATGTTTTATAATTTCTAGTCCTCAGCACTTACATATATTTTATCAAATGTATCACAAAGTATTCATGTTTGTTGATGCTACTCTAAATGGTATTTTTAAAATGTTCAATTTCCCATTTTTCCTTGCTAGTATATAGAAAAACAATTGACTTTTGTATATTAATATTGTACTCTGTTTCCTTGCTAAACAAATTTGCAAGCTCTAGTAGCTTTTTAAATAGATTCCTTAAGATAGTCAAGTACACAAACAGGTCAGCTGTGAATGAAGAGAGTTGTATTTTTTTCTATCCAATCTACACAGTCTTTATTTCTTTCCCTTGCCTAATTCCACCAACTAGTATTTCTAGTTTATTTTTGAATAGAATTAGTGAGAGTGGAAAAACCTTCTTGTGCCCAAACATAAGAGTAAATTTTATAATTTCACCATTACATAAAATATTAGCAGTAGCTTATCCAGTTTAGAAAGTTACTTGTTATTCCTAGTGTTTACTGTTTAGGTCTATGATCCATTCTGAACTAATTTTCTGTTTGATTAAGGTAAAAGTTGAGGTTATTTACCTATTGTTTCATACGGATATCTACTTGTTCCAAAAGGATTTGTTCTAAAAGCATCCCTTTCTCCACTGGCATTTTTGTTGAAAATTAATTAACCATGTATGAGTGTATCTATTTCTTGAAATTCTGTTACATTAATCTATATTTCTATACTTACACCAATACCATACCAATGTGATAAAGTATGTTTAGAGTAAATCTCGGAATCAGGTAGTACATGTGTTCCAACTTTTTTTTTCTCTTTGAAAGTCATTTGGGCTTTTCCGGGTCCTCTGCATTTTCATAAAATATTTAAAATCACTTGTCAATTGCTACAAAAATAATAAATATTTTTCTGCAGTATTAATTTAGATTGTGTTAAATCTATAGATTGATTTATTAATGATGACATTTGGAAAAGTCCATTTAATAAAAAAATTATCATGCCTTCTTATAATCATTATCATACTTCACATGATGTATATAACAAATAAAACATATACAACAAAACAACCTATAGTCATTGGTATAAAATATTATGATCCATCAAATGACAATGAGGTATTTCTAGAATTTGGGTCAGATGATGACTCAAGGGTTTGTTTGCTGGCCTTAGAAATTATGTGGATAATTGAGGACATACACAGACACACACACACACACACACACACACACACACACACACACACACAATTTGGAAATGTAACATAAAATATCGTCTTTTAGAGCAATCTAATAAGGAAAGATACATTCATATCAAATTAAACAAACTAAAAGATTAGGCCAGCAGAAGAAGTCATCACTTTCGTAGGGAAAAAATAAGCATGTATAGATGAAAAGGGATAAGTAAGAGGAATATTGCAATTGTAGTTCTCATTATAATGTGGGAGCTGTAGACAAGAAATATTTCATAGAAACAATGAGCTTCCTGGATTACATACTATGAGTTAACTTTGTCATAGCACAATAGTTTAAAAATCCTAATTCAAACTCATAGTCTTTTGATAGTGTTGAAAATTCATTTGGTGGGAGTATGGATAAATTGACTTTCAATTAATGAAATTACTATAACAATTCCTTTATAAATACTTAAAAGATTTAAGTGTATCCTAGCATTTTTGCTTATTTGGTACTGCTTATAATTTTGCATTTATCCATTATTAATACATGGAATGCATGAGTCAGAAAACACCCATACTCATTAAAGTTAGAGGTAACGTACATAGGCAAGGTTCCAAATTTTATTCTACTGGTAAGTTTGAAACTTTGCTTTTGCCATTTTTCTTTTCTTTTGTAATTGTAATTGGACTTACCTCAGTAGGAAAATGTTTTAAACTTGACTGCAGTTTCCATATTCTCTTAATTTTTCTTTGCATTTTATTTGATACATTTTTCT
Organism: Pseudorca crassidens; assembly: GCF_039906515.1. Lineage (NCBI taxonomy): Eukaryota > Metazoa > Chordata > Mammalia > Artiodactyla > Delphinidae > Pseudorca > Pseudorca crassidens. The sequence continues at coordinate 28,763,843 of NC_090306.1, read as the reverse complement.
CAAAAAATATAGTAATGGTTTAAATGTAAATAATTAAATATACCATTCATTCTTGTTAAACATATTTGGGAATTTAAAATGACTGTGCCCATTGGCTCCTGTTTTCTGTTAGTGGCTGGTGTAGGAATCAGGCTCTGCATGACTATGCAGATTGAGACTGGGAAATGTGAAAGGCCAACAGAAGAAATAGGAGTTAGCAAAGAACATTAATTGTCTTTAATGATGTGCTCTGTTTAGGTTAGAGTGGGCCTAAGTTACAGTTTGTCATTTTTATAAGAGTAAAGCAGTTCACTGATATCACATTAGATTATTTTATTTATATTACAGGGCTCCTTACTAGTTGGTAACCCCTGAATGTTGTCTGGCTCATCTATTTCCGTATCACACTCTAACATGGTCAAGAGTTCAAACTGAGTTGCCCCTACCTACCTTTCCATCCAGAAAAGACTTAACACCACATATCTCATTGATTCCAGGTCTTTTACCCCAAAGTCTATAAGGCTATTTCTTAAAAATTCCCTGACTCACTGGTTAAAATATCTATGAATTGAGTCAACTATGCTAGAGACAGGACTGTGGGTTGCAACAAGGCTTTAATTCTGAAATTGGGGACTTCCCTGGTTGTCTAGTGGTTGAGACTCCACACTTCTACTACAGGGGACACGAGTTTGATTCCTGGTTGCGGAAGATCCCATATGCTATGTGGTGTGGCAAAAAAAAAAAAAAAATTCTGAAGTTTAAGAGGCTGGGAGCAGAAAGGTATAAGCACCCTTTACATCGTTGCACAATTCCTTTACCTTCCAGAAGTAACTGGCTACTTGATCAAGAGCCTTGAACCTGGTGCGACATAAAGGAGGTTTAGTAGCTCAAACAGGTGGCTTTGGAGCCTCTATCCTTGTCAGAGAACTTGAGGGAAACATGTCTGGAGTTTTAGCATAGATATACAGGTATCCAGTTGCTGACTATGTGTAATGCAGGTATTCTCTTGAAAGAGAGATCGTTTTGGTGATCCTCTGCTAAAGCTTTAACAAGAAAGAGTCTCTGATATACATCTATTCTTTAATTTAGCATAAAAGAACCTCTTTTATTGCCCCTTTTCATTAGTACTGGTACATAAACTTCAATGTAATATAAGGTTGCCTTTAAGTAGGCATGAACTTTTCACTGTTTCATATATTTTTCATTATAACACTGTCTTCTTCACATTCATTCTAACAGTAGTACAGGCCTCTTGAACTTAGGTCTGCATGTTGCCGAACATTGTGTAAAAACCTAGTTTATATACAGACGAGAGCAGCAAGATTCTCACACACATGTTTCTTTTCTGGATGTGAAAAATAATTAATTGTCCATTAAACACTCTCAGTGTCCATTACTCCTGGTATGTGATTGTACTGAACAACTCTGTATTTTTCTGCTTATTGTTTTATCAATTCTCACGGGTGGGTAGGGTTGAAATATAATTTATGTGCAGCTATACTTTATCACTTTTTCACCATTATGAGATTAAAAGGTCAATATCATTCTAAAGGTCATAACTGACAGGTTATTTGCAATATTTTTATAGATTTACAAGAAGAAAAATTAATTTGTTGCATCTGTTCACACTAGAAAAACTGTTTTTGGAAAACATAATTGTAAAAGTCTTTCCTGTAGTAAAGACTCATAGTTCTGCTGTTTTAGGTATGGCCTATAGTCTCAATAATATTGTGGGGCTTGGAATGCAAGTGTAACTTGCACAAATTCTGTGCCTCAGATAATCATAGGATTATAAAATGCTTAAATAGTTTCTACTTTGCCCTCAATTTTATCTTACCTACCTGTCTGATAAGCATCATGTCTTAGCCTTGGTTTCCTAGAAATCAGAACATGAGGAAAATCTTACATATTCAATTGTTGTTGGAGGAGTGGTAATCAACTGAAAGCAAAAGTGTAGAAAAAGAGGCATAGGAAATAAAATGTCATGTTTTATCAAACTGAACATAGTTTCAAAAAAACAAGTACGATTGCTCAGTTATGGAACATCTCCATGAGATTACACAGCACCACATAGAGCAGTTCCTTGAAGGAAGAAAGGAAAGACATTTCTGTTAGTTGCTTTCCACCTCCTGTCTCTTGTAATCAAAAATCTTTGTGAGGCATTAATTCACCTAAACTGGGCCACTAGGAAGGCAGGAATTTTCAGTTGGACATGAGTCCAGCTCAGGTGGACTGGATGCTGGAGCTGCTGTAGCTCATGCCTTGGAGGGCACACAGGTGGTCATGTCTAATATCCATCCCTGGTCCTTTGGCACCCTGGGACAACTTACAGTGTTCAGAGATGAGAGGCAGTCACTGGAGCCAGGATTTTTAAATCATTGCCTTCACTCTGGAAGTGAGGGAAATGAATGAGACCCAAGTAAATATGAGTGGTGTATTCACTCGGTCTGTAACAGTTTACCCTTCATGCCAATTAAATAGCATACACTCTTATGATATACAAATCTGTTATTAGTAAAAGAAGCCCTGAATTCTATCTCAAGAAAGAAGGAGCAACTACAATCCCTCAGAGTAGAGGTCAATGTCAATATCCTTCAGTATATTCCTTGATGTTACAGGTGATCCTAGAATCAAAGTTGATATTTATCTTATACTTCCTTTACCATTCATTCTAGATTTCAGTCACCTTTGGACAACATTTTTATTCTCACTCATTTGTCTGATGGAGTGATGAGAATTTCATCTCTTGAGGCATAAGACTGTTGATAAGAATTTTCCTACTTCTTCCACTCAGTTTTCAAACCTTTAACTTTCACCAGACCCTGTTAAGTCTCTTGCTCTGTAGTTCACTAGGACCTAGACCATTTTGATGTTCCAGAAAACAACATGCTGATTCACTATATTAGCGATATACTCATTAGACCAGGGAAGCAGTAAGTAGCATGTAGTCTTATCTACTAAGACACAGGCAAACCAGAGGGTGAGAGATAAAATTTCAAAGATTCATCCATCTGCAGTTATTTGTGACGTTTTTGTGAGTCTAGTGCTCTGTGACATTAGAGGAAATTCTCCTAATTTATGATACTTGTTATACTTTGAACTTCCAGCCTATAAAAAATGAGGTGTGGTTTTTAGTGGACCACTTGAATTTTAGAGGGCCTGTGGTTACTGTTCTGGTGTTTTTATGTGGTATTTTAGAAGATAACTTGATTTGAGTGAAGCATAGAGAGGGTGCTACATGATATTGCAGCCTACCACTTAGGTATACAATCCAGCAGATCTGATGGTAATAAATATATCTGAGGTAGGTAAGGATGCTAGGCAGAGTTTTAAGGGATTCTCTACAACCAGAAGTTGTATAGATAGAGGTGGAAAAGACAAAGGCCTGGTTGAAAGTTTGGCATGGTCTAGCGCCACTATGGAAAATTAACTACTATCTCATTGCTGTGCCCCCTCTCTCCCTGGGATGACCAGGGTTTTGGTGATGGGAAATACTCCTAATAGGCAAAGATACAAGCAATACACTTAGATATCCAATATGTATGTCTGATGTGTGGAAATACTCTAAATTCTGTGCTGTGGTAGAGAACTCTGCCATGAGGTCAATGGCCTGAAAAGAATAATGCAAGAAGCTTAGGGCTAAGGAGTTCTAGGGAAAATAAATCTGGATTATTTAGAACACTTTAGTAAGGCTGGGTTGGAGACTACAGAAAGAGTAAATCATGATTATTCTCCCTACCATGGGAAACAGGAAGTCTTGGAGATGGATGGCTATTCTTACTGATTCAAGCAGCCAGCATTATAGTAGAGAAAGATAGAATCTTCCATTCTAAGCAATTCTGAATATTAAATTTGCTCTGGATATAGATTTGGGCTCTCCTGTTCTCAATTCACACTTTTTTCCAAGAACTAAGTAAACTATACCACCTATACACTGAAGACCCCCAAATTCAGTATTTGGGATCATTGGAAAGGTGGCCGTATTTTCATAGAAGATAGTGATGGAGCAGACAAGGATGTAGGAGGACTGTGAAAAAAATGTACAAACTTGGAGGCCAGTCAAGAAATATGAGTATTTTAAAAAGGAAAAAGAGTTCAACTCTATTGAATGTTGTTGCTAGATCAAATAAAATTAGATATCAGATCTTAGCAAAGCGAAGTCATTTGAGTGTTAGGTGCAAAGCACACATAAAGGTTGGTTAAAAAGTGAGTAGGTATGTAGGTGAAGGCATCCTGAATCCACTAAGAATCTTTACAAACAATTTTCCATTTTCTAGCAATTTTTTTTTACATTGCCATCAAGCATAATTTTGCCATATCTTAAATGATGACTGCTAATCTACTTCTTTTTTGTTTTACTAAGACCATTTACCCTTTTATCTCCTTCACTCCTTACTTCACTGACTTTTGATCTAAAAAAATAAAAGTGAATATATCATGAGGCTTGACCCATTGCCATTTTCTTACTCTATTAATCTCTCTACTTTCTTATCCTGTCACTATAGATCCACTGACTAACCAAAAAAAAAAAAAAAAAAAAAAAATGCAAGTAACTAATTAAGATAGTGTGTCTATCATTTTACCTCTTATTATTTCTTTGTATCTTCATAGTAATCCTATAGGAATATCATTTTTTTTACTCTCATTTTACAGATGAATAAGCTGACACTCAAAGTCACAAAATACGGAAGTGGTAGAAGTGGGTTTCAAACCCATTCATTCTGATTCGATACTTGTTTTTTGATCACAGCTCTCTATTAAACCCTCACCAATCATTTGAACTAGGCTTCTGTTCAAATTGCTCATACCTTAAAGCTTCCCATGAATTAGCTATTGAAAGATGTCATTAATATAGAGTAACCTCTATGTCACTTCTATCCTCTTTCTCAGCTCTTGACCTTGCCTTGTACTTCACTAGAATTATTAGGGTCAGAAGACATAAGATAGGTATTTTCTTTGTCAACCACATAGTATTTTTTATTCAGAAACTCAACTACATGCTTCCTTTTCCTCAGTTCCAAAGGCTGGGTGCTCATTTCTTTTGCAAGGTTATATCAACTGTCTCTGCATTGGATTCTATCTTCTTCCATCTGTTTCAGTACTGAAATATTGCCCTATATTTAGGACTTTCTCTCTTCTACATTTTTAGTTCTCTTATCAGTTGCTCTTTTCTCTGTATGTATAAAAATACTTAAGTATTTCCCATAGTGGTTAAAAAATAAATCAACAACAACAACAAAAATATTCTCAAACCTGTGTACTCCTGTAACTATTTATTGAAATAAAGAAATATCTAAAGCTGCCTAGTAAATGTAATCATAATCAATGCCAAGATATATCCAAAGTGAAATTATTAGACCTTTTGAATAAAGAAAGAGTCTTAGCATACTCAAGACAAAATAATAATAATTTATTGAACTACTATGTGTGTGTACCCAGTTTATTCCTTATCATTCCATTGTGTGACTGTAGCAAAATCTGTGTATTCATTCTATTACTGATGGACATTAGGGTTGTTTCCATTTTTTGGCTACATTATATGTAGTGTTGATACCAATAGTTTTGTTCAAAGTTTTAGGTAAATATGTATAGCAATTTCTATAAATAGGTTACTTATCTAACAGTGGAATTGTTGGGTAATATGGAATAATATTGTTCAGTTTTAGTACAATACTGACAGTTTTCCAAAATAGTTGGGTCAATGAACACTAGATGTTCAGTTGTTCCATAAAATTGCCAACACTTGATACTGTTTTTCTTTTCATTTTACCTATTCTGTTGAGTGTGAAAGATTTCTTAAATTCAGAAACCACTAAGCATAGAGGAAAAAAAAATACAAGTTTACCTACATAAAATAAAGATGTTCTACTTATCAAGAGACACCTTTAAGAGTCTAAAAAGGCAAGCTTCAGCATGGGAAACTATATTTGCAATTCATATATTTGTAAGATACACATAAATAGTTACTAAGAAATTGAATAAATTTGAATTTATTCAAATAAATTTCTATGAATAAATCATAGAAAAAATGAACAAAACACTTGAACAGGGCTTTTACAAAGATATCCAAATAACCAATACATATCTGAAAAGGTGCTTAACTACCCTAGATGTTGTGGAAAAGGCAAAATAACACTTTATACCAATCAGAATGGCTAATCTGGAAAATATTTTCTTTTGTTTCTATTAAGTTTCTGGAGTGATACCAATTAGTCATATCTTTAACTTTTTGAGTTTGTATTTCCTTGACTCTATGAGTAACGTAAATTTAAAACCCAAATCCTACAAAAGAGCAGAATTACCGTATATGATTTTTCACGAGAGCTTGCCTTGCATTCTCTATCTAGCATTCAGGCCATTTTGGAAGATTTCTGTCATGTAAACACATGTACTTTTTATTTCCTGCTGATTTTTCCATAAAGGTATAACACTTTCAAAGTCCCAGTTTCATCCAAAATATCGATTCCAGCTGACCATCTTGTGTCAGTACAAAATATTGTCTCCTATTCCCTCTAAGGCTATTCAACCTTGGGATCTGGGATAAATCTACCATCATAGGCCTTCAGGGAAGCCTTGGTTTCAGGGGCAGTTTACTTGTCTGACTTTCCACTTATTTTCACTGTCAGCCTCCTACCTCCTGGTTTGGAACTAAAAATGTTAGCAGTTGGATTTGAGTCTGAGCTGAACGTGTCTGCATATCATCCAGACTGAAAACATGGCTGAAGATCAAATTGCTGCATGAGAATATGTAGAATGAGGAGAGACTATAAGCTAGAAAAAAAAATCTACTGGAGTATTCACATTTAAGAGGCAAATGGAGAAAAATTAACAAAGGTGAAAAAGAAAGAGTAGAAGAAATTTAAAGTAGGAAGTTTTCTCAAGATGTTTGTTAATGAAGAAAAGGAGAGAAATAGTATGATAATTCATGTGAGGTTTGCTAATAAGCAGGATTTTGGTTAATTTGATGAGACAAACATGAACAACTGCTGATGAGGAGGATTCTTTTTGAAGGAGAAATATGGAGGAATTTCTGAAATATGGAGGAATAAATATTCCAAGATTGAGTCATTGTAAAATGTCTCTCTTTAAGGAATGATGTTGGATCTATATGATTGATATCTGACTGATATTTTACAACATTTCCATGTATGGAACAGTATGGATCATTGACCAAATAAGTTGTTCCAACTTTAAACAGAAATTTTTCTTAGTCCTACCAGTTCATAGAGATCATATTACTCATCTCTACTCCACTGAAGAAAGCCATTGCCAATATTTGCATATCTAAAAGATTATGTGACCATATGCCTCTCTTATAACCCTAAGCTTGCTCTCTTCCAAAAAATGGCAAGATTATTTCTCCAATTAATTAATTGATAAATTTGTCAGCTTCTCTCTTTTTCTTCTCCTTTTGTTCTCTTCAATTCCCAAAACTGTGCCATCTGCTATGCACAAAAAATTTTGCTAATATTAGCTATCTACTACTGGTGGCTACTTATGCATAGCTACTCTCCAAAAATTTCATGCCTAAGCCATGCCAATGATACATTTATATATTTTTTTAATTTGCTTTGCAAGTGTATTCAATATGTCCTTATTGTTAAATAAAGTGGACATTTTTCAACCCTCATTTTCTTTGGACTCTGAAAATTTTTCATATCTATTGCATAACATTTTCATAGTTATACATGTACTTCCAATGCTGCCCATATTACTCAGTTTTGTGTTCTGGATTCTCCTCCCCTAACTGCATTCCAATGCTGAGGTTGCTCATTTAATCTCGAGACATCTCTTCTTCTTAAGAAAGTCACACATTCCCAGATGTTTAAATGGTGATGATAGTGACGGCAATAATAGCTAACATTCGTGAATATGTATAAAACTCTAGACGTATGACAAGTGTCTTGCATATAATATCTCATTGAATTTCCACAATAATCCTCTAAGATCAATGTCAAGAGGTGCCACTGCAATCCCACTTTTGCAGGTGAAGAAACTGAGGTATAATCCTTTGATTAGGAAAATTGTTTGTAAATGGTCAAGCTTTTAAACCCAATTTATCCAGTACCTCTGCTTGTCTATAAGCCCATTGTACTCACATACTTTCTTTATAGCCCAGAAATCTTATTTTTTCTACTTGGTAATATCTTGCAGACAATTGGACAGCTCCACTCAAATTTTACTTGTCCCAAACTTAACTTGTGATATTATTCCATCAAAATCTCTCCTATTCCTGAATCTCTTTCTTAGTAAATGGATTGACATTCCATTAATACAGTTATCATGCAAGACACCTTTGCCCACCTGTCACAAAGCACCAAAAATTCTTTATTCTCCCTCCTACATTATTTATTTTCTCCATTTCTACTGTCACCTCTTTCCAGCTGCCACTATCTTTCTGTTAACTGCTGAAATGACTCTTAACTTGTTGATCTGAATTCCTTTTTTTTTTTTTCTTGCTTTCCAATCCAGTATTCAGACTGCAAAGGAAACAGTTTACAGAAACACGAACTCATCCTACTGTTATCACATGTAAGGTATTTCCACAGTTTCTCTTTTCTACTTAATAAAACTGCAAACTAAGAATAATTTCAGGGTTTTTTTTTTCTTGATATGATCCCTTCCTACTCTTTTAAGCTCATTCCATAGCAGCCTCTTCCTCTCTTTATATTCATGTTGAACTTTCTTTTTCAGGAGGCCTGGGCTCTAGAAAGTTCTTCATCTGTTAGGAAAGTCTTTGCTTGCTTCCAAATGCACCTTACCCTGTGTTGTGTTATACCTCCATGTGGTATATTTTCTTGGCATATTTTGACTTTGCTTAGAAGAGAGTAGGAAATTTGCCACGTGTTCAAGACACAACTTGTTTCAGCCCAATCCTAGAAAATGTGCAATTTCCATGCGTATTTAAAGTAAGGAGGAAATACATGGCTAGCCTAAGGTAAATTGGACAAAACAATTACAAAGTAAACTGGCAGAAAGAGGGCCAAACACTGATATCCCCAGTTCTTTGTAGGGGGAGTGTATTTTTCTCTTGACCATATGTTTTCATAGATGTTAATGATGTGCTTTCCCTTGTTCTTCTTCTCTTCATCCTTCACCTCCTCTGTCTTCTCTTTCTTCTCCATTTCTTCTTATTTTCCATTTGAACTAATTTCTTTAAAAAATTCATGACATTTCTCTTCAATATATGTAGAGGAAATCTGAAATTCATTGAGAAAGAATTTAGGGACATTGAAATAGCTCCCACCACACACATTGGAGGTCTAAATACAAAGAACTTATCTGATATCAATGGATTTTTAATGTTTTGTATGAAAATTAAAAACTTGATTCTCTCCATGCCCTTTTCCCTTTATCTGTCTTCAATTTCTACAGAAGAGTGAATCTATGAAGAGTTCTCTTTAGTCTCTGATATTAGTTTCATTTCACTCACGTTTATGTTTGGCTATGCTCATCATTTTACAAATTATTGTTATTAATTAAATTTTATTTCATGTAAAATAATATACAATGATATTTTTATTTCTTTTACTTTAACTTTCCCACCTCGTCTTGCCATACACTGTAAGATACTCTCTCATTCTACCCATTATGCCAACAATATATTCTTCCAAAGTCTTAATGGAAAAATGTATCATAAAACACTTTATTACCGTTATGCAAAAAACATTGTAGGACCTTAAGCAACAAGCCACTATACATAGTCTTCATACTGAATTAAGCTGCATTTTGACAGGAAAAAATAAAAGAAAAAGAATTTCCTTAAGATAGTGAGAGATGTCATTCCCTTCAGACCTGCTCTACAGTTTTCAGTGGGGAAGGATTTTATTCTCCAGCATGGACTTTGACATTCTTTCTACACCAGCTTTTCAGTACTAGATAGTACTAGATGTTTGGGGAAGTAAGTTTACTGATGGGAAATACATTTATATGCAAACCTATGCCTCCCCCCAGCCCCGCCTCATTACATTGAAGAAAATCTCACTAAAAGGGGCTTTTTGGCAAAGAGTAAGGAAAATTCTGGTTTTTGATCATCAAACTTGATATATTGATCAATGTTTGAAAAAGCAGCTTAAATGATTCAAAATTTGCATATGTTTATACAGGATACGTACCTCAACTTTGGCACTCAAAGTGACAGTTAAGGAGATTAGCAAAGAATAAGTGCTTGGAATGCAGTTAAATGCAGCATAAATGGATCCTTTTCTATAACACTTTTAATGGTTACTTAACCTACATATGACTCCATTTCTCCTACAGAAAAATAGGGATAATATTTATCATTCATAAAACTTTTTACTATGTTACCCCATTAATCTCCTATTGTTTTGTATAACCCTGAGAGAGAAAAGCTCTAGGCAAAATACAGAGGCTGTGATGCTGGCACTCAATTTTAGAGACAGAAACTGATATACCCAAAGGCTTGAGCTATTGCAATTTAAAGCTGTTACAGGAGTTGCAATCTCTCACAACAAGCTGAAACTAAATAACCTGGACTTTTGCCTCACTAAGTTACTTAAAAATATAATACATTAGTATATAAGGACACACCAAAGCAATCAATATTTTATGAAATTGCTGGACTGTAATATGGATTTTGAACAGTATTAGTGTTAAATGCATTAACTTCAATGAGGAACTTAGAAATGGTCTCTTAATAACCTTATTGGGATATGACTACTTTTAAATGGCTTTTACTTTGTCCTTGGAATTCATATGATGCATGTGACAGTGGCTTGTTTAGTGTTAACAGAGGATTAGATGAAGGAAATTAATTAAAGCTTCCTAGCAACGTTTTCCCCTTGAGCTATTCAGTATGCTAAATTGGTGTGACAGGGTACCATCCTTTCTCTAAATCTACTCATTAAATAACTCAATTGGGTTTAAGCACACATCCTTTTTTAAAAAAATTAGACCATAATTTTTCTCCTCGTCTTTCTAACCTGACCCCTTCGAGCCACTGCCACCTCTGTGATTTGTAATTACCTTTTAGCTTCTAATAATAGGATGGTCACAAAGTGTGTCCATGTGTTTCAGAGTCCAGCAATTCACTTCTTGAGACCTGTCTTCAATTGAGATGACAAATTTAAATAGGTTAGGGACATTTGTTTAACTAATCCCCTGGACAAATAAGTATCTAGAATGATTTCCTATATTAGATGAAATACAAGTCTATAAATCTTTTTAAACACTGCTCATGCCGCACTTGAATATGTGTAATAATAATCATTTTTCAATTTTATGTTTTAGAAATAAATAGATCTATTTTGGCTTTGAATTCTCACAAATTGTGATTTTCTCTGTTTTTAAGACATTGTTATAAATGTATTAATTCTTAGCTATTAAAAACAATTACTTATAATACAAAATAAAAATAATATTTACCAGTATTTATTGTTTGTGGATTTTTTGATGATAGCTATTTTGACTGGTGTGAGGTAATATCTCATTGTATCGATAGTTTTGATCTGCATTTCTCTACTAATTAGCAATGTTGAATATCTTTTCATGTGCCTCTTGGCCATCTGTATATCTTCTTTGGAGAAATATCTATTTAGGTCTTCTGCACATTTCTTGTTTGGGTTGTTTGTTTTGATGATATTAAACCACATGAGCTCTTTGTAAATTTTGCAGACTAATCCCTTGTTGGTCACATCATTTGCAAATATTTTCTCCCATTCTGTGGGTTGTCTTTTCATTTTGTTTATGGTTTCCTTTGCTGTGCAAAAACTTTTGAATTTAATTAGGTCCCATTTCTTTATTTTTGTTTTTATTTCCATTACTCTGGGAGACGGATCGAAAAAGATATTGCTGCAATTTATGTCAGAGAGTGTTCTGCCTATGTTTTCCTTTAAGAGTTTTATAGTTTATGGTCTCACATTTAGGTCTTTAATCTATTTTGACCTTATTTTTGTGTATGACATTAAAGAATGTTCTAATTTCATTTTTTTACATGTAGCTGTCCAGTTTTCTTAGCACCATTTATTGAAGACACTGTCTTTCCCCCATTGTATAGTCTTGCCTCCTTTGTCGTAGATTAATTGACCATAGGTGTGTGGGTTTATTTCTGGGCTTTCTATCCTATTCCATTGTCCTATATGTCTATTTTTGTGCCAGTACCATACTGTTTTGATGACTATAGATTTGTAGTATAATCTGAAGTCAGGGAGCCTGATTATTCCAGCACCGTTTTTCTTTCTCTAGATTGCTTTGGCTATTCAGGGTCTTTTGTGTCTCCATACAAATTTTACAATCCACAAACAATAAATGCTGGAGAGGGTGTGGAGAGAAGGGAACCCTCCTACACTTTTGGTGGGAATGTGAATTGGTACAGCCACTATGGAAAACAGTATGAAGTTTCCTTAAAAAACTAAAAATAGAGCTACCATATGATCCTGCAATCTCACTCCTGGGCATATATCCAGAGAAGAACATGGTCTGAAAGGATATATGCACCCTAATGTTCATTGCAGCACTGTTTGCAATAGCCAAGACATGGAAACAACCTAAATGTCCATCGACAGAGGAATGGATAAAGAAGATGTTGTACGTATATACAATGGAATATTACTCAGCCATTAAAAAGAATGAAATCATGCCATTTGCAACAACATGGATGGACCTAGAGATTGTCATACTGAGTGAAGTAAGTCAGACAGAGAAAGAGAAATATTGTATTATATACCTTATATGTGAAATCTAAAAACAAACGAGACAAATGAACTTATTTACAAAATAGAAACAGACTCACAGAGTTAGAGAGAAAACTTATGGTTACCAGGGGGGAAGGGTGGGGGGAAGGAATGGTTAGGGAGTGTGGGATTGACATGTACACACTGCTGTATTTAAAATGGATAACCAACAAGGACCTACTGTATAGCACAGGAAAATCTGCTCAATATTACGTAACAACCTAAAAGGGAAAAGAATTTGAAAAAGAATAGATACATGTATATGTATAACTGAACCACTTTGCTGTACACCTGAAACTAACACAACATTGTTAATCAACTACACTCCAGGGAATTCCCTCATGGTCCAGTGGTTAGGGCTCTGCACTTTCACTGACTAGGGCCTGGGTTCGATCCCTTGTCAGGGAACTAAAATCCCACAAGCTGCACAGTGTGGCAACAAAACAAAACAAAACAAAACAACTATACTCCAATATAAAATGAAAAGTTAAAAAAATATATTCACAAAGGAAAACTTTATCTTCTTGGAAAAAAGAGAACATTTGACTATAACAATGACATATGAAAAGTAAACTAGAATATAATATATCTTTTGAGTTGTATTAAATTTGATGTTTTCAGGTAAACAAGTACAAAATCCAGAGTTCCTTATTTTCTAATCTCAGTCAAATAAAAAGCTCAAGCTTTAAAATGTTATGATACCTCCTCTTTTGATGTCAGGGATGAAGATAAAAAGCTATCCCTCTAAAATTAGGGTTAGACTCTGCAGTCTTTCTTCTTTTTCTCATCAAGATATTATTCTTCTACACACAATTTCGATGAGGAAAACCAACCTGGATAAAGGAACATGACTTCTGTTTAAAATAATTATTTAGGAAATCAGAAATAGATGGTCAATAGCATGGTTGAATTAATAACACTCTGTTCAAAATAGAAATAAAATGTGTTCACACAGATAAATATAACTGTATTTTAAAATATCAATATTATAATTAAACATGTACTCTGTGTGCACACAGGCATATGTGCACTTTCATACACACACACACACACACACACACACAAGGACTGTTTATCCAAATTGTTAACATACTTTGCTGATTGCATTGTGGTAATAACTCTGTGAGAAAGCCAGTGTTATTATTCCTCATTAAATTGGACTATATCATCTGAAAGTAAAAAAGACAAAGCTGATCACATTGACAAATTTTACCTAATTTAAAACACTGATACACCAATATAAAAAGCCACTGTTTATATGGTTAGCACATTTGTTAATCCATTATTTTAATCATTATAGGATTGACAGTTTCATTCTTCTGCAAGCCAGACACATTCGATTTTTGAATCAACCCTTCTAATAACTCAGATGTCTAAGATTAAACATTTAAAATAAGTTACAATGCAAATTTGACCAAGTGAAATGCATTTGGTGTGTTTCAGGATCATAACAATTAAGAGATGATAGCTATTGTTCTAAAATAAAATTCTATGAATGTAATATTTAATGAGATTCAGAAATATTATAACACATTCACGTAAAATTTTACTCCATCATTAGTGAGAAGCATAGTAATTCAACTGTCTTAAAGCATGTACATAACATTTTATTGCAGAAAGGATCAGAAACATTTAAAGTCTCACTGTGCATAGTAATGAAAGTTGTGTTTTACCTAACTAAAAATGTGAACTGCAAAATTGCAAGATTTCCTGTAGGAAAATATAATACCAGTTTCTTTGTGGAGTTTTTGATACATTGGTAAAGAGTATAATTGCAAACAATTATTTTGCTTGGACATTAAAAATAAAATAGTTTACCTAAATAGCAAATAATAGGAGTTTTGTCTTAATTAAATCACCTAGAAGTTCTGTCCTTGTAGTGTCTTTTTTTTTTTTTTTTTGTGGTAGGCAAGCCTCTCACTGTTGTGGCCTCTCCCGTTGCGGGTCACAGGCTCCGGACGCGCAGGCTCAGCGGCCATGGCTCACGGGCCTAGCCGTCCCGCGGCATGTGGGATCTTCCCGGACCGGGGCACGAGCTCGTGTTCCCTGCATTGGCAAGCGGACTCTCAACCACTGCGCCACCAGGGAAGCCCAGGGAAGCCCTCCTTGTAGTGTCTTTTAAATAGAATGAATCTCAAAATAATTCCAATGAATAAAGATAATGTCTTATGACATTCAAGTGCACCATTTATAGTAAAATTCAGGTAATACGTTGGCAGCTGGTAGGAAGCTCCAAACACAGAGGTATTTCCACAGGGTGTGTTTAGATTTAGGTGGATTTCCAACAGTTACTGTGATTTTAATTCATCAGTCCTCTACAGTGGGATTTCTGAATATATAATCTGTACAGCACTTTCATCAGAATCAGCAGGAGTGCTTATTTCAAATGTGAATTCCTAGGTCCCATCAGAGACAAAATGAATCAAAATCTAGGTGGCAGAGCATGCATTTGCATTTTAATGATTTGTCCAAGTGATCCTCATGCACATTAAGTTTGAGAACGCATGTGCATCCTTAAATCCAAGTAAAGAATATATGAACTATATATCAAGTAGTTCACAGAGTTGTTAGTCACAAATAAGACCAGGTGAGCAAATGCTGTAAAATAAAACAATAGTTTATATAATCTGACAATTATAACCTATTTCACAAACTTTAAGTACAAATGAGGAAGATTAAAAGACTCAGAGTGTGCCAAGGTCACAGACCTCTTAGCCTTGGTGATTTTCAAGCTTGCCTGAAGAGTCCCCAGGAGGACTACAGGTACACTATAGATAACAATGTCACAATACAATCTACTGAATGAGAATCTCTTGGGACAGAGGTCTGATAATCATTACGTTTAGCTATCTTGTCTGGTGACATTTATCATTAAGGAAGTTTGGAATATACTTCCTTGAGCATTCCCAGGCTGACACTACAAAACACTCATAATAATCTGAATTGCTAGTGTGGCATTATAGCCTTAGTTAGCCCAATCACTTTAATTTATGTCTCTAATATCTATTAACACCCTATATGCCATTACTTTTTACTTCAAAGGATTGGCTTAATACCGACATCTTATTACTGTTTTTACCTAGGATTGTTTTTAATGAATAATCATTAATGTACTCAATATTTGTACAATCTAATCTGTGAGCTGTCTGATATAATTTTCCTACATGAATTTTCAAAAGTTTCATTGCATATACAAATGCATTAATAGCATTTGTATTGACAATAGTTAGGGGAAATTGTCATATCTTATAATTTGATGAGGTGTGATCAGTAGTGATTTTTTCTCTAAATATTCACTTTCATAGATTTTTCTATATATTTTCTATAAATTCAATATCTTGAAATATGTGTATATATTATGGCATGAGACAAACAAGCTTAGAAATGATTACTTTTATCAACACTCACATAAGTATATTGATTCAAGGCTTATAATTTTAAAAACGTCATAATGAATACAAGTGAAAACAGGAAAAGTAAAATCAGTCATCTCTCAGTTAAGAAAACATTTATACAACTGTTTAAAAATAACTGTAAAATTCAGTTGTATATATTCATTACTATACATGTAAAACCAAAAACTCAGTTCCTTAAAAGATTCTCCTCCAAGAATAATCTGTAGTTTAGAGTGGCTTAAATGTCCAGCTTCCTTGCCTGTTCTTTGCCAGTGTTTTCTGTGCTGGGAAGCAGAGAATGCAAAGGGCAGCACCGTATTCTGGTCCTGCAAGAGAAACAGAATGGTAAGATTTGGGAGATACAAGCTGCATTAATTATGTCACAGAGACTAGAACAGCAGTGATTTCCCCCCCATTATTATTATTTTATATCAGTAGAATCTATTTAATATATTCAATAATTCTATTATTTCTAAGACCTTCCACAAAAGGGCATTACAATCCTTTTAGTTTATTGCAAACATATATATTTTTTAAAGTGGATTCACTTTATTTATTTTTTGGCTGCGCTGCAGGATTTGTCAGAAGACAAACAGTAAGTTGTGAGTTCCATTTTGCCCAACTACTTTTTTCTTCACACCCTGGAGAATCTGGTGTCTGGAACTGTAGAGACATCATCATGTTACCACCCCTTCTCCTCTCAGGTTGAATCCACTGTGACAGAACACTCATGTCCTTAAGAGGCAAGGCCTAGCAAATAGCCTCTCACAAATCCACTGAACATCACAATGTCCTGTTTGATAAATTCTGTTGCTGCTTCAATTATATTGTTGATTTCAGGTGCTGCTTTATTTGCTCATTTCTGAATCAGGTCTTCCTGCTTTCTTTATATCTTTTTTCAACTCTGTCCCAGTTCATTTGCACATAGTTACTTTGACTGGTAAATCTGAAGAAGATGGCCAGCAGCCTACTGTCGCTGTAAGTTTTCCAACCTTCTGGAACAAAAATCCTGCACAATGGCCAGTGCAATCTGGATGGCTACTGAGTATTGTTCTACCGGAAGTGCCACACTATGGCCAAGCATAGATTCTACCAGCGGTGTCTTCATGTATACTGAGTTAGGTCCAATATGAATCATCATCACTTTCATATTCAGGTGAGAGAGATCCCATCTAGACTGGCCTGGCCTTGGAATCCAGAACCAAGTGAAGAGGACTCAGCTGTCAAAGGGGGGCAAAGAGGGCCTGGGGTTGGAAGAAAGGGTCATAGACGCAGAAGTAAGCACTTCATGAAAACTAAGCAAATGGTATTTCTAGGTAAATCAGTCTTTCTGTGCTGGACTAATTAAAAGAACTTCACAGCTCTCTATCCCCAAGCTTTCTCACCCTCTGGAATTGAGGGCTTTTACTGCTTCCCCATTATTTTTTTAATTAAGTAATGAATAGTATTTTATTATTATTATTTTTTTTGGCTGCATGGCATGGCATACATGATCTTTTCTCCCTGACCAGGGATTGAACCTGTGCTCCCTGAAGTAGAAGCATGGAGTCTTCACCACTGGACCCCCAAGTAAGTCCCTGAAGAGTATTTTATAGATAAGAAAATTTAGCCTCAGCAGGATAAATTTGAGGACAGTTCCAATAGCTAGTTTCCCAGAGATGCACTTGAAGTGGTCCTTACAGTTTTTGCAAACTAGAATACCTGATAGTGTTTATCAGTGCAACACGTCAGGTGCAGTGTAAAGGTATGGGTACTGAAAAAGTAATATTGACCCTAACTATGCATTCACGCACAGGCATTTACAGATTTTTACCCAGTCTTTGAATTAAAAGATAGATTCTCTGAGTCTGATCAATGTCAGCCTCTTGAGATGCACTAAAATGAAATTCAGAAAAAGTTGAATAACTTAAACTACTCTGGAGTTACAGACAACTGAAGTAGAAAGCCTCTTAAGCAATGTGAGAGAAGAAAAAAGGGGCAAAAATCTACCTCCTAGCTTGGGTTGTAGAACTCATGTTTTTAGGAGTTGGGAGAAAAGAAACTTTGGAGCAGGTGTTTCATGTGACAGATCATTAGATCTGTTATCTAGGTCTGTATTAGATCTGTAGAGTATCTATTGAGATACTACAGATGAGGAAAGATGTTAAGTGTATTTGCTTTGTATCATCAATGGAGATTTTTTGCTGCCTCTGAAAGCTTGCTGTCAAGATTTAATTTACTATTTAATTAATTTCCTCTCTGCCGATCTGTGATTTCCCTTAATGCCATTTCCTTAATGCCATTTCCCTTAATGCCATTTCCTTTTCTAGAGAGATCACAGATTACTGTAAATTATTTGTGTCCAGTGAGGATGGGCATAACGGTAGTAATAATGAGAACAAGAATAGTGACTGGCCATTTATACATAAAATGAATTCTGTTAGAAACACCTATAAATATTGTACCAGCGTTATTAATTGGCTTAATAAGATCAATTGGCATAATAAGATCTAAGTTGTTTATTATAAATAAAATGAATAAAAATTCACTAGTCAGCAATAGATATTAGTATTTTTCTTTTTTAAAAATCTCTTCTTTGCTAGCCCTAAGTGCTTTATTTCTTAGGGGTCTAATATTGACTTCACTAGTCTTAGTGGAGTTACCAGCTTGTGGCTGAATCACGCTCACTCTAGTATTCAGACATGGTTTGACACATCTAAATTAGGGTGAGGAAGATTATTCCAGAATATCGAGGCTCTCTTTTGTCAGGAATGGGGGATGGGGACTTATTCTGAATAAAGAGGAAGTGAAGACTGGAAAGGTTACTTGGTCAACAGAGAGAAAAGATTAGCCTGAAAATAGAAACTGTCATTCCCAACATTCTCAAGCTCAGACTGCATGAACATATGAATACTTGGCACTAAGTAAATGGTTATAAAAAAACACATCTAATTCCCAGTCTGTAATCTACCAGTGACATTAAAAAATAAGATACCACCACTGGTGATGATGTAAGTGTTGTTTTCGAGAAGGGCTGCTAGTACAGCTTATGACAGCATCTTAATAAACAAAATATTAGTTTTGAGTTGTAATGAGGATTAAAACTTAGATTGAGAATCAAGCTTCTCTGCATATATGTATGTATAAGGAAAATCTATTTTTCCTTAAAACACCTGCATTGTATCACTTTAGAGGTAAAGGATGGTTTTCTCCCTTCTTAAATCTCCTCTTGATAAATATATTTTCATTGGAAGATGTTTTAAGTAGTTCCTCATCTAAGTGGAAAGATTACAGGTACCATAACAGGGAATCTTCAAGAATATAAGGAAAATATTTTAGTCAGAATCAGTTCTTACATGAGATGATATCAAGTCACTAGTTAATTTCTAGAAAGAATAAATGCCATGGGCATAGAAAAATAGGAACTGATGAATAAGAAAGGCAATCTTCATCAAGGTTTGTTTCTTGGAATATGTATAGCTAGAGCCTGTATGACACTTTTCGTTTTATTTTAATTGCTAATACAGTTTTTCTATATTTTAAAAATTGATATTGTTCATATTAAGAACATTTATTTGAAGTGTCTTACATAGCATTCTAACACATCCTGAAACAGTGTAGTTTTTCTTTAGCTGCTGTACTACCTCTCTACCCTCCCTCAATAAAACACACAAAACACCATACTACAACCTTAATACTTTAAAATTTTTTTAAAAACTCTAAAATTACGCTCAAATAATTATTTAACCAATAAAAATAACATTATTTTATGAGACTCATTTTAGGGAGTATTAGTTATTGTCTTGTAATTCTACATTTTTTCTCATTCTTCCTTTCCATTTTATTTCCGCTCCTCTTTTAGCATACCTTCATACATCTGTCATCATTTTGCTCACGAGAAAAAAAGGTGGCATTTTTAAATATCAAGTAATATGTGTTATAGCTTTGCTAAACATTTCACCACCAGTTTGTTGCAAGAGATTTATAAATCAGATTTTCATTAAAAAAGAGAAAGAATCAACACCATATGTTGTGCTAAATCCTATGCAGCTGCTGCTACAGCAGCCTAATAATGTGTGAACTAGAAGGCATTCAGTACTCTGTGTGATATACAGGACTGTAACTTCTTTCAAATGTTGTGATTTTTTTTAATATTAAGATTAAAATCTAAGAAAACATGGTAAAATGGAATAACTTAGAAGTGTTAACATTTATTTTATAGAAAAGAGAGTTGCTAAATGGGTATCTATAACTGAAATTAAAATACCCAAGTACTCTTGAAATTGAAATAGAAAAGCAGGCTCAAACAAGAATGTTGTATATTAATGCAGCTCCTCTTATAATCTGAACTTCATTGCAATGTACTTTTGCCTAAATATCAATCTAGTTGGCATTTTTATTACAATTCTGCAAATGGAAAGAGAGCAAATGAACCATTTACTGCCTTTATTTTCTAAGTATAATCATGTTTCTGTTTTCCATTCAATGATAGTCAAGTCTTTTCCACTCCAACATAAAACATTCTTGAGTGTTAGTGATCAGTCATGGTAAGAGGTTGATATTGTACCCCATGCTCATTTATATTACAATGTACAGAATGTCAGAATCAGTTATTTATAAACTTTAGTTGAGAGGTCAGGAAATAATACCCTAATGTAAAACTGTGCATATTTTAAATAATATTTATGGGCCAACCACATATGAGATATAAACACTACCCTACATATACATCTTAAATTTATTAGATTTGAAGTAACAACACTGAAGGAGGAAAATCATTTTTAAAAGCACCATAAAGCAAGACAGTAATTTTCTTCTTAAGTGTGCTTTTTTTAGATTTGTTTTTTATTGAGGTAATGTCAGTTTATGACATTATGTAAGTTCCATGTGTACAACATGATATTATCTACTTCTGCATACTTTTCAACATGTTCACCACCAAAAATGTAGTTTCTGTCCATCACCATACAGCTGATCCCATTAAATGTGCATCTGCACATGGAAATTACATGCTTCTCTTTCATTGAAAAGAAACACCTCATGATAATGATGATTAATTTTCCTATGTTAATATAAATTTGCATTATTTCTGCATGTATCATGATAGAACAGAATGAGTTCATGAATTAGTGTGAAAAAATGTTTCCTTGCTATAGAAATAAGACAGGTGGCCATTTTCCATCTAGTATAAGGACATTATAAGAGCAATCTATAGACCAATATTCTTAATGAATATAGACAAAGAATGTTCAAAAAATACTCGGAAAAAATGAATCCAACAATATATAAAAATAAGTATATACGGCTAAATGGGCTTCATCCAGAGAATGCATTGGCAGTTTTATACGTAAAAACTATCAATATAATATACTCTATTAATAGATTAAATGACACACAGCACATGATCATCTCTGATACTGATATAGTAGGATATTCATAGTATATTCACTATTTAATGCCTACTAGGATGACTAAAGTCAAAAGGACAGATCATAAAACTAGCTGGCCAGGATGTTGAGAAATTGGTGGTAGGAATGTAAAATGATATAGACTCCATGGGAAATAGTTCAGCTGTTTCTCAAAATGTTAAAAATAGAGTTACCATATAATCCAGAAATTCCCCTCCTTGGTATTTTCATATGTATATACCTATGAATAATAAAAACATATGTCTACCATAACTTCTCTTCACTTTTTCACAGCAGCATGGTTTATTAATAGACAAAAAGTAGAAATAATCTAAATGTCCATCAACTGATAAATGAGCAAATAAAATGTGTTATATCCATACAATGAAATATTATTCATTGTAAGAATTAAGTAATGATACATGCTACAATATAGAAAAACCTTGTAAATTTTATTCCAGATATAAAAAGACATCCACAGATACGACATATTGTATGAGTCCATTTATACAGCATAATTAAATTAGTAATTCACAAAAAGGGGCATATTAAAATATTCAAGTGTACTAAACAATTCACTTACAAATAACACTTGGGACAAAAAAATACTCAGGAAAATAGAAAATATTTTAATGAGTAAATATGGAAACACAGTAGATCAAAATTTGTTCAATATAGCTAAAACAGTCTTGAGATATGTGTCTTTAAGTATTTATATTAGGAAAAAAAAGAATTATGAATACAATGACTTAAATTATTCCCTTAAGATGCTGGAAAAAGAAAATCAAATTAAACCCAAAGAAAGTAGAAGAGAGAAAATTAGAAAGGTGAGAGTTGAAATTAATAAAATAAGATAATTGTACCTATAATAATTAACAATAATAATTAGATTAAAATTTTAAAGAGAAAATGCAATAAAATAAAAATCTATGAACTCAAATTTCATTAATTGATTTCTATGATAGACTATTGATGGAATTCTCATCTTCATTTGTGTTCTTCCATCTCTGATGTTTCACCTTCTTTTAAAAGCTTATGTAATTAGGTCAGCCACACAAGAAAAATCTCCCTTCTGCATAACACACAGTTAGCTTATTAGTAAACTAATCACAGAAGTGATATCCCATTATATTCCAGACTACACCCACACTCAAGAGAAGGAGATTATATAAGTCATTTACACTACAGTGCAGGGATCTTAGGGGAATATCTTAGAATCTTCTCTATCACATGATTAGAATATACAGACATGAGGGAATTCCCTGGTGGTCCAGTGGTTAGGACTCTGGGCTTCCACTGCAGGGGGCCTGGGTTCAATCCCTGGTCAGGGAACTAAAATCCTGCCAGCCGCATGGCACAGCCAAAAAAAAACAAAAACAACAACAAAAAAAAACAGGTATGAATTACCATGATTAGTTGTGTACTTATTTTGTGTGCTATTTCCATAGTTTACATTAATCATTAAAAAATTATTTTTAAGTATTCTTGAAGCATTAAAAATGAGCTACTGGGCTTCTCTGGTGGTGCAGTGGTTGAGAGTCCACCTGCTGATGCATGGGACGCGGGTTTGTGCCCCAGTCCGGGAAGATCCCACATGTCACGGAGCGGCTGGGCCCGTGAGCCATGGCCGCTGAGCCTGCGCGTCCGGAGCCTGTGCTCTGCAATGGGAGAGGCCCCAGCAGTGAGAGGTCCGTGTACTGAAAAAAAAAAAAAAAAAAAAGAGCTACTGTTTTAGGGGGTACACTAATTTTGTTAAACATTTTAGTCTAGAAGCCTCCTTCATCTTTGCTTCTAGTAGCAACTCCCAAAGGAAATCACTATCCTGATTTCTGACAATATAGATTATTTCTCTCAGGCAATTTTGAAAATCAGTTCTGGAATTAGTCTTTCCAGTTTTTATCTTTACATCTTTCCTTCTTTTCCATTGCTTCAAAATTGACATCTCATCCTCCTCCCACAAACAATAACAACAACAACAAAATATATATATTTCCTTAGAGAAACTGAATGATTCTTAGAATTAGGAGGGGAGCAATGTTATTTACCAGCAGAGTGTTACAACGATCTGCCCCAGTGCCATTCCTTACCCCAGCATGCATTTCATTAAGAGTTTGCTATGTCAAATAAGTACAAAAATATCGAGAGTGCAGATAGCATGTGGAAGGTCATCGTTGTTGCTTGTTTATTTTTCTGCACTTGTTGCCTTTTCTACTGATATAGAGAAACTGACAGAAAAATCTAGTCTCTAACACCATTTACATGTTTACAAATTTGATGATAATCTTAATTTTATAATAAATATTATTTTTTCTTGAGTTTCCATCTACATGCCACTCAACAGCATTTGGCCTTTACTTCATATTTTCAGAGGAGTCATTATTACTAAATTTTGTGGGTTTTAATATGTTCCTTTGACATCCATAAATCTAGCTTCAATAATAAACATTAGAAAGAGGCAGATGGAAAAAACAAGAGAATAAATTTAAAAAATTGAAAAAGAGCAAAAAGTTGCAAAATAGGGAAAATAAGAAAGAAGAAAGGTCTATACTGCCTGAAAAAATCAGTTGTATTTGAGTGTTATTAATGTCATAGTAGATATTTTATGTATTGATCAATTTAATTCATGACTAAAATTAATAATTTTTTATCTTCTCAAATATCCTGGTGTTCCACTGGGCTTATCAAAACCCAGTATTTATTTTACTATTCCTAAATCCAGGCATTAAAAATTACAAGTTAATTCTGTTAAAAATGTGTCCTTGTATCTTGTTAATGGTTATTTAGGAGGCTTTACAACATGAAATTTTATGTTAATACTAAAATAGATTTCTACTATGTGAAGATACCCAAATTTAGTGCAGTGCACAAAGTTTTATGAGATATTTCCTGTTATGCTCTGCCAATATATACAGTTTATGATTTTTAATTTATTTTTCATGATATTTATGATTTTTTATTCATTTAAAACATTTTTCCTTTTCAATTTGATTAGTTTTACAGCTATTCACTACTCTCTTCTCAATCTTTCTCCCTTTCATTCATTCTTTCTTTCTTTCCTCTTTTTAATTTTCTGACTATGTCATTATTGCAATTTTTCATTTTGATCTTGTAGTCTATTTGGCCATACAAACTCTAGAGCTTCTCATAGGAGTGAATGAAACCTCTATTTCAACTACATCAAGGTTCAAACTCTCATTGTTTCCTTTCCTTTATGGCAATTGTGACTAAGAGCACCGTCTGATACATCTCATGCAAATAAATGTCTCCGATTTGGTTTCCAGAGGACCTCAATCCAGCATAGTTTTTAATACATCAACTCATTTCTTCCTATCTAACCTCTATCTTCCTATCTAACCTTCATATCTAGCACAGATCATTGCTGTTCCTGACAACCAAACTTGCACTCTCTACTTCACGCTTCACCAGTTCTCACTGACAATCATTACGAAATTGAAAATGGGTACAAGGACATCATGTCTTTGCAGAAAGAATGCACATACCTCCAGCAGATGTTCCACTTGGAGCAGAGAGAAGGCAGGAGAGTCACTGTGAAACCATCCTCCCTAGTTCATTTTCTACAAATGAACACGTAAGAGGCTTCCAACTGTTAAATGCTTAAATCTAATGGTATGAAGTCAAAATGGTGCAAGAAGTAATGCCTGCATCCCACCCACGTCTTTAAAAAACACTAAAAAGCTGGAATGGATAATAAATTCACAAATTTAAATGATAAAAAACTTAAAGAGATTTACTTTATATCACGCTTGTGTCATTTGGAAGCAGAGTGAAAATCTACGATGACATATTTGAACTCAGAGAATTTCTACAGAATCTGCTTTCATATATCCTCTTCTGAATTACATTTTGCATTAGGTTCCCATAGAAATCTTGAAATTTATAGTTTTATTACAATTGGTTTTTATGACCTTTACTATTATATCTAACTGATTTATAAATAAGGAAACATTTTTAAACAAGTGCTATTGTGTTAAAATAATGTCAATGTATTTAATTAAAATTTAAATGAAAGAAAACATCCACCCTCTAAAAAATCCTTCTAGAATTTTTCCTTAAATTCCAGGTCACCATGCATCACACAGTGGATGAGGTAGTAAAAAGAGAATATCAAGAATTGAAATATTTAAGCATAAGCAATTCAGAATTTGCAAGAAAATTCTTAGGCAACCTTTAGAGTAAAATATATGGTTTGAATTAGTTGAGCATATTAGAAACGGTTGCCCATGTGAGGCATGAAATGAGGAAAGGAACAGTTGCCGATATGAATAAAATGTGTGTGTGTGTGTGTGTGTGTGTGTGTGTGTGTGTAGAAGGAGATACAAGGGGAGAAGTAGTATTGATAAAGATGACTTAACTAAAGGTGTTGGTTTGCATGGTTATAAGAAATAAGTATGACTCTGAAAAGAACTCATTCTGCTAGTTACAGAAAAGTCTTAGATGCCTAAAGGATTTAGTTTGATGACAGAGGTACCACAAAATAAAGGCATTTTGTGAAACAAATTAAAGCAGGAACACAAGCCCAGAGTAGAGCAATGGAAGGTACTGGATGTAAGTGGACACTGAAGTAGAAACTGAAGCCTTCAAGTCTGGGCAGAGGGCAGACTGGGCATGATCTACAGATGCAAAAGAAAAGTGTAGGGTAAGAAGAGGCACAAGAGCAATAGAAAGACAGCTTTTTGTTTATGACTATTAAATTTGTGTGGTTGGGAGAAAATAAAAGTGGAGATACCTTGAAGGTAGCTTTGAATAGATAATTAGAGAAACAAAAAATTAGAGCACTGGTTGTCAATATGAGGTTTGTGGCCACAAACGTGATAGTTAAAGCATAAAAGTAGATGAGCAATTTGGGAGAAGTATTCATTGAGGAGGATGGAGCTGTGAGCTTAGACTATTCTTTGGACAATAAACTCAGAAAAAAATGTCATATACACTACTGAACAGAAACTTGCTTACTAGTGAAAAATCTGTGACATAGCAAACCTCCCCAAGTCTGCACTAAAGAAAATAAATGGTTTAAACACTTTTACTACTTGCCTGCCGTATGTTATTAATTGCACTGAGTGAGTGAGTGACTACTTGTGCAACTGCTATAAAGTGAACTAAATTTCAGGAATAAAAAATATATGGCATTCATTGAGTCAAAAGTAAAGTTGACTATTAAATGAAATATGTTGAAAAGCATTCATTTTAAAATGCACTTTAACTTCTAGGGATGAAAGTATTTTTCATATTTACAGCAAAATTCATTCAACTATATTTATCTTACAAGAGAATAAAACCAGAGGGATATAATTCAAAACTTGCAGAGGCTGGAAACTTTCTATTTGATAAATTTCTAGAATTTATTGATGAAAGATATCTGTCATAGATGTGATAATATTTTTATTTTATTTTTGTTCTTATTTAACACATAGTTTTCACACCCTTTTAAGTGAAAACTTTAGAGGATTTACTAATTATTATAAAAACATTATAAAAAGTATTTAATGACCTCCAACTATTAAAACTATAATCATGGCTAATTCAGGTTATGAAATAAATCTATTAACAGACTTAGCTTTGCAGGATAAATCATATACAAGATAAATAAAGAAAATAAGAACACATTTGACCAATTTCTTATTTCTGATAGAAATACACCAGTAACTTATCTTAATATTAATGAAAAAATGAGTATTTTTGTATCATTGTAGAAAGACTTTGAAAACACTTTCATAAGTGCACATGGAAATTCACTCTGACGCTACTTCAAAGAGGCAAATGGTGAAGAATCATTTACATAATGGACAAATGTAAATTCATTCGAGTTGTAGAGAGAAGCTCCCTGCTGTCTTGATTATATTATGCTTTCCTGTCACTACATGAGCTCACACAAAACTGAAAAAAAATTAACATTGTGCAGTTATAAGTCTGAAGCAAAGGAACACCAGTGCAACTTTTCATTGGTTTCTTCACCCTTAAAATCTCAGCTCATGAATTATCCTTGCCACAGATATTTGACACACAAAATCATTTTCTTGGAAGATATGGAATGGCATATATGAGAATCCAGCTTTAACTGCTAACTTTAAAGAATTTAAGGTAAAGGAAATTACATTTTATTGTGGTTGCTCATGATTGTTCAATGAGTTGTCACAGAATCCAATTTGCACATTACCCATTTTCTGTGTAATAAATTGATTCTTTTGTTTCATTTATGGGGAAGTGATATTTCTACAGTCTTCTTAACTTATTACACAATGTATTTCATAAATCACCAGTCTTAGGAGGATGAAACATCTGTTTACATAATAGTACTTGCTCAGTTTTAAACAGTTATAAGTACGTGACTTCGCAACCAGTTGACAGTATGAGAAATATATTTCTAGTGATATTTATTTCATGACACAATTGTGTCGCACAGAAATGAAATGAAAAATAATCTTAAAAGGTAGGAAATACATACAAAATAAACACAAATATAGCATTCATAACCCAAAGAAGCTCAGTGTTCTAGAATTACTCTATCAATTAATATAAATCAAAGGCTAAATTCCCTCTCCCCTCATTTCTGTAAATGGAGAGTATACTAGTGTAGGGGTGATTAGCTAAGTCTACCAACTCTGACTCTCTGCGACTTTCATTTGTAAGAAGTTTGATCTTTGGCAAGTTTCTTAAATTTTTGGTGACTCAAATTCTTCACTGAAAACAGAGGGAACAACAGTTTTACCTCATATATTAGTGATAATTAATATTAGTGATAATTAGTGATAATTAGTGATATTAGTGATAATTAGTGATAATTAAGTGATAATCCAGGTAAAGCACTTCAACAATACCTGAGGCAGATAGTGTGCATTAATGTTGGCAGTCATTATCATTGTTTATATTATTACAACCACCACTATTGTTGTTGGTTTTATTATTATAAATATACTTTAAATTTTTCCAAGGGAGTTCTATTCCAGCTCAATCTGAAATCACCAAAATTGAGGCTTATTTTTTGCAACTGCTGACATCCTACCACTAATGTGTCCTTTGCATTACTCTCCAAATTGTCAATAACAACTTTGATTGTACGCAATAAACAAAATATGGGCATTAAGGAGGTGTTGGGTTGCACCTCACTGGCCTTCAAGGCCTGTAGTTGCCCAGCTTCAAGACAAAGAAAGAGCCCGGAGTCAGTGACAGAGACATCAATGGTTTAATGGATAGCAGGATCTTATACTTCTGAAGCAACACCCCACCATGTGCAGCAGATGGTGGGCAGCACACGGTGCCAGTCTTTGCTCCTGGGGGGAAGAGGAGATTGCCAGTTATAGGGGGAATTGAAGTCAGGTTAGCTCATTGGTTACCAGGGAAACTAGCAGCGGGCATGCCCCTCACCTCCTCTTTGATAAGAACAATCTCTAGCTGGGGCCTGGGGACAGTATGTAGGAAGGTCAGTCATGTGAGTAGGGTGTAGCTAGACCCCAGGCACTGGTCTAGCTGGGGATGTACAGAGAGCAAGAGAACAGCAACTTCCAGGGACCTGACCACACAGGAGAGAACTCATAACCAAACACAAAACAGCAAATGACTTAACTGTGGAATCTTTGGCATCCTTATCTTCCTCAGTTTATCCGTAGAACCCAATCATCCCCTTGTAGTTCATCACAGCCTTTTGCGTTCAAATCTTTCTTTTTCTTATTCCAAGTTACCACACATTCTAGGCTTATCATAAACTAAAGAAAATGTAAAAATCCCTTTAGAAGAAAGCTAATTTAATATTCATTATTTCAATTCAGACTTGCAGGAGATAAAGTGGAGTGCGAGAAGATGATCACATCCCAGGTCTCAGGCGAGTCCCTGGGACGGCTGCCAAGTGTGGATTCTTGGCTTCGCACAGTAAAGAGTTCAAGAGAGAGCTATAGTAAAGTGAAAGAAGGTTTATTCAGGGAGATACATGCTCCACAGACAGAGTGTGGGCCATCTCTGAAGGTAAGAGGCCCCAGGGTACAGGGTTGTCAGTTTTTATAGGGGTGAGTAATTTCATAGACTAATGAGTGGGAGGATTATTCCAACTATTTGGGGGAAGGGATGGGGATTTCCAGGAATTGGGCCACCGCCCACTTTTTGGTCTTTTATAGTTAGCCTCGTAACTGTCATGGTGCTGGTGGGTGTGTCATTTAGCATGCCAATGTATTACAATGAGCATATAATGAAGCCCAAGGTCCACTGGGAGTCAAATCTTCCGCCATCTTGGACCAGGTTGGTTCTAAACAGTTTTTGTCATGTCCTATGGCTATATCATTCTTTTAAAGGTTGTGCCCTGCCCCCTTCCCTCCTTATTCAAGACCATTTGTCGTTTATTGATTTACTTAAACAAAACAAATAAACCAATTTTTTTTTTTTTTCTGCACAGGGTCTGGTGCTGTCAGGCAGCAGACTTTGTTGGGAAAGAACACAGCTCAGGAGCAGGGTATCTGGGAGGCAGAGCCTGCCTTGATTACAGCGGCTCCCAATTCTTTTTTTTTTCTGTACGTGGGCCTCTCACTGTTGTAGCCTCTCCCGTTGCAGAGCACAGGCTCCGGACGCGCAGGCTCAGCGGCCATGGCTCACGGGCCCAGGCGCTCCGTGGCATGTGGGATCTTCCCGGAGCAGGGCACGAACCCACGTCCCCTGCATTGGCAGGTGGACTCTCAACCACTGCACCACCAGGGAAGCCCCCAATTCTTTAATCTTTGCTTCTCCTCTTTGAGGTGCTTGTCTTGCTCCCAAAATCATTTTTACTCCAACAGTAAATTCTGTAAGTTGCTTAAGACTTATATGCATTTGAATATAAAAATTATTTTCCTTTAACCAAAAAAAAAATTAAAGTATTATTTGCAAAAGTCAGCCTCCATCCTGTATAGAACTTTGTAAATTTGAAGTTTTGTATCCATGTACTTTCTTAGCAGCAATTGATTTCCTTGAGATAAACCCAGGTCATGATGGGCGTCTCAGGCTTTATAACTGGCTGCCCTGTGTTAAATAAAGCACTTCATCTCTGCTAAGGCAAGGTATCAAAAAGAAGTGATGTCTCAGAAGGAAAGTTATATGTAGGAACTGTTATAGCTTTCTCCAAAATTCCAAAACTCCATTCTGTGAATCATTTATACCAGCCTGCAAAAGGTTCAATACATTTGTTTTCTGCCATAAACACTTAAAACAAAATTGGATCCGTTGAGTCATATGGTTCAAGCAGAACAGCTTTCTTGGCAGATGGACATTTTGCAGAAACTTAGTCTCACTCAAAACTGGCAGCTTTTCAGGATACTAAATAAATGAGTAAGAATAATACAGCAAAGTGAGATATATGTGGCACCCCAAATCTAAAGAGACCCATAGACTGTTAAAACTTTTCTCAATAGTAGAGGGACAAGATGCAGCAATTTAGCTCTCATCTTGGAAGGGATATTTCAACATTCCTATGAGATGGAGCCCCTAGAAATGTCACCAAGGTGGCAAGTCCCTGAATTTTGTGGGATGCGTTCCCAAATTCTAACATGCATGTCAAAGTCTCTAGAGTTGCTGATACTTCCTGTTCATCAGGCGCAAAATCACCGCATCATAAATGTAATGTATAAACATGACATCCTTTTGAACTGAGAGGTGTTTCAGGTCATTACAGACTAGACTATGACAGAAAGCTTAACAGTTGATATACCCCTGAGCTAGAATAGTACAATTGTGTTTCTGGCTCTACCTGCTGAAAGCAAACTACCTCTTTGCTCAAAAGTTTAGAGAAGAAAAGCATTGTCCACATCTGTCATTGCCTATCAGTTGACAGGAGATGTAATGATTTGCTCCAGCAATGAAACTACATCTAGATTAGCAGATGCAATTGGAATCACTGCATGATTATATTTTCAATAATCTCATTTCATAATGGTTATTTACATCTGTCCTCTGCACAAGCAAAATAGGTAAGTTGAATTAGCTGTGGTAGGAATAGACTCCAGCACTTTTAGGGGCTTGATAGTGACATTAATCTCTGAAATCCCTCTTGGGATGTGGTGTTGTTTCCGGTTTAATATTTTATGTGTAAAGGAAGATCTAGGGGTTTTCACTAGGCTTTCCCTACCATAACAAAGCCCTTTCCACGGGTTAAAAACCAAGTCCGCTGATGAGCATGTGCTATCTGATGATGTATTTTGGAACTCAGAAGATAGTCACGGTGTGGGTTTAGGTGTCCATTGGGTCTACTATGAAATGGACACACTCCATTGATTATGTGACCTTCATAAGCCTCTCTTCTGACTAGTACATTACAGTTCTATTTTTATCTCCAGGCATCAGTGGGAGGTCAGAGTCAATGTCAAATGTCCTTGAAAAGTCTGATGATTTCACCTTCACCAGTTCATAGTAACCATGGTAAATATTTGCAGGTCTTTAGGGAAAAGCTAGGAGAAATATTAACAATATCCATTTTGGGCTATATAGCTAGGTCTTTCCTCAAGAGGACTCAGTCTTCTTTTCATTAAAATGACTCTGGTTACTGTAAACTGGTTGAGGGATGTCTGTGACTGTATTGTGTTCTAAAACAGATCACGGTTAACACATTTGGGAATTTTTACTTTTACAAATTTAACAGACTACTCATTTATTTTAGTTCTAGGTACATAACGATGAACTATTCAACACCAAAATCTTTGCAGCATAGACATTCTGATTCCTGCTTCAGCTCTGCTCTGCAGTGGAGTTACCATTACTATTTTATCTCTGGAGATTAAGTGCCTCTATTTGCCATCTGCCACCCTGGAATTCCATTATCCCCATTGATTTCTGGGAGCCCAGATCCATGACGGTAGTTTCTGCTTATATTTCTGAACAATAGAAAGTAATCACAGGGACTTCCCTGGTGGTCCAGTGGTTAAGAATGCAGGGGACGCGAGTTCCATCCCTGGTTGGAGAACTAAGATCCCACATGCCACAGGGCAACTGAGCCGGTGTGTCGCAACTACTGAGCCCGCGCACTCTGGAGCCCGTGCACCACAACTAGATAGCCCACGTTCTGCAAACTACAGAGCCTGTGCACTGTGGAGCCCATGAGCCACAACTAGAGAGAAGCCTGCACATCGCATCTACTGAGCCTGTGTGCTCTGGAGCCTGTGCACCACAACTAGAGAAAAGCCTGCTCGTCGTAATGAAGAGCTCATGCACCACAATGAAAGATCCCTCAGGGCGCAGCGAAGGTCCCACCTGCCCCAACCAAGACCCGATGTAGCTAAATAAATAAATAAATATTTAAAAAGAAAAACATATGTAATCACAAAGGAGCTCATTAAGGACACTATGGACTCCCCATGAATATATTTCTTCCAGACTTAATGAAGGGAGTGTATTCTGATCCACCTGAGGGGTGCATTAGGAGATAAATAAACAAATAGGACATCATAAATACATTCTACCGTTCCGATCTCACTAAGACTTTGGTTGTATCCCTCAGTAATATGACAGGGAATTTCTAGCATTTAATTTAATTAAATGTAAGCACTTTTTGGTCCCAGATTTTAGTCATTTGCAAAGGAAAATGTTAAAGCTACTCCTATCTTCTTGATTTAACATATTGAATCCAGAATCTTGGCTAAGTGAGACCTTATTGCTCTCCTCAGCCTGAGCCAAATTTGTATTTCTTCTACCTTAATCTAAAAACCTTAGGATTAATTCTCACTTGTTTACCTAGGTTTTGGTAAATGTAGAATGTTAAAATCATATGTGAAAAATTTTTGGTATGTGTAATACTTTCCATGTCACACTTTGTACATTACCTTCTGGGCCCTGTTGGAACTTGTCTCTGGTTATAGATGTAGGAGCATTAAGAATTGTTGGAGATAGGATATGGAGAGGATTAGCAGTCTCTTCTTGCAAGAGAACTGTCTCAGTGGGGAGGAAATTATAGTTTCTTCAAACAAGAGGAAACTAACGTCTTTAAAACAAGAGGTTGAAGAGATAATTCTAAAAGAAAGGCAGTTTAGCAGAGTTTAAAAGTTCAACTTTCCAATCTTATTTGGAATTTTTCCATATGCCTCTATCCTAATATTTAGGACCCCAATCCTTCCCAATCAATACCCTAAATTTATCATAAAAAGCCTTGCAAGCTTGAGAATTCAATTCTGTAATCTTATAATTTAGGTATGATTTTTTTATAGATCTTTATTGGAGTATAATTGCTTCACAATACTGTGTTAGTTTCTGTTGTACAACAAAGTGAATCAGCCATATACATACATATATCCCCATATCTCCTCCCTCTTGAGCCTCCCTCCCACCCTCTCTATCCCACCCCTCTAGGTCGTCACAAAGTACCGAGCTGATCTCCCTGTGCTATGCTGCTGCTTCCCACTAGCTGAATATTTACCATTTGGTAGTGTATATATGTCAATGCTACTCTTACTTCACCCCAGCTTGCCCCTCCACCCCGTGTCTTCAACTCCATTCCCTATATCTATATTCCTGCCCTGCCACTATGTTCATCAGTACCACATTCATATGGAAATACAAAAGACCCTGAATAGCCAAAATAATACTGCAAAGAAAAGTGGAGCTGGAGGAATCAGGCTCCCCAACTTCAAACTATACTACAAAGCTACAGTAATCAAGACAATATGGTACTGGCACAAAAACAGAAATATAGATCAATGGAACAAGATAGAAAGACCAGAGATAGACCCACACACATATGGTTGCCTAATTTATGACAAAGGAGGCAAGAACATACAATGGAGAAAAGACAGCCTCTTCAATAAGTGGTGCTGGGAAAACTGGACAGCTACATGTAAAAGAATAAAATGAGAACACTACCTAACACCATACACAAAAATAAACTCAAAATGGATTAATGACTTAAATGTAAGACCAGACATTATAAAACTCATAGAGGAAAACATAGGAAAAACACTCTTTGACACAGGTATGATTTCTATAAATATGAGCACTATGTCTATAGAAGATGAGGTTTTATTTTATGGTAGTCAGCTCCCTTATAAGAGATTTGGGCAGGAAAATTAGTGTTGTGAACTCATCATTTTTTTTGCTCCAAATTTCACAGCCCATTTGGAAGCCATAAAAGCAAAGAAACAGAAACAAACAAAAAACCTTCCTAATGTAAAATTAATGTGTCTGCTACATAGTTCTCCCTTCCAAATTTCTTGCAAAGTGCTTCATTTGGTCATGCTAACCTGTAATTATGTAGGAAAGAGAATTCTGTAAAAAGACAACATCAGTCTAGCTGTGTTGGCACAGTAGAAATCCTCTATGCAGTGGTCCATCTAGAAATATTATTTTGGGGGGGAGAATTTTTGTGGATGAGGATAGTGGCTTCAGTACTATTTAATTTGTTACTATGAGTAAAGGATTGTTTAAGTTTTCATTTTCTTCTTGTGTCAATTTTTGTAGGTTATGTATTTCCAGAAATTAAAAAACATTTTTTTAACCTCAATTTTATTTACTGACCTAGAGCATTGGTTCTTAAATGAGGGCTAATTTGCCCTCAATGGGACATTTTTTAAATCTTTTTTTGGTCACAACAGAATTTTTTCTATTGACATTTAGTAGGTAGAAACTAGGATGCTGTGAACTATCCTGCAATATAGAGGACAACCTTCCCATCAACCAAACCTTATTTGATCCAAAATGTTAATAGTGCCAAGGTTGAGGAACCTTGGTCTAAAGTGTTTTGTGATATGTCTCAATATAATTTTAACTCTACTGCATATTTTGTATGTTATCTTTTTGTATGTTACCTCTGTGGCTTTCTTATTTTACTCAAATCTTGACCTGACAATTTTTGCTATTTTGACAATTTTTCAAATGTATATAACATTTTTGTTCTTGTTAGCAGCAGAACCTATCCTAAAACCTATCCAGCATTTTCTTCTAAATTGTATCATTTCTTTGTAGTAGTATCTCCATAATATGTCATATCTGGTTAAGAGAGAAGGTGAATGATAAGTTAATGGTAAGCTGAGGAGGAATGTAATCAAAAGAACAGCAATCTTTATCAAAATGTGAGATTCACAGGTAACATCTTGATTTTGCTTAATTAATATGTCATTCTTATTTGGACAGTAGTAGTGGACAGTTAAAAAAGAGAAGGAAAAACATTGATATCTCCTTGTAAAATGTAAATTTCCCCACATTTTTATTAGGAGGAATTTGTAATTAATAAATCTTTATTTTTTCTCCCTAATGAGAAGACAAATCTTGTTCTTAAATAATCTGTAATTGTTAGTTGAAAGAAATGAAGATGACTCCAAGTGAAAAAACAGGATATGGAAGAGAAACTCTGATAAACAATTCTGAAAGATTCAAGTGATAAATGCATTAATGTGGAGAATACCAGAATTTACTTATAGATTCTAAAATTTTATAAATAGAATGCATAAATTTTGAAATTTATGTATAAAATTACATGAAATTATATATATTTGATAAATAGTCCTGAATAAAAAACACCTATACATTGCATATACATTTTAATTCTCTTTGCTTTTCATGGCAAGTAACTAAAATTATTTCTGACATATTGTATTTTTATGTTTATGAATGGTTAAAAGATTTAGGTATCAGTCGCATTTAACAACAGTTCTACAACTTTGGTGTGCATTATACTTATCTGAGTAAGGTTGATGAATATGCAAATATCTGGTCCCTCTTTCAGAGATTTTGATTCAATTTTCAAAATAGAGCTGCTCTATCTATCTATGCATCCACACGCTCCTTAGGGATATAATAAGGTTTGAGAGATGTGAGTAACTGTGTTTTAACCTAAATACCAAAATAGAGAAAAACAATATATTTAAGTATTCTATGGCAAGTTTATACTTAATACATGACAGCAAAATTCAGTCATAGGAAAAATAATTATTAAGCACCTAAAATTTGAAAAATAACATTGCTCTTTTTTGGAGCAATATATATGCAAAACAAACAAATAAACAAAAAATTGTGTACTCACATTGGTCAGCCTTAGCTAAGTTATGCTTAAGTTATAAACCACAAAGTTTCAGGGACACATACAAAAAAGGAAATAAAAATGATGCATTTCCTATTATTGTGACATGTTCATGATGGTTTGTCTGTGGATGTGCTTCTCATTTTTATTAAAGGAACTGAGCTAGATGACCAGTCCCAGTTAAATATATTTCTGTTTTCATAGGAAATGGAAAAGATAAAATGATGGAACCATCAAAGGTTCTTAAAGATTTTCCTTGGAAGTGCCTCATCCCTCTTCTGTTCATATTTTATTGGTCAAATTCAGTGTAAGTACAATAGTCAAGCCTGGAGTTAATGAGATAGGAATGTAAGTCCTCTCATAGTGAAGAGAAAACAACTATTTTGTAAACTAATACAATCCTAAAATTGTAGGATTTTACAATCATAAATTTGTACAATACTGACTTGAAGAAATTTTAAATATGATGTTTGTGAAATATGCTATCTAAAATTTATTTTCAAGTATTCTAGCAGAAATGCAATTAAAATTATAGATAAATCTCTTAGTGAATTTTAATCAACATGCAAAATGTATTACTTTTAAGTGTCCTATTCAAGAATGAAAGCTGGATGTGAGTGTGGGGTGAGGGGCAGAGAGGAAGAGAGGAAAAGTGTCAGTTGTATCTATGCTCTAGAAATTCTAGATTTCCTAGATGAATATTAGAGATTTATTAATCAGAGTAAAATTTTACAAGAAATACTTTTTCTATTTGTTTTAATAAATGACGTTCAAGATATATTGATTTCTTAGAAATATTATAACATCTCTGACTTTGAATTTACAGAAAAACCTAATATAATACACACTTTTGAGTGGTGTTATTGTCCTAGGGCTTAGATTCAGAGGATTTTTCCTCTTGAAATTAATTTCATCTTACACTCAAATAATTTTACTTCTGTCAGAAACAAACCCTACATAAGTTGTATGAAGGTGGATAAAGGCTAGAAAGCTAGGAATTTACTGGATCTTTAAGAAAAGATTGTACGAGTTTTTGTGTCTTTTTACTCATAAATATAGGTGTGTGTGGTGGTGGATTTTTTTCTGGTACTTGCTTTAATTTTAGCATCCACCTGGTAATGTTTAGGGGAGAGAGGAAACCTCAGCTTTCATCCAACTATATCAGTGGTATCATCTACCACAAATAACCTTGTTATTTGACCTGGTTCAGATCAGTGTGCACTAGGAAGGAAGGTGGGGTTTAGAAAAACATGCCAAAGATGATTACAGTATGAGGTAAAATGGTATAAATATATTTAAGGAAAGAGGGTATATTAATTTATAGTTGTCTACTATGAAAGCAATGGAACGAAATGATCACTACATGGGAGATGCATTTTAAACTGGGCCTCAAAAATTGTATCATGGTTGGAGACAGCCAGGTAGAACAGAGCAGCGTGAAGGAGCAGATAATGAAAATTTATGAAAGCATCAGAGTATTCTCTTTGTGGGAGATTTCACAAACCCAAGCCTCCAATTATTTTTTTTTAGTAGAGTTATAGTCAGCTTAAAGCACACATATTCAGCAGTAAAACTTCAGATAGTGATATCATAGACAAATATCTACATTTTAACTTATGAGCTTACATCCTAATCTTAGTTAAAGTTCTGGTGAAACTCACTCTTACTCTATTTACTGTTGTTCTTTTTAATTAGCATGAATTGGCGTTAGTATTAGTATATGAATAGAAGTGAGGTGAAACCTTTCAAGAACTTACAGAAAAGTAAAAAATTCAAATATTTAGTGCAAAACCTTATACTTCCAGGTAATTGCACTGTTCTTATCTTAGGATAAATCTTAAATAAATACTTTAAAATTTTCCTTTAATCAGGAAGACTAATTCTTGAAGAAAAATACTTGTGCCCATTTTCTCTTTATTTAATTTTCTTTTTTTAACTTCCGCCTTCCCTTCCTTCCTTCCTTCCCTCCTTCCTCCTTCCCATCCCTTCCCATTCTTACCCTTCCCCTTCCTTTCTTTCTTTCTTTCTTTCTTCCTCTCTCCCCTCTTCTCTCTCTCTCTTCACAATTTACTATGAACAGGAAGCACAAAACATGACAGACGGAATGTACCCTTCTATCTTGGGAGTGGATTTTCAAATCTCTTAGTTCAGCCTTGAGATTATTCTCCATAATTTGCATCTACAGCTCTAGAGTTGGCTTCCAAAGTGTTATTCTGCTATTTAGCCCCTGACTCTCAACTCAAGTCGTTTCTCAAATTCTTTCTTCTATTTTCTTAGTTAGGTTTATGTCATTTGGAACAATTGACTATGTGTCATTTACCTCTGAGGGAATCTTAGAAAAAAATTATATTAATGATTCATGGGTTTTTTTTAATGGTCTGGAAAGCAGCTCTGAACTCAGATATTTTTTGTTTTATCTAGAAACTTTATTGGAGCTTGGGTTAGATGTGAGGAATTATTCACAATTATTTTGACAATAACTAAATGCCCTTAATAGAGTGACAGATTTTATTTAGGAATTCAATGTCACCATCCAGGAATAAGATGATCAACCAAGGACACCATCCAAGACAGAAAATACATAATTAATTGAACCCCATTTATAGAGAATCCTTGAAAATTTTTGGCTGGTGAAATCTATAAAGACCCATGAAGTAATCAATCACATGTCCATGTACAACTTTTTTTCCTCTAGAATTTTTCTTCATTTTTTTTTTGAGAATATTTTCGTAGTTTTAATATATGTATTAGGTAACATCATTCTCATTTTCAAACACTACAGTGAACTCCCATTGGAATTAGAACCCTATTAGAATTCTCGAAGAGATTAAATTTTAAACACGTCTTCCAAGGCCCAGTCCGACCTGGTTTACTTCCCTGTTCTCACTTTCATTTCCCCTTTTCCCATAATCACTTGTCTTTTTTTTTTTTTTTTTTTTTTTGCGGTATGCGGGACTCGCATTGTGGTACGTGGTCCTCGCACTGCTGTGGCTTCTCCCATTGCGGAGCACAGTCTCCGGACGCGCAGGCTCAGCGGCCATGGCGCACGGGCCCAGCCACTCCGCGGCATGTGGGATCTTCCCAGACCAGGGCACAAACCCGTGTCCCCTGCATCGGCAGGCGGACTCTCAACCACTGCGCCACCAGGGAAGCCTTCACTTGTCTTTTTATTATTCCACTTTAAAGATATATTTTCCCTTTCCTTCTTATGGAATATTCTGCCACCAGATCTTCTGAAGGCTGACTCCCTCATTTATGTATTTGCTCCTTTTCACCTTTCCAACACGTCTTTCCTTTTTCTTTCTTTTTTTTTTTTTTTGCGGTACGCAGGCCTCTCACTGTTGTGGCCTCTCCCGTTGCGGAGCACAGGCTCCAGACGCGCAGGCTCAGCAGCCATGGCTCACGGACCCAGCCGCTCCACGGCATGTGGGATCTTCCCGGACTGGGGCACGGACCCGTGTCCTCTGCATCGGCAGGCGGACTCTCAACCACTGCGCCACCAGGGAAGCCCTTTTTTTTTTTTTTTTTTAAGTGTGGTAAGGACACTTAACGTGAGATCAACGCACTTAAATTTTTAAGTGCACAAGAGAGTATTGCGAACTATAGGCAACTTGTTGTACAACATATCTCTAGAACTGATTCATCTTGCATGAATCAAACTATTCAGGCTTAAAAAAAGAAGGAAATTCTGCCATATGTGACAGCATGAATGAACCTGGAGGACATTATGGTAAGTGAGGTAAGCTGGTCACAGAAGGACAAATACTGCATGATTCTACTTATATAAGGTACCTAAATAGTCAAGCTCATAGAAGTAGAGAGTAGAATTGTGGTTACCAAAGGCCAGGGGAAGGAGAAAATAGAGAATTGTTGTTCAGTTTTTCTTGACCATCGAACTCCTGATCCTTTATCACTCTCAGGAATATGTGCTATTTTGTTGCTTTCTTAGCATTTATGCCTTTCTAAAATAATTCTGTTCATTTTATTTTTTGCACATGTTTTTCATAGTCTGTTTCCATGAGCCACATAATACAAAATTTAAAAATGCTTTTGAATTCCAGATATTTGAGAATTAGTATTTTTATAATTGTTATTGTAAATAGAATTTGTACCAGGTATTTTAAGTTATAAGGCCAAAATCAATTTATAATGAAAGCAATAATCCCCTACTTCACCATTCCCTGAAAGTAGCCCAATTTCCTAGAGACAAATACTTTTAATAGTTTCTATTTTTACTTCTTCCTTCTTTTGGTGATTACTTAAATAATGTTCTGTATTTTGAAAAGTGAAAACTTGATAGTACTAAATTGAACCATGTGATTTTTGAGAAACTTAGTGAGGAGGGTAATTAAATTTTTAAAATATGAAGGGAAAGGAAAATATATTAGGTACTTACTATGTATCTTTTCCTTACTCAGTATAAAATTTATATATAATGTTTTTTTCCAAAGTAATAAAGGAAAATTTAATATCATGTAGCAAATATTTAAGCAAGTGATGAAATATTATTAGACTTTATCTCTAATATCCAGGTAAATCATGTTATGTGTCAAGAAAAGTAGCACTTAGGTGGAGATAAATTGGATTTAAAGAGATAAATCCAGTCAACAAAGGATTCTTGTAATAGATTGAAATGTCAGAACCTAATATGATGCATTAAAGAGACTAGTTTTGCAACTATAACAAAATTATCTCCTTCTAAAGTGTTTAGGATTTTTTGACATTTTACTCCAGCATCTAATTGATGATTAAGATGATTAAGAATAAGGAAATGAAAAAATGAAACCCTATATTTTAAGAATGTTGTAAAACAATGTCATTATAAATATAGCATATTAATGTCAAATGATATATACTATAGTATTGATAAAATAAAATGTAACTTAAGAATACATATATTCATAGCTACTATAGTATCTTTCCATTTTTTATTTTTAGGGAGGAGAACTTTTTTTGTTTATTTCTGTTACAGATTTGTGAATAAATTGTGGGAATTTATAGCTGGAATTAAGGTGTCCCAATTGGTAGTTTAATACTCCAGTCACTCTAATTTAGTATTAGAAGGAGCATAAAACATTGGGAATGCAGAAGTAAAACATTAATCCTTGTTATAAGTCTCACTTCAGTGAATTTTCAATCTAGATACTTTTCTATTCTTTGTCTGAGAAGAATGGAATTTTTATTGACATAATAAATTTGCATGATTTTACTCACAATTATTATTTACAAACATAAGTAATGAAACAAT
The DNA here is from genome assembly GCF_039906515.1 of Pseudorca crassidens. NCBI lineage: Eukaryota > Metazoa > Chordata > Mammalia > Artiodactyla > Delphinidae > Pseudorca > Pseudorca crassidens. Next base: position 28,722,168 of record NC_090306.1, on the reverse strand, counting down.
AGAAATTTAATTTAAATAATTTTATTTTAATAAAGATTATTGGTTATTTCCAGTAGTATGATTCATTTCAAATTAGAGCAAAACACAGAAAGCTCTTTAAAAACTTCAGCAAGTTTAAGAATATGTAAATGATAGATCCATATTTATTTCAGAATATCAATTCAGATTTGTAATGACAGAAAAAAAAGATAGGTCTTTCAAATTCTAAATTTTCAATGTTACTCAAGACAATTTTCAAAAGAGAGTTCCTTAGTTTCTATAGATTATATTTTCGTAGGAATTCCAGTTCTAATTTTAGGTTTATTTGTGTGTTTACTTATTTATTATCCAACAAATAATTATTAGCTATCTCCTGTTATCTGGTCAATGATTTCCAAAGTGCCTACTATTTGTCAATCACTGTTCTAGATAATGGAATTATGGTGATTAAAAAGCCAAAAAAAAAAAAATTCCTGCTCTCACTGAGCTCACAATTCTGGGAGAAAATAGGAAAAACAATATTAAAGGTAAGTAAATACAAATCATAATAAGTGCTTAGCAGAAGATTAAACAGCTATTACAAAGATCCAGTTATTAACAAAATAAGCAGATCCCTTTAGAGAAAGTTCTTATATTTTCCCGTTTTTGAGTTTTTAAAATTCGTTTTACATTTTAAAATTTGCTTCATGAAAATTAAGGTTAAGCTTATGAAAGCACATGCCAATAAAATGATCTTATTAAGTTTTTTTTAATATACAAAAGGTACAACTAGGTTTGTTGATCAAATTTAGTTTATGTGTGAATGGAAGGGAAGATTAAGAATTTTATGTGTTATATGTGCAAAAGAGAATGAAAGAGAGAGAGAGTTGAGAGAGAGATTGATTTAGAAGGGCTGGGATATAAAAGCTCCCAGCAGTAGTGCAGGAATGATATCTATCACCCAAGTAAGTTGACAGATGTTTGTACCCTGTTCATGTCACTTTAATAGACTTTATTGCGTAGAATTAGTGAATAATGTATAAGGTAAATATAAATGTGTAATGAAAAAGTATAAAGCATTTCCAGTTTTGACTTGTTTCCAATATTCTTCAAGATAAATGAGATAGATGTAAAACAATTGGAGAGAAAATTCAAACACTGTGAAAATACGTTTTTAAAAATAAACCCCTTTAAGAAAATAATACAGCTAAATCCATGAAGTATAATTTTTTGCAAAAGCTCATTCAGATAGACATGAATATATATTTAAGTAATTTATGATGTTCCTAACTTTCAAGTTATAAATAATTCAATATATTCATATATATTTATGATTACATTCAATTAAAATATTTTCTTAATTTAATTTTTGGCTTTTTGGAAATAAAAAAATCATATAAATAAAGTCAAATAAATTAATGTCTTAATACTAAGTTCTAATAATATACATGGTTTTAAATTTCCATGTCTTAGCTTTTGTTCCTTAAGTCCAAAATACCAATTTTTGTCTTGCATTAAATATTAAATGTTTATTTCATGTTCAGGTAATAAGATATAGAAACATGGAGAATAGAAAATACATTAGTAGTTGAGCATGATTTTAAATGAATAATATTGTGTTTTATTTGACATTGAAATAATATTAAGATTATTATTATTACTATTATTATTATAGTATTTTGTCACTATCAATATCTTTGAAAATCTTTAATTTGGTGAAAGAAAACTTTGTTAATGTTGGTATTTAAGTACTTAGCACAATTTCACTGTTATGGAACAGTAAAAAATCATTAATTCTTTCCATTTGATTTTTTCTTAACATCTCTACCACCTTACTCAAAATAACATTGTATTTCTTCTTTTTACATTCAGTATTTAATTGTCATCATTAGACTGTGATTTTTTTTATTAATCGGTGTACTAGATAGTAAATTCTTTTTATTTCAGAATTAACCTCAATATAGTTAAGTCAAGTGCTCCAAAAAAAATGTGGATTGGTAAATTTCATTAGCCTCCCTCTGTGTGATTTATAGTCTTGTCTCTTAAATAATGTAGTTTGAGACAATAAGTAAGATCCTTCACAGTGAAGGTGCCTTTCTTCTCTTGCTACATATCACTTATTCCTTCTATGAATATTAAAACATTGCTTAAATTATAACAGCACCTTTCAGGGGTTATCGTTAGTACTTCAAGAACAAATTTAATATCTTTCATGGTAGATGATCACAATAAATGAGACAGTAACTAAAGAACTCAAATGAAAAATATAGGTCACATCCAATCTGTGACTTTTGACCCTAAATCAATTCTTTTCAGCATGGTGAGAACTGATTCACGGGCTTATGGTGGAAAATTGATATATAAGACTGTCTTTTAACATTCCATAATGATTTGAGAAAATTTAGCAACAATATCTTCTCATTCCCATAAAACTTAGCTTCTGGAAACATAATCTAAACGATTTCAAGCCTTACTGCCACTTCCTATTAACTGTAATCCTGAACTTTTGACCTCTGTGACCCTCAGTTTCCCCATTTTAAAAAATTATAAGTAAAATAATTATCCTTTGGGTTTCTTTAATATTACATAAAGAATGAAACAATTAAATGTAGAGGACAATATATGTGTTAATTATGAATTTCTAAAAGGATAGGGTAAATACTACTAATGTGCTGGCAGGTTCTCATTATGGGGAAGAGTTCCTTCCATAAAGTCTGAAACTTTGTAGAAAGACAGACCATTAGTGAGGAAGTATTAGCCAAAACATCCCTAATGACTAATTAGAAGACACACTTTGGAACTATGTCTGCCATGTGCTTTTTTAATTTCCACATCAAAGTTTGTAATTATAATACTCTTTTTATCAGGAAAAGAATCTCACAATGGATTAAAGCTTTTTGAGAAGACTCTATTAATGACTGAAATTTTTAAAAGGTGAAACAAAAATGTGTGAAACTACATGCTATGTCTGAACAGACAGGCCGTTTTCTGATAATGAACCTGACTTGCTTAACTGTGTATTTCTCTTTGAACATAATTTTGAATTGGCATAATTACTTAAAGTTCTAGATCATCTGGCTACTCTTTAGTGTTCAAATATCGTTGTGGAAATACTCTTATTTTCTTCATATTTTTAACATACTTAAGTCCACCCTTCTGCCAGCATTCATATAGCAAATTCTCTAGGAGACTATACACGATACCATTTCTATTATATAATATTATCTCCAAATTGATTATTAGCAACAAGATGAACCAATTTTATATCAATTGTTAGGGGCAAGAATAAGGATTTATTGTTTTGATAATGAAGCAATCAGACTGTTTCTTCTTTTTGAAAATTACATTTCTTAGGGGAAAAAATGAGTTTGTTTATAACAGTAGTTGCCTGAGATACATTTTCCACATATGTAAGTATTTACTTGTCTTATGAAAATCAAGGGGCAAAATACATATGGTAAAATGAATGAAGTGAACTAAATCTACAAATACAGCATGATGATGTTTACATGTGTATTCTCCCATGTAATCACCACCCAGAACAAGATACAGAACTGTCTCAGCACCCATGAAGGCACTTCCTTGCCCTTTCTCAGTCTAAACTAGCCCCTAGATTTAACTACTATTCTGAATTCTCTCCTCATCAATTAGATTTGACTGTCCTAGAACTTGCCATAAATGGAATCATATAGCAGTTACTACTTTTGTCTTGAGTTGATTTCACTCAGTATTATGTCTGTTAGGTTTATTCATGTTGTATATATTCGAAGTGTATTCTTTTGTACTTCTCTGTAATATTCCTTCATAAGATTTACCACAATTTACCCATTCTCTGTTGTTAAGCATATGGGTTTTTCCCAGATGCTTATTATTATGAATAAATATGTTATAAATATTTTTGTCTTTGTGTGGACTCACTTCTCTTGTGTATACATTTAGGAGTGGAAATAATGGAAACGGCCTGCTATCCTGAAGCAGTTTTATAATTTTACATCCCTACCAGCCATGTATTCAATTTTTCCACCTATTCCACACATTTGGTAATTTCTTTCTTAGTTAATTATAGTTGTCCTAGTAGCTGTATTTATTTGTACTTTTAATTTGTATTTATGTAACAGTATTTCTTTGTATTTTTAATTTGTGTTTTCCTGATGAATAGTGATGTTGACTATATTTATTATGCTTATTAGCTATTTAAATATAATTTATATGAAAATTCTTTTCAAGGGACATTTCCCATTATTTTTATTTTTTTCCTTATTGATTTGGAGAAGTCTTTTCTATATTCTGAATATGAGTCCTGCAGCACATACATATAACAAATATATTTTTTCTTCTACTATTTCTTTGGTGTTTTCACTTTCTTCATGAGGTTTATTGACAAAGGAAAAAATCTTTATTATAAAGCCAATTTTTAATTTTTTGTTTTATGACTAGTTCTTCAGTGTTTTTGATTCCTATATTAGAGATCTTTACCTATTGCAGGGTCATATAGATATCCCTCTGCGTTTTCTTATAGAGACTTTAGATTTCTTTTCACAGTTATGCCTATGAACTAAGTTTTGTCCATTTCATAGACTGGTATAAGATAGTTGTCAAGTTTTATTTATTTTTTACCATTATAGAGATAAAATTACTTGATTCAATTATCTTTCATTAATTTATTGCTTCAACATAATTTCACCTCTTTAATCTTCGATATAAGTCAAGTGCCCAAATATATGGATCTATTTTAGTACTATTGATATTGTTTGTCTATTCTTATGCCAGTACACTATGATGCTAATAACTAGCTTTTTCAGTAATTTGTTAAATCTGGGATGTATGTCCTCCAATTTTATTCTTCCTCAAGAATATATTGACTACAGTAGGTTCTTTGCATTTCAAACTAAATCTTAGAATCACCTTCTCACTTTCTACAAAAGTTAAAAAAATCTTAGACATTTTCATTGAGATTTTAGTGACTATATAAGAATATGAGGAAAATTGATACTTTTACAATGTTTTCACAAATTTGGTATCTGTTCAATTATTTAGAACTTCTTTAATGTTTTTACAGCAATGTTTTGTACTCTTTATTGTAGGTTTTAGAAATCTTCTGAAATGTATTCTGCTGATTTTATATTTTTGATGTTATTAATGGTATTTAAAATTTTACTTTTAAATTGTTTGATGCTACTATTCAGAAATATACTTAATTTAATCATATTGACTGTGCATCTGGCAACTTTTAAAGTTTACTTACTACCTGAAATGCTTTGTTTAGTATTCAAAACCATGATTAGGTATTAATAATTTGATATAATATTAAGCTAAATACAAACTTATGGAAATTAATTGAACAATGATTCTTTTAAATAAAAGGCTCAAGATGGGTTGACCCCCAGACATCGATAATTTAAAAAAAAACAAAAAACACATATCAGATAGTAAGAAAGTAACAGAAAAGAATAAGTTAGTGCAAGTAAGGTTATTCACTGTGTAAGTCCTCTAAAGTTTACAGAAATCTAGTGGAGGTTATTACATTCCAGAGTTTGATCTGGTATAGATATCATTGTACCTATATTTAATAGGCAGGTCCTGGCTATAAGTTCACCTGTTTATATGTCTATAAGTTCACCTGTTTATATGTCTGTATATACATATAATTAGCATTTGGCAGTGGTTTATAGTTTTGAATTCCAATAATTGCTCCTATTATAAGGAATTCAGAAGTAGAAATAAGTAGGCCAATGATAGAATGACAAGAAAAGCTAAAATTTAAGAGGAAAGAAGTAAAAAAACTAATTTTATGCCCATTGTTTCTTTGTTGGAAACCTACTCATTATTCATAATTCACTTTAAATGTGTCTTCTTTGTGAAACAGTTAAAAAATAAATTCCTATCTTTGCTAAAATATTACCATGCATTCTTCTATCATAACATATAAAACAATTTATCTAAATACATATAATTATCCCAAACTGGACTGTAAGTTTTTTGGGAGAAGGCAAAGAATTGTATTTGTCACTAAGTGCCTGGCAGAAAACAGAATTCATCTGGAGATGAACTGAAGAGCCTCCTGGAAGATGGAGATGAACAGAGGTACCACAGCCAACAATCAGTCTCAACTGCCAGACCTGTGAATCAGGCCATCTGAGACACTCCAATCCTAATGAAGTCATCGTGCGACTATGGCCATATGAGCAACATCAGGCATGACCCACAGAAGACCTATCCATACTGACAACCCACAGCATTATGAGAAATAGTAAATTGTTGTTCTAAGTCACTTCAGGCTGTGGTGATTTGTGATGCAGTAATAGGTAAAGGAAGCAATTGCCATTTTGTGTAAACTATTTTTGATAATAGCAGATGGAAAATGATTTATTTTGTGAAGTAGTATTTATCATAAAAATAAAACCAAAAATTATAAAAATGAAAACACCTATAAATACAGATGATGACATGTTGAGCGAAATATTAAATGAAATTCAGTGAATAGTTAAATTTATATGTATAACTACTAAGAAAATAGGCAATCTAGAATAAAACCTCATATTACCTGAATGAAATGTCATTCGATAAAAATTCAGCTCTTGTTTCTGATTTTAAAAATAATGCAAAGGGGGCTTCCCTGGTGGCACAGTGGTTGAGAGTCTGCCTGCCGAGGCAGGGGACATGGGTTCGTGCCCCGATCCAGGAAGATCCCACATGCCGCGGAGCGGCTGGGCCCGTGAGCCATGGCCGCTGAGCCTGTGCGTCCGGAGCCTGTGCTCCGCAACGGGAGAGGCCACAACAGTGAGAGGCCCGCATAACACACACACACACACACAAAGCAAAGGACATGGACATGTATACACGCACATGCACACCTTGGCAAAACAGAAAACATTATAACCAAACTGTGTAAAATAATATCATTCTTATATTCCTATACATCTTTCCCATTTTATATGGATTATCACTCCCTAACTTTCCAAGTTCATTACTATCCTTCTTTGTCCATTTCTTTATAATGTATTGTTATGATCTGAATTATGTCCCCCCCCCCCAAAATTCATATGTTGAAACCCTAATCCCTAGTACCATAGAATGTGAGACTATTTGGAATAGTGTCTTTAAAGAGGTAATTAAGGTTAAAAGAGATCATAAGGGTGGGGCCCTAATCTAATAGGACTATGTCTTTATTAGAAGAGGAAGAGACTCCAGGGGTACAGGCACACAAAGAAAAAGCTATGTGAGGACACAGCAAGGAGGTGGCTGTCTACTCGCCAAGGAGAGACACCAATGCTGCCAGCACCTTGACTGTGGTCTTTCAGCTTTCTGAACTCTGAGAAAATAAATTCCTGTTGTTTAAGCTACCATTCTGCGGTATTTTGTTATGGCAGCCCTAGCTGATGTAGGGGAAGAAAGACTTTCTTTCTACCCTCCTAGGTTCAACAGCTGTCTCTATGAAATAAACTGATAAGAGGCAGACTAACAGGAGAAAAGATACATGTTTATTAATTTTTAATATCACATGCACGAGGGCATTACAGAAGCAAAGTGAATACCCCATAAAAGCAGAAACATGGGAGAGCTTACGTTCAAGAATAAAACAAATATGTGGTATGTCGGTGGAATTATCTAAAGCTGACTCTGTCTTGAATAAAAGCAAGACTAGACTAGGAACAGTCTAAAATAGACATTGTGAAAAACACAGGGAAAATAATTATTTATTTTACATTCCTTTATTCTAATATTTTAATCTACTCTATACTATACTATACTAAATTTTATAAGGTGTGAAAATAAATAAAAGACAACTTCATTTAAAACATTATCAGGAAGTTTAGAAGGGAGAGCTCTCATGCACATACCAGCCTGAATAATCAGAAGGAAGAAGGAAGAGAAGCGATTTTTAAAGGGTCTTTTTGTATAGAATTCTTTGTGTAACATTCTCTGGGTTTCAACTTTTTATCCATGATGTTAAGAACGTTGTTTTTCTTCTGGTATGAGGGAGGACATTTTTTACGTGGGAATTTCATCTCCTGCTTTTAAGAAAAGGAAGGAATGTCTATTTAGGTCTTCTGGACATTTTTTAACTGGATTGGTTGTTTTTATGATATTGAGCTCCATGAGCTGTTTGTATATATTGGAGATTAATCCTTTGTCCATTGTTTCATTTGCAAATATTTTCTCCCACCCTGAAGGTTGTCTTTTCATCTTGTTTATGGTTTCCTTTGCTGTGCAAAAGCTTTTAAGTTTCATTAGGTCCCATTTGTTTATTTTTGTTTTTATTTTCATTACTCTAGGAGGTGGGTCAAAAAAGATCTTTCTGTAGTTTATGTCAAAGAGTGTTTTTCCTGTGTTTTCCTCTAAGAGTTTTATAGTGTCTGGTCTTACATTTCGGTCTTTAATCCATTTGGAGTTTATTTTTGTGTATGGTGTTAGGGAGTGTTCTCATTTCATTCTTTTACATGTAGCTGTCCAGTTTCCCCAGCACCACTTATTGAAGAGGCTGTCTTTTCTCCACTGTATGTTCTTGCCTCCTTTGTCATAAATTATGTGACCATATGTGCATGGGTTTATCTCTGGGCTTTCTATCCTGTACCATTGATCTATATTTCTGTTTTTGTGCCAGTACCACACTGTCTTGATTACTGTAGCTTTGTAGTATAGTTTGAAGTTGGGAATCCTTATTCCTCTGGCCTGCTTTTCTTTCTCAAGATTACTTTGACTATTCAGTGTCTTTTGTGTTTCCATACGAATTGTAAAATTTTTTGTTCTAATTCTGTGAAGAATGCCATTGGTAGTTTGACAGGGATTGCATTGAATCTGTAGCTTGCTTTGGGTAATATAGTCATTTTCATAATATTGATTCTTCCAATCCAAGAACATGTTATATTTCTCCATCTGTTTATGTCATCTTTGATTTCTTTCATCAATGTTTTATAGTTTGAGTACAAGTCTTTTGCCTCCTTAGGTAGGTTTATTCCTAGGTATTTTATTCTTTTTGTTGCGATGGTAAATGGGATTGTTTCCTTAATTTCTCTTTCTGATTTTTTGTTGTTAGTATATAGGAATGCCAGAGATTTCTGTGCATTAATTTTGTATCCTGCAAGCGGAAGACCTAAATAGATATTTCACAAAAGAAGACATACAAATGGCCAAGAGACACATGAAAAGATGCTAAAAATCACTAATTATTACAGAAATGCAAGTCAAAACTACAATGAGGTATTACTTCACACCAGTCAGAATGGCTATTATCAAAAACTCAAGAAACGATAAATGCTGGAAAGGGTGTGGTGAAAAGGGTACACTCCTGCACTGTTGGTGGGAATGGAAATTGATACAGCCACTATGGAGAACAGTATGGAGGTTCCTTAAAAAACTAAAAATAGAACTACCATATGACCAGCAATCCCACTACTGGGCATATACCCTGAGAAAACCATAATTCAAAAAGAGTCATGTACCACAATGTTCATTGCAGCTCTATTTACAATAGCCAGGACATGGAAGCAACCTAAATGTCCACCAACAGATGAATGGATAAAGAAGATGTGGCACATATATACGAGGAATATTACTCAGCCATAAAAAGAAACGAAATTAAGTTATTTATAGTGAGGTGGATGGACCTGGAGTCTGTCATACAAAGTGAAGTAAGTCAGAAAGAGAAAAACAAACACCGTATGCTAACGCATATATATGGAACCTAAAAAAAAAAAATGGTACTGATGAATCTAGTGGCAGGGCAGGAATAAAGATGTAGACATAAAGAATGGACTTGAGGACACAGGGTGATTGGGGAAGCTGGGGCAAAGTGAGAGTAGCATTGATATATATACACTACCAAATGTAAAATAGCTAGTGGGAAGCAGCTGCATAGCACAGGGAGATCAGCTCGGAAGCAGCTGCATAACACAGGGAGATTGTGCTTTGCGACATAGAGGGGTGGGATAGGGAGGGTGGGAGGGAGGCTGAAGAGGGAGGGGATATGGGGATATATGTATACATATGGCTGATTCACTTTGTTGTCCAACAGAAGCTAACACACTATTGTGAATCAATTATATTCTAATAAAGATCTATTAAAAAAAGAAGCAGAAAAGGAAGATCCCTCCCTGCCCCAGCAACAATGCGCTAACCACCAGTAAGAAACTGCCACAACCTCGAACTCCTGTTCTTCTCCAGTGAAATTTTATTCAAAACAACCTTCCCCAATTTCCTCCTAAAACCTAGTAGAAATTGACCTTCCTTTTGTCTCTTCACACTTGCCAATGATTCACTATATCTTGCCTGCCCCAGAGCTGCAATTCCCTGCTTTCCAGATTACACCCATTTTGCTGGTAAAGTAACTGGCTATGTTACTTTTTGAGGTTGACATTAGTCACTTTCAAAGCCCTGCTACTTTCTGTGAGAAATAAAAACTTTTCATTTTACTGGGAAGTTATCTTATAGTATAAGATTGCGAATGATGATAAAGAGTAAATAGATCCAATATTCTCTCAGATATATGTGAAATAAGCAAGAAATAAAACAGAAAGGTAGATATGTTTATTCCTTGATAGTTTATATCTTAAAAATCCATTACCATAAGGTAGATGGACATAGAATCTACGATGATTAAAAACATATATGAATAAATTGCTTATCACAGCATTCTGATTTCAGATAAATAGAAATCAGGTGATAATTTCATATCAATCATTCATTGTCTTTGATATTTTTAAAAAGAACAAATTGTTTGCCTTAATTTCACAGCATTTATGTTACCTATCATTTTAATTGGTTAGGTACTAGGTGACTTTTAAAGTTGTATATATGTGATATGTAGCACTAAAAATAAGTTTACTGTCTATCAGTAAGGGAATGCACTATTACATTTTGATGCAGTCATACACTAAAAACAATGAGAGTTACTTAAATGAAAATGAACAAAAGTAAAAATGAATGTTGAGTTAACAAAGAAAAGATAAATATCAAAATTAGAACAATAGTTTTTCACTGGTTATATAAAGAAAGGAAGGACTTGTCGTATGAGCCTGTTACACCTTCCACATTTATTTCTAAACAAAAATGACACTTGCAGCAACTATTGTGAAGTATTTATACCTGATAAATCTAGATAAATGGTGCTCTATATTTTATGTACTTTTATGCATGTTTGAAATATTATATGATTAAATTCTTTTAAAAATGACAATTTTGTATTTCAAAGTTTTCTTTGAAAATTTCCTGCTCAAATAGAATTTTAAAGAATCTAGTAATGATTTTTCAGTGTGAAAATGATTTTATGCCAACTCCATTAGATAAACAATAGATATTCCTAGATACATCTGCACCAAGCCTTTCCTTTTATGTGTGCAGAGATTCTTGGCTAGCTTTATCTTTGTCTCTAGGGGATGTGTAATATCATTCTAAATTAGAAAAAAATGTACCCATGTACAATGTATACGTCTTCCATATAGCACTATCTTAAAATGTGTTAATCGAAATATAATGTATATACAAAAATTATAAGTATATAGTTCAATTAATTTGCACATAGTGAGAACACTTAAGTAACACCTACACAGGTCATAGAACAGTACTTCAAAAATGTTCTCCCGCCTCTCCTTCCAAATAACCATTACCTTTATTTCTAATAGCTTAGATAGTCTTGTCTGGTTGTGTGTGTGTGTATGCATTGTGCATGGTGGGGGTTGTTGTGTATGTATGTGTGTGCGTGCAAGTATATGAGGGTCTCCTTTAGCCCACTTATGGGTTGATGAGATTCATCAGGGATGTTGCTTATAGCAATAGGTCATTAATTTACTTTGATTTATAATTTCATGTTATAGGAATATATTACAATTGATTTATTCATTACATTGTTGATAGATATTTGATTTGCTTCCAGTTTAGAACAAGTACAGATAAAGCTCCCATGTGTATTTTTGTTTTGTCTCTTGATGAACATATTGATATTCTGCATTTCTATTTGGTACATATAATTGGATAAAATTGTTGGTGCATGGGTGTCAACAATAGATAGTGCCAGTTTTCCATTTTTACCTGCCACATTGTAGCTCCATCAGTGATATATTTTATTGTCAATCCTATTAGTTGTAGCGACCTGGTGGGTGTGTAGTGTTATCTTGTTTATTTATTTTTCCTCATGGTAACTATGTCTTGTATTGCCCTTGTGATTGATGGGAACATTTTCATACAGTAATTGGCCATTCGGATGTCATTTTTATTTAAGTGCCTCATCAACCATCCTGTCAATTTTTTATGAGATTCTCTGTATTTTCTTATTGATTTGTGGGACTTTATATATTTTTCTAGAAATGAGTTTTTGTCAGTTATATGTTGTGCAAATTGTTTCTCAGCTTGTGACTTGAATATTTACTCTAATATATATAGTATTATATTAACTAGTACATTATTATATATGTGTGTGTGTGTATGTTTAACAAATTGACAAAACACTATTTATTGAACAGACCATCCTTTCCCTATTGTCATATATCAAGTGTCCATATATGCATGAGTGTGTTTCTGGACTCCCAAATCTGTACCATTGATTTTTTTGCTTATCCTTAATCCAAAACATAGCTTCCTAATTTATTTTCCAATAAATGTGATCGTCATTAGAATAATCACCAACTCTTTAATTCTTTTTAACTAAATTGCTTTTGCATTACTTATACTTCATATTTTAATATGTATTTTACAATATCCACAAAAAAACCCGATTGTAATTTTGTTTGTGATTGTGTTTCATGTTTAGAATGATCTGAGCAGATTAACATTTAACAATACTGAATCATTGATGGCAGGAATAGGATATCATCCTGCATTTATTTAGTTCTTTTAAAATGTATATAAATAATTTTTAAAGTCTTTAATGCAAAGGACTTGTACATTTAATATGGATGTATTTCATGCTTTTTGATTTCGCTGTCGATGATACCATTTTCTTTCCATATGGCTTATATCTGGTATATAGATATTCAATCAATTGTTGCACATTTGTCTTATATTCAGAAAACTTGATAAGTTTATTTTATAAATATAATGGTATATCGGCAACTTACTGAATTATTCATCAATATTATATTTCTCAATAATAATAGCTTTATGTTTTCTTCTAATGTTTGCCTTATTCCAAGAGTTCTAAAAAATAAGTCTACTAGAGATAACAACAGGCTTCCTTGCCTTCTTCCTTTGTTCAGAGAGAAAACTTTAAAAACTTTTTTCAATTTTATTGTATTTTTTTTGCTGGAGTTCGTAAATATACTTTATCAGGTTATGGAAATTCTTCTCTATTACTAGTTTATTAAGATTGGTAACTAATTTTACCTGATGCTTTCATTGGTATTTAAGTATGATTTAATGTGTGTAAAAATGCCTGTATAAATGATGATCATTATTTCTAGGTTATCAAGGCAAATTGCTAGTAATTTACAGGTGTTGGACCTATGGTTTTGACTCCTGCTTTTACCTAAACTGATTAACACTTTGACAGAAAAAAAGTAAAATAATGATATATTTATTGCAAAAATAAGAAATAATACTTAAAATTAATTTTTCAATTAGTTGAAATGATAATGCAGCTGTTTGCTTGCATATCACAGAAAACATGAGACGAAGGATGTCATCTGTACATTTTAGGTTAACATCAAAGAGGAATCCTATGAAATATTAACAGGAACAGAATTAAAGTATGTATAGGTAATTTTTAAAGATTCTAATGTTCCCTGTAAAACTAATAATTGGATAGACATCAGCATTATTACTTCCCCAACATTAAAATTTTTTAAATGATTCAAAATTTAAATACAGTAACTTATGAAGTAACCAGGTCCCATTATGACTGACCACTGAAGGGTAGATTGCATGAGGCACAATTACACGAGCCCAAGTGCCAGCTTATTCCCACTACTTCCCTCAAAGCAATTTTTACAGGGAATACTAGTTACACGTATAAGCTATTGATACATATTTTTCTTTTGACCAATCATTTAATTGTAGAGAAGGACACCATTAATCATCATTCTGATTATAATACAAAATAAAAGCAGAGTGAAAATCTAATATCTTTATTCAGAATATGGAAACAGCAATATTCCTTGAAATATTAAGGAAAATATAAAGCACACCTAGGTTTCACCACAATTACAAGTTGCATCAGTAAATGTAATTGCTCTGTATTACAGCAATTACTTTAAACTGTTTAGCCTTCTGTCCATAGGAGGGTTTTGTTTTTCTAATAGTATCAGGCCATTAAATGTGCTGACCAGTGTTATCATTGAATTTTCCTTTCCTCCTAAATCTCATGACAATGAAAGCATTTCTGCAGAGTCTATACAAAGTCACTAGGCTGGAGCTTGTCACCCAGTAATAGACTCTGTCATTTATGAGTTCCCACTTTATGTCACTCCTGAATGCTTTCACCTGAACCATTACTGAGCAACCTGAAATGTGGGGATAAATCTGCCACTGTGTTCTGCGTACAATGACAGATCATCTGAGGGTGAAAGAGTCTCAGTGAGAAGAGAGCCATTTCTATCACACCTCCCCTCTGCCTATGTATATGCATGCCTGAGCAGGACGAAACTCTGCTTTCTTACAGTGTTATTTATTGGAAGCTGTTACTCCGTTGCATTTTTCACTCACAATTTGACACTTCCTCCTACAATGTAGTTGCTGCAGCGAACACATCTTTTCTGTTGTAACTGCTGTCAGTAAAGGAGAGTTAATTTCCTTCTTGCTGATTCTCAGTTTGAGCATCTATGTGCCAGGCATTCTGCCTGCAGTTTGCATTCATTATTTCATTTAGTTCTCATGGCAGCCCTATGGAATGGATATTATTGCCTCCCTTTTAAAAAATGTCCAGGTCACAAACATAGTAAGTGGTGCAATAACTATTCAACCTTGATTTCCTCTGATTCCAAACTCTCTGCCCTTTGAATGGGCTGCGTCTCTAGTGTTTGTGCACATAATGTATTATTAGCATTGCATTTAAAAAATGTTTTTAAGTCATTAAATATACATACAACTGCTGCATATAACTTAGATGTACAATTAAATCATCATGATAAACCAAACAATATATTCAGAAGTCAGGGTAATACCTTAAAAGCCCCTGTTTGTTCCCTGTCAACTTCATTCCCTCGGGAGTAATAACCACTTATTCCAAGTTATGTGTTATTAAATCTCTCTTTTTCTTTAGAGTTTTACTATCCATGTAAGATATATAATACGTATGTATATACATTTAGTTCGTTCGTTCATTCATTTCTAGTGCATTTGTCAATTTATATAAATGAAATTAGCATATATTCTTTTGCAGCTTGCTATTCTCAGTTAATGTTATGCTTTTGAGATTCACCCAATTTGATTCATGCAGCTGCAGTCTATTCCATGGTTGATGGACATCTGGGTAGTTTTCAGTGTTTTACTCTTATGAACAGGGCTGCAAGGAAAATTCTGGTTTCATGTCTGCAGAAGCATATGTGTAGGATTGTCTCTAGGATGTATACCAAGTAGTGGGATTGCTGGGTCATAAAACATGCACTTGTCAACTGTATTAAATAACGTCAAATTATTTTCCAAAGTGGCTGCAGCAATTTGTTGTAAGACGAGCAGTTGCTAGGTAGTTAATAAATGTGCCCCTTTCTCATATCTTTGGCAATAATTGGTTTTGTCCAACTTTGGAATGTTTTCCAAATTGGTCACTGTGGTTTTGATTCACATTTCTCTGCTCTCTAATGTCCCTTTATTATTCATGTTTTATCTGTGAAATCTTTGTTCATATATTTTTACCATTTTAAAATTTTGTTAGTGGTCTTTCTCTTACACACACACACACACACACACAATTTACTCACTCACTTATATATCATAAATATTCTCTTAGAACACTAATTCTTTGTGAGTTATATTTGTGGAAAGTATTTTCCACTTTGGCTTATCATTTCTTTTCTCTAGACCAACAGAAGTTCTTAAATTTATAATGTTCTTCTTTTTTTATAACTTGTGAATATTAAGAAATTATTCCCTACCCAAAGCCATCAAGTTATTCTCTTATATCATCTTCAAAAACTATATATAAATTTCACTTATGCATTTAAGCCAATGACATATCTGGAATCAACTGTTGTTTGTGTTGTAAGATAAGCATTCATCTCCTTTTTACATAATGATAATTATTTTTGTATACCCATTTATTTATTAGTCCACCTTATCCCTCAAGAATGTATAAGCTCTGTGATAAATTTGATTACCACATATAAATGACTATATTTCTATTTGGGTTGAGATTTCAATTATATAAATACATAGATCAGTTTGGAAAGTATAATTGAAGAAACACACAAAAAATGTTAAGCTCCTAAAAATGAAAAGTAGTAAAGCAAAAATACAAAGACAGGGCTTCCCTGGTGGCGCAGTGGTTGGGTGTCCGCCTGTCGATGCGGGAGACGCGGGTTCGTGTCCCGGTCCGGGAGGATCCCACGTGCTGCAGAGCGGCTGGGCCCATGGGCCACAGCTGCTGGGCCTGCGCGTCCAGAGCCTGTGCTCCGCAACGGGAGAGGCCGCGGCAGTGAGAGGCCCGCTTACCGCAAAAAAAAAAAAAAAAAAAAAATATATATATATATATATACAAAGACAATGCAAGAATATATATTAAAAGATAATATATAATGAACCATTTGTTTTTTCCCCAGAAATTTGCAACCTTTAGCCAGTCTATAAAAATAATATTTCTATCAATTTTATAGGTCTTCTCTAAGGTTTTAAGGTTTTATTTTTCCAGTAAAGACCATTTTGTTATATTTGATAAAATGTACTTTATATATTACTTCTGGTATATGTCATTAAATTTTTTTGCACAGTCTCAATATTAAGCTAAAAGTTTACTTTCCTAATTTACTAAAACTTTCTAATCATAAGATGATATATAATTGTATTGCCCCTTTTTCTGCAGGTATTGTCACAGCCATATAGCTTCCTTTCTTTAATTTGTTAATGTTTAAAAACATATTGATCAGTTTTCTGTTGTTAACTTAATCTAGGGGCTACCCTGGTGGCGCAGAGGTTGAGAACCCACCTGCCAATGCAGGGGATACAGGTTTGGGCCCTGCTCAGGGAAGATCCTACATGCCACAGAGCAGCTAAGCCCGTGCACCACAACTGCTGAGTCTGTGCTCTGGAGCCCGGGAGCCACAACTGCTGAAGCCCACCGGCCACAACTACTGAAGCCCATATGCCTAGAGCCCATGCTCTGAAACAAGAGGCCACCCAGTTAGAAGCCCGGGCACCGCAACGGAGAGTAGCCCCTGCTCACTGTAACTAGAGAACGCCCGTGCACAGCAACGAAGACTCAACACAGGAAAAAATAAATAAATAAACAAAAATAAATTAAAAAAAAATTAATCTAGAATTTCTGGGAAACAAGCAAATGGTTCATTATGTATTATCTTTTAACATATATTATTTTATTGTCTTTATATTTTTGCTTTTACTACTTTTCATTTTTAGGAGCTTAACATTTTTTTTGTTTCTTCAACTCTCTGCAAGTATATGTGTGAGACACGACTTATCTCTAGATGAATGTTTAGGGAAAAAAATCTATTCTAGGGGCTCCCCTGGTGGCGCAGTGGTTGAGAGTCCACCTGCTGATGCAGGGGACACGGGTTCGTGGCCCGGTCTGGGAAGATCCCACATTCCGCGGAGCGGCTGGGCCTGTGAGCCATGGCCGCTGAGCCTGCGCGTCTGGAGCCTGTGCTCCGCAACGGGAGAGGCCACAACAGTGAGAGGCCCGCGTACCGCAAAAAAAAAAAAAAAAAAAAAAGAATCTATTCTAAAGCTATTTGACTATTGTGTGGAAAATTCAGAATTTATTACTGATTCAGATTCTCTGAATCTGTTAAATTTCCATTTAAATTTTCTATTTCTTTACATCTTAGTCAAATTAAATTATTCAGGGAATTTATCCACTTAATAAGTTTTCAAAACTACTAGCATACAAATATTCAATTTTGGCACCTA
The DNA here is from genome assembly GCF_039906515.1 of Pseudorca crassidens. NCBI lineage: Eukaryota > Metazoa > Chordata > Mammalia > Artiodactyla > Delphinidae > Pseudorca > Pseudorca crassidens. Next base: position 28,704,201 of record NC_090306.1, on the reverse strand, counting down.
ATATTTAAGTTTTAATATACTACTTTTGTACTTTTATTTACATCTTTATTCCTATTACAGTTCATTTGTATATTCTCTTTATCTTTATTTATCTTGCCAAAGTTTGTCTATTTGTCTCAAACATAACCCAAGCACTCCTAAGTCAATATATCATTTTAAAATAATTAAAAAGCCACAGGTATTAAAATTACTCAAACCAATAGATATAAAAAGAAAAAAGGCTGGAAAATAAATATTTAAATGATCACAGTTTCACATTTAAACAAAATAAACCAAAAATATTAAGTAATTATAGACTATGTCTCCTGTTATGATGTAATTTCATAAACAAAAAGTTCATCCTTCTAAAAATTGAGATATAAATAGATAGTAAAAATTAAAGATTTAGTTTAAAACAGTGAACACTCTTTTGCTATGGAAGGTGAAAATATTTTTACACGGTTTTGTTTTAGAGTGGTACCTCCATCTCAAGACCTACCCTTATTTTTCTAAGATATTATGATAAAAGGGAAATATTTATTAATCAGCATTCTTTTAAGCAGTAGAAACTCATCATGGTGGTGGAAAGTGTAATGTTTACTAATGGAAAATGTTATGCTTATTATAAAGCAAGTCATTTCCTCTCAAATTTAAGAGTAATAAATATTATACCAGTACATATAACCTTTTTTAAACAATGTTTTTATATTATGCCCCTTGCAGTAAAATTTTCAATCCCTTTTGAAGAAGGAAGAGGCATATCATTTCCATTTCTCTGAATTAGGATTTTATAAGTATACTTGCAGGAAGTAGTTACTGAATGATAATAAGTAATATGCTATGGTGTATTAATGAATTCAGGAAATCATTTGCTTCTTCAGGAAAGTATGAATGTCTTGAAATTTTTAAAAATATTAGTAGAATAGTGATGAGAGAGTAAAGATTGAATTGCTTTGAAATGGTAGAGAGAGCTATTTACTTGACATTCATATGCAATAGGGTGAATATTTTAGTGTATTAAATAAATATTTTATCATCTGCAATCCTTATTTAAAAAATGTACATTGACCCCCAGTAAAAATTATACCATGGAGAAACTGAGATTATAGAGTTTTGTACATAAGACAGAATTTTTCAATACCCCTTACATAATGTTTCCAATAACTCTTTAATATGTTTGCCACCTTAAGATGGAGGATATAGCAAGGAGAAAAGTGAGAAATTGAAGGAGAAAGAGAGTAAAGTATGAGAGCCCATTACTCATATTTCTGCTTCCTCACAATGAAACCATAAGGTGGGGTTTGGAGTTCTATGAGAGGCCTCAAACAAATGGAGAAACCTGAAGCTACACAATCGAGCCTGAAAAACAGAGTGTCCAGGAGGATAGATTCGGTGCAGAGAGATGTTAGGTTTGGCAAAGGGAAAGAATAGCCAGTTGACCTTGAAACAGCACTATTACATACATGTGATCTGTACATTATTTAGTGGATCTAGCATTTTCTTTAATTCCTGTTTGTGGACAAAGTACCAGTGCACCATTGAAAGGCAAAGGCTAAAATATCAGGACAAAACTGTCACTAGCAATGAAGTCTTTAATCTAACACAGTGAGCTAGATTAAAGCGGTTTTGGTGATAGCAAGGCACAGTTTAAAACAGATGGGATTAATTATACCAGAAAGCTCTCCAATCAAGGGAAGACAAAGCACAGATTTGCATCAGAAAGCAGAGAGAATTTAGAGGGTACAGCTGGGATCTCAGGCGTCCTGCCCTCCACCCACAAAATGTAAATTTACATAAGCCACAGAGCCGCAATCCCACTTATATTGGAACATTGTTAGAGATGATATTTATCTAATCAGAAAGACAAAATAATTTCATTGAGCTAGATTTATCAGTGTCAAAAGCAAACTAATAGCCTCCCCCAAAGATATCCATGTCCCAATTCCCAGTACAGGTGGAAATGTTACATTACATGGTAAGGAGGAATTTAATTTGTAGCTGGACTTAGGGAGAATGGCTTGAATGAGCCAGATGTGCCTAATGTAATTGCAAGTGTTTTAAAAGTGGACGTGGGCGGCAGAAGAAAGATCAGAGTGATGTGAGGTGAGAACTCCACCAACCCTAAAAGGTCTCTCCCCTAGAATCTCCAGAAAGGAACACAGCCCCGCTAGTACCTTGGATTTAGCCCAGGAAAAGTCCAAGCTACAGAAAGGTAAGAAAGTTTGTGTTCTTTTAATCCACTAAATATGTGGTAATTTGTTACAGCAGCCCTAGAAAACTAGAACAGTGAGATTAAACCAAAATTTTGCTTTATGCTTTTATTTCTTTGCTTCTTTTTCTCTGTATTCAGTGAGGGGGTGTTTATGGGGGGAAAAATCAACTCAATTATAGAGTACTAGAAAGAAATGTGTGAGTGTACTTGCAGCTCTGCCAAACAGTTCTCAAAGATGGAGAGACGACCAAATTTATGTTTCCTGATAAATCTTGTCAAGTGCCTAATGTAATTTGAGTTTTTCTTATAACTTTAAAAAAATGATATATTTCATTTGTTCCCTTCAAAATCTACCCACTTTATAAGTTCTACTCCTGTTATCTTTTATCTCCAGGCTTTTTTTTTTTTAATTTTAAATCTGAAAAGCAATTTCTTACTGATCTTGGATATCCAACTGGTTTCTGAAACTAATTATCTCTGATACTGAGCAAATTGCATTCCCTTCCAACCTATTTTGGCACCAATCCTTGTTAATAATGTCTTTGTTATTTACACAGCCGTTGAATTTAAAACCTTGAGGTTATCCTTTACTAAAAACTTTCTTCTTCCATGTTCATCTGGTGTACAAGTCTCTTGAATCTGGCTTTATTCTTTCCTTTACCTTTGCCACAATCTTATTCTCATCATTTCTCACCTGGACTATTGCAATAACATTATAGTTGCTCTCTCTGTTACCATTCTATTTCCCATCCAGACATCTTCATGCTCTTGTGAAGCTTCCCTTACAAAATCCTGCTTTTGATATTAATTTGTTGGCAGTCATCACTTTATTTCTGCTCCCTATTGACCCTAAGCCACAGCCACCCCTCCTCTACAAGTCACATAGTCGTGATCTACTCATGTTCTAGTCATGTTCTTACTGTAATGTCTAATAAAGAGCTTGGAAAACTTCATGTGTCAAATAATATGTGTAAATAAATAAAGGTCAAAATAGTTGAAGCCAGCCCATGCAATAGTAATGGATCAGAGAGATTATATCATCTTTGCTGGTAGTCCACTGACAGAGGAGGAAAAGGAATCTTTTCCTCCTGCAGCTGAAATTGCTTTAATCACCATCACCTGCTTGGTTACTACATCCAAGCCATTTTGACAAACTCAAATTTGATCTATGTATTAAAAGACTGATAATTATTTTAAGAGGCTGTTGTTAATTAACCTAGGACAAAGGAGATTGAAATTAGTACATAAAAAATACACCCACTGTCCAACAACTTCCCTATATCTTTAGTCCAATAGATAATTTTTAGTATTTTTATTGAAAGCAATAGGTTCACCCAATCTATGAATGCAGATATTGATATGATCTACTAATCAGAACGTTATCCAAATTCTTAAGCTGACGTTAACTCACCTTTAAAAGAGTATTCCCTGGGGTAAAAAAGTAGGAAAACTACAACAAAGCAGTTCACCATTTGTTTCTGTCCTTAAACATTGTTCCACACCTGATTATTCCAACAGGCCATTATTTTTTCTTGTCTAAGTTTAATTTTATTTTGTTTTCATTTGCATGGAACCTGGTCAAACTGGCACTCACCCAGACATTAAATGGATCCTTGTTTATTTTCCCTCAGCTCTTTGTGAGGGCTAGAAAAGCACAATGGTGTTATAAAATTGTTGCCTTGTTGTTATAAAACCTCTCCTTTTATAAATTATACTGTCCCAAGAAGTATTATACTATCTTTCATATTACTTTACTAAGCACCAACATTAATATAAAGTAGTATTAAAAAGACACATGCTGATGATAAAAAAGCTGAGGTTTATAATGGAAATGTAAGTTTTCTAAGCCACTCTGCGTATGCTCCCTTTAAAAAAAAGGGAAAGAGAAAAAAGTGTTTCTACTTAGGGAATTTGGAGATTCCATCCTCTGTGAGGTGGTTGTGAAGATGACAGAAGACATCTACATCTATACTGAGGTTGGGATGGTGTTACATATCAGTGAAATAAGCTATTTTGGAGTGAAAATATATAGGCACTTTTAAGGTTCTGTACTTTGGGTAAAACTTAACACAATATGGTTTCCATGGAAAATGCTAATAAGTAGTAAATTCAGAAGTGAAGGGTTTGAAATTCCAGATTTTTCTCTCCTCGTAAGATAAACTGCTGCTGAGTGCTTAGTTCTGGTTGCATGTTTTTGTTTAAGAAACTTTTTGCTATTGCTATCTTAACTTTAGAAATTCTTTTGATTGAGAAATAACGTTTTTATTTTATTTTATTTATCCCTAATATGAGCCAACCCCTCTCAAAATGTTAGGTCATTGAGTTGCCTGTGAAGATGTGGAAACTTAGAAACTTTATTGATTTACCCCAGCCCCCTAACCTAGGAAGCAGCAGAGTTGGTCTCCAAGACTAGCTTTCTCGGCTACAAATCGGTAATCTTGTCACTGCATGATATGATGTATTAGTTTCCTAGGGCTGCCGAAACAATATACTACCAACTGTGTGGCTTAAGCAAAAGAAATGTTTTCTTTCACAGTTCTGGAGGCTAGAAGTCCAAGATCAAGCTCTAAACAGGGTTGGTTCCTTCTGAAGGCTGTGAGGGGAAATCTATTCCATTCCTCTCTCATAACTTGGTATGAGTAGTATGCTGGGAATTCTTCACATTCCTTGGCTTCTGAATCATTCAGATCTCTACCTTCATCTTCATGTGACATTCTCTTGGTGAGCATGTCTGCCTCCGTGCCCAACTTTCCCCCTTTTTAAAGATTCTAATTAAATTGGATTAGAGCTGTTAAATTAAAACTGCACCAGACAAGATGAACAGCCAAAGAAAAATTTATTCAAGGATATTGCAAGAGATGTCTAGACTATTATAATGAAGAGATTGAACTCAACTCTGCTGAGACAAATGACAAGAGAATTTTTAAGCTCTAGGGTGAGCTAGTGGAAAAGTACTGAAGGGGATGTTAGTGGAGTAGACTGGCTACCTGTGTTTGCTAATTGAGGCTTATTGAAGTCAGGTTCTTACCCTCCCAACAGAGACTAGGAGATAGGGTCTCTGTCTTTCTTAATGATTACATTTCAAGGGGATGGCTCCCAGGTCTTTGAGAAAGACATTCTTGGTTATAAAGCAAGGTTATATCAAGGTTAAAAAGCCTGGCAAGTGGCTGAGAGAGGATTTACATCTTAATGAGGCAGAGAAAGAACTTATAATTGCAAGCTTTTTTAATGTCTAAAAAGAGAGAGGTCAGGGGCCTAGTGTCAGGAAGAAACCTGTCTGAAGTTTAGGCAAGCTAAGCAGAACTGTTATGTCCCTCTTAAGTGAAAGCCCACCCTAGAGACAACATTTTAAATTTAGTCCCCACATAAAGATCCTCTTTCCAAATACCCTCACATTCTGAGTTACTAAAGTTAGAACTTCAACATATTTGGGGGGAACACAGTTCAGCTCAAAACACATGGATGTGTAACTCACTAATAACTGAAAAGGAAGACAAATATTTCTAAAATATTTTTGATTCTTGAAATATGATTAATAGGTCAAACTGAAGAAGTTTTATAATAGAAGAGTATAAATTCCATTGTAAAACTGAAAGCTATTTTTGATGCCTTATAATGTATATAAGTGGAATTTTATGAAAGGAATAATAACTGTAAGGTAAGGGCAAGTGAGTAAAGTGTTTACCCATTATAACTTAGATGACAAAAAACTGTATAAAAACAATTTATGAGAAACATAAAATGTTGGGTTTTATTAAAGTAATATAAAAATATCCTTCTACAATAAACTTAGCCAAACTTTTCAAGATGAACAAATATAAGCAAAACAAAGACTAATTGTATTTCATATATTTGTATAATTGTAAAAAAAATCAACTAAATTATTTTTTAAAAGGTCAGGTTTTGCGCCTTAGAAATTCCAATTCAGAAGTTATGTGTAGAAGATATGTAATTTGTATGTAATCATATCCCATGAGATTATTATTAGGGAATTTTGAAGAAAAGAAAATCTATAGTCCTTTAAAAAAAACAAATGAAAATGGAATATTCTATTTTTAAATGGTAAGAAAATGGATCAACTTTGGGAGAAGTTTATTTATGCAAAACACATCATGAACTTGTTCATGTCAAATATTGCTAAAGCTAGCTGGGAAATTTGAAAAATGTCTATTTCATGCAATAGGAAATTAGGAGATTTTCTAAAGAATGACGGTCTTTGGGACTGAATAGTGTAACTTCTGAATAATCATTTCCATCCACCACATGTATAATATTAAGTACTTAAAATATGTTAAACACTAAAGCCGAAATACTGTCACCTCTTCCTATAAATGGTCTTCTGCATTGCTTGGTAGATAATTTAGAAACTGGCAGCTTTTCCATATATAGAAGCAGAAGGTATGAGTAATAACTTATGTCATATGTCTGTGCATAATTCTAGTTTAATGGCTGTTATAATTGTGGGACATATATTTGTGGACTTATTTTGGAGCATATGTAGAAGATAAAAAAAATCCTCTGAAGTTGATCATTCCATGGGTCAAACCCAAGGGGTGGTCCATATCTCTCAGCTCAGAAAATGAACTTGAGTTGGTGGTCCCTAACTTGGAAACAATATGAGATAATCTCTTGAAATGGGTGGTTTTATTTCTTGGGGGCTAGTTCCACTGTGGAGGTAAAAAGATGGAGATAGACATATAGAGATGTATTGAAAACTAGGAAATAAGCAAAACAAGAAGCTTGCAAAATTGTACCACTCTTAAGGCCTCAGGAAGTTAATCATATTTTTTCCTGGACTTTCAAAGCATAAAATAGCATTGCAGACACAATCCAAGTTATAAGCATACCATTTTCTATAATAAAGGCATGTTACCATAAATTGAGCATTACCTAGTGAAATCCATGAAACGATAAAAAAAAATACAAAGGATATTGAGGGAAAATTACTGTAATATCAGTGAAAGCCTAATGAAATCATGTAATATTTAAAGTAAATACATAAGCCTCATTTTCATTACCTCCACACTTAAATTTTTGCTTAACATACTGAACTCTTAAACATCTAATAATATTTATAATGCCTTTGTCATGTCTTTCCCTCATTTTTATTCTAAAAATTATGTTAGAAATTTCATCAAATGTTGTGGCCTTACTTAACTTATTCTCAATAATAACAGCAAATTTTATTGAATGTTTATTGTGTAAAAGCATCACTCTAAAGATTTTCCCTGTATTACCTTGTTTAATTCTTACCATTTTATATAGATCCTCACAAATGAAGAAAATGACACATGGAGAATCTGAATGTCTTTCTCAAGGTCAAATATGTAGTTAAATGTCATAAGATTCACAGCCAGGTGATCTATGTTTTGTTATGTCAGAGATCCTTAAACTCATGATGTTTTAATGTTCACAAGTATAACACACATATATATTATATACATGTATATACTTGTTTTGAAAAACACCCAAAATTTCAGGCAGGTAGATCAGTAGTACAAAATTTTTTAATCTTGACCATTCTTAATACTATATCAGCTCATTACTGGCTGTGACAGAACAGCCTCTAAAGCTGCCCTAATGTAATTATGAGTTTACTAGTTGCAACTCTGTCTTTCCTTCAATAAGAAGTAGTATATATAAAGTAGTATATATAAAGTATAATAGTAGTATACTAGAAGTACATGAGGGAGGCAGTATTATAGAGATAACTATACATCACCTGAAAGTTATATTGAAATATAAATTATTTGCCATACTGTACAGGATATATTTAGTGCCCCTAAAAACAATTCCCCATCCTATATGGAATTCGTCAGTGAGACTGGCTCTGTTATCCTATGGCAGTTTTTCTAGGTTTGACCAATTGGAAGCAGCAGATGCCTATAGGAGGGAACAAGAATGGTAAGTCTGGTTATTTATCTACTTGACTTACTACCTATGGGGTTACCACAGGCTGATTACTGCCTGGATCCAAGAGCACAGCTTCTGTCAGTCAGTTGTTTTGATACAGTTCGTGACTGTGTTCCAGTCATCGCTCCCCTACTTGTCTCTTGAGAACCAGGGGTGTTAACAGAGCCCTGCTTTTGCCAGTTCCAAACTACTGCACTATTTCTGTGGGTTTTCTACACCCTGGCTTTATCTTGTAAATTTTTCCTTTATTAAACTCTTCTAAATTACAAAATTTCCCCACGCCATCTGTTTCCTGTAGGAACCCTACCTGATACCCACACTGTAATTGAAAATAACTTAATTATGGAATCACTTTGACCTTCCTTCAGAAAAACATTTAAAGCTATTCCATATTCTAGTCCAGTATTTTCCATCACTATATACTTTCATGCATTCCAGTGTGTAATGGATTATTACTCAATAAATAGTCACTCTCCTTCCCCACAGCAATAATACCTCTTTGGACAATGTATACCTCCATGCATAGTGTATAGCCCACTATCTGGGTTTAATCACATAGCAAGATAGAGCAAAAGAAGGATCAGCACCTGTGATGAAACCAGAGCTTTTAAATATTCTAGTGTGTTTACTTATTCTCTTGTGCTTCTGTTATCTATGGACGCTAAGACAATGTCTTGGGTAGATGCTGCTCCCAGGGGAATGAGGAGACACAGGGAGCATACCTGGACCCAATTCACAGGGTCTTAAGAGAGGTATATGCAGTAAGACTGTATGGGATTAGCACAGTGACTTTAAAGACTCAGTAAGTGCTAGTTGTAATGATTACCACCTGATTCGAAATGCACTTCTATAAATGTTTTAATTTTCTCCATTTGTTTGTGATAAAAGCCAACTGCAAAGTCACACTTGAATCTAAGTTTCTACAAGGATAACCTGTGATTTTTTTACTTGGGGGGTGGGGGGAAGTCAGCATACCTCACAAATTTAATATTAAGATTCTTGCCTATGCCTCAACGATGTCACTAGGAAATATTAACTACCTAAAGAACTTAATGCATTCCACTCTTCAAGCTGAAGGGAATAACTAATTAGAAAACTGAAAATGGCATACTCGTATCTTACCTTAAATATTTGTCAACGAGCTCTAATAATCATGGCATACCTGACACCTTCCCCTTTTCCCACTCCTCTACCTGCCCTTGAGTCTCTGCCAAAACACAAGTGATCATGGCTGACTCCCTGGCTATAGCAAGCTCTGAATAAAGTCTTCGCATTTCTCAAAAAAAAAAAGTTTAAGGTAATTTGAATACTACCTAGTACTTATAAAATTGGTTTAGTAACATAAAATGTTTATTATGTGAGCATTTCCTAAGAGTGTTTATTACTATGGTTTTTGATCTATAAAGAAGACTAGTCTATAAAGAAGACTAGAAAATGGTCTCTGCTTTGGAGGGAAATCCAATCCATTCTGGAAGACAGTTACATGAGTAGATTGTTATTATTCAGTGTAACAGATTTAGTAAATGAATGTGAATTATAAAAGCAGAGAACAATGCTCTAATCCCTTAATATTGGCACAGTATTAGTTAATCTGATTTCAAAGGCATGTATTCTTGTTGGACTTGGCCTTGCATTGCTTATATCTGCTTTAAAAATTAAATTACATTACCTTTGCAACTTCTCAACCTTCCTCAACAGGTTTATGTATTCTAAGTTACAGTGAAAACAGTGCATCAGCTTTGAAATGCCTAACATACAAGAAGACCAATCACAATCCCTAATTATCTGAACTCTCCCCATCCTGGTCTTGACTTTTAGTGAAAGAAGTGTATTAATATCCATTTATTTTATGGTCCTTAGCCCTTTGTTTATATTTCTTTACAAAGCTTACATAAATTTCTTCAAGTATTTATTGCCACTACCATGTTAGACAACAAGTATATAAAGGTTTACAAGATAGATATAATGCAGTCTATATTCTAGTAGGGGAAACCAACATTAAAATACAATCTTTTGACTACATTTGTGAAAATTGCCATAGAAACACACAGGATATTTTCTACCAGTTTACTTTTCACATTTCTTTATTTGATCTTCATTGTATATATGGTTCCATTTCTTCACTATACAAATATGTCATAAGGAAACCGTTCATTTACCTCAAAGGAAAAGAAATGACTCTTTAGTTACTTCCCGATCTCCCTGCTTCCCTTCAAACCACCATCAGACTTGCTGATTCTCTGAACACCTTCAATGCCTAATTCATTGGACCTCTTTTTTTCTCCAGCACTCCCTGGAAGTCACTCTTACTAAAGCAACCATGCCCTATGATTTTCTCAGTCAGTGAGCACTGATCTTTAGGATTTAGGTTACATGTAAATTCCCATGTATTAAATACAATTCAATCTTTTTGTTTATAACTCAAATCTCAGTAGATTCAAAGTACATGAGAGAAGGTCATAACAGCTCCAATCAGCTCTAGATTATATATGAAGATGAAGTTACTTGCAAAAGTACAGTAGAAAAGCAATGACTTAAGGGAAAAAATGTATTACCCTTTGCCAAATATTCAGAACACTTTGTGAAGTAATATAATCTCCCTTTTGAATTCTACTTTATTGTTAAAACATCTGACCAGGGCTTCCCTGGTGGCGCAGTGGTTGAGAGTCCGCCTGCCGATGCAGGGGACGCGGGTTCGTGCCCCGGTCCGGGAAGATCCCACATGCCGCGGAGGGGCTGGGCCGCGGGCCACGGCCGCTGAGCCTGCGCGTCGCAAGCCTGTGCTCCGCAACGGGAGAGGCCACAGCAGTGAGAGGCCCGCGTACTGCAAAAAAAAAAAACCCAAAACATCTGACCATTAACTTCTGGAAAATGGTTCTTGCCCTTGGGGTGGGTGCGTGTGTGTTGTGTACCACGGTAGCTTTCATCTTTAATAGTGAATAGGTGCATAAACTTTGATTGTATATCCCATAATAGCATAGCTACAAATTTACTAAGAATGTTTAAGAGTTAATGTTTTACCTGAGAATGGAAATTAAAGTTTATGTAAATCCCTCTATTAGAGTGTGGCTAAGAATAAGCTCTCAAAAAATGGTGATTTTTATTTCATACAATGGTTAGGTTTTTTTTAAATAAGAATATTTTGAAATACCTCTAAACTGATGTTTTTCTCTGGGAATATTTTGTTTTTATTTCTCTGAGAGCTTTGCCCTCATTTAGAACTTTTATCTTAGTGTTCCAGGGAAAATTATGCCAGTTGCACCTCAAATAAAAGGAAGAAAATTAACCTTTTTTTTTAAAAGTAGGGAATGAAATTGAGAACTGAGGAGAAGGTAAATCTTATTTCCCTTGAGGAAACTAATGCCCACCTACTAAGGATAAGTCCCAGGGAGAAGGAAGTGGTCAAATACAGATACAGTCAACCCTTCATATCTGTGGGCTCTGCATCCATGAATTCAAGCAACCACTGATTGAAAATATTTTTTAAAATTCTAGAAAGTTCCAAAAAGCAAAATTTGAATTTGCTGCACTCTGGACCATTTACCTAGCATTTACATTGTATTAGGTATTATAAATAACCTAGAGAAACCATTTTATACAAGAGACTAGAGCATCTGTGGATTTTGATATCTGGTTGGGGGGGGGGGTCCTAGAACAAATCCCTCCTGGATATCGAGGGATCATAGTACATGATGTAAACTAAGGTAAAATTTCAAAAGAGTGAATGCTTCCCCTACTAGACCTTTAAAACTCTTCAGGGAAATGATGAACCAATATATGTATGTTATGTTGATAATAAAAACTAAAAATGATGGCAAATCATGTGTAGAAGTAAATCACTTGAACTAGCTGTGTGTCATGTTTAGAAAGTGACCTAGTATGTTTAGGAAGATAAGCAATCAGAAATAAGAACCTTCTACCCTCCCCAAACTCACTCTATTTTTTTTATATTTTAATTTTTTAAATTTCAAATTGAGTTATAAATGAAATAACATTACATTTTATGTGTACAACATAATGATTCAATATTTGTATACACTTTGATATGATCACTAAGTCCAGTTAACATCACCTTACATAGTTACACTTTTTTTCTTGTGATGAGAACGTTAAGATCAACTTTCTTAGCAACTTTCAAATATGCACTATGGTATTATTAACTGTAGTCACCATATTGTACATTATATTCCCATGACATTTTATGACTGGAAGTTTGTACCTTTTGACCCCCTTCACCCATTTCTTCTACCCCCATCCCTTTCCAATCACCAAGCTGTTCTCAGTATCTATGAGCTTGGTTGTTTTGTTTTTGTTTTATATTCTACATATAACTGAGATCATTTGGTATTTGTCTTTCTGACTTATTTTACATAGCATAATACCTTTGCGGTCCATCCATGTTGTCACAAATGGCAAGATTTCATTCTTTTTTTATGACTGAATGTATTCCATTGCGTATATATATCCATTCATCTGTAGATGAACACAGGTTGCTTCCATAACTTGGCTATTGTAAATAAAGCCACAATAAACATTTGCATGTGCATATCTTTTTGAATTAATGTTTTTGTTTTCTTGGGGTAAATACCCATAAGTGAAATTGCTAGATTATATGTTAGGTCTATTTTTAGTTTTTTTGAGGAAACACCTTACTGTTTTTTATAGTGGCTGCACCAATTTACAATACCACAAACAGTATGTGATGGTTCCTTTTTCTATACCTCCTTGCCAACACTTGTTGGACGTGCAGGCTCAGCGGCCATTGCTCACGGGCCCAGCTGCTCTGCGGCATGTGGGATCTTCCCGGACCGGGGCACGAACCAGTGTCCCCTGCATCGGCAGGCAGACTCTCAACCACTGTGCCACCAGGGAAGCCCTCTCATTGTGGTTTTGATTTACATTTCCTTGATGATTAGTGATGTTGAGCATGTTTTTCTTGTTGCTGTTGGACATCTGTATGTCATCTTTAGAAAACTGTCTATTCAGGTCTCCTGCCGTTTTTTTTAATCCTTTTATTTGTATAAGTTCTTTGTATATTTCAGGTATTAACCCCTTATAGAATATATTGTTCACAAATATCTTCTATTCAGTAGGGGGGCCTTTTAATTTTGTTCAGTTTCCTTTACTATACAAAAGCTTCCTAGTTTGACATGGCCCATGTCTTTATTTTTGCTTTTGTCCCTTGGCAGAGGAGACAAATCCAAAAAAAATTATTGCTAAGATCAGTGTCAAAGAGCATACTGCCTAGGTTTTCTACAGGAGTTTTATGGTTTCAGGTCTTACATTTATCTTTTTAATCTATTTTGAGTTTATTTTTGTAAACGCTGTGAGAAACTAGTCTAGCTTGATTATTTTGCATGTAGCTGTTCATTTTCCCAGCACCATTAATTGAAATGTCCATCTTTTCCCCATTGTATAATCTTGCCTCCTTTGTTGTAAATTAATTGACCATAAAAGTATGGGCTTATTTCTAAACCCTCTATTCTGTTCCTTTTTTGTCACTACCCTACTGTTTTGATTACTGGAGATTTTTAATATAGTTTGAAATTGGGGAGCAGATTTGTTCTTAAGATTGCTTTGGCTTTTTGGGGTCTCCTGTGTTTGTATATAAATCTTAGAATTCTAGTTCTGTGAGAAATGCCTTTGGTATTTTGATAGGGATTGCACTGAATTTGTAGATTGCCTTGAGGAGTATGGTCATCTTACCCATATTCTTTTAATCCATGAGTACAGTATATCTTTACATTTGTTTGTGTCATCTCTAATTTCTTTCACCAGTATCAGTTTTCCAAGTACAAGTATTTTACCTCTTTGGTTAGATTTATTCCTAGGTATTTTATTCTTCTTGATGCAATTGTAAATGGGATTGTTTTCTCAATTTCTCTGATAGTTTGTTGTTAGTATATAAAATGCAACAGATTTTTGCATTATTAACTTTGTACTCTGCAACTTTACTGAATTTGAGTTCTAGCAGTTTTGGGATGGAGACTTTAGGGTTTTCTATATATATAAAATCATGTTGTTCACAGATTACAGTTTTACTTCCCTTTTCCAATTTTTATTTCTTTTTCCTAAGATGCATTTTATGTCTTTTCCTTGCCGAGTTGCTCTGGCTAAGACTTCCAATACTATGTTGAATAAAAGTGGCAAGAATGGCCATCCTTGTCTTGTTCCTGACCTTAGAGAAAATGCTTTCAGGTTTTCACTGTCAAATGTGATGTGAGCTGTGAGAATGACATATGTGGCTTTTGTTATGCTGAGGTGTGTTTCCTCTACACCCACCTTGTTGAGAGTTCTTACCATAAATGAAGTATTTTTTCAAACTTTTTCTGCATCTATTGAGATGATCATATAAATTTTATTCAGTTTGTGAATGTGGTATATCAGGTTGATTTGCACATATTGAACCTTCCTTGTCTCTCTGGGATAAATTCTACTTGAACACGGTGTGGATGATCCTTTTAATGTATTGTTGAATTCAGTTTACTAATATTTTGTTGAAGATTTTTGCATCTCTGTTCATCAGGGATATTGGCGTGTAATTTGTGTGGGTGGGTGGTGTCTGGTTTTGGGATGAGCATTATGCTGTCCTAGTAGAATGAGTTTGGAAGGATTCCTTCTTAGATTATTTTGGAATAGTTTGAGAGAGACAGGTATTAACTTTTCTTTAAATGTTTCGTAGAATTCACCTGTGAAGTCATCTGGTCCTGGACTTTGGTTTGGGAGTTTTTTTGTTTGTTTGTTTTAACTGGTTCAATTTCATTACTGGTAAATTTGTTTATATTTACTATTTCTTCCTGAATCACTTTTGGGAGATTTTATGTTTCTAGGAATGTATCTATTTCTTCTAGGTTGTTCATTTAATTAGCATATAATTGTTCCTAGTAATCTCTTATCATTTGTTTTTCTGTAGTGTTGTAACTTATTTCTGATTTTAGTTAAACCTCTTTTTTCTTAATGGGTTTTGATAAAGCTTTATTAGTTTTTCCAAAGTAACAGTTCTTAGTTTTTTGTTTTGTTTTGTCTTGTTTTTTTTTGCGGTACACGGGCCTCTCACTGTCGTGGCCTCTCCCATTGCGGAACACAGGCTCCGGACGCACAGGCTCAGCGGCCATGGCTCACGGGCCCAGCCGCTCCACGGCATGTGGGATCTTCCTGACCGGGGCACGAACCCGTGTCCCCTGCATCGGCAGGCGGACGCTCAACCACTGCGCCACCAGGGAAGCCCAACAGTTCTTAGTTTTAATTTTTTCTCTATTTTATTAAGTCTCTTATTTCCACTCTGATCTTTATTTCTTTCCTTCTTCTAACATTGGGTTTTATTTGTCCTTTTTCTAGTTTCTTTAGAGGTAAAATAGTTTCAGATTTTTGTTTCCTGAGGTATGCTTGTATCACTATAAACTTCCCTCTTAGAACTGCTTTTGCTGTGTCCCATAGGTTTTGGATTGTTGTGGTTTTTTCTTCATTTGTCTCCAGGTATTTATTAACTTTTGTTTCTTCAGTGACCCATTGGTTCTTTAGTAGCATGTTGTTTAGATACCATATGTTTGTGTTTTTTGCAGTTTTTATCCATGTAGTTAATATGTAGTCTAATACTGTTGTGGTTAGAGGATATGCTTGACATTTCAATCTTCTTAAATTTATTGAGACATATCTTGTAGCCTAACATATGATCTATCCTGAATAATGTTCCATGTGCACTTGAACATAATGTGTATTCTCCTGTCTTTGGTGAAATATATGTATTAATTTTGCCTATTAATTATATATTTATATCTGACCTACTACCTCATTTAAGGCCAATGTTTCCTCACTGATTTCTTTTTTGTCTGCATGATCTGTCCATTGATGTAAGTAAGATGTTAAAGCCCCTTACTATCACTGTATTGTCAATTTCTCCCTTTATGTTCATATTTGCTTTATGTATGTAGATGTTCCTATGTGGGTGTATTACATATTTATAATTGTCATATCTCCTTGTTGTATTGATCCTTTATCATTATGTAATATCCTTTGTCCTTTATGAGCCTTTGTTTTAAACAATATTTTTATAGAAGTTTTGCTACCCAGTTTTCATTTCCTTTGGCATGCAATACTTCTTTTTATCCACTCTCTTTCAGTCTGTGCGTCTTTAGATCTGAAGTGATTCTCTTAAGGCAGCATATATATGGGTCTTTTTTATTCAGTCAGTCACTATCTTTTGATTAGACTTAATCCATTTATGTTTATTTATTGAGAGTATATACTTATTGCCATTTTGTTCATTATTTTCTGAGGGGTTTTTGTAGGTTATTTTGTTTCTTCTTTTGTTCTTGTGATTTAATGGCTACCTTTAGTGTTACATTTGGATTCCTTTCTCTTGTTGTGTGTACGTATCTATTATAGGTTTTGGATGGTGGTTACCATGAGGTATGGGTACAAAAAAATAGATATGATTATTTTAAGTTAATGATTTCAAGTTTGAACACATTCTAACCACCTTACAGTTTTACTCCCCCCAAGTCTGTTTTTTGATGTCGTATTTTACATCTTTTTGTGTATGTGCATTCCTTATATACTCAGTGGAAATATAGATAATTGTAATACTTTTGTCCTTTAACCTTCCTATTAGTTTTATAATTAGTTGGTCTTCCACCTTTACTGCATGTTTATCTTTACCAGTGAGATTGCTTTTTATAACTTTCATATTTCTAGATGTAAATTTTTTCCACTTAGAGAAATCCTTTTATCATTTCTTGTAAGACCATTTTAGTAGTGCTAAACTCTTTTAGTTTTTGCTTATCCATAAAACTGTTTATCTCTACTTCAAATCTGAATAATAACCTTGGTGGGTAGAATATTCTTGGTTGTAGGATTTTCCCTTTCATCACTTTGAATATATTGTGCCACCCCTTTCTGACCTGCAAAGTTTCTGCTGAAAAGTCAGCTAGTAGCCTTATGCGAGTTCCCTTATATTTAACTCATTATTTTACTCTTTTAAGATTCTAATTTTTGGCATTTTAATTACAATGTGTCTTGGTGTGGCCTAATTTGGATTCATGTTGTTTGGGACACTCTGCTTCTTGGACTTGGATGTCTTTTTCTTCAGGTTTGGGAATTTTTCAGCTATTATTTCTTCAGATAAGTTCTCTGCCCCTTTCTCTCTCTCTTCTCTTTCCTCCTATAATACAAATGCTATTAGGCTTGATGTTGTCCCAGATGTCTCTTAAACTATCTTCATTTTTTAAAATTCTTTTCTGTTCTGCTTGAGTGAATAAGCTGAATGAACAGGTTGTGTCTTCCAGATCACTAACCAGTTTCTCTGTATCATCTAATCTACCACTGATTCCTCTTAGTGTATTTTTTATTTCAGTTCTTCAGCTCTGTTTGGCAGTTCTTTATATTTTCTAACTCTGTTAAAAATTCTCACTGTTTTCACCCATTCTTCTCCTGAGTTCAGTGAGCATCTTTGTGATGATTACCTTGAACTCTTTATCAGATAGATTGCTTTCCTCCACTTAATTCGTTACCTGAGGTTTTATCTTTTCCTTAATTTGGAACATTGCTCATTTTGCCTAATTCTCTGTATTTATTTGTATATGTTAAGTAGATTGGTTATATTTCCCAATCTTGGAGAATTGGCCTTATGTAGGAGATGTCCAAAGGGCCCAGCAGCACACTCCCCTCTGGTCACCAGAGCCGTTTGCTCTAGGGATGCCCCGTATGTGGGCTTGTGCACCCCTCAGTTGTGGTGGACTGACTACTGTGGGTAAATTGGTAGGCAGAACTGGTTCCAAGCCCAGATGGCTGTAAGTCTGTGCCTTGTGTGGTGGCAGAGAGCCCTCTGGGAGTGCAGGGTAGGCTTCTCACATGGCTGGCTGTACATTACAGGGAGTCCCGGGGTGGCTGCTGGCCCACTGAAGGACAGAGCCAGATCCCTGTTTAGCTGACTACACAGCCCAGGTGGCTCAAGGCTGGTGCCAGCCTGCTGATGTCAGGTCCTTGTGTGGCTGTCTGCATGGCTCAGGAGTTTTAGGGCTGATACCAACACTAGTGATGAATGAGCCTCCAGAGCTAAGAAAGTAGAGGGAGGATTCCAGAATGGCACTTACCAGAACCACTGTTATAGCAGCAGAATGAGTTTCTCAAAATGGCTGCCACTAGTATCTCTGTTCCCAGAGGGATTCCCAGTTGCCTCCTGCCTCTCCAGGAGGCCCTCCAAGATGAAATGAATCTAACCTAGGCTCATTTTAAACTACTCCATCTCTGCCAGGACACAGAGTGTATGAGATTTTGTGCATATCCTTTAAAAGCAGTCTCTCTGTTTCCTGTTGCCTGCCTGCTCTCCCAAACATAAGCTCTACTGGTTTTCAAAGCCAGACTTTCTGAGAGCACATCTTCCCAGAACAGGGCGAGCCTGATGTGGAACTCAGACACCTCACTCTTTGAGGAGGACCTCTACAATTGTGATATTCCTGCTCTCTGTGGGTTGCTTACCCTGGGGTTGTAGGACCTGACTATATTGTGTCTCTGCCCCTTACCCATATCACTGTGGTTCCTCCTTCATATATGATTGTGGAAGGTCTTTTCTGTTAGTCTTCAGGTTATTATCATAGATAATTGCTTTGTAAGTAGTTGTAATTTTGATGTGTCTGTGGGAGGAGATGAGTTCAGGGTCTTTCTCTACCATTTTGGCTACCACCTGTCTTTACTGAATTATTTTATTAGTTATGAGTCTTTTGATGGAGTCTTTAGAGTTTTCTCTATATAATATCATCTGCAAATAGTGAGTTTTACTTCTTCCTTTCCAATTTGGATGCCTTTTACTTGCCTAGGTGCACTGCCTAACACTTCTTAATACTATGTTGAATAGAAGTGATGAAACTCACTCTTTGTTATATGGTTTAGAAAGAATTCAGAAAACTTGCATAAACCCAGTGTATGTTGTAGCAGGTATCTGGATTGGAGGTCAGCTAACCTGGTTGCACAAATGTGAGAAAGAGTAACATACTCTACTAGTATAAATGGCAAGTGAAAGCCTAAGCCAAGGGCCAGAATAGAGACTCAAATTATTAGTAGTGCTAATGGGATCTAAGTTCAGATAAAGTTCAGATCCTAGTGGTTTCTTTTTTAATGACTAAGATACCTTTTCATGAAGTGCACCAACTCTGGATACTTCAGAAATCGGTGTATTGGATACAGGGGCTGATGTTTAAAGTTAATATCTCAAAAGATTTTTCAATTAAAAGATAGCATAAAGAGGCAATATATACAAGAGGAACCCAGGACCAGTGCAATGAGAATATGTAATTTTATCCTTGTATCCTTGGCATAAGAAATAGCCTGAACACCATAGGAAAGAGATGAACAGACTTTTTATAGAGACAGATTAGATTTTAAATTGATTAAAGTGGTATTTATTTATAAATAGACTGTGTTATTTTAGTTGGATGATAGTGAATTAACTTTAAGTCTATTTTCCCCCACGAGCAGTGGGAATGAACTTTGGGGAAAAATTGCTTAGTTTTAAATAAATACGTTACCCAAGGTTATATGTATTTTCTCAATCTACTTTAGAGACCTCTTCTCTGGTCTTTACTTCTCCTCATACTATATATCCATCTGGTTAAGATTTACCCCTACTCTATGTACTACCAGCATTGAGATAGTCATCTGCCCTACATTCCTTCACTGAATCTTATATCACTATCATAAAACTTTTAAAATGTTACATAGTTAAGCTGATTTATATAATGAAGTAGTGAGAGATTCAACAAATTCTCTGCTTACCAAGTAAATAAGGCAAATGAAACAAATACCAAAATCAGGAATTGAGGGGTGGGGGGTATCAGTACTAATGTTACATAAATTGGAGGATTTTTGTCAATAACATTTTGCCAAAAATTAGATGAAAGAAATTAGATGAAAGAAATATAGAACAATGCAAATTACAAAACTGATGAAAGAACTTAAATAGACCTATTAAAAGTAAAAAGAATCAATTTTTTGTTTTTGTTTATTTTTTGTTTTTTTTTTACAAAAGGCCGAAAGCAGACGGTCTTTCTGTTGAGTTCTACCAAAAGCACAAACAGAATCCTTCACATATTCTTTAGGAAATAGAGGAGGAAAATGTTTTCCAATTCATTCCTCAAAGCCAGTATTAATCTGATACCAAAAACTAGACAAAGATATTACACAAATTATTGATCAGTATCTCATGAGCATGGACACAAGTATTCTCAAAGTAAGAACAAATAATTCAGCAATATATAAAAGGTTAAACAGCATGATCAAACAGTTTAGTCCAGGAATGCAAATTAACATCTGAAAATTAATGCAATACTTTACATTAATAGGATAAACATAAAAACCACACAATCATTTCAATAGATGCAACAAAAGAAATTGACAAAATCCACATCCATTAATGATAAACATTCTCACCAAATGAAGACTAGAAATCAACTCCCTAAACCCAATAAAGAAAAAAACCTACCATAAACATACAGTTTACATGAAACTTAATGGTAAAAACTTGAAAGCGTTTTCTTGAAGACTTTTCACTACTTCTACTCTACAGTGTCCTAGAAATTTGATCAAATGAAATAAGGAAGGAAATCAAAAAGAGAGAAATTAAGAAAGAAATTAATGTTACCTGCTTGAGAAAATAAGTAATCCTGTCTTTATTGTCAAACTGCATGATTCTTGATATAGGAAATCCAAAGGAATTCACAACAAAACTAAGAACTGAAACAATTTGAGGAATGTTTCATGGTGAAAATCAATACAAAATTGTTTCTACATGCTAGCAATAAACAACCTGAAAAGAAAATTAAAACAGTTTCATTCACCATAGCATTGAGAGAATAAATGAACTTCCTGTAGGTATGTTGTAAGGTTCAGTCTCATCAATTCCATAACTCTTTTACATAAAGCAATAGTGTCTGGTACCTATACTAGCAATAATGGTTGAATCTGTAAAAATACCTTCTCATGAACATGATCAACCTAAACATTAGGAGCTTGAGGCTCTGTGAGCGAGGGTTATAGGATTTTTCTTCATCTGGAATCTGATGTGTGGGCAGCCTGTCTGAACGTTATGAGGAAGCCTTCAAGCTTATACTCCTTCCCATTCATCCAGGGTAGAGTTCAATTATAGTAAAAAAAAAAAAAAAAAAAAAGAGATGCTATCGATTATAATTGACTAATCTGATGTAGAAATATTTAGGGTTACCAGAACAAAGGAAGAATGAAGACAATACAAACATACACACACAAAATGATCCTAAAGGAACCAATTAATTTATAGAGAAAAGGTAATAAAAAACTATGATTATATATTCTAGTTTTTTTACACTTTAGTAGAAGCTGTATCTGTGAGAATTTCACCTGTGTTATGAACTTGCTCTGCTTACTCAATTTAGGGATCTGGAGCCGATGGTTCTGGAAGTAATTTAATTTAGTTTTTTCCCCAAGGTTCCACTGTCCATATCCCATTTTCACTGAGTATGCATAGATAAGTGTTCACACACACATGCTAACACACATACATAACTTAAACTCATACTGTTGTAAGACAGCAAAAGAGAATTATAATTATTTACTTTCCTTTCCAAAATTGGGAATATTGTAGAAATTCACAATTGTTTTCCATGTGCATGTTTAGATATGTAAATTAGTTATTCTTGGAAATAGTGTAACAATAACCAGGAACGAAAACCCTGTTTTTTTCTTTGCTCACTAACTTTGAAACTTAACATGATATTTATTGATTGACCACTGGTGTACACTTTGTCCAATGATGACCCTACTGACCTTTTAGTATCTAATTTTAGAAGGGTATGCTGTAACCTAATTCACTCTGAACTATGTACTTGCAACACATTTCCAGAAGTGGTACCCAGGACATCTTAATAAAAATTACAAAGAATTCAGAATAAAATAACAATTTAAATAAGATAGCTAGCAAAGACAGAAAATACCAATACAATGTAAGGAGTTGGGGTACTGACAAATTGTAGAAATAATATATTAGGAATCAGGAAGGATTAAACCCTAAGCTGCTAGAAGTATTTGCCTCTAATGAGGAAACATTTTCATTTACAGTGGGAAATAGCACTTTCTATAACAAAAAAAATTAATTGAGGTCTAAAAACTCTGACATATAGAGCTAATTTTTTGACCTTTAAAGAAAAATTGTAGAGACATCCCAGCTGGAGAAAAAAAAAACTCAAAACACTAGATTTGGGCTTCTCATATATACCATTCAAAGCACAGAGAAAATGAACCCAGTTTTACAGCTGTTGAAAGAATAAATGTGTTGCCTACGAAAAACAAATCATTTTTGCTCAAATACTGACACAACGTTTAGAAATTCTAAAACTGCAGAAACTAAGTACAGCAGCATTTTTTGTTCTCCTTAGCAAAATGCAGACAATCTAAGATAAAGTCAGGAATGCATAAACTTTGAAACAGTGGTGTAAATACCATATTCATTTAATTATAGAAAAATCAAAGTTATATTTTAAAAATATAAACATTATAGGCATAATAATACAAAATATGAAACAACACTAACAGATTTGCAGATGAGATAAGTGGTAGTGAATTATTATATTTCTAATTTTCCCATTTTTCATATTGAATTAAGTATCTGATTAAATTTTAAATATAATTCAAAACCATAATAAAGGAGAACTCTATTTTTCATATTTTGATATTATAGAAGAGACTAATGATGCCAAGAAAAAAATGTTACTTAATTTTACTCCTTTTTTAGTTGATTTTGTTTGGTAGTTAAATTCTCCTTTTGATCTTTATCAAATCTGGATATATATGTTGGGAAATCTATTGACCTACACATACTTTAAGAAATATTTAATAGAAAGAAACGAAATTGAGCTATTTGTAATGAGGTGAATAGACCTAGAGTCTGTCATACAGAGTGAAGTAAGTCAGAAAGAAAAAGACAAATACCGTATGCTAACACATATATATGGAATTTAAGAAAAAAAAAATGTCATGAAGAACCTAGGCATAAGGCAGGAATAAAGACGCAGACCTCCTAGAGAACGGACTTGAGGTTATGGGGAGGGGGAAGGGTGAGCTGTGACAGGGCGAGAGAGAGTCATGGACATATACACACTAACAAACGTAGTAAGGTAGATAGCTAGTTGGAAGCAGCCGCATGGCACAGGGATATTGGCTTGGTGCTTTGTGACAGCCTGGAGGGGTGGGATAGGGAGGGTGGGAGGGAGGGAGACGCAAGAGGGAAGAGATAGGGGAACATATGTATATGTATAACTGATTCACTTTGTTATAAAGCAGAAACTAACACACCATTGTAAAGCAATTATACCCCAATAAAGATGTTAAAAAAAAAAAAAAAACAGCTCACAGAATGAAAGAAAAAAAAAAGAATTATTTTCCTTTAAAGGAGATAAATTCTTTGTTGTCTTTATTTAAAATTTATTTACAACCTGACATAGCATAATTAGTATTACATAAATATTTTTTCTGGGGTTTGTATAAATCATATTTTCCTTTCTATTGTTCCATTTATAGACTAGCATAAAAATCCATTAAAATTCATTGAAACACCAAAAAAAAAAAAAAAAAAGAAATATTTAACATTACTATTCTGTCTTCTAGGCCCCTGTGGAATTTCCTCTATGAAAGAAGTAATCCTGCTTTTGTCTACTCTATTAATTATGCTAGTTTATATTATAGGAAAGCCACTTTTTATACTGGAATGTTTCAGACACATTGGCCCTGGAATAAAAAGATGAGCTATAGGCTTCCTTTTCCCTTCTGGGAAAGGCATCTGTCATCGATAAAATTTAAGTACTTTCTTCAAAGGCTATAAATTTAAGCTTTTACTGAGGTCTGCTGATAAAATAATTTTCCCTGTTTAAAAAAAAACTACTCATAAGATTTTAAATTTTATTTTAAGACATTTTTCTTTTCAGTTGAGGTTTTTGGTCTAGGCCTCAGAAGACATGTTGTTCTTGACATGTTTTTACTACTTACTAACTTTATAATAATGGATATGTCTAACCTTTCTGAATCTCAAGTGTTTACCCAATAGGTAAAAATAAAATAGCTATCTATTCTCTCATCCAGAGTGGCTGTAAGGGTGAAATGAATATTGAAACACTGGGATACAAAATGCTCTTGATTTTTCTCATATCTCACTGAGATTTTATTCTCATCCTTCCCTGATAAGCCCTTCCCATCTTTAAGACACCCCCCCACCTATTAAGTTCAGCATCTCCCAGAATTCAGTCCTCACCTCCTTTCTCTTCTCTCCTTTCTCCATTTAAGGCCCTTGTTGCAATATCTCCTCAGTCTACCCCAGATATGTTGCTATCCCTCAAACATCTATTGTGGAAGTCTCCTCCCTGCACTCCAGAATCATACATCTAATTGTCTTGGATGTTGAAGAGACATCATGAACTTAACCTGTATGTACTTTCCCAGTGTTTCCTAACTCAGTAAATGGCACTGTCATTTTTCAAGCTGCTCACACCTCAAAACTTGGAGTTATTGTCATCTTTTTCTCATATCTTAGCATAGCCTATTAGCAAATCTTGTTTCATTAAATTTTACAATAAATCTTAAATCTAATTCTTTCTCCACATGTCATATCCTACCAACATAGCCACCCAAAGCATCTCATGCAGGCTTGAGCAATAACCTTTTAATTGATCTCCATGCTCCCACTTCAGTTCTTTACAATCAATCAGTTTTTCACACAACCAGAATGCATCTTTTCAAATGTCAATTAGATCATGTTATTCTCCTCCTTAGTCCTGCCTCCCAAACTTCCAGCACACTGGGAATAAAAAGTCCTTCCTATTGACTACTGCACCCTACATAATCTAGCTTCTCATCCTTTAACTCTCCCACTGGGTTACTTTTCACCAGACTAACCAGCCATCTTGCAGCTCCGTAAACAGACAAGGCATGCCCTGTCATTACAGTCTTTGCATTTGTTCTTCAGACTGCTGAAAATAGTCTACTCTAGGACACTCCCATAGTATTCCTCCTTAGTTACATGTCTCTTAACCTCACCTCTTCAGAGAGATCTTCCCTTTATCACCTCACCTAAAAATATACCCTTCTGTATAACCTTATCCTGCTTAGTAGATAAAAATTTAATAACTAGTGTTCACTCTTCCATGTTTGCAATATCTTTATCTTGAGAGAGATTATGGATGGGAAGAGAGGGAGAGGAACTAAAAGAAAATGTGAGAATAAAACCGGGATATTGGGACTGCATCTTGTACCGAGGACAAATCAACCAGGAGTCGGATCAGAGGATTTTCATAGTTTCCTTGCATAAATTCTGTTTAAAGCTACAGTTATATAACCTTTTGCATTGATGAAAGAGTTGACAATGTTTACTGGCATACATACAATGTTTCAAAAGACAGTGATAATGCTAAACAGTTACTTTATTAGACACAGAGGCTGCTGAATTGGTACAACTTCTATGGTTATATTACAAAGTACAAGTTATATTTATTGAAAATATGTATTATATTTCATTTGCAGTTTGTTTTTGGTCTTGGTCATAAACTCTTTAGTGTCTGGGGAAAAACATGAATAAAAAAATTTTTTACATTATACTATGCCAACAGACCCAATTTTCAAAACACAGGATTATCATAGTATCAAATCACAAATCAAAGCAATTAGTATAGTATATATAGTGGTATAATAGTATACTATATAATATATAGTATATATATGTAATATAGTATATTACAGGATACATAAATTAGAATCATTAAGATATTGAAATAGCATGTGCAATTACTGTTATGATAAATACATGAAAAATCATTCTCAGATAAAATAGCTTACTGCATACTCATGGCATAGTCCATGAGTTGACTAATTGACTTAAATAACCATGTGCCTAAACACGCAAAATCACAATGACCACAATCTAACATGGTCAAAAGCATTAGTTTATTTTTGTTTTCAGATTTTTTTGGTTTATAACATTATATAAGTTTCATGTGTATGATATTATATTTTGACCTCTGTATAAATTACAATGTGCTCACCACCAACGATTTAGTCTCCATCCCTTCCCATACAGTTGACCCCCTTTACCCATTTCACCTTCCCCCTACCACCTTTTCCTCTGGTAACCACTACTTTGTTCTCAGTATCTGTTTTTGTTTTGGTTTGTTCATCTTTTATTTAAGAACAAATTTCACCTATGAGTGAAATCATGTGGTATTTATCTTTCTTCATCTGACTTACTTCATTTAGCCTGAGGCCTATCCACGTTGTCACAAATGGCAAGATTTCATCTTTCTTATGGCTGAGTAGTGTTACATTGTGTACATATACCACATCTATTTTATCCATTCATCTGTCACCCACTTAGGTTGTTTTCACATCTTGGCTATTGTAAATAGTGCTGCAATGAACATAAGAGTGCATATTTTTTTTGAATTTGTGTTCTTGTATTATTTGGATAAATATCCAGAAGTGAAAGAGCTGGGTAATATGGTGGCTCTATTCTTAATTTTGTGACGAAACTCCACAGTGTTTTTTATAGTGGCTGCACCAATTTACATTCCCACCAGCAGTGTATGAGGATTAATTTTTCTCCACATCTTCTCCAACACTGTTATTTCTGGCCTTTTTGATAATAGTCATTCTAAAGGGGGTAAGGGGATATTTCATTGTGGTTTTGATTTGAGTTTCCCTAAAAATTTGTGACGTCCAGCATCTGTAGAGTTGGCCACCTGTATGTCTTCTTTGGAAAAATATTTATTCTGTTTCTCTACCCATTAAAAAAATGTTTTTGGTATGTGTTATTTATATATTTAGGCTATCAAGTCCCTTTCAGATATGATTTGCAAATATCTTTTCCCAAATATCTTTTAATTAGGTTGTCGATTCATTTTGTTGATGGTTTTCTTTGCTGTGCACAAGCTTTTCAGTTTGTAGTCCCATTTATTTATTTTTGCTTTTGTTTTCCTTGCCAGAGAAGACATACCCAGAATGATATTGCTAGATCAATGTCATAGTGTACTGCCTATGTTTTCTTCTAGGAGCTTTATGGTTACAGGTCTTACATTCAAGTCTTTAATTCACTTTGAGTTAAATTTTTTATGTAGTATGGGATAGTGGTCAAGTTCCATTCTTTTGAACATGGCTGTCTAGCTTTCCCAATCATTTATTAAAGAGACTATCGTTTATCCTTGTGTGTATTTTCCTCCTTTGTTATAAGTTGTTCATATATATATCTAGGTTTATTTCTGGGCCCTCAATTCTGTTTCACTGATCTATGTGTCTGCCAATACCATGCTCTTTTGATTAGTATAACTCTGTAATATAATTTGAAATCAGGGGGTGTTATACCTCTGGCTTTTTCCCCTCAGGATTGCTTTGACTATTTGGGTTCTCTTGTGGTTCCATATAAATTTTAAGTTTTTTTGTTCTGGTTCTGTGAAAGTTGTCTTTGAAATTTGATAGGGATTGCATTGAATCTATATATTGCTTTAGGTAATATGAACATTTTAACAATATTCTTCTAATCCATGAGCACGATATATCTTTACATTTCTTTGTGTCATCTTCAGTTTCTTTCAGCAATGTCTTATAGTTTTCTGTGTACGGGTCTTTTAACTCCTTGGTTATATTTACTCCAAGGTATTCTTTTTGTTGCAATTGTAAATGGGATTGTTAACTTCCTTCTGCTGGTTTATTAGTGTATAGAAATGAAACAGGTATTATTATATTGGTTTCTTTACCCTGAAACTTTATTGTATTTGTTTATTATTTCTGATAGTATTTTTGGTGGAGTCTTTAAAGTTTTCTATATATAAAATCATGTCACTTGCAAATAGTGACAGTTCAACTTTCTGACTGAAATGCCCTTTATTTTTCTTGCCTAATTGCTCTGGTTAGGACTTCCAATACTATGTTTAATGAAAGTGGCAAGAGTGGGCATTCTTGTCTCGTTCCTGATCTTGGATGGATAGCTTTCAGTTTTGCACTAAGTGTGATGTTGGCTGTGTGTTTTTCATATATGATCTTTATTATGTTAAGTTCCTTTTATACCCATTTTATTGAGTATCATAAATGGGCATTTGAATCTGGTCAAATGCTTTTTCTGCATCGGTTGAAGTGATATTGTTTTTATCCTTAATTTTGTTAATGTGGTGTATCATGTTGATTGACTTTGCAGATGTTGAACTATCCTTGCATCCCTGGGATAAATCCCATTTGATCATGGTGTATGATCCTTTTAATGTATTGCTGAATTCTGTTTTCCTATACTTTATTGAGGATGTTTATACCTATGTCATACAAGATATTGGCCTGCAATATGTGTGTGTGCATGTGCTTGTGTGTGTGTGTGTGTGTGTGTGTGTTCAATTGCACTCTGATCTTTATTGTTTCCTTCCTTCTACTGACTTTGGGCTTCATTTGTTCTTCTCTTTCTAGTTCCTTTAGGTGTAAGGTAAGATTGTTTGAGATTTTTCTTATTTCTTGAGGTTGGTCTGTATTACAATAAACTTCCATCTTAGTACTGCTGTTGATGCATCCTGTAGATTTTGATGTCATATTTTCATTTGTCGTCAGGCATTTTTTAATTTCTCCTTTGATTTTTTTCTTAACCCAATAGTTGTTCAGTCTCCACCTATTTGTGACTTTTCCAGTTTTCTTCCTATAGATGATTTTTAGTTTCATTTCATTATGATCTGAAAACATGCTTTATATAATTTGTCTTCTTTGTTTTGTGTTCCAGCATATGATCTATCCTTGATAATGTTCCATGTGCACTTGAGAAGAATGTGTATTCTATTGCATTTGGATGAAATTTTCTGTATAAATCTCTTAAAACTATCTGATCTAATCTTTCATTTAAGGCCACTGTTTTCTGTGGACCTTCCATCTGGATGATCCATCCATTGATGTAAGTGGGTTGCAAAAAGTCCCCTACAATTAGTGTGTCACTGTCAATTTCTCCCTTTATTTCTGTTAATAATTCCTTTATGTATTTTAGTGCTTTTATGTTTGGCACATATATATTAACTGTTGTATCTTCTTGATGAATTGTCTCCTTTCTTATTATATAATGTTCATCTTTGTCTCTTGTTACCTTGTTTGGCTTGAAGTCTATTTTGTCTAATGAGTATGGCTACACTCACTTTATTTTGACTGCCATTTGCTTGGAGTGCTATCTTTCATCCATTAAATGTGAGCCTATGTTTTTCTTTAGAGCTGGTGTGAGTCTCCTGGAAGCAACATATAATTGGGTCTTTTTTTAATCCATTCAGTCACTCTGTGTCTTTTGATTGGCTAATTCACTCCCTTTACATTTCAGGTGATTATTGATAGATGAGGTCGTAGTACTTCATTTTATCTTCTGGTGCTCTATATCTTCATTGTCCATTTTTCCTTGTGTTTGTCTGCCATTTAGTTTGATGGTTTTCTATGATTTTTCTCAGTTTTTTTCAACTGATTTTTCTGTTTCCTCTTATGTTTCATGTCTCTTCTCTAGATTTATGTTTTGTGGTTACCATGAGATTTGTATAAAACCTCTCATAGACAAGATGGTATCAGCAGAAAATAACTATTTTATCTTCATTTGCCATAACAATTCCCATGTTTTTCCTCTTCCTTTATAGTTTTATCAAATTATCAAAATATCAAACTATTTCTTTAAATATACTGTTACTTTCTCCCTCTCTTTTCCTTCTGGCTATCCATTATTCTAATATTGCTCTTCCTAACAGAGTGGAATAGTTTTCATAGAGCTCACGAATTTTCTCTTCTATATGGTCTGCTTTATTTCCAGTGCTTTTTTAATTTTTTTAAACATCTTTATTGGAGCATAATTGCTTTACAATGGTGTGTTAGTTTCAGCTTCACAACAAAATGAATCAGTTATATATATACATATGTTCCCATATCTCTTCCCGCTTGCGTCACCCTCCCTCCCACCCTCCCTATCCCACCCCTCCAGGCGGTCACACAGCACCGAGCTGATCTCCCTGTGCTATGCGGCTGCTTCCCACTAGCTATCTACCTTACGTTTGGTAGTGTATACATGTCCATGCCTCTTTATTGCTTTGTCACCGTTTACCCTTCCCCCTCCCCATAGCCTCAAGTCCATTCTCTAGTAAGTCTGTGTCTTTATTCCTGTTTCACCCCTAGGTTTTTATGACATTTTTTTTTCTTAAATTCCATATATATGTGTTAGCATACGGTATTTGTCTCTCTCTTTCTGACTTACTTCACTCTGTATGACAGACTCTAGGTCTATCCACCTCATTACAAATAGCTCAATTTCGTCTCTTTTTATGGCTGAGTAATACTCCATTGTATATATGTGCCACATCTTCTTTATCCATTCATCCGATGATGGACACTTAGGTTGTTTCCATCTCTGGGCTATTGTAAATAGAGCTGCAATGAACATTTTGGTACATGACTCTTTTTGAATTATGGTTTTCTCAGGGTATATGCCCAGTAGTGGGATTGCTGGGTCATATGGTAGTTCTATTTGTAGCTTTTTAAGGAACCTCTATACTGTTCTCCACAGTGGCTGTATCAATTTACATTCCCACCAACAGTGTAAGAGGGTTCCCTTTTCTCCACACCCTCTCCAGCATTTATTGTTTCTAGATTTTTTGATGATGCCCATTCTGACTGGTGTGAGATGATATCTCATTGTAGTTTTGATTTGCATTTCTCTAATGATTAGTGATGTTGAGCATTCTTTCATGTGTTTGTTGGCACTCTGTATATCTTCTTTGGAGAAATGTCTATTTAGGTCTTCTGCCCATTTTTGGATTGGGTTGTTTGTTCTTTTGTTATTAAGCTGCATGAGCTGCTTATAAATTTTGGAGATTAATCCTTTGTCAGTTTCTTCATTTGCAAATATTTTCTCCCATTCTGAAGGTTGTCTTTTGGTCTTCTTTATGGTTTCCTTTGCTGCGCAAAAGCTTTTAAGTTTCATTAGGTCCCATTTGTTTACTTTTGTTTTTATTTCCATTTCTCTAGGAGGTGGGTCAAAAAGGATCTTGCTGTGATTTATGTCATAGAGTGGTCTGCCTATGTTTTCCTCTAAGAGTTTGATAGTTTCTGGCCTTACATTTAGGTCTTTAATCCATTTTGAGCTTATTTTTGTGTATGGTGTTAGGGAGTGATCTAATCTCATACTTTTACATGTAGCTGTCCAGTTTTCCCAGCACCACTTATTGAATAGGCTGTCCTTTCTCCACTGTACATTTCTGCCTCCTTTGTCAAAGATAAGGTGACCATATGTGCGTGGGTTTATCTCTGGGCTTTCTATCCTGTTCCATTGATCTATATTTCTGTTTTTGTGCCAGTACCATACTGTCTTGATTACTGTAGCTTTGTAGTATAGTCTGAAGTCAGGAAGCCTGATTCCTCCAGCTCCATTTTTCGTTCTCAAAATTGCTTTGGCTATTCGGGGTCTTTTGTGTTTCCATACAAATTGTGAGATTTTTTGTTCTAGTTCTGTGAAAAATGCCAGTGGTAGTTTCATAGGGATTGCATTGAATCTGTAGATTGCTTTGGGTAGTAGAGTCATTTTCACAATGTTGATCTTCCAATCCAAGAACATGGTATATCTCTCCATCTATTTGTATCATTTTTAATTTCTTTCATCAGTGTCTTATAATTTTCTGCATACAGGTCTTTTGTCTCCTTAGGTAGGTTTATTCCTAGGTATTATATTCTTTTTGTTGCAATGGTAAATGGGAGTGTTTTCTTGATTTCACTTTCAGATTTTTCATCCTTAGTGTATAGGAATGCCAGAGATTTCTGTGCATTAATTTTGTATCCTGCTACTTTACCAAATTCATTGATTAGCTCTAGTAGTTTTCTGGTACTATCTTTAGGGTTCTGTATGTATAGTATCATGTCATCTGCAAACAGTGACAGCTTTACTTCTTCTTTTCCAATTTGGATTCCTTTTATTTCCTTTTCTTCTCTGATTGCTGTGGCTAAAACTTCCAAAACTATGTTGAATAAGAGTGGTGAGAGTGGGCAACCTTGTCTTGTTCCTGATCTTAGTGGAAATGCTTTCAGTTTTTCACCATTGAGGACGATGTTGGCTGTGGGTTTGTCATATATGGCCTTTATTATGTTGAGGAAAGTTCCCTCTATGCCTACTTTCTGCAGGGTTTTTTATCATAAATGGGTGTTGAATTTTGTCAAAAGCTTTCTCTGCATCTATTGAGATGATCATATGGTTTTTCTCCTTCAATTTGTTAATATGGTGTATCACGTTGATTGATTTGCGTATATTGAAGAATCCTTGCATTCCTGGAATAAACCCCACTTGATCATGGTGTATGATCCATTTAATGTGCTGTTGGATTCTGTTTGCTAGTATTTTGTTGAGGATCTTTGCATCTATGTTCATCAGTGATATTGGCCTGTAGTTTTCTTTCTTTGTGACATCCTTGTCTGGTTTTGGTATCAGGGTGATGGTGGCCTCGTAGAATGAGTTGGGGAGTGTTCCTCCCTCTGCTATATTTTGGAAGAGTCTGAGAAGGATAGGTGATAGCTCTTCTCTAAATGTTTGATAGAATTCGCCTGTGAAGCCATCTGGTCCTGGGCTTTTGCTTGTTGGAAGATTTTTAATCACAGTTTCAATTTCAGTGCTTGTGATTGGTCTGTTCATATTTTCTATTTCTTCCTGATTCAGTCTTGGCAGGTTGTGCCTTTCTAAGAATTTGTCCATTTCTTCCAGGTTGTCCATTTTATTGGCATAGAGTTGCTTGTAGTAATCTCTCATGATCTTTTGTATTTCTGCAGTGTCAGTCGTTACTTCTCCTTTTTCATTTCTAATTCTATTGATTTGAGTCTTCTCCCTTTTTTTCTTGAGGAGTCTGGCTAATGGTTTATCAATTTTGTTTATCCTTTCAAAGAACCAGCTTTTAGTTTTATTGATCTTTGCTATCGTTTCCTTCATTTCTTTTTCATTTATTTCTGATCTGATTTTTATGATTTCTTTCCTCCTGCTAACTTTGGGGTTTTTTTGTTCTTCTTTCTCTAATTGCTTTAGGTGCAAGGTTAGGTTGTTTATTCGAGATGTTTCCTGTTTCTTAAGGTAAGATTGTATTGCTATAAACTTCCCTCTTAGAACTGCTTTTGCTGCATCTCATAGATTTTGAGTCGTCGTGTCTCCATTGTCATTTGTTTCTAGGTATTTTTTGATTTCCCCTTTGATTTCTTCAGTGATCACTTCGTTATTAAGTAGTGTATTGTTTAGCCTCCATGTGTTTGTATTTTTTACAGATCTTCTCCTGTGATTGATATCGAGTCTCATAGCGTTGTGGTCGGAAAAGATACTTGATACAATTTCAATTTTCTTAAATTTACCAAGGCTTGATTTGTGACCCAAGATATGATCTATCCTGGAGAATGTTCCATGAGCACTTGAGAAAAATGTGTATTCTGTTGTTTTTGGATGGAATGTCCTATAAATACCAATTAACTCCATCTCATTTAATGTATCATTTAAAGCTTGTGTTTCCTTATTTATTTTCATTTTGGATGATCTGTCCATTGGTGAAAGTGGGGTGTTAAAGTCCCCTACTATGAATGTGTTACTGTCTATTTCCCCTTTTATGGTTGTCAGTATTTGCCTTATGTATTGAGGTGCACCTATGTTGGGTGCATAAATATTTACAATTGTTATATCTTCCTCTTGGATCGATCCCTTGATCATTATGTAGTGTCCTTCTTTGTCTCTTCTAATAGTCTTTGTTTTAAAGTCTATTTTGTCTGATATGAGAATTGCTACTCCAGCTTTCTTTTGGTTTCCATTTGCATGAAATACCTTTTTCCATCCCCTTACTTTCAGTCTGTATGTGTCTCTAGGTCTGAAGTGGGTCTCTTGTAGACAGCAAATATATGGGTCTTGTTTTTGTATCCATTCAGCCAATCTGTGTCTTTTGGTGGGAGCATTTAGTCCATTTACATTTAAGGTAATTATTGATATGTGTGTTCCCATTCCCATTTTCTTAATTGTTTTGGGTTTGTTATTGTAGGTCTTTTCCTTCTTTTGTGTTTCTTGCCTAGAGAAGTTCCTTTAGCAGTTGTTGTAGAGCTGGTTTGGTGGTGCTGAACTCTCTCAGCTTTTGCTTGTCTCTAAAGGTTTTAATTTCTCCATCAAATCTGAATGAGATCCTTGCTGGGTAGAGTAATCTTGGTTGCAGGTTTTTCTCCTTTAACACTTTCAATATGTCCTGCCACTCCCTTCTGGCTTGCAGAGTTTCTGCTGAAAGATCAGCTGTTAACCTTATGGGGATTCCCTTGTGTATTATTTGTTGTTTTTCCCTTGCTGCTTTTAATATGTTTTCTTTGTATTTAATTTTTGACAGTTTGATTAATATGTGTCTTGGCATATTTCTCCTTGGATTTATCCTGTATGGGACTCTCTGTGCTTCCTGGACTTGATTAACTATTTCCTTTCCCATATTAGGGAAGTTTTCAACTATAATCTCTTCAAATATTTTCTCAGTCCCTTTCTTTTTCTCTTCTTCTTCTGGAACCCCTATAATTCCAATGTGGGTACGTTTAATGTTGTCCCAGAGGTCTCTGAGACTGTCCTCAGTTCTTTTCATTCTTTTTTCTTTATTCTGCTCTGCAGTAGTTATTTCCACTATTTTATCTTCCAGATCACTTATCCGTTCTTCTGCCTCAGTTATTCTGCTATTGATCCCATCTAGAGTACTTTTAATTTCATTTATTGTGTTATTCATCGTTGCTTGTTTCATCTTTAGTTCTTCTAGGTCCTTGTTAACTGATTCTTGCATTTTGTCCATTCTATTGTCCACTCTATCTCCAAGATTTCGGATCAACCTTACTATCATTATTCTGAATTCTTTTTCAGGTAGACTGCCTATTTCCTCTTCATTTGTTAGGTCTGATGGGTTTTTATCTTGCTCCTTCATCTGCTGTGTGTTTTTCTGTCTTTTCATTTTGCTTATCTTACTGTGTTTGGGGTCTCCTTTTTTGCAGGCTGAAGGTTCGTAGTTCCTGTTGTTTTTTGTGTCTGTCCCCAGTGGCTAAGGTTGGTTCAGTGGGTTGTGTAGGCTTCCTGGTGGAGGGTACTAGTGCCTGTGTTCTGGTGGATGAGGCTAGATCTTGTCTTTCTGGTGGGCAGGTCCACGTCTGGTGGTGTGTTTTGGGGTGTCTGTAGACTTATTATGATTTTGGGCCGCCTCTCTGCTAATGGGTGGGGTTGTGTTCCTGTCTTGCTAGTTGTTTGGCATAGGATGTCCAGCACTGTAGCTTGCTGGTCGTTGAGTGAAGCTGGGTGCTGGCGTTGAGATGGAGATCTCTCGGAAATTTTTGCTGTTTGATATTATGTGCAGCTGGGAGGTCTCTTGTGGATCAGTGTCCTGAAGTTGGCTCTCCCACCTCAGAGGCACAGCACTGACTCCTGGCTGCAGCACCAAGAGCCTTTCATCCATAGGGCTCCTTAATTTGGGATGATTGGTTGTCTATTCAGGTATTCCACAGATGCAGGGTATATCAAGTTGATTGTGGAGCTTTAATCCGCTGCTTCTGAGGCTGCTGGGAGAGATTTCCCTTTCTCTTCTTTGTTCTCACAGCTCCCAGGGGCTCAGCTTTGGATTTAGCCCCGCCTCTGCGTGTAGGTCGCAGGAGGGCGTCTGTTCTTTGCTCAGACAGGACGGGGTTAAAGGAGCCGCTCTGGCTCACTCAGGCCCGGGGGTAGGGAGGGGCACGGAGTGTGGGGCGGGCCTGCGGCGGCAGAGGCCGGCGAGACGTTGCAGCCTGAGGCGCGCCTGTGCGTTCTCCCGGGGGAGTTGTCCCTGGATCCCGGGACCCTGGCAGTGGCGGGCTGCACAGGCTCCCCGGAAGGGCGTGTGGCTAGTGACCTGTGTTCGCACACAGGCCTCCCGGTGGCGGCAGCAGCGGCCCTAGCGTCTCATGTCTGTCTCTGGGCTCCGCACTTTTAGCCGCGGCTCGCGCCCGTTCCTGGAGCTCTCTCAAGCAGCGTTCTTAATCCCCTCTCCTCGTGCACCAGGAAACAAAGAGGGACGTAAAAGTCTCTTGCCTCTTCGGCAGTTCTAGACTTTTCCCCGGACTCTCTCCCGGCCAGCCGCGGTGCACTAACGCCCTGCAGGCTGTGTTCACGCCGCCAACCTCAGTCCTCTCCCGGCGCTCCGACAAAAGCCGGAGCCTCAGCTCCCAGTCCCGCCCGCCCCGGCGGGTGAGCAGACAAGCCTCTCGGCTGGCGAGTTCCGGTCGGCCCGATCCTCTGCGCTGGAATCTGTCCGCTTTGCCCTCCGCACCCCTGTTGCTGTGCTCTCCTCCGCGGCTCCCAAGCTCCCCCACTCCGCCTCCCGAAGCCTCCACCCGCGAAGGGGCTTCCTAGTGTGTGGACACTTTTCCTCCTTCACAGCTCTCTCCCGCTGGTGCAGGACCCGTCCCTATCCTTTTGTCTCTGTTTAGTTTTTTCTTTTGCCCTACCCAGGTATGTGGGGGGTTTCTTGCCTTTTGGGAGGTCTGAGGTCTTCTGCCAGCGTTCAGCAGATGCTCTGTAGGAGTTGTTCCACGCGTAGATGTATTTCTGGTGTATCTGTGGGGAGGAACGTGATCTCCGCGTCTTACTCTTCCGCCATCTTTCCAGTGCTTTTTAATGCATTCTTCCATCTCATTGAGTTCTCCAGCTCCAGAATTTATTTGGTTATTTTTAGAGTTTCAATATCTTTAGTAAAGTATTTCTTCTGTTCATTAATTTTATTCCTGAGCTCATTGAACTGCCTTTCTGAGTTTTCTTGTAGCTCTTTGAGTTTCCATATGACAGCTATTTTGAATTCTTGGTTAGTTAGATCATCATATTCCATGACTTTGTTTGGTTTCTGGAGAATTGTCATTTTCCTTTTGTAATACCATGTTATTGTGGCTCTTCATGCTTGATGAGTTGTTCCTCTGCTGGCACATATGAAGTAGCAATCACATTTCTTCTTAGGGTAAACCTTTTTTTTTTTTTTTTTTTTGGTGCGGTACACAGGCCTCTCACTGTTGTGGCCTCTCCCGTTGCGGAGCACAGGCTCCGGACACGCAGGCTCAGTGGCCATGGCTCATGGGCCTAGCCGCTCCACAGTATGTGGGATCTTCCTGGACCACAGCACGAACCCGTGTCCCCTGCATCGGCAGGCGGACTCTCAACCACTGTGCCACCAGGGAAGCCCTTTTTTTTTTTAATTCTAAGAATTTATCATGCTAGTAATTAGAGGTCTTTCTTTTGTTTTTCAGTAGGCAGCGGTATAGCACAAATTAAGTTTGTCTTACCTGAGTTGCCTCTGGCCATATTTCAGAATGGGTACTTTCCACCACCTACCGTCTTTGTCAGAGGTGTTTTCTGTAACCCTTGTCACTGCTTATACCTCTGAAATCATATTGTCTTGCTGCTGCTAGTGTTACTGGTGTTGCCACCTGGGGCACCGGGATGGTGGACACCTTCACTCCATCTGGGGTCTCCTGGGTAACAGGCTCCACCACTGCAAGAAAAGGGAGAATGTGGGGGGAAAGCCAGGGTAGGGGTGTCTCTGCTTTGACCAAGGTTGTCAGGTTTGTGGGCACCACCACTGCAGATGGGGGAGGTTGGATTTGCAGGTGCCTCAAGGGATGAGACTGCAGATCCCACTGCCATCTGGTTCCCTGTGACCACAAATACCCCTGCAGCCCGGAGACCAGTGTTGTGTATGCTCCCTCCCCTGATGCTTCCTGGTTCACTGGAGCTGTAGGTTCAGCTGCTGCAAATGGGGGTCCAAGATTACAGGCACTGCATCTGTTGTTTCCCTGGTTTTGCCTCCTATCTTCTAGTCCACCCACATTTTAGGTGTACAGATATATGGAATTCTCTGCTGCCCATGCATGTTGGACAAAGACACATTTGAGTTATGCCTGTTTTACCATTTGTAGATGGAACGGAAAAGACAAAGGGAACATCTCACATTGTCTTGATGCTGATGTCACCCTTGAAAAGCATTTATTAAAGAGTCTTATACACAGCATTTTCTAAATCAAAAAATTTTTGCCTTTAGTAGTTTAACTCCAGATAGTCACTTACTCTTTTTGTTATTGTCTTCTTATCCCTCTTTTTGAGGTAACTGTATTGAAATAGGTTTTGGACTGAAGAACATATTCATGGGAAATAAAATATATTTAATATATTCCCTTTATGAATATTTAAAAATATGCCTTTTAATATTACAACTAACAGTGCAGGGATGATGATCAGGGTTGGGATGTTTCAGAGGTAGAATACAGTGATGGATTTCAGGGAAAGAAATTTTCAGTTACACTGTACCAACCCCCCACCATCCATCATTCCATCTTCATAGGTCAGAGATGGTATGCAGACTATGATGGGATAACATTCATAATGTCCCTTGTGGACTTTATTTCATAATTTAAAAAATCATAATGAAAATAACAAGTTCAAAACAATTATTCCAAAAGATTCTGCCTTGTCTCATTCAGACTGCCCTCCTCTCTTTATTCTACCGCTAAATAGTTTTGTGATTACATGCTCTCATTGCATCTTCTCTCTCTTTTCTCTTAAGCCTAAACATCACTCTTACTTCTAACCATGCCACCCCTCTATTTAAAAGCCACCAGTGACTCCTCATTTCTTACAGAGTGAATTCTAAACCACTTAGATTTTCAAAACCATTTGCATTCTGACCCCAGGCTGCTTATATAGTTGATTCCCTATTAGGAGCTCTCTTCCTCAATAGCACTGAACAAATAGCTATTCTTGTAGCCCATGTATGCTTTTCTGGGTCTATGGTTCTATTTCTATTTTCCTTCCTAATGGCATGTAGTGCCTTCACTAAATCTGTAAAAGTAAATGCTATTTACTATGCTACATCCATATCATATGCAATGGCTTGTCTGTGAACTTTTTAAAGTCACCCTAACATTCAATTTCTTCAATTTCATATAGTCTATTTTTATATCGTTTTTGTTATGGACCTACACATCAAATGCTTACAGTGATGGGTAGGTCATTTGTTCCCTTTCACTGGAAATATGTAGGAATAGAACAGATATTTGATGGAACAGCTGTAGGAGGAATTATAACATTGCCTCTTGCCTAGGGATTTAGATTAAAAGAATAACCATGTGTCTTTTGATTCATTCAGCCCTCTCTTAGGTGATTTCACATATTCTCTGACAGAGTTACCAGCTATTAATCCAGTATCTGACCACTTCCCTCCGGGATTTAATCGTGCTTTCTGGAATGTTGACTTAAAGCAAATAAAAAATATGTAAAAAAATAAATCTAGACAAGTAATCACATAAAAATGTTCTTTCTCCAAAATCTGCTCTTCATTAATTCTGCCTGACAAAGCTGCCTCTGATTGCTAAGCATAACCCTGGTGCTCTCTGATGGATACTGCTTCCCCAGCAGTCTTATAGAGTTTCATAGCTGACATTGTTACATTAAAAGTAACTGGGGTTGTGGAGGCAAAGCCTGTATTTCTATCAATTCTCTAATGTTATTTGTAAAGCTATATAATACTGATGTCACATATACTCGAAACCCCAAAGTATCTATTTTTCTGTGTGATTTGGAGGGTGATAATAACCTTCTCTTTGTAGTATTCCTCCCATTACTCCTGTCCCTTTATTCACATCATAGCATCTAGTCACATGATCTCTTCTTACCCTGATTTTCTAATTCTTTCTGGCCTTCATTTCCTTTCATGATACAAATTAGTCAATTATTTTATTGCTAGCACACCCTAAACTTGATCAGTCTGTGTGCTATCCTGGTACAAATTTCTAGATTCTCTGGTAGTAGTACAAACTGTCGGTATCAGGTCCATGCTTTACAGGAGGAAGGCAGCCTATTGAAAAATACCTGTAATCCTTTTCTAAGGGTGTTTTTTTTTTTCCTGGGCTGAGAAGTACACTGGTCCAAATTCAAGGCAAACCAGAGTGATAGAGCATAAGTCCCCCAGAAGAGACCCTCAACCAATGACATTAGTAATTTGGTGGATAAATACCACATAATTCTTGTTCCTTAGTTGGGA
The DNA here is from genome assembly GCF_039906515.1 of Pseudorca crassidens. Taxonomy (NCBI): domain Eukaryota; kingdom Metazoa; phylum Chordata; class Mammalia; order Artiodactyla; family Delphinidae; genus Pseudorca; species Pseudorca crassidens. Next base: position 28,664,025 of record NC_090306.1, on the reverse strand, counting down.
GAACTGAGGCATATATTTGATTGTCCCTAGACTACCACAGAGAAACTGACCTTTCAGTGCACACAGTGGTAACTGGTTCGATAATGCATACTTTATTTCTCCATTTTTTTCCCTTCCCATTTTTATTTCCTGCTACCCTACCAATATTTTATTGTATCACTTTCTAAAGAAACAATGCTCAGATCCTTGTTGTCTCGGGTCTGCTTGCAGGAGAACCCAAATCAAGTGAGTTGGAAACAGAAGAGGTCTTAGGAAGCAAACTCTGAGGATAGGGTTGGGGGAAATCATATCACTTGCTGGCCAGATGAAAGTAAACACTGCATTATTGATAGTAAAATGAGGTATTGAAAACCCCTGGCTTACTGAAGTACTCCACTTTCTAAGACTTTATAAACAGTGTGATTTATGATATTGGTGGAAAAGTATCAACTAGCTTCATAAATAATGTAAGCACTTAAGAGATGTAAGGAATGCTCTTAGATGGATCATGGAGTTGTCTGGCTACCATAAGAGTAATCAAACCTTAGTCACAAGATTTGCTTTCTGCTGCAGGTAGTGTGATTAACTAGAAATATTTAGTGCAACTTCTAGCACATGGCATGTTGCTATTGATTTGCAAATACATTCCTTCCAATCTCTATTGAGAAGGAGAAGCAGGAGTATTTTGCATTCATCTGACATCGGTAGTTTAGGTTTATGATAGTGCCCCCATGGACATATTTACTCTATAGTACAAATGGACCTACATTGTAGACATCCCACAGATGAACACATTAATCCACTCTATTGATGATATGATATGAATTGGACCTGGTAAGCAAGAAGTGACAAATTGTCTGGATGTCCTCATACAATACCTGTACATGAGAAGATGGGAAATAAATCTTACAAAGATTCAGAGGGCTATCATTTTGGGTAATTTGGGGGAGAGGGTTTATTTGGGGCATGCTGAAACATCCAAGGTAAAGATATTGTGCTTTGTACCTTCTACAAACAAAGAACAACACTTAAGCCTACTAAGTTTTGGAGAGAGCTCATAGTAAATTTTGGAATATAGATTGGACCCATTCAGCAAGTGATTTGGTTACTTCTCAGTTTTCAATGGAACCAGAAAAAAAAGGGGTATGCAGCACATTAATGCCTCAGTATACATGACCCTCACCGTTTGATTACTTAAGTCACTATAGCCCGTGGTGCTGGAAGTATCTAAGACAGATAAAAATGTAGTGTAGAGTCTCTCATAGCCTTCATAAAGCTACCTAGGGTTCTGGAGTGAGATCCTGCCACCTGCAATTGATAATTACTACCTGTAAAGCAGCTTTAAGCCTGCAACAAGGCCCAAGTAAAAACTAAAGGCTTGATAATATGACTGAAAATTATTATACGACCAGAGGTTCCATTATGAACTGTATAGTCAGACCCAAGTCATGAGATTGATTAAAAATAGTACCAATCCATTATAAAATGGAAATGGTACATTTGGGATAGGCATGAAAAAGGTCCAGGGGATATCAGTAAGTTGTTCCAAAGAGCATTAACTAGAGTCAGATGGGCTATTGAAGAAAACAAGCATATAGACTGTCTATATCACTACTGCAGTATATTGGACCTGATAGCATCAGAGAGAGCCTTAGTACTTCCAACTTAGGACTCAGAAAGCATCCAACTAACATCATGACATCCTGCATAATATTACCTCAGACTAAGGGTGCATGAGATATGACAATGACATATGTCCATGGGATACTCTGGTCCTACTGTATACTTTATTGCCTAGAAGCTGACAGATTAATAGAACACTGGAATTACCCTAAGACATAACCAAGGTATTATGAAGACACCCTGAAAGTTTTGACTGCTGTTCTCAAGATGAGGAATAAACTTTTAACTGTTGGCCATCACATGGTCCTGTGACCACAGTACCTTTAAAAAAAAAAAAGTTTAGGAACTAAAGGCTACAGTAGGAGTAGCTGATCCCACCATCACACCATTGAGTAACATGGGAAATTTGTACTTCCGTCCTTGTTACTGTGCTGGTGGACTAGAGATTCTGATTCCCAAGAGTAGATGTTTCTAGTAGGAAATAGTTACTTCTAACCTTCTAGTTACCCCCTACTTTCTGGTCATATTTTAAGTACTCATACCAGTAGATGAGCTGTTAGTCCTTATGAGAAAATACACTCTTATTATCATGAAAAAATATATTTGCTGCTACTAATTTGCACTAGAAAGGGAGAATTATATGAAAATTCAAAGATTTTACCAGAGTGTCTCATGGTGCTTCATGCCCAGTAATAACATAAAAGGACAGTTGCAACCATGATCTGACAAGAACAAGATAACTCAAATTTACCACAGAGATAATGATTATATTGTTAATTATAATGTAAGAAAATAGTAAAATACTCTTTCAAACAAAATTAAGTCAACTCAATGGAATGTATGTAATTTAATGCTTTTCTCCCCAACTTTACCCTTTGCGGATTATTTTCCAACTTATAGAAATAATGCACGTAAACATTTTTATAAAAGAGTGACATGGAAGCACAGTATGAAAGATAACTTTTCTCCTGTACCCTTTACACCATTGGTGAGAAATAGCCGCCTTCAGCTCCCCTCCTAGTGCTTCTAGAAAGTATCATTTTAATTTTACAAAGTCTATCTGCATAAAAAAATTGTTTAAAATCTTATTTAGATTAGATCCATCATTTACCATTATAAATTATGAAGAATTCTCATAATTCAGTACCAGTCACTGTATTTTTAAAATATTTAATGAAATAAAAGAATCGTTCTCTATTTCTTAGAGCTTGATGCACGCATGGCTAAAGGGTAGATAGGGAGTGGATGAGTGGATAGGTGAGTGGGTAGATGGGCAGATTCTTTTGACTTCTTAAGAAACCTTTTATTTCAAAAGGGAGACGTGTCAGGTATATTATCGGGCCCTCACTTGGAATTAGATTCAGGATTGAATCTAAATACTGCTTTAAGACTTCCCCATCTTATTTAAGGTTCTCAAAAATTAGTCCACTTCAAATCCTATCAAATCTATATTCTTGACCTCCTAATGTTCAGCTTCTGAATTTCATTATGTCTGTTACTCAGCTATCACTGGAATAATTAATGACCAAATCCAGCATTTGCTTGTGAATTCTTATTTAATGTTTTTTCAGCATTTGACATAGGAAATTGATCTAACCTTTAAAAAATGCTCTCCACCTTAGCTTCCAGGATGAAAATAAACATGCCTTCCTTGATCAACTATCTTTATTTAGACTGTTAACTCTGTTGCTATACCTGCAATTAGTGTTCCTTGGGCTGGCACAATTCTATCTCTTTTGACCATCTGAATAGTCATCTTGTACAAATTTATTTACTCCAAAAATTTATATCACTGACTAAAAGCTGATGAATCTTAACTCTGTGTATACTTGTGTGTATAATTGTATCTTATAGGCATAATTTAATAAATGGCCCCCACCACTTCCAAGATTCCTATCCCTTGGTTATTCAGTTAAACACTAATCTAGGTACTGCTGTGAAGGGATTTTACAGGTATAATTAAATTCCAAAGTCAATCTTAAAATACAGATTAACTGGTTTGGTCTGGTCTAATAACATGAGTCCATAAAAGCAGAGACTTTTCTCTGTCTTGTAGCAGAAAAGGAAGTCAGATGCAGTAGCAACCGCAGAACTTAAAGAGATTTGAAACACAAGATGGACTTGGTACATATTGCTGCCTTTGAATATGGGGATGACACATGAAAAGGAGTACAGGCAGCATCTGAGCATAGAGAAGCTCTCACCCAATAGCAATGAGACAGGTACCTAAGAACTACAGTCACAAGAAACAGAATTAAATCAGCAGGAGGAATGAGCTTGTAATCTGATTCTTCCTCAGATCCTTCAGGTAAGAGCTCAGCTGGGTACACCTTAATTTGGGGACATATAAGACCCAATCCAGCCACTTGGGCCTAGACTTCTAAACCACTTAACAATGCACTTGAACAATGCAGGAGTTAGTGAGGTGCAAAGAGGGTCCACTCTAAATTAAATCCACGTTTAACTTAGTGTGGACCCTCCATATATGTGATTCCTCCCTAGCTACAGTTCTGTATTAGCAGATTTAATCAATCAGGGATTGTGTAGTACTGCAGTATTTACTATTGAAAAACATCAGCATATAAGTGGACCAGCTCCGTTCAAACCCCTGTTGTTCATGGGTTAGCTGTGAGGTAATAGATTTGTTTAAGCCACTGTTTAAGTTAATTTGCTGTGCAGCAAGAGAAAACTAATACACTTGGCATTTCCATGTCCTTCTATCAATATATTATCCCCCCTTTCTCTGACAAAAGGAGATAATTTTTAAAAGTAAATAAGGTAATGGTTAACAACCTGCATTTCAGATTTATAAGACTGAAGCTCGAACATTTATAGCCTCTGAAACTTGACATCAGTAAATTACCATTAATATTAGTAGGAATACTCAGTTAATTATAATATTATATGCTCACTCATTCAAATTAGAAACTAGTTTCTCCAGATAAATTAAGTTGAATTTACCAATTTAACTTAATAAAAATATGTACGCATACATATATAGTTTTATTTATTTCTCACTGTCTTTATCCTTATTCTGAATTCAGGTAATATTGTCTCTTATTTATAGTATTATAAAAATCCCAAGTGAGGTACTAACTTACCAAATGCAGCCACAACATCTACGAGAAAGTGCAGCCTAATAACTCTGCCATTCTTTTAACGGAAATCCTTATATTCCTTTCTGGTGTCTACAGTAAAAGCCTGGCCTCTAAATATTTAAAACAAATTCCTCTGTGCTCTTCTTTCTCAGCTTCATCTCTGGGAACTCTCCACTTTCCTCCACAACCATGATGCTGCAATACTTATATTGTAAAGTTTCATGTTTGTATTTTTTTCTTCACACTATTCCCCACATCTGGTTAGAAATTCTTATTTCCTTCAACTGGCTAAATTTTATTTCTCACCCAAGCTATACTTCCAAATGATCTGAGATGAGGTGCTTCTAAAAATACTCATGCATGTGACACACCCCAAAATAAATAACCAAATTGTTTAGAGATGAAGCACTGGTATTGGGGTTTTCATTTCTACTTCTCTCTAGGTGATTCTCATATGTGCAGGGTTGGAAAATACTAGTATAACTAAACTGAAATAGATCTAGCTTTACTCAGCTCCATGGGGGTCACTCATTGCTTTCAGTCTGTATACTAGATTCACTGGGTTTGCTTTTTCCCACCAAATTACAGAAAACCTAGGAGCAGGGGTAAAAAAAAAAAAAATCACTTCTTGTTTTTGAAATATGAATCATCTCATCAGTATATTCTGTAATTTCATCTGTCCACTTCACTGATCCTCTGACTTTATTGCTTCTTGTATAGGTGGAACCTCATACTACATTCAGTCATTTATTTATACATTAAGTTTTAAATGCCTGCTATGTGCCCAGAGGGTTCTAGGCATTGGGTCTGGAACTGGCAATATCCTATGGGGAAAAATAGAAATATGTACTTAATTGTGCTTTAGCGGACCATGATAAGTATATTTATTTGATCCTTTTTATATGCAGTTAGCCTCAGAAGTTCTAGTGATTTTGACATCTTGATATTACTCATTATTATGTGATTAACTTAGCCCTGGTAACAAGTAATGAGCATGACTTTGATATTTAAGGATTAACTAAATCGAAACGTTCTAATTAGGGACACAGGTGGTATTAACATTGTTATAACTCAGTAAACCATATGTTTCCCAGAAGAATTTTGTCAATAATCTTACAATGACATGGGCAGAATATTTATAGACCAAATTGCAATAGGACATATTTTCCTTATTATGGTCATATTACTTACATGAAGCTTGAATTCAGTCTACATGATCTTCTACACAGTTAAGGTGTCAAAATTGTTTTCTTAAAGCTCTTTCCATAGTTTCTTTATTGGGGCATGCTTAAATAAAGGTAGCATGAATTTTCTTCTTTTGATTTAAAGGTTTTTGTAATCTCTTCCAAATTCAACTTTTTTCTAGTTTACATTTTCCTTTTTTCTATTCTTGGTTATTAGCATGATCACAAAAAAATTGGGTAAAGAGGGAAATGACTCTCAAAACTTTAAGATAGCTAATTTTATTTATTTTGACTTATTTATAATTATTCCTGGAAATAAAGATTGGCCAGTAACAGAATTAAATAATGCTTTCAAAGAATATAGTAAAGGCTATATTTTCTTTTCCTTGCTCTTACAAGGATGAGATTTTCCACAAAGTTCAAGAGAGACTATATTTGTCATGACCTTTGGATTGTAAGTTGGGTCACCGCAACCAGATGAATAGTGTTTATTCTACAGAGTAGATATAATAATTTTATTTTCCCCATCTAATCAAGATATTGAGCAAATAAGGTTCAGTAACTGATAATACATTTTCTCTCTATCTCTACCACCCCAAATTGATAGATAGCTATCTCTCTCCAGAGATACAGATATACAGGTATCTCTCTATACATCTACATAGATAATCTCTATGCCTTGATCTCTCTCTCTATACATTTATGTATGGATATATTGATCTCTCTCTTTATATATGTAGGTGGATATAGATAGGTACTGACATTGGTGGGTAAATAGGGAGATAAAATTATATAGATACTATTTGTAAACCTATTATCAATAATTAAGAGCCTATAAATACTTACATATCCATAGTGTCCAGAAGAGAAACTTGTTGCTAAAATATAAAGGTGTATTTTCAAAGCTTCCACCTGCTGCTGCTTTAAGTGAGTAGTATTACTAGATGTGTTTTCTATTGATAGCATGTAGATCTAATTGAATACCACTGTCTGTCATGGAAAATATTAGCCTTCATATTATCAAAGAATATCCACTTTCTTAAAATATGTATCAGCTATATTTTCATATTTGGTATAGAAAGTTTTTTCTTAATACCATCTTTAAAAAATACTTGCCTCTATCTAACTTTATCTGTATGACTTGAATTAAACTTATGCAATATTAATCATTACATTTATAAAGCTACTGATCATTCCATTAGGCAACACTTGGGATCTTAATGTGTAGCTGCCATTTAAAAAGATATATATTTACATGGACGAACTCATTCAATTACCTCAACAAGCCAAATTTATAGACCAGGGATCTAAGTACAAATAAATGAGGTCACACACATAGAAAGTGGTAAGAGTTGGAACTGATTACTCCCAGCAAATTACTTTCCAAGGCAGGATTGTTGCTATCAATTTAGAGTACCCATAAAGGCTAGACCATTTTTCTTGATTAAAATATTGTAACAGTTTACTACTATCAAGAAAATCTTAATTAAGCAAGAAAAAAGTTGAATATGAACATGTTTTTACTATAGAATTTTCAAAATATGTACATCTCTACATTTTATTAGTTTAGAAATCTGACATAGGCCAAATAGATTCAACAAATCTGAAGTGTTTTACACACATTATAAAGCAACATTTTATAGAACAATGTATGCATCTTTTCTCAATTTTAACATGAAAATCCCTAAATATCTATGTGACAAAAGTGTTTCAACATTTTTGAAAGCAAAATTGGCAGAATTAAGAGGTAAAACAGATCAAGACGATGGTTTAAAGTTTTAAAAGTACTTCTTACAGTAACTGATAAAACTGATAAATGAGTATCAGTAACAATATAGACAATGTGAGCAGAACTGTCAACCAAACTGGCCAAATGGACATTCATGGAACAGTATAAGCAACTGTTAAAGAGTATATTTTTTGTTTCTACAGACTGATATTCACCAAGGTAGACTAGCTGCTGGGCCAAACAATAATCAAATAACAAATCAATAACTCCATTAAACTTTAAATGATTGAAATATAACAGTCCGTGCTCTGATTACTATCTAGTTAAATTGCATATCAATAATGATAATATATTAGTATATCATTGAATTTTTCAATTAATCAACACACATATACAAACAGTGAATCAAAAAATAAAACACCAGAGAAATTTTAAAACATTTCAAGTTGAATAATGAAAATACAGCCTATCTGAATTTGTGAGACCAGATTAAGCATTGCTTAGATGAAAATTTTTACTACAAAATCCCCATATTGGAAAAAGAAAATGTTTAAAAGCAATGATAGATGTTTCTACATTAAGAAAGTTTTTAAAAGAGCAATTTACCCCATAGTAAATGCAAGGAAAGAAATAATAATGATGAAAGCAGTCATAAAGAGAACAGAAGGAAGAATTTTTTTAAGTGAAAACAGAGGCAAATGGTTGCTATTTGGAGAGGGAAATAAAGTTGGTAAATTCTTTACAAGACTACTAGGTAAACAAATGATAAAACACACAAGTTATCAATAGCAGGAATAAATGAGAGAACATCATTAGACAGATGTTCAGACATTAAAAGGAGAATAATGGGGATTTCTGAACAACATTAAATCAATAAAATAGATAACATATTTAATGGATGAATTTATAAAATTTGAGAAATAATTTCAAAAACTTTAGAAAAACAATGTCCCAAGACTGATTCAAAAAACTAGAATTTCTGATTAAACTTATACCTATTAGACATTTAATTTTTATCCATAAACCTTCCTACAAAGAGTATATTAAAATGACTTTACAGATTTAATTCTAAATGAGAGAATACTTAACTCATTTTTGAGGACAGCATATCTCTGACAACCAAGTCTGACATAGATGTTGCAAGAAAATTACAGACCAATATCGCATTTGAAGACAAATACAAAGATCCTCCACAAAACAGCATCATATATGACAATGTATCATTGTTCAGTTAAATGTATACTCAGGAATGCAATATTTCTTCAGTATTTGAGAAGCAGCATGATTCACCACAGCAACAGAATAAAGGAAAAGTAACTCACAAAGCCATCTCAATAGGTGCAAAGAAAGCATTTGCAATACTAAAAACATATTCATGAGTTTCTGAAAACATATTCATGAGTTTTAAAAATCAGTCAACTATGAATAGAACAACTACTTTTTAAAAAAATTTTATTGAAGTATAGTTGACTTACAATGTTGTGTTTAATTTCTGCTGCATAGCAAAGTGACTCAGTTATACATATGTATATTCTTTTTTATATTCTTTTCCATTATGTTTTATCACAGGATATTGAATATAGTTTCCTGTGCTATACAATAGGACCTTGTTGTTTCTCCATCCTATATATAATAATTTGCATCTGCTAATTCCAAACTCCCAATTCTTCCCTCCCCTACCCCCACCTTGGCAACCACAAGTCTGTTGTCTATATCTATGAGTCTGTTTTTGTTTCGTAGATATGTTCATTTGTGTCATATTTTAGATTCCACATATAAGGGATATGATATGGTACTTGTCTTTCTTTTTCTGACTGACTTTGCTTAGTATGATAAACTCTAGGTCCATCCATGTTGCTGCAAATGGCATTATTTCATTCTTTATAATGGCTGAGTAATATTCCTTTGTAAGTATATAACACATCATCTTTATCCATTCATCTGTTGATGGATATTTAGCTTGTTTCCATGTCTTGGCTATCGTAAATAGTGCTGCAATGAACATAGGGGTGCATGTATCTTTTCAAACTATACTTTTGTCTGGGTATATGCCCAGGAGTGGAATTTCTGGATCGTGTGGCAACTCTATTTTTACTTTTTTGAGGAACCTCCATACTGTTCTCCATAGAGGATGCACCAATTTACATTCCTACCAACACTCTAGGAGGTTTACCTTTTCTCCACACCCTCTCCAGCATTTATTATTTGTAGACTTTTTAGTAATGGCCATTCTGATTGGTGTGAAGTGGTACCTCATTGTAGTTTTGATTTGCATTTCTATAATAATTAGCAATGATGAACATCTTTTCATGTGCCTATAAGCCATCTGTATGCCTTCTTTGGAGAAATGTCTATTTAGGTCTTCCGCCCATTTTTCGACTGGGCTGTTTGGGTTTTTTTGTTACTGAATTGTAGGAGCTGTTTGAACATTTTGGAAATTAAACCCTTGTTGGTCACATCATTTGCAAATATTTTCTCCCAGTCCATAGGTTGTATTTTCATTTTGTTTATGGTTTTCTTCACTGTGCAAAAGCTTGTAAGTTTGATTAGGTCCCCTTTCTTTATGTATGATTTTATTTCTATTGCCTTGGAAGACTGACCTAAGAAAACATTGGTATGATTTATTTCAGAGAATATTTTGCCTGTGATGTCTTCTAGGAGATTTATGGTGTCGTGTCTTATATTTAAGTCTTTAAGCCATGTTGAGTTTATCTTTGTGTATGGTGTGAGGGTGTGTTCCAGCTTCATTGATGTACATGCAGCTGTCTGACATTCTCCACACCACTTGCTGAAGTGACTGTCTTTTCTCCTTTGTATATTCTTGCCTTCTTTGTTGAAGATTATTTGTCCATAGGTGTATGGGTTTATCTCTGGACTCTATTCTATTGCATTGATGCATTTGTTTTTGTGCCAGGACCATGCTGTTTTGATTACTATAGTTTTGTAGTATTGTCTGAAGTCTGGGAGGGTTATGCCTTCTGCTTTCTTTTTCCTCAGGATTGCTTTGACAATTCTGGGTCTTTTATGGTTCCATATAGATATTAAGATTACTCTAGTTCTGTGAAAAATGTCATGAGTATTTTGATAGGTATTGCATTAAATCTGTAGATTTCTTTGGGTAGTATGGCCATTTTAACAATATTCTTCCAATTCAAGAGCATGGGATATCTTTCCATTTCTTTGTGGCATCTTCAATTTCCTTTATTAATGTTTTGTAGTTCTCAGCATATAAGTCTTTTACCTCCTTGGTGAGATTTACTCCTAAATAATCTTTTTTTATGTGATTTTATGTTCCCTTTCTGATATTTCATTGTTCGTGTAAAGAAATGCAACTTATTTCTGTATGTTAATCTTGTATCCTGCTACCTTGCTGAATTCATTTATCAATTCTAGTAGTTTGTGTTGAGTTTTTGGGGTTTTCTATATAGAGCATCAGGTCATCTGCATATAATGACAAGTTTACTTCTTCCCTGCCAATTTGAATACAGTTTATTTCTTTTTCTTGTCTGATTGCTGTGCTTAGGACTTCCAATACTATGTTGAAGAGAAGTGGTGAGAGTGGGCATCCTTGTTTTGTTCCAGATGTTAGCAAGAAGGCTTTCAGCTTTTCAGCATTGAGTATTATATTGGCTGTGGGTTTATCATAAATAGCTTTTATTATGTTGAGATATGTTCCCTCTATATCTACTTTCATAAGGGTTTTTATCATGAACTGATGTTGAATTTTATCAAATGATTTTTCTGCATCTATTGAGATGATCATATGGTTTTTATCTTTTCATGATGTGGTGTATCACATTGTTTGATTTGCATATGTTGAACCATCCTTGTGACCCTGGGATAAATCCAGCTTGGTTGTAGTATATGATCATTTGTATGTGTTGTTGGATTTGGTTTGCTAATATTCAGCTGAAAATATTTGCATCTATATTCATCAAAGTTATTGGCCTGTAATTTTGTTTTTTGGTAGTGTCTTTGGTTTTGGTATCAGGGTGATGATGGCTTCAAAGAATGTCTTTGGGAGTGTTCCTTCCTCTTTAATATTTTGGAAGAGTTTCAGAAGGATCAGCATAAGTTCTTCTTTGTATGTTTCATAGAATTTACCTATGACTCCATCTGGCCATGGACTTTTATTTGTAGGGATTTTTTTTTTAAATCACAGATTCTATTTCACTTCTAGTGATCTGTCTGTTCAAATTATCTATTTCTTCTTGATTCTGTTTTGGTGGGCTCTATATTTCTCAAAAGTTGTCCATTTCTTCTAGGTTGTCAAATATGTTGGCATACAATTGTTCATAGTGTTCTCTTATGGCTTTTGGTATTTCTGTGATATCAGTTGTGATTTCTCCTCTTTCATTTCTTATTTTGTTTATTTGGGACTTCTCTCTTCTTGGTGAGACTGGCCAGAGGTTTGTCAATTTTGTTTACCCTTTCAAAGAACCAGCTCTTTCTTTCATTGATTTTTTTCTATTTTTTTAATCTCTATTTTATTTTTTCCTCTCTTATTATCTCCTTCCTTCTGTTGACTTCAGGTTTTGTTTGTTCTACTTTTTCTACTTCTTTTAAGTGGTAGGTTAGATTGTTTGAGATTTTTCTTGTTTCTTAAAGAAGGTCTGTATTGCTATGAACTTCCCTCTATACAGTGCTTTTGCTGCATCCTATAGATTTTGCATGATTGTGTTTTCATTGTCATTTGCCTCAAGGTGCTTTTTTTTACTTTTTTCTTTGATTTCATTGTTGACCCACTGTGTTTTTTTAGTAGCATGTTGTTTAGTGGTTTAATTTCCATATAATTGTTTTTTTTCTCATTTCTTTTTCTGTGGTTGACTTCTAGTTTCATGTCATTTTGGTCAGAAAAGATGGTTGAAATGATTTCTATACTCTTAAATGTGTTGAGGCTTGTTTCTGTGCCCTAGTATGTGGTCAATCCTAGACAATGTTCCATGTGCACTTGAAAAGAATGTATATTCTTTTTTTGGATGTAATGTCCTGAAATTTCAATTACATTACTGTTCTATTGTATCATTTATGTTCTCTGTTGCCTTACTGATTTTCTGTCTCAAAGATCTGTCCATTGATGTGAGTGGGGTGTTAAAGTATCCTACTATTATTGTATTCCTGTCAGTTTCTCCCTTTATGTCTGTTAGTATTTGTTTTATGTATTTTGGTGCTCCTATATTGGGTGTATATATGTTGATGAGTGTAATATCCTCTCCTTGTATTGATCCTTTGGGCATTATAGTGTCCTTTATCTTTCTTTATAGCCTTTGTTTTAAAGCCTGTTTTGTTTGATATGAGTATTATGACTCCCACTTTCTTTTCATTTCTGTTTGCATGAAATATCTTTCTCCATTCCCTCACTTTCAGTCTATGTGTGTCCTTTGCCCTAAAGTGGGTCTCTTGTAGGGAGTATATTGTAGGCTCTTGTTTTTTTATCCACTCTGCCACTCTGTGTCTTTTTATTGGAGCATTGATTCTATTGGCATTTAAGGTAATTATTGATAGATATATATTTATTTCCCCTTTAATCTTGTTTTTCCATTGATTTTATATTTCTTCTTTGTCCCTTCTTGTTTTTCCTTTTGTGCTTCAATTTGTATTATAATTATGTTCTCTTCTTTTTGGTTTCTGTAAATCTATTGTATGTTTTTGATTTGTGCTTATCCTATTTTTCAAGTATAGTATTCCCTTCCTACATCTACGTGCCTTAGACCGGTAGTCATATAGACTCAAACATATTCTAGAAAAAAAATCTATATTTTGTTACTCTTCTCCCCCACATTTTATAATTTTGATGTCTTCTTTTACATCTTCTTGTATATCCTTTTGCTATTCATTGTGGTTATCATTGCTTTCACAGAATTTTTTTGATATTTTTTAATCTGTGTACTGGCTTATTTAAGTTACTTACTTTTCCATTGTGATTTTCTCTTTCCTATAGATTCCTACTTCTTTTCTATTTAGAGAAGACCTTTCAATATTTCCTTTAGGATAGGTTTAATATTGCTGTATTCTTTTACTTTTTGCTTGTCTGAAAAATTCTTTATCTCTCCTTCTATTCTAAATGATAATCTTGCTGGGTAGAACATCCTAGGTTGCAGATTTTTCCCTTTCAGTACTTTGAATATATCTTGCCACTCCTTTCTGGCCTGCAACATTTCTGTAGAGAAATCAGCTGATAGCTTTATGGTTCTCTTGTAATTAACTCTTTTTCTCTTGCTGCCTTAGAATCCTCTTTAAATTTTGCCATTTTTATTATAATATGTCTTGGTGTAGGTCTGTTTGGGTTTCCCTTGTATGGGACCCTCTGTGCTTCCTGTACTTGGAGAGCTGTTTCCTTCTTTAGGTTTGGGGAGTTTTCAGCCATAATTTCTTCAAATACATTTTCAATCCCTTTTTCTCTTTCTTCTCCTTCTGGGATCCCTATTATCAGTAGATTGTCCTGCTTTATATTAACCCAAAAGTCTCTTATATTGCTTTCATCTATATTGCTTTCTGTCTGCTGTTCTGATTGGGTGGTTTCCATTATTCTATCTTCCAGATCACTTATTCCTTCTTCTGCATTATTCATTCTGCATTCATTGCCTTTAGTTCAGCTTTCATCTCTGGAAATAAATTTTCTAACTTTTCTTGACTCGTCCTTATAGTTTATAGTTCATTTTTACAGTAATTTGCATTTCTGTTAATAGCCTTTCTAAATTCCTTCAGTATTTTTATTATCTCCTTTTTGAAATCAGTGTCTATTAGACTGAAGAGGTCTGTTTCATTGTTTATTTTTTCAAGAGAATTCTCTTGATGTTTTAATTGAGAATCGTTCCTCTGATTCTTCATTTTACTTTTTTTCTCTTGCTCTATGAGTTGAGGAGAAACAGTTATCTACTGTGATCTTGGGAGACTATTTTTATGTGGGAACATCCCTGTGTCACCTGCATGGGTTTAATATATTTGGTGTGAGGGCCGTTTTTAGTATAGATGCCTGCCACCTCTTTCCTCAGTATATGCTGACCATTATCCCCTTGATAGGAGGTGTGACTGGTGTTGTGGTGACCAGGTCCTGCACTGGAGGTTGAGCAGGTCCTCCCCTTAGCTCTGTGGTTGTCACTGCCTTGTCAGGGGCAGGATCTGCTCCCGAGGTGTTGGAGTAGAAACCCCAGATCTGTTTCTGAGCTGTGTTTGTGAGCTGCAGTGTGAGGTAGGCAGGATTGGATCACACAATGCCTCATGTCTCTCAGGCACCACTTCCACAAGGCCACCAGTGCAGTGCACTGAAGACAGGTCCATGGACTGCAGTAGTTACGAACCTGGACCCACTCTGGGAGCTATAGAGGCAACTCAGACCCAAGCCCAGGCCAGCCCCCCGTGTGCTGCACCCACAAAGCCCACAGCTGCTAAGGCCAGATCTGTCCCAGCTGCAGGAGCACCCACTGTCTATTTGGTTGTCCCACAGGTGATGAATTTACAAAGCCAGAGGCAGAGGTGTAAATCCATGGTGCATGCAGCCATGTTGAGAGATTTCAGCCCTGCTTCCTGAGTCACACAGCCCCTGGGGCTCAGCTGTGGTTTCAACCCTGCCTCTGTGAGTGGGCAACCCACTGATGCCTGCTCCCAGGGCCTGCCGAGGTGGTGGTTGGAACAGGAACCCTCCTAGGAGGTAGCTGGGGTGCACAGGGCAGTGACACGTGCATCCATGTAAGTCTCTCTCTTTTCTGCCTCCCATACATAGGGGGCTGCATTCTGCAGAAGGAGCAAAAGGAGCCTCTGAAGCTCTTTTTCTGTCCTGGCTGATCTCCCTGCCAGTGAGGGGGCTTCCCAGAGTGAGGTAACCTTCCCTCTTTTTCAGCTCCCTCCCAAGTGTGCAGGTCCCGTCCTGCTTCCTCTTTTTTTTCCTGTCATCCTACCTGGTTATGTAGAGATCTTTCTTGTCCTTTCAGGTGTTTGAGGTCTTCTGCTGGTGTTCAGTAGGTGTTCTGTGAGAATTGTTCCATTTGTAGGTGTATTTTTGATGTATGTGTGGGAGGAGGTGGGTTCCATGTCCTACGACTCCACTGTCTTGAGTGGAGCACTACCTTTCAATTTGATAAGTCATTTATGAAAAACCTAGAACTAGTATATATTTAATGTTGAAGGACTGAACAATTTCATTCTAAGTTTTGCAACAGGGCAAAGATGCCCCACTCTAAAACTGTCTTCAAACCATATGATAATCTTTGTAAAAAAAAAAAAAACCAAAATCAAACTGAAAGAAATCTAAATATATACAATAAACTAAAGTGATCATGGCAAGATTCAAAATAAAAGAGCAATAGATATTTTTAAATTGCAGTTTTAGACACCATGGACAAAATATTTCAATATAAAATTAACATAATGACATCATTTACAGTAGTATCAAAATCAAAATACTTAGGAATGAATTTGACAAAATAACTAAACTATAAATTACAGCCAGCTATTAACTACTTACTACTCAATAGACCAGTAACCTTGAAAAATTAAAATTTAAATAAACAGATTATTGAACTACATACATAGCTTGGAAGACTTTATAGCTTCATTTCAATCCCAGTCATAATCTCAGCAAGAAATTTTGTAAACTTGACAAACTTTACAATTTATTGGAAATGCCATTTACCTAGAATAGCCAGATGTATTTTGAAAAATAATTTAAAGGTGGTCAGACACTTACCTTTTTCACTTTCAAGACTTACTATAAAACTGTAGTAATCATGGCATTGGCATGAGAGCATTTTATTGTATTTGACTTATATTAAAATATTTAATTAAAAATCTAAAGAATATGGGCTTCCCTGGTGGTGCAGTGGTTGAGAGTCCGCCTGCTGATGCAAGGGACACGGGTTCGTGCCCCGGTCCGGGAAGATCCCACATGCCGCGAAGCAGCTGGGCCCGTGAGCCATGGCCGCTGAGCCTGTGCGTCCGGAGCCTGTGCTCCACAACGGGAGAGGCCACAACAGTGAGAGGCCCGCGTACCTCAAAAAAAAAAAAAATCTAAAGAATAGTGATGTGTAATTACAGTGACAGCTTCTCTCTCCTATAATCTAGCAAATTATCATTCCTTACATTTAAAACATGTCAGAAATATTATGTTTCATCTGAAGGGCATATTCTTGCTGGGATGGGTAAATTTTGATGTTTCCCTTTAATAACTATTTTCCCACCATTGTATTGTGCTTCTCTAATATAACACTAAAAATGAGGCTGACAGAGACTCTTGCCTTCCTGTCCTCCAAACATTCATTTGTAGTTCATACTTCCTTGTGTACTCATCCACCAACGATATACCGGTTGGACAAAGAATTAATGATCCTCAGCACTACAAGCTGTAAACAGCATATGGAGACTGTGAAGAGAGCAAAATATTTTGATAACAGGGCGACTTAAAGAACGTGCTGAAACTGTGGCCAGAGCAATAACCAACTCTTTTCTCTGTAGCCCGAGGGGGAAAAAAAATTCACTTTTTAAAGTAAAATTTTAAATTTTACTGTAACTTGTATGTTATATCAAGATGAAGTAGAAACAGCCAACCTCTCAGGCCATAGAAGATGATTTAATCAGGAAAAGACTGAATTGTGAAATGAGTCTACTTTCAGTTCTTATTTAACTCATGTACTTTGTGAAGTTTTTCTCCCATACCCTTGGACTGGGTCTCTCAGGCTTCCAAATGTTGCTGCTACCAGACTGCTACAGAAACTGTTTTTTTGCCCCAGGTCCCTTCATACTGTCCTCATTCCACAACTGCAGGTTCTGACCATTTGGCAGGCTCCTTCTAAATAGTGTCAGTGTGTCATCTGTCACATCTCACATCCCCTGAGGATATCTTGAATAATTGCTCATCCTAAGCAATAATCACACCTCTTAAGGCCAAGAACAAGTTGTTTATATATCTGCACTGCCCCCAGCATTATCTAGGCATTTAAATTGAAAAATTAAATAAGCATTCTACAGCTAGCTATTAACTACTACTCAATAGACCAGTAACCTCTAGGTATGTAGGCCAGATAATATTAATGCAAACTACAAGAAACCATCCCAGGTTATTTTGTTCTGGTGGGCATTAATCAAGAAAAGTGATATATCGCTTCGGGTACAGAGATGAATTATGTGGAAATGTTAGGACATCTTTGTATAACAGGTTTCCCCTTCAAGTGACGTCTTCTTTTGAGCAATGAAAGTGTTGAGTAATGAGCACAGATTTCATGGAATTTTAAGAGAGAAAATTAAACTTAGAAGCCAATCGTGTCCAAATGTCCTCACCTAGTTCTCTCTTGTATAATTGAGCAAACCATTAAATCTGACCTCGTGTGACCTTCTAAGAACTTTATAAATATAATATTGTATTGAGAATGAAAAGGTGTTCTAGCAAATCTATGAATAAAGAGAATAAGTTCTTAAACACCCCCAGATAATACTGATGACATTTTGCACAGGGTTGATATGGAAGCAGAGGTGTGAGGTTTGAGAAACCACTGGTGATAGCAGTAAAGCATCTTACCTAAAAGCTCTGACCCCCTTGGTAGAATGAATGTCGTATCAGAACAGAAAAAGTAAATATGTGTGTACATATATGATTACATATGTCTACATGTTGTGCTTTAACAGAAATGGTACTTTTCAACAATGGATTCTTTTCCACCAGAATTACTCATATTTGATTTTAAAACTAAATGCCAACAATTTGCTACTTGGTTTGCATCCCCTTGCCAAATTCATTGCCAATAAAATGAGTTGCAGGCTGCACAGAGGGGGCGCTTTCCAGTTGTGTCTTCCTTTGCCACAGCCATGGCCACCACACACATACACACAGGCCCACACCAATGTATCTTCCATCTCCCTAGCCGACAAAACCTTCTTCAGGGTAGATTCTCCAATTGCTGAGTCTGAATTGAGCACGTAGGGACAGTGGTGCAGGCGGTGGAAATGTCTTCATCATGAGATGACAGGAGTAAAAATTTTTTCTGTGTATAAAATGCTTTTTTTAACAGAAGGCAGAATATCTATAATTGTAATCCATTTACTCATTATAAAATATTTTGTAATTAGGAATTGAGTAACAAAATATTTTTAATTTTGCCAATGAATGTAGGTATCATTAGCCAGATTATGGGAAAGGAGAATTACATGTCAAAGCTATTTTGCAGCATTAAAATCCTCACTTTGGAGGTCAATCCTTAATTTCATGAATATTATACTTGATTTTATAACTCCCCATCAGTGATATGATCCGAGGTCTTGGTGATAGCATTAGGCAATATGGCTTTGTGTGTAGCCACATTACCACAATTATGCAAAGACTACATTGTCTAATCTTCCAGTTTCCTAAGTCAGTTCATCTTGAGTGATCTTTTATGTAGCTATGAGTGTGGTCACTTTAGTCACTGAAAAATGTCTACTATTTTCAGGAACTTAGTTGAAATATTATTTGCAATATTATTCAGACTTAATGATATAAAACACAAGTAAATTATTCATAAAAAATAACAAAAACAAAAAAACAACACTATCCATATGCATATGTCTGCAATCAGTTTGACCTATGAAAGTAGAGGTCAGAAAACTGAAAGTAGAGTTGGCTGTCATTCACATAAAGTGTTGTACTATTTGGACTCTTGGAGACACTGTTTTATTTATTAGATAGAATCCATAGATAGAAGAAAGAAATGGTGGAATACAGTTCTAGTAAAGAATATGTGTATTTACTGGAAGATAGAATAGAAATAAAAAAAATAAAGAAATGAGGGAAATAGTTTTCAGAAGAAATAGAAGAGGGGTCAATCATAAACCTAGGCATGTAAGCATTAAAAAAACAGAAAAACCAAAAATATATGGTTCATGGGGTGGAATACCAGGTTGAAAGTGAAGTGATAGGACTTGAAAAATGTCATTATCGTTGGTGTCTGTTTTCAGTTGTCCTTCATAATAGAATAAATTCACCACTGAATGTGAATAACACCTTACCATCTACCTTCTGGTAACACCAAACACAAATCTAGGTAATCACATTTCCTTAATGGTGCACTTATTGATTTTTCAATGTCATGTTCTTAAGTGCTATACCATGTTGGAATCTCCTGTTGAACAGAGCTATAGCCTTTTGAAACAAATTGTTTCATGAGAGCAGAGACGTAGACTGGAACCAAAATAACAGTTTACTGATGGTGATAAAAATTGAAAAAAGGTTGCAAGAAATAAATTTGTACACCTAAAGATATATTTCTATACTCTTACCCAAATCCTCATAATGAAACTGGAAAACATGGGGCAAATACACATTATTTCCTTTGGAGAATAAAGAATTATTTTACATACATACCTGTGTACATACACAAATATGAAAATATATATACATAGTATAAATTGAAAATGTCATAAATATATTAATTTTATAAACATAATGAGGGATCTTAAGGACAAGGCAAATGGAAAGAGCTATTCACTAATTCATAATAAAATATTATTAAATATTGTATCCTTCTGCAATATTAATTACATATTTCCTCAATTGTAAGATGCACATTTTCCCATATCTTTATGTATCTGTAGGTAGGACACATCTTAAGTTCAATGGCATATTAAAATTGTCATTGGCAGGTGATAGTCACAATGACACCAGTGTCACAGCCTGCATATGGGGGAAATCTTACTATTTTTACACTTATTTAGTGTGACTAGACACCCTCAGCCATTTGAAATTTCAATCAACAATAATTTAAGGATTATCTGAAGAGAAAACATGAGTCTTGCATACTGTCCTGCAAACATTTCATTGTCACATTTAGAGGAGGTAAAAATCAGGATCTCAAAAATTGGGGGACAGATATAAATGTATTGGGGAGAAAAAAATCTCAGCTATTATAAAACATTTTTTTTAATGCCATACCACTAACAGTACTGACAGCACAGAGGAGGATATGGAATGGAAAACAGACGTTAAAAACTTTAGGAGAAAAATTATTTGGAAGAGTTGGATTCTATAAGTGAAAAAATATATGAGTTGATTATATTATAGAAATCTATGTCTAAATATAAATGAGTTCTTTTGTAAATAAGTCATAAGAAAACACCATGTTATAGATAATTGTCATTTTTGTCCCTTTTTTCAATAATCTTAGACCTACATAAAATAATTGTGTATTTTAAAATGATGGTATCTAAGATTTGATAAAACATGTCTAACAACCTAGAATTTTTCACTCAGGACACAAGGGTGTTTTAAACTCATAAGTACAAATGTAGTAGTCAAAAAGCAAGAAGAAGAGTGTCAACTGAAGAAAAAACACAACCTAAAAGTTGCATATTAAGTTTTATTTGGATGTCTTACTGAATACTATAGCCTGGGAGATGGCCTCTCAGGTATCTCTTTGGAGCAGTTCCTTAGCGTTAAGGGAGGAGCCAGGAGTTTTTTGCTGGGGGGAAATAACATGTAGTTGAAGATCAAAAGATTACTGCTAATCACAAAGAACAGACATCTCAAGTTAATAATTTTAGTGCTTTTCTATGTAGAGGAAGATGCAAGATTCTGGACTCATTGGAACTATTCCTTAGATATGAAACTTAACTATCTAGGGCCAGTATCCAAAGTCCAGAACGCTTCCTGTTTGTCTCCATCCTGAATTCCTTTCAGGGCATACCATGGGTGGAAGGGAGCAGCTGTAGTGGCTGATGGCTTGATCCTTGTAGAAGATAGGCAACATTCTTTCTTTACTGGAATGGCAGGCAACAATCCCTGTCTGCAAGAGAAGTCAGAAAACTATTATCCTGCACTAAAATGTTTCCAGTTTTTAACTAAAGTTAAAAGTTGTGAAGTTTGAAATGGATAACATTTTATGTTGTATTTTAAACAGTTATATTTTAATATGGGTATGAGAATTTCTTGTGCTAATTATATTGAATTATGGTTATTTTCATCAATTACCTATTTTTTCAGGGGCATTGGGAGACTACCTGTTAAAAAATTTAATTTTTGTTACACCACCTGAAGTTTAATTACAGCTAGCCAGCTCAATAACCTGTTGTTTTATTACAATGTTTGCAAATTTCATTTTAAGAAATTAATACATCGGCGTCTCAGAATCAGCAAATAGTATTGCAATACAATTCACATGTTAATGTAATATTTATATAGTAATATAAGAACAGATTTAACATAATTTATAGATATAACTCCAAGAAGCTAATGATATTTGAATCATCTAAAATAATTATGTATGCACATGTATGTCTTCAGGTGGAACTTCTTTTTATTTTGTCATTTTAACTAATATTTTTAAAGTTTTTTACTGGTTCATATGTAATCCCAATTAATTAATGTTTGTTTTTAAATCACTGTAAGAAGAAACACTGCCTTTTGCATATAGTTTAAGTCTAACATCTGCCAATTATTTATATATATACACTTAATTTTAGCTCCAATTATGCCAACTTCTTGAGAAAATTGCTTGTGAA
The DNA here is from genome assembly GCF_039906515.1 of Pseudorca crassidens. Taxonomy (NCBI): domain Eukaryota; kingdom Metazoa; phylum Chordata; class Mammalia; order Artiodactyla; family Delphinidae; genus Pseudorca; species Pseudorca crassidens. The sequence continues at coordinate 28,641,952 of NC_090306.1, read as the reverse complement.
AGGTATCACTGACACTTGAAAATCAAGGGAAGACTCAACCCTAAAATATTCATTAACCTACTGGTTAAATTTCAGAGAATAGTTATCTCTTTTGTTTGAAAACTTTTACTAGATCAATTTGTTATTTTCAGAATAACCTAGGTAATTACTATAGCGGAGAAAATTTGGCACCCCAAAATATCTGTTTGGCATGTGAATTATTTTGAGCTGAAACCAAGGCCAAACAGACTCAGGAAGAGACTTTGACCTTTCCCCTATCTGCCTAAAGAATGTAGATAGAGGACTTGTTCCAAGAAGGGAGCTAACACCGTACATAAGTATAGGATGAGCTAGGTGTTTAGACAGGGAAGAGTCTATCAAAATTTATTTAAAATTCCTATGTCCCATTGTCTTTGTATGGCCCACCAAATGCTTATTTACGGAACACTTGCTTATGAAATATTTGCTTTTCCATCTCCCTGTGAATTCCCTTCCTTCCCAAACCACTACCCCCAACATCTTTTGTCTTTAGCTCAAGATGGTATTTAAGGTGAATATTTCAGTCATTTTGGTGAGTTACTCTGGAATTTTTCTGGGTCTCTCCAAAGTATGTATGTTATTAAGCTTTTGTTTGACTTTCTCCTGTTAAACTCTGTCACATCAATTTAAGTCTTAGACCTGCCAGAAGAATCCAGAAGGGTAAAAGAAAATTTCTTTCTCCCCAACATTACCTTTCTAGAAATTTTGAAGGATTTTGAAGGGCAAGACTAATGGCAGGTCAAGCTGAAAGTAATCGGAGTTCCCTGTCTGCGTTTCTGTCACCGAACTCAGGTTCAGCTGCTCACTGCTTGAAAGCCAATACTCGGAAAGACAAGTGTTGGTTGGAAACAAAAGTTTGCTTTATTCAGGAGGCTGGCAACCTGGAGAGAAGACAGACTCATGTCCAAAAATCAACTCCATGAGCTGTTTGTAAATTTTGGAGACTAATCCCTTGTCAGATCATTTGCAAATATTTTCTCCCAATCTGTGGGTTGTCTTTTCATTTTGTTCATGGTCTCCTTTTGGCCATGCAGAAGCTTTTGAATTTAATTAGGTCCCATTTGTTTATTTTTGCTTTTATTTCTATTATTCTGGGAAATGGATCAAAAAAGATATTGTTGCGATTCATGTCAGAGAGTGTTCTGCCTATGTTTTCCTCTAGGAGTTTTATAGTGTCCAATCTCACATTTAGGTCTTTAAACCATTTTGAGCTTATTTTTGTGTATGGTGTTAAAGAATGATCTAATTTCATTTTTTTAGATGTAGCTGTCCAGTTTTCCCAAAATAATTTGTTGAAGAGACTGCCTTTCTACCACTGTGTAGTCTTGTCTCCTTTATTGTAGATTAATTGACCATAGGTGCATGGGTTTATTTCTGGGCTTTCTATCCTGTTCCATTGATCTATATTTCTATTTTTGTGCCAGCACCATACTGTTTTTATGACTATAGCTTTGTAGTATACTCTGAAGTCAGGGAGCCTGATTCCTCCAGCTCCATTTTTCTTAAGATTGCTTTAGCTCTTTGGAGTCTTTTGTGTCTCCATACAAATTTTAAGATATTTTTGTTCTAGTTCTATGAAAAATGCCATTGGTAAGAGGCTTAATATCATCAAAACAAACAACCCAATCAACAACTGGGCAGAACACCTAAATAGACATTTCTCCAAAGAAGACATACAGATGGCCAAGAGACACATGAAAAGATGTTCAACGGCACTAATTATTAGAGACGTGCAAATCAAAACTACAATGAGGTATCACCTTAACCAGTCAAAATGGCTATCATCAAAAAATTCACAAACAATAAATGCTGGAGAGTGTGTAGACAGAAGGGAACCCTCCTACACTGTTGGTGGGAATGTAAATTGGTACAGCCACTATGGAGAACAGTATGGGGGTTCCTTAAGAAACTAAAAATAGAGCTACCATATGACACTGCAATCCCACTCCTGGGCATATACCTGGAGAAAAACATGGTCTGAAAGGATATATGCACCCCAGTGTTCATTGCAGCACTTTTTACAAATAGCCAAGACATGGAAGCAACCTAAATGTCCATCAACAGAGGAATGGATAAAGAAGATGAAGATGTGGTACATACATATAATGGACTATTACTCAGCCATTAAAAAGAATGAAATGCCATTTGCAGCTACATGGATGGACCTAGAGACTGTTATACTGACTGAAGTAAGTCAGAGAAAGAGAAATATTGTATGATATCCCTTATATGTGGAATCTAAAAAGAAATGATACTAAGGAATTTATTTACAAACAGAAACAGACTCACAGACTTAGAGAACAAACTTATGGTTACTGGGGGGATGGAGTGGGGGAAAGGATAGTTAGGGAGTTTGGGATCAACTGCTGTATTTAAAGTGGATAGCCAGCAAGGACCCACTGTATAGCACAGGGAATTCTGCTCGATGTTATGTGGCAGCCTGGATGGGAGCCGAGTTTGGAGGAGAATGGATACATGTATATGTATGGCTGAGTCACTTTGCTGTGCACCTGAAACTATCACAACTTTATTAATAGGCTGTACTCCAACATAAAATAAAAGGTTAAAAACAAACAAACTAAAAAACAAAAATCAACTCCAAAGATTCTGCTGAACCATGAATGTTTTTACAGGGAGAATCATTTGCGGAGGGGATCAGAGTCTTCCTTATCTTCCACTGTTTGCAGACTTTCTTTTGATTGGTTTGTGGTGAGGTAAGAGGGCAGTGCTCCAGGAATCTTGTGCTCAGTCAGAAGTTATCATCCTCCACCTGGGCTGGGACCTTTGTTCCCACAGAAGAACTTAAAGATATTGTTATGTATATTCCTTGAAGAGGAACCAGGACCCTGCCCCATGACTGAACTATTGTTTCTTTACTGCTGCTACTTTGTTTCTGCATTCCTTCCCTTCCCTGATAAGCAACTATTTGAATATTCCCTTTGGAACTCAAGGAAGGTCAAGGAGGGTGAAGCCTTTTCTCTACAGACAAGAAAATGGGGGACCTGGAAAGGATTTGTACCCAGGAGGGCCCCATACGGTCCTGCTCCATTTCATTTCTTCAACAACTTCAGAGCTTTTCTTTCTCTCTTTTAGGGTATTCATGGATTGGATAGGACTAAATTTGAGGAGACCACACACCTAGTGATTTATCTTTTGTTTGCAACATGTGTATTCCCAGCCCTGGTGAGGAAGAAAGTAAAGCCAGGTATTTGTCAAATTGACTTGATTCACCTGATTGTTTTTTCCTACTTTTCCTAGGTGTTGACCATTCTTAAAGTTAGGTAGGTAATATAGTATAGGAAACCAGTAAGTAAAAGCTTTCCAGAAGCTAATTTTTCAATGTCAATTCAAATTCCTCTGTTGGAAGATTTAGGCAGTGATTGTATATCCCACAACTGCTATTATTTCTTCGCTTCCCTATCTTTTATTTTCCACTTTGTACCTTTCTCTGCTAATGAATCATGTAAACAAAATGAAAGCAACATGAACTTGTTTTGTTCCAGTTTCCCAGGTTGGCCATTCATTTCAATTCAGTGAATGAGTAGGTCAAGTCAGTAAAAAATACCTAATTTTACTAAAAGACTGTCTTAGAAATCACCGTATAAAAACACACTTCAGGGCTTCCCTGGTGGCGCAGTGGTTGAGAATCCACCTGCTGATGCAGGGGACATGGGTTCGTGCCCGGTCCGGGAAGATACCACATGCCACGGAGCAGCTAGGCCCGTGAGCCATGGCCGTTGAGCCTGCGCTCCAGAGCCTGTGCTCCGCAACAGGAGAGGCCACAACAGTGAGAGGCCCACATACCGAAAAAAACAAACAAGAAAAACCACTTCAAAAAGAATAATGGATGCTTAATCCACTAGTTTGAGTGTCAGAGCTATTGGACCATAGTGTACAGGAAAGTTTATATTAGGGTATTTCTGTTACAGCATCACTGGAGAGAAAATATTTACTTAAAGAAACACTTAAGTGAATATGGATTTATGCATTCTGTAATTCTGTTTAAAGGTGTTCAAATTCTTTGAATCCATATAAATTGGCAGGTCTACTGTTTAAATTTTACTACCAGAACATGCAAAGCCCTTTACAAACTCCTGTTTTTTCCAAGCTGACCCCACCTTATACTTTATGAAATATTACTTATCTTTCAAGACATAGCTCAGGTATCACATCCTCCAGCACATCTTCTGCAAGCTAGAATGGATTGTCAATCTTTACATTTAATCTGTGACCCATTTGAATTCATCTCCCTTCTCGTATACTCTTTAAATGCTTTATAAATATGTCTTTTCCTACTATACAGCCTTTAAGGTATTGCATCCTAACCTTTATCTAGTCATGGGTTTATTTGAGATAGCCATCCTTGAAGTGGATGCCTCTTTGAATTGGATGCCTTAGCAATCAAAGCATAAGTCAGGCACTTGCATTACCCCCAAAAACCCCCAAAAACAACCTGCCAAGGCTTACACTACAACCATGCACTACTCCTTTAAAAACACTGAATGAGGGCTTCCCTGGTGGTGCAGTGGTTGAGAGTCCGCCTGCCAATGCAGGAGATACGGATTCGTGCCCCAGTACAGGAAGATCCCACAGGCCATGGAGCGGCTGGACCCGTGAACCATGGCCACTGAGCCTGTGCATCTGGAGCCTGTGCTCCGCAACGGGAGAGGCCACAGCAGTGAGAGGCCCGCGTACCACAAAAAAAAAAAAAAAAACAAACACACTGAATGATAAAGAATCCCAGGGGCAACACACATTATTTCTCTAAATATTGAAAAAAGAAGTTTTGATTTCCAATAACTGACATTTCAAGAACACTACGGCCAGTACATAAGCAAGATGATCTGAAAAGTTAATATAGACTATTTGATTGCTTCAGTTTTACCTTTTATGTAAAAAGCTTTTTCAGGAAATGCAACAAACCAAGAGGAACTGGTAATCTACTCTTTGTAGCCTGGCTAATGCCTTCTTCATAATCTCAGTTTTAGAGTTCAGCAAGGCAGAGTAAATATCACTATAAAATGGAAATCAGTATACATTTACTATTTTGCCACAAAATTATTTAAATTTGCCAACATTCAGCCATGATTTAGTGATGTATGCTTTGAACTTACTAGTTATTAAGCAGACTTATGAGAACAATGAGAATCTCATCCTTTTGAAGGTGAAAGAACCCAGAAGAAAAATTGTTCACATTCTAACAGTGAGAAAAAGTCAGTTAATCTACAGAATCATGTTTCCTTGAACCTGTAGAGAACTGATATTTCAAGGCAAACAAGTAAAATAAATTCCAGAGGGTGTTGAGTCTCCTCAAAGATAAGGCACATAAGCTTTTTCACTTTGGTAGATAATGAGCCTGCCTAAGACCGGAGAAAGAAAACCAAGAAACTACTCCTGTCTCACCATGAGCCTTCAGTTAATAAGAAGAAACCATTATCTACTGTTGGCTCAGGTAGAAGAATGCAAGAGAATCACTCTCTGGTGCATGTGTGTTAGACCTGCTGAAAGCTGAGGGTAGGAAAGGAAAAGTGAGAAAAATCCTCTGGATCTATAAAACTCCACAAAACGCAATATAAAGTGGAATTTTTAAATAGCAGTAATCTCAAAGCAATTGTAGCTCATGCCATCTCCTCCCAAATAAGAAGCTTAATTGACTATATTGACCTTGCACTTCACGAAAAAGTTCCATCAAAGGAGAGATGGGTGTGCACATTACCAAGTATAATATTTTTCTCAGCCTCTCTAATTTTATACACATTTTTGGCATTTATTCAAAAATTGAAACACTGAAAAAGAAAACAGCATCAAAACTGACTTATTAAGACATAAAGCCATTAATAGCTCTAGAGCCATAGAAGAAAAAGATTTTGGAAGCAACAGACAAGAAAATTAAAATAACTCTGAACTATGTTAAAGTGCCAAGTGGGAATGATAGGAGAAAAAAGAGATGAGGAATTTTAAGACAAATGGAAATTGTAGATAAAGAATAAAATGAAAACACAATTTTTTAAAAGCACTATTTCAGAGGTGAATTCCTAACATGGACTACTTTGGATACCTCAGAGAAAATCTGTATACTTGAAAACAGGACAACAGAAATTACAAAAACAAACACAAAGCAAACGAGAGGGAAAAGACAAAAAAATAAAGAGCATCCAAGAGCTGTGGGACAATATCAAATAATCTAACATATAGTTGAAGTCCAGGAAGATGATGATTAGGAATCCAAGCTGACTTAAGACAGTTTGCAAATATTTATTTTTGTAGAAACTACCCAACTATCTTCAAAATTGGCTGTGCCATTTTGCATTTCCACTAGCAGTGAATGAGAGAATTCCTGTTGCTCCAAATCCTTGCCAGCATTTGAGGTCAGTGTTCTGGATTTGGGCCATCTAATAGGTGTGTAGTGGTATCTCATTGTTTTAATTTGCATTTCTGTAATGATGTATGATGTGGAGTATCTTTCAATGTGCTTATTTTCCATCTGTATATCTTCTTTGGTGAGGTGCCTGTTAAAGTATTGGGCCCATTTTTAAATGCGGTAGTTTGTTTTCCTATTGTTGGTTTTAAGAGTTCTTTGTATATTTGGAATAAGAGTCCATAAGACGTGCTGCACATATTTTTGCCCAGTCTGTGGCTTGTCTTGACATTTTCTTTACATTGTATTTTATAGAACAGAAGCTTTTAATCATAATGAAGTTTAGTTTATCCTTTCTTTCATAGATTGTACTTCTGGTGTCATATCTAAAAAGTCATCTCCATACCCAAGGTTCTCTAGATTTTCTAAGTTACCTTCTAGGAGTTTTATAGTTGTGCATTTTACTTTGAGGTCCATGATCCATTTTGAGTTAATTTTGGGGACAGTCTTAAGTTCTGTATCTAGATCCATTTTTTGGATGTCGATGTCATGTTGTTTCAGCACCATTGTTGAAAAATTATCTTTGAACCATTGTGTTGCCTTTTTTTCCTTTGTCAAAGATAAGTTAACTATATTAATAGGGGTTTATTTCTGGGCTCTCTATTTTGTTCAGTTGATCTGTTTGTATATTCTTTTGCCAACACCACACTTGTCTTGGAGTCTTGAAGATGGGTACTATTGGCCTTCTAACTTTGTTGTTTTTCTTAGTCTATTCTGGGTCTCTTGCTTTTCCATATAAACTTTAGTATCAATTTATGAATATTAACAAAATAACTTGATGGCATTTTGATTGAGATATATTGAAGCTATAGGTCAACTTCAGAAGAACTGACATCTTGGCAGTATTGAGTCATCGTATTCATAAACATAGAGTATCTCTCCATTTATTTAGTTCTTTTCATTTATTTCAGTAGTTGTGCAGTTTTCCTCAAATAGATCTTGTATCTATATTGTTAGATTTTTATATAAGTATTTCATTTGAGAGGGCTGCTAATACAACTGGTATCATGTTTTTAACTTCAAACTCCACTTGTTTACGTCTCATATATAGGTAGGTCATTGAGTTTTGTAAATTAACCTTGTGTCTTGCAACCTTGCTATAATTGCTTATTAGTTCCAGAAGTTGTTTGTTGATTCTTTCAAATTTTCTACATAGATAATCAAGTCATTTGTGAACAAAGACAACTTCATTTCGTCCCAATATGTATAACTTTTATTTCCTTTTCTTGTCTTTCTGCATTAGCTAGTTATTCCAGTATGATGTTGAAGGACAGTAATGAGAGGGGATATCCTTGTCTTGTTCCTGATATTAGTGGGAAAGCTTGAAATTTTTCATCACTAAGTAGGATTTTAGCTGTAAGTTTTGGCAGATGTTTTGTCAAGTTGAGGATGTTTACTAAGAGTTTTTATGAATGAGTGTTGGATTTTGTCAACTTCTGTTTCTCCATCTGTTGATATGATCATGTGATTTTTCTTCTTTAGTGTGTTGATATGATGGATTACATTAACTCATTTTCAAACATTAAACCAGTCTTGCATACCTGGAATAAACCCCACTTGTTTGTAGTGTATAATTCTTTTTACATATTGTTGGATTTAATTTGCTAAAATTTTGTTGAGGATTTTTTGCATCTATGTTAATTTCATTGTAATATCTTTGTCTAGTTTAGGTATTAGTGTAACGCTGACCTCATCAAATGAGTCAGTATTTTTTCTGCTTCTATCTTTTTAAAGAGGTAAGAGAACTGGTATAATTTCTTCCTTAAGTGTTTGGTGGAATTCATCAGTGAATCCATCTGGACCTGGTGCTTTCTGTTTTGGAAGTTTATTAATTATTGACTCAATTTCTTTAACGTTATAGGCCTATTCATATTGTCTAATTTTATGTGAGTTTGTCAGATTTTCTTTCAAGAAATTAATCCACTTTATCAAGGTTATTAAATTTTTTGTCACTGAATTGTTCATAATATTTATTATCCTTTAATGTCCATGGAATCTGTAGTGATGTCCCCTTTCATTTCTGATATTAATAAGTTGTGTCCTCTCCCTTTTTGTCTTAGTTACTTGGCTGGAGGCTTATTGATTTTATTCATCTTTTCAGAGAACCAGCTTTTGGTTTCATTGATCTTTCTCAACTGGTTTCCTGTTTTTAATTTTATTCATTTCTGCTCTAATTTTATTAATTCTTCTGCTTACTTTGGAGTTAATTGCTCTTCATTTTTCAGTTGCCTTAGGTAGAAGCTTAGATTATTAATTTCATTTCTTTCTTCTTCTCCAATATGTGTATTCAATGCTTTAAATTCTCAATTAAGTACTGATTTTGCCACATCCCATGTTTCTTTGATTTTTAACAAATGATTTGTCATTCTTTGTGACATAATTCTAAATTATAAATTTTTTTTTCAGTTTATATACTTGAAAATAAATTTGTTTTTCAGAAATAGCCATTCCTTTTTCTCAGTTATGGTTTTTTTTTGTTTTTTTTTTTTTGCGGTACGTGGGCCTCTCACTGTTGTGGCCCCTCCCGTTTCGGAGCACAGGCTCCGGACGCTCAGGCTCAGCGGCCATGGCTCACGGGCCTAGCCATTCCGCGGCATGTGGGATCTCCCTGGACTGGGGCACGAACCTGTGTCCCCTGCATCGGCAGGTGGACTCTCAACCACTGCGCCACCAGTGAAGCCCTCAGTTATGTTTTTATTTGAAATTTGGAAATACTTTTTTTTTTTTTTTTTTAGTTCTGGGTGTTTGCTTTTGTTTTTGCTCTAATTGTATTTTCTTGATAATTCTTTATTTCATTTTTCTGTCTCTTTAATTATTTCATTTTGGCCTTTCTCCATTAGGTTACAATAGATAAGATTTTTCTCTACTTACTCAGGATGACATGGTTTCTTAATACCTGTAGAACTCAATTTGTTGACATTATGGAGCAACAGCCAAGCAGCAGGAGTAAGAGGAATAGAAGCTTCTGCTCTTATAGGCTGGGAAAAAATTAACCAGTGTATTGTATTCCTCCAGCATGTTCTCTTTTCTCAGGTTCATCCAGATGCAAAAGACAGTTCATTCAAAACTTAAACGTTTGTGAAGAATTTACATTACCAATGCAAGTTTTGGTTTATCCATGCTAGGCAGATTGAGTGCTTTCCCTTTCCCCACCCCCAACAAACCCTGTACACTTGATTAGAAAAAGTTTCTTAAACCACCATGCATTCTATTACCTATCATGTCACCAAAATTTTGGTCCTGTATCAGCTTTCTTACCCTTGAGTTCCTTGATATGTTGATTCTTGGTGCCTTAGAAAGTCCACTCAATTTTCTGCCACTGTCCCCTTATTTATGGTATTACATCCATAAAGGTAATTGGCAGAAAAAGGGTGTCTTGACTGCACATTTAATCTGTTTTTCCAGAATGTGTTTTAAAAAATAAGTCTATTTGGTGTATTAGTTTATCTGCTGTCTTAATAAATTTTCACAAACTTAGTGTCTTAAAAAACACAAATTTATTATCTTACTGTTCCATAGGTAATAAGTCTGATATGAGTCTCACTGGGCTATAAACAAGGTGTCTGCAGGGCTGCATTCCTTCCTAGAGTTTCTGGGGAAAAATCTGTTTCCTTGTCTTTTCTAGGTTCTAGGGGGCTCCTAGAACCCCCTTCTTCCATTTTTGAAACCAGAAATATTGCATCATTCTCTGCCTTTCTTCCATAGTCATTCTTCTGTTTCTCTCTTCCACTTTTAAACAACCTTGTAATTATATTATATTTATCTGAATAATCTGCAAAAATCTCCCTATTTCAAGGTCAATTGATTATCAACCTTAATTTCATTTGAAGCCTGAATTATTTTGTAATGTAGCCTAAAGTATTCACAATTACAAGATTTAATATATAGGCCATTTCAGGAGGCCATTATTTTCACTATCACATTTTAATTTTAAAATATATTTAATTTGTACACACACACATATATGTATATGACTTATATAATCATAACTTTGTGTTACATAATTATAGTGAATTTAAATTGGTTAAAAAGATAGATTTAAAAATTGAGACTATAACAATCTATAAAGTGATAACTAGTCAGTATTAATTTATGGGTTGGAAAATCATATTGTTATAAAAATATAACCAATAAAAAGAGTTCAAATAGCCTTTCTCTAATATCATAAAATTTTTCTATAGTTGAAATTAATCACTCATAATTTTAGTTTTGTATTTCTTTTCTGTTTTCAAATACAGTAAATTGATAAAATGACATTAAATAGAAATTATTGTTAGTCAACTTAGCCTTAAAAATGTAAATATAAGGTAATAGTTCATGGTATTTTAAATTTTCTAGGCATGTATTGCTAAAAGGCTTTCTTTACTCAAAGCTGATAATTTATAAAATAAAACACTGTGTACTCATTTTTATTGCTTGACACTTCCTAATTTATGGTAAGTGATAAGTCACAAGCCATGTTAAAACATAGCATCAACACTGCAGTCTGTAACAAGATGACAAAGATATAAAGGTAACATTATTTGGCATTGATGTTGCGCTTTCAGCATTTGTTTAGAAAATGTAATCTAAAAGCCCATTAATTACATTGTTAACAAAAGAGCAGGCTTAAAAAAAAAGTTTTTTTTATAGGAGTAGCAAATGCAGATAATATATTGGAGAAAAGAATAGCATATATTGAAGAATAATTATGTTATCTTCATTAGCTCTTTGGAGTTACACTAATTATATGGACTAATTTTGTTGACTTAAAAAAAAATAGACACATCAGTACTAATTAGATATTTTAAAGAATTCTAAGCCTAAAGGAGGTAAAGGCTATTACCTCCTCTACATTGCTATTTTCCTAAACACTTGACTTTCCTATGTTAACACTATATGATCACATGGAGAATTATAAATTCAGTGAATAAAAAGGAAAATTCAGTGTAACACCTCTCATATTATTTCAAAATATAAATCACAGTTTCAGGTTATTTATAGCTCTCATTTGATCTATAGGATTTGACATCATTTTGGCAGTAAGGAACTAAACTTCCCTCCCATCATGAATGGCCCTTCCAGGGAATTTCTGTGGACATCATTTTATGTCAGATGTACTAAAGTTATAAATGGGCATCCTGAAAGAGAGTGGCAGAGAGTAAATGTAATTATATACCATAAAATATGAGAGAATAGACAGGAAATTTTTTATTACTTATCCAAATATTTATATATAATGTGGAATTATTATTTGAAAGTTTAACTTAAGCAAATGTTAGTTTGTAAATAATAATAAGGAATCATTTAACTAATGGGGTATATTTTATATTGTGTTATTATTTATTGACCTAAAATTTGATTAGGGAAAATGGTTCTAAAAAATAAATCTGGATTGCATGCAGAGGTACATTTTTAGTTGACTGTTATTATTTGGTATGTTGGAAGTTGAAGTAGCCATGAATGTTGTAGAATGTAATAATATATATATATTTATAATAATATAATGTATGTAATAATATTACATGTATGTAATAATATATATGTAATTGACATATACATGTTCCTGGTGTACAACATAATGATTCAATATTTGATATATTGTGTGAAGGATTATCACAATAAGTCTAGTTTATATCCATCACCATACATAATTACAAAAGTCTTTTTCTTGAGATGAGGACATTTAAGATTTACAGTAAGTCCCCTACATATGAACCTTCAAGTTGCGAACCTTCAAAGATGCAGACGTGTGTTCACATGTCCAATCATGTGAGTTCTATTTGTGGAGGCACTGTTAGTTTTTGAGGCACAGGACCTAAATGTAGAATGGTACACGAAGGCTGAAGCCACTGTTTGGAATGTAATACAGTGCTACCGTGTCATCTATGATGGGAAAAAAAGAGCCTAGTATTCAGACATCACTGGATTGTTTTTTCGAGAGGGTAGATAGAATTGAATCCAGCAAGGAACCAGAACCTGTGCCATCAACGTCAGGCGTGAGTGAAATTGCAGCCTGCCCTCCGTCTCCTATTGCTGACGATCCTTCAGCTCTACCATCTCCCACGTCCTCTCCTTCCTCCAGTCAGTAACTCTTCTTGCCTGTTCACTCAATGCCAGCCCCTGTATGCCAGCTGTTGTACTGTACTACTGTACTTTCCAAGGTACTGTACTGTAAGATTAAAAGTATTTATATTTTGTGTTTGTTTTTTATGTATTATTTGTGTGAAAAGTATTATAAACCTATTACGGTACAGTACTGTATAGCTGATTGTGTTAGTTGTGTACCTAGGCTAACTTGGTGGACTTATGAACAAAATGGACTTATGAATGTGCTCTCGGAATGGAACTTGTTCGTATGTAGGGGACTTAGTGTATGCTCTTAGCAACTTTCCAATATGCAATACAGTATTATTAACTATAGTCATCATGCTGTACATCCCCATGACTTATTTATTTTATAACTGGAAGTTTGTACCTTTGATCCCCTTCACTCATTTCACATATCTCCCACCCACTGTCTCTGGCAACCACCAATCTGTTCTCTGTATCTATGAGCTTGTTTTAGTTGTTGTTTATTCATTCATTCGTTTTAAATTCCAGATATAACTGAGGTCACTTGGCATTGGTCTTTCTCTGTCATTTAGCATAATACCCTCAAAGACCATGTGTGTTGTTGCAGATGGCAAGATTTCATTCTTTTTAATAGCTGAGTAGTATCTCGTGTGTGTGTGTGTGTGTGTGTGTGTGCGTGTGTGTGTATGTATGTATACCACTTCTTCTTTAACCATTCATCCATTGATGGACATCTAGGTTGTTTCCATACCTTGGCTATTGTAAATAATGCTGCAATGAATACTGGGCTTGTATATCTTTCTGAGTTAATGTTTTCATTTTCACTGGATAGATACCCAGAAGTAGAATTGCTGACTCTATTTTCAGTTTTTCAAGGAACTGTTTTCCATATTGGCTGTACCAATTTATGTTCCCACCAACAGTGTATGAGGGTTCCCTTTTTCCACATCCTGGCCAACACTTATTTCTTGTCATTTTGATAATAGCTATTCTAACAAGTGTGAGGTGACATCTCATAGTTTTGATTTGCGTTTCCATGAAGATTAATATTTTGAGCATCTTTTCTTGTATATATTGGCACATCTGTGTGTCATCTTTGAAAAGTCTGTTTAGATCTGCCCAGTTTTTAAACAAATTGTTTGGGATTTTTTCTATTGAGTTGTATGAGTTGTTTATATATTGTAGATATTAGCCCTTTACCAGATACAGGATTAGCAAATATTTTCTTCCTTTTAGTACGTTGGCTTTTCATTTTGTTCATGGTTCCCTTTGCCTTGCAAAAGATTTTTAGTATGATATAGTCCATTTGTTTGTTTTTCCTTTTGGTTGTCAGATTGAAAAATCTTTACCAAGGCTTATGTCAAGTAGCTTACCATCTGTGTTTTCTTCTACAAGTTCTATGGTTTCAGGTCTTACATTCAAATCTTTAATCCATTTTGAGTTAATTTCCATGTATAGTGTAAAGTAGTGGTCAAGTTTCATTCTTTTTCATGTTGTTTATCAATTTTCTCAACACCATTTATTGAAGAGATTGTCCTTTGCACATTGTATAATCTTGGCTCCTTTGTCATAAATTAATTGATCACATATGCATGGGTTTATTTCTGGGCTGTCCATTCTGTTCCATCTATCTATGTGTCTGTTTTTATGCCAATACCATACTGTTTTAATTACTATAGCTTTGTAATATAGTTTGAAATCAGGGAGCAAGATGCCTTCATCTTTGTGCCTCTTTCTCAAATTTTCTTTATCTCTTTGAGGTCTTTTGTGGTTTCTTACAAGTTTTAGGAATATATGTTCTGTTTCTCTGAAAAATGCCATTTGAGTTTTGATAGAAACTGCACTGAATCTGTAGGTTGCTTTGGAGTACACATATTTTATCAATATTGATTCTTTCAATCCAAGAGCACAGAATATCTTTCCATTTATTTGTATCTTTTTCAATTTATTTCATTAAGGACTTGTTTTCAATATGCAAGTCTATGATCTCCTTGGTTAAATTTATTCCTAGGTATTTCGTTCTTTTTGATGCAGTTGTAAATGGGATCATTTTCTTCATTTCTCTTTGATAGTTTGTTTTTAGTGTATAAAAATACAATAGATTTTTGGATATTGATTTTGTTCCCTGTGGCATTAGTGAATTTGTTTATTCTAATAGTTTTTTTGGTGAAGTCTTTATTATTTTGCTGTATATAAAATTATATTGTCTGCAGATAGTGACAGTATTACTCCCTTCTTTCTGATTTGGATGACTTTTATTTCTTTTTCTTGTCTAATTGCTCTGTCTTAGGACTTCTGATACTAAGTTGAATAAAAGTGGCAAGAGTGGACATTTTTGTTGGTTTCTGATCTTAGAGGAAAAGCTTTCAGCGTTTCTTTGTTGAGTATGATGTTAGCTGTTTACTTGGCATATATGGCCTTTATTATTGTTGAGTTATGTTTCTTCTATACCCACTTTGTTTAGAGGTTTTTTATCATAAATGAATGTCAAAGCCTTTTTCTTCATCTACTGAGATGATCATATGATTTTTACCTTTCATTTTGTTAATGTGTACTATCATCTTGATTTGTGGGTGTTGAACCATCCTTGTATCCCTGGAATAAATCTCACTTGATTTTGGTGTATGATCTTTTTAATGTATTGTTTTGGTTGCTAATATTTTTATTGAGGATTTTTACATCTATATTCATCAGCAGTATTTTCCTATAATCTTTTTTGTGTGTGGTGTCCTTGTCAAGTTTTGGTATCATGGTAATGCTGGACCCATAAAATGAGTTTGGGAGCATTCCCACTACAATTTTTTGGGATTGTTTGTGAGGGATACGTATTAACTCTTCTTTGAATGTTTGGTAGAATTCACCTGTGAAACTGTTTAATCCTGAACTTTGTTTGATGGGGGTCTTTTTCTTACTGATTCAATCTCCTTACTAGTAACTGGTCTATTTAGATTTTCTGTTTCTTCCGAATTCAGTCTTGGAAGATTGTATGTTTTGGGAATTTATCTATTTCTTCTGCATTGTCCAATCTGTTGGTGTGTAATTATTCATATTAGTCTCCTATGAGTCTTTGAATATTTTGGTTATCAGTTATAATTTTTCCTTTTTCATTTCTAATTTTATCCTCTTTTTTTGTTTGTTTTAGTGAGTCTAGTTAAAGCCTTGTCAATTTTATCTTTCAGAGAATCAGCTCTTAATTTTTAAATTTTTTTCTACTCTTTAAGACTCTATTTCATTTATTTTCTCTTTTTATTATCTTCTTACCTTTATTATTTCCTTTCTTCTACTAACTCTGGCTTCATTTTTTCTTCCTTTTCTAGTTTCTTGGGTTGTAATGTTCAATTGTTTTTTTGAGACTTTTCTGGTCATTTGAGGTAGTCTGTATCACTATGCCTGTCCCTCTTAGAATTGCTTTTGCTGCATCACATAGATTTCGGTATACTGTATTTTCATTTTTATTTCTCTCAAGTTATAGCTTGACTTCTCTTTGATTTCTTTGACTCATTGCTTTTGCAGTAGCATGTTTAACCACATATTTATTATTTTTTTCAAGTTTTTTTTGTTATTGATTTCTAGTTTATTACCTTTATGGATGGAAAAATGCTTGATATGATTTCAGTCATCTTAAATTTGCTGAGACTTTTTTTGTGGTCTCACATATGATCTATCCTAAAGAATGTTCCATGTGTACATGAAAAGAATGTGTATTCTGCTTTAAGAGAGAATATTCTGTATATATCTATTAAGTCTCTCTAGTCTAATTTGTCATTTAAGGCCTGTGTTTCCTTGTTGACTTTTCAGTCTGGGTGTCCTATCCATTGATAAACCCAAGTTGGGTTTTAAAGATTTGCTGTCAATTTCTCCCTTTGTCTGTTAATATTAGCTTTATATATATGTACATCAATACTGGGTGCATGAAAATTTACAAATGTTATATTTCTTGTTGGATTGACCCCTTTATTATTATGTAATGCAAATCTTTGTTTTTAATTACAATCTTTGTTTTAAAGTGAATTTTGTCTCTGATATAAATACAGCTATCCCAGATTTCTTTTAGTTTCAATTTGCATGAAACATCTTTTTCCATCTTTTCACTTTAAGTCTGTGTGTCCTTATATCTGAAGTAAGTCCCTTGTAGGCAGCTACAGATGGCTCTTTTAAAAATTCATTTAGCCACTGTATCTTTTGATTCAAGAATTATTCCATTTTTATTTAAAGTAGTTTTTTGTTAGTTATGTACTTATTGCCATTTTGTTAATTATTTTCTGGCTGTTTCATAATTCTTGTTTCTTTCTTCTCTTGCTCTCTTCCTTTTTGTTTGATGCCTTTTTTTTAGTGTTGTGCTTAGATTTCTTTCTCATTATCTTTTTTGTTTCTACTATAGGTTTTTGCTTTGTGGATACCCTGAGGCTCACATAACAGCTTTCATTTAACAATCTATTTTAAATTGATAACAAGTTAAGTATGAACACATTCTAAAACTTTACATTTTTACTCCCTATCCCTGTGTTTTATGTTTTTGATGTCATTTTTATATCTTTTTGTTTTGTGTATCCCTTAACTAATTATTTAATTACAGTTTTTATTTTACTTTTGTCTTTGAACCTTCCTACTAGCTTTATAGTTAATCCACTATCTTTACTATAAATTTACCTTTACCAGTGAGATTTTTACTTTTCTTGTTGTTGTTACTAATTAGTGCTCTTTTTTTCCAGCTTAAAGAAGTCACTTTAACATTTCTTATTAAAGTCTTGTTTAGTGGTGATGAACTCCTTTAGCTTTTCCTTTATGGAAAACTCTTTGCTCTCCAATTCTGAATAAGAAGTTTGCTGAGTAGAATATTCTTGGTTGGAAGGTTTTTCTTTCAGCATTTTGAATATATTGTGCCACTTCCTCTGATATACAAAGTTCTGCTGAAAAAATCTGCTCATAGGCTTATGGGAGTTTCCTTGTACATAACAAGAAGTTTTTCTCCTGTTGTTTTTAATATTCTCTCTTGTCTTTATCTTTTGACACTTTAATTATAATATGTCTTGGCTTGTGTCTCTTTGGGTTTATCTTATTTGGAACTTTCCGGTTCCTGGATATGAATGTTTATCTTCTTTCCCAGGTTAGGGTAGTTTTCAGTCATTATTTCTCCAAATAATATTTCTACCCCTTTCCCTCTCTCTTCTCCTTCTGGGAGCCCTATGATGTGAATGGTAGTCTGTGTTAAGTGGCGCAATATGTCCTTTGAGCTATCTTTACTTTTTTAAAAAAATTCTTTTCTCTTTTTCTGCTCTGACAGGGTGAGTTCTACTGCCTTGTCTTTGAGATGACTGTTGCTTTCTCCAGTTTCATCTAGTCTGCTCTTGAACCCTTTTAGTGTGTTTTTCAGTTTAGTTATTACATTTTTCAGCTCTGTGACTTCTGTTTGATACTTTCTTATATTTTCCATCTCTTTGTTCATGTTCTTACTATGTTCATTTATTCTCTCTATTCAGTGAGCATCTTTATGTCTATAACTTTGAATTCTTTATCAGATGAATTACTTATCTCTGTTTCATTAAGGTTTTTTTCTAGAGTTTTATCTGGTTCTTTCATCTGGAACATATTGCTTTGTTTCTTCATTTTACTTTACTTTCTGTGTTTGTTTCTGTGTATTAGGTGGAAGAGCTACCTTTCCCAGACTTGAATGAGTGGCTTTGTGTAGGAGATGAAACTTGTCATTCAACCTTGTTCTTACTCTTGGTTGTCTCTGAAATCTATGTGATTGTCCAAGCTTCCTGATTTATTCTTCATAGATTCCAGTAGTTAAGGATGTGCAACACCTGTCAGTGTTCAAAAAAAATTTCTTTTTTAGTCTGTGCTTAATTTCAGTCTGTTTGGGAGCCAGTTTCTCAGGCAGCAGCTTCTAAATTATGCAAATATATACAGTCCTTTGGGACCTCAATTTTAAACCCTGCTGACCTCCAGACCAGTTGATCCAGAAGTGTTTCCTTGACAGTGGTTGCAAAAATCAGGGTTTTAGACAAGTGTAAAAGCTCGTTTCTGGGAGGTACCAGTGAGCTGTAGCAAGGCCAAGGGAGAGCGCAAAGATCATGTTCCCTGGGCTATGTTTCCTGAGACCTCTTCTGTAGCCTCTAGATGTGTGGTAAACCTGAAGCCTACCCTTCAGGTTGAAACTCCAGGACAAGTAAATAAATTCTTTTTTCATAGGAAGACTGGGATTATGTCTCATTTTGCTTTCTGTGGTATGCCCTGTGGGGTGGTAGCCTGCCAAGAACTCTCTCTCCAACTGTTTCAGTCCTATAGGGCTCAGAAACACTAACTCTGCTGGCTACTAGTGCCAGATGCTCAAGGGACATTCCCTGTGTGGACTGTGTGTGCCTGCCAGCTTTAGCAGTGACACAGGAGAATGTGGAGGTACAGCCTGCCTGCTGTTTTCGGCAAGGCTGCAAAAGAGTATGGGGGGAGGGCATGCCCCCTGGCTTAACAGGACTGCAGGAGAGTATGGAGGCAGGGTGTGCCTGCTGCTGTTAACAAGGTAGAAGGAGAGTGCAAAACTGGCACCCACCACCACCTCCATCCCTAGAGAGAACCCCAACAGGCCCTTGCCCCTTCAGCACACACTTTAAGATTAGCAAATGAATCTCCTTTGCATATAGTCTAGGTGCTTTTCAAATTGTTGTTTTTGTGCTGGGTCCTGGGGTGAGTAAGCCTGCACACAAGCCCTTTAAGAGAGCAGTATCTCAATTCCATATAGCTCTTTGGGTCTCCTGGACATAAGCCTCACTGGTTTTCAAAGCCAGACAATTTGGGGGCTTATCTTTCCAGTGCAGGTCCCAAGGTTTGGAGTGCCTGACATGGGGAAAAAATCCCTCACTCCTCAGGGAAAAGCTCTTTACTTGTGAGATTCCTCCTGGTTGTAGGTCACTGTGCTGGGGGTGGGGTTTTGGCAATCTACCTCTCTTACCTGTCTCAATGTGGCTCTTTTTTCCTTTGTTCTGGAAAAACTATTCAGCTAGTTTTCAGGTCTTTTCAAAGGGAATTTTTCCATATGTAACTAGATTTGGTGTGTCCATGGGAGGAGTTCAGGATCTTCCTACACCACTGTCTTGAACAGCTGCCTCTGAGTAAAAGTTTTAGAGGACAATGCATAGTTCACTCAGACATTATGGAGTATGTGTGCAGGTAGATCACCATTCATTCTGGGTCTCTGGGTCCTCCAACCATTGCTGACCTTATATAGCATAAGTAAAGTGTAACTTTTTTGTGTTGCCACTGAGATTTGGGGGTGTTTATTATACTTCAGCATACGCTAGCCCATTCTGAGTGCTACAGTTGGTGATACAAGTTTGAAATAGTAAAGTTAAAATGTCTCCATATTTCAGAAGATAGAAGAATTTCATAGTGACAGACATCTGTTAGTAAGAACTAACTCCTAGTGAAAAAGTGAATGTAGATACCAAAGAGCCAGTAGAGTCACAGTAGTCTGAACCAGAAATATTTTGTTGGTCTTAATTGTGGAGTTTCCAGAATCAAAAGTTATGAATGGCCAATTAAGTTTCAACTTAGCTTATATAACCTTAAATTTCCATGTTTGTAAGGTATATCCTAAGCCACCACAACAGACCCTTGACCCCTAAGCCAATTTCTAGCTCTAGATAAGTTAATAGACCTAAAATCAATTGAGAAATGGAAGTTTAGACACACCTGAAGGAGACCACACAGTAACACTATAAATATATACTAAGGTTATTTCTCTTAATTATTACCAAGGGACTCTAGACAACTGTCAAAGTCATTGGATATGGAAAAAAAATTCAGCACTTTGAGAAAATATTAGACCTGAATCTGAGCTATTATAAATTCTTGTGAACTAAAGAAAATTTGTAGTTTATAACTAAGTTTGAGAGCATATGGGACTTAGGTGATAATTACAATTTTGAGAGAAATGTCTCAGTATGTTGTAAATCAACTATACTCTAATAAAAATTCAAAAAAAAACTGTAGCCATACCCATACACAACTATTCAGATTTTCCATTTTTATGATAATATTTCATCTGATTTAAGTGGAAACTATCAACTCTTTAGATTTTTCTATATACACTCAATTGTGTACTGAAAGTTAAGAGCTAATTTTTTTTTTTTTTTTGCGGTACACGGGCCTTTCACTGTTGTGGCCTCTCCTGTTGCAGAGCACAGGCTCCGGACGCACAGGCTCAGTGGGCATGGCTCGTGGGCCTAGCCACTCTGTGGCATGTGGGATCTTCCTGGACTGGGGCACAAACCCGTGTCCCCTGCATCAGCAGGTGGACTCTCAACCACTGCACCACCAGGGAAGCCCCAAGAGCTAATTTTAGATGCTTTAAAAAAAAAAAAAAAGAAGAAATGCCTCAGTATGTCCAAATAGATCAACACATATATTCTCACTGTAATTTCTGGGACTTTGTAATTGTAAACATATATAAATATATAAATATAAATATATATAGCTTATTTTGGAATCTGTATTTTGGAAGAAGAGTCAGATGGAAATCCCTAGAGTTTACAGTCCATTTAAAAAAACAACAAATCAAAACAAACAACACACATACAACCCTCTACAAATGGATCATTCTTGGTGGAACTGCAGAGATCTGTCCACATTAAAACCTTGAAATACATGAAAATGATGATTGCTAACACATTCTCATTAAATTATCCACTTCAACTGGCTCAATAGACAGATGGGAATTAGAGAATGACAGATAATCATCAGTTTACTTGGGTGATGAATCTGCTTACAGATGCTGTCCAGATGTAGTCTCCCTACTTGAGCAAATTAATAAAGCTACTTTTATCTTGTATTATATATCTATTGATGAGATTAGTATTTTTCCCACCCTTGTGATAAGAATTAATAAGAGGAGGAAATGTTCTCAAAAGACAGTGACAAAAGTACATATTTCATTCTACTCTTAGGGAATGAATTACCCCTCTAGTTTTGTACCAAAATTGAGTCTCTAGGAAGGATAATTGCTCATCATTGCAGATATGCTGTTCAACATGTTGATGACATCATCCCTCACAACCTGAAGGGCAAGTATCTGGACCTTCTAAGAGAGCTATGATTAAGTCAATTGTCACAAAAGAGAGAGATGCTTTAGGGATAATTCAGTGGTCTGACACTTCTTTAAAGTTTCTTGTCCAACCAGTGGTGTAGACAGGGTAAAATATTACCTTATAATTGAAGGAAAAAGTTATACTCTATCCCTTCCAGCACTAAGAGGACTAAGTTTTAGTTGGACTGCCTTTGAGGAAAAATATATTCTATTTAGATATGCTATTTTTACCTATTTAGTAAGTAACTAAAGAAGTTTCCAGCTCTGAATGCATTCAGAAGGGTTTCCAGCTTTTCACACAGTGGTAGAAGCATTTGACTATGTGGACTATATGGACTAGTTGTGGAGACTTGATTAATTCAGTGTCTAAGGCAAATTCTGTTGCAGCATGGGACCCATACCAATCATACAACTGTGCTTTACTGTTTTTGGTCAATAAGTCTTCTCATTTATTTTTAAATCTTATTTTTAAATCTTCTCATTTATATTAGGGCCAGTAGTTTTCCACTGGCCCTAATATAACATGAAGCCCAAGTGAACATGAAATCCAGGCTGCCTCTTCCAAACTTAGTCTGACCCACCTAGCCGTTACATTAGATAAATCTAATTAACAATGCCAATTAAAGTGTACAAAAGAGATTGGGCCCAAGCATGTCCTGAAGCCATATGTATACTGTGTAAGCAGATTCTTCACCTTCCCACAGTGACTTTTCCTGCTGAAATATCCTATACGTGTGCTGCAATGGGGGTTATTTTTAACTAGTTGCCTGCTGAGGGTAAAAAACAATTGGAGTTTGGTAAACGGAGAGTTATTTAATTTATTCGCATCAGCCAGAGTGACCTGCTACAAATTTATATCCCAGCTCATTAGAATCTCTGAAGCACCACAAAGCTGTCAAATACAAAGATTTATCTTTAAACAGTACATCTCTACTCTGCTTAGAGTGTGAGCTTCTGTATATAAAGAACAAATGAATTCATAGGAAGGTGGAGTTTGGGGACAGCTCAGAATAAGTTAAGGGTTTGCCCCTTAGGACTTCTATAGTAAGATACCTTGAATAGAAAGGTTAGCAAAATGACTTACTGTCTGAATGTTAGTAAGCTTTTATCCCAGTTCTAGATAGTCTTGTCCAATGAGCTCATGATCAAATTGTCATGATGGTAAAAATGAAAACTGAATAATATGCATGGATTTAGTACATTTAACTTGTACTTAATTTTACTGTTAAATGTTTCATTTGCTGGCAGAAGGACAATTCATTGGTTTCTATACTTAATCATACCTTGGAAATGCCAACAATTTACCTACTAGCAAATTGACAATACCAAACTCCTCCCATCGTGAAATGGGGTATTATTTACTCTTACTGAAAGAGACACTTACTCTAAACTAAGGTGTGATTTCCATCTGTGCATTAATTCTACCATCTGTGAGCATACTAAATATCACTAATACAAAATATATTTTCCTATATAACGTTTCCCTGACCAAAGATATGTAAAGCGTCCAATTAAAAAATTCCATTAATTGGTATCTTGGAGACAGTATTTTGTGAAGTTGAGATATACAAATGTATGCTATGCTCTGACCCAACACACAAGATTTCTTTTCTTCCATTATCAGAATATTTAGGTATGGAACAAAGAAACATAAAGAGGGGGGAAATCTCTTAAGATTACATCTAATGACCCACTTACAAAAAGTGCTTTCATTTTCAGATACTCTGGGCTCTGATAGTTACAATATTTTATGTTTTAATAAATGCTTAATATTTTATTAAATAAATGCAAGCATTCAAGGAGAAAAATATTGCCAAGAGTCTAAGAACAGAGATGTGTGAAAATGTTTGCCCAGTTTAAAAATTTTAAAGTAGTTCAACATTGATAGATAATTTATAATCATTCAAAATATATATTGAATACATACTCAATGATAAACATTCTTAGATGTTTAGATGCTTAAAAATGACTACTGAACAAAAAAATTCAAAGATCCACATCTGTTAGAATAATAAAATTGTTTTATACCAGAGTTTTGGGGTGGTTTATTATGTAGCATTAGATAATGAAGGTTTTTTTTAAAGTTAATGAAAAGCCATCATTTTTCAAGACACATATTTTGTGTATAGGATAATAGTCAAATTGAATATGGCTGTGGTAGAAATCACTACTGTTGCATCTTTCAAGTCCTTGAAGGCAGCATTACTCTTTGGAGTCCCTCTATATTTGCCTTTAACTTACTACTTGTGTAGATAAAGGCATTTGGCCTTCCCTACAGTATAAATCATCATTCCCATTCCATGGATCATAAAAACCAATGAGAAATTGCTGCCAGTTGTTTAGTATGTCCATTGAAACAATACATTCTGGAACTGGGGAAATAACCACAGAGAGGTTTGAGGAAGACCTGGGCCAACTGTAAAATGAACCCCAGTTGAAACTCTATTGATTACCAGATATTTGTAAAGCTATTCTCTGACTGGTTGAATACAATGACAGTTTTGGTCTCCAGATACTAATTTCAGTTTAAAGCCAGCATTTCATAAACTCTGTTTATTTCCCCTTCGCTAATGTACAATTACCCTTGTAAATTGTCCTCAGGTGCCTCTTTTGTTACTGTGGTAAGAACATTGGGTATGAAATCTATCCTATTAAAAAAAAATTAATTGTATGATACAGTATTGTTAACTATAGGCACAATGTTGCACAGCAGATCTCTAAAACATTCACCTTGCATAGGAATTTTATATGTGTTGAATAGCAACTCTGTATTTTTACTCCCCTTAGCCCCTAACAACAACCATTCTACACTGTTTCTATTATTTTGATTACTTTAGATACCTCGTATAAATGAATTATGCAATATTTTTCCTTCTGTGACTGGCTAATTTCTCTTAGCATAATGTCCTCAGGGGGTTCATCTGTGTTGCTATCTATGGCTGGATTTTCTTTTAAGGTCTACTAAAGGGAAAATTACAGGGTGACACATGGTTAAGTAGCAGGATACTTCTGTAAGGGGATATAACTTCACCTTTATTTAAAGTTCTTTGACTCTGTTAGCTGGCTCAAGTCTTGGAATTGATTAAGTACTATAATTGTAACCAATATGGTGATTCTAGTCAATTCTGTTTAACAGATATGGATATTTCCTGCATATGCAAAACAAATATAACTTCTGTAGGCTGCCCATCTGTTTCCATGTTGGGATCTTGGTCAACCAGCCACATCAAAAATCTCTGTGACCCAAACAATTCTAATTCTTTGACTCTGCTGTCCATTATGGTAACCATGCCATTTGGCCACAGCCACCACAGATTCTGTCATCTCCATTCATTTCAGTGAGCTCAGTTTCATGGCATCACTTCCACTGGCATTCTCTGCCTGCAGATAGTAGCCCCATATTGTTTGAAAATGCTGAGAAATCTCAATCACAGTCTTTATAAAGAACTCTTTTTTCCTTCTAGAGAACATGGGTAAAGAATGATTAAACAAGTTTTGTATGATAGATCCACTTTAAATTTCTGATTTCTCTCACTCCCTCTTTTTCTCTTGACATCTTTTTCTACAGAATAGCAAGGAAGTTCAGGAGTTTCAACTATATTTTGTTAAATCACCTTTGGGTTTATGATTACATCAGCCAACCAAGCAAAACGCTAATCATTCCCAGGCACTTGAGTCAACACATGGAAACCAGAATTTCTCCTTTTTCTGCATAAATCAGCACATTTCAAGCTGATCCAACACTACATTCCTTAGATCCTGATACAACTCCTTTAAGACCTGTTCCTATATTTTTTCCACGGGCTTAGTATTAAAAACATATTCAAAAAAAGGTAAAATTTGAAATAAATTGTTAATTATAATTTTATGAATTTGGATGATATAAGCAAATGATAAGCAAATCCCAGGGAAGTAGAAAATTGAAAATAATTATATGACTAAAAATTAAAGAATGTGAAAAGAAGAATTAATAGAAAAAAACAATCAAAAACATTAGAAATTCTTTAAAAATACCAATAAATTTGAAATAGGAATTAAAAATTAAACTAAAAAAGATTGTCAAAATACCAAACTCAGGAATGCAGGTTTTATTCTTCCAGATTCTACTGATACTAAAAAGATAAAAAAAAAAAAAATAAACGTGTGTAAGTAAATCAATTTAAAAATTAAATAAAATTACAAATCCAGAAAAAAAGAGAACTTAAAACCAACAAAATAATAAATTTAACACACATGTGCATGTGTACACACCCACACACATGTATATAATTCCAGACCAAAATTATTTAAATGATTTAAGGGTGAATTGTGTCAAATATTTAATAAGCAAATAACACAAAACAATGAAATATGGAAAATGAAGCATTTTCCAACAAATTTTATGAAAACCCAATAACTTTGCTAAAACTAAACAAATAAAATAAAAAAAAGACACACCTGAAAAAGGTAGATCATTTTGATTAATAGCTCAATTTCTGTCATGAACATGATATAAAAATCCTAAGCAAAATATTAACATATCAAACTTATTGATACATAGGACACTATGCCATGACAACTCTAGTTTCCAAGAACTTAAGGAACCTAAAAGAACCTCAGGAAACTAAATAAGATATTAGGAATAGCTAAGTAAATGGAATATATGAAGTTCATAAAGCTGAAGCTTTTAAATGGAAACAACTTTAATTTTCTTCAAACATGAATAATTAGTTTAGTCCTAGTAAAAGTCTTAGCAGGTGTGTGTAAATTCACAATCCAAATTACATATCAAATTGCGAGCATCCCATGATAACCTAAACATGTTTGAAAGAACAAATTTGAGGACTTAGGGTGGCTTTTTGAAAATTGTTAATATCTATTTAAGATAGTGTGGTTATTGTCACAGGAATAGCTAATTAGATCAAAGACACCGAATATAGAGATCAGTACACATAAAGTGGCACTACAATACATTGTGAAAGGGATGGTACTGATACATTCGATTTCCATATGGAAACAGTGAATGGTGTATCAAAGATTCTAGAAAGCAATAGTATAGCTTCCTCAAGTTCAGATGGGCAAGTATTTCTTTAAAAGGACTCAAATTTCTTGCTGTAAAAAAAGATAAATGAATTCCATTAAAAAATTTTAAGAATTTTGGTGCATCAAAAGGCATACAGAAAAAAATAATAAAAAGGGCAAAGAATAAAAGTGGAAGAAATATATATGTAATGTTTTATATATATGTATAATGTATAAATGTATGTTATATATGTGTGCATATGTACACACACACATTTGGAAAAAATGGTTATTATTACTTTAATTTTTCTTCTCATCCCCACACTGTCCTCTGTTTCTTGGTCTGCAATCACACATATGTTGGACAAATGGAAATTTCCTCATGGATTACAGAGGCTCTGGTACTTTTTAAAAAATACTTCTATTTTATTATCTTGCTATGCCTTTACATTTACTGATACACTTTTGGGAAATTTTCTGCCTCTTGTCATATTTTGGTAGGATACTGGTCATGGTATTTCTTGTTGAGTGACTGGATTTTGTTTTCTTTCTTAAGGAGTGCTGTAGTTTGTTTTGTCTGGCTGTTAAATTATTTGCAAGTCAATGTGATACTAGCTGTTGTAGAGAATATAAACTGTAACATTTACTCCAGGGATAGTTCAGCCCTATTACTAAGACATGAGGCTTCTGGTATCTCCACTAAAGGGCCCAGGTGGTCACCAAAAACTATTCATTTGGCCTGTAAATACCTCCAATAGCTACTTGCCCTGCGTGATTAGTGAAAATAGTTTTAAGTTCACAATTTTTCACTTTTTCTTTTCCTGGGCTTTTAGAATTATTCTCCACACTTGCATAATTTCATACTCAGCAAATATCAATTGGGACACTAAGCATATTTCTGGATTTATTTTTCTTCATAGTTCCCTTTTTCTAGAACCTAGCTTTGTAAGTTTCAGCCATCTCAGCCTCTCCAGATTTCTAGTCTCTACCTCCTCATCTCAGTAAGGCTTTGGACTCTGCTTGGTTTCCCATACCTGATCTTAGAATAAAAAAAAAATGTAATAGGCAGAAAATCTGAGTTAATATCAAAGATAACATTTGTTTTCTTTATGTCTGTAATCAAAATCATACTTTAGTGTCTAGTGTCTGAAACATTCGTCTGTCTCTTGTCAAGCTTGTTTTGTTTGTTTTTACTATAGTTATTTTTAGGGCATAAGTATGTCTTGTTCTTGTTACTTAATCATGATGTAATTGGATAAATTACCTTAAATGTAGACAAATAAAATGAGAATTAAAAGTATGGTTTCACGGTATTTTATATTTTATAAATACAAGTGCAATGCAGTCATTATTCTCAATATAAATGTTATTAATTCTCTTAAAAGTTAGCATGACAGAATTTTGGCAATTGGCATGTCACCTAAGTAAATAAATAATACCTGAGGCATATTAATTTTTTATGGTTTTTATTGTAACTAATGACAAACCTGTGAGTAACTTGGTGGAAAAAAATTTTTTAATGAAATATCACTGTTTTATGTGATCTTCATGTGAAGAGAAACTATATCATTTCCCATCACATATTATATTTTAATAAAGTCAAGAAAAAATAAGCATAACATTGGTTAAAAGGTAATCATTCTTTTCAAAAATCTTCATGTTAATTCATAGATTTTACACTGCAGTCAAACAGAAACATATATATATACATAAATATATGTATGTATAGTTGAAATGTCAGAATAACCCAGAACAGTACACAGTAGGCAAACTACATTATTCTTTATTGTTAAAATATTGGTTTCCTACTTAATAACATATTTAAGGTTCTTACTTAATCCTTCAAATAATTTTAAGTGAGTGTATTTATTTGTTCTGATGGTTTTATAAATATGATAATTTAAACCAATACATTTCTTCTTTTTGCATTAAAATATTTATTTGTTAAATTTGTCTAACACACTGGTAAAAGTAAGAAATCATTTTGTGTAGCATGCTGGTAAAAGTAAGAAAAGCTCAGTTTGAAAGAATTATGTTATTTCACATTAATGTTTTTAAGAAGCTAAGCCTTGCAACTATACTACTTGTGGCAGATTGATTCATCTTTCTTTAGAGAGCATAATTAGATATTACAAGCACTCCTTTTTTGTTTTCCTTTTTTAAAACATTTTTATTGGAGTATAATTGCTTTACAATGGTGTGTTAGTTTCTGCTTTATAACAAAGTGAATCAGTTATACATATACATATATCCCCATATCTCTTCCCTCTTCTGTCTCCCTCTCTCCCACCCTCCCTATCCCACCCTTCTAGCTGGTCACAAAGCACCGAGTGGATCTCCCTGTGCTATGTGACTGCTTCCCACTAGCTATCTATTTTACATTTGGTAGTGTATATATGTCCATGCCACTCTCTCACTTCGTCCCAGCTTACCCTTCCCCCTCCCCGTGTCCTCAAGTCCATTCTCTAGTAGGTCTGCGTCTTTATTCCCGTCTTGCCCCTAGGTTCTTCATGACGTTTTATATGTATGTGTTAACATACGGTATTTGTTTTTCTCTTTCTGACTTACTTCACTCTATATGACAGACTCTAGGTCCATCCACCTCACTACAAATAACTCAATTTCGTTTTTATATGGCTGAGTAATATTCCATTGTATATATGTGCCACATCTTCTTTATCCATTCATCTGTTGATGGACACTTAGGTTGCTTCCATGACCTGGCTATTGTAAATAGAGCTGCGATGAACATTGTGGTACATGACTCTTTTTGAATTATGGTTTTCTCAGGGTATAGGCACAGTAGTGGGATTGCTGGGTTGTATGGTAGTTCTATTTGTAGTTTTTTTGTTTGTTTGTTTGTTTGTTTTGCGGTACGCGGGCCTCTCACTGTTGTGGCCTCTCCTGTTGCGGAGCACAGGCTCCGGACACGCAGGCTCAGCGGCCATGGCTCACGGGCCTAGCCGCTCCGCAGCATGTGGGATCTTCCCAGACCGGGGCACGAACCCATGTCCCCTGCATCGGCAGGCAGACTCTCAACCACTGTGCCACCAGGGAAGCCCTATTTGTAGTTTTTTAAGGAACCTCCATACTGTTCTCCATAGTGGCTGTATCAATTTACATTCCCACCAACAGCGTATGAGGGTTCCCTTTTCTCCACACCCTCTCCAGCATTTATTGTTTGTAGATTTTTTGATGTTGGCCATTCTGACCAGTGTGAGATGATATCGCATTGTAGTTTTGACTTGCATTTCTCTAATGATTAATGATGTTGAGCATTCTTGCATGTGTTGTTGGCAATCTGTATATCTTCTTTGGAGAAACGTCTATTTAGGTCTTCTGCCCATTTTTGGATTGGGTTGTTTGTTTTCTTCATATTGAGCTGCATGGGCTGCTTGTAAATTTTGGAGATTAATCCTTTGTCAGTTCCTTCATTTGCAAATATTTTCTCCCATTCTGAGGGTTGTCTTTTGGTCTTGTTTATCGTTTCCTTTGCTGTGCAAAAGCTTTTAAGTTTCATTAGGTCTTATTTGTTTATTTTTGTTTTTATTTCCATTCCCCTAGGAGGTGGATCAAAAAGGATCTTGCTGTGATTTATGTCATAGAGTGTTCTGCCTATGTTTTCCTCTAAGAGTTTGATAGTGTCTGGCCTTACATTTAGGTATTTAATCCATTTTGAGTTTATTTTTGTGTATGGTGTTAGGGAGTGTTTTGATTTCATTCTTTTACATGTAACTGTCCAGTTTTCCCAGCACCACTTATTGAAGAGGCTGTCTTTTCTCCATTGTATATTCTTGCCTCCTTTATCAAAGATAAGGTGACCATATGTGTGTGGGTTTATCTCTGGGCTTTCCGTCCTGTTCCATTGATCTATATTTGTTTTTGCAAGCACTCCTTTTAAGAAAAGAAGGATAAGTTAGCTTATGTCTCATATATATCACATACCTAACAGTGATTTATTATTCTAAATGTATTTGAGTACTGAAATTTAGAAAATCCTAACATGATGTAGATTTATGGTAAATTTTACACTATTGGCACCCAGGTGTGGGTAAAATCTTTGAGGAGAAATAGCCAGAGGATATAGAAGTATAACTCCTCAGGATGTCAAAGAGAAGAATGGTCAGTTGGAAACAAACAAAACTTTATTTTACCAGCGGTGTGTCTTTGTTATACATTGAGTTGATATCAAAACTGGAGAATTCTAATTATTGAATGGAAACTTAAAAGAGTAACAGGACTGTATATAAAAAATCTTACTTAGCTCTGAAGTAACTCAAAATTAATCAAAATTATTCAAAATTATGAGAAGTATATATTTCAACAAATGTAATTGGGTATTGCTTTCAAATTTTAAAGAATAAATATGAATCAAAATAATATTTGAACAAAATAAGAAAATAACATGCCTATAAAATAAAAACACGGTACAAATACTAGACTATATTAAATATTATAAATTTTTCATTCTGTGTAAAGTATTAATTGGCTATGTTTTAGCCATTTAAAGAGTAGAAAAATGCTATAAAAGTTTAATATAAATATTTAGAATAAGCAGTAATACAAATCAAAAAAAGCTAAGAATGAGCATTAATGCTTTTATATTCTACCAAGGTAACAAATTGTTCTATTAGATGTTTGGGTTACTCTGAATTCTGACATAATAGGAAATGCCAGACAAGTGTGTAAGTGTATGGGCACGTGCACACATACACACACACAGGCCTACACAGAGATTCATGCACAGGGACCTAAGTACAATATATTTTTTTGTAAAATCTTAGTGGGCATTTTTCAAGTCATTTTTTCATACCTAAATGCAAAGCCCTCTCATATGTAGCATAAACACATGGCACAAGAAAACAATTCAACAATTGGCATTCCAAATTTCTCAGTAATTTAGTTAAATATTTATTCATAATGGAGTTCAATGTTATACTATTCAAATATTATGATTAATTCAAATCATATTATATTAATTCAAAATATCATATGTGTTTACATTTAGCCTTGATATTGGTCATCTATCTCCATCTCTATCTGAAAGACAACATATTACTATGTTTATGTTTTAATGGATATTTTTGTGATTTTATTCATGATTTCAAATCCAATGTCTCAGGTTTTTTTTTAATAAATTAATCATTTGTTTTTTGTTTTTTGTTTTTTTGGCAGTACACGGGCCTCTCACTGTTGGGGCCTCTCCCGTTGCAGAGCACAGGCTCTGGATGCGCAGGCTCAGCGGCCATGGCGCGCAGGCTCAGCGGCCATGGCTCACAGGCCCAGCCGCTCTGCTGCATGTGGGATCTTCCCAGACCGGGGCACGAACCCGTGTCCCCTGCATCAGCAGGCAGACTCTCAACCACTGCGCCACCAGGGAAGCCCTAATCAATTGTTTTTATATGTAGTCTGGAACTTTTCCACAAGTAAATCATGTATATTAGAATATTTCTGCCCCCATTGGCATAAAGTAAAGGGCATGCTTTATGATATTTGTCTACCCTTTTCAGTGTTTCACAAAGGTATTGGAATCTATGATATCTTCTCTGTGTCTTGCATCCTTACAAATTTTAGGTGGATTCTGTCTGTCTGGATAACTATATAACAGTGATGGTGATGACAGCAGTTATGAATGCCAATCCTCTTAACAAACATAATTTACTTTTTCTCAATTTATTCATACTTTGCTTTCAGATTTATCCAATATGCATATAGGAAAGATAATAGCACATGGACAAATTAATATGAGCACAGTGCATTCTAGGTGGCTTACTCTGGGAGGAAAGAATTGTGACCAGAAATGAGTTTTCTCAAATCTGTACAAAAAGAGCATTTCAGAACACTACAATTTAATGTAATGTAATGGACATATATGGTTATAGAATTTTTAAATTAGTATTCGTATTAAAAAAGATTGATTAAATAATGCAAGAAGGGCTTCCCTAGTGGCGCAGTGGTTGAGAGTCCACCTGCCGATGCAGGGAATGCGGGTTCGTGCCCCGGTCCAGGAGGATCCCGCCTGCTGTGGAGCGGCTGGGCCCGTGGGCCGTGGCCGCTGGGCCTTTGCATCCGGAGCCTGTGCTCCGCAACGGGAGAGGCCGCAGCAGTGAGAGGCCCAAGTACTGAAAAAATAAAAAAAAAATGCAACAGAAGGACTCAATGAGTTAATTACTGACATTAAAAATAAGTGTATATATGCAAGTCTTACTATACAAGGCATAAAAGAAAATACACTATAAAATTCTGATTATAAATATTCAGATATAAATCTAAATTCCATTTTCCCCAAAAGCTTGTGGTTTTGATGGCATTATTTTGGATAGCACATTAATTTTAATCAACATGTATGTCAGGTTTTAGCAAAGCTGGATGTAATTGTTATGAATTTGCTGAAATGAAGTGATAAATGAAAGAAATAGAGGAAGAGAGGATGAAGCAGAATGGAAGACAGGAGAGAGGAATGGAGAGAAATGTAGAAAGAAAGTTCCAGGCACTGTGGTAGGGAACTTAGCATGTATTAGTTTATAGAGACAGAGGGACAAATAACTTAAGTATTGATGGATATATATTAGATAGGTAGAGAGTAATGCGAAGGGTGTTAGTGGTGGGATGAGCATCATGATCAATATTTGGGAGTTGAAATGAGTACTGTAGAAAGATCAGCTCTCTAATCAGTGCACCTTTACTCCCAGAGCATGGGATTTTTCTAAGAGCAGTTATTAAGCTTTGAGAATATTGTTGATTTAGTTCTGTCTTCCTGTTGAATATCAGCTTTCCGAAGGAGTAACACATTTATCTGAATTTCTATCTTCAGTGTGTAACATTTCAGTGTCTTGTAAAATCAGTGTCTGATGTATAGAATATCAATAGATTGATAGTGAGCAAATTAATGGAAGAGTCAACATAGGAAAGCAATGTTGAATAATTTTGAAATGCAAACTGACTTGTAGTTTTGGAAGCCTTTAATGTAACATTAAATGTTTAGCTCCATTAATCTATAACGATTGACCAGCTGACATATATTGAGACTCTGATGTGCCAAGCAGCTAGCTACTAGACAAAGTTAAAAGAGAAAACAAGATTCCTCCTAGAGTAGTGGGAAAAAAACATACAAATAGAAAAGTTCAATAAATTCCCATATGGGCTATGAATCATTTATGTAGTTGCCATATTAGGACACTCTTATGGGTTGAATTATGTTTCCCTAATGTTCATATGTTGAAGTCCTAAACTGCAGTATCTCAGAATGTGACTTGATCTGGAGATAGGATCTTTGTAGACTTAATAAAATTAAAATGAGGTCATTAGGATGGGACCTAATCCAATATAGAAGGGAAAAGTTGGACATACACACACAGAGGGAAGATAATGTGAAGAGACATAGGAAGAAGACAGCCATCTACAGGTCAAGGAGAAAGCTCTAGAACAGAAACTTCCCTCACAGCTCTCAGAAAGAACTAACCCTGCCGACACTTTGGTTTTGAAGTTTTGGTCTTCAGAATGGTGAGAAAATAAATTTCTGTTGTTTAAGGCCATACAATCTGTAATACTTTGTAACAACAGCCCTAGACAATTAGTACAGGCACTCTGACAAATATTGTATATTGGTTCCAAGTTCTGTTCCCATCCTCCTTAGCTCTCCACAGTTTCACAGGGGACCTAAAAACCACACTGCCTAGATTCCCTCAACAGCTATTTTCTACTCAGTTGCTGTTATTGGGATTCCCTGATAGGAAATAAGGGAATATAAAAGAGAAAGGGTCATTTCTCACTCTGACTGCAGTAGAAGAATCAGCAGATTTGGGTACCTCCAGGAAACTGTGGGCTGCAACACCATTGGCAGTACAACAGGGGAGGCTCCAGATGAAAATGTAGACTAGTGGGCTCCAGCTAGGATGGTAGCATCTTCCACATTTCTATGAAATCTTTGTTTTTCCTTTTTGCAATTTTAGGCCATCTAAAATAATTTGTGACTAAATGTTTATGTGCTTGAAACATCCAGAAGATGTTTTAGTTCTCTTGTCTGTACACTGACTGATACAGAATAGGCTACAGAAATGAGTAGAAGAGAGATAAATTCAGATGAAGAAACACTTTCAATGGGAAATAGGAGTACAGGCTAGAAGGTGTGAAAGTTTCCAACTGGTTGTGGTAACAGTACATAATATAATAAAATTACAATAGCCTACTTCGTTGAATAGAATGTGTTTGGAGGTGAGGATGGTAATATAGGGGTAGGCCAAATCAAAAAGGGCAAAACAGATAGATTAAGGAGGTTTGATTTCTCCATAGTAGTTTATATTTTCATATTTGTCAACAGCTTTGATGTTGTAAAATTTTTGTGAGGAAGGACAGGCAGGCATTATTATTTCCATGTTACAAAAAAGCAAATTACAGGTCAGTTGAAGTTAGGCAGTTGTATGGCTAATTTAATATTCGAGTTTTACTATTTCTTTTTTCACAATTTTTAAAAAAATTAACAAAAACATTTTTGAGGCATTACAACTGTCTTATATTGATTTGGTTCTGAATATCATTCCCTGTAATGTTATCCAACATGTTTTAACCTGTTTCTCAATATTATTTTTTAAGAAGATATTACAGCTTCTTTCTTATTCAACTACTTTAAAAAGTAGTTGAAACATGTTAATCTTAAATCTCAATTCTCTGTTTTCTTCAAATTTTATTTAAAAAATCTTATTTACACAGATGTTATAAAGTAAATTCAAATGCAAACTATCAGTAGAGAATATACAAGGGAAGGATGGAGAGTCTCTTTTATGCTAAAAATGAATGTCTAGATATTAGTCCGTTCAAGAAATATTTAACTCTATTACAAACTAATTTATGGTAGCATTCAAGAAATGATGTGGAAGCTGAAAGTCATTCTGCTTTACAAACTTCAATCCACATAAGTAAACTTACTTGAGACGATATAGTTTGACAAAGAACATCCTTGAATATCAGAGACCATAAACTATATACCTGGGGAAAAGCCAACCTCAAAAGAATTTCAGAGCATAAGAAGTGTATAAAAATGAGCAGGAATTAATTACATTTCTGTAATTGTGTGTGTGACTGCCAGCACAGACTGCCCTGCATTTGATCTTTATAAATTATGTCAGTGTACATAAAAACGCATTTGACTTCCTGGGAAGCAACTAAATCAGTAGAAAAGGTAATAATTATATTAGACTTAGGCTAATATTTTAAAACATTTAGGAAAATGGACATTGTGAAATGACACTAGCCACAGTAATAAATATTCTTAGGTTAACTGATATGTACACATGGGTTTTCATTTCTCAGTAATGAGAATGGGTGGGAGAAATTTGGGGATGTCAGTGGACAATGAGCTCATTCTCTAGTGGAAGAAAATATTGAATTTATATTCTGGATAAGTCACTTACTAATTGGATAAACTTTAGTGAGACATTTAAACTCTGTAAATTGAATTACTTATTTATAAAAATATGGGATAAAAAACCTCAAACATTTGTGATGACTGAGATCTTATTTAACATATTAAGATTTAGGAAGTGCTCAATAAATATTTGTTAATAGCCTATTTTCAAAATGCTTTCATCTTTTATGAAAGGAATTATATATGGTAAAAACTGTTTGGAGGAGAAATAACAGTGAGCCTGATAATGGTAATAAAGATGTCAATTGTTAATGTTCATTATATTTAGTTTATTTTGTTGCCAAAGTCAGCCTTAAAAAATTAGAAATTTCTACCTCAGTCTATCCTTAGCTTTGCAGTACAAATTCAAGTGCTTTCACTTATCACAATTTAGAATTTTTAGTAAATATTTCACAGTAAACTCGAGGAAAAGGCTACCCATAAATTAAAGAGTGATTAAGATACATAAAATTTAACTTTTATTATTTCCTAAATTAGTAATTTTATTTTCCTCTCTGTTTTTTTCTACATGACACCAAAATAAACTAAGTGCAACTAATTAGAGGGTGATAGGTTTTGTGTGGATCTATAGTGGTGTAAGGCCAGGGGAGGGGGATGTTGAAATTTTCAATAAAGGCAGGATAGATCTGAGTGAGAAGGTAACATTTGAGTGAAGTTATGTAATAAGAGTGTGATCCAAATGAATTTCTGGTACAGGAAAGCTCTAGTAGGAGGGAAGAGCCAGTGCAGGAGGAGGGCCTGATGCAGAATTATGCCTGGAATCTTTGGGGAATATCAAGTTCAGTTTGAACAAATGGGAAACTAAAAGGAGAATGAAGTAAGAGAAGTCAGTGGGAAGTAGGGAGAGAATGGGTGCAAACATTTAGGGCTTCTTAGGTACCTGCTACTGAGAGATAACATATTATCATGGTTGGAAGTGTAGACTCTGCAAAAAGACTTCCTGGCCTCAAATCATATACTACCATTATTAGCCAGAGAGTATGGGTCAAGAAAATGACCCTTTTGTGCTTTAGTTACTCCATTTGTAAAATTGTGATAATGCTGCCAACATAATAAGATTGTTCTTAGCTATTATTTTATACTAGAGACATAGGGAGCCATAGACTTTTTAGCAGAGCAGCAATATAATCTGACTTATTAAAAATTTACTCTGGTTCAAGTATTGATAATATGCAGTAGGAAGGAAGCATGAAAAAGTAAAACTAAGAACACTTAGGAAGCTATTACAATAATTCATGTGAGAGACAATTGAGGTTTGTCAGTTGTCTCAATTTGTGGGGGTATTGAGAAGTTTTAGATTTTAGACATATGTTGACGAAATGTAAACAGGAGTTAATGAATGATTGGATATGGCACTATGATAAACAAGAGTCAAGGAAAACTTCAGTATTTTTCACCTGAGCAACAGAAATGATGGGACCACCTGAAATGGAGAAGAGTGGTATAGAACAAAAAATGAGATATAAAGCCAGTAAGTTTTGAAAGTAGAAAATTTGAGCTTTCTATCACATACTGATTGGACAGTTGGATATAAATATTGAATAGACAGTTGGATTATATGAGTGGAGAGGAAATAAGGCTTGAAATATAAATTCTTAAATGTCAGAATATTGATGATATTTAACCCATGAAACTATGAATTCACGGAGTAAATCGACATGCACACACATGCTCTCTCTCTCTCTCTCTCTCTCTCTCTCTCTCTATATATATATATATATATGTAATTTCCTAAGGAGATATATACACACACACTTTCTTGAACATAATTGATGAACTGATATGTTTTATATTATACACCTGGAAGAAAACCCTTAACAATATAGTGACTTCTGTTATGAATCAGTCATTAAATTATACAAGTTTCTTCCTGGGCAAACTTGTCTTGTGTATATTATTTGGCAAGTGGTAGATACTTGAAAAACAGAGAAAGCCAGTATCTATTTCTGAATTATGGCTTATAGCATGAAAGGACAAATTTAGTGAAGGGTCAATAGAGCAGAGCTGAGCACAAGATCTCTCCTGCTGTGAACACAGGCTTGCCATGGATGTCACATTCAGCTTCTTGAGTAGCTTCAAAGTGTCACTATGAG
Source organism: Pseudorca crassidens (assembly GCF_039906515.1). Taxonomy (NCBI): domain Eukaryota; kingdom Metazoa; phylum Chordata; class Mammalia; order Artiodactyla; family Delphinidae; genus Pseudorca; species Pseudorca crassidens. The sequence continues at coordinate 28,603,859 of NC_090306.1, read as the reverse complement.
CCATCCATCACCATCATTTGTGAGGCTGAAAAAGACAGCCTCACAAATCAACCAGACCTCTAATGCTGAATTCCTAAGGAGGTGCATGAAAGTAGGTAAAGCTAGAAATTGTTTCTTGGTTTCTTACAGAGAATCTGCTAAAGGATAAGCTGGGAGCACAATGTCAAACAAAAAGATATAACTTAAGACACATTAGAATATTTCCACCTGGTAGATGAGAAGATAGAAAAAAACAGAGTTTATTTTGAGGACTGAGAAAATCTTTGCCTAGTGCAGCAAACCAATAACCAATGTAAATATAGTTCTAAAGGATTGATTGAGATGTGAACAAATATAGTAGCACTAAAAGCTTAGAGATTTTCATAAAGGATACTGAAAAAGGAAATACACCCCAGTCCTATTTAGTAAGTTCTTTATCTTGAACACATATCACTATTAAGAAATATAAATTATGGTTTCTTTATAACATTACTTAAATTGTGTGGTGGACTTCAGTAATAGAATTGCAATTATTTATTTTTATTCTGAAAAACTAGATTATAGATAAAATGATTTAAAATTTTATGCAATAGTTTGCAAAAAAAAAAAAAAAGGGGGGGGTGATTCTAAATGCCAGAAGTGAAGAATGCACTGAGCACTAGACAGAGGTAAATAAGATGATACAGCAACAGTTCTGTGAAATTATTGAAATAGTGATGGTTTGAGTACTGTGCTTTCAGGCCTACAAAATTCCTATAGAGTAGATTCTGTCAAAGGCCTTTAGTATTAGTGGTAAGGGAACTAACTAAATCTGCCACCAGAGAAAATTAAGCTTGCCTTTGTCATAACTCTGTGTGGGGCAACAATTCTCGAAAGAGTAGCCCTGCAACTTTGATGTGTTTGAACGTGAATTTACACTATGCTCATAATATGGGGATATCCTAAGCTGAGAAAGTAGCAATTACAAAATGATCCTGGTGTCATGAAAATCCTAGGGAGTCTAGAAATCAAATGCAAAATTTCTCTGGAGGGACACATTGGTCCATGTAGGATCTATAAAGGGGAAAATCAAAAGAGGCCAGATTAAGATGAGCTCACAAGCTCAAAATCAGAAATTACAAAGTTCATAGTAAGTGAAAGTCATCAGTCACAAGCACCAGGAGAACTCAAGCTATTGGATTTAAAACCTCAAAGTAAAACCCAAGAGCATGAGATCATGGGATGACAGAAAAACTGCACACACATGTATACATACATATAGCCTAAATGTCTAAAAGGATTAAAGAGATAGCAGTGCCTTCTGCTTACATGCAGTAAGCTTGGGAAGACAGAACCTTAATTTAGCAGTGGGGAAATTTAAGAATGAAGTAAACTTATCCCCATAGAGCTTCCAGAAGCCATACTAATTGGTGGCAGTAAACTCTGAAAGGTAAAGGAAGGTGACCTTTACAGCAGGTGGACTGGTTGAAAGTCTAATTGAGAAGAAATTATACCCAAGTATCCTCCCCCCATTCCAAGCAGGCAGGAGATTGTAACTTCCCTACTTAAGAGAAGACTCAGAATTATACTCTAGAGTGTAAAATATAAATTATCTTTCTTGGAGGAAAAGTTGAAGCTTGGGAGACGATCACATGAGGATTAAGGAACACCCAAGGGCTTTTTCTGCTATTTGGTATTCTAACTGGGACAAAGGTGTTCACACTTAAGGCAGGTGACGGACATTATCTTCTCTACAATATATGGGAAGTCCAAGCAAATGAAAAAATAAATAAATAAAAAATATTATCACCAGTGATTTCTACAATAAGTGCCAGCAAGATCAATCTACAGTAAGGATAGAGAGGCCAAGTATTCCCACACACCTGTTAGTTGACCTTGCTTTTTAGTATCCCTATCTTATACATAAGATGATTGATCAAGATCACCAGGAAACAAAATAATATGAAAACAAACCAAAGCAACTTGAGAGAATCAATTTATTTATGGGGAAGAAATACTACTATTATCCTTAAAGATATGAGAGAATACTGCATCCTTCAAAAGTCAGATGTAATATACCTTTATATTAATATATAATACATATAGCATAAGTATATATGTGTGTGTGTGTATATATATATATATATATATATATATATATATATATACACTTCTGATACAATGCTGAATAGAAAGCAGACAGTCTTGTTCCTGAGCTCAAGGGGAAAGTATTCGATCTTCCATCGTAAGGAAGATATTTGTTGTAGCCTTATCAAATATGCTCTATATCAGGATAAAGATGTCTCTGGCAGCCAGGGGAGTGCTCCACTCAGAACTCTCTTCAAGAGAGAATCTGTGTTGGAAAGAGTAAAGTTACTTGAGAGCCTCCAATTGCCATAACTTAAGGATCTTCCAGAACATTTTATCAAACCACACTCTTCCCAGACTACTCCCAGCCAATGACTGAACATGGTTCAGGTACTTGAGCTATGATACATATTCCTGCCTAATATGTGATTCCTTAAATGGGACATCTTTATCCTGAGGCTCTGATCATCCTGGCCAATACTTTGTTAGAGCTGCATTACAGGCTGAAGCTCTTTCTATCCCTCCTTTTCTTCTCTCCCTGCGTTTAGGTTTGAGGGTCCATTTTTCTCTATGCTCCATTTTTCCACTACTGCTCCATTTTTCTCTATGCTCCCCAGTGTAGAATTCTACACCTAGTTAAATATCATTTAAAATGGAAACAAAATAAATATTTTATAACATGAAATATGAGATAATTATCTCCAGGAGATCCATACTAAAAAGTGTTAAATGTTGTTCTTCAGACAAAAAGAAAGTAACAACCAAATGGAAATAGGGATCTACACAAAAGAATAAAGAGTACTTGGAATAAACATGGGTCAGAAAGTAGACTCTGCTTAAATTATACTAATTTAGAGTTGTTTTTATGGTCCATCTTATTAATTACCTTAGTTAATTACTATGTACACTTGAGAGGAATATTTAAGCTTCAGTGGTAAGTTGTATTTGTCCTTTAGATGTCAGTTAGGTCAATTAGATCCACAGAACTTAAGTTGGTTGATAGTACTGATCAAATATCTGTATCTTTACTCATTTTTTTACACTTTCTCTATCAATTACTAAGAGAGCATTATTGAAATATTTAACATTTATTATGGATTTGTCTACTATTTTTAGCTTTGTCAATTTTTCTTCAAGTATCTTATAGCTCTGTTAGTGGGTAAACACTTAGGATTGTTAGATCTTCTTGAATAATTGATCCTCCTTTAATTATAAAATACCCTTTTTAACTCTGGTAATACATTTGACTTGAAATCTACCTTGTCAGGTATTATTATAGCCACTACAGCCTACTTTAGCTTAGTGTTTTCATAGTATGTAATTTTCAACATTTTAGTTTCAGCCACTATGTCTTTTTTTTTTAATGTGTTTCTTATAAGCAACATATAATGTGGTCTTACTTCATCATCTGGTATGACAATCTTTGCCTTTTCATGAAGAATCTTAATTCAAACATATAAAATTAATAATGGATTTATCTGGGTTAAGACTCCTGTCTTGGTATTTGGTTTTAATTTATCCCATTTGTTTTTGTTTTTGATTTTTTTTTTGTTCATCCTCTTGAACAATTTTATACAAGTTTCCTGGTTAAATATTTTATTCTTCTTCATTAACAATCTTGTCTCTTGTTTTCCTGACAATACCTTTTTTCAAAAAAAATTTAATTTTTTATACAATTTTTAAAAGTTACTTTCCATTTACAGTTATTACAAAATATTGGCTATATTCCCCATGTTGTAAAATACCTCTTTGATCCTATCTTACACCCAATAGTTTGTACCTCCCACTCCCCTATCCCTACATTACCCTTCACCTCTCCCACTGGTAGCCACTAGTTTATTCTCTTTATCTGTGAGTCTGCTTATTTTTTTAATATTCACCAGTTTGTTGTATCTTTTAGATTCCACAAATAAGTCATCTCATACCATATTTGTCTCTCTGTCTCACTTGTTTTACTTAGCATAATGCTTTCCAAGTCCATCCATGTTGCTGCAAATGACAAAATTCTGATCATTTTTATGGCTCAGTAGTATTCCATTGTGTGTATATATATACCATATCTTTATCCATTCATCTGTTGATGGACACTTAGGCTGCTACCATATCTTGGCAATTGTAAATAATGCTGCTATGAATATTGGGGTACATGTATCTCTTCAAATTAGTGTTTTTGTTTTTATTTCTTTGGTTTTTGTCCTCTGCCTATTTGTGGTGAGTGTACCCTTTATTGACTTATTATCTATATATTTTTGAGTTTGCTATGCTAGAGATATTAATACATAATAATATGATATTTCATAATCATTTTACAAAACATCAAATCATATCACAGTAAAATATATTTACTTCCCTTCAAATATTTGTGGACATCTTATATTTTACTTCCTTCTGTATTATAAGCCCTCTAACATATTTTACTCTAAAGAGTCACTAGGTTTTTAACAATTTAAAAAATCTAAATATAAAAATACAAATACTAAAACAATGATGTTCTGTTATTTCCCTAGAGATATTCTTTTTCTGGGTCTTCATCACATATATAAATCTGGCTTTTTATCTGTTAGTTTTCCATTCCACTTGAAGAATTTAGTTTAACCATTTATTATAGTACATTTACTAGATGCAAATACTTTCAGGCTTTGTCTGGAAATGTCCTTTAAAATCCATTAAAATTTAAGCAATATTTTTACTGAATATAAAAGTGTAGCTAAAAATTAGTATTTATTTTTTATTTATTTATGTTTTATTTTTTATTTATTTATGTTTTCCCTGATGGGATGTTGATATCATTAGTCACTCGTTTTGTTGTTCTACTATATGTAATGAGTATTTTTAGCCTTGTCCCTTAAGATTTATCCTTTTTTGGTTTTAAATAATTAATTTATAACATGCTGGGTGTGGTTTTATTTGTATATTATTTGCTTGGAGTTTTGCTGAATTTCTTGCACATATACAATAATATCTTTCATCAATCTGGAAATCCCCAACTCTTTATTTCTTCAAAAAGTTCTTCTGATATATCCTATCTTTCCTCTCCTTCTTGGATACTAGTTAGATACTAGATACAAGTTTTTCATTTGCTAATGTAACACATATCAGCCATGCTCTATTCTTCTTTGTTTCTCACTCTTTTTTCTCTTTCTGTTCCACTTTGACTAGTTATTTTCAACCTGTCTTCAAGTTTTCTGGCCTTCCTATTTCAAATGCAGTCTGAAGTTAAGGCTATCTAGTGGAAAATATTCAAAATGAAACACAGAGAGGAAAGAATAAGGCAGCACAGAAAGGAGCATTATAGACAAGTGCAAAGTGGTGAAAAAGTTTAGCCTGCATACAATTTGATTTATAGGGGAAAAGGAGAGAAGAAAATGGAGTAAAGTAATATCTGAAGATATATTCACCATGAATTTTCTAAAACTGAAGAAAGATACCAAAACACAGATTCATAAAGCATTGTGAACACCAAATAGTATAAATGAAAATAAAATGACATCTATAAACATCATAGTAAAATATTTGGGAAAAACAGGGAAAATATTCAAGAAAACAATTTTTTAAAGACAGTATTTTAAATTAAGAACCAGTAAAACTGACATCTGACTTCTCAGCAAAATCAGTGGAATCCAGAAGACAGTGGAATTATATCATTAAAGCAGTGCAATAAATACAAAATTCTACAAGTAGTAATCTTCAAAAATTAAGATATTTTATAATACTTTAAAACAAACAAAAATAAAAGTAATGTTTCATCAGCATTCCTATACTACAACACAATTCTGTAGAGTGAAGGAAAAATGATCCCAGTCAGATATGGGGATTAAGGGGAAAAAAGTGTACTTGACAAGGAATTGAATGTCAGGGTAGACAAGTTTGAAATTTTTAAATTAATGTGCCAAGTAGATGAATGGGTTGATAAAATGAATTTAAAGCAGACAAAGATAAATTAACAGAGAACTAATATACAAAGAAGATAGCTGTATAAAGGGAATAGAAACAATTATTCTACCACTTTATATTTTTAACTATCCCAACTTTAAAAAGTGATGAGATTATGTGAATTGAAAGGGACCATTTCATTTTCAGGGAAGTGAAATGTTGAGGAGCAATGTCCAGGCTGCCAGTATTTTGTTCCAGGGAAAGTTAATGAAAAGTGAAGCAGGTTGAAACCAATCTTATTTTTTTTGTTTTTTGTTTAATTAAAGTGCATTTTAAATAGTTGATAATAAACAAGGGGAAGGGAAGCACAATAGCAAAATAAAAGCAAAACTCTCATAGCTTTCTGAAAATTTTCTTCAAAATATGTCTGGTTTAGTACCTTCTGATTTACTCATATCCAAGATGAGAGATGGGTCTCAAAATTTCAAGTTTGTTTTCTTAAGTCCATTAGTGTCCATTTATTGGATTCTGTTGAAATGTGACACTAGTATTGCCCACACTTATTTAATTGCACTCTCCATAACTACCAGCTGATCTACTTGACAATCTAAAATCGTCATCATTCTTACGATACTAAAGTTTTGACTGCATTTATCTCTACATTCAGTATTTCTCAGGTGGATCAACCTCCCAGAATGCAATGTTACATTATTGGCCCCTCTCACTCACATCCTGTCTTGTTTCTTAAAGTGTCACCACACAGGGACATAAAATAAAAGATCTACTAATAAAGGATAGGTACAAAATCCATTTTTGAAGAAAAGTGTGGCTGCCATACAGCAGCAATTGCAAGAGAAGTGTGGCTATTTGGGTTTGTAACCAGCTTGAAGGCAGTAGAAAAGCTTTTTTTTTTCCAAGCAGCAAAATTTCTGTATAGATTAATTAGTCAATTGTATCATTTATTTATTGCCTATAAAATGTATTTATCTATGAAATGTTGAAAAAATGTTTAACACTTTTCATTATATCTGTGCCTTTGTGTGCCTTAATTTATCATTTTTCAAGTGTATTTAAAATATGTCTTTTATCTCATTTGATTCTTACTCAATGCTCTGAGATAAACTAAGTGTTACTCGCCACATTTTAAACATAAAGAAACTAGAGACTAGTGAGATTTTAATAGCTTGCCCTGGTGAAAGAAAGAAAACGGGATTGCAGAGGTTGTTGTCATTTCTATTGGGTTGGCCAAAAAGTTCATTTGGGCTTTTCTGAAACATCTATTCCTGCCTCTCTGTCTTAAGAATAAAATGAGACCAACTGCTTTTTTTGAAACATATTTGGATAAAATATAGATCCAGTTTTTAAAGTCTATACTTCTAATTGCATCTATTGATATTGTCATTTAATTTGCTTTTAGTAGGCTACAGTTTGAATATATGGGAGACTTTTTGTGTATTCTTATGTTTCGATTATTTCCCCCAGGATTCCTTCCTTCCAGAGTATGATCTTATTTAATCAAAGAGAAATAGTCCATCATCTCAGTACTTAACCCTAATATAATGTGCATCATCAGCAAACAATATATAAAACATGCTGCCAATATAATATATTACTGGTTTCTATCATGAGAATAATGTTATGGAAAAGTAGCAACGGCAATGTTTTACTGAGTGCTTACTATGTGTCAGAATATTTCTATGTCTTTTACATACATTAGATCATTTAATTCTAAAATAAAAGAGCAAAATAAATTAGAAAGGTACTATTGATTGGTATCCATCCTCTAGAGATGAGGAATCATTGGGAGGAAAGCAAATAATTTGCCCAAGGTCATCCAGCTAGTAAGGACAAGGTTAGGATCAAAACCTAGGCTGTCTGACCCCTGCTCCTCTACCTTCACACTCATCCACATTTCCATGTCCAGCTCCCAAATCTGCTTCTCCCCAACTTGTCTTATAAGCAGATTGAAAAGGAATTCCTTGATACTCCTATAAAACTCAGCAGTTTCCTCTAGGTTGCAACAAGATGTGTTGTATTTCCTGTTTTTTGGCTTCATCACACTAAGCTCATTGACCTTATTTATACTTTGCAACCCAAGCACATCCTTAGGTAAGAATTCTTACTCAATAAACTATGGTTGAATAATAAATGATAGGATGAACACATTATCAAATTTTATTGAACATCTGCTATGTACTGGGCATGATCTAGATACAGTGAAAGCAGTATTAAACAAAAAACTAGCAAAATATTTTGTTGCCATGGAGATTATAATTGTTCCAAAGGTCTTAAACAGCTTCATATGATCCTGAAAGACTAAATCCTATTTCAAATTAGTTGAGTTTCCTGGCATCTGAGGCTGAAATAGACAATATTTACTAGTTTCAAAATGATGCAAATGTCAGTTCATTTAATTTTTTTAGAAGTCTAAACCTGTGAACCAAGCTTGTCAAGATGGTGCAACATAAGTCTTTCTCCATGCAGTTTAATTAGACTTTGTTAAGTAGAGTCATCTGTGCTTTTACTTACCACTTTTTTTTATCCCACATTAAATAGGGCTACTCTGCTGTCCTTATCTACTTTTTCTTTCTGTATTTTGTTTCCACTCTGTATAAACACCTAGTCTTTGACTATTTCAAGTCAATCATAAATTTAGTTTAAAAAAATCTTCTTCTGCATGATCAAACCTATTTGAAGTGCAGGAATCAGAAATCATCCTGGTCGATCTTATAGTTTTTGTCAGAACTGAATTTACCTCTGAGAAGGGAGCTAAGTGATTCATTGAAATATTATAGAGTTGTCTCCTAAAAACCTCAGTATATTTGTGTGATTCAACTCATCACAAAAATCATCTATTATTTTAAAAATATATGTACTTACCAAAGGAAATAATTTATTATATCATCTCTGAATAGATAAGTTCAGTTTTTACTACCTTTAATATCACTTGTATATATATGAACGTTTGCTAATTTATTTATAAAAATACATTTTAAAAATGCTTTAATTTTTCTATGCTTTGTCATTTTACGTTCTATAGCAATAGGGTGCTACAAACTACGAGCCAAATTATGTGTCTGAATTTACTTAGAGTTTGTGTACTTTCTGTGATACCTTGTGTTTTCTTTCTTTTTAAAGTTATCTAGTTGATTCCCGTTGGTGTGTTGAAAGACTTGCCATTTCTCAACCATATAATTTTAGGCCTTTTACTTAATATGTAATGGCTTATTCCCTACTACCACCACTAATGTAGAGATAATAATACTTGCCTCAAAAGGTTATGGAAAATGAGTCATAATATTAAACAACTAAATGTATGAAGTATTGCCTAACATGTAGTTAAGTATTTATTAAATCTAGTTTTATTTTCATATCCTGATTTCATTCATTCATTCATGAAATCTTTTTGGATAACTTTTCATGCCAAGAACTGCATAATGGTTGGAAATTAAAAAAATATATATATATATAATAAAACATTCTCTACTTCATGGTGCTCCCTGGGTATCATAGGCGTTTAAGATGATGACACAATACAATATGTTGAATGTCAGAAGTGGAATTATCTGCAGTCCCAAAGTATGCCATTCCATGTGTATGGGCACACAAAGAAGGGGCATTGATCCCAGTTAGAGAACTAGAGGGAAAGGAAGGAGAAGAATTGGGATTGGTAGGAAAGAACAAGAAAAGCAGGTACGTAGGATGAAAATGTGGTGACCACTAAAATCGCTGATGTAAATAGAGAAATCTAGAAAGCAGTTGAGATACATGTCAGAATCTAGAGAATTATTCTAAGCATGAAGTATACTTGGAGATGTAATCAACATCTAGAGTGAATAATAGCATCAGGGGAGGAGGGCAAGTAGAGTGAAACAGCCAGTTAGTGGCTAGCGAAGGGAATGCTAGGGAACCCTAGCCTTTAAGGAGCATGGAGAGGAACTCTTGAAGAGTGAGAGGAGGCAGCCAGAGCTGTCTCAAAACTACATGATGGGGCTTCCCTGGTGGCACAGTGGTTGAGAGTCCGCCTACCGATGCTGGGGACACGGGTTTGTGCCCTGGTCCGGGAAGATCCCACATGCTGCGGAGTGGCTGCGCCCGTGAGCCATGGCCGCTGAGCCTGCGTGTCCGGAGCCTGTGCTCCGCAATGGGAGAGGCCACAACAGTGAGAGGTCTGTGTACTGCAAAACAAAAAACAAACAACAAACAAACAAGAAAACTACATGATGGGTATAAAGTTTCCAAATGCATAAGAACTGAGGAGCAAAAAATTTTGCAAAAAGGTCAGTCGATTTATATAAGGATTGAAAACCTTTTCAGATTTAGAATTAGAAGTTCCCCAGAGACTTCATTTTTTTTAGTAGTAATTTTAAAAAATTTTATTGGAGTATAGTTAATTTACAGTGTTGTGTTGGTTTCAGGTATACAGCAGAGTGATTCAGTTATACGTATGTTCATTCTTTTTCAAATTCTTTTCTCATATAGGTTATCACAAAATATTGAGTAGAGCTCCTTGTGCTATACAGGAGGTCCTTGTTAGTTATCTATTTTATATTTAGTAGTGTGTGTATGATAATCCCAAGCTCCTGATTTATCCCCTCCCCCCATTTTTCCCCTTTGGTAAACATAAGTCTGTTTTCAATATCTGTAAGTCTGTTTCTGCTTTGTAAATAAGTTATTTTGTGTCATTTTTTAAAAATTAGATTCCTTATATAAGTGATATCACATGATATTCGTCTTTGTCTGACATACTTCACTTAGTATGATAATCTCTAGGTCCATCCATGTTGCTGCAAATGGCATTATTTTGTTCCTTTTTATAGCTGAGCAATATTCCATTGCATACATGTACCACACCTTCTTTATCCATTCCTCTGTCAATGGACATTTAAGTTGCTTCCCTGTCTTGACTAGTGTAAATAGTGCTGCAACGAACACTGAGGCGCATGTATCTTTTCGAGTTATGGTTTTCTCCAGATATATGCCCAAGAGTGGGATTGCTGGCTCACACATTAGTTCTATTTTTAGTTTTTAAAGGAACTTCCATACTGTTCTCCATAGTAGTTGTACCAACTTACGTTCCCACCAACAATGTAGGAGGATTCCCTTTTCTCCACACCCTCTCCAGCATTTATTGTTTGTAGACTTTTTGGTGATGGCTGTTGATTTTACGTTTCTCTGATAATTAGTGATGTTGATCATCTTTTCGTGTACTTTTTGGCCATCTATATGTCTTCTTTGTAGAAATTCCATAATGATGAATATAAAAGCATCAAATCTCTTTGGACAAAAAAGTGTAGAGACTGTGAATGGCCTGTGTAGTGGAAAATACAAAACAGTGGAGGAAAGTGTAAGATATGGCATTCACAAAAACTGATCTAATTATATGCATAGAAGGATGGTTTATTATTGCCAAGTAAAGGACCTGACAATTATCATCCTGTTTTTCTTTCTTTTTATCCTCTCTCCAGAGACTTTAAAATTAGAAAATTTCAGTAGATTATTTCAGTAAGATTATTTTATAGATTATTTCAGTAGAGTAAATGTAAACTACTCTCTCAAAACACAAGATAAAAAGAGAACATATAGGTAAATTTTTCCATTTGGATTATCAGTCAATATTATCACTAAATATTGACCACATGCAATTTAAAAGCCTGTTTCTATATTTTTTCTATTTAATGTTTCTAAATATGAAAATGTATATATAAATGTAAATTTTAAAAAATTGTTATTAAATCTAAATATTTTCTGAAAAATGAAGATATTCCTTTTAAGTTCTTTGCTCAAACTCTCCTATTTGATAAATTCTCTAGTTGGATTTTAATGGAATTTTTCTTCCAAATTGTGCATTTATCCTATATAAAATTCAGGTCATTATCATTCATTTCTGCATTAAATTTCTTAATCTTTGAAAAATTTTTCATTTAAAAATTAATAACCTATATTCTGTATAAAATTCATATTCAATTTTTCAGAATAAAGAAAAAATTGAGTATTAGGACTTCAAATTGTAAAAATTTACATATACATTTTAAAATGTTTATCTTTGCTATGATTTTTTCATAATCTATTGTTTTTTTCTTTACATGTACCCACTTACTTCCTGACCTAGTAAGGCAGCTATTCTATTTCATATACAAATGAAGAGAGGAAGGATGAGCAAATCTGAAATTTTAATTGTATGTGCTTTAAAAAGTCAAACAAAAACCCTTAAATGATCTTGGTGCTTAGACTATAAATTCAGTGACCCTATTTTGGTCTTTTTGGTGGTTAGTTTCTTAAAGTCTGAATATCATGTATGCTGAGTTGATAGTTATGGATTTTTTAAAAATCATAAACCACTCAGGTGATTGTGGGCTTCTATACTTTTTCTGCACCTATTATTCCTATATTCTACCCTGTCTTAATTTTTTTTTAAGTTATAAAAGGAATTCTTTGTATCATCTTTTTGTATTCTCTCTCCCACGTCTGCCTCTAACTGTAACCCATTCTCTCTCTATTATCACTCAATTTTAGCCTCTAATTATGTCCCTGCTGTCTTTTTATTTCTCCCTCTTTGTCCATATTAGCCCTTTGAACCATAACTTTCTGAGAAAATGGAAATGCCCTCCATCTGCACTGTTCAATATGGTAATGAGTAGCCATATGTAAATACTGAGCACTTGAAATGAGGCTAGCAAGTCTGAGGAAGCGAATTTTAAATTTTATTTAATTTTAATTAATTGAAATTTGAATAACTTCACATGGCTAATGGTTACCATATAGGACAGTGCAGCTTTATACCCCTTATTCGTTCTCATTTTCTCATTCTTTCTCCTCTGCCTTGGTATATATTTCTTCTTTGTCTCTGTCTCTAATTCTAACTGTAGTTATTTTTTTTTTCAGAACTTAGGGTCACTTGCTTAACCCAAATGAAAGGCAGAAGCTATACTTCAAGTGCAACCACAAGGCAATGATCCTGTTCATAACATTAACTCCTCTTCCAGCACCTCCAGGGGCTGCTGACTGGAGCTGTTTGAATCTTTTGCTGGTTCAGTTGTGATAAACTCTGAGGGGGTTTATCATACACTACTTTTTTTTTTTGGTTATTGTTCTTGAACTCCACAAAAATCAGAAGCCATTAGGACACTTTCAAGTTTATGATTCTTGAAGTGAGTTGAAGGCAAGGAAATGTTGCAAACGACTTTAAGCTTGAACGATGTAGGCCTTTACTCTCATGATCTTTTACTCTTTCCAACATTGTTCCTCGCATTATTTGCCCTAACTCACTTATCGATCTTATACATTTTGCATCTTCTTTCAGATACTACTCTATTAAAATACATCTTCAGTCTATTCTTTCAATACTTAAGCCATGTCCAAAATTTGATATATCCCATATTTTAGAGATCAGGTGAAGCCTCAACTGAAGCAAAGACCATTCAATTTTAACTTTTACAGCATTATTTCTAAAACCACTGTATTATAAAGCTGTTTACTTTTCAAATTCTTAGATCCATGGGAAATTTTATTTTTGCTTATATACATTGTAGGATTTACTGCTTCGTTTAAGAAAAGTTAACTTACTAATCAGGAAAATGAATCAAAAGCCTTTAAGTATTTTGTATAACACTAGTAAGAACAGGCTAAGGATTTTTAAAAAGGGCTAGCTAAGCTTGGTCCCAGAAAACTTGTGAGCACATTACAATTGCATGTTAAATTGTAATCTCTCAGTAAACTGATTATGTCATTTTAAATTGTGTGAATCTGTGCCTTCCTAATGATTTTATTTTTCTTTGTGATAGAATGCCTCCTTTTCCCTTTCTGTCACATATACATGTGCAGACACACACACAAAGGTTTTCAAATTCTTGTGCTGGATTTGAAAAGCTCTGAAAGCCAACCAAACTAGTTTCACTCCCTTTGAAATAAAATAAGCAACCTGTCATCTACTGAGTTTAAAGCACTATTCCAAAAATATGTTCAATAAAATTTATATGTTTTAAAGTTTAACTTTGGAGTTTTTTTCTTTTTGTTTTGTTGCTTTTTAAAAATGGAGACATTCATATTTCATGGCTATTTTTTTGGAAGAATTTTCAGAAACATTTTAAAGAAGAAACTTTAAATTTAATTCAAAATTAATTTATTTATACATTCACATTTATAGACAAGTTTTAAGATTCCTGAGAAGCCCCAGTTTCCCAAACAATACTAACGTATTTATTTTCACCACAAAATGAAATCGATCCAAAAAAATGACTTTTATGATTCTATAAAACCAATGCTTATCATCTTATCAACAATGACCAAAACTATATTTGCCTCTGAGGGGTGGATAGGGAGGGTGGGAGGGAGGTGCAAGAGGGAGAAGATATAGGGATATATGTATATGTATAGATGATTCACTTTGTTATACAGCAGAAACTAACACACCATTGTAAAGCAATCATACTCCAATAAAGATGTTAAAAATAATAAAAGCTAAAGTGATATACACAGTGTTTCACTGCTCCAACTTCAGGTAGTGGGTAAATAAGAATGACAATAAAATACAGTGTGTGACAGGATGAAGTCAGGTAACAGGAATCCAGTAGATCTTACTGAAGTCACCATTCATCCTGCTTATACAGGTAACAAAGCTTGGGTGACATGCAGGTGATAGATGGCTGGCTCTATCCACTCACTGAGTAGAACATGTAGATGAATAATCATGATTCAGATCTGTGCCTTAGTTATTCAACAAGTTACTCTGTATAGTGAATTTGGGGGGTATCTTGTGGGTATCACAAAAATAAACACAAAGTAAAATCTGCCAATATTAAATATGTAAATTCTAATTTTTTCTTATCTGGACTATTGTCTCCTGTAAATAAGAAAATTTAAAAACTGTCAGTGTTGGCTAAGAGAGTTTCATATATACTGTATCCATACTTTTTGTGCTCTTACTGTTGTTTTAAGATTTTATGATTTTTCTTGTTTCTGTTAACTCAGGCCAATTAAAGCAATTCCTTTTGTGGGCATTTGGGTCATTGTTTTCAAGTTTATTGATTCAATTGCATTCTATAAATATTTGTGAAAAATCACTTCTTGTCATACTCCATGCCAGATGCTGGCAAAATAAAGATAAATGAGGCACAATTACTATGGTGAAGGAAGTAACTAGATACCGTAGTAGTTGATGGAGTTCTACAACTTGAGTACGGAAGAGGGCTGCAGTCTGTAGTACCTCATTACCCACAGAATTATGAAGACAGAACACAGAGCACACCTCCAGAAAGAATTGCAGTCTTTTTTTCCAGTTTGCCTGGTGCTATTAAGAAAGTACAAATCCACTGAATTCTGAATACTAATCTTGTGACAAGTACTTTCAAATGTATGACAACTATAGGTTTCATGTTGTGGACAGCTTGGCTACAAAACACTAAATAAATGGAGACCCTAAGTATAGTGACACTAGGTGGGAACACTTAGGCTTTCCTGAGAGTAGAGTGATGAGTATCCACACAGATCTGCATTGGTATCAAGGAGCAAGGCTAACAGTTTGATTGATGTCACTCCCCACTCCTTGATTGCAAGTCTGTTAAATAAAACAATGTAGGCTGTCTTGGACACATCATGTGCTATGTAAGATATTAAGTTTCAATTCCTTTTCCCATAAAGTTGACAAGTTCTTATATCATACCATAAAAAGTCCTCTGTCTCTAGCAGAAACCAATCAACATATAGGAAAGAGAAGATACTTAATATTATAAAGGCAATGTAGTAAAGAATTATTGGTAAACAGTTGCTATTTGTGTTGATCTTTCCTTTCTTTCCAAGTTTTGATTTTAGATTTTAAGGAGTTTTAGGTTAGCAACATCATATCTAGGTTTTCTCATATTTTTGTATATCAGCAAGATTTCACACTTCTTGATATGTTATGATTTTAGATGTTTGTGCTTTAAGAGTCCCCCCAAAATGTATCTTGGGTATTGAAATTCTAGACTTCAAATTCACAGAACAGGAACCATATCTTATTTTTTTTGTATCCCTCACAGATTGCTTTGTAAATAACTATTTATTTACTAAGATATAGGGTTTACTAAATAATATCTGAATGACAAGTCAAAAATCAGTAGTTTTTTTTTCTAATTTGTCCAGGCACTTAGGAAAAATTCTCGCTAACAATTTATAGCATAACACCAAATGTAACACGTAGGGAACATAATGCATATAAAAGGCGTGGAACATATTTAAATGCTATGTAAGCGGGATTAGACATGAATTATCTGTGGAAAGATCATGTTTTCCTTAATTTACAATCTCTAGGTACATATTATTTATTATATATGAAACATAGTGTTCTAACACACTGTTTTTCCAAATAGTCTGAGTCTTGGTAGGTAAATTAAATTTCACTGGTGCTACTTTCACTGGCCTAAGTCATTCCTAGTGATGGCTCACACTCTTGTTTCTTGAATTCAATGCTGCCCACAACCTGGGGGTTATGCTTTTGTTATTTGATAAAGCAATGACCATGTTATTGAGGAATAAACATCTAAGTCCCTAAAATAAGCTCATATTTTTCTCCACTTACCCCAAACATAACTACCGTGTAATATAATAGATGCTGAAGAGCTGAACATTTCCCACTGACCCTTGCTAAACACTTGCCCCAACTATTCCTCACTACCCCTCTTTTTTAAAATTATTTTTTTATACTGGAGTATAGTTGATTTACAATGTTGCATTAGTCTCAGGTGTATACGTATTCAGTTATACAAATACATATATCCATTCTTTTTCAGATTCTTTTCCCATATAGGTTATTACAGAATATTGAGTAGAGTTCCCTGTGCTATACAGGAGGTCCTTGTTGGTTATCTATTTTATATATAGTAGTGTGTATATGTTAATCCCAAACTCCTAATTTATCCCTACCCCACCATGTTTCTCCTTTGGTAAGCATAAGTTTTCAAAGCCTGTGAGTCTGTTTCTGTTTTGTAAATAAGTTAATTTTTATCATTTTTTTAAGATTCCACATATAAGTGATATCAAATGATATTTGTCTTTATCTGACTGACTTCACTTAATATGATAATCTCTAGGTCTATCCATGTTGCTGCAAATGGCATAATTTTGTTCTATTCTATGGCTAATATTCCATTGTATATATATACCACATCTTCTTTATCCATTCTTCTGTCAGTGGACATTTAAGTTGCTTCCATGTCTTGACTATTGTAAATAGTGCTGCAGTGAACACTGGGGTGCATGTATCTTTTCGAATGATGTTTTTCTCCAGATATATGCCCAAGAGTGGGATTGCTGGCTCACACATTAGTTCTATTTTTAGTCTTTTAAGGAACTTCCATACTGTTCTCCATAGTGGTTGTACCAATTTACATTCCCACCAACAGTATAGGAGGATTCCCTTTTCTCCACACCCTCTCCAGCATTTATTTTTTGTTTGTAGAACTTTTGATGATGGCCATTCTGACCAGTGTGAGGTGATACCTCATTGTAGTTTTCATTTGACCACTCCTCTTGTTATACCCAAATTGACTCACCAACGGAGGCTAAGCCCGGCTTCAGACATAATGTCTTTATATATGATCCTGTATTTGTCATAGCCACATACAAATACGCAGAAAAAACAAATCTGACTGATCATCTTCAATCTAAGGTATATAGATTTGGCTGAGAATCAGAGGATGGCCAAGGAAGACAGAAGGAGAAACCAGAAAGTAATTAGCTGAAATACAGGGCAAAGCTGATGAAATTGGAAACTTGAATTTATGTGGTTTTCAAGGTCACATATAATCTTTATCAAAATTGTCTATATTGGTTGCTGAGAAGTTATCAACAAAGATTGAAATCAGATATATATATATATATTAATCTATATTTATCCCCTTTTCTATAAGTTATTTACATGTTAAAATGACCAAAAATTTTTGTTATATAAAGGAATGATCAGGGTTGAATCTGGAAACAATTTTAACTTTTATCTTTTGCACTCTCCTATATAGTAATATACACATATGTATATCTTTATTTTAATGTGTATATGTTTATATACATATATGTACATATATAAAATATATCCATATGTGTGTCTATATACACACACATATATGCAAAGATGCACATTTTCTAGAAATATATCCCAAAATTTCTATCCCTGTGCTTCTCCTAAGTGTATAGTACCCCAAGTTAGTTTTCTTTGACTCTTAGAAGCATGTAATCTGTTGGAAGAGAAGATATTGCATTAATAAGTAATTTTTATCTTTAAATGTCTAATTTCCTATGGATACTTACGTTTGTATACTCAAAAATAGTTCAAGTCAACAAAACCCAGTAGCAAAAACTACAGTTGATGGCCAGATCTTGTTTTGTAATACCATTCTCCAAAATGCAACCAGTACTCTTTGGAGAAATGGCTGTTTCTAGGACTGGGACAGAAAATGTGTATGATGATTGTAGAGTATTTTGTAGTGCCAGAAAGTAAGGAAGTGACACACACACACACACACACACACACACACACACACACAATGATGAAGAAATACAAAAGTGATACAGGGGCCAGCCAAAAGACCTGACACAATTTGAGAAACAAAATAGAATACTTTTAGATTATAAGGTATAAAATATCCATGCATTCATGTCGATATAAAGAAATGATTGAATAAATGAGGAATAATAGACAAATTTCCTGCACAGAAGAATTTAAAACCATTTATGTAGATATGCTACCTTTCAGAAGGTACAGATTAACTCCCCACACCTTAAGTGTGAGCTGTGCGTAGTGACTGTTTTCAGGAGTACAGTATTGGAAAGGGAAGAAAGTTACTTGACAGTGGAGAAACCTAATAAACACTGCCTCAAGTTACATGAACAAGGTTAGCATCAAAAATGGTGTCATACTGACAGTATATACTCATGAAGCAATGTGCTAAGAATGGCATTTTACTTCTGAGATCTTCCTCCAAAAAATACACAACCCCAGTCTAATCATGGGACAAAAATCAGACAAATCCCAATTGAGAGACATTCTACAAAATGGTGAACAGTAATAAAAACTGTTAAGATCATCAAAACCAAGGAATGTCTGAGAAACTGTCATAGGCAAGAGGAGTCTAAAGAAACAACACTGTTAGATGCAAGATGGTATCCTGGATGAAATCCTGAAACTGAAATGGGGCATTAAGAAAAAAATGAGGAAATCATAATAAAGCATGAACTTCAGTTAATAAAATATATCAATATTAATTGTGACAAATGTATCATACTAATATAAGATTTTAATAATATGGGGGACTGGGCATGGGGTATATGGGAACTCTTTATTTTCACAATAATTCTGTAAATCTAAAATTGTTCTAAGTTTATTAACACAAATAACTCAATTTACCAGAAAAATTATATTTATATCAGTCCTTAAAGCATATTTTTGTGTATATGTATTAGTTCATAATATTTTTTGCTTTCACCCACTATTCCATATCCCTTGGGGTATAGTATGCTTTTCTTCTGCACAGATTATGGATTTGCCTTTGACTTGGTTTGTTCAATGATCTGTGAGTGGTTTTGGTTCTTGTGTGGTTTGGCTTGAACTCTTTTACTCCTGGGTCGACCATGAAAGTCATATCCCTGGGTAGTGCTTGCCCACGGAGAATGTGAACACATGTGGAATATATCTGAACCCTACTTAAATCCCAGAGCCAAGTTGAGCTCACTGAAATATGATGCAGTGTCACCCAGTTGTTAAACAGACCATGAGTAGAAGAATAAATGCTTGCTAGATAGGCCACTGAATTTTCTGGTGGCCTGTTAGTTTATTGCAACAATAGCAGAATAATTTAGTGTGTAACACAAATCTTCATGGAGATGACCGTTGCTCTTTGCTGTAATGTATGTGCATCCCTATTAATTGTGTGTGTTCAGTATGAGCACAAGTCAACTTTCTAAAAAACTTGTTCTACTGGGAAAATGCCAGCTAAGTGTATAATACTATTTTAACTAGTATTCAATAAATCAGTAAAACCATATGTAACTGACATACTTTGATTATAGTCTTTTATTTAGGAAATAATTTTAGTTCATCATAGTTACGTGGTTTTTTTATTCAAGATTTTGTGAAGCAGACCCAGTCCAATTTCACAGTCACGCCATTTGTAAACTGGTGTAATCCAGTGAATTATGAATGTTGGAATGGACTCATATATTAGGGGCTCTCTCTCTCTGCGAATATTGAAATGTATTTTGCTGATATAAGTGATAATTGTTTAAAAAGAAATTTAACAGCATCAGCAGTAAATGAAGTACTATTTGAATATATGTATATGTCTTGATTTTTTAAATACATGGTGCATACTCACGATATGTTTTTGTGCATATATAACGTCATGCATTTAACACACAGAGATATATAAAATCTCATGTACGCCCCCCTCCAAATATGTGTAAATGAGTAAATACCTAGGCAGTGAGCTAGATGGCGATATAGCATATAAAAATGTAATTTTACTTTAGAATCCATGGATTATGACCCCATAGGTCTAGGTCTTGAGAAACTCTAGCAACAATAGTCTGTATGAAATGCATTAAGTATTATTTTTCTCTTATTGAATAGAATTTAATTGTAAATATATGGAATATAATCTTCCTGAGTCACATAAAAATGGCACTGATAGTAAAGGAAAAAATTTTAGCAAAGAATATTTCTGTTATGCTCCTTATATGTTGAAACATTTTTCATAAGAGTTTATATAGTTAAATACTGAACTATCAAAATGTGTTATTTTTGGCAATGTGCTTTGCTGACGAGATAAGCATATGTTTATTGTTTTAATTTATATATTTTACTTTTTATTTTTACAAGCTTCTTTCTTTGAATAATGAAAAATATTTGGGGCATAATATTTAACTTAATATATGATATTACGTTGAATGGCAAGTAAAATGTTTAAAAGTTTTTCTTACTGTGGCTATTATATTAGCCATAATTTCAGGTTTCAGGGCCAAAAGAAGGATATCCTAAAAAGCACAGAATGTTTCATAGCTTTTCATCCTTCTTAACCTTCTACATTGTCCTCCTGGTAACGCATCACATACCAGGAGATCATTAGGCAAATGCAGATAATTGGCAATTTTGATTAAACGTGAAAAAAACTATTTTGTAAAGAAATAAAAACATGTATCATAGTGGACTAAGTGTCCCTAATAACCGTGAGTAGGTTGACACATATAGTAATTAAAATAAGACATTCTGTACACACACAGACACACACCCATAATTCCATTGATTTTTAAGTTACATGTAGCATCCTGAAGGAAAACTAACAAGAATAGTAAGTCAATACTTTTACAAAGGTCTGAAAATTTAAGGGACAAACTTAACAGTAATATCCAACATCAAATGTATGTGTGCAAAGCATTTCCTGAACAGAAAGGAAAGAAAAGGCATGGTGAGAATAGGTTGAGGATGGAATAATAATATTTGTGGACAGGGAAATTATTTGTCCAGTACTGTGTTAGTTTTCTTAATATTGATTATAATTATATCAAAACTCCTTTCATATTTATTTTCTAGGCATCTTTCAAATATGCCACTGAGAATTATTCTATTCCCAAAGTGATTTTCAATGTGTTTATTGAGATGTCAAATACCATAAAATTCGTGGCCCTTGTTTTCTAACAGTACCATCGTGGAGGGTAAAAGTAGTTGGCTCTGTACTTTCATGATGCTGGATGTCAGCAGTGGAGGATTCCATGCTTTATAGTAGGAGATATGAACCTCCCTCCCCATTTTTTAAAAAATATTTATTTATTTATTTTTGGCTGTGTTGGGTCTTCATTGCTGCACGCAGGCTTTCTCTACTTGCGGCAAGAGGGGGCTACTGTTCGTTGTGGTGCACGGGCTTCTCATTGCGGTGGCTTCTCTTGTTGTGGAGCACAGGCTGTAGGTGCACAGGCTTCAGTAGTTGTGGCATGTGGGCTCAGTAGTTGTGGCTCGCGGGCTCTAGGGCACAGGCTTAGCAGTTGTGGTGCACGGGCTTAGTTGCTCCGTGGCATGTGGGATCTTCCTGGACCAGGGCTTGAACCCGTGTCCCCTGCATTGGCAGGCGGATTCTTAACCACTGCGCCACCAGGGAAGCCCTCCCTCCCCATTTTTTTTACCCACTCTGTTATCTTAACACTCTTAGTCTTCAGTTGGCTCTATACTTAGGGCCACACGGAGACAATTCAGGTATCCCTTTTAAGTTGCACCCTATTAACAGAGCCTACTGAATTGAGAAGTAGGAGTGTAAGGCCAATTAATAATCAAATGCTTTTGCTTTTTGTTTTTGTTCATGTTTGATATTTTTCTCTGTTGAGAATCTCAGGAGAAGGAGTGTTGTCTTATCTGGTAACAATCCAGTATTCAGTAGTCTTAGGATCATCATATCTTATATTACATTTTGCCTAAAATGTATAATTGTGGGCTCTAAAAATAAATCTAAGATTAAAATATGATTGAAGTAAAAAAATATATATAAACAACATTTTTGAATGCTGTCAGAGACAATTTTCTTAAATAATTTTCTCTAAAAGAGAATAATAATGATGGTTGAAAATGTTGTTTCATGATACAGGCAACGCAGGAAAGCAAAATTTTAGAATTGCTTAGAAAATAACACATTGATTAGAATTAAAAGTTTTATTTTCTGCTTTTTAAAAAAATTTTTGGTTTTATTGTCTTCACTCCTTTATGTCTTGCCTACTTTTGACTTTTTCTTTTTACCTGGATTCAGTTGTCATCTCCTAGATGAACCAATCTTGATTACCTAAACAAGTTATACTTAATTAATTGTAATATTTGTATTAGTGTTATAAGCTGAACTGTGTTCCTCCAAATTCATATGTTCAAGTCCTAACCTCCAGTACCTCAGAAAATGACTATATATGGAGGTAGGGTCTTTAAAGAGGTAGTTAAGTTAAAAATGAGGCTGGTTTGGTGGGCCCTAATCTATTCTGACTTGTGTCTTTATAAAAAGAGGAGATTATAACATACAGAGAGACACCAGGGGCACATGTGCACAAAGGGAAGACCAGGTGAAGACACAGAGAGAAGGTGGCTATTTGCAAGCCAAGGAAAGAGACCTCAGAAGAAATAACACCTGACCATATATTGATCATGGACTTCTGGCCTCCAGGATAGTGAAAAAATAAATTAGTCTTCTTTAAGCCACCTAGTCGGTGGTATGTTATTATGGCAGCCCTTGCAAACTAATACAAATAGTAAGCATTAACCTTAACATTTTGGAATGTTGACTAATACTTAATGCATTTTACGAGTCAATGCTCATGTGAAAAGTAGTTTTTCAATCACATAGCACATTTTTCTTCTTAGGAAATAGTAAGATGGGCTGTTTTGCCCAAGAATCATAGTAGTTCAATATTACTGGCATGGTGCACATTTGATCATGCTCGAGTTTCCTCCAGTTAAATATTATGAAAATGTAGATGTCCAACATGACTAATGATATCACTAGTTTATTCCTTTTGTATGTCCTGAATTTACATTTTACAATTTGATTATATTAATCAGTAAAAAAAATATATATATATATTTTAAAAATTCTCTCTCTATATATAGATATATATAGATAGAGTTTTAATACTTTCAAAGCAAACGAAAACCCTGCCGCCCTCCACATAAAAGAGTTAGTTTCCTTATTGAACAATTTGTTTTCTGCTTTGTTTACTAAGTTCTTAAAATATCACAATAATATAAGGCAGGTCATAGAGGAATTAATTTCTAATATAGCAAAATTAACTTTAGTGTTAAATAAAACCCACCAATATTCATTCATTTATTCAAAAACATACTAAGCACCTCTTAGGTACTAAGCACTGTGTTTTACATTGCAGATACAATTTTGAACCAGACAGAAATGGCCCCTAATCCCCTAGAGTACAAACCATATTGACTGAATAGAGCGTGTGATTTTCTTTTCCTGACACTGATAAGCAAAAAAGTTTTGAAACAGTGCCATTTATTAATAGTCTTTTATACCTAATGATTATCTAATTTATACTTATACCTCAGAAAACCAAATATTAATAATTTAACCTGTTATTATGATTTAATAGAAGAGATTGCAAAATTTGGAACGAAGACATTCCTTAGTTTACAACCTAGCTTTGCTGTGTCATAGTTTTATTATTTTGGGCAAATTACTTAAACTATTCAAACCTGTTTGCTTATGTGTAAGCCCCCATTATTAATATTTACTTTGAAGCTTGACTTAAAGTCAGAGATCATAAGACGTACATGGTGGGCATATAATAATTATTACCTTTATTTTTATATTAAAATTAATAGTATTAGGTTTAATCAGATAAAATTATGTCAGAACACATATGTCAGAATTACTTTCAAAGCAATCTTGGGTTCCAGATCAAGCTACTTGTTTTTTGATGGTCAGGCTTTTAACCATTGTGCATTTTACTTAGCAAATATATAAACTTTTTAAGAGACAAACAAAAAAACCTTTTATTATATTCACCAGAATTAAACACAGTATCCGATATGGCAATATGGTTCCAGTTTTTCATTTCCAAGTGTCATTCTAACAAGATTCAAATATAATATTTTTTAGTGAGGTTCTATATAAATTCACTAATGAGAACAGTTGTGTTGTTTTAGCTTAATTTTTTTTCTGCCTCACATTGTGCCTGAGAATTCTTTTTTTATTCTTATGGTGTGTGTGTGTGTGTGTGTGTGTGTGTGTGTGTGTGTGTGTGTGTGTGTGTGTGTGTGTATGTATGTGTGTGTATGCATGCATGTGTTTGTGTGTGTTTAAAGTGTCCTGTTCTGTTTCTATTACCCTAGGGCTTGATTTTCTTTTGTGAGTTTTGAGATTCCGTAGAAAGAAGACTGCTTTCAACATGTAAATGCTTCTGCCACTTTACATTTAGTGAAGCAGGTCGTTTTAGCTTCCTTCCAGCAGTAAGATTCATTATTTTAGTGAGTTTTGACATAGGCTCTGATTTGTTAAAAAACCCATGTTCATCATTTGCAGTTTTACTTTTGTTTTGGTATTAGGAAGAATATAGAACATATTCAGCAGTAAAACCCTAGTCAAGTGATTTAATCTGTAAGAAAAATAAGCCTTACCTTGAAATGCTTTTAAATATGTTTTTTGTTTATTTAGGGGTTGGAGGAGGGAAAGGTCACTGTTAATAGAGAGCTTTAACCAATTCTGACAAATCTGTAAACTAAAATGATGGTTCATCATAAGATTATGAAAACTCCTAAAAAGGGCATAATGGAAATATTTAAACTTTCTACTTTAGGATAAATGGTATTAAATCATGACCCTCATAGTCATCCTACATAAAGTTATGCTGCGATCACTGATCTTTCCTCAATCTCCTCTGGAAAGTGGTATCAACAACATTGACACATTAAAAAAGGAAAGATAAACCCACTAGCATTTGATGAGTTAATGTGATAATAATTGGCATTGTGCTATTCATTTAGAAGTATTTAGAAAAAGAGTAAAAACCTGCAGAAACCTATCACCTTTATATGAGGCTCCCAAGCTGTCTCTAAGCAGACTGGCTGTACCTCAGTGGTCACATGAAGCCCCCTTTGTCATATGACTTTAGGGGCATGAACATATAACTACCCTCTTGAAAACTCTATCTGAATTTAAGTTTTAAATGATACTAATTAAAATGGTACTAATTAAACGTAAATGGTACAATTACTCTCACAAGAATAGGTACAAAATATTTTTGAAGTAATCTGCACTTCTCAAATTTAGGACTATGTTTCTAATTATTTTTGTATATTTTCTTGAACATTCTTGTTTTTCCTATCTTCCAAATGATGCGCCACTGGTTCTTTTTTTTTTTTTTTAAATCTTTATTTTTGGCTGCGTTGGGTCTTTGTTGTTGCGCGTGGGCTTTCTCTAGTTGCAGCGAGCGGAGGCTACTCTTTGTTGTGGTCCGCAGGCTTCTCATTGCGGTGGCTTCTCTTGTTGCAGACCATGGGCTCTAGGCATGCGGGCTTCAGTAATTGTGGCATGGGGGCTCAGTAGTTGTGGCACATGGGCTTAGTTGCTCCGTGGCATGGGAGATCTTCCCAGACCAGGGCTCAAACCCATGTCCCCTGCATTGGCAGGTGGATTCTTAACCACTGTGCCACCAGGGAAGTCCCATTCCACTGGTTCTTGTTTTGGATTTTCATATTACCATTACTCGTTTTAGTGACTCTAATTCTTATTGAAAAAATAAAAAAGCTACATACCCATTCCTAACAAAAACAATTGGACTTCCCAAAAAACATAAATGGATTCCATAGATCAAGAATCCCAACTTTGACAACCTTTAATAAACTTAGAAAATGATAACCCATTTGTCTTAATATATTTATTCTAATATTTTCTACAATATACATTTTTGAGGCTGCTAAATACTGTGTGTGTGTGTGTATACACACACACACATATATATTTCTGAGATTAAATTTGACCAGCTCCTAAATCGGAGACTTGGAAGATTTGGATATACTTTTCTCTTTTTTTTTTTTTTTTTGCGGTATGCGGGCCTCTCACTGCTGTGGCCTCTCCCGTTGTGGAGCACAGGCTCCGGACGTGCAGACTCAGTGGCCATGGCTCATGGGCCCAGCTGCTCCGCGGCATGTGGGATCCTCCCGGACCGGGGCACAAACCCGTGTCCCCTGCATCGGCAGGCGGACTCTCAACCACTGCGCCACCAGGGAAGCCCCTACTTTTCTCTTTATGTTAGAAAATGAAAGTCCCTTTGCACGCCGTGGAAAAATACACAATTCCCAGGCTTTTAAAATACTATATCCCATATAGTAGTATTTATTGATTTATTACAATATAACACAATTTCCACTTCATTGAGTGGACATTTATTACTATCTAGCCTTCAAGTTAATTTCAGTGATATTATTAGGTCAGTTTTAACATTTTGCACAAAATGTGAGCCCATATCCATTATTGGATGTCATTAACGTATCTAAAGGTGTAATCTGGCCATTGAATGTGAAAATAGGTATGCTTTTCATCGCCTGTCAGTGCTATTAAACTACAGTATTTTTCACTTCCATAGTAATTTAACTGTATGTTTTTAACTTGACGTTTCTACTATGATTTTTTTTAATTGAGCTTCATACTATGTCTGCCATCAAATTTCATCCAAAAACCTATCTCTGCCAGACTCAAATGGATACAATTATTTTCCTAGAAAAAATGTGAGCCTGGAATATGTCCACTTTGCTTCTGTTTGAACTAATCTAAGCTTTTATGATTTTAAAGTTCTCCATGGATATTCTTGGGCATGTCAGAGATCTTTTACCTTTGTTCATCAGTATATGTTGCTGTGAGTTGGTTCTGGTTTGTTAAGCACTTTAAAGAAATGGAAAACTTTAAATTCTACAGGGTTAAGAAAGGGAATCTTATAGAAGAAAATGTGCTTTACTGTTATCCATGAATTTAATCTTTATCTTTTAAATATTTATTATTTATACTAAGTGAATTTAACAATATATGTGATCAATAATGAACTTTTTAAGTATAGAAAGATGTGTGGAGAACATGAACTGAACGTTTTATGACTATTTGACCAATGTGAAACTATCCCTGGCTAAAGAAATTTCATTTTCTGGCTCCTAAATCTGGAAATAAAGAATGTTTAACATAAAAACATCTTTATAATTGGCTCTAATATAGGCAGAAGGAGACCGAACACACAATTAATACATAATCTCAATTTAGGAATGATTTCAGAAATTTCTGGAAAAACAAGTGATTTCACAAGAAAAATAATAGTTGTAGAGAATCTTGGTCTGATTTCTCTGAGCTTTATTTGCAAAGGAAAGAAGTTATGAATGACTGTTGAAAGAAGGTAAAGTCCTATTTGATCCAAAAAGACTAAGCTTCCTGAAACACTATTTTTTATAATACAGTCAGGCCACCATTCAGTATGGTGTTAAAATAACAATCTGAACTCTTTTATTTAACTGAATATTTGCAAATAATAGATTTTCCTGTAACCTCACCAAGCTCTACAATGTCAAGGCTACCTCCTTAAGAAAGGAGGCAGAATTAATGCCCAAGCATGCCTTCCAATTATATCTCACTTTGGCTTTCCTGTGTCCAAGGAAATACATTTCTGTCTCTTGTACCCTGCTTTGAGTGGCATTAATTTCTATTGATTGATTATTCCATTTCTAATTATTTCCATAAATGATACAGGGGAAAACATTAAATACATTTTATCTTCTAATTTGTGTCTGTAAGATATTTCGAGTAATCCACCTATTTGTTATTTGTGTTAAAATTTGACAGGTCAATTTGCCCAAATAAGGGTAACCTGGATGCCTCAGGATCTGAAAATAATATCAAATGAAAAATGATTTAAGAGTTGGAAAAGGCATTTAATCAAAAATCATGTGACATAAAAACCATGAATTTTTATCATCTGGAATCCTAAATTCCTGCTTCCAGCTCCACTATCTAGAGCCAAACCTGGCTAGTTCAAATCAGACAGGTTTAATTTTTCCCATATTGTGGAAGAGATACTCATATGCCTAAGAAGTTCAGTAAAAGACTGATGCAAAATAAAATCTTACCACATGGTGAGGGACATGAATATATCCTGATAAATTGTGGGAAGAAGGCAGAGGTTAAGCAAACAGTGAAATAGTGACCCCGTCTGCTCATATTACCTATGTAACTTGGAAGAGAATTAAAAGTTATCAAATGCTTTACAGAACATTGTCTTTAATATCCTATTCAAAATCAGTGCTTCAACTTGTCTTGGTAACAGAATATCTATTCCCATTTCCCAAATCTATGTTATAGAAAGGCAGGGCTCCATGCACTTAAACACAGCTGTACAATAATACTTATTGGTTTACTATTCAGTATTAGCCACCTGAATAATAGTTGGGATTTCTTAGAAGCTCTATTTGGTTTTAGTATATATTACACTAAAGACACAGAGTTAAAATGTTGTATTCTAAAGTCATTTGAAATAATTATCTTTTGTGCATGTATGTTTAGGTCCCCAATATGATATGTGGTTGGATTAATTTATTTTAGTTAGTTTTCAATTAGAGGAAATTGCTTTTGTAATTAATTTGGTTTTTATTTTTTTAATTGAAATACATTTGACATACATTGTTTAAGATGTACTACATGTTAAATATGTATTGTAATATGACTGACATTGTAGTGATAATTAGTAGCTCTTTCACATCACATAAGTATTTCTTTAGTTGGAATAATTAAGATAAGTTTGATGATTATAATACAGTATTGTTGTCTATATTGACTATACTGTGCACTAGATCTCTAGGGCTTATCTACTGCTGGTTGCAAGTTTGTACCTTTCAACAACATCTATCCTATCCCTCCCACCTCCATTCTTAGCCCCATCCCCTGGTAACCACCATTTCACTCTCTGTTTTTACAAGTTTGGCTTTTTTAGATTCCACATATAAGTGATATCATATGGTATTTATCTTTGTTTGACTTGTTTCACTTAGCATAACATTCTCAAAGTCTATCCATGTCACACATGGCAGAATATTCTTATTTCTCATGGCTGAATAATATTATACACACACACACACACACACACACACACACACACACACACACACACCCCACATCTTCTTTATTCATTCTTCCATCGATGGACACATAGGTAGTTTCTGTATCTTGGCTATTGTGAATACTGCTGCAATAACATGGGAATGCATATATCTCTTCAATGTCATGTTTTTATTTGGGTATTTACCCAGGAGTGGAATTGCTGGATCATATGGTAGATCTATTTAATTTTTGGATAAACCTCCATATTGTTTTCCATAGTGGTTGAACCACTTTATATTCCCACCAACAGTGCAGAAGGGTTTCCTTTTCTCTATATCCTTGCCAACATTTGTTATCTCTTGTCATTTTGATGATAACCATTCTAACAGGTGTGAGGTGATATCTTACTGGGTTTTGATTTGCATTTCCCTGATGATTAGTGATGCTGAGCATACTTTCATGTACCTGTTGGTCATTTGGATGTCTTCTTTGGAAAATGTCTATTTAGTTCTTCAGGGCATTAAAATTTTTTTTGTTGTTATAGAGGTGTATGAGTTCTTTTTATATTTTGGATATTAATTCCTTATTGGATATACAGTTTACAAACATTTTCTTCCATTCTGTATGTTGCCTTTTTATTTTATTGTTTCTTTTGCTGTGCAGAAGTTTTTGGTTTTATATAGTCCCATTTGTTGAATTTTGCTTTTGTTTGTGTTTTTGGTGTCATATCCAAAAACTCATTGCCAAGATCAATTATTTTCTTCTAGGAGTTTTGTGGTATCAGGTGTTATGTTTAAGTTTTTGAAATTTCAAGTTAATTTTTGTGAGTGGTGTAATACAGGGGTCCAATTTTATTTTTCTGCATGTGTTTATCCAGTTTTCCCAGCACCATTTGAGGAAGAGACTATCCATTCCACAATGGGTGTTCTTGGTTCTCTTGTCATATATGAGTTGACTATATATATGGGGGTTTAATTCTGGGTTCTCTGTTCTGTTTATTTGTCTATGTCTATTTTTATGTCAGCATCATACTGTTATAATCACTATAGCTTTATAGTATAGTTTGAAATCAGAAAGTGTGATACCATAATTTGGTTTTTAAATATGTAAAATTATACCATTCCAAAGGCAAAACTATAAAATGATAAATATTTAGAAAAACAAACACCATATTTCTCTTCCTATTCTCTCCAATCTATGCCTTTCACTCTTTAAAAGAAACAATTTGTATTATAATTGTGGTTATTTCAGTGTTTCCTTTTTCAAATATATATTTGCATATTTTCCTTCATTTCTTTCATAAAATGCAGCTAATATGTGTACATACACATACAAACTCTCTTGCACCTTTTCCTTGTCTTCTTAAGAATATTTGCATGAAGGTATGACTCCATACCAATGTATAAAAATTTTCCCCATTCATTTTTATGGATTCTTTGTATTCAATTGGGCAGGTATAACAAAACTTATTCATTCAAGCCCTTCCATTAATTTGGGGTTGTTTTAAAATTTTAATGTCATAAATAACTCCAAAATGAACATATTTGTGTATAAGTCATTCTTGGAGAAGAGATCAGTATTATCTTTTACAGCTTAAAATTTTTAATGTATTTTAGGTTTGAGAAGAGAAAATAAAATTTATATATTTGAGGTCAGTGTGTACAGACAAAAATGGTTAACAGGCTGATTTTATCTCTTGCAGCCTAGGTTAAGTTGGAGGTCCAATATTTAGGTGGACACTGTGATAATGCTTTTCTTGCGTTAGACTTGTGTCTCCATTGTTACACTGTAGTATTCATATATTGAGTAGAAGTACCCATATAATAGTCATATACTGAGTATAAGTACCATAGAATAACTAGTCCAAAGATAGAAGTTATACAGTGTTCAATTGCCAAAGACACTCCAAAAGTAAGCATTAAATGCCCTAACATAAGAAGAATGAGGTCATGTTGTTGAGTCCAGAAATTCCCTATGCACTAAATCACTTACAAGATTGTATTTAGTGAATTCTTAATTTTATAAAAGGAAGTTTTCAAGAAAAGATGAAGAAACTGTTGCACAAATATATATCTCATTATAAAAAGCAGAATGAGTAGATTCTTAGAATTGAAATTGCTAGGTGAAAGGGTAAATGTATATATTGTTGATATCATCAAAGGAATATAACATTTTTCATTTTATTGTGGAAAAATGCCTATTTTCCCATAGCCTTGTCATTACAGTATATTCTCAAACTTGGATTTTTCCAGTCAGATAGGTAAGTAAATTTAATATTTATATGAGTTTAATATTTTTAAATTCTATATTCAGTTCTAAATATATACTTAATTTACATAATCTCATTTTCTTTATTGATATTACAGATTCTAAGTGTGTGACATAAATTACAAATACTTTTCCTTTGTTTCCTATTTGTGATTTCCTTTTTGATTTTTATTTTTAATGCATGTAAAGTCTGATTTGGTTTGTTTGTTTGCTTTTTAAATGAGTTGTATTTATCAATCACTATTACTATTGCTTTGGAATTTTACAATGGTATTACGCATTCCAAGATTACAAAGGAATTTAACCATTTTTAACATCTGTATTATTTCACTGTTTACTATTTAGATCACTCATCCATCTGGAATTTATCCTTTATACAATACCATACAGGTTCAATTCTATACTCATCTGAATATCTATTAAATAATTTATTTAAAAAGTTAACCTTCTTTCATTGTAATGTGATGCCAAGTTTATCAGCTAGCAAATTTTACTATCTTCTGTGTATATTCCTGGTATTTTAAATTTTGATATGTTGCTCTTATATTTGTGCATTAATACCACACACAATTAATTATAGAAGCTATACGTTTAAATAGCTGGAAGAACAACCCCTAATATTGCTTTTCTACTTTTTCTTTGTCTATTTATTTTGCTTACTCATGTTTTCCAAATGAACATCATAATCAAGTTAGCTGGCTCCATGAAAAGCAATTGTTGGAAATTTTATTTTATATGAATTTAATTAAATCTATAAATTAGGTTATGGAAAATTGACAGTTTATGAAGTTACAACTTCCTATTCAAGAGCATAGACATTTCTTTCTGTTTAATAATATATACTCTGTGCGTTCCAGTTTTGCACATTACTGTTTAGGTTTGTACTGAGGCACTTTTCTGTAACTGTTTTTTGTTGTTAACTCAAATTGAATCTTCTCTCTCATTATATCCCATATTTACTGTTTTACTTTTATTGTCACATTTCTGGTAGTTATTGTGTTGATATTGGTTTTATCCTAATATTCAGTCATATACTCTGATGATGAATGTAGTTTTATTTCCTTTCTAACTATTTAGATTAGAACTGAATTTTCTTACCTAATTGCATTAGTTAATACCTCGAATGCTGAGTAAAACTGTACTAGTCATAGTGAACATCTTTGTCTTATTCTTTAGTGAGGTAAGGGTTTTGTTTCTGACACTTGAAAAACAAAACAAGTATTTTCCTTTTCTCTTGACAAAAATAGTAATTACATTTTTATTGACAGATGTTGGAAGGAGCAAAGAAAAAGGCTTTATTAAAGAAACCAGTGAGCTTTACCCAAGGAATTTTATTATATACAGGAATTTATCTCTCCCTATCAGAATCCATTTCAAATGGCAGAACAAATATAAAAATATTAAATCTGCAATAGTTCTAGAATTAAAAATCAGAACCCATTTGTTCTTGCTTTTAGCAGTACTTCATTTCTGTTAAGTTCTACAGCAAATTGGATCAGAAGGTGTTCAAATCCAAAGACCTATAAAATCTACCACTCAACACCAATAAGAATAAGTCCATCAAAAAAAATACTCTTAGTATAATTCCTCATTATTAGCAAAATATATGTGGGAGAGTTGAGAGCTGGGCGATGGAATGAGCCTTGGATTTTCATTCCCAAACAATTGACTAAAGAACAATGAAACCACTCTGATATAATGAATGTGAGAGTAGGATTAAAAAGTAGCTCCCCCTCTTTAAACAAAAGGGAGAGAGAATTCAATGGAAGAACCTGTTCAAATGTGAGTCCTCTCAACTCTCATGTAGAATCATGGAGCAAAGACATTTTATTTCTTATCAGAATTGTCTCCATACTCAGGAAAACATCCCTCTTTTAACTAAGGAAACTAACTAGAGTGATATCCCTCTAGATATCTGTGCTGATCAAGCAAAGGTCTGGATTACAATAAGAAAAACATATATCTGAGGTAGCATAACTATCAAAGAAACAAAGTATCATACTTAAAGACATGAGCAATACTCAAAATATCTTTTAGAGAAAAGAATTTTTGAAAAGTACATACAGTATTATTATCTATATTGTATTATAAACAGAAAAGCAAAAATAGATGAATAAGCATTTATTTTGGAAAGAGGCAAGTAGAGGTTTCAGATGATAAAGCCAAATGTTTTTTGATGTGGACCATTTTTAAAGTCTTTTATTGAATTTGTTACAGCATTGCTTCTGTTTTATGGTTTTTTGGTTTGTTTGTTTTTGGCCACGAGGCATGTGGTATCTTAGCTCCCTGACAGGGGATTGAACCCACACCCCCTGCATTGGAAGGCAAAGTCTTAATCACTGGACTGCCAGGGAAGTCCTAATAAAGACAAAAATGAAAACAAAAAATCTATATGTAGTGTGAATAACAGAATGCACAATCCAGAAAAAGAATTAGAAAGCCAGAAGGTAGTCAAGACTTATTTCTCTAACATACCACAGAAACAAATAAACACACAATATAGGATAAATAATTATGGTAGAAAATAAATTCAGAGTTCTTCATATATGCTTGGTAGGAAATACAGCAAAATATATC
The DNA here is from genome assembly GCF_039906515.1 of Pseudorca crassidens. Classification (NCBI taxonomy): domain Eukaryota; kingdom Metazoa; phylum Chordata; class Mammalia; order Artiodactyla; family Delphinidae; genus Pseudorca; species Pseudorca crassidens. Next base: position 28,569,513 of record NC_090306.1, on the reverse strand, counting down.
AGACATAGAGGAAAGTAATATTTAATGTAATAGAATGTCAAAAAACATTCATTTTTGTTTGAACTTTTTACAACAATCAAGTGGTCAAATGTTCCAGTAAAAATTTTACAATGTAAGCTTATACCCCTGTGGTACTTGAATGGTATGAAAAGTAGATTATGCTGCTTCCTGACACTATAGATATAATCCTTCTAGAAAAGGAACATTAGCCTCTCAAACTCCTACATTACAAAGGGCTTAACAAAAGGGTTTGTTATATATGGGATACTGCTTAAAAATAATTTTTAAAATGAATAAATTCTAAAGATTTTTTAAATCTTAGAAATAGTATCTCAATAAATTTCCATGTATGTTGTAGTTCACACTACTTTTGATGTTTCATTTTTTGTTGTTATTTATCACTATATGAAACATGCCCTCATCCTTTAGCACAGCCTAAGGCTTTCTCTGGAAAAAAAGTGTTACAAGCAGCTTCTTCACAAACAGGAAAAATACTGCAAATTTGTGATTGATATTCTTAAAAAGGTATGTGTTAGTTAGTGTGCTATATAGTACTAAAAATGTACCTTTAGGGCTTCCCTGGTGGCGCAGTGGTTGAGAGTCCACCTGCCGATGCAGGGGACACGGGTTCGTGCCCAGGTCCAGGAAGATCCCACATGCCGCGGAGCAGCAGGGCCCGTGAGCCATGGATGCTGAGCCAGCGCATCCGGAGCCTGTGCTCCACAACGGGAGAGGCCACAGCAGTGAGAGGCCTGCGTACCGCAAAAAAATAAATAAATTTAAAAAAATAGTACCTTTATTACTAAATTAAGATGATTATTCTGTCAGTAATATTTATTGGGCCCAGAATTTTGAAGTTTTTGGTTAGCTATGATTCATAAAGATAATTTAGGAATATATGAATTGTAAAAAAAAATCATTTGATCTTTCCTAATTCTGAAACCATAATATTTTAGACATCTTTAAAGCATGATAAGGAAATAATTTATAACTAACTGTAAAAAGAATCATACATGACAATTACTTCTCTTAAACAGCCACATCACTAGTAATAAAAATACAATATATCCTACGTTTAATAAGTATGTACTGAAGCTACTACTCTTAGCTTATTTATTGCTTTTATTATTTGATAAACATATCCATTACTATCACTTAAGATCATTTATCATTTTAATAGAGAAAAATGTGCCAGTCTACCCAATTTCTAAGGAACTAGAAATCATGAAGTGTGATATAAATACATTAATTATCATCAAAAACAGTAACAAGTTGTTCACCATCTAAATTATAATTTTTTCTTAATTTGTACAAATAATTTTATAATTTTTGCATTCTTCTTTTCCCGAGACTAAATAACTTTTATTATCATTGTATCGTTACATGATGAAGCAAAAAAAAAAAGGGGAGGTAGGTCAATGTAACTCATTTTTTCTCGTTTTAAAGGCAGGATTATTGTGATTTAATATACCTAAAGTAAATTTCATCCTTTAAAGATGTACATTTCTATGAACATGTAGATACTTTTCTCTTACTAATGTTTCAGATATATCACAAAATCTTAAAAGGCCCAAAAGACAAAACTACCTAAATTTCCTACCCTCAATCCCCACAGCACATGCTCTTATTTTTTCTTTATTACTTATTGAACAGGAGGGGACGTCTGTCTTCTTACCAAACACTTTCCTGTCTTCCCCTCCACTTCCACTCCCTGGCTCTGGATCCCATTGTACCTGACATCTCAACAAAGTTATGCCATTATTTTTTCTTTCTTTTCTTTGGTATTGCTACCTTTTCCTTCTCTACCATTTCCATTAGCATGTATACAGGCATACCTTGTTTTCTTGTGCTTCGCTTTATTGCCCTTTGCAGATATTGCATGTTTTACAAATTGAAGGTTTGTGGCAAGCCTCCATCAAGCAAGTCTATTGGCACCATTTTTCAACAGTATTTGCTCACTTTGAGACTCTGCATCACATTTTGGTAATTCTTGCATATTTCAAAATGTTTTATTATTTGTTATGGTGATCTGCGAATAGTGATCTTTGACGTTACTATTGTAATTGTTTTGAGGTGCCACAAACCACACCTATATTACAGCAAATTTAATCAATAAATGTGTGTGTTCTGACTGCTCCACCGATGGGCCATTCTCCATCTCTCCCTCTCCTTGGGCCTCCCTATTCTTGAGACACAACAATACTGAAATTAGGTCAGTAAATAACCCTTCAATGACCTCTAGGTTTTCAAGTGAAAGGAAGAGTTACATGTCTCTTACTTTAAATCAAACTCTAGAAATGATGCAGCTGGGTGAGGAAGGCACGTTAAAAGCAGATAGACTGAAAACTAGGCCTCTTGCACTGCCAGTTAATCAACTTGTGAATGCAAAGGGAAAGTTCTTGGAAGAAACTACCAATGCTACTCCAGTGAACACAAGAAAGCAAAGCAGCCTTATTGTTGATATGGAAAAAGTTTTAGTGGTCTGCATCAAAAAATCAAACCAGTCACAACATTCCCTTAAGCTAAAGACTAATCCAGAGGAAGGCCCTAAATCTCTTCAGAGGAAGGCCCTAAATCTCTTCAATTCCATGAAGGTTGAGAGAGGTGAGGAAGCTGCAGAAAGAAAGTTTGAAGCTAGCAGAGACTGGTTCATGAGGCTTAAGGAAATAAGTTGTCTCCATTAATGTTAAGTGCATGCAAGATGAAACAGCAAAGTGCTGATTTAGAAGCTGTAGCAAGTTATCAAGAAGATCTAGCTGAGGTCCTTAATGAAGGTGGCTACCCTAAACAACAGATTTTCAATGTAGACAAAACAACCCTATACTGGAAGAAGATGCCATCTAGGGCTTTCATAGCTAAAGAAGAGAAGTCAATGCCTGGTTTCAAAGAACAGGCTGACTATCTAGCTAGGGTCTAAGGCAGCTGGTGACTTGAAGTTAAAGCCAATAATTTACCATTCTGAAAATCCTAGGGTCCTTAAGAATTATGCTCAATCTACTCTGCCTGTGCTCTATAAATAGAATACCAAAGCTTGGATGACAGCACATCTGTTTATAGCATGGTTTGCTGAATATTTTAAGCCCACCTTTGAAGCCTATTGCTCAGAAAAAGATTCTTTTCAAAATACTACTGTTCATTGACAAAGCATCTGGTCACCGAAGAGCTCTGATGGAGATATACAATGAGATTCGTGTTGTTTTCATGCCTGCTAACACAACATCTATTCTGTAGCCAATGGATTAAAGAGAAGTTTTGACTTTCAAGTCTTATTTAAGAAATACACTTCATAAAGCTATAGCTGACATAGATAGTGATTCCTTTTATGGACCTGGGCAAAATAAATTGAAAACCTTCTGGAAAAAATTCACCACATTCTAGATGCCATTAAGAACATTTGTGATTTATGAGAAAAGGTCAAAATATCAACATGGGTTTGAAAGAAGTTGATCCCAACCCTAATGGGTGACTTTGAAAGTAGCAGGAGAACTGGAATTAGAAGTGGAGCCTGAAGATGTGACTGAATTGCTGTAATCTCAGGATAAATCTTTAACAGATAAGGAGTTGCTTCTTATGGATGAGCAATGATAGTGTTTTCTTGAGGTGGAATCTCCTCCTGGTAAAGATGCTCTGAAGATTGTTCAAATGACAACAAAGGATTTAGAATATTAGATAAATTTAGTTGATAAAGCAGTGGCAGGGTTTGAGAGGATTGACTCCAGTTTTGAAAGAAGTCTACTGTCGGTAAAATGCTGTCAAACAGCATTGCATGTTATTGAGAAATTGTTCATGAAAGGAAGAGTCAGTTGATATGGGAAACTTCATTGGTGTCTTATTTTAAGGAATGCCACAGCCATCCCAACCTTCAACAACCACCACCCTGGTCAGTTGGTAGCCAACAACATCAAGGCAAGACCCTCCACTAGCAAAAAGATTACAACTTGTTGAAGTCTCAGATTATGTTTAGCATTTCTTAGCAATAAAGTATTTTTCAATTAAGGTATGTACATTGTCTTTTTAGACATAATGCTACTGCAATTTAACAGATTATAGTGTAAAAATAACTTTTATATGAACTGGGAATTTTTTTAAAATTTGGGACTCATTTTATTGTGGTATTTTCTTTATTGCAGTGGTCTGAAACCAAACCACAATACCTCCGAGGTATGCCTGTACATGTTCCATTCTCTTTGATCTAAAGACAAGCAATCACAAACTCTAAACCGCAGAACCACATATACCTCTTTAGCTCAAATCTAACTTGCTGAAAGCATTGTTTCCATTTAGGGTTCTGACTGCCGACTGCCTAACCTCCCATTTAGTAGTTCCACCCTCCTCTCCATTTTTCCCCGTCTCTCCAATTAAAATATCTACATCCCTTCCTTCAAATAATTGCTCCCTCTTTCAATCCTTTCTTCCCTTGACTTATATAGCACTAGAGTCTCTCACTTCTCCTACAAATGTTTTGTCTGAACTTTCTATCTGATAGATTTCTTCTCCATGATCTTATTTTGTAAATTGAGATTCTCATCTCACCAAAAATAGTTCAATGTTGACAGAATGCCCAGATATTATGTACAGCATCTGGCAGAGTATAGATGAGAAATATTTGTTGAAAGAGTAAAAGAAAAAATAAGGCAGGCAGGCAGGCAGACAGGTGAAGGAGAGGAAGAATTAATGAAGCTAATTTCCTAATTTTCCCATCAAAAGATAAAGTTTATTTCCTTTTAAGTAAAAGTAAGTCTCTTTTTCTATTAATTACTCTGACTGAATGTGCATATTGTCATTGCATTGAACCAAGCACTAGTTAGGACACAAGATTTTGTTTCCTAACATTGACAAATGGAAAATTTTAACTATTAGTGGCATATTTACTAAAGTCAGACATACAGAGTTTACAAATTGTATATTTTCACAAGGAAGGACACCCATCTAGCTATCAATAGATGGAGAAATTGGTCATAACTAGCATACCAGATTCTTCTCATATGAACCCTCCTGTGAACTAAGCCTCATTCTCTTTAAAATAATTACTCCTACCAACAAAAAATCCTTTAAATTTATATAAGTGTACTCATGCCTTATGTGTTCTTTTTTCTCTAGCTTCTTTGGTCAACATTTAATTGGCTATGGTGGTGAGATAGATCTATATTACCGTGTTTTGATAATTTGGCTTATGAATTGGCAGTTACCTAAGTGAAAAAGTAGTGCAGAGTATCAGACTCACAATGATGCATTTCCTTCTTTTAGGACTTAGTCCATCAAATCTACTCTAGCTTTGTATCTCTCTGATGCCCACAAATAATATTCTTTTAATTTAACGAACTTACCTATTTTTTTTCCAGCAGTTGAATTAATCTGTTACAAGCTATTCCAGTATTGTAAAAAGCAGAAAATACCTAAATCCATTCTTACCTCCACAATTTTGCTATGTATCTTCCTCCCTGAAATGTTTCTTATGCAAGTCTTCAAATGCTTTCTGAAGTGACATCATTCAGTATGAGTAAAGGAAAGGCTGGTGTCAGATTTAATATAAAAGACATTCTTAGAAATAATACAGTGATGTATTCTTGCCCTTTGAGAAAGAAAAGCACAGCTCATACCAAAGAGGATTCAAACTTGCAGTAGGTTTAAGTCTAGAAAACACAATATGTCAGAGGCAGCTTGCCCAGTGAAATGTTGTGAGTTTTATCATTGTCATAAATATTTCTAAGAAACACTGAAGGATTTGAACCAAAAAGGATAAGCTCTCTATTTATAATAGTAATATGATAAAGTTAAAGAGGATATTGTATTGAAAACCTGGCTTTGCTCCAGTCATTAGAAAAAGAAGTTGCAGACAGAAATACAGAATGACTGAGAGAACCCCCACGAATATTATTGTTTTCTTTTTACTTTTATTGAGCATGCCACTCACTCTTATAAGGATATTACTTGTATTAACACCTTTGCATGCATTAACCTTCTACAGTAGTTGTCCCCATTTTGCAGATAGAAAAAAATGGCACAGAGACAGACAAAGTCAGAGCTGGGGTTAAAACCAATCTCAGGGATTGTAACAGCTCTGACATACTAAAGCTGGCATTGCATTGAGACAAAACTCAACCAGTAAACTGACCCTTTGAGAGAAGATCTAACAAATGAAGTAATGAAACTAGAAAAGTAATGACCCAGTGGGGCCATAACACCAACATACACACACCTCCAGTAATATCAATCCTAAGGGAGAATTCAGGAAGCATGAAGATTATCTACCTTGTCATCAAGTGGAAAAGGGGTTCCACTTATTTGCTGAATTTAATGAATATCTTTATTTACTAGCTCTTCAGTGCCAAGTTTTAGACTACTAAATTCAGTTGAAACATTTCAAAGGCTAGAAGGAAATAAAATAATATTTCTTAGTTTATGTTGCATTAAACTCCCTTCCCCAACAGTTATCAACTTGCAAGTCAAGTTCAAAGTAATTCTTTCTCAAAATGTCTCCCCTCCTTGCATTGGCCTCCATGGAACTCGCTCTATAAAAATCTATGTCTACACATTTTTTTGTTTCCATTTTAATGTTAATTCCAATCTTATAAAATAATATTCAAATAAATAAAAGGTATGGCTGGTAACTTTCAGGCACATACCAACTATGAGATTTTAAAAATTATTGGCATTTATATGCCTATAAAAAGAAAAGGAAGAAAAATTAGAGTTAGCAGTTACAGTTCCTTTCACCTCATAGATTTTAGATAACTACTCCTCTACAATTCCCCTCATTTCTATAAATTTCCATGTTTTTCATCTTCTTGGGAATTCACCCAGACCATTTATATATTGTTATTACTATAAACATATATAAATGTATATAAATATTAATAAAGAGTAACTTAATGAACTCATATATAAATAATGTTAATTAAAATACATAGTAGGCTTCTATTAATTTATAAACTTTATATGAATAATATATTGTTGATATCCTTCTGGAACATGGGGTTTTTTTCGGTATTTTAATGTCAAGATGTGTATGTTTTATTTTTTTAAAAGGAATCTCATTATCTTTATTTTTTTAATTTTTATTTATATTGGAGTATCATTGATTAACAATGTGGTGTTAGTTTCAGGTGTACAGCAAAGTGACTCAGTTATACATATACATGTATAAGTACTTATTCAAATTCCTTTCCCATTTAGGTTATTACGGAATATTGAGCCGAGTTCCCTGTGCTATACAGTAGGTCCTTGTTAGTTATGTATTTTAAACACAGCAGTGTGTACGTGTCAATCTCAAACTCCCTATCTATCCCTCCCCCCACCCCTCCCTCCCCAGTAACCAAAAGTTCATGCTCTAAGTCTGTCAGTCTGTTTGTTTTGTAAATAAGTTCATTTGTATCATTATTTTAAGATTCCACATATAAGCGATATCATATTATATTTGACTTTGACTTACTTCATTTAGTATGATAATCTACAGGTCCACCTATATTGCTGCAAATGGCATTATTTCATTCATTTTTTATGGCTGGGTAATATACCATTGTATATATGTACCACTTCATCTTTATCCATTCCTCTTTTGGTGGACATTTAGGTTGCTTCCATGTCTTGGATATTGTGGACAGTGCTGCCATGAACATTGGGTGCATGTATAATTTCGAACCATGTTTTTCTCCAGACATATGCCCAGGAGTGGGATTGCTGGATCATATGGTAGCTCCATTTTTAGTTTCTTAAGGAACCTCCATACTGTTCTCCATAGTGGCTGTACCAATTTACATTCCCACCAACAGTGTAGAAAGTTCCCTTTTCTTCACACCCTCTCCAGCATTTATTGTTTGCAGATTTTTTGATGATGGCCTTTCTGACTGGTGTGAGGTGATATCTCACTGTAGTTTGCTTTGCCTTTTTCTAATACTTAGCAATGTTGAGCAAATTTCATGTGACTCTTGGCCATCTGCATGTCTTCTTTGCAGAAATGTCAGTTTAGGTCTTCTGCCCATTTTTTGATTGGGTTATTTGCTTTTTGATATTGAGCCACACGAGCTGCTTGTAAATTCTGGAGATTAATCCCTTGTTGGTCACATTGTTTGCAAATATTTTCTCCCATTCTATGGGTTGTCTGTTCATTTTGTTTATGGTTTCCATTGATGTGCAAAAGCTTTTGAGTCTAATTAGGCCCCATTTGTTTATTTTTGTTTTTATTTCCATTACTCTAGGAGATAAGGAAAAATATTACTGAAATTTATGTCGCAAAGCATTCTGCCTATGTTTTCCCCTAAGAGTTATATAGTATCTGGTCCTACATTTAGGTCTTTTATCCATGTTGAGTTTTTTTTTTTAATTTACATGAAGCTGTCCAGTTTTCCCAGCACCATTTATTGAAGAGACTGTCTTTTCTCCATTGTATAGTCTTGCCTTCTTTGTCATAGATTAGGTGACGATAGGTGTGTGGCTTTATCTCTGGACTTTCTATCCTGTTCCATTGATCTATATTTCTGTTTTTGTGCCACTACCATACTGTTTTGATGACTGTGGCTTTGTAGTATAGTTAGAAATCAGGGAGCCTGATTGCTCCATCTCTGTTTCTCTTTCTCAAGATTGCTTGGGTTATCAGGATCTTTTGTGTCTCCATACAGATTTTAAGACTTTTTTGTTCTAGCTCTGTGAAAAGTGCCATTGGTAATTTGATAGGGATTACATTGAATCTGCAGATTGCCTTGGGTAATATAGTCATTTTGATAATATTCTTCCAATCCAAGAACATGGAATATCTTTCCATCCGTTTGTGTCACCTTTGATTTCTTTCATCAGTGTCTTATAGTTTTTGGACTACAGGTCTTTTGTCTTCTTAGGTAGGTTTATTCCTAGGTATTTTATTCTTTTTGAGGTGATGGTAAATGGGATTGTTTCTTTAATTTCTCTTTTCAATCTTTCATTGTTAGTATGTAGAAATGCAACAGACTTCTGGGTATCCTGCAACTTTACTGAGTCATTGATAAGCTCTAGTAGTTTTCTGGTAGCATCTTTACAATTTTCTATGTATAGTATCATGTCATCTGCAAACAGTGATAGTTTTACTTCTTCTTTTATAATTTGGGTCCATTTATTTGCTTTTTCTTTTCTGATTGCTGTGGCTAGGACTTCCAAAACTATGTTGCATAAAAGTGGCAGGAGTGGACATCCTTGCCTTGTTCCTGATCTTAGAGGAAATGATACACACTTGCCTATGTATTTATATGTGTATGTACATGCACATATTTACATATAGGTGTGTATGTGTGTGTATACATTGTATATATGTATGTGTATGTATCCTATATGTGTATGTATATATACGATGAATTTATAGATGCAGTACATATATGTTTTTATTCTACATGCTTTTATATGTAGGTGTATATGTGTCTATATGTATGTACATGTATGTATTGCATATATTATATGTGTATGTATGTATACTGTATATATACACACCTAAATATCTTTGTATGTGTGTATATATGTATGATATAGACATACCTAGGTGTGTATATTGCATATGTTATATGTATGTGAACATACTTTATATATATACAAACTATGCATTTCATATGTGTGTATGTATAGTGTATATGTATGTGTCTATTGTAAATATTATGTGTATATGTGTGTAGACATACTGTATATATACAAACTATGCATTATATATATGTGTGTATATATGTATTTGTGTATTGCATATACTATATGTGTATATGTCTGTATGCGTACTGCATATATACACAGCTGTATATTTTTGTATGCGTGTACATATGTACATGTGTGTGTATATACACACACACCCTATGGATTCTGTTTGTCTGGAGAACCCTCAATGATACGGACACTTATGACAATTGAGCACCTGCTCTTTGCCAGCCAGGGAGCCAAACGCTTGTCCTTTCTGTGTCTCCCTTAAGTGTCACAAGTCCCGGGAGGGAAGGTGATGCCGCTCCTACCAGTTGAGGTGCCTCAGGGTCACAGAGGTGCACAGGGCAGGGGGCTGGAGCCTGGTGGAGCCCAGGTGGAGTTCTAGCAGCAGTACAGCCTAGCAGTCCCACTTCCTCGGGTGCCTCTCACAAAGACGCCGAGGGAGAGACGGGGTCTGAAGGAGGGGATGAGGAAGCTTCCGTGGGTCTGCAAGCCCAGACCAAGGCTGACTCGTCAAGGGTGTTAGAGGTCAGGACTCTGGTTACCCTGGGGATGGGGTTACACAGAGCCATTCCCATTCTGAAAAAGTATCCATTCTGCTCTTGTTTGTATGTTTGCCCCCCTCCCCCAAATCTTTTAAAAACAGATTCTCTTGGTTGCTGGGAGCACACAAGGGAAAGTTGTGTGTGAGGGGGTGTGATCCAGGGGACAGGGAGGATAAGCCCCCCACTCGTAGGGCTAGGAGTGGCTCAGCTTTGTGAGCTAAGGATGGCCCGTGAGGTCCCAGAGAGAAGGATCCCTTCTCCGTCCCTGCTCCGTGCACCCCATTCCCAGCCTGAGAAGTCCAGAGCCCACCCCCCCACCCCCCCCACACAGACACCAGGGAGGAGAGCCAGTCATCCTGGCTCCCAGGCTCCGGCTCCAAGGCTCCCGGCACTAGGAGCTATTTTCAGCTTTCATGCCCTAGGACACGGCCAGAGCTAGTGTCTCCGGAAACTGTCTGTCTGTCTCTCGCCCGCCCGCCATCCCTCCCTCCCTCCCTCCTCCGCCTCTTCCCCTCCCGCTCCAGCTGTCCTGCCCTCCACCCTGCATTTCTACACAGGATGGCTCACAGACAGCTGCTCCCCGTGCCCACCCGCCACCATTCGATGGATGTCAAAGCAAGCCCTGGGGACTTCCCTGGAGGTCCAGCGATTAAGACCCTGAGCTTCCACTGCAAGCGGTGTGGGTTCGATCCCTTCTCAGGGAAATAAGATCCCACATGCCGCCCGGCACTGCCAAAGAAATAAATGAACAAAAAATAAAGTTATAGTGATGAAACAGCTCTAGTGGTGCAAGGATGGGATGTATAGCTCTATGGTAGAGAATAAAGGTCCAGAAACAGATGAGAACTTGATATGACAGAAAGTGGGGAAATTAAGGAGTTTTCAATAAATGGCATTAGGACAATTGCATATCCATGTGGGAAAAAGTAAATTAGAAAAAAAGAAAGCAAGCCCTGAACAGGTGTGACCTTGGGCCCAGGGCCATTGGCACACGTTGTCGTGTGGGATGTTCTTCCTTAGACTCCTCCCTCCCTCCTGTGTCACTGTCACTTCCTTCAGAACCTTCCTGGACTCCCCTACACAAGCCCGGGGTGTGCCCTCACCCGCCCACCCTGGATCACCGGAATTCCAATCCCGGCCCACCCTTCCCTTCCAGTTAAAGAACTGGGCCTGGTCAATAAGACCGTAGAGGTCCTTGGCCATTGCTATTGCAGTTGGAATTGTTACTGTGTTTACACAGGGTGACCAACACCCGCCCCCAGTTTGCCCAGGACTGCTCAGGTTTGAGCGCTGGAACTGTGGGGAAACCCTCATTTCCGGGGAACCCCAGAAGGCTGGTCAGCCTATTTAGGATGGATCTTTCACTTGATATCCCAACCCCCGAGAGCCAGAAAGGGAATCTCCCCCCTCCTTCCATGGTAACCTTCATTCATTCATCCACTCATCCCTTTATTCAACTCCTTTATTCAGCAAGTATTTATGAAGCATCTACTGCATAGCAGACACTCTTCTAGGTGCTGGGGACAGTAAACTGAGAAGGTGTGATTTGTTACATGGGGATGATGTCTCGGAGACCACTGCAGGGCATGGGAGGTGGAAGAGGGAAGGAGCAGTTCTAAACGCAGGCTCTGACAGGATTGGGGCAGACCTTGCCCTAAGCCAGGCTGGTTGCTTCAACACAGCTGTCCTCACCCAGGGCCATCCTGCTTCCGCCTCACCCAGTTCTTCGGTGATGTCTGGGGAAAATCTGTGGTTGTCACAACTGGGGGGGAGGGGCCCCTGGAATCAAATGGGTGGGGACAGGGATGCTGCTGAACCCCACACAGTGCCCAGGAGGGGCCCCCAGCAGAGAATGACCCGCCCCAAATAACCCCAGTGCCATGGGGGAGACCCTGCACTAATATTATTCAGACCCGCTGGTGCCCCTAGATTCCTGCACAGGCTGGGACTCTAACCGGGTCACCTCTGTATCCCGAGGTGACCTAGAGTGGGGCAGCCAGGAGGGCTGAGTATCAGGGATGAAATGACAAATCTCTGTGCCCACTCTCCCCGCCGCACCCCAGGGTCGATGGCCTCTATCTCCTCCCTGTGCAGGTAGCTTTTCCCTGAGCCATTTCTTCTTGTCAAGGTCCCTGTCGCAGGTTGTGTTCCCCGAAGATGACGTTGAGAGCAAGGATTGGAGTGCAGGTGGTTGATGTGAGATGTGCAGAGAACAGACACAGCTGCCATAGGGTCCCGCAATTCCACTCCTGGGTATAGATCTGGAGAAAACTCTAATTCAAAAATATACATACACCCCTGGGATTTCCCTGGTGGTCTAGTGGTTAAGACTCTGTGCTTCCGGTGCAGGGAGCATGGGTTCCATCTCTGGCCGGGGAACTAAGATCCCACATGCTGTGTGACAAAAAAAATAAAAGAAAGAAAGAAAAGGAAAGAAAGAAAGAAAGAAAAGATACATGCACCCCAATGTTCATTGCATCACTATTTATAATAGGCAAGATGTGGAAGCTACCTAAATGTCCACTGATGGATGAATGGATAAAGAAGATGTGGTACATATATACAATGGAATATATTCAGCCATAAAAAGAATGAAATAATGCTATTTGCAGCAACGTCGTGGATGGACCTAGAGATTATCATACTAAGTGAAGTAAGTCAGAAGAGAAAGACACATATATGATCTCTCTTATATGTGAAATCTAAAATACGACACAAATGAACTTGTCTACGAAACAAAAACAGACTCACAGACATAGAGAACAGACTTGTGGTTGCCAAGGGGGAGAAAGAGGGAGGGAGGGTTGGATTGGGAGTTTGGGGTTAGCAGACGCAAACTATTAAATATAGGATGGATAAGCTACAAGGTCCTACTGTCTAGCACAGGGAACTCTATTCAATATCCTGTGATAAGCCATAATGGAAAAGAAAAAGGGTTTTATTTATAGGTTCCATCCCTAACTGAGCTGGCCCATCCCCTCCCATGGTTCTAAGTGCAGCCCGAGGCTGCAGACTTCCCACCGTGGTCTTCAGCTCCAGAGCAAGCCAGCTGCAAACCAGCCGCATCTTCCCAGGGGCTGGCAACTCTCCTTTGCTACTGATTCCAAGACACATCCAGATAGCACAAACGTGACCATGAAAACAAACTCAGGCATGTTCAAATCAGGGAAATAACATTCTTATCTCTGTTTAGTAGTTGCTTAATTTTAGAATAGTTTAGAGTTACAAAGAAGTTGCAAAGATCTGTACAGAGTGTACAGAGTGCTGTGGACCCCCGACCCAGTAACCCTATTTCCAACACGTTAGTACTTTAGTACGTTAGTACGACATGCTTATCCAACTAAGGAACCGAGATGGATACGTTATTATTAACTAAAGTCCACACTTTATTAGAATTTCCCTAGCTTTCCCCTAACAGCCTTTTTCTGTCCCAGTCTCCTCTGGGCTGTGACATTTCTCAGACGTCCCTGGGTTTTGATACCTTGAAAGTTTTGAGGAGGACTGGTCAGGTATTTTGTCCCTCAATTTGTTTGTCTGTTGGTTTTCTGATGTTTTTCTTATGGTTGGACTGGAGTTATGGGGTTTGGGGCGGAAGATCCAGACACAGATAAAAATGTCATTCTCCTCAGGTCACATCATCAAGGATACACACCATCAAGGATACACACCATCAACGGGACTTGTGACAAACAATTTTACCCTTGATCACCTGGCCAGTATCGTCTTTTTTTTTTTTTTTTTTTTGCTGCGTTGGGTCTTCATTGCTGCACACAGGCTTTCTCTAGTTGCGGCGAGCAGGGGCTCCTCTTTGTTGCGGGCACGTGCTTCTCATTACAGTGGCTTCTTTCGGAGCATGGGCTCTAGCTGTGCGGGCTTCTGTAGTTGTGGCATGGGGGCTCAGTAGTTGTGGCTCCCAGGATCTAGAGCGCAGGCTCAATAGTTGTGGCCCACGGGCTTAGTTGATCTGCGGCACATGGGATCTTCCCGGACCAGGGCTCGGACCCGTGTCCCCTGCATTGGCAGGTGGATCCTTTTCTTTTCTTCTTTGTTCCTTTTGGAACCAAAACTTTAATCCCAAGGAGTCTCACAAAACATATTACAAATGACAGCATGAAAAAAAAAATTGCACAGTAACTCAAAGTTCAGCTCTACAATATACTCTTCATCTGGCAGGACATTGGTATCTTGATAATCTCAACTTCCAGAAAACATTACAAAGAGCTATGTATTCATGTACAGTAATCACAGAGGGGACTTATGACCTAACTCAAAGGGAAACTAACTTCCTTGAAACTTCTTAGATTCTAAACTCACTGGACAACCTCTTGTCCAGTGTGAAGACTAGTGGAATTCTTAAACCTCTAATCTAGGGTAAGGGTGCGGCTTTCATTTCTACCTGCTGGCTTGTGTTCACAGCACCTTTTAAAGACTGCTTGCTTAACTACAGCTGCATACCATATCCCAGCTACAGAAAGTCTTTTCAACGTTTGCCAGTGTTGTTTCCATAATAATAAACATCACACTTTGGGTGGGCAGGGGTTAGAGTTTTATTATCAGTCTAGGCAAGACCAATAATTCAAAGCAAATTCAATTTTGCTTAAGAGAACATTGTAAAGAAACAATTCTTCATATTACATGCCTCATATGACCCATTTCAAACCATAGAGAATGACACCTTTATGTGTCACTGTCCCAAGAGACAAACAAATGTGAACAGCTAAAACATTTAAAAAGTGCATCAAGCTTCGGAAGTCTCAAACGAAACTTGCATTTTCTGTACATACTCCTGTCAAATGAAGTTATTTCCTGTGCACCACTCCTCTTGCAAAGTGGTCTGCTATTTCCTTTCATTTGACCTGGATCGGCTAGGAGACCTAGAGAAAGATCAGGACGGCTTGCGATTTCTCTCCTGGGACGGTGATCTCTCTCTTCTCCTATATCTACTAAAGGGACCTGCTCCGGCTGCGGGAGAAGCTTCTCCGTCTTGGAGATCTGTGGTGAGGGGGAGGACTCCTCCTCTGATAATCATCTCGAGGGCGACGACCCCAAGAAGGAGGCGGCCACGATTTCAACTTCTCCTTTCCCCATTCGACAGGTCCACTCTTACTCGGCAGCCACAGAGCGTTCTCCCGTCTAGTTCTCAGACAGCATCCGCTGCATCTCGGGGATCTTCATTTTCAACAAGGGCGAAGCCGGGAGGGTTTTTAGCAACCCACACACTTCGGAGTGGTCCATAATATCCTAAAGCTCGTTCGAATTCAGTCTTGTTA
Organism: Pseudorca crassidens; assembly: GCF_039906515.1. NCBI lineage: Eukaryota > Metazoa > Chordata > Mammalia > Artiodactyla > Delphinidae > Pseudorca > Pseudorca crassidens. The sequence continues at coordinate 28,554,047 of NC_090306.1, read as the reverse complement.
CCACTGTTTCCAAGATTCCTTACATAAACGTTACAGTCCAACGGACAGGAATCCCGATGCAAGACCCTCCTGGCTCCTGGGTTTCATGGGCCACAGGGTGATCCCGGGCCTCTAGAATCTCGCAGCTGAATCGGCTCGCACAAGCTGTCCTGTGGGGATGCTTTTCCCTCTATGTGTCCAGCCCGGGGTCCTGCTGTCTAGGCCCGACCTCCAGGGTGACAGGGTGAACCCCAGGTCCCTGGAGCAAACACTCAGAGCCCTGGTGACCAGACTCAGGGGGCTGGGGCGGCAGCTGGACACGTGTGGCCACCCTGTGTTTGGCCCCATCTGCAGTTCCAGTTCCAGCTGAGAAAGAGCCTCGCTGTGTTATTTTCTCCTGGTTGTGTAAGGATCCCCGGTGTCATTTGACAGAAATGTAGATGGTGTGTTCTCTCTTTTCTCCCTGCTTCCTCTCGTCCCTCTCCCCCTCCCTCTCTCCCTCTCCCTCTGTCCCTCTCTCTCTCTCTCTTCCCTCTCCCTCCCCCTTCCTCTCCCCCTCCCCATCCCTCTCCCCGTCCCTCTCCCAACTCCCTCTCCACCTCCGTCTCCCCCTCGCTCTCCCACATCCCTCTCCCTCTCCCCTCCCCCTCCCTCTACCTCCTCCCTCTCCCCCGTCTCTCTCCCGCCTCCCCCTCCCTCTTCCCGCCTCCCCCGTCCCTCTTCCCTGTCCCTCTCTCCCTTCCTCTCTCCCTGTCCCTGTTCCCCTGTTCTGCACGCCCTCCCTCTACCTCTTTCCCTCTCCCTGTCCCTCCACCTCCTTCCCTCTCTGGAGAGGGAAGGAGGTGGAGGGACAGGGAGAGAGAGCGGGGGGGGGGGGGGGGAGAGGGAGAGAGAGGGGAGAGAGGGAGAGAGGAATAGAGGGAGGGAGCGAAAGACGTCTCTCTCTCCCTCCATCCCTCACTCCCTTTATCCCTCTCTCCCTCCCTCACTCTATCCCTCTCTCCCTCTCCCTCCCTCCTTCTCCTCCCTCTCCGTCTCCCTCCAACTCTCCCGCTCCCTCCATCTCTCCATCTCCCTCACTCCCTCCCAGAGAGGGAGAGATGGAGAGGCAGAGACAAGGGAGAGAGAGAGAGAGGGAGAGGGAGAGATGGAGGGAGAGGGAGGGAGAGGAAGAGAGGGAGAGAGATATGGAGAGGAGGGGGGGGGAGAGGGAGAGGGAGAGAGGTCTCTTCCTTCCTCCCTCTCCCTCTGTCCTCCTTCTCTCCCTCTCCCTCCCTCTGTCCTTCTCTCCCTCTCCCTCCCTCTCTCCCTGTCCCTGTTTCCCTGTTCCGCTCTCCCTCTCCCTCTTTCCCTCTCCCTCTCCCTCCACCTCCTTCCCTCTCCAGAGACAGAAGGAGGTGGAGGGAGAGAGGGAAAGAGGGAGAGGGAGAGCAGGAGAGGGAGGGGGGAGAGGGAGAGAGGGGGGGAAAGGGAGAGAGGGATAGAGGGAGGGAGCGAAGACGTCTCTCCCTCTCTCCCTCCCTCTCTCCTTCTCCTCCCTCTCCCTCTTCCACCAACTCTCCCTCTCCCTCCATGTCTCCATCTCCCTCACTCCTTCCCACATAGGGAGAGATGGAGAGGCAGAGATAAGGGAGAGGGAGAGAGGGAGAGGGAGAGAGGAAGAAAGAGAGGGAGAGAGAGATAGAGAGGGAGAGAGGGAGAGCGGGAGAGGGAAAATGGTCTCTTCTTCCCTCCCTCTCCCTCTCTCCTCCGACTCTCCCTCTCTCACCCTCCGTCTCCCCCTCTCCTTCCCTCGCCCTTTCCCTTCCTCTCTCCCTCTTCCTCCCTCTGTCACTCCCTCTCCCTCCATCTCTCCCTCGCCCTCACTCCCTCTCAGAGAGGGAGAGATGGAGGCAGAGGCAGAGACAAGGGAGAGGGAGAGAGGGAGAGGGAGACCGGAACAGGGAAACAGGGACAGGGAGAGAGAGAGAGGGAGAGGGAGAGAGGGAGAGAAGGAGGAGAGAGGGAGAGAGGGAGAGAGGAAGCGACCTCTTTCTCTCTCCCTCTCTCCCTCTCCCTCTCTCCCTCTCTCCCTCCCTCTCCCTCTCCCTCCCTCTCCCTCTCCCTCCATCTCTCCCTCTCCCTCCATCTCTCCCTCTCCCTCTCTCCCTCTGCCTTATCTCTGCCTCTCTGGGAGGGAGTGAGGGAGATGAGGAGACGGAGGGAGAAGGAGAGTTGGAGCGAGAGGGAGAGGGAGGAGAAGGAGGGAGGGAGAGGGAGAGAGGGAGGGAGGTAGAGACATCTTTCGCTCCCTCCCTCTATCACTCTCTCCCTCTCCCCCCTCCCTCTCCCTCTCCATCTCTCTCTCCCTCTCCCTCCACCTCCTTCCCTCTCCAGAGAGCGAAGGAGGTGGAGGGACAGGGAGAGGGAAAGAGGTAGAGCCAGAGCGTGCGGAACAGGGAAACAGGGACAGGGAGAGAGGAAGAGAGAGAGGGAGGGGGGAGAGGGAGAGGGAAAGGGGGAGAGGGAGAGGGGGAGGGAAAGAGGGAGAGAGAGAGAGAGAGAGAGGGACAGGGAAGGAGGGACAGGAAGAGAGGGAGGGAGAGAGGCAGGGGGAGAGATGGAGGGAGAGGGAGAGTGAGAGGCAGCGAGGTAGAGGGAGAGAGGGAGAAAGGGAGAGAGAGAGGGAGAGCGGTAGAAGTGCTGAGGAGGGGGGCTCCCTCCCCCTCCCACTCCCATCCTCTCCCTACTGCTTTCTCTTTTTTCTGCTTCAACAAACACCAGGCGCCTTTTAGATCAGCCCTGAAGTCAACGTTGATGCTTGGACAGCCTGACCTCCCCGCTGGGAGAGAAGTCCCAGCCCAGGACCACCGCTGGGAGATGAAGTCTGCGGGGCCCTGGGCGCAGGCTGCACAGGCACCTCCCCTGATGCCCAATCTCTCCTCGTTTACGAGGCAGCCGACACTCCCCTCCCTGACTCCCCAAGATTTGGGGCCTTTTTAGTATGTGTCGATAATGCCATGAGCTACTATTTAACTCTTCCACGAGGACCCATCTCCCAAAATGCAGTGGTTTTCAGCCTTGGCTGCACTAGAGAACCCCCAGGGAAGGGAGAGCCGTCTCTCCCTCCCTCTCTCTTTCTCTCCCTCTGTACTTCTGTCTACCTCTCTCCCTCTCCCTCTCCCTCTGGGGTGATACCCGATGAGCTCAGAATCGCAGATGGCCCCCCCATCCCCTCTCTGTGGCTTGCATGGGGGATGCACCTTCTCACTGTGGCCCGGGCGTGGCCTTGACATTCAGACATCGGGTCCTGCATGGACACTTGTGTTTGTTCCATAGCGCATGTGGCTGCAGTCTGTGCTTCTGTAGATGGGGGCTGTGCGTGAGCCCTTCATCTTCCCCGCAGACACCACTGGTGCTCGCTCGGCCTCGCGGGTGATGCGGGGGGCACGGGGGACAGTCTTGTGTCCCCACCTTCTTGGGCTACAGACAGGCCATGCTGGTCCTGTGGTGACTGGGGGCTCCCAGGAGAACCCCACTGCAGACCGGAGAGGTGGCCCCAGAGAAGGTGGCGTACGCCTGGGGCCGGGCCTCATCAGTGAGCCACGGGCCACCTGCAGCAACAGGTGTCTCACCGTCCAGGGGCTGGGTGTTTGGGCGCCGTGGGGTTGAGCTACTGTCTGCACGGCAGCTGTGTTTGTCTTGTTGAGCCCGGGGAGGCCCCTTGGTGGCTCCTGGAAAGACTGGCCGCATTTCTTCCTGCCCTTGGCCTTAGAGCCCATCACGTTCATGCCGTTTCCGGCTCCAGAAGGACCTGTGTTAATAAAGACCACGTGTTAGGACAGCACCAAAGTGTCTAGAAATCCGGGCCAGGAGGAGGAGGGAGGGGGACTGGCTGTGCCCGCCAGTGGCCTGGGAGCCCTGCCTGCCTGCAGAGACCTGGCCCAGGACCCGCAGGGAGGGCGTGGCCCTCGGTCCCCAGCGCCTTCCATCTCTGGGTTCCAGGAGAACTGCGTGATCCTCAGGGAGCTGGTGAGGCTGCAGGCCCTGAAGTCCCGCCTGCTGGGGTTCCGCACGCATGCCGACTCCATGCTGGAGATGAACATGGACAAGACCAGCCAGGTGGTGGCCACTGTCCTAGGTAACACCGCCTCCCCGAGTCCCAGTGGGGACGGGGTCAGGCGGACCTTGACCGGACGTGGTGCTGCCTGAGACCCCACTGTGTCAGCCCTTGGGGGTCACCTTCCCAGACCCTTCATTCTGCCTCGAGGGGCGCGGGGTCGGGGGTGGCTGGGGGGCCGCCCCAGGGACGTAGCCGAGCCTCTCCCCTCCGTCCGCAGGTGAGCTGGCCCAGAAGCTGAAGCCCCTCGGGGAGCAGGAGCAGCCGTGATCCTGGAGCTAAAGAAGGCCGAGTGCCAGAGGCGGGGCCTGCACTTTGACGGCCCCATCAACGCCTGGGACCTGCGCTACTACATGAACCAGGGGGAGGAGACGCGCTACCACGTGAACCAGTACCTGCTCAATGAGTCTTTCCCCATGCAGGCGCTCACACACGGGCTGCTGGGCATCTCCCAGGAGCTGCTGGGGCTGACCTTTGACCTGGAGGAGGGCACCAGCATGTGTCACGAAGACGTGAGGCTCTAAACGGTCTGGGACGCAGCCTCGGGCAAGGTCATCCATCGGCAAGTTCTACCTGACCTCTATCCTCGGTGCGTGCGTGGGGGAACCTGCCGGCCGTGGGCCGGGGCTCCTCTGTGGAAGCGGGGCCCCATCCACGTCCCTCCGCAGGGTGGGGAAGTCCGGGCACGCGGCCTGCTTCGGCCTGCAGCCGGGCTACCTACAGCACGATGGGAGCTGCCAGATTGCCATCGCGGCCATGGTGGCCAACTTCACCAAGCCTACGCCCAACCTGCCCTCCCTGCTGCAGCATGATGAGCGGGAGACCAACTTCCACGACGTCGGGCACGCGATGCACCAGCTCCGCTCCCAGGCGCAGGGCTGCAGGCAGGGGGCGGGGAGGGCCCGGGCGTGCGTGGTCCTCAGGCAGGCCCTCGCCATGGGATTCTTTCACTGACATCACCCCGCACGTGGTGATGCCCTCGGTGTCAGCTTCCATCATCAAACCCCAGGCACTGGGCGTGTAAATAACGGAAATGGATGTCCTCGAGGCTCTAGAGGCTGGAAGACCCAGATCAAGGAGTCAGGGCTGGTTCCCTGCATGTTAAATACATGTACTCAAGAGTTGCCTTGAAAAAAGACAAAAGAAAAGAAAGGAACGTTGCCTGCAAGTCTGCTGACAGCCGGTGATGAGAACCAGAGGGAAGGCTCTGGGGCTGGGGGCGCAGTGCCCTGTGAGCTCGGGGGCTGATGCCAGTCTCCGTGGAGGCTCAGCAAGTCCCAGCGACTTCCCCACGTGGGGGGCGCCAGCTGAGCGTCTGGGCCCAGGACCCACTGCTCGTTCAGTCTTCCTGTGGTCAGCCCTTCAGCCTGAGAGCGATGCTCTCACAGGCTGCACCGGGGCGTGTGGGGACAGTTTACTGAGCTGTACAGATGTCACTACTGCTTTGGACCATTTCCGTCACCCCGAAATGTCCCTCACGCCCTTAGCTATCACTCCGTCCCCTCGCCAGCCCCTGACAACCAGGAACCCACTCGCTGACTCTGTGGATCTACCTGCTCTGGACGTTTCTCCTCAGTGGGGTCACGCCCTGTGTGTCCTTCTGTGTATGACTTCTCTCGCTGAGCATCGTGTTCTCAGGGTGTATCGACGCGGCAGCGAGCATCAGGGCTTCACCGCATTGCGTGGCTGAGGGACGTAAAGAAGACAAGAGAAAAGAAAAGAACGTTGCATGCAAGTCTGGTGACAGCCGGTGATGAGAACCAGAGGGAAGGCTCTGGGGCCGGGGGCGCCGTGCCCTGTGAGGCCCTGGCGCTGCTGCCAGTCTTGGTGGGGCACGGGCAGCACCGTCCCTCAGGAGCTGCTGGACAAGCTCATCAAGTCCCGGGAGGCCAACCCAGATGCGGCCGGACCGAGGGAAGGGAAGGGGGCTTCCGGTCTGCCCGGCTGGAAAGCGCGGCCTGGACACGGTGCCAGCCCCCCGTCTCCTTCCTCCCGCCCCCCAGGCCTCTTCAACCTGTGCCAGATCGTCCTGGCCAAGGTGGTTCAGGCCCTGCACACGCAGACGCCCGCGGACCCGGCCCAGGAGAATGCCCGCCTCTGCCAGGAGATCCTGGGGTTCCCAGCCATGCCAGGTAGCCAAGCGCGCACCGGGCTCACCTCAGCGGTCGGTTGGCAGCTACTGCCCAGGTCAAGAGGATCGTCTGGCAGTGTGTGAATGGGGACCGACTGACGGGCTCTGGCCGAGGCCCGCTGACCTCTGGCCTCTTCCTGCCACGGTTCCTTGGCTGGTCCCTCCAGCTGTGGCCCGCGGAGTCCGAGGGTGGGGTGGGAGGCTCTGCACATGCTTTCTAGAGAGCCTGGAAGAGGCAGGAGAGGGCTTCATACCCCGAACAGAAGGCATCGACGAGGTCTGCCCATGCGTGGCGGTGCGGACACGCCGTTCACTCCCTCGTGAGCGCTTTAACCAGCGATCTCCCCGTGGTGGAGGGCGAGCCCTGACTCATCTCTCGCAGCCTCGGCAGCTGACCTTGTAAGAGGCTTAGGAGTGAACCCTCGTGAGCTTCCGCAGAAAGTCGGCAAAGATTTGTGTCCCTCCACTGAACTGCCAGCGAGGTCCCCGTTTTCTACAAGTGTTGGGCCAATACTCTCTCTAGTGGCAGGGGACTCAGGCAAGGCTGCTTTGGGGCCCCCACCCCCGCTCTGGGGCAGGGGCACTGAGCGGCCAGGGAGCCGGGCAGGAGCCCCTCCGCGTGTGTCCCAGTGACCCACCTGCCTGCGACCTTCGGCCGCCTGGCAGGAAGCTACGACGCCCAGTCCTATGGCCAGTCATTCCTGCAAGAAACACTGGAACCAGTTTCTGCCAACCCGCCAAAAAAAGACGACTTCAAGGGCAACGTGGTGTCACAGGAAGGGCTTGTTTCTGTGTTTCTTTGTTTTTAGTTCATTAGGCCTCACTTAAAATTCTGATTCCACAATGCACTTGTTTTGGGATCTTGAACAACACTCATAACCTCTGCAAGTTTCAGTGTAGTAAGTTTATGTGATTACCTTCATCTGTAATATCCCTGTGTTGCAATCTTAATTAATTCAGATTAATTCATCTTAATCTTAATCTCAAGTTCAGATCAAAGACTAGTTCCTCTGTGACTTCTCCTCTGAACTGATTCAAAAGCCTCCTCTCCCATCCTCATTTGGCTTCTCTTCTCTTCTCTTCTGGAATCTCATAAGAACTTCTATGACCTCTCTGGTTTTTTGTTGTTGCTGTTGTCTGTTTGTTTGGTTTTTAATTGAAATATAGTTGATTTACAATGTCGTGTCCGTTTCAGGTGTACAGCACAGTGATTCCGTTTTCAGATTCTTTTCCCTTATAAGTTATTACAAAATATTGAGTACAGTTCCCTGTGCCATAGAGGAGATCCTTGTTGTATCAATTCTATGCCTTCTTTGAATGACCGTAGCACTTGTTGTCTGTATCATTTTTATGTCTGTTGTGGCTTTGTGACTGAAAATGAAAATTTTCTATTTGTTCGTGTCCTGGCCCTTCCTTAAAAATGTGTTCATTTACCTATTTCATATTTATTGACTACATCTTAGACACCATGTTAGCTGCTTGTTCTAGATGTTAGTAAAACATAGACCTTCCTGCTCAAAGGGTCACAGTATTTGTGGGAAAACAAAAAACCGAACAACTTACGTCTCAAATAGCTTTGTACTTCCCAAAGAGAGCACACCTCGTAGGTACAATAAATATATGTATTATACATAAATGTATAAATAGTTAATGGCATTAAAAACTTGAGATAACTGCTTTTCTATTCTGAGGAAATGATGATAATATCTCACCAGGAGCTCAACACCACTCTGAGAATGAGGGCTTAACCCCCGACCTGGCTCACTGCATTGCTTTCTTATATGAAAATAGACAAGTCTGTACATGCTCTCTACAAAAAGGCTTATCTGGCATGAATTTCAGATAGCAAGAAGAAAAATTCAAGAGGTTCAGAGAAGCATCCAGAAGCTCAGGTGATTGTCTGGCACTAATACAACTTGCTTGACAGGAAAATAGAGCTGTAAATCTCACAAAATTAGATGATCTTCTAAGAATTTCAAAACCGCCTGCTATTAATTAGAAATCCTAGAAGAACCGCTTCTTTTGAAGCATACTGATAATATGCTTTACAGCTTAATATTCAGAAGCCTATGTTTTGGCTAAGTGAGCTTCAGGAATGAAGGAAACTTGTGGTTCAGTTCCATCTACTCTGGAACCTCTGGTCAAAACACCTACTTCTGTGCTCAGCCATCTTATCATCTGTAAAATGGAGGCAACTCTAAGAAAACATAGTTACAGAGATGTTGCACAGCTTCCTGTGTCACTGTCTTCATTTGTTTCAGAAAACCAATAACGTCTAAGCTACTACTGCAAAGAGCGCAGTGTTACTTGGGGTCATCTAGTGCAGCTCTGTCAAAGTAAAGAAAAGGAAAGGGGCCTAGAATAACTATAATTTTCCCAAGAGGACACTATTATTTGATGGCAAATCTGAGTCAAGAACCCTGATCTCTTTGATGCCATTCCATTGTTCTTTCGTTGGGTTCTCAACAACCCAGAAAAAGAAAGAGAAATAAAACTCCTATGTGCTGTGTCACTGGTACAGGACGTGGCAAGATTGGAATTGGAGAACTACATATTAACAGGTATTTGGGAAATTCTTCAAACTAATTGAGATATATACCAGGTACATAAAAAACAGTTATGTTTTCCCAAGATGATTCTGTGGAATGAACAGAACTGGTAACTGAAGGTGCCTGTGTGCTGCAGTTCCAAACAGGATGGGTGAATGCTTGTTTTCTGGCACCTTTAAGACTCCACCCCAATATACACATTAAAATAAAATTAACATTTCAACTGGGTCATATTTAATTCTGCATGCTCTTGTAAGTCAGCAAAATAGTCCATATATCATTTAAGTTGTCACTCACTTTCTTTTCCTTTTTTTGCGGTACACGGGCCTCTCACTGCTGTGGCCTATCCCGTTGCGGAGCACAGGCTCCGGACGCGCAGGCTCAGCGGCCATGGCTCACGGGCCTAGCCGCTCCGCGGCATGTGGGATCTTCCTGGACCGGGGCACGAACCCGTGTCCCCTGCATCGGCAGGCGGACTCTCAACCACTGAGCCACCAGGGAAGCCCGTCACTCACTTTTTAACTTGAGTTTTAATTTCTAAAAGTCTTTCCAAACACAAAACAGAGGTGGGAAAATGGTATATGGGAAGCTGCAGAGATGAAATAAGCTTACTTCATTCGGCAAAAAGATGAATACCCAAACAACTTCTGCATAGCTGGAAGTGTCCAAATCTACTATCTTCGTTTTGTAGTCAAGGCTTCCGGAAAAATATGCTAACGGATTCCTAATTACCCAAATGCCCCATATCTGTTTCAGTAAGTATCATTATATATCATGGAAATTTTTCTCAGTGACAGAGAAAGACATCCTGGCCGAGCATCCCCCTGCCCATGACACAGATGATGGGTCTCAAGCTACCTTGAAGGCGTTGGAGCCCACTTTATCCATTACTAATATTAATGGAGGACACAACTTCATATTCTGTTTGCTCTGTGTTTGTTAAATCACTTCTTCCCTTCATTAAAATGGATGACACATAATTGAGTCTGTAGTGTGTGTATCACTGGAAACTGAACACATTTTTGTTGGTTTTACTAACGTCATAGGTTTCTAGGGGGGGTCTACTAAATAACTAAGTCTAGTTTCACAGTTACAAATAAATTATGATGTAATTTTGAATAAATTAAGCTCATCATGAAGGATACTGATAGTTGCTACTACCCCTTCCTTGAGGGGCTCTTGTAAAGCACTAAATAAAGTAACAGAGGTTTATATGCATGCATATATTTTCAATGATATTTGAACACACTTGAAAAGAACTCTACAGAATGCATTATAAAACCTCGATGCTGTGTGCCCCTAGTTCCCAGCTCTCTCGTTAAAACTATTTAAATGAACAAAATGTTATCTATTAGGATAGCTATCAGAGTACTCCAACTACTACTTCTTGCAGTACCCTGTCCCAACCGTTTGCCTTCCTCTTCCCATTAGTCCTTAATTCAGAAACCCCAGAGATTTGTTCATTAATTTATGAACATATTTCTTCATTCAGCCAAGAAAATTGATGGATCCCTTACCAAATTTCAGGCACCCTTCTTCAGTATGTTTTCTAGGCATGTTCAGGAAACACAGCAGTGATTAACACAGATGAATATAGCCTCTCTCGAGCTGAGGGGAGAGACAAAAGTAAAGAAGCAAGTATAAAATCATAAGTGTAAATACGTAAATAAAAATTGAATAAATGGGTAGAATAACTAGTATATCAGGTAAGTGCTGGAGAAAAACAGCAAGCAGGGAAGGGGGATGGAGATTGTTAGCTGGTAGGAGGAGGCTGCGATCTGAAACTAAGTGATCACTGAGGGCTTTCTGGGGAAGATAAAATTTACGAGGGAACCTAAGGTTGTGAGAGGGAGCAAGGTGCATATCTGGGAAGTGAATAGTACAAGCAGAGGGAACAGTCAGATGGAAAGGCAATGAGGCAAGAGTGGGCTCGGAGTATCCAAGGAGCAGAAAGGATGTCAGTGTGTGGAAAACAGAGGGAGCAAAGTGGAGAGGAGAAGGAAACAGTCAGAGAGGAAACAGAGGCCCAGATTTCTAGGGCTGTGGAGGCACTTTGAGGACTTTGCTTTTCCTGTGAAGAAGCCATTGAAGAGACTTGAGTGACATGATCTGACTTATGTTTTAACAGGATCTCTCTGGATGCCATGTTGATTAGAGACTGCAGGAGAATAAGGACAAGCCCCAGAAGACCAATAGTTGACTCAAATGTCAAGAAACATTTATGCCTTCACCCTTCAACTTCACAAATGATGCCATTTCCATTGAGCTATTGAAAAATATAATCTGGCTTTCAAAACAATAAACCAGAAGGCATTTTCTCACATAAGCAAGGTCACAAACAACTGTCAGCTAAAGTTGAAATAGCAACAAATCAAATAATAACAAAAAACGTTTTTTATAGATTTTAAAACCTTACAAAGCATTTTCTTGTCCGTTATCTAAGTTAATCCTCAAATCAACGCCATGAGATAGTTATTATTTTCCCATTAGAAGTGACCGCATATTAAATCCTTAGTGATTGCTCAAGAAAAGCTGAAATTTGAGTGTACATCTATTAATGCCAAGGTTGGGTTTTTTACCCATGGGAACATTGGATGCTAAAATCCACAGGGATTTTCAGCTCAAGATGGCAGACTAGGAAATATATTTACTTTCTGGTCCTCCTGAAACCATGTTTAAATAAAACTGTAGAAATACCAAAATTAATCAACCAATAAAAGCCAAGACATTGTGGAAGTCATCAACCACAGAAAGATTTCAACACATTTCGAGAAGGCAAACAATGAAATGGAGGGGCCATGAATAAAATAATGAAGAAAAGACTACCCTAAGTAGGGTCTGCACAAAGCCAGTCAGTTTTTGCTGAGCCCTGGTTATAGTAAAGGACAGAGGAAAGAAGAGGGGCTGAAAACAAGGAGACAAAAGTCATTTCAGGAAAAAACGTTCACTTAATGAGCTCCAGGGAACACTCAGCCTGCTGCCATACTCACTCATGTATTACAGTGGATTGTTGGTAAGCAAGACAAGAAAACAGGGAACCAACAAACAAAAATCAAGACACTGTTTCTTACTGAACTCTTCTCAAATGAGATCAAGAAATTAGGGTTCAATGCCATAGCTGTAAATCATTTCTGCTCCTGGAGAGGTTAGAAAGGGCTTATAATAGTTACCCTTTCTTTTCAGACAGAATTTAGGTCTGAGCAAAAGCTTTTGTGTCCTCCAACCTCAAAGTTTATTGGGGATGGAAGTCCAAATTTGCTTTGACATACCATAAAAAGAATCTCATGAGCAGAGGGTCAAACTACTTTTGGAATATATGAATTATGCCCAGTGTGATTTTAAATAAACAAAAATATATCAATTTTTACTGATCTATATGATTCTGGGTTCTGAAACTTCTACATGTTACATGCCTGATATATAACACACAATGTCAGTCCCAGGAGAGAGAAAACACTCCAATGAAGCAAGCCAAAGAAACAAGATTCGAACAAGGTAAAGTGATGTGTAGACCAAGACCAGGATTTTTCAATTCCTTCCTGTCATGCTGTAGCTTCCAGCTCCTGAATAACAACACATGTTTCCCTTGTCCTAGACACACAAGAGTATGTCTCCTCTATGGGGCGTAAGAAGCTCTAGAGTTACATATGTGTAGTAAAGAGTGGACCCAGCCGGCATACTCACAATGACCAAATTGTGTTGATCGTACTTTATTTTAAACCAATACATCGCTCCACGCTGAAGTTGCAATAAATGATATATTTGCTTTCCAGACATGAATGAGATGCCTTACTGGATATACTCCAGGAAGGCCAGAGAAACTGGCTTCTAATCCATACAGAATAATTCATTGATGAATTCCTTTCAGGATAGCCCCTGATTTATCTAGAATATAAGCTTTACATACCTGGATCCTTCAAACTAGACCAAAGGGAAAAATCTAGGCTGCAAGCCTCAATTAGAAATGTGGGATGGTGCTATGCTGACAACTGGTGGTCCCTGACCTATCTTCTGAGATTAGAACCCAGTGTGGTGGATGACCAATTCACGCGTTGAACAAAAGAACACCTCCTACAGGGCAGTGTATGTGTTCGTTACAGGTATGGCACTTAGGGCTAAGTATCATAAGGACTTCAAGAAAAAAAAGAAAAAGTAACACATGAAGCATATATGACAAGGAGGCACCAGAGTCCAGAGCACGAGCTCTGGAATCACACAGGCTTGCTTCGAATCCCGGCTAAGCCACTACCATCTGTATACCCTGAAGAACAGTCGAAGGTTTAAATGTTCTTTCACCAAATTTCGAAAAACAAGTGAAGAAAGAACCTATCTGCCAGGAAGGGACATCGTGGGGTGCAGCATCCAGTCGCGTCAGGGCTCTGCATCCCCTGCTCAGAAACCTTCACCACCTGGCTCATGGTGATGCTGGCAGCTCAGCAGCCCTGGAGAAGGCGCTCCTGTCTCCAGGGCTCACGGACAAGCTGGGGAGGTCCACAGAGGAGGCGGGCCACAGCCTGGCAAGCTCTGGGTGCCTCCTCCACTCAGCTCTGGGCAGGCTCTGGCCTCTGGGCCCCGTTGCGGGGAAGGGCTGGCCGATACATACCCAGGGCTGAGGGGTCTGCAGAGCCGGTGCCCAGGCAGGGTGAGCTCTGGAGGAGGCGGCTTCCACAGTCCCCAACAGTCTCCGCATGGTGGCCCATCCGGTGCCAAACACCTGCCACCCACAGCGACAAGTCCCAGCCGCTAGAAAGTCCAGAAGGGGTCGGGCTCTTTGCCCTCGGGCCGGGTTTCTCCAGGGGCTGGGCTTGTGTGGGGCCCCCAGCCCACCCCTGACCCGCCCGCCCTTGCTCTGTGACACGTACAATGCAATGTCAACACCCAGGCTGAGCCGGCCAGTGTTCAGTGCGTGCTAGATCTTGAGAAGAGTTAGCAGCTAGGGAGAAGCTCTCCCACTTTCACTCGCTCTTCTCAGATCACGCAGGCAGCCCATCTCACCCCAAAGCTATGGACACCACACCTCCTTCCCAGGCTATCATTTTCCGTTCTGCCCGTTTTCCCTTTCCATTCTGCCCCTCTTTTCCTCAGCACCCCATTTACGGCTTCGGGTGTCATCGGTGCTGCAGCGGGCAGCACCTCTGACCCCGAAGCTATGGACACCACACCTCCTTCCCAGGCTATGGTTTTCCGTTCTGCCCCTGTTATCCCTTTCCATTCTGCCCCTCTTTTCCCCAGCACCCCATTTACGGCTTCGGGTGTCATCGGTGCTGCAGCAGGCAGCACCTCTGACCCCGAAGCTATGGACACCACACCTCCTCCCTAGGCTATCTTTCTCCGTTCTTCCCCTGTTTTCCCTTTCCATTCTGCCCCTGTTTTCCCCAGCCCCCCTCCCCCCATTTACGCTTAGGCCGGCATCGGTGCTTCAGCAGGCAGCAGCTCTGACACCAAACCTATGGACACCACACCTCCTTCCCAGGGCTGTCATTTTCCAGTCTGCCCCGTCTCCAAGTAGAACCACTACCTATTTCACACGGCTGTTCCTAGTTCTGGGAACACACCACTCACTGGTAGCAATGCCTCAGCCCATGCCTCGACTCATTTACCTGCAACGCTGGCCAACAGATAGACCAACACTTCAAAGTTATGACAGAAAGTTGAGTAAGTTATACACTTGGAATTGCATTTATTATTATTAACAAGCACAACTGTAGTGCTTAGACTATAACAAGTAATATTCTAAGTGCTTAGCAAATATTAACTCACTTAATCCTCATAATGGCAACCCTATAGGTAGGTAATGTTCATAATATTCACCTTTTTTGGGGGAAACTGAGGCCCAGAGGGGTTGAATAGCTTGTCTAATGCCACACAGTAAGTAGCGGGCAGAAACCCAGGATGAAAACCAGACTGTCGAGACTTTCATCACTTTGCTGTGTCACCGTAATAGATGTTGTGGTTAGGGAAGGGACTAAACTGACAAGACTCTGAACTTGAGAAGGGAGAAATTAGAAAGTGACTGATCCTAGAAACTAGAGAGGATTTCAGCTCAGAAATTTCTGGTGATGAGACCCAGAAGAACAAGAACATGGTTGGAATATTAACTTGGGGTAGTATCTGAATCCATTGAGAAATGGTTTTGTCTTTTTTTTTTTTTTTTAACTTAGAAAGGCCAGTTGGATGAAGATTAATGAAAAAAAAAAGTAGAAAGGAAAAGAGGAAGGTGCCTGAAGTGAGACATAACCTCTTCCCTGTAAGTACTAGGGGTGGGTGTCCTGTGGGAAAGGATGGAGCTCTCTCTACAGGTTTGTCACCAGGATGAACAAGGAGAAACATGGCAACCATTGTACTGGTTTTGATGATTCCTCAAAAACCAAGGCTTTAGTTTCCACGAACTACCCATAGTAGCATACCTACCGTGTGTCAGACATGCCACCAAGTGTGTTTCCAGTCACACATTTTAATTGGAGAAATAGTTCCTATGAGGTACGCATTAGTTCCCTATGGCTGCTGTAACAAATTACTACCAATGAGCTTGCGTAAAACAAAACACACTCATTCTCTTATGGTTCTGGAAGACAGAGGTCCAAAACCAGTTTCCCTGGGCTGGAACCAGGAGTTGACAAGGCCGTCCATCCACCTTCTAGAGGCTCTAAGGGAGAATCTGTTTCCTTGACAGCATTCCTTGACTTCTGGCCACATCAATCCAACCCCAACTTCATCATCACATTCTCTTTGGAGTAAAAACTCCCTCTGCCTCTCTCTTACGAGAACACCAGTGGTTACATCTGGGTCCATCCAGGTAGTCCAGAAGAATCTCCCCATCTCAAAACCCTTACTTTCATCCCATTGGCAAAGTCCCTTCTGCCATTTAAGGTGACATTCACAGGTTCTGGGGATTAGAAGGTGGACATTTGGGGGCAACGGTATTATTCAGTCTACTACAAGGTAGATACTATTATCTTTCTCAGATGTAGGAAATGAAGTTTAGGGAAGTAATTTGTCTCAGGTCTACAATTTCCAGAGTAGAGATTTAAATTCTGCCAGTGAGACTTTAGGACACACTCTAAACAACTTTAACCTGTGTCCTTAATTACTGCATAATCCTTGGTTAAGAGTCACACTTAGGTATCAAGACCCAACTGAATATAACACAAGTACTGTCTCCTCTTTCACTATGTTTGCCTGGTGTATTTATGAATCTTGCCCAGAGCAGAAGAGTTCAGAAAATTGTTATGCACCTTTACTAGGAGAAAGCATTTACTGTTTGATGTGCACGGAGTAACGGAAGGCTATTTAAAATAAAATAAAATAAAATAAAATAAAATATGCCACCAAATCGTCAAGTGTCACAACAGAGGTAACCCCATGGGAGTCTTGAGGAGACTAAAATTATCTCCAATTGTGCAGGTGAGAAAAGTTTCACTAAAGGCAGGTGTAGTTCAGCCAAGCCCTACGGCACAGAAGTAGGAATTTGGATATGTACGAATGGGAAAAAAGACATTTTAGGCACGGGAAACAGTTTAATGCCGAATGCATGAGAAATATGCATTAGACCTTTCTAAATCAACTGGCTTATTAACTCAGTAAATCAGATTTGGTCAGTCAAACTAGCTTTAGCTGATTACTTATCCAGGGCATAGCTGTTGAGAGTAATTTTTGTCACAGAACAGTAAATAAAATTGTTGAACTATAGCTTTAGGCTTGCTAAGTGAAACAGATTGCTCTAGCTGATGTTCAAGTGACTTACTTGGTACTATTCACGAAATTGGGGGTTAACAACTGCTTAAGACAACATAGAGAACTGATCTTAAATAGTACGTGAAGTAGTTACTGTGTAAAGTATCTGTTCAGTAGCTCATGGTAAATGCATGTTTATAATCCCCATTGGACAACCAACTGCTTTTTTGCAAATGGTAATGCGAACTGCTGTTGCATAAACTATAGTAATGACCACCTACCTAATTTGTTGTCCAAACCAGAAATCTTCTAACAATACTGGTCTCCTAATAAAAGTAAGCACGAAGCTAACACACACTGGGTGTCTCCCGTGTGCCTGTGCATGCATCTATTATCTCACTGAACCCCCATAACAGCCCCCAAGAGAGGGACTCTGAGTGTCCCCATGCTGCTGGTGGAGAAACAGGCACAGGAAGGTTCAATAGTCTATCTACCTAAGATAACATAGAGGGTGGGAGAGCCTGTTTTTAAACCATCTGCCTCCAATTCCAGGTGCCAGGAGCCAGATTCAGCCTACAGGCCTCTTCTGCTCATCTGGAGGTGAAACCATGTGTAAGGATTAGTCAAATCCTGTCTTCACTCCTCAAGGTAGCTTGAACACTTGCACGCCCTCCAAATAGCATGTAGCATAAGCAATAAGATGTTTGCCCCGGGTATTGTCCAGGAACTTGGAATCAGCTGTGTCTAGTTAGGCTGAGCTGGTTAAGACTGGAGAGGACCACCTATCTTCCACCTGGGCCAGTGCCTTTTGACCTCCTGCCATCAGAGGGCCGAAAACTACAGCCTGAGAATGTGCTGAGCCCCGTAGCCTAGTTACGCCAGCTCAGAACAATGATGAGCACACCTTTTTCCAATCACCTTTCCTCATGCTCCCCATGCCTCATACTGCCCTGCTTCTTTATTCTTTATCCCATAGATACCCCAAGCCCCTTGCGCCTTTGGGGAGGCGGATTTGAGACCTATTGTCACGTCACTTCCTCGCTTGGCTGCCTTGTGAATAAACCTCCTCTTTGCTGCAAACCTCAGCATGTCAGTGTTTTGGCTTGTTGCGCCTCAGACAAAATGGTAGGGAGCAGTGGTAAAGGTCCCTTGCCTGTGAGGGAAGCTGGTTACTACTAGTCATGTTGCGGATGTTTTCTCCTCCCGGGGGGGCAGACGTCCTGCTCTTCCAGAAAGAAGGGAGAAAGGCAGGAGCTGGACCCTTGCTCTCAGGGTCACCGTGACCTAGGAGCTCATTAGAAGCACAGAATCCAGGCCCCACCCAGAACTACTGAATTACAGCCTGCATTTAACAAGATCCATAAGAGAGGCATACCCATATTAAAGTTGGAGAGGCACCAAGCTGGAGTCCACATAGCAGAGAAGCAGACAGGATTCTAGACCACGCAGTGTTAAAGGCCAACAGTTTGTTTTCTATTCTCGAAACAATGTTTTTGAGCCATGTTTATGAGCAATGTCCCAACTTGCTTTTAAGGTTTCTTGTGTGAAGAATGGATTGAAAGGAAACAAGATACATGGACACTAGTTAGGACCTAATTGCAACAGACAGGCAAGTTCAGTATTAGGATGTTGAGGAAGAGTTGACAGATTCAGAAGAAATTCAGGAGATAAACTGAAGCGGGCTTAACGGGGTATGAGATGGAGGAAAGGAAGGTCTTAGGGAATTAAAGCGTTTACTACACATATGAGCAAAGCCTCAAAATTAATCATTTGAACGTACAGAGGTAGAGCTCTCAAAGGACACCGGTTAGGAAGCAACAGTACGCCCTTTATAATTCCAAGAGACAACACAGATCAACTGTTTCGATGGAAAATTCGGCGGTACCGGTGCGTTTTTTCACTCAAACTTAGTTCCAGTAACTGTTACTCACATTTTCTGTGCCTAAACAACACAGCTTGAGGAACTGAAGGGGATTCCATCCTGGTAATTAAGGAGGGTCCCCAACACCGACATGCCCATCTTAAAAAGCAGTCCCTCTGCATTTTACCCGAGGAGCAATGGCCAGAGCCTCCCTTTTAAAACGATGGGGAGAAATCAGAACATCACACACTGTCCCTTTCAGCTACTGTGAACCGAGCCGCGAGACGACCAGTACCCCCTAGCACAGCGCGGACGGGCCAGCGCGCGGGGGCCACTGTGACAGGTGACAAGCCCAGGCCCAGGGGCTCAGAGCTCCACGCTCCACCGGCAACGCCCAGGGGCCAAGGCGTATTACCTTTCCGGCATGTGCTTTCCACCCGCCCTTCCTCGTGGCCGACGAACTGGCTCATGTCACCCCCAAGATACCGCCCACCCAACGCCAGGAGTGCCAAAGTCGCCAACCCGGCATCCCCGGTGCCAGCACAAGGCCACGAACCACAGGCGCCTAGGCACAAGCCCACGCAGCTCGCGGATCTCCTTCTACTGCGCATGCGCCACCGCGTGTCGAGATGACTGTCATCACGCAGGCGGATTAACGCGCTTGATTAGTAAAGAGGATTCTGATGCCTGCGATTTCCCTCAGCCGGAGGCTGGTAGCACACGTCCATTAGTTCGTGTGTGTACCCTGCAGAATTCCAATCATACGGGACATGGAAAGTTGTCCGACTCTCCCAGTTCCTTG
The DNA here is from genome assembly GCF_039906515.1 of Pseudorca crassidens. Classification (NCBI taxonomy): domain Eukaryota; kingdom Metazoa; phylum Chordata; class Mammalia; order Artiodactyla; family Delphinidae; genus Pseudorca; species Pseudorca crassidens. The sequence continues at coordinate 28,534,952 of NC_090306.1, read as the reverse complement.
TGTGGTTCTTCCAGATATTTCCCAAGTGCTTACATTCGCACTTGTATCTTGTATGTAAGTATTTGTACGTAACAGGTATCCTGTAGTTTATAGAAGAGCAGCACACTATACACATACTATATACATAGTCTACAATGTGTCTTGGATAGTGACGCTGTTATCTTTCTAAAATATAAACTTGGCTGGATTGCTCTGTTGCTTGAACATCTTCACTTAGCGCAGAATACAGCCCAGGTTGTTAGCATAGCATTGAGAACTCTTTATAAACAAATATCAGTCTGTCTCTCCAACTGAATTATATGTTCAAACTATGACTTACAAGGACCTACATCATCCACCTCCCTCCTTTGCCCTGCCAGCCTCCCCTGATCTCATCCTCTACTGCCCTGCCCTCACTCACTTTCCCCTGTCCAGCCACACTGGCTTCCTTACTAGTCCTCAAACATGCCAAGCACAGTCGTGCCTCAGGGACTTTGCACCTACTCTTCCTTCTGCTTCAGAACACACCCTCCCACCCCATCTCCACTCTCCCAGAACACACCCTCCCACCCCATCTCCACTCTCCCAGAACACACCCTCCCACCCCATCTCCACTCTCCCAGATAGCCAATGGCTTGTTTCTCACTTCAAGGCTCTGCTCAATCGACATCTTAATAGAGGGGACTTCCCTGATCACCTACCACATTCCCTCACCTCTTCATCTTCTTTTGTTATTCTCCAAAGCATTTACCACCGCTTGACACTCCATATATTGACTTATTTATTCATCTCTCTCCCCCACTAGAATGGAAAGTACGTAAGGGCAAGAACTTTGTTCTCTTCCTACTTCCTAGAACAGTGCCTTCAACTTAGAAGGTGTTATACAAATATTTGCTGAAAATCAATGTATGACTTCTTTGCCCTTTCACACTACCCTCTAGTCACACCAGAGGCTGCCCCTCCAGAGCACAAGTTCAAGCCCTGTGCCTTCTGTACCTGTCCCCAATACCTGGGCTGTCCTTTCCTCATTCCGGCAAAATCCTCTTCCCCCAAGCCCAGCTCAAACGCTGTCTCCTCAGTCAGGCCTTCCTCAATTTCTCCTCTATATTCCTGCTGCACTTGATTCTTTTATCATAATTAACCCACTTATACTCACTACATGTTTCTCTTCCTAGATAACTGTAAGTTGCTACTGAACAAAGACTTCTACTCACCTCTGTATCCCCGTGCCCTAACAACAAACCTATAAGGCTCTCGGTGTTTACTGAAACAATTTATTTTCTGAGTCTCTACCAATTCTAGGGAGTGCATTGTACAGTCTCCTCCTCATTATCAGTGAGCCTGGCACCTGTGGGAGGGCCTTACAGCAGAGGAAAGTCACCAATGGATCATAACTAAGGTCCTGAGACTGCAATGGCAGACAGCATGGTGAAGTTAGCCCACTGCATGCAGAAGACCCACAGAGGAGTCAGCATATGCAATGGACTACACTTGGTATAACATGTGAACAATCAAGGTTTACAAACGTGTTCTCATGCACTTGTAAGGATCTTCTAGCCCACGCGGAACAGACAGAACACACACAAAGGAGCCTGGAGGAAGTGAGTAGGCCGGCAGCTGTGTCCTAACATCTTAAGAGGTAACATTTCTGTGACTACAGTTTAAACAAATCAGATAATTTGCCTCCTTTCTAGACACCCTGGTTATCACAGGACAGGCCAAGCCTCTCAAGTTTTAAAGCTAAAGTACACAGAAGATCTGTGGATAGGGCTTAAGATATTTAAGAGCTAGTACCTGCATTAAGCAACCAGGTTATAGAATGAAAATTTATCTTGAAATTCCCGTCTCTCCCTCTCTCTCTCGCCTCCTATCCCCTATCTTCCCACCTCCATCTCTATCTATTCCTTCTCCCCTACTCCCTGTTTTATGTATATACGTGCATCATTTTATATATACACGGAATATTTACTGTCTGTTACGTTTATTTAATAAAGTGCACACTCCTCTGGCTAAATTTAGAAAGAGGACAAAATGAACACTTTCACATGGGCGTCAGTGGTGTTCCAAAGACAAAAGATTCCTCAGTCTTAAAACATGGCAAACACCATGTTCCTTCTGATAGTTAGATGCTAGAAAAAGGCAAGTGGATCCTTAAAATTCACACGCTATTAAGACCTACTATCAACAGAGTAGATCTTAAAGTGGAAACAAGAAAACACCAGCCTTTTAAGTTCTTCCTGTCTGAAGATAAGAATAAGAGGTGGTAGTGTTCTTCCTCACTTGCACCGAAGTGTAAAAGCAGCAAAAATACCTTAAACACATATATGATGAGGAAGCCGCTCTTCTGGTCCACTCTGTTTTGTTTTGCTTCTAGGGATCTGTCTCACTCCGAACCTTTGCTTTTTGTTTTCTCTTTTATGTACGCTAAGAACCCGAGAGTCTTAACCTTTTCTTCCACCTCTCAACCAATAAATAGGACAAAAGAACATTTTTATGTTTTTATGTATTTTCCATTCAAATTTTTAAAAAAGAGATAAGTAAGCTAGCTCAGTTCATATCTCTCACAAAAATCACTTTCCAAACTAAACTAAATTGTTTGTGACCATAAACAGGAAAAGCACCGTACTCTATTAGCACCATCTGACATTTCCACCTTAATGTTACCAAACACAACTTGACACTAATGTCAGAACTATTAAAAATGTTAAAAATCCCCAACCCCACTCAAAATGCATACCAAAGTTCAGGTAAAGGAAAAACAAAAACAAAAACAAAAGCAACTCACCGTTATCTTTATGTTCTTTCAGAAACCCATTAACAGCACACTGGAATTTAAAACTAGTGTCGTCATCTGGCCTGATGCCCAATTGTACAAATTTTTAAATAAGGAATAGTTTCTGGTAAGTCCTATAAGGCAAAACCATGAAAATATGTATTATTTCCTTTGTAGGGAAAGAATAAAAAATTAATTAGAGAAGGCAGAATATAAACCAGGAGAGTACATTAAACTTTGTATGTCAGTTATTCTGATGAGAGCCATTTTTTCCAAAGCTGCTTTAACCAGTAATTATCACTTGATTTTCATTAAAACTGCAGAATGGACAGTTACCAGGCATGCAAAAGGAAAAGCAAATCTATGTGAATGAATGCACATGTAACTCAAAATGATATAAACAGTTCTACCTACATTTATGTTCTATCTTACATTTCAAGGGCCATAAAGCGGCTGTGATTTAAGGAGAGGAGTAGAATAGAGTCAGAAGAACTTGGATTCGAATTAGGAAATAGAGGCAATTTCAGGCATTGTTGAGAACTGGTATTCTTGGGGTGGGAGAAAGTAGACTATCCATAGAAGACAGAAAAGGATAAGTGAAAATTCTCTAGTTCTGAATTTAAATGGAAAGTAGCAGTAGGAACCTATGACGTATTTTTAAAATATTAAAAACAAACATACATAGTTCCTAGCTCTGACCACTGAAAAAGTCTAGAAACAACTGATGTCATGTCAAAAGGACTCAGGAGTCACTGAGAAGCTCCAACTGGCCAAAGATAGGGCCTCAGTTAGAATAATAACTGTAACGGAGTCCACGGTGATAGGAATAAATAAAATTTTACAAAACTGGTCACCACTGGAGGATATCTGTGAATCAACTCATTATTTTGAAAACTGTTAAATAAAAGAAGAGAATCATGCCTCTACAACTGGGCAACCAAACAGTTGATGAGGGGAATCTTCTCCTCGTACAAATATACCCAGCTAATAAGTGAAAAAAAGAACAACAGAATTCACCATTCTTTGGAGCCTCAACTGAATTAATGGATGTAGGTATGAATCATCAGTGACTGCTAATACCACAGAAAGAGACAATTATATATGTCTCCATGGAAGAACACATCATCACCTATGAAACTGTCTTGCCAAAACAAACCATGCAAGCTTCATTCTGATCAACTACCAATTTACAGGAAATAAAAGGATTGAAGAATATGTTGCCAACACATGGAATGTAATCATCGACATCTAGATGGGACAAATTACCTGGTTTCTTTAAAAACAAAATTCAAGGAGGAAAAAAAAAGTGAGAGAGACATGGAGGGAGAACCTATAGATTAAACAAGACTTCAGAGACCTAACAATCCATGGCAAAGTGTGGACCTTATTTGGATCTAATTCAAAATTCTTATAAACAATTTTTTATGACGTTTAGGAGAGAACTGCAAATTTGAGCACTCACTGGGTATTTAATATTAAAAAATGATATTAAGGAATAAAAGTCCTATATTTTAAATGCACGTACCAAAAACGTACAGGTGTAATTACATGTTGTCTCGGAGCTGCTTCAAGATAATATGGAATGGGGTGAAACAGGTGGGGGTATAGATAAAACATGACAGCCATCAGTTGGTAAATAAGAAAGCTGGAGGAGTTCATGGGTATACAAGGAACACTCACAGTATTTTTATACTTTTGTATATGCTTAAAATTTGTGATAATTGTTTAAAAACAAGACGACACTGTAGAAAACAGTCTGGCACTTTCTCAAAGGTTAAGCGTAGAGCTACCGTATGATCCAACAACTATGCTACTACCTACACTGCACATCTAACAGAACTGAAAGCAGGGATTTGAACAAACATTCGTACACCAATGATCATAGCAGCATGATTCACAATACCTACAAGGTGGAAAAAAACCAAGTGTCAATCAACCGTTGAATAACAAACTATGGTCTATATACACACAATGGGATTTTCTAAGCCAAAAAAGAAATGGCATTTCGTTACATGCTACAACATGGATGAACCTTGAAAACACGATGTTTAGTGCAATAAGCCAGACACAGAAGGACAAATACTGCAGATTCCACTTACACGAGGTACCTATAGTTTCTGACAGCACTAAGAACATTTCCGTTATCGTGCAAAGTTCTATTGACCAGAGCTGACCCATAACATTTTTATTTAATTTTACATTTATTCCTCTTTGCTAAGCAAATCCTCTCTCTTACTAAAAAACAATATTAGCAAGATGGCTAGATATAAGCTCAAGATGCAAAAATCTATTGGATTTCTATAATCCAGGAACAAAGGGAGAGCTTAAAAATTATTTAAAATGGAAAAAAAAATACCTAGGAATAAATCTAAATAAAAATGTGCAAGACATTTATGGAGAAAATAAAACCTTATTGAAAGATATTAAAGAAGTCTTATATAAATGGAGAGATACATCTTGTTTATGGATAGAAAAGACTCATCATAATGATGTAAATTTTCCCCAACTTAATTTATATAGTCAATACAATTACAATAAAAATACTTAATAGAGGTTTTGCAGGGTTGCCAATTCTGCAATTTATTTGAGTGGTCAAGAACAGCTCAGACACACCTAAAAAATCCATTCATTCCAAAATGGTGCCGGAAAACTTAATTATTCATAAGAAAACAAAGAAATTGGGTAATACAGACAAGTCGATTGCAAGTGCATTAATGGCTCAAATATAAAACAAAGATACACTAGAACTTTCAGTAGAAAATATACTATATCTGGGTAGCATTAAACTAGGGAAGGACATTTTAAGTAGAACAAAAAGACACTAAGCTAAAAGATAAATTTGATTTCATTAAAATTGAGAGCTGCTATTTATCACAAGACAACATAAAAAAAGTGAGAAGGCATGAAATAACTTATTTGTGTCATATATAGCTGACCAAGGATTATTTGCTTGTATTTAAAGAACAATAGAAATAAGTAAGAAAAAGATAAACAGTAGAAAAATGGACAAAAGATATTCTCTGAACTTTCACAGAATAGGAAACATAGGCAACTATTAAACAAATGAAAGGATTCTCAACCTATCGGTAATTAGGGAAATACAAATTAAAATTGTTATGGACTGAATTGTGTTCCCTAAAATTCGTAGGTTGATGCCCCATCTCCCAATGTGGCTGTTTGGAGACAGGGACTTTGAAAACATAAATATGGTTAAATGAGGTCATAATGGTGGGGCCCTAACTGATATGACTGGTGTCCTTGTAAGAAGAGGAAGAGATACGAGGGAAGTACACACACAGAGAAAAGGCCATGTGAGGACATAGCAAGAAAGCAGTGGTCACCTGCAAGTCAAGGAAAGAGGCCTCAGGAGGACCCCAAACTGCCAACATCTTGATCCCGGACTTCCAGCCTCCAGAACTGTGAGAAGATAAATCTCTTGTTTTTTAAGCCACTGAATCTGACGTATTTTGCTAGGACAACCTGAGCAGACTAATAACAGGGAACAAAAGACTAGACTGGCCATTCTAACTGGTGAAGCTATAGAGCAAAAGGACTGAAAATTGATTCCATAACTTTGGAAAACATTATTTTTTAAAGCTGACTATTTGAATTCCCTACAACCCAGCAATTCTACTCTTAGTATGTCTACTCTTTTACTTATGTTAAATCTTGCACATGTGTACCAGAACACATTAAAATAAATGTTCATGGAAGTACTGTCCATAATAGGCCCAAAACAACCCAAATATCATTAATAGAATAATAAACACATTTTCTTGTATTTATACAATAAAATATTATACAGTAGTACAAATGAATGAACACTAGTTAAAGCAAAGTGGATGAATCTTAGAAGCATAATGTTGAGTAAAAAAAGCAAGCACAGAAGACTAAAGTATGATATCAATTTTATAAATCTCAATAATAAGCAAAATCAGATAAAAATTATGTGGATGTTGAACATAAAGCCAAGATCAGAGTGATTTCTTTGGTGAAAGCAGGAAGGTGGGATCAGGGTAGAGAACAGAGAAGACTCAGCAGTTTTGATTCTAGTTCTTAGTTTTGGTGGTGTGTTTGCAGGAGTTTTTATTATTTCTCATAACTTACATACAATTAAATATATTCTTTTTTATATTATCTAATAATATTTGAAAAATCAAAATCCATTATATGCCAAAGATAACCCCTAGACATTAATTATAGAGAGTCCACTTTGAAACAACATACATAGTTACTCATAAATCTTCTGTAGTTTAAAGCTTTTAGCTATGAAATTCTTCCCCTTTCACATGAGGACTTTATGTTCCATAATGAAGGAAAATTGTTCCTACTTTGGGACAATTTGCCGTCTTTATTTAAGTGATACTAGTCCTTTGGCTGCCTAGAAATTTTAAAAACAACTGATAACTACATCTACTGCCTGCAGGAGAATAAAGGAAAAGGAGCATAGGAGGCAATCTCATACATTATTGATAAACACATACAAAGACAATATTGGTACAAAGCTATTTCTCCATATAGCAACTCTGAACTTTAATAATATATATATATATATCAATCAAACATTAATAAAAGAATAAAATTATCCAATATGAGTACATTTGCTCTTGTTTTGCAATTAGTTCCAGGATTCTATTTTAGATTACTACTTCATATCTGCGAGAGTCGGGTGTGTGTTTGGTTTTGTGGAAGCTGCATTGTGCTAAATTTTACATTTCTTTCTTGAATTAAATGGCTTTTGTTATCCCTTGGGAATACTGAAGACAGCAACAGCAGATTACTACCTACCAGTGGAAAAGTATAAATAGCAATTTTAGCCGCTAGTGATTCTGAAATTGCCCTTAACTTTGTCCTTATAAAAATGCTCCAAGAATTACGTTTTGCAAATCCACAGATTTACTATCCATATTCAAGTCATTTATGTGGAGAAAGAATGTAGCCAGCCTTATCGGTAACACAGGATGTTATAGCCATCAAGCCGTCAGCCACTGAAGCCACACCCAAAGCCGCACCCTGAGGGGATTCAGGATGGAGAAAACAGGATACTGGCCCTAGATAATTAAAGTGCAAATCAAGGGACTGATTTCCATGAGACCAGATTCTTGCATCTCACCATATATACAAAAGTGCTAAATTTATTAACTTAAGATGTCTAGTTTCTTTAATTAACAGTAATCTTTTGATGTTCCAACTACCTGTTTTTTTTTTTTTTTGCAAGAACCCCTAAATACCCTGTGCCCTCCCTTACCTCTTCAGAACAGTCCCTCAGAGCTATCTGAGAGGCTGTCTCCTGACTTAAGTCCTCAGTATGTCCTCCACATAAAACATAATTCTCAACTTCTAGGTTGTGCATTGTTATTCAGTCAACATTTAATTGTATGGCTCATGTAGGTACTATGCCTAAATGTAATGGGATGAGCTGTAAATTATTAAAACTAGATAAATTCTGTCAGCTCTACCACTAGCTGAGATCCAGGCTTTCACCTCTGGATACTTCTGTCATAGACCTTGGCAGATATGGGGTCTGTGTTGGTCTTAAAATTATTCTTAGAATTATGGGGACTCATTCGTTCTTTCAACAAATTTTATTGCTTATACTCTATGTGTCAGTTACAGTGCTGGGTCTTGAAATACAGAAGTCAACACACGAAAATACAAGGATAAAACACATTTTCTACCATATTAACTTTTTTCATTCATTAATTCATCCCTAAGTCATTCAACACGCATCTTCTTATTGAATACTGATGAGGGGTCAAATGCTATGCTAAACACTCAGTATATAACTGCAAACGAGATGGATAGGCCCTGATTTGGATGTCACTACTATCTTTTGTCCTGCCATATAATGGGTCAGCTTCATTATTCCCTTTACCCTAAGTTTTTATCACAAATTGCTAATGAAAATAAAGCTGTCAGTGGAGTTTCAACATGCACAGGTAAATGAGAACACAGAACTCCCCTTTCGCATGCCCCATTCTCCTCCTTCTAACTCCCTATGTGAACTCACTTTGTGCCAAGACCAAGAAGCTGTGCCCCAATAAGAACCAAGCTGATTTCCTCACACTGACTGGGGCTATTGCTCACTTAGAAGACTTGATGCTTAATTTTGATAAGCAACTAGAAGACCATGGAGACAACCTATAAAAATGATTTGTCTTGGGAGAAAATACTAAAGAGGGTTAATGTGCTGTTCCACATGTCTAACCTCCTGGGATTAAACCACAGGCACCAAGATCACCAAGTGTACTTGGCAACAATGAGCTAAAAATAAAAAAAAAAAGCATCATACTGTTATTGTATTAATTTCCCCCCAAGGCACTCTCTGATAAACACCACAACCTCTAAGGGAATTGAGAACAGCTTCCTTGTGGGGTAGGTTATATAATATATATGCATCTTTTTCCAAGCAGTTATATCATATCCAGCTATCAGCACACCTTACTTAAGGTGATCGTAATGTATGAGATTAAATGTTCCTACCTGATTGGAAACCTTCTTGTCCTCAATTCATTGGCTGTACTGGATTTGTTTTTCTTGGGTCAGACCTTCAGACTTCTACCAGAAATCGTTCCTTTGGGGAAACCAGGCCTTCCCAGAAACTCAAGAGACTGAAATGGAGACAGCAAGAGAGAAGGAAATTATTTGGACATATAGACCTCAATTGTTTGGTTTTAAGTAAACGTCCAAGCAAACATCTTCTAAATGGTATAATAACTTTAGGGAAGTTCACGGTTTATAAGTTTGTGTGCTCATGAACTGAACATATTATGATAAGAGTGCAGGTTGCATTTTGTGTCTTCAACTCAAGCAAAGACTTCAAAAAAGGCCCAGTTATCCTTTGTTCATCAAGACACAAAGAGAGGGCAAGAAGGGCAAGTTTCGAAGTCTTTTTCTTTACAATTTACTTCCTTTCTTCAGTCTTCAACAAGATCATCAGGAAATTAACTTTACTAAAGTTAATTATTCATAAAATAAACATAGGAACCTGCAGAAGACTATTTCACAGAGACCTGTAATGTACAATATCCATTGCATACATGCACCATGAGCTTGTCTTTTCTAGCACTGGCATACACAAAACTCTGTGTGTGTGTGTGTGTGCGTGTGCGTGTGCACGCGCACATGTGTCTTTTTTTGTGATGGAGCCATAGGGAGAAAATAAATCTATTGGCTGCAATTCAGTGATGTAGAAAGATTTAAGGGTAAAGGGGAAGGTTACATCAAGTGAAACAATAAAGTCATGAGGTTGTGGTTCCATAATAATAACAATAGCAGTCTTCTGTAACCAAGGGAGCAGGCTCCTCAAATTATAGTCACACCTGTAAGACCATCTGCCCATAAATTTCACACTATCATTAATGGAAAACAAATGGCACTGTCTCTCCTTCCCTTTACCCATTGGCCATCCTCATATAAACTCTTTTTCTCTTCAAGGTCATGCTCTTTCCTATCTGTTTAAAAATATTAGGATTTAGGAGGAGTGATACATAATGTGCCGTGCCTCGGTACTTGTACCAGTGACGGCTCTGTAAGGAGCACTGGGTTGTTAGGAGGCTATCAATTGAATTCCCCTAGAAGCAGAACTTGAGGCAATAATTTGAATGCAAACTGCTCATCTGGGAGGTGCTTCCAGAAAACTCAGAAGTGGAGTGGAAATTGAGAATGGAGGCATGGAAGGAAGCCAACAGAGGTGCATTACCGAATAAATTACTCCTGCAGGGAACTGCTGCCAGTACTTCAGGGGAGTTCTGTGAAACTCTACAGAACATGTCTCAGAGTTATCCCAAGAATCGGTGAGAAACTTGAAGTACTTATGTTCCAGTCCCCTCTGTCCTTGGTTGAAAGCTACACCCAGATACTCCTGTACACTTCTGGCCTGCCCTAAGGTGGATAATTGCAGGTGGCAGCATGATTCTATCAGCATATACTGGAATGATGAGTGCTGGGGAGATATGAGTGGAGCATCGAAACCATCTAATACAGTCGGGACAGGAGATATTAATTATTGGCTTGAAAGTCCAAATGGATAACCTTAAATTCCTGGGTTTATGGTTTTACTTTGAGGTATTTAAGCATGATGTATGAGTAAAAATTTCCTCTGTTAAATCAAGTTTAAGGTCCTGACTCCCTAATCTTCTGGAAAACTGTGGTATCTTTTAACAGATTTTGGAAAAGTAACATGATTAAGATTTCAAATTGACCATTCATTCATTCACTCATTCAACAAACATTTATTGAACACCTAAAGTATGTCAATGGGTTAAACTAGGCACCAGTGTTACTGTTACTAAAATCATTATAGTGCCACCTAGAATTCAATGTACTGTGACACTCAAATAAGAAGATCCATAGTTACCGTAAAAGATATTACAGAGTGCTATAGGAAGACACGGTAAGACCTTAATTCATGCTGTGGACAGTAGTATATGGGCGATATCAGTAGGGCTTCCTGTAGAAGGCAATTGAAATGGATATGTAACATGAAGGAAGGGTGAAGTTTTGAGGAAAAGAGAAGATAAATTCATGGTTGCCAGAAAATGAATGGTTAAGGATCAGTCCAGAAAGGAGTTCCATTCATAATCAGTATAAGAAATGCTCACTGGGGCTTCCCTGGTGGCACAGTGTTTGAGAGTCCGCCTGCCGATGCAGGGGACATGGGTTCGTGTCCTGGTCCGGGAAGATCCCACATGCCGCGGAGCGGCTAGGCCCCGTGAGCCATGGACACTGAGCCTGCGCTCTGCAACGGGAGAGGCCACAACAGTGAGAGGCCCGCGTACCGCAAAAAAAAAAAAAAAAAAAAAAGAGAAATGCTCGCTGGAGTGTAAGAAAAGAAGACAATGGAGAGGGTGGTAGAAGCCAGATCATGCATGGTCCATGTATGTATAGTAAGTGCTACGGTCTAGTCTTTGTGTTCCCCTCCAAATTCATACATTGAAATCTTAATTTCCGTAGCTGATAGTATTAGTAGGTGGGGCCTTTGGGAAATCATTATGGTATTAGTGCTCTTATAAAAGAGACCCCACAGAGCTCCCTAAGCTCTTCTGCCATGTGAGGATACAATGAGAAGTCTGTGATTCAGAAGAGGGCCCTCATCTGACCATACTGGCACCCTATTCTTGAACTTGCAGCCTCCGGAACCGTGAGAAAAAAAATTCCTGGTGTTTATGAGCCACCCAACCTGCCGTATAAACTTACAGCAGCCCAAAACGACAAAGAGAGTTTGGATGTGAGATTTTACTCCAAGAAAGATGGGAATCCATTGAAGGATTTTACCTGGTAACTTAGAAGAGAGAAAAGTTTCATAACACAATCAGGTATTTTTATAAGAAAAATTTGTTTCTTTTTCAGAAAGATCACTCTGGAAATACTGTGACTAGATTTTTGGGGAAGTGTGATGGCAGGCCCGGATATAGAAACATGAGTTAGTAGTCCATTAATATAAGTCAAACAAGAAAGTGGATATAAAAAGTGTGAATTTGTGGCTGAGAGTTCTTTTCTTTTAGTACTTGAAAAATGTTATGTCAATGCTTCTGACTCCATAGTTTTAGACAAGAAATATGCTGTCATTGGAATTGGTTTCTCAATAAGTGATGCATTGTTTCTGCCTGTCCACTTTCAAGATTTTTTTTGTCTCTACTTTTCAGAAGTTTAATTATGACGCGTCTTGACAAGGATACCTTTGTGTTTTTCCTCTTTGGGTTTGCTCAGATTCTTGAATTTGTGCTTATGTCTTCTAAAAAATTGGGAACTTTTTAGTCATTATTTTTTTGAATACTTTGTCAGTCCCACTTGCTCTCTTTTTTTATTCTGGAACTTTGATGATATGAATGTTAGTGCTTTTGTTACTGTTTACAGGTTCTTGAGATCCTGTTCTTTCTCCCATCTCTACCGCTCAGTCTATTTTTCTCTGTACATTTGGTACGTTGTATTGATCTCTTCTAAGTTCATGATTCTATGCTTTGTAATCTCCACTCTACTCTTGAGCAAAGTTTTTTGATTGTTGTATTTTTCAGTTCTACTGTTCTCATTTGTTTTTATTCTTATAACTTCTAGTTCTTTGTTTACATTTTCTGTTTCCCATTTCTGTCAAGGAACACATAATTGCTAATTGAAGCATTTATGTGACAGCTTATTTAAAATCCTTGTCTGATAATTTCAATAGATGTTTTCTCTCAGTGCTGGTGTAGGTTTATTGTCTTTTCTCATTTATTCTGTGATTTCCTGGTTCTTGGTGCCATGAGTATTTTTCAATTGTATTCTAAACATTGTGAGTTATTACATGACTCTGTATCCCATTTAATTTTATTATTACTTTTTAGGAGGAAGTCATCCTATTGGAGGTGTAGTATGAGGACTGGGGGGTTACGTACAGATTTCCATTGGGCCCTACTGTCAATACCCCAGCAAAAGTGGGCACTTACATTGTCTCACTGCAGACAGATCAAGTAGAAGTTCAGCTATCCTATTGGCCCTTCTGACACCTTCCCCCCAAAAGTGGGAACATTAATATCATTGTGTTGCCTTTTAGTAGGAGTGCAAGTTCATCTCCCCAGTAGATTTCTTGACACCAGGGCAGGGGAGAAGTGAAGTGTTTGCTGTCCTTCCTCCCACTTCATTCCTTCTTGTTGATGCCGGGTGTGGGTAGAGGGTCAGCTACCTGCTGGCCCCACTGACACCAGGGTAAGAGGAAGAGAACTGCCAACTAGCCCTGCTGGTGCCATCTCGTTCTGTCTTACTGCCTCAGGACGGTTATGGGGATTCAGCACCCCATTGGGTCTCACTGGCACCATGTGTTGGGGGTTAGTGGGGTGCCTACTCCCTCCAACCTGTAACATCCTATTCTTATTGATGTCAGGGAGAGACGGAGGCTAGGTCCCACCACTGGACCCCACGACTGTGTGAGGGCAGCCCAGTGTTAACTAGCCTGTCAGGCACCACCTTTGAAAGTCTCTTTGCTAATGCAAAGGGGTGGAGGCTCAGCTCACCACTGCACCACACTGAAACAGCCCTGGTGGCGAATCAGAGCGCTGCCTCTTCTGGACGGCAGGAGTGGGGTGGTGTGGAAGATCAAATCCTAGCTTGGCCCAACTGAAACCACAGGACACAGGGGATGGGTGCAATATTCCACTGGCACTTGGCTCGAGTACTGTGCATATTATTGTCCAAATGGTTTTCTGTCTTTGGCAACCCCTTTCCTCATACCTTGGCTAGGGGGAACGGGGGTTTTGTGTTTTCTTTTTTGAAGCTTTTTTGTCTGTTGTTCTGTTGGTGGTTATTGATTGGGGGTTCCTGTAATACCCTCTCCAGGATGTATGGGAAGCAACAGGAAACACAGGGGACTCACCACCATGTTATTCCTCAAGTCCCAAAGTCCCTAGTTAAGCCTGCCTTCTCATTTCCACCTTTCAGTGTCTTCCTATGTTTGTTTGTTGTTATGTTCAGGGCTTTAGTTTTAAGTGGAAGAACCTGGGAGAAACGGGCTACTTCATCTTCTTGGAAGATGGTCTGGAGGCCTGGAGGCCTACGGTCTGGAGGCCTATGGATGTTACAAAGTACTGCTGACTGTAAATTAAAATTTGATGATATACACCTTGCCCTTTAAGAATTATTCTGCTAGATGATGTGGCTTCCCAAAGTAGTTACAATTCGATTTTCATACTTCTAAAAGTCAAGTGTTTGGCTGGAGTTGAAATTTAAAGATAAGCAAGAGATGAGGCTAAGATGATCTATGTGGTAACAGATTAAAGTTGGAAACATCAATATACATTCATGTTTAGCTTAATATTGCTTCATATTACCTTAATACACATGGTTATGTAGAGAGATACTTATAGATATGTGCATATACATGGGTAATGTACACACATATTATCTCTTTGCTCTGTCAGCTGAGAAGACCTAGAAGCAATGACATCTGGGCAGCAATTAGCACACCCCACACCCAGATCCTGCTGTCTAATACTGTTCTCCACTAAAAAGACCTAGTTATCCTTGAAGAAATAGCTGATTCTAGGACTGGGGCAGTAAATATACAAGATTTACATACAAGACCATCTTATAGTGTCAGAAAGTAAGGAAGTTCCAAAAAAATATATAGGATGGGGATACCTCAGAGTGGCACACGAGCCACTGAACTGAAAAGAGTTCACAAGGGTCAGGACTAGAGCAATTTGAGGAACAAAGTAACTAACGTAGAATTAGATTATAACCCAAAGTATAAAATAAAAATCCATGAGTTCTTCTGATATAAATAAATAATTGGATACATAAATAAATGCGGGAGAATAGATAAATCCCCAGTGCAAAAGAATTCCAAATAGTTTATGTAGTACTCCATCTTAAGCATAACTCTCTATTCCTTAGTTGTGGGCTGAGCATATTGACTTCCTTCCAAAAAGTACAATATGGAGAAGGGAAAACAGTAATTTTACAATGGAGAAACCTGAAAAACACTACCTCAGTCTGGTGATCAAGGTCGACCTCAGTACACTTGATGTGATCTGACAAAATAACCCTTCTACTCTTGTGGTCTTCCTCCCCAAAACACATAATCCCAATATTCATGAAAAATGCATCAAACAAATTCTAGTAGTGGGCATCCTACACAAACCTAACTACTCAAAATTGCCAAGGTCATGCAAGGAAAATATGAGAAGCTATCAAACCCAAGAGGAGCCTAAGGAAACATGGCAACTAAATGTAATGTGATGCTTGGGATGAAATCCTGGAATAGAAAAAGGACATTAGGTAAAAACTAAGGAACTGGACTAATGTATGGACTATAGTAAACAATAATGTATCAATATTTGTTCACTGATTGTAACAATGTAACATACTAATATAAGTTGATCATCATAGAGGGAAATGGGTATAGTGTATATGGAAACACTTTATACTATCTCCTCAATTTTTCTGTAAAATTAAAACACTTCTAAAAAATAAAGTCTATAAAAACGTTGTGTTTTCTTGTTTTATGATTATGTGCCTGTATTTCCTAATAAATATGTAAATTTGCTTTGCCTTCCTTGATACTGATATTAAAGAAAATACTAAGTAACTCTGAAAGAATTTGTAACTCCAATTTAACAAGCAATAATTCTTGGTATTAACTTTTTAGGAGAACCCACTGAATAAATCAAAGCAAATTGTCTTTAAATGCTGAATTGCTTTCCAGTGTTTAATCTTTTATATGATTAATGCATACCACAAGCATGGTTCTGTTTCAAAGGGCAGAAAACATTGATTGTAGGCCATGTCTAAAATACAGTGAAACATTAATGTATGATGCTATAACAACTTTAATGTATTTTATGTTTTCAAAATGATGAATTGTTATTTCACTCAATAAAGTATTCACTTTTATACATTTCCTACCCACCTCTTCCCAGAACACCCACAAGGAAATGATACTATCATCTGATATTAGGTTCATCAATTTAAATTGGAGTTTTTGGTAGCTGTGGTTGCCAACGGTACTGGAATGTGCGATACTTTTACAAATCCTCTCCATGGCAAAATCTGATCTTCACAAAGTAAATCACAGTAGGTGCCTAAAGCCAAATGACATATAGCTTTGTAGCTAGATTACCATGCATTTTACTTAGAGGCACGATAGAATGTAGAAAAGGCCATTTCTCCTTCTGTCTTTTTCTGCTCAAAGGTCACTCACCATCTCAAAAGTTTTCCATAAATTTAGACTATATAATGTCACTTAATGTGAATGTAGCTCAACATTCTGTTTTAGTACAGCTAATCTCACAGTATTTTATTGGTCCTAAATATGTAAATCATTAGCAAATTTTTGTACTTAACTTTTCTTTTTTTGATATGGACCACTTTTTAAAGTCTTTATTGAATTTGTTACAATACTGCTTCTGTTTTATGTTTTGGTTTTTTGGCTGTGAGGCATGTGGGACCATAGCTCCCCGACTAGGGATTGAACCCACACCCCCCGCACTGGAAGGTGAAGTCTTAACCACTGGATCACCAGGGAAGTCCCTGTACTTAACTTTTCAAAATAATTAAAATAAGCTATTCAACACATTTTTCCTTTAAAAAAAAAAAAAAGGCAATTCTTCTTAGGCTGGCCCTGGGCACATACATGACTTTGCCATTTTTTCCATGGATTATTTTCTTATCTGTTGTACTGTGTCACATTTGTTCTACCTTCTCAAAAAGAAGCATTTAAAAATTCATCTACGCGTTCATGCATTCATACCTTTATGAAATAAATCTATTGAACACCTACATACGGCACAGAAAAAGAGGCAGAAAACTAATCTGGGTTGCACAGAAAGTAATGAACTCAGTTAAAATTTTTGGTGAAAACAGGTTTACTCAATCTACTGGAAATTACATTTCATTATGGGGACTCACAGACTCAAGGAAAACCAAGACCTAAATAATAATAAAGTAATAAAAGTACTAGCCATTTACTGAGTGCCTGCTTTTACCTGACTCTGAAACTCTAAAATCATTACGGATGTTTTGAGGATTGTCTGATATAATTGTAATTTCTATTTTACAGATGAAAATAACAAGGTTCAGAGACATTAGGTTACTTGCCTAAAGTGAAGTGGCCCAGAAACTACAGAACTGGAAATTGAACCTTAGATTTCATAATGCCAAAATCTGTGCTTTTAATCACAATGTGTGTGTGTGTGTGTGTGTGTGTGTGTGTGTGTGTGTGTGAGAGAGAGACAGAGAGAGAGAGAGAGAGAGAGAGAGAGAGAGAGAGAGAGAATGGGAGGGAGGGAGAGAGGGAGGGAGGGAGGGAGGGAGGGAGGGAGGGAGGGAGGATGTGTTTAATAGAGAACTTCTGAGAAATGGCAAGAAAACTGCCAGGTACCCATAAAACAATAAATGAGGAGCTTCTTACTATACAAGTAATTGTTAACCTTATGGCTGAACTAAGGATCTCTCACTTTTGAACTAAGAAATCAAAAGCTTCCAGAAGTTGAGTCTAAATTTTACACTTACATAAGATACTTCATACAGAATGCTAAAGTATACTAACTAAAGAGCTCTGAAAATACTGGAAGCATTCATACTAGTATGATTTCATAATGTGGATAATAGAGGATTTAAGAAATTGGCAGATGCAACTGCACACTCATTTGTTATCATTTCTGTGAAGGGCAAGATAAATCAATAAAATGAGAAAAATGAAAAAAGAATGGCTAGCAATTTTAGGTAGTTTGCTTAATCTCCATACTAGGAAAGACTAAGCAAAAAAAAAAAAATTCTCGAAATTTTATTTTGAAAGCGCCTACAAGTGTATATGGTCTTTTTATACCAAATAACTTGGAATTATGAACTGTCAAATAAGTCTAATCTTCTCTGATGATAAAATTGCTGACTTTATTTGAAACTATGAAATGAAAAATGAGGTAATAATCAGAAATTCTTAAGAAAAGGAGCAGACAAAACAAAATTATAAGTGTTATGTTAAAAAATATTTTGAAACAAACATAAAATCCCCATTACTGGTACAGAGCTTTTAAAACTTTATTTTGGTTGTAAGTTTTAATAAATATTGATATGTTTACATAATTACTGTCATAAGGAAGACACAATTTTAGGTCGGCTTTCTTCATTCTTTCTTTATTAAGCATTATTTTATTTTGCTCCATCATCTTGTAAGTATAATATAGTAACTGTGTCATTTTCTACTAAGTGGATATAATTTCCTAAACTGTTTTCCTATTGTTAACAATTAAAGGTGTTTCCAATTTTTTGTTATTACAAATGACATGACAATGAGCATCTTTATATAATAATTTTCTGGATTATAAATTATTTATCGGCATAAGCTTCCAGAATTAAAATTAATGTGTAAAAAGCTATTAACATTTTTATCTTGCTAGACATTGCCAAATTACTTGTCAAAAGATGGAACCAAATTATATTGCAAAAATCTTTGCCAACAGAAAACATTATATACAATTTTTGATTTTGCTAAATTAATAAGTTGGAATCCTATGTTCCATTTCTTTGAATTCTTTGATAACAGAGTGCTGCTGGAGGCTGGGAGGGCAGCCATGTCCATGAAGGCTCCCCAGAGTTGGAGCAGGGAAGTGGAAAAAGGTAAAAAAAATACTAATTGTATTTTCCCTCGATTGTTATCTCTCATTCTTTTCTGCCTCTGTGTAACTTATATCCAGGTAGCTGGAGAAAAATCATGTGGCAGGGCAAATTGGTATTCCAATAAATTAATAATCACCAACTTCAAATGGATTTTCAAGACTGGAAATATTGCTCTGACTTACAGTAAGTTCTTTCTAATTCTCCTTAAGGACTATTTTCTTAGAAGCTTTCCCTACCCTCCTCAAATTTTCCTCCATCCTCTCTACTTCCTTCACTCTGAGCTGGTGAGGCGCTTCATAACTCATTAGGAACACAGAAGTCAGTAAATAGTACACTGCCAAATCCGTTAATTCATTAGCATTTGCATTGATCTTTGTATTCCCTTTCACTACAGGAGTTCAAGTTCAAAGGCCACGTGCACTACAGATAGCATTTCATTTTCTCTCATCTTCTCAAGTACTTCACAGCACTGCATTTTCTACAACCCATCTACTCCTTATGAATGATTCTTGCCAAAATTCAACCTCATTCTAGACTAGTAACTCCAACTTAAAATGTTAAAAACTATACGTGTAACATGAAAGCCTCCCTCCTCCTCTAATCCCTGCATATCTTCTTTAGCCAATTCATGTCTGAACTTTTCAAAATTGTTATCATCATATATTGTTTCCATTTCCTCACGTCCCATTTACTCTATAATTTACATCCATCTGACTTCTCTCACCATAATCTCTCTGCCCATTGTCCTGAAATTTTACTTATGAAGGTCACCAGCGATCTCCATGTCAGTATAGCCAATGAATAGTTTTTGTCCTATTTCTAGGCTCTTTCCTTCCTTAAAAAAGAAAAAGAAAAACAAAAACCATTTTTTTTCCTCTATGCTTTCACACTCTCATCATCTTCTGTCCTGGTATATTTTACTGGCTTTCTGTGTTTAATCTGATTTCTAATATTCTATGAGTTTCCTTTACCTTCAGTGGAATAAACCACTATATGAAGGATTATTCTCAACAGTTAGTTCTCATAATAACAGTACTAGTAGCAGCAGTCAATACTTCTATAATGCTTATCACGTGCCAGACACTATTCTAAGACACTGTTTAAATACATATATATAGACACACACACATATATATATAGTTTTCCTCCTCATAGGCGTATGAAATAAGCCTATTATTATACCCATGTTACAAATGAGAAAACTGAGGCAATGAGAGGCCAAGGTCCCATGATCAGTACTTGGTGAAGCCCCACCTGAGTTAATGCTGGAACTTTAGAGTAGACAAGTTAAATAATGTCTCACAGATTGGCCTTAAAAGTGAGCAACATTCAATTAATGACTTGTAAAAGTATCAGAAAAAAAGGAAACATTTTAGTTAACAGATTATTGGCAAAGATATAAAAATAATTAGAATGCCAATTTCCCTGGGTATTCCCTGTGTACTTTAGGGGTAAAAATAGTATTTGTAAAGTGATTTAAAAATGTGCAAATACTACCTGTGGGATATAACCTACGGGTGAAGAGCACTAACTCTAAAATTAATTTGCCTGGATCTTTTTTCCCCAGCTCCACCACTTATTAGTGGTGGGAGTTCAGGAGTGGTACTTCTTTGTGTTCCACTTCCTCTTTGAAAATCAAGGGCTTAATAACCTCACCCATTTTACAGGGCTGTGGTGTGGAATTAATACATGTAGAGTGGTTAGGAATCCACCCCACTCTTAAGTCTTTGAAAATCAATCTTACTATTGTTGTTACTACTATTATTAACTTGTTAGCTGTCCTTGAAAAAGTTTGCCAGCAGTACTCACTTGCTTTTCTTTTTGTTTTATATTCTCTACATCCCACTTAAGCATTCTACCAAACCTTAAGAGGCTCTTTTCAGATATTTTACACCTCTTTACTTGTTTGTCACAGCAAAAGTAAAAGGAGTGTGGCTCCCCTTGATCAAACAAACCAGAACTTTGGTTTTCTCCCATTCATACACATTGGTGAACAGATGTGAAAAAACGACTCCATGGGGCTTTCAGTCTGGAGCCAAACATCCAGGCTCTGTGTAACTTGACACTATTATGCACACATGTTGGTCCCTTAGGACCCAAAAGAATCTCAACTAAGCCCATCATTATTTCAGGAATATGACGAATGCTTTTTGTGAAGTAGGTGAATGTAACAGAAATACAAGAAAAGACAGGGGTGTTTTGTATCACAACTTTTTGAGAAATGCTCAGTGCTCTAAGATGTAGCTGACAATTCCCCCATCAGCTAATGCTTTCAAAGTGACCATAAATTTCACCATAAAGACATTTTTTCAGCAATGGCAATAACGCGTTGACTATACTGCTCAATTCCTCACAGTGTCAGCATTAAATACATTAAAAGGGTAAGTTAAAATATCTGTCTGATTGCTTCTGACATAACCCCGAGATCTCTTTTACTTCTGTACTCCATCAATTATAATGTGGACCATTAAGACAAATTATTTCTAAACACTAACAAGGAATGTAGCAACAAGTGGCAGACAATCAAGGGGAATTTTGCCACAGCGTGGTGCTTATTTTGTTACAAGCCGGAGTGCAAACCCAAAGGATGTAATTTAGAGGAAACTCTGTCCTGTCTATTCTCTAGGAACTAGAACGAGGAGACTGAGAGAAGATGATTCTGGGTAAATCAAACCGTTTTCTCCTAATTACAGCTGACTAATAGGGAGCAAACTCCCACAGAAGGCTGTGATCTGCTTGAAGAAAGCTACGAGGTTGCCCTGGTTAGGGTCTTTCATATACAGTCATTCAAGCTCAGACTTGATCATCTGTCAGGGATGCTACAGTAGGGAGAGTTTTGCCGTAGCTCTGAGACTCAGCAAGATCACTTCCAACTCTAAAACCTACAATTTTAATCTAATCACCAACACCAGCCATCATTAAGAGCGACCTTAAATAACTCCAAATCTGTTCATCTACTCACATATTCTTTACACAGTCAACAGACCTCGAGTGATTACTACATGCCAGACACAGTTCTAAGACACAGAATAAGGGATAAGAAAGGTAACAACCTCTGTCACTGTGGGGCTTGAGTTCTTTGGGAAGAAGTTCATCTAAATACAAAGAGACACCAAAGATAATATTTGTTTTTATGATTATTCTGTGAAAGAAGTAAGGTAATCTGATAAACTGGGACTAAGTTAGGCCGGTAGGACAATCAAGGAAAAAATATCTTTAAGAGATGAGTGCCAAAGAATAGAAAGGAATCATTTATGGACAATTTTTCTGGAAATAATATTTCCAAAACATGGGAAAAACAAATACAAAGGCCCTGAGGCAAGGTGGAGCTTAACTACAATCAAGGAACAAAAAGAAGCTAAAAGGTTAGCTTCTTGCACCCTCTTGCACTGCTGGTGGGAATGTAAATTGATACAGCCACTATGGAGAACAGTATGGAGGTTCCTTAAAAAACCAAAAATAGAATTACCATATGATCCAGCAATCCCACTACTGGGCGTATACCCAGAGAAAACCATAATTCAAAAAGACACACGCACCCCAATGTTCACTGCAGCACTATTTACAATAGCCAGGTCATGGAAGCAACCTAAATGCCCATCGACAGACGAATAGAAAAAGAAGTGGTGGTACATATACACAATGGAATATTACTCAGCCATAAAAGGAACGAAATTGAGTCATTCGTTGAGACGTGGATGCATCTAGAGACTGTCATACAGAGTGAGGTAAGTCAGAAAGAGAAAAACAAATATCGTACGTTAACGCATGTATGTGGAACTTAGAAAAATGGTACGGATGAACCGGTTTGCAGGGCAGAAGTTGAGACACAGATGTAGAGAACAAACATATGGACACCAAGTGGGGAAAGCCACGGGGGTGGGGTGGGGTGGGGGTGGTGATGTGCTGAACTGGGCGAGTCGGATTGACATGTATACACTGATATGTATAAAACTGATGACTAATAAGAATGTGCTGTATAAAAAAATAAATTAAATTAAATTCAAAAATCAAAAAAAAAAGAATACTGTCTACTGTCCTCCGCGCCCCCTGGAACACTCACTCTAAATATCCAGGAGGTGCTTGCAGAATGAATGAATCAATGAACAAACAAGCTCACTCATTTCAAACGTGCGGTCACATGAGTAATCTGACCTTCTAAGAAGTTAAGCTTCTGGAAGGAGCCCATTTTCTTAACGTATTCAGCATCGAGTCATCACAAAATATGAACTCTTAAAAGGAATGCCCCCTCACTTCCCATGAGAAAGCAAAATTCCTCAGCAGGGAAATGGGAGGGTAGCAGACATTACCCGCAAAGCTTTGGGAAGGCTGCGGCTCGCTGAGCACTTCACTAGGGCCCCTGACCGCCTGCCTGGTAGTAGGACAGACACACCAGGAACGGCTGCTGACCGGCAGAAAGAGCGCCCGGCCAGGCAGGCAGCACACCCCGCACCCTGCCAAGCGAGGTCCGGCCAGCAAGGGAAAGACGCTCTCTCCACTTCAGCACCGCCCACCACTAGAAAGCCAGGTCCTGCCAGGGCCTGGACACACGAAGCCTTCCTTACAAGGGTTACAAATCTGTGGCCTTGCTCTGCCTCGAATAAAAGACAGAGACGGGGACAACGTGACCATCTCCAGATGAACTTTCAACTTCGTTTCAAGTCCCTGGGTGCTGGGTCACAGTGCATTTCTAAACTCTTCCAATACTCAAAAATACCAATTTCTAAGATGCAGAAGTGTTGTTAAACATACGCTTCGCACAGATCCCAGTCCCACTCCTGAGTATTTTCTCAAGTGAGGTAAAAACCCAAGTTCACATGGAAACCTGCCCTGGGATGTTTACAGCAGCTTTATTCCTGATCCGTTCAAAACTGGAAACATCCCACAAGTCCTGCCACCCGCAGATGAATGGACAAACGGAACATGGAATACAACACAGCCAGAAAAAGGAGTGGCTTCTCATACCCGCAACAACAGGGATGACGGACTTCCCTGGTGGTCCAGTGGCTAAGACTCGGCGCTCCCAATGCAGGGGGCCCGGCGTCCATCCCTGCTCAGGGAACTAGATCCCGCACGCTGCAACAAAAACATACTGCACGCGCCAATGAAGATCCCATGTGCCGCAACTAAGACCCGGCACAGCCAAGTAAATAACTAACTAAATCAATGTTTAAAACAACAACAACAAAAAACAAACGCGGGATGAATCTCGCATAGGTTTTGCTGAGCTAAAGCAGCCAGAATCAAAAAGCTACATGCTGTTGTTCCGTTTATCTGGCTTTCTGGAACAGCCAAAACCTTAGAGACAGACAGGAGATTAGCGGCCAAGAAACTAGAGGCGCGCTGGCGCCAAAGGGCAGCCAATGGCATGACAGGATTGCTCTGCCTCCTGACGGCGATCATCTGTCAAAACTCCTAAAACTGTGCACTACAAGTGAACTATGCTTCACGGCTACTAAGGATAAACAAATGATTACATTTTGGAAAATGTGCCGGCCAGCCAACCCGTGCATGACAAGTGCAGTAAGAGGGGCGGGGAGGCGAGGCAAGTGGATCAGCTGGACTTCTGAAGGTTCTCCCCACTTTCAGTGTCCCTCCCCTGGGATGTCTCCCCGCCCTGCCCACTGCTCAGGCCGCCCACCAGGGCCACCCGGAGTTACCCAACCAGAAAAGCCTGAGCTCAGGCTCAGCCGCGCCTCCAGGCACAGGAAGGGCAAAAAATAGAAAGCGCCAGTGCGCGGTGGCGGGCTGGAAACCCTCGGACCTCAGATAACTGCGGGGAACCGGGGCCCGGGAGTCAACATCGGCTCCCAGGCGGTCCCAGCGTCCCGACCCCGACCCCGGCCGCGACACACTTTCCACAAACTGACACACACGGAGCCCGCGCGAGGGCCGGGTCGCCTGGAGGACGGTCCCCCGCAAGCCGAGCGCACGAAAGGGCGCCCCAAAGGCGCCGGCCCAAGACGCCCGCTGCGCTTTCCCTCCGGAAGGTGGGCTGCGGGGCCCAAGCGTAAACCCTGAGACAAGGAACACGCGCACCACGCCGCCACGGGGGACGAGAGGCCGAGCGCCCACCTAGCCGGACACCCTGCATTTCTACAATCACCGGACGCCTGTGTAAATTTCCGACTGGCCTGTCATTTTCCAAAGGCCACTCAAGATCAGGGGACAGAACGCCTCCTCTCCAAGTGTCCTGCCAGCCCACCCACTCAAGATCAGAGGGACAAAATGCCTAACTAAAACAAAACAAAACAGAAACAAAAAAAAAACTGGAGTGAGGGAGGAAAGGGTGCCCTGAAAAATAAAAAAAAAACCAACTAAGCACGTTGACAGCGCTAAGAATACACTACCAGGAAAAAGAAATCCTACATGTCAGATCCTAAAGTACAGAAGGGCAAGCCCGCCGGCAGTCCAGGCCCGGGGGGACCGGGGTCCCCAGCCCTGCAGAGCCAACCGCAGACCGGCTCGGGCGCCCCTCGGAAGCGCGGGGTCCCCGCGGCCGAGTCGGCGCCCCCGGCCGGCGCAGGCTCCCCTCTGCCCACCCTGCGCGCGGGGGCTGGAAACTGCCGCGGAGAACCACGGCGGGGCGGGAAGGGGGGATCCAAAGAGGGTCTGGAGACTCGAGTCGCTCCGTTTCTCGGTGGGCTCAGCGCGCGCCGTAGGGGAAGAGGGGAGGGGGTCCGGGAGGAGGGGACGGGCGGCACTTACGTAGACCGGCAGCGGCCACGGGTAGACGGCGGGCTCGGTCCCCAAGAGCGACTCCAGCCTCAGCTCCAGCTTCTCCCGCATGTCTTCGCGCGCGGCCCCCGCACCGCGTTAGTCTAGCGATTGGGGGAGGGGCGCGGCGCCGCCGGCGGGGGCGTGGCAGACGGGCAGGCGGGAGGCTGAGGGGAGGGGGCCTGGCCTGGGCCTCAGCTGCCGCCACCGTGCTCCCGCCCGGCCCTCGGCTCCCTCTTTGTGGTCACAGGCCCGGGGCCCCCAGCGCTGCTGCGAACTCGGGCCGGCGTGAGGCGAGCACAACGATCCGGGGTCCTGGCTGGAACACTCGCGGCGCGCGCGGCCCACCCCGCGGCCTCGCACGCTCGCACGCACGCACGTACGCATGTACGCACGTCTTCGGCTGCCCTCGGCCACCCCCACCGGCCCGAAGTGGGGACTCGGGGAGACCATTACTCTGGCTTGAGGTGCTTAAAGGGAAACTCTACATTCTTGTCCAAAGCAAGGAAAGTTCTTTTCAAGAGCGAAAATGTTGGAGTTGGAATGACTTGGGCTGGACTCCTACCTTTACGTTTTGGGTAATTGTTGCAGTTTCCCTGAACCCTAGTCTCTCATCTGACTGTGGAAATAAACATAACATAAATGAATAGCTCATTAAATAACTGATGTCTTCTCTCTCCCATCCTTGCTTTAATCAAGAATTGGTTCACTCAACACTGATTCTCCTTTGATTTGCTCTAACACAGAGACAAGAAAGCTAAGTATTCAATTTTCCGAGCTGCAATCCAGCTAGCGGTGGAGATATGACACAGTTCTGACCAATGGTATGTAAATTTAGTCTGATGGGAAGGGCTTCCATTAGGTAGAAGACCTGTGGTCCTCCTACCTTCTTCTTGATTGGGAAACAGGCATGATGGCTGAAGGTGCAACACATCTCCTGCCATCATGAGGATGAGAGTCATGTCATAAGGATGGTGGAACCAGAGGATAGAAAAAGCCTGGTCCCCAACAATACCGTAGAATGGATATTAAATGATACCGGACAGGCAGAAAGGTTCATTCAGGAAAAAACTTTTATTATCCTTCATGAGAGATTAGTTTTCTTCCTATTACCATAACACAGAACCCATTTCATATAAACAAATCATCTGGTTTTGCTATGCTAAGAGAGAATGTGCCTCCTCATTGCCTAGAGTTACATTTCAGAATGACTGAATGCTGGAAATATCGTGTGGCTCAACCTTAAATATCTGACAGAAGCAGGACTCAGACCCAAGTCTTTCTGATTCCGGGGCCCATGTTATTTATCACTGCACTCACATGTTGCCCCGCTCCGGGTACTCAGTAAACTCTTAAAGAAAAGTTGCTGATTGATGATGAATTAAATAATTTCTCTCTATTTTTACATTAAAGAGTCTCTTCTTTCAGCACAATCTCATACACTGAAACCAAATGTCTCCATTAGCGGATTCTTCTCTCTGTAGAAGTGAGAACTGAGCTGGGAGACAGCTGAAATAAATTTCGTGTGGCGTTGGCCTTGAATGTACTGATGAAAGGCACAACCCGGAGTTCTTTGGCTGGGCCCCGCAGGATAGCACACTTGTGGCCTTAGAGGCATGGGACGGGGGAACCACTCAGAGAAAACTGTCAAGTGCACACACAGCAAGAATAAGCCTCCACCTCGCATGGCCTTGCTTGGCTCCGTAATCGTAGCCCTTTTAAGGGATCATAGCAGAGACAGCAAATTCCACATTAATCCACTTTTTAAGAATAGAAGAGATGTTGTTCAGTATGAGCCAATAAGCTGTCGTGACTCAAAATGGGTCACAGACATTGCCTTTTGCCCAGGTTGAAGGCCAAAAACATACTGGGCATTGTGTCCAAAATGGGAGTAAAGTAGTCTAAGTCCAGACAGCTTACATCCTTGATTCTATGGCTTAGTCAAGCATTGTGTTCATTGGAAATAGAATCTAGATTTCCTCCTACTTATCCAAATCCTGAAGTATTTGTTTCAGACACAAAATGCTTGGGACAGTTATATATTGCTCTGTTGCTAAGTGCTCTGTTGCTTCTTTCTAATAACATAATGAAAAAGCCTCAGTTAGACACTAATGATAGTAAATTTTTAGTCAGGAAAATAGTATATGCTCATAGTTGAATTTTCAAATAGTATCAAAAGGTCAAGAGGAGCATCCACTCTGTGCCTGGTGCTGGACCAGGACTTTTATCCGTTTGTGATGTTTTCTCATGGATGAAACAAACTCATCCCGTTGTAGGAGACGGGCTGGAGAGTGTGACATGGAAGGTCTTTCTCTACCTCCAGGGACCTGGGAGACTAAGGAAGTCGTGAGAAAGAATGGTTCTGTCACAGGGTGATGCTGTGTCAGAAATGCTTTCCAACTCAGCCATGCTGGATGGGAGGTCTGTTTTGGGAAAGTGGCTGAGAGTGTGTGTCACTAAACTTACATATCATTGGTCAGAACTGTGTCACATCACCACTGCTAGCTAGATTGCAGCTAGGAAAATTGAATACTTAGTTTTATTGTCTCTATGCTAGAGTAAAGCAAAGGAGAATCAGTGCTGACTGAACCAATTCTTGGTTAAGGCAGGGATAGGGGAGAGAAGACATCAGTTATAACCTAAACATCAGCCAGGTAGCCTAAACGTTAGTAATATGAAAACTGACCCAAGAGATGGGATAGGCAAATGAAGCTTCCATAGCAACATATGCCTCCAGGGGAGACAGGTCCCTCCTGTATCATCCACAGAGGTTCTTTCTGCACCCATGCTGTGCGCCTGCTGACCACAGCAGCTGCACTGAGCCGGGCCCCATCTTGGCCTTGTGGGTTTGGTGGTCAGGGGCATGTGGCAGCACGGTGGGATGCTTTGGTAGTGAATTAGCCAAGGGGGGCAGGCGGCTTTTACTCTGAAACAGTGGCAGCTGCAGCCTCATTGAAAGTATGCAGCCACCTGTGGGACTGAGCAGCTTTTCTCTCTGTAAAACAAGGGCTAAATATTTGAACTGGGGAAAGCCCTGGGAGGAGTGGTAACCTGAAAGAGGCCAGAAGAAACTTCTTAAGATGATAAGGTGAGGGGGCTGCGGGTGGTTAGAGAGGTTTAATTTAATTCAAATAGCTGGGTTTGAAGTTATTTTATACCCTACCTGGGTAAAGAAGGAAGACACCCATCACTGCCTTTAATCCTCAAAATATTCAGAGGTCCGTATTATTATCTACATTTTGTGTATGAAGAAATTGAACCTGAAAAAGATGAAGGGGGCTTGGCCAAGGTCACGTGGTTGGCCGGTAGGTGGACACCAGTTTGGCCCGTAAGATGCGTTTTTACCACAAGCCATAGCATCTCAAGACTGAGACATGCTACATGCTAGCCTGAACGTGCTAGTTTAGGGGCTAAGTGCCCAATTTTACCAGCATGAATATCCATTCCTCTGGGCCATCTGATAGCCAGGAGGATCACATAGCTTGGCAAGGAGATCCTATTACTGTGTTTTGTAACAGGTATTATTAGGGCAGAGCGGGATGACCAAAGATGTGGAATGGAATTGGTCCAACGTCTAGGAGCCATTCCTCTATCCTTAACCTTTCTCAAAATCATCAGGTCGAGTCTGGTTAGGCTATCATAGTAGAGTGAAGGTTCACTTGCCTTATAGGCAGCAGTTGGCAGGGACCCCAGTTAACTGTGTTCAGAGACTATCTCAAAATTGTTTCAGGGGTTGCCAGTAGCAGTGAAATTATACTAGGGTAGAGTTTCTGAACTTCATATTGTGACAGTCCTGTAGTCAGTGACTCTTTAAGTGCCTGCCTCACCATGAACTCCCTTTTGAGAAAAGTGCACGTAATTACATACTTTAGTGCTTGCCAACTCAGATGCCTACAAGGGTCAGGCATGTAAGTCAATCAGTGAAGCTGGTTGACAGTAGGGATATTGGAGACTATGTTGAACTGAGAGCTTATGGGTCTCTAAAGGGGTCACGGGTCACTCACTATTCAGTATCTGTTGACTGTGGCTAGTGTTGTCTGATATTCCAAATTTTCAAGGGCAGCTGGAAATCTGGAATTTTACATGAAAGCTTTCTATTTAAAAATGTTTTTAAGTTAACCTTTCTAATTAACTTAAAAACAACACTGTGTAAGTTTTCATGCTCCACCCACAGCACCACTGTGCCGCCTTCTGCTCTCCGGGGAGGAAATGTCATTGGGGTGATGGCAGGTCTCTTTAGCTTTTGCCCAGAAATGACCCGTGGGAAGCATGCTCTTCAACATGGAAGCGTAATACTAGAAGGTGACTGCTCGGCTCAGTCAGACCCTCGCCTTTGTGGAACTGGAACAGAAGATAGAGAGAGTTATGTCATAATAACAGGAGGAGAAGAAGCAGACCCTGAGACTTAATGCCAAGAAACCTAATGGCAACGCATTCAGACTGGAGGCCTGCTGCTGAGAGGCTGATCACGTGATGGAATGGTTAGTGCTTCTGCTGTGTGCAGTGCATTGCTAGAGCTAATGTTTTCTGAATGAACATCAGGTTTTACTTAATGTCCCGTTTTATCTTTACAATAAAACCCACTGCCCAGGGTAAACCTGAGTATGTCTGGGGATCTTGTAATTTCAGAGATGCTGGTCAATGCAGCAACCTGTGCCCAGATACATATATTTGTTTGTGTTAGAATGCCCATTCTTCCTCATGATGATTGGCTCTGAAGACCATGTGATCCTGCCCCTCCTGCTGATTGGATAAGTGGGGACTACGTCAGCCAAGTTGAACCAATCAGATTTTACACCTTGTGACTTCAAAGTCTTGTTAGTTCATTCATGATGAATGCTTGAAGAGACAATATAAACGCAGGACTTGAGGTTCTTCTGATGGGATGGCCATTTCTAGTAAAATTCATTAACATAGTTTAAAAGGCCCAGCCAGAAGTGACTTCTGTTTCCTTTTCTAACCTCATCCCTGCCAGTCTCCCTGACACTCCCTCTGCTCCAGGCGTCCTGGCCTCCTTTCAGGTCTACACAAAGCTGTGCTCATCCTGCCTCAGGGCCTTTGCACCTGCTATCTTTCTTCCTGGTGACCAGTTAGCTCCTAGGCAACCTTTCAAATCTCAGCCCAAAGGTCACTTCTTCAGAGAGATCTATTCTTAAGCTTCAGGTTAGATCAGATCCCCGCATTCTTCCTTTGACCCTCATTACACACTTCTGTGGTACTATACATTTTCTGTTTCTTCATAACATTAGTTCACTATTGCCCTTCATTATGGTTTTCCTTCCTGCCTCTTTTCCTTGTCACAGAAGTAGTTAAGAGCATTACTCTGGGGTCAGATTTTTGGGCTCAAATCCTGGTTCTACTATTTACTAGGTAGGTGACTGTGCACATGTTTCTTAACCTCTCATAATCTTAGTTTGGTCGCCTATGAAATAAGGATAGTAATGGTAACCAGAAAACTTCCTGTATTCTCATTTGGGGCAGCTACTGAGTTTGAGTGATTTTTCCATCTTTTTGTGTGCCCTCATCTTCTACTTGCAAAAGACTAATGCTTTTTGGAGTGTCATTTTAAACGTTTTTATTCCTAGAATTTCGTTCTGCTATTATGTAACAGGAAAGAGGTTCTGAGCTCATTGTCTCAGGAATATGATGGCACATCAGAAGGCGAAAGAAAGAGTTTTTCCTTGATATTTGTATTTCAAAAGTCTAAGCATTCAGAGGGAATCTGAAAGGATACATATGAACAGACTATCCCAGAGATTTGGGAAAATGCAAAGGAGGAAAGAGTCATAAACAGCCCTAGTGAGTTTCCTGTAGTTCTGTCTGGCATAAGTACAAAGAATGACCCTGAGTGTTTAGGAAGTTAGCCAGGAGAAAGCCTAGAGTCAAGAGTGGAGACCATAGGGACTTCCCTGTTTGGTCCAGTGGGTAAGACTCTGTGCTCCCAATGCAGGGGGCCCGGGTTCCATCCCTGGCTGGGGAACTAGATCCCACGTGCATGCTGCAACTAAGAAGTCTGCATGCCACAACTAAGAGTCTATAATCCGCAACTAAAAGATCCCGCATGCTGCAATGGAGATCCCACGTGCCGCAACTAAGACCCGGCACAGCCAAAATAAATTTAAAAAATAAAGAATGGAGACCATCTATTCCAAACATGATTGAATCAATGATTGAAGACAGGAAAGGGGACCTAAAAAGGGAGACAGCTCAGTTGATGCCTGTGAGGTTAAATAAGCCAAATCAGATGCCCTCATCCCAACCATGCAGGATGCAGTAGCACTCCTTAAAGTCCCCTCAAATTAGAGGTAACCCCTTTCAAAGGAGAGGGACTCCTCAATTTCTTAAGATTAAACCTCTAGTAATCTGGGAAATTGCAATAGAAATAAAGTCAAGAAATTAAAACAAACATATTTCTCACACATTTGAGCTTGGAGACTATCTTTCTGACGTATTTTCTAAGGAGAGTATGTAATGAGGTTTTTGGGGCACCATTTGATAAGAATCTCATCATTTTCCCTGTAGTTCATGATAGTTGCTCCAAAGGTAACCAGACCTTGTACAGCCCCTTGGGACAGTCTTGTCAGCAATGGCAAGGGTGACAGGTGACTATACCTTATTAACATTAATGACAACTCTGGCAAGGAAGGCCACCTGGGACCACTTTCCTAGAAGAGTGACTGGGTTTGTGGCAGACACTTAAGAACTTATGAACTCCTTAGAGATAGGGTATCCTTGGACCATGAGGCTTTGAGGAGAGAGACAGGACATTCAAGTGGATTAGGATGCATAATACAGAGTCCCATTGGGATCTCTGATTAATTTCATAGAGGTTTTGCTTAGTGTTTTCAGACGAGCATTGTTAGAGATTTCACACTCTATGTGAGGGTTGCGAGACTCTGAGGCAAGTTTGGGTGCCCATAAAGTGGAGGTTTCAAAACATAGGATTGGTGCAGAATGGAGAAATCTTAATTCGATTTTTGCTGCATTGATAGATTGAGGATGGTGAGATTTCCGGTCTTCTTGGTGAGGCCAGATGACAGTTGAAGAGGAACATGTATAAAGTAGAAAGCAATTAAGAGTGAACCATGTTATATGAAGGATGGCTGAAGGATCTGGGAATATTAACCCACAAGAAAGAGAGCTCCATGTGACACGATTGTCAGCTTCAAATATTCAAAACCCTGTCACTTGGAAGAGAGATTACACTTATTCAGTACGGCCCTAGGCTACATCTAGGTTCAATAGGTAGGAGTTATAGAAAGGCAACTTTTAACACAGAGCAGAATACTCAAACAGAGATGTCTGAGGATTGGATAGACTGAGTTCATGGCCAAAAAAGGAAGTCAAGTGTAGGTTGGCAGCAGTATCATAGAAACAAAGTGGTGCAGAGTATTAGTTGGGACTTAGGGATGGAATTGAGTTCCAGTTTTGGCACTTACCAAGTATAGGACACATAGTAAGTTGCTTCATTTTTCTGCTTCAGTTTCATAATTCTTAAAATGAAGAAAAGGCATAATTGTTGGCAAGGCTTAAATTAAATAATTAACTTTAGTTCTTAGTTGTCTAGAAAGGACGGGTGTGTGTGTGTGTGTGTGTGTGTGTGTGTGTGTGTGTGTGTATTATTTGTGTGTGTGTGTTTGGCATTTCTAGTTCCTCTTAACCTGAAATTCTATGATTCCAAAGTCTTTGTAGAGAAAAGTTGAAAGAATAAGCTATTCTGCATTCCTTAGGTACTGCTCAGTATTTTGAAATGAGCTTAAAAGCCTTTGGAAGTGTTCCATTTTCTTATGAAATTGTTTTGATGTGGTTTTCTCCAATCACAAATTCAGTTTAGAACAGGTGGAAAATACTTAACTCTCATTCTAGTGCCATCTAAGACTGAAAAATATCCCTCCCTTCGCCTGTGCAGAATGAGGTATGAGGATGTTTTACCAAGAAGTTGAAAAAGACAGAGAAGGATGAGCAATCACAACTCGATCCCCTGGTTAATAGTACGATTTGGTTATGTTTACATATTAGACTTGTGTTTGGGGACCTCTGAGCCTCTGTGCCCGTTTATCAAATTGCAAACAGCACCACTTATGCACAGCTGGTGATAAAGTACTACCACACAGTTGAATAGCTCTCCCAGTAGAAAATTATTATTTCCCAAGATAAAAGCTGGCTACATGATGCCAAAGCAATTCATCAATTCAATGACAAAAAAAAAAAAATCAGACAAACCACTCTTTTGGTATAGTGTAGGGTGAACAATTGGTTGATTGACTGGGTTTTGGCTGCAAATACAGCCAAAGCAAACCTAAAGCAACATTAGTTCATGGGAATTTTCATTATAATGTAATTTTTCTGCTGAACTTTCCAATTTGCTCTCAAGTTAACTGTGGGAGTCGAAGTTAGGTGTTCTCATGATCATTAAGGGTATTGTGTTTGTTTGCAAACATGAATTGTGGTTTTCATTTCCAATTTGATAGTACTGTGCCATTTTCCATGATAATTTATCTGGACGGGGAGGTTTGGTTTGTAAAGGAAGAAACTCTATCCTGATATCAATACACCGCAGGCGAGACATCTTAAAATCTCAGAGCAAGTGCCATTTGAGTTTTGTTTTTCTAGCCACAAGTAAGGTGGAGTAGGATAACCCTGGGCTATGAAGTAAGAAAGAACTCATTCATTTGCTCATTTACTTAGCATATGTTCATTGAGCTCCTTTTAATGTGTCAAGTGCTATGTGACGCTCTGGGGATTCAGCAACAGACTGAAAAGCTGCTTGCTCCCCTAGATGTTACAACTTCTAGAACAGTGGAGGTGGAGAGACCAGATAATGAACATACAAATACTCCTTAACTCTTGGCCTCTGTATTTGCTTTCTTTTCTTATTTTGTGCCCTAGGGTAAGTTATTAACTTGTGCAACAGTGTCTAACACACAGCAGGGCTCAGCAAATGATAGCTTTCTCACCTCCTCTACTCCCTACCCTACTGGGCTCTAGAAAAAGAACAAACTGTCTCCTTTTCAGTTTGGTTGATGCCTTTCTTGAGGCCAGAAAAATGAAGATCCTTGTCATCTTATGAACTGTGGATTCAGGATGAATTGGGTTATTGTCTAATGTTCCTGTGAGGGTCTGTCTGTCTTTTAAGTCCTAGAGCTAATCAACTTTTTTTTTTGGCTAGCCGAAGAGAATACTTCCAGATGAACTACTTTCAACCCATAAATGATTTTTTTTTAAAAGCACCTACTGCAAATAGCTTGTCTTGACTGTAGACCCATTCTATCTTTTCCTGAATTTCCATCAGTTAAGGTGTTTAAGGAAAGATGTGAAAGGTAGCAGATTTTACAATCACTCTCCAGGAGGTAGAAGTTGCTTTGGGGGT
The DNA here is from genome assembly GCF_039906515.1 of Pseudorca crassidens. Lineage (NCBI taxonomy): Eukaryota > Metazoa > Chordata > Mammalia > Artiodactyla > Delphinidae > Pseudorca > Pseudorca crassidens. Next base: position 28,500,024 of record NC_090306.1, on the reverse strand, counting down.
ATTGCTGGGATGACTGTGTAGTTACCTGGTTAGAAATTGGGACACAGAAGAACTAATGGTAAATCGATTGATAGGGAAATAAATATCATTATTAATAATTATAATTTTAAGTGCAAACACAATTTATGATGGATAAAATATGTAGCCATAATGCTGTTTCTCAAATAAAATATGTCTGGTGTTTCACACGATTGAACTGAAACAAATATTTGTACTACATTGGCAGCCCACTGGGAAGTTGAGGGAATGAATAAGATGTGAACTGAATATTCCCTTTACCCCTCTCATTACCCTTCCCATGCTCCAGTACTTATAGTTTATCCTTCATCCTTAGTATAGATTTCATATGTGCTACCAAAATCTTTTCTCCTCGAAAACTGAGTACATCTATATTATATAGAGAAAAAATTATTTGAAATCTTAACGTAACTCCCACTCTCCCCAGAAGATGCTTGTGCTGCTCTGATTGATAAATCAATCCAGCTCTTTAGCTGTGTTAATTGGACATGGTGCCAAAGGGAAATCTGGAAAAGCCTGGAAGAGACAACAGGGATTTTCATTGGAAAGGCAGAGTTACTGGTAGGAGGGAAAATATCCAGAAAGGATAAAGGAATCCAGAAAAGATGGAGACAGGGAGCCTGTTGGGAGAAATCTTGAAAGCTTAGGGTGGGTTGGAAAAGATTTTGTGAGTAGCTGCCATATATGGAATACATAGAAAAAATGATGAAGGAAAGAAAGAGGCTTTTAAGAAGTCTGGCTCTGCATTGAAAATGTAATTTACTCCTGGCCTCTTTTTAGGAGAATACAGTAAAGATGTCAATTACATTCCAATTATTGTGGCTGATGGGTAGGGCTGTCTTTTTTCTTTTTTTTCCTTATGCAATACTAAGGAGAGATGGGTCCTCAGAATGGCTTTATAAAGTTTAACTTTGATAAAGCATTTAAGCCATTTTTGTGCCTTAAAATGCTTTGTTTCTCCAGGCATCCTTTAAGACATTTCTTCCAGCTATAAAATAAATAAGTAACGAGACGTATTGTACAGCATAGAGCATATACTCAATAATATCGTAATATCCCTATATGGTGACAGATGGTAACTAGATTTACCATGGGGATCATTTTGCAATGTGTAAAAATATGAAATCACTATATTGTACACCTGGAACTAATATCATATGTCAATTATAACTCAATAATAAAAAGACATTTCTTCAGTGTTGAGGAGAAATAGCTAAAAATCCAAGGTCTTTGAAGTTAGACAAATCTGGGTTTGAATCCTAACTCCTCACTTGCTAGCTTGTCTCCTAGGACAAGTTATGTTGCCTCAGTAAGCTTCAATTTCCTCATCGTAACATGGGGTTAAGAGTACCTACCCTGTAGGGCTGTTGTAAACACTGAAATAAGGGGACATCTGGAAGAAAACCTTGAAAGGATTGGGCTTCATCAGCCTGAGTCCCTTTAGGAAACAGGTGGTCCATTCAGAGTAGGAAAATTTGAGGAAAGTGTAGTAGCAGGACTATTTAAAAAATGTATATGTTAAGTGTAGGAAAACCACAAAAGATAATGCAATACTCCATTTACAACAGCCAAGACATGGAAGCAACCCAGGTTTCCATCAACAGATGAATGGATAAAGATGTAGTGTATATATATATATATATATATATACTACAGATGAATGGGTAAAGATGTAGTGTGTGTGTGTGTGTGTATATATATATACACACACACACACACACACACACACACACACACACACATACATGCAATGGACTATTTCCAGCCTTTAAAAGAATGTAATAATGCCATTTGCAGCAACATGGATGGACCTAGAGATTATTGTACTAAGAAAAACAAATATCATATGATATCACTTATATGTGGAATCTAAAAAATGATACAAATCAGCTTATTTACAAAACCGAAACAGACACACAGACAGAAAACAAACTTATTGTTACCAAAGGGGAAAAGCAGGAGGTGGGATGGGGTGGGATGGGCGGGCTAAATTAGGAGTTTGGGATGAACAGGTACACACTACTGTATATAAAATAGACAAACAACAAGGACATACTGTAGAGCACGGGGAACTATGTTCAATATCTTGTAATAACCTATAATGGAAAATAATTTGAAAAAGAATATATATATGTATATGTGTAACTGAATCACTTTGCTGTACACCTGAAACAAACACAACATTATAAATCAACTATACTTCAATAAAAAAATAAGATAGTGCAATACTCTAGGGATACCAGCTCCAGGCCTGAAAGTCTGGGTAAAAGCAGTGTTTCCTGGGACTTGGAGACGGAGAAAGCTGTGCCGAGGGAGCTGCCAGAGAGGTGCTGAGACCTCCGTGAGAGATATTGCCAGCCCTTGGCAACAACTGGGGGCCTGGGAAATGAACAGAGTAGCTTCCCTCCCTCCCTCTTGCTTTCTCTCCCTCCAATTCCTTCAGAATTCTCTAGTGGCCAAACCCAACTTGAAGCCATTTGGTAAGAGAGTCCATTAAGGTCACAGGAAGTGATCTGGGGAGCAGAGTAGAGAGAGATGGAGAGTGGATCTGGGGGCAAATGGAACATGCCCAGCATGCTCAGTAAGCGTATTTTCTTTATTTTTCTCTTTCGGAGACTGTAAACAAGAAGGTGTCTTTCCCTTGGAAGAATAAGCGTACAGTAGAGCTGCCACTAGCCTCTGAAAGACTGTGCCTTATATGTGAGGTCTATAGATTATGACACATCACAGACATAGCCCTGGAGTTGGAAACAAACACATATTAATCTTTATTTAAAGGACAATGGGAGAAGCACAGATGGTCTAGTTGTTGATTCTCCAGGAGAGTGAATGATGCAAAGAATCTGATATTCTGGTCAGACAAAAACAGGAGCTCTTACTTCAATAGTGGCTTTTCAAGTTTGCCTCTTGGCATGAAGCTAACTCTGGCAGAGGGTATCGTATAAACAGGGCACATGCCTAAGCATGTAAGCCAGTCACTACTTGTTGGATACATTTTCACCCTCTAGCCCATGACCCACAGTTAGCTGACAAAGCTGATGGCAAGGCATCTTTTCAGAGAATGTGTTATGGACCACTTAGATCTTTTCAAAATTTGTAAATGAGTTGAAGGTCACCTTTGGAAAAGAGTGCTTTGTCATCACTGGTGGTGCAGCAGATCTTTGATTCACTCCACTTGTAAGCCTTCTGACCTCCGGGTAAATAACTCTTCTCCTGTCAACACATAAATAAATAAATAATCCTTCTCCTTTGCCTCTCATAGTGTGCTCAATGGTGACCCCCCAAAAGATATATCCATGTCTTAATCCCCAGAACCTGGGCAGGTTATCTTATTTGGCAAAAGGGTCTTTGTAGATGTAATTAAGGTAAAAGATACTGAGATGAGAAGATCATTCTGGATTATCTGGGTGGGCCCTACATCCAATGCCGAGTATCCTTATAGGAGATATGCAGAGGGCAGGCACAATGAGAAGTCTATGTGAAGAAGGAGGAAGAGATTTGTGTGATATGTGGCCACAAGCTGAGAATGCCAGCAATCACTGGAAGCTGGAAGAGACATGGAATGGATCCTTCCTTAGAGCCTTTGGAGGGAGTATGACCCCTGGTTGTGGACTTCTGGCCTCCAGCATTGTGACAGAATAAATTTCCATTTTTGCAAGCCAACAAGTTTGTGGTATTTGTTACAGTAGCCCTGGAAACAAATACATTTCTTGTGAAACCATCTGTGCTGACACCTTGATTACTAAGCAGATTGAGTCTTCGCAGCCTGGAGAATTACAGAAATAGTGCAGAGAGCGAACATCTTAGAATATATATTTCTGACGATTATGAGAAGCCATCTCAAATCCAGGGAAGTTGTGCTATCTAAATTACACCTTAAGCATTTGCAATGAAACATCATTAAGTTGAAAGAGAGGCAGAAGAAAGAGCATTGGAGGAAGGAATCAAGTGTCCTGGATTCTATTGCTGACTTTATTATTCACTGGCTATTTGACCTTTGAAAAGTCATTCAAATAGTCCAAGCCTAGATTTTCTTATCTCTAAAATACTTGTCCCACCTACTTTACAGTGTTGGCAAGAAAATTAAATTATACAAGGTGCTCTGAAATAGTAAAGTGCTATCCATTAAACTGAAAAGTAGTATATGATACATTTACTTATTCATAATATAAATACGATATGTACTTGCTCAGCTAAATTAGATCCTATAACTCAGAATTTGCCATGATTGGGAAAAGGGATACATAGGAGTCAGGAAATCAGGGTTTTTGTCTTGGCTCTAAAGGCTAAAGAGCCAAGTAATCTTGGACAAAGTATTGAACCTTTTAGAGACACAGTTTTCATAATTGTTAAGTGAAGGAGTTTGACTGGATGATCTCTAACGTTGCTCCCATATCTCTCATTCTATAGAATTTTAAGAAAATTATGATTAGCAAGATGGTTCTCTCCCTTGGTGAATTTTTTTCTTCTCATCGATTAAATTTTCACTAAATTCTGTCAATCCTGAACTTGTCTGCTGAGCTTCAGATTTATACAACCAAGGATCTGGATGTCACATATAATATCAGCTGAGAAACTCTGAATGTAAAGGAAAGGAAAAACAAAATTTACTTACACAAGAAAGAAAAGAAAGAAAGAAGAAAAAGGAAAATAGAACTTATTGGCTCACTTAATTGGAAAGTCTATGAATAAAGTTAGTTTTAGCTACAGCTAGATTTATGGCTTAAATAATGTCATCTAGATTTACTTTCTTTCCATCTCTCTGTTCTGTTTTGCACAGGGCGGGCTCACTCCATTCTGCAGCTTCACATGGTGTAATAGTGCTGTTGCATTATCTCTTAATTACAAGTATCAAAGAAAAATAAAAGTATCTTCCCAGATGCATAACAAGAATCTCTTTGCATCTCATTGGCTCTGATTGGCTAAAATGTCCATCTCTGAACCAGTCACCATGTTAAGAAGAAATTCAGTGTGCTGACTGGCTTAGATCTGGGTCATGTGATTCATCGCTAAACCAGAGATATAGTCCCATTGTACCAGGGCCAGTTGATTATAACATTCCAGTAATTTTCTGAGTTGGTTGTTAAACTGTTGGGAGAATTAAATTTGAAAAGGTGGGAGTCTTCACACTACAAACTAGGGCTTTATTTGTTTACTTATTTTGGAGAGATCATTTACCAGCACATCACTGGGTACGGCCCTGTCCAAGCAAAGTGGGTGAGGATAGGATCACCTTGTAAAAATGAGGCTGTTAACAAAATAAGACAAAAATAAATGCTGCAGTGGCAAGGAAAAAAAAACAAAAACAAAAACCTACTACTATTCATTCACTAAAACTGGAAGCTCAAACTCAAAATATCTAATGCTGAATTTTCTCTTTCCCCTCAATCTGCTTTGTCTCATGGATTTTCCATCTTGATTGGTAACCATTACTCCAATCAGACACTCAAGTCTAAAATATGACATCTAATTTTTGAATGCTTTTATTTCTTTCATAACACAATTTTGCCTCCTTAGCATTTTTTAAACCCATCTCATCCTCTATTGCTACAAGTTACTTAGACTTGTTTGATCTCTTTTTGGGATATTTCAGGATTCTTCTAATTTGTCTGCAGACCTTCAGTCTTACCTTTCTCAAATCTATCCAGTGTATCACCAGCAGGGTGATCTATCTAAAGTATGTTTGACCCAATTATTACTTCTTCCTAAATTTCTTTCCATTGCATAATAGATAAGGTCTGTGATGGCTTTCAACATGTTCACAAATTCTTCTCCCTTTAAGAGGTGGAGCTTAATTCTCTGGCTTTGAGTATGGGCTCAATGAATAGAATATAACAGAAGTGATGCTGTGTGGCTTCCATGACTAGGTCATAAAAGGAGTTGCAGTTTCTTCCTTGCCCTCTCTCTTGGATGACCCACTCTAGGGGAAGCCAGCTATCATTTTGTGAGAACACTCAAGCAGCACTGTGGAGGGGTCCATGTAGTAAAAAACTGAGGCCTCCTGCCAGCAACTATCTTGGAAGCGGAAGAGTTTAAACGATTGCAGTCCAGTCTGATGTGATGACTGCAGCCTCATGAGAGATTCTGAACCAGAACAACCTAGGTCACTCCTGAATTCCTAACCCACTGGAACTGTGAGAAAGCAAGTAATTATTATTTTAAGCTGTTAAATTTTGAGCGTAGCAACAGGTCATTTGGTCTCAGCTTAACACTTTATTTTTCCTCCATCACTGAACTTACACTTTACAAAACCATATGGGTTTGTCTTCCTCATTATAGTCCGAGCTTCCTGAGGGCAGGTACTGTAATTCCGAGCTCACTGCTGTATCCCTGAGTAGTAGATTGTATTGCTATTTCACAAAGATGGCTGCAACAATATCTCCTATTTCAAGTATTCTTCTAGAACCTTGTCACTTCCCCATTCAGAGGTGGATTCCCTGTCTCCTCCCTTTGAAACTGGATGGAACTTTGTGACTGTCTCAAACAGTAGAGCTGAAGGGATGATATGTTATTTCCAAAGGTAGGTCATAGAAATGCCATGCACATTTGCTTCTCTCCTTTAGACCCTTGCTGTTGGAATCCAACCACTGTGCTGTGGGGAAACTCAAACAATCTGTAGAAATATCCACAGGGAGAGGAAGCATGGGCCCCAGCTCACAGTGGGAGCCAATCTCCCAGGCGATAGCCAGTGCTAACTAGCCATGTGAGTGAACCATCCTGGAAGTCAATCTTCCAGCCCCTAGTTGAGTCTACCAAGCCAATGCCACGTGGATCAGAGATGAGCTGCCCCTGCTGAGCTCTGCTCAAATTGCAGCTTTGTGAGGAAGATAAATGATTGTGATTGTTTTAAGCCACTAAGTTTTAGGATAATCTGCTATGCAGCAGTATGTAACGGGAACATCCAGCACAGTATCTGTGACACCACAGGCATTTGACAAGCATTTGTAAACTGATTGAAGATGCTAGTTTCCTTATACAGCTACTTTCTGGGCACATTAGTACACGTGTCTTTCTTTAAACAAATCTTGAACTCATCTGACTCAAGATTTGTGTTCAAGCTGTTCCTTCTGCTATGAATTGCCTCCCTACTTTCCTTATACATTTACCTGCTCAAGTCTTATGCTTCTGAAAAAATGCTGTTGAAACTTCCTTTCCTCCCTTCCTTGCATCCTTTTAATAACTATGTCATGAATGTCTACTATAAGCCCAGGATACCATATGGAGCAATATAGACAAAATCCCCATCTTCTTGGAGTTTTACATTTCAATGGGGATCCAGTCAACAAATAAATATGTCATTAAAAACTATAGAGTGTATTAGCACCTTAAAGGAATTAAACAGTGTGCAGTAATAGAAAAAAACGGGGTGGGTGGGAGGGGCAGGAGGAATGGGGTCCTATTTTAAATGAAGTGTCTTGGGAAGATCTCTTTAAGGAGGTGATATGTGAGATCTGAACAATAAGGAGGAACAAGTCTGGAAGAAAAGACCATGGCAACCTGGGCAGAGAAAACAGCAAGTGCAAAGCCATGAGATGAGATAAAAAATGTTTTCTGTTGGATAAAATAAAGGAAGCATTTATGGCTGCAGGATAATGAGTGGAGAGAAGACATTGACTAGATGAAGTGGGAATAATAAACAAACACCAGATCATGTATACGTAGAGTCACGAAAGGAATTTAGATTTAATTCTAAATACAAATGATATTTACTGGAGGACTTTAAAGTGGGGGAGTGCCACAGTTGGATTTGCATTTTAAGCTTACCCTTGCTGTTGTGCAGAGAATGGATTTTAGGTTGGCAGAAAGGGTGCAGGGAGATCAGTAGGGAAACCAAACTGAACATGAGATGGTGGCACTTTGGGTTAAGGTGGTAGCAGTAGATAGATAGATAAAAATGATGTATTGGGATAAAATTCGTGGCTATAACTTATAGGACTTGTTGGGGACTCAAGGAAAAGGAAAGGAATAGAGGATTTCTGGCTTTGGTAAAGGGTTTGTACTTTATTGTAAAGCAGTAAGGAGCCATGGGTGGATTAGCAGGGCAGTGCATGCTCCACTTTCTTTCTTCAAGAAGCCTCTCTAGATGCCTCCTGATAGAATTAATCTCTCTCTCTTCTGGGTATTTATTCATAGTTTTGATTCTCACAGGGAATGTAGCATAAAGTATGGATTAAAAGCGTAAGGAATTTTGGGGGCTGAATTGATATGAGTTGATCTGGGTTCCACCACTACTTTATGTGAGGTGTAAGACTTGGAGAAGCCCATTCATCTCTGTGGCCTCAACTTCTCCAAATGTGGGTAGCATCTATGTTACAGGCTTGTTGGGTTCATTAAATGAAACTCTGGAGGAGAAAGATATACTTCAGAAAGGATAGGGAGAAGACCTAGCTTTACATTAACTTTAAATTCGCTTAATAACTAACTCTAACATTTATGGAGCACCTACCCTGTGCCTGATACTAGGTGTTTTACTCTTCGTAACAGCCTTGCGATTTAGCTACTTTTGTCATCCTCCTTTACGAACAGGCACAAAGAGCTTAAAAATGTACCCAAGGTCCTGCTGTAACACTTAACTTGTATAGATTTGTCTTTCTATATCCCTATTTCTCCCCATTTCTCTCAGATAACAGGGAGTGTGTGTGTCTTGTTCACAACTTTCTTCCGCATTTCTGACACATGGCAGAAAGTAACTTCACGTATGCTGAGTGAGTGAACTTTCAGGCATTGACTCACATGTCAAAGTTGACAAGACAGAGGTCAGAGTTATGGAGTCTTGACAAGACAAAGGTCAGAGTTATGGGGTACTGGCTTTACTTGAGTGGGTCCACCCAGCTGAGCTGGGGAGAGTCCTGAGCCAGACTAGCTTTGAAAGCTGGTCAGATCCATGATGAGGTCAGATCCTCACGTGGTCAGATCAGATCCCCCCTGCTGCCTCATCTGTAGTACAATGATAATGTGCCTAATTTACTTATGCTGTTTGGTTTCAGAAGTGTAGCAATGGCACAATACAACCTTTATTAACAAGACTACTGAGAGAATGGCGTATTCCGACTACTCAGGCAGAGATGAAAGCTCCTTTGTTTAAACCCTTTTGGAAAATCTCTATAAGATGTAGTGGCCACTGTTTCGCCTTGGGAAGGACTGTGCAGTGAATATGATTTGTGTCTTGAAGTTGAAAAGCTGCTGATCCTCTTGTCTTACAGTGGTCTCCGTGCTTTATTCTAAATATGATTATTTCAGAGAGGAGAAGGTGGGAGGAGATTGGGCTAAACATATTCTTAGATGAGGCACTACCTTGAGATGCTCATTTTAAAATAACATTATGATATGGGCTTATGTTCCTTCAGAATTGACACTGTCCCTTAAAAAAATAGAGTGATGGGAAAAGGGAAAATTAATGAAAGATTCTGCTCCAAGTCTTTAAGTCTTCCTGTAAATATCAGCTTAATTTCTCCCATAAGAAGACTGTAAAATGATGTTTACTTATCAGAACTGGGCTTGCTGTGTGTGGTTTGGTATATGTAACATTTTCCCCCTGGTCTGTAGAGTACAAAAGAAGACAAAGGGGGGTAGTCACAGATGAGGGAAGAGTCGAGAAGGGACTGTTTTATATCCTTTAAAGGGAGTCTTGAGGGGATTTACCAGGACAGCAAAGTGCCCTGCGATAGAAGGGGACATGATGTGATTTTAGCAGGCACTGAGAAGGTCCTTCTGCCAAAAATAGACCCACCTGCTTGTGAATGTGTGGCATTCCTTTGACTGGGGACAATGCCAGAGAGGCCAGCTGTTCCCTCAAATACTCCTCCCACAGTCTGGCTGAGACCTGAAATTCCAGCCTTGAACTTAAGGCTAAATTTTCCTCCACAATCTACCCTAAAGCATGTGCTTCTCACTTCCTCCCCTTCCTTCTCACTCTAAAACAAAGGTGTTACCAGCTATTTACACCGAAGTATGAATTATATAGATTTGTGCAAAGAACAGAAATTATGGAAGCAGGAGAATCCTTGGTTCCCTCCTCCCCACTTAACTCTGTGACTTTTGGTCAAGTCCTTAACTACTTATGCAGTAGTTTCTTTTTCTATAAAATAAGACTAAGCCAGACCAACTGGACTCTTCGGAGGGCAAAATAAGACAAATGTAGAGAACCAATTAGCAAAAAGCTAGAAACAACCCAAATGTCTATCGAAGGGAGGCTAGTTAAATAAACTTTGGAGCATCCACACAATGCCATATTATGTAGCTGTGAAAAGGAATCAGGAAGACCTCTACGTCGTAATACAGAGTGACGGCTGAGACATATTGTTAAGTAACAAAAACAAAATGCATCACAGTGTTTGCACAATGCTATAGTTTAGATAAGAAAGGAGGAGACATAGTAAATACATACTTATTTATAATTTCAGTAGCTGGATAAACCAAAAATTAATTAAAAAATGGGATGGAGGGAAAAAGGAATTAGAGGATATGGAGGGGACATAGACTTCTCTATGAAATTTATTTTGTTTTTTTGACTTCAGAATCATGTAAATATTTTACATAATTAAAAACAAAGTTAAATCAAAGAGAAAAGCAAACAAAACACAGCAAGCCCTAAAACTTTAAAATAAACTGGAAAGAAGTGAACTTAACTTTGTATCAATTCTGTGGCATAACCATCTCAAGAATTATTTCAACTGATTTTAAAAGACATATTTCGATTTTACGTTCCTAGGGAGATATATCCTAAGGACAAAAAAACCCCATAAAGATCTCTTACATAAATGAACTTTTCTACGAAACAGATACAGACTCACAGACATAGAGAACAGACTTGTGGTTGTCAAGGGGGAGGTGAGGTGAGGGAGGGATGGATTGGGAGTTTGGGGTTAGTAGATGAAAACTATTATATAGAGAATGGATAAACAACAAGGTCCTACTGTATAGCACAGGGAACTATATTCAATACCTTGTGATAACCATAATGGAAAAGAATATGGAAGAATGTATATGTATATATAACTGATCACTTTGCTGTACAGTAGAAATTAACACAACATTGTAAAGCAACTATACTTCAATAAAATAAATTTAAAAAAAGATCTTTTAGATTGAATTCTTTCAGCTAGTTGTTAGTGGTAATATTCACATTATTATTTTAAATACCATTATATAGACAGCAAGATAAAGCAACTAAGAAATTAAGTTAATACACTTAGGAGATAAGGTTTTCAGAGTAAAAAAAGACAAACAAAATAAAAGAATTGAAGTAAAAATTCTGTAATCTTTGATTTGAATTAGAAATATCAGTATTTATGATTTATTTTTCTCTTTCTAAAAACTACAAATTTCCTAGTCCTGTCCACTGAAAAGGCCTAGAAGCATGACCAACTCAGTTTAAATGATCACTCTGGGTACCCAGAATGTAAAATCTAAGTACCACTTCCATCTTAAAGGGAACAGGGCTCCTTAGAAAAATGCCTAATTTTACTTCTGGGGAAGAAAGTGAGATGAATTAGGGGCATATTATTATGCCCCAGAGCAAGATTATATGAGACAACTTGAAGGATTTCCCACTGGCCAAATTTGGGAAGAATGTAAAAACAAATAATGATTACAACACTTTGAAACACATCAAGTATGTAAAATCAACAAGTTAGTTTGGAGGTTGTGTGGGCACCAGTTCACTATTCTGAAAATAGACAAATAGACAGTAAGAAAGAAGCATCTACACCGCCTCTTTTGTTTCAGGTAATTCAACAATTGTTGAGAGAACATTCTTTATTGGATAATTCTAGCTAATAAATGCAGGAGGAATGATAGGATTAAAAAATCTCCATTCTTGGTGGAAATCATTCTGCAACATACAAATGTATCAATTCAACAGGCATCCACCTTAAACTTACAGAATGTTATATGTCAATTAAATCTCTATAAAGCTGGAAATAAAAAAAGCCCTCCATTCTGATGACTCCATCCCAGTCATCAATGTCTGCCAAAACCATTAAGCGAAGACCTATGAGAAACTTTACGATGGAAGTGGCCATGTGATGCTCAAAACAAAACAAATAGCAAGCAGTTTTACTACTACAACAGACAAGGTTGTAGCACAGAAATGGCTGTCTCTACTGTAAACACAGACGTGAGCTGCCCAATCATCGTGGGTGGTGGTAGGGAACAGTTGCAGGCTGTGGTCTCAGTTTGGCAGCGGGTAGGACCCACGTTTCTCCACCTCCCACTCTTCTGATTCTTTCCGTCAGCGGAACCGGATGGAGAACCACCTATCGGAGGAGAGGGGCAGGTGCCTGCGCTGAATTCAGAGCCCTCAGTGGCTGGTGTTATCTCCTCTCACTTTGCCACGTCTTGCCCTGGAGGAGGAAAGAGTCTTGGTCTTGGACCCTGAATTTCTTTTTCCTTGTTTTTTACAGTCTTTATTGAATTTGTTGCAATATTGCTTCTGTTTTATGTTTCGGTTTTTTGGCTGGGAGGCGTGTGGGATCTTAGCTCCGCGGACCGGGGATCCAACCCATAACCCCTGCTTCTAACATGCTGTCCTCGGGAGTATCAGGTGAGTTGATGGAATTCAAGTGTTTAGCACATCCAATGCCTGGAGAGCTTTCCCAAGGCCGGAGACAACTTGTGGATCTCTTCATTCAGAGAGAATAGGAGCCAGGGGTTGTGTCCTTGCTTTTACATAGGCTTTATTTGCATACTAGTTTCTCTCTCAGAGGGACGATTGTGATTGGTCAATTAGAGCAGAACGCTGACTAAGAGAACTCAGCCCAAATCAGTGAAACAGCAGTTACCGATTTTGATCTTTTGGATAAATCACTTTTTCTCTTTTTACACTGGCTGTTTTTCTTCTTCAAACGGGCCTTATTTTATTTCGTTCCAGCTTTACTTTTGAAAATGTCTCCCTTCTCCTCTTGTAACATCGTCCTTGGTTCCACTCAAAGGGAGCAAACTTAAGTCTTGTTAAGTCTATACATGTCAAAATGTTACTTAGGTAACATTTCACCCAATGTATCCTTGAGTTACCTAAAATCATTACTTACCTAATATTAAATCAGATGCATGAGCTACTGCAAGGCCATATTTGCTACAGTACTTTCTTTATACCTCCAGTATCACTTGAATAGTCAAAGGCCTGTGATACAGCAATGGAAGAACACTTTGACAGCATTCTGACAGGAGATATTATTCTATTGTTCTTTGGAATCCTCACATACTGAATACCCAGGGGCATTTTTTTCCAAATGGGCTATCAGATGGGGAACAATGGAGAAAAATGAAAATTGAAGCCTATTGAAAGACTGTTTCATGTGACTCACCTTCCACGCTTTACTTTCCCAAGTGTGGACCCGGCTCTACCTTAAAAAAAAAAAAAAAATCAGTCCCAGCCTGGACTACGCAGTTATTTGCCAACTGCTGTCATCTAATGGTGATATGTAGTAATGCAGGATGAAGTAAAGACCTGGGGTGATTTTCTGTTCCCTGGAATATGGGTAGACTTAAGACTTACTGATTATATGATGTCATTTTAAGGGTGATAGGAAAGCTGCAAACTCCCTAAACACCATTTGTACCTACTGATTGGTGCCAGGTAGATCAACATTGGGCTTTGATTTTCTAGCTCTGCATTTTGAACCCATTATCTTTGGGAAGAATAACCCTGTGTCAATGGGATGCTAACATATCCCCTAGGGGCTCATATCAGCTGAAGACAGTAAGTTTCCTTCATGGCAGGTGCTAGAGTAGGATCAATACCCACCAATTCCTGAGGAAACAACCTCAACAGTCCCACATGTCACCAATATATTTTTCCTCTCTCTACTTTGGACAAATAATGTCACCTGCTATATCAGTAAACAAAGGATGTCATGACCATGAAGACATCAGCCCCTGAAGCTGCCCTGACTGCACTACATGGGCACCTACTATGTGCTAAGGACTTTGTGTATACCATCTCTAATCCTCAAAACAATTTTTATTCCACTTTAGTATGAAGACTCCAAAAACTCCGATTAAATGCATTGACTACAAACACAGTGTGTTATGTTGCATAGCTGTTATTTAACTTAGTTATGTTTATTTTACTAAAGAAGCCTGTCAGTTTCCTGCATTTAATGTTATTAATTGGGGGAAGGGGATCCAATTGCTCCCCCCACCCAACTTACCCAATTTTTTTCTTTTATTGAAGTCTAGTTCATTTACAATGTTGTGTTAGCTTAAGGTGTATAGCAAAGTGATTCAGTTTCACATATGTATATATATATATCTATTATTTTTCAGATCCTAAAAATATGGAACACTTCATGAATGTGCGTGTCATCTTTGCTCAGGGGCCATGCTAATCTTCTCTGTACTGTTCCAATTTCAGTACATGTGCTGCCGAAGCGAGCCTCCAACATATGTTCTTTCAATTAAACCTATCCCTTCTAAAAGAAACTCAAATACTACTTCCTCTCAGCTTAATGCTGATGTCTGGGTAGATCAGATATTTTCTTCAGATGATACTCTATGTCTTTTGTGGGGATCTTGCCCACTTTCCATGGGGAAAAAAGTGAAAACTTGGCTCCTGTTTGAGTCCAGAGTGGGATAAGTACCTTAGTTTAGACTAGTATAAGACATAAATTAATATATTACATATATTATCTTGCCATAACCAAAGATTTCCAGTTTTCTCCTGGCTGAAATTCTTTAAAGTCAAATCCTTTTAAAGTGAAATCCTTTGGTTCCCCTTTGAGATGTGACTTCTACTGCAAATGTCCTCGAGAAAGGGGACATTGTCATTGTCATAGCTGTAGTGTCAATTTTGTTTAAATCTAAAAACTAACAGCTCTTTATTTGACAAAAGGTTTGATTTTGGGTTGATCAATGGGGCAAAATGCTAGACATGGGGATGAACTAGATTTCCCATTATTTGGTCATATTAATCATGGCCATTTTTGTTCCCTGGAAGCTATTCGTTTCCTTATTATGCAAAATTCTGCAACCCTTTCCTCCAAACCTTAAAATCAAACATGTTGTCTGACATTGGTTTTTGTTCCCCTCTCAAATGCCAGGGACGGTCTGAGATATAGTGTTTGAATGTTAAAGTGTTGGTTTTAGACATTATGATGGTGTGTAACACGAAGGTCAAATGCATTCAATCTCATGTCAACTCTGTTTAGCTGCTAGTGGTTGCCCCAGTTGCAGGGTTGAGGAGGATTCTGAAGCTGTGTCTGGGCTCAGCAGGAAAGAGCGATAAGTGATACCTGTCACAGAGGCTGCAACCACGGAGGTGTGGCACAATTTTAACCCTGTTTCTGAGGATTGGAGGACAAAGTATTCAAACCCAGAAATGATCAGGAAAATCAGGGCCATAGAAGTGTTAAGTCTTTTCTTGGAAATCAGTTGTTCTGTGGTTGGTGAATAGAATTGTGGAGATGCAGAGAGATAGGGAAGCAAATGATTATTACGTGAAGGCTGGTGGGCTGATGACAAGACTTAGGAACTCATTGCTTTCCCCATAGAGGGCTCTAGACTTTGTAGGTCTGGTAATGGTGGAAGTGGTAGCATTAGAGATGGTGGTGATATGGAAGGTGAGTAGAGAAGGAGCTCTGATCATTTCTGTTCTTCAATTTCAAAAATTTCTCTGATACTGACTGAAGGACACCAAGGAAAGCCAACCATAGGACTAAAATATCAGACACGTTGAAGGTTTTCTGTTTTTTGTTTGTTTTTTGCCTCGAAGTCCATACTATGAGAACTGATTGATTACTGATTAGTTTTGAGTATTGATATTTTTCGCTCCAAATCATATTTTGTACAGAAAATTCTAAAGCTATCAAAACATCATTTACCCAATGTCATGTCTCTAAAAGTGTGAGCTAAGATTAAACTTTTGTCATAAGGGAGGAAGCTATTTATTTATTTATTTATTTTAAGTAGGTGTTTCTAAGTTATGTAAGTGCAAAAACAGTAATAAAATTTTATGTGGTGTCACATGACATTTTTCTACACCCTTAACCTTCAACCACTTGAATTGCTTAAATAAATTTCTTTGGCAAATAATAAGACCATAATGTTCCAATTATTGTTAGTGCTTTACAAATAAACCATATAAATGCCTGACATTTCCAACTTTGAAAAATGCCTGAGGATGGCTGAATATATGGTCTATAAGCTCACCTACTGGTTGAAAATACAACCTGTCTCTTTAAGGCTTGTAATTTGT
The DNA here is from genome assembly GCF_039906515.1 of Pseudorca crassidens. Lineage (NCBI taxonomy): Eukaryota > Metazoa > Chordata > Mammalia > Artiodactyla > Delphinidae > Pseudorca > Pseudorca crassidens. The sequence continues at coordinate 28,483,811 of NC_090306.1, read as the reverse complement.
TTATTCTTTTTCAATGTGTGACATAAATTTTATGATTAGCAAAATGAGGCAGTATGTGTTGGAGGATAAAATGACTTGTCTCCTCAATGAAAGAAAAAAAATCCAACAAGTCTTTGGGAAGAATAATAAACACTAAAGAGTAAAAATTGTACTCTTGTTCCAGATTTGCTGATAACATATAGGTAAAGACTTGGTTTGTCCATGACAGCAACGTATCTGAACAAGGCATGAAAATTCCATTCTGGTAATTCATCTTATGATGTACATACCTGATTTTCAACAGGCTAGATTGGAAATCAAAAAGTATAATTGAGCAACTAATCTTTTTGAGAAGATTAAAGAGTATCACCTAAATCAGTGTTTTTTGAGATATTTAGATTGAGGCGCACTGTAAGAAATGCATTTTACATCACAATACAGAGAGTGCTGAGGACTTAAATAGACGCGTGCGCGCACGTGCGCGCGTGAAACAAAGGTTTACTTGAAAATATCCTTACTATGTGTACCTATATGGTGTTTTACATTTTATCTATTTCATTTTTTAATTTATTATTTATTTATTTTTGCGGTACGTGGGCCTCTCACTGTTGTGGCCTCTCCCATTGCGGAGCACAGGCTCCGGACGCGCATGCTCAGCGGCCATGGCTCACGGGCCCAGCCGCTCCGCGGCATGTGGGATCTTCCCGGACCGGGGCACGAACCCGTGTCCCCTGCATCGGCAGGCGGACTCTCAACCACTGCGCCACCAGGGAAGCCCTATTTCATCTTTTTAAAAGAAGCTGATTGCCATTGACCAAATTGGTTTCACAACTCCCTAATGGGTTGCTATTTCCCCTAATATGAAAAACAACTAGGTAGGTGATTTGAAATCTTATTTTTCACTGATCAATTGTTTTGGCATCATATTGGTGCAGTTTGGGTGTAATGATCAAATTTGAATCACAGAGATTAAATCAAGTAATTCTGAATGAGAGGTACATGGAGGGGAAGAAATGAGAAGTCTGGGTTCGGATTCTGGCTTCCAACACTTGCCTTCTGTGCACAACTAACTGAGGGCTAGTTTCCTGTTGTGACTAAGAACACAGATTCTGCAGTCAGACTGCCTGGGTCTGAATTCTGGCTCACACAGACTGCATGAATGAACATGGGCGAGCTACTTAACTTCTTCGGGCCTCAGTTTCCTCATCTGTAAAATGGAAATAATATTACCCCTTTTTGACATATTGTGACGATTTAACATAAGGTGAAGAGAGTAAGCACTCGATAGTAGCTATTATTATTGAACAATCCCATAAAAACGTAAGAATCAAGGTGTTTTCAAATCTGTGTCTATAATGTCACATGGATCAAAACTGACATAGGGGGCTTCCCTGGTGGCGCAGTGGTTGAGAGGCCGCCTGCCGATGTAGGGGACACGGGGTCATGCCCCGGTCCGGGAAGATCCCACATGCCGCGGAGCGGCTGGGCGCGTGAGCCATGGTGGCTGAGCCTGCGCGTCCGGAGCCTGTGCTCCGCAATGGGAGAGGCCACAACAGTGAGAGGCCCACACACCGCAAAAAAAAAAAAAAACTGACATAGGTAATAGCTAATGTTTATTGTTTTTTTTAATTGAAAGATAGTTGATTTACAATGTGTCAACTTCAGGTATACAACAAAGTGATTCATAAATAAATAAATAAATAAACAAATAAATAAATAAATATATATATATATATATATATACACACACACACATACTTTTTCAGATTCTTTTCCCTTATGGGTTATTACAAAATATTGAGTAGAGTTCCCTGTGTTACACAGTAGGTCCTCGTTGGTTTTCTATTTTATATATAGTAGTGTGTACATGCTAATCCCAAACTCCTAATTTATCCCTCCCGCCCCCACTTTTGTATACAAGCCACGTGCCTGGCACTGTGCAAAGCACTTTATATGCATATAACCTTTGCAACATTTTATCCCCATTTGATCTTCCAAGAGTATAACAAAGAAAGCATTTTAATTCTCATTTTGTAGTTGAAGAAATGCAAGCTTGGAGAGATCAAGTAACAGAGTTGGTAAATGATAAGCTGGGGTTCTAGCTCAAGTGTGTCTGACTCCAGAGCCTGAGCACCTCTGTCTCTTAGTCCCCTTTGGGTTTGTTTTCCCCCTAAAGCCACATGACTCACTCCCTCACTTCATGTCTCTGCTCATTTTCATTCTATCCATCCCAGATAAAACAGTAATGCCCTCTCTCACCCCCATGTTTCCTATCTGCCACATCCTGCTTTGGTTAGCATTGTAGCACCCAATCCCAATTGGCACTTTATACTTACTTGTTTATTTCTGGATTGTTTATCTTCCACTGAAACAGAAGCTTCATTGGTCAGGAGCTGCTGTATCTCCCACCCACAGAGTGCTATTTGGGGCACATCATGTATGTTCAATAAATATTCTTTGTTGAATGAATAAATGAATTAATTGAGGTAAATGAAACAGAAGTCACAGGAAACTTAATATTAAGAAAGCTTTACTTACAAATGTCATCATTTTTAGATTTGTTCTGAATGTTTTCAGGTGTATCTCATCTTTGTAATGTTTGGAATGTTCTATGAGCCATTGTTTCCCCTCGGAAGAATTGGGAAACCTCATTCCATACATTGGGCTTTTCCCGCTATTTAATTTCACTTGGTTCGTTACAAATGTACCAAGAAAGTGAAGTTACTGTTTGCAGTTACTGTGCAGTTGAGAGAGAGGAAGAAGGCGTCAGAAGCCATCAGCTGCACTATCCTTTTACGCCACAAGATGGCGCTCCTATCATACAGACACTAGCTTGTATTTCCCGCTCCCCCCACCCCCCCCCCCCACCCCCAGCTTGTTTCGCTCACCCTACCTGGTTTTTCTTTCTTTGTAATTTGTTTGTGTTTGTCTCTGCCTCTGCCTTTTCCTTGAAATTTTTGTTCTCCGTTTCTATTTCTCTTCTATCCTCTTTCTTTCCCTTCTATTTAGACCTTTATTTATTACCGGGGCAGCCTATTATATAAATCTCTTTATTGTTTAACATAAAAGGTGACTTTCACGTTTCTTGATCTTATCTTTAAAACCCACTGGATGCACCATAATATAGATTATATATTTATTCCTCTAATGAAAACCAATACCTAATTAAGTTGCTTCTGAAGTCACTCATGTGACCGTTGACTGTTTTTTTTTTCCTTTGTTAGGTCAATTTTGTAAGTTTTTAAAGGAGTGTTAAGGCTTAAAAGTTATGAGGTCATTTGTCCCAAGTTCATACAGCTTCCAGGAAGAACCCGCTGACCTGAAGTCTACCCCACACTCCCTCTGCCTCACAGATGTCCTGCTCTTTGATTCCTTTAATCAATCCTAATATTCAAGAGAGAAGTTTAAAAAGTAGATTAATGAAAAAGACAGAAGGAGATGATTACTGACAACTGAGACAAAACCAAAACATGTAGGTCAGCTGCTGTGATATGCTCCACTTTGGTACTGTAATGTCCATCCACTGTTTGTTTTTTGTTTGTTTCTCTTTTCCAGCATCCCTTCCTTAGGGGAAATGTTCTTTCCCACTTTTACATAATTATGGTAGGACCATCAGGACCCTCAATCCTGGGGCTTGGTCTCCTTCAATTTGAGAATGTGTAAGTGACTCAGACTGACTAATCAGACAAACTTTTCTGTGTGGGCTCTATGCCTCTTAAAATACTTTGTGTGTCGGTGGGGGGCATTAATATTAGCGTGATTGGGGTTTGTAAACACTTAGTTCCACAAGTAACTGTTTTCTTGATTGAATTAATTGAATACAAAGAGGAAATAACATTCTTTTCTGCCTACTGCTGCCTTCTTTGATGTGTCTTTCTTCCCTGTCCCTTGATAACAGCTTGGAAAAAATCCCATAGCTGCCAAGTCACTTTAACAGAAAGAAACAGTCTGATTTCAGGTATTGAAAAATATAGTCTGGTCCAAGTCAAGACTTCAATCTTATATCCTAATCAGAGTTGTTTCCCTTTCCCCTCCATCAAGCTCAGACTTGCTCTGTGGTCCACGGTCATATGACGGGTAGAGGCACCCCACCCTTGATTCTGTTGCCTATCAGGTTCTCTTCTTTCTTCTCCAGTTGTTGGATCCAGGACGAGCAGATGGGGAAGAGCAGGAGGGTGTCACACGCTTGGTGTCACACTGACCTTCCCAAGATGGCTCTATCAGAGACGCCCCCTGGGTTTTCAGATCCTTGACGTGAGCAATGCATGATACAATTGTCTCTGAAGTGGGTTCATCCATCTTGTTCTTTGTTCTCTGGGGTCCAGTCCCTGTCTCTGGACTTTTCAGCACCTTAATAATTGCTTCTCCCATCTTGCCCTTGTTCTCTCGGTTTCAAAATGTTTCAGGGTGGTCAGTGATTTTCGATAGCTATTTTTTTTCTTTTGTTTTTTTATATAGCAGGTTCTTATTAGTCATCAGTTTTATACACATCTGTGTATACATGTCAATCCCAATCATCCAATTCATCCCACCACCATCCCAACCCCCCCGCAGCTTTCCCCCCTTGATGTCCATACGTTTGTTTTCTACATCTGTGTCTCAAATTCTGCCCTGCAAACCGGTTCATCTGTACCATTTTTCTAGGTTCCACATACATGTGTTAATATACGATTTTGTTTTTCTCTTTCTGACTTACTTCACTCTGTATGACAGTCTCTAGATCCATCCACCTCTCAACAAATGACCCAATTTCGTTCCTTTTTATGGTTGAGTAATATTCCATTGTATATATGTACCACATCTTCTTTATCCATTCATCTGTCGATGGGCATTTGGGTTGCTTCCATGACCTGGCTATTGTAAATAGTGCTGCAATGAACATTGGGGTGCATGTGTCTTTTTGAATTATGGTTTTCTCTTGGCATATGCCCAGTAGTAGGATTGCTGGATCATATGGTAATTCTATTTTTAGTTTTTTAAGGAATCTCCATACTGTTCTCCATAGTGGCTGTATCAATCTACATTCCCACCAACAGTGCAAGAGGGTTCCCTTTTCTCTGCACCCTCTCCGGCATTTGTTGTTTGTAGATTTTCTGATGATGCCCATTCTAACTGCTGTGAGGTGATACCTCATTGTAGTTTTGATTTGCATTTCCCTAATAGTTAGTGATGTTGAGCAGCTGTTCATGTGCTTCTTGGCCATCTGTATGTCTTCTTTGGAGAAATGTCTACTTAGGTCTTCTGCCCATTTTTGGATTGGGTTGTTTGTTTCTTTAATATTGAGCTACATGAGCTGTTTATATATTTTGGAGATTAATCCTTTGTCTGATGATTCATTTGCAAATATTTTCTCCCATTCTGAGGGTTGTCTTTTCGTCTTGTTTATGGTTTCCTTTGCTGTGCAAAAGCTTTTAAGTTTCATTAGGTCCCATTTGTTTATTTTTGTTTTTATTACCATTACTCTGGGAGGTGGATCAAAAAAGATCTTGCTGTGATTTATGTCAAAGAGTGTTCTTCCTATGTTTTCCTCTAAGAGTTTTATAGTGTCCAGTCTTAAATTTACGTCTGGAATCCATTTTGAGTTTATTTTTGTGTATGGTGTTAGGAAGTATCCTAATTTCATTCTTTTACATGTAGCTGTCCAGTTTTCCCAGCACCACTTATTAAAGAGACTGTCCTTTCTCCATTGTATATCCTTGCCTCCTTTGTCATAGATTAGCTGACCGTAGGTGCGTGGGTTTATCTGTGGGCTTTCTATCTTGTTCCATTGATCTGTGTTTCTGTTTTTGTGGCAGTACCAAATTGTCTGATTACTGTAGCTTTGTAGTATAGTTTGAAGTCAGGGAGTCTGATTCCTCCCGCTCCATTTTTTTTCCCTCAAGACTGCTTTAGCTATTCGGGGTCTTTTGTGTCTCCATACAAATTTTAAGATTTTTTGTTCTAGTTCCATATAAAATGCCACTGGTAATTTGATAGGGATTGCATTGAATCTGTAGGTTGATTTGGATAGTATAGTCATTTTCACAATATTGATTCTTCCAATCCAAGAACATGGTATATCTCTCCATCTGTTGGTATCATCTTTAATTTCTTTCATCAGTGTCTTATAGTTTTCTGCATACAGGTCTTTTGTCTCCCCAGGTAGGTTTATACCTAGGTATTTTATTCATTTTGTTGCAGTGGTAAATGGGAGTGTTTCCTTAATTTGTCTTTAAGATTTTTCATTAGTGGATAGCTATTTAAAAAATCTTTTTTTATTGAGGTAGAGTTGATTTACAATGTTGTGCCGATCACTGCTGCACAGCAAAGTGACGTAAAATCTTTTGGCTTAAAGTGTGTCCTTATCATTTTCAAATCTCCACCTCCCTTTATGCTATTTTAACCTAATTTAAAATGACTTCTTTTTTGGAATGAACAGACTAGGTAGGTTTTAATGAATGATGTAACTTTTTTTTTGTTTCCATATTACACAACTGATCACATCACTGTGCTATTTTATAGTTGACTCTATAAACACTACTTTTGTGAGGTTTTTGTGGGTTTCTGTTTTGTGTTCTGTCAGATATTGACATCAAGATCAGTGATTTTTCAGCCTGTGTATAGTCGTATAATCCCATTATACCATGATTTAATTACACAGACTGTTTTAACTGTGGGTGAAATTATTATGATTTTCATTATTATACCAAAAATCTGACAAAGAGTAATTTTCCTATAGCAGCTAGGTTGGGTTCTGTTCCACTACCAGAGTCATAAAAGACCCTCTAATCCAACTAGACACTTTGGACTTGCATTGTGTTCAAGTTTTCTTTTATTTTTAATTTATTTATTTTTAAATTTATGGCTGCGTTGCGTCTTCATTGCTGTGCGCAGGCTTTCTCTAGTTGTGGTGAGCGGGGGCTACTCTTCGTTGGGGTGCGCGGGCTTCTTGTTGCAGTGGCTTCTCTTGTTGTGGAGCATGGGCTCTAGGAGTGTGGGCTTCAGTAGTTGTGGCATGCAGGTTCAGTAGTTGTGGCTTGCGGGCTGAGTTGCTCCACGGCATGTGGGATCTTCCCAGACAAGGGATCGAACCCGTGTCCCCTGCATTGGCTGGCAGATTCTTAACCACTGTGCCACCAGGGAAGTCCCTCATTGTGTTCAAGTTTAATTACTGGGTTTAAATTGTCTTTTTTAAAGACTGGGCCTATGGTAAAATATCAATAACATGATTGGGTAAACAGGGGACTATCTAATCATCTGATTGTTACTTTAAGAGTTTGGTAATTGTTTCCACTAAAATGACTGATTTTCGACAGGTTATTTTAGAGTCAGTCTGACTCGGCCCGTGTGACCCTTCTAACTCCAGGACTCTAACTGCTCTCCTAAAGGGATGCCAGTAATGCCTTGGGCACACCACCTGCCCCAGCATCAGCTGCTGTTCAAATGGCTCTGTGCTCCCAGACGCTGCACCAGGTAAATTACCAGCTTTGTGTTCACAAGGTGCTGCTCTCTACAAGCCAATACCAGCACCTGGAGGCTTGTACAGATGCTGCTGCAAAATATTGGAAATCCCACGTAAAAGTGGCACTTTCCTTTTTTTCATTTTTTAATGCATGTGTATAAACCTCTAAAAGTCTACTACCTCTTAGGGTTTGAAACCCTAAAGACAAACAGTATTTCTTTGCCCAATTTACCATGCATTGTAAACTTAGTGGGGAGGGAGACCCAGGAATTAAAGATAACATATGAAGTTACATACAGTGTCATGTAACAGTGAATTGCAGGATTCACTGGAATTGCTCGGAACACGGGATGTTGTGCATTCCAAACTCTGCTAAACCAGGAGGCTTAGAGAGACCGTATTGGAATTCAGGGGTGCAAGATCCATGATTATACCATAAAGATAAGACAACTCTTGACTTGGAAACTACTTAGCAGTCTGGTTCGCTCCATTCAGTTCAAAGCAATTCAATTCCATTCTGTTTCATTCAATTCAATTTAGTGGATCCATTTTCATGGGTGTTTATGGCCCATTGTTTCTGTGCCAGGCACTGAGGGGGATGCAAAGAAATGTAGAGCTAGGAAAACCTCTGCTGGTGCTGGTACCACTCCAAATCTACCCTCCCTTCTTCTCCACCCTGCTCTGCACCCTGGAAACCTGGTTTAGATGGACCACATCACTGTACTTCCTTGTCCTGTGGCTTTGGATTTTTTCAGGCAATGGAAGACACCAACAGGAGATGGGGGTGGAGAGGAGGGAGAAGTTCAGGTATTCATTCCCTGACTCCCTGCTGAATTGCAGGTTCATATCAGCTTTTCTTCTGCTCAGGTATCCTTCTCTGTGCAGCCCTATCTCTGAGTAGATCCTGACCCAGGCTCCCTTCTGTTCCCCTTTGTGCCTTGGGGTGGTAAGTGCTTCCTTATGTACATGTCTTAGGATGCTGTTCCACCCTTGCTGCTTTCCTTAGGCTGTGCCCACAGTTTGGAAAAAATACACCTTTTATTCAGTTCTTTTTGATTATTCAGCTTGTGTCCTGCAGAGGACCATGCCAGATACCCTTAAGCAGCCTTCAATCCAAGTTTAGGAATTCGTTTATAGTTAAATCCTCATTATGTATTTATTATTCTGGGTTAAGTGACTAAGTGCTAGGTCTTGAGGATATAAACCCATGTAAATATGGCAGATGCAATTCTAACTCTCAGCGGAACCATGGCCTATGAGAGAGCACAGAAATTAAATCAGTGATTGCAAAATAGTATAATGAGTGTATGACAGGTGATGGAAGGGTCCATGGGGCCCTTGCCCTGTCTCAGGAGGGGGACCTCCCTGAGGGATTGTAATAGATTAGACTGCAATCTGAAGAATGGGCAGACACTGATTAGGTGAAGGGGAAGGCAGATGTGATAGGACTGGGCATGGCGGAGCGTATGTTGGAAAATGGGAACACGTGTGTGGAGACCTAATGTGGAGAGTGCGGCTAGTTGGAGATGGGTAAACATTCAGTGCAGCTAAGATGGGAGAGGAAGTGGAGGACCAAATGAAGGTAGACACTAGGAAGAAACCAGATGCCATTTCACAGCCCCATGAGTAGCTTTAGAGCTTACCCTCAGGGTGCGGGAAATCACTGAAAGGTTTTTAAGCAATTGGATGTGGGTTTTAGAAGGAGTCCTTGGGCTGCAGGTGGAGAATGAGTTGGAGGAGAGTGGGAGGCAGGGAGCTGGAAGGCGAGAGCTCATGGGGACAGGAATGAAGATAAATTGAGGTGTCCAGAGGCATTTAGTTGCCTCCTCTGTATTCTAATTCTTTCTCCACTCCCCATGACGGGTAAGCCCCGGAGACCTCTATCCTGAATGGCTTAGTTGCTCGGATAGAAGCCTCAGAAACAAAAGGCTCTGGCAACATCAGAGTGGCGGAGAGGAGAAAGGGTGCAGAAGTGGGTGTACAGGCAGATCTTGCAAACCAGGGAGTCATGTGAAGAGGGCTCTGCGGGTTCCACCAGTGGAGCCTCCTGGACTCCTTGCCCCTCAGAGAGGAAAATCTGTGTCCATAAGAAGGAGAGCAGGGGGTATCCCAGGAGCCACCATGTCCTTCCCCACCTCAACCTAGAAAGAGCAAGTGCAGACCACGGCCCCCTCTCCATCTGAGGGCCTCTAAGCTGGGGCATTGCCTGGGGTTGGAGCCGGAGAGAGCCCCAAAGCAGAGAACAAACTCTGTTTTAAAATGAAAAGACTGAGTTTCCAAATCACTGAAAGAATCCAGAAATTATGGACTCTGCCTAGGGTATCAACATGGGACGGAAAAGGGAGATTTGACAAAATAAGAATGAAATGATTTCTTATTTATGCCCCATTGAGTTTAAAATTCTCAATAAATGCACACACGAATACATACAAACTTAAATGTGCAAAATTTAAAAAATCATTTATGTGTATGTATATATATATATACGTGTGTGTATGTATAGCAATATATGTGTTTATATGTATGTACATACACACACATTGTCCTGTAGATACTCACTGTAAAAATTTGGAAAATACAGACATGTAAACATGTTTACATGTATACATGTAAACAAAGAGGATGAAAATCATCCTATCACCTAATAACTGCCTTGCATTTTATCATATAAATGTAATGTATTTTTAAAACACTTCCCCACTGAGACAAGTTATAATGACATTTTTTAAGGTGTTTGTTACATATTATTAAAGTGTTTGCTACAGAATTACTCAGTGCATTCAGTGTTGTAATAGTATTGATACAACTAAAAAACTTTTGTCAATGTGGTATGTGAAAATAGAAACTCATAGTTTATTTAATTTGTATTTCTTTCATTATTAGAGAACCTGTATTTTTAAATTAGATGTATTCTTCCCCTATTACTTCTGTGATTTGACTGTACGACTGTTGAGTATATTTTTATATTGAAGTGTTGATTAATATTTTTATTTCAGAAGAAATATGTATATACTAAAACTATCTTGCATAATGTATTTTGGAAATATTTTTCCTGTTTGTTTTTGGATTCAATTCATAGTACTTTTTGTGCTACAGATGTTTTTAATAGGTATGCAGTCAAATATATCAATAATGTCTTTTAAGGTGCTTCCTTTGTTTAGCTTAGAAAGGCTTTCCCCACCCTGAGATCAGAAAAATCTTGCCTATATTTTATTCTACTTGGTTATTGCTTCATTTTTAAACATTGAACTCTTTAATCTACCTTGAATTTGCGTTGATGTATGTTCAGTGGCAGAAATTTACCCCTCCCTCCCATAGTTAAACCGTTTATTATCAAGTAATGTTTATTAAAAGTGTTTTCTGATTTAAGTCCATTAAGGATATGTTTCTTCCCCCATTACAGAGGATGGATATGATGTGGGGTAAAGAACATAGACTTGGCATTCCAAACGATCTGGTGTTGCATCATCTTGTTTTTCTAATTTGTTAGCTGAGACACAAGACAATTTACTTGAAATTCTCATTTACTTCATAGTGTTAAATAAGCCTAATAGTATCCCAGATGGCTATGAAGAGGATTCAATGAGATAAGGGGTCTATAATACTGCATTAGTAAGTGTTAAAGCATTTGGTTTTATGCTTTTGTGTGTTGTTTACTTAAAAGCATTCTCGGCTGGAGCCAGAAAATCTGAGGACATTTACAATGCCATTCTTTTTCTAAGCACCTCATTTCACTTTTTTTCTGTGTTCAATAGCTATTTATGTCACAGAGTTGGAGAGCTGTTTGTTTTATTTTAGTCTCAGTTGAGAATGATTCTCTCTTTCTCTATTCTTCTCCACACACACACACACATACACACACACACGCACGTGTATATATGAATGCATACTTATATATATGCACATGCTGTGTGTGTGTGTGTGTGTGTGTGTGTGTGTGTGTAGAGAGAGAGAGAGAGAGAGAGAGAGTACTTTAAAGCCTAGGAAGTGCCACACAAATATAATGTACATTTACAAAGATTTCCTTGAAGATTGGAAGCATAGACCATCTTTAGAGACCAGTTACATCCTTGAGTTGGCTTTATTTAACTGAGAAAGAAATGAACCTATTATGCAGCTGCTTGGTTTCAAGTATCAGAAACTGACTCTGGTTAACTGATGCAAAGAATGAATTTATTGGAAGGATGTGGAATTACTCATGGAACAGAAGGGAGGCTGATGAACAGGACAACAGCATGCGTCTCTGTGTGCTGGGGGCAGTAGAAGGTGGATAAGTGGACTCTTTAGAGCAGGAACTGATAATGTGTCTTCCCCTAAACAGTCCTCTTCCTCAAGAAAAAAATCTGTGTTCAGTTTTTCTAATCATCCTGCTGAAGAGTAAAATTTGGGGGAGGGAGGGTATGTGGCCCCAGCTTATGTCATGTGCTCACCCATCGGTTAGAGGTGGGCAGGGTGATTCATTGCCAGTTGCCAGTCTGTGTCTAGAGAGGGTAGATGGAACTCCTTAAAAGCCTATTGAGGTGACATTTGTATAAGAAGAAGGATATGATTATTGGGTAGCCTACATACAATAAATGTCACAAAGCATCCTCAGGCCTGTTTTCCTGCTCTAGCTTTAGGCTGGCCCAACAGAGAGAAGCAATCAGGAGAGGAGACCAAGAATAGAAGCCAAAAAGCTCTTAACCTAGCTTATCTAATGAAGTTCCAGCCCTAGGATGTAGCCAGCATTGCCCTTGACCCTGACTCAATAACACACTGCCTCTTCAAGAAGGTAGAGTATAGGTAGAGGGATCTGTGATGCTGATGCTGTGAGGCCCATGAGGTCCGAGCTGAAGGAAGTTTGGATATTGGGATACTGTAGCCTAGGAGCATGGCTGCAAGCGTCAAATTCCCCACAGCTGAGAAATGACAGAGAGGAACCACAGTTGATTGCTGTCTTAGTCTTAAGACTCAAGATTTTTCTGCTTCAGCATAATTAAATCTCCTTAAGTCTGTTTCTAAAGAGAAGAAAAGAAATGGAAACAGGAATTCATAAGGCTGCACCTTTCCCCCTGTGCGTATTCCCCCGGGAAGGTGATCCATTAGAAACAGAGGCAGACATGCCAAGAGCAATAAAGGGGCAGGCTCTGTGGGCTAAGCAGACTGTAGTTAAAGGCTTTCCCTGAGAATCCTGCTCATTCATTAATTCTAGCCTTGGAAGTGGGCCAAGCCGTGTGGTTTCACCACAGCAAGGGGCAAGATCCTAATGATTAAATGCTCTTTGTTGCCTTGCATTTCACTTTTTCTGGTAATGCACTTTGAAGAATGGAAAATTGAGTTTTCAATACTTGGTTGTTTGTTGAAGCTAAATCTAGAGGTAATTGAAGCCAGTTGAAAGCTGAGGGGAACAGCCAAGGTAAAGCTTTGAGCACAGAGGAGGCTGGAGGACTCAAGTTTGGTGCCTCAGTGTGTCATGCTATCACCTTCTGTGCCATTTCTCCCTCTTTCTTGTGTTGGAAACTGTAGTGAAACTCGTGTTTGGAGAATCAGGTTATTCATTGGAGAATAAATTCCTTTCAACATTCTCTTTGGATAAATACTTTAGTGTGTACAGAAGACATAGGACCAGAGTAATATGAAATGGTTTCTCAATGGACAGTCAAGTGTCATCATTCTTTGCTTAAAAATCTTAAGCAACTAGAGTATGCTTTTTACTTTTTCTGGATAGCTTACCAGACCTTAATTTAATTAAATTTGCATTCCTGTTTGATCTCCAGGAGCACATGAGAGTCATCTTGAGGAGATAAAATGCTTCTGTTTGATGTTGTCCAAGTAGATCAATAATCTGAGTATATGCAACACTTGGACTAGTGCTTGGCACTGAGTAGGTGATCTAAAAATATTAACTAAATGAATGAATAAGTTATGTTATGTTTCTTTTCTTCAACAACCCATAAACACAGAGGAAAAATTCATTCAAACAATGGTGTGACTGAATAAGTCATTAAAATCTTTTAGTCTGGTCACCTTGTTAAAACAGCGTTCTGATCTTCAGGCTGTTTGGTTGTGTATGGAAGAGAGTGTGTGTATTTGTAGGTGAGAGATTATTGCTTATTTAGACCAAAGAGCCAGCCAGCAAGGGTCTAGTTCCTACATCAATACCTACTGCAAGAAAAATGTACCCACTTTCAACTTCTTTAGGTTGGCTTTGGCACTTGATTCAACTTGATTTCTGGCTAGGAGGGGAAGGAAAACTCTTTGGCAATGGCAGGACATTTCAGAGGAAAAGTTAGGCTTCTCTATTTTGCTCTTCATTCAATAGCTACATTTTGAATGTTCATAACACACAAACCAATATATTCGACATCCCAGCCAGGAACCTACAGTAGATGTAGTTACCATTCAATACACACATACCTAGTTTTATTGTGTTTCACAGATATTGCGGTTTTTTACAAATTAAGTGTTTGTGGCAACCCTGAGTTGTCAGATGATGGTTAACATTCTTTAGCAATAAAATTGTTTTTAATTAAGGTACGTACATTCTTTTTTTAGACACAATGCTATCGCACACTTAACAGACTACTATAGTGGAAACGTAACTTTTATATGCACTGGGAAACCAAAAAATTCATGTGACTTACTTTATTGTAATATTCACTTTATTGTGGTGGTCTGGTACCAAACTTGAAATATCTCTGTAGTGTGCCTATATATTCTTCGTAGACAGCTTTATTGAGATGTAATTTACATACCATACAATTCACCCGTTTTAAGTGTATAATTCAATGGTTTTTAGTGTGCTTACAGAGTTACGCAGCCATCCTCACAATAGAATTTTGGAATATTTTCATTACCCCCAAAAGAAACCTCGCACCAGTTTATACCTCATCTCCCCGCCACTAGTTCTTGGCAACCACTAATCTATAGATACTTCCAATCTCTGTAGACTTGCCTATTCTGGATATTCCATACAAATGGAATCACACATGTACATACTGCCACATATAAAATAGATAACCAACAAGGACCTACTGTATAGCACAGGGAACTATACTCAATATTTTGTAATGAGCTATAAGGGAAAAATATGAAAAAGGATATATATAAAACCTTTATATATATAACTGAATCACTGTGCTGTACACCTGAAACTAACATGACATTGTAAATCAACTATTCTTCAGTTAAAAGAAAATGGAATCATACAATATGTATGATATTTGTGTCTGGTTTCTTTCACTTAGCATATAGTTTTTGAGGTCCATCCATGTTATAGAATGTATTAGTACTTCATTTCTTTTTATTGCTGAATAGTATTTGATAGTGTTCATTCATCAGTTGATGGACATTTGGGTTGTTTTCACATTTTGGATATTATGACTCAAGCTCCTACAAACATTTGTGTACATGTTTTTGTGTGGACATATATTTTCATTTTGGAGGGAGTATTTACCTAGCAGTAGAGTTGCTGGATCACATAGCAATCCTATAGTTAACTTTTTGAGGAACTGCCAAACTGTTTTCAATAGTGATTGCATCATTTTACGTTTACATTGACCATGTCTTTATTTGAAGAAAAAATGAGAATCCGTTACAAGGCTTAAAGGATTTCTGTACTCACCGAAGACTTATTACGTTTATAAAATGTTTAGCACAGTGTCTGTCACATCAGATTTAATCCTCACAGTAATCCTATAAAAGTGGTATTGTTATAAAGTTCATTTAAATATAAGAATGCTGAGCAGTGGAGAAGTTCAGCGACTTGCCCAAGGCCACACAGAATGTGGGATTCTTAATATTTGTCTATCTGGCTCCAAAACTAAGCTTTTAACAACTGTACTATAAAGCCTTTTTCCCTCTTTTAGTTCTGGAGGTACAAATTAGCATCACACTAATCACATGCTGGGTGAACAGGATAAACCTATTTGGGGGGATATACTTTCTGGAGCCATGGGCCACCCTCGTGATACAGGATGAGAGGCAGATTCTACCCACAGATTGATCATCATACTGTAGTGATTGATGGGCTCAAGATATTAGAAAGAGGAAATTTCTGTCTGATCCATTATGCAGGCCCTAAATCTAAGAAAACAAATGGGAAAATAAAATGTCTTCTTACCTTGCACAATCCAGGGAGTGCTTACCAAGCATTATGCTGAGTGATCACATCGGTTACCCTCAGTCCTTTAATCTCCACAGCAACACTCTAAAACAGGCACTGGATTTGTCCCCATTCTACAGATTGGGAAATACTGGCTTAGGGAAAGTAAATCCCTTTGCCCTTGTTGCACAGCTAGCAGGAATGACAGAACTGGAATTTAAGCATATGCAACTTGGCTCCAATGCCTGGGCTTGTAAGCACCATGCCATGAAATCCTTTCAGAAGGAGCAACCACTGTGAAATTTACTCTGATATGAGGCTTCACTGTAAAAAATTGGTCTGTGGTTACTTTGAAAATAGAGGTTTCTAAATCTATGTCCAGTAAATGTAATTTTAGTTTTCAACTTCAAAGTAGTATATGAATAGAATTATAGCTTTTTATTCTTGACAGATGTCACCATTTGATGGTAAACTTTTAAGGAGAAATGTTGTGTTCCAAAAGCTGCAAGGACATTAAATCTTTGGGTCAAAAGCCAAAAACCTTTTTCTCTCAGTAGGGTGTTTTATTGTGGAATTCCTGGATAACCCACAGCAAGGATTATCTAGAAAGTGAGATAATCTAGAGACAGCATCATACAAGCCAAAATAATAGCCCATATGTTGTCTTGCCAGCAAAGGCTGGCATCCTGGGGGACAGCTCAATTCTGCTACTGGGATAACTGGTAGAAGATCTCCTTTGAGGCTGATCTCAGAACTTGGCTTTAGGGTTGCACGCAGAGTTGGAAGGGTCCTGGGAAGTTGTCAGGATCAGGAACTGGGGGTGGAGGGGCAGGTTCTGATCAGACACACACTCTAAAGGGTGTTATTATAAAGCCCATTTAAAGATAAGAATGTTGAGCAGTGGAGAAGTTCAGTGACTTGCCCAAGGTCACACAGAACAAGCTGTTTGATCCTTCTGGGTCATGTTTTGTCTATCAAATAATAGGACTCACTTCATAGAGTTGTTTTGAGGATGAAGTGATTTGAAACATGGACAGCATAGGGGCAATACTGAGCTCTTGGCTGGCTTTGTGATTACCGGTGTTTAGAAGCATGGACTCTGGAGACAGACAGACCTGGATTGGAATCATGCCTTTGGTACTTAATTTTTGTCTAGAGAAGACTGGAGACACAAATATTTGCGCTTCCATTCCATAGGACAGAATTATGCGCAGGAGGTGGCTGCCCAGCCAGGGTCTACATTCCCCATTTCTCCCTGGAGTTAAGAGTGACCACGTGTCTAAATTCTAGACTATGGAAAATTAGCAGAAGGGACGTGCACCACTTTCAGGTCTGGCCCACTAAATCTCCCATGTACCTGTCTAAATCCTCTTTCTCCTCCCTATTTTATTAAAATATACATGTTGACAGAGCTTTTGGCAACCTGTATCTCTGCCTTCCTGTTCGCCTACTCAGTATTATTATGTAAGCAAGAGTGAAACTTCTCTTGTGTTTGTGACATTACACAACTTCGAGTTTATTTGTTAGAGCAATTGCATTTGATATGTAACTTGGTTACATTTAAAGTTGGAGGAAGTTATCAAGAGGATGTGACTGCTGGTTGACCAGAGAGCTGGACCCGGGCAATCGGAGGCTCCTCACTCACTTCTCTGTCCTTGAAATATACATTCCACCCATAGTTCCCATAACTGGAGCCATTTCAAGGACTGAGCCTTGAGAGAATTTAGGTATCGGGACTATCTGCCTGGTATATGTGACTGAAACTGGTTAAGGCCTCTCTCTGCATATATATATATATAAACTTTTAAGATTTTGGAAGGCGGGTGCTGAGATCTACGCATCTTGTAGCCACCCAAGATAAGCCTTGTGTGTAGGTTCCCTTGGTTATTACACCTGCCACCTACCAATCTGGAGGGCTCTGTCTCTTTCTTTGGTCTCCCTTTGTCCTCCATATATGGGGTCACTTTCAGACTTTACCCAAGAAGCTCCCAAGGTTGTGAACCAGCAATTGAATTCCTTCAGCCAGGAGACAAGAAATGGGTTTTGGGATAGATGCACCCACAGGGGAAATCCCGAGTTGGCCATCAACCTCTATGTGGGGAGGGGTGGCCAGTATGTCAGATGTTTGTGGACCGCTGAGCAGGTATTGGGATGTCCCAAAAATGTTGGCTGGTTTGATATGCTTGTTTGAGGAACTTCAAGAAGTTCTTTGCAGGAAGGCAAAGAAGGGAAATGCCTGGCTGGGCGGTGGGCTGACCTCCACTGTGGGCAGTTCTGTGGCCACTGATGCCCAACTAGAGGCTGAAGATCTTGTGAGAAGGTTGGAAGAAAAGCTGAGGTTGGAGAAGGACCTGCAGTGTCCAGTGCTCTGCTAGCTTTGGGCTGGCAGACAAGGTGGGGGAACAGGCTGATAAGTCAGAGACCTTGGTGTGCCATTTTGCAAAGCTAGGAGGGCGAAAGCTGCTCGGATTAAGGTCTGAGCCCTTGTGACACAGCCTGATTGGGATGCCAGGAGGTGGAATTCCTGGGAAAGTGAGAACAAAGAGGAAGATGCTGTGCTGGCCCCATGCCATCTGATTTCTAACACAAAGGAAAGCAAAAGCACAGCAACAACCATGCCAGCCAACAGGGCAGTCCCTAATTCAGGAAGTGTTCATGATGAGAGAATATACTCCTGCTGAGCTTATTGGCTTAGCAGCCAAGTTCCAGCAAAAGGCCAGGGAAAGTATCCAGGCATGGTTAGTGCAGTTATGGGATACACTTGATATGTGACCTCGGGCAATTATTTATCTTTTCTGAACTTCAATCTGTAAATAGAGGGTAACTATCCTTGTTTTGCAATTTTGTTGTAAGGATTAAATGAGATCAAATATAGAATTTTCAGCATGGTAAGGTGATTATTATTACTATTATTATCTGTATCCAAATTACATCCAAGAGCTGAAGAGTTAGAAGCCACTTAACAGTCCATTTACATGGCTGCTGTAAAAATTCTTTTTCTCTCAATTGTGTGCTGGTCCAGAGCTCTGAAGGAACAATGGAGGGAAAGTGTAACTATCCCTGTTATCATTGTTACCCAGATTGAGATCCTTTCTGCCTAGAATCTAAATTCTATGAGGGTTGGGATTGGGTCTTGTCTCTCTTCCACAGCAGCTAGCTGAGTTTCTGGTATACAGCAGGTGATTAGCAAATGTTTCTTCGGTTTTTTTTTATTTTCTAGTATTTATTATTTACTGTGTTCCCACCACCATACATGTGTTCCATTTTCTTGCATTATCTTCAAACATAGCATCTCATGTGAACCTCACAGCAATGCTGTAAAGTGAGCTGTATTGTTTTCCTATTACAGAGCTAAAGTGATAAGGCATTGAGCAGTTAAGTTACATGTGGGTCACATAGCAATGATGGAAGAATTAGGATATGATTCTAGGTGATCTGGCTTCAGAGTCACTCTTCTGCCTCTTGTAGATAAATAATGTAATATTTAGCTTATTGAGTACATATCATGTAAACGCTAAACTCCCTACAGGTGTAAACTCATTTCATACTCATTGCAAGAATTGTACATTAGGTGAGATTGGGTTATTAAAAAATGCAAAAGGATGCCTTAGTGTGTGTGGTCTTTGGAAAAATACCCACATCAGAGGAAAAAATCTACCCATGAAAATTGGATAATCACATGGAGAAGAAAACTGGCTGTGCATCCTGTTATGAGAACTCTTAAATTCTCATTCATTCCTTCATCATTGAGTGAGCACCTACTGTATGTCAGGCGCTGAAGTAGATGCTGAAGATACAACAAGGAAGAAGTCAGTCCCTGCCCTGAATGTCTTTTCTTTCTAGTGGGAGAGGGACACATATACACCTAGTGAACCTAAGGAATATCCAAGCCAGAGCCAGCCGAATTCCTTATGCCAGAACAGGTGGACTTAACATGGCCAGTTTGCACCATCAGTAGCAGCCTAGTAGGAGGTAACCACTGTGCTTATACATAAAATGGATGATTTATGAGTGTTTTGTTGTTGTTGTTGGGGGCAGGGAAGCAAGAAAAACAAATGTGATTTACAAGTATTTGTTGGGTTCACTTATTTTAACATTTCCCATATGCTCAGAAGACAGCATACATGGAATATATTTTCTTGGTTACATACTGAAGGCTCTGGCAGGTTTTCCTATTTACTCCGTGTTATGATGTCTGCTAATATTTGTTATATGTTTGTGCAAAAACTGACAACAACAAAACACATACACACAAGGATGACAATTCAAGTGGTTTCTAATCCACATTTTTCTGGGAGTATATTTGCTATAAGGAAGTAAATTAATTCTGTAGGATTAAAAATTACAGACCACTAAGGTATGTAGCACTGTTAATAAGATCTTTGATTTTTAGAGCACTTTGGAGCCCCTCAAGGCTTGCTGTGTACTTGTTCATCTCCTGCCCCATATAATGATTTTGGGAAGTTTGCAAAGCAAATAAAATTATGTTCATTTTCAAGGAAACAAAATCTCAGAGAAGCTAAATTACTTGTCTCAGATCAGATTAATAGTAAGTTGCAGAATCATGATTTGAACCAAAATCTTTCTATACAACTTTGTTCCAATGCTGCAGTTATATTGATTTGAATTATGGCCAGAAACCAGTGTTTTAATAATTGTCATATATTTTTTATCAAAAATTTTACAATTTAAAAAAAAATTCCTCGTAGACAAATGATGCTTTGGGTATTTAAACAGATCCTGCAAGGGCATTAAAAATTTTTTTCCTACTTCCTACCCATCTATCAATTTAAAAACTGATGCTTTCCTTAGTCTTTTATGGAAATTATGTAAAAAGATTTTCTGGGTGAGTTCACCCAGTTTGCCCAGCTCTTGGCAAGGATTAGGTGTTTCAGACCCATCTACACCTCAGCAGCCCAGCAGTTTGACTGAAACAAACATGGGCAGCTCAGGGTAGGTCCTTCTGTTCTCCACCATGGCAGCCATGATTGTACCTTGCTGACAGCTCCCCTGTGGATCTTGTTAGTGGGGGTCTGTGTTTGTTCATTGCTTGGCAAGGCACAAGAACAATCTTTCTAATCTTGGCATTGAGTTCTCCAGGAGAGCTGCATGAATATTTATAAGCCATCCACCCAATTTCCTAAGAGGGTAAATATCATGTTAAGTTTTCTTAGCGCACGGGTGCACACACACACACACCCCCCCCGCACACATGCGCTACTAAAGAGGGGCAGAAGGGAACTTTAGGAAGTGATGGACGTGTTTATGGCCTTAATGCTTTCACGGGTATATATTTATCCCCAAACTCATCATGTTGTGTAAATTAAATACATACAGATCTTTACATGTCAATCGTACTTCTCAATAAAGTGGTTTTTAAAAATTAAAAAAAAAGAAGTACGTGGGTTTCCCTGGTGGCGCAGTGGTTGAGAGTCCGCCTGCTGATGCAGGGGACACGGGTTCATGCCCTGGTCTGGGAGGATCCCACATGCCACGGAGCGCCTGGGCCCGTGAGCCATGGCCGCTGAGCCTGCGTGTCCGGAGCCTGTGCTCCCCAACGGGAGAGGCCACAACAGTGAGAGGCCCGCGTACAACAACAACAACAACAACAAAAGAAATACGTGCACTCTTGGCAATTCTTTTTCATTTTCAAAGAAGGAAGGCCACTACAGTGTCTTCCATCTGTCTCCTTTCTATCTGTAGCCTGGAGCCCCAACTTCTTACCCTTGGACGTTATTAACTATTTCCTGATAGTTTTCCCTGTCTCTGGTCCCTTTCTTCTCTGATCCATTTGCCACATTACAACTGGAGTTATTTTTCTCTCTGGAATCCTAGAACTGATTATATAATTCTCCTACCTAAAAACCTTGGAACGTTCAGTATATCCAAATCAAGATAAAGTCCAAATTTAAGGAATTCAGGCTCCCAGGACACCCCAGTAATTGACCTTAAATGACCTTTCTGGGTTCATCACCACCACGTCACCTACAGCACTCTGCATTCTAACCACTGTAGCTTTCCTGCCTCTCCTCTATCAAAGCCAACATTCTCACATCACAAATTTTTTCTTGTGTAGTTTCCCAGCCAAGTATGCATTTGGTCACCCTCTCTCCCTATAAAAATGTCTTCACTCATTTAAAGTCCAGTTTAACTACTTCCTATTGTCAGTTGCTTACCCTGATTATCGTTTAGAATTACATGTCTATACGATAAGTTGTTACTTGTTCAGATGTTTAACATAAGTTCTTTGTTGCTTTATCAGGTAGCTAACTTTTGTCTATGTCATCCACTAGATTATGAGGGCTGGCTTCCATGGCCATGAGTTGCACAGTACCCCGTGTTTAGAAGGACCTCACACTTAGTTGAATGTTATGTTATCACCATCTTGAAAATCTTAAGAATTTTCCAACAAGTGGTCCTGCATTTTCATTTTGCACCGAGTTCTGCAAATATTGTAAGTGGTGCTGTCCATACAGAGAAGGGCTATTTCAGATTCATCTTTATCTGTACCAGCACCATGCCTTTCTCCTAGTTGCTGCCTATTTTAAAATGCTTGTTGGAAAAACCATGAAAATGAGTAGTCAAGTAACTTGCTTAATTAAAACATGTCAAAGCAGAAAATAGGCTTTGAACCCATCCGAGAAGGCTGGCTATCAAGGGAAATCAGATATCCCAAGGTCTAGTCTCTATGGCATTAAGTTCCAAGGATTTTCCAAAAACCACATTTACTACTTATTAGGGAGCAACATATTTCTACCAGAAGCAAATAACAGGCTTCAAGATGAAGCTACCTCTGGGACTGCCCAGTGAAGCTCTGAGGCATGGGATTGGAGTCACTTGTAAAGATGGGAGGCAATGAATTTCCTTCCAAAAGCTCACATGATGTGAGAGATTCTTGGCAACTAGCCCACACATTTGGTTTCCTAATGAATCATCTTTTGATTGTTTCTAGACCAAGTTGCTTCAGGGAGATGGAATAGAATTATTCCTAGAAAGGATTGCCTCTGAGTGAGAATGAGTATGAAGTATAGGAAGCAGGAGGTAGAAATCTGTAAAAAGAACAACTGTTTTATTTCTAAACAGCATAAACATTCCTCTCAGTCATGTCTAAATTACTATCCCCAAGTTGAACACAAGGATTTCCCTTTACCTTTCAGAGTGTTTGAAATTTAATGTTCTTGCTTTCAAGAAAAGGGAATTATTTTTTAAAAGCAATTGCTAATAATTCCGGGTGGTTCTTTAAGAGACTATAAAGATGGTGATTTTTTTCAAAAAAGGGAAAAAACTAGACTATTTGGAGGGATACAGAGATTTTGTGTTGCGGTCTGGGTGAAGGAGGCACCATTCAAGAGAGCGAATGGGATCCTGTGATACAGTGGTGGGAAGCAACCATAGACAATATGTAAATGAATGAATGTGACTATTTTCTAATAAAGCTTTATTTACAAAAACTGATGGCAGCCTGGATTTGGCCCTTGGGATGTAATTTGCTGACTCCTGCTCTAGAACAACTGACAATGATACACTGGGAGAAGCTCTACAGAAGTGCTTCTTTTAATACTGTTCATAAGAACAAGGATCTCAAATGGCCACATCACCAGTAGAATGGTTACATATGTTGTTTTATATTCAATCAGTGGAATGCTAGATAGCAGTGAAAAGAAGTGATCTCCAGCCACATACATCAATGTGAACTAATTCTAGACACAGTGTGGAACAAGTGCAATAAGGCACACATAACATTATTCTACAGTTCAGAGCAGGTAAGCCGACTATAAGTGTATTTAGGGATACATACAGGGGTGAGGAAGGGAAGGGAATGATTAAGAGAGGCTTGGAGTTACCACCACAGAGGAAGGGAATATGAGAATGGGTCAAGTTCTAGGATCTTCAAGAGTACTGGTCAGATGTATACACTGATGTGTATAAAATTGATGACTAATAAGTACCTGCTGTATAAAATAAATAAATAAAATTAAATAAAAAATTTAAAAAAGAAGGTGGACTTTCTTCTAGTCTTAGGTAGAGTCAAACCTTTTCAAATCTCGTTTCAGACTCTTCTGATAGAGGATGATAAACTGTCCTTTACACACAGGTAGTTCAAGTGCAGTCGCATAGTACAGAATAGTTAATACATAAAGTCTGAATTCAGAATCAGAGACTGAAGTGTGATCATTCCTTCATCACTCAATCTATCTCCTAAATCAGTGATTTAAACCCTCATATACAGGCTTCCATGGTGGCGCAGTGGTTAACAATCCGCCTGCGGAGGCAGGAGATACGGGTTCGAGCTCTGGTCCACGAAGATCCCACATGCCGCGGAGCAACTAAGTCCATGCGCCACAACTACTGGGCTTGCGCTCTACAGCCCGCGAGCCACGACTACTGACTGCCCCCCCCCCCCCCCCCCCGCCAAAAAAAAGAAAGAGTACTGGTCAGTTCCATTTCTTAAGCTGGTAGGTTGAACAGAAATTTATTTATTTCCTTTAAGAAGCAGGGTTCTTCCTCCTCCCCTTCCACCTCCCGGGCTACAGCGGGCGAAGGGCTGAGCGCTGCTGTATTTTGTCCCACGAGGCGACCCCTTCTCCCGCGGAGGTTGCGCGCGGCGGCAGGGGCCGCCATAGCGGTGGTGGCGACGGGGACAGTGGAGCGCTGACAGCAGGCCTGGCCGCCCACCTGCCCCATCCTGTCGCCGGTGGCGGGGAAGAAGCACACACCTTTAAAAACGCATTTTTGGATAAATATATAGTTTAAGATAAAGTAGGGCTAAGTACACTCATCCCTTGGCTGGCGGGGGATTGGTTTTAGGACCCTTAACAGGTACCAAAATCCGAGGATGCTCAAGTCCCTTATATGCAATGACACAGTACAGAAGGCGCTCTTTATCTGCTGGTTCTGCAACCGCGGATACGGGAAGCTGACTGTAACTTTTTGAAGGCGTTTTAACTAGGAAGTCGCAGAACTGGGATTTGAACTTTGGTCTCTTTGGCTCCAAAGTTCAAAATCGTTCTACTCACTCCTCATGTTCCTGGGTTTAAGCCAGTACTATTTTATTGTAGTCCTTGGACTTAATCACTTCTTTATATCTACCGAGATACTACAAAACAGATTTGTACGGTCTCCATTTCTACCCGAATCAGTGAAGCCTGACACTCAGCTTCCAGAATGTGTAATTATCAGCTGTATTGAGTGGGAAGCTCAGATGACAGTTAATAGTACATGTAGAGGGAAATCTGTGTGTTGCAGTAACTGAAGAACGAGCCAAGAATGTAACATGAATCAAAACGTCCATATAGTGTACCAGAAAGTTTCTATGTGGAAATGCAAGCCAGAGCGTTTCTGTATCTATAAACATTCCTAATTATAATTCACAGTTAATCTCTGTGCATCTTGTTCTCCTTTGAACCGCAGATATGGAAGACCAGTATATCCAACTGGGCACAGATGGAAAAATATCCCTATCCCAGCTTCACAATGAAACCAGTTTTTGTGCTTGACACCTGCAGCAGCTGATAGGTGAATGTGGCTGATCAGTCAGCTAAGCAACTTTTCAAATATGAGCAGCCAAAGCTCTGGAAATAGCATCAGGCACTTGATAATGTGTCAGGAGTTCTTGTACCACAGGCAGTGGGTGGAATTTTGCAGCCAGACAACTTGAGTTTGTGTTCTGCTTTTGCCACTTGAAAGATACGTGCTCTTGAGCAAATGACTTCACCTGAGTCTGTATTCTCAGTGGTAAAAATTTGTAAAATAGCTCATAGTTTCAATCCTGGCTGCTCGTTAGAAGTTTTTTTAAAAACCACCAATACAATGAATGGTTTCATCTGCCTTGGACCAATGATCAGTTTGGGGAGAAGAGGAGAGCCCTGGGTATTGGCATTTTTGGAAAGCTCAATAAATTTTATAAAGTGGATCAGAACTTCTACCTTATGGTTGGCTGTGTGACTCCTGCCCTGGAAGAGAGGACCTTACAAAAGTGTCTGTGTTGTTTCTCTCCTTTATGATGGGAAAGTGACATCCAGAGAGGTGAAGTGACTCAGCCAGTGTCCAAGCCAGTTAAGTAGCAGAACCAACTCTAGACCAAAGGTCTCCTAACCTGTAGCCTTATTATACTCATTAGAGAGACACTGGATCTTCAAGCTAAAAACACCAATGAAATAGTATACCTCCTCACTTTCAAAAATGTCTGGTTTGGGTGATAAATTATATGTTAAAAATGCATTATAGGCAAACAAGTAAAACATACTAAGTGCTTGTGTTTGTGCATATGTGTGTGTGTGTGTGTATTTGGGAAGTACTAGCAGTGAGAAATAGGACTTGAGAAGTTTTGAAGAGAACTGGTGTATATTAATCAGTTTGGGCTGCCATAACAAAGTA
The DNA here is from genome assembly GCF_039906515.1 of Pseudorca crassidens. NCBI lineage: Eukaryota > Metazoa > Chordata > Mammalia > Artiodactyla > Delphinidae > Pseudorca > Pseudorca crassidens. The sequence goes on along the minus strand of NC_090306.1, from coordinate 28,457,931 downwards.
CCATAGATTGTGTAGCTTAAATAACAAATATTTATTTCTAACAGTTCTGGAGGCTGGGAAGTCCAAGATCAAGGTGCAAACAGGTAGTTTCATTCTGAGGCCTCTTCTCTTGGTTTGTAGATGGTCCTTGTCCTTCTCTGTGCTCTTATGACCTCTTTATTTGTGGGAGTGTGGAGAGGGAGAGAAGCAAGCTTTCTGGTGTCTCTTATAAGGGTAGTAATCCCATCGTGGATGCCTCACCCTCATGACCTCATCTAATTAGGTACTAATTCCACCTTGCAGGTCCCACCTCATGACCTCATGCAACCCTAATTAACCACCCGAAGGCCCCATCTGCAAATACCATTATGTTGGGAGTTAGGGCTTCAATATATGAGTTTTGGGAGGGGCAAAAACATTCAGTCCATAACAAATAGTATGTAAATCTCCTTATTTTCAGAGTGGTTTGCTAGACCAAAAATTATGTCTATTATCCTGGTCCATGGAATATTATAAAAAATCCTATGTTAGCGATTCTCAGTCTTGGATGTAAATTAGAATAACCTGGGAGCTTTTATATAGTACTAATCCTCAACACCTCTTCTCCCAATAACTGAATCAGAATCTTGGAAGAGGGTTGGGGACCAGGGTTGAGGGTTACAGCCGAGGTTGGGAACCACTGATCTCTGGGCAGCTGGGCCCTGGAGTAGAAGGAGGTAGTCAGTGACTTGTCACCTAGTGACAAGAAGGAAATGAGACTCATATGCCATAAATGTCTGAATAGAAGGGGAGAAGTTTCTCCAAAATCATCCCTCCTAAAAGAGGAAGGAGTATGTTCCAGTCCTTACAAAGTTTCTCATGTTATTGGGCACTCTCTCATTTGCTGTGTTTTGTGCGATGTTGATTTTACATCTGTCTTAATGCTATGCAAATTCAGTGGCTTGGGATTGCTTTATATTTAGACATATATGATTTATATTATCACCAGACCTTCCTTTCTTTTCACCACACTCCTTAACTGACACATTAGCAGGTTATGTACTGGTCCACAGACTTTCAGGACCTTGAGCAAGTTACTTCTCCTCCCTGGGCTTCAGTTCTTTTCCTCTCAAAAAATGAGGGCATTGAGCATGACTAGGGAATTGATAAAATTATAGAAGCCCCCAATCGTAGTAACTTTAACTGTACCCTTTTATCTCTTCCACACACATGCCTTAGGCACACCATTTATATCATTTTATTTTTTCTTTATGTTTGCCATTGTTCACTGTGGAAGATTGTATTTTATTCAAAATACTTGCTGCCCCTCCTTGGGGGCAATTATACTTTCTCACCCTACTGAACTCAGGAGTGGATATGAGACCAGAAGTGACATGCATCATTTCTGAACAGAAACTTTTAAGAGCCAGCTTGTGTTTTTGCAACATCTCTTTTTTTCTTTGCCAGGAAATCATCAATAACCCAGATAGGAAAAGTGACATATAATTTATTGTCCAAACCAGGCATTTTTGAAAGTGAGAAGATGAACTCTTGAGAGTGAAAAGATAAGCTATTAATAATTACTCTGGGACATAGACATAAGCTAGGACTGTGTTGGATAAACTGGAATGTGGAGTCCAGATTAGAGGCTGCTTTGTCAGCTTGGTTTCTGGAGAGAAGATGGCAGGGAGCAGGGCCAGAGCCAGCCCATAATGGACACACATGAGAGAGAAATCACCCTCTGTAAGTCACTAGGATTTTGGGGTCCATTGTTACTACAGCACAGCTCAGCCAACTGGTAACAGAAGTTTAATCAATACAGCTGATTGATGCAGAAAACTCATTGAAAAGTGGCCTTCTGTTGGCCTGAGTAACTGGGTCATTCAAGTGACTGCTGAACACTAAAGATATGTTCAGAGGTTTCTGGAGTTACTGGCAGCTTCTTCCAATTTAAAACAAGGAAAGCTATCCCCTACTGTCTAAATGGGCCTTGTTATTATGTCCTGGACAGACCAAATTTGAGAGTACCTGCATCACCCAAAATATCATTCCCAGGGATTTCTTTTGTAAACATTGATGTTGATTCATTTGACCAGTTTACTCTGGCCAAAGCTGATAGAATCATGGTAGAGACTCAAGTGTGAGCAATCTGCAGGCTGGCCAGCAGCCTACTTAGTGGCATTGTGTAAATGCTTTGCTAATCAGACAAGATGTTACCACTGGAGTGTTCAGATCCTCCCTGGAAAATATCTGACCTAGATACATGAGGAGATAATGTAATGAGTTTGCAGAAGTTGAAAGTCACACAGAAAAAAGGGCAAAGGATATAATTGAGCCATGCTAACAGTGGTTAATAGAGCATGGTTTAGCAAACTTGGGCTGCTGAAAATACAAAGCAATTTACTTGACTACTAGAGATGTTGCTAAGTGAAATCTATGTATATCCTGATCTTGGTGAGGCCGTCATGGTGGTTCTTCCTGGGTTCCCATGAAACTTGACTTCCCCTCTTCCTTGCTCTCCCTAATGCTGGTAGCACAGATAAGATACTCGTCAGTCTTCCTTCTATGCGTCCTTTCAATGCCATCCCTTCCCCTTTCCAAAATATGAACCAGTATGTCCCTGTTCTTGAAACCACAAAATGTTCTAACACAGGCCAGAAAGGACAACAAAGGCTAATTACAAATATCGTAATTGACAATAGCAAAACCACACATGTAAAGTTAAAATTCCTGTCTATTTTGAGAGTGGAGCTTCTGGGTCCAACTTGGCAAGAACCTTGCACCATTTGCCTTCCCCTAAATGAAACTGCTTTGCATTGGAATGGACTTTCACTTTGTCTGAATTTTGTTTTGTTTTGAGGGGTTGGCTCGAATCTCCTCATAAAAAAAGTATTTCCTCTTACTTCATGTGGTTTGTCCCACATCCAGAGAGTATCCTTTTATATTGTTTCTGAGCCAATATTTCTTTTTCTTATGTCTAAAGCTGTTGCTTAGAAATGCTGTGGCTCTTTCCTCCTGGCCTCAGTTAGGAAAGGGATTCTTGTACCCTAGAACTTCATTAGCATGTGAATTAACTCTTGCAGCACACAGAGACTTAGGTCATTGGTTAGCTTGTTGATATCTTTCAAGCCCTATAGTATGTTAGAATAGGAAGTGATGTCAGAGATCCTTGGGTTTAAGAGTACTGAGGAGTAAACTTACACCTTTATAACCACATGGCTAGTGAACGGCATAGATGGAGTAACGCTCAGGTGTATGGATTATTAATGCAGTGCTATTTCTCCAAATCAGATTCTTATTCTCCTTTGCAACTTTTACATTTGTTTAATTCATGCTATGCATACTTTCCTTCAGATACCTTTTCTAATCTTCATAAAAGTTATGTATGCCAGGTAAAGTGCCAAGCACTGGGGTTACAAAGATAAAGATAACACAACTTTTACTCCTGAGGAATGGCAGGAATTGAAAAATAGATATCACAATTCAATGTATCAAGTGCTGTGGGAACTCAGAGTAGAAATCAACCAACTGGGCTGCTGGGAGTGGGAAAAATGAGCTTTTGTAGAGGAAGTTACATTTAGCAGTATTTTGAAGAATGTGTAAGAGATTGACAGATGGAGTAGGATTGGGAAGAGGACAGAAGAGCAGCTTGTACAAAGGATCATGAAAGGAATGGTGCTGATGTCAGGTTGGCAGAAGTATAGACTGTGATAAGAGAAGTGAGCTAGATGCACTTGGAAAAGAAGGTCAAGAGAGTGTCAGGCCTGACCTGTCATTTAAGGAGTTTGGAGTTTATTCTACAGGAAATGTAGATGAGAGATCCCTAAACAAGGAGAAAGGAGAGGTAGAAACAGAGGGACCAGTTGGGAAGATGGTACATACAATTATAAGGTAAAAAGTTCCAGCTCTCTCAAACTACCAGTGGTAGGAAAGGTTTGAGGCAGGGGGCTAAACTCAATCTATCTTGAAACAATGTATTATGGGTTGAAGGGGAGAAGAGGATGAAAGATAACTGAGGATATGAATTTTGGGGACCTGTGTGGATGATGTCAGCACACTGTGAAAAAAAAGGAGTGGAAAGAGCAACAAAGTTTGGGGCAAAAATGATCGGAGGTTTAGATCTGTCCTAAAGAAGGTGATGCTGAAGTGGTAGTTATAATTATTTGATTCTCATTTGCTGAAAAGGATCAAAATAAGATCTGGATTGAAGGAAGCAGTAATTAACATTTTAGTTTTGGTTCTAAATTTAAAAGGAGAGAAATAAAGATACTTGAGTGTTCTTCCAAATTTCCCGGGTTAGGTCACATAAAAAGAAGGAGAAAAGGAATTTAGGGCAGTTTGTACAGTGGCTAAGCATAGGAAAGGACCTAAGCTTAAAAACAGCATGATCTTTAAGTTAATCACCTCTCTGCAATACATTCCAGGACTGTGATGAGGATTAGTAGAGACATCAGAAAGGAAAGTGTCCTAGACAACATAGGCTTTGCTCCATTGTGGTAAACAGACAAACAAACAAAACTCCCCAAATTGCAGTGGTTTAAGATAACCAATGTTTTCTTTCATTTAATAACTTTATGAAAAAGATAGGTCATCTTCATTTTGTGGATAAAGAAACAGACTTGTTCAAGAGCATACAAGAGGTAGAGCTCTGAGATCTCTCATACTCCAAAGGCTGGGTATTCTCTTTCCATTCCATTGTGCAGAAATGCCTCCCACAAGGAGGACACCCCCAGTCCCAGACTATGTGCTTCTGGCCAGAATGGAGCTCTGAAGCTGAAATATCTACACTATTTTCTTTGTGTTTCCTAACTGTGAAGTTCTTCCCTGGGCAGAGAGGGAGGAGAGAATTTATCTCCCACCTCCTCTGTCTCATTGTTTCCCAAGGAGGAGGGCAGGGTAGGCCAGTGTCCACAGAGTTGACAGGGTAAGTTGACATATTTGGGTTTAAATCCTGATTAGCTGCTTGTCAGCTGTGTGGACCTAGATAAGATACTTAACATCTCTGTATCTCACTTTCCTTGGCCTCTGTAATGGGAGTACTAATGGTATTTATTTCAAATGTTTGTTGTGAGGATTAAATGAAATAATACACCTAGAAGCCTTAGCACATTGCTTAATGTAGAGTAAATAATCTTCATATTTGCCACTATTATGATGACTGTTTTAGAAACTCTTGACCTCTTGCTTTCCATTTCTTTACATGATGATTTCCACAAAGCATTGACCAGAGAAAGCTGAATTGCAGACAGTTCAGCTTATATTTATAAGTGTTTTTTTGGAAAAAGGTGGTCTTGTGGGTATGGAGTATGAAAATGTTCTGTGTGGACGGGTGAATTCCAATCATACTTATGTTTATTCTAAAGTCACAGAGTTGGTTATATGGAATCCATGAGTCTTAATTAGAGGTGTGAAGAAGGATGTGGATTTTTTTGTGTGTATTTTTTATGGAGGTGTAAAGTACATTTCGTAAACTGAACAAATCTTAAGTTACAACTTGATTAGCTTTTACCTAAAGTGAACGTATTTGTGTAATACTCAAGTGATACTCCCGATAAAAACAGAGAATGTTGCCCATACCACAGAATATCCCCATGCATCTCCTGGTCAGCCCCTTCCTCCACCAAAGGTAACCACTCTGTTGGCTTCTATTGCGCTAGATTAGTTTTTCCCCTCTTTGAACTTTATAAAAAAGGAATCATGGAACATGTATTTTTGATCACTATTATGCTTGTGAAGTTCATCCATGCCATTGTGTATAGCAGTAGTTTATTCCTTTTTATTGTTGTTTGATATTCTATCATATGAATCTACCACCATGATTTTATTTTCCAATGTTTATGAGCTTTTGCATTGTTTTATCATTTTTGGCTATTACAATGACTGCTTTGAATATTCTTAAATATACCCTTTTCTCTTATGTGGACACATTCCTTTCTATTAGGAATATACCCTGGAGAGGAATTTCTGGGTAATGAATATGTGTGTCTCTTCAGGTTTAGTAGATAGCATCGAATAGTTTCTAAAGTAGTGACAATTTTCACTCCCACCAGTGAGATAGGAGAATTCCAGTTCCCTATACTCTCTAACACTGATCCATTCCATTGTTACTGTTAAATTTTAGCCATTTTAATGGGTATGTAGAACTTTTTGACTGTGATTTGAATCAGCAGTTCTCTAATGCCTTGTAATGTTGAGCATCTTTTCATGTGCTTATTGGAATTTAGATTTCCTCGTTTATGAACTATCAAAGTTTTTTACCTATTTAAAAAACTTGGGTTGTCCTTTCCTATTAATATAAAGTAGATTTCAAAAAAATCTGAATTTAAGTTCTTTGTCAGTTTTATATAATGCAAATATATTTTTGTAGCTTTTTCACTGTCTTAGTGATATCTTTTGATGAACAGAAGTTCTTAATTTTACTAAAGTTCAATTTTCAGTATTTCCCTTTGTGATAGTGTTCAGTTGTCCTGTTTTGTATGCTGGATATTAGACACTTGTGAAACAGCTACTGCTGCTGATGGGTGATTGGAATAAAAGGGAAGAGATGAAAATGTTTGATTAAACTGAAGGGAGTGAGGATATACTTTTGAAGCCAGAGGGGAAGAACATCACAAAGACCAGAGGGGTCACGATTTGGGGTCAGGGAGATACAGTAGGGCAGGACAACCTTGAAGAGACTGTAGAGGTTCCCACATGGGCAAGGATATGATTACTCCTTTATTTTGCCAAAGAGAGACATTTTCTAAGACTTTAACTTCAAGACAAGACCCTGGATAGAGTCCAGAGTTATGGTTTGATTTTTCTCTTTATTTTTATACTTGTGCCCAATCTATGGCAAGGTGGTACAGTGCTGATTCAAAGCTTCTGAAGTCTGAGAGGTTGTATATGGTGTAAAACCAAACCTAAATTGCTTTCAGGATCCAATGAATTAGCAGAGGTCATGTTCTCATGCATTATATGCTTAATAAATGCCTCTTCCTTTCCTTGTACATAATTATATTAACTTAAGTAATAGCATGGGGGTGATTTAGTATTGTGATTGGGTGAAAGCCAAAATAAGGTTTTTGTTTTTTGGTTTTGTGCGTGTGTGTGTGTTCTTCTTATTTGTTTTATTTAAAACATGGACCATAGTTTCCCTTTTATTTTAAAAGAGAATCTCACATTTATTTAATTAGTATTACTAATTAGTATTACTAATTTTACATGTGTCACCTAGGTGCTTTCACATAGGTTATCTCATTTAATCTCCACAATAAAGGGTGTGTTATTGTCACTATTTTACAAATGGGGAAGTAGAGGCTAAGAGAGATGAAATTATTTGCCCAAGAACCCTTGACTAGTAAGATATTTAAGAATTCAGATTTAAGCTATATTTTTGTAATGAAAGTCTCTGTCACAGTTTTGAATTTTAGGATTAAGAATTATTCACTTTAAGGGAGGGTGGGAGAGAGACACAAGAGGGAGAGGATATGGGAATATATGTATACATATAGCAGATTCACTTTGTTATACAGCAGAAACTAACACAACATTGTACAGCAATTATACTCCAATAAAGATGTTAAAAAAGGAATTATTCACTAAAATAGGCCTCTATTTTATTTTTATTTATGAATAACAACTTATATTTTCAATTATTTGAATATTCTAGTACCATTAATAAATTATTTTTGTATTTCATAGGCTCCAGAATATAAGCATGAATGTGAAAGAGAGCTTCACTGTATAAAATATAGCAAGAATAACTTTTAAACATATGCTGAACTCAATGGTAACCATATATCCATGGATAGGTAACTTTTTAGGAAGACGTATCATGATAATAGGGGAAATTCTGGAAGGGTTCTTATACCTTGCTTGGAACATCAACTCAATAGGGAGAAATGTAATATGCTAGTGTGATTAAGGTCAAGTGTCATTCTATAATTACAGGGACACATATAGTCCCAATGGTCCCAGGGCTGACTTTTCCCTAAAAAAAGTAGTTGGGCTGGATTTTGGTTGTCAACTTTGCACTGCTGTCACTCTTTTCTAAGGTTTTCTCTGCTTTCAAGAAGCATATTTGAACAAGATTTCTTTACAAGATAGTTATGAGTTAGGATTTTCCAATGATAGGTATTTGAACAATACTTGGAAGGTACAGAGAAAGAAAGGCTGTTATTCTCAGGAGATTATTGAAACTTCGCACTCATGATGGCATCTCAGACAGCTCTTTCAGCTCCTATTTTGCGGCTTGGATGACCAGAAATGGTAGATTTTCAGACTTCTCTGCAAGTACCATTTTACTCTTTGGTGGCCAGATGTGGAGGCATCTCCGATTTTCCCATGAGCTTCCACTTCAAGGACACTGTAGGCAAGCACAATAGTTTTCTGATTTCCCTGGGCCCTTGCATCTCTACTTGTGTTTTTGCCTTAGTAACTCTATCTCCACTATGTTGAACAAGCCTCTATTTTAACGCACCACATTTCAAAGCACTCAACTAAGAGGTTGAGTCCTCAGCTAAAATTCTCAGTTGCAGACTTATGCTGATTTAACTAAGCTATTCAGCCTCTGTACCTCATTTTTCTTAATTGTTAAACGGGATTCAACAATGCCTACCTTAAAAAGTAGTTCTACAGGGAGACCTTCAAGATGGCAGATGAGTAAGATGTGGAGATCACCTTCCTCCCCACAAACACATCAAATACATCTACATGTGGAACAACTCCTACAGGACACCTACTGAACGCTGGCAGAAGACCTCAGGCTTCCCAAAAGATATCTCTTTTTTTTTTCCTTTTTCTCTTTTTGTGAGTGTGTATGTGTATGCTTCTTTGTGTGATTTTGTCTGTATAGGTTTGCTTTTACCATTTGTCCTAGTGTTCTGTCTGTCCATTTTTTTTTGTACAGTTTTTAGCGCTTGTTATCATTGGTGGATTTGTTTTTTGGTTTGGTTGCACTCTTTCTTTTTTATTACTTTTTAATTTTTAATAATTTTTATTTTAATAACTTACTTTTTCACTTATTTTTTTCTTTCTTTTTTTCTCCCTTCTGAGCCGTGTGGCTGATGGGTTTTTGCGCTCTGGCTGGGTGTCAGGCCTGTGTGTCTGAGGTGGGAGAGCTGAGTTCAGGACATTGGTCCACAAGAGACCTCCCAGCTCCAACTAGTGACAGAAACACAACCCCACGCAGCAGCAGAGAGGGTACCTAAAATCATAATAAGGTCACAGACACCCCAAAACACTACCAGACGTGGTCCTGCCCACCAGAAAGACAAGATCCAGCCTCATCCACCAGAACACAGGCACTAGTCCCCTCCACCAGGAAGCCTACACAACCCACTAAACCAACCTAAGCCACTGGGGGCAGACACCAAAAACAACAGGAACTACGAACCTGCAGGTTGTGAAAAGGAGACCCCAAACACAGTAAATTAAGCAAAATGTGAAGACAGAGAAACACACAGCAGATGAAGGAGCAAGGTAAAAACCCACCAGACCAAACAAATGAAGAGGAAATAAGCAGTGTACCTGAAAAAGAATTCAGAGTATTGCGAGTAAAGATGACACAAAATCTTGGAAATAGAATGGAGAAAATACAAGAAACGTTTAACAAGGACCTAGAAGAACTGAAGAGCAAACAAACAATGATGAACAACACAATAAATGAAATTTAAAATTCTCTAGAAGGAATCAATAGTGGAATAACTGAGGCAGAAGAATGAACAAATGATCTAGAAGATAAAATAGTGGGAATAACTACTGCAGAGCAGAATAAAGAAAAAAGAATGAAAACAATTGAGGACAGTCTCAGAGACCTCTGGGACAACATTAAATGCACTAACATTTGAATTACATGGGTCCCAGAAGAAGAGAAAAAGAAAGGGACTCAGAAAATATTTGAAGAGATTATAGTTGAAAACTTCCCTAATATGGGAAAGGAAATAGTTAATCAAGTCCAGGAAGCACAGAGAGTCTCATACAGGATAAATCCAAGGAGAAACATGCTAAGGCACATATTAATCAAACTATCAAAAATTTAGTACAAAGAAAAAAAATGCAAGAAACTCTGCAAGCCAGAAGGGAGCAGCAGGACATATTTAAAGTGATGAAAGGGAAAAACCTACAATCAAGATTACTCTACCCAGCAAGGATCTCATTCAGATTTGACAGAGAAATTAAAACGTTTACAGACAAGCAAAAGCTAAGAGAGCTCAGCACCACCAAACCAGCTTTACAACAAATGCTAAAGGAACTTCTCTAGGCAGGAAACACAAGAGAAGGAAAAGACCTACAGTAACAAACACAAAACAATTAAGAAAATGGTCATAGGAACATACATATTGATAATTACCTTAAATGTAAATGGATTAAATGCTCCAACCAAACGACATAGACTGGCTGAATGGATACAGAAACAAGACCCATATATATGCTGTATACTGGAGACACATTTCAGACCTAGGGACACATACAGAATGAAAATGAGGGGATGGAAAAAGATATTCCATGCAAATGGAAATCAAAAGAAAGCTGTAGTAGCAATTCTCATATCAGACAAAATAGACTTTAAAATAAGGACTATTACAAGACAAAGAAGGACACCACATAATGATCAAGGGATCAATCCAAGAAGATAAAACAATTTTAAATATTTATGCACCCAACATAGGAGTACTTCAATACATAAGGCAAATGCTAACAGCCATAAAAGGGGAAATCACAGTAACACAATAATATTAAGGGACTTTTACATCCCACTTTCACCAATGGACAGATCAACCTAAATGAAAGTAAATAAGGAAACACAAGCTTTAAATGACACATGAAACAAGATGGACTTAATTGATATTTACAGGACATCCCATCCAAAAAAACCAGAATACATTTTCTTTTCAAGTGCTTATGGAACAATCTCCAGGATAGATCATATCTTGGGTCACAAATCAAGCCTTGGTAAATTTAAGAAAATTGACATATCAAGTATCTTTTCCGAACACAATGCTATGATACTAGATACCAATTACAGGAAAAAAACTGTAAAAAATACAAACAGTTGGAAGCTAAACAACACACTATTAAATAACCAAGAGATCAATGAAGAAATCAAAGAGGAAATTAAAAAAAAATACCCAGAAACAAATGACAATGAAAACACGATGACCCAAAACCTATCAGATGCAGATCCTACCTCAAGAAACAAGAAACATCTCAAATAAACAACCTAACCTTGCACCTAAAGCAATTAGAGATAGAAGAACGAAAAAAAAAACCCCAAAGTTAGCAGAAGGAAAGAAATCATAAAGATCAGATCAGAAATAAATGAAAAAGAAATGAAGGAAATGATAGCAAAGATCAATAAAACTAAAAGTTCGTTCTTTGAGAAGATAAACAAAATTGATAAACCATTAGCCAGACTCATCAAGAAAAAAAGGGAGAAGGCTCGTATCAATAGAATTAGAAATGAACAAGAAGAAGTAACAACTGACATTGCTGAAATACAAAGGATCATGAGAGATTACTGCAAGCAACTATATGCCAATAAAATGGAAAACCTGGAAGAAATGGACAAATTTTTAGAAAAGCACAACTTTCCAAGACTGAACCAGGAAGAAATAGAAAATATAAACAGACTAATCACAAGCAGTGAAATTGAGACTGTGATTAAAAATCTTCCAACAAACAAAAGCCCAGGACCAGATGGCTTTACAGGTGAATTCTATCAAACATTTAGAGAAGAGCTAACACCTACCCTTCTCAAACTCTTCCAAAAAATAGCAGAGTGAGGAATACTCCCAAACTCATTCTATGAGGCCACCGTCACCCTGATACCAAAACCAGACAAAGATGTCACAAAGAAAGAAATCTACCGGCAAGTTTCACTGATGAACATAGATGCAAAAATCCTCAACAAAATACTAGCAAACAGAATCCAACAGCACATTAAAAGGATCATACACCATGATCAAATGGGGTTTATCCCAGGAAAGCAAGGATTCTTCAATAAGCAAATTAATCCATGTGATACACCATATTAACAAATTGAAGAATAAAAACCGTATGATCATCTCAATAGATGCAGAAAAAGCTTTTGACAAAATTCAACACCCATTTTTGATAAAAACCCTCCAGAAAGTTGGCATAGAGGGAACGTATCTCAACATAATACAGGACATATATGACGAACCCACAGCCAACATCGTTCTCAATGGTGAAAAACTGAAACCATTTCCTCTAAGATCAGGAACAAGACAAGGTTGTCCAATCTTACCACTATTATTCAACATAGTTTTGGAAGTTTTAGCCACAGCAATCAGAGAAGAAAAAGAAATAAAAGGAATCCAAATCGGGAAAGAAGAAGTAAAACTGTCACTGTTTGCAGATGACATGATACTATACAAAGAGAATCCTAAACATGCTACCAGAAATCTCCTAGAGCTAATCAATGAATTTGGCAAAGTAGCAGGATACAAAATTAATGCACAGAAATCTCTTGCATTCCTGTACACTAATGATGAAAAATATGAAAGAGAAATTAAGGAAACTCTCCTATTACCATTGCAACAAAAAGAATAAAATACGTAGGAATAAACCTACCTAAGGAGACAAAAGACCTGTATGCAGAAAACTATAAGACACTGATGAAAGAAATTAAAGATGATACAAACAGATGGAGAGATATACCATACTCTCAGATTGGAAGAATCAACATTGTGAAAATGACTCTACTACCCAAAGCAATCTACAGATTCAGTGCAATCTCTATCAAACTACCAGTGGCATTTTTCACAGAACTAGAGCAAAAATTTCAGATTTGTATGGAAACACAAAAGACCCCAAATAGCCGAAGCTATCTTGATAATGAAAAATGAAGCTGGAGGAATCAGGCTCCCTAACATCAGACAGTACTACAAAGCTACAGTAATCAAGACAGTATGGTACTGGCACAAAAACAGAAATATAGATCATTGGAGCAGGATAGAAAGCCCAAAGATAAACTCACACACATATGGTCACTTTATTTTTGATAAAGGAGGCAAGAATATACAGTGGAGAAAAGACAGCCACTTCAATAAGTGGTGCTGGGAAAACTGGATAGCTATGTATAAAAGAGGGAAGTTAGAACACTACCTAGCACCATACACAAAAATAAACTCAAAATGGATTAAAGACCTAAATGTAAGTCCAGACAGTATAAAACTTTTAGAGGAAAACATAGCAAGAACACTCTTGGACATAAATCACAGAAAGATCCTTTTTGACCCACCTCCTGGAGAAAGGGAAATAAAAACAAAAATAAACGAATGGGACCTAATGAAACTTCAAAGCTTTTGCAAAGCAAAGGAAACCATAAAGGAGACGAAAAGAGAGCCCTCAGAATGGGAGAAAATATTTGCAAATGAAGCAGCTGATAAAGGATTTATCTCCAAAATTTTCATGCAACTCAATATCAAAAAAAAAAAAAAAAAAAAAAAAAACCCAATCCCAAAATGGGCAGACCTAAATAGACATTTCTTCAAAGAAGATATACAGATGGCCAGCAAACACAGGAAAGGATGCTCAACGTCACTAATCATTAGAGAAATGCAAATCAAAACTACAATGAGGTATCACCTCATATCAGTCAGAATGGCCATCATCAAAAAATCTACAAACAGTAAATGCTGGAGAGGGTGTGGCGAAAAGGGAACCCTCTTGCACTGTTGATGGGGATGTAAATTGATACAGTCACTATGGAGAACAGTATGGAGGTTCCTTAAAAGTCTAAAAAGAGAATTACCATACGACTTAGCAATCCCACTACTGGGCACATACCCTGAGAAAACCATAATTCAAAAAGAGTCATGTACCACAATGTTCATTGCAGCTCTGTTTCCAAGAGCCAGGATATGGAAGCAACCTAAGTGTCCATCAACTGATGAATGGATAAAGAAGATGTGGCACATATATACAACGGAATATTACTCACCCATAAAAAGAAACAAAATTGAGTTATTTGTAATGAGGTGGATCGACCTAGAGACTGTCATACAGAGTGAAGTAAGCCAGAAAGAGAAAAATAAATACTGTATCCTAACACATATATATGGAATCTAAAAAAAAAAAAAATGGTTCTGAAGAACCTAGGGGCAGGACAGGAATTAAGATGCAAATGTAGAGAATGGACTTGAGGACACAGGGAGGGGGAATGGTAAGCTGGGATGAAGTGAGAGAGTGGCATGGACTTATATATGCTATCAAATGTAAAATAGATAGCTAGTGGGAAGTAGCCGCATAGCACAGGGAGATCAGCCCCGTGCTTTGTGATCACCTAGAGGGATGGGATAGGGAGGGTGGGAGGGAGATGCAAGAGGGAGTGGATTTGGGGATATATGTATACATATAGCTGAGTCACTTTGTTATACAGCAGAAACGAACACACCATTGTAAAGCAATTACACTCCAGTAAAGATGTAAAAGAAAAAAAAGCTACTGATTAAAAAAAAAAATGTATCAAGATGGTAATTGTCTATGTTCAAGGAAGCTACTTAATAAAGTACAGTAAAAACAAACAAAAAAGTTGTTCCACATTTGTGTATTCTTCCATTTCTTTTTTCATGCACATATATGCATTCATTCAGTCACCCACAACCAAAGGATGAATGATGTCCTTTCACAGCATTGCTATCAAATTACAACTTGGTCAAACTCCTTAATGTAATGCTTAATGACTGTTTGTGGTCTAACAGGTTTAGGGTAACCTTTTCTCTTCCATTCCCACCTCTTACCACCCACCCACCCCCGCCCCGATTCAGTCAGGATTCAGTCCTAGTCAGGTCACATTCAACATGCTTTTCCATATTTTCAGCTTCTGCCATTCATATCATTTTTTCTATTGTGTATTTTTTTAAACCCAGCATCCGTTGTTCTGTGTTTTATTTAGATAAGTTGTATTTAGAGAATTAGTCCTCTTTAACTCTCAGTCTGTATATCATGTGGGCAGAGTTGACCCTATCCTTGGACTCCAGACATAAGTACATGGCTCAATCCTGACCAGTCAGAGCAATGGCTGCATGATCTTGGCCACAGTGATTGGTTCAGGGATGGGCAAATGACACAAGCGGGGACAATAAGAGGGAATCCACAGACTAATGAGCTTGGAAAAGAGGTTTCTTTACTCACCAGGCTCGCTAAGTTAATAGAATATAAGTTTGAAGCTGCTTGAAACCCATTTTGCTAGCTCCAAATGGGAACCTATCTGAGAATGCAGCCAAATACAGAGGAATGCTGAAGCAAGGCTGGAGAGACAAGCAATATCTTAATGATATTTTTTGAGGCATTGGGTCCAGTGATTCTTAAAGTTGGGCACATCTCTTAAATATATCACTTACAAGAGGCAATCATTGTTTCAGCCAGTTTGAGAAAGCTTTCTGTTACTTGAAACTGAATGAGTTAAAACTGGTGGGCTTGTTTTCGTGAACACTGAGATGTCCCATTTCTTCTCATTTCAAGGTCTTTGTTTTTTTTTACCATAACATTTAGGAACTCAGTGTCCACTGATGTCACTATGCTGTGCCCCCAGTTATGGTTACTACTGGCTCTATCGGTGGAAAAACTCTACCTGAATGATTATCAGCAAAACATGTATTTATTATGCATGTCCCTGACTGAAGTTGGTGAGAGGCATGTTTATAAAATTAGACTTAAAATGAACAAGACTTACCCAATCTATAACTTGATTTAGCCAATTTCAAATCCTTGCTCAATTGCCTATTTAATGTTCAAATCCTTGAAAATAAAAGCCATCAACTGTTGGGCACCATGCACAATCTGTTGTGCAATCTGTTGTCCTGCGATGGCACTTCTTACCTTTCAGTTTGTAACTGGATATTTAAAATGCAGTCAGAGTCTCAGTTCATCTGTTCACTTGTTTAACATTCTCTAAATGCCAAGTTGGTACACTGGGGACACATAATGATAACATATAGTGCTTGCCCATATGGGGCTAATGTTCTGGTTATAGCCTCTTGCTTTCAGAGTCTCATGCAGCAGGTGTATCTCTCTGTGTGTATGTGTGTTGCAATGTCAAAATTTATAATTTTGGCAGGGATTGGCAGGACATTGTCAATTGACAGGACAATGTCATTGGCATTGACATTCATTTAAATAATCACAGTCATCTTAAAGCTCTAGGACTCTGGTCAGTGAAAGGGCTGCAGAATAGATACTGAGAATCTTCTTTTTGTTGCAGTAGCTTTGTCACCAGGATCTCTGTCTCTGCCTTTTGTAGAGGGAGTATTGCCTAGTTCTTAAGAATGCAGGTTTCCATAACAGGCAGGATTCAGCTCTCAGATCCACTACTGTGTATACCTAGGCAAATTTACCTAACCCTTGTAACTCTCAGCTTTTGCCTTTGCAGAATGAGATAACATGTCTACTTATTTGGGTAGCTGTAAGGATTAAGTGAGGTAATGCATCTAAGCACTTTGCACTGTGTCTGGTAGTAGTCAATCCCAGCTAAATGACAGCTATTGCCTTATTCCTACGATTCTTATTATTTGACTAGGAAGGTAGTAGTCTGCTTGTCCTTCAAGAACCAGATTAAATGCTCTGTCATTTTTAAGGAAGTTAGTTGTATAATTCTTCATCATTCATTCTGGTCTTACTTTTATTATAGTGGATATAATGATTTTTCCATAAATTTTTCTGTTTTCTTCACAAAACAGGTACAATGTCTTTGTTATCACTTTAACACCAATACTTGAAATTGTGTATAACTTATGGTAGACATTCATTAAGTTTTAAATGTAATGGAAACTTAATTTACTTTGAAAGGGTGCCGTGACTCTGTTGTGCATGGACTTGTGTGGGTCAAGGGCAGAAGCAGGAGACAAGTTAGATTACTGCACAGATCCAAGGAGAATTGATGTTAGCACAAGCTGGTGGTGGAGGTAGAAAAAACTGGTTGTGTTCTGGATATGCTTTGGAACTGGAGCTATATATTTGGAAGAAGAAGAATGAGAATAACAAAAAAATAAAAATAAGAATAGTAAGACATTAAAGAAAAAAGCCTTCCTGTTCTGTGATGACTAATTCAAAGAATGAGTTTTGTTTGATGGTAAATTGATATGGCCTGTAGATGGCTCCATTTTCAAGAAACTTCAGGATTCTTTGTGTGTGTGTTCTAGAAAATTTCAGTGCTGCTGCATGTTTGGTTTCCCCAGACTGATATTATGGCTTCATTGTAAATTAATAAGCAGTTTTGACTTTCTTTGTTCAGATAGAATTATGTATATTGGCTCACATATTTAACATAAATTCTTCATTTTTGAGCCACTATTTAAGAACCACTAAGAAACTTGAGAAGCCAGGGAAACCTTGTGTACGTTGCTTACTTTAATGGGTTTCAAAATGTTTTCATTTACTCATTCATTCACTTATTTATTGAATGACTTCTGTGTCATTCCAGGCACAATGTTAGAGGCAGTGAAAAATATTACTATGAATAAAAATATATTTTCTGTCCATCTGTTATGCTTTAAATAAAAACACCAAGATACATGTTTTTAGGTAACATTTATTAAACATACACCATGTGTAAGGCACATTATCTTAGCACTTTAAATGCATCCTTTCATTGAAATCTTCAAAACAACCCTATGAGGTAAATGTTGTCCACATTTTATAGATGAAAAAACTGAGGAACAGAGAGATTAAGTAACCTGGTGAAGTTCAACCTGGGAACTTTATTGTAGAAACCAGTCCTGATTTACCTGCCTCTGAGTCATTCTCTCTAAGGTTGTGCAGACCTGCAAAGCAGGGATAGCTCCTCTGATCAATCCTCACAGAAGCCTTCTGTCCTTCTTTATTCCTTTGCATTCACCTCAAGTCCTACTTCTTTTGTAAAACTATTCCAGATTACGTGAGTTTTTCGCCCTTCTCTGAGCTCTTCTGAGCTACTACTGCACAGATGCAGAAGAGCCTCTTTATTTGTGGTACGTGTGTCTAATGGAACAATGGAGAATGAGTCTAATCATTGAAACTTCCAAGGGGCAGATGGGCTTTTCTGTAATTTGGGAAAGTGTCCTCTTGGAAGACGAAAGGGAGGCCTCGGTGTAGAGGGAACTCTTCCTAATGAGCTGACAGCTTCAGGGTGTCAAACTAAAAATCAGCTCAGGAGAACGTTCCTACCTAGTCATTTGCATTGCTTCTCTCTGTGAGTTTTTTACTCCTTTTTCCTCTCTTGGCTCCTATTCTGACCTAATGAGTAATGGTAATAGAGACTGCTGATTCTCCATCACTATATATCTGTCTTCTTCTTCTTCTTTTGCGGTACGCGGGCCTCTCACTGCTGTGGCCTCTCCTGTTGAGGAGCACAGGCTCCAGACGCACAGGCTCAGCGGCCATGGCCCACGGGCCCAGCTGCTCCACGGTATGCGGGATCCTCCCCGGACTGGGGCATGAACCCATGTCCCCTGCATCGGCAGGCGGACTCTCAACCACTGCGCCACCAGGGAAGCCCCTGTCTTCTTCTTTAGTAATAGAACACCGCAGTTTTAGCTAGACACATGGCTACACAAGTAGCATCTACATATTCCCACTATCCTTGTAACCCCGTGTGGCCATGTAAGTCCAGTCTAATCTGATGAACATAGAAAGTATATATTTCTGTGCTTATCATTAATATGAATGTGTCTATGCTGCCTTTACCCATTTCCTTCTTTCTGTCACTTGGGAGGTGATGAGAAGTGGAATGGTCACTTTTAGACGTAGAGTTGAAAGTTGCATGTCGAAAATGTCAAAGCTGCCTGATTGAAGGACTGGACTGCTATGTAAGAGAGAAATGAACTTGACTGTTGCTCAAGCACTGTATTTTGGGTCTCATGTAATTGAGCTTGTTTTCTACAATGAATATAGAAATCGATACTTAAAATTGGGCCACTGTCCTGACATTTAGCTTAGCATTTGGTCTTAAGGAGTGGGGCACACACGGTAAGCTAGAAAGCTGGTGATCTGTGTTATGCTTTAGTAAAACATTTGATAAAATTCTCATCTGCAGTACCTTGGAAGGCAGACCATATGCCAACAGAGTCTTTATCTAGCTAAATTTGTCGGAAAAATTACACTGTTGATGTGTGCTGGCTTCTTTTTGCTACATTTAGCAAAGTTCTATAAGAGAGAGTTGGGGGGGGGACCTTGAAGATGGCGGAAGAGTAAGACGCGGAGATCACCTTCCTCCCCACAGATACACCAGAAATACATCTACACGTGGAACAACTCCTACAGAACACCTACTGAACGCTGGCAGAAGACCTCAGACCTCCCAAAAGGCAAGAAACTCCCCACGTACCTGGGTAGGGCAAAAGAAAAAAAAGAAAAAACAGAGACAAAAGAATAGGGACGGCACCTGCACCAGTGGGAGGGAGCTGTGAAGGAGGAAAAGTTTCCACACACTAGGAAGCCCCTTCGCGGGTGGAGACTGCAGGGGGCGGAGGGGGGGGGGCTTCGGAGCCGCGGAGGAGTGCACAGCAATGGGTGCGGAGGGCAAAGCGGGGAGATTCCCGCACAGAGGATCCGTGCCGACCGGCACTCACCAGCCCGAGAGGCTTGTCTGCTCACCCGCCGGGGCGGGCGGGGCTGCGAGCTGAGGCTCTGAGGCCCGAGTTTCGGTTTCGGACGGAACGCAGGGAGAGGACTGGGGTTGGCGGCTTGAACATAGCCTGAAGGGGTTAGTGCACCACGGCTAGCTGGGAGGGAGTCCGGGGAAAAGTCTGCACCTGCCGAAGAGGCAAGAGACTTTTTCTTCCCTCTTTGTTTCCTGGTGCGTGAGGAGAGGGGTTTAAAAACGCTGCTTAAAGGAGCTCCAGAGACGGGCGCGAGCCGCGGCTAAAAGCGCGAACCCCAGAGACGGGCGCAAGCCGCGGCTGAAAGCGTGGACCCCAGAGACGGGCGGGAGACGCTAAGGCTGCTGCTGCCGCCACCGAGGGGCCTGTGTGTGAGCACAGGTCACTCTCCACACCCCTCTTCCGCGGAGCCTGTGCAGCCCGCCACTGCCAGGTTCCCGGGATCCAGGGACAACTTCCCCGGGAGACCGCACAGCGGGCCTCAGGCTGGTACAAAGTCACGCCGGCCTTTGCCGCCGCAGGCCCGCCCCGCACGCCGTGCCCCTCCCGCCCCGCCGGCCTGAGTGCGCCAGAGCCCCCGAATCAGCGGCTCTTTTAACCCTGCCCTGTCTGAGCAAAAAACAGACGCCCTCCAGCGACCTACACGCAGTGGCAGGGCCAAATCCAAAGCTGAGCCCCTGGAAGCTGTGAGAACAAAGAAGAGAAAGGGAAATCTCTCCCAGCAGCCTCAGAAGCAGCGGATTAAAGCTCCACAATCAACTTGATATACCCTGCATCTGTGGAATACCTGAATAGACAACCAATCATCCCAAATTAAGGAAGTGGACTTTAGGAGCAAGATCTATGATTTTTTTCCCTTTTCCTCTTTTTGTGAATGTGTATGTGTATACTTCTGTGTGAGATCTTGTCAGTATAGTCTTGCTTCCACCATTTGTCCTAGGGTTCTATCCGTCCATGGTTTTTTTTTAAAATTTTTTTTCTTAATAATCAATTTTAATTTTAATAACGTTATTATACTTTACCTTCTTTCTTTCTTTCTTTCTTTCTTTCTTTCTTTCTTTCTTTCTTTCTTTCTTTCTTCCTTTCTTTCTTTCCCTCCTTTAGACAACGAATCATCCCAAATTGAGGAGGTGGTCTCTGACAGCAAGATTTATGATTTTTCCCCCTTTACCTCTTTTAGTGAGGGTGTATGTGTATGCTTCTGTGTAAGATTTTGTCTGTATAGCTTTGCTTCCAACATGTGTCCTAAGGTTCTATCCGTCCCTTTTTTTTTCTTTTTCTAAATAAGAATTTTTTAATTCAATAATTTTATTATACTTTATTTTATTTTTACTGTATCTTCTTTCTTTCTGTCTTTTTTCCTTCTTTCCCTCCTTCCTTCCTTCCTCCCTCCCTCCTTTCTTTCCTTCTTTCCTTCTTTGCTTCTTTCTTTCTTTCTTCCTTCCTTCCTTCCCTCCTTTCCTTCTTTCTTTCCTCATACTTCTACTAATTCCCTCTACTTTTTCTCCCTTTTATTCTGAGCCGTGTGGATGAAAAGCTCTTGGTGCTCCAGCCAGGAGTCAGGGCTCTGCCTCTGAGGTAGGAGAGCCAACTTCAGGACACTGGTCCACAAGAGACCTCCCAGCTCCACATAATATCAAACGGCGAAAATCTCCCAGAGACCTCCATCTTAACACCAGCACCCAGCTTCACTCAACGACCAGCAAGCCACAGTGCTGGACAACCTATGCCAAACAACTAGCAAGACAGGAACACAACCCCACCCATTAGCAGAGAGGCTGCCTAAAATAATAATAAGGCCACAGACACCCCAAACACACCACCAGACGTGAACCTGCCCACTAGAGAGACAAGATCCAGCCTCATCCACCACAACACAGGCACTAGTCCCCTCCACCAGGAAACCTACACAACCCACTGAACCAACCTTAGCCACTGGGGACAGACATCAAAAACAGCAGGAACTACGAACCTGCAGCCTGCAAAAAGGAGACCCCAAACACAGTAAGATAAGCAAAATGAGAAGACAGAAAAACACACAGCAGATAAAGGAGCAAGATAAAAATGCACCAGACCTAACAAATGAAGAGGAAATAGGCAGCTTACCTGAAAAAGAATTCAGAATAATGATAGTAAGGATGATCCGAAATCTTGGAGATAGAATGGACAATAGAATGGACAAAATGCAAGCATCAGTTAACAAGGACCTAGAAGAACTAAAGATGAAACAAGCAACGATGAACAACACAATAAATGAAATTAAAAGTACTCTAGATGGGATCAATAGCAGAATAACTGAGGCAGAAGAACGGATAAGTGACCTGGAAGATAAAATGGTGGAAATAACTACTGCAGAGCAGAATAAAGAAAAAAGAATGAAAAGAACTGAGGACAGTCTCAGAGACCTCTGGGACAACATTAAACGCACCAACATTCGAATTATAGGGGTTCCAGAAAAAGAAGAGAAAAAGAAAGGGACTGAGAAGATATTTGAAGAGATTATAGTTGAAAACTTCCCTAATATGGGAAAGGAAATAGTTAATCAAGTCCAGGAAGCACAGAGAGTCCCATACAGGATAAATCCAAGGAGAAATACGCCAAGACACATATTAATCAAACAGTCAAAAATTAAATACAAAGAAAGCATATTAAAAGCAGCAAGGGAAAAACAACAAACAACACATAAGGGAATCCCCATAAGGTTAACAGCTGATCTCTCAGCAGAAACCCTACAAGCCAGAAGGGAGTGGCAGGACATACTGAAAGTGATGAAGGAGAAAAACCTGCAGCCAAGACTACTCTACCCAGCAAGGATCTGATTCATATTTGATGGAGAAATTAAAACCTTTACAGACAAGCAAAAGCTGAGAGAGTTCAGCACCACCAAACCAGCTTTACAACAAATGCTAAAGGATCTTCTCTAGCCAAGAAACACAAGAGAAGGAAAAGACCTATAATAAGGAACCCAAAACAATTAAGAAAATGGGAATAGGAACATACATATCGATAATTACCTTAAATGTAAATGGACTAAATGCTCCCACCAAAAGACACAGATTAGCTGAATGGATACAAAAACAAGACCCATATATATGCTGTCTACAAGAGACCCACTTCAGACCTAGAGACACATACAGACTGAAAGTAAGGGGATGGAAAAAGATATTCCATGCAAATGGAAACCAAAAGAAAGCTGGAGTAGCAATTCTCATATCAGACAAAATAGACTTTAAAATAAGGACTATTAAAAGAGACAAAGAAGGACACTACATAATGATCAAGGGATCGATCCAAGAAGAATATATAACAATTGTAAATATTTATGCACCCAACATAGGAGCACCTCAATACATAAGGCAAATACTAACAGCCATAAAATGGGAAATCGACAGTAACACATTCATAGTAGGGGACTTAAACACTCCACTTTCACCTATGGACAGATCATCCAAAATGAAAATAAATAAGGAAACACAAGCTTTAAATGATACATTAAATAAGATGGACTTAATTGATATTTATAGGACACTCCATCCAAAAACAACAGAATACACATTTTTCTCAAGTGCTCATGGAACATTCTCCAGGATAGATCATATCTTGGGTCACAAATCAAGCCTTGGTAAATTTAAGAAAATTGAAATTGTATCAAGTATCTTTTCTGACCACAATGCCATGAGACTAGATATCAATTACAGGAAAAGATCTGTAAAAAATACAAACACATGGAGGCTAAACAATACACTACTTAATAATGAAGTGATCACTGAAGAAATTAAAGAGGAAATCAAAAAATACCTAGAAACAAATGACAATGGAGACACAACGACCCAAAACTTGTGGGATGCAGCAAAAGCAGTTCTAAGGGGGAAGTTTATAGCAATACAAGCCCACCTTAAGAAGCAGGAAACATCTAGAATAAACAACCTAACCTTGCACCTCAAGCAATTAGAGAAAGAAGAACAAAAAAACCCCAAAGCTAGCAGATGGAAAGAAATCATAAAAATCAGATCAGAAATAAATGAAAAAGAAATGAAGGAAACAATAGCAAAGATCAATAAAACTAAAAGCTGGTTCTTTGAGAAGATAAACAAAATAGATAAACCACTAGCCAGACTCATCAAGAAAAAAAGGGAGAAGACTCAAATCAATAGAATTAGAAATGAAACAGGAGAGGTAACAACTGACACTGCAGAAATAAAAGAGATCATGAGAGATTACTACAAGCAACTCTATGCCAATAAAATGGACAATCTGGAAGAAATGGACAAATTCTTAGAAATGCACAACCTGCCAAGACTGAATCAGGAAGAAATAGAAAATATGAACAGACCAATCACAGGCACTGAAATTGAAACTGTGATTAAAAATCTTCCAACAAAGAAAAGCCCAGGACCAGATGGCTTCACAGGCGAATTCTATCAAACATTTAGAGAAGAGTTAACACCTATCCTTCTCAAACTCTTCCAAAATATAGCAGAGGGAGGAACACTCCCAAACTCCTTCTACGAGGCCACCATCACCTTGATACCAAAACCAGACAAGGATGTCACAAAGAAAGAAAACTACAGGCCAATATCACTGATGAACATAGATGCAAAAATCCTCAACAAAATACTAGCAAACACAATCCAACAGCACATTAAAAGGATCATACACCATGATCAAGTGGGGTTTATTCCAGGAATGCAAGGATTCTTCAATATACGCAAATCTATCAATGTGATAAACCATATTAACAAATTGAAGAAGAAAAACAACATGATCATCTCAATAGATGCAGAGAAAGCTTTTGACAAAATTCAACACCCATTTATGATAAAAACCCTCCAGAAAGTAGGCATAGAGGGAACTTTCCTCAACATAATAAAGGCCATATATGACAAGCCCATAGCAAACATCATCCTCAATGGTGAAAAACTGAAAGCATTTCCACTAAGATCAGGAACAAGACAAGGTTGCCCACTCTCACCACTCTTATTCAACATAGTTTTGGAAGTTTTAGCCACAGCAATCAGAGAAGAAAAGGAAATAAAAGGAATCCAAATTGGAAAAGAAGAAGTAAAGCTGTCACTGTTTGCAGATGACATGATCCTATACATAGAGAATCCTAAAGATGCTACCAGAAAACTACTAGAGCTAATCAATGAATTTGGTAAAGTGGCAGGATACAAAATTAATGCACAGAAATCTCTGGCATTCCTATATACTAATGATAAAAAATCTGAAATTGAAATCAAGAAAACACTCCCATTTACGATTGCAACAAAAAGAATAAAATATCTAGGAATAAACCTACCTAAGGAGACAAAAGACCTGTATGCAGAAAATTATAAGACACTGATGAAAGAAATTAAAGGTGATACAAATAGATGGAGAGATATACCATGTTCTTGGATTGGAAGAATCAACATTGTGGAAATGACTCTACTACCCAAAGCAATCTATAGATTCAATGCAATCCCTATCAAACTACCACTGGCATTTTTCACAGAACTAGAACAAAAAATTTTGCAATTTGTATGGAAACACAAAATACCCCGAATAGCCAAAACAATCTTGAGAACGAAAAAAGGAACTGGAGGAATCAGGCTCCCTGACTTCAGACTATACTACAAAGCTACAGTTATCAAGACGGTATGGTACTGGCACAAAAACAGAAAGATAGATCAATGGAACAGGATAGAAAGCCCAGAGATAAACCCATGCACATATGGACACCTTATCTTTGATAAAGGAGGCACGAATGTACAGTGGAGAAAGGACAGCCTCTTCAATAAGTGGTGCTGGGAAAACTGGACAGATACATGTAAAAGTATGAGATTAGATCACTCCCTAACACCATACACAAAAATAAGCTCAAAATGGATTAAAGACCTAAATATAAGGCCAGAAACTATCAAACTCTTATAGGAAAACATAGGCAGAACACTCTATGACATAAATCACAGCAAGATCCTTTCTGACCCACCTCCTAGAGTAATGGAAATAAAAATAAACAAATGGGACCTAATGAAACTTCAAAGCTTTTGCACAGCAAAGGAAACCATAAACAAGACCAAAAGACAACCCTCAGAATGGGAGAAAATATTTGCAAATGAAGTAACCGACAAAGGATTAATCTCCAAAATTTACAAGCAGCTCATGCAGCTCAATAACAAAAAAACAAACAACCCAATCCAAAAATGGGCAGAAGACCTAAATAGACATTTCTCCAAAGAAGATATACAGACTGCCAACAAACACATGAAAGAATGCTCAACATCATTAATCATTAGAGAAATGCAAATCAAAACTACAATGAGATATCATGTCACACCAGTCAGAATGGCCATCATCAAAAAATCTAGAAACAATAAATGCTGGAGACGGTGTGGAGAAAAGGGAACACTCTTGCACTGCTGGTGGGAATGTGAATTGGTTCAGCCACTATGGAGAACAGTATGGAGATTCCTTAAAAAGCTACAAATAGAACTACCATATGACCCAGCAATCCCACTACTGGGCATATACCCTGAGAAAACCAAAATTCAAAAAGAGTCATGTACCAAAATGTTCATTGCAGCTCTATTTACAATAGCCCGGACATGGAAACAACCTAAGTGCCCATCATCGGATATGGATAAAGAAGATGTGGCACATATATACAATGGAATATTACTCAGCCATAAAAAGAAACGAAATTGAGCTATTTGTAATGAGGTGGATAGACCTAGAGTCTGTCATACAGAGTGAAGTAAGTCAGAAAGAAAAAGACAAATACTGTATGCTAACATATATATATGGAATTTAAGAAAAAAAAATGTCATGAAGAACCTAGGGGTAAGGCAGGAATAAAGACGCAGACCTCCTAGAGAACGGACTTGAGGTTATGGGGAGGGGGAAGGATGAGCTGTGACAGAGCGAGAGAGAGTCATGGATATATACACACTAACAAACGTAGTAAGGTAGATAGCTAGTTGGAAGCAGCCACATGGCACAGGGATATTGGCTTGGTGCTTTTTGACAGCCTGGAGGGGTGGGATAGGGAGGGTGGGAGGGAGGGAGACGCAAGAGGGAAGACATATGGGAACATATGTATATGTATAACTGATTCACTTTGTTATAAAGTAGAAACTAACACACCATTGTAAAGCAATTATACCCCAATAAAGATGTTAAAAAAAAAAAAAGAGAGAGTTGAAGTTGGGCTAGTTATTAGGGGTTGTGCTGATGAAACCAGTTTTACAGGGGTGGGCCTCAAGCCTTTAACACTTCCCTATCATTACATGTTATTCAGAAACTGACAGATAACCCAGTGCCAAAGATCAGATAAACAGTATTGACTACCCACCTAAACCCACTGTTTCAAATCATCTCAAGGTAGAAACAATTATATTGAGAGAAAGAGAGATGGGAGGGAAACTTCTGGCTGTGGTTACTTATACAGGAACTAACTGGAAACAAATAGGTCAAATGCCTACAAAGATTATGAGGAATATTACTACCAAAGAAACCAGAGCCTGGTCTGAAAAAGCTTTTGATTCTTTGATGAAGAGGCTCCCAAACACACACAATCTGTGGGTGGGATTGGAGATAGTGTAGAAATAGAAGTTCTTATAATGTATGCCATTTAAAATTTATAAATCTAGCTAACAAAAATATTAAATAGTACTTTTTCTATTCTCCTACCTTGAAAAACATATCTTCATAATGACCTGGATATCCAAGTCAGAAATTAGAACCTGAAACTCACTTGGAGCTTCACTGTAACAGTGCATGGAGAGCCACCCCATGGACCACAACATGTTCCCCACTCTTCCAAGTCTTATTTCTATCCTGCATCACAGGGCCTTGTAAGCACATGTAGATGTTCTATTCCTTATGCCTGCATCCAAGATCCATACACAACCCTTGTCTCTTCCACCACCACAAGTAGCTTAAATGCTTAGCAAATTACCATTAATGGTACTCATGTGTCACACATTTCTGAGTAATGTCTCAGGGCTGCTTATTATACTTGGTTTCTTCTTCTTTCTCTCCTCCATTCTACTTCTTCCTTGTTGTTATTACCATTACAGCCATCAGCAGCAAAAAATGCTGCTGCACGTCCAGAGCCTGTGCTCTGCAATGGGAGAGGCTGCAACAGTGAGAGACCCACGTACCGCAAAAAAACAAACAAACAAACAAAAAAACAATTCAGTAAGTACTAGTTGATAATACATGAAAGAAAGAATGAATGCATGAATAAAAGAATGTGTCTTCATATTGCTGGCTCTATGCAATAAATTGGAAACTTATGAAGGCTTCTAGGGTTTGCATCTAAGAGAGATTACACTAAAATTTGGATAACTAGATTAAAGTAGAAGGTTTAGAAATGTGTCATCCATGCAAAGACCTGAAAAATGGGCAGCCCTATTTATATTTCAAATTGCCCAGAAATATTTAGTTTTGCTTCAGTTCTAGGAAGGGCTCAGGTTTGGAGTGAGGTCACATTTTTATCAGCAACAGTTCACTTAATATTGCTTATACAAGCTTTCTAAAGCAATGACTAGAGCATATGTTTAGATTTTCCCAAGTGTTTAGACTAAAGAAACCATACATATGTTAGTGTAGTGATTCTCAGTAGTTATTCCAGAGGCTCCTAAGGTAAGAGGATCACATTGTATGGTTTAGTAACACTGAAACCTTTCCATGCTGCTGTCATTTTATCTTTGTTCTCTTAGAAAAACTCAGAATGGTACAAAACATATCTTTATTTTCACATTTCCAACTTTCTTTACACACATATACTGAAACCATCTGTCTAAATTGTGGCAAAATCTGCCAGCTCCAGATTGGCCTCATTAGTCATCTGAGAACATATAAACAGAGGAATTATGGAAAAATAAATAGATCTTGGATAGATCATCCTGATCTGGGAAGATTTTTCTCGTCATCAGCATCATTGCCAGACATGAAAAGGCACAGGTTTGCATCTTTAAAACATTTGGAGGAGTTTTTGCTCTAGAAAGTGGATACAAATGTCTTAGTGACCCACTTGATATCCTTTATCACGTGACCAAGTCACTTCAGCTACGAACCAAAGGGAAAACTAACATCTAAAGGAGTTGACAAGGTCTTTCAGAGTGAAACTCTATGCATGTTGTTCTAATAGAGAGGAATACATCTAAGAGGTGAGATGAGAGATAAGGAGAGTGTGAGAGTGCATGAAAGTAAATTTTGGACATTATCATCAAAGGTAGTGTTTTTCTAAGCTAGTCATAAGCTTACCTCCCCAGATGTTTGCATGTGCTCCTACCAGCCATCTCTTCTTTATGAATAGCAGTAGTTTAATTGTGAAATTGAACTGTCAGAAATATATATTGTGCAATTGAATCTCTGTCACAATAGGGAGTCTGGTCATCTGTATTTTCCTTGGGACTAACGGAGCCCAAGGGACTAATAGATATCCTAAGTAGGGAGAAGACTGCTAACATAGTATAAAATGAGGGGGAATTTTCTCCTTGATCTCCAAAAAAAACAGCAACAAAAAAATCTCTATCACCAGACTTCTGTCATGTCCTACATTTCATTATTTGAGATTCATTCTTTTGGTCCTCAAAAGTGTTTATTAGTCAGGATATTTGGGCTTCCCTGGTGGCGCAGTGGTTGAGAGTCCGCCTGCCGATGCAGGGGACACGGGTCCGTGCCCCAGTCCGGGAAGATCCCACATGCCGTGGAGCAGCTGGGTCCGTGAACCATGGCTGCTGAGCCTGTGCATCCAGAGCCTGTGCTCCACAACAGGAGAGGCCACAACAGTGAGAGGCCCGTGTACTGGAAAAAAAAAAAAGTCTTTATTAGTCAGTA
Source organism: Pseudorca crassidens (assembly GCF_039906515.1). NCBI lineage: Eukaryota > Metazoa > Chordata > Mammalia > Artiodactyla > Delphinidae > Pseudorca > Pseudorca crassidens. The sequence continues at coordinate 28,428,562 of NC_090306.1, read as the reverse complement.
TATTTTATATTATAGTGTGTTTAAATCTCAGTGACTTAATGGATTATAGGTTTATTTTTCACTCAAATCAAAGTTCAATGAAAATCAAATAGTTTCCCTTCAAAAATCCCCGAGGGGTCCATGCTCCTTCTGTTTTGTGATGTTGACATCTTCAGCACATGCTGTTGCTGGGGCAGGGGATGACAAACTACAGCGTAATATGCTGCACTTGGAAGTGTCGTGGACCTAAGCCCTTAGATTCCATCTACCTACAGGGAGGCTGGGAGATATAGTTCTGTTTCATGTCCGGAAAGTGAAAGTAGGATTAGTGAATATCTAGCTGGTTTCTGCTACAAAGACTGTTGGATTTATGGTAGATTGGAAGCATAGGCATAACATTTTCCAGCTCTTTTTATTAAGAGATAATGGCTATAACCCTACTCTCTCAACCCAGGCTAACCTTGGTGTCTTACTTTTACCAGTAGAATGTAGTTGAAGTGGTGTTTGCTAGTTCCAGAATCTAGCTTTCCAGTGGCCTTGTCACTTCTGTCTTTGTTCTCTTGGAATGTTGTCTTGGGACTTCCATGTAAGGATGTAGTCTACTGGACAACGAGAGACCACAGGCAGGAAAATCAAGTCACTCCAGCCAACAACGAGCATCAGTTGCTCAATTTGCATACATGAGTGAGGACAACTTGGACCTTCAAACCCAGCTGACTCTTCCTGAAGGCAACTGCATGAGTCATCCAGGTAAAAGGAGAGGAAAAACTGCATAGCCAATGAACAGAATTGTGATAAACAATGAATCATCGTTTCACGTCACTGAGTTGGGGATGATTTCTTATTGTAACATTAGACAACTGATACAGGTTTAAATTTTTTCAGATTAAATTTTTCCACCTTTGTAAACCTCAAGCTAATGGCTTATAAAAGATCCTACTTTAATGTCATTTCTGGCATTTCTAATGTGTGTGTGATTTCATGATTGTATATGTCTTAGACTGGGTTCCCCCAGACGCCGACCTTGAGGAAAGGAGGTGGGTGTGAGTTGTTTATTTGGGAGCACTAGTGGGTGAGTGGGAAGTGATACAAGGAAAAGAAGGAAGCCAATGCAGGCATATTATTGAACTTGTTATTACTAGACAATTAGGTCTCAATTCTGTAGCAGAACTCTGGTGGATAGAATAGATCTTACCTCAGAGTTATCCCAACAGAGAGATGAGTAGCTGAGGTATCTATCCACTAAATCCCATCAATTTTTGATAGAGAGCTTTTAGCGGGTGAGGAGAGTGTCTTAACACCTCAGTACTTCTGGTCTGCTCTGCCTTGTGCACTGGCTGAGTGGGCTCCTCTGATTAGAGAAGGCCTTCATGGGAAGAATTACAGGATTTCTGTTTAGAAAAATTCCAGTTGCCCCTTTTTGAAGTATGAATGCTTATGGCATTTGGGTGGGGTACCAACAGTAACGTTTGAATTTATTGTCAATATCTGAATATTATAAAAATTAATATCTAAATATATTATTTTTATTTCAAGTAGTAAATTGTCAAGCTAGATATAACTTGCAGTGAAAATCTCCTTAAGTGTTCTTCTTGTTAAAATTTTAAAAGTCCAGTGAATACAAAGCAGAAACTAACACACCATTGTAAAGCAATTATACCCCAATAAAGATGTTTAAAAAAAAAAAAAAAGTCCAGTGAAATATAAATGTATATTCATTATTGGAAAACTAAAATGCTGCAAGTAAATTGTGATGATTTTGAAGTGTGTTAATTTGATGAAGAAAAATGATTAAGAACTTTAAAAGAGTTAAAAAGTAAAATATTGGAATTTAATATGAACATTGAGAGTGTTTTGGCTGGATAACTTGGAAAGGATACTATTTTTGAATCAAAAATGTATGTAATATTTAAATAATACAAAACCAAATAATAGATTATATAATATCATATTCTGAAACTATCTAAAATTATCAAGTGTATTAGTGTCCTTAATGTTAAACAATGAACTGCTGAGAGTTTCATTTAATTTTTAGTTACTTTCATGTATGGATTTTATGAAAAAATATCTTGGAATAATTCACAAATAAAAATAGACTATCAAGTGTCCTTGCCCCTGTGGTGAGCCACAGCTGCCCTCCACCTCTGTGGGAGACCCTCCAACACTAGCAACCATGTAGCTAACAGGATCTTGGTGCTCTGGCTGGGTGTCAGGCCTGAGCCTCTGAGGTGGGAGATCCGAATTCAAGACATTGGACCACCAGAGACCTCCCAGCCCCACATAATATCAATTGATGAGAGCTCCCCCAGAGATCTCCATCTCAACACTAAGACCCAGCTCCACTCAATGACCAGCAAGCTTCAGTGCTGGACACCGCATACCAAACAACTAGCAAGACAGGAACACAACCGCACCCATTAGCAGAGAGGCTGCCTAAAATCATAATAAGGCCACAGACACCCCAAAACACACCACTGGAGGTGGTCCTGCCCACCAGAAAGACAAGATCCAGCCTCATCCACCAGAACACAGGCACTAGTCCCCTCCACCAGGAAGCCTACACAACCCACTGAACAAACCTTAGCCACTGGGGCAGACACCAAAAACAACGGGAACTATGAACCTGCAGGCTGTGAAAAGGAGACCCCAAACACAGTAAGTTAAGCAAAATGAGAAGACAGAGAAACACACAGCAGATGAAGGAGCAAGGTAAAAACCACCAGACCAGGGCTTCCCTGGTGGTGCAGTGGTTGGGAGTCCACCTGCCAATGCAGGGGACGCGTGTTTGTGCCCCGGTCTGGGAGGATCCCACATGCCGTGGAGCGGCTGGGCCCGAGAGCCATGGCTGCTGGGCCTGCGCGTCTGGAGCCTGTGCTTTGCAGCAGTGGAGGCCACAGCAGGGAGAGGCCCACGTACCGCAAAAACAAAAAAACAAAACAAAACAACAACAACAACAAAACCACCAGACCAAACAAATGAAGAGGAAATAGTCTACCTGAAAAAGAATTCAGAGTAATGAGAGTAAAGATGATACAAAATCTTGGAAATAGAATGGAGAAAATACAAGAAACGTTTAACAAGGACTTAGAAGAACTGAAGAGCAAACAAACAATGATGAACAACACAATAAATGAAATTTAAAATTCTCTAGAAGGAATCAATAGTGGAATAACTAAGGCAGAAGAACAGATAAGTGACCTGCAAGATAAAATAGTGGAAATAACTACCATGGAGAAGAATAAAGAAAAAAGAATGAAAAGAATTGAGAACAGTCTCAGAGTCCTCTGGGACAACATTAAATGCACCAACATTCAACTTATAGGGGTCCCATAAGAAGAGAAAGAGAAAGGGTCTGAGAAAATATTTGAAGAGATTATAGTTGAAAACTTCCCGAATATGGGGAAGGAAATGGTCAATCAAGTCCAGGAAGCACAGAGGGTCCCGTACAGGATAAATCCAAGGGGAAACACATCAAGACACATATTAATCAAACTATCAAAAATTAAGTACAAAGGAAAAATATTGAAAGCAGCAAGGGAAAAGCAACAAATAACATACAAGGGAATGCCCATAAAGTTAACAGCTGATCTTTTAGCAGAAACTCTGCAAGCCAGAAGTGAGTGTCAGGACATATTTAAAGTGATGAAAGGAATAAACCTACAATCAAGATTAGTCTACCCAGCAAGGATCTCATTCAGATTCGATGGAAAAATTAAAATGTTTACAGACAAGCAAAAGCTAAGAGAATTCAGCACCACCAAACCAGCATTACAACAAATGCTAAAGGAACTTCTCTAGGCGGGAAACACAAGAGAAGGAAAAGACCTACAATAACAAACCCAAAACAATTAAGAAAATGGTAATAGGAACATACATATCAATAATTACCTCAAATGTAAATGGATTAAATGCTTCCACCCAAAGACATAGACTGGATGAATGGATACAAAAACAAGACCCATATATATGCTGTCTACAAGTGACCCCCTTCAGACCTAGGGACACATACAGACTGAAAGTGAGGGGATGGAAAAAGATATTCCATGCAAATAAAAATCAAAAAAAGCTGTAGTAGCAATTCTCATATCAGACAAAATAGACTTTAAAACAAAGACTATTACAAGACAAATAAGGACACTACATAATGATCAAGGGATCGATCCAAGAAGAAGATATAACAATTGTAAATATTTATGCACCCAACATAGGAACACCTTAGTACATAAGGCAAATGCTAACAGCCATAAAAGGGGAAATTAACAGTAGCACATAGTAGTAGGGGAGTTTAACACCCCACTTTCACCAATGGACAGATCAACCAAAATGAAAATAAATAAGGAAACACAAGCTTTAAATGACACATTAAATAAGATGGACTTAATTGATATTTATAGGACATTCCATCCAAAAACAACAGAATACACTTTCTTCTCAAGTGCTCATGGAACATTCTCCAGGATAGATCATATCTTGGGTCACAAATCAAGCCTTGGTAAATTTGAGAAAATTGAAATCATATCAAGTATCTTTTCTGACCACAATGCTATGACACTAGATATCATAAACATAAACCATGATCAAGTGGGGTTTATCCCCACTTGAATGCAAGCATTCTTCAATATATGCAAATCAATCATTGTGATACACCATATTAATAAATTGAAGGATAAAAACCATATGATCATCTCAATAGATGCAGAAAAAGCTTTTGACAAAATTCAACACCCATTTATGATAAATACCCTCCAGAAAGTAGACACAGAAGGAAGTTACCTCAACATAATAAAGGCCATATATGACAAACTCATGGCCAACATCGTTCTTAATGGTGAAAAACTGCAACAATTTCCACTAAGATCAGGAGGAAGACAAGGTTGCCCACTCCCACCACTCTTATTCAACATAGTTTTGGAAGTTTTAGCCATGGCAATCAGAGAAGGAAAGGAAAGAAAAGAATCCAAATCGGAAAAGAAGAAGTAAAACTGTCACTGATTGCAGATGACATAATATTAAACATAGAGAATCCTAAAGATGCTACCAGAAAACTCCTAAAGCTAATCAATGAATTTGGTAAAGTAGCAGGATACAAAATTAATGCACAGAAATCTCTTGCATTCCTATACACTAATGAGGAAAAATCTGAAAGGGAAATTAAGGAAACACTCCCTTTTACCACTGCAACAAAAGGAATAAAATACCTAGGGTTAAACCTACCTAAGGTGACAAAAGACCTCTTTGAAGAAAACAATAAGACACTGATGAAAGAAATTAAAGATGAATCCAACAGATGGAGAGATGTACCATGTTCTTGGATTGGAAGAATCAACATTGTGAAAATGACATACTACCCAAAGCAATCTACAGATTCAATGCAATCCCTGTCAAACTACCAATGGCATTTTTCACAGGACTAGAACAAAAAATTTCACAATTTGTATGGAAACACAAAAGACCCCAAATAGCCAAAGCAATCTTGAGAAAGAAAAACGGAGCTGGAGGAATCAGGCCCCCTGACGTCAGACAATATTACAAAGCTACAGTAATCAAGACAGTATTGTACTGGCACAAAAACAGAAATATAGATCAATGGAGCAGGATAGAAATCCCAAAGATAAACTCACGCACATATGGTCACCTTATCTTTGATAAAGGAAGCAAGAATATACAATGGAGAAAAGACAGCCTCTTCAATAAGTGGTGCTGGGAAAACTGGATAGCTACATGTAAAAGAATGAAATTAGGACACTTCCTAACACCATACACAAAAAGAAACTCAAATTGGATTAAAGACCTAAATGTAAGTCCAGACAGTATAAAACTCTTAGAGGAAAACATAGCAAGAACACTCTATGACATAAATCACAGCAAGATATTTTTTGACCCACTTCCTACAGTAATGGGTATAAAAACAAAAATAAACAAATGGGACCTAATGAAACTTAAAGGCTTTTGCACAGCGAAGGAAACCATAAACAAGATGAAGAGAGAACCCTCAGAATGGGAGAAAATATTTGCAAACAAAGCAACTGTCAAAGGATTAATCTCCAAAATATACAGACACCTCTTGGAGGTCAATATCAAAAAAACAAACAACCCAATCCAGAAATGGGCAGAAGCCTAAACAGACATTTCTCCAAAGAAGATATACAGATGGCCAACAAACACATGAAACGATGCTCAACGTCACTAATCATTAGGGAAATGCAAATCAAAACTACAATGAGGTATCACCTCACACCAGTCAGAATGGCCATCATCCAAAATCTACAAACAGGGCTTCCCTGGTGGCACAGTGGTTGAGGTCTGCCTGCCAATGCAGGGGACACGGGTTCGAGCCCTGGTCTGGGAAGATCACACATGCCGCGGAGCAGCTAGGCCCCTGAGCCACAGCTACTGAGCTTGTGCGTCTGGAGTTTGTGCTCCGCAATGTGAGAGGCCGTGACAGTGAGAGGCCCATGCACCGCAATGAAGAGTGGCCCCTGCTCGTCACAACTAGAGAAAGCCCACGCACAGAAACGAAGACCCAACACAGCCAAAAAAAAAAAAAAAAAAATCTACAAACAATAAATGCTGGATAGGTTGTGGAGAAAAGGGAACCCTCTTGCACTGTTGGTGGGAATATAAATTGATACAGCCACTATGGAGAACAGTATGGAGGTTTCTTAAAATTCTAAAAAGAGAACTACCATACGACTTAGCAATCCCACTACTGGGCGCATACCCTGAGAAAACCATAATTCAAAAAGAGTCATGTACCCCAATGTTCATTGCAGCTCTGTTTACGATAGCCAGAACATGGAAGCAACCTAAGTGTTCATCGACAGATGAATGGGTAAAGAAGATGTGGCACATATATTCAATGGAATATTACTCAGCCATAAAAAGAAATGAAATTGAGTTATTTGTAGAGGGGTGTGTGGACCTGGAGTCTGTCATACAGAGTGAAGTCAGAAAGAAAAAAACAAATACCATATGCTAACATATATATATCGAATCTAAAAAAAAATAATGGTTCTGAAGAACCTAGGGGCAGGATAGAAATAAAGACAGAGATGTAGAGAATAGACTTGAGGACACGGGGAAGGGTAACGGTAAGCAGGATGAAGTGAGAGAGTGGCATTGACATTTATGCTCTACCAAATGTAAAATAGCGAGTGGGAAGCAGCTGCATAGCACAGGGAGGTCAGCTTGGTGCTTTGTGACCACCTAGAGGGGTGGCATAGAGAGGGTGGGAGGGAGACACAAGAGGGAGGGGATATGGGGATACATGTATACGTATAGCTGATTCACTTTGTTATATAGCAGAAACTAACATAACATTGTAAAGCAATTATACTCCAATAAAGATGTTAAAAAAATAGACTATCAACCTAGCTATCTAAAATTTTTAAGAGTTGTAAAGACCTCAAACTCATTTGTAAAACATCTAGGATATACATCTTTGATCCAAAAATAATAAAAATTTCAAAGGCAGGAAGAAAACCTTTATTTCTTGAAATTCTAACAGTCCATTGATATATAAATGTAGATTCATTATTGTAAAAGTAAAACTTGCAAGTGTTAGAGGAAAAGGGTTATAACAAAACACATATGAAAACACGTTTTGTTCACTCAACTCAAACTTCAAAACAACAGGCTTCACAAGAATGCTTTTAGAAAATTTTTTATTGTTTTGAGTCCATGGAGGATTTATTTTAGTTATTATGGAGAGAAAGAAAAGCTTAATCACTCTGTGGCAACTTACCATTAGCAGCACTCTGTACCTCAGAGCCAGCCAAATCGCTCCCCTCCCCAAGGCAACTGAAACTGCACTTCCATTTTGTTTTTCTAAAGTGCCTTCAGTAACCGTGGGTGCACTCAGGCAGCTGACAGGGCTGAGAAATCATTTTTCCTGTATTGTAATGTCAAATCCATAACCTTGGCCACCACTACAATGTGTAATAATCAAATGGTAATAATGACAATGAAAAATTTATATCAAATTTCAGATTTATTTCTGTATTCCAGAAGTTCCTTCCGTGATGGTGATTCAGCTCTAGTTAGGCTGTGGTGCAATATTGATTTTAACTCTTTGCCCTTTGGCACTCAGGCAAAAAGTATATTCCACACAGCTCTACTCTATGTGTGCATGTGTTTTGCTACAGCAAGCATTTATTCTCTTGGTACATGTTGGCAACTACAAGTTAACTGATGTGGCTTCACTTAGCTTCCCGGTCTGTCTAATGTTACCCCAGGTTAAAGGAGTAGTTCTGATGTGGGACATGTAGGTGCTTGTCCTTGTCCTCATAGTTCTGAAGACCACAGTTCAACATCAAGGTGTTGGCAGGTTTGGTTTCTTCTGGAGCCATTCTCCTTTGTTTGTGGATGTCCACCTTCTCACTGTATCCTCACGTGGTTTCTTCTCTGTGAGAGCGTGTCCACAAAGAATGTCTCTTTGTATGTCCAAATATCCTCTTCTTGTAAGAACATCAGTCAGATTGGTTTAGGGCCCACCCAAACAGCCTCATTTTAACTTAGTCACCTCTTTAAAGGCTTCATCTCCAAATACAGTCACATTCTTTTTTTTTTTTTTTTTTCCGGTACGTGGGCCTTTCACTGTTTTGGCCTCTCCCATTGGGAAGCACAGGCTCTGGATGAGCAGGCTCAGTGGCCATGGCTCACGGGCCCAGCTGCTCCGTGGCATGTGGGATCTTCCCGGACCGGGGCACGAACCCGCGTCCCCTGCATTGGCAGGCGGACTCTCAACCACTGTGCCACCAGGGAAGCCCTACAGTCACTTTCTTAAGTACTAGGGGTTAGGGCTTCAAGGTAATGTTTTGTCCACTTCAGCTTTTCAAAAATTTCTCTGATGGTTCCAAAAATGAGTACAAGAGAAAGGAATACCAGACAGAGAGAACTCGGTACATTATTATGAGAGAGAAAAACTTCTTTTCCAGCAGTCAGCTAAGAGGGCAATAGGGCAGATCCCATGTCAGCATTTTTTTGCTCTCACAGGTCCCACTTTGAATGACTTTGATGTGGTAGAAACTTCAAACAGGCATTGAGAAATCAGGAACACTTGAAAAGATGGTACATTTTCTCAGGCATAGCCTGAGGGGGGTTGCAGCCCTTCAGCAGAATTTGTTCATTTGGCTCAGCACTGTATCTAACTTTAATGGAGTGAGAGTGAATGTTTAAGAAAGAAAGAGACAAAGTATAAGAGCCTGAGGCCCTACTCCCACTCTGATGGCCTGTAAATGGAAAGCAGGGGATTGAGGAGTGCCTTTTACTCCAGTGGAAAGGATGGAGAATTGCTGAGAGAATGAGGGGAGCAGTGTAGACCCCAGACCAGAGGAAGTGAGAATTTCAAGACCAAAGGCCAATGCCACACCACCTCATTATTTTCTTTGCACACTTGAGTGTGCTGTGAGTAAAATATACTTCACTTCAGTAAAGTTTAAAGGAGAGTGCTGTCAGAAAATAGAAGTAGGTACATTTGCATATTTCATTCTTCCATTAACTGTTTATCAAACACTTACCATAGTTAGATAATGAGCTGGTATCCTTTTTACCATATACCCTTTAAGAAGGAAAAATACAGGGAAGACACATTTTAGAGAAAGATATGTGCACACTCCCCTAACTTCCCTAACAGGAAGACATTCCTGCGCTATTTCAGTTCACAGAAATTTCATTTAAAAATTCAGCCAATATTTATTGAGTGACTCGTATGTGCCAGGTGTTATGTTAGGTCCTGGGGAAGAACAATGATTAACACCATAGACACAATGTTTGCTTTCCTTCCAGTCTAATATGGAAAATAGTAATTACACAATTGTGGTATAGTCTCAGAAACATTGTGCTCAGATTGTGTGCTGATATATTGAATCTAGACTTACACTCCATTACTGTTAGTGTATCTGCAATTACTTAGAAATTCTTTAATTTATGTAAGAACATAATGTGTGGAATGGGCTAAGCTACAACCCATTCAAAATGTGAAGGCTCAGTACAAGATTGACAGCTAACCTGATATCAGAAAATCCTCATTTTAAGGTGCTGATCAAGCAGGTTGATTGACATTTGAAGCTTTGCTAATTGGCATACTAATGTCAGAATTGGGTTTTTATTGGTGAAATTGATGATAATTAACAAGATAAATGTTATAAATAGGCTCTAATTGGTGAAGTTAAGGGTATTCAAGATATGAGGATTGGCTAAAATATTTTAGATATGCATATGCATGAAACAGAGGGTAATAAGCTAGCAAGCCCTGTAACGTAGACCTTTACAAGGTTGAACTCCACATGGTCCTGTGTCTAGCAACTGATGTAGAGGATTTCTCGTTACCTGATGCTGACCCTGAGGGGAAAAGAATCCTGCTCTGGAACATTGTTGTGACTGCCTTCAGTAAAGCTTTCATGAAATGTGGTGGTTGGAATATGTAAAGGGACAAACATCTCAGACTCAACTGAGATTACAAAACAGGTTATATGAGTTGTTTTTGTTCTTGCTTGCTCAGGAATGTTGGTTTAACAAATGTGGCAGAATTTGGTCTGAAAATTGTTTTGCTTACAACCTGGTTGTGGAGCAGCAGCCCATTTTTAGGCCACTACCATTATTTTCTAAAAAAAAAAACCAAAACTTGTATGAGTTAAGGGTAACATTAACTGACTTAACACGTTAATGTAGAAGTGTAAGTTGACACAGTAGAATTTTATTTCTTACTCACATAAGGTAAAAATGATAGCTGGAGGTGGGAGAGGGTCCTGCCTCACACAGTCTTTCAGGCATCCAGGATGTGAGAGCGTATGGCTTTGAAAGTTTCCCTGAGTGTCAACATCCAGTAAGTAGAAAAAAATCATGTGAGAGGTTTTAGTCCCAAACATTACCTCTGTCTGTATACCATTGGCCAAAATTAAGTTATATGGTCCTATCCAGATGTAAGTGGTCTAAAATAATATAGTCTATGGCCAGGAAGATGCCTTCAATAACCTCCCTTAATAACCAATAACTCTGTGGAAGGGGAGAACAAATCTTTGGTGGACAGATATCTCTCTGTACCACAGAACCTGAGAATAGTGCATGACCAACCACTTTAAGTCAGTTCCCAGTTTTGTTCTTAGAACTGTTCATTCTTATGGTCTACCAAAACACAAAATTTAGAAGCACGATCCTATTTAATTTCTTCATATTGCCATAAAATGTTAGAGGTCTAGGTATGATATGATTAATATAGTTTAAATTAATTTGTACATATGGCAATCCCACCAAAGGAAGAACTGTATTTTGAAAAAGATGTTTATTAATCCCAAGGATCCCATCCAAATATAGTAGAATAACTCTTGTAAGAAACTTATACTTTAAATTCTTAAAATTAACTTCTTCCCATTTTACATAAAAATGATTTATCTTCCCATTCAAAGAGAAAAGCTATGTTTGAGCTTTATAATGGATATATTTCTTTCAAATTAAAATAAGTAATAACAGAATTGTATCTGTTGTATCAGTCAGGAAATAAAAAGAAGGAGATGACAGCATCAAGATCAATATTGAGGAATTTTATAAAAGGACTCTACAAGGCTACGGGACATCCACAAGAGAAAAGGGATAGCAAAATACCTTAAGGCTAGCACCAGCAAGAAGTTAATTCTAAGCCTGAAGGAGCAGAGGGAGGGATTAGTGGGAAGAACCCAGGGAGAGTTAGTATATGGAGACTAGTACTTGGAGTGGCAAATGGAAGATACCAACACAACTATTAATTCAGATATAGCTAAACTTTATTTCCTCTGAGAATTTCCTATCTACCTCAGGAAAGGAGTAATAAAGAGTACAGTCGTTAAGGGCATGCATCTGCAGCCAGATTGTCTAGATTCAAATCCCAACTTTGTCACTTCACTTGATCTCTGTCTCAATTTTCCCCACTGAAAAATAGAAACTTGCCTCTTGTTGTTTAAAGGCTTAAATGTGTTACTATAAGTAAACTCTTAGAGTAGTGTCTGATGCATGACAAGTACCATATAACTTTTACCTATTTTTATCAGGTCCCTTTCATTTTTATTTTATTAAAAATAATACACACATACATTAAGTTGTCTCATAATGCCTCAGCCACATTTCTATGTTTTAAAGTATCAATATATTAGCATTGGGTAGACCCAATGAAGTGGGTTGGTTTTTGTCTGCCCAGTATCTCTTTGGGGAAAAACCTCTCCTCCATTCTTAGGTCATTCCCATGGTTTAGGTTAGGCTGTTTTTTTGCCCAACAAGCACTCATATACACCCTTCTAGGAGATTGACACGTGAGTTAAATTAAGCTAACTAGGCACCTCCTTTTGAGTATTTCTGGAACTACCATTACACTGAATCCTCTTTTAACTGGGATGGTTAGCTGTAAGGATAATATAAACCTACAATTGTTGGTAGCCATCTTTTCTCTTCCTGAGAATGAAGACAACAAAGAGGAAAGTTAAGATAGAAATGGAGAAGTTACCAGTCATATGAACCAGGAATTTCCTCATCTTCCTATCTTCTAGTTCAAACTGGGTGTCTCTCATTTTCAAGCAAAAATCCCAATTTCAAAATTCTATCATATTCCATATTTTTAATATCATTTTCTAGCTATAGCATGAGGCATGAGATTTGAAGTCTCCCCTGTGTATACTGATAGCTGGAATTTCAAATCAGTAAAAATTAACATTTTAACGTGAGAACCAATCAGGAAGAGTATGTGACGCCATTAATTCCTTGAAAAAATTACAGGCTAACAATTTCTTAGTGAAAATTATATGTGAAGCATTGTGTTAGAAACTATTTATGATTTTCACAAAAATCAAAGTAGATGCTACTATTGCCCTGTTTCCTAGTGAAGACACAGTCTCAGAGAGGTTAAAACCAACTCCAGGCACTTCAGCTGTTTTGCAAATAAGTCTGTGAAAGCAGACTGAATATTTGTGAGCCCTGCAAATTCATACATTTAAATCCTAATCCCCAATGTTATGGTATTCAGAGGTGGGGTCTTTAGGGTGTGATTAGGCCCTTGTGAAAGATATTTCAGAGAGCTCTCTCACTTTGGCCATGTGAGGATAAAATGAGAAGTCAGAAACATGGAAGAGGGCTCTCACCAGAACTGGAGCATACTGGAACCCTGATTCAGACTTCCACCTTCCAGAACCATGAGGAACAAACTCCTGTTGTTTAAAAGCCACCAGTCTATGGTATTGTGTTATAGAAGCCTGGACTAAGACACAGAAGTATTCTAAAAAAGATTATGCTGCACAAATCATGTTTATTGACATGGAAATATACCAAGTACATACTGTTAAGAAAAAAATATGTAAGAAATATGTAAAGCTGTTAATATAAAATACTATTTTAAATATTTACATATTTATATATTTCCATAAATAGATGTCTAGGCAAAATTATATATATTTTACAATTCATATTTTATATATTTACATATTTTCATAAAGGTATATCTAGGAAAATGTACACTAGCATATAATGTCTTAATATAATGTACAGACATACATTTATATGTGTATTTAAAATATGTTACTTTTTAAATGTATTTCTGTAGGGGATGTCTGGAAAAATATTCACCAATAGATCTGGTTTGTGGGATTTTAAGTTATTTAAAACTTTCTTCTCTATTTTTTGTTTTGTTTAATTTTTTTACAGTGACTGTGTATTACTTTTATAAAAACAATGCAGCTTAAAATAACAATAAATTCTCAAAGACATAAATCCTTGAATATCACAGCTTAAAAAAAGGAGAAATAAAATACAAAGGATTAGAATCCTGATACAGCAATGTATTCAATACTCATTCATTTATTCAATAAATCCTCATTGGGCAGTGGATATTATGGGAGGCATCTGGGGTAAAATAGTGAAAAAAGTAGACATAGTCTCTAATATTCATGTACCTGATACCAGTTCCAGAACCCTAATAAAATCTGACACATGCAAACATGCATTTTTATATTATGGATGTGATTGTGTGGGGGGGCGGGGCAAGGTGGGAAGGTGGAAATGAGTGGAGTCATAGGAAAGCTCATCTCTCAAAGCATTCACTGTTCTTTGCACATCCATGAATAAACAGCTCCTGTAACACCCTGAATGAAGATAAATGAGGTCAGGCACAAGTAAGAGTCTTATATAGTTCAGCATCTCCTTTCTCAGAGGCTAGTCCTGGAAATCTCTTAATATACATAGTTTATAATTTATGCTCAGAAGTAGTGACTTACATATGTGTTTACCTATAAGTGCATGTATGTGTGCGAGTGCAAACACACACATACAAAATCCTTTCTTTACACCTTCCATGAAAAATATTTACCAAACACATTACATAATTCAAGGTATAAAATGGAGAAACCTCATTTCAAAAGGGAGAAACTGAATGTGGCTAAGAAAGTTTGTTATGTAATTTTCAGCTACTTTGACCATAACCTGCAAAGCCTTGAGGTAAATTCCTTCCTTGTCTTAGCTCTTCATCTGATAGTTTTCTTTCTCTCCCTTCCTCCTCTGTCAACCCATCCTCACACAACTATTCGGAAATAAACTGCTGCATGGACCTGACAGGAAGACCAGTTAGAGTAAGAACTCAGCCTGAAAACATGTTCCTGATGCTGGAATAGAGAGAATGTCTGAGAACTTAGAATATTTGGAAGATCTCAGCAACAATCCAGGAATTATGAGGCCCTCCGTGTGCCTGTGTGTATAAGTGCCCATATTTATTTATAAACCAATTCATTAAAAAAGCTTTATGACAAAACTCTCCGGGGTAACAAGGAAAGTTTTTCTAACTTGACCTTGGTCTTGGCGTCTCTGCCTAATGCCTGTTAAACGGTATCAGTAAAGAGCACTGAACTCTAAGACACCTTATCATCTAAGGCTAAAACTTTTGCTATTAAATTGGATCATTCAGAAAATAGTGAATTGTTTGCCTTTGCCAAAGAAAATCTGACTTCCACAAATGTTTTATCTCATTAGAAATTACCTAACTTTTGAGTACCACAATCTTTATTATATTTGTATTCTTTTCCTCTAAAAGAGTATTAAGGAAGATAAATCACAGTTAATTAAATTTAAGGAGTTAGAGTAGATAGTCTCTAAGGTCACCCTTGGTCTCATATTCTGTGATTAAAGTGAGGCTGCTGGAGAGGTGGGTTCGAGATTTTATTACATAATCAGTGAAACCTAGAATGGTGATAGTGTGACATTAAGCAGGTGTCTGGGATGGTGACAAGGCGTTCACTTGTTCTCATGTTTGTGGGTAAGATGGCAGAAAGAAAACAAGCTGTGTTTGATGGCTCATACATCTTCTTTGTCTTTCCCCCATTTTTATCACATCATAAAAGAAGGATTAAAAAAATTAGAGTCAATATGTAGTTATTAACATATTATTCACAAATATGGATTCAAGTATAAGATCTGAGAATCAAAATTCCATTACCTGGAGTCACATAGCTATTGTAAATATAGAACAAAGGGCTGTAAAAAAAAGAAGGCATTCCAACCAGAGGAGGCAAACCCATGCATGAAGGCAAAGAAGTGTGCATCACCGTGGTTTTTAAGTACCTGTAGGTTGTTCAGCATGGCTGGACCAAAGGGCACTATCTTATGGTGGGGGAGGAGGTAAGACATGGGGAAGTAGAGGCCACTAGAGTGGTAGTCAGGGGTCAGATCATGAAGGGCTTTGAGTATTAACTTAAGGAATTAAGTGGTTTTCTTAAGACTGTGCAGATCCTTGATAAATTATTGAAAGATTCTAAGTTAGGAATGACACATCCAAGGATTAACTGGATATGTTGGTTGTAAATCTTCAGCTAGTTTGGAGCAGCATTTAATGCGGCAGTCATCAGCAGATAAATAAGTGATCATCTCTGGATAGGGGGAAGAGGGTGACAGGAATTAATAAAATAGTTGTACTATGATACACTCTTCTCCTCAACTTGCCCAACCTCTACTGAAAATAGGAAGAAGAAAGACAGAAAGAAGGGTGGGACTAGAGGAGTTCAGCACTGCCTCTTGTCCTCTGTTAGCAAGACAAAGAGCACTCCTTCTCTCACTGACTTGGACTGTAGTGTAGCTGTGGAGACCTCCATTCCTTTCCAAATTTGTTTTGTTTTTTTGCTTTACCAGATTTTATCCATTTAAGGACAGAGTTAAAGGGAGTAGGCAGAAATATAATTAAACTCTTTATCTGACCCTCTAAAGGGGATCTGTAGGAATGGGGAGTACTCTAAAGGGTGAAATGTTTGAAGGAAGAATACTGGAAAATGCAGGATTTTCTCATAATCACCTTGCTCTGTACATCTAAGTAAGGCTTTATTGATCAGTTTGGACAACTGAGAGATTTTATTTATTTTTTGCCTTCCTTATCCTTTCCTGTCCTTTTTAAAAATAAATATAAAATATGGAGGAATGTTAACATAAAGAGTTTACAAGCTCTGAGCAAACAAGAAAGAAGACAAATGATTTAGAACATTGAACAAAAGATTATAGATGGGGAAATTGATGATTCTTTCATGAAAACCTTTCACATACTCTTACTATATTATCTCATACTGTATTGCCATAAGGCAAATTGAATCTACACTGACTTTAAAGGTTCATGGGGTTTTGTCCTCCCTGCTTTTTTAAGCTATTGGGAAAGCCCAATAGAAGATAGAGAATAACTTTTGTTACAGCCCAAGGACAGATAATCAGACCTTCTATGAAAAGAAAGAAGCTGGTAGTTTGGATTAGACACTCTTTGTATCCCAGAAATGTACATAATTCCTCTCCAGTCTATTGCTATGACTTGATCTAAGTGATTTGATCAAATACAACTACGAGATCCACTTTAGGATAATAAGATACTAGGACTTATGATAAATAATGATAGATACCAATAGTTAGAGATGGTTAGTGTTAACTACACCCTTCAATTTTCAACCTCCCTATCAAGTTATAGAGAAAGCAAATCTCAGGCCAAATTCTGGCATGCATACAGACATAGGTTAACATCTATTAACAAGTAGATATGAAACAACTGATATAATCCATTCTGTACACTTTCTGAATTCCTAGCTTTGTGTTCTTTGTGTGTTCTGATATTTTGGGGGGAAGAAATATTTATTCAAGGCAAATATGACAACATTATAAAGGTAGAAGTCAATTAGATTTATAATTCACATCAGGCAACCCTACCCTTTTAAATAATTGACTGAGACCAGTTCTGTTATGGAGTCAGTCATTGGTAACCTTTCCAAAAAGTGAAGGGATCACTAGATTCTTACAGTCATTTGAGGGTTGATTTAAATGTAAATTATTTTAGCCACTTCACATATTTTGGTTTTATCACAGAGAATTCTATTATGAACATTTGTTATCTGATTAACAGCCCTAAAATTGTCACCATAATGTTCCTAGCATTCACTATGTTAATTGGTATTGATCAGACAAAATGATAGCAGAAAGTCACAACTTCTGAAGTATAGATATTTCTGATTAAATGTTAGCTGATCAGGCCTAGAGTGTCACTTCCTACTATTAGGCAACACACTACTCCTAGAGTGTCACTTAAACTAATATGTAAAGAATATCACATTGCCTGTGCTGAAGTATTTTAAATTATAGAGCTCATAACACATGCTATTATGGGTTGTGTGTTTCTGCATTTTCCTTCCTCTCCCTCCTGCCCCCCACAAATACATATGTTGAAACCATAATTCTCAGTGCAATGGTATTTGAAGGTGGGCCTTTGTGATGTAACTAGGTCAAGAGGGTAGAGCCACTATAAAGAGATTAGAGCTCTTATAAGAGGCCAGCCCATCAGGAAACTTGCAAGAGCCTCTTAGATAGCCTTATCCACCAGAGGGAAGACAGCAGAAGCAAGAAGAACTACAATCCTGGAGCCTGTGGAACAAAAACCACATTCACAAAAAGATAGACAAAATGAAAAGGCAGAGGGCTACGTACCAGATGAAGGAACAAGGTAAAACCACAGAGAAATAACTAGGTGAAGTGGAGAGAGGCAACCTTCCAGAAAAAGAATTCAGAATAATGATAGTGAGGATGATCCAGGACCTCGGAAAAACAATGGAGGCAAAGATTGAGACAATGCAAGAAATGTTTAACAAAGGCCTAGAAGAATTAAAGAACAAACAAACAGGGATGGACAATACAATAACTGAAATGAAAACTACACTAGAAGGAATCAATAGTAGAATAACTGAGGCAGAAGAACAGATAAGTGACCTGGGGTTTCCCTGGTGGCGCAGTGGTTGAGAGTCTGCCTGCCGATGCAGGGGACACGGATTTGTGCCCCAGTCAGGGAAGATCCCACATGCTGTGGAGCGGCTGAGCCCGTGAGCCATGGCTGCTGAGCCTGTGCATCCGGAGCCTGTGCTTCACAGCGGGAGAGGCCACAACAGTAAGAGGCCCGTGTACCACAAAAAAAAAAAAAAAAATTGACCTGGAAGACAGAATGGTGTAATTCACGGCTGTGGAACAGAATAAAGAAAAAAAGAGAAAAGAAATGAGGACAGCCTAACAGACTTCCAGGACAAAGTTAAACAGAGCAACATTCACATTATAGGGGTCCAAGAAGGAGAAGAGTGAGAGAAAAGACCAGAGAAAATATTGAAGAGATTATAGTTGGAAAGTTCCCTAACATGGGAAAGGAAATAGCCACCCAAGTCCAGGAAGTACAGTGAGTCCCAGGTAGGATAAACCCAAGGAGAAACATGCCGACACATAGTAATCAAATTGGCAAAAATTAAAGACAAATTACTGAAAGCAGCAAGGGAAAAATGACAAATAATATACAAGGGAACTCCCATAAGGTTAACAGCTGATTTCTCAGCAGAAACTCTACAAGCCAGAAGGGAGTGGCATGATATACTTAAAGTGATGAAAGGGAAAAACCTACAACCAAGATTACTCTACACAGCAAGGATCTGATTCAGATTTGATGGAGAAATCAAAACCTTTACAGATAAGCAAAAGCTAAGAGAATTCAGCACCACCAAACCAGCTCTACAACAAATGCTAAAGGAGCTTCTCTAAGTGGGAAACACAAGAGAAGAAAAGGACCTACAAAAACAAACCAAAACAATTAAGAAAAGAGTCATAGGAACATACATATCGATAATTACCTTAAACATGAAAGGATTAAATGCTTCAACCAAAAGACGCAGGCTTGCTGAATGGATACAAAACCAAGACCCATCTATATGCTGTCTACAAGAGACCCACTTCAGATCTAGGGACACATGCAGACAGAAAGTGAGGGGATGGAAAAAGATATTCCATGCAAATGGAAATCAAAAGAAAGCTGGAGTAGCAATACTCATATCAGATAAAATAGACTTTAAAATAAAGAATGTTACAAGAGGCAAGGAAGGACTCTACATAATGATCAAGGGATCAATCCAAGAAGAAGATATAACAATTATAAATATATATGCACCCAACATGGGAGCACCTCAATAAATAAGGCAAGTGATAACAGCTATAAAAGAGGAAATTGACAGTAACACAATAATAGTGGGGGACTTTAACACCTCACTTACAACAATGGACAGACCATCCAAAATGAAAATAAATAAGGAAAAGAAGCTTTAAATGACAAAATGGACCAGAGAGATTTAATTGATATTTATAGGACATTCCATCCCAAACCAGCAGATTACACTTTCTTCTCAAGTGCACATGAAACATTCTCCAGGAAAGATCATGTCTTGGGTCACAAATCAAGCCTCAGTAAATTTATGAAAATGGAAATCATACCAAGCATCTTTTCTGACCACAACACTATGAGATTAAAAATGAATTACAGGGAAAAAAACGTAAAAAACACAAACACATGGAGGCTAAACAATACGTTACTAAATAACCAAGAGATCACTGAAGAAATCAGAGAAAAAAATCAAACAATACCTAGAGACAAATGACAATGAAAACACGATGATCCAAAACCTATGGAATGCGGCAAAAGCAGTTCTAAGAGGGAAGTTTATAGCTATGCAACCCTACCTCAAGAAACAAGAAAAATCTCAAGTAAACAACGTAAACTTACACCTAAAGGAACTAGCGAAAGAAGAACAAACAAAACCCAAAGTTAGCAGAAGGAAAGAAATATAAAGATCAGAGCAGAAATAAATGAAATGGAAACAAAGAAAGCAATAGCAAAGATCAATAAAACTAAAAGCTTGTTCTTTAAGAAGATAAACAAAATTGATAAACCATTAGCCAGACTCATCAAGAAAAAGAGGGAGAGGACTTAATAAAATTAGAAATGAAAAAGGAGAAGTTACAACAGATACCACAGAAATACAAAGCATCCTAAGAGACTACTACAAGCAACTCTATGCCAATAAAATGGACAACCTGGAAGAAATGGACAAATTCTTAGAAAGATATAACCTTCCAAGACTGAATCAGGAAGAAATAGAAAATCTGAACAGACTGATTATTAGTGTTGAAATTGAATCAGTAATTTAAAATGCTCCCAACACACAAAAGTTCAGGACCAAATGGCTTTAGCAGGGAATTTACCAAATATTTAAGGAAGAGTTAATACCAAATCTCCTCAAACTATTCCAAAAACTTTAAGAGGTAGGAATACTTCCTAACTCATTCTAGGAGCTCAGCATTAACCTGATCTTAAAACCAGACTAAAACATCACAATAAAGAAAAAAGAAAACAATCTCATTTATAATCAAATAAAAATAAAATACTTGGGAGTACATTTAACCAAGGAAGTGAAAGATATATACGCTGAAAACTATAAAACACTGATGAAGGAAATTGAAGATAATACAAAGAAATAAAAGGATATCCTCTATTCAATGATTGGAAGAATTAATATTGTTAAAATGGCCATACTCCCCAAAGTAATCTACAGATTTAATGCAATCCTAAAACATACCCATGACATTTCTCACAGAAATAGAACAAATAATCCTAAAATTTATATGGAACCACAAAAGACACCAAATTGCCAAAACAATCTTGAGAGAAAAGAACAAAGCTAGAGGTATCACACTCTCTGACTTCAGACTGTACTACAAAACTACAACAATCAAAACAGTATTGTACTGCCATAAAAACAGACACATAGATCAATGGAACAAAATAGAGAGCCCAGAAATAAACCCATGAACGTATAATCAGTTAATCTATGACAAAGGAGGGAAGAATATACAAGAGAATATACAAGACAGCCTCTTCAAAAAGTGGTGCTGGGAAAACTAGTCAGCTACATGTAAAAGAATGAAATTAGAACATTTTTCTCATACTATGTACAAAATTAAATTCTAAATGAATTGAAGACCTAAAGGTAATACCTGAAGCCATATAACTTCTAGAAGAAAACAGAAAATATGGTCTTTGACAGTGGTCTTAGCAGTATTTGTTTGGATCTACCTCTTCAGGCAAGGGAAACAAAAGCAAAAATAAACAAATAAGACCTAATCAAACTTAAAACTTTTTCACAGAGAAGAAAACCATCAACAAAACTAAAAGGAAACCTACTGAATGAGAGAAGATATTTGTAAACAATATGTCTGTTAAGTGGTTAATATTCAAAATGTATAAAGAACTCATACAACTTAATATCAAAAACAAATCAACCTGATTAAAAATGCGCAGAGGACCTGAATACTCACTTTTCCAAAGAAGACATACAAATGACCAACAGGCACATGAAAATATGCACAACAACTCTAATCATCAGGCAAATTACAAATCATAACCACTATGAGATATCACTTCACAACTCTCAGAATGGCTACCATCAAAAAGGCAAGAAATAACAAGTGTTGGTAAAGATGTGGAGAAAAGGGAACTCTCATGCACTTTTGGTGAGAGCGTAAATTAGTACAGCCACTACGGAAAACAGCATGGGAGTTTCTCAAAAAAAATTGAGTGTAGAACTATCATATGATTCAGCAATTCCACTCCTGGGTATTTAATTGAAGAAAACAAAAACACAAATTTGAAAGGTCTATGCACTGCTATGTTCATAGCAACATTATTTACAATTGCCAAGATATGGAAGCAATCTAAGTGTCTACCAACAGAAGAACAGATAAAGAAGATGTGAGATACATATACATATATATGTGCATACAAATATATATATATGAGTGTATAATATATATGCACACACACACACACACACACACATACACACAATGAAATTTTGCCATTTGTGACAACATGGATGGACCTGAAGGGTACTATGCTTGGTGTAATGAGTCAAACAGAATAAGACAAATACCATATGTTTTCAATTATCTGTGGAATCTAGAAAATAAAACAAATGAACAAGTATAACAAAATGGAAACAGACTCACAGATACAGAAAAAGAACAAACCAGTTGTTACTAGAGGGGAGATGGTGGGGACAGGGGTAAAAGAGGTGAAGGCAGTTAAGAGGTGCAAACTACTAAGTATAAAATAAATAAGTTACAAGGATTTAATATACGGCACAGGGAATATAATCAATATTTTGTAATAACTTTGTACGGAGTATAACCTATAAAAATATTGAATTACTATGTTGTACACCTGCAACTAACCTAATATTTTAAGTCAACTCTACATCAATTTAAAAAATTTTACTGTGCTTTGGGGCACATAAAAAATATATGCTTTTGGGCTTCCCTGGTGGCACAGTGGTTGAGAGTCTGCCTGCCGATGCAGGGGACACGGGTTCATGCCCCGGTCTGGGAAGATCCCACATGCCGTGGAGCGGCTGGGCCCATGAGCCATGGCTGCTGAGCCTGCGCGTTCTGAGCCTGTGCTCCACAACAGGAGAGGCCACAACAGTGAGAGGCCCACGTACCGAAAAAAAAAAAAAAAAAAATATATATATGCTTTCTCTTTTAGTGACTAGAAACAATAATAGAAAATTTCTCAGCATTTAAAATGTGCCAGGCACTGTGCTTAAGCTCTATATATACTATCTCATTTAATGCTTACCACAACTCCTTAAAGTACAATTGTTCCTATTTTTCAAATGGGGAAATTGAGACCCAGAGAAATTAAGGACCAGAGTCAAGGTTGAAACCCAAGTTTGTCTGGCTCCTTACTCTGTAGTCTGATTTGACTATTTGTGTATACTATCTCTCTTTAATTAAAGACATGGTTGCTTAATATTTATCTCTCTACAGTAAGAAGGCAGAGTAGACAAAAGAAATGGACAGAAGTTCTTAAAAATTTAATTATCTGTATGACCTTCTATGCTATTTCACCCACATATGAAGAAAATATGTGCTCTCAGACAAAAGCAGGCACATAAAATAGACACATAAATGACTTATTCTCTGTTTTAATGGAATTATCTAGTAGAGAGGAGAAAAGGCAACAGAATTCAAATATTTGTCTATTGGCATATGCCCAGAAAACAGAATTCATATGAAGAACTGAAGTAAGAATATCTTTCCATACAACTTATTTTTTTAGTGTTTTGCTGTTTCTGGATTGTTTTTCTCTCTTTTACCCCTATCTGAAAAGGAGATTGGAAGCTTCGTTGTTAAATACATTGCATGATGTCTCTGTCTTAGTGGATCAGAGTTTTAAAGATTTGAGGATGGCTGAATTAGTTTGTGATAAAGATAAGAAGCAGCAGAATTAGGGAAATACACAACACACTGAATGTCAAGACCCAGAAATTAGTACAGTTTTCTGGATTCATTGTTTTACTTCTCAAGCTGCATTGTGAGCCCACCTGTAAAAATTTCATTCTTTGGGAGACGGTCTCAGTATAGTCTTCTGTATTTCCACCAGATGGCAGTACTACCTCTGTTATATATTTGGTGATGGTGAATATTCATTAGCTGGATGGAACAGTGACAGAGTGGTTACAGCAGGGTGGATTTGGTACTAAAACCCAACAGAAGACAGTGCAACAATATTATAATGACAAATGTAGATCTTGAACATAATCTAAATCGAAGTTACAAACAGAATAATAAAATTGCCTTACTTTATATTGAATTAAGAGGGTATCAAAAACTCTTGAATATGGCTAATTCTGGAGGATGACATCAACAGGCTTCAGTGAGACTTTTAAATTGGCAAAATCTTTGTGTTCCACAAAACTGTATGGAGATTATATTTCAGACCAGAAAAAGAAATAGGGATATGGCATTTCTTCTGAGGAGCTAAAATGTATAAATCACTTTGTCTTATGCCATGGAGGAGTTGTAGGTCTCTTTTCTCTAGTTATACTTGTCTCTCATTCAACTATGGCAAATTGGCTTAGAGGAATTAGACACTAAGATAGAATCTGAGGTGTAAAATATTTATTAGGGATTAACACTTGTGAAAGATAAGGAGACAAAGTATAATTAGGCAGAATATGAAGTTCTGAACTGTGATTCTGGCCTGGCAAAACCTTGGTGAATCTGTCCAGGAGCTCTGGAAAAAGAATTGCTTATCAGTGTCCCATGTTAGATTCAACTGAATAAATTTTATATCCACTTGTCAGTCAGTCATGTATGTGAACTGCACCAGAATGGTTGAGGAAGACTCTGAAGGAGCTGTGAGGTGGAGACTGTGTGAGTACCTCAAAGGAGCCTTGATATAGGCTGAATGTTTATATCCTCCAAAATTCATATGTTGAAGCTCTAATCCCCCCACTGTGATGGCATTTGGAGGTGGGGCTTTGGGGAGGTAATTAGGTGTAGACGGCATCATGAGGTTGGGGATCTCACAATGAGATTAGTGACTTGATAAAAGAAAGAGATAAGCCATCTATCTCTCTTACTGTGCCACATGAGAATACAGCAAGAAGGTTACCATCTGCAAATGGCTCTCAGCAGACACTGAATCTACCAGCACCTTTATCTTGGGCTTCCCAAGCTCCAGAATTGTAAGAAATAAATATTTGTTAAGCTACCCAGTCTACGGTAATATATTATAACTGACCAGACCAAGCTGACTAAGACAGGCCTTTTCCTATTATGTCAGATAAACTCAGTTTTGGAATGTCAGATGAAGTTGCTAAAGGTGCTCACTCCATGTTATTCTGAATTAGTCCTTGTTCAATGCAAGTTCCCTAAAGACTAGTTCTGTCCTATGATCATAATGAAGTTTCTCTTTCATAAAATTACATAGTTGAAAAAGTAACAAAAACTTATCCAGGCCAACCTACTCATCTTACATATGTGAGAAATGAAGACTAGGTGAGTACTGAAAATTACACAAGTAAGTTAGTAACAGAGCTAGAATTCAGAACTCATTCCAGTGCTTAATCCAGTACTCATTCTAATTTGGCAGTCTGGCAGTACCTATTGCCAGGTATCTCCTATAATCAGCAACATCAATAAGACAATATCAGTAAGATACATTTATAGAATAATGTTAATGTTATCAAACACACGAATTTCTTATTAAGTATTTTTGTTAATAGTAATTTGACCTCCATCTTTCTCTCACCTAATTTCCCTCACTCACTATACATACTCTCTTTTTCCATTGCCATAGACTGAATGTTTGTGTCTCCTCAAAATTCACACATTAAATCCTAACCCTCAGTTTTATGGTATTTGGATGTGGGGCCTTTGGGAAGTGATTGTCATATGGGTGTAGCCCTCATGAGTGCCCTTATAAAAGAGACCCTAGGGAGCTCCATGCCTCTTCCACCACATGAGGACAGAGTGAGAAGATGGCCATCTATGAATACGAAGCAGTCCCTCACTGGACACTGAATCTGCTGGCCCCTTGATCAGGGGCTTCCCAGCCTCCAGAACTGTGAGAAATAGATGTTTATTGTTTAAGCTAACCAGTCTATGGTGTTTTGATATGACAGATCTAATGGACTAAAACATCTACAATTGTCCATTCTCTCAGCAGTTGATGATTCAATTTGGAAATCCACCCTACCCCCATTTTCTAGCTGTTGATATTTTTCTATCAAGGGCAAGTTCAATTGCTGTCTCCATTCTATTTGGTTGAATTTTTCTTCACTTTTTGAGGAATGAAGAATCAGCTGATGCAAATGTCTTCCTAATTGGAAGCAAACTGAAAGTAGATTTAATGGAACTCTGCATGTGTACCATTAGCATCTGAGGAAAATGAGAGAAAAATGGGAGTAAGAGAGAAAATAGGAAGGTGGATAGCTAAGGAAAATTTGAGTTGTGCATCAAGCTTATCCTGACGATAGGAATCAATTCTTACATAAAATAGTAGGTTATTATGTTATACATTGTTATATTATGTTATACATAATAATATCTATATTATTACACTTTAATTATTGTAACCACCAGGTGATATAGGTCACTATTGTCCCATGTAACAGATGGGAGAACTGAGGCTAGGACAGATTAAATAGTTTAAGGAAGGTCAAACAGAACATTTTTTCCTTCCTTCCTTCTTTCCTTCCTTTACTTCTTTTTCCTTTCCTTCTATTTATTTATTTTATCTTTTAACACATATTCATTGCCTATTATATGTCAAACACTCCAGTGTATGTATGACCTGCATTGAACTGTGATGTGTGAGAGAGAAATAAACGTTTATTTCTTAAGCTACAGAGATTTGGTTGTGGTTGTTTTGTTTTGTCTTGTTTTTATAAGTTTACCCTGACCAGTACAAAAGTATTGGTCAGAGTCTGTCCTTGTGACTTAATATATAAAATATATATATATAAGAATTACTTTTCTTCTAATATGAAAAACACATTTGAAATTGTATGATTATGGTGATGAGAATGTGTGACAGTTTACTATATGGTGATGGGAATGTGTGACAATTCATTGCAGTACTCACGCACTAGTTCTGCACATTTCCTATATGTTTACATATATTATTAGGTTAGTTTATTTCTTGATTTTAATTTGATATGTTTATTTTATATGTACTACATACAGTGCTTTTTTGTTGTCATTTGCAATCATTTTTCTTTTTCTATTTGTACTTTATTGGTTTAGTCTGGGGGTCTCTTAGTCTGGTAGTCTATTTAATCTCTCCTAAAATGTTTCTTTAATCTTTCTAATTTTTTAGACTTCTTACTTACAGGTTAACCACTTTTATCCTTCTTACAACTTTTAAACTTTAAGTAAATGTTCCATAATTCATTCAATTTATGCTTGAATGTGTAAACACTCTGAAGCTCAAATTTTTATAACTTCTTTAATGTAGTATATTAAGTTGAAAATCAGTGATGCATGGTTAACATTATATGCTTAGGACATTCAAAAATTGATTTAAAAATATTAAGCCAATGCATTTTCAGAAATATATTCAATTTATTTTTAACCTGAGAATGTCAACATTTATAAATTTTATGACTGTGTTTCACATTATCATAGGTTAGTTTTTTAATTGGTATGAGTGACCATTTGAAAACTCACTGAGCTGTCTTGAGAAAATATAAAGTTTTGATTTTTTAGGTAATTCTTATTACATTTTTAAAAAAGTAAAAACACTGGAAACTATACTTAATACTACTTACTTTCCATTCTTAATAAGGAAGAAGAATAAAGAACTTATTGATTTGTTGGAAGAATAATTGTCAGAGGAGAAAAATTTGAGAGTGAACTTCACTGACCCAATTCATTAATTCAGTCATTGAATAAACCTTTATTGAGGCCTAGCTCTGTAATAGGCACTGGCAATACAAATATCGATAACACATGAGTCCAGGACTCAAGTCACTGGAAGAAGTCAGTGGGAGGAAGATATGCAAACAAACAAGCAATTACAATTCAATAATGTCTCTAATAGAGCAAGTACAAAGTGCCTTGTACAAAAAATAAACATTTGATCCATCTTGGGAAAAACAAGGATGCTCCATAGATTATGGGTTGATCATGGGAGGACTAACAGGACTTTTACTGAGAGATAAGGGCAGCCAGTACTGATAAGGTAGTATGAACCCAAGTCAGAGGCATGCCCCACCCACTAACACCCTTGAAGTAGTCAGACACCAGCAGGCCTTGAAACCAGCCATGCTGGAGGACTACCTAACCTGCCCACCAACATGCCTGCAGCAATAGCATGCCACTGGGACACAGAGCTAGCTACAGTGGGGCCCTGTGATGCCAAAGAGTGCACCCAGCAAATGCACAAGGCAGGAACTCACAGCCAGCCCTACTGGGGGCCAGCTCTGCCTACTAACACACCTTCAGTAGTCAGTCATGTCATAAGAAATGTGCATGCAGCCCATACAGGGGAGACAACAGGAGCATATAGCTCTGGTGGTCAGGAGGGAGTATGCTGCTGGACCCCATAGGACATTTCTTATATAAGGCCACTTCTCCAAGATCAGGAGATGATTAAGGCCCTACTTAACATAAACAAACAGAATTAAGCAAAATGAGAACACAGAGAAATATGTTCCAAAGAAAGGAGAAAGACAAAAACCTCAGGAAAATAATTAACTACCCAATAAAAAGTTCAAGGTAATAATCAAAAAGATGCTCAACTAACTTGATTGAAGAATGGATGAATACTTAATAAACAGCTTAACAAAGAGTTAAAAAATATTAAGAATAACCAAGCAAAGCTGAAGAATATAATAACTGAAATAAAAAATACAAAAGAAGAAATCAAAAGTAGATTAGATGATACATAGAAATGATACATAGTAAACTGGAAGACAACATAGTATAAATCACACAAGCTGAACAGAATAAAAGAAAAAGGAATTTTTAAAAATGAGGATAGTTTAAGGGACTTCTGGGAGAACATCAAGCGTACTAACATTCACATTATAGGGGTCCCAGAAAGAGAAGAGAGAGAGAAAGTGGCAGATAAATAATTTGAAGAAACAATAGCTGAAAATTTCCCTAACCTGGAGAAGGACACAAACCTGCAGGTTTAGGAAGCACAGAGAGTGCCCAGAAAGATGAATTGAAACAGGTCCACACCAAGACACATTATAGTTAAAATGTCAAAAATTAGACATAAAGAGAGAATCTTAAAAGCAGCAAGACAAAAGCAAGTAGTTCTGTATAAGGAAACTTCCATCAGACTATCAGCTGACTTTTCAGCAGAAATTTTGCAGGTCTGAAGGGAGTGGCATGGTATATTTAAAGTGCTGAAAGGAGGGCTTCCCTAGTGGCGCAGTTGTTGAGAGTCCGCCTGCCGATGCAGGGGACATGGGTTCGTGCCCCGGTCCGGGAAGATCCCACATGCCACGGAGCAGCTGGGCCTGTGAGCCATGGCCGCTGGGCCTGTGCGTCTGGAGCCTGTGCTCCACAACGGGAAAGGCCACAACAGTGAGAGGCCCATGTACCACAAAAAAAAAATAAAATAAAGTGCTGAAAGGAAAAAACTACAACCAGAAATCTTCTTCCCAAAAAGGTTAACTATAATTCAGAATTGAAGGAGAGATGAAGTGTTTCACAGACAAACAAAAGTCTAAAGAATTCATCATCACTAAACCAGCCTTACAAGAAATGTTGAAGGGACTTCTCTAAGTGGAAAAGAAAAGACCAAAACTAGAAATAAGAAAATTACAAAAGAAAATATTTTAGATAAAGGCAAACATATAGTAAAGGTAATGGATCAACCACTTATAAAGTTAGTAGGAAGGTTAAAAGGCAAAAGTAGTAAAATCATCATATATCTAAAATAAGTAGTTAAAAGATACATGAAATAAAAAGATGTAAAATATGATGTGCTGGACTGCACACTGCAGGCCTACAAGGCCTGTACAAACCCAACTTTAAGATGAAGAAAGAGCTCAGAGTCAGCAACAGAGAAATCAATGACTTAATGGATGGGGGGGGAACTTACACATTTAAAGCAAAGTCCCGGAGTGACTCCCCACCATGTGCCATGGACAGTGAGGCAGGACATGGTGGCAGTCTATACTCCCGTGGGGAATTGACATCAGGTTGGCTCCTTGGTTACCAGGGAAACTAGCAGAGTGGCACACCACTCACTGCCCCTTTGATAAGGAGTGGGGGCAAGTATGTAGGAAGGTCAGTCGTGTGAGTAGGATATAGGTGAAACAGGCACTGGTTGAGCAGGGGATGTACAGAAAGTAAGAAAACAGCCATCTTTAGTGGCCTGACCATACATGACGGTGAACACATAAAATGTGTGAGGGTGAGTAAAAATGTAAGGCTTTTAAAATGCATTCTAAATTAAGAGATTATCAACCTAAAATAAATGCCTACATACATAAGTTGTTCTATATGAACTTCATGGTAACCACAAACCAAAAACCCATAATAGATACACAAAAATTAAAGAGAAAGAAATCTAAATATCACACTAGAGATAGCGTTCAAGTCACAAGGTAAGAGAAAAAGAGATGAAGAAAGGAACAGAGAAGAACTACAAAAACAACCCCAAAACAATTAATAAAAAGGCTAAGTACATGTCTATCAATAATTACCTTAAATGTAAATGGACTAAATGCTCAAATCAAAAGATATAGGGTGGAGGGTGATAGGATGTGAAAGGGACTCAACCTGATGTTGGATTTGAAAATGGAAGAGAGGGTCTTTGAGAAAAAGAATGCCAGCAGTCTCCAGAAGCTGTAAAAGGCAAGGAAACAAATTCTTCCCTACAGCCTCTAGAAAGAAATGAAGCCTTGTCAACATCTTGATTTTAGACTAATTAAACCTGTGTTGGGCATCTGACATACAGAACTGTAAGGTGGAGAGTTTTCCTATTACACTTATTTAGCTGGGACACCATTGCAGAAAGTTTACTGGAAACCTCCATATACAGTTCTGTCATGGGCTCTGAAGCTAAATTCCTCAGGCTCAGATCCTGATCCTCACTTGGTTTTGTGATTTTGTGACTGAGAAAGATGAAGATCAGTCAAAATAGTGGAGTAAAAAGACCCTGAGCTCAATTCCTCTCACAAGCACACCAAAACCACAACTATTTGCAGAATGACCATCAATGAAAAAGACCAGAACCTATCAGGAAATATCTTCTACAACTTCAGACATAAAGAAGGAACCAAAACAAGATGGGTAGGAGGAGTGGTTTTGTGATATAATCAAGTCCCATACCACTGGGTGAGTGACCCACAAAATGGAGAATAATTATATTGCAGACATTCTCCCATAGGAGTGCGAGTTCTGAGCATTCCTTCAAGCTCCCCAGCTGAGGGGGGGGTGTCCTGCAATTGGAAAATGAGCCCTGAGAGCATTTGGCTTTGAAAGTTAGTGGGGATTAATTTCAGGAGTCCATAGGACTGAGAGAAATAGACTTCATTCTTAAAGGGCACACATATAATCTTACACTCTCCAGGACCCAGGGCAAAAGTAGTAATTTAATAGAAGCCTGAGCCAGACTTACCTGCTAGTTTTAGGGAGTCTCTTGGATAGGCAGTGTGTGGCTGAATCTCAGCCTGGGGACATAGACTGTGGTAGCAACCATTCTTGAGAACTCCTTCTACTGCATGGACACTGGTGCTGGTGGGTGCCATTGTGGAACCCTCCCTCTAGCTCAAGGGCTAAGACCTGGCCTCACATAAAAGCCTGTAGGCCACAGTGCTGGGATGCCTCAAGCCAAGAAACTAAATGCGGGGGGTGGGGACGCATAGGACCACCCACTAGAAGAAAGGTTGCCTAAATACTTCCTGAGACCACAGTCACCTCTGCACATGCCCCTAGACACAACACTACATACCAGAACGCCAGGACCAGCTCTACCTACCAGTGGACAGGCACTGGCCCTGCCTTCCAGGAAGTCTTCTCTAGCCTCTGGACCAACCTTACCCACCTTACCCACCAGGAGACAGAATTCAGATGCAAGAGAACCACAATTCTGCAGTCCATGGACCCAGACTGCCCACAACAGGCCAGACCCTGCCTTGGGACTAGTTGAGCCCCAGCCCTGCCCACTTTCAGGCTGAAACAAGCTTTGGGACACCCTGAACCCTATACCCAACTGTGTCAGGAACCAGCCATCTCCCACCAGTGATCAGACTGTAACGCTGAGATCCCTCCAGAACCTGGCTCTGCCTGCTAATAGTCCAGCACTAGCCCCAAGATATGGCTTTTCCCATAAGTGGATGGGCAATTTCCATGGAATCTTCTGACCCAGCCCTCCAGTGAGCCAGTACTAGCCCTGAAGCTCCTTGTAGTACTGGAGTCAGTTGCCTCATGATTGGGCCCCATCGACCAGCAGCTGTCAGCCTCCACACAAGGCAGGGTCAGACCAGGGACCAAAAAAGGCTACCAGACCACCCACATAGCCCAACACAACAGAAGGACCCATGCAGCACTTATGGGGGAACCCCTAGAGCATATAGTTTGGGTGATGTGAGGGAAGTGTGCTGCTGTGACAATTAAGATGTGTCCTTCAGAAGACCAAATCTTCATGGTTGAGAAACATAACTAACCTACCAGATATATAAAAATATAAACAGCAACTTAGGCAAGAAGAGGAAGCAGAACATATCCAAGAAGAAGGAATAAGATAAGACACCAGAAGAAGAACTAAGTGAAGTGGAGAGAGGCAATCTACCTGAGAAAGATTTCAGCATAATTATCATAAAGATGATCAAAGAATTTAGGAGAAAAATGAATGCACAGAATGAGAAGTTAAAGGTTTTTAACAGGGTTAGAAAATATAAAGAACAACCAATCAGAGATGAAGAATAAAAACTGCAATGAAAAATACACTAGAAGGAATCAACAGTAGAGTAAAAGATACAGAGGGACAGATCAGAAAGCTGGAAGACAGAGTAGTGGAAATCACTGATGCTAAACAGAAAAAAGAATGAAAAGAAATGGGGACAGTTTAAGACAACATCAAGAATACTAATATTCACATTTATAGGGGTCCCAGAAGGAGCAAAGAAAAAGCTGAGAAAATACTTGAAGACATAATAGCTGAATAATTCCCTAAACTTGGAAAGGAAAGTGTCACCCAAATCCAAGAAGTGCAGAGAGTCCCATACAGGATGAACTCAAAGAGGAACACACCAAGGCACATTGTATTTAAAATGAAAAAAAAAATTAGAGATAAAAAGAGAATATTAAAAGCAAAAAACAAACCAAAAACAAAATACAAGGGAAATCCCATAAGGCTATCAGCTGATTTTTCAACAGAAACTCTGCAGGCAGGAGGGATTAGCATGATATATTTAAAGTGATGAAAAGGGAAAACCTACAACCAAGAATACTTTACCAGCAAGGCTCTTGTTCAGATTTAATGGGGAGATCAAAAGCTTTACAGAGAAACAAAAGCTAAAAGAGTTCAGCACCACCAAGCCAGTCTACAGCAAATGTAAAAGGAACTTCTCTAGGTGAAAAAGAAACAAGAAAATTACAAAATGAAAAAGCTCATTGGTAAAGACAAACATACAGTAAAGGTAGGAAGTCATCCACACACAAAGCTAATAGACAGCTTAAAAGACAAAAATAGTAAAATTATCTAGATCCACAATAAACAGTTATGGGATACCCCAAACAATGAAATGTAAAATATGATATCAAAAACAATAATCATGAGGGAAGAAGAGTACAAATGCAGGGTTTTAAAATGCATTCGAAATGAAGATATCAGCAACTTAAAACAATCATGTATATATATAGATAGCTATATAAAAACCTCATGGAAACCACAAACCAAACATCCATAATAGACACACATGCATGCACACACACACACACACAAACAAAGGACTCCAAACATAACACTGAAGACAGTAATCAAATCACAAGAGAAGGGGACAAAAGAAGAAAGGGGAAAAAAGACCTATAAAAACAACACAAAACAATTAACAAAATGGCAATAAGAACATACATATCAATAATTACTTTAAATGTAAGTGGAGTAAATGTGCTAGTCAAAAGATGTAGAGTGGTGGAATGGATACAAAAACAAGATCCATATATATTCTGCCAACAAAAGACTCACTTCAGATCTAGAGACACACTCTGAAAGTGAGTGGATGGAAACATGTATTCCACACAAATGGAAGGCAAAAGAAAATTGGAGTAGCAATACTTATATCAGACAAAATATACTTTAAAATAAAGACTGTTACAAGAGACAAAGAAGGCCACTACATAATGATCAAGGGATCAATCCAAGAAGAAGATCTAATATTGTAAATATATATGCACCCAATATATGAGTACCTAAATATATAAGGCACATATTAACAGACATAAAAAGAGAAATCAACAGTAGCACAATAACAGTAGGAGACTTTAACACCCCACTTACATCACTGGACAGATCATCCAGATAAAATATCAATAAGGAAACACCTTAAATGGCACATTAGAATAGATAGAGTTAATTGATATATAGAGAGAGCATTCCTTTGGAAAACAGCAGAATACATATTCTTTTTCATGTGCACATGGGAAATTCTCCAGGGTAGATCACATGCTAGGCCATAATGCAAGCCTCAGTGAATTTAAGAAAATTGAAATCATATCAAACATCTTTTCTGACCATAGCGCTATAAGACAAAAACATAAATAAATAAAACAACTACAAGAAAAAAAAATGCAAAAACATAAAAACAAGTTAAGCAATATGCAACTAACAACAAATGGTTCACTGAAAAAATCAAAGAGGAAATCAAATAATACCTAGAGACATGAAAATGAAAACATTACACCCAAAACTTACGAGACATAGCAAAAGCAGTTCTAAGAGGAAAGTTTATAGTGATACAAACTGACCTCAGGAAACAAGAATAATCTCAAATAAACAACCTAACATTACATCTAAAGCAACTAGAAAAAGAAGAACACACAAAACCAAAGTTATGATGAGGAAAGAAATTATAAAGGTCAGAGCAGAAATAAATGAAATAGAGACTAAAAAATAATAGAAAAGATCAGTGGAACTAAAAGAAGATTCTTTGAAAAGATAAATCAAATTGATAAACCTTTAGCTGACTAATCAAGAAGAAAAAGGGAGAGGGTCCAAATCAATAAAATCAGAAATGAAAAAGAAGTTAACTGACAACAAAGAAACACAAAGGATCATAAGAGACTACTATGAAAAACTCTGTCAATAAAATGGACAACCTAGAGGAAATGGAGAAATTCTTAGAAATGTACAACCTCCTGAAACTGAACCAGGAATCTGATTCATTACTGGTAATTGGACTGTTCATGTTAACAGACCAATTATCAGTAATAAAATTGAATCACTAATTTAAAACTCCCAACAAACAAAAGTCCACGACCAGATGGCTTCACAGGCAAATTCTACCAAACATTTAGAGAGGAGATAACAGCTATATTTCTTAAATTATTGCAAAAAATTGCATGGAAGGAACACTTCCAACCTCATTCTATGAGGTCAGCATCATCCTGACACCAAAGCCAGATAAAGATATCATTAAAAAATAAAATTACAGGTCAATATCACAGATGAATATAGATGCAAAAATTCTCAACAAAATATTAGCAAACCAAATCCAACAATACATAAAAATGATGTTACACCATGATGAAGTGGGAATTATTCCAGGGATTTGAGGATTTTTCAATATCCACAAATCAGTCTATGTGATATATCACACTAACAAATTGAAGAATAAAAATCTAACAGTCATATCAATAGATGTAGAAAAAGCTTATGATAAAATTCAACATCCATTTATGATAAAAAAAAAACCTTTTCTGAAAGTATGAATAGAGGAAACATACTTCAACATAAAAAAGGCCATACAAAGGACAAAAACAAAGCTAACATCATAATGAATGATGAAAAGCTGAAACTAGTTCCTCTAAGATCAAGAAAAAGACAAGGATGCTCACTCTCACCACTTTTACTCAAAATAACTTTGGAAATTTTAGCCACAGCAATGAGACAAGAAAAAGAAATAAATGAAATCAAAATTGGAAGAGAAGTAAAACTGTCACTGTTTGCAGATGGTGTGATACTATACATAGAAAATCCTAAAGACAGAACCAGAAAACTACTAGAACTTATCAATGAATCCAGTAAAGTTGCAGGATACAAAATTAATATTCTTTTGAGTCTGTTGCATTTCTATACACTAACAATGAAAGACCAGAGAGAGAAATTAAAGAAACAATCCCATTTAAAATTGCACCCAGAAGAACAAAATACCTGGAAATAAATCTACCTAGGGAGGTAAAAGACCTGTACTCAGAAAACTATAAGACACTGATGAAAAAAAAATTGAAGACAACACAAACAAATGGAAAGATGTACCGTGTTCTAGCATTAGATGAATTAATATTGTTAAAATGACCATACTGCCCAAGGCAATATACAGATTCAATGCAATGCTTACCAAATTACCAATGGCATTTTTCACAGAGCTAGAACAAAAAATTTAAAAATTTTTATGGAAGCACAAAAGACCACAGATAGCCAAAGCAATCTTGCAAAAGAAAAATGGAGCTGGAGGAATCAAGTTCCCTGCCTTCAGACTACACTACAAAGCTACAGTAATCAAAACAGTATGAAATACAGTATCAAAAACAGACAAATAGATGAATGGAACAGAATAGAGCCCAGAAATAAACCCATGTGCTTACGATCAATTGATCTATGACAAAGGAAGCAAGAATATACAATGGAGAAAAGACTGTCTCTTCAATAAGTGGCACTGGAAAAACTGGACAGGTACATGGAAAAGAATGAAATCAGAACATTTTCTAACACAGTATACAAAAATAAATTCAAAATGGATTAAAGATCTGAATATAAGACCAGATACCATAAAATTCCTAGAGGAAAATACAGGCAGTACACTCTTTGACATAAATCACAGCAATATTTTTTGGATCCATCTCCTAAAACAAAGGAAATAAAAACAAAAATAAACAAATGGAACCAAATTAAACATAAAAGCCTTTGCACAGCAAAGGTAACCGTAGACAAAACAAAAAGACAACCTATGGACTGGGAGAAAATATTTTCAAATGATATGACTGATAAGGAGTTTATATCCAACATATATATAACAACACATACAACTCATCATCAGAAAAACAAACAACCCAATTTAAAAATGGGCAGAAAAACTGAAGATACATTTTTCCAAAGAGGAAATGCAAGTGGCCAATGTACACATGAATAGATGCCCAACATTGCTAATCATGACGGAAATGCAAGTCAAAACTACAATGAGGGCTTCCCTGGTGGCGCATTGGTTGAGAATCTGCCTGCTAATGCAGGGGACATGGGTTTGAGCCCTGGTCTGGGAGGATCCCACATGCCGTGGAGCAACTAGGCCCGTGAGCCACAACTACTGAGCCTGCGCGTCTGGAGCCTGTGCTCTGCAACAAGAGAGGCCGCGATAGTGAGATGCCCATGCACCACGATGAAGAGTGGCCCCCCCTTGCCACAACTAGAGAAAGCTCTCACACAGAAACGAAGACCCAACACAGCAAAAATAAATTAATTAAAAAAAAAACTACAATGAGATATCACCTTACATCTGTCAGAATATCTGTCATCAGAAAGAAAACAAATAACAAATATTGGCGAGAATGTGGTAAAAGGGAATCCTCATACACTGTTGGTGGGAATGCAAAGTGGTGCAGCCACTGTGGAAAATAGTATGGACGTTTCTCCAAAAGCAAAAATAGGAACATATTACCCAGAATTTCTACCCTTGGTATATATCAGAAAAAAAAATCAAAAACAAAAAACACCTCATTTGAAAATACATGCACCCCAATATTCATAGCAGCACTATGTACAAATGCCAAGATATGGAAGCAACCTAAGTGTCCTCAACAGATGAATGGGTAAAGAAATGTGCTATATGTATACATACATACAATGGAATATATATAATGGAATACTACTCAGCCATAAAAAAGAACACAATTTTGCCATTTGCAAAAACAAATTGGACTTGGAAAGTATTATACTGAGTGAAATAATCCAGACAGAGAAAGACAAATACTGTATGATATAACATATATGTGTAATCTAAGAAATAAAACAAACTAGTGAATAAAACAAAAAAGAAGTAGATACACAGATATAGAGAACAAACTAGTGGTTACTAGTGGAGAGAGGGAAGGGGGAAAGGGCAATATGGAGTAGGGCATTAAAAGGTAGAAACTATTAAGTATAAAATAAGCTACAAGGATATATTGTACAATACAGGGAATATAGCCAATAGTTTAAAATAACTATAAGTGGAGTATAACCTTTAAAAATTGTGAATCACTATATTTTACACCTATAACATATAATATTGTACATCAACTATACTTCAACTAAGAAAATACCTAGAGTGAATGCATGAGTAAAATAACAAGACCAAACTATATGCTGTCTACAAGACTTGATTCAGATCTAAATACATACACAGACTGAAATTAAGGGATAGAATAGGTATTTCATGCCAAAGGAAATGAAAAGAAAGCTGAAGTAGCAATACTTTTATCAGACAAAATAGATTTTAAAACAAAGACTGTAACAAGACCCAAAGTAAGACATTACATAATGATAAAGGGATCAATCCAATAAGAAGATATAACACTTGTAAATATATATGCACCCAACATATAGGCACTTAATACATAAATTGACAGTGGTACAAAAATTTTAGGAGACTTCACACCCCGCTTAAATCAATGGTTATATCTAGACAGAAAATCAATAAGAAAACGTTCTTTTCAAATGCACCTCTGTGTTCATTCTAGCATTATTTATAATAGCCAAGGTATCGAAGTCACCTAGGTGTCAATCAATAGGTGAATGGATAAACAAGATATAAACAACAAGAGTTTACTGTATAGAACAGGGGATGATATTCAATATCTTGTAATAGCCTATCATGAAATATAATATGAAAAATATATAACTGAATGACTTTGCTGTACACCTGAAACTAACACAATTCTGAATCAAATATACTTCAATTAAAAAAAATGATGTACTATATGTATACACTGGGATATTACTTAGCCATAAAAGAGAATAAAATCTTGCCATTTGTGACAACATGGATAGACATACAAACATTATACTAAGTGAAATAAATCAAACCAGAGAAAGACAAGTGCCATCTAATCTCATTTACAAGTGGAATTTAAAAAACAAAATAAATAAACATAACAAAATAGAAACAGACTCATAGATACAGAAAACAAACTAGTGGTTGGCAGGACATGGGGGTTGCTGGGCAAAATAGGCAAAGGGGATTAAGAGGTACAAACTTCCAGAAAAAAAAAAATGTCACAGGGATGTAGTATACAGCATAAGGATATGGTCGACAATACTGTAATAAATTTGCATAAGGATGTATGGTTACTAGACTTATCATGGTGATATTTTTGTAATGTATTTAAATGTTGAACCACTATGTTGTATACCTGAAACTAACATAATATTGTATGTCAACTATACTTCAATAAAAAAGCAATTATACTCCAATAAAGATGTTAAAAAAAAATGGAAGAGGATGTGATCAACCGTGCAAGTACTACTGTAGGTCAGTTATGACAAGAACTGAAACAGAGGCTCCCAGACTTTCTTGGTTCATGCCATCCTTAGTGTCTCAGTACACTTTTATGGACATCCTAGGCCAAAAGAAATACCTAACAGTTCTGTTTATTAAGTGGTCTTGCCCAAACTGCTTAATAAATATTTATGTTCTTTTAACTTAGAAGTGATTGAAAACCTAACACACACAAATTAAAATGAAAGAAAAAGCTAGCATTTAATTTCATTATCAAATAACCACAATTACTTTCTAATCAGATATGTGTACCAGTTGGGCATTGCACAGCTTATAAATCTTGGAATGTCTTTGGGAACTACCACACTCATGAACTGGTTCACTCTGATTTTAGCAAAGTCTTTACTTTTTATCTCAACAGACACCAAAAACCCAGCTTTGCAAAGATATGACATCATTGGAAGGAAAGAAGTGCAGTCTCACACTGAAACTGTGAGCTAACTTAAATATGCACTTTTTTGCTTTATTTGACGATGTGTTTCCCTTGAAATTTTATTTAAAAAAATTTTTAAACATCTTTATTGGAGTATAATTGCTTTACAATGTTGTGTTAGTTTCTGCTGTATAACAAAGTGAATCAGCTATATGTATACATATATCCCCATACCCTCTCCCTCTTGCTTTGAATCTCCTTTCCACCCTCCCTATCCCACCCCTCTAGGTGGCCACAAAGCACCGAGCTGATCTCCCTGTGCTATGCAACTTCTTCCCACTAGCTATCTATTTAACATTAGTAGTGTATATATGTCAAAGTCACTCTCACTTTGTCCTAGCTTACCCTTCCCCCTCCCCGTGTCCTCAAGTCCATTCCCTTGAAATTTTAAAATATCCTTTGGGGTCTTGTGAGTTTGCTGTGGTGCTTTAGGGAGTTTGTAACACAGTATGAGGACTGAAATACTGAGAAATGACCACGGGATTTTCCAGTGGGAGACATAGATCAGGAGACCATATGTTGTATTGCCTAAATAGGGATAAAAATGTGAAAATGAAAAGGACACTATTATTATTGTTGTGACAACTGGAGCAAACTCAGCTTATAGGGGGAAACTGGGAACTACTAGTTACCTAGTAAGTTAGGTGAAATAGTAGAGTGAAACCCTGATTTTCGTGGTTTTAAGAAAGAAGAGAAGAGATATTGGAGACAGTGAGTACTGGAGAACACTGAGAGCTGAGAACACAACTCAGTATTTATGGAACTGATGGAGGAAGAAAGAACAAAATGGTAGGAAGAGAGAAGCAAGAGACAGACCAAAGGACAATAAAATTGCAAGGTGGCTATGTTTAATAGTAGCTAATATTTACAATAAGTAAGCAAGATAAATAAAGTAATGAAATGGGTACACTGGATATGCAAGCAAGACAAAACCAGTTTTTGTCAAACTGTGGGAGCTAAGCCAGATTCAGTGGATTAAAACACGTAGAGGAAGAGTGAGAAAGGAGCAATAAACTAGATTCACTTTCCAGAAGAGATGGCTGGGCCAATCATAAAGGAAGTTGCATGGAAGAGGGCTGAATCATTTTAGAATGCAAAAGACTTGAAAATAACTTAACATTTTTGTTTTTAAGCATTTAGTGGGATAGGTTCTCTCATCTTTGTAAATTTTATAAGTGTTTATGATCATCAACTTCACTCCCACAGGAAGAAAAGCATCAGAAATATTTCAAGATCCATTTAAACTCTCACCTCTTCCTCAGTGCTTTCAGAAATCCTCTGAGATTTACTCTATTTCATTGGTTTTGAAACTTGATCATTTTTGTTTTGTATTTAGTTACTGGTTGATCTCTTATATTCAGGGTGTATGTCTAGCCTTCCCAAAAACTGTAGTCTTTCTGAACTGGGACCCTCTCAGTACACATCAGGCATGCTCTAACCTCGGATCCTTGCACTGGCTGTTTACAAGGAACTTCTTTCCTCCCTGATTCAGATCTGTGTTCAAATGTCCCCTTTTCTGGTGCAGTGATTAAGAATCTGCCTGCCAATGCAGGGGACACGGGTTTGAACCCTGGTCCGGGAATATCTCATATGCCATGGAGTAGCTAAGCCCATGCACCACAACGACTGAGCTTACTCTCTAAAGCCTGCGAGCCACAGCTACTGAGGCTGAGCACCACAACTGCCGAAGCCTGTGTGCCTAGAGCCCATGCTCCACAACAAGAGAAGCCATCTCAATGAGAAGTCCACGCACTGCAATGAAGAGTAGATGCCACTTGCAGCAACTAGAGAAAACCCGCGCACAACAACAAAGTCCCAATGCAGCCATAAATTAAATAAATTAAAGAAAAAAGTTACAAATGTCCCATTCCCAAGGGGGTCTGCACTGGACACATTTATGTAAGTTGCAACCCACTTTTCCCTCATCCCAATACCTGTATCTCGGTCATCCTACGTCTACTCTGTTTTTCCTATAGCATTTTCAATTTCTAACATATAATTATTTGTTATGCTTAGGGTTCATTTTCTGCCTTCCTCCAAGTAGAACATAACCTCTACAATGACAGGGAATTTTATGGGGGGAAGGTGTTCACTGATAAATTCCAAGGGCCTGATACATATAAGATGCTCAAGAAATCACTTGCAGAGTGAATAAAGTTGTTTATGCCTCTCCTTTAAATGTAGTAATACTCTTCTGTGGCCTCAGTAAGCCCTTGTTAATTTCAAAGAACTGACTTGTATTGGATCAAAATCTTAAAAGTTCTACAAATTCCCAAAGCAAATGACAATTGTTTCTTTTATCCTTTAGTGCCAGAGGACATTTTTTTGTCTAACTTTGCCAGTCAAGGGGTTTTCTTTTTTTTTTTAAGCCTTGAATAAAATGGTTGTTTAAGTCACATTGATTGCTTTTATGTTCCACATTTTTCTTTAGAATTTCTTTAATTAATTTTATCTTTTTATTTGTCTCTCTTTTGTCCCTGTATACATTTAGTACAGTTTGCTGCCTCACAATTCTATTTGATGACAATGGCTTACAAAATAGATAATGGATTTTTCTTTTCCCAAAGAAATAGAAAAGTTTCCTCTATACTCCAAGGGGATATAAATGAAGAATACAAGTATGGATTCAAGCATGCAAAAATCAGCATGCACTCTTCTTTTTCTAGAAGGTTGGAAAAGTTGAGTTCAGCAGCATTGTTTGGTGTGGCTGAATCAAGTGCAACTACATGAAAAATAAAGGCTGTCAACAGTTTTATAAAGAAAATGAATTTTGCTCTTTCTTATAAGAAAAAGCCTCATCACCTTTATTTTTTAAATGTCCCGAGTTGAGGTAAACAGGATCCATATCTTGCCATCAAAATTTTCTATTTCTTTTTGATATTTTCCCCAATCAATAGAATCAGAAGGACTCCCCAATGGAAATTAGCATTAAAATGCAAAATCACTGTAACTTCTTTTCTATGATAGATATTGATTTTACAAATTGAATTTAACATGATTTGCTCTTTCACTTCCTCAGTTTATTTTTGTTTTTTATTTATAGCTTGTTAACACATTAAATACTTTTTTGTGGTTTTGGTTTGTGTATATATAATATTTTAATTATATTAAAAATTGGTGTTTACTGCCTGTTAATTTGCTCTCAATCACTGGTGTAAACATATTTTACATTGCTCTCAGACCCCATAGTCAGTAGGATGTATTAGCCAATGTGTTCAAGCACACCATGTTCTGTATATCCTTTTTAGGCTTTAAAGTTTTGTAGGTTGGTTAGTTGCTTTTCCTTTTAAAATTAATAGACATTTTTAAAGAGCAGTTTTAGGTTCACAACAAAATTAGCAGAAAATACAGAAAGTTCTCACATTCCCCCTTTCCTCCTCTTCTCCTCCTCCTCCCCCATTAAACAGAACCTGCCTGGGAATCAACATCCCAAACCAGAGTGGTGCATTTGTTACATTCAATGAAACTTATACTGACACATTATTATCAGTCAAAGTCCATAGTTTACATTAAGGTTCACTCTCATACATTTTATGGATTTTGACAAATGTATGATGATATATATCCATCAT
Source organism: Pseudorca crassidens (assembly GCF_039906515.1). NCBI lineage: Eukaryota > Metazoa > Chordata > Mammalia > Artiodactyla > Delphinidae > Pseudorca > Pseudorca crassidens. Next base: position 28,385,189 of record NC_090306.1, on the reverse strand, counting down.
TAGAGAGTATATCCTACAGAATAGTTTCACTGCCATAAAAATTCTCTGTCTCTGTTTATTCATCTCTCTCTTCTCTCAAATCTCTGGCAACCATTGATCTTTTTACTGTCTCCATAGTTTTGTCTTTTCCAAAATGTCAGGTAGTTGGAATAAAAAAGTATGTAGCCATTTCATTTTTTTTCACTTAGTTATATGCATTTAAGCTTTCTCCAGGTCTTTTTGTGGCTTGATAGCTCATTTATTTTCAGAATTGAATGGCATTCCATTGTATGGATGTACTACAGTTTATTTATCTAATAACTAATTGAAGGTGACCTTGGTTGTTTCCAAGTTTTGTCACTTAAGAATAAAGCTGCTATAAACATTCATATGCAGGTTTTTGTGTGGATGTAAGTTTTCAACTCCTTTGGGTAAATATCAATGATCATGATTGCTGGATTGTAGAGTAAGAGTATGCTTAGTTTTGTAAGACAGTGCCAAACTGTCTTCCAAAGTGGCTGTACCATTTTGCATTTCCACCAGCAGTGAATGAGAGCTTCTGTTGCTCCACATTCTTGTCAGCATTTGGTATTGTCAGAGACCATCATTTTAAAGACTTTTCCTAATCTCATTTTAGGATTTCCAGAAAAAGTAAAGAGTAAAGTCAAGGATCAATTAATTTTTTTCCTTTATATGAAAGTGTGGGTTGGGGAAGGCTGGGAAGAGGAGGCGTGAGATGGGGTGGAATAAGGGGGGAGTAGAGGGAGGGGAGAAGAAGGGAGGGAAGAAGAAGGAATGGGAGAGTTTTCCCTTTTCCTTTATAATATTTTTTAGTTGTGAAGTTTCCCTGGAGACTTGTAGACATTTCCAAGAAAAGAAAACATACCCACAAGTTTAATAACTGTGAAAAATTGTTTGAAGAATATGGGCAAGTAACAAGTGTCTAGATTTTTGGTTCTTTTTTGGCAAATTTTAATAGTACTTATTTTGCAAAGTAGGATTAGAACTATAAACTTGCCTGTATGTTCACTTCTACTTATCAGATAAGAGCCTTTCATCATGTCTTACATAAATATTCAAGACTGATTAAATACCATAGGTATTGAATTAATTACATTGCATTCTGGACTTTTGAAAAATTACTGTTGTTAAAATAATTAATAATAATACAAAATTCATAATCTCACAAGCCAAATAATATAAATCTTTCATTTTGCAATATCCTTTTAATGTGAATGCATATTTTTTTCATAGTACTCAAATTCTAAATTGTACTTATTGTGGGAATCTGGTGAATTGAATTGAAAATACCAAGTTTGGAAAACTCAAGTATTAAGGACAACTATTTCCCACTTGTAGCCCAGGCCAAAGGATTGTCTTTGGCAGGCTCAGGGACCCCACAGTCCGGTGATGGTTTGTAAATTTCAGGAAGCCTGGAGTTTCCACCTGGTGACTCATAAATTCCCAGGTGTGTGAAAAGGTGTTCTCATGGGTTCATGAATTAAAGGTGTCAGTAGCATCTGTTTAATTTCTAGTAATAAAAACTAACAAAGTCACTGATGATTTTGTACTCTTTTAAAATTGAAACAGTGTGAAAGTCTGTACTGAGTGAGCATATATGATGAATTGGAAGTCAAGGTCAGAGGAGATGAAGGGAACATACTCAGGACTTGGGTGCTCCTTTACATTACCACTCAGAGTAGTTTTAAGTATTATAAGGATTTACATTATTTTTATTCTTATATATTGTTTAACCTATACTCATAAAGAAAAAATAATGCAGATTGTAAAAATGAAAAATAAAGGTTGTGGAATGAAAAAAATACTTCAAAATTCATCTAAAATAATATTTCCCAGATTATTTGCCTTTTGTTTATTAGATCAAATTTTTATTCAAAATTTGGAAAATCTCTTGAAATTCAAAAAAACAATGTTAAAAAGAGAAAGTATAATGTCTATAGACATTTTGATTTTTGTTATTTGGAAATAAACATTTTCTGTAACAACAATGCATACTTGAAGATAAATGTCATGTTTTTAAAAGTTTATAATCCTCTCTTTTAAAGCATTAAATATAATTCATAAAATTTAATTTTGTAAGTATAATAGCAATGAAACCACTATATAGACATTAACATAACTAAAAATACAAAAGTCCCTTAGGCAGAAAAATTTAAAACGCTAATCAAGGACACAGAAGATGATCTGGATAATATGTGACATTCCATGCACTTGGATGGGATGATTTAATATTATAAATATAACACTTTTCCTCAAATAAATCTATAAATTAATGCAATGAAATTTCCAGATGGAGCTTTGAAAAACTTAATAACCACATTAACAACTTGATTGAAAAAATGAAAATTCATGAATAACTAAATCATCTTTAACAAGGACTATAGAAGAGGAGTCAAGATGGCAGAATAGGAGGACAAAGAATGCATCTATCCTCATAAGTACATCAAGAATACATCTACAAATGGAACGATACTCACAGAGCACCTGCTGAACATTAGTGGAAGATTTTGGGGCACCTAAAAAGGCAAGAAAAATCCCTGCACAACTGGGTAAGATAAAAGAAAGAAAAGAGAAATCTAAAAAGGGACCAGCAAACATGGCGGGAAGCTGAAGGTGAGGAGAGGTTCCCACACTCAGAAAAACCCCTTCATGGTGGGGAAATCAGCTGGGACAGAAAGGGACCTTTGGGGGATTTAGGGAGAATGCAGTGCATGGTCTGTGGAAGGCAGGACAAAGTAAGAAATGTGCACATGGTCTGTGTCACAACCCTACATACCCCAGCCTGAGTCATGTGTCTCCTGTTGTGGAGAGGAGCTGGATGCTGGAAAGTGGGGTTTGGAGCATGGACCCAGGGAGGGGACAGCTGTTGGCTGTGAAATGACAGCCTGAAAGGACAGGAGTAAGGAACTCCACAAGTGGGAAAGTTTGAGGAAAAAGCCTGGAACACCATAGAAGGAAGGTGTCATTGTTGAGTGGTGTGCAAGGGTGGGGCTGCCATTGCAACCCCCTTCCCCACCCACAAGCATCGGCCTCTGCAGGCACTGGGAAAGACACCCATAGGAGCAGACTTGCCCACCCCTCAAGCCAAGGCCTCCTCCTCCCGCGTAGGCTCTGGGGTCCTGAACACCACCCATCCAAAAGCCTCCTTTGGAGTCAGCCCTGAGCAGCCCTGTCTGAGATGGGAATCTGCCAGTGCTGGTAGGGGCTAAGTGCTAAAGTATGGGATTAAGAGAGAGGATCTGGGGAGAGGACTGCTGTTGGCTGTGCAGATACAACAGAGGGGACAAGAGTGAGGGGCTCCATGGCAGGAAATGCCCATAGAGGAAGCATGGTCTGCCTAGAAAATGAGGCACCATTGGGTGGTGCACAAGGGTCAGGGCCACCTCACACCCACATGTCATCCCCTGCCTATGTGGGCACTGTGAGGGAGCCCCACCAGAGTGAGCGTACCCCAGTTTGTTGTAACTGCCTGCTGCTCTCCACCACTGCAGGCACTTCACACATATCCCCAGTTGTGGCTGCCACACCCCTCCGCAGACTGAGTAAATGTGCCCCAATCAGCTGCTGGTTTCACTTTCCTCTCGCCTGGGTGGGGAACAGATGCCTGAGGGTGGCACACATGCAGAGGTGGGGCGAAAACCAAAGCTGAGCCCCAGGGGCTGTGCAACTAAGGAAGAGGAACAGAAACCTCTCTATGCAGGTGCACAAGCTGCGGATTAAATCCCCATGATCAGCTTGGTAAATCCTGAGTCTGGAGAATCTGAATAGACGAGTGTTCCCACAACTGAGAAGGTGTAGCTCTAGCAGCAGTGGACTTTGGGGTCAATTACATGCAGGAGTTGGGTCAGGTCAGAGTCCAAGACCTACTGAGATGTATTGGAGGGCCTCCTGGGGAAGTGGGGGTTGGCTGTGGCTCACTGCGAGGGCAAGGACACTGACAAAAGAGACACCAGGAAAATATTCTTATTAGTATTATTCTTTTCTGTTTGTTTTATTTTGTTCAGTTGTTGGTGTTGTTGTTTTTATTTTTTTAATTTCTAATTTTTTAATGTATTTTAAATTTTTCTAATTTTACTTTACTTCGTTGTTGTTTTGTGTTTTTTCTTGGTTTTGTTCTTTTTTATCACTTTTATGTGTTTGTTTTGTATTTATTTGCTTTTTGCTTTCTGTTTTTGTTGTGTTTTTCATTTTTGTTAGTTTAGTCCCTATTAATTGTTTTCACTTTTGAGTTCTTTTGTTTGTTTTCTCTCTCTCTCTTTCTCTCTCTCTTTTTTCTTTACTTTCTGCTTCTTTGTTTCTGTTTGGTTTTGCTTTTATCATTTGACTTGGGTTTGGTTTGTCTCTGTGTTTTCTTTATTTTTTGTGCATGTGTTTTGTGGTGATGGTTGTTGCTGTTTGTTTGTTTTTGCTATTTGTCTTGTGTTTTGTTTGTCTCTTTGGTTTTTTTCCTTTTATTTTTCTCTTTTTTTCCCTGGCTGTGCTGCATGGCTTGTGGGTTTTTGGTGCCCCAGGCAGGGGTCAGGCCTGGGCTTCCAGGGTGGGAGAACCAATCCAGGATGCTGGACTGCCAGATAATTTTCAGGCCCAGGGAATATCAGTTGGCAGGTGCTCTCCCAGATGTATTCATCTTGACACCAAAACCTGGATTCACCCAACTCCCTGCAGACTCCAGTGCTGGACACCTCATGCAAAACCATCAGCAAGACAGAAACACAGCTCCACCCATCAGCAGACAGGATGCCTAAAGTCATACAGCTCACAGACCCCAAAACACACCACCTGAAGGGGCCCTGCCCGTCAGAGGGGGATAAGACTCGGCTCCACTGACCAGGGCGCAGATACCAGTCCCTCACTACAGGAAGCCTACACAAACCCCTGGACCAACCTCACACACCAGGAGACAACAACAGAATCAAGAGGAACTACGATTTGCAGCCTGTGGAAAGGAGACCATAAACACAGAGGGTTAGACAAAATGAGACAACAGAGAAATATGTTACAGATGAAGGAGCAAGGTAAAAGCCCATAAGACCAAATAAAGGAAGAGAAAATAGGCAATCTACTGAAAAATAATGCAGAGTAATGGTAGTAAAGATGATCCAAGATCTTGGAAAGAGAATGGAGGCATGGATCAAGAAGATACAAAAAATGTTTCACAAGGACATAGAAGAACTAAAGAACAAACAATCAGTGATGAACAACACAATAACTGAAATGAAAAACACACTAGAAGGAATCAATAGCAGAATAATGGAGGCAGAAGAACAGGTAAGTGAGCTGGAAGAAATAACAGAGGAAATAACTGCCAAGGAGCAAAATAAAGAAACACAAATAAAAAGAAATGAGGACAATCTCAGAGACCTCTGGGACAACATTAAAAACACAAATATTCGAATTATAAGGGTCCCAGCAGAAGAAGAGAAAGAGAAAGGGTCTGAGAAAATATTTGAGGAGATTATAGTAAAAAACTTCCCTAACATGGGAAAGGAAATAGTCAACCAAGTCCAGGAAGCACAGAGAGTCCCATGCAGAATAAACCAAAGGAGAAACATGCCAAGACACATATTAATCAAACTAACAAAAATTAATACAAAGAAAAAATATTAAAAGAAGCAACAGAAAAGCAACAAATAGCATACAAAGGAATCCCCATAAGGTTGTCAGCTGATTTTTCAGCAGAAACTCTGCAGGTCAGAAGGAAGTGGCAGGATATATTTGAAGTGATGAAAGGGAAAAACCTACAACAAAGATTACTCTACCCAGCAAGGATTTCATTCAGGTTTGATGGAAAAATCAAAAGCTTTACAGACAAGCAAAAGCTAGGAGAATTCAGCAACACCAAACCAGCTTTAAAATAAATGCTAAAGGAACTTCTCTAGGAGGGAAACACAAGAGAATAAAAAGACCTAAAAAAAAAACCCAAAATAATTAAGAAAATAGTAATAGAAACATACATATTGATAATTAACTTAAATGTAAATGGATTAAATGCTCCAACCAAAAGACACAGACTGGCTGAATGGATACAAAAACAAGATCCAATATATGCTGATTACAAGGGACCCACTTCAGATCTATGGAGGCAAACAGACTGAAAGTGAGGAGATGCAAAAAGATATCCCATGCAAAAGGAAATCAAAAGAAAGCTGGAGTAGCAATACTCATATCAGACAAAGTAGTTTTAAAATAAACACTATTACAAGAGACAAGAGAGGACACTACATAATGATCAAGGGATCAATCTAAGAAGAAGATAGAACAATTGTAAATATATATGCACCTAACATAGAAACACTTTAATATAGAAGGCAAATATTAACAGCCATAAAGGGAGAAATTGACACTAACACAATAATAGTGAGGAAATTTAACACCCCACTTACAGTAACAGACATATCATCCAGACAGAAGATCAATAAGGAAACACAGGCCTTAAATGACACATTGGATCACATAGACTTAATTGATATTTATCAGACATTCCATCCAAAAGCAGCAGAATACACTTTCTTCTCAATTGCACACAGAACATTCTCCAGGGTAGATCACATCTTGGGTCACAAATCAAGCCTCAGTAAATTTAAGAAAATTGAAATCATATCAAGCATTTTTTCTGACCACAACTCTATGAGATTAGAAATCAAATATAGAAAAAAAATATAAAAACACAAACACATGGAGGATAAAAAAATAGGCTACTAAATAACCAGTGGATCATGGAAGACATCAAAGAAGAAACCAAAAAATACTGAGACAAATGACAACAAAAACAAGACCCCACACCTATGGGATGCAGCAAAAGAAGTTCTAAGAGAGAAGTTTATAGTAATACAAGCCTACATCATGAAAGAAGAAAAATCTCAAATAAACAACCTAACCTTACACCTAAAACAACAAGAGAAAGAAGGAAAAAAAACCAAATTTAGTAGAAGGAAAGAAATCATAAAGATCAGAGCAGAAATAAATGAAATAGAAATGAAGGAAACAATAGCAAAGATAAATGAAACTAAAAGCTGGTCCTTTGAGAAGAGAAACAAAATTGATAAACATTTAGCCAGACTCATCAAGAAAAAAAAGGAACGGGACTCAAATCAATAAAGTTAGAAATTAAAAAGGTGAAGTTACAGCTGACAATGAACAAACACAAAGGATCATAAGAGAATACTACAAGCAACTACAAACCAATAAAATGGGCAACCTGGAAGAAATGGACAAATTCTTAGAAAAGCACAACTTTTCAATACTGAATCAGGAAGAAATAGAAAATATGAACAAACTAATCACAAGTAGTGAAATTGAAACTGTGATTAAGAATCTTCCGACAAACAAAAGCACAACACCACATGTCTTCATAGGCAAATTCTTTCAAACATTTAGAGAAGAGGTAACACCTATCCTTTTTTTTTTTTTTAACATCTATATTGGAGTATAATTGCTTTACAATGGTGTCTTAGTTTCTGCTTTATAACAAAGTGAAGCAGCCATACATATATCCCCATATCTCCTCGTTCTTGCCTCTCCCTCCCACCCTCCCTATTCCACCCCTGTAGGTGGTCACAAAGCACCAAGCTGATATCCCTGTGCTATGCAGCTGCTTTCCACTAGCTATCTATTTTACACTTGGTGGTATATGAAAGTCCATGTCACTCTATCACTTCATCCCAGCTTACCATTCCTCCTCCCCATGTTCTCAAGTCCATTATCTACATTTGCGTCTTTATTCCTGTCCTGCCCCTAGGTTCTTCAGAACCTTTCTTTTTCCTTTTAGATTCCATATATGGTATGGTATGCGTATAGTATTTATTTTTCTCTTTCTGACTATTTCACTCTGTGTGACAGACTCTATGTCCAGCCACCTCACCACAAATAACTCAATTTCTTTCCTTTTTATGGCTGAGTAATATTCCATTGTATATATGTGCCACATCTTCTTTACCCATTCATCTGTCAATGGACACAGGTTGCTTCCATGTCCTGGCTATTGTAAATACAGCTGCAATGAACACTGCTGTTCATGACTCTTTGCATTTTGGTTTTTTCAGGTTATATGCCCAGTAGTGGGATTGCTGGGTCTTATGGTAGTGCTATTTTTAGCTTTTTAAGGAACGTCCACACTGTTCTCCATAGTGGCTGTATCAATTTACATTCCCACAAACAGTGCAGGAGGGTTCCCTTTTCTCCACACCCTCTCCAGCATTTATTGTTTCTAGATTTTTTGATGATGGCCATTCAGACTGGTGTGAAGTGATACCTCATTGTAGTTCTGATTTGCATTTCTCTAATGATTAGTGATGTTGGGCATCCTTTCATGTTTTTGTTGGCAATCTGCATAACTTCTTTGGAGAAATGTCTATTTCAGTCTTCTGCCCATTTTGATATTGGGTTTTTTGTTTCTTTCATATTGACCTGCATGAGCTGCTTGTATATTTTGGAGATTAATCGTTTCTCAGTTGCTTCTTTTGCAAATTTTTCTCCCATTTTGTGGGTTGTCTTTTCATCTTGTTTATGGTTTCCTTCTGTGCAAAAGCTTTTAAGTTTCATTAGATCCCATTTATTTCTGTTTTTATCTCCATTTCTCTAGGAGGAGGGTCAAAAAGGATCTTGCTGTGATTTATGTCATAGAGTGTTCTGCCTATGTGTTCCTCTTAGAGTTTTGTAGTGTCGGGCCTTACATTTAGGTCTTTAATTGATTTTGAGTTTATTTTTGCATAAGGTGTTAGGTAGTGTTCTAATTTCATTCTTTTATATGTAGCTCTTCAGTTTTCCAGCACCACTAATCAAAGAGGCTGATTTATCTCCATTGTATATTCTTGCCTCCTTTATCAAAGATAAAGTGACGATATGTGTGTGGGTTTATCTCTGGGCTTTCTATCCTGTTCCATTGATCTTTATTTCTTTTTTTGTGCCAGTAGTATACTGTCTTGATTACTGTAGCTTTGTAGTATAGTCTGAAGTCAGGGAGCCTGATTCCTCCAGTTCCATTGTTCTTTCTCAAGATTGCTTTAGCTATTCAGGGTCTCTTATGTTTCCCTGCAAATTGTGAAATTTTGTTTTCTAGTTCTGTAAAAAATGCCATTGGTAGTCTGAGAGAGATTGCACTGAATCTGTAGATTGTTTTGCGTAGTATAGTCATTTTCACAATGTTGATCCTTCCATTACAAGAACATGGTATATCTCTCCATCTGTTTGTTTCATCTTTAATTTCTTTCATCAGTATCTTACAGTTTTTTGCATAAAGGTCTTTTGTCTCTTTAGGTAGGTTTATTCCTAGGTGTTTTATTCTTTTTTTTGCAATGGTAAATGGGAATGTTGCCTTAATTCCTCTTTCAGATTTTTTTTATCATTAGTGTATAGGAATGCAAGAGATTTCTGTGCATTAATTTTGTACCCTGCTACTTTACCAAATTCATTGATTAGCTCTGGTAGTTTTTTGGTAACATCTTCAGGATGCTCTATGTAGAATATCATCTCATCTGCAAACACTGACAATTTTACTTCTTGTTTTCTGATTTGGATTCCTTTTATTTCTTTTTCTTCTCTGATTGCTGTGACTAAAACTTCCAAAACTATGTTTAATAATAGCGGTGAGAATGGGCAACCTTGTCTTTTTCCTGATCTTAGTGGAAATGTTTTCAGTTTTTCACCATTGAGATTGAGGTTGGCTGTGGATTTGTCATATATGGCCTTTGTTATGTCTACCTAGGTTGCATCTATGCTTACTTTCTGGAGAGTTTTTATCATAAATGGGTGTTGAATTTTCTTGAAGGCTTTTTCTGCATCTTTTTAGAATATCATATCTATTTTATCCTTCAGTTTTTTTAATATGGTGTATCATATTGATTGATTTGCATATATTGAAGAATCCTTGCATTCCTGGGATAAACCCCACTTGTTCATGACGTATGATGCTTTTAATGTACTGTTTGATTCTGTTTGCTAGTACTTTGTTGAGGATTTTGCGTCTATCTTCATCAGTGCTATTGGCCTATAGTTTTCTTTTTTTTGTGACTTCTTTGTCTGGTTTTGTTATCAGGGTGATGGTGGCCTCGTAGAATGAGTTGGGGTGTGGTCCTCCCTCTGCTTATACTTTGGAAGAGTTTGAGAAGGATAGGTGTTAGCTCTTCTCTAAATGTTTGATGGAATTAGCCTGTGAAACGTTCTGGTCCTGGGCTTTTGTTTGTTGGAAGATTTTAATCAGAGTCCAGTTTCAGTGCTTTTGATTGGTCTGTTTATATTTTCTCTTTCTTCCTGGTCAGTCTCAGAAGGTAGTGCATTTCTAAGAATTTGTCCATTTCTTCCAGGTTGTCCATTTTATTGGCATATAGTTACTCATAGTAATCTCTCATGATCCTTCCTATTTCTGCAGTGTCAGTTGTTAGTTCACCTTTTTCATTTCTAATTCTGTTGATTTGAATCTTCTCCCTTTTTTTCTTGATGAGTCTGTCTAATTGTTTATCAATTTTGTTTATCTTCTCAAAGAACCGGCTTTTAGTTTTAATTATTTTTGCTATTATTTCCTTCTTTTCTTTTTCATTTTTTTCTGCTCTGATCTTTATGATTTCTCTCTTTTAGCTAACTTTGGGTTTTTCTTTTGTTGTTGTTGTTGTTCTTCTCCCTCTAATTGCTTTAGGTATAATGTTAGGTTGTTTATTTGAGATGTTTCTTGAGGTAGGGTTTTATTGCTATAAACTTCCCTCATAGAACTGCTTTTGCTGCATCTCATAGGTTTTGGGTCGTCATGTTTTCATTATCATTTATTACTATGTATTTTTTGATTTCCTCTTTGATTTCTTCAGTGATCTCTTGTTTATTTAGTAGTGTATTGTTTAGCCTCCACGTGTTTGTATGTTTTACAGTTTTTTTCCTGGAATTGATATCTAATCTCATAGCGTTGTGGTCGGAAAAGATTCTTGATATGATTTAAATTTTCTTAAATTTACCAAGGCTTGATTTGTGACCCAAGATATGATCTATTCTGGAGAATGTTCCATGATCCCTTGAGAAGAAAGTGTATTTTGTTATTTTTGGATGGAATGTCCTATAAATATCAATTAAGTCCATCTTGTTTAATGTATCATTTAAAGCTTGTGTTTCTTTATTTATTTTCACTTTGGATGATCTGTCCATTGGTGAAAGTCAGGTGTTAAATTTCCCTACAATGATTGTGTGTTTATAGCTGAGTAACTGTCTAGTCCTACTTACTGACCATAGAAAATGGAATCTCAGATATATGTTTTCATATTGAACAGTCTCTTACTCTTCTAGTCCAAGCTGATATAATGCCCTTAAAACTTTTGTGTGTTTACTATAAATATGATTGGGATTCACTCCATGTGTCCAAAGCCATACTTATAGTTCTATTTGAGAGACAGCCCTCTTTTCTGTGGGCTAACACCATGAGAAAATGCCTCTAAGATTGTTTTTGTCTAGTTGAGGTGTTTTGTCAGGCACTGTGTTAAATCCATGGTCTCAAAAAATGTTTTAGAGTCACACAGTTGGAATACTTACCCAAGGCCATTTCCTTCTGAGGGATTTTTTTCCTGGCTGTAGAGACTGATGAGAAGAAGTTCTATAATCCAACCAGCAAATCTAGGGCTGTCTATGCTTTTTCTAAATTCTGCTTAAAAACTATATTGCTCCTTGTTTAGTTTATTTCTCTCCTCTTATAACATTATACATAGTTAAAAGAGGTCAATTAATATTTTAAAATTAGGCCAGGAAATCTCCTTTGCCCGATACACACATTCATTAGATACATTTCCTAGCTTCCAAATTATTGTAGGCAAAAGTACAAAACATAGATGTACATCATTTCAGATTCCATTAACAGTTTGTTCATCAACTTAGCAGCCTTTGCTAACCAACTCCTCACCATTTTTTCAGCTTCTACCTGTCATTTGGTCCCAAAGCCAAAAATAAATAACTTATGTTTTTGTTACCAGATATCCTATTTCTAGGGAGTAACGTTGTAATAAATTTTCTCTATTAGTTAACAACTTCTACATACCAAGCCACCCAAAATTTATTGCATTTTAAAAAGTATTATTTCTCAAGATTTCTGTGGGTTGACTCGGCAATGATTCTGGTCTTACTTCTAATATAAGCATTAATTGGGATTGTAGTGACTTGTGGGTCAAAAAGTAACCAGCTTTCAGCATAGCTCTGGTTGGATGATATAAGAGAGCCTCACTCATAAGACTAGGCACTCACCTGGAATGGCTGAATAAGTGAAATGGCTTGGCCTCTTTTTCTATATAAACTTTCATCACATCATGGAAAAAATGGGCCAAGAGAGTGAGAGAGGAAGATATAAAGCCTCCTGAAGCCAGAACTTAGAAGTCACATGTCATTTCCCTTGCATGCTTTCTATAGGTCAAAGCATGACACAGGACTGGACCATACGAAGAAGTGAAGAAAAAGACTCCACTTCTTGATGAGAGGAGTTATAAAATATTTGTAGCCATTTTTAAATCACCAGACTTACAAACTCAGTGAAGGGATCATTAGCTCAAGTTGGTAGACTAAGACAAGCACTCACCCCTTCTTACAAGAACACCAGAATCACAACTAACTGCTGAACAACTATTGACAAGAAACGTTGAAATCTACCAAAAAAGATACTCTACATCCAAAGACAAAAAGAAGCCACAACAGAATGATAGGAGGGGCACAATCATGATAAAATCAAATCCCATACCCACAGGGAAAATAATTATACCACAGAAGTTCTCCCACTGAGGTGAAAGTTCTGAGCCCCACATCAGGCTTCCCAGCCTGGGGGTCGATCAATGGGAAGAGAGGCTGCAGAGAATCTGGCTCTGAAGGTCAGCAGGGTTTGATTGCAGAAATTACACAGGACTGGGGGAAACAGAGACTCCACTATTGGAGAGTGTGCACAAGGATCCGTGCACACCAGGACCAGAGGAAAAAAGCAGGGACTCCATAAAATACTGGGTCAGACCAACCTGCTAATATTGGAGGATCTCCTGCAGATGCAAGGGGTGGCTGGGGCTCACTGCAGGGACAAAGACAGTGGCAGAGGCAATTTTGGGGGGTACTCATTGGTGTGAGCCCTCCTGGTGGATGCCATTAGCTCTATCCAACAACCAGTAGGCTCCAATGCTGGGAAACCTCAGGCCAAACAACCAAAAGGGGGGAGCAAAACCAGCCCATCAGCAGACAAGTGGCATAAAGTCTTATTGAGCTGGGGGACCTTCACGATGGCAGAGGAGTTGGAAGTGGAGATCACCTTCCTCTTCACAAATACATCAGAAATACATCTACATGTGGAACAACTCCTAAAGAACAACTACTGAACACTGGCAGAAGACCTCAGAATTCCCAAAAGGCAAGAAAAACCCATGTACCTGGGTAGGGCAAAAGAAAAAAACAGAGACAAAAAATAGGGATGGGACTTGCATCTCTGGGAGGGAGCTGTGAAGGAGGAAAATTTTCCACACACTAGGAAGCTCCTTCACTGGTGGAGACAGCGGGTGGGTGGGGGGAAGCTTTGGAGCCACAGAGGAGAGTGCAGCAACCAGCGGTGCAAAGGGCAAAGTGGAGAGATTCCTGCACAGAGGATCAGTGCTGACCAGTACTCACAATTCTGAGAGGCTTTTCTGCTCACCCACTGGGGTGGGTGGGGGCTGGGAACTGAGGCTAGGGTTTCAGAGTTCAGATCTCAGTGAGAGGACTGGGGTTGGATGCATGAAGACAGTCTGAAGGGGACTAGTGCACCAGAGCTAGCCAGGAGGGAGTCTGGGAAAAACCTTGGACCAGCTAGAGAGCCAAGACACCATTGTTTCAGGGTATGTGAGGAGAGGGGACTCCTTCCCTGTCTGCCCACAGAAGGCAGAGCACTGCCTAAAAGAGTTCCAGAGACAGGCATGAGCCTTGGTTATTAGCTCAGACCCCAGAGACAGGCATGAAATGCTAAAGCTGCTGCTGCAGCTACCGAGAATCTTGTGTGCAAGCACAGGTCACTATCCACACCCTCCAGGAGCCTGTGCAGCATGTTACTGCCAGGGTCCTGTGATCCAGGGACAAGTTCCCCGGGAGAACACACAATGTGCCTCAGGATGTTGCAACGTCATGCCAACCTATGCCACTGATGGCTCACCCTGCATTCCAGTTATAACTATTATAACTACTGTACCCCCACCCACCCACCCCTGGCCTGAATGACCCAGAGCCACCTAGTCAGCTGCTGCTTTAACCCCATCCTGTCTGGGCAGGAACAGGTGGCTAAGGGTGACCTACATGCAGAGGTGGGGCGAAAACCAAAGCTGAAACCCAGGAGCTGTGCGAAAAAAGGAGAGAAAGGGAAATTTCTGAGTGCAACCTCAGGAGTAGAGGATTAAATCCCCATAATCAATGTGAAGTACCCTGCACCTGTGGAATACGTGAATAGAAAACAAATCAACCCAAAATAGAGGTGGGGGGCTTTGGGAGCAATAGTAGACTTAGGGTTTGCTGTGTGTGACTGATTTGTTTCTGATATTTAGGTTTATCTTAGTATACTTTTTAATGTTTGTTATCATTGGTGGATTTGTTTATTGGTTTGCTTGTTCTATTCTTTTTTATTATTATAATATTTTAATTTTTCTATTTTAATAATTTTTTATTTTTCTTTTTTTCTCCCTTTTCTTCTGAGCCGTATAGCTGACACGGTGTTGGTGCTCTAGCCAGGAGCCAGGTCTGAGCTTCTGAAGTGGTAGAGCCAAGTTCAGGACATTGGACCACCAGAGACCTCCCAGACCCACATAATATCATTTGGTGAGATCTCTCCCAGAGATCTCTCTCAATGCTAAGATCCAGCTCCACACAACTCCAAGCAAACTCCAGTGCTAGACGCCCTATGCCAAACAGCTAGCAAGATAGGAACACAACCACACTCATTAGCAGAAAGGCTGGCTAAAATCACACTAAGTTCACAGATACCCCAAAACACACCACTGGATGTGGCCCTGCCCACTAGAAAGACAAGATCCAGCCCCACCCACCAAAACACAGGCACCAGTCCCCTCAACCAGGAAGCTTAAGCAACCCACTGAACCAACTATACCCACTGGGGACAGATATTTAAAACAATGGGAACTACAAACCTTCAGCCTGTGAAAAGGAGACCCCAAACACAGTAAGTTAAATAAAATAAGACAGAGAAATATGCAGTAGATGAAGGGGCAAGGTAAAAACACACCAGGCCAAACAAATGAAGAGGAAATAGGAGTCTACCTGAAAAAGAATTCAGAGTAATGATAGTAAAGATGATACAAAATCTTGGAAATAGAATGGAGAAAATACAAGAAACATTTAACAAGGACCTAGAAAAACTAAAGAGCAAGGAAACAATGAAGAACAACAAAATAAATGAAATTTAAAAATCTCTAGAGAGAATCAATAGCAGGATAACAGAGGCAGAAGAATGGATAAGTGACTTGGAAGATAAAATAGTGAAAATAAATACCACAGAGCAAAAAGAAGAAAAAAGAATGAAAAGAATTGCAGACAGTCTAAGAGACCTCTGGGACCACATTAAATGCAGCAACATTCAAATTATAGGGGTCCCAGTAGAAGAGAATAAGAAAGGGACTGAGAAGATATTTGAAGAGGTTATAATTGGAAAACATCCCTAACTTGGGAAAGTAAATAGTCAATCGAGACAAGGAAGAACAGAGAGTCCCATACTGGATAAATCCAAGGAGAAACACACCAAGACACAAATCAATCAAACTATCAAAAATTAAATACAAAGAAAAAATATTAAAAGCAGCAAAGGAAAAGCCACAAATAACATACAAGGGAATCCCTATAAGGTTAACAGCTGATCTTTCAGGAGAAACTCTGCAAACCAGAAGGGAGTGGCAGGACATATTTAAAGTGATGAAAGGGAAAAAGCTACAACCATGATTACTCTACCTAGCAAGGATCTCAATCAGATTTGACAGAGAAATTAAAACCTTTACAGATAAGAAAAAGTTAAGAAAATTCTGCATCACCAAGCCAGCTTTACAACAAATGCTAAAGGAACTTCTCTAGGAAGGAAACACAAGAGAAGGAAAAGACCTACAATAACAAACCCAAAACAATTAAGAAAATGGTAATAGGAATATACATATCGAGAATTACCTTAAATATAAATGGATTAAATGCTCCAACCAAAAGACATAGACTGGATGAATGGATACAAAACAAGACCCATATATATGCTGTCTACAAGAGACCCACTTCAGACCTAGGGACACATACGGACTGAAAGTGAGGGGATCGAAAAAGGTACCCCATGCAAATGGAAATCAGAAGAAAGCTGGAGTAGCAATTCTCTTATCAGACAAAATAGACTTTAAAATAGACTATTACAAGAGATGAGAAAGGACACTACATAATGATCAAGAGATAAATGCAAGAAGATATAACAATTGTAAATATTTATGCACCCAACATAGGAACACCTCAATACACAAGGCAAATGTTAACAGCCATAAAATGGAAAATCAACAGTAACACAAGTATTGTAGGGGACTTTAACACCCCACTTTCACCAATGGACAGATCATCCAAAATGGACATAAATAAGGGAACACAAGCATTATATGACACATTAAACATGATGGACTTAATTGTTATTTATAGGACATTACATCCCAAAACAACAGAATATACTTTTTTCTCAAGTGCTCATGGAATATTCTCCAGGATAGATTGTATCTTGGGTCACATATCAAGCCTTAGTAAATTTGAGAAAATTGAAACCATATCAAGTATTTCTTCTGATCACAAATCTATGAGACTAGATATGAATTAGAGGAAAAAACTTTAAAACATACAAATACATGGAGGCTAAACAATATGTTACTAAATAACAAAGAACATTGAAGAAATCAAAGAGGAAATTAAAAAATACCTAGAAATAAATGACAATGAAAACACAATGACACAAAACCTGTGGGATGCAGCAAAAGCAGTTCTCAGAGGGATGTTTTTAGCAATAGAATCCTACTTCAAGAAACAAAAAAACTCAAATAAACAACCTAATCTTATACCTAAAGCAATTAGAGAAAGAAGACAAAAAAACCCAAACTTAGCAGAAGGAAAGAAATCATAAAGAGCAGAGCAGAAGTAAATGAAAAAGAAATGAAGGAAACAACAGCAAAGATCAACAAAACTAAAAGGTGGTTCTTTGAGAAGATAAACAAAATTGATAAACCATTAGCCAGACTCATTAATAAAAAAAGAGAGAAGACTCAAATCAACAGAATTAGAAATGAAAAAGGTGAAGTAACAGCTGACACTCAGAAATACAAAGGATCTTGAGAAATTACTACAATCAACTACATGCCAATAAAATTGACAACCTGGAAGAAATGGACAAATTCTTAGGAAAGCACAAACTTCAGAGACTGAACCAGGAAGAAATAGAAAATATAAACAGATTGATCACAAGCACTGGAAATTGAGACTGTGATTAAAAATCTTCCAGCAAACAAAACCCAGGACCAGATGGCTTCACAGGCGAATTCTATCAAACCCTTAGAGAAGAGCTAGCACCTATCTTTCTCAAACTCTTCCAAAGTATAGCAGAGGGAGGAAGACACCCGAACTCATTCTACAAGCCAGAATCACCCTGATATCAAAACCAGGTGAAGATGTCACAAAAAAGAAAACTACAGGCCAATATCACTGATGAACATAGATGCAAATATCCTTAACAAAATACTAGCAAACAGTATCCAACAACACATTAAAAGAATCATAAACCATGATCAAGTGGGGTTTATCCCCACTTGAATGCAAGCATTCTTCAATATATGCAAATCAATCATTGTGATACACCATATTAACAAACTGAAGGATAAAAACCATATGACAATCTCAAAAGATGCAGAAAAAGGTTTCAACAAAATTCAACACTCATTTATGATAAAAACTCTTCAAAAAGTAGGCATAGAGGGAACTTACCTCAATATAATAAAGGCCATATATGACAAACACACAACCAACATCATTCTCAAAGGTGAAAAACTGAAACCACTTCACTAAGATCAGGAAAAAGACAAGGTTCTCACTCTCACTGCTATTATTCAGCATAGTTTTGGAAGTTTTAGCCACAGCAATCTGAATTGAAAAAGAAAAAAAAGTTATCCAAATCAGAAAATAAGATGTAAAACTGACACTGCTTGCAGATGACAAGATACTATACATAGAGAAACCTAAAGATGTTACCAGAAAACTACTAGAGGTAATCAATGAACTTGGTAAAATAGCTGGGTACAAACTTAATGTACAGAAATTTCTTGCATTCCTATACACCAATGATGAAATGTCTGAAAGAGAAATTAAGGAAACGCTGCCATTTACCATTGCAACAAAAAGAATAAAATACCTAGGAATAAACCTAACTAAGGAGACAAAAGACCTCTATGCAGAAAACTATAAGACACTGAGGATGGAAATTAAAGGTGATGCAGACGCATGGAGAGATATACCATGCTCTTGAATGGGAAGAATCAACATTGTGAAAATGACTATACTACCCAAAACATTCTACAGATTCAATGCAATCTCTATCAGACTACCAATGGCATTTTTCACAGAACTAGAACAAAAAATTTCACAATTTGTATGGAAACACAAAAGACCCCGAATAGCAAATGTAACCTTGAGAAAGAAAAACGGAGCTGGAGGAATCAGGCTCCCTGACTTCAGACTATACTACAAAGCTACAGTAATCAAGACAGTATACTACTGGCACAAAAACTGATATATACATCAATGGAATAGGATAGAAAGCTCAGAGATAAACTCACACATATATGGTCACCTTATCTTTGATAAAGGAGGCAAGAATATACAATGGAGATAAAACAGCCTCTTCGGACTTCCCTGGTGGCGAGGTGGTTGAGAGTCCGCCTGCTGATGCAGGGGACACGGGTTCGTGTCCCGGTCCGGGAAGATCCCACATGCCGTGGAGCGGCTGGGCCCGTGAGCCATGGCCACTGAGCCTGCGCGTCCGTAGCCTCTGCTCCGCACCGGGAGAGGCCACAACACTGAGAGGCCCGTGTACCGAAAAAAAAAAACAAAACAAAACAAAAAAACAGCCTCTTCAATTAGTGGTGCTGGGAATACTGGAGAGCTACATGTAAAAGAATGAAATTAGAACACTCCTTAACACCATACACAAAAATAAACTCAGAATTGATTAAAGACCTAAATATAAGGCCAGACACTACAAAACTCTTAGAGAAACACATAGGCAGAACACTCTATGACATAAATCACAGCAAGATCCTTTTTGACCCACCTCCTAGAGAAATGGAAACAAAAATAAACAAGTGGGATCTAATGAAATTTAAAAGCTTTTGCACAACAAAGGAAACCATAAACAAGACGAAAAAACAATCCTCAGAGTGGTAGAAAATATTTTCAAATGAAGGAACTGACAAAGGGTTAATCTCCAAAATATACAAACAACTCATACAGCTCAATATCAAAAAAACAAACAACCCAATCCCAAAATGGGCAGAAGATCTAAATAGACATTTCTCCCAAGAAGACATTCAGATGGTGAAGAGGCATATGAAAAGATTCTCAACATCACTAATTATAAGAGAAATGCACATCAAAACTACAATGAGGTATCACCTCACACCAGTCAGAATGACCATCATCAAAATAATCTACAAAACAATAGATGCTGGAGAGTGTGTGGAGAAAAGCTAACCGTCCTGCCCTGTTGGTAGGAATGTAAATTGCTACAGCCACTATGGAGAATAGTATGGAGGTTCCTTAAAAAACTAAAAATAGAACTACCATATGACCCAGCAATCCCACTACTGCGCACATACCCTGAGAAAACCATAATTCTAAAAGAGTCATGTACCACAATATTCATTTCAGTGCTATTTACAATAGCCAGGACATCGAAGCAACCTAAGTATCCCTCGTAAGATGAATGGATAAAGAAGATATGGCACATATATACAATGGAATATTACTCAGCCATAAAAAGAATCGAAATTGAGTTATTTGTAGTGAGATGGATGGTCTTAGAGTCTGTTATACAGAGTGAAGTAAGTCAGAAAGAGAAAAACAAATACCATATGCTAACATATATATGGAATGTAAAAAAATATGGTTCTGAAGAACCTAAGTGCAGGACAGGAATAAAGACACTGAGAATGGACTTGAGGATGTGGGGAGGGGGAATTGTAAGCTGGGATGAAGTGAGAGAGTGGCATGGACATATATACTACCATATGTAAAATAGATAGCTAGTGGAAGCTGCCGCAAAGCACAGGGAGATCAGCTTGGTGCTTTGTGACCACCTTGACGGGTGAGATAATGAAGATGGGAGGAAGACGCAAGAGGGAGGGGATATGAGGATGTATGTATACAAATAATGATTCGCTTTGTTGTGCAGCAGAAACTAACACAACAGTGTAAACAATTATACTCCAATAAAGATGTTAAAAAATAATTTTCAAAATTAAAAAAAAATGCTACAAATCATTTTCAGCTCTTCCCATCAAGTGATGGAGTCTAGTTTATCCTCCCTGGTTTCTGGGCTAGCCCTCTAACTTGCTAGAACTAATAGAATGACAGAAAACAGTTGTACGGTTTCTGATCCTTGGCCTTAAGAATCTTACAGATTCCACTCTTGTGCCTTTGGAACTCTTTTTTACCATATGCAGAGACCTAGGGTGAAGGGCCATGTGGAAAGAGAAGCCCAGTTATCCTGCCTATTCCAGCCATCTTAGCTGAGATTAATCACCCCTACCAAGCCCCTAACTGACTGCTGCATGAGTAATCCAAGGCAAGAGCAGCAGCAGAATTGCCCAAGCAATTTTGAGGAATAATGCAATTTTAATATTATAATTCACTAAGTTTTGGGTGGTATGATGCATAGCAATAGAAGACTAATACAATAACCTTGAACCACTGGCTTTCAATTTCATGTCCTTAGTCACAGCAAGCAGGATGAAAGAGAATGTGGTCGTAACAAGCTCATGAACACAGAAGGAAAACAAACTCAAAGCAAATGCCTTACAGAACGTGGAAGTGTTAGTATAATCTTCTCAGGGATAAAGCAAACATTTAGAAAGAAGAAATTCACCGTAGTTGAGTGTAGTCTTTTGGTCAGATGAACCTTGGTACAAATATCTGCTTTGTCACTTGGCTTGCTGTGTGCACTTGTGAAAGTAATTAAAATTCTCTAAGCCTTGCTTTTTCTGTAAAATTGGGGGTTTACTAAGGCTTGAATAAAATAGTATAGGCAAAGTTGTGTTCTCCATACATGGTAGTTGTTATTTTATAAGATAGTTAAAAAACAGACTATTACTCTCCCCTACTCTGTATCACAGATACATATTTTATTTTCTTATCAATACTTGAAATTTTCTCATGAATATATTTGTTTTATGTGTTTATTATCTTCTACTAGAACAAGTGATCCTTGAGGACAGGACCCCCATCTATTTATTTCACGTCAGCATCCCCCATAGAATAATTGGTGCTCAATAAGTATTTGCCAAATTACTGACTAATTGTGAATTTGAATATTGTTAAATTTCACTACTAATATATATTGAGAAAGCCACATACAGAAATAATCTTCAATAATTTCACCTTTACTCTTTATCTCTTTTGTCTGCACTTTCTCCCTTGCTCATGCCATGGCTTTTCTTGTAACCTCTATTCTGCATACTTCTAGGTCTCCATGAAAAGCTTTGACTCACTTCAATTCCATACTTTCAGCTTTCTTCTAGATAACAGAAACTTTTCTCTTCTGTTAACCCTTCAACTTTACAACATCCAAAACTTAATTCACACCCCCACACATCAACCAGATTTCCTAGTGTTCTTCTTTGTGTTTCTTACTTCCAGCCAAACTGGGCAACTGGCTTGCTATTTCTGGGACCTGCCCTACACTTTCTCTTCTTCCCCAGATGTATTCATACTTATTTTCTATTTCCTGGATGCTTTTCTCTACTGCCCTTGCTTATCAAAATTCTTCCCATGTGTAACCTACCTTCTCATGAAGTTCGCCTGATCACCATAAATATATCTTTTTAATTCTAGTAGCACCAAATCTGTACTCTTCTTTAAAATCTTATATCAGTACTTTACATCATATTCATTCACCTTAATATCTTATCTCTTCCTCTGGATTTGAATCTCTTTTATGGCAGAATCAATGTCTGGTTCATTTTAACATGTTCCACATACCCAAACATGCAGTAAATGTTCAACAAGTAAATATTAGTGAATACTTGTCCATTATCTTAAGTCTATCTTAGAGATAAAAAGACACAGCTAGACTAATATTAGGGAGATATGAAGTTTCTTCACCTAAACTGAAGAAAATGAAAAAAGTGTCTCAGGAAGGAGGATTATATGATCAATTCCACCAAACGCTGATGATAGATTAAATAAGATGAAGACTGAGAATTGAACTTGGGTTATAGCAACATAGCTCATTGTTCATTAATTTTTAAAATTTTATTGTGGTAAGAACATTTAACATGAGATCTACCCTTTTAACAGAGTTTTAAATATAGAGTATGTTATTGTTGACTACAGGTTCAGTGTTGTACTGCAGATCCCTAGAGCTCATTATTCATCTTAACAAGAGCAGTTTCAGTAGAGTTTTGTGGAGGTTAAGACTTGAGAGAAGTGTCTTTAAGTAAGAGTGGAGAAAGAAATTGGAAAGACTGAGAGTAAACAAATCTTTTGGGAAATTTGATTTTAAGGAAGAGAGAAATGGAGTGAAATGTGGTCAGAAGAGGGAATATAAGATTTTTTCTTAAGATGAGAAAAATAACAATGTGTTTATATGATGATATGAAGGCAGTGTAATTAAAAGAAGGGGGAAAGTCTGGAGACGAGTGAATCACTGGAGGAGTTAATCTGAGGAGCACAGTCAGTTCATTAATTATAATAGATGAGGAGGTAGGGTTAGAGAACACAGGCACAGAAACAGTCAACTTGATGGTCAATCTAGGTTAAAACAGAATTCTTTTGAAATTGTTTAGCAGCATGTCTCAGGGGTCCTACACATTTAGACTGAAGGGATAGAGAGAGCAATCAGGGTCTATTCTCTTTAGTCTATCATTTTATAGAAACAAATTCCAGTAACGAGAAGAAACTTGTCTGTATCAATTAATAATAAAAATGGGGCTAGAACTCATATTCTGTTCAGAAAGCACTTCCCCTGCATTGCATTGTCCAAGCTGGCTTTCAGCCATTTAGAAAAACGTCCCAGATATTTTAGGTCTTGTTGATGATGACATGTGTTATGTGTGTTGCTTTGATATCCTCTCTGGCTGAATGGGAGCCTGTGGAGTCTGGTTGCCATGAGGCCCATTGCTACTGTATGTGCTGAAGTTCATGAGTTTGCGGTAAACATCTCTACCTCCCCTCCCCACTTCTATTAGACAGCTTTGTTGGGCTTCCTCTGGGAATTTGAGAGTTAGCATGCACCCAAAGGAAGAGAGTGGAAGGATTGAGCTTCCAGTTACTCTGTGTAAAACCTTTCCCATGATAGACAATACATTTTGTTGCACCTTGTTTTCTTCAAGTACATAGAAAAAGTAATACTTTCTCAACATTCACTTGGTGTTTGTTATTGGGAATAACAAGGAGTAAAAGACATACCACCTGCACTGTAAAAAAGCTAACTAGGACAGCTGAGAGAATGCAAAATGAAGGTGTGATGAATGAAAAAGGACATTTAAATTCTGACAAGAAGAATTAGACAAGACTTCAGGGAGAAGTTGGTTGCAGTGCAGCCTTTTTCTGTTTAGGGAAAAACATGAGAAATGCACAGGAGAATAAAAATACTCTGATATCTTCCAGTTAAAAAATAAAAACTATTATGGCAGGAAGTACAAAGTTTTATAATTTGTACTAGTATATAGCTCACAAGATAATAGTGTAGGGGAAAAAGAGTTTTCCCTGACCCTCTTAGGGTCCTTGGCTTGGTCCCATTAAACAACAAAGACAGATTAGCAGCAGAAAAGCATATAAGTTTTCATGGATTTTTACATGTACATGGGAGGTTTCGTAATGGAATGAAGACCTGAAGAAGTGACCAGAGCAGGAAGCTTTATGCTTTTCAGACAAAAAGACAGTAAATTTGTGAAGAATTGGTAAGACAGAAGGGTTGGGACTAGTGGTAGTAAACGGTGAAGAAGTAGTTAGGAAGGTAAGAATCAGCTTAATAAGGTTTTTCTATGTAGTATTCTTGGCCCCAAATTCTCTGTCTCTGGTGATAAGAATGTCTTCCTTCCTCCTGGTACAGGGAGGGTATCTTTCATATGGGAGATTTACAACCCATTTCAGGGAAGAAGTATGAGGGAGAGAAGGTTAGAGTAAATTTCCTGCTTCTGCCATTTTCTAAACTCTTTCAGCTTAAGGTATTCAATATGCCAAGATGCCATATTTTGGGGTAGCATGTCCTGAACCCCATCAACAGAGAAATATGGAAGCATAGGTGGGGAAGGATCTTGCATGCCCTGTTACCTTGCTTTCCTCAATCATGACTATTTCATCAAATAGTGACCTTGCAGTCATTTTATGAACTAATTTAACTCTGGTAGAGACATTCTATTTTTATCTTCCCTCCAGGGCATTGTATTCATGAAGTCCTTTTCCCCTATATTTACTCCTTCCTCAGATATTCATTTGATAGCTTCTATATGATGGCATATTAATTTTTAAGAGATATACAGCAATTGTAATGGTTTGCTAATGACAAAGAAGGCTGATTACTATTTTATAGCATAAATCCTGAGTTAGAAAATTATTTCTTTAAATGATTAAAGAGATGGGTTTGGGGGTGAGGTGTTGATGTGGTAGTGTTATTGATAATTCTTTTAAAGTTCTAGGAAGACCCCTTTATTTTAAATTTTAAAAGGTGGCTTCTAAAAGTTCGTCTCATACTTTTTATAATAAATAGGTTTGAGTATACAGAGACTAATTTGTAATAAATTGGAGTATTTCAGTATTAAAGCTTTGCACATTAAGCTTTATGGATAATGTGACTGGAGACATTTAGAAATGTACTCAATAATATTAATTGTAATACATGTGATTAGGATTCCATCACCTTTTCATATACCCAAAAGATATGTTGTGTTTATACCAACTCTTTTTTTCCCTACATTCTAAAAAGATAATATTTTCTTATATAAACCATAGCATGTGACTCTCTAGTTAGTTGAAATGGGACATTAAATATGAAGAATTAATAAATATGAGGAATAGAGATAAAGAACTATCTCTTTGGAAAAAATAAATTACCAAGTGAGTTTTATTTAACTTTTATTAATTTTGATTTTTTATCAAATCAATTTTTTATTAGTTTTCATTAATTTATAAAATATTTGAGAGGAAAGTAATGTCACAAAATATTAATCAATAGTTAATTTAAGAAAGAAATAGAAAATTTTGTTTGAGCCAACCTGATGATTATAACCTGGGAGACGGTCTTTCAGAAAGCTCTGAGGACTGTTCTGCCTATTAGAGGTCAAAGAATGGTTATATAATTTTTTGAGACAAAGGTCTGTACATCAACATAATAGTTTGACAGTCCAACAAGATGAGTGGGTCATTGTGAACTTTACAGGGTTGAGAAAGGAATGTTATTTCCTAAGGAGTTACCTTGCTGGTGCAGTTAGGAGGGGAGAAATTGTTTTGTTTTTCTTGGTGAGTAGGCATTTCTGTGTATTCTAAGTGTATTTAGTTAATATACAAGGCAGATGCACACAAAAGGGGTGAGGGCAGTGGCTCAAGCTGTAGATAAAATTTTAGGTTGATATTCTTCTTGTCCTACCTTAAAAATAATTTTGTTCCATCAATTTTCCCCCTTTGATCCTTAATCTTTTTATAGAAAGCATTAGGTGGTCAAATATGCAGAGTGTTCTGGGCCCATCATATTCCTTGATGCCAGGTGCTAATAGCCCAGCTTTTTTCTTTCTTTTTATGGGGTTGTACTAGTAAGATGTCTGACAAGGACTAGCAGTCAATTTCAAGTTTCCCAGTAGGAATTATGCCAATTTTACCTTGCATGTACACTGTGCATGTCCCTTATTTTATAGAGAACTAAGGAGGAGATCAATAGTTTCAAGTTGTTTAGGTACCATTATCTTAGTGGGAACAGATGATACACAATGTGAAAGTCAAGAAACTTTCACTTTGTAAGTTGCATAAACGGTAATCAAAATTGCTAATTGGAGTAACAATATCATTAGTAAAGATTTAAGACAGGATCCTCCTGAACCAAACTATTTTCCTAATATTTCCTTATACTGGGAAGAGGATCATTCAGAATGCAAATCTGATTTCTCATATGTGTCATAAGGTGGGTTACATTAGAAGACTCATCAGGAGTCTAAAAACAAAATTCACTATGTATTATAGCACAAATTCCCCCTTTGGAAGTTGTTAAAATATTAAGGCACTTGCAATTCTTTTCACATCATGGAAACTTCTGAACTGAGCAAACTAATGGCTTGGTTACTGTCATTTAAGACTTGCTAGGTGAATTTTGTTAAAGCCTCTATATAAGTAATGACACACTCTATTCCAAGTGAAGGAACAAATATCATGGCCAAATAATCACACCATTGGAAAGCTGATTGAACCCAACCTGCCAGCATTAAAGGCAGATTGGCATGTGCAGTTTCCAAGGTTACCCATAGGTGACCGTGAGACCAAGGAAAACCAATTGTGCATCTTCCTAACCAACCTGTGTAGAGCCAAGGCCATAAATTTGTTCCATAAAATCTGTTGGGTCCCATTAGGAGCTATTCAATATATTTAACATCTAGTGAAAAGAAGTATTTATAACCAGGTTCAGAACAGGGGTCATTAATTGGCCAGGTAAGAGGGATGATGGTGGTGGCTTGCATGGTACTAGAATTTCTTTTCTCTAAGAAAATCTCTAAGGGCTATACAGATAGAGACTTGAAGAGGAGAAATCCACCAAGGTAACCCAGGAGTACTAGACATAGAACCCTAAACCAAGAAACTAGATTGATTTTTGAAACTTGCTTATGAATGAGACTAAGAAAGAAATAGATCTGATTTATAAGCAAAAGTGTGACCAATTATCAAAGTTATTAGTAAACAGGTCTGGTCTGGCATTTTGGGTCAGCTGTCTACTTCAGATGTTGTCTTCTCATCCTGGTCTGGTAGTACCAGTCTCAATTAGTCAAAGCCAGGTGTCAGAAGCAGGAGTTGCAGTTTATTCAGGAGAGGAAGTCTGATATGGCTCTTTTCAACGTGGCTGTAAAGAGTCCTTTATCTGATGTCTTTTCCAATATGCATAATCTCCTGGTTGCAGGTTATGGGGCATCTGATCTTCATCCAAAGATAGATTCCTGTGACAAACTTCAGAAACAAACTTAGAATGTCCTTTTAATAATTCAGTTAAACTCTACAATAATGTAACATAGCAACAAGTAACCATCTAGGGAGTCTTAGGCAGTAAATATAGAATCTCAAAGACAATTAAATGACATTAGAATTTAATATCAACAAAGATATATTGCTGAAATATAATTTTTTCTCTCAAAAAATTACCCTCATTCCTATCAAATATAGCCAAATTAAGATGAATTTATTTGCAAAATAAGTCTGGCTTCAATAAACTTGGCCTGATTATTTACATAGGTATAATTTCTCATATAAGCTCTTTTATATTTGGCTTTTCTGGAACTTTGTCATAATGAATCTCAGATTGAATTTTTAAAAGGTCTCTCAATGCCAGAAAAACTATGCTGAGGTCTTGCTGTCAGATTCTACCTTTGATATTTATAGATTTGGGTGAATTTCTCTCTTCTTGAGGTCCCCAAAATATCTTGAGATTCCTACACCAGCCAGGTGGTGGCTTTTTTTGTTTACCTGGTGAGGCTGCTGTGAATTCTGTAAGTAGGATAACAGGTTGTTTTTCCAAGAGTTTATCGTTCCATATAAAGTCCACCTAAGTTCTTTAAAGCTGTCTGGTCATATTTAATTTTATATATTTTCAAAACATGACATTTCAGTCAAAGCCGTGGTAATATAACCTGTGTTTCCAATTATGTCCTATTATAAGAAGAATAGATTCCTATTGAAATTATGCAAATAACTATATTGCTATAAAAATAAGAATACTCACTAAGATTTTCCAAATTCTGGAGGGATCAGGTTAGAGAGAAAAGATAAATGTTTCAATTCTATTTACAAAGGTATAACTTACTAAGTTACTATAAGCCATAATTAGCTTAAGGGGAAAGATTTCCTTATATCTGGAAAACATAGATTAAAAGCCAACACTATTTCAGACCAAAAAAACATAGAATTATAATTATATTCATCAGTTTACTCAATCCCATGTGACTAATCTTTGATCTTAATCTTTTGTTAACAGTTTTATGGAGCCTTCAGGGTTTCCATTAGGATTCTTTAATTTCTTACCCAGTTCAGTGGTATGATCTGAAAGGTTTCAGAAACCTGTACTTGCCAAGAAGCCCTTCCTGTGAATCTTCTTGAAGATGAAGCATTTTTGCAAAAGCATCACAGTGAAACAACAACTGTCTATAAATGGCAAAAAAAAAAAAGAAAAAAAAAAAAGAAAAAGGGGCTTCCTTGGTGGCGCAGTGGTTGAGAGTCCACCTGCCGATGCAGGGGACACGGGTTCGTGCCCTGGTCCGGGAAGATCCCACATGCTGCGGAGTGGCTGGGCCCGTGAGCCATGGCCGCTGAGGCTGCGCGTCCGGAGGCTGTGCTCTGCAACGGGAGAGGTCACCACAGTGAGAGGCCCGCATACCACAAAAAAAATAAAAATAAATGGCAAAAGACTTTAAAAGACACAGTTAAACATCTAATTACAGTATACTTGACAAAAAATTGTTGCTGTGACATACAGCATTTAAGATAATAACTAGAATTATGACTGATAAAATTATACCAGGATATACCCAAATTTTTCAAGTTTCATGTTATTTCCAGCATATCTGTATTAATGGTATTTACCCATATAGTATAACCTAAGATGGTTTATTTCTGTTCACTTGACAATGCTTCCCATGTAACCCAACACACCAAATGATCCTAATTAGTTTAAGATCTTTCTCTCTGAGGTGCTTCAGAGATCCTCTGAACTGTCTCAAAGTTAGCTAGAGGTCAACAAAACTTAAATTTGAATTTGATCTTCCGTAAGTTTGTCAAAAATATTTAAAAGTTTTGAAACACTTAGTCAAATAGGATCATAGGCCATCACTGTGAAACAGTACTTATTTATGTAGCCAAAGGGACAAGAAAATATTTTAAAAGCAAAGACAGAAAGTTACAACAAATTATTTTAAAAAGGTAAAGAAACTTTTACAATTTATTATTAAAAGCAGTTCAATATTCCAAGAAAACTTTCTTTTCTTAAAAGAGAGAAAACCAAACTCTAGTTTTGCACTTTACCTTTAATATCGAAATGAATTTACTTAATTAAATTCAAGTTAATCTTAGCCAGTCCTGACCATGCATTAAATTCCTTTCTCATATTCTTCTTCAACTTTCCACAACTTTCTATATCCATATTAGTTTGACCCTTACTTTCTTTCCCATTTAGAAATAATGAGCTTTAGGACAAATATACTTTCTTTCTCCTTAATAAATTGCATTTCCTTTCCTAACATACAAAGATATTTTTCTTACTAATTTTTAGTTCTAATTATGTATATTAATTAGAAATCTCAACTCTTAAAAACCTTAATTTCACATGAAAACCAAGAAGTAAGCAACTATGAACTGTCTTTTACATTAGCATTCTGTAGATTTGCAAAATTATTAATATAGTATTATATAGTATAAATATAGAATATATAATTTATAAAAACATATGCTTTCTTATATAAAATGTCTCATTTTGGCACCAAACATATTTATTAATAGCCCTAAATATCTTTAGTCTCTCTACAAAAAGGAAGCCAATATTCAGTAATTAATGTTTTGGTATATTTATTTTGGAATGCACTAGATATTTTAACAAACTTCCATCATTTAACTTAATTTATTAAAACTCTAAACTTTCAAGTTACCAAAATATGGACAAATTACTTAGAAGCAGACATTCCTGAAACATAATTATTCCTAAAAAGTTTACCTAAAATCTCTCATCTCATTTATATTTAATTTACTCATAAACTTTTATCATATCAAGTTACTTTTCTTGCTGGCAAAATTGCAACAGGTATAATAAGATTTCACTAACCTCTAGTAAACTTAGGTACAACAAAAGTATTATCGTTAAGGTTGATGACTGTAAAGATATGTCTATATTTAATTAAACTAGAAGATTTAACTTTAATACCATACATGAATACTATTTCTCAGGTCATGTGAATATGAAATTCATTCAGGTTAATTTCTTTGACATTTCTGAGAATTTATATAAACACTTGATTTCCTTTAAGTCAATTGAATAGAATTTATTTTTCTTTTTTCTATTTATTTTACATCTTTAATGGAGTATAATTGCTTTACAATGGTGTGTTAGTTTCTGCTTTATAACAAAATGAATCAGTTATACATATACATATGTTCCCATATCTCTTCCATCTTGCATCTCCCTCCCTCCCAACCTCCCTATCCCACCCCTCTAGGTGGTCACAAACTACCGAGCTGATCTCCTTGTGCTATGCGGCTGCTTCCCACTAGCTATATATTTTACATTTGGTAGTGTATATAGGTCGATGCCACTCTCTCACTTTGTCACAGCTTACCCTTCCCCCTCCCCATATCTTCAAGTCCATACTTTAGTAGGTCTGTGTCTTTATTCCTATCTTACCCCCAGGTTCTTCATGACATTCTTTTTTCTTAGATCCTATATATATATATGTTAGCATATGGTATTTGTCTTTCTCTTTCTGACTTACTTCACTCTGTATGACAGACTCTAGGTCCATCAACTTCACTACAAATAACTCAATTTCATTTCTTTTTATGGCTGAGTAATATTCCATTGTATATATGTGCCACATCTCCTTTATCCATTCATCTGATGATAGACACTTAGGTTGTTCCATTTCTGGGCTATTGTAAATAGAGCTGGAATGAACATTTTGGTACATGACTCTTTTTGAATTATGGTTTACTCAGGGTATATGCCCAGTAATGGGATTGCTGGGTCATTTGGTAGTATTATTTGTACTTTTTTAAGGAACCTCCATACTGTTATCCATAGTGGGTGTACAATTCACATTCCCACCAGCAGTGTAAGAGTGTTCCCTTTTCTCCACACCATCTCCAGCATTTATTGTTTCTAGATTTTTGATGATGGCTATTTGGACTGGTGTGAGATGATATCTCATTGTAGTTTTGATTTGCATTTCTATGATGATTAATGATGTTGAGCATTCTTTCATGTGTTTGTTGGCATTCTGTATATCTTCTTTGGAGAAATGTCTATTTAGGTCTTCTGCCCATTTCTGGATTGGGTTGTTTGTTTTTTTGTTATTGAGTAGCATGAGCTGCTTGTAAATTTTGGAGATTAATCCTTTGTCAGTTGTTTCATTTGTAAATATTTTCTCCCATTCTGAGGGTTATCTTTTGCTCGTTTATGGTTTCCTTTGCTGTGCAAAAGCTTTTAAATTTCATTAGGTCCCATTTGTTTATTTTTCTTTTTATTTCCATTACTCTAGGAGGTGGGTCAGAAAGGATCTTGCTGTGATTTATGTCATAGAATGTTCTGCCTATGTTTTCCTCTAAGTGTTTGATAGTTTCTGGCCTTACATTTAGGTCTTTAATCCATTTTGAGCTTATTTTTGTGTATGGTGTTAGGGAGTGTTCTAATCTCATACTTTTACATGTACCTGTCCAGTTTTCCCAGCACCACTTTTTGAAGAGGCTGTTCTTTCTCCACTGTACATTCCTGCCTCCTTTATCAAAGATAAGGTGACCATATGTGCATG
Organism: Pseudorca crassidens; assembly: GCF_039906515.1. Lineage (NCBI taxonomy): Eukaryota > Metazoa > Chordata > Mammalia > Artiodactyla > Delphinidae > Pseudorca > Pseudorca crassidens. The sequence continues at coordinate 28,353,243 of NC_090306.1, read as the reverse complement.
GGTTTATCTCTGGGCTTTCTATCCTGTTCCATTGATCTATCTTTCTCTTTTTGTGCCAGTACCATACTGTCTTGATTAATGTAGCTTTGTAGTATAGTCTGAAGTCAGGGAGCCTGATTCCTCCAGCTTCATTTTTCATTCTCAAGATTGCTTTGGCTATTCGGAGTCTTCTGTGTTTCCATACAAATTGTGAAATTTTTTGTTCTAGTTCTGTGAAAAATGCCAGTGGTAGTTTGATAGGGATTGCACTGAATCTGTAGATTGCTTTGCGTAGTAGAGTCATTTCCACAATGTTGATTCTTCCAATCCAAGAACATGGTATATCTCTCCATCTATTTGTATCATCTTTAATTGCTTTCATCAGCATCTTATAATTTTCTGCATATAGGTCTTTTGTCTACTTAGGTAGGTTTATTCCTAGATACTTTATTCTTTTTGTTGCAATGGTAAATGAGAGTGTTTTCTTGATTTCACTTTCAGATATTTCATCATTAATGTATAGGGATTTCAGAGATTTCTGTGCATTAAATTTGTATCCTGCTACTTTACCAAATTCATTGATAAGCTCTAGTAGTTTTCTGGTAGCATCTTTAGGATTCGCTATGTATAGTATCATGTCATCTGCAAACAGTGACAGCTTTACTTCTTCTTTTCCAATTTGGATTCCTTTCATTTCCTTTTCTTCTCTGATTGCTGTGGCTAAAACTTCCAAAACTATGTTGAATGAGAGTGGTGAGAGTGGGAAACTTTGTCTTTTTCCTGATCTTAGTAGAAATGGTTTCAGTTTTTCACCATTGAGGACGATGTTGGCTGTGGGTTTGTCATATATGGCCTTTATTATGTTGAGGAAAGTTCCCTCTATGCCTACTCTCTGAAGGGTTTTTTATCATAAATTGGTGTTGAATTTTGTCGAAAACTTTCTCTGCATCTATTGAAATGACCATATGGTTTTTCTCCTTCAATTTGTTAATATGGTGTATCACATTGATTGTTTTGTGTATATTGAAGAATCCTTGCATTCCTGGAATAAACCTCAATTGATCATGGTGTATGATCCTTTTAATGTGCTGTTGGATTCTGTTTGCTAGTATTTTGTTGAGGATTTTTGCATCTATGTTCATCAGTGATATTGGCCTGTAGTTTTCTTTCTTTGTGACATCCTTGTCTGGTTTTGGTATCAGGGTGATGGTGGCCTCGTAGAAGGAGTTTGGGAGTATTTCTCCCTCTGCTATATTTTGGAAGATTTTGAGAAGGATAGGTGTTAGCTCTTCTCTAAATGTTTGATAGAATTCACCTGTGAATCCATCTGGTCCTGGGCTCTTGTTTGTTGGAAGATTTTTAATCACAGTTTCAGTTTCAGTGTTTGTGATTGGTCTGTTCATATTTTATATTTCTTCCTGATTCAGTTATAGCAGCTTGAGCATTTCTAAGAATTTGTCCATTTCTTCCAGGTTGTCCATTTGATTAGCATAGAGTTGCTTGTAGTGATCTCTCATGATATTTTGTATTTCTGCAGTGTCAGTTGTTACTTCTCCTTTTTCATTTCTAATTCTACTGATTTGAGTCTTCTCCCTTTTTTTCTGGATCAGTCTGCCTAATGGTTTATCAATTTTGTTTATCTTCTCAAAGAACCAGCTTTTAGTTTTATTGATCTTTGCTATCATTTCCTTCCTCTCTTTTTCATTTATTTCTGATCTGATCTTTATGATTTCTTTCATTCTGCTAACTTTGGTTTTTTTTTTTCTTTTTCTCCAGTTGCTTTAGGTGCAAGGTTAGGTTGTTTATTCGAGATGTTTCTTGTTTCTTAACGTAGGATTCTACTGCTATAAACTTCCTATGTAGAACTGCTTTTGTTGCATCCCATAGGTTTTGGGGTGTTGTGTCTCCATTGTCATTTGTTTCTAGGTATTTTTAATTTCCTCTTTGATTTCTTCAGTGATCAGTTCGTTATTAAGTAGTGTATTGTTTAGCCTCCATGTGTTTGTATTTTTCACAGATATTTTCCTGTAATTGATATCTAGTCTCATAGCATTGTGGTCAGAAAAGGTACTTGGTACGATTTCAATTTTCGTAAATTTACCAAGGCTTGATTTGTGACCCAAGATATGACCTATCCTGGAGAATGTTCCATGAGCACTTGAGAAAAATATGTATTCTGTTGTTTTTGGATGCAATGTCCTATAAATATCAATTAAGTCCATCTTGTTTAATTATCATTTAAAGCTTGTGTTTCCTTATTTATTTTCATTTTGGATGATCTGTCCATTGGTGAAAGTGGGGTGTTAAAGTCCTCTACTATGAATGTGTTACTGTCAATTTCTCCTTTTATGGCTGTTAGCATTTGCCTAATGTATTGAGGTGCTCCTATGGTGGGTGTATAAATATTTACAATGGTTATATCTTCTTCTTGGATCGATCCCTTGATCATTATGTAGTGTCCTTCTTTGTCTCTTCTAATAGTCTTTATTTAAAGTCTATTTTGTCTGATATGAGAATTGCTACTCCAGCTTTCTTCTGATTTCCATTTGCATGGAATAACTTTTTCCATCCCCTCACTCTCAGTCTGTATGTTTCTATAGGTCTGAAGTGGGTCTCTTGTAGACAGCATATATATGGGTCTTGTTTTTATATCCATTCAGCCAGTCTGTGTCTTTTGGTGGGAGCATATAATCCATTTACATTTAAGGTAATTATTGATATGTATGTTCCTATTCCCATTTACTTAATTGTTTTGGGTTTGTTATTGTAGGTCTTTTCCTTCTCTTGTGTTTCTTGTCTAGAGAAGTTCCTTTAGCATTTGTTGTAAAGCTGGTTTTGTGGTGCTGAACTCTCTCAACTTTTGCTTGTCTGTAAATGTTTTAATTTCTCCATCAAATCTGAATGAGATCCTTGCTGGGTAGAATAATCTTGGTTGTAGGTTTTTCTCCTTCATCACTTTAAATATGTCCTGCCAGTCCCTTCTGGCTTGCAGAGGTTCTGCTCAAAGATCAGCTGTTAACCTTATGGGGATTCCCTTTTGTGTTATTTGTTGTTTTTCCATGCTGCTTTTAATATGTTTTCTTTGTATCTAATTTTTGACAATTTGATTAATATGTGACTTGGCATGTTTCTCCTTGGATTTATCCTGTATGGGACTCTCTGTGCTTCCTGGACTTGATTAACTATTTCCTTTCCCATACTAGGGAAGTTTGCAACTATAATCTCTTCAAATATTTTTTCAGTCCCTTTCTTTTTCTCTTCTTCTTCTGGAACCCCTAAAATTCGAATGTTGGTGCCTTTAATGTTGTCCCAGAGGTCTCTGAGACTGTCCTCAGTTCTTTTCATTCTTTTTTCTTTATTCTGCTCTGCAGTAGTTATTTCCACTATTTTATCGTCCAGGTCACTTATCCGTTCTTCTGCCTCAGTTATTCTGCTATTGATCCTATCTAGAGTATTTTTAATTTCATTCATTGTGTTGTTCATCGTTGCTTGTTTCATCTTTAGTTCTTGTAGGTCCTTGTTAAATGTTTCTTGCATTTTCTCTAGTCTAATTCCAAGATTTTGGATCATCTTTACTCTCATTATTCTGAATTATTTTTCAGGTAGACTGCCTCTTTCCTCTTCATTTGTTAGGTCTGGTGGGTTTTTATCTTGCTTCTTCAACTGCTGTGTGTTTTTCTGTCTTCTTACTTTGTTTATCTTACTGTGTTTGGGGTCCCCTTTTTGCAGGCTTCAGGTTCGTAGTTCCCATTGTTTTTGGTGTCTGTCCCCAGTGGCTAAAGTTGGTTCAGTGGTTTGTGTAAGCTTCCTGGTGGAAGGGACTAGTGCCTGTGTTCTGGTGGATGAGGCTGGATCTTTTCTTTCTGGTGGGCAGGTCCATGTCTGGTGGTGTGTTTTGGGGTGTCTGTGGACTTACTGTGATTTTAGGCAGCCTCCTTACTAATGGGTGGGGTTGTGTTCCTGTCTTGCTAGTTGTTTGGCATAGGGTGTCCAGCACTGTAGCTTGCTGGTCATTGAGTGAAGCTGGCTGCTGGTGTTGAGATGGAGATATCTGGGAGATTTTTGCCATTTGATATTATGTGGAGTTGGGAGGTCTCTTGTGGACCAGTGTCCTGAAGTTGACTCTCCCACCTCAGAGCCACAGCACTGACTCCTGGCTGGTGCACCAAGAGCCTTTCATCCACTCGGCTCAGAATAAAAGGGAGAAAAAGTAGAAAGAAAGAAAGAAAGAGGATAAAAGAAAGTAAAATAAAGTAAGATAAAAGAAAATAAAGTTATTAAAATAAAAAATAATTATTAAGAAAAAAATTTTAAGTAAAAAAACAGACAAACAAAAAACCAGAAGGATAGAACTCTAGGGCAAATTGTGAAAGTAAAGCTATACAGACAAAGTCTCTCACAGAAGCATACACATACACACTCACAAAAAGAGGAAAAGGGGAAAAAATCATAAATCTTGCTCTCAAAGTCCACCTCCTCAATTTGGGATGATTCGTTGTCTATTCATGTATTCCACAGATGCAGGGTACATCAAGTTGATTGTGGAGATTTAACCCGCTGCTCCTGAGGCTGCTGGGAGAGATTTCCCTTTCTCTTCTTTGTTCTCACAGCTCCTGGGGCTCAGCTTTGGATTTGGCCCCGCCTCTGCATGTAGATCGCCGGAGGGCATCTGTTCTTCGCTCAGACAGGACGGGGTTAAAGAAGCCGCTGATTCCGGAGCTCCGGCTCACTCAGGCTGGGGAGAGGGAAGGGTACGGTGTGCGGGGCGAGCCTGCAGCGGCAGAGGCTGGTGTGACGTTGCACCAGCCTGAGGTGTGCCGTGCGTTTTCCCAGGGAAGTTGTCACTGGAACCTGGAACCCTGGCAGCGGCGGGCTGCACAGACTCCCCGGAAGGGAGGTATGGAGAGTGACCTGTGCTCACACACAGGCTTCTTGGTAGAGTCAGCAGCAGCCTTAGTGTCTCATGCCCATCTCTGGGGTCCGCGCTGTTAGCGGCAGCTTGCGCCCGTCTCTGGAGCTCCTTTTAGCAGCGCTCTTAATTCCCTCTCCTCACGCACCAGAAAACAGAGGGAAGAAAAAGTCTCTTGCCTCTTCGGCAGATCCAGACTTTTCCCCGGACTCCCTCCCTGATAGCCGTGGTGCACTAACCCCCTGCAGGCTGTGTTCATGCCGCCAACACCTGTCCTCGCCCTGTGCTTCAACGAAGCCTGAGCCTCAGCTCCCAGCCCCACCCACCCTGGCGGGTGAGCAGACAAGCCTCTCAGGCTGGTGAGTGCCGGTCGGCACTGATCCTCTGTGCGGGAATCTCTCTACTTTACCCTCCACACCCCTGTTGTTGTGCTCCCCTCCGCGGCTCCGAAGCTTCCCCCCTCCGCCACCTGCAGTCTCCGCCCACGAAGGGGCTTCCTAGTGTGTGGAAACCTTTCCTCCTTCACAGCTCCCTCCCACTGGTGCAGGTTCCATCCCTATTCTTTTGTCTCTGTTTATTCTTTTTTCTTTTGCCGTACCCAGGTACGTGGGGAATTTCTTGCCTTTTGGGAGGTCTGAGGTCTTCTGCCATCGTTCAGTAGGTGTTCTGTAGGAGTTGTTCCACGTGTAGATGCACTTCTGATGTATCTGTGGGGAGGAAGGTGATCTCCACATCTTACTCTTCCGTCATCTTCCCACTCTCTCCTAGAATTTATTTATAAATTAATTTTGATAGCACCATCCTGAGGTAAGGACATATGTATAATGTATAGTGGCATATCTATCTATCTATCTATCTATCTATGTATATCTATCTATATATATATATAGATGACACAGGTGTATATATATAACAGTGATATCATAGTTTTCCTGTGTAAGTTAAAAAATCCTTTTTTCTTCTTTTTTTTCCAGTCTCAAGAATTGGAGGTGTTCTAGATAACATAGGAGCTCCTGAAAGCCCTGGTAGAACATTTACATCTCAAGGCACAGGGAGAGAAGAGCAAGTTGTTTTCCTAGAAGGACTTATTCCCTCAAGGTCAGAATTCTGAAAAGATGTGTTTTTCCAGCTGGCTTTCTCTAACTGCATGAAACACTAGAGTTGGATTGTCAAAAGAGCTCCATCTTGGCCATTTTCAGGATAAGTCTTCCTTCAGTTCCCAACAAAGTGAACACTATCAAGTATAAATTCCGTATGTGTTATGGATAAACTCAGCTGATATTCTCATATGTGGCTTTAAATCAGGGAGCTGTTTGTCCTTTGAGGCACAATTTCCCATTATTAATTTGGTAGCCTAATTCAGATATGATATGAATGACTTTCTGAGGACAGTGTGGTGAATGGGATGTGGGCTGCTTCCAAGTCTAGCTCCCCAAGGATTTACCCTTGGGTCAGTTCAACTCTTTTATGTGTCTCATTTCTCCCTACAACAGTCTAAAACCCCTGTGGGTGCTGGGATACAAGATGATCAGTCTCTGTCATGCTCTCTGGAAGAGCAGTACTTACATAATGGTTGTAGTGGGGTTAGTTCTCAGATACTTCTGCTAGGTCCTCAGCCCCTGAGGATAATTTGTGGCTTGAAGGAGCAAGTGTCCCTTGTTCTTTAGAGCTGAATAATTCAGCCTCTCATTTCACTAGCAAATAGTTTGGTCAGACCATACATCAACTTTTTTTTTTTTTTCAATTTAATCCAAATTTAACCAAAAACAGCCAGCTATGTTTCCCTGGGCCTCCCACCCAGATTCCCCTAGGTCCCTTTCTAGGAAGTGCTCAAATAAGATTGTCTTAGGATATCACTTAAACAATGAGATCCAAATATCTAGAAAACTCACTGGAACACCTGAGGAGCACTGAGAAGCCGGTGGGCTCAAAGGGCTCATGCTGGTACTGAGGGCCAGTTTGGGGTAGACTCCAGCTGTCCTCTGGTGAGTATCTTTGATATCCTGCCATCTATTCCATGTAAATATTGACCAAAAAAAAAAAAAAAAAAAAAAAAAACAATAGCCAATCTAAGAAAGAAATGGAAAATTTTATCTGAGCCGACCTGAGGATTATAACTTGGGAGATAGCCTGAGAGCCTTTCAGAAAGCTCTGAGGACTGTTCTGCCTGTTAGAGTTCAAGGCAGTTATATAAGTTTTTGAAACAAAGGGCTTTACATCGAAGTAACATATTAACAGTTTACATGGTCCAACAAGACAAGTAGTCGGTCATTGTGACCCCTTACAAGATAGGGAAAGGAATGTTACCTCCTAAGGAGTTAACTTGCTGGCACCAACATGAAATTGCTTTTTTGTTTGTGAGTAGGCATTCCTGTGTCTTCTAAGGGGATTTAGTTAATGTATAATGCAGATGCACAATGCACACTGAAGGGGAGGAGATAGTGGCTCAAATGGAAGGGAAAATTTTATGTTAAAATGTAATGAAGGAAAGTGGGGGGCGGGTGGTGGTGGCATGAACTGGGAGATTGCGATTGACATATATACACTAATGTGTGTAAAATAGATAACTAATCAGAACCCGCTGTATAAAAAATAAATTAAAAAAACAAACAAAAAAATCCCCCAAAACAGAAAAAACAAAACAAACTGTCAGTCAAAAGGAAAGCTTCACTAGTGTCAGCTTAGTCTGAGTGAAGAGAAGACAAGAACCCAAAGTTGAGGTGAGGGTTCTTTTGCCCCTCGAGAGATCTGTCTGGACAAAGGGAGTTCCGGGCAGAGCTCTGGCCCCTGAGGCTTCTGAGGAGCTGCTACCATCATGACAAGCATGGATTTCTGTACATGAGCCCCTTTGGCAAACTGGTGACACCTACAGAACTCTTCTCAGAGTAGTATTTTTAAATGCATCAAATGAAATATGTCAGATTGCAAGGGAAGCTGGTTATATTAAAATAAAGCTATTAGAATATTTTTAAACCTGCAATATGGTAATATAGGTGCTTCTTTAGTAATGCATTAAATAATAAGATCTAGCAGCAGGTCTTATAAGTACCATAATTTTGAAGTAGTTTTGAACGTGAAAGATATTTTGAAATGTCTATAACGACTCCAGCATGATGTGAAAAATCCATGATTTGTATTGGCGACAAAGTCAAGGACATGATAATGTTACTGTGATTTGTTGCTTACATTACAATTGGAAAATATGCAAAGTTTCAGTTAGAGATTAGTGAAAATAAAGATGTAATTTATTCCCATGCAAGTTCACAAACCCTAGATTAGGAAGCCCTTCAATAAATTCTAATAGTACCTGGAAAAGAAAAGTTATGAAAAATGTATGTTCATTTGAATAATGACAATGATGTATTTGAATATAATTTTTATTTTAAATGCAGTCAACGTTGTTGACATAATACTATTTTTTTGGTTTTACTTACTAGAGTCTAGTTTGTGGACTGATTAAGTTTCTATTTTTAGTGTTTAGTATAGGTAATTGATAAATAAACAATGCAATTTACTCCTTTATTTGGGGCATTTTCCTTCCCTTTGACTTATTTAATAAATATAAATATAATGGACAGTGTTTTTGAAGGGGAATGAGATATAGGAAAGAATACTTGTTAATATGGCTTATGAAAATCTCAAGAGACTGTGGACCCTCTGTCATGGTGCTAACTAACCCTTTTGAAACATTGAGAGTCATAACAAGGAGCAGAAAAGAGAGGACTGACATAACTTATGCCTCTTAAATCAATTATTCCAGTCCTAGTGAACTAGTAATAACAACTCACCATAATGCCACAAACTTATGGCAACTCAGTTGTTTCAAAACAAGTGACATGTGAATTTTATGGGTAATGATTAGATTATATTTTTTTTGCTAGGGAAAAGAGAGCCATAAGTGTGCATTTAATAGAATGTAATAGAATATCTTATTTAGGAGATTGCATCTTAGGCTCTTGGTTAGAACAAATGAGACCTATAACAGGTTGCCCTTGGTTCTTCTTGCCTTATATAAATAAATGACATATAAATCCAAGAAAATCAGATTCTTCTATAGACAGTAGTATAGACTGTTTTTAAAGAACATTGATAGTATATTACCTTAATTATACTAGCTTAATTGATACCATTTTTTACATAGAAAAGTTGAAGTCAAAGCATTTTCTTATATAACATTTTCTGAGAGATAAAGTTACCTTTGAGTTTTAGGCAAATTGAGCTAGAAAATAAGTCCTTACCTCTAAGGAATGATGACTGTTCCTTAGAGATGGGCACCATTATGGTCATAGTTGCTGTTATCTTGAAAACCTTCCATAGTAGTTAGTTAATGGCTGTTCCCTGAGCTTGGCCTTCATCCCTCCTGCCGTTCTCTTGTCCTCCTTAATACTTCTACCAGGACCCCTCACAGCACCCTAAGTTCTAGAAAATGTCTAATACCTGTCATCTATGGGGTTTTCAGGTCCCTATGGCTTACATGGATTCTGATTGGTCAGCATGTGCTGAGCTAATTTTTAACATTTTAAATATAATCCTTCCGTAAGCCTTTCCTTGGAGCTCAAACTCTAGGTAATATCTTAAGTACTATTCATATTCTTATACAGTCTTTGAGGCAGAGGCTTAATAGTCAAAATAAGAACACATTTTTCCTCTCAATATTTTTATACAGTCTTTGAAGCAAAAGATTACTACTGATATAATCAATTGATCAGAAAGCACTGTGGTAGCATTTTGGTCTTTATTTCAGGTATTTGAGACCAGTGAAACTTTTAATGAGCTTTCAGGAACTTATATGTTGAGACTTTGATACTTGTGAGAGGAAATAAAAAAGAAAGTAATCTTGTTATGAGGCTTCTGATGACTTCAAAAATTAAACGTGTTCTCTTGTTTATTAAGATCTGAAAAACTGGTTCAACTAAGACACAAGAAAAAGATAAAAGGTTTTCCCTACAGGTAACAGAGTTGATACATACCATTACTTTTCATATACAGTACCTTATCTGCTCATAATAGTTTCCCCGATCTTCAACCTTCTCAGGCTATGCCCCTGTTCTGCTCTTATATCAGAGTGTACTTGTTTATCTCCACATATCCCATTGTGTTGTAATTACATAGCTGTTCCTGCCTCTTATTCCTCTATGTATTCCTCCAGGAAAGTGCTGGGCACTCAGAAAATGATCCTTGAATGAGAGGGGGTGGGGAGAAGGAGGGGAAGGGAGAAACACAAAAGAGCAACAATTTCCCCTGAATGTATTAAGTGCTGCTACTTGGCAGCATCTCCTCTAGTGTTTAAGAAACTGTCTTCTATCAGGCTGCCTAGGAGCACCTGCCTCTCCTGTATAATAGGGCCAGGGACTGGAAAGCAGTAGAGGATACAACCAGGTTACAGGTCCAGAAGCAGCATGGGGGCTCTCCCACCTGTGATGGCTGTACTGTCACCACCTCCACCATCATTTTCTCCTTTCCCTTAGAGGATTTAACCCTGGTTTTCACAATGTAAACATGCATTCTAGGACAAACGATTTCTATAGTCAATTACCTTTGAAAAATGTCATATGAGGTAGTCACCTCTTGCAGATTCATTATGCATTGTTCCTTATTAAAAACTCTGAAAAAGTCCTACAGAAAAGAAATCTAGTTGGATTTGCGTAACCCAGCATTTCCCAAGATTTATTTGAACACAGACGACTTTTATTTCAAGAAAGACCTACTTCCATCTCAACAGATGAAATGCTATACAACAGTTTGAGCAGGCAAAACTGACTGAATCCTGGTACTATTACTTGGGTAATTTTAGGCAAGTTATGTAATGTTACTCTTCTGAGTCTTCAGTTTCTTCAGTTATAAAATGGAGTAATAGTGCCTTTCCACAGGGTTATTGTGAGAAATAAATGAAATACTGTAGATACACCCCCTTCTGGGACCAGCATTTAGCAAATACTCAATAAACATGAATCACACACTGTTCCTTCAGATCTGTTCACACCATGCCTTTATTTTCTTGTTCCCCTTTTAAGCTGATATTACAGGAATTTTTACCATAATTTAATAGATAAAAATGTTTCTTGTTAAATGCCACATAGTCACTGTCTTTCTGCTTTCTGTCTGGCACAAGAGGGAAACAACTCAGAGGCCTGACTTTTTTTCTAACCATTTTATGCAAAGATGAACTCCACCCCATCCACTTCAGTCTATGGATTTGGTGAACATGAGCATTCATCCTTTAAGCATGACATAAATTTTGTTAAATATGGCATGTTTTCCAGGAATTATTGCCAGTCGTAATGTGTGAGCATAGATTCTTAATACTAGAAATCTGCTTATTGAAAGAAAAAGATACCATGAATAATGAGTGATTTTCCATAAGGTGCTATAAATTTACTCTCAGAAATCATTTTGGTTTATACTTAATTGGTTATAAAGGAAAGTTTGAAATTTTACATCCCTCAGGTTTTTACCATTTTGCCTTTTTCCCTCATAATATATATTACACATGTTTTCTTTCTTGGCATGTCATTAATTGCTAGTGGATCTCACTGAGATAGAATAATAAAATGATAATAAACCACAAAAAACATAATATTTTATTTTGCTGTTGCAAGCATTTAGCAGTCTCTGTGGAGTTCATCCTTTTTAGAACGTGCATAGAGAATGATTTTAATGCTTATGGTGTTCTCCTCTTGAGTTTCAATACCCAAGGTGGTAATGTGATTGTCTGGTTAAATTATAAAGAAGCAAACGCACAATTTAAATGCTAATTTTGCCTTACTAAAATAGAGTGAGAGATTGTTTACTATTTAATATTTTGTTTCAAAATGGAAAACTTTTTACTGAAACGTATACAGTCATGCTAATATATTACAAAATAATATTATGACACATAGTACTAAAGATACATAACTCAAGAAATCAGAAGCCTTTGAACCGGCAATGTTAGAAATTTCACAGTAATGCAGTATCACTGGGTTTGCCATATCATCTTAGTATTCTAAACAATGCCAGTATGCTTAGTATTCTTCTTCATTAAATTAGTCTGGAAGTATTTGAAATGTACTTCTGCAGCAGGTTTCCTTAATTGTGTGCTTCAGGCTTAAACTCTCTCCCTCTCCACATTCCCCCACCATGTGTATAAAAATGCAATGTGTAACTGACTTGATGAACTCTTGTGAAAACTGTGAACACACAGACACTTAGATGTTATCAGAGCTATCAACAGTGTCTAATATAATTAATAACTGACCTAGGTAATATCTAAATGGTAGAAATATTAAAATAGTAATCTCTGCACCTTATTTAATTTGTGCTTATTCTTCAGATGTCACTCTAAGCCCATATCCTTCTATAACATTATGGACCATTGGAAGAGTACTTGATTTCTATATGTTTCTGGGCCCTACTCCTAAGAATGTTGTCCAGCAGTACAGAAAGGTGGGCATAATACTGTAATTCATACTCAGGTTTTCATTGTCCTGGGTTTGAGGGAGTGGAGGAATGATTAGCATATCTATGAATCACCAGGCCGTTAGCCTTATAATTTCATTAGTTGTTTCCACATTTTGGCACACTTCTGACTTGACTGCAATTTTATTAAATAAGGGTTTTAAACCCTCTATTTCTTATCAAGGTTCTGTGTTTAACCCTTTGAAGAGAGCCTTGGAATAATTTACGTACAATTTCCCTGAAATAAAATTATACCTTCTATAAATATTCTAGACTTCTAGATTGAAGATTTTTGTTTGTTTGTTTGTTTTGGTTGTTTTGTTTATTTTTTCCTCTAGTCACAGCCAAATATCACAGTTCTGTAACTTCTGGTCCCTTATGCCCTGTGGCATTTGACACTTCTAAAAGTATTCAACTCCCAGCCACTCAGTTCAGTGGGGTCCATTAGAACTGGGTTTTGAGGAGTCAATGCTTAGAGGAAAACCTCCTGATAGAACAGAACCCATGGAAAATTGTGTAGTAGTGACCTTGGTTTATCATCCATACTCTCCTGTTTTTTCTTTTCTGCCCTCTTCTAGAGCTTTTCTTTCTAGATATAGGTGGAAGTACTTTCTTCTGTCCTCCTCTCCTGTATCTACCAAGTCTTAGGTACACAGTACCAAAGTTACACTGCCAATTTTTTGTTCATCCCTTCCTCAAACTATCATTCTTCAAATGACCTCCTCTGTGTAGGGGGAACTAGTCAAATTCCAAAATTCACAAGGATGTTTGCAGTTGCAAATAAGACGCTTGGTAACTCAAATGAATAACTCTCTAACAAAATAATTTTTGAGTGGATGGGAAAGGTGGAAAACTTGTTTTGGGCCAGGGGAAGGCTTCAGCAGAGCTGTTTAAATAATAATTATTAGAATGCCTTTTGTTATGACTATCACTAAATCTGACCAGTGGGTAATTCAAAAAGTAATGAAAAAAGCCTTTGTTGTGATGATCATGGGAAGAGAAAAGAAACCTTTCCTACCAGGAGATGTCTCAGCTCTCTTAGAGACTGAGGGGTGCTTGATGGAAGTTGCTGAGCCAGGATGGAAACAAGGCCTGCACCAAATTTTGTGGCTTCAAGGGATCCCATAAAGAATTTATCTCTTCTCTTTCCTGAAGTCTAAAGAAGCTTTTACATAGGGTTTATAAAAGATGGGATTAAGAATGAGGACAAGAGGGGACTAAGGGGAGAGTTACTTAAAGCTGAAAGTGATAGCTATCCTCCAGTCTCTTGTGGCTTTCTTATTTCAGTTCTTGCTTCCAGCTGATACTGTAGTGAAGGGTTATGGGATGCGAGTGGTGACCACACCATCTAAAGCTTCTGCCGGGAACAAGTGTGGTTTGATTCTAAAAGCCCTTAAAATAGTTAGCAAAGGTGGTGAAAACAATCAAGCAAAAGTTATCCCCATTTACCTTGTCTCCTGAGCTACCCCTCAATTCCCCAAAGAACTGATCAAAAACTAACAGCTTAAAAGAAATAAACTTTTCTCTTTTATCTTACTTTTATCCTATTGTTAATAATAAAAACTTCCCTTAGCTCACTTAGTATTCTAGGAGGGATTGTGACCTGGCTATATATATCTGTATACCTGGGGTTTCGAATAAGAGTACCAGAGGGCCTGGATTTGAATTCTGTCTACCACTGATGTTCTGTGTGATCTTAGGCAAGTTACTTAACCTCCCTGTATGTCTCATTTTCCTCATGTGTAACATGGGGATAATTATAGTTCCTACTTCATAGGGTTGCTGTGATAATTAAATGTGATAATAAACAAAATGCATGTAAATCTCCCATGAAGCGCTGTTAAACTCCATGCAATGAGCACGTAGGTTATTAGATCTCTGCAGCCTGCTGACTGCTCTTCTTGAATATCACTTGCTAGGCTTTTCAAACAGTATTTCCTGGTTCACTTTTAACCTGTCTGGATTCTTTTTCTTAATCTCTTGACAAACATTTTACTCACCCCATAAATCCTGGTATTCCTCACAGTTCTATCTCTTTTCAGAAGGGATGGTTTTGTAGCAATGACATCCTCCTATGCATGCACTGATGAATTACACGTCCCTATGTCCAGTCCAAAGATTTTCCCAGAACTCAAACATATTTCTTTTTGTCTATTGAAAACGTATACTTCAGGTCGCACAAACATCACAACATATTCTATACAGAATTAATAATCTCTTCTTAAACTTCTTACTTGAACTAAGTCTTGCTGTTGTCATCCTCTAAATTAATGGAATCATCAAGAACGCAACCATCCAAATAAGAAAGTTAAAAGTTACCTTCTTGATCCTTCATTCTCTACAGCCCATAGATTAAATCTGTCCTTTTATTTTTGTCTCCAGAATGCTTCCCTTAATACATTTTCGTCTTTTCTCCTAGGATTGTTATAATAGTTTGGGAACTGGTTTTCCTACTTCCCACTTGGTTTTCCTTCAAACCGTTCTTCACACTTTGCCAGTAGGCTACTTCTAAAATGAAAATCCTATCTTTCACTCAGTATTGTCAAGTAGAAGTAAAATGCAAGAGACACATGTAAATTTAAAAAAAATTAGTAGCAAGCAAACACAGGTGAAATTAACTTTAACTATATATTTTATTTTGGCCAATATATCCAAAACATTACCATTTCAACATGTAGTCAGTTAAAAAAGTGCTTGAAGCGGAGATCACCTTCCTCCACACAGACACACCAGAAATATATCTAAACGTGGAACAACTCCTACAGAACACCTACTGAACGATGGCAGAAGACCTCAGACCTCCCAAAAGGCAAGAAAGTCCCCACGTACCTGGGTAGGGCAAAAGAAAAAAGAATAAACAGAGACAAAAGGATAGGGACGGGACCTGCACCAGTGGGAGGGAGCTGTGAAGGAGGAAAGGTTTCCACACACTAGCAAGCCCCTTCGCAGGCAGAGACAGCGGGTGGCGGAAGGGGAAAGCTTCGGAGCTGCGAAGGAGAGCGCAGCAACAGGGGTGCAGAGGGCAAAGCGGAAAGATTCCCGCACAGAGGCTTGGTGCCAAACGGCACTCACCAGCCCGAGAGGCTTGTCTGCTCACCCGACGGGGTGGGCGGGTCTGGGAGCTGAGGCTCGGGCTTCGGTCGGACCGCAGGGCGAGGACAGGTGTTGGCGGCATGAACACAGCCTGCAGGGGGTTAGTGCACCACGGCTAGGAGGGAGGGAGTTCGGGGAAAAGTTTGGACCTGCCGAAGAGGCAAGAGACTTTTTCTTCCCTCTTTGTTTCCTGGTGCGCAAGGAGAGGGAATTAAGAGCGCTGCTAAAAGGAGCTCCAGAGACGGGAGCGAGCTGCGGCTAACAGCGCGGACCCCAGAGACGGGTATGATACACTAAGGCTGCTGCTGCCGCCACCAAGAAGCCTGTGTGTGAGCACAGGTCACTCTCCATACCTCCCTTCCAGGGAGTCTGTGGAGCCCGCCACTGCCAGGGTTCCAGGGACAACGTCCCCGGGAGAACACATGGCGCGTCTCAGGCTGGTGCAACATCATGCCGGCCTCTGCCGCTGCAGGCATGGCCCACACTCCGTACCCTTCCGTCTCCCCGGCCTCAGTGAGCCAGAGTCCCCGAAGCAGCTGCTCCTTTATCCCTGTCCTGTGTGAGCAAAGAACAGATGCCCTCCGGTGACCTACATGCACGGGTGGGGCCAAATCCAAAGCTGAGCCCCTGGGAGCTGTGAGAACAAAGAAGAGTAAGGGAAATCTCTCCCAGCAGCCTCAGAAGCAGCTGATTAAAGCTCCACAATCAACTTGATGTACCCTGCATCTGTGGAATACATGAATAGACAACGAATCATCCCAAATTGAGGAGGTGGACTTTGAGAGCAAGATTTATGATTTTTTCCCCTTTTCCTCTTTTTGTGAGTATGTATGTGTACGCTTCTGTGTAAGATATTGTCTGTATAGCTTTGCTTCCACCATTTGTCTATCCGTTCTATCCATCCGTTTTTTAATAATAATTTTTTATTTTAATAAGTTTATTATATTTTATCTTATTTTACTTTATTTTACTTTATCTTCTTTCTTTCTTTCCTTCCTTCCCTCCTTTAGACAACAAATCATTCCAAATTGAGGAGATGGGCTTTGAGAGCAAGATTTATGATTTTTTTCCCCTTTTCCTCTTTTTGGTGTGTGTATGTGTATGCTTCTGTGTGAGATTTTGTCTGTATAGCTTTGCTTCCACCATTTGTCCTAGGGTTCTAGCCGTCCTTTTTTTTTTTTTTTTTCTTAATAATTATTTTCTATTTTAATAACTTTATTTTATCTTACTTTATTTTATTTTACTTTGTCTTCTTTCTTTCTTTTTTCCTTCCTTCCCTCCTTATTTCCTTCCTTCCACCCTCCCTGCCTCTCTCCCTCCCTCCCTCCTTTCTTTCTTTCTTTCTTTCTACTTCTACTTCTACTAATTCTTTCTTTTGACTTTTTCTCCCTTTTATTCTGAGCCGAGTGGATGAAAGGCTCTTGGTGCACCAGAGTCAGTTGTGTGCCTCTGAGGTGTGAGAGCCAACTTCAGCACACTGGTCCACAAGAGACCACTCAGCTCCACATAATATCAAATGGCGAAAATCTCCCAGAGATCTCCATCTCAACACCAGCAGCCAGCTTCACACAACAACCAGAAAGCTACAGTGCTGGACCCTATGCCAAACAACTAGCAAGACAGGAACACAAACTCCACGCATTAGCAGAGAGGCTGCCTAATATCATAATAAGTCCATAGACACCCCAAAACACACCAACAGACATGGACTACCCCACAAAAAAGACAAGATCCAGCCTCATCCACCAGAACACAGGCACTAGTCCCCTCCACCAGGAAGCCTACACAACCCACTGAACCAACCTTAGCCACTGGGGACAGACACCAAAAACAACAGGAGCTACAAACCTGCAGCCTGAAAAAAGGAGACCCCAAACACATTAAGATAAGCAAAATGAGAAGACAGAAAAAAACACAGCAGTTGAAGAAGCAAGATAAAAACCCACCAGACCTAATAGATGAAGAAGAAAGAGGCAGTCTACCTGAAAAATAATTCAGAATAATGATAGTAAAGATGATCCAAAATCTTGGAAATAGAATAGAGAAAATGCAAGAAACATTTAACAAGGACCTACAAGAACTAAAGATGAAACAAGCAACGATGAACAACACAATAAATGAAATTAAAAATACTCTAGATGGGATCAATAGCAGAATAACTGAGACAGAAGAACGGATAAGCAATCTGGACGATAAAATAGTGGAAATAACTACTGCAGAGCAGAATAAAGAAAAAAGAATGAAAAGAACTGAGGACAGTCTCAGAGACCTCTGGGACAACATTAAAGGCACCAACATTCGAATTTTAGGGGTTCCAGAAGAAGAAGAGAAAAAGAAAGGGACTGAGAAAATATTTGAAGAGATTATAGTTGAAAACTTCCCTAATATGGGAAAGGAAATAGTTAATCAAGTCCAGGAAGCACAGAGAGTCCCATACAGGATAAATCCAAGGAGAAACATGCCAAGTCACATATTAATCAAACTGTCAAAAATTAAATACAAAGAAAACATATTAAAAACAGCAAGGGAAAAACAACAAATAACACACAAGGGAATCCCTATAAGGTTAACAGCTGATCTTTGAGCAGAACCTCTGCAAGCCAGAAGGGACTGGCAGGACATATTTAAAGTGATGAAGGAGAAAAACCTGCAACCAAGATTACTCTACCCAGCAAGGATCTCATTCATATTTGATGGAGAAATTAAAACCTTTACAGACAAGCAAAAGCTGAGAGAGTTCAGCACCACCAAACCAGCTTTACAACAAATGCTAAAGGAAATTCTCCAGGGAAGAAACACAAGAGAAGGAAAAGACCTACAATAACTAATCCAAAACAGTTAAGAAGATTGGAAGAGGAACATACATATCGATAATTACCTTAAATGTAAATGGACTAAATGCTACCACCAAAAGACATAGATTGTCTGAATGGATATAAAAACAAGACCCATATATATGCTGTCTACAAGAGACCCACTTCAGACCTAGAGACACATACAGACTGAAAGTCGGGGATGGAAAAAGATATTCCATGCAAATGGAAACTAAAAGGAAGCTGGAGTAGCAATTCTCATATCAGACAAAATAGACTTTAGAATAAAGACTATTAGAAGAGACAAAGAGGACACTACATAATGATCAAGGGATCGATCCAAGAAGAAGATATAACAATTGTAAATATTTATGCATCCAACATAGGAGCACCTCAATACATAAGGCAAATACTAACAGCCATAAAATGGGAAATCGACAGTAACACATTCATAGTAGGGGACTTTAACACCCTCTTTCGCCAATGGACAGATCATCCAAAATGAAAATAAATAAGGAAACACAAGCTTTAAATGATAATTAAGCAAGATGGACTTAATTGATATTTATAGGACATTCCATCCAAAAAACAACAGAATACACATTTTTCTCAAGTGCTCATGGAACATTCTCCAGGATAGATCATATCTTGGGTCACAAAGCAAGCCTTGGTAGATTTAAGAAAATTGAAATTGTATCAAGTATCTTTTCCGACCACAATGCTATGAGATGAGATATCAATTACAGGAAAAATTCTGTAAAAAATACAAACGCATGGAAACTAAACAATACACTACTTAATAACGAAGTGATCACTGAAGAAATCAAAGAGGAAATCAAAAAATACCTAGAAACAAATGACAATGGAGACACGATGACCCAAATCCTATGGGATGCAGCAAAAGCAGTTCTAAGAGGGAAGTTTATAGCAATACAATCCTACGTTAAGAAACAGGAAATATCTCGAATAAACAACCTAACTTTGCACCTAAAGCAATTAGAGAAAGAAGAACAAAAAAAACCCCACAGTTAGTAGAAGGAAAGAAGTCATAAAGATCAGATCAGAAATAAATGAAAAAGAAAGGAAGGAAACAATATCAAAGATCAATAGAACTAAAAGTTGGTTTTTGAGAAGATAAACAAAATGGATAAACCATTAGGCAGACTGATCCAGAAAAAAAGGGAGAAGACTCAAATCAATAGAATTAGAAATGAAAAAGGAGAAGAAACAACTGACACTGCAGAAATACAAAAGATCATGAGAGATTCCTGCGAGTGACCCTATGCGAATAAGATGGACAACCTGGAAGAAATGGACAAATTCTTAGAAATGCACAACATGCCAAGACTGAATCAGGAAGAAATAGAGAAAGTGAACAGACCAATCGCAAGTACTGAAATTGAAACTGTGATTAAAAATCTTCCAACAAACAAAAGCCCAGGACCAGATGGATTCACAGGTGAATTCTATCAAACATTTAGAGAAGAGCTAACACCTATCCTTCTCAAACTCTTCCAAAATATAGCAGAGGGAGGAACACTCCCAAACTCCTTCTACGAGGCCACCATCACCCTGATACCAAAACCAGACAAGGATGTCACAAAGAAAGAAAACTACAGGCCAATATCACTGATGAACATAGATGCAAAAATCCTCAACAAAATACTAGCAAACAGAATCCAACTGCACATTAAAAGGATCATACACCATGATCAAGTGCGGTTTATTCCAGGAATGCAAGGATTCTTCAATATACGCAAAACAATCAATGTGATAAACCATATTAACAAATTGAAGGAGAAAAACCATATGATCATCTCAATAGATGCAGAGAAAGCTTTTGACAAAATTCAACACCCATTTATGATAAAAACCCTCCAGAAAGTAGGCATAGAGGGAACTTTCCTCAACATAATAAAGGCCATATATGACAAACCCACAGCCAACATCGTCCTCAATGGTGAAAAACTGAAAACATTTCCACTCTCACCCACTCTTATTCCACTCTCACCACTCTTATTCAACATAGTTCTAGAGGTTTTAGCTAAAGCAATCAGAGAAGAAAAGGAAATGAAAGGAATCCAAATTGGAAAAGAAGAAATAAAGCTGTCACTGTTTGCAGATGACATGATACTATACATAGCGAATCCTAAAGATGCTACCAGAAAACTACTAGAGCTAATCAATGAAATTGGTAAAGTTGCAGGATACAAAATTACTGCATAGAAGAATCTTGCATTCCTATACACTAATGATGAAAAATCTGAAAGTGAAATGAAGAAAACATTCTCATTTCCCACTGCAACAAAAAGAATAAAATATCTAGGCATAAACATACCTAAGGAGACAAAGGCCTGTATGCAGAAAATTATATGACACTGATGAAAGCAATTAAAGATGATACAAATAGATAGAGAGATATACCATGTTCTTGGCTTGGAAGAATCAGCATTGTTCAAATGACTCTACTACCCAAAGCAATCTACAGATTCAATGTAATCCCTATCAAACTACCACTGGCATTTTTCACAGAACTAGAACAAAAAATTTCACAATTTGTGTGGAAACACAAAAGACCGCGAATAGCGAAAGCAATCTTGAGAACAAAAAACAGAGCTGGAGGAATCAGGCTCCATGACTTCAGACTATACTACAAAGTTACATTAATCAAGACAGTATGGTACTGGCATAAAAACAGAAATATAAATAAATGGAACAGGATAGAAAGCCCAGAGATAAACCCATGCACATATGGTCATCTTATCTTTGATAAAGGAGGCAGGAATGTACAGTGGAGAAAGGACAGCCTCTTCAATAAGTGGTGCTGGGAAAACTGGACAGGTACATGTAAAAGTATGAGATTAGATCACTCCCTAAAACCGTATACAAAAATTAGCTCAAAATGGATGAAAGACTAAATATAAGTCCAGAAACTATCAAACTCTTAGAGGAAAACATAGGCAGACCACTCTATGACATAAATCACAGCAAGATCCTTTTTGACCCACTTCCAAGAGAAATGGAAGTAGAAACAAAAATAAACAAATGGGACCTAATGAAACTTCAAAGATTTTGCCCAGCAAATCTAACCATAAACAAGACCAAAAGACAACCCTCAGAATGGGAGAAAATATTTGCAAATGAAGCAACTTACAAAGGATTAATCTCCAAAATTTACAGGCTGCTCATGCTGCTCAATAACAGAAAAACAAAGAACCCAATCCAAAAATGGGCAGAAGACCTAAATAGACATTTCTCCAAAAAAGATATACAGAATGCCAAGAAACACATGAAAGAATGTTCAACATCATTAATCATCAGAGAAATGCAAATCAAAACTACAATGAGATATCATCTCACACCAGTCAGAACGGCCATCATCAAAAAATCTAGAAACAATGAATGCTGGAGAGGGTGTGGAGAAAAGGAACACTCTTGCACTGCTCGTGAGAATGTGAATTGGTACATCCACTATGGAGAACAGTATGGAGGTTCCTTAATAAACTACAAATAGAACTACCATATGACCGAGGAATCCCAGTACTGGGAATATACCCTGAGAAAACCATAATTCAAAAAGTCATGTACCAAAATGTTCATTGCAGCTCTATTTACAATAACCTGGAAATGGGAACAACCTAAGTGTCCATCATTGGATGAATGGATAAAGAAGATGTGGCACATATATACAATGGAATATTACTCAGCCATAAAAAGAAATGAAATTGAGCTATGTGTAATGAGGTGGATAGACCTAGAGTCTGTCATACAGAGTGAAGTAAGTCAGAAAGAGAAAGACAAATACTGTATGCTAACACATATATATGGAATTTAAGAAAAAAAATGTCATGAAGAACCTAGGGGTAAGACAGGAATAAAGACACAGACCTACTAGAGAATGGACTTGAGGATATGGGGAGAAGGAAGGGTAAGCCGTGACAAAGCAAGAGAGAGGCATGGACATGTATACACTACCAAACGTAAGGTAGATAGCTAGTGGGAAGCAGCCGCATAGCACAGGGAGATCAGCTCCGTGCTTTGTGACCGCCTGGAGGGATAGGGAGGCTGGGAGGGAAGGAGACACAAGATGGAAGAGATATGGGAACTTATGTATATGTATGACTGATTCACTTTGTTATAAAGCAGAAACTAACACACCATTGTAAAGCTATTATATTCCAATAAAGATGTTAAAAAAAAGTCCTTGAAATCTGATGTGTATTATTTTATGCTTATAACAAATCTTAATTTGGGCTAGCCACATTTAAAAAGTACATGTGGCTACATGTAGTTAATGTGGCTCTGATACTGATCTGCACAGGACTAAAGGATAAAACACCCAAATTAATTTGCATGGCTTATTAAGACCCTTGATTATCTGCTCCCATCCTCCATCTATAGCATCATCCTATACCAACTTCTTTACAAACTGTATTCAAGCCCTACTGAAAATTTTCAAGTCTTACTATGTTGTTAGCATCCATACTGTCTCTTTGCTTGAAGAACACCCCATCTCATCTACTCAGTGATCTGCTTGCTCTTTATATCATCTCTGTGGAATCTTTCTACTACTGCTGAAGATCCAGACTCTACATGAGCATGTCCTGGTTCTTATACAATATATAGGGAAGATTTCTTTATCCATTGCCTTCTAGTCCTACAGTGCCAACAGGTCTTCTCTCCAACCCTGTGAAATCAGATATTTTAGAATTTATCCTTGGTTGGCATAAGGAAGAGGCATATTTGAATCAGTTTTTTATTTCCTTGCTTTAATCCATGTTATGAGCAATTTATTTTATTATTTTGGTTATAATTTACAAACCTGCTTTTTTAACATAAACATTCAAAGTCTCATGAAATTATATCATTCATAGTTGTTTTATAATGCCAAAATCCCAACAAAATTAATCTTCAGAAAAGAAGACTAGGTGGAATTTCAATTAATTTGCTAATCATTCTTTATTAGTTTTTCTTTAGCTATAACACAAATGACTTATAACAAGTCTCTAGTGTAGTGGGACATTTGTAATCTTCATTTGTATTATTAAAAAGAACATTTACATTTTGAAGTAAGCATGCCCTTAGTGAATATTCTGGATTGTTTATAATGAGATTAAGAAATGTTTTTCTGAATATGCTTATTTTTAATTACATACATACTATGGAAATTTGTTCTGCATGTAACAGTGTCAAATGATACAGAAGTGTAATCCCAAATCCTCCTGCCTTTGGCAGAAACAACCACTTTTGATAGTTCCCCAAATATCCTTTCAAAATTTACACACACATTCATACTTTCCTCCTTCACAAAAAAGAACTATTTTTGTGACAATATATTTTTAACTTACCTCTGTTTTGGATATCTTTCCATATCAGTTCATATGACTCTACATCATTTTTAACTTTTTTTACGAACAGTTTTAGGTTCACAACAAAATTGAGGGTAAGGTATGAGATTTCTCATATCCCCCCTGCCCCCACATATGCATAGCCTTTCCTGTTATGAACTTCTCTCTGTAGAATGGTATATTTGTCACCAAGAATGAACTTATATTGACACATCATAATCACCCAAAGCCCATAGTTTACCTTAGGGTTCACTCTTGGTGTACGTTCTATGGGTTTGAGCAAATGTACATACATCATTATAATATCAAAGTATTTTCACTGCCCTAAAATTCCTCTGTGCTTTGTCTGCTTACCCCCTACCCCTCCATTAGCAACCATTGCTCTTGTTATTGTTTCCATAGTTCTGCTTTTTCCAGAATGTTGTATAGTTAGAATCATACATTATTATGTATGTAGACTTTTTTTCTTAGAGTATAATTGCTTTACAATGTTGTGTTAGTTTCTGCTGTACAATGAAGTGAATCAGCTGTATGTATACCTATATCCCCTCCCTCTTGGACCTCCCCCCCCAACCCCCACCCCATCCATCTAGGTCATCACAGAGCACCGAGCTGAGCTCCCTGTACTATACAGCAGGTTCCCACTAGCTATCTATTTTACACATGGTATTTTATTTATGTAAAACCTATATTCCCAATTTGTCCTACCCTCCTCTTCCCTCCACGTGTCCACATGTCCGTTCTCTATGTCTATACCTCTATTCCTGCCATACAATAGATTCATCTGTACCATTTTTCTAGATTCCATATATATGTGTTAATATACGATATTTGTTTTTCATTTTGTGACTTACTTCACTCTGTATGACTGACTCTAGGTCCATCCATCTGTCTACAAATGACCCAATTTTGTTCATTTTTATTGCTGAGTATTATTCTGTTGTATATATGTACCACATCTTCTCTATCCATTCACCTGTCATTGGACATTTAGGGTGTTTCCATGTCCTGGCTATTGTAAATAGTGCTGCAATGAATATTAGGGTACATGTGTCCTTTTGAGTTATGGTTTTCCAGGATATATGCCCAGTAGTGAGATTGCTAGGTGATATGGTAGTTCTATTTTTAGTTCTTTAAAGAACCTCCATACTGTTCTCCATAGTGGCTGAATCAATTTACATTCCCACCAACAGTGCAAGAGGGTTCCCTTTTCTCCACACCCTCTCCAGCATTTATTGTTTGTAGATTTTTTATGATGGCCATTCTGACTGGTGTGAGGTTATACCTCATTGTAGTTTTGATTTGCGTTTCTCTAATAATTAGTGATGTTGAGCATCTTTTCATGTGCCTCTTGGCCATCTGTATGTCTTCTTTGGTGAAATGTCTATTTAGGTCTTCTGCCCATTTTTTAATTGGGTTCCTGGTTTTTCTTGACATTGAATTCCATGAACTGTTTGTATAGTTTGGAGATTAATGAACAGAAGTCTCTTGCATTCCTATACACTGACAATGAAAAATCAGAAAGAGAAGTTAAGGAAACAATCCCATTTACCATCACAACACAAAGAATGAAATACCTAGGAATAAACCTACCTAAGGAGGCAAAAGACTTATACTCACAAAACTATAAAACACTGATGAAAGAAATCAAAGATCCCATAAACAGATGGAGAAATATACCATGTTCTTGGATTGGAAGAATCAATATTGTGAAAATGATTATACTACCCAAAGCAATGTATATATTCAATGCAATCCCAATCAAACTACCAATGGCATTCTTCACAGAATTAGAACCAAAAATTTCACAATTTGTATGGAAACACAAAAGACGTCGAATAGCCAAAGTATTCTTGAGAAAGAAACATGGAGCTGGAGGAGTCAGGCTCCCTGACTTCAAACTATATTTCAAAGTTACAGTAATCAAGACAGTACAGTACTGGCACAAAAACAGAAAGATAGATCAATGGAACAGGATAGAAAGCCCAGAGAAAAGCCATGCACATATGGTCACCTAATTTATAGCAAAGGAGACAGGAAAATACAAAGGAGAAAAGACAACCTCTTCAATAAGTGGTGCTAAGAAAACTGGACCGCTACATGTAAAAGAATGAAAGTAGAACACTCCCTAACACCATAAGCAAAAATAAACTCAAAATGGATTAAAGACCTTAATGTAAGACCAAACATTATAAGAATCTTAGAGCAAAACATAAGAAAAACACTCTTTGACATAAACAACAGCAAGTCTTTTTTGACCCACCTCCTAGAGTAATGAAAATAAATAAATAAACAAATGGACCCTAATTAAACTTAAAAGTTTTGCACAGCAAAGGAAATCATAAACAAGATGAATAGCTTTTTCAAATTGATTTCTTTCACTTGGTAATATTTTTTCAAGATTCCTTCATGTCTTTTCATGACTTGATAGCTTATTTCTTTTTATCACTGAATAATAATGCATTACCTTGTTGTACCACAGTTTATTTATCCATTCATCCACTGAAGGCTGTTTTGGTGGTTTCCAAGGTTTTACAATTATGAATAAAGTTGTTATAAATATCTACGTGCAGATTTTTGTGTGGACATAAGTTTTCAACTCCTTTGGGTAAATACCAAAATGCACATTTGCTGGATCATATGGTAAGAGTATGTTTAGTTCTGTAAAAAACTGCCAAACTGTCTTCCAAAGTAACTGTACCATTTTGCATTCTCACTAGCAATGAATGATATTTCCTGTCCTTCACATCTTGTCAATATTTGCTTTTGCCAGTGTTCCAGATTTTGGGACATTCTAATAGGTGTATAATGATATCTTATCATTTTAATGGACATTTCCCTAATGACATATAATGTGGAACATTTTTTCAGATTCTTATGTACCATCTATATAGCTTTTTTTGGTGAGGCATCTGTTAAGGTATTTGGATCATTTTTAAATTGGGTTGTTTATTTTCTTGTTGTTGAGTTTTAAGAGTTCTCTGTATATTTTGGATAACAGTACTTTAATAGATGTGTCTTTGCAAATATTTTCTCCCAGTCTTGAATTGTCTTTAGCCAAGCAGAAGTTTCTAATTTTAATGAAGTCCAGCTTATCAATTCTTTCTTTCATGAATTTTGTCTTTGGTGTTTTAACCATTATTCTTTTTTAAAGCTGAATTGATTGACATTTAAATTCATTTCAATGTTTCATTATCACAGAGAATGTAGCAACAAACATTCTTGTTCAGATGTCTTTGGACACATGTATGCTTCTGTAGGGTACATTATTATAGGTGAAATGAGTGAGTCAAGAATATACTTATTTAAAATTTTGATAGATATTGCTAATATTCTTCCTCTGAAAAAGGACTACCAATTTCCACTTTCATCTGGAGTATAAAGGATAAGAATCAGACTTTATGAAACTGTAATTTGTTAGTGGCAAGAGAAGTGGGTCAGGCATCAGAGGAACTGGTTCTTATTCCCCTTTCTGATACTCTAAGTAGCTCTGTGACATGACATGGATCACTTAGCTTTCCTGTCTCACTGGATCCTTAACATGTACCTCTTAAAATGCTAGTAGATGCAATTTCTAGCTTTGGCTTTTAAGCATATAGCAGACTTCAACATGCTTAATATATAGTTTATGAAGACTGCCTTTCTAAATCAGTCTGATACATTTCCTGCTTGCCTAAATTTTTCTAGAATGGAGCTAAATGCAGGGAAAAGCTAAGACCTCCAAGAGCTACTCAGATTCTCAGAAGCTAGCACTGCATTTGGTGCTTGGCTACCTAAATGCTTTTTTGGTTCAGAGACCTGCTTTTCTAAGTGTCTAAGGCCAGGAGTGATTCCCGGCAGGCAGCAGACTCAGAAAAGGAGGAACAGGGGTCAATGTGGCACAAGTACACTTGACAAACATTCTGGGAGAAAATTCTGTGTTGCCAGACTAACCTGTTTCTCAGTATTCACAGGTGGAGATTTTCCATAATAAAAAGGTTTATTTCCCACACTTATGCCCACAGGATTCAACCAGTGACTTAAGTTAACACTGTCTTTTACCAGTGTTATTATTACCATTGTAAATGTTTGTCTGCCTAAAATACAATGGTACTGTGAGGTGATGGAGATAAAATTAACTGTTTATGTGTACATGATACCAGTTTTGCTGGAAAGTGACACAGTGATTAGAATGTCAATTGTAACCTTTTCTTTCTCCATTTCAGGTACTCATTTCAAAGGGGAAAAAAATTAAAGAATATTCAAACCAGAATTCTGAAACTGAGAGAAAGATTGCTAAGTGATGTCAGTCTGTGGTAGGTATTTTCCAGGCCACTGACTTGTCAATGTTGCTGTTCACTGTATTCACCTGGTTTTGAAAAAGATTGATGTGAGGTGAGGGACTCCCAGAGATTCTGATTTAATTGACCTTGGAAATGGCCTGACATCATAAGTTTTATAAAGAGAGCCATTGGGTCTTATGCCACTCAATATGACAGTCACCAGTCTCATGTGGCACTGAACACTGAAAATGTGTCCAGATTGAATTGAGACATGCCTGAAGACTTAGTACCAAAAATGTAATATTAGTAACTAGTACATTATTAATATTATATTCTAATAATATTTCATGCTAATTTAATACTAGTAACACTATTATTATTGTTATATTATTAATATTTATAATTAATGTGTTAATAGTAATAAAATACTACTTTATATGGATTTCATGTTGAAATGATAGTATTTTGGATATTAAATAAATATATTACTAAAATTAAATTAACCTGTTTTTTTCTTTTAAAAATGTGGTACTAGAAAATATGAAATTATATATGTGGCTTAAGGGAAGGGATTAGGATAGTGGAGTAGGAAGATCCTGAGCTCATCTCCTCTCATGAGTACATCAAAATTACATATACTTGCAGAGCAACTATCTTGGAGAATGGCCTGAAGAATAGTAGAAAAGATTTTCCACAACTAAAGATATAGAGAAGTCACAGTGACATGGGTAAAAGGGGTGCAGATGCAGTCTAGTCAGGACCCATACCCTGATTGGTGATCCACAAGCAAGAAGGATATCACAGCTGAGAAGGGGTATGAGCCCCACATCAGGTCTCCAGCCCAGGGACCCTACAACAGGATGAACCTCCAAAACATCTGGCTTTGGAAACCAAAGGGCTTGTGTTCAGGAGAGCTGTAGGAAACTGAGATTCCACTCCTAAAGAGCATGCACAAAATCACACATGTTCTAAGACCCATCACAGAGACAGTAGTTTGAAATGTGCCTGGGTCAGAACTACTTGCTGATCAGAAGGCAGCTGATAATCCCTTGGGGAATGAGATAATGTCAGGAAACATTTTTGTGATCTTGTTCTACCAAGCTGACACTGGAGCTGGCAGGCACAATTTTAGAATCCTCCCTCTAAACTCTTAGTGCTGGGGGCCTAACCAACCCATCAGCATGGCTTCAGGAGTTATATACATTGCCACGCCTTGCAAACAGCAAACCAAGAATCTTGCCCCACCCACTGGTAAACCCACAGAAACTGCATGAAGCAGGGTCTCACAGCCAGTTGGGCCAGGGTCCAGCCCTGCTTACTATCACATAGTTGGTCCACCACAACAGATGGGTGCATGCAGAACACATAGGGGACATCCCTGGAGCATCTAGCTCTGATGGCCAGAGGGGACTCTGATCTTGGCTCCATAGGACTCTTCCCAAATAAGGTCACTTCTTCAAGATGGAGAGACCTAACAGACCTACTAAATATATAGAAATAAACACAGTGAATTATGTAAACTGAGGAGAAGAGTAATATGTTTCAAATGAAAGAACAAAAGTTCATAAAAAAGAACTAAGCAAAATGGAGATAGGCAATCTACCTAATAAAGAGTTGAAGATAATGATCATAAAGATGCACAACAAACTCAGGAGAAGAATGAATGAATACAGTGAGAACATCAAAAAAGACTTCAAATATATAAAAAAGAAGCAATCAGAGCTAAAGAATACAATAACTGAAATTTAAGAAATACACTAAATGTAATCAACTGTAGATTAAGTGATACAGAGGAATGGATTAACAATCTGAAAGACACAGAAATGGAAATCATCCAGCTGAAAAGAAAAAAAAGAAAAAATAATTTTAAAAATATGAGGATAGTTTAATGGACTTCTGAGACAACATCAAATGTACTA
The DNA here is from genome assembly GCF_039906515.1 of Pseudorca crassidens. Taxonomy (NCBI): domain Eukaryota; kingdom Metazoa; phylum Chordata; class Mammalia; order Artiodactyla; family Delphinidae; genus Pseudorca; species Pseudorca crassidens. The sequence goes on along the minus strand of NC_090306.1, from coordinate 28,323,483 downwards.
ACATTCTCAATTGTAGGGTTCCCAAAAAGAGAAGAGAGAGAGAAAGAGGCAGAGAACTCATTTAAAGAAATAATAGCTGAAAATTTCCCTATCCTGGAGAAGAAAACAGACATGCAGGTCCAGAAAGCACAGAGAGTCCCTGGCAAGATGGACCCAGAGGTCCACTGAGACATTATAATTAAAATGGTAAATATTAAAGATAAAGAGAAAATCTTAAAAGCACAGAAGAAAACCAATTAGTCATGTACAAGAAAATTTCCATAAGACTATAAGCTGACTTTTCAACAGAAACTTTACAGGCTAGAAGAGAGTGGCATAATATATTCAAAGTGATAGAAGGAAGAAACCTACAACAAATAATACTCTACCCAGCACAGTTATCATTCAGAATTGAAGGAGAAATAAAGAGTTTTACAGACAAGCAAAACTAAAATAGTTTATCACCACTACACTAGACTTACAATAAATATTAAAGGGATTTCTCAAAGTTCTAAAGAAAGTCCACAAATAGAATTTTTTTTTTTCCCACACTGTGCAGTTTGCAGAATCTTAGTTCCCCAATCAGGGATTGAACACGGGCCCTGTGAGTGAAAGCACTGAGTCCTAACCACTGGACCACCAGAGAATTCCTTAGAAATTTTAAAAGTATGTCAGGGGCTTCCCTGGTGGCACGGTGGTTGAGAGCCCACCTGCCTATGCAGGGGACACGGGTTCGTGCCCCGATCCGGGAGGATCCCACATGCCGCGGAGCGGCCGAGCCTGTGAGCCATGGCTGCTGAGCCTGCGCATCCGGAGCCTGTACTCCACAACAGGAGAGGCCTCAACAGTGAGAGGCCTGCGTACTGCAAAAAAAAAAAAAAATAGTATGTCAGAAAAAAATGTCACTGGTAAAGGCAATCATATAGTAAAGGTACTGGATCAACCACTTATAAAGCTAGCAGGAAGGCTAAAAGACAAAAGTAGTAAAATCATCTATATCTACAACAAGTAGTTAAGGGACACAGACCAAAAAATGATGTCAAATATGATGTAAAAAACTGGGAGGAGGGAGTAAAAATGTAGGGCTGTTAGAATTTGTTCAAACTTAAGAGATCATCAACATAAATTAGACACATATCCATAAGTTGTTATATACATAGCTTGTAATATATGAACTTCATGGTGACCAAAAAAAAAAAAAAAATCCCACCATAATAGATAGACACAAAAAAGAGAAAATAATCTAACTGTGATGTAAAGATAGTCATCAAATCACAAGGGAAGAGAGCAAGAGAGGAAGAAAGGAACAGAGAAGAGCTACAAAAACAACCAGAAAACAATTAACAAGCTGACAATAAGTGCATACCTATCAATTATTACCTTAAATGTAAATGGACTAAATACTCCAACCAAAAGACAGACTGGCTGAATAGATACAAAATAAATACCTGTATATGTGCTGCTTACAAGAGACTCACTTCAGATCTAGAGACACACATGGACTGAAAGTGAAGGGATGGAAAAAGGTATTCCATGCAATGGAAATGAAAAGAAAGCTGAAGTAGCAATACTTATATCAGACAAAATACACTTTGAAACAAAGACTGTAACAGTAGACAAATGAGGACATGGCATAAAGGTGAAGAGATCAATAAAACAAGATTACATAACACTTGTAAATATACATGTACCCAACATAGGAGCACCTAAATACATAAAGCAAATATTTACAGACATAAAGAGAGAAATTAAAAGTAGTACAACAATAGTATGGAACTTTAACACCCCACTTACATCAATGAACAGATCATCCAGATAGAAAATAAAATGAGGAAACTCTGGCTGTAAATGACACATTAGTCAGATAGACTTAATAGATATACATAGAACATTCATCCAAAGGTAGCAGACAACACATTCTTTTTAAGTGTACATGAAACTGTCTCTAGGATAGATCACATTCCAGCCACACAAGTCTCAATAAATTTAATAATGTTGAAACCACGTCAAGTGTCTTTTCTGAACATAACACTGTAAGAAATACTAGAATCAACTCAAAGAAAAAAAACCCCACAAAAACATGGAGTCTAAAAAAATGCTACTAATCAAGCAATGGGTCACTGAATAAATCAAAGAGGAAATAAAAAAGTACCCAGATCAAGTGAAAATGTAAATTCAAATTCTATGGGAAGCAGAAAAAGCTGTTCTAAGAAGGAAGTTTATAGTGATAGAAGCCTAACTCAGGAAACAAGAAAAATAAGCAATCGAACTTTACACCTAAATGAACTAGAAAAAAGAAACAAAACCCAAAGTTAGCAGAAGAAAGGAAACAGTAAAAATTATATGGGAAATAAATGAAACAGAGACTAAAAGCAATAGAAAATATCAATGAAGCTAATCTTTAAAAAGATAAACCAAATTGATAAACATTTAGCCAGATTCATCAAGAAAAAGAGAGATCCCAAATAAATAAAATCAGAAATAAAAGAGAAGAAGCTACAAAGGACATGACAGAAATACAAAGGATCATAAGAGAGCACTACAAACAATACTCCAATAAAATGGACAACCTAGAAGAAATGGAAAATTCCTGGGAATGTACAATCTCCTGAGACTGAATCAGGAAGAAGTAGAAAATATGAACAGAATTGGGGTAGGGGAGGGTTGGGAGGGATAAATTAGTAGTTTGGGATTAGCAGATACAAACTACTATGTATAAAATAGATAAAAACAACAAGATCCTACACAGGAAACTATATTCAATATTTCATAATAAACTATAATGAAAAAATATGCAAAAGAATATATATATATATTCACACATATCATTTTGCTGTACACAAGGAACTAAAACAACATTGTAAATTAACTACACTTCAATAAAAAAAGAAAATATGAAAAGACAAATTACTCGTAATAATTGAATCAATAATCAAGAAATTTCTAACAAACGAAAGTCTAGGATTTGATGACTTCACAGGTGAATTCTACCAACCATTTGAAGAAAAGCTAACACTTATCTTTTTCAAATTACTCCAAAAAAATTTCAGAGGAGGCAACTCTTCCAAATGCATTCTATGAGGTCAAAATCACTCTGATATCAAAACCAGACAAAAGCACCACAAAAAAGAAAATAAAATTACAAGCTAATATTCCTGATGAACATAGGTGCAAAAATCCTCAACAAAGTCTTAGCAAGTCAAAATCAACACTACATTAAAAGGATCATACACCATGATCAAGTGGTATTTACCCACTGATGCAAAGATAGTTCAATATTAGCAAATCGATCAATGAGATACACCACCTTAAGAATACAAAGGGAAAAAAATCACATGATCATCTCAATGGTGTCAGAAAAAGATTTTTTTTGACAAAATTCAACATCCATTTATGATTAAAATTCTCAAGAAAGTGGGCCTAGAGGAAACATATTTCAACATAATAAAGGCCATATAAGACAAACTTACAGTGAATGTCATACTCAATTATGAAAAGCTCAGAGGATTTTCTCTAAGATCAGAAACAAGACAAGGATGACACTTTTATTCAACAAAAAGAAATAAAAGGTCCAAAGTGGAAAGGAAGAAGTAAACTGTCACTCTTTGCAGATGACATAATTCAATATGAAGAAAACTCTAAAGACTCCACCAAAAAACTATCAGAACTAAAAAATGAATACAGTACATTTGCAGGATACAAAGTTGACATACAGAAATCTATTGCATTTCTATACACTAATAATAATCTACCAAAAAGAGAAATTAAGAAACTATCACATTTACAATTGCATCAAAAAGAATAAAAAACCTAGGAGTAAATTGAACCAAGGAAATGAGTGATCTGTGCTCTAAAAACTATGAGATATTGGTGAAAGAAATTGAAGAAGACACAAATTAGTGGAAGATATACTGTGCTCATGGATTGGAAGAAATTGTGAAGATGTATATACTACTCAAGGTAATCTACAGACTCAATGCAACTCCTATCAAAATACCGGTGGTATTTACCAGAGGCTAGAACAAATAATCCTAAACTTTGTATGGAAACACAAAGGACCCTGAATAGTCAAGGCAATCTTGAAAAAGATGGACAAAATTGGAGGCATCATGCTTCCTGATTTCAAACTATACTACAAAGCTATGTTAATCAAAATAGTACAGTACTGGCACAAAAACAGACATAGACAAATAAAGCAGAATAGAGAGCCCCCAAATAAAACCACACTTATATGGTCAGTTAATTTATGACAAAGAAGGCGAGGATACACAATGAGGAAAAGACAGCCTCTTCAATAAATGGTGTTGGAAAAACTGAATAGCTACATGCACAAGAATGAAACTGAACCACTTTCTTACACCTTATACAAAAATAAACTCAAAATGGATTAAATTTAAGACCTGAAACCATAACACTCCTAGAAGAAAACATATATAATATGCTCTTTGATGTCACTTTCAGCTATATTTTTGGATATGTCTCCTCAGACAATGGAAACAAGCAAAAATAAACAAATGAGAATACATAAAATGAAAACATTTTTGCACAGTGAAGGAAAACATCAACAAAAAAAGGCAACTTACTGAATGCAAGAAAATACTTGCAAATGATATATCTGATAAGGAGTTAATATCCAATATATGTAAAAAACTCATACAACTCAACATCGAAAAACAAATAATCCAATTTAAAAATGGGCAGACATTTATCTGAATAGACATTTTTCCAAAGAACACATACAGAGGGCCAACAGAAACATGAAAAAATGCTCAAAAATCACAAATTATCAGGAAAATGCAAATAAAAACCACAACAAGATATCACTTCACACTTGTCAGAATGGCTGTCATCAAAAAGACGAATAACAAATGTTGGCAAGGATGTGGAGAAAAAGAATTCTTATGATATCATGAGGATACATGATATCATGATCTCATCATGATCTCATACATGATCTCATACATTGGTGAGAATGTAAATTGGTACAACCACTATTGTAAACAGTATGATTTCATAACAGTAGAATTACCATACATTCTATCAATTCCAATTCTGGGTATTTAACTAAAGAAAACAAAACCACCAATTCAAAAAGATATATGTATCCCTATGTTCATGCCAGCACTATTTATAATAGCCAAGATTTGGAAGCCACCTAGTGTTCATCAAGGGATAAATGGATAAAGAATATGTGGTATATATATACCACATTGTATATATATATACACAATGGAATACTTCTCAGCCACAAAGAAGAAGGAAATCTTGTCATTTGTGACAAAATGGATAGATCTAGAGGGTATTAAGCTAAGTGAAATAAGACAGAAACAGATTTCACTTATTTGTGGAATATAAAAAATAAAATGAATAAAACAAAAAGAAAACAGACTCTTAGATATAAAGAACAAACTGGTGTTGGCCAGAGGTGAGGTGGTTGTGGGTGGGGAAAAATAAAGAAGATTAAGAGGTGCAAACTTCCAGTTATAATATAAGTAAATCACAAGGATATAATAATATACAGCATAAGGAATATGGCCAACAATAATGTAATAACTTTGTAAGGGGACAAATGGTTACTAGAATTACTGTGGTGATTATTTCATAATGTATTGAGAATGTTGAATGACTATGTTGTACATCTAAAACTAACATAATGTCATACATCAACTATACTTCCAAAAATGAACAAGGAATGGAAAAAATTACATATGTGGCTTATATTTGTGGCTTGCATTATGTTTCTATTGGTTAATGTTGTGTGCATCAGTTTGGGCAAGAAATCTGATGCTGCCAGTGCAGCATCAGGGAAATCCAGGATACTTAGGATGGAGGGGTAACTTCTACTTTAGGGTGGGGCAATTTTCATTTCTCTTGACTACAGGAATTTTTTTCCCATAATATAGAGTCAGGCTTTTGGAAGCATAATTTTCAACCTAATTATCATCTGTTACCTCATTTTTTCTTTGTTGTAATGTTAAGGTAAATTCATCAAAATTTTGCCTGTTTTCCAAAGTAAGTTTAAAAATTGCTAAGAAAAATATTTATTCGAACAGAGTCCTCTACTATGCCTAACGCACTCTATGAAATCACTGACTTCTTCTGTGGAGAATGTAATAAGTGTGGAAAGAAATTCACTGAGCTGTCCAAAGGGAAATAAAATCATGTGACTAAATCCCAGGATAACATACAGCCTCTTTTTTTAAAATAAATTAATTTATTTAATTTATCTGTTTATTTATTTTGTTGCTTTGGGTCTTAGCTGTGGCAGGTGAGTTCCTTAGTTGAGGCTCATGGGCTCCTTAGTTGTGGCTTGAGAGCTCCTCTGTTGTGGTAAGTGAACTCATATTTGCGGCATGCATGTGGGATCTAGCTCTTGAACCAGGGATCAAACCCGGGCCCCCTGCACTGGCAGTACAGAGTCCCAAACACTGTGCCAACAGGGAAGACGAATACAGCCTGTTTTTTACAAAAATTTTTATACAAAGGGAGAATTTGTAAGCAATTTGCTAGGAATTTTAATCTCACCATTTTTCTCACTAATCGGTCCTACTTCCTAGCAGTAGGAAAGCCAGAAAGCAAAATTTCCTAAGAACAAGTTTACAGAGAAAAAGGATTTATCCAAAATATATATGGCAAGGATATCTGTGAGTGAACTCCATCTTTTATTAGATAATTAGTGAATTACTTTAAAATATTTGACATTTGAAATTTAAAAAATTTTAATCTTAATTACTTTAAGGCTTTGCTAATCTGTTCCTTCTCAGATATATTCTGAAAGATGTATGTGAAAAAATGTGTAAATTCTCTGCTCTTTACATTAAAGTTTTGCTCTGATTTCCTCTTCCTTAGATATCCCTTTAAAATGGAAATTCAGAAAAGGGAAAAAAGCAGATAGTTTGGGAGGAGAATTTACACTACTATCTTTTTTTAAAAACATATTTATTGGCATATAATTGCTTTACAAGACTGTGTTAGTTTCTGCTGTGTAACAAAGTGAATCAGCTATATGTATGCATATATCCCCATATCACCTCCCTCTTGCTTTGCATCTCCCTCCCACTCTCCCTATCTCACACCTCCAGGTGGTCACAAAACACCGAGCTGATCTCCCTGTGCTATGCAGCTGCTTCCCACTAGCTATCAATTTTACATTTGGTAGTGTATATATGTCAATGCTACTCTCTCACTTTGTCACAGCTTACCCTTCCCCCTCATGTGTCTTCAACTCCATTCTGTACACCTGCGTCTTTATTCCTGTCCTGCCCCTAGGTTCAACAGAAACATTTATTTTTTTACTCCATATATATGTGTTAGCATACGGTATTTGTTTTACTCTTTCTATTTCACTCTGTATGACATACTCTAGATTCATCCACCTCAATACAAATAACTCAATCTCGTTTCTTTTTATGGCTGAGCAACATTCCATTGTAAATGTGTGCCACATCTTCTTCATCCATTCATCTTTTGATGGACACTTAGGATGATTCTATGTCCTGGCTAATGTAAATATTGCTGCAGTGAACATTGTGGTACATGACTTTTTTTTTTTTTTTTTTTCGGTACGTGGGCCTCTCACTGTTGTGGCCTCTCTCATTGCAGAGCACAGGCTCCAGATGCACAGACTCAGCGGCCATGGCTCACGGGCCCAGCCGCTCCATGGCATGTGGGATCTTCCTGGACCAGGGCTCGAACCCATGTCCCCTGCATTGGCAGGCAGATTCTCAACCACAGCACCACCAGGGAAGCCCTACATGACTCTTTTTGAATTATGGTTTTCTCAGGGTATATGCCCAGTAGTGGGATTGCTGGATCATATGATAGTTCTATTTTAATCCTTGTAAGGAACCTCCATACTGTTCTCCATACTGGCTGTATCAATTTACATTCCCATCAACAGTGTAAGAGGCTTTGCTTTTCCCCACACTCTCTCCAGCATTTATTGTTCATAGACCTTTTGTTGATGGCCATTCTGAATGGTGTGAGGTCATACCTCATTGTAATTTTGATTTGCTTTTCTCTAATGATTAGTGATGTTGAGCATCTTTTCATGTGTTTGTTGGTAATCTGTATATCTTCTCTGGAGAAATGTCTATTTAGGTCTTATGTCCATTTTTGGATTTGATTTTTTGATATTGAGCTACATGTGCTGCTTGTATATTTTGGAGATAATCCTTTGTCCATTGATTCATTTCCAAATATTTTTTTCCCATTCTGAGGATTGTCTTTTCGTCTTGTTGATGGTTTCCTTTGCTGTGAAAAAACTTTTAAGTTTCATTAGGTCCCACTTGTTTATTATTGTTTTTGTTTCCATTTCTCTAGGAGGTGGGTCAAAAAGGATCTTGCTGTGATTTATGTCATAGAGTGTTCTGCCTATGTTTTCTTCTAAGAGTTTTATAGTGTCTGGCCTTACATTTAGGCCTTTAACCCATTTCAAGTTTATTTTTATATATGGTGTTAGGGAGTGTTCTAAATTCATTCTTTTACCCATAGCTGTCCAGTTTTCCCAGCACCACTTATTGAAGAGGATGTTTTTTGTCCATTGTATATTCTTGCCTTCTTTATCAAAGATAAGGTGACCATATGTGTGTGGATTTATCTCTGGGCTTTCTATCCTGTTCCATTGATCTATATTTCTGTCTTTGTGCCAGTACCATACTGTCTTGATTACTGTAGCTTTGTAGTATAGTCTGAAGTCAGGGAGCCTGATTCCTCCAACTGCATTGTTCTTTCTCAAGATTGCTTTGGCTATTCGGGGTCTTTTGTGTTTCCATACAAATTGTGAAATTTTTTCTTCCAGTTCTGTGAAAAATGCCAGTGGTAGTTTGTTAGAGATTGCATTGAAACTGTGGATTGCTTTGGATAGTATAGCCGTATTCACAGTGTTGATTCTTCCCATCCAAGAGCATGGTATATCTCTCCAACTGTTTGTTTCATCTTTAATTTCTTTCATCAGTGTCTTATAGTTTTCTTCATACATGTCTTTGGTCTCCTTAGGTAAGTTTATTCCTAGGTTTTTTATTCTTTCTTTTGCAATGGTAAATGGGAGAGTTTCCTTAATTTCTCTTTCAAATTTTTCATCATTAGTGTATAGAAATGCAAGAGACTTCTGTGCATTAATTTTGTATCCTGCTACATTACCAGATTCATTGATTAACTCTAATAGATTTCTGGCAGCATCTTTAGGAGTGTCTATGTATAGTATCACGTCATCTGCAAACAGTGACTGTTTTATGTCTTCTCTTCCAATTTGGATTCCCTTTATTGCTTTTTCTTCTCTGAGTGCTGTGGCTAAAACTTCCAAAACTGTGTTGAGTAATAGTGGTGAGGGTGGGCAACCTTGTCTTGTTCCATATCTTAGAGCAAATGGTTTCAGTTTTTCACCATTGAGAATGAGTTGGCTGTTGGTTTGTCATAAATAGCCTTTTTTATGTTGAGGTAAGTTCCCTCTATGCTTACTTTCTGCAGAGTTTTTATCATAAATGGGTGCTGAATTTTGTTGAAAGCTTTTTCTTCATCTACTGAGATGATCATATGGTTTGTATCCTTCAATTTGTTAATATGGTTTATCACATTGATTGATTTGCATATATTGAAGAATCCTTGCATTCCTAGGGTAAACCCCACTTGATCGTGGTGTAGATCCTTTTAATGTGCTGTCAGATTCTATTTGTTAGTATTTTGTTGAGGATTTTTGCATCTATGTTCATCAGTGATATTGGCCTGTAGTATTCTTTTTTTGTGACATCTTTGTCTGGTTTTGATATCAGGGTGATGGTGGCCTCATAGAATGAGTTTGGGAGTGTTCCTCCCTTTGCTATATTTTAGAAGACTTTGAGAAGGATAGGTGTTAGCTCTTCTCTAAATGTTTGATATAATTCGCCTTTGAAGCCATCTGGTCCTGGGCTTTTGTTTGTTGGAAGAATTTTAATCACAGTGTAAATTTCAGTGCTTGTATTTGTCTGTTTATTTTTTTCTATTTCTTCCTGGTTCAGTCTCAGAAGGTTGTGCTTTTCTAAGACTGTCCATTTCTTCCAGGTTGTCCATTTTATTGGCATATAGTTGCTTGTAAGAATCTCTCATGATCCTTTGTTTCTCTGCAGTGTCAGAAAGTTCTCATTTTTCATTTCTAATTCTGTTGATTTGAGTCTTCTCCCCTTCCTTCTTGATGAGTCTGGCTAATGGTTTATCAATTTTGTTTATCTTCTCAGAGAACCAGCTTTTAGTTTTATTGATCTTTGCTATTGTTTTCTTTACTTCTTTTTATTTCTTTCTGCTCTGATCTTTATGATTTCTTTCCTTCTGCTAAGTTTGTGGGTTTTTTTCTTCTTCTTCTTTCCCTAATTGCTTTAGGTATAAGGTTAGGTTGCTTATTTGAGATTTTTTTTTGTTTCTTGAGGTAGGATTGTATAGCTATAAACTTACCCCTTAGAACTGCTTTTGCTGCATCTCACAGGTTTTGCGTCATCGTGTTTTCATTGTCATTTGTTTCTAGGTATTTTTTTGATTTCCTCTTTGATTTATTCAGTGATTTCTTAGTTATTCAGGAGAGTATTGTTTAGCCTCCATGTGTTTGTATTTTTTACATTTTTTTCCTTTAATTGAGATCTGGTCTGATAGCATTGTGGTCAGGAAAGCTACTTGATATGAGTTCAATTTTCTTAAATTTACCAAGGCTTGATTTGTGACCCAAGATATGATCTATACTGGAGAATGTTCTATGAGCACTTGAGAAGGAAGTGTATTCTGTTGTTTTTGGATGGAATGTCCTATAGATATCAATTAAGTCCACCTTGTTTAATGTGTCATTTAATGCTGTGTTTCCTTATTTACTTTCATTTTTGTAGATCTGTCCATTGGTGAGTGTGGGGTGTTAACATCCCCTGCTATTATTGCGATAGTTTGATTTCCCCTTTTGTGGCTGTTTGCATTTGCTTTATGTAATGAGGTGCTCCTATGTTGGCTGCATAAATATTTACAATTGTTGTATCTTCTTCTTGGATGATCCCTTGATCATTTTGTATTGTCCTTCTTTGTCTCTTGTAGTAGTCATTATTTTAATGTCTATTTTGTCTGATATGAGAACTGCTGCTCCAGCTTTCTTTTGGTTTCCATTTGCACGGAATATCTATCCCGTCACTTTCAGTCTGTATGTGTCCCTAGGCCTGAGGTTGGTCTCTTGTAGACAGCATGTATATGGGTCTTGTTTTTGTATCCATTCAGACAGTCTATGTCTTTTGGTGGGAACATTTCATTCATTTACATCTAAGGTAATTATCAATATGTATCTTCCTATTACCATTTTCTTAATTGTTTTGGGTTTGTTTTCATAGGCCTTTTCCTTCTCTTGTTTTTCCTTCCTAGAGAAATTCCTTTAGCTTCTGTTGTAAAGCTGGTTTGGTGGTGCTGAGTTGTCTTAACTTTTTCTTCTCTGTAAAGGTATTCATTTCTCCATATAATCTAAATGAGATCCTTACGGGATAGAGTAATCTTGGTTTAGGTTTTTCCCTTTCATCACTTTAAATATTTCTTTCCACTCCCTTCTGGCTTGCAGAGTTTCTGCTGAAAATTTAGCTGTTAACTTAGTGAGGATTCCCTTGTATGTTATTTGTTGCTTTTCCTTTGCTGCTTTTAATATATTTTCTTTGTATTTAATTTTTCATAGTTTGATTAATATGTATCTTGTCATGTTCCTCCTTGGATTTATCCTATATGGGAGTCTCTGTGCTTCCTAGACTTGATTGACTATTTCTTTTCCCATGTTAGGGAAGTTTTCAAACTACTTTAAGTATTTTCTCAGACCCTTTCTTTTTCTCTTCTTCTGGGACCCCTATAACTTGATTGTTGGTGTGTTTAATGTTGTCCCAGAAGTCTCTTAGACTGTTCTCAGTTTTTCCATTCTTTTTTCTTTATTCTACTCTGCAGTAGTTATTTCCACTGTTTTGTCTTAAGGTCACTTATATGTTTTTCTGCCTCAGTTATTCTGCTATTGATTCCTTCTAGAGAATATTTAATTTCATTTATTTTGTTGTTCATCATTGTTTGTTTGCTCTTTATTTCTTCTAGGTCCCTGTTAAACATTTCTTCTATTTACGCCATTCTATTTCCAAGATTTTGGATGATCTTTACTATCATTACTCTGAATTCTTTTTCAGGTAGACTGCCTATTTCCTCTTCATTTGTTTGTCTGGTGGTTTTTACCTTGCTCCTTCATCAGTTGCATATTTCTCTGTCTTCCCATTTTTTTTAACATACTGTGTTTGGGGTCTGCTTTTCACAGGCTGCAGGTCCATAGTTCACATTGTTTTTGGTGTCTCCCACCAGTGGGTAAAATTTGTTCAGTTGCTTGTGTAGGCTTTCCAGTGGAGGAGACTGGTGCCTGTGTTCTGGTGAGTTGTTCTGGATCTTGTCTTTCTGGTGGACAGGGCTGCATCCTGTGGTGTGTTTGGGGTGTCTGTTAGCTTAGTATGATTTTTGGCAGTCTCTCCACTAATCGGTGGTGTTGTGTTCCTGTCTTGCTAGTTATTTGGCATGGGGAATCCAGCACTGGAGCTGCTGACCACTGAGTGGAGCAGGGTCTTAGTGTTGAGATGGAGATCTCTGGGAGAGCTCTCATTGATTGGTATTACTTTGGGCTGGGAGGTCCTTGGTGGTGCAATGTCCTGAACTTGGCTCTCCCACCTCAGAGGCTCAGGCCTGGCACCAGGCCAGATCACCCAGACCTTGTCAACCACATGGCTCAGAAGAAAAGGGAGAAAAAAAAGAAAGAGAAAAATATAATGAAACTTTAAAAAAATACAATAAAATTATTAAAATAAAAAAATATTAAAATAAAAGAGTAATAAAAAAAAGAAGAGGGCTTCCAAAGCAATAAACAAATTCACTAATGATAACAAGCACTAACAACTATACTAAGATAAACATAAAAAATCAGAAACAAGTCAGCCACAGACAGCAAACCCCAAGTCTGTAGTTGCTCCCAAAGTCTACCACCTCATTTTGGGTTGCTTCGTTGTCTATTCAGGTATTCTACAGATGCAAAGTACCTCAACTTGACTCTGGAGATTTAATCTGCTGCTCACGAGGCTGGTGGGAGAAATTTTCCTTTCTCTTCTTTGTTCGCACAGCTTCTGGGGTTCAACTTTGGATTTGACCCCACCTCTGTATGTAGGTCACCTGAGGGCATCTGTTCTTCATCCAGACAGGACGGATTTAAAGTAGCAGATGATTAGTGGGCTCTGGATCACTCAGGCCGGGGGGTGGGAGGGGTATGGAATGCAGGGTGAGCCTGCAGTGGCAGAGGTCGCCATGACGTTGCAACAGCCTGAAGTGCACTGTATATTCTCCCAGGGAAGTTGTCCTTGGATCACGGGACCCTGGCAGTGATGGGCTGCACAGTCAGCCTAGGCTCATACCCATCTCTGGAGCTCCTTTAGGTGGTGCTCTGAATCCCCTCTACTTGCTCACCCTGAAACAATGGTCTTTTGCCTCATAGGCAGGTCCAGAATTTTCCCGGACTCCCTCTCAGCTAGCTCTGGTGCACTAGCCAGCTTCAGGCTGTGTTCACGCAGCCAACACTATTCCTCTCCCTGGGATCTGTTCTTCGAAGCCTGAGCCTCAGCTCCTAGCCCCTACCTGCCCCAGTGGGTGAGCAGACAAGCCTCTTGTGCTGGTGAGTGCTGGTCGGCACCAATCCTCTGTGCGGTGATCTTTCTGCTTTGCCGTCTGCACCTCTGTTGCTGTGCTCTCCTCTGTGGTTCTGAAACTTCCCCCCACACACTCTCCTGTCTCCACCAGTGAAGGACCTTCCTAGTGTGTGGAAACTTTTCCTCCTTCACAGCTCTCTCCCATAGATGCAGGTTCCATCCCTATTCTTTTGTCTCTGTTTTTCCTTTTTATCTTTTGCCCTACCCAGGTAAGTGGGGAGTTTCTTGCCTTTTGGGAAGTGCGAGGTCTTCTGCCAGTGTTCAGTAGGTGGTCTGTAGGAGTTGTTCCACATGTAAATGTATTTTTGATGTATTTGTTGGGAAGAAGGTGATCTCCACGTTTTACTCCTCTGTCATCTTTAAGGTCTCGTTCTACACTATTATCGTTTTTACCAGCTTTATAATTCTAAAAATTGCCTAACATTATAAAAACTGAAGCTAATGTTCACATTTGTGTATAGACTTGGAGGGCTGCAAAATAGTTGAATTTTGTGACACAAAGGAAAAATTCTTAAAGGGATTGTTTGAAATGATCCACTTTGTTCAATCGTTACCAAAAAAGTAGTCATTAAACACATCATGCACACTTTACAAAACCCAAAGTAAAGAACGTGACAATACACCAGTTTGGATCCTCAGTACTCTGAGTATTTTCAATTTGGGATTTTGTTTTCCAGGCTATTAGCTTGGAAAGCTTAGATATCAGAAATCAGAATTTTTATGAAATTATACTAAAAAAATCCCTTTGGAACCTTGTTTTAAATGGGACATGATATTATGTGAAAAGTATTAAACTCTTGACATACACCAGATTTTCTGATATATTTACAATTTCTACTCTAAATCCTTTATATTTCATTGTTTTTATCATTTGATATGTACGTAGCTTAAGAAGACTTGAGTCTCTCACATGCCTCAGTTTTGTGTGAGCTTGTAATGAGCATTTGGAATTTTCTTAGAAGGAAATCATAGGCAGTTCAATGTTGGGCTCATAGCTTGATTGTTGAGTCTTTGCTTTCCTATATATGACTCGTGTTTTTGAGCAATTTGTGTAACTGTTCTGAGCTTCAACTTTCTTTATCTTTAGAATTCAGGTCATAACTTTCCTTTACATAACTCTTCGCAAGATTAAAGTTATCTATTAGTGTCTAGTTAGGATTATGCAGTACAAAGGGAGTGTAGTACATCAAAGAGTGGTGACTCAATGCAGAAGATACTGAGTTTGTATTTTTTTTGTCTGAATGACACTGAGAGAGGCAGTTTAATTAGGACACTGACACTCTATGTTTAAATTTGGTTTCTATCACCTACTATTTGTAAGAATTTGGGCAAGTTTTAAAATCTGTTGGCCCAGTCTCCTCACTTGTAAAATAGATTACTTATAGTACCTTCCTTATAAGATTATTGTCAATATTAATTATTTAATATATAGGAAGATCCTAGAACGCAGTTTCTCACATATAGAAAAGCTACATAAGTCTATATTCATTCTGGCACATTCTAGGTACTCAATAAATGTATTACTATATAATTGTCTTATTGTCAGAGACAGCTCTGACTCTTGAGTGGAAGTGACAGTTTGGGGGAAAGTAAAAAAAGACATTTGAATTTCCCTAGGATACCAAAATATATTGGGTAATGAGAAGCCAAAAAAATGGATTGGAAGCGTGAGTAAGTGTTATCAAAATTATGGAAATAATCCAACTTTCATTTTCCATAAATGTACATAAAATGTACATAAAATACATTTTGTATGTATTTTATGAGTTTTTTCTTATAAAACTTGCAAGATATTCAGGACAGACATTACTCTTCCTCTTTTAAAAGTGAGAAAACTGGAGTCAAAAGTTTTGGTGACCAATGAGGGACCTAGAGCAAATTTCTCTTCTTCACCTGAACTCTGCAAGCATCCAGAGCTTGGTACTAGCAGAGGCCTTAGTGTCCATCTGTCTCTTTGGAAAGTTCAGATGAATTTGGGTGAGTCTCTCCTGGCTCTCAGATCTCCTGTTATTGACTGATGATCCTAAGTTTTATTCAGTGATGTTAAACTTCTCCCTGGAGGAGTAGGTTTTCCTTGAAACTTAGTTTCAAGAAGAGGTATACTTGGAATATCTTCAGTTGAAAGACATGGGAAGGTTTTGCTCAGTTTAAACACTGAGTGGGTTATCCTCAGTTGAAAGACTGGGAAGGCTTTGTTCAGTTGAAAGGCACTGAGTAAGGTTGGACTTGGTAATTGGGTGGAAGATTAGCCTGTCATTTTTCCTTGAATTTCCTACTTTAATAGAGTTTGTTAGAATAAAAGTGAAGATACCTCATGAGAACTTTCAGCTCCAAAGAAGGGACATCTCCTCCTCATCAGCAACAGCTTTCTCACTCCAAAGAAGGGACATCTCCTCCTGGTCAGCAACAGCTTTCTCAGGTAACTGAGAAACTTGTAGGAGTGGTGGAGGCAAGTCCTCACAATGTGCAGCCATCCCTATAGGGAAACTTACTCATTTTAATTAAAAACTTGCTTGGCTAGGGACACGCATAAGAGCTGGCCACTCTATGATCCAACCATCCATGTTAGTCTTAGGCCATCAAAGGGAGAAACTGAGACATGTAAGATGGCTGAAACAACTCTAGGGTGAAACTTAGAGGAGTTAAGTTCACAAACAGCACATTGGCCCACCACACAATCATCACCAGAAATTTTCTCTCAACAAACCAACCTCAGAATGGGAAACAAAGCTTTCAAAGCAAAAGAAAAAGGAACAACAGATTGACAGCCTCCAACTAATACCCTAGCCAGGTTTATGTATGTACAAAACTTATACTTACAAGTAGTTACTTAACTGGAAATTAAAGGAAATCTCACCCTGAAAATAACTTTAAAAAGTGAGAAAAGTGAACTGTGAAGAAGTTGAATTGACTTGCCCAGAAATATGGAACAGAAAATAGCCACAAAATTTGTGGCTTTACCTCCTAATTTTGGTTATTTTTATCATTATATCACATTATCTCCATATGAAATGATGTTGGTAAACGACCATAAGTATTTTCTGGGTTTTCTGAAATGTTTATTTAACTTCACTGTTTAATTCTTTCCCAAAGGAATTTTCTTCAGGTGAAATTAACATTTTAATATGTACAACTTACATTAGTTCTTCAAAGTTATAGCTTTAAATTTTGAAGAACTTAGGAGCATTTTTATCACATGAAGTTTTTTGGAAGCAAAGCTCATGAATATGTGTTTTTTAAATATATATAATTTTAAGATAGCGGGAATATTAGTGCATTCTAGATGCTTCTAAAAATCTGTTTTAAATTACAATGGCTATTGTGTCCTCTGAAGCAACATTGGCTTCAAGGATAATGATGTTTTTCTTTTGTATAGCATTGAGAATGGCTTAGTTTTCACCTTTATTTGAGAATGTTAGGTATGCACAAATTGTATTAGTATTCTCACCTTCATGGAGAAAGTCATTAAACAATTTTATTGCTAGAATTCCCTCTTTAAGTTTCAAGATCTTTAGACTTATACTCTTTCAGTGTACATAATATCTTAAAATCAGATATTTAGTAGATTGCCTGTGTAGTGTTCTAATTTGGGCATAATTTCAGAATATTGTTGAATTTATTTTATTTACTTTAAGTTTCTTTAGTTATCTTTAGTCTCTTTAGTCTCTTTAGTTCTTTAGTCTCTATATCATAAAATATTTGACTGCTCTAGTCTGAACTCTCAACGTCTGTCCTGTGTACAGTCAGACAGCAGAAGTTCCCTGAACTTTTGTTGCTATTTGAGTTAGAAATAAGGTCTTGTCTCATACAAACAGCAGTTTATAATTTATTAAAAGGGTGCACTTCAGTTGATAAGTCATTGCTCAGAAAACACATGAGCACAGAAACACTGGGGACTTGGGTAAATGGATTTTCAAATAACCCAGATTCTATTTCCTACAATTTAGAGTTATTTCAGTTTAATCACATCTGCTGCTTTCCCCTACATGCTTCTTCAGGAGATGGGTAAGCCCATCTTTACAGAAGGTTTAAGAGTCTTCCTATTAATCCTTTCTCTTTATTGCTAAATGGATCATACAGTTATTTTTGGACCCAGAAAATCAAGTTTTTGGTTTAGAAAAGCCTTAGAGTTAAGGCCAGTTATTTTATCCAATGTGGCTCTTTGCAGTTCAGCCTGTTACTTGAACAAAACAAAAGCATGTGATGTTTTTGTTGGAGCCCATTTTAATTCACTGTAAATTTTAAGGCCACACAAAGAATGCTCATCAGTCTTTCAATGCAGGGGTCACAACGCAAATGCTTATGGGGCAGGGCTGCTAAAATGAACAAGTAGGTTGAGTGGTGGGGACTGTGGCTAACTGGAGAGTAAACACTCCTGTCAAGGATAGGAGGATGGAGTGGGCCAGGAAGACTGTTTTCATGAATGGGATACAATATCAGTTATTTTTATTATTCTTTTAGCATATGAGTTTCTCATTTTTTCTGAATGTCACCAGTCTCCAGAACCTTATTACTTTTCCTAGGTATGTTCCCACCTGGGAACAAATGGCTCTGTTACTGATATTTGGTGTTTTTGTTGATATGGTGCAGAGATGTTGAAAAATCAATCCACCTGGTTGTTCTCACTGAAGTATCCACCTAGTCACTCTGTTGCTGGCCCCAGAGCTCAGTATATAACTGATTTATGTTCAGGTCATGCTTAGAGACACTTCTACTGTGCAAGAGATTTTTTGCAAGAGATTTCTACTGTGTTCTTTCTTGTTTAGTCAAATACCTCTGCAAGAGATTTCTACTGTGAGAAATTTCTACTGTGTTTTTTTGCAAGAGATTTTTGCAAGAGATTTCTTGCAAGAGATTTCTACTGTGTTCTTTCTTGTTTAGTCAAATACCTCTGCTTTCTCTCTTTCTAGGATTCTCTTTGGTTGACATTGAAGAGTACCTCTTGTAGTTTTCCAATTGATAAACTGAATTTTATGAAAAAAATCTTTTTTTAATGTTTAGAGACTTGAGGTGGGAGATAGAGTTTGCAGGACGTGTGACATTTTGAATTAAAGCTCACCTACTTTTCATAACTTTTTATTTCATATAGGAGTATAGTTGATTAGTAATGTCATGATAGTTTCAGGTGTACAGCAAAGTCAGTTATACATATACATGTATCTACTCTTTTTCAAATTCTTTTCCCATTTAGGTTGTTACATAATATTGAACAGAGTTCCCTGTGCTGTACAGTACTCTTGTTGGTTATACATTTTAGATATAGCAGTGTATACATGTCAATCTTGAAAATATTTGCAAATGATGTGACCGACAAGGGATTAGTCTCCAAAATTTACAAACAGCTCATATGGCTTAGTATCATCAAAACAAACAACCAAATCAAGAAATGGGCAGAAGAACTAAATAGACATTTCTCCAAAGAAGACATACATATGGCCAAGAGGTAAATGAAAAGATGTTCATCATTGCTAATTATTAGAGAACTGCAAATCCAAACTACAATGCAATATCACCTCACAGCCAGAATAGCTGCCATCAAAATATCTACAAACAATAAATGCTGGAGAGGGTGTGGAGAGAAGGGAACCCTCCTACACTGTTGGTGGGAAAGTAAATTGGTACAGCCACTATGGAGAACAGTATGGAGGTTCCTTAAAAAACTAAAAATAGAGCTACCACATGATCCAGCAATCCCACTCTTGGGCATATATCCAGAGAAAAACATGGTCTGAAAGAATGTTCCCCAATGTTCATTGCAGCACTATTTACAATAACCAAGATGTGGAAAAGCCTAAATGTCCAACAACAGAGGAATGGATAAAGAAGTTGTGGTACATATATACAATGGAATATTACTCAGCTATTAAAAAGGATGAAATAATGCCATTTGCAGCAACATGGATGGACCTAGAGATTGTCATACTGAGTGAAGTAAGTCAGATAGAGAAAGAGAAATATGTGAAACCACTTATATGCAAAGTATAAAAAGAAATGATACAAATGAACTTATTTACAAAACAGAAACAGATTTGCAGAGTTAGGAAAGCTCACCTATTTTTATTTTATAGAAGATAGTCAAATTATAAAAGAATAAAATGTGCTGAGTATGGAGCTACCCTCTGTTTTGTTTTCTGTTTTTAAATAATCATTAGTATTTTTTCTTAGATAATGCCTATAGAACATTTTGCTTTGGTATAGCACACCAAAAAATTTACTTATAAGAAGTATTTTTCTAATGACCTTTTCCTTTAATTCGTCTGTCTAGCATTGCATATCTTACAATGTCTCTTGGCAATTTATTTTTAATTTTTTTTCCCTCTAAGCTTATTCTAGTGGGAATTCTAGTGGGGCTTGCCAGGAGCCATCAGAAGCTAAGATAAGGCAAGGAAGGATTTCTCCCCAGAGCCTTCAAAGAAAACATTGCCCTGCCGACATCTTGATTTCAGACTTCTGGCCTCCAGAACTCACCATCTAAGACAGTTCCACTGGTTGGTAGTAGCAGCCCTCACAAAGGAAGAGTAGAAATTTTCCATGATGACCAGTGGGAAATGTATGGTGGACTGGTCACCTGTAGGAATTTGGGATACCAAGGTGTTCAAAATGTGCATAAGGGAGTTTACTTTGGACAAGGTACTGGTCCAATGTGGCTGAACGACGTATTTTGTTTTGAGAGACAATCATCTATTGAAGAGTGTAAAATCAGACAGTGGGGTGTGAGAGTCTGTTCAAATGCTGAAGATGCTGGGGTCACTTGCACTACATAATGTATCATATTTTCATTCACATTTATAAAATTGTTGCAAAATGATTTTTATTACTTTTCTCCATTAAAATCAGTTTAATGGATTTTTTTTTAAACCTGAGGTCTGTTAGCAGTAGAATGTGGGACTAATATTTTTAAATTAATTTATGCCTACATGCTGATGCAAAAGAGTTGAGTGACTAATCTGAAAACTCATATATACAAAAAAAGTAGAGATTGAGAGGGTAGCATACAAGCAAAATTCAAAATTTGTATGAAGGAAGGTGACAAATCAGTACACAGAGCAGCTCTAGCTATTTGCCTTTCTTTAATTATCACCTTTAGAATTCTAAGATCATGAAGAACATAGATATAATCATCTGATGTTCACAGTTCATTATTTTTTTTTTTTGATGCGGACCATATTTAAAGTCTTTATTGAATTTGTTACACTATTGTTTCTGTTTTATGTTTTGGTTTTTTAGACCTGAGGCATGTGAGAATCTTAACTCCCCGACCAGGGATCAAAACCACACCCTCTGCATTGGAAGGCAAAGTCTTAACCCCTGGACCGCCAAGGG
This sequence comes from Pseudorca crassidens, assembly GCF_039906515.1. Lineage (NCBI taxonomy): Eukaryota > Metazoa > Chordata > Mammalia > Artiodactyla > Delphinidae > Pseudorca > Pseudorca crassidens. The sequence continues at coordinate 28,302,475 of NC_090306.1, read as the reverse complement.
AGTCCCCACAGTTCACTCTTTGTCTTATTTTTATTTGTTCTCCCAGAGTTCTTTACAGCTGCTGGTATGCAGTTGGTGCTCAAATAATGGTCATGGAAAAAGTGATGATGGACTATCACCTCTTTCACAGATTTAAATGATTTGAACATAGGGAAGCCTACAAATAAATATAATTATTAGGATAGCTGATATTTATTGAGCACTGAATGTGCCATGCATGGTTAATTGCTTTTCTGTATTATCTTTCTTTCATTCTCACCATGACCTCATTTTACAGATAAGGACTAACTGATGCATAGAGAAGTGAGGACAAAAAAGTGATAAGTGGCAGAGCAAGGATTTGAATCCAGGGCTGTTTGACTCCGGGATACATACTTGTAACCAGTCTACTTTTCAGCAAGATGGAGGAATTCAAAGCCAAACTTGTCAACATACAAGCCAACAAATAATAAATTTGTTCACCTGGATAAAATATCTGGTTTCCTCGGAAATACCCATTTTAGTTTTATACATTAGAGAAGAATTCTAAGCTTAGGAAGCACTGACTGTTTTAACACAATGAATAGTTCCTTTCCATTCCTTGTTTTTCAAATTTTTATAAAAGTAATATATGAGTATAATAATAAAAGTCAAAATTGTATACATTTGCTAAAATTAATAGATAAAAGGTTATCCTCCTTACCTCTAGTCTCCCTCTGCTAAGGGAGGCACTTTTTAAACATTTCTGCTTGTATTTCAAGTGATTATTTTCATACCACTAGAAAATATTTTTGTAAAATGCTTCTTCAGTACTAGGCTCTATTTTATGTGTGAATTATATAGGAATAACCAATAATTAAAGTCATTCTCCTTGTGGAGATGAATTTCTAGTGAGACAGTCAATAGACAAATGAATAAGCAAGCTGGGCAATTTGAGAGTGGTAAGTGCCATGAAGAGAATGATATGGAGTAATGTATGAAATTGTGTGGAAAGAAAGAGAAGGAAATTCAATCGATTTGCTTGTTCATCTTGGAATTATAGGTCTCCTCTTTCTTATTGTTAGGTGCTCTCAAATATCTTGTGACATTTTCATGACTTATTTATGAATGAAGGATCAGCTGGATTATTAAAGATGTCCTCCTCTATTTCTCTCTGAGAGGATCAGACCTGGGCTTTGGGAATATTGGTAGGATAGGTCAACAGACAGGTAGGCCAGCTTCACTTTAGGGTCTGCTGTTGCCAAGCAGGAGTCAGCTGTCCTCTCCTCACCATCAGGCCAAAATGGGGAGGGATTTTCTCTGAGGTGACTGCCAAAAGTAGAAACACACTTAAGGGGCTATATGAGACTTGCAGGTAAGACAAATAAGTAAAACTTCCTGGTAAGAAAATTTTGCCTCTAATCAGCTCCATTGGATTGTTTCTAGAATAGAATGTGGCTATAATATGAATAGATATTCTTTTTTATTCCAAGAACAATGCAAAATTCAGATATTTATATACGATTTCCTGATTACTAAACAGTGAGTCAATCTTTTTAAAATTCTTCATAGTGAAATGAATCATGCTTTAGGGCCATGAGTATGTGACTTCTGCTTTAACACAGTGCCCCATATATATTGGCATAACACATGTAGAAAATAATACTTGCTGGCACATTGTGGTAAACAGACTGAGACTACTCAGCCTGGCCTGAGGCCTTTGGCCCCACTCAGCTTCCCCAAGAGCTGAGAGGATCAGTATCTCAAGACACACATAGCTAGAGTGACTGTATTCATGGGTTTGTCCTCAATAGTCCCAGTTTATATCTATTGTCCCAGTGATCTGTTTTGAATGATAGTCATATTGTTACCCTACCCATAACCCAGTCAAGGCACACAATGGTTGGGGAATCCTGAGAGTTTGTTTCCTGGGGGTTAGTTCCATTTCTTTAGAGAGAAGTTCTATGTTGGCTTTGTGTAAACTCTGTTGCTGAACATGAAGGGAAAATGGGGCAGGCACAGCTAAAATTGAGTGACTTTTTCATGAACTGTTCTTAATTAAATACTTTGATTTCTGTTCCACCACACTTCTCCATTTCCATAACTACCTACACTGAGATTAAATTGCTAACAACTCAGCCAGAAGAAAATCTCTCAACCCTACTGCATCATTTTTCTGTGTACTTTCTGGGTGATACCTTCCTTAATTCTGATCATTCACAAATAAAATCCCATCTGCATTCTCTATCACATAAATATTTTAAATCATGAGCTTGCTGATGTGTCACTCATGTCTCAGCACCTATAGTGAATAGATTTCTTCTTGAATTTTTTACTGTAATTTTAATGGAATTTGAGTATGGAGGGAAGAGAAATGTGGATGCTCAATTCAACCTCTTGATCCTAAAGCTATTACTACTCTTTCTTATTGACCCAATTGAAATTGGAAAAATAGTCCCTGTATTCTCTTTTCTGCCTTGTTCTTTTGGTACTATTTTACATGTTTAATAAAGACAGAACTTCTGACTGTATAGTTGTTATCTGTTTGAAATTGAGCCAAGCTTTATCAAGATTATGTTCAACTGCAGTCAGAGATCTCATCTGATCTTGTCATGTGGCAGAGAAGTTATTCTGCCAGTCAGATCCGAAGAGTTGCCAGGCTATCCAGATAAATTAGATAACAGCAGAAGTCACATATCTATCATCTGTGTAATGTAACTTCTATGCTGTGTAATGTCAGTTCTCTCCTTGAATCCTGGCCAGAGATAATTTTGAGACTGTGTAACTGAGTAGGACCCTATGGAGCCTTCCTTCCTGGGACAGACTCTTTCCCTCATGTCCTCTGCTTTAGCTCCTTCCTGAAGTACCTAGATAACAGTATATGATGCACATTTCCTAAGTTGTTTTATAGATGCTAAAACCCCCACCAAATAGAAGAAGTTAACTACTTGATGACCACGAGCACACAGCCTCCAGACATACAGGACCCTGAGGACTGATAATGTTAACCCCTGTGACACCACACTGTTACCTCACCATCAACCAATCAGACTTTTGCACGAGCTGATCACATACCCCGCATCTTCTCTCCCTCACCTGGCCTTTAAAAATACCTCCCTGAAACCCACCAGGGAGTATGGGTCTTTTGAGTATTAGCTGTCCGATACCCCTTGTCTGGCACCTTACAATAAATGCTGTGCTTTCCCCTTCACCACAACATGGTGTCAGTAGATTGGCTTTACTGTGAGCGGGCAAGCAAACCCAAGTTTGGTTTAGAGTACCAACTAGATCTATTAATTAGCCTGCTCTTTTTATTTGCCTTTCAAGGTAGACTTTAAGTAAAATATTTTTTATGAAACATATAAGGAATTTATTGCTTTATAAAGTAATCTCAAAAACAACAACAAAAAAGGAAGAATATTAAAGTATATATGGCAAAACAAAATATTAAAAGCTCTATATCAATTGAGACTATTTTTAAAAGTTAGTAGTGCCCCTACCATGAAATGCTTTAAAGTGGGAGGCCTAAATAGACATTATTGAATAGATTAGCAGCAAAGTGCCAGTGATATTTTATAATCAGTGCTTGCCAGTGCTTTTGAAATTAGGAGTGAGACAAGAGGAAAGGCTTAGAAAACTCTAATTTAAGCAACAAGCCTTTGCCCATCTCTAATAAGCTGCTTCCTTTCTTGCCTGGGAGTTTCCTAGGAAATAAGCTGCCTGTGACACAGTCTGGGCAACATCAGTGGCTTTATCTTTTTGCCTCCTGCTTCAGTGAACAGGCAGCACACAAACCTGTGATACTAGTCAATAATTTAATTTTGTTATCTAGATTGGGGAGTTTACCCTGTGAAACTAAACTAAATCCTTTAAAAGACCATATCATTAATCACCTACAGACACTGCAGAACAACCAAGTGCATGGCCAGGGGAAAATCAGACTTAGGGGGTAAAGCAGGAAGAGTACATTTTGTTTCAATTTTTAGAGAACAGTTACTACGAAGGTGATTTTAAGTGTCTTCTTGCTCAGCTGTTAAAAGATATATTTTTATTGTTCCTTCCCTGAATCGAAATTATCACTGGGTTTAACACTGCAGCATCACACACTATATATAATTGTGTCTTCTGTGAATGGATGGAAAGTGATGCCACCCAAAGGAGGAAGATGCCCAGAAGGACTTTGTATTTTTGGTTACTATTTAATCTTTTATTTTTTAATTAAGAAAGATGATTGAACCCTGGATATAACACATTATTCAAAGACATAAAGCAAGGCACACATATGAGTGGATGTTAAAAGACATATTCTCAACAAATCATTTTTGGGAATTTACTCAGAGGGAATCAGTTGGAGTCCCACCTCTGCATTTTACTGATAGCACGAACTTGGCTCTGTCAACCCTTGTTGGGTTTAGACTTTCCATTTGCAGACAGGGATGGTGATACCAGCCCTGCCAAGTCACAGACTTCCTGTGAGCAACTCATAAGAAAATAAAATTTAAAATCCTCTGGAAATCACTGAGGTACCATTGAATATGAGACAGTAGTATTAATAATTTTATACATTTTGTCTTAAAACTTGACAGCTAAAAAGTGTGTTTAATCCTGTGTCAGATAAGCTGTTAACATATAGGTGTTTTCCTTTGCAATTTAAGCTGGTTGATCTGTTAGTTATCTCAGCTGAAACTGAACACAGATGTCTGTAAGAAATTGATTCTCTAATCCAAATTTCTTCTATAATTGATCAGTTGGATTGCATAAGATTAGTGGAGCTGGGAAATATTTAATAATAGAATTCTGATATTGGTAGCAGTTGGGTTCTTTGGTTATATCATATTTTAGTCTGAAAAGTCTTGGTTTTTTTTTTTACTTGCATGTGATTTCTTTCCTTATAGATGGTTTTCTGGCTCAAAGGAAATTACAAACTAATTTTCTGTCTTCTACCAACATTCTGGTCCCCTTTTAGTTTGACTCCTACATTTTGAACTTGTGAAGCTATAGTTTACATCATATGGTGAGAAAGCAATTGGCCTCGAGTTATCTGCTGTGTCCAGTTATGACAAATGTGTAGTGTTGCATCAAGCTTCTAGGTAATTTAGGTTTCCTGTGACTAACCAATACCACTACTACAACTAACTTTAAAACATTTCTCCCAATTTATTACTACATTTATTACTAATAAAAAAATTTAGGTAACTATCACAACATCTCGAGTCATGAGGTATGTGTCTCATTAGAAGTCCTTGAATTTCAAAGGAAACTTCAGGGTAAATCCATACATACAATTCTTCCTGAAGCTTATCAGGCTGAAAAAGTAAAAACCACTTACTCAGCTTTTGAGTTTTGCATTTCCACTTCCACAGTCTACACACAATTGGTATGAGGTTAACTGTATAAATCATAAAGAGGAATACAGTGAGACTCCTGTCCAGCCTCTTTGCTGATTTAATGAGAAGATGGAGCTCTGGAGAGATAAACTGGCTTTCTTAAAGTTACACAGCTGGCCTTTGGGTGCAGAGCTGGGGTCAGAATGCAGGTCTTCAGTACAGAGAAATGCCTTTTCCACTACTTCATGGAGCCTACCTAAATTCTTTACTGCTTCATGTACCTCACTATAAGAAAGCTCAGAAAATGCAAGAATTTTGCCTGTTTGAGTACTTCATTTCCTGAAAAAGTCTGTTTGACTACTATGGAAATGATCAGTGGAGATGTAACAAAATATGCTTCCTGCTGTAAAATTTAGGCTTTCTTTGAAGTCCAAATACAAATGGAAAATCATAATGAAACTTTTCTAACTGTTACCAAATTGAATTATAGGAAAAGAAAAATTTTCCACCTCAATGAACAGCTATGTGGAAGTGTCAGCTTGAAAATAAATTTGTTAATTTATGAAAAGCAAATTAATTTTTCCTGCTTCTCAGAACTGACTTCTTTAACCTCTGTGTTAAGTGCCTCTTATTGTTGGGTAGAATAAAGAATGTGATGATTTGTTTAAGAGTAAGGAGAATTACCCATGACCTTGCTTAGTACATAAGTTCTTGCTTAGAACTAATGAGTTTTTGGCTAACAAGGACTTTTTTCCTTTCTAATTAATATATTTACAATTATGAGAGCAAAATAGACCTCAGTCAGTGGAAAGTGGTGAATAACTCCTGAGCAGTGAAGTCTTTAATAGTCTTCAGCTTTTTATTTACCATTTAGTTATGGATCAGGCCCACAGAAATTTGGGCATAAGAATTTTTCTAAATATATTGAAGGATTATTTGGAAGGTAATTTTTACTTCTAATTCTCTAGAAAGGATAGATTAATAATGTGGGAATGTTTTTCTAGTTTAAAGATTAATATTAAGAGGTTACTTGAAGCTAACTGCAATAAATTTGAAATCACAGAATAATCTCATGTGATGAAAGCATCATAGTACAGTGGAAAGAGTAATGAATTTGGAATCAAAGCAACTGATTCAACCTCTCATTGATTGAGAGATCAAGGGAAAGCTATATAAGGTTCTCATTTGTTCAAACTGAGGTAAAAATTCTTATCTACTGAGTTGTTCAGACAATTGCATGAGAGATTTTTTTTATGAAAAGAAATAACAGGGCCTAGTGCATAGGCAATCAATAAATGAAAATTTATTCTAATATAAAAAATTTAATTAAATGTAAGATAAAGTAAGGAAAGATCAAGGGTTAAGATAAAGTATGTAGTGATGACAAACATTCAACTTTATTTTTTATTCCTCAGAATATTTTAACATTCTGTTTTAATGAAGTTCTACTAGGGTTAAAACTAATAATGTGATTATTTTTCATTAACAAACTTAGTGTCTATTAAATTTTGTCTTTAATTAATGTCCTAGCCTGTAGGAGTGCTATAAGAGTGCTGACTCAAGCAGATCAAAAGGAAAAGATTCAGAGTTGAAGTAAGAAATGAAGGTCATTTAACCTATGTCATGTTCAGGTATACATAATTGGTAACAATGATCAAATGTCTAAAATCTTTCTTCAAAAGAAACCTAAAATAGTTATCTAGAAATAAAATGTCAAAAAATTCTTCTTTAAAAAATATGAAAATTAAAGCTCAGAAAATTAAGAGAAATTTAAAAGAAAATTAAGCTCAGAAAAAATAAAACCAACATTGGTACAACTCAGTTAACATCAAAAACTGATCTGCCATTATCCAGGGTGCCTTTTGGGCAGAGTTCCTTTGCAACAAAAGCATGTTGAATGCAGTGAACCTGATAGCTGACCCTATATGTGCTGCATATGCTCCAGCAGTAGAATTTGTAATGGCCTCTGTCCTTAATAGATCAATTCTAAACATGTATGCTTAAATACCACACCTCCAATACAAATTTACCTTTTATTATTTCCAGCATAAATTCTTTACTCCTGTCAAGACTGTCTTCTGGCATGAATCTCATTCATTCCTACCTGTTCCTCTTTGCACAATTCTCTTTGTTACCTGTCTACCTAAGAAAATTTATACTTTCCAGCTCTTCTATGACATTTTTTGGCTTACTCCAGGTTTTTCTAATCTTCTCTTTTAGCCCCAGTCCTATAGCACTTTCTATCTGTTACAGACATTTTGGTACATGATTATCTTCTGACCAAAGAATTTAATATTTGTGTGTGTGTGTATATATATATATATATATATATATATATATATAAAATCTTTACTCACCATCAAACACATTGAGGGCAGGAATCCATTTCCTATATTTTACCAATACTTACTAAATTATTTTTATTGAACTGAATAAACAATTGTATCTCAAAAGGTTGTATATTTATTATTATTATTAATTAATTAATTTAGGCTGCTCCGGGTCTTCGTTGCAGCATGTGGGGTCTTTGTTATGGCATGCGGGGATCTTTTTTTGTCTCTGAATCTATATACAAAGGAGATATGCAGATTCGATGATTTCGGAATGCTGGCCCTCTTGTTCAAATATTAGGAACATCGCCATGACTCATGCTTTCCCAGCAGCAGAATTATTGGAGGTGTATCACTTGTAACCAAACATTCCTTTTAACCTCTTTCACTGCAAGGGTCAAATGGGTGTGTTTGACCAGTTGTCACAACTTTTGTCTCAATACTGCATGAGGGCTAAATGCTGCATGGCTTAGAGCATATAACATACCATTTTCACTGTGATCTTTTGCCAGTCTCTCTTTTCCCATATTGCAGGTTTTTATACCAATACTGCTTCAGAGTAAGAATATATGACAAGAAAGATCTTCATGTTTTAGGACCTTGTGTTTCAGTAGGATGCTATTAATGTCATTAAGATCATAGAAACTATGATTTAGTTATGTATAATCAAATCCACACCTAATTCATTTATTCCAGGTATTTAACACAGTGATAGAGAGTGAGGGGTTAGTATGAAGACTAGCTGAATGGTAACTTCAGAAAAGTGCAACAGTTGGGGAGACTGAACATATACTAAGAAAATAAAATGCTAAACTACAGGCAATAGGATTAAGTACCAGAGGGAATAGTAAATCACTGTATGTTTAGCAAACGATTTTGAAAGAAGCTTTGCTGAATGTAAAGATATTTCTTTTCACTTGAGATGAGTACTCCCCAACTCAGAAAGATGGCAACCATAAGCTATTTTCAATTGCCCTATCTATGCCCTATGCCTTAGGATAGTATTGCTACTATCCTAATAGTAGAATTACTTAGAACACTTGCTACATGGATTAATTCTCTATTGCTGGCATAACAAATTACCACAAATTTAGTGGCTGAAAAACAACACAAATTTATCTTACAGTTTTCTGTATGTTAGAAATCTCACATGGCATGAGGCTCATTGCGATTAAAAACCAAGGTTTTGGCAGAACTGTGTTCCTTTCTGGAAGATCTAAGAGAGAATGTCTTTATTTTTCCTTTCTAGCTTCCAAATACTTACCCACATTTCATGGCTCATGGCCCCTTTTGTCCATCTTCAAAGACAGTGATGTTGCATCTGTCTCTGACTCTTCTTGCATTTTCACATCTTTCTGAACACAGCTGGGAAATGTTCACCCCTTTTAAGGAGCATATCATTACATTGGACTCACCTGGATAATTCAGGCCAATCTTCCTATTACAAGGTCCTTAATTTTAATCACATCTGCAAAGTCCCTTTTGACATAATCACAAGTTCCAAGGATTAGGATATGGACAATTTGGGGGACTGTTATTATTCCTACCTCTTCATGACCCCAATTTTTATTACTATCTAGTCTTTTTTTTTTTTTTTTTTTTTGCTAATATTTAGATTGAGTTGACTTCCTCCTTACTTTAGTACCAAATTGTGCACAAATCTATTCTCACCCAAATTATTACATTTTGGACTTGATCATTTTTGCAGAACCCCTCCTCAGTCTTTTCCTACTAACTTTCTTACACATCAAGGTCTATGAATTTCATAAGATTCCATCCTAATGTAAGTTATGGCTGTATAGGAAGTATAGCATTACTTTATTTCCTTTCAAACAAATCAATTATGTTTCTTAATCCCCATCCTAACAATCCCAGGTGGAAAATCTTTCTCAATCATTACTAGAATACTTTTTACATTTTGTGTGATAGAAAAATCTTAATAGTCTTAGGCAGAGAAGGGTTATTTGAGGAAGACCTTCTAATCTTTGGTTTCTGCTGCAATGCAAGCCCAATTGTTCAAGTCCAATGTCTGCCTGAACTCTGGTCTTAGGTTTTTTCTTTGCATGCATGTAGGTGATCTTTACAGAGCTTAGGAACCATGGATTCTACAAATCCAGATAGCCTGCTGAGGTGCTCCATATACCTGTTTCCCTTCAAAAGTCCTTTCTCCTCTCTAGGGTACCGTTAGAGCATGGTTCAAAAGCAGAGCACCAAATCTCTGTCCCTTTCCCAGTGCTTTTAAAATTAGTACCTCCTAGTATGCAAACACCTCTTTCTCTTACCCTTTCACATAATTTCCTTAAAAAGAAAGGAAATTTCTTTCTCCTCTCTAGGGCATCGTTTCTCCTCTCTAGGGTACCGTTAGAGCATGGTTCAAAAGCAGAGCACCAAATCTCTGTCCCTTTCCCAGTGCTTTTAAAATTAGTACCTCCTAGTATGCAAACACCTCTTTCTCTTACCCTTTCACATAATTTCCTTAAAAAGAAAGGAAAGAGATGTCTGGAGGCAAAATTTGGAAATAAATTTGTCTGCTGAAAACTACTGCTTTTCAGAAAGCCTTCATAAACATCTGTTTAAATATTAGAGACATCTTGAAACATCCTGAAACAACAGAGAGAAAAATATTGCTAGAATGAAACATAAGTAAGTAACTTGATTCCTCCATGCTACACTTTACACGTTATCATAAATCTCTGTCATTCCAGGGCTGATCTTATTAGTTGTTTAGCTAGATGTGCACATAAATGCCTTGAAATTAGACACCAAAATTTTAGGCTAAACAAATAAACATAAGGTCATACTAGGAATGTTGAGACTATACTTAAAGTGTCTAAATTATACAAGGAGAACATGTAAAATAGAAAATATTTTTATTTCATATGAAGTAATATCAATTAGTAGTATTTATTATTAATATAAATATTGGTAATGTTTATTAGTAACAATACATAATTAAAATATTAAGTAAGAATAATATAAAAGACCTATAATTTATAATAATAATATATATATAATCATTTAATTCTCACAACATACCAATGAAATAATAATTACTATTAATTTTAAAATCTGTTAAGCATTTCTATTGTGTCACACAGTGTTCTAAGGTTTGGTAATGATCTTAGAACAATGAAATAAGGAAAACATTTTGCTGTCACAAAGCTTATAAAAAATTTCTATTCCCATCTTTCAGATGAAGAAACTGAAGCTCCTTGCTCAAAGTCACAGGGTTAGAAAACGACAGCGCCAGGATTTGAGCCCAGGTCTATCTGATTCCAGTTCTGAGCTCTTTTACCACCATGCTATGCTGCTTGTAGTGAAAATGCACACACCAGACAGAGGTCCAAGCTGAGCAGGACTGTCGCATAGCAGGAAGAGTTTAGGTTCGAAGCTGGCCCTAGAAACTGAGCTTTCACCTCTGATTGGAGTTTGTTTGACAGAATTCAATCCAAGCAGGCAGACAGGTACACATAACTATGTCAGTCTTGCTCATTTCTATAATTTCTTGTCAGTTTAAAAACCTCTTAAATTCATTGCCATTTTACTCAAATAATACAGAAGATTAGAAAACAGGACAAAAAGACAAATCCTTTACGTACCTTCCTTTGTATTATAGTAACTATTATTGGATTAATATTCCATATAGCCCAAGGCATAGAAAAAATTTTAAATAAGAGAAATGTTTTCCTTCAAGATTAGATAAAATGATAAAAATTGCTAGATTTAAAAAATAGAACCTTCTTTTTACAAGTGCTTTGAGAGTCTCTCCTTACAAAGTATATTTTTAAATAAGCTTTCTGAGTTATTCTCCTACTTTTTTAGAAAGAATTTATTTATTTATTTTGGGCTGTGTTGGGTCTTCACTGCTGCATGCAGGCTTTATCTAGTTGCAGTGAGCGGGGCTACTCTTTGTTGTGGTGCTGGGCTTCTCATTGCGGTGGCTTCTCTTGTTGCAGAGTACAGGCTCTAGGCACACAGGCTTCAGTAGTTGTGGTGCACAGGCTCAGTAGTTGTGGCTCGTGGGCTCTAGAGCACAGGCTCAGTAGTTGTGGCGCATGGGCCTAGTTGCTCCGCAACATACGGGATCTTCCTGGACCAAGGCTTGAACCCATGTCCCTTGCATTGGCAGGTGGATTCTTAATTACTGCGCCACCAGGGAAGCCTCTCTCCTACTTTTTAAATTTCAGATTTTATGCAGCAAATTTTTCTTTATTGATCTTCTGTTATGTAATCCAAATATACTTCAGAGATAAGTATTCTTTGTCAGTTGATATACTATGACAAAAATATGTATTTGGCAGGTGCCTACGGGGTACTATTATTGATTATGTACATCTCTTTCAGCTATGAAAGAAATGGATAAAGTTTCAGTTATATAAAATATACAAGTTGTAAATATCTGCTCTACAACATAGTGCCTGTAGTTAACAATACTATATTGTGCCCTTAAGAAATTTATTTATTTAATATTTATTTATTTATTTATTTTTGCCTGTGTTGGGTCTTAGTTGTGGCATGCAGAATCTTTCGTTGCAGTATGTGGGCTCTTTGTTGCAGCCCACAGGTTTCTCTCTAGTTGTGATGTGCAGGCTCCAGAGTGCATGTGCTCTGTAGTTGTGGTGCCTGAGCTCTCTAGTTGTGACACTTGGGCTCAGTAGTTGCAGCACATGGGCTTAGTTTCCCCACGTCATGTGGGATCTTAGTTCCCTGACCAGAGGTCAAACCCGCGTCACCTGCATTGGAAGGCAGATTCTTAAGTACTGGACAACGAGGGAAGTCCTAAGAAATTTTTTTAAGAAGATAAATCTCATGTTAACTGTTCTTACCAAAAAAGAACATGAGGAAACTTTCGGAGGTGATGGATATGTTTGATTGTGGTGATGATTTTACATGCATATGTCCAAAGTCATCAAATTGTATGCTTTAGATACTGCAGTTTTTTATTTATCAATTATACCTCAATAAAGTTGTTTAAAAAAAGAAATGAAAACACAGAATATGGTGGCATAATACTTCCTGTGAACCGCTTTGGAAAACAAGGCTTAATCTCCAGTTCCTGCTCTACAAAAACTCAACTCTGACTATATCATATTTGTTTCAACAGTTTAATGAACTTGGAGGGAAGAGTCCCTTTCTGTCCTGATCTCCCCTTTCCAGAAAGCTTGACTTTCTACATCAGTTTGTTAAACCTTTCCTTCTGCCTACATGCAGAGACAAAGACTTTTAAAGAAGGTAGAGAATGTTAGCAGTACCTAGTATTTTTCCTACTTAGCTATGACAATGCCTAAAGTTTCTTACATAATTGTAAAGTCTTTTCTGTTTTCTAAAAATCTTCAGGAAGAAAGTCATTATTTGGTTTGGTAACTTTTCCTTATACTTAACATAAACTTTTTATACTTTAAACCTATGTCCTCTTGTTCAATTTTTTTGTAGAAATGGGATATAATTTCCTAGTTATGCTCTGTATGAAAATCCTTTATAGTCTTGATTAAGGATCTATTGCTAGCTATTATGCACAGTACAAGATACTAGACAACCACCATCTGCTCCATTTGTCCATGGGGTCCCTACAAAGCTCACAGTTGTGCTGAAGGTGACCGACATGTAAGCATAAAGTCAAGTACAATCAGACACTTCCAGGTAATTATAACAACATTCTGTAGCTTTCTACATCCAGAATTACCCATCCCCAGTAATTAATAAAATTGGGGGAAACTGTAAAAACCAAAACAAAGAAGGAAAGAAAATTCAGTCTTAGGCCATTAACTTCAAAGTTGACAGAGGATGTGCTAGCTTAGAGTTTCTAGAAAACAGAGACTGAGGCAAAATTTATCTGGCAAAAATGCTTTTTTGCGGGGTGGGAAGGGGAAGCAGTACTGAGGCAGGAAGGGTAAGGAAAAAAAAGGGAAATGAGTCAGGGAAAGAAAGAAAGTAAATGCAAGGCAGTATTTGACCAGAGCGTCACAAGAAAATACAATCAGTTGCTCAGTCATCATAATTTTTGCCAATCTGGTCAGTGTAAAATGTCAATTCATTATGTATTTACTTTACATACCTCTGGGGTTATGCAATTTTCATCTCCATTGTATTTTCAGGTTTTATTGATCTCGTCAATGATTTGGTTAACCTTATTTCTAGTTTGTCTGCATTTTTCTTACTATTTTAAATTCTTTAAACATTTCTTTTGTATTTGTTGCTGATTCATAGAATGTAACTGGTCAAGTTTTGTATCTTGATTTTTTTATCCAGAAAACTATACTATACTGTCATATTAATTCTTATAATTTACCCTTTTATTCTTTAGGATTTTCTATGTAGACATACACATCATGTATGAATTATGCATAGCATTGGTTCTCATCTTTTCACCTTTGTTCTATTTTTCTTGCCTTATTACACTGGGTAATAATTCCAGGACAGAACTGAACAGAGTTGGTAATAGTTGACACCCTTATTATTCCCAATCTCAATGAAATGTTTTTTACTGTTTTCCCAGTTGATCCCACCCCCGACCCCAACTTCCCCCCTTGGTGTCCATACATTTTTTCTCTACATCTATGTCTCTATTTCTCCCTTGCAAATAATTTCGTCTCCACTATTTTTCTAAATTCCACATATAAGCAATATTTTACAATATTTATTTTTCTCTTTCTGACTTACTTCACTCTGTATGGCAATCTCGAGCTCCATCCACATCTCTGCAAGTGGCACTATTTTGTTCCTTTTTTATGGCTGAGTAATATTCCATTGTATATATGTACCACATCCTCCTTATCCATTCCTCTGTTAATGGACACTTGTGCTGCTTCCATGTCCTGGCTATTGTAAATAGTGCTGCAATGAACATTGGGGTGTATGTATCCTTTCAAATTATGGTTTTCTCTGGATATATGCCTAGGAGTAGGATTGCTGGGTCATATTGTAGCTCTGTTTTTAGTTTTTTAAGGATCAATGAAATGTTTTTAATATTTCAGAATTATGTATGAATTTGACTATAGGTATTTTTGTAGACTATCTTAATAAGGTTAAGGAAGTTTCATTTTATTACTATTTTACTGAGAAATTTTGTCATGAATGAAGTTGAATTTTATCAAACACTTTTAAAACATCTGTTGAGATTATTATTTGTTTCTTTTTTTAATATATTAATATGTGAATTATATTGATTGATTTTTTAATATTAAGTTAACTTTGTACTCTGAGACAAATCCAATTTAGTCTTGATATTAATACCTGCCTGTGTCTCATAAATTCAAAATACTATTAAATTTTTCTTATGTAATTGTAACACTGTTGTCACTAATGAAAAGAACTTTAATGTTCTCAAGAAGCTCATAGACTAGCAGGGTTGGCCTATATGTAAAAAAGACAAACAAATTACAGTAAGGATATTTAAACTATGCTAGGAATGTATATTTATTCTATTTCATCCTTAGATATCACAGGTAGACCTTTGGTTGAGAAAACATTATGCCCCAATTCCAAGATTTATCTGAGATATCATTATGATACACATTCTTTGTTTGGCTGGTCACTAGCAAAACTTACTTTCTCTTGAATAATTTGTAAACTCTTGAAATGTTTGTTAAACAGAAATTATTACTGAAGTATACATTAAGAAATAGGAAAAAATCTGTTTAAGCTAGATGTTACATGCTAATATTTTAAAAGTAATATTCTTCTTCTAAGGTTTTATCTTGCTGATTTATTATTTTTATTAAATGTTCTCATTAATTTTACAAATATTTTTAAGAACCTTTTGCAATAGCACAAAAGCATATCAGAATGGCCTTAGCAGAAGCATAAAAACTTGTCTAAGACAACTACAGCTAAAATCTTTGATGTCAGATAAATGTAAACTATTTGGGGACAATTTTACAATGCAGGAAGTAGTTTTTAATAAACTCTACTGTTTTTAGGGGGCATGTGTACTAATACTGCCTTTACTTTATTATCACCTTTAAATAGAGCCATTTTAAGCCTGGTTAAATATAGTAAGTAAAGTCCTTACCATGTTTTTGGTTTTTGTTTTTGCTTTTGTTTTTGTTCCTCTACATGAGGGTTTGCTGTGTTACACCATTTCTCTCTTTTCCTGTGTGTGTCTACTAGAAGACTCTCCTAGACTGCATTCGTAGAATTAGGTTCATGGATTCAGATATAGAACACTGCATTACCATTTATTGCATCACTATCTGTCTAAAGCAGGTTTTCATTTTAATTTTGGTTTATTATAGTACTTTCACATTTTTTTCATAAATATGGGCAAAATATATATGACTCTTATAGAGTCAGCTTCTTTGATTTACCTGTATAAAGTGAACTCTCAGAAATACTATTTTTAAGGTATGAGGATCAAGAGAGAATGATTATTTTGGTCATATACAAACAAATTCTATTTTTATGTTTTGAAACACAGCCATTTTCCTAGAGCTATGAGTTCAAAGAACTTAATGAAATTTGTTTGGTGAACATGATAGAGAATTATAGAGCTGAAGAAGAACATAAGTGTAATTTAACCAGGGTCTCTCTTACCTACTCCTGAAAAATATTTAGGTCTTGATTTGACTGAAAATGTAATGAATAAACATATAGTAAACTTGATAGACAATGTTCTGAATATGTATTTTTAAAATATGGCTAATTAAGTATATATGCCAATAAATTATTATTGACTAATAAGAAAGAAGTAATCTTTAAACAGCAATACTTAAAAACAAAAAAGAAGCGTATGTCACTGATATAAAACAGGAATAAGCTAAGTGGCTTACAACCATTTGAGGTTTATTTATCCTATTTTAATAAGCCATTTCAAATTTCTATTGAAAAGGCAAGAAATCAGTTCTTTAGATTTTAGAATGTACCACTCACACCTAGGTTATCCAAGAAACTGCTAAATGTGTTTAACTCAGAAAAGAATTTAGGCAAGAAAATAATTAGGAAGAAGGAGGAGGAAGAGAAGGAAAATAAAAATTAAACCTATATTCTTCTTAGGTGTTAAAAATTATATTTCTGAAAACTTTTCATATCTCAGGAATAAAATGAACATGACTTCCAAATTCTGAACTTAATGAAATTCAAACAATGAAAATTACTTCCCAGAAGGCATAAAAGTAGTTTTAAGTGGCAGCATTAACAAGATTCACCTCAGTAAGACATAAAGAGTGTTTACTGAATATATTATTAGAGCTTCTGTCATTCAAGTTAACCTATCAATTCAATTTTCTTTCCCCTCATTATTTTACTTACCCCTGAGAGGCAAAATTATTAGTCCTGAAGTTCTAGGTGAATAATGGCTAAAACTGAGATTCAAGATGTCTAACTAAGGTGAAGCAAATCTGGGGAGGTAACTACTAGGCACAGTTTACAAAGTGCAGGAAGGAAATGAGCCTTACCAAGCATTTATGTGCTAGCTGTTGTGAGAGATACTATGTATTTAAAAAAATTTTTTTTTTTTACTTAAATGTTACAGCACTGTGGGGTTAAGCATTATTAGCCCCATTTTATAGTAGTTAAGTTACGTACTCAAAGTTACATATACACTTGGCCCTTGAACAACATGGGTTTGAAATGCCTGGGTTCATTTATAATGGGATTTTTTCAGTAAATATACAGTTAGCCCTCTTTATCAGTGGGTTCCATATCTGCAGATTCAACCAAACCCGGATCATATATTGTGTTTACGATCTATGTTTGATTGAATCTGTGGATGTGAAATTAACTGATACAGAAGGCCGTCTATGGAAATTGAGCATCTGCAGATTTTGGTATCCACTTCAGGTGGCGGAATCAATCCCCTGAGGATACTGAGGGATGAATGTCAGAGTTTAAACTAGATCTGTTTGATAGCAATATCTATTTCAATTAATTCTTAATTTATAGGTTTCATTTAAAGATGGTTAAAAATGTAAGTTAAATTTAAACAAGAGAATAACCAAAGCAAAATCTTATAATAATGCTGCTAAAAATCTACACAAATATTTTTTCATATACATGTAAGGTTTTATTAAGGAAATATAATCAATTTTTCAGAAAAATTACTGGCATTTTCAACATTAATATAAAAGCTACCATAGCCGTATATTAGAATCTATTTAAAGCTCTCAGAATTTTCTAATGTACAGCCACGAGAAACCCTGCACTATCTTCACTATATGGTGGACGCTTGAACAAAGGGGAGGTGAGGG
Source organism: Pseudorca crassidens (assembly GCF_039906515.1). NCBI lineage: Eukaryota > Metazoa > Chordata > Mammalia > Artiodactyla > Delphinidae > Pseudorca > Pseudorca crassidens. The sequence continues at coordinate 28,284,676 of NC_090306.1, read as the reverse complement.
ACACTGACTTTCTGTGCAGTGGAAAATCACATATAACTTTACCATTAGTGCTCTGGATCCCTAGTTCCAAATCTGCAGATTCAAGCAACCACATCGTGTAGTACAGAAGTACATATTTATTGAAAAACATCTGTGTGTAGGTGGACAAATGCAGTTCAAACCCATGTTGTTCAATGATCAACTGTAGTATAATTCATGAGAAGAGTTTGGTTTAAGAAAATTTGGCTTGTATGTTTAGCATTGGATTTAACAGTTTTTTCATGAAATGTATAAAATAGTTTTATATACAATAATTTCTATTTTTTCTTCATTCTTTCCATTTCATGTTCACATAGGTTTATACTTTTGACAAAATACTTTAGTTATGTGAATTGGGAATTGTTCATATACTTTAATATCATGTGAATTTTTTGGGTGGGAAGAATCTTTTTAGAATAATACTAAAGAAAGTTGTTTTTATTTATGTTTACCCTAATGTTTCTCAGAATGCTACAAGAAAGTAAACATTTGTTTTGAGTCCTTCAACAGTTTTTAGAAGCAGGAAATACACTGGTGATTGGCTGGGTGACAACTTTTCACATTGGAGAGATATGCATATGTCAATCATTGGAATGCTAAAATTTAACCTCGGGAATTCCATATGCAACTTTTAAAATTGAACCATTAATTATATTAAAGCCTATATGTCAATCACTATTATCTGAGAGTGCAAAATCTAGTTCTATGTAGATAAAACACAGTTGACTTGTTTTCAGAACATTAAAAATAATATACTTAGCCACTATAGAGTTGTCTTCAACCTATGCAGATCTCAAGAGAACCACATATTTCTTAATTATTATTTTTTTCTGTTTGTTTTATGTCTCTAACATACTTGCTCATGGTAAAGCTGGAGTAGTTTATTGCCTCTGTCATTTACCTCTACCCTTATTCCATCCACAACTCTTCTACAACCTATTATTATGAGCTTTACAGATAAGGGGGAAAAAAGAAAGGACAGACAATTTGGAATAAGGGATAGAAAGTTCACTCAGAGAGGTTTCTGTATCATTTGTGGAAGGAGGAAGTGAAATGAAGACAGCAAAATACTCCAAACAGAAGCAAAATATTTCCTCTTTTTTTATAAAGAAAAAAAAAAAGCTGTTAAAGAATGTGCTGCTGTGTTAACAAATTCTAAAGTTTTATTGTAGTAAATTCCCCATATCCCAAGGACTTTTTATGAGAAAAAAATAGAGACCATTATTTGTCTTATTTTGTAAAGCTGCACATAAAATTGCTGTAAACTCTCAAATTTAGTGAGAATTGCATTTGTTGTTCAGTGATGGATTAGGTACTTTCAAAGAAGAATTGCTAAATAAATATTGAAAAGGAAGTGTAGCTTCAAGTTTTGTCTGCACCAGAAACTGAGTCAAAATTTATAACATAAGCAGGCTTGGAGAGGAAGGGAGCATAACTTGGTCTCTCTCCACCAAAGATTTTATAATTTTAGGAGAGTATAGAGCACAACTTCCATGGTTTGGAAAACTAACATTTTTATTACAACTGTCACATTTTATGACCCCATGCTTTAATTCTTCATGACATTTTGACCTACAAACTTTGAAATTAATTGAAGTTTGGGGGTTAAAGATTATATTTCTGAGAGAACAAGAGGGACTCTAGAATAAAACAATTTGAAGACTGAGCAAGTCCTTCATTAGATGTCAGGAATCAAAGTATCTAATGTTATATGATAAAAAAGGAAAGCATAGTCAGGTGCAATAATCTTGGGGCATTTTTTCCAGCCTTAGTGGTTAGCAATTAAGGCTCTTGGATTAGCTAAATGTTCTGTGTCATTAACTTCTCATATTGCAGCAGAAAATTTACAGACTGCACTTGAAAAAAAAATTCTAAGATATATTGGATTACTCAAAAGACCCCTTGCTTACACTATGGTAACTCATAGTTTTCATTTAATCAAGACTGTACATGAGGGACTGGTCACTATTTTATTTCACATACTCTCTTCAAATAGCATTTTTATACTTCCAGATCCCTCAATATGCAAATATTATCTTTGTGGTCTTAAACAAGTTTGACATTAAAAATAATGTAACCTGAAATTTTTCAGTGAAGATTTTATGGCAAAATCAATGTGAAATATTTTGAAATCATGAAAATATTTCCCAGATATTGGAGTTGATATATATGGGTTTAATGAAGAGACAACTTAGGAACTGTGATGGCATTGGATGCAAGTTGGGGTTTTTTATCCCTTTTGCAGAAACCATAATTCAATCCGTAATAAGGTGCATGAGAGTTAACTAAAAATGATAACTGCAATATTCAGTATTAACCTGTAAATAGGAACTATATATAATATATATATATATAATGATAAATACACAAATCAAAAATCACACTGTTTTTAAAAATAGCTGTGAAAATATGTGACTGGGTCTTTGAAAATTTTACATGGTATAAATTTTATTAAGAACTGTGAGGGAATTACCAGAAATAAATGTTGGAGAAATAGCTTTTCTAAAATTGCTTTTGAAAATACATTGTTCATGAGCTGCAGCCAAGATGGTGAAGTCGGAAGACCTGAATTTACCTCCTTCCAAGGGCATACTAAAATTACAAATATTTACAGAGCAACTCTCTATAAGAGTGATCTGAAAACTAGCAGAAGATTTTCCACAACTAAAGATATAAAGAAGGAACTACAATAAGACAAGTAGGAGGGACAGAGACATGGTAAAGTCAAGATCAACAGCTCTGTGTAGGAGACCCACAAGGGGAAAATAATCACAACTGCAGAGATTTTTCCCAAGGAGCGAGGGGTCTGAATGCCACATTGGACTGCCCAGCCTGGGGATCCTTCACAAGGAAGATTAGACCTGTCTTTAATGGTTAGTGGAGCTTATGTACTGCAGAACTGGAGAGCTGTAGGAAAGAAAGACTCTACTCTTAAAGGGCATGCACAAAACCTCACACAGTACATGTCCCAGTGCAGAGGCAGTAATTTAAAAGGAACCTGAGTCAGACACACTTGCTGAGCTTGGAGAGCATCCTGGAGAGGCAGGAAGCAACTGGGACTCCCCTTTGGGACATCATAGATATAAGTAGAATTTAGTTTTGAGTTTTTGAGTATTAATTCCACCACAAGAACACTGGAGCTGGCAGACACCATTTTGGAGTCTTCCCTATAGCTTATTAGCACCAGGTACTTACTCACCCACCAGCAGGCTGGCACCAGCCTTGGGAAACACAGGGACCCACAGGCAGTCAGCCTGGAACCCAACCCCTCCCACCAGGGACCACCTAAGCCATGCTGTCAACCATGCCAGGACCCAAGAACATGTACCACTGGGCTGGCTGCAACTCACAAGTCAGGACCTGGTAGCCAACTGGGCCAGAGACCAGTTCACCTACCAGTGTACCCACAGTAGTTGTCAAAACACAGCAGAAGAGCCCACACAGACCACATAGGGGCACCTCTAGAACATATAGTTCTGGTAACCAGAGTGAAGGGTGTTTATGGGCTCCATAGTATGTCTTCTACATAAGATCACTTATCCAAGATTGGGAAACATAACTGACCTACCTAACACATAAAAATAAACACAGAGAATTAGGCAAAATGAGGAGAGGGAGGAACAAGACAAAACCTCAGAAAAAGAACTAAACAAAGTGGAGATAAGCAATGTACCCAATAAGGAGTTCAATGTAATTATCATAAACAAGATCAATGAACTCAGAAAAGAAAGAACAAGCACAATGAGAAATTTAACAAAGAGTTAAAAACATAAAGAAGAACCAAACAGACCTTCAGAACACAATAACTGAAATTTAAAAATACACTAAGAGGTATCAACAGTAGATTAGATGATACAGATGAATGGAGCAGTGAACTACAAGATAGAGTAGTGGGAGTCACACAAGATAAAATGAAAAAAAAAATTTAATGGGGATAGTTTAAGAGGCCTCTGGGACAACATCAAGTGTACTAATATTTGCAGTATAGGGGTCTAAGAAGGAGAAAAAGGAGATAAAGGGCAGATAACTTATTTGAAGAAATAAAAGCTAAATAATTCCCTAACTAGGGAAAGAAAACAGACATTCAGCTCTAGAAAACAAAGGGATACCAAACAAGATAAACTCAAAGAAGATCACAACAAGACACACTATAATTAAAATGGTAAAAAATAAAGACAGAGAGAGAATCTTAAAGATGCCAAAGGAAAATCAACTATTTATGTACGAGGCAACTGCCATAAGACTATAAGCTGAATTTTCAGCAGAAATATTGCAAGTCAGAAGGGAGTGGCATGAATAAAAGTGATGAAAGGAAAAAAACTCCAACTAAGAATACTCTACTCAAAAGGCTATCATTCAGATTTAAAGGTCAGATAAATAATTTTACAGACAAGAAAATGTTGAAGGTGTTCAGCACCACTAAACAATCTTTATGAGAAATGTTAAAGGGATTTCTCTAAGTGGAAAAGAAAATACCACAACCAGAAATATGAAAATTATGAAAGAAAAAATCCCATTGGTAATGGTGAACATACAGTAAAGATAGTAGATTAACCACTTATAAAGTTAGTAGGGAGTTTAAACAAAAGTAGTAAAAGTATCTTTATCCACAATAAGTAGCTAATGGACACAAAAACAGAAAGATGTAACATATGATATCAGAAATATTAAACATGGGGTAGGGGGGAATAAATATGCAAGGTTGTTAGAATGTGTTCAAACTTAAGAGATCATCTACTTAAAATAACCGTGTGTGTGTGTGTGTGTGTGTGTGTGTGTGTGTTCTTATATATGAACTTTATATTTAAGAACCAAAATTCTATAATAGATACACACAAAAAAGGAGAAAGGAATACAAACATGACACTAAGGATATTTGTCAAATCAGAAGAGAGAAAAAGAAGGAAGAAACAATAAACTACCATAAAATAATCCAAAAAATTAAATTGCAACACTGGTGGCGATCGGCCAAGATGGCTGAGTAGAAAGACCCTGACTTTACCTTCTCTCAGGAGCACACCAAAATCAAAGCTATATGCAGAATAGCCATTAATGAAAAAGACTGGAATTTACCAGAAAAGATCTTCTATAACCAAAGACATAAATAAGGAACCAAGGTAAGATGGGCAGGAGGGGTGGAGAACTCTCAGTATAATCATGTCACATACCCCTGTGGTGAGCAATCCACAAACAAAATAATAATTATATTGCAGAGGTTTTCCTACAAGAGTGAGAGTTCTGAGCTCAATGTCAGGATCCCCAGCCTAGGGGTCTTGCACAGGGAAGATGAGCTCCCAGAGTGTTTGGCCTTGAAGTTCAGAGGGGCATAATTTTACAAGTCCCAAAGGACTAGTGGAAATAGAGACTTCGCTCTTAAAGGTTGTACACAAAATCTCACATGCACCAGGATCCAGGGCAAAATCAATAATTTGGTAGGAGCTCTGGGCCAGACCTACTTGCTAGTCTTGGAGTTTCCAGGAACAGCAGGGTGTGTGTGTGGGGGGGTCGTGGCTGTCACTCACCCTGGGAAAATAGAAAGTTGGCAAGCATTCTTGGGAGTTCCTTCTACTGTATATACACTGGTTGTGGGGAGTACCATTGTGAAATCCTCCCTCTAGCTCATTAACGCCAAGACCTGGACCCACCCAATAGCCTGTGGGCACCAGTGCTGAGAATCCTCAGGCCAAGCAATTAACTGGGTGGGGGCACAGCCCCACACATCAGCAGAGAACCTGTCTAAAGACTTCCTGAGCACATAGCTGCCTCTAGACATTCCTCTAGAAGTGGCCTTGCCTACCAAAGAGCACAGGACCCTGCTTCACCCACCTGTAGGGATCCACTGACTCCATACTTCAGTAAGCCTACTCTAGCCCCTGGACAAAGCTTATGCCCCAGCAAGCAGACACCAGAGGTTAGAAAATTAAAATCCTGTAGCCTGCCAACATGGCTTGCTCACAGCAGGCCAGAAACTGCCCTGGGACAGCTGGGCTCTGGCCCTGCCACTAGCAGACCTACACAAGCTTCATGGCATCCTAGATCCTAAGTCTAACTAAGTAGGAAACTGCTTCCAAGCACCAGTGATCTGACACCAGCTATGGGATCCCAGAGCCCTGCAGCCAGACTTCAGGACATGGTTATGTTGGCCAGTAGTCCAGCACCAATCCCAGAAACTGGTTTCACCCAACAGTGGGTGAGCAAAAGACCCAGAATCTTCTGAACACTGACTCCACCTATCAGTGAGTCAGCACTAACCACAATGCCTCCTGGAGCTCTGCAGTCAGCCACCTCATGACCAGGCCCTGCCAACCAGCAGCCAACAGTCTCCACACAAGGCAGGACCTGGCAGTCAACTGGAACAGGAACAAAACAAGTCTATCATACTGCCCACATAATCAGCTTGCCCGACAGAAAGACCTATGCAGCCCTCTTAGGGGGAACCCCTAGAGCACACAGCTTGGGTGACAGAAGAGGAGTGTGCTGCTGGGATACATAGGCCATCTCCTACAAATAGGTCACTTCACCAAGGTCAGGAAATATTACTAAGCTACTAGATACATAAAAAGTACAAACAGCAATGTGGGAAAAATGAGGCAACAGAGGAATATATTCAATATGAAGTAACATGATAAAACCCCAGAAGTAGAACTAAGTAAAGTGGAGATAGGAAATCTACCTGAGAAACAGTTCAGGGTATGAACATAAAGATGATCAAGGAACTTGGGAGAAGAATGCCTGAAAAGAGTGAGAAGTTAAAAGTTTTTAACAAAGTGTTAGAAAACATAAAGAATAACCAAAGAGAGGTGAAGTATACAATAACTAAAATGAAAAATATATTAGAAGGAATAAACAGTAGACAAAATGATGTAAAAGAATGAATCAACAAACTGAAAGATGCGTAGTTAATAACTCCGATGCAGAAAAGAAAAAGAAAAAAGAATGAAAAGAAAGAAGGACAGCTTAAGAGACCTCTGGGACAACATTAAGCACACTATTATTTGCATTATAGATGTCCCAGAAGGAGAAGAGAGAGAGAAAGAGGCTGAGAACATATATGAAGATATAATAGCTGAAAACTTCCCTAACCTGGGAAAGGAAAGAGTTACCCAAATCCAGGAAGCTCAGAGAGTCCCATACAGGATGAACCCAAAGAGAAACACAACAATATACACTGTAATTAAAATGAATATTAAAATCAACAAGGGAAAAGCAACAAATAACATACAAAGGAACTCCCATAAGGCTACCAGCTGATTACTCAGGCCAGAAGGGAGTGTATTTTAGGTGATGAAAGAGAAAAGCCTATGATCAATAATACTCTACATCAAAACTCTTGTTCAGATTTGTTGGAGACATCAAAAGCTTTATGGCCAAGCAAAAGCTAAAAGAGATCAGCACCATGAAACCAGCTTTACAACAAATGTTAAAGGAACTTCTCTAGGTGAAAAAGAAAAGGACATGAATAAAAACAAGAAAATTATGAAATAAAAAAATCTTATCAGTAAAGGCAAACATACAATAAAGATAGGATATCATCCACAAACAAAGCTAGTAGGAAGGTTAAAAGAAAAAATTAGTAAAATCCTCTATATCCACAATAAGCAATTAAGGTATACAAAAAAATTAGGTGTAAAATATGATATCAAAAACAGTCATTGTGAGGGGAGGAGAGTACAAAGGCAAGGCTTTTAAATGTATTTGACATTAAGACCACAGCAACTTAATACAATAATGTACATACATAGATAAATTCCCATATAAAAAGTCATAGTAAACAAAAACAAAAAACTTATAACAGATACACACAAAAAAAGAAAAAGGAATTCAAACATAACAGTAAAAATGTTCATCAAATCAGAAGAAAAGAGTGAAAAAAAAAGACAAGGAAGGAAAAGACTTACAAAAACAATGCCCCAAATAATTAACAAAATGGAAACAAGAACATATATATCAATGATTGCCTTAAATGTAAATGCATTTGAGGTTCAAATTAAAAAGCATAGAATAGCTGAATAGCTAAAAAAACAAGACCTGTATATATGCTGCCTACAAGAGACTCACTTCAGGTCTGGAGACACACAAAGACTAAAAGTGAGGAAATGGGAAAAGTTATTCCATGCAAATGGAAATCAAAAGAATCCCAAATTAGCAATATTTATATCAGACACAATAAACTTTTAAATAGACTGTTATAGAAGACAAAGAAAGACACTACATAATGATCAAGGGAACAACTGGAGAAGATATAACAATTTTAAATATATATGCACCTAACATTGGCAAACCGAAATATATAAGGGAAATGTTAATGAACATAAAAGGAGAAATTAGTAACACAATAATATTTGGGGACTTTAACCCTGAACTTACATCAGTGGACAGATCATCCAGACAGAAATTCAACAAATGACAATTAGATCTAATGGACTTAATTGATATATATGGGGCATTCCATCTGAAAGCAGGAGAATACACATTCTTTTCAGGTGCACGTGGAATATCCCCCAGGATACACCACAGACTAGGTCACAAAACAAACCTCAGTAAATTTAGTAAGATTGAAATCATATCAATTATCTTTTTTGGCCACAACACTATGAGACTAGAAATGTTCTAGTTTTTTACAAGAAAAAAATTGCAAAACACATACACATGGAGGCTAAATGATATGCTACTAAACAACCAATGAATCACTGAGGAAATTAAAAACATAAAGACAACTCAAAACAAAAATACAATACAAAACATATGGGAATAAGCAAAAGCTCTTCTAAAATAAAGCTTATATTGATACAGGCTTACCTCAGAAAACAAGAAGTGTCTCAAACAACCTAACATTGCACCTAAAAGAACCAAAGAATTAGAAACAAACAAAACCCGAAGTTATGAGAAGGAATAAACTAAACAAAATCTGAGTAGAAATAAATGAAATAAAGACTAATAAAAGAAAAATAGAGAAGATCAAAGAAACTAAAATCTGGTTCTTTGAAAAGCTTTTAAAAATTGATAAACTTTTAGCCAGACTCATCAAGAGAACAATGGAGAAGGCCCACATACATAAAAACAGAAATGAAAGAGAAATTACAACTGACACCACAAATATACAAAGAATCATAAAAGATGACCACGAACAACTATATGCCAATAAAATGGGCAAACTAGAAGAAATGGTCAAATTCCTAGAAGAAATGTACAATCTCCGAATGCTGAACAAGGAAGAAAGAGAAAACATGAACAGACCAACTACCAGTAATGAAATTGAATCAGTAATAGAAAAACTCCCAATAAACAAAAGTCCAATACCAGGTGGCTTCACAGGGAAATTCTACCAAACATTTACAGAAGAGTTAAAACCCATACTCCTCAAACTCTTCCAAGAAATTGCAGAGGAAGGAACACTTCCAAACTCATCCTACAAGGTCAGCATCACCCTCATACCAAAAGCAGAGAAAGAAATCACACAAAAAAGAAATTTACATGTCAATATCACTGATGAACAGATGCAAAAATCTTTAACAAAATGTTAGCAAACCAAACCCAACAATACATCAAAAGAACCATAAACCATGATCAAGTGGGATTTATTAGAGGGATGCAAGAACTTTTCAATATCTGCAAATCACTCAGTCTGAAATTGAAGAATAACAAATTGAAGTAACAAATTGAAGAATACAAACCATACGGTCGGGCTTCCCTGGTGGCGCAGTGGTTGAGAGTCCGCCTGCCAATACAGGGGATATGGGTTCGTGCCTTGGTCCGGGAAGATACCACATGCCATGGAGTGGCTGGGCCCGTGAGCCATGGCTGCTGAGCCTGCGTGTCCAGAGCCTGTGCTCACAATGGGAGAGGCCACAGCAGTGAAAAGCCTGCGTACTGCAAAAAAAAACCCCAACAAACCATAAGGTCATCTCAATAGATACAGAAAAAGCTTTTGACCAAATTCAACATCAATTTATGATAAAAACTCTCCTAAAAATGGACATAGAGAAAGCATACCTCAACATAATAAAGGCCAGATGTGACAAACCCACAGCTAACATCATACTTAATTCTGAAAAACTTAAATTATTCCCTCTAAGACCAGAAACAGGACAAGGATGCCCACTCTCATGACTTTCATCAACATAGTTTTGGAAGTCCTAACCACAGCAATCAGATAAGAAAAATAAATTAAAGGAATCTTAATTGGAATGGAAGAAGTAAAACTATTATTATTTGCAGATGACCTGATATTTTATGTTGAAAACACTAAACTCTTCACCCCAAAATTTTTAGAACTAATAAATGAACTTAGCAAAGTTATAAGAGCCAAGAGCAATATACAGAAATCTGTTGCATTTTATACACTAATAATGAACTCTCAGAAAGAGAAAATAAAAAACAATCCCATTTAAAATCACATCAAAAAGCATAAACAAGGAGGTGAAAGACCTATATAATGAAAACTATAAAATGTTGCTGAAGGAAATCAAAGATGATACAAAGAAATGTAATGATATCCCATGCTCTTGGATTGGAAGAATTAATATTGTTAAAATGACCATACTGCCCAAAGCAATCAACAGATTTAATGTGATCCCTATCATAATAACCATGATATTTTTCACAGAACTTGAACATATAATCCTAAAATTCATATGAACCACAAAAGACCCTGAATCACCAAAGCAATCTTGAAAACAAAGAACAAAGCTGGAGGTATAAAGTGCCCAGTCTTCAGACTATACTGCAAAGCTGGAGTAATCAAAACAACATGGTACTGACACAATCACAAATACATAGATCAATGGAACAGAATAGAGAGCCCAGAAGAAAACTCATGCACCTATGGTCAATTAATCTATGAAAGAGGGAGCAAGGATATGCAATGGAAAAAAGACAGTCCCTTCAATAAGTAGACAGCCACGTGTAAAACAATGAAATTAGAACATTTCCTCACACAATATACAAAAGTATACTCAAAATGAATTAAAGACTTAAATGTAAGACCTGAAACCATAAAACTCTTAGAAGAGAACATAGGCAGAACACTCTTTGACATAAATTGTAGCAATTTTGTTTTTGGATCTGTCTCATAATGCAAAAGAAAAAAAGGCAAAAATAAGCAAATGGGACTTATTTAAACTTAAAAGATTTTGCACAGTAAAGGAAACCATCTAGAAAATGAAAAGACAACCTACGGAATGGGAGAAAATATTTGCAAATAATATGATCCTAACCCTAACCCTAAGGGGTTAATAGCCAAAATATATAAACAGCTCACAGAGCTCAATATCAAAAATAGATAAATAAATAAAAACAGCCCAATCAAAAATGTGCAGAAGACCTGAATAGACATTTTTCCAAAGAAAACATACAGATGGCTAACAGGTGCATGAAAAGATGCTCAACATCACTAATTACTAGAGAAATGCAAATTAAAACACCAATGAGGTATCGCCTCACACTTGCCAAACCACTGTTATAAAAACATCTACAAATAACAATTTTTGGAGAGGATGTGGAGAAAAGGGAGCAATTGTACTCTGTTGGTGGAAATATAAATTTATGCAGCCACTATGGAGTATATTATGGAGGTCCCTAAGAAAACTAAAAATAGAACTACCATATGATCCATCGGTTCCACTCCTGGGTATTTATCTGGAAAAAAATGAAAACACTAATTTGAAAAGATACATGCACCCCAGTGTTTATAGCAGCACTATTTACAATACCCAAGATATGGAAGCAACCCACATTCCCATCAACACGTGAATGGATAAAGAAGATGTGTCATATATATATATATATATATATATATATATATACACACACACACACACACACACACACACACAGTGGAATATTACTCAGCTATAAAAAAGAAGGAATTCTGCCATTTGCAGCAATCTGGATGGACCTAGAGAATATTATGCTTAGTAAATAACAGAGAAAGACAAATGCTATATGATATCACTTATATGTGTTTTTAAAAAAATAATACAAATAAGTATATATGCAGAACAGAAACATACTCACAGATATAGAAAAGAAACTAGTGTTTACTGAAGGTGATAAAAAAGGGAGGGGACAAATTAGGAGTATGGGGTTGAGAGACATAAACTTCTATGTAAACAATAGATAAGCAACAAGGATATATTGAATATCACAGGGAATTATAGCCATTTTCTTGTAATATCTTTTAATGAAGTGTAATCTGTAAAAATACTGAATCATTATGCTGTATACCTGAAATTAACATAGTATTGTAAATCAACTAGACTTCATAAAAAACATAAATCATACTGTTGTACACCTGAAACTAATATAATATTGTAAGTCAATTATACTTTAATAAAAAATAAATAAATATAATTTTAAAAAGGAAAACACATCATTTATAATTCTAAAAGAGAAAGAGCACATTGCATCATTTAAAATAACCTGTTAAAAGTTTTGCCTTTAAAAAGTTAGCAGAAGACAAACCTATGATATATTTAGTTATTTTTCCTTAGTAGCTCAGTAATTACCAAACGTCAAGTTTTTGTTTTGATGTTAGGCAGATATTATATTATGATTTGATATAAGATTCTCTCTTCAGTCGGAAGGCAAAAATCATTCCTCAGTGAAATGGCTGTGAATTTTCCCTCTCTCAAGGAGAAGGTCTGGTAATGATCTTTCATCTAGAAGATTTGAAACTTTGCTCTTAGTTGGGTATACAAACTATATACTACACAGTATAATATGTAAACTTTATAGAGTGTATTTAATTGAGAAACAACTCTGCAATAATCTGGCGAAAGGCTTTCAGGTATAAAGAAATAATATTTTAAAATGTTCTGCTTCTCTCTAACCCCCCCAAGAGAAAAAAAATAACACTCCCAACTCAGGTCTATTGAAATGTTTGTGTTTTATAGGAATAAGACCCTGGAGCATTTGGAGAAGAGTTTGCTGCAATTTTCTGTTCTGCCTTAAGGAATGGATATTTATTTCTGCCTTACTTATATACCCTCTTCTACTATTCTCAGGTCACTGGAAATACAATATTCCATGAGTAAATAACTTTTAATAATGATTCTAGTCTTCATTTTCTACCACAGAGATCCTGGAAGCCTGGGTTCTCCTAGTAAGGCAATTATTTGCGGGATTAAAAAAGAAGAAAACTTGTTTTCCCCATCTGATGGTGATTAGAAATAATTTACAAATTTGAAGAATTGAGTTAAGAAAACACTTTCAATCAATTAACAAAGAGCAAAGGCTGAGTATTTCTGTCTAAATAGTATGGAGTATAGAAAAGGAATGAAGCATGGTCTCTGCCCACACAGTACTGGGAAGATCACAACTAACAGATTTGAAACTGTAATGTAGAACATGATATATTTGTATCCTGATTGTGTGGCATAGGCTATAAAGTGCTGTAAAAATTCAAAGAAAGGCAAGTCATTGTGAAATTAAATGGAAACAGCTTTGTGAATTAGGTAGGTTTGATGCTGTATCCTTGAAGGCTGTTTAGAATGCAAAAAGGAAAAACAACAAAAACTCAAGACAATTTAATTACTTGGCACTATTTTGACCTTAGCTTTAATATTCATTTATCTTTTCATCAGGAAAGAAAACTGATCCAATTTCTTCATTTGAGGGTTAAATTTTTATTCCTAAACACATAAGCATATTACACCCTAAACTGTACTCCGTTTTTATCTTTTTGGTTTTCTTGGTGTTGATCACCATGAATCTGAGGTGGTTGAGTAAGACTAGTTATTTATACAAAGATGTTCACTTGATTAAATTAATGGTTTTCCATCCTAAAAACCTAGATTTACATTAGATCCTCAGGCTCATGAAATTGATAGAGCATTCTTTTGGGGTCAGCTCTCATGACTGCTCCATTTCTTGAAGAGGTAAGTACTAGATTTTTATATCAGTACAATACAGTTGTTTACAGCAGTTTAAATTGGTACGATTTGATACTTGCAACCAATCCGGGCTTGCCATAATCTCTTATTTTTCTTACATCATTTTCATTCTTATATTTGAAAGCAGTGTATTTATATGTTAATTTTACCTTACATAAATTATACCTCATGCTAAGTAAATCAGAACAAAACTAAAATATATTTCTGCTACTCAGAAATTCTGAAATCAGTCTCAAAATAATTTGCATATGTATGCTATAGATCCCCCAAATATATACTATAATAAAAAGAATAAAGTTCTTTTTTCACATATGTCAATGTAATAGAAAGGAAGTGTATTCTGAGAACATCAGTTGCTTCATTAGCTTTTTGTAAAAGAAAAAAAACCCAAATTCCTTATTCAAATATATTTTTCCTTTACCTCAGGATTCCAGATAGCAGTCTTACCCATATTTTATTCACAAGTGGAAAGGATAATATGAATATAATCTGGGAGAACTGGGGGTGAAAGCTACTCATGCAGGCAAGTGGGCATGATGGATGTCATGAGGATGATTTACCAACAAATTTGTATTTACTTCCAGGACAAAATATTACAATTCCCAGAGGTAGGAAAAAAGCTTTCAAGGTTTCCTATTTATTATGTCAAATTTCTCTAGCTTTGGTGAACTTCTCACAGCTACACATGAACTGAAATTGGGCTTATATGGATTCTTCAAAGCAAATATTTTCTATATTTCTGGATGCTATTGACCTCGCCACAGGATTAACATATATATATATATATATATATATATATATACATATATATACATATATATACACATACACATAAATGGCCTGCACTTAGTAAGAACTCAAAAAATTTTTAAATAAAAAATAAATGTTTCATATATTATATTTTTCATAACTATATGACAATGGCTATTGAGTTGAAATGATACAAAGTAATTGCATAGTTAATAATAGAATATAGTACATTTTAGTAAGACATTAATATTTTAAAATACAGCAAACACAATTAGACTATTTAGAAAACATGAACAGTGAAAACTGAAATTCCATAATGTAGATGTGAAATATATTTTCTCATAGGTCATGCATGTTTCATGAAGATTCTCTAGATCTACTGCATAGTCATGTATAAGCTGACTAGCACTTGGTATTAATGATAAATAATATGGGATTCAATATCCAGAGAGTCAAATCTTATTTAACTGGAATAAGTTAACTAAACAAAATATTTTGAAAAGTCAAATGTTTTCTTTTTTCCAAAGGGAACAACATCTTGTATGTGTACTTTTCTGAAGCATCCTGGTTCAATTTTATACAGTAAAATGTGTAGAACAGATAACATAAATCCATAACTCAAAGATTTATATGGTATTTTTTTCACTGTTTCTATATGACTTCTAGAGTCTTGGACAATATTATTCTGGCTTGATTCCTTGTGAAAGCCTTTGTTTAGAATTGTTTGCTCTTCTCAAAATAGTAGAATTGGGTCATACATACATTGGTAAATATTTAAGGTGAGATAAATTTTTATTTTTAGAAGCAGAATAGACTTATTTTATGCAGACATTTAAATTCTTTAAAGCAAACGATTCTCAACGATGATGTTTCTATATAGCAGAGTGTCATAGAGATTATAATTCATGAATCAGGTACTTTTTCTTGCAAGGAATCCAGTCAAGCTAGCTCAAGTATAGGATTTATTATAGGGATGCACATGAACTGACAAAGGAAATCTAATGGAAATCTGAGCACAGCAAATTTAATAGCTCTGAATTTCGTGGAGAACTCAGGATTCAGTTGCAAAAGTTTGTGAAATTTCAGCACAGTGTGCCATTATCATGGCTCAGCATTCCATGGGACCATTTTTTTCTAACAACTGTCTTCCAAAGGACCTTAGCTTGTAATGGGCTCTTTGGTCTCAGCAAGAGACATATTTTTTATACATCCTTTGTGTTTCTGTGACCAGTGGTGAGCTCTTTTCATGTTTTATAGTTCAGTTTCCTAAGAAATATAATATCATTGATCTAACTCATGTTTTCCATCCAGCCACATCTAGTCTCCTAGGCAGTGAGAGCGTTGGTTTCAATGGTGGGGGAGATTGGTAAAGTATGAGGGGAACCAATGTGACAGCTCTACTAGAGCTGAATTCACTTCTCCCATTCTTCCAGTATGTTTTGATGAGCATTGGCTAATCTTGCTCCATTTTCAAGAAATCCTTATGGGAATAAATTTTGACTAATTCCCAACCAGAAAAAAGAATATGCAATATATTTTTAAATTATGTTAGCTCTGACTGGGAAGTGTTATTAAAAATTCTCCATTCTTGTGATCAGATAATTATATGGTCTTAAACAATTAAATCAATGATTTTCAAACTATATTCTGTAGAGGTACTTCATAAATTTCCGTAAATATTTGCCTTAAATTTCATTTCTTAATAAAATCAAGCTTTTAAAAAGAGTATAATAAAAACGCTCACAAAAAGTGTTATTATATCAAATTTTAACACTTTAGAACCCAACGTCATCATCTTAACTTGTATTATTTTGTTTGACATTTTAGTAAGCAAATGTGGTTACAAAATTGAACTTCTGAAATAAATATATACTAAAGAATTCTGCTTTTATGCATTTTACATATTGATGCTTGTGCACTTTTTTCTTTTATTAACACTGAATTAGTCATTTAAGTCACCCTTCTTATTACTGAATTCAACAGACGTTTTGTTGAATTTAAATGGAAGTTTGGATTTCAACTTCCTGTGTCTCCTGAATGTTACTTGTTCCCAGTTACATAACTGGAGTGATTAACTCTGGCTTTTTCTGTGCTAGAGGAGTCAAGTACCACCTTCCTGGCAGAAGTTTGTTGAAATTCCTGCTCCACAGGATACAATTACTCTTTTCATTCGTGGAGGATATATTCTGCCAACAGAGTTTTCAGACAGAAAAACAGTGTTGAGGTAACAGGCACTTCCTCCCAGGAGACTGAGCTAGGAACTCGGTCTTCTTGTTATGGTCAAGTTTCCTGCTTGGGGAGTATCTGAGGAGGGTTGTTTGTGAGTAGGAAGGCAGCTAATTCTCACCAATATACCACCAATACTCTTTTTGAGTAGGATGGTGAGATGTGATAGGAGAGTAACTCAGTCAGTGTGCAATTACTGGTCTACATGTATATTTGTATATTTGCATGTGTGAGTCAGTGTGTGTGTGTATGTGTGTGTGTGTGTATGACAGAGGGAGGTAGCAGAGAGAGGGGGAAGGGAAAAAAGAGAAGGAAGGGAAGAAAAAGGGAGTGAAAGAGATTAGTAGATTATATTATGCTTGAGCATTTGAAACAGTTCCAAGATATCCTGCCATAAATATTTTCCTATTATTGTTTTTAAGACAGCTAATGATTTCTGATTCACAAATTTCCTCCTAGGTTTTAGATGAAGGTTAGGTCAGGGCCCTCAAGCTTTTATCAACTTAGGTTATATTTAATTAGTCATTTTTCTCCACAGACATCATGTAATCAAAGATCTTGTTTAGCAGAGAAAGAGGTTTTTAAGCAGTAATAATTAGTTTATATTTCTATTTTACATCAAAGATTCATAATAACAAATCAAAATTTCTAATAAAAATTAAGATCAGCTACTGTGTGAACACCAGATTAAACCCCCATGACTGGCTTGGTTATCTCAGCTCCTGCAGAACATCTGAATTGACAAGTGCTCCTGCAACTGAGATGGGTCTAGCTTTGGCAGCTATGGACTTTGTGGCACACACATATGGGGGTTGGGCCAGGACAGAGTCTGAGCTGTCCCCATAGCACCCACAGTAGGTCCAGATCCATGATTACTGCAATCCTGGAACCTGATTTCAGTGGATTTACACTGGTGGCCTGGTGAAAACAATGCCTGAGAGACACCAGGGACAACTGCCAGCATACCCATGGTTAAGGTAGGGCCAAGAGCAGTGCCAACAAGAGAGTAACTTGTGAGCTCACACAACAGGTAAAAGGTGACACAACAGAGCATGCTCACAGGTGAAAACTCCAGAAGAGGAATACTCAGTGGCTTCTCTCCCAGGGGGAGCACTCCAAACCTGCCTACCTCATATGGCAGATCAGAAACACAGCTAAGAAACAGATCTGGGGGTGTCTACTCCAACAACTAGGGAGAAGACCCCACCCCTGACATGGCAGAGACAACCAAAGAACAAAGGGGAGGCCAAGCTCAATATCCAGGGCACACTCTGGTCACCACAACACTAGTCTAACCCCCTATCAAGGTGATAACAGACCAACAGACACTGAGGAAAGAAGAGGCAGACATCCATACTAAAAACAGTTGTCATAACACAATAATAATAATACTATAAAATCCATGCAGGCTACACAGGGATGTTCCAACATAAAAATAGTCCTCCAAGACAGTCTAAGTGTCTGGCATCAGGAGGAAGAGCCCCCAGAACATCTGACTTTGAAGGTCAATGGGGCTTGAGTGTAGGAGCTCCAAAGAGCTGGGGGAAACAGAATCTTCACTCTTGGAGGGTACACCCAAGGTCTCACATGAACTGGGACACTTCAAATAGAGTACCTCCATAGAAACCTGGGCTAGAATTATCTAGGGGTATTGGAGGGTCTCCTGGAAAGATGGGGGTTGGCTGTAGCTCACCATGATGTCAAGGACTCTGGTAGCAGAAACCCCAGGGAATATTAATTGGGTGAGATCTCCCAAAGGTCCCCATTTTGGCACCAAGACCTGGCCCCACCCAACAGCTTGCAGGCTCCAGTGCTGGAATGCCTCAGGCCAAACAACTAGCAAGACAGGAACATAGCATGACCTATCAGCAAATAAGCTGCCTAAAGTCATACAAAGATCACATCCACACCAAAACAGACCCCCTGACATGGCTCTGCCAACCAGAGGAACAAGACCAGCTCCACCCACCAGAGGGCAGACACCAATCCTGCCCACCAAGAAGCCTGCACAAGCCCCTGGACCAATCTCACCAAACATGGGGCAGACAACAGAAGCAGGAGGAACTACGAGCCTGCAGTCTGTGGAAAAGAGACCACAAACACAGTAAGTTAGACAAAATGAGGTGACAGAGAAATATGTTGCAGTTGAAGGAGGAAGATAAAATCCTACAAAAACAACTAAATGAAGAGGATATAGGCAATCTACATGAAAAAAGAATTCATAGTAATGATAGTAAAGAAGATCCAAAATCTTGGAAAAAGAATGGAGGCACACATTGAGAAGATACAAGACATGTTTAGCAAAGACCTAGAAGAACTAAGAACAAACAGAGAAGAACAATACAATAACTAAAATGAAAAATACCCTAGAAGGAATCAATAGCAGAATAGCTGTGTCAGAAGAACTGATAAGTGATCTGGAAGACAGAATGGTGGGAATCACTACCACAGAACAGAATAAAGAAAAAGAATGAAAATAAATCAGGCAGTCTCAGAGACTGCTGGGACAATATTAAATGCAACAACATTCACATTATAGGAGTCCTAGAAGGAGACGAGAAAGAGAAAGGACTGCAGAAAATATTTGAAGAGATAATAGCTGAAAACTTCCCTATCATGGGAAAGGAACCAGTTACCCAAGTACAGGAAGTGCAGAGATTCCCAGGCAGGATAAACACAAGGAGGAACACACCGAGACACATAGTAATCAAATTGAGAAAAATTAAAGATAAAGAAAAATATTAAAGCAACAAGGGAAAATGAACAAATAATATACAAGGGAACTCTCATAAAGTTATCAGCTGATTTATCAGTGGAAACCCTGCAGGCCAGAAGGCAGTGGCACAGTATATTTAAATTGAGGAAAGGGAAGAACCTACAACCAAGAAGCTCTACACAGCAAGGCTCTCATTCAGATTCAATGGAGATATCAAAAGCTTTAGAGACAAGCAAAAGCTAAGAGAATGCAACACCAACAAACCAGCTTTACAACAAATACTAAAGGAAATTCTCTAGGCAGGGGAAACAAATTAGGCCAAAACTAGAAACAAAAAAATCAGAAATGGGAAACTGCTAAAGGAAAAGCTACAGTAAAAGCAGGAAATCATCCACACAAAAATATAATATCAATACTAGCAACCATGAGAAGAGAAGAGTACAAATACAGGAACTGAGAATCACATTTAAAATTAAGAGACCAGGAGTAGTGAGGAAGATGGCGGAAGAGTAAGACATGGAGATCACCTTCCTCCCCACAGATACACCAGAAATATATCTAAACGTGGAACAACTCCTACAGAACACCTACTGAACGATGGCAGAAGACCTCAGACCTCCCAAAGGCAAGAAAGTCCCCACGTATCTGGGTAGGGCAAAAGAAAAAAGAATAAACAGAGACAAAGGATAAGGATGGGACCTGCACCAGTGGGAGGGAGCTGTGAAGGAGGAAAGGTTTCCACACACTAGGAAGCCCCTTCGAGGGTGGAGATTGTGGGTGGCGGAGGGGGTAACTTTCGGAGCCGCAGAGGAGAGCACAGCAACAGGGGTGCGGAGGGCAAAGCGGAGAGATTCCCGCACAGAGGCTTGGTGCCAAACGGCACTCACCAGCCCGAGAGGCTTGTCTGCTCACCCGCCGGGGCGGGCGGGGCTGGGAGCTGAGGCTCAGGTCGGTTGGAGTGCAGGGAGAGGACTGGGGTTGGCGGCGTGAACACAGCCTGCAGGGGGTTAGTGCACCACGGCTAGCCGGAAGGGAGTCCGGGAAAAAGTCTGGAGCTGCCGAAGAGGCAGGAGACTTCTTCTTCTCTCTTTGTTTCCTGGTGCTCGAGGAGAGGGGATTAAGAACATGGCTAAAAGGAGCTCCAGAGACGGGCGCAAGCTGCGGCTAAAAGCGTGGACCCTAGAGACGGGCAAGAGACGCTAAGGCTGCTGCTGCCAACACCAGGAAGCCTGTGTGTGAGCACAGGTCACTATCCACACCCCTCTTCCAGGGAGCCTGTGCAGCCCGTCACTGCCAGGGTCCCGGGATCCAGGGACAACCTCCCCGGGAGAACGCACGGTGCGCCTCAGGCTGGTGCAACGTCATGCTGGCCTCTGCCGCCTCAGGCTGGCCCCGCACTCCGACCCCTCTTTACCTCCGGCCTGAGTGAGCCAGAGTCCCCGAAGCAGCTGCTCCTTTAACCCCGTCCTGTCTGAGCGAAGAAGAGACACACTCTGGTGACCTACACTCAGAGGCAGGGTCAAATCCAAAGCTGAGCTCCAGGAACTGTGAGAACAAAGAAGAGAAAGGGAAATCTCGCCCAGCAGCCTCAGAAGCAGCTGATTAAAACTCCACAATCAACTTGATGTACTCTGCATCTATGGAATACATGAACAGACAACGAACCATCCCAAATTGAGGAGGTGGACTTTGAGAGCAAGATTTACGATTTTTACCCATTTTCCTCTTTTTGTAAGTGTGTATGTGTATGCTTCTGTGTGAGATTTTGTCTGTATAGCTTTGCTTCCACCATTTGTTCTAGGGTTCTATCCATCCGTTTTTTTTTTTCTTTTTTCTTTTTCTTTAAAAAATTTTTTTCTTAATATTTTTTATTTTAATAACTTTATTTTATTTTATCTTTATTTTATCTTCTTTCTTTCTTTCCTTCCTTCCTTCCTACCTTTCTTTCTTTCTTTCTTTCTTTCCTTCTTTCTTTCTTTCTTCCTTTCTTCCTTTCTACATTTTCTCCTTTTTATTCTGAGCCCTGTGAATAAAAGGCTCCTGGTGCTACAGCCAGGAGTCAGTGCTGTGCCTCTGAAGAGGAGGAGCCAAATTCAGGACACTGCTCCACAAGAGACCTCCCAGCTCCACATAATATCAAATGGCGAAAATCTCCCAGAGATCTCCATCACAACACCAGCACCCAGCTTCACTCAACGACCAGCAAGCTACAGTACTGGACACCCTATGCCAAACAACTAGCAAGACAGGAACACAACCACACCCATTAGCAGAGAGGCTGCCTAAAATCATAATAAGTTCACAGACACCCCAAAACACACCACCAGACATGGATCTGCCCACCAAAAAGACAAGATCCAGCCTCATCCACCAGAACACAGGCACTAGTCTCCTCCACCAGGAAGCCTACACAACCCACTGAAAAAACTTTAGCCACTGGGGACAGACACCAAAAACAATGGGAACTACGAACCAGCAGCCTGCAAAAAGGAGGCCCCAAACACAGTAAGATAAGCAAAATGAGAAGACAGAAAAACACACAGCAGATGAAGGAGCAAGATAAAAACCCACCAGACCTAACAAATGAAGAGGAAAGAGGCAGTCTACCTGAAAAAGAATTCAGAATAATGATAGTAAAGATGATCCAAAATCTTCGAAATAAAATAGACAAAATGCAAGAAACATTTAACAAGGCCCTAGAAGACCTAAAGATAAAACAAGGAACAAGGAACAACACAATAAATGAAATTAAAAATACTCTACATGGGATCAATAACAGAATAACTGAGGCAGAAGAATGGATAAATGACCTGGAAGATAAAACAGTGGAAATAGCTACTGAAGACCAGAATAAAGAATGAAAAGAACTGAGGACAGTCTCAGAGACCTCTGGGACAACATTAAGGGCACCAACATTCAAATTATAGGGGTTCCAGAAGAAGAAGAGAAAAGGAAAGGGACTGAGAAAATATTTGAAGAGATTAAAGTTGAAAACTTCTCTAATATGGGAAAGGAAATTCTTAATCCAGTCCAGGAATTACAGAGAGTCCCATACAGGATAAATCCAAGGAGAAATACACCAAGACACATATTAATCAAACTGTCAAAAATTAAATACAAAGAAAACATATTAAAAACAGCAAGGGAAAAATAACAAATAACACACAAGGGAATTCCCATAAGGTTAACAGCTGATCTTTCAGCAGAAACTCTGCAAGCAGGAAGGGACTGGCAGGACATATTTAAAGTGATGAAAGAGAAAAACCTGCAACCATGATTACTCTACCAAGCAAGGATCCCATTCAGATTTGATGGAGAAATTAAAACATTTAAAGACAAACAAGAGCTGAGCAAGTTCAGCACCAAGAAACCAGCTTTTCAACAAATGCTAAAGGAACATCTCTAGGAAGGAAACACAAGAGAAGGAAAAGACCTACAGTAACGAACACAAAACAATTAAGAAAATGGGAATAGGAACATACATATCAATAATTACCTTAAATGTAAATGGGTTAAATGCTCCCACCAAAAGACACAAACTGGTTGAATGGATACAAAAACAAGATCCATATATGTGCTGTCTACAAGAGACCCACTTCAGACCTACAGACACATACAGACTGAAAGTAAGGGGATGGAAAAAGATATTCCATGCAAATGGAACCCAAAAGAAAGCTGGAGTAGCAATTCTCATATCAGACAAAATAGACTTTAAAATAAAGACTATTAGAAGAGGCAAAGAATGACACTACATAATGATCAAAGGATTGATCCAAGAAGAAGATATAACAATTGTAAATATTTATGCACCCAACATAGGAGCACCCCAATATATAAGGCCAGTACTAACAGCCATAAAAGGGGAAATCGAAAGTTACACATTCATAGTAGGGGACTTTAACACCCCACTTTCACCCATGGACAGATCATCCAAAATGAAAATAAATAAGGAAACACAAGCTTTAAATGATACATTAAACAAGATGGAATTAATTTATATTTATAGGACATTCCATCCAAAAACAACAGAATACACATTTTTCTCAAGTGCTCACGGAACATTCTACAGGATAGGTCATATCTTGGGTCACAAAGCAAGCCTTGGTAAATTTAAGAGAATTGAAATTGTATCAGGTATCGTTCCCGACCAAAATGCTATGAGACTAGATATCAATTACAGGAAAAGATCTGTAAAAAATACAAACACATGGAGGCTAGACAATACACTACTAAATAACGAAGTGATCACTGAAGAAATCAAAGAGCAAATTAAAAAATACCTAGAAACAAAGGACAATGGAGACATGATGACCCAAAACCTATGGGCTGCAGCAAAAGCAGTTCTAAGAGGGAAGTTTATAGCAATACAATTCTACCTTAAGAAACAGGAAACACCTCAAATAAACAACCTAATCTTGCACCTAAAGCAATTAGAGAAAGAAGAACCAAAAACCCCCAATGTTAGTAGAAGGAAAGAAATCATAAAAATCAAATGAGAAATAAATGAAAAAGTAATGAAGGAAATGATAGCAAAGGTCAGTAAAACTAAAAGCTGATTCTTTGAGAAGATAAACAAAATTGATAAACCATTAGCCAGACTCATCAAGAAAAAAAGGGAGAAGACTCAAATCAGTAGAATTAGAAATGAAAAAGGAGAAGTAACAACTGACACTGCAGAAATACAAAAGATCATGAGACATCACTACAAGCAACTCTAAGCCAATAAAATGGACAACCTGGAAGAGATGGACAAATTCTTAGAAATGCACAACATGCCAAGACTTAATCAGGAAGAAATAGAAAATATGAATAGACCAATCTCAAGCACTGAAATTGAAACTGTGATTAAAAATCTTCCAACAAACAAAAGCCCAGGACCAGATGGATTCACAGGTGAATTCTATCAAACATTTAGAGAAGAGTTAACACCTATGCTTTTCAAACTCTTGCAAAATATAGCAGAGGGAGGAACACTCCCAAACTTATTCTACGAGGCCACCATCACCTTGATACCAAAACCAGACAAGGATGTCACAAAGAAAGAAAACTACAGGCCAATATCACTGATGAACATAGATGCAAAAATCCTCAACAAAATACTAGCAAACAGAATCCAACAGCACATTAAAAGCATCATACACCATGATCAAGTGGGGTTTATTCCAGAAATACAAGGATTCTTCAATATACGCAAATCAATCAATGTGATATACCATATTAACAAATTGAAGGAGAAAAACCAAATGATCATCTCAAGATGCAAAGAAATCTCTCAGCAAAATTCAACACCCATTTATGATAAAAACCCTGTGGAAAGTTGGCATAGAGGGAACTTTCCTCAACATAATAAAGGCCATATATGACAAACCCACAGCCAACATCGTCCTCAACTGTGAAAAACTGAAAGCATTTCCACTAAGATCAGGAAGAAGACAAGGTTGCCCACTCTCACCACTCTTATTCAACATAGTTTTGGAAGTTTTAGCCACAGCAATCAGAGAAGAAAAGGAAATGAAAGGAATCCAAATCAGAAAAGAAGAAGTAAAGCTGTCACTGTTTGCAGATGACATGATACTATACATAGCGAATCCTAAAGATGCTACGAGAAAACTACTAGAGTTAATCAATGAATTTGTTAAAGTAGCAGGATACAAAATTAATGCAGAGAAATCTCTGGCATTCCTATACACTAATGATGAAAAATCTGAAAGTGAAATCAAGAAAACACTCCCATTTATCATTGCAACAAAAAGAATAAAATATCTAGGAATAAACCTACCTAGGGAGACCTAAGACCTGTATGCAGAAAATTATAAGACACTGATGAAAGCAATTAAAGATGATACAAATAGATGGAGAGATATACCATGTTCTTGGATTGGAAGAATCCACATTGTGAAAATGACTCTACTACTCAAAGCAATCTACAGATTCAATGCAATCCCTATCAAACTACCAATGGCATTTTTCACAGAACTAGAACATAAAATTTCACAATTTGTATGGAAACACAAAAGACCCCGAATAGCCAAAGCAATCTTGAGAACGAAAAACGGAGCTGGAGGAATCAGGCTCCCTGACTTCAGACTATACTACAAAGCTACATTAATCAAGACAGTATGGTACTGGCACAGAAACAGAAAGATAGATCAATGGAACAGGATAGAAAGCCCAGAGATAAACGCACACACATACGGTCACCTTATCTTTGATAAGGGAGGCCGGAATATGCAGTGGAGAAAGGATGGCCTCTTCAATAAGTGGTGCTGGGAAAACTGGACAGGTACATGTAAAAGTATGAGATTAGATCACACCCTAACACCATACACGAAAATAAGCTCAAAATGGATTAAAGACCTTAATGTAAGGCCAGAAATTATCAAACTCTGAGAGTAAAACATTGGCAGAACACTCTATGACATAAATCACAGCAAGATCCTTTTTGACCCCCCTCCTAGAGAAATGGAAATAAAAATAAACAAATGGGACCTAATGAAACTTCAAAGCTTTTGCCCAGCAAAGGATACCATAAACAAGACCAAAAGACCACCCTCAGAATGGGAGAAAATATTTGCAAATGAAGCAACTGACAAAGGATTAATTTCCAAAATTTATAAGCAGCTCATGCAGCTCAATAACAAAAACACAAACAACCCAATCCAAAAATGGGCAGAAGACCTAAATAGACATTTCTCCAAAGAAGACATGCCGATTGCCAACAAACACATGAAATAATGCTCAACATCATTAATCATTACAGAAATGCCAATCAAAACTCCAATGAGATATCATCTCACACCAGTCAGAATGGCCATCATCAAAAAATCTAGAAACAGTAAATGCTGGAGAGGGTGTGCATAAAAGGGAACACTCCTGCACTGCTGGTGGGAATGTGAATTGGTACAGCCACTATGGAGAACAGTATGGAGGTTCCTTAAAAAACTACAAATACAACTACCATACGACCCAGCAATCCCACTACTGGGCATATACCCTGAGAAAACCATAATTCAAAAAGAATCATGTACCAAAATGTTCATTGCTGCTCTTTTTACAATAACCCAGAGATGGAAGCCACCTAAGTGTCCATCATTGGATGAATGGATAAAGAAGATGTGGCACATATATACAATGGAATATTACTCAGCTATAAAAAGAAACGAAATTGAGCTATTTGTAATGAGGTGGATGGACCTAGAGTCTGTCATACAGAGTGAAGTTAGTCAACAATAGAAAGACAATTACCGTATGCTAACACATATATATGGAATTTAAGAAAAAAAATGTCATGAAGATCCTAGGGGTAAGACAGTAATAAAGACACAGAGCTACTAGAGAATGGACTTGAGGATATGGGGAGGGGGAAGGGTAAGCTGTGACAAAGTGAGAACGTGGCATGGACATATATACACTACCAAACGTAAAATAGATAGCTAGTGGGAAGCAGGTGCATAGCACAGGGACATCAGCTCGGTGCTTTGTGACCACCTAGTGGGGTGAGATAGGGAGGGTGGGAGGGAGGGAGATGCAAGAGGGAGGAGATATGGGAACATATATATATGTATAACTGATTCTCTTTGTTATAACACAGAAACTAACACACCATTGTAAAGCAATTATTCTCCAATAAAGATGTAAAATAAATAAAACTGTCTTGAACAAATGAAAAAAATAAAAATATAAAATATAAAATAAAATTAAGAGACCAGAAACTTAAAATAACCTGTATGTATATGGACTGCTATATCAAAACATCATGGGAAATGCAAACCAAAGAACTAGGAGAGATACACACACACAAAAGGTAAAGCAAACCAAATACAACACTAAATATGGTCATCAAACCACAAGAGAAGAGAAGAGAAGAGGAAAGGGAGAAAAAAGACGTACAAAACAGACCGAAAACAATTAAGAAAATGGGAATAAGAGCATACATATCAATAATTACCTTAGGAATTTCTGTCATGGTCCAGTGGTTAAGAATCCTCCTATCAATGCAGGGGACATGGGTTCGAGCCCTGGTCTGGGAAGATCCACCTGCCACACAGCAACTAGGCCCATGGCCCATAACTACTAAGCCTGTGTGCCGCAACTACTGAAGCCCATGCACTTAGAGCCCATGCTCTGCAACAAGAGCAGCCACTGCAATGAGAAGCCCACGCACCATAATGAAGAGTAGCCCACACTCGCCGTAACTAGAGAAAGCCTGCGCACAGCAACAAAGACTCAACACAGCCAAAAAATAATTAATTCATTTAAAAAATAATTACCTGAAATGTAAATGGATTGAATGCTCCAACCAAAAGACACAGACTGGCTGAATGGATACAAAAACAAGATGCATATATATGCGGTCTACAAGAGACCCATTTCAGACCTAAGGACACATACAAACTGAAAGTGAGGGGATGTAAAAAGATATTCCAGGCAAAAGAAATCTGGAATAGCAATATTCATATCAGACAAAATAGACTTTAAAATAAAGACTATTACAAGAGACAAGGAAGCACATTACATAATGATCAAAGGATCAATCCATGAAGAACTTATAACAATTGTAAATATTTATGTACCCAACATAGGAACACCTCAATATATAAGGCAAATACTAACATCCATACAAGGAGAAATTGACAGTAATACAATAATAATGGGGGACTTTAACACCCCACTTACATTAATTGACAGATCTTCCAGACAGAAAATAAATAAGGAAAAACTAGCCTTAAAAGACATATTATACCAGATATACTTAATTGATAGCCATAGGACATTCTACCTGAAAGCAGCAGAATACACTTTCTTCTCAAGTGCACACAGAAGTTTCTCCAGAATAGATCATATCTTAGGTCACAAATCAAGACTTGGTAAATTTAAGAAAATTGAAATCATAACAAGCACCTTTTCCAACCACAATGCTATGCTATTAGAAATCAATTATAGGAAAGAACCCACAAATATATGAAGGGTAAACAATATGATACTAAACAACCAATGGATCACTGAAGAAATCAAAGGGGAAATTACAAAATTCCTAGACACAAATGACAATGAAAACACAAAAATCCAAAACCTATGAGACACAGCAAAGGCAGTTCTAAGAGGGAACTTTATAGCAATACAATCTTACTTCAAAAAACAAGAAAAATCTCATATAAACAACATAAAATTACACCTAAAGCAATTAGAGAAAGAAGAACAAACAAAAGCCAAAGTTAGCAGATGGAAAGAAATTATAATGATCAAAGCAGAAATAAATGAAATAGAGATGACGAAAACATTAGCAAAGATCAATGAAACTAAAAGCTGGTTCATTGAGAAGATAAACAAAATTGATAAACCTTTAGCCAGACTCATCAAGAAAAAAAAAGGGAGAGAACCCACATCAATAAAATTAGAAATGAAAAAGGAGAAGTTACCATTGACATCGCACAAATTCAAAGGATCATAAGAGACTACTACTGGCAACTATATGACAATAAAATGGATAACCTAGAAGAAGTAGTTATTGTTAGAAAGGTACAATTCTTCCAAGACTGAACCAGAAAGAAATAGAAATATGAAAAGACTAATCACAAGTACTGAAATTGAAACTGTGATTTAAAACATCCAACAAACAAAAGTCTAGGACAAGATGACATCACAGGCAAATTCTAACAAATTCTATCAAACATTTAGAGAAGAGTTAACACTTGTCCTTCTGAAACTCTTTCAAAAAATTGCATAAAAAGGAACACTCCCAAGCTCATTCTACAAGGCCACCATCATCTTAATACCAAAACCAGACAAAGATATCACAAAAAAGAAAATTACAGGCCAATATGACTGATAAACATAAATGCAAAAATCCTCAACAAAATAATAGCAAACTGAATCCAACAACACAGTAAAAGGATCATACACCATTATCTAGTAGATTTATCCCAGAGATGCAAGGTTTCTTCAATACATGCAAATCAATCAATGTGATACACCACATTAACAAACTGAAGAATAAAAACCATATGATCATCTCAATCGATGCAGAAAAAGCTTTAGACAAAATTCAACACCCATTTATGATAAAAACTCTCCAGAAAGTGGGCATATAGGGAACCTACCTCAACATAATAAAGGCCATATATGACAAAGCCACAGCAAACATCATTCTTAATGGTGAAAAAGTGGAAGTATCCTCTAAGATCAGGAAAAAGACAAGGATATCCACTCTCTCCACTTTTATCCAACATAGTTTTGGAAATCCTAACCACAGCAATAAGAGAAGAAATTTGAATAAAGGAATCCAAATTGGAAAATAAGAAGTAAAACTTCAGTTTGCAGATGACATGATACTATACATAGAAAATCCTAAAGATGCTGCAATAAAACTACTAGAGCTCATCAAAGAATTTGGTAAAATTGCTGGATACAAAATTAATACACAGAAATCTCTTGCATTCCTATGCACTAATAATGAAAAATCACTAAGAGAAATTATGGAAACAATGCCATATACCACTGCATCAAAAAATAATAAAATATCTAGGAATAAACATACCTAAATAGGCAAAATACTTGTACTCAGAAATCTATGATTCTGTTGAAAGAAATCAAAGATGACACAAACAGATGGAGAGATATACCATGTTCTTGGGTTGGAAGAATCAATATTGTGAAAATGTCTATACTACAGAAAGCAATCTGCAGATTCAATGCACTCCCTATCCAATTAGCAATGGCATTTTTCACAGAATTAGAACAAAAAATTTTACAATTTGTATGGAAATACAAAAGACCATGAAGAGCTAAAGCAATCTTGAGAAAGAAAAGAAGAGCTGGAGTAATCAGGCTCCTTGACTTCAGACTATACTACAAAGCTACAGTAATCAAGACAATATGGTACTGGCACCAAAACAGAAATATAGATCAATGGAACAGGATGGAAAGTCCAGAGATAAAACCATGCACCTATGGTCACCTAATCTATGACAAAGGAGGCAAGAATTTACAATGGAGAAAAGACTGTCTCTTCAATAAGTGGTGCTGGGGAAACTGGACAGCTACATGTAAAGGAATGAAATTAGAACACTCCCTAACACCATACACAAAAATAAACTCAAAATGGATTGAAGACTGAAATGTAAGGCTGGACACTTTAAAACTCTTAGAGGAAAACATAGGCAGAACACGCTCTGACATAAATTGCAGCAAGACCTTTTTTTTTTAAAAACATCTTTATTGGAGTATAATTGCTTTACAATGGTGTGTTAGTTTCTGTTTTATAATAAAGTGAATCAGCTATACATATACATATATCTCAATACCTCTTCTCTCTTGCATCTCCCTCCTACCCTCCCTATCCCACCCCTCTAGGTGGTCACAAAGCACCAAGCTGATCTCCTTGTTCTATGTGGCTTCCTCCCACTAGCTATCTATTTTACATTTGGTAGTATATATAAGTCCATGCCACTCTCTCACTTTGTCCCAGCTTACCTTTCCCCCTCCCTGTGTCCTCAAGTCCATTCTCTACGTCTGCATCTTTATTCCTGTCCTGCCCCTAGGTTCTTCAGAACATTTTATTTATTTATATTTTAGATTCCATATATATGTGTTAGCATACAGTATTTGTTTTTCTCTTTCTGACTTACTTCACTCTGTATGACAGACTCTAGGTCCATCCACCTCACAGCAAGACCTATTATGATCTGCCTCCTAGAATAGTGAAAATAAAAACAAAATAAACAAGTGGAACCTAATGAAATTTAAAAGCTTTTGCACAGTAAAGGAAACCAAAAACAAAATGAAAAGACAACCCACAGAATGGGAGAAAACATTTGTAAATTAAGTGACTGACAAGGGGTTAATCTCCAAAATATACAATTAGCTCATGCAGCTCAATGTCAAAAAACAATGAAACCAATCAAAAAGTGGGCAGAAGACCCAAACAAACATCTCTGTGAAGAAGACATACAGATGGCCAAAAAGCACATGAAAAGATGCTCAACATCACTAATTATTAGAGAAATGCAAATCAAAACTTCAATGAAGTATCACCTCACACCAGTCAGAATGGCCAGCATCAAAAAATCTACAAACAGTATAATGCTGGAGAGGGTGTGGAGAAAAGGGAACACTCTTAAAACTGTTAGTGGGAATGTAAGTTGGCACAGGCCCTTTGGAGAACAGTATGGAGGTTCCTTCAAAAACTAAAATTAGAGCTACCATATGATCCTACAATTTTACTCCTGGGAATATATCCAGAGAAAACCATAATTCAAAGCAATACATGCACCCACATATTCATTGCAGCACTATTTACAATACCCAGGACATGGAAGCATCCTAAATGTCCATCAACAGAGGAATGAATAAAGAAGATATGGTAAATATATACAATGGAATATTACTCAACCATAAAAAAGTAATGAAATTATTACATTTTGCAGCAACATGGATGGACCTAGAAATTGTCATACTGAGTCAGACAGAAAGATAAATATCATATAATATCGCATATGTGGATTTTTTTAAAAAATGGTTCAAATGAATTTATTTACAAAACAGAAATAGAGTCACAGATGTAGAAAACAACTTATGGTTACCAGGGAGGAAAGTGGTGGTGGGGGGTGCACGGATAAATTGGGAGATTGGGATTGACATATATACAACACTATATATAAAATAGATAACTAATAAGGACCTAATTTATAGCACAGTGAACTCTTCTGAAAACTTGTAATGACCTATATGGAAAAGAATCTAAAAAGGGTGGGTATATGTATATATATAAATGATTCATTTTGCTGTATGGCAAAAATGAAAACAACATTGTAAATCCACTATAGTGCAATCAAAATCTAAAAACAAAGAATTAAAATCAGCTAAAATATAAAGTAAAATCAGCTAAAATATACATCATTATCAGAGAGAAGTTTTGACTGGACATTTCTGAAACATTGAAAAGTACCTAAGGACCCCATCAACCTAGATACTAGATCCATACTTTCCAAACACTAACTTGAATAATAGCTCTAGTCGAATTTCTAGTTAGTGTATTGTTCATTGCCATGAATGAAGAGAGGATCTCATGCCTAACTTTTCATTTCAAATAGAAAAATTTAATGAAATAAGTGTATTTCATATGAAGCCAAAATATTTCCCTTAAAGAAATTCTCACTAATTCAACTGCAAAAGTAAGTTTATCACTTACATTGTGTAGTTCTTTTTTCGTTAAGCAATTTTCTCTTGTCGAGTGATTAGAATCAAATCCTTGAGTCCTGTCTCCACAGTGGAATCACAAAAATGGAGCACATGGATTCTGTCATCCTTGCTCCTGAGATATTAATACAATTTCCAGTGTAGAGCAGACTCTCCAAATTACTGTTCAAGCTTCATTTTCCTGGAATCCCATTGGTCATACTTTGACATCAGCTTCCAGGTTTCCAGACCCAATGACTTTGGCAATTTTGTCATAACATTCTCTTGGTTGTAGATAAGCCAAAGAAACTGAGAGGTGCATCTTCAATTAGAAAGGTATAATAATTATTTTATAACATTACTAATTATGAAAACCTTCACATTTTTCCCCAGTGGAAGGCAGTTGAGAGGTCTGTGCTATTGCTATCATTTTTCCCCCCTAAATTGAGCTGTTGAGAGTAGAAATAGTTTGCTTAAGGATGTTTAAATTTTCCTGATATTGGAGGTATCCAAGGATAAACAAAGTGGACATTTGGCAAAGATGATTAAGAAAGGATTTAACATTTTTCTAGATAGTTCTATTAAATGGTCAGAGTTAGATCCTTCTAACTCTGAAAATGCAATTTTACATTTTTTCTATAGCCATCTGAATCCATTGGCCTCATAATTGCTCTAGATGAACAGGGCTCCTTTTTCTGGGGTGATGGTGACACTATTGGTAAGTAGACCAACGACAGTTGAAATGTTCTAGATTTCAATTGTGACTTTACTTAAAATTAAAGACTGGAGACATAGACCAACAAACTAAGTATGATATAATAGACACCGTGGCAAGATTCTGTTTTCCCCAATATTACTGTCCAGGAATCTGAAATTTTCCTTATATCTGGATATTCTTATGGGTTAAGAAACAGATTAGATCATTATCTCCAGAAAGGTGTTAACAAAATACACTATATTTATATATTATCTTCAGGAGGGTGTTAATAGAATACACTACAGTTTACTGAGGGAGGAGGGCATTTATTTTATCAGTATGCTAAAAGATTTTTTCTTATTAATTTATTCCCACTTTAGAAGGAATATAGATTCCAGTTTTAAGGAATCAAACTTTCAAAGGAAATTTGTAAGAAACTGGCTGTATGGAATAGTTGTAGGCTAGAGGAAGGAAAAACCACTGAGATTCTCTTGTGAGGAGAAATAGATCATAGTTTGAAGAATGATATATAGCAGAGGAGGAGGTATAGCTTGAACTAAGAAAACAGGTCAAGACTTAGCTGGCTAAGGTACAATATGAATGGCTTTGTTCATTCATTTTTCTCTTATTATACCCACTTTATCCTTCAGTCAGATCTCATAGATCAGTAAACTATAGAAAAATCTTTCCTTAGAACAAGAGAAATGACTTCTATGTTAAGAAGATAAATATTCACTATATGCACTGATAAATATATTCAAAGCAGCCACATTTTAAAAATCAAAAATGGGTATTAAAGAAACAGACACTATACCATAGATGCCTGTGAGATTACTGCTAAGAACATTTCTTCTGTCCCCATATTAGTTGACTTTACATTTTCACTCCTTGACCCTCTTTCATAAAGAAGAGAGTTAAGAAAGAGGGTGAATCATTTTCATAAGGAAGATGAAGAGGTAGAAAAAGAGAATGTGAAAAAGAGAATGTATAGGGAGATACACTTCCAGTCTTACATATGGACAATAGGGCTCGTTGCTTCTGTGGTAGATCTTAAGAGAAGATACAGAAGTTTCCAATGCCTATATTTTCATAATAACCAGAATTCTTTTCTGTCCTTTTTCATTTTTTTTTCAGTGAATTACCTCAGGAGACACAAATTAAATGTCTCACACTTGAAAGAAATTGGTTTTAAATTTTAAAGACCACAGATTGAAATCAATACAATATTGGGAATCAGGGAAAAAGATAAATAATGTCCATCTGTGATTGTGTGTTTGTGTATATAGATAATAAAGACAACTGTGGGAAATGATTGTCTACAAAGTTATTATGCTATATCCCTCTTTACTCAATTAAATTCTTGAAAGCATGTCTAAAACAAAGATCCTTCCCCTCTATTTTTCCATATAAGGTAAGAATGGAAAATGAGGGAAAATTAGGAAGCATGGGAAGAAGATGAGGCATACTTCATCAAGTTACCTGTTTTTTTATTTTCCAAATAGCATCATGAAAAATGTAAGTTGAAGCCAATGATTATTCAATTATTTTTTGCCCAGTAATTGCTAGGTAATTTAGAGGATTCCAAGTACAAGGCTTAGGCCAAGAACTTGTGGACTTGGAGCTTAGTTGGTCAGAATTTAAATTAACAAAGGAACTTATCTACAAAACAGAAATAGAATCACAGACTTATGGTTACCAAGGGGGAAAAGGGAGAAGGGATAAATTGGGAGATTGGGATTGACATATACACACTACTATATATAAAATAGATAACTAATACGAACCTACTGTATAGCACAGGGAACTCTACTCAATACTGTGTAATGACCTATATGGGAAAAGAATCTAAAAAAGAGTGGATATATATATATATATATATATATATATATATATATATATATATATATATATATATATAAACACATATATATTTAGGTATACACACACATATATATATATAAC
Source organism: Pseudorca crassidens (assembly GCF_039906515.1). Classification (NCBI taxonomy): domain Eukaryota; kingdom Metazoa; phylum Chordata; class Mammalia; order Artiodactyla; family Delphinidae; genus Pseudorca; species Pseudorca crassidens. Next base: position 28,249,239 of record NC_090306.1, on the reverse strand, counting down.
AAATTCACTTTGCTGTAGAGCAGGAACTAACACAACATTGTAAATAACTATACTCCAGTAAAAATTAATTTAAAAACTATTTTAAAAAGTAAAAGATGAAATGAAGCATATGTTAATGCTTATTTTGCAGATTCTGTTGAAAGGGAAGAGTACTCTATGTCAAATTCAAATTCAGTAAAATTTTTTAAAATATTTATTTAAATTACTTTAAAAATATTTTAAAAATTAACACAATTTTACTGACTTGTTACCAATAATGATAATGTAAGTTCCTCTCTGACAATTGAGAAATTTTCTTACTTTGCAACACTTATTAAATTAGCTAGAAAAAAAAATAAAACTGAAAAGTATTTTCAGTGCCACAGGAAGTATAAGCAAAGTTATGATGTTTCATTTTAGAAAAGATTCATTCAGATCAGAGTAAATTAAAGTATGTTAATATTCTCATTCCAACCCAGTAATTCAAATTAGTTCATATTTATAAATATCTGATTTATTTTTCTCCTTTTTTGACTGGTGGTTGATTTTATGGCTCAAACTTTTAGCAATTATGTCAATATTAGTCATAATAAATGACTCAAATTGTATAAAATTTTAGTTATTTGTAATCATTATAGAAAATATATGACTTTTTTTTTTTTGCCACACTGCACAGCATGTGGCATTTTAGTTCCCCTACCAGGGGTCGAACCTGGCCCTCTCAGTGAAAGCGCTGAGTCCTAACCGCTGGACTGCCAGGAAATTCCCAAGACATTTCTATTTTGAAATGAGAGTAATACTGTCATAGTTTTGTGTTTATAATAAATAAAATTGGAGTAACCTAAGTATCTAATAAATCATTAAGGAAAATGTGAGGTAAATATATGTAATTTATATATATGGTATTAACTTTTACTTAATAATATTAAATACTTCAATTATATGTAGTGAATAACAACTCTTCTAAAATATTGCTTTTACATAATCTCATGAATACTTTTTATATTATTTCTTTTAAAAAAGTATATTCTATTTACAGTCATTATGAAATAATGGCTATATTCCCTGTGTTGTATAATACATCCTTGTAGTTTATTTATTTTTTACATAGTAGTTTGTACTTCTTAATCTACCCTATCTTTGACCTCCCCTCTTCCTTCTACCCATTGGTAACCAGTAGTTTGTTCTCTATATCTGTGAGTCTCTTTTCTCTTGTATTCACTAATTTCATTTTTTAGATTTCACATATAAGTAATATCATACAGAATTTCTTTCTCTGTCTTATTTGACTTAGCATAATACTTGCCAAGTTCATCCACTTTTTTGCAAATGGCAAAATTGCACTCCTTTTATGGCTAAGTAGTATTCCATTGTATATACATACCACTTCTATATCCTTCAATTTTTTTTTTTTTTTTTGCGGTACGCGGGCCTCTCACTGCTGTGGCCTCTCCCATTGCAGAGCACAGGCTCCGGACGCGCAGGCTCAGCAGCCATGGCTCACGGGCCCAGTCGCTCCACGACACGTGGGATCCTCCCGGACCGGGGCACGAACCCGTGTCCCCTGCATCGGCAGGTGGACTCTCAACCACTGCGCCACCAGGGAAGCCCCTCCTTCAATTTTTTGATGGACAATTAAGTTGCTTCCATATCTTGGCTACTGTAAATAATGCTACTGTGAACACTGGGGTGCACGTAACTTTTTGAATTAATGTTTTTGTTTTTTTCAGATATATACCCAGGAGTGGAATGGAAGGGTCATATGGTGATTCTGTTTTTTGTTTTCTGAGGAATCTCCACTGTTTTTCATGGTGGCTTCACCAATTTAAATTCCCACCAACAGTGTATAAGGCTTTCCTTTTCTCCACATCTTCACCCACAGATGTTATTTGCAGTCTTTATGATGATAACCATTCTGACAGGTGTGCAGTAATATCTCATTGAGGTTTTGATTTGCATTTCTTTGATGATTAACAATGTTTACCATATTTTCATGTGCATATGGGACACCTGTATGTCTTCTTTGGAAAAATGTCTATTCAAATCTTCTGCTCAATTTTAATTGGTTTTTTGTTTGTTTGTTTGGCATTGAGTTGTAGGAGCTCTTCTTATATTTTGGATATTAACCCTTTATTGATCATATCATTTGCAAATATTCTTCCCATTCCATAGTTTGTCATTTTGTTTTGTTGATGGTTTCCTTTGCTGTGAAAAATGTTGTAAGTTTAATTAGGTCTTATTTGTTTATTTTTGCTTTTGTTTCCTTTCCCTTGGGAGACAGATCCAAAAAAAGTGTTGCAGCAATTTATGTAAATGTTGTTCTGCCTATGTTTTCTTCTAAGAGTTTTTTGGTTTGCCATTTTAAATTTAGATGTTTAATCCATTTTCTGTTTATTTTTGTAGAGAATTTCATTTCTTTATGTGTAGCTGTACAGTTTTCCTAGCACCATTTATTGAAGAGATTGTCTTTTCTCCACTGTATATTGTTGCCTCCTTTGTTGTAGATTAATTGATCATAAGTACATGGGTTTATTCCTGAATTCTCTCTCTTCATTGATCTATGTGACTTTATTGTGTCAGTATTGTACTCTTTTGATGACCAGCTTTGCATTATAGTTTGAAGTCAGTAGTGTAATTCCTCCACCTCTGTTCTTATTTCTAAAGATTGTTTTGGCTCTTCAGGGTCTTTTTTGTCTCCATACAATTTTTTAAATTATTTGTTCTAGTTCAGTGAAAAATACCATTGGTATTTTGAAAGGAACTGCATTGAATCTGTAGATTTCCTTTGGTAGTATGGTCATTTTAACAATATTTAATTCTTCCAATCCATGAACATGGTATACATTTCCATCTATTTGTGTTGTCTTCAGTTTATTTCATGTATCTTATAGTTTTCTCAGTACAGGTCTTTAACTTCCTTTAGGTAGGTTTATTCCTGGGTATTTTATTCTTTTTGCTGTGATTGTAAATAAGATTGCTTTCTTAATACTCTTTTTGATAGTTTGTTGTTAGTGTATAGAAATGCAACTGACTTCTGTATATTAATTTTGTATCCTGCAACTCTATCAAATTCACTGAAGAGGTCTAGTAGTTTTTTGGTCATTTCTTTATGATTTTCTATGTATGGTATTATGTCATCTGCACACAGTAACAGTTTTACTTCTTCCTTTCGTCTTTGGATTCTTTTTATTTCTTTTTCTTGTCTGATTGTTGTAGCTAGGACCTCCAATACTGTGTTAAATAAAAGTGGTGAGTGAACATCCTCATGTTGTTCTTGATCTTAGAGGAAATGCTTTCAGCTTTTCACCATTGAGTATGATGTTACCTGTGGGTTTGTCACATCTGGCCTTTATTATAAGTGATATTCCCTCTATGCCCACATTCTGGAGAGTTTTCACTGTAAACAGGTGTTGAATTTTATCAAAAGCTTTTTCTCCATCTATTAAGATGATTTATCACTTAAATTTGTTATTCTTTAATTACACTTTGATTGATTTGCAGATATTGAAAAATTCTTGTCTCCCCCTGTAATAAATCTCACATGATTACACTTGATCATGGTGTATGACCCTTCTAATGAATTGTTAGGTTTGGTTTGCTAATATTTTGTTAAGGATTTTTGCATCTCTGTTCATCAGTGATATTGATATGTAATTTTCTTTTTTTGTGATAATTTTGTCTGATTTTGATATCAGGGTGATGCTGGCCTTGTAGAATCAGTTTGGAAGTGTTTCTTCCTCTTCAATTTCTTGGAAGAGTTTGAGGGGGATAAGGGTTAACTCTTCTCTAAATGTTTAGTAGAACTCACCTGTGGAGCCATTTGGTCTTGGACTTTTGTTTATTGAGAGTTTTTCTATTACTGATTCAATTTCATTACTGGTAGTTGGTCTGTTCATATATTCTATTTCTTCATGGTTCAGTATTTGGAGATTGTACATTTCTAGGAAATTGACCATTTCTTCTAGTTTGTCTATTATTGGCATATAGTTGTTTGTATTGATCTTTTATGATCCTTGTATTTTTGTGGTGTTGGTTGCAACTTCTTCTTTTTCATTTCTGCTTTTATTGATTTGCATCCTCACCCTTTTTTTGCTGATAAGTTTGGATACAAGTTTATTAATTTTGTTTATATTTTCCAAGAACCAGCTCTTAGTTTCATTGATGTTTTCAATTTTTTTTTCAGTCTCCATTTCTTTTTTTTTTTTTTCCTGCTTTGATCTTTATAAATTCTTTCCTTGTTCTAACTCTGGGTTTGGTTTGTTCTTCTTTTTCTAGTTCCTTCAAGTGTAAATTTAGGTTGTTTATTTGAGATTTTTCTTGTTTCCTGACTTTTGATGCATCACATAGATTTTTGCTTCATTGTGTTTTTGTTTTCCTTGCCTCCAAGTGTTTTTTTAATTTCCTGTTTGATTTCTTCAGTTTGCCATTTCAATTACAATGTGTTTGTTGTGTTCTCTTTAGGGTTATTCTTGTATGGGATTCTCTGCACTCCCTGGACTTGGCTGTCCATTTCCTTTACCAGGTTAGGGAAATTTTCAGGTATTATATCTTCAATTATGTTCTCAGCCCCTTTCTCTCTCCTCCTTCTGCAACCCTTATAGTGTCCTTGATGGTGTCCCCAATGTCTCTTAAACTATCCTCATTTCTTTTTTTCCCCTTTTTTTCTGGTCAGCATCAGTAATTTCCACTACCATGTTCCAGCTCACTGATCTGTTCTTCTGTATCATTTAGTGCAGTGTTGATTCCTTCTAGTGTATTTTGCATTTCTGTTATTGTATTCTTCATCTATACTTGTTCTTCTTTATATTTTCTAACTCTTTGTGAAAAACTTCTAATTTCTTCCTCTGTGCATCGATTCTTCTCCTGAGTTCTTTTATCATCTTTACAATCACTATCCTGAACTATTTATCAGGTAGATTGTCTATATCTACTTCAATAAGTTCTTCTGTTGCTTTATCTTTTGCCTTCATTTGGAAAATATTTCTCTATTGACTTATTTTGCCAAACTTGTTGTTTCTATTTGTATGTATCTAGTAGGTTGGTTATCCTTATGCACTTTGGAGAAGTGACCTTTTGTAGGAGACATTCTATATGTCCCAGCAGTGCACTGCCTTCTTGTCATCAGAGCTATATGCTCTATAAATTGCTCCTACAAGGGCTGCTTGGGTCTTTCTGTTGTGGTGTGCTGACTATGTGGGTGTTTTTTTCTTTTTTTGGCTTTGTTGACTCCCAGTTCAGTTGGTTGCCATGTCATGCTTTGTGTGGAGACTGTCAGCTGCTGGTTAGGGGTACTGGGTCATGAGACAGCTGATTATGGGACCCTGGGTGTCCCTCAGGCTATTTCTGGATTACTGGTTGGTGACATCAAGTCCAGGAGACCCCAGGGCTCTTACTCACCCACAGGTGAAGCCAGGTTTTGGGACTGGTGCCAACCTACAGTTGGGCAGAGCTGGATCCTGGGATCTGGTTGCAAGGCCCAGGGATCTCAGAGTTGGTGTCAGATTGCTTATGGGTGGAGCTGGTTACTAACCCAGTTTGCTTTGGGTCCAAATTGTTTTGAAGCTTGTGGTGACATGCTAATGAGTGGGCCCAAATCTCAGCTAGTCCTAGGGCAGGATCTAGCCTGCTTGTGGTTGGGCCAGTATCACAGGCCATGGTACTGTGGTTTTCTTGTGGCTTGTATCTGCCCCCTGGTGGGTGAGGCTCCTCCAGAGGCTAGAGCAGCCTCACTGATGGATGTGGCTGTGGCCCAAGTGGCCTCAGAGTCTGATCTGCTGGTAGGCAGGCCAGTTCCTCAGGCTGTGGGACTACAGTTTTTTGCAACTAGATTCTATCTGCTCGTGGGTGAAGCTGGGCCTGAGGTTAGAGAAGGCTTGCTGTTGAGTGAGACTAGGGCCCAGTCAGTCCCAGTGTACCATCTGGCCTGCTGGTCAATGAACTGGATCTGTAGAATGTGGGTCTGCAGTTTTCTTGCTGCTGGTTTCCTCCCACTGGTAGGTGGAGCTGGGCCAAATGTTAAAGCAGTCACCCTGGATGGGAGAAAAAGGGCCCAGAGTATTCTGGGGCTGGTGTCTACCTACTGGTGGGTGCAACTGGGTTCAAGGGTTTCCAGCTGAATGGTTCTGGGGTGTCTCATGTCTAAGGCCCACATACTCATGTGTGGAGCTGGGTCTTGGCTCTCTAATGGGCAGATGCAGCTGTGCGCTCAGGAATTCTAATGGCAGCCTGTCTGCTGGTGAGTGGGACTGTGTCCCTGCCTAGTTAGTTTCCTGACTTGATGCATCCCAGCATGGAGCTTGCCAGCACCAGTGCCCATGTGGTAGAAGGAGCTCCCAAAAATGTCTGCCACCATTGTCTATGTCCCCAAGGTGAGCTACAGTTGCTTCCTGCCTCTCTGGAAGAGTCTTCAAGATTAACAGGTAGGTCTGACCCAGGCGCCTATGAAATTACTTCTTGGTCCTGGTGTCCCAGACTGTGTGAGATTTTGTGTGCACCCTTTAAGAGTGAAGTCTCTATTTCCTCCAACTCTTTAGGACTCTCAAAAGTAAGACCTACTGGCCTTCAAAGTCAAAAGTCCTGTCACTCCTTTGGGTGAACCTCTGCAATCGAAATTGTTCTCCCACTTGTAAGTGGTCCACTCAGGGGTATAGGACTTGACTATATAGTGACTCCACCACTCCTATGCATCTTGTTAAGTCTCTTCTTTATACTTTTGGTTGTAGAAGATCTTTTCTGGTAGGTTCTGGTCTTTTCCATTGATGGCTGTTCTGCAAATAGTTGTAATTTTGATGGCCTGTGAGAATAGGTGAGCTCAGGGCCTTTCTACTCCACCATCTTGGCCAACCCACCTCAGTAATATAAGTTTAAACATCTAGTAATTCTTATGTCATGATACTTCATTTTTATGAAGTAAATGTGTCCCAAGGGATTTTTTAAAAATAAGAAGTATTTCAAAGTACTGGAAATTCTGAAAACCACAAACTTCCATGTACTGCTATCATTGTTTAATTTTTTTTCTCTCCTCCATAACAACAGAGTGTTCTGAAAGCAACTGTGATTAAAAACGGTTACCATGGAATTGCTACTGTGGCATATGGCACTATACAGATCCTTGATTTCACTTAAAACCCAAATGTTATTTTTATGAATGAGAAGCCATCCCAAGCAACAGAATACAGTATAATTACGCTAGGGCAAAGTTTAAGTACTATTGACTTAAAAGGCAAAATTTCCTTTGTTATATCTCAAGTGCAATTAATTGAATTTTCCCTGAATCTTGCTTCCCTGAAAAAATCACAGGTAACATTCTTAAAATAACAGCCTGCTTGGTTTGGAAGCATGAGGAGAAAAATTAGCATAGAGTTATATTTCTACATAAAAACATGCCCATGTCATTGCTGGGAACTTTGTTGGATTACATGTCACAGATCATATCATCTACTGCTATTGTTTTTCTGGGCAAAAGTAACATAAAGGAAGAATAATTGGGTGGTTAAAAAAGTGAGAATAAAGTTTATAGGAAAATGGAAGTGGAAGGTCTGGTGGTATTCTATTACTTTTCTTCTATTTGACATGAGAAAATTGGGTGTCAAAAGAGGTGAAGTTGCTTATCAAAGTCATGTACTTTAATAATTGACAAAACCAAGTCTTGACCTTGAAACACTTGACATTTGACAAATCCCTCCTTCTACTGTGTTCCATTTAAAATTAAAACCTTTATTTAATAAGCTCCTCATAACAGCTTAAAAGTGTGTATTTGCTACAAAAACATGGTTATGAATATAAGACATGATCCACCCCTGAAGAATTTAAAGCAGTTGGGGTAGACAGCAAAGCAATACAATAGAAGGAAGGATCTAAAGACTTCGGAGTCACTGAAGCCCTCACCTCATTTTTAATAACTTATCACAAAATGCAACATAATTGACTTTATTTTATTTTCTATTGATTTACAAAATTTACAATACTTTGCTAGACTCAGATATAAAAGAGTGATTCAATATATTAACAGATTATAAATTAAAGGTAATTACAAAATAAAGATTATATTCCACAATGCTATATCATTGTTGTATATATATGTACTATTACATATATTTTATATTATGATATATATATCATATATGGTATATAATATATAACTGCATATCATATATATTATATTAATTATAATGGTTTATAATAAATATACTTTTAAATAATATAAAATTATAATAATTAATTACATATTATAATATAATTATATATAATAATATAATAATTATATATAACATATATACTTAATTATGTAATTATATGAGTAATTAATTATATAATATAATAATAAGAAATACATATTATTATGTTACATTATATATGATATTTTATATTATACATATTAAGTATATCACATATTATTATATATTAATTATGATTAATATATCATGTGTATTATATATTATATAAAACATAATAGTATAATAATAATATATTATATTAAAAATATTATATCACATAAACTATATGATAATATTTTATATAGTATATAATTTATATAATATTATTATTATACAATTATACTACATTATATAATGTATATATTTTTATATTATATAAATATAAAAATATATATAATATACATTAAATAATTATATATTGTATATTATAAACAAAAATAATATATATTATGATATATAATATATAATGTATATATTACATTATTTATATTTTATTATATAAATATATTAATATATATAAATATGTATACTTATATATAAATATATATAATGATATATTCATATGTATTATATACATTATAATATATAATTACTTTATGCTATAATTATACTAATAATATATTATATATACCATGTACATCATAATATATAATATATACTATATATTATATAGTAATATATAATATATAATATAATATAATATATAATATATAATATGTATTATATTCATTTAATAATATATATGAATTAACATATGTATTTTATGTAATATATTAATGTATATATTATATATGTATATTATAGAATAAACATGATATAAAATATACATAATACAATATAATATACACAATGTTATATATGGTAATATCATAATATAGTATATAAAATAAACAATACACACTATATTGTTTGTAATATATAATAATATATAGAATATATATTATATGTTCCATTCTATATAATATATTATATAGAATATTTATAATATATGTATAATTATAAATAATATATAAACATATTATATATAATATATATTATAAAATGATTAATGTATAATTATATCATTATTTTATATATAATATAAAATAAGTATATTACATAGTTTATAATAATATGTAATATTTAACACATTACATATTACATAAATATTTTATATAAATTATATATCAATGTCAATATATACTACATTATATATTATAATGTATATTATATCTTACAATATAATATATAATATTATATACAAATTTTAATATTATATATACTATTATTACATTTTATATATAAAGTATATAATATATACTATATTATATATTGTATGTATTATATCAATATTTTATATTATATATGTATCATGTAATATTATATATATTAATATATAATATAAATATTACATATATTATACATAATATATTATAAATAAATATACTTCACATAATATATTAAATATATTATAATATAAAATTATAATAATTTTATAATATATGAAGTATAATTATATGTTATGAATATTTATTTTTATATATAATTACTAATATATAAAATATAATATTTGTTATATATATATATAGCACATTTTCTTTATCTGTCAGTATGCACTTAGGTTCCTTTCAAATATCCGTATCTTGGCAATTGTAAATAGTGGTGCTAGGAACATTGGGGTGTGTGTATTTTTTGACAATAATGTTTTCATTTTCTTCCAATATATACCCAGCAGTGGAAATTCTGGATCATACTGTAGTTCTATTTTTACTTTTTGAGGAAGGTCCCAATGTTTTGTATAGTGGCTGCATCAATTTACAATGCCACCAAAAATGTACTAGGGATCCCTTTTGTCTACATACTCCACAACAATTTTATATGTAGACTTTTTGATCATACCCATTTGACAGGTGTGAGGTGATGCCTCATTGTTGTTTTGATTTGCATTTATGTGATGATTCACCATGTCTTACATTTTTTCACATTCCTGTTAGCATTCTGTATTTTTTTATTTTTTTGGGGAAAAATAGTCTATCAGGTCTTCTGCCCATGTTTAATTTTTTGTTTTTTTAATTGAAATATAGTTGATTTACAATATTATGTTAGTTTCAAGTGACAGCAGTGATTGAGTTATATATATATATATATATATATATATTTCTCAGTATATTTTCCATTACAGATTACTACAAGATATGACTATAGTTCCGTGTGCTCTACAGTAAATTCTGGTTGTTTAGGAATTTTATATATGGTACTGTGTTTCTGTTAACTCCAAACTCCTAATGTATTCTTCCCTCCCTTTCCCCTTTTGTAACTCTAAGTTTATTTTCTATGTCTGTGAGTCTGTTTCTGTTTTCTAAGTAAATTCATTTGTATTAATCTGTGTATTCCACATATACGTGATATCATACAGTATTTGTCTTTCTCTGTTGGACATACTTCACTTAGTATGATGTTCTCTGGGTCCATCCATGTTGCTGCAAATGCCAGTGTTTCATTCTTTTTATGGCTGAGTAATATTACATTGTATATGTACCACATCTTTATCCATTTATCTGTTGATGAGCACTTGGGTTGCTTCCATGTCTTTGCTATTGTAAATAGTGCTGCTATGAACATTGGGCTGCATGTATCTTCTCTAATTAGAGTTTTCATCTTTTCTGGATATATTCCTTGGAGTGAAATTGCTGGATCCTATGATAGCTCTGGTTTTAGTTTCTTAAGGAAACTCTATATTGTTTTCCATAGTAGCTGCACTGATTACTTTCCTATCAACAGCACACAGTGGTTTCATTTTCTTCACACCCTTTCCAACATTTATTATTTGTAGACTTTTTGATGATGGTCATTCTGACTGGTTTTAAGTGATACTTCATCATAGTTTTGATTTGCATTTCTCTAATAATTGGTGGTGTTGAGCATATTTTCATGTGCCTCTTGGCCATTTGCATCTCTTCTTTGGAGAAATGTCTATTTAGGCCTCTCTCTTTTCTTATTGTTTTTTTTTGGACGTTTGTTATTGAGTTGTATGAGCTGTTTGTATATTTTGGAAATTAAACATTTGTCAGTCACAGGGCTTGCAAATATTTTCTCCCAGTCCTTAGATAGTATTTTTATTTTGTTTATGATTTCCTTTGCTGTGCAAAGGCTTATACGTTTTATTAGATCCCATTTGTTTATTTTTGCTTTTGTATCTATTTCCTTGGGAGACTGACCTAAGAAAATATTGCTATTATTTATGTCAGAGAATGTTTTGTCTATGTTCTCTACTAGGAGTTTTATGGTGTCTTGTCTTATATTTAAATCTTTAAGCCATTTTGAGTTTTTTGATGTGTGTGGTGCGAGAGTGTCTTCTAACTTCATTGATTTACATGCAGCTGTCCAGCTTCCCCAACACAACTTGCTGAAGAGACTATTTTTTTCTCCATTGTATATTCTTATCTTTTTGAAAAAATTTAATTGACCTTAGGTATGTGGGTTTATTTCTAGGCTCTCTATATTGTTCCATTCCAGCCATTTTTTCTGTTTTTGTGCCAATACAATGCTGTTTTGATACTGTAGCTTTGTAGTATGGTCTGAAGTCTGGGAATGTTTTGTCTCCATCTTTGTTCTTTTTCCTCAGGATTGCTTTAGCAATTCTGGGTCTTTAAGTTTCCATATAAATTTTGGGATTATTTTTTCTTGTTCTATGAAAAATGTCATATATAATTTGAAAGGGAATACATTATATCTGTATATTTCTTTGGGTAGTATGGCCATTTTAACAGTATTAATTCTTCCAGTACAAGAGCATGGAATTTATTTCCATTTCTTTAAGTCATCTTCAGTTTCCTTTATCAGTGTTTTATAGTTCTCAGCATATAACTCTTTCACCTCCTTGTACAAGTTTATTCCTAAATATTCCTAAATATTTTATTTTTTTGAAGTGACTTAAAAAATGATTGTTTTACTCTCCTTTTTGATATTTCATTGTTACTGTAAAGAAATGCAACAGACGTCTGTATGTCAATCTTGCATCTTGCTCCCTTGCTGAATTTATTTATCAGTTCTAAGTAGTTTTTATTTGGACTCTTTAGGATTTTCTACATATAGTATCATGTCATCTACATGTAATGATGATTTTACCTTTTCCCTTCCAATTTGGATAAATTTTATTCTTTTTCTTGTCTGATTGCTGTGGATGAGACTTCACATACCATGTTGAAAAGACGTGGTGAGAGTGGGCATCATTTTCTTCTTCCTTATTTTAGTGGGAAGGCTTTCAGCTTTTCACCATTGAGTATTACGTTGACTGTGCATTTGTCATAAATAGCTTTCATTATGTTGAACCCTCTATACACAATTTGGTAAGAGTTTTTATCATGAATGAATGTTGAATTTTATCAAATGCTTTTCCTGCATCTATTGAGATGATCATGTGGTCTTTGTCTTCTCTTTTGTTGATGTGGTGTATCACATTGATTGATTTGCATATGGTGAACTCTCCTTGTGACACTGAGATAAATCCAACCTGATCATGATGTATGATCTTTTTTATGTGTTGTTGGATTCAGTTTGCTAATATGTTGTTCAGAATTTACATCTATATTCATGAAAGATATTGGCCTGTAATTTTTTTGGTAGTGTCTTTGTGTGGTTTTGGTATCAGGGTGATGGTGGCTTCATAGAATGAATTTGGAAGTGTTCAATCCTTTCAGTATCTTGGAAGAGTTTGAAAAGGATTAGTATAAGTTCTTCTTTGTATGTTTGGTAGATTTCCCCAGTGAAGCCATTTGATCCTGGACATTTGTTTGCAGAGAATTTTTAAAATTATTATTACAGATTCTATTTCACTTCTAGCGATTGGTCTGTTCAAATTATCTATTTCATCTTGAATCAGTTTTGGTGGGCTGTATGTTTCTAAAATCTTGTCCATTTCTTCTAGGTAGTCCAATTTGTTGCCATATAATTGTTTTTTAGGCTTTTCTTATGGTTTCTTGTACTTCTGTGGTATCCATTGTTATTTTTCCCCTTTTATTTCTTGTTTATTCGCATCCTTTCTTTTTCTCTTGGTGAGCCTTGCCAGAGGTTTGTCAATTTTGTTTACCCTTTCAAAGAACCAGATCTTGATTTTATTAATTTGTTCTATTGTTTTTTTTAACCTCTATCTTATGTATTTCCTCTCTAATCTTTATTATTTTCTTCCTTCCACTGAGTTTAGGTTGTATTTGTTCTTTTTCTAATTTATCTATGTGGTAGGTTAGGTCGTTTATTTGAGATTTCTTTTTTTTTCTTTTTTTCTTTTTGAGGAAAGGCTTTATGGCTATGAACTTCCATCTTAGGACTGCTTTTGTGGGCATCCCATAGATTTTGTATGGTTGTGTTTTCATTGTCATTTGTCTCAGGTATTTTTTTAATTTCCTTTTTGATTTCATTAGTGACCCATTGGTTTTGCAGTAACATGTTGTTTAGTCTCTATGTAATCTTTTGTTTCATCATTTCTCTTTCTGTTCTTGATTGCTAGTTTCATGATGTTGTGGTCAGAAAAAGTGCTTGAAATAATTTCTATCTTCTTAAATTTTTTGAGACTTGTTTTTGTCCTAGTATATCATCTATCTTAGAGAGTGTCCATGTGCACTTGAAAAGAATATGTATTCTGGTTATTTTGGAGGTAATGTCCTGAAAATATCAATTAAGTCTAACTGGTCTATTATGACACTTTGCCTTCTTGATTTTCTGTCTGGAAGAGCTGTCCATTGATATCTGAGGGGTATTAAAATATCTTACTAGTATTGTACTCCCATCAATTTTTCCCTTTATATCTGTTATTATTTGTTTTGTGTAGTTAGATGCTCCTACACTGGGTGCATATATATTAATGAGGGTAATATCCTGTTCTTGTATTGATCCTTTCATCATTATATAGTGTCCTTCTTTCTTTATTACCTTTGTTTTAAAGTCTATTTTATCTAATATGAGTATTACTTCCCCCACTTTCTTAGCGTTTCCTTTTGCATGAAGTATCTTTTTTCGTCTCCTCACTTTCAATCTATGTGTGCCTTTGCCCTAAAGTAAGTCTCTTGTATGCATCATATTTTAGGATCCTGTTTATTATCCAATCTGCCACTGTATGTCTTTTTATTGGAGCATTTAACCAATTGACATTTAAGGTAATTATTAATAGATATGTATTTATTGCCTTTTTAAAACTTGTTTTCCAGTTGATTTTGTATTTCTTTTTTGTTCCTTTCTTTTACTTTTTGTTTTTCCTTTTGTGGTTTGACAGTTTTCTTTTGTATTTTGTTTGTGTTCTCCTCTTGGTTTTTGTGAATCTACTATATGTTTTTGATTTGTGGTTACCCTATTTGTCAAGTATGTTAACCCATTGCTATATCTACTTTCCTTAGACTGGTAGTCATATAGGATCAAACACATTCTAAGAAAATCTACATTTTCTTACTTCCCTCCCCCAAATTTTATGGTTTTGATATCCTCTTTTACATCTCAATGCTTATTCTTTTGTTGTTCATTGTAGTTATCATCACTATCATAAAATTAAAAAAATTTTTTTCTTAATCTGTGTACTGGCTTATTTAAGTGATTTACTTTCCAAAGAGAAAATTTGCTCTTTCCTATAGATTCTTACTTCTTTTCTATTTAAAGAAGACCTTTCAATATTTCTTTTAGGATAGGTTTAGTATTGCTGTATTTTTTTAGTATTTGCTTGCCTGAGAAATTCTTTATCTCTCCTTCTATTCTAAATTATAATCTTGCTGGATAGAGTATCCTAAGTTGCAGGTTTTTCCCTTTCAGGACTTTGAATATATCTTGTCACTCCCTTCTGGCCTATAACATTTCTGTAGAGAAATTAGCTGATAGCCTTGTTGAGGTGCCCTTGTAAATAGCTCTTTGTTTTTCTTTTGCTGTCTTTAGAATCCTCTTTTTCTTTAACATTTGTCATTTTAAATATTAATATGTCTTGCTGTAGCTCTGTTTGTGTTCATCATGTTTGGAACCATCTGTGCTTCTTGTGCAGGGATATCTGTTTCCTTCTTTAGGTTTGGGAAGTTTTCAGCCATAATTTCTTCATATATACTTTCAATCCCCTTTCCTCTTTCTTCTCCTTCTGGAATCTCTATTACGCATAGATTGGTGCCCTTGATATTATCCTATAGGTCTTGTATATTGCTTTCATTTTTATTTCTGTCTGCTGTTCTGATTGGGTGATTTCCATTAGTCTGTCTTCCAGATCACTTATTTGTTATTCTACATTATTCAGTTTGCTATTTATTCCCTTTAGCTCAGCTTTCTTCTTGGCAAATGAGTTTTATAATTTTATTTGACTATGCTTTATATTTTCTAGTTCATTTTTACAGTAATCTGCATTTGTATAAATAGCCTTTCTTAATTCCTTCAGTAGTTTTATTACTTCGTTTTTGAACTCAGTGTTTAGTAGACTGGAGTGGTCTGTTTCATTGTTTGTTCTTTCAGGGGAATTCTCTTGATCTTTAATTGGGAATGGTTCCTTTTCTTCATTTTACTTATATTTCTCTGTCTCTATGGGTTTAGACAGTTATCTATTGTGGTCTCCAAATGTTGTTTTTATGTAAGAGCAGAGCATCACTGTGTCTCCTGTGTGAGCCTAATTTTTTGGTGTGAGGGCTGTTTTTAATATGGATACCTGCCACATCTTTCCTCAGTGTGTGACGGCTGTTATGCCCTTGATAGGGGGTGTGATTGGTGTTGTGGTAACCAGTGCCTGAGCTAGATATTGAACAGGGTCTATTCTTTGCTCTGTCATAGTCACAGCACTGTTAGGGGCAGGGTCTTCTCCCCAGTTGTTAGAGTGGAAGCTCCCAGTTCTGTTTCTGAGCTGCAGTGTTAGGTAGGCAGGATTGGATCACTCCCACTGAGAGAGGAACCACTAAGTATTCCTTCACAGAAGATGTCCACCAGGAAGTGCACTCTATGGTGTTGCCTGTCACCTGTTGTGCAGGCTCACAAAGTACGCTGTTGTTTGCACTGCTCTCTACCTCACCTCATCCATCAGAATGCAGGCAATTGGCCCAGATCTCCCTCAAGCACCGTGTTCATAAACCACCAGCAAGAGATCTGTAGGCACAGATCCACCAAAGTAGGCACTGGGACTACAGTAGTCACACACTTGGACCCACTGTGCAAGCTACAGAATCAGCCTAGAACCTGGCCCTGACTCTGCAAACATGTAGGCAAAGCCTGCAGCTGCTAACCATGGACGCACCCCAACCATGGGAGCACCAGTAATCTGCTGAGATGTCTTTCACTTGCTGAGCTCACAAAGCCACTGTTGGCATGTAAATCCATGGATCACACAGCCTCTGGAACACGCCTCAGATTTTAGCCCTAATTCCAAAGTGGCACGGCCCCTGGAGATTGGCTCAGATTTCAGCCCAGCCTCCACATGTGGGCAACACACCAGTGTTTGTATGCTCCCATAGCATATAGAAGCAGAGCTGCACCCTCTATGAGCATGCTGACAGTGAGGTTGCTATAGTAGTACCCGGCTTTTCCCTTTGTGCATGTGCCAACAATGGGGCTTTCATGGCAGACCCAGGCTCTGTCATGAGCACAACACCAGCAGTGGCCCAGACCACACTCCAGCCCCTTCAGGCCCTCCTTGCACAGCCAACCTCAGTCCTCTTCCCAGGTCCATCCACTTAACTTTGAGTCTCAGCACCCAGCCCTCGCATGCACCAGCAGATGCACATCTCATGCTGGAGAGTGCAGCTAGGTGGTCAGGACCTTCTGTGCTGGTCTCAGTCAGTTCTGCCCTCTGCAAGCCAGCTGCTGCACTCTCCTCTAAGCCTCCAAATCTCCCACTCTGTACCGGCTGATCTCCCAGTCAGCCAAGTGAGTTACCAGGGTGAGGGAACCTCTTCTCCTCCAAAGCTCCCTCCAAGGTGCACAAGTCCTGTCTTGATCCCCTTCTTTTTTTCTTTCTTCCTACCCAGCCATGGGGTGATCCCTCTGTAACTTTAATTCTATGTGATATTGTGCTGGTGTTCAGCAGGCACCCAGTGAGAACTGTTCCACATGAAGAAGCATCTCTGATGTTTTAGTGGGAGGTGGAATGCTCCATGTCCCCCCACTCTGCCATCTTGATTTCCTCCATTAATGGCCTTTATTATGCTGATATCTGTTCTCTCTATACAAACTTTGATGAGAGTTTTTATTATGAAAAAATGTTGAATTTTTTCGACTGCTGTTTCAGAGTCCATTAAGATGATTATATGATTTTTATCCTTCTTTTTTTCAAAGTGGTGTATCACATTAGTTGATTTGCAAATGTTGGACTATCATTGTATCCTTCAAATAAATCCAGCCTGATCATGGTGTATGATCTTTTTCATATATAATTGAATTCAATTTACTAATATTTTGTTGAGGATTTTTGCATCTATATTCATCAGAAATATTGGCCCGTAATTTTTTTTGGTAATGTCTTTGTCTGGTTTTGGTATCAGGGTAATGGCAGCACTGGGAAAGAATCTGAGAATGTTTCATCCTCTTCTATGTTTTCGAATAGTTTGTTGATAGGTATTAACTCTTTTCATGTTTGGTTGAACTCCCATGTGAAGCCAACCATTGTTGAACTACTGTTTGCTGGCAGTTTTTTTTTTACAAATTCAATTCCACTACTAGTGAACAGTCTGTTCCGATTGTCTGTTTCTTCTTGATTCAGTCTTGGAAGGTTGTATGTTTCTAGAAATTGTCAGTTTCTTCTCGGTTGTGCAATTTATTGACATAACCAATAAATAACTGTTCATAGTTTTCCCTTCATGATTTTTTGTATCTCTCTGGTATTTCTCCTGTTTTATTTCTTGCCTTATTGATTTTCTGTCTGGATGATCTGTGGATTGATGTAAGTGGGGTGTTAAAGTCCCTTTCTATTATTGTATTGTTTTAAATTTCTCTCTTTATGTTTGTAAATATTTGCTTTATATATTTGTGTGCTCCTTTCTGGGTCCATATATGTTAACCAGTATAATATCCTCTTCTGGTATTGATCCCTTCACCATTATATAATACCCCTCTTTGTCTTTTGCTAAAGACTTTGTTTTAAAGTCTACTTTGTCTGATATGAGTATTGCTAACCCCAGTTTCTTGTCATTTCCATTTTCACATAATAGCTTTTTCCATTCTCTCACTTTCAGTCTCCGTGAGTCTTTAGTTCTCAGGTGAATCTCTTGTAAGCAACATATAGATGGATTTTGTTTTTCACCCAATCAGTCATCCTATATCTTTTGCTTGGAGATTTTAGTCCACTGACATTTAAAGTAATTATTGATAGGTATGTACTCATTGCCATTTTATTACTTGTTTTCTGTTTGTTTTGTAGTTCTCTGTTCATTTCTTCTTCATTATGTTTCTTCCCTGTGGTTTGATGATTTTCTTTGGTAGTATGCTTGTGTTCCTTTCTTTCTAATTTTTGCATATCTAGTGTAGGTTTTTGATTTGTGATTACCATGTGGTTCATTATGTTGACCTATAACTAGATCTATTTGTTTTAAACACATAGTCCTTTAGGTTCAAACACATTCCAAAAGATCTACATTTTTACTCCTTTCCCCCACATGTTATGTTTTTGCTTTTACATTGTCATGTTTATCCCTTTACTGATTATTGCAGTTATACTTGATTCTACATTTCTTGTCTTTAAACTTCATACTAGCTTAAGTATGAAACTAATCCTCAACCTTTGCTATATATTTGCCTTTCATAGTGAAATTTTTCTTTTCCTGTAGATATTTACTCATTATAGCCTTTCCTATTCCACTTAGAGAAGACCATTTAATATTTCTTTTAAGGTTAGTTTAGTATTTACGACCTCTTACTTTTTGCTTGTCTGAGATGTTCCTTAGCTCTTCAGTTCTAAGTGGTAATCTTGCTTGGTAGAGTATCCTTAGTCAGAGGTTTCCCCCCGTCAGCACTTTAAATGTATTACGCCACTCCTTTCTGGTCTGCAGATTTTCTGTGGAAAAATCAGCTGATAAACTTATGGGGATTCCCTTGTATATGACTCTTTGTTTTTCTCTTGCTATCTGTAGAAATCTCTATACTTATCATTTGCCATTTTAATTATGATATGTATTAGTGTGGGTCTGTTTGAGTTCACCTTGTTTGGAACCCTCTGTGCTTTCTGTACCTGGATATCTGTTTCCTTCTTCAGGTTTGGGAAGTTTTCAGCCATAATTTCATTACATTTTTGATTCTTTTCTCTCTCTCTTTCCTTCTAGAAGCCCTATAATGCAAATGTTGGTTCACTTCCTGTTATCCCAAATATCCTTTAAACTCTTATCATTTTTTAAATTTGCTTTTCTTTTTTGCTGTTTTGTTTGGGTGATTTCCATTATTCAAACTTCCAGATCATTTATGGGTTCTTCTGTATCACCTACTCTGCTGTTCATTCCTTTTACTGTGTTTTTCATTTAAGTTACTATATTCTTCAGTTCTGAGTCATTCTTTTTATGTTTGTTTTTCATTTCTTGTTAAAATTCTCACTGTGTTTATCTATTCTTTTCCCTAATTCAGTTAGCATTCTTCTTACTAATGCTTTGAATTCTTTAATTTAAATATTGTTTATTTCTGTTTCATTAGTATTTTTTTTCAGCGATTTTCTCTTGTTCTTTCAGTTGAGAGCAGTTCCTCTCTCTTTTCATTTTGCTTAACTTTTTCTGTCTCTGTGAATATAAGTGAAACAGTTACCTTTATCACTATTGAAGGGATTTTCATATGTGGCAGCATCCTTATACAGTCTGCAGGTGCTCAGTTGTTTTGTTGGGAGAGCTGGATTTGACATGAACAGAAGTCACATCTTTCTTCAGTGTATGCTGGAAGCTATTACCTTTGTGAGAGATAGGACTGGAGATGGAGTGGCTAAATCTGAGTCAGATGTAAGATGGTTGCTTCTTCTCAAAACAGTGACAATCATTGCCCTATTAGGGGTGGAATCGAGTTCCAAGGTTTTGGGGCAGAAGCCCTGAAGTTCAGTTTGGCGTTGGCTCATTTCCTTTTAAGGTGTGTTATTCACCCTCCAAGCACCAGCACCCTTGCTCTGAGGGGAGCAATGGTGGAGCAGGAAAGCCTTTGTGGATATTTGGCAATGTTTCAGGCACAGGATGTGGCAGTCTGATTGCCATCAATGATCTGGACAGCTTCTGGTATGCACCTGTGCAATAGCCAGTAATGGCTCCACCCTCCTTGCTAAGATGCAGCTTAGTGTTTGAGCTACCTTTGTGTCTCATGGCCAAGCTTTTTTCTTAGTCAGCAGTCCTTGCTCCAATGTGGCTGGAGCATTTGCTTGGCTCAGGCTGGGGCACACACAGGGCAGTCATGGGAAACAAGTTAGCCACCCACGCAGTTTTAATCCACCCTCTCTTCCATACTTCTGGCACAAGGAAGCATTTGTGTATGTCACATGAGTGGAGTCCAGGCTTTCCACAGTCCTCAGTCCCACCAGCCTTCCAATCGAGTGGTCTCATCTTCCTTTTGTCAGACCCCAGTGCTGGGGCACCCAATATGTTGCTCATCATTCACTCCTGAAGGAGGGTCTCTGCCAGTGTAATTCTTTTCTTCTGTGTCACCTCCCAGAGGTACAAGTCCTGACCTGATTTCTTCTCTTCCCTTCATACCCGATTCCATGTGAATTTTCCTTATACCCTTAGTTGTACAGGAGTCTTTCTCCTAGTCTCCAGTTAGTTTTTGGTCAGAAATTTTCCACATGTAGATGCATTTTTTTGAGTTCATGGTGAGGACATGAGTTCCACATCCTCCTATTTTCCCATCTTGAATTGAGTCCCACAACATAATGATCTTTAATACAAATATGAAGCAGTGACACAGAGCTCAAGATATTGAACCTTCATTTCCTTTTTAAATAATTGATAAATAATTGACAACAAGGTCATTTGAATAATATCCAATCAAAATTTACCCCTTTCTAATTGAATTAATTTTCTCTCTGGGGAATTTTGTTGAGTAAGTTTTTCGATATCTTAATTATAATAGTGATTCTTTACTTGAATTCTTATCATTTACAAAGCAATTTTAACAATATGATTCTACTTAATTCTCATAATTCTCCTGGGAACAGATCGATATAGTCAATACTATCATCCAGACTTTAGAGAGGAAGAAGCAATCTCTTTGAATAATCTTAGTAAGGAAGTGGTAGAAAACCCAATCTGTCATTACTTTTCCCTGTCTGCTCTTTCTTTTTGCTAAGTTCCTGGATAAACAAAAAGTGATAATTAGGTCAAGACAGCAAAACCACCTTCTTTGGGAAATTAGTTTCACAAATTTTGGTTTCATGTATGTGTGTGGCTGATCTTGAACAAGAAGGGAAAAAACCCAGAAGAACTTGATAAAGTTCTGTAGGATACAAAGATCTCTTTTGAATAAAATATGTTTAATTGGAGGGTTCTACAGAGATATATTGTTAGCCTGTGAATCACTTAGTAATTGTAATTTACTCTAACCTATGTACATATATATGCTTATATATATATGTCTTATGCATATAATATATGTAAATACATATATTATATGTATACATACATATAATACATACATAATACATGTAAAAGTTACCCCCAACACTTGATAACATCTCATCTTTCTAGTATCATAAGTTAATTGCAATGACTTCAATTTTAACTAAATTTCTTTACATTGATTTATTTTTGCTAATTTATCTCCTCTCTCATGTGTTACAGAAAATCACTTTATGGATATCTGCAACTCTTTCCCAGGATCTGACTATTCTATTTGAGTACTGAAGAATATTTTTAAAATAACAACCAAAATGACAGTAGTGAAAAGTTATTTACAATAGTTAAAAATTTTTTAACAATATGGAAATTGTAGTTTAATTTGAATAGTAATACAATTTAAATATTCAATCTTGTGTGTTGTCTGTGCAATACTACTCAAATTTTCTGACAGTGTCTCTTACAAAAGCTGGACAACATACTACATAAAACTTCCTCCACCTTATAAGGACTGATGTATGTTGAAATGATGAGCAGATAAATAAGGTTACATTTGCTGCTCCTCAAAACAAGCCTTTGAAAAACCCATTTTGAAGTCTCTAGTTGAGTAGAAGGTTTGTGGAGCCCAATGAAACTCAGTTTCTAGCAAAAGGTAACTTTTTGTAAATCCTGTCAGCAGAAAAATGTTTGTTTGTTTGTTTTAATTAGGAACATATATTTGATTTCCATTTTAGATTACCTAATTTTTTTCTTAGGAGTAAAATAATAAAATAAAATTTTTAGTTTTTCTGACTTGAAGAAATCTCTGTGCACAAATTTACTAGTGGGAGTCAGGTATTTCAAGAAACTAACTTTTCAAAGCACTGGCATAATAATTTATTTAATCAAGTTAATTATTCAGTGGTGACTAGGGTATTGATGTAACAGTAAACCAAGAGAGAGTTTAAAGTCCCAAGAGTCAAGTGAAGAAAGTCTTTCATGACTCTCATAAAGTATTCTTCTAGATAAAATGTGGGGATAAATTAAGTAATTGGGCACTGAGAAGTGACCATTGTGTTGGTCAAGGTGGATGTTGTTGGTTAACATAACAAGAGGGAATCAGGTGGACTAGAGTAGGTCCAAGAGAGTATGTGAAAGAGGAGTGAGTATACACAAATATTTAGAGAAACTCAGTTGTAAGGGGCAGCCAAGATCAGGCAGCAGTTAGAGGAAGTGTGGGTACAGGGTTGTTTTCTTGCTTACTTTTTAATATGGGAGATTTTCCAGCATAACTGATAAGAAAAATATGATATATAAAATAGACAAAAATTAATAACAAAGATAAAAGAAGGAAAACTTCGGGAGCTAAGTCCTTAAATAAGTGTGAGTAGATGAAATCTAACAGTCAAGTGGAGAATTTGGAATTAGATAGGAGCGCAGAGAGTTCATTCATCCCAATAGGATGGAAGACAGCAAGTGTGTTGGTGGAGATATAGGTTGATTTGTGGATATGGTGGTGAAAAAATATGGAAGTTATTTTTTAATAGTTTCTGTTTTCTCAGTTAAATAAGAAGCAATGTCATCAGCTGAGAATGATAGGAAAAGAAGCATTAGAAATTTGAGGAGAGAAGAGAAGGGGGGAGAGAGAGAAACAATAAATTGATGGAGGTATAATTGGATTGCTGCTTATCACTAAGATCCCACTTAAAGTTAGACTAGTCAGCATGTTTGGTGATTCCTCCAGCCAAATTCAGCTTCTTGGATGCAGGTGGGAACTAGCAAGAGAGTAGAATTTAACCGAGGTGGTGACTTTGCCAGGGGAATAAAAATGAGGGAGAGAGGGGCAAAGAAGCTGAAGGATACAAGAGAATGATTATAATGATGGATCATGGAGTCCAGTTTGGTAAGAAAAGCAATGAGGACATGCAGAATGTGAGGTATAAAAAAAATGAGTAGGGTCAATAGATCAGAAGTCTCAGTGAGCTGGAGGAATTGTCGGAGAGAGGGGGTTGGGAAGTTGCCAGTGGGAGAGTGGATTCTTGAATTTAACTTTATGTGGGCAGTGTCTGTTAAATGAATACTGGTCACAAATGTGCTCTGTATGTGTATGTTGTATTTTTTTGTGTGATTTAAAAATAAACAGTAGACAATAATTTGGTGATGTCTAAAAATCTGTGTTTAGATGTATTCTCTGTTTGAACTTAAGACTGAGTCAAAAACAAATACAAACAACAAAACCCACTACACACCTATTAGAATGGCTAAAATCTTCTAAAAACTGCTAATACCAATTGCTGGTGAGGATACAGAGCAACAAGAACCCTTATTCAGGACTGCAAAGGGGTAAAGCCACTTTGGAAGACAGTTTTAGCATTTTCTTATAAAACTAAACATAGACTTACCATGTGACTCAGCACTTATGCTCCCAGATATTTACTCAACTGATTTGAAAATTTCTGTCCACATTAAAAACCTGCATGAAAATATTTATAACAGTTTTATTCACAATCACCAAACTGGAAGCAAGCAATATATTCTTTAGTAGGTGACTATATACAGCAATAACAACCAGGAGCAATGGGCATATCCAAGACTCAGATCTTGGTTTCTAATAATCTTCTTAAATAAAAGGAACAAAGTATCCTTGGAAAAAATAGTTGTTTCTAGGGCTGGGACAGAAAATATACAAGAAAATCTGAAGTATAATATAATGTCAAAATGTAAAGAAGTTCTGAAAAAAGCAACATGATTAGAGTATTTCAGAAAGACATGGAGTCAACTTAAAGAGTTACCAAAGGATGAAGCTGGAACAATTTGAGCAAAAAATTAATAACATAGTATTGGATATTAACCCTTAAAATAAATATCCATAGGTCCATAGTGATATAACTAAATGATTGAATAAATAAATGTTGCAGAAGAAACATATCTCTCAGAGAGAAGGATTCCAGATAACTTATGAGGAAACTTCCCCTCATTTGTGGGCTATGCTTAGTGACTTACTTCCAAAGAGTATATTAAGGAAAAGGGGGAAAATGAAAAGGTAACCATCCAAGAAAAAACCTGACAAACACTACCTCAGCCCAGTGATCAAGGTTAATATCATCAGTCATAAGTGATGTTGACAGTATGTTCTCTAGATATCTTGTGTTGAAAATGACACCCTACTCTCTGTTACCTTCCTTCCCCAAACCTTTAATCCCAGTCTAACTATGAGAAAAACCCAACTTGAGAGATATTCTACAAAATACCTGACCAGCACTCTTCAAAAACTGTTAAGATCATTAAAATTAAGAAAAGTCTGAGAAACTGACCCAGTCCAGAAAAAAGAATGATGACAAATGTCATGTGATATGTTGGATAGGCTCCTGGAAGAGAAAAAGACGGTTGGTAAAAATAATGAAATCTGATAATGAATCAAGTCTAGTTAATAACAATGTATCAACATAGATTAATTATGACAAGTGTACCATAGTGATATAATACTCTACCAATAGGAGAAACGGGGTACAGAATATATGGAAACTGTCTGTACTATCATTAGGACTTTTCTATAAGACTTTTCTATATAATTATTCTGAAATAAAAAATTTTATGAAAAAGAAAACATATTAAGATTCACAGGAGTTCACATATTTGCTCGAAATTTGATGTCACCTTCCCAGTAGGAGTCACTGTAGTCACTATTAAATTATCTCTTCAGGTTATAACCATTTCAGCTTCCCATTCATTATGACTTCCTCCAATGCTGCTGTGACATCAATATGGCATTTGTAACAAAGGAGCTGGTTACCTTAATTTTGTACACGGTGTACAAAATATATGAAAATATAATTATCTTTTTAAGTTCAGAAGCTTCCAACTATTTACACTATTTTAATAAAACTTTATTGAAATCCAGATTGCTCTAGTATTAAATTTATGTTTTGCCCAGGATTACAAAGATGTAATAAATACAGTGTGGATATACTTAATGATAGTTTCTGTCTCTTAGTATTGCCAGCATAGGATAAATCAACTCACTTATTTATGAGGTCTGTGTCACGGGCCTCCTGTGTGACAAGCATTTTGCTAACTGCTAGGGATACAAGGGGGAAAGACATCATCTCAGACCTCTAGTTTACGACATTTATATCCTCTTTAAGAAACCATGTCAGGGCCTACTAGAAAAGACAGCAAAGACCAAGCATCTTGCCAAATCCTTTAAAAGTCTCAGATGCTGGTACTGAGTCCAGATCCCCAGGTCCAAAGGCCTTGGGACAGAAAAAAATTTCCCAAAGCCCCTTGTAGGGACTCCTGCATGTCAGGAGAGACAGTGAGGGATTAAAAAAAACTATTCTATCTTTGATGAACAAGGGGAAAACCATCAAATATTTATCATTGTTGAGGAATATTTTACCCTATAAACTTACCCCCAGAGATATTTGAAACTTTCAAGAATAACTTTTAAAGAATTACATAAAACAAATATTTCTTTTCAGAAGAGACAGACCACACCACCTGGCAGCATGTAACATCCCATCAAAATGTCACATCATGACTGCCTACCTGAACAAGCCTCTTCTGCTGTAAGAATGCTTCAAGTAATTCCACTGAATTCTTAGCAGTTTGAGAACATCAAAGTTCTCTCATGCTACACTTTTCAAAACAAATGTGATTTTATAAAGAGAATAATTTTAAAACATATTGAAATGAATCAATTGATTATTACCTTTAAAATGTTCCTTGAACTGTTCTCTGCCATTTTTTTAAACCAATCTCCCTGAACTTTTAAAAACCTGAGGTCACTTAGAACTAAGTCACAAAATCCTTTATGCACCATCCATTAATAAAGATTTTTGTGGTTTCTTTGTTTCTACATGGTATATAAGCTTAGTGTATTTATTTTACTAGAAACAAACAACATTAAACAAAAACAAAATTCAATGAAAATATTATGGTTGTCAAGCCTAACCACACCAGGAAACATGGAATTAATTTATTTTCAAACATATTCTCAAGACTAATTACTGCCTATTCCAAACCCACAGAAAATGTGAATTTCAACAAAGCACATGTAATAATATTACCTAGGTCCACCTCCAATCCCAGAACTTGTCATCACATGTGGTGGGCAAGAAATTTATTTGCTAGCAAAACAGGGTCTTCTGCTTATTTTCCTCAGTGAATTTATACAGAAAGCAAACTCACTCTGCTTTTCCACACCAAGGAAAACAAATGATACTGCAATTGGAAGGAAATTAGTACCAATTAAGACAATTGTGCAGCTGTAAAAGAGGGCATGTTTATACTTAGATTACGGCCATCATGGTATAATTAATAATAGCAAATCTAACAGTATGATATATAAATCAGGCTTATAATTTCCAACAAAGTTTTAACTTTTATTTGACAAATGGTGCTATTTTTATTCTGGCTCACAAATTGGAACTGATTTGTGTAAATTATTTAAAATGCATGCTGGAGTGTTCATTGTACTGTCACATTTTTCCACTTACATTCCCCATTCCATCTGTCATTTTTTTCCTCAGAGAATTCTGTACATGTTAAAATAGATCACTTATTGTGGTGTTAATTATGTACAAGAGAAGACCCAACTGTGAATGGATTGGCATCATCAAGGGCTTTATAGTTTTACCTTTTAAGTGTTTTCTTATATGTGGCGGTAAAGTATTCAGAGCTAGGCAGACACAATAATGTCAGTAGCACATTCTACATTCTCAGACAGTTTGTAGATGAATTTGTGGGCAACTTACAGACATACAAGCAGAAAGGATCCCAAACACTGAAAAAATATACACACACACACACACACACACACACACACACACACATATATATATATAATTAAATGCTCATATTGCATAGAAGTATAATATAAACTAGGTTTTTGATTAAACATGATGGCATTTGTAGGAACCCATATTAAGATAAAGTGGCTCCTCTTGTTGGTAAAAGATTTTGTACATGAGAAAGAATTCAGGTTTCAAAAGAAGAAAGAAAGTGATCTTATTAAACCTGAGGAAGGAATTTGGAGGGAACACACAGTAGAAGACAGAAAGCACTTTCAAAGTAGAAAATGTTGCAAAGCTTTCTAAAAGGAGGGAAAGTAGCTTAACACAGGGAAGAAAAAAGACATGAGTGAGTCTAGGATATCTTGGAAATGGCTTTAAATCAGATGAAGATAATATTATATACCATTTAAAAGAAAACGGGAAAAATTCTAAACTGACAAGTGTAGATGAGTTACATTTCTTGGTTACAAAACACTGTGATGCTGAGCAAGATGAAGGATCATGGAGAACTGAGGTACAGACAGAACGAACACCTCATAATGTAGACAGTTAATAGGCAAAAATATCATTTTAGGTGGATAAACATCACTATGTATTGCATGTCATTGTTCATGGTCCCAGGATGAATAACTATGTTTGCCTTTGTGTGTATGTAGGGGTGTTGAGATACACAGAAAACAATTCACTTCCCCTCCCACATAGACACATGCAAATGCAGGTATTCAGTGATAAGTCTGGGACTAAATAAATATTGTGTACTTTTAACTTGTGGATTCTCTAAAAAAGAAAATGAAGGTATGGACAAATAAATAAAGCACAAAGAAAAGTATTATGGAATATAGAAATTAGGGAGATAACAAAATGTGCCCTCTTGTTATGCTCAAAGCAGCATTTTGGTGAAGAACTATAGCACAGAATAAGCCTATGAATGTAGTAATGTAGTAACGTAGTCATTTGATCCTGATAAATTTTGCCTCTGAGGAGGTTATTTTAAATCAGATTACAATTGCACTGAAGGCATTCCTCTTTACTGAAAGTTAATGAAAAAGAATACTGCATACTTTTGGACGTGAGGGGTTGCTGGATTTACTCTCCCACCTTTAATAACTGGAAAAAACAGACAAAATATATGAAACAGCAGTTTTCAGGCAGTGGACAACAGACATTTCAGGATGGTGATCCTTGAGAGACAGAAAACAAAGGAGGTAAGCTTTAGGAGTACTCCAGCTTCCTGCCAGGACAGAGCTTCCAGGCCATGGCTCATAGAAGGAACTCAGGCACAGCCCAGATGACTGCCCAACTCAGGAGACAGAGCTTGGAACCCAGAGGCCAACCAAGCAGCTAGAATTTGTAAGGCACAGAACCAAAGAGCCTTATACTTCTATGAAAGGAATCTAAAATTGTCAAAGAAATCAAATATCATTTTTAAAATTGAGTTCTAACTTACTAATCTATAAATCTAATACACTAATGAGTTCTATTCAAATTCTAAAATACTCCCTGTACTATTAAAAGGTACAATTTCTAATCCACAATAGTTTTTCCTAAAATCCAATTCTGTCACACCCTGCAGCTGAACTGGGGTTATAATTTGTTTAATTCTTCACTTCCTTCTTCAACTCTTCCTTCAAACCCCAGCAAGAGGCAGGAGTGGTCCTGGCTTTTGCTCTACTGCTCCCTTCTTCTCCTTCGCCATCACCCAGTCATCTAGATTTTCCCTACCCATTCTTCGTATTCTACATTACCAAAGCCCAGCAGCTGGTTATCTTCTAAAACTCTCCTTTAATGGAGGGGAAGCTGAGTGGGCTAAGATAGACCTGAGCAGTATTTGTAGAGGAGAGAGGGCAGGAAACACCTGCAGGTGAATAAATCCTGTCCCTCTCCTAGAAAGATAAACTGTCATAGATATTTCTCATCCTTTTTTTTTGCATAGAATTAAACAACCTCTTCAGTGGGCTATATTAAGATCAAAATAACTGAATTTTGGATATTCAGCAGAAAGACCCGTGCTGAATTTGCAGTTCATTATATTTAAGATTGAATGCTGGGCCAAACAACTAACTTAATTCACGTATTCCCAGTCTTCCTTTGGGAAAAACAAATTGCTGGAAGGCATTTTTGGACAATTTTCTGGCAAAGCCTAAATATATTGAATTTATTTGAAGGAAACAAATTTAGCAGCTGCAACAGCATTTCAAGGTTATATTTTTTCTTGAATAACAGCTCATTTATATTAATCAGATTCCACACACATATACACAAAGGTGCTAGATTCTTCCCACACAGATTTTATTAGTAAATAGTGAACTTTCAAATAGCTCTCATAACCAATGCTAGCTGAAATGTACAAACGTGATACTGAGCAGATAGAATTATTGATATGATGATAACTTATGAAAATTTGTTAATCTCTATTGAAAAGATGGATAAATGAGATAATTGCACGTTCATGTACTCTAGCTGCCAAGTTCTGAGTAAAATTCCTTGATGCAATTTTTGAAGCATAAATTTTAAGCTAAGTGTTATAACTGATGACAACTTAATCAGAATTTTCTTGAGGAAAAAAATTATTAAAAAAGAAATACATGACCATATTCATATTTAAATTCTTTGATTTAAATGATACCAGCCAAAGACTCTCATGGGATCAGAATAATCTATCAGTAAAACCTTTTTCTCTTCAAAGCCTTGATTTTTGTCTTAGCAACAAACATACAAACAAATTTTGCTGCCACCTTTAAGTTTGGATGAACTGCATGAGCAGTATCTTATTGCAGAAATAATAAAGGTAATTTATTTACATCTTCTTAGACAAAATTAGTAACATGACAGAAATAGGACTTGTCAAATGGAGGATGCAAAGATGAACATAAATGGAGACAATCTGCTTACCTATAGCAGTGAACAGTGTATGTCCTAGACCTCATGTAAAGATTCATATCTGTACTGGGAGAAGTCATGAAAACTTCGGGAGGAAAGGAGGTAAATAAAGACACTACTGGAACTAAACAGAGACAGGAGAAAAGAGCTGCTAAGGTGTCCAGGATTCACCATGCAGGAACTGTCTATTATCAGCATTCTCTGGTAGTATTCCCAAATGAAAAGCAGGAAAAGAAAATGTGGTCCCATGTTGTAGCCCCTCTGCAAAAGACCCAATGCCATCTTTCTGGCACTATAAACTCCTCCTCATTATTTTCATATCACATAATTATATTCCGTGATTACCCTAGAGAATTCTCTGAAAACATTAGGATTACTAGAAATCCATTAGCATGACTAGAAAAGTATGTTGTATATAAATATGCAAAAGTTACCAATTATTCTATGTATTGTAATAACTAGTGAAAACACCTACTCATAAACGACTTAAAACTAAGGATAAGTTAATCACAAAACATCTAGAAATTAATTTAAATTAAGAAAGAGAATTGTATAAAAAAACAAACATGCTTATTACTTGATATGGAAGAAGGATTTAATAAATGAAGAGAAATATGGAACTCTTCGGTGGTATAACTTAATGATACAAATATTTAAATTCTTTCTAAATTAAAGCTTTAATACAACATTTGTCAAAATTCCAAAGCAAGAATAAAGTCTCAGAAAAATGAAATGTGAAACTAGAGGTGAGGAATAAATCATCAAATCATCTAAGAAGAGAGGAAACCCAGGTCTGGGTGGGTTAAAGAGGCATTAGAACAACAACAACAAAAATCCCATAATTCAAAGTGGGTTTAGTTATTTCATTCAAAGTCCATTTATTCTAGCATAATAAAAGTTTAAATTTTGTGTACATTTCTATCACAAAGCAGGTTAATGAATACATTTATCTCAGATCAACAGATTTTTTCAATAATCCCAGTATTTTAATGTAAGGAATTCAAAGGCAGAGTATTAAATGTTCTTTTTATTATATATGAATATGATATTACCAGCCTAAAATCATGTTTGGAAAATTTTCTAATGGGCTGTGGTTTTTGTTATTCAGCACCCACTCCTTCCCTCTCACACTCCCTCATTTTTGGTAATAATACTGTTATTTTCCTTTGGGGACAGACCTCTACTCCATTATCATTCCATGTGTTTTGATGCATTGACTCTTCTCATGTTCAAGAGTGTGCATGAAATGGGGAGTGGGGACTGGGGAGTGGGGCATGACTAACTAGTAAGAGCCTCATACCCCCTGGCCAATGTGATTGAATCAAGGGTCTGCACGGGTCCCAATCCAACCCAATGAAATATAATGTGAAAGATTTTTACCAGGATCACTGAAAGAGTCAAGTTTTCTTCTCCAGCATAACATTTGCTATACAAAATTACGTGAGACTACAACTGACAAGGAGTATGATAATGCAGAAAATAGAGGGTAAGGAGAGAACCATGTGAAATCCTGGGTCAAGATCATATTTTAAAATATTATTTAAAATATGATTACTTAGATTTTTCAGTTTTTGATTCCATAAATTATCTTTCTATTCAAATCACTTGACTGAGTGTCCTCTTACTGGCAGTTAAGGAGTCATAATGGATTCAACCAACTATTTAAAAGTGAAAAAGGTCAATACATTATTTTGTAAAGGAAAAGGAAGGATTTTACATGTTGCTATAACATACAAAATATGAATGTTATACAAAACACTTCAGTGAGAGTTATGTTTAAAAGCTTTTAAATTCAATTCATAAAATACCTATAGCTTCTGTTCAGAGACAAACAGTCCTTTTTTTTTTTAACAACTCTATTGGAGTATAATTGCTTTACAATTGTGTGTTAGTTTCTGCTTTATAACAAAGTGAATCAGCTATACGTATACATATATCCCCATATCTCCTCCCTCTTGCGTCTCCCTCCCACCCTCCCTATCCCACCCTTCTAGGTGGTCACAAAGCATAGAGCTGATGTCACTGTGCTATCTGGCTGCTACCCACTAGCTATCTATTTTACATTTGGTAGTGTATATATGTCTCTGCCACTCTCTTACTTCATCCCAATTTACCCTTCCCCCTCCCTGTGTCCTCAAGTCCATTCTCTATGTCTTCATCTTTATTCCTGTCTTGCCACTAGGTTCGTCAGAACTATTTTCTCTTTTTTTAGATTGTATGTATATGTGTTACATTACAGTATTTGTTTTTCTCTTTCTGACTTACTTCACTCTGTATGACAGACTCTAGGCCCATCCACCTCACTACAAATAACTCAATTTCTTTGTTTTTTATGGCTGAGTAATATTCTGTTGTATATATGTGCCACATTTTCTTTACCTATTGATCTGTTGATGGACACATAGGTCGCTTCGATGACCTGGCTATTGTAAATAGTGCTTCAATGAACATTGTGGTACATGACTCTTTTGAATTATGGTTTTCTCAGGGTATATGTCCAGTAGTGGGATTGCTGGGTCATATGGTAGTTCTATTTTTAGGTTTTTAAGGAACCTCCATACTGTTCTCCATAGTGGCTGTATCAAATTACATTCCCACCAACAGTGCAAGAGAGTTCCCTTTTCTTCGCACCCTCTCCAGCATTTATTATTTGTAGATTTTTTGATGATAGCCATTCTGACTGGTGTGAGGTGATACGTCATTGTGGTTTTGATTTGCATTTCTCTAATGATTAGTGATGTTCAGCATCTTTTCTTGTGTTTGTTGGCAATCTACATGTCTTCTTTGGAGAAATGTCTATTTAGGTCTGTTGCCCATTTTTGGATTGGATTATTTGTTTTTTTGATATTGAGCTCCCTGTAAATTTGAGAGATTAATCCTTTGTCAGTTGCTTCACTTGCAAATATTTTCTCCCATTCTGAGTGTGTCTTTCCTTCTTGTCTATGGTTCCCTTTGCTGTGCAAAACCTTTTAAGTCACATTAGGTCCCATTTGTTTATTTTTGTTTTAATTTCCATTTCTCTAGGAGGTGGGTCAAAAAGGATCATGCTGTGATTTACGTCATAGAGTGCTCTGCCTCTGTTTTCCTCAGAGTTTTATAGTGTCTAGTCTTACATCCCAGCCTTTAATCCATTTTGAGTTTATTTTTGTGTATGATGTTAGGGAGTGTTCTCTTTTCATTCTTTTACATGTAGCTGTCCAGTTTTTCCAGCACCAGTTATTGAAAAGGTTATTTTCTCCATTGTATACTCTTGCCTCCTTTATCAAAGATAAGGTGACCATATGTGCATGGGTTTACCTCTGGGCTTAGTATCCTGTTCCATTGATCTATATTTCTGTTTTTGTGCCAGTACTATCCTGTCTTGACTACTATAGCTTTGTAGTATAGTTGAAGTCTGGGCGCCTGATTCCTCCAGCTCCATTGTTCTTTCTCAAGATTGCTTTGGCTATTCAGGGTCTTTTGTTTTTCCATACAAATTGTGAAATTCTGTGTTCTAGTTCTGTGAAAAGTGCCATTGGTAGTTTGGTAGGGATTGCAATTAATCTGTAGATTGCTGTGGGTAGTACAGTCATTTTCACAATGTTGATTCTTCCAATCCAAGAACATGGTATATCTCTCCATCTGTTTGTATCCTCTTTAATTTCTTTCATCAGTGTCTTATAGTTTTCTGCATACAGGTCTTTTGTCTCCTTAGGTAGTTTTTTTTTTTTTAACATCTTTATTGGGGTATAATTGCTTTACAATGGTGTGTTAGTTTCTGCTTTATAACAAAGTGAATCAGTTATACATATACATATGTTCCCATATCTCCTCCCTCTTGTGTCTCCCTCCCTCCCACTCTCCCTATTCCACCCCTCCAGGTGGTCACAAAGCACCGAGCTGATCTCCCTGTGCTATGCGGCTGCTTCCCACTAGCTATCTACCTTACGTTTGGTAGTGTATATATGTCCATGCCTCTCGCTTTGTCACAACTCACCCTTCCCCCTCCCCATATCCTCAAGTCCGTTCTCTAGTAGGCCTGTGTCTTTATTCCTGTCGTACCCCTAGGTTCTTCATGACATTTTTTTTCTTAAACTCCATATATATGTGTTAGCATACGGTATTTGTCTTTCTATTTCTGACTTACTTCACTCTGTATGACAGACTCTAGGTCTATCCACATCATTACAAATAGCTCAATTTCATTTCTTTTTATGGCTGAATACTATTCCATTGTATATATGTGCCACATCTTCTTTATCCATTCATCCAATGATGGGCACATAGGTTGTTTCCATCTCCGGGCTATTGTAAATAGAGCTGCAATGAATATTTTGGTACATGACTCTTTTTGAATTATGGTTATCTCAGGGTATATGCCCAGTAGTGGGATTGCTGGGTCATATGGTAGTTCTATTTGTATTTTATTAAAGAACTTCCATACTGTTCTCCATAGTGGCTGTACCAATTAACATTCCCACCAGCAGTGCAAGAGTGTTCCCTTTTCCCAACACCCTCTCCAGCATTTATTGCTTCTAGATATTTTGATGATGGCCATTCTGACCGGTGTGAGATGATATCTCATTGTAGTTTTGATTTGCATTTCTCTAATGATTAATGATGTTGAGCATTCCTTCATGTGTTTGTTGGCAGTCTGTATATCTTCTTTGGAGAAATGTCTATTTAGGTCTTCTGCTCATTTTTGGATTGGGTTGTTTGTTTTTTTCGTTATTGAGCTGCATGAGCTGCCTGTAAATTGTGGACATTAATCCTTTGTCAGTTGCTTCATTTGCAAATATTTTCTCCCATTCTGAGTGTTGTCTTTTGGTCTTGTTTATGGTTTCCTCTGCTGTGCAAAAGCTTTGAAGTTTCATTAGGTCCCATTTGTTTATTTTTGTTTTTATTCCATTTCTCTTGGAAGTGGGTCATAAAGGATCTTGCTGTGATTTATGTCATAGAGTGTCCTGCCTATGTTTTCCTCTAAAAGTTTGACAGTTTCTGGCCTTACATTTATGTCTTTAATCCATTTTGAGCTTATTTTTGTGTATGGTGTTAGGGAGTGATCTAATCTCATAATTTTACATGTACCTATCCAGTTTTCCCAGCACCGCATATTGAAGAGGCTGTCCTTTCTCCACTCTACATTCCTGCCTCCTTTATCAAAGATAAGGTGACCATATGTGTGTGGGTTTATCTCTGGGATTTCTATCCTGTTCCATTGATCTATATTTCTGTTTTTGTGCCAGTACCATACTGTCTTGATTACTGTAGCTTTGTAGTATAGTCTGAACTCAGGGAAACTGACCCCTCCAACTCCATTTTTCATTCTCTACATTGCTTTGGCTATTCGGGATCTTTTGTGTTTCCATACAAATTGTGAAATTTTATGTTCTAGTTCTGTGAAAAATGCCAGTGGTAGTTTGATAGAGATTGCAGTGAATCTGTAGATTGCTTTGGGTAGTAGAGTCATTTTCACAATGTGGATTCTTCCAATCCAAGAACATGGTATATCTCTCCATCTATTTGTACCATTTTAAATTTCTTTCCTCAGTGTCTTATAATTTTCTGCATACAGGTCTTTTGTCTCCTTAGGTATGTTTATTCCTAGATATTTTATTCATTTTGTTGCAATGGTAAATGGGAGTGTTTTCTTTATTTCACTTTCAGATTTTTCATCATTAGTGTATAGGAATGTCAGAGATTACTGTGCATTAATTTTGTATCCTGCAACTTTACCAAATTCTTTGATTAGCTATAGTAGTTTTCTCGTAGCATCTTTAGGATTCTCTATGTATAGTATCATGTCATCTGCAAACAGTTACAGCTTTACTTCTTCTTTTCTGATTTGGATTCCTCTTATTTCCTTTTCTTCTCTGATTGCTGTGGCTAAAACTTCCAAAACTATGTTGAATAAGAGTGGTGAGAGTGGGCAACCTGGTCTTGTTTCTGATCTTAGTGGAAAGGCTTTCAGTTTTTCACCATAGAGGACGATGTTGGCTGTGGGTTTGTCATATATGGCCTTTATTATGTTGAGGAAAGTTCCCTCTATGCCTACTTTCTGCAGAGTTCTCATCATAAATGGGTGTTGAATTTTGTCAAAAGCTTTCTCTGCATCTATTGAGATGATCATATGGTTTTTCTCCTTCAATTTGTTAATATGGTTTATCACATTGATTGATTTGCGTATATTGAAGAATCCTTGCATTCCTGGAATAAACCCCACTTAATCATGGTGTATGATCCTTTTAATGTGCAGTTGGATTCTGTTTCCTAGTATTTTTTTGAGGATTTT
This sequence comes from Pseudorca crassidens, assembly GCF_039906515.1. Lineage (NCBI taxonomy): Eukaryota > Metazoa > Chordata > Mammalia > Artiodactyla > Delphinidae > Pseudorca > Pseudorca crassidens. Next base: position 28,212,629 of record NC_090306.1, on the reverse strand, counting down.
TGCGTCTATGTTCATCAGTGATATTGGCCTGTATTTTTCTTTCTTTGTGACATCCTTGTCTGGTTTTGGTATCAAGGTTATGGTGGCCTCATAGAATGAATATGGGAGTGTTCCTCCCTCTGCTATACTTTGGAAGAGTTTGAGAAGGATAGGTGTTAGCTCTTCTCTAAATGTTTGATAGACCTCGCCTGGGTAGCCATCTGGCCCTGGGCTTTTGTTTGTTGGAAGATATTTAATCACAGTTTCAATTTCAGTGCTTGTGATTGGTCTGTTCATATTTTCTAGTTCTTCCTGATTCAGTCTTGGCAGGTTGTGCATTTCTTAGCATTTGTCCATTTCTTCCAGGCTGTCCATCTTATTGGCATAGAGTTGCTTGTAGTAATCTCTCATGTTCTTTTGTATTTCTACACTGTCAGTTGTTACTCCTCTTTTTCATTTCTAATTCTATTGATTTGAGACTTCTCCCTTTTTTTCTTGATGAGTCTGGCTAATGGTTTATCTATTTTGTTTGTCTTCTCAAAGAACCACCTTTTAGCTTTATTGATCTTTGCTATCATTTCCTTCATTTCTTTTTCATTTATTTCTAATCTGATTTTTATGATTTATTTCCCTCTGCTAACTTTGGGGTTTTTTTGTTCTTCTCTCTCTAATTGCTTTAGGTGCAAGGTTAGGTTGTTTATTCGAGTTGTTTCCTGTTTCTTAAGGTGGGCTTGTATTGCTATAAACGTCCCCCTTAGAACTGTTTTTGCTGCATCCCATAGGTTTGGGTCATCGTGTTTCCATTGTCATTTGTTTCTAGGTATTTTTTGATTTCCTCTTTGATTTCTTCAGTGATCACTTCATTATTAAGTAGTGTATTGTTTATCCTCCATGTGTTTGTATTTTTTGCAGATCTTTTCCTGTAATTGATATGTAGTCTCATAGCGTTGTTGTCGGAAAAGATACTTGATACAATTTCAATTTTCTTAAATTTACCAAGGCTTGATTTGTGGTCCGAGATATGATCTATCCTGGAGAATGTTCCATGAGCACTTGAGAAAAATGTGTATTCTGTTGTTTTTGGATGGAGTGTCCTATAAATATCTATTAAGTCCATCTTGTTTAATGTATCATTTAAAGCTTGTGTTTCTTTATTTATTTTCATTTTGGATGCTGTGTCCATTGGTGAAAGTGGGGTGTTAAATTCCCTTACTATGAATGTGTTACTGTCGATTTCCCCTTTTATGGCAGTTAGTACTTGCCTTATGTATTGAGGTGCTCCTATGTTGGGTGCATAAATTTTTACAATTGTTATATTTTCTTCTTGGATCTATCCATTGATCATTATGTAGTGTCCTTCTTTGTCTCTTCTAATAGTCTTTATTCTAAAGTCTATTTTGTCTGATATGAGAATTGTTACTCCAGCTTTCTTTTGGCTTCCATTTGCACGGAATATGTTTTTCCATCCCCTTACTTTCATTCTGTATGTGTCTCTAAGTCTGAAGTGGGTCTCTTTTAGACAGCATATATATGGGTCTTCCCTTTGTATCCATTCATCCAATCTGTGTCTTTTGGTGGGAGCATTTAGTCCATTTACATTTAAGGTAATTATTGATATGTATGTTCCTATTCCCATTTTCTAAATTGTTTTGGTTTCATTATTGTAGGTCTTTTCCTTCTCTTGTGTTTCTTGCCTAGAGAAGTTCCTTTAGCATTTGTTGTAATGCTGTTTTGTGGTGCTGAACTCTCTCAGCTTTTCCTTGTCTGTAAAGGTTTTAATTTCTCCATCAAATCTGAATGAGATCCTTGCTGGGTAGAGTAATCTTGGTTGCATGTTTTTCTCCTTCATTACTTTCAATATGTCCTGCCACTCCCTTCTTGCTTACAGAGTTTCTTCTGAAAGATCAGCTGTTAACCTTATGGGGATTCCCTTGTGTGTTATTTGTTGTTTTTTCCTTGCTGCTTTTAATATGTTTTCTTTGTATTTAATTTTTGTCAGTTTGATTAATATGTGTCTTGGCGTCTTTCTCCTTGCATTTATCCTGTATGGGACTCTCTGTAATTCCTGGACTTGATTAACTCTTTCCTTTCCCATATTAGGGAAGTTTTCAACTATAATCTCCTCAAATATTTTCTCAGTCCCTTTCCTTTTCTCTTTTGCTTCTGGAACCCCTATAATTCAAATATTGGTGCATTTAATGTTTTCCCAGAGGTCTCTGAGACTGTCTTCAGTTCTTTTCATTCTTTCTCTTTATTCTGCTCTACAGTCATTATTTCCACTATTTTATCTTCCAGGACACTTGTCCATTCTTCTTCCTCAGTTATTCTGCTATTGATCCCATCTAGAGTATTTTTAATTTCATTTATTGTGTTGTTTATCATTGCTTGTTTCATCTTTAGTTCTTGTAGGTCCTTGTTAAATGTTTCTTCCATTTTGTCTATTCTATTTCCAAGATTTTGGCTCATCTTTACTATCATTATTCTGAATTCTTTTTCGGGTAGACTGCCTCTTTCCTCTTCATTTGTTAGGTCTGGTGGGTTTTTATCTTGTTCCTTCAACTGCTGTGTCTTTTTCTGTCTTCTCATTTTGTTTATTTTACTGTGTTTGGGGTCTCCTTTTTGCAGGCTGCAGGTTCGTAGTTCCCGTTGTTTTTGGTGTCTGTCCCCAGTGGCGAAAGTTGGTTCAGTGGGTTGTGTAGGCTTCCTGGTGGAGGAGACTAGTGCCTGTGTTCTGGTGGTTGAGGCTGGATCTTGTCTTTCTGGTGGGCAGGTCCACGTCTGGTGGTGTGTTTTGGGGTGTCTGTGGACTTTTTATGATGTTAAGCAGCCTCTCTGCTAATGGGTGAGGTTGTGTTCTTGTTTTGCTAGTTATTTGACATAGGGTGTCCAGCACTGTAGCTTGCTTGTCGTTGAGTGAAGCTGGCTGCTGGTGTTGAGATGGAGATCTCTGGGAGATTTTTGCCATTTGATATTATGTGGAGCTGGGAGGTCTCTTGTTGACCAGTGTCCTGAAGTTGGCTCTCCCACCTCAGAGCCACAGCACTGGGTCCTGGCTGCAGCACCAAGAGCCTTTCACCCACACGGCTCAGAATAAAAGGGAGAAAAAGTAGAGAGAAAAAATTAGTAGAAGTAGGAAGAAAGAAAGAAAAGAAGGAGGGAAGGAAGGAAGGAAGAAAGAAGGAAAGAAGGAAAGAAATAAAGGAGGGAGGGATGGAGGAAAGGAGGGAGGGATGGTGGGAGGAAGGAGGGAAGGAAGGAAAAAAGAAAGAAAGAGAGAAGATAAAGTAAAATAAAATAAAGTAAAATATAATAAAGTTATTAAATTAAAAATAAATATTAAGAAAAAAATTCAAACAAAAACAAAAAATGGATGGATAGAACCTTAGGACAAATGGTGGAAGCAAAGCTATAGAGACAAAATCTCACACAGAAGCATACACATACACACTCAGAAAAAGAGTAAAAGGGGAAAAAATCTTAAATCTTGCTCTCAAAGTCCACCTCCTCAATTTGGGATAATTCGTTGTCTATTCATGTATTCCACAGATGCAGGGTACATCAAGTTGATTGTGGAGCTTTAGTCCGCTGCTTCTGAGGCTGCTGGGAGAGGTTTCCCTTTCTCTTCTTCATTCTCACAGCTCCCAGATTTGGCCCCGCCTCTGTGTGTAGGTCGCCAAAGGGCGTCTGTTTTTCGCTCAGACAGGACGGGGTTAAAGGAGTCACTGATTGGGGGGCTCCGGCTCACTCAGGCTGGGGAGAGGGAAGGGCACGGAGTGCGGGGCGAGCCTGCGGCGGCAGGGCTGACGTGACGTTGCCCCAGCCTGAGGCTCACCGTGCGTTCTCCCGGGGAAGTTGTCCCTGGATCCCAGGAACCTGGCAGTGGCGGGCTGCACATGCTCCCCAGAAGGGAGGTGTGGATAGTGACCTGTGCTCGCACTCAGGCTTCTTGGTGGAGGTAGCAGCAACCTTAGCATCTCATGCCCGTCTCTGGGGTCCGTGCTTTTAGTCGCGGCTCGTGACCGTCTCTGGAGCAGCTTTAAGCAGCGTTCTTAATCCCCTCTCCTCGTGCACCAGGAAACAAAGAGGGAAGAAAAAGTCTCTTGCCTCTTCGGCAGCTCCAGACATTTTCTTGGACTCCCTCCCGGCTAGCCGTGGTGCACAAACCCCTTCAGGCTGTGTTCACGCCGTCAACCCCAGTCCTCTCCCTGCACTCCGACCGAAGCCCGAACCTCAGAGCCTCAGCTCGCAGCCCCGCCCGCCCCGGCGGGTGAGCAGACAAGCCTCTCGGGATAGTGAGTGCCGGTCAGCACCAATCCTTTTTGCGGGAATCTCCCCGCTTTGCCCTTCACACCTCTGTTGCTGCGCTCTCTTCCACGGCTCCAAAGCTCCCCACCTCCGCCACCCACAGTGTCCGTACGGGAAGGGGCTTCCTAGTGTGTGGAAACCTTTCCTCCTTCACAGCTCCCTCCCACTGGTGCAGGTCCCGTCCCTATTGTTTTGTCTCTGTTTTTTCTTTTGCCCTACCCAGGTACGTGGGGAGTTTCTTGCCTTTTGAGAGGTCTGAGGTCTTCTGCCAGCATTCAGTAGGTGTTCTGTAGGAGTTGTTTCACGTGTAGATGTATTTCTGGTGTATCTGTGGGGAGGAAGGTGATCTCTGCGTCTTACTCTTCTGCCATCTTCCTCTCTCCTTAGGTAGTTTTATTCCTAGGTATTTTATTCTTTTTCTTGCAGTGGTAAATGTGAGTGTTTCCTTAATTTCTGTTTCACATTTTTCATCATTAGTGTACAGGAATGCAAGAGATTTCTGTGCATTAATTTTGGATCCTGCTACTTTACCAAATTCATTGATTAGTTCTAGTAGTTTTCTGGTAGCATCTTTAGGCTTATCTATGTATAGTATCATGTCAACTACGAACAGTGAGAGCTTTACTTCTTTTCCAGTTTGGATTCTTTTTATTTCTTTTTCTTCTCTGATTGCTGTGGTTAATACTTCCAAAACGATGTTGAATAATAGTGCTGAGAGTGGACCACCTTGTCTTGTTCCTGTTGTTAGAGGAAATGGTTTCAGTTTTTCACCATTGAGAACGATATTGGCTGTGGGTTTGTCATATGTGGCCTTCATTATATTGAGGTAAGTTCCCTCTATGCCTACTTTCTGGAGAGTTTTTATCATAAATGGGTGCTGAATTTTGTCGAAAGCTTTTCTGCATATATTGAGATGATCAAATGTTTTTTCTCCTTCAGTTTGTTAATATGGTGTATCACATTGATTGATTTGCAAATATTGAAGAATCCTAGCATTCCTGGGATAAACGCCACATGATCATGGTGTACGATCCTTTTAATATGCTGTTGAATTCTGTTTGCTAGTATTTTGTTGAGGAGTTTTGCATCTATGTTCATCAGTGATATAGGCCTGTAGTTTTCTTTCTTTGTGACATCTTTGTCTGGTTTGGTATCAGGGTGATGGTGTCCTCATAAAATGAATTTGGGAGTGTTCCTCCCTCTGTAATATTTTGAAAGAGCTTGAGAAGGATAGGTGTTAGCTGTCCTGTAAATTTTTGATAGAGTTTGCCTGTGAAGCCATCTGGTTCTGGGTTTTTGTTTGTTGGAAGATTTTTAATCAGTGTCTCAGTATCAGTACTTGTGACTGGTCTGTTTATACTTTCTATTTCTCCCTGGTTCAGTCTTGGAAGATTCTACTTTTTAAAGAATTTTTCCCTTTGTTGCAGGTTGTCCATTTTATTGGCATAGAGTTGCTTGTAGGAATCTCTCATGATCCTTTGTATTTCTGCAGTGTCAGTTTTTACTTCTTTTTCATTTCTAATTCTATTGATTTGAGTCTTCTTCCTTTTTTCTTGGTGAGTCTGCCTTATGGTTTATCAATTTTGTTTATCCTCTCAGAGAACCAGCTGTTAGTTTTAATGATCTTTGCTATCTTTGCCTTCATTTCTTTTTCATTTATTTCTGATCTGATCTTTATGATTTCTTTCCTTCTGCTAACTTTGTATTATTTGTGTTCTTCTTTCCTAATTGCTTTAGGTGTACGGTTAGGTTGTTAATTTGAGATGTTTCTTTGGAATGTCGTGTTTTCATTGTCATTTGTTTCTATGTATTTTTTGATATCCTCTTTGATTTCCTCAGTGATCTCTTGAGTATTTGGTAGTGTATTGTGTAGCCTCGATGTGTTTGTAATTTTTACAGATTTTTTCCAGTAATTGGTATCCAGTCTCATAGCATTGTGGTCAGAAAAGATACTCGATATGAATTCAATTTTCTTATATTTACCAATGCTTGATTTGTGACCAAAGAAATGGTCTATCCTGGAGAGTGTTCCATTAGCACTTGAGAAGAAAGTGTGTTCTGTTCTTTTTGGATGTAATGTCCTGTAAATATCAATTAAGTCTGCCTTGTTTAATGTGTCATTTAATGCTTGTGTTTCCTTATATATTTTCATTTTGGTTGATCTGTCCATTGGTGAAAGTGTGGTGTTAAAGTCCCCTACTATGATATTGTTACTGTTAATTTCCCCTTTTAAGGCTGTTAGCATTTGCCTTATGTATGGAGGTGCTTCTATGTTGGGTGCATAAATATTTACAATTTTTATATATTCTTCTTGGATTAATCCCTTGATCATTAAGTAGTGTCCTTCCTTGTCTCTTGTAATAGTCTTCATTTTACCGTCTATTTTGTCCGATATGAGAATTGCTAGTCCAGCTTTCTTGTGATTTCCATTTGCATGGCATAAGTTTTTCCATCCCCTCACCTTCAGTGTGTATGTGTCGCTATGTCTCATGTTGGTCTCTTGTAGACAGCATATATATGGGTCTTGTTTCTGTATCCATTCAGCCAGTCTGTGTCATTTGGTTGGAGCATTTAATCCATTTACATTTAATGTAGTTATCGATATGTATGTTACTATTACCATTTTTTAAATTTTGCGGGGATTGTTACGGTAGGTCTTTTCCTTCTTTTGTGTTTTCTGCCTAGAGAAGTTCCTTTAGCATTTGTTGTAAAGCTGGTTTGGTGGTGCTGAATTCTCTTAGCACTTGCTTGTCCGTAAAGTTTTAATTTCTCTGTCGAATCTGAATGAGATCCTTGCTGGGTAGAGTAATCTTGGCTGTACATTTTTCCCTTTCATCACTTTAAATATGTCCTGCCACTCCCTTCTTGCTTGCAGAGTTTCTGATGAAAGATCAGCTGTTAACCTTATGGGGCTTCCCTTGTATGTTATTTGCTGTTTTTCCCTTGGTGCTTTTAATAATTTTACCCTGTATTTAATTTTTGATAGTTTGATTAATATGTGTCTTGGTATGTTTCTCCTTGGATATTTCCTGTATGGGACTCTCTGCATTCCTGGACTTGATTGACTATTTCTTCTCCCATATTAGGGAAGATTTCAACTATAATCTCCTCAAATATTTTCTCAGTCCCTTTGTTTTTCTCTTCTCCTTCTGGGACCCCTATAATTTGAATGTTGGTGCATTTAATGTTGTCCCAGAGGTCTCTGAGACTGTCCTCAATTCTTTTCATTCTTTTTTCTTTACTCTGCTCTGTGATAGTTATTTTCAGTCTTTTATCTTCCAGGTCACTTATCCATTCTTTTGTCTCAGTTATTCTGCTATTGTTTCCTTCTAGAGAATTTTTAATTTGATTTATTTTTTTGTTTGTCATTGTTTGTTTGCTCTTGGTTCTTCTAGGTCCTTTTTAAGTGTTTCTTGTATTTTCTGCATTTTATTTCCAAGATTTTGGATCATCTTTACTATCATTACTCAATTCTTTTTCAGGTAGACTGCCTATTTCCTCTTCATTTGTTTGATCTGGTGGGTTTTTACCTTGCTCTTTCATCTGCTGTGTATTTCTCTGTCTTCTGATTTTGCTTAACTTACTATGTTTGGAGTCCCCTTTGCACAGGATGAAGGTTTGTAGTCCCAATTGTTTTTGGTGTCTCCCCCAGTGGGTAATTTGTTTCAGTGGGTTATTTGGTTCAGTGGGTTTTGTAGGCTTCCTGGTGGAGGGGACTGGTGCCTGTGTTCTGGTGGATGAGACTGGATCTTGCCTTTCTGGTCGGTAGGACCACATCTGGTGGTGTGTTTTGGGGTGTCTGTGACCTTATTATGATTTTAGGCAGCCTCTCTGCTAATGGCTGGGGTTCTGTTCCTCTCTTGCTAGTTGTTTAGCATAGGGTGTCCAGCACTGTAGCTTGCTGGTTTTTGAGTGGAACTGGGTCTTTGTGTTGAGATGGAGGTCACTGGGGGAGCTTTCACCGTTTGATATTACATGGAGCTGGGGTGTCTCTGTTGGACCAGTGTCCTGAACTCTGCTCTCCCACCTCACAGGCACAGGCCTGACACCCACCCAGAGCTCTGAGACCTTGTCTGCCACACAGCTCAGAAGAAAAGGGAGAAGAAAATAAAGAAAGAAAAATAAATAACTTAAAATAAAATAGAGTAAAATAAAATAACATTATTAAAATAAAAAATAAAAATTATTATTGAAAATAAAGTTTTAAAGTAAGAGCAACCAACACAAAAAACAAATCCACCAATGGTAACAAGCCCTAAAAACTATACAAAAAAACAAAAACAGAGAGAACCCTAGGACAAATGGTAAAAGCAATGCTATACAGACAAGATCACACAAAGGAGAATACACATACACACTCACAAAAAGAGAAAAAGAAAAAATATATATCTATATATAACAAAAACAAAGAGGGCAACCAAATCAATAAACAAATCTACCAATGATAATAAACTTTAAATACTAAACTAAGGTAAACATAAAACCAGAAAAAACTTAGATGCAGAAAGCAAACCCCAAGTCTACAGTTGTTTCCAAAGTCCACCACCTCAATTTTGGGATGATTCATTGTCTATTCAGGTATTCCACATATGCAGCATACATCAAGTTGATTATGGAGATTTAATCTGCTGCTCCTGAGGCTGCTGGGAGAAATTTCTCTCTCTCTTCTTTGTTCGCAGAGCTCCTGGGTTTCAGCTTTTGATTTGGCCCCTCTGCATGTAGGTCGCCTGAGGGCATCCATTCTTCACTCAGACAGGATGGTGTTAAGGTAGCAGCTGATTAGGGGGCTCTGGCTTACTCAGGCTAGTGGGAAGGAGGGGTACAGAATGCGGGGAAAGCCTGCGGCCGCAGAAACTGGCATGACATTGCAACAGCCTGAGGCATGCTGTGTGTTCTCCTGGGGAAGTTGTCCCTGGATCATGGGACCCTGGCAGTGACAGGCTGCACAGGCTCCCAGGAAGGGAGGTGTGGATAGTGACCTCTGCTTGCACACAGGATTCTTGCTGGCTGCAGCAGCAGCCTTAATGTTTCAAACCCTTCAGTGGTGTCCGTGCTGATAGTCATGGCTCGTGCCCATCTCTGGAGCTCATTTAGTCGGTGCTCTGTATCCCCTCTCCTTGCACACCAGTAAATAATGGTCTTTTGCCTCTTAGGCAGTTCCAGACTTTTCCCCCGACTTCCTCCTGGCTAGCTGTGGTGCACTAGTGCCCTTCAGGCTGTGTTCATGCAGCTAACCCCAGTCCTCTCCCTGGGATCTGACCTCCGAAGCCAGAGCCTCAGTTCCCAGCCCCCACCTCCCCCAGTGGGTGAGCAGACAAGCCTCTCAGGCTGGTGAGTGCTGGTCAGTACCAATCCTCTGTGCGGGAATCTCTCCGCTTTGCCCTCTGCACCCCTATTGCTGCACTCTCCTCTGTGGCTCCGAAGCTTCCCCGCTGCCACCCACCATCTCCACCAGTGAAGGGGCTTCCTAGGCTGTGGAAACTTTTCCTCCTTCACAGTTCCCTCCCAGAGATGCAGGTCCTGTCCCTATACTTTTGTCTCTGTTTTCTTTTGCCCTAGCCAGGTACGTGGGGAGTTTCTTGCCTTTTGGGAAGTCTGAGGTCTTCTGCCAGCATTCAGTAGGTGTTCTGTAGGAGGTGTTCCACATGTAGATGTATTTCTGATGTATTTGTGGGGAGGAAGGTTATCTCCACGTCTTACTCCTCCACCATCTTGAAGGTATCTCAAGCCATCCTTTGAGAGTCACTTGCTCTTGTATGAAAATTTCCTTAATGATTAATGCTTAAAGAACTCCATCTGAAGAACTCCATAGGAAGATGTGTAATAAATCATACTCAAGGTAAATATGTACTCATATTTATTAATTCTGAACAAAAGCCTGAATCATTTGTAGGAGGAAAATACAAAGTGTATGAGAGCCAACAAAATTTAGCTTGACTACTAAACTACTGAAACAATAACACACTGAGATATAAAATTCTTCTTCCCTTCTTTATTACTGTCTTTTATATAGTTCCCTGCCACTGTTCACATACCTGATAACTTTTGTCCAGTTTGGGAAACCTCAACATGCCTGTGGTTACCCTTTCAAAACCTGGGTGTTCAGTTCTTGATCTCCTTATTTCCTGCTTGGGATTTTAGACAATAAATATTCATCAAGCTCCTGGTCTTCACATGCAGTGAACTAAAAATCTTCCACCCTTAAAGAGTTTACATTTCACTGGAAAAGGCTTGAAATATAATAAATAACTATGTAATATAATGTCAGGTATTTAAATGATGTGAAATGAAATATTACAAAGACACAAAGAATGCTACTTTAGATAGAGTGGTCAGGAAAGGACTCTGAGGAGTGACATTTAAGCAAAGTTTTCAGTGATCTAAGGGGTGATCAACATCTTGGGAGGGAACCAACGGAACAGCAAGAGTATGGTACCTGAAGCAGTACTTGCTTATGTTGTAGAGAGAGCAAGAAGCCCACTCTTGGAACAGAGGGAAAGAGTGACAGAATGAAATTGGAGAGGTAGCCAGAAGACAGATACATATAACCTTACAGGTGGAAGCAATTTTGAACTTATTCTAAGAAGTCTTTGGAGGGTTTTTATCAAGAGACATATAAGATGATTTACATTTTAAAAGGATTACTCTGGTTGAAGTGCAGAATATAGATTATTCTATGATAAGAGGAATAAAGTATTATATATGTAGAAGTAAGGAGAACAGCTAGAGTGCTTCATTAATCCAGGAGAGAAAAGGTGAAGTTTTAGATGAGATGTGAGAGGAGCAGAGGAGTTGGTCCTCTTGGTCACACATTCTTGAAGTCATACTCACTACCTTGTTATCATTAAGACATATTTTTTTTTTTTTTTTGCTGTACGCGGGCCTCTCACTGTTGTTTTCATCTTTGTATCCCCAGAATATTGAACTTTACAGTATTCAATAAATATTGGATAAATGATGAAATGTCCTAGCAGAACTAGAACCACAACTCGTTTTTTTTGTTTGTTTTTGTTTGTTTGTTTGTTTTGCGGTACGCGGGCCTCTCACTGTTGTGGCCTCTCCTGTTGCAGAGCACAGGCTCCGGACGCGCAGGCTCAGCGGCCGTGGCTCACCGGCCCAGCTGCTCCTCGGCACGTGGGATCTTCCCAGACCGGGGCACGAACCCGTGTCCCCTGCATCGGCAGGCGGACTCTCAACAATTGCGCCACCAGGGAAGCCCCAAGACTTTTGCTCTTCAAAGAAAGTTCATAGTATTCCAGCTTGCTTGATCATTTTGTCCAGTTATGATATTTCTTTGGTATCACAAGGGCCTCCAAGCCATTGAGTCCTGAGCTCATTCCTAATCCATCAGCTTTCTCCCTTCTTTTCTGTCTTCCTTATCCAGCTTACATTCCATGGTTCCTAATTAAGTAAGAGTCATGCTAATATCTGTAACATCCTTGTTCTTTAGCTTGTTCAACTCACCAATCTGGCAAAAATGCAAATCTAATTGAGCCCATTATCTGCTTTCTTTATGTTTTTATTGAAGTATAATTTACTTACAACATTACATTAGTTTCAGATGTATAATACAGTGATTTGATATTTTATACATTAAAAATGGTCATTGTGATAAGTCTAGATACCATCTGTCATAGCACAAAAAACATTACAATATTTTTGATTATATTCCCTATGCTGTACATTACATCCCCATTACTTTTTTACTATATAACAGGACATTTATACCTGTTAATCTCCCTCAACTATTTCACTCATCCCCCACCCCCTCCCTTCTGGAAATAACTAGCTTGTTCTCTGTATCTATTTCTGTTTTGTTATAATTTTTTGTTTTGCTTTCTAGATTTTATATATAAGTGAAATCATATGGTATTTGTCTTTCTCTGTCTGACTTATTTCACATAGCATAAAATTCTCTAGGTCCATCCATGTTGTTGCAAGTGGAAAGATTTCATTCGTTTTGTATGGCTGAATAATATTGTGTGTGTGTGTGTGTGTGTATCACATCTTTTTATCCATTCATCTATCTGTGGGCATTTAGGTTTTTTCCATATCTCAGCTATTGTAAATAATGCTGCAATGAACAGAGAGGTGCATATGTCTTTTTGAATTAGTATTTTTTTTTTCTTAAGAAAAATACCCAGAAATAGAATTCCTGGATCATATGGTAGTTCTATTTTTAATTTTTTGAGGAACTTTCATACTTTTTTTTTCTATAGTGGCTGTACCAATTTACATTCCCACCAACATTGCACAAATGTTCCCTTTTCTCCACATCCTTGCCAACACTTGTTATTTGTTGTCTTTTTGATGATAGCCATTCTAACAGATGTGAGATGAAATCTCATTGTGATTTCAATTTGCATTTCCCTGATGATTAGTAAAGTTGAGCATCTTTTCATATGTCTTTTGGCCATCTGTGTGTCTTTTTTGGAAAAATGTCTATGCAGGTCCTCTGCCCATTTTTTAATTGTACTGTTTGTTTTCTGAATGTTGATTTGTATGACTTCTTGGCATATTTAGATATAAACCCTTTTATCAGATATATTGTTTATAAATATCTTCTCCCATTTAATGGGGTGTCTTTTAGTTTTGCTGATAGTTTCCTTGCTGTGGATATAGATGATTTTACTACTTTTGTCTTTTAACATTCCTAATAGCTTTATAAATGGTGAATCTACTACTCTTACTGTATGTTTGCCTTTACTAATGAGATTTTTCCTTTAATAATTTTCATATTTCTACTTGTGGTCTTTTATTTTTCACTTAGAGAAGTCCGTTTAACATTTCTTGTAAGTTTGCCTTAATGGTGCTGAACTCTTAGTTTTTGCTTGTCTGTAAAACACTTGCTCTCTTCCTCAAATCTGAATGATAGCCTTTTAAGATAGAGTATTCTTGGTTGTAAGTTTTCCTTTCATCAGTTTGAATATATTGTGACACTTCCCTTTGGCCTACTTACATATAGGAGTTTCCGCATAGGTAACTAGCTACTTTTCTCTTGCTGTTTTTAAGATTCTCTCTTTATCTTTAATTTTTTTCATTTTAATTTTAATGTGTCTTGTTTGGACCTCTTTGGATTCATCTTGTTTGGGAATCTCTGTGCTTCTTGGACATGGATTTCTGCTTCCTTGTCCAGGTTAGGGAAGTTTCTAGCTATTATTTCTTCAAATAAGTTCTCTGCCCCTTTCTCTTTCTCTTCTCCACCTGGTACCCCCATAATGCAAGTCAGTACATGATGTTTTCCCAGAAGTCTCTTAAATTATCTTTAAATTTTTTTTTCTCTTTTTTATTCCACTTGTGTGATTTCCACTACTCTATCTTCCAGTTCATTGATACATTTATCTGCATCATCTAATCTACTGTTGATTTCTTCTAATGTCTTTTTTTTTTAGTTTCATTTATTGTGTTCTTCAGGTCTGTTTGGTTCTTCTTTATATTTTCTAACTCTTTGTTAAACTTCTCACTGTGTTCATCATTCTTCTTCCAAATTTGTTGAGTATCTTTGTGATCATTACTTTGAACTCTTTATCAAGTAGATTGCTTATCTTTGTCTTGCTTAGTACTTCTTCTGAAGTTTTGTCTTTTTCCTTCATTTGGAACATATTCCTTGTCTCCTCATTTTGCCTAATTCTCTATGTTTATTTCTATATAATTGTTAGGTCAGTTATGTTTCCTAATCTTGGAGAAGTGGCCTAATGTAGGAGGTGTCCTATGGAGCCAGCAGCATACTCTCCTCTAGTATCAGAGCTATATGCTCTAGAGATGCCCCTACATGGGTTGCATGGGCCTTTCTGTTGTGGTGGGGCTGACTACTGGTAGGTGGGGCTGGGCCCTGACCCAGTTGGCTACCAGGCCCTGCCTTGTGTGGTAGCTGCCAGTCCACTGGTGCTTGGGGGCCAGGTTCCAGCATGGCTGGCTGAACAATCTGGGGGACCTGGGGCTGATGCCCACCTGCAGATGGAGAGTCTGGATGCCAATGTGGCTAACCATGGGACCCAGTTGTTCCCAGGGCTGGTACCAGCCTGCTGGTGGGCAGGTAAGGACCTGGTTTAAGTGGCTACAGGGTGGTCTCCTAAATGGCATTTGCCAGCTTTAGTGTTCTCCTGGTAAAATGAATTCCCAAAAATGAATGTTGCCAGTATCTATGTCCAAAGGGAGAGTCCCAGTTGCCTTCTGACTCTCTGGGAAGCTCTCTAAGATCAGCAAATGGGTCTGAGTCAGGCTCTTGTCAAATCACTGCCTCTGCACTAGGACTAGGAGTGTGTGAGGTTTTGTGAGTATCCTTTAAAAGCAGAGTCTCTGTTTCTTATAGCCATCCATCTTTCTGGTAGGCAAGCCCTGCTGACTTTCAAAGCCAGGCCTCCTGGGAACTCAACTTCCCGGTGCAGGACCCCATGGCTTGGGAGCCCAATGTGGAGCTTGAATCCCTTGTTCCTTGGTGAGAACCTCTGCAGTTGTGATAATCCTCCTATTTATAGGTCTTCTACCCAGTGGCATGGGTTTTGATTATACCATATCTCTGCTCCTCCTACCCATCTTATTTTGGTTCCTTCTTTGTATCTTTACTTGTGGAAAATATTTTCAGCTACTCTATTAAATAGTTCAGGTAATTCTATTAAATAGTTGCTCTGTAAATAGTTGTAATTTTGGTTTGCCTGTGGGAGGAGGTGAGCTCAGCCTCTTCGTATTCCTCCATCTTGGTCACACTCCTTCTTTATCTATTTTTGTACCACAACTTTGTAGCATCACCCAACACACAGAAAAAGAAAACCTGGATATCAATCCTTAATAATGCTTCCACCTTATCTCTGATACCCATTTCAATATATCACCAATTCTCTCTATCTAGTATCCTAAATATCCCTCAAATCAATCCAGCTCTTTATGTGTAAGCAACCCTTTTGTCAAAGTCATTTTCAACTCTTGCCTGAACTTCTTCAAGAACCACTAACTAGTCCTCCAAAATCTTGTACCCTATACAACACAATCCAATTGTTGAAGCCAGAATGATTTTTTTTTTTACAATCAAATTTGATCATGCTACTTCTTTGGTTAAACATTTTCAGTTGTTCTTGGGATAAATTTTGTAGGATGGCCTATAAATAGGGGTACTATATAGCTAATAAGTGTCCAAAATGGGACACTTTTTAAAGTGAAAGGGGGAACTATTAATAGATATGTTAGAACTACTTACATAAACCTGGAATAATCAGTGAAAACTGGGATATATAGTCAGATAACATAATGCCTGATTGATCCTGTCACTCTCTAACTCTCCAGTTTCATCTCATATTCCATCCCATAATTTTAAAATACTCCAACCACAATCACATGATTCCTCTTTGTGGATCTAGGGCTTTTGCCCAGTGTTTTTATGCTCACTGGAATGCACTTTCTGTTCCCTCACCATATTATCTGTTCAACTCATCCTTCATCCTTCAACTCAGATTTTACTTTCTCCTCCCCTTTACAGGAAACTTTTGAAAAGAGATGTTTATTTTTCCTTATTTTCCATTCACTGCACAACCTGTGCCAATTTGGCTTCCCTCTTATACAGGAAAACAGTCTCTGATCCTCCAGTCTAGGTCAAGTTCTCCAGTATATTCTCTTATAACGTCGTTTGCCTCTCCTTATAATTTAAGGATTATCTCTGTGGTTGTTTGGCTGTTTTACTTTCTAGATTATTAATTTTGTTTATTATTTATGTAAATCTCCTGGCAAAATATCTACTACAATAGTAGACACCCGATACCTGTTTGTTAGGTAAGTTACTGAATAAATAAATGAAAATTTAAAGCAAAAATGAAAAGAGAGTAATCATACTTGTCACTCTCTTCTGATGAATGGTAGATCTGATACTCTATGTGTTAATTCCAACATAATTTAATTGGAAATAATATAATTTATTTTTTTACTAGTATACCCCAAATATTTGTTATTGGTCTTTAGAGGATCTATAACTTTGCCCTGTCCTTCATTGAAGCCACACTGAGATAGACACAGTTGTAGAATATTTTTCTTCCTTTTGTTTTATCTTATTACTTACATTTATTGTTGTAACTGATACACATGGTTTAAAGGAATGTAAGAATAAGCACATACCTGTGCTTACCACATATTACCACAGGTAATAAGAAATTAACTGTACATCTTTTCTTCCATATAAGACAGAATATACCTGTTCCCCCTGCTCCTACCACCACCCCACCAGCAAATTAGTTTGGGGATAAGCATAAAATTCCTTATACCTAAATAAGTGCAAAAATTTTTTTTCTAAAAGAAAAATAACTGCGTGTATGGAGGAATAGAGTGAGAGTGGGGTAATAATATTTTTGGCATTTTAGTGAGATGGATGGAGTTGTTTAGGTTCATCTTGGCTCTACTATTCACACATCTGAGTCATAGATGTTTCCACAGTAAAATGGAGAGACTAGTACTAAGCCGTCAACTTGTGAAAACAAATTTTACAACATAAAACCTTAAATTTTTTCAGGACTGTACATGTCTAAGAGTCTAGGCAGTGAACCTGAATGGAGACTCAGATCACAAGGTAGACAACAAGAAACTATGTAGCTCCTGATAGCAGCAAATAATACCATGTATATAGTAATTTTTCCAAACAATTGAATCTGAATCTTATCAAGACTTTAGGTCTAACCATCAATTTACAGGAAATATAAGGAACAGAGAAGCTTAGTAATTGACACAACAGACATGTCATCAATAAAATTCAGACTGTGGTAAACTTATAAGACAAACAACATAGTTTCTACCATAAATAAATTGCAAGTGTGGGAGGAGGATGATTGAGGGAAGGGAATCTATGTTAAAATAAATTTAATAGATATACTAAAAAATTGCCATCTGTGATCTTTATTTTGATCTGATTCAATCAAATAAACATAAAAAATTGTGAAAAACAAAATTGTCAGGGAAATGTGAACTCTGATTGGGTATTTAATAATAATGAGAGATGTGATTAACTTTGTAGGTGAGATGTTGGTTTTGTGATTATGATTTTATACTTGATTCATCATTTAAGTCTACATGCTGAAGTATTTATAGATGCAATGGTATGATGTCTGGGATCTGCTTCAAAATAATCTAGAGGAAGATTGGAAGGGAATTAGATACTAATGAAACAAAATTGGCTTTGAGTAGGTAAATACATAAGACAGGTGATGGGTACATGGGGTTTTATTATACTATTCTTCATGTATTTTATATTTTAAAATTTTGTAATAAACTCCAAATTAAAAAAAAATCTCTAAGGGAAAAAAGCAATTCTTTTTCTTCCTCCTTTTCTTTCTCTTCTTTTTCCTCCTCCCTCTCCTCCTCCTTCTCCTTCTTTTATCTCTCTCTCTGCCTCTCTTTGTTTATCTTACTATTGAGAAAATGGAAGCTAGGAGAAATTAAGTGACTTGTCCAAGGCACAGTAATTTCCATACTAGCAGTTTCTAGAATGGAGATCATTGAACTCATATCTCAGCAAGAAATATCTATGTGTGTGTGTGTGTGTGTGTGTGTGTGTGTGTGTCCCTTTGTATTTTTCTCCTTGGAAAAAAGATATTTTCTTTTCCTTGGACTCTCAAAAGAATCTGATGTGGATGCAGATCTCTTTCAGAGTAAATATGGGTGCAGAGTGCAGAATCTTATGAGGTCATATAACATACTCTATTTCTTTTACTTTCTAATTTTCAGTAAATAATTACTTTTGGGCATCCAGATAATGTTTGATTACTATAAATCATAAAGCATACATCTTCTTCTTCCTTCAGTCCTAGCCAAACTGAAGCTGTAAAATAATTGAAAACTTCATCTCAAAGCAATTTTATCATGAGGAAATATTTCTTTTTCTAATTACTCAAGATGCATACTACTTGTGAAGAAAAAACTCGGTAAGTATAAAGAGCTAAAAAGGAAATCCTACTTCTCCATAAACTATTCTCCTTGGAAATATCCATTGTATACAGTTTAGTGTGTATCCATTCAGATTTTTCTATGGGTTTATATCTATATGAGTATTCACACATATATACATTTTAAAAAAGTACTTAACTGGGAGCATTCTATATATTTTTCCAGTGGCTTGCTTTTTCTCCTTAACAGTAATGATTAGCATATAATTCTCTGCAAGCTGCTATAGATTTCCTTGCTCTATTTAACCACATATTTTAATAAATAGTATGGATGCACTATAATTTAGTTATTCCCTTACTGTCAGATATTTAAGTTGTTTTCAGTGTTTGTATGACAAACAGTATTATGGTACATATGCTGTACATGTAACTTTGTTGCATGTAGGTTACATGCCTATATCTATAGGATAAATTCCCCAACGTGGAATTATTCAGTCAATGATTTTCTCTAAAGTTGTATTCAGTACTACTATATTTCTCTCAAAAAGGCTATACAAATTACTGTCTCACTGGCAGTGAGTTTCAGGGCCCATTTCCCCATATTCATGGTGATAATAGTTATTATCAACCCACTGAATTTAATTCAATTTTATGTATAAAAGATAGTAACTCATTTATTTCTCTACTTCCTAGATAGTCTAAATGTCATTTACAGATTTATGGACCATATCTATTTATTTTGTGATTTGTTCTCTCTATTCTTTTTTTTTTTTTTTTTTTTGCGGTACACGGACCTCTCACTATTGTGGCCCCTCCGTTGCGGAACACAGGCTCCAGACATGCAGGCTCAGTGGCCATGGCTCACAGGCCTAGCCGTCCACGGCATGTGGGATCTTCCCGGACCGGGGCACAAACCCATGTCCCCTGCATCGGCAGGCAGATTCTCAACCACTGCGCCACCAGGGAAGCCCCCTCTCTATTCTTTTATATTTAAAATAAATTTTTTTGTAGACAATATACAACTGATATTATTTTTTCTATTATATTAATTTCAGATATTATCTTTCAGTCATTTGCTTGTCTTTAATTTTGATTATAAAATCCATTGACATAGAAAAGTTTTGATTTTTGTGTAACTTTCTAGTGTATATAATATTGTTTCTTGCTAGGAAAGGCCCCCGAACAACAGCATTAAGAAAATGTATATGTATACTTTGATTTTTAAAATGTTTTCTTCTAGTAGTGTTATACACTTGTTTTATATATTTTGACTTGTAATCCATTTGAAATTTTTTTGAATATGGTGTGAGGTAGGGATTATTTATTCCAACTTGATTGTTAATTCCATTAGGAGCATTTAATAGATAAATTAGATAAACTATGCTTTTCCCATTGATTTGAATTTTCAATTTTATCATAAAGCTGTATTTCCATTAAAATATTTTTTTCCTTTTTACTAATTCTTTTGGTAAAACAGTGATATTTTTGTTTGCATTTAATTAGTAAATACTTTCATATATTTTAACATATATTATTGGTACATATCAAATATATATAATTTGTAATATATAATACAATCATAGGTATAATATACATTTTTTGAACAATTTTCCAAAGATTTGGCTATTAATGCACATTTCCTGTTCTTTTAAACTTTAGAATTCCAAGTTCCTGCTGGCATATTACATAATTGCTTTGAATTTACACAGTAATTTCATAAATTTGGTTTTAATTTATTGGCAAAAGTAAAATATATCTATTTAGTTGAGGCTCCTTTTGTACTTTTCAGTCAAATTCGATAGTTTTATTCCCAGAGCTTTTAGATAGTTTTTATCATGTTTATTCTAGTTCTGGAACAAGGAAATGTATAAGATGAACCTAAAACATCTTTTCATACCACAAAGCAAGAAGCTATCAAAGAGTCATGTCAAAAAAGCACTCAGGAGCCATGTTGAATAGTCTCATAGACCAAAGATGAGAAAAAGTTGTTACCAACAAAAGTAGTATCTTCAAATGGCTTTAAACAAGAATATGTTTAAATCTATATGTTCATAATAGTACCAAAAAATCATTTGTTAACTTTGAGATTACTAAGGAAATCATTGTTTAGAAGCCGACAAAGGGAAAAATGTTATCATGCCTTTCTTATACAAACTGTACCTCAGAGTAACCAAATATTTAATGAGGGAATGAGCCACTAATCTAACTACCAATTTCTAAGAAATACAGGGGATAGAAGATTATGTTAATAGGCAAAGCAGAGATGTACTCAGCAAAATAATGACTGTAATAAACTCTTCAGGACAAACAACACAGTTCTTTAAAACACAATAACACCTCTCCAGAAAAAAAATCACAAGGAAAAATAGGGAAGAGAAGACTTGAGAATAAAACAGACCTAAGAGGTTTATCAAATAACTAAAATATATGCCTGTTTTGTTTCCTGATCCACTAAAGAAACTAAAGAAAACACTAAAAGACAATGGTTAAATGTAAACTAACTGTATATAAAATAATACAAGATATTTGTTACTTTTTAAATGGTATAACAAAACTGAAGTTATGTTTTAAACTTCACTCTGAGGGAATACCTTTACCTTGTAGTTAATAATGTAATCTTTAGCTACATTTATACTGCTATTATGTCCATTTGCTAAATTTTTAATTTTTTTTTTTGTGGTACGAGGCCACTGTTGTGGCCTCTCCTGTTGAGGAGCACAGGCTCCGGACACGCAGGCTCAGCGGCCATGGCTCACGGGCCCAGCTGCTCCATGGCACGTGGGATCTTCCCAGACCAGGGCACGAACCCGTGTCCCCTGCATCGGCAGACTGACTCTCAACCACTGCGCCACCAGGGAAACCCTAAATTTTTAATATTTTAACAATCACTTTTTACATTTCCACAAACTCATTTTCCTGAAATTCCATTAATGTGTTATGGATATAATTTTCTTTCAGTACATTATTTTTAACTTAATGTGTTTTAAAGTAGTATTCTGCTCATTCTTCCCCACCCCCCAGATGTTATTTATATTGTTGACTGAATTCAGTGATTTCACAATGTTGATTTTCCCGAAATTTTTACAACTCTTTTTTTTAATATCTTCATATTTTTAAATAAGTGTGATTTCTAAGGTGAAATCTGACATACAGGTGAGAATTAGCTAGATAAGACAAGGAGTATAGCAGAAAGAGTGATTAAATGAGAAAAACTCAGGGCTAGTATGAAAATATACATTGTTTAGTATGGCTGATATAAAATTGTTAAAGGGGTGTGGTTATGATACAGTAGGCCAGAGAGTTAAAAAAAATGTTTTATATGTAATGCTAAGACATTTTGGACTGTATTCTACAATCAATGGGGAGTAATAACTGTGGCTTACAAAAATTACTTTGAGTAAGTGGTTTTCAAGAAAATGTAATGCATTCCTTTAAGAGAATGAGATTCAAAGATATAAGCTTGGTTTGATAGCTGGCTTCACAACTTACAAACTTCACACAGTAAGGCAAGTTATATTATCAACCTTGCTAAATTTCAGTGCCTTTCAGAAATTGCAGCTAATAATACCCACCTCATGTGTTGTGTAAGAATTAAGTTAGTCTTACATTACACTTACTCAATAATGTAGTAAATGCTCAAGGAATTAGGATTTTTATCATGCTGGTAAATCTTCCTTTAGACATCTTGAGTTGGAATTGCTATAAGTTATTACAGTAAGTCCCTTGCTTTCGAATCTTCAAGTTATTAACTTTCAAATCTAGGAACATGCATTCGTATGCTCAATTATGTAAGTTAGTTCACGTGTCTGGCATACATTGTCATGTGTGTGCATCCTCTACAAGTGGTTGTGCTTTTGTGTACTTTACTGTAGAGTACTATATAGAGTACATTAGTACAGTATCTTTATTTCAAGCCTAGGATGTCCAGAACAGGTGTAAAAGCAGCAGTGATGTAGCTGGTACTGCTGAGAAGTGCCAAGCAATAACAATGGAACCAAAAATGAAAATAATTGAAAGAGTGGAGCGAGGTGAACACACAGTAGACGTTGCTCATTCTTATAACATAAATAGTTCAACCATCAGCATGATTCTAAATAATAAGGACAAGATCATGGAACATGTGAAGTCTGCTGTGCAAGTGATGTTGACAATAATATCGAAGAAGTGTGGAAAAGTGATGGAGGAAATGGAGAAACTTCTCAGTGTGTGGATGCAGGATCAGCATCAGCATCAAGTCCCCCTCAGCATAATGCTGATTCAAGAGAAAGTTAAAAGGCTTTATGAAGACTTGAAGAAGAAACATGGTGAAGAATCAGAGGGTACATCTTTTAATGCCAGCCATGGCTGGTTTCATCGGTTCAAGGTAGAGCCAACCTTCACAATGTAATAGTAAGTGGTGAGGCAGCAAGTGCAGATATGGTAGCTGCCTGGGAATTTCCTGAAACCCTTCGAGAAATTATTGATGAAGGTACGTATTACCCAACAAGGTTTTTTAATGTGGGTGAGACAGGACTGTACAGGAAAAGGATGCCAGACCGAAGTTACATCAGTAAGGAGGAAACGTTGATGCCAGGCTATAAAGCAGCAAAGGATAGGCTAACTCTGTTGTTTGGTGGCAATGCATCTGGTGATATGAAGCTGAATCTTCTCTTAGTTTTTCATTCAGAGAACCCAAGAGCCCTTAAAAACATAGCCAAGAGCTCTCTTCCTTTGTGTGGAAGAGTAACCCCAAAGCCTGGGTTACACAGGCCATTTTCTAGGACTGGTTTTTCCACTACTCTCTCTTGGAGGTAAAGAAATATTGCTTCAAGAAGGACATCCTATTCAACATTCTTTTGCTGCTTGACAGTGTTCCGGGTAACCCTCCATTCATGGATGACTTTCACCTCAATGCCACCGAATACTAAGTCACTCATCCAACCTATGAGCCAGGGAGTTATAGGAACTTTCAAGAAATATTATTTACATCACACTTTTTGTCAGACAGTAAAGGTGAGTGATGAGTCAGGAACAACCTTGCAACAATTTTGGAAGAACTATAACATCTATAATGCCATAAGAAACATTGACTTTTCTTGGCATGAAGTTATGGCCATCACCATGAATGGGGTTTGGAAGAACTTTTGCTTGCAGTTTGTTCACAATTTTCATGGATTTGAGAAGGTGGATGAAGAGAGAGTACAAAGAGGTCTTCAGCAACTTAGAGACCCTCAGCTAGAAGCTGGAGCTAGATCTGTGAGGACGACTTCATTGAACTCCTTGCTGTGCAGCACGAGGAGCTTACTAATGAAGACCTGATGGAATTGGAGGCCCAGAGAAAGGATGAAGAGAGACAAGAGGAAAAAGAAGTATCTGAAGAATCGAAGAGATTCATGATGAGGAAACTGCAAGGGGATTGTCTTGAAAGAATGCATAATAATTATTATGTAAGATGTAAAAATATAGTGTTGAAAGAGCTGAGAGTACATTTAAAAGATGTGTTTGTGTCTAGTTCTATATTAGACACTGGGGAAGATATGGAGGAAGTTGCATTTGAGGTGGGAGATAAAACAATGATAGGATTTTGATAGATGGACATAGGCAATTCAGGTGAAGGAAATGGTACAAACCAAAGGAGAGTAGAGATAGATATTGAACTTGCACTGAAGGTAATCTAACAGCTAATATTTGTAAAAAATTGCCTACAAGTTTTAGGCAGAAGTTTCCTAAATATAGGTCTCCAGCTTTGATCTTTTCCTCAAGATCCTGTTACAAAGACAAATATTAGGGTTTTTGGTTTCATGTATATATTCCCATACTTGAACTTATCTATAATACCTTAGAAATACTTTTCGAAATTGGTAATTTCATGATTAAAGAAGTAATACTTTTTCTGCTAATATTATAGGCTGATTTTTGTCATAAATTTATAATGTTGTAATGGCAAGACAAATTTATTACTTGTTTAGATTTTTTTCCTGTAAATGGATGGATTACTAATTCTTCTTGCTATGACAATTGTTCGATTTTCCTAGCCCTTCCACCAAATAATAGTTTTGGGGACTCTCCTTAGATTCTGAGTCATGAAAGTTCTCTAAGATGTGTTAATTAATGACTTCCAATGGAAACAAAGAGAGAGGTTGTGGAGGAGTGATTGATATTTACATCCTGTGGTACTTGAGTTCATTTATACCATTGAAACCTAGAAAAATGCAATGCTTTAAAGACCAACTTCTTGTATTCTTAAATGTTCTGTGTCTACTTATTCTGGAGAATTGTAGTTGCTTATGGGCTCTGGGGGGAAAACACCTTTGTGTCTTAAGGTAGGTGAGGACTCAGTATTTTGAGTCTATTATTTTTTATGATACCTCATCATCAACAGCTACCCCTATGGCACTTACACAATATTTCTCTAACTCCTGTTTAGTGCATTGCAATAGAAACACATGTTCATGTTTTGACTTAAAAATTAAGTTTAGCTCAATTTCCTCCTTATTTGTTAAATTCCTTGAGTCAATTGCATGGGGTCCTCTAGAGCAAGTGTCATAACATGAAATATAATAGGAAATATATTTTTCTAAAGACATATTCTCCATGCAAACCCTCTGTGTTAACATTTCCTGCTTTTCAGCTAGAGAAAATGTCCTGTGTTATTTCCTACAATTACTTGGTAGAAACTGCGTAAAAGGGCACAGTGAATAAAACTTTTCAAGTCACCATATTGCAAGAAAAGCAAGTCTTGGAACAAGGCTCTTTCTATCTAATTTTAGGCATAGTTACACAGTGATACTTAATACCAAAAATCAAAGTAGGAAGTAAGGAAGACATGAAGCGAGTGGTCCCTGGCTTCAGAATTTATGGGTCACTTGGGTACCATTTCAGAACACTTGTCTTGTGATATTAGCTTTTGCTGCCAAGTGGCTGATAGGGTTACATTTTCTGGTCTAAATTCCTGACTTAGAACAATGAGTAACTTAGAAACTGAGGAGAAAGGGAGTCTACTGACTTCTAGTTTAATTTTAGAAATGTTCTTAATTGTAGTCAGCTTAATTTTTTCAGATTAAGGGTTTGTGTGTAAAATAATGGGGAAAATGGAACAGTTCATTACTGTTGACATTGCACAACTAACAGACTCAATCTGCTAATGTGTTTCTTCCTTAATTTATTTATTCATTCATTTAGCACTGTTTAGTATTTATTTCTGAGCTAAGTTTACTATCAAAGGTGCTGAGAGGAAATAGAGAAGTGAATAAGACATGGTCCCTTGCCTCCAGAAATTAATTCAGTCTAGTGAGAGTTTAATATTGCCTTTGCACATACAGGGGGAGTTTTAATTGATGATCATTTAAATTTGGCATTTGCAACTGACTAAATATATAAGAGCATGATTGGAGGAGGTTTGTTAAGAAGGTATCATTCTAAACTGCTAATGCAGATAAGGGACAGATTTCTCACTCTATGAGACTCATATCTCCCTCAAACTGAGCTTACTCACAGTCTTAAGTCCCTATTCTAGCCAGTAGTGGAAGACTATTCTTGAGTTTACCCTTTAGGGTAAGCTCAATCAATGTTTTGTATTCTCCTCTTGTCCTCTCTCCCTAGGTAAGCATTTAATTTTCTTGGGGCTTATATAGCATCATGAGAACATAAGTCCAAGATCCAAAAGTTTGAATTCATTCAGGTTTGATTCCTGTCCCTGTGTCTCTAGCCTCTACTTCATAATAATGAAGATACATTCCTTGTATAGAAGCATGTTATATGGTATTCCATGACAGTAATTAAGGTTCAGCTGTGTTAGCACTTAAGGCAATTCTTTCAACTAGTCAACACAGTAATTGTTCTGTTGAATTAGGGTCTGTGTCTACCAGCAGGATGGATGATATTATCTTGCTTTTTGAGGCTATTCAGTCAATCAATATTCATAAGATACATATTTGTGGTGCAATGAGCTGATTTGCATGGGATTTCCTGGGTTTACCGTATACTTTAACACTGAGAAGCAGTTTGTCTTATAAAACTGAGAAAACTCAGTTACGGCTGGGAGTCAAATTCTTATGATGTTGTAGTGCTCTCTTATAGGATGGCTTTAATGCTCTGAATTCATTGAATGATGCATTTTCTTTCATATTCATGGTATTTGCTTCTTATGTATACAACACTGCATTCTTGTTCACAGGTTTGAATATATCCAGGAAAATTCTTTCATGGAGATACTATAACAGTTCCATTGAACTGAGATTTCTGCCTGGCAATTTTAGGCTCATATTGCCACTTAATGAGAGGTAAAAATACTCAACTGGCTTGGATAATTTAGCCTCTCAAAAGGAAAGAGATTTACTACTACACAAAGGAGACAGAAAGGAGTAGTAGATAGATGCCAGAAGGTCTCTGATACATGCATGTTCATTAAATGGAATAAAAAGCAATACCGTAGAGGAAGGACTTCCAGGGTGTGGTTAAGATAAAAAACTTAGGCAAAGAACACAGGCCAGATTAGGTATTAGCTGAAGGATAGGGAATCAGTAAATGGGATGGTTAATGAGATATGGAGGTCATAAATACCAACTATAGCCTTATAACCAGTTGTAGATACAAAGAAGGGTATACTCATATTGTTCTTCTTGCAGGATTACATGTACACACACACACACACACTACAAACTAATTACCATTTTTCTTTCTTTTTCTCTCTCTCTCTGTATCTCTCATTATATGTTAGTCTATATTTTAAAGATTATTGAGACAGAATTATTTTGGAAAAAGAAAAGGCATGGGCATCCTCTAGAGATCTTGAAACAGGATGTGATAACTAATAAGTCTTTGTGGTGGTAATGAGTGTGTATTTGATGTGCAAGGCATAGTTGTTTTGTACTATATGTAATTATACATATAGATGTATGTGTCCAAATACATATTTAGAAGTTTTAGTAGGAGAAGAACCTCATTGAATATTTTTTGACTGCTCAGTGCTGTTATTCCTTTCTATATTTGTATTATTCTCATTTTGTGAGTTTTGGTGGGAAACATAGCTCATTTCTGAATAATGAATACTCATTTTCCCAGCCTCCCTTTCATCTAGAAAATGAGGTCTTTCTCTTGACCCAGTTTCTCCAAGAAAAAGACAAATATTCTCTCCTTTCTAGTGGTGGCAATGGTGTAAGTGGTATAGGTGGTGGTAGCAATGGTGAAGATGTAGCAATAGAGGTGGAAGAACTGCTGATAATGTTAGCAAAGGTGGCAAGTTTGACTATGGTGCTGCATGCAGATCAATTTTCCAGGAACAATAATCGAGCAGTACCAGGGGCAGTATTGATTAGCCTGTCTTAGTAATAGCAACACTACAAGGACAACATCTAATATTTATTGGTAGAAATGGTTTATGGGCATTGTTTCTAACTTCATTGCCTTTGAGACTGGTTCTCTTGTACTCTTAGTGATTCTGGAAATTACTCGATATCGAACAAGTTAATTAATTTCCTGCTGGAATCAACCAAAGGCTGCTTTGGTTGCTTCGAATTAAATAACGTGACATAAGATCTGTCAAGTTAAGTTAAAGCTTTCCTCTGAGAGAGAAAGTTATGTGAGGCCAGGGAGAGGTTTTGTCAATTGTTCTGACAGCAAGGATTTCTTCATTTTTTCCTGATTGCATTCTTCCTTTGAGTTTGAGCTTTGAAATTTCCCTCCCATATCTAGATTAAACCTACAAAGAACATATCTCCAATAACATTAAGAAAATTATCATTTAGGGGTACTCAAACTTACTTCCCTAAAATGCGATTGGCTTTTTTTCTACCTTAAATATAAATTTTCTTGTATGCTATTTTTTTGGATTTCCTATTGGAGTTCTTCTCAGTTTTTTGTTTTTTGTCCTAAGTGTGGTTTATAAAAACTTATTTTTAATCAAGATTTTGGCTCACTGTGAGAGAGCAAAAAACAAGAAAACTATTTAAATAAAACTGGAAAATAAAACATTTAATTAAATGTTGTGTGCTTAGAAATGTAGAGATAGCTAAATTTAACACCAATTTAAAAAGGTTAAACTACTGTGTATTTGTTACAGGAGACATCAGTAAGAATTACCCAAAGTTGGAAAATGCTAAATACTTCATGTTTCTTTAAATTTACTTGGTTCTTAAATAAAATCATTTAGTGAAAGTTAATGAAAAGTAATATTTTAAAGAAGTACTAGAAGTGTGGAAGAGAAAGTGTCCAAGTTATTTATGTTGATATAAGGATTTACAGTAATTTAAAGAAAATATGTCTATTGTTATATCAATTATTTTTTAGTTTATGTTCTCTTTGTCCTAGAGAATTTAATAATAAAAGTATACCTCTCCTTAGAAAAATCACTGCCCAAAACAATATTTTGTACATAATTTTATAGGATTCATTGGCCCATTGAAGTCCATTCTTTCTTAGCGTACTTGGCTATCAAATTTCTGTTCTATTCTAAATAACCTACAAAAAGAAATTCAGTCAATTTTTCTGCAATTAATTTGTCAATTTACATGATCACATTAGAGATTTAACTCTTCTTTAGAATTTAAAATTAACTTGATTCAATTAACTTAATCTTATCATATGGAATAGTTTTACTATAGAGTTTGGGGAAACATAAAAGAAGGATAAGTATTAATTATTTTTAAAAACAATCTTATTTCTATTTGACTTAAGTAGATTTTAAGCAGAAGAAAGGGGAAAATAGCTTTAGGAAAACAAAAGTAATTTAAAAAGCTGAATCAGATCAGTCACAGCTGTTCACAATAGCAGGAAGAAAAGGCATTGGCAGATAATGTGGTTACTCATTATTTATGCTCACTAGCAGGTAGGCATGTGCCATCTGCTCATCAGACAGTTTGATCGGGGCATACTCCCATTATGCAAAAAGCATGAGTCAGAGCCTGAAAAATGGGAATATATCTTGACAAAGCAAAACCTCTTGGGAGTGGCCAATTTTTGTTTGTTCATTTGTTGGTTTTAGTGCCTTTTTTTCTGTTCTAAAAGGAGGTATTACATTGCATCATAAACCTCAAATCAGACTTTCAATATCTGTTGATTTAATTTATAAAGCAATAACATGTTACATATTGGAACTGAAATCTACATTCTGCACAGACATAACCTCTAGCTTTGATGTTGTTGTTTTTCCTATTTACTGAATCTCCCTTTCCACCAAGGCAGATATATTAAAGAATTTTCAACTGAGTTATAGAAATAATCCTTGGGAGAAGACTCATTAATTTATCCTTATGGTCCAAGGTGGGATACAGACTAAATGTTCTATCAAGGGCTCTTATGATAATGTTCAAAGAGTTATGGACAACCCCTTGAAATGATAAACCCCTTCATAAAAGAAGTCTTTATAAATTCTAAACTGTTATCATATAATCCATGTCACCTGACAACACGGCAATTAAATTATTAATCAATACTGAAAAGGTTAAAAGAAAAACTCTTTGGAAAAACAAAGATAGGCTCCTAAATAATCAACTGATTATAGATGAATTGAAAATGATGTTTATAAAATATTTATATAATTTATAAAAGTACTATATACCCAAACTTGTGGGATGCAGCTAAAGCAGTGCTAAAGGGAAATGTATAGTTTTAAATAATTTATTATAATACAAAAAAAGATAAATAATAAACTAAGCATTAAAGTCAGAAAAATGTAAACAGAGCAAAGGCAAAAGAATATGACAAAGCACAATAAAAATGAGCATGGAAATTAACAGAATAGTAAACAGATAACATGACACACAAAACATGCAGCATCAGCAGAGCTAAATCATTATGAGCAACGATGTTATGGGAGTTCAGAGGAGGAACGGATTAACTATGGGGGAAGGGAATACAATGTGCTACAGTGAGAAGAATCCAAACTTTGGAGTTATTTGATTGATGCCATCTGCTACTTTAGATATATGATCTAGGTAAGTTACCGAGCCCCTCTAAGTCTCAACTTTCTTACCTGAAAAAAGGAATAAGTAATACTTATTTTAAATACCTACTTCACAAGGTTTTGGTGAAGATTAAATGATGTTAATTATTAACATTATTTAGTGTACTTCAGCTTTGGATTTCATTGCCTAAGGAATGTTTTGATATAGTAAATTTCACTCAAGACTCTGAATTGCTTAATGTGTACATTCTAAAATGCCATTCAGGGACTTCCCTGGCGGCACAGTGGTTAAGAATCCTCCCACCAATGCAGGGGACATGGGTTCGAGCCCTGGTCGGGGAAGATCCCACATGCTACTGAGCAACAAAACCTCTGTGCCACAACTACTGAGCCTGCACTCTAGAGCCTGCAATCCACAACTACTGAGCCCACGTGCCACAACTACTGAAGTCCATGTGCCTAGAGCCTGTGCTCCACAACAAGAGAAGCCACTACAATGAGAAGCCTGTGCACCTCAATGAAATGTAGCCCCCACTCACCGCAACTAGAGAAAGCCCACGTGCAGCAACAAAGACCCAACACAGACAAAAATAAATAAATAAGTAAATTTATAAAAAAAAGAAATAAAATGCCACTCAGCAGCCTATAATACACATGTACGAAGGGAAACACACCTTTATGATTAAAATTCTAGATTTTGAAAACTCTCTGGATTAAAATATATTGCTTCCTAGTTTTTTTCCACAACAAAAAATGACCTCTCATTTGTAATTCATTCAATATATTTACCATAAATAATTGTGTGCCAAGTCCTGGGCTTAGCAATCAGATGCTTTGGGTGACTTTCAGCTGACTGATAGACAGGCACAGTCTCTTGAAAACTGGCTTCATTATTTTTTTTGTCATCCATTTTGTTTTAGGTGAAGACATGTTTCATTCTTGCAATAATTGAAGGACAGGATACAGTTCAGTTTTAAAGAATAGGAAGAAGGCTCATTTGAACTTCTAAATGCTTAAAAACAAAATTTCCCCCCACTGGTTTGACTATGTGCATTGGAAAACATACAACTGTTTGCTTCCTTGAATGAATCTATCTATGTGGAATTTTACATGGTTGTTAACCATCTGGAAATTAAGCATTTACTTGCAGATGCTGGAGTCATGGAGACACCACTTGAGTGAAAAAAAAAGCAGGTTTTGAAAAGGGATTCACAATGGAGAAGTATCTAACATTCCCACTATTGCGATTACCTAATATCTTACTATTTGGGGCTATAGCTATTATACAAACAAAGTGGCAGTATGAAGTCCTTTGAAGAGAATAAGAAAATTGTGTCCTTCCAATCTGTAATTCTTTAAATGTTAGTACTTTTCTCAAGAAGGAAAATATACAAGAATTGTTAAAAATTTTATAAACCCAATGTAGTTGTCAATCTTAGTAATTAGAACAATTAACTGCCCAGCTAATATAATGAACTGTACTAGAAATGCTTCTCAAAACAAGCACACCAACACTACCACTACTGCCACCATAAACAGAAAACTAAGATTTAGTGGAAAATGTTTTTAATGGCCCCTGTTAAAGGTAAGCCATTTTAAATATACATGGAATCAATTACTATACAAATTGAATGTTAATTTTTGTTTTATGTCTGTAGACATTGTTGAGATAAGCATGAGTTTACTTGTATTAATTTTAAAATGTCCTAATAGAGATACATAAGGCTTTGCAATCCTATATATACAAGATAGAATAAGTAGGAATAATAGAGTCTCTTATGGAGAGATACTACTACACCCCAAATAACAGAGTTTCATACGGGCTTTTTAAATTCCTGTGGCATAGAGGGACACTAATAATTTATGAAAAAGAAACAGAAGGATGCAGAAAGAAGGGAATTGCTAGAAGCGAAGTTAGTGAACACAAACCTCCAAGCAACTTGCTTTTGTGGTCAGTGGAGTTGGAAAGGATGCCAGCCAAGAGTGGAAATGTATAATAGTTGGTACAATCAATTTGCTTGAATATTTCCCCAAAGATCTAAGAAACATTTATTAAATATTTAAATAAAGAATTAAAAGTTTCAGATAAATGTGTATATCATAAGAAAGATTTGGGGCTAAAAGCTGTCTTCCTTTAATTGAGTGACAAGGTCCAATAATAGTCATTATATCTAAGTTTTGGCGGATGTAATTTTCTGGTGCCATGAAATCTTCCTCCATTTTACTGAGTTTTGTGTTTTTTTGTTTGTTTTTGTTTGTTTTGTTTCTTTGCAGTACATGGGCCTCTCACTGTTGTGGCTTCTCCCGTTGCTCCGGACGCACAGGCTCAGTGACCATGGCTCATGGGCCTAGCCGCTCTGTGGCATGTGGGATCTTCCGGGACCGGGGCACGAACCCGTGTCCCCTGCATCGGCAGGCGGACTCTCAACCACTGCGCCACCAGGGAAGCCCCTAGCCTAAATCTTCTTGTTGTCTCTCTGTTATTCATGATGTCATTTATCCTCTTGGGTCTGCTACTATTTTATTTAGCTAGAGGCTATTTACATCAAAAGATTTGCTTAACTAGGTGAAAGTGCACAGGAAAAGTATCGCAAATATTTTTTAAAGCAATGTTAATCAAAGTTCTGCTAATCTTCAGCCCTTTGCATATTAGTAGTGGTATGCAATATAACAAGAAGTAAAATAATTTTAAAGGGAATAAAATGTAATGGCTAGATTGGGCATTATATCAAGGTGGATCTGAAAAAGTAATGAGCAGAATTCAAGGAAAGTCCAGAGAGTATATGGTGAAAAGTCTCTCATGCTTTTGTTTCCAAATCATCTACTTTCTGTGCTAGAGACAAATGACTAGTATCAATTTTATGTGGATCCTTCCACAGATTTTTTTTAAATATAAAAATATATGTACATGCAAATATAGTTTTAATTTTTTAAATACAAAAGTTAGCATGATATACACTGTTCTGCATCTGTTTTTTATTACTTGATATATTACAGATTATTCCATACTAGTAGAAAATGAACTTATTCTTTATTATGCCTACCTAATATTCAATTGTGAAACATGATTTATCAAGTTCCTTACTGATGAACATTTAATTTGTTTTCAGTCTTTTGGTATTATTAACTATGGTGCAATAAATTACCTTGGGAAAATATAATTTCACACACTTGCAAATATTGCTGTAGAATAGAATGGATTTCTGAATTGGAACTGCCAGTGCAAATGGTATGTGCATTTTTAAAGCAGCTTTATTGAAGTATTTTTGACATACAATAAACTACACATAATTAAAGTGTTCAATTTGATATGTTTTGACATTTATATACAACCATGAAGCCATGACCACAATCAAGATTATGAACATACCCATCTCCTGTCAAAATATTTTTGTGCCCCTTTGAATTCTCTCCTTGTCTATCCTTATTCCCAACCCATCTCCCGGTTCCTAGGCAACCAGTGATTTGCTGTATTTCACTGTGGGCTAGTTTATGTTTTCTAAAATTATATATAAAGAGAATCATGCAGTATGTAATCTTTTGTTCTGGCTTCTTTCACTAAGCATAATTATTTTGAGACTTATTCGAGTTGTTGCCTGTATCAATAATTCATTGCTTTTATCGTGTGCACCACAGGCTAACAAACAAACAAATACCTTTGGTAACTTCTCAGCCACAATATGAACTAGAGCAAAAGAAAACATTCTGTCATTGGACAAAATCTTAAATAGACCAAAATTTAAAGAAAACAAACACCCAAGTCCAAAGCAATATTAAAGTAAAAACTACTGGGAAGAAAGAATTTCCATCCTATAAGCAACTTGAAATAAAAACTTCAGAATTATAATAGTTACTCTACCATAATTTTCTGTAATAAAACTTCTATTGTAACTGATATGGCAATACAATACAAGTCCTGTTGTTCAGAAAACAGTACTATAAGTGAACCAGGAAAATTAAAGAAATACTTGTGTCAGAATTGCATGTTTAATGGAACCACTGAAAATTATCCTTCCTAGAGTGAAAATAAGTCTTGTGGGTATAGAGGAACTCTTCAGTGACATCTAAAATGGAAAACAAGGTGGGTTTGTTCATATTTTTTGTTGTTGTTGTTGGCTAGTAAGTATCCCACTGTATGGATATACGATAATTTGTTTATTCATTCATCTTTTGTTTCTGATTTTGGGCTATTACAAATAAAGTTGCTATGAACATCACATATACATCTTTGTATGGATATGTGCTGTTTATATCATGGGAATATACCTAGTAGTAGAATGGTATATGGTAAGAGTATGTTTAACTTTAAAAAAAATTGATGGTCAAATTGTTTTTTCTGTATTTTACTATCTTATTAATATTTTTAAATTGAAATATAATTGATTCACATAATTATATTAGTTTCAGGTGTACAGCATACTGATTCAATGGTATATAGATTATACTCCCCTTAAAATTCTTAGAAGATAATGGCTATATTTCCCTTTGCTATACAATACATCCTTGTTGCTTATCTATTTTATACACAATAGTTTGTATCCCTTAATCCCATGCCCCTATCTTGCTCCTCCCCACCCCACCCCACCCCCACCCCATCCCCACTTGTATCTACTTGTTTGTTTTCTATATCTGTGAGTCTCTTTCTGTTTTGTTATATGCATTTGTTTGTTTTATTTTGTAGATTCCACATACAAGTGATAACATACAGTATCCTCTTTCTCTGAATTATCTCACTAAGCATAATACTCTCTAGGTCCATCCACATTGTTGCAAATGGCAGAATTTCATTCTTTTTCATGGCCAAGTAATATTCCAGTGTGTGTGTGTGTGTGTGTGTGTGTGTGTGTGTGTGTGTGTGTGTGTGTGTGTGACATTTTCTTTAACTGTTGATGGGTACTTAGGTTGCTTACATATCTTGGCTATTATAACTAGTGCTACTATGAACACTGGGGTGCATGTATGCCTTTGAAATAGTGTTTTCATTTTCTTCCAATATATTCCCAGCAGTGGAAATATGGCTCATATGGTAGTTCTATTTTTAGCTTATCTTCCTATGTTTTCCTTACTGGCTGCACTAATTTATAATCTCACCAACAGTGTACTAGGGAATGCTTTTGTCCCTATTCTCACCAACATTAGTTATTTGTAGACATTTTGGTGCTAGCCATATTCACAGGTGTGAAGTGATACGTCATGGTTCTTTTGATTTGCATGTCTCTGATGATTAGTGATGTTTTACAATTTTTCATGTGCCTGTTAGCCATCTGTATATCTTCTTTGAGGAAATGTCTACTCAGGTCTTCTGCTCATTTCTTAATTGGGTTCTTTGGGGGGTTTTTTGCTATAAAGTTGTACGAGCTGTTAATGTATGTTGACTATTAACCACTTGTTGGTTATATGATTTGCAAATATTTTCTCCCATTCAGTTGGTTGCCTTTTCATTTTGTCAATGCATTCCTTTGATGTGCAAAATCTTTTAAGTTTAAATTGGTCCCATTTGTTTATTTTTGCTTTTATTATTTTTTAAAATAAATTTATTTATTTGTGGCTGTGTTGCTGTGCATGGGCTCTCTTTAGTTGTAGCGAGTGGGGGCTACTCTTCCTTGTGGTGCACGGGTTTCTCATTGCAGTGGCTTCTCTTGTTGTGGAGTACAGGCTCTAGGTGCACAGGTTTCAGTAGTTGTGGCATGCAGCCTCAGTAGTTTTGGTGCATGGGCTTAGTTGCTCCATGGCATGTGAGATCTTCCTGGACCAGGGCTTGAACCTGTGTCCCCTGAATTGGCAGGCAGATTCTTAACCACTGTGCCACCAGAGAAGTCCCTAATTTTTCTTTTATTTATTTTGCCTTAGGAGACAGATCCAAGAAAATATTGTAATGGTGGCCTTATAGAAAGAATTTGAGAGTGTTTCATCCTCTTTATTTTTTTGAATTGTTTGATGATAGGTATTAGCTCTTCTTTATATGTTTGGTTGTATTCCCATGTGAAGCCAACCAGTGTTGAACTTTTGTTTGCTGGGAGTTTTTTGTTACAAATTCAATTCCACTACTAGTGATCAGTCTGTTCAGATTGTCTATTTCCTCCTGATTCAGTCTCGGAAGTTTGTATGTTTCTAGAAATTGTCAGTTTCTTCTTGGTTGTGCAATTTATTGGCATAACAAGTAAATAACTGTTCATAGTTTCCCTTCATGATATTTTGTATCTCTCTGGTATTTCTCCTTTTTATTTCTTGTTTTATTTGTTTGGGTCCCTTCTCTTTTCTTCTTGATGAGCCTGGTTAAGGTTTATCCAATTTGTTTATCTTTTCTAATAACCAGCTCTTGGTTTCATTGATCTTTTCTGTTATATTTTAGTCTCTATTTTATTTATTCCTCTCTGATCTTTATTTTTTCCTTCCTTCTGCTGACTTTGGGCTTTGATTGTTCTTCTTTTCCTAATTTCTTTAGTTGGAAGGTTAGGTTGTATATTTGATTTTTTTGTTGTTTGAGGTAGGCATGTAATTGCTATAAACTTCCCTCTTTGAACTGCTTTTGCTGCATCCCATTTTCATTTGCTTTGAGGTATTTTCTGATTTCCTCTTTGCGTCTTCATTTGCCCTTTGGTTTTCTAGTAGCATGGTGTTTAGTCTCCATGCATTTGTGATTTTCCATTTTCCTTCCTGTGATTGATTTCTAGTTTCATACACTGTGGTCAGAATAAATGCTTGATATAATTACTGTCCTCTCAAATTTGTTGAGATATGTTTTGTGGCATAACATGTTATCAATCCTGTAGAACGTTCCTTGTGCACTTGAAAAGAATGTGTATTCTGCTGGTTTGGATGGAATGTCCTATAGATATCTATTAAGTCCAACTGATCTATTGTGTCATCTAAGACTCCTGTTTCCTATTGATTTTCTGCCTGGATGATCTGTGGATTGATGTAAGTGGGGTGTTAAATCCCCTTCTATTACTTGTAGTGTTTTCAATTTCTCCCTTTATGTTTGCTAATATTTGCTTTATATATTTGGGTGCTCCTTTCTGGGTCCATATATGTTAACCAGTAAAATAGCCTCTTCTGGTATTGATCCCTTTATCATTATATAACACCCCTCTTTGTCTTTTGTTAAAGACTTTGTTTTAAAGTCTACTTTGTCTGATATGAGTATTGCTAATCCCAGTTTCTTGTCATTTCCATTTGAACATAATGCCTTTTTCCATTCTCTCCCTTTCAGTCGCTGTGAGTCTTTAGTTCTCACATGAGTCTTGTAAGCAACATATAGATGGATTTTGTTTTTCACCCAATCAGTCATCCTATATCTTTTGTTTGGAGATTTTAGTCCATTGACATTTAAAGTAATTATTGATAGGTATGTATTCATTGCCATTTTATTACTTGTTTTCTGTTTGTTTTGTAGTTCTTCTCTGTTCATTTCTTCTTCATTATGTTTCTTCTCTGTGGTGTGATGATTTTCTTTGGTAGAATGCTTGTGTTCCTTTCTTTCTAGCTTTTGTGTATACAGTGTAAGTTTTTGATTTGTGATTACCATGGGGTATGTATTGTTGACCTATAACTAGATCTATTTGTTTTAAACATCCTTTAAAACATCCTAGTCCTTTAGGTTCAAACACATTCCAAAAGATCTATATTTTTACTCCCTTCCCCCACATTTTGTGTTTCTGATTTTACATTGTCATGTTTATCCCTTTACTGATTATTGCAGTTATACTTGATTCTACATTTCTTGTCTTTAAACTTCATACTACCTTAAGTGATCAATCCTCAGCCTTTGCTACATATTTGCCTTTCATAGTGAAAATTTTCTTTTCCTGTAGATATTTACTTCTTGTTATAGCCTTTTCTTTTCCACTTATAGAAGACCATTTAATATTTCTTTTAGGGTTAGTGTAGTATTTATGACCTCTTAGTTTTTGCTTGTCTGAGATGTTCTTTAGCTTTCCTTCAATTCTAAATGATAATCTTGATTGGTAGAATATCCTTAGTTGCAGGTTTTCCCCTGTCAGCACTTTAAATATATTAT
Organism: Pseudorca crassidens; assembly: GCF_039906515.1. Taxonomy (NCBI): domain Eukaryota; kingdom Metazoa; phylum Chordata; class Mammalia; order Artiodactyla; family Delphinidae; genus Pseudorca; species Pseudorca crassidens. Next base: position 28,174,585 of record NC_090306.1, on the reverse strand, counting down.
GCCACTCTCTTCTGGCCTGCAGATTTTCTGTGGAAAAATCAACTGATAGCCTTATGGAGATTCCCTTGTATATGACTCTGTTTTTCTCTTGCTGCCTGTAGAAATCTCTATATTTATCATTTGCCATTTTAATTATGATATATATTAGTGTGGGTCTGTTTGAGTTCACCTTGTTTGGGACCCTCTGTTCTTCCTGTACCTGGATATCTGTTTCCTTCTTCAGGTTTGGGAAGTTTTCAGCCATAATTTCATTAAATACATTTTTGATTCCCTTCTCTCTCTCATTCCTTCTAGAAGCCCTATAATGCAAATGTTGGTTCACTTCCTGTTATCCCAAATATCCTCTAAACTCTTATCATTTTTTAAATTTGCTTTTCTTTTTGCTGTTCTGTTTGGGTGATTTCCATTATTCAAACTTCCAGATCATTTGTGTGTTCTTCTGTATCACCTACTCTGCTGTTCATTCCTTTTACTGTGTTTTTCACTTAAGTTACTGTATTCTTCAGTTCTGAGTCATTCTTTTTCTGTTTGTTTTTCGTTCCTTGTTAAAATTCTCACTGTGCTTATCTATTCTTTTCCCTAATTCAGTTAGCATTCTTGTTAGTAATGCTTTGAATTCTTTAATCCAAATATTGTTTATTTGTTTCATTAGTTTTTTTTTCAGGGATTTTCTCTTGCTCTTTCAGTTGAGAGCAGTTCCTCTTTCTCTTTCCATTTTGCTTAACTTTTTCTGTCTCTTTGAATATAAGTAAAACAATTACCTTTATCACTATTGAAGGGATTTTCATATGTGGCAGCATCCCTATACAATCTGCAGGTGCTCAGTGGCTTTGTTGGGAGAGCTGGATTTGACATGAACAAAAGTCACATCTTTCCTTAGGGCATGCTTGTAGCTATCACCTTGGTAGGGGGTGGGGCTAGAAATTGGCTGCCTAGGTCTAGTTAGATGTGACGAGGGTTTCCACTCTCTTCAATGGCCATTACCACCCTCTCGGGGGCAGGTTTGGATACCAAGTTGATGGAACAAAAGCCCTCATTGTCGAGTCTGGGTTGGCTCTGTTCCTTTTAAGTATGTGCTCTTTCATATCATAGCACCAGTACCCTTAACCCAGAGGGTAGCAATGCTGCAGTAAGAGAGGTCCATGTGGGCTCTTGGCTTGTGACAGGGCATGAGCTGTCATGGGCTGGTCTCAGACACAGGTCTGGTCTGCCTCTGTTGTGCAGCCTGTGCAACCACCAGCAATGCCAGACCCACTGTGTCTGAGTGTCCCCCACAGTTTATGACCCCTTAGCCTCCACTGCCCCCACCCTTTCATGGAGCTGCTCTCCAGGGCAGGCAGGGCCTGTGTGGGCTCTCATCATGTATGTAGCATGGGCTCTGTCTGTCTGGATGCTATCAAATTGGGATCACCCATGAAACTCTGTCCATGCAAGCATCTGCAATGGCCACCCCCACTGTGCTCAGATACTGTGCCAGGTCCAATTCACTTCTGTGTCCCATAGTTGAACTCTCTCTCACTCTGCTCAGATTTGGGCACACACAAGAAAGTCATAGGAAACCAGGTAGCCACTGGAGCAGTCCTCAGTCTTCCCTTTTCTCAGCCTTCGTAGCAAGCAAGTGCTTGTATGCTCCTCATGAGCAGAGTTCAGGATTCCCACAGCCCTCTTGTTAGTCCAAGTTGCCCTCCAACCAGCCAATGGGGCTGGTCTTCCCTGTGTCTGACTCCAGAAGTGGGGCACCCAACATTTGGCTTAAATAGCTCACTCCTCAGGGCAGATCTCCACACATGCATTCTCCCTTTTACTCTGAGTCCTCTCTGAAGGACAGAGGTCCCAACCTGACCACTTTTCTTCCTTTATTATCCAATCCTGTGTGGGTATTTCTTACAACCTTAGTTATACAGGAGTCTTTCTGCCAGTTTCCAGTTAGTTTCATTGAGAATTACTCCACACATAGACATAATTTTGATGCGCTCACAGGGGTAGTTGAGTTCTAGGTATGCCTACTCCACCATCTTGATTAACCAATGTATGTCTAACTTTTAAGACACTACCAAACTGTTTCCCAAAGTTATCTGTATCATTTTATATTCCCAGCAGCAGTATATGGGAGTTCCATGTGTCCCAGACCATTGTCAATATTATGTATGGTAAATCCTTTTAATTTCAGCCATCCTAATAAAGGTGTAGTGGTATCTCACTGTGGTTTTAATTTATACTTTTCTAATAATTAATGATGTTGAGCTTTTTTTTTTTTTTTAAACATCTTTATTGGGGTATAATTGCTTTACAATGGGGTGTTAGTTTCTGCTTTATAACAAAGTGAATCAGTCATACATAAACATATGTTCCCATATGTCTTCCCTCTTGCGTCTCCCTCCCTCCCACCCTCCCTATCCCACCCCTCCAGGCTGTCACAAAGCACCGAGCCAATATCCCTGTGCCATGCGGCTGCTTCCCACTAGCTATCTACCTTACTACGTTTGTTAGTGTGTATATGCCCATGACTCTCTCTTGCCCTGTCACAGCTCACCCTGCCCCCTCCCCATAACCTCAAGTCTGTTCTCTAGTAGGTCTGTGTCTTTATTCCTGCTTTACCCCTAAGTTCTTCATGACATTTTTTTTTCTTAAATTCCATATATATGTGTTAGCATACGGTATTTGTCTTTTTCTTTCTGACTTACTTCACTCTGTATGACAGACTCTAGGTCTATCCACCTCATTACAAATAGCTCAATTTCGTTTCTTTTTATAGCTGAGTAATATTCCATTGTATATATGTGCCACATCTTCTTTATCCATTCATCCGACGATGGGCACTTAGGTTGTTTCCATCTCCGGGCTATTGTAAATAGAGCTGCAATGAACATTTTGGTACATGACTCTTTTTGAATTTTGGTTTCCTCAGGGTATATGCCCAGTAGTGGGATTGCTGGGTCATATGGTAGTTCTATTTGTAGTTTTTTAAGGAACCTCCATACTGTTCTCCATAGCGGCTGAACCAATTCACATTCCCACCAGCAGTGCAAGAGTGTTCCCTTTTCTCCACACCCTCTCCAGCATTTATTGTTTCTAGATTTTTTGATGATGGCCATTCTGACTGGTGTGAGATGATATCTCATTGTAGTTTTGATTTGCATTTCTCTAATGATTAATGATGTTGAGCATTCTTTCATGTGTTTGTTGGCAGTCTGTATATCTTCTTTGGAGAAATGTCTATTTAGGTCTTCTGCCCATTTTTGGATTGGGTTGTTTGTTTTCTTGTTATTGAGCTGCATGAGCTGCTTGTAAATTTTGGAGATTAATCCTTTGTCGGTTGCTTCACTTGCAAATATTTTCTCCCATTCTGAGTGTTGTCTTTTGGTCTTGTTTATGGTTTCCTTTGCTGTGCAAAATCTTTTAAGTTTCATTAGGTCCCATTTGTTTATTTTTGTTTTTATTTCCATTACTCTAGGAGGTGGGTCAGAAAGGATCTTGCTGTGATTTATGTCATAGAGTGTTCTGCCTATGTTTTCCTCTAAGAGTTTGATAGTTGCTGGCCTTACATTTAGGTCTTTAATCCATTTTGAGCTTATTTTTGTGTATGGTGTTAGGGAGTGATCTAATCTCATACTTTTACATGTACCTGTCCAGTTTTCCCAGCACCACTTATTGAAGAGGCTGTCCTTTCTCCACTGTACATTACTGCCACCTTTATCAAAGATAAGGTGTCCATATGTGCATGGGTTTATCTCTGGGCTTTCTATCCTGTTCCATTGATCTATCTTTCTGTTTTTGTGCCAGTACCGTACCGTCTTGATGACTGCAGCTTTGTAGTATAGTCTGAAGTCAGGGAGCCTGATTCTTCCAGTTCCTCCTTTCGTTCTCAAGATTGCTTTGGCTATTCGGGGTCTTTTGTGTTTCCATACAAATTGCAAAATTTTTTGTTCTAGTTCTGTGAAAAATGCCAGTGGTAGTTTGATAGGGATTGCATTGAATCTATAGATTGCTTTGGGTAGTAGAGTCATTTTCACAATGTTGATTCTTCCAATCCAAGAACATGGTATATCTCTCCATCTATTTGTATCACCTTTAATTTCTTTCATCAGTGTCTTATAATTTTCTGCATACAGGTCTTTTGTCTCCTTAGGTAGGTTTATTCCTAGATATTTTATTCTTTTTGTTGCAACAGTAAATGGGAGTGTTTTCTTGATTTCACTTTCAGATTTTTCATCATTAGTATATAGGAATGCCAGAGATTTCTGTGCATTAATTTTGTATCCTGCAACTTTACCAAATTCATTGATTAGCTCTAGTAGTTTTCTGGTAGCATCTTTAGGGTTCTCTATGTATAGGATCATGTCATCTGCAAACAGTGACAGCTTTACTTCTTCTTTTCCGATTTGGATTCCTTGTATTTCCTTTTCTTCTCTGATTGCTGTGGCTAAAACTTCCAAAACTATGTTGAATAAGAGTGGTGAGAGTGGGCAACCTTTTGTTCCTGATCTTAGTGGAAATGCTTTCAGTTTTTCACCATTGAGGATGATGTTTGCTGTGGGTTTGTCATATATGGCCTTTATTATGTTGAGGAAAGTTCCCTCTATGCCTACTTTCTGCAGAGTTCTCATCATAAATGGGTGTTGAATTTTGTCAAAAGCTTTCTCTGCATCTATTGAGATGATCATATGGTTTTTCTCCTTCAGTTTGTTAATATGGTTTATCACATTGATAGATTTGCGTATATTGAAGAATCCTTGCATTCCTGGAATAAACCCCACTTGATCATGGTGTATGATCCTTTTAATGTGCAGTTGGATTCTGTTTGCTAGTATTTTGTTGAGGATTTTTGCATCTATGTTCATCAGTGATATTGGCCTGTAGTTTTCTTTCTTTGTGACACTCTTCTCTGGTTTTGGTATCAAGGTGATGGTGGCCTCGTAGAATGAATTTGGGAGTGTTCCTCCCTCTACTATATTTTGGAACAGTTTGAGAAGGATAGGTGTTAGCTCTTCTCTAAATGTTTGATAGAATTCACCTGTGAAGCCATCTGGTCCTGGGCTTTTGTTTGTTGGCAGATTTTTAATCACAGTTTCAATTTCAGTGCTTGTGATTGGTCTGTTCATATTTTCTATTTCTTCATGATTCAGTCTTGGCAGGTTGTGCCTTTCTAAGAATTTGTCCATTTCTTCCAGATTGTCCATTTTATTGGCATAGAGTTGCTTGTAGTAATCTCTCATGATCTCTTTTATTTCTGCAGTGTCAGTTGTTACCTCTCTTTTTTCATTTCTAATTCTATTGATTTGAGTCTTCTCCCTTTTTTTCTTGATGAGTCTGGCTAGTGGTTTATCTATTTTGTTTATCTTCTCAAAGAACCAGCTTTTAGTTTTATTGATCTTTGCTATTGTTTCCTTCATTTCTTTTTCATTTATTTCTGATCTGATTTTTATGATTTCTTTCCTTCTGCTAGCTTTGGGGTTTTTTTGTTCTTCTTTCTCTAATTGCTTGAGGTGCAAGGTTAGGTTGTTTATTCTAGATGTTTCCTGCTTGTTAAGGTGGGCTTGTATTGCTATAAACTTCCCCCTTAGAACTGCTTTTGCTGCATCCCACAGGTTTTGGGTCATTGTGTCTCCATTGTCGTTTGTTTCTAGGTATTTTTTGATTTCTTCAGTGATCACTTCATTATTAAGTAGTGTATTGTTTAGCCTCCATGTGTTTGTATTTTTTACAGGTCTTTTCCTGTAATTGATATCTAGTCTCATGGCATTGTGGTCAGAAAAGATACTTGATACAATTTCAATTTTCTTAAATTTACCAAGGCTTGATTTGTGACCTAAGATATGATCTATCCTGGAGAATGTTCCATGAGCACTTGAGAAAAATGTGTATTCTGTTGTTTTTTGATGGAGTGTCCTATAAATATCAATTAAGTCCATCTTGTTTAATGTATCATTTAAAGCTTGTGTTTCCTTATTTATTTTCATTTTGGATGATCTGTCCATGGGTGAAAGTGGGGTGTTAAAGTCCCCTACTATGAATGTGTTACTGTCGATTTCCCCTTTTATGGTTGTTAGTATTTGCCTTATGTATTGAGGTGCTCCTATGTTGGGTGCATAAATATTTACAATTGTTATATCTTCTTCTTGGATCGATCCCTTGATCATTATGTAGTATCCTTCTTTGTCTCTTTTAATAGTCCTTATTTTAAAGTCTATTTTGTCTGATATGAGAATTGCTACTCCAGCTTTCTTTTGGTTTCCATTTGCATGGAATATCTTTTTCCATCCCCTTACTTTCAGTCTGTATGTGTCTCTAGGTCTGAAGTGGGTCTCTTGTAGACAGCATATATAAGGGTCTTGTTTTTGTATCCATTCAGCTAATCTGTGTCTTTTGGTGGGAGCATTTAGTCCGTTTACATTTAAGGTAATTATCGATATGTATGTTCCTATTCCCATTTTCTAAATTGTTTTGGGTTCGTTATTATAGGTCTTTTCCTTCTCTTGTGTTTCTTGCCTAGAGAAGATCCTTTAGCATTTGTTGTAAAGCTGGTTTGGTGGTGCTGAACTCTCTCAGCTTTTGCTTGTCTGTAAAGGTTATAATTTCTCCATCAAATCTGAATGAGATCCTTGCTGGGTAGAGTAGTCTTGGCTGCAGGTTTTTCTCCTTCATCACTTTCAGTATGTCCTGCCACTCCCTTCTGGCTTGTAGGTTTTCTGCTGAGAGATCAGCTGTTAACCTTATGGGGATTCCCTTATGTGTTATTTGTTGTTTTTCCCTTGTTGCTTTTAATATGCTTTCTTTGTATTTAATTTTTGACAGTTCGATTAATATGTGTCTTGGCGTATTTCTCCTTGGATTTATCCTGTATGGGACTCTCTGTGCTTCCTGGACTTGATTAACTATTTCCTTTCCCATATTAGGGAAGTTTTCAACTATAATCTCTTCAAATATTTTCTCAGTCCCTTTCTTTTTCTCTTCTTCTTCTGGAACCCCTATAATTCGAATGTTGGTGCATTTAATGTTGTCCCAGAGGTCTCTGAGACTGTCCTCAGTTCTTTTCATTCTTTTTTCTTTATTCTGCTCTGCAGTAGTTATTTCCACTATTTTATCTTCCAGGTCACTTATCCGTTCTTCTGCCTCAGTTATTCTGCTATTGATCCCATCTAGAGTACTTTTAATTTCATTTATTGTGTTGTTCATCGTTGCTTGTTTCATCTTTAGTTCTTCTAGGTCCTTGTTAACTGATTCTTGCATTTTGTCCATTCTATTGTCCATTCTATCTCCAAGATTTCGGATCAACCTTACTATCATTATTCTGAATTCTTTTTCAGGTAGACTGCCTATTTCCTCTTCATTTGTTAGGTCTGGTGTATTTTTATCTTGCTCCTTTATCTGCTGTGTGTTTTTCTGTCTTCTCATTTTGCTTATCTTACTGTGTTTGGGGTCTCTCTTTTGCAGGCTGCAGGTTCGTAGTTCCTCCTGTTTTTGATGTCTGTCTCCAGTGGCTAAGGTTGGTTCAGTGGGTTGTGTAGGCTTCCTGGTGGAGGGGACTAGTGCCTGTGTTGTGGTGGATGAGGCTGGATCTTGTCTCTCTAGTGGGCAGGTTCACGTCTGGTGGTGTGTTTTGGGGTGTCTGTGGCCTTATTATGATTTTAGGCAGCCTCTCTGCTAATGTGTGGGGTTGTGTTCCTGTTTTGCTAGTTGTTTGGCATAGGTTTTCCAGCACTGTGGCTTGCTGGTCGTTGAGTGAAGCTGGGTGCTGGTGTTAAGATGGAGGTCTCTGGGAGATTTTTGCCGTTTGATATTATGTGGAGCTGGGAGGTCTCTTGTTGACCAGTGTCCTGAAGTTGGCTCTCCTACCTCAGAGGCAGAGCCCTGCCTCCTGGCTGGAGCACCAAGAGCTTTTCATCCACACGGCTCAGGATAAAAGGGAGAAAAAGTAGAGGGAATTAGTAGAAGTATGAGGAAAGAAAGAAGGAAAGGAGAGTAGGAAGGAAGGAAGAAGGAAAGAAAGAAGCAAAGAAGGAAAGAAGGCAAGAAGGAAAGAAAGGAGGGAGGGAGGGAGGAAGGAAGGAGGGAAAGAAGGAAAAAACACAGAAAGAAAGAAGATACAGTAAAAATAAAATAAAGTATAATAAAGTTATTGAATTAAAAAATTCTTATTTAGAAAAAAAAAATGGGGACGGATAGAACCTTAGGACAAATGTTGGAAGCAAAGCTATACAGATAAAATCTTACACAGAAGCATACACATACACCCTCACTAAAAGAGGTAAATGGGGAAAAATCATAAATCTTGCTGTCAGAGACCACCTCCTCAATTTGGGATGATTCGTTGTCTAAAGGAGGGAAGGAAGGAAGGAAGGAAAGAAAGAAAGAACGAAGGTAAAGTATAATAACGTTATTAAAATTAATTATTAAGAAAAAAATTAAAAAAAAAAAACATGGACGGATAGAACCCTAGGACAAATGGTGGAAGCAAGACTATACAGACAAGATCTCACACAGAAGCATACACATACACATTCACAAAAAGAGGAAAAGGGAAAAAATCATAGATCTTTCTCCTAAAGTCCACTTCCTTAATTTGGGATGATTGGTTGTCTATTCAGGTATTCCACAGATGCAGGGTATATCAAGTTGATTGTGGAGCTTTAATCCGTTGCTTCTGAGGCTGCTGGGAGAGATTTCCCTTTCTCTTCTTTGTTCTCACAGCTCCCAGGGCTCAGCTTTGGATTTGGCCCTGCCACTGCGTGTAGGTCGCTGGAGGGCGTCTGTTTTTTGCTCAGACAGGATGGGGTTAAAAGAGCCGCTGATTCGGGGGCTCTGGCGCACTCAAGCCGGCGGGGACGGAGGGGCACGGAGTGCGGGGCGGGCCTGCGGTGGCAGAGGCTGGCGTGATTTTGCACCAGCCTGAGGCGCGCTGTGCGGTCTCCCGGGGAAGTTGTCCCTGGATCCCGGGAACCTGGCAGTGGCGGGCTGCACAGGCTCCGCAGAAGAGGGGTGTGGAGAGTGACCTGTGCTCGCACACAGGCCCCTTGGTGGCGGCAGCAGCAGCCTTAGCGTCTCCCGCCCGTCTCTGGGGTCCGCGCTTTTAGCCGAGGCTCGCGCCCGTCTCTGGAGTTCCTTTAAGCAGCGTTCTTAAACCCCTCTCCTCACGCCCCAGGAAACAAAGAGGGAAGGAAAAGTCTCCTGCCTCTTCGGCAGGTGCAGACTTTTCCCCGGACTCCCTCCCGGCTAGCAGTGGTGCACTAACCCCTTCAGGCTATGTTCAAGCCGCCAACCCCAGTCCTCTCCCTGCACTCCGACCGAAGCCCGAACCTCAGAGCCTCAGCTCGCAGCCCCGCCCGCCCCGGCGGGTGAGCAGACAAGCCTCTGGGGCTGGTGAGTGCCGGTCGGCACCAATCCTCTGCGCGGGAATCTCCCCGCTTTGCCCTCCGCACCCGTTGCTGTGCACTCCTCCGCGGCTTCGAAGCTCCCCCCTCCGCCTCCCGCAGTCTCCGCCCGCGAAGGGGCTTCCTAGTGTGTGGAAACTTTTCCTCCTTCACAGCTCCCTCCCACTGGTGCAGGTGCTGTCCCTATTCTTTTGTCTCTGTTTTTTCTTTTTTTCTTTTGCCCTACCCAGGTACGTGGGGAGTTTCTTGCCTTTTGGGAGGTCTGAGGTCTTCTGCCAGCCTTCAGTAGGTGTTCTGTAGGAGTTGTTCCACGTGTAGCTGTATTTCTGGTGTATCTGTGGGGAGGAGGGTGATCTCCGCGTCTTACTCTTCCGCCATCTTCCGCCTTCCCCCAATGTTGAGCTTTTTTAATGTACTTATTTGCTATTTGTAATCTTATTTGGTGAAGCTGTTTGTTCTTACAGAATTTTGACTGTTTTTTATGTATTCTGTATGCAAGTTATTCATTATATAAATGTTTTATAAAATATTCCCTTCAGTGGGTGCTTTGTCTTCTTCATAATCTTTCAAAGAATAGGACATTTTAATTTTGATGAAGTCCATTGTATCACTTTGTTCTTTTTAAAAATCTGTTTATTCAGTTATTTTTGGCTGCACTGGGTCTTCGTTGCTGCGTGTGGGCTTTCACTAGTTGTGGCAAGCAGGGGTTACTCTTCGTTGTGGTGTGCAGGCTTCTTATTGCAGCGGCTTCTCTTACTGTGGAGCATGGGCTCCAGGCACATGGGCTTCGGTAGATGCAGCACATGGGCTCAGTAGTTTTGGCTCAGGGGCCCTAGAGTGCAGGCTCAGTAGTTGTGGCACACTGGCTTAGTTGCTCTGCGGCATGTGCGATCTTCCCAGACCAGGGCTCAAACATATATCTCCTGCATTGGCAGGCAGAATTCTTAACCACTGCGGCACCAGGGAAGCCCTCAGTTTGTCCTTTCATAGATCATGATTTTGGTGTCATATCTATGAAATCTTTGCCTAAACTAACCTCATAAAAATTATCTCCTATGTTTTCTTCTAGAAGTTTAATAATATTACGCTTTATGTTGCAGTCTATGTTGGGTAATGCTTTATATGGTATAAGGTATGGATTAAAGTTTGTTTTTCAAATAGATATCCAATTGAACAATTTTTAACTTGGATAACTATTACCAGGTTGTCCTCTATAAAAGTCACACCATTTTACATTTCTGACAGAAATGCATGAGGGTGTCTCTCACAGACTCACAATACTTGAATACTAGGAAAAAAGTAGTATCTTCATCTATTGTTAAATTGTTTTTTTAAATTGTAAGTGAGGTTGAGCATCATTTTATATATTTTAGAGCTATTTCATTTCCTTTCTATATACTGTTTATTTCTGCCCTCTGTTCATTATTTTCTACTGGGATGTTGGTCATTTTTCTTTTTGTTTAGGAAATTAATTAAAAATGCTGAATTCTCAGGCTTCCCTGGTGGTGCAGTGGTTAAGAATACACCTGCCAATGCAGGAGACACAGGTTCTAGCCCTGGTCCGGGAAGATCCCACATGCCATGGAGCAGCAAAGCCCGTGTGCCACAACTACTTAGCCTGTGCTCTAGAGCCCATGAGCCACAACTACTGAGCCTGCATGCCTAGAGCCCATGCTCCTCAACCAGAGAAGCCACGGCAATGAGAAGCGCACAAACTGAAATGGAAGAGTAGCCCCCACTCATCACAACTAGAGAAAAAGGCCACATGCAACAATGAAGACCTAACGTAGCCAAAAATCAATAAATAAAATAAATAAATTTTACAAAAAGATAGCCTCAAAGATGTATTGCACAAACCAGGGAATATAGGCAATTTTTTTTAAATGCTGAATTCTATCTGATTGCTTTTGCAAAAATAAAATAACTTTCAGAGTGTAACACACGAACACTGAATTTCTAAAAAGTATTTTTTAAAATTTTTAATTAATTAGTGTCTTTTTAACACCTTTATTGGAGTGTGATTGCTTTACAATGTAGTGTTAGTTTTTGCTGTAAAACAAAGTGAATCAGCTATATGCATACGTATATCCCCATATGCCCTCCCTCTTGCATCTCCCTCCCACACTCCTTATCCCACCCTCTAGTAGGTCGCAAAGCACCAAGCTGATCTCCCTGTGCCATGAAGCTCCTTCTCACTAGCTATCTATTTTACACTTGGTAGTGTATATATGTCAATGCTAATCTCTTACTTCATCCCCGCTTACCCTTCCACTGCCCTGTGTCCTCAAGTCCATTCTCTACGTCTGTGTCTTTACTCCTGTCCTACCCCTAGGTTCGTCAGAACATTTTTCTTTTTCTTTTTTTTTTTTTAGATTCCATACATATGTGTTAGCATGCGGTATTTGCTTTTCTCTTTCTGACTTCACTCTGTATGACAGACTCTAGGTCAATCCACCTCACTGCAAATAACTCAATTTCATTTCTTTCTATGGCTGAGTAATATTCCATTGTATATATGTGCCACATCTTCTTTATCTATTCATCTGTTGATGGACACTTATGTTGCTTCCACATCCTGGCTATTGTAAATAGTGCTGCAATGAACACTGTGGTACATGACCCTTTTTCAGTTATGGTTTTCTCAGGGTATATGCCCAGTAATGGGATTGCTGTGTCATATGGTAGTTCTATTTTTAGTCTTTTAAGGAACCTCCATACTGTTCTCCATAGTGGCTGTACCAATTTACATTCCCAACAACAGTGCAAGAGGGTTCCCTTTTCTCCACACCCTCTCCAGCATTTACTGTTTGTAGGTTTTTTGATGATGGCCATTTTGATTGGTGTGAGGTGATACCTCATTGTAGTTTTGATTTGCATATCTCTAATGATTAGTTATGTTGAGCATCTTTTCATGTGTTTGTTGGCAATCTGTATATCTTCTTTAGGAAAATGTCTGTTTAGGTCTTCTTCCCATTTTTGGATTGGGTTTTTTATTTTTTGATATTAAGCTGCATGAGCTGCTTGTATATTTTAGAGATTAATCTTTTGTCAGTTGATTCATTTCCAAATATTTTCTCCCATTCTGAGGGTTGCCTTTTTGTCTTGTTTATGGTTTCCTTTGCTGTGCAAAAGATTTTAAATTTCATTAGGTCTCATTTGTTTATTTTTGTTTTTATTTCCATTTCTCTAGGAGGTGGGTCAAAAAGGATCCTGCTGTGATTTATGTCATAGAGTGTTCTGCCTATGTTTTCCTCTAAGAGTTTGATAGTCTCTGGCCTTACATTTAGATCTTTACTTCATTTTGAGTTCATTTTTGTGTATGGTGTTAGGGAGTGTTCTAATCTCATACTTTTACATGTAGCTGTCCAGTTTTCCCAGCACCACTTATTGAAGAGGCTGCCTTTTCTCCATTGTATACTCTTGCCTTCTTTATCAAAGATAAGGTGACCATATGTGTGTGGGTTTATCTCTGGGATTTCTATCCTGTTCCATTGATCTATCTTTCTGTTTTTGTGCCAGTACCATACTGTCTTGATTACTGTAGCTTTGTAATAAAGGTTGAAGTCTGGGAGCCTGATTCCTCCAGGTCCATTTTTATTTCTCAAGATTGTTTTGGCTATTTGGTGTATTTTGTGTTTCCATACAAATTGTGATTTTTTTGTTCTAGGTCTGTGAAAAATGCCATTGGTAGTTAGATAGGGATTGCATTGAATCTGTAGATTGCTTTGGGTAGTAGAGTTATGTTCACAATGTTTATTCTTCCAATCCAAGAACATGGCATATCTCTCCATCTGTTTGTATCATCTTTAATTTCTTTCATCAGTATCTTCTAGTTTTCTGTATACAGGTCTTTTGTCCCCTTAGGTAGGTTTATTCCTATGTATTTTATTCTTTTACTTGCGATGGTAAATGGGAGTATTTCCTTAATTTCTCTTTCAGATTTTTCATCATTAGCGTATAGGAATGCAAGAAATTTCTGTGCATTAATTTTGTATCCTGCTACTCTACCAAATTCATTGATTAGCTCTAGTAGTTTTCTGGTAGCATCTTTAGGATTTTCTATATATTGTATCATGTCATCTGCAAACAGTGACAGCTTTACTTCTTTTCCAATTTGGATTCCTTTTATTTATTTTTCATCTTTGATTGCTGTGGCTAAAACGTACAAAACCATGTTGAATAAAAGTGGTGAGAGTGGACAACCTTGTCTTGTTCCTGATCTTAGAGGAAATGGTTTCAGTTTTTCACCATTGAGAATGATATTGGCTGTGGGTTTGTCATATATGGCCTTTATTATGTTGAGGTAGGTTCCCTCTATGCCTACTTTCTGCAGAGTTCTCATCATAAATGGGTGTTGAATTTTGTCAAAAGCTTTTTCTGCACCTATTGAGATGATCATACGGTTTTTATTCTTCAATTTGTTAATATGGTGTATCACATGGATTAATTTGCTTATTGAAGAATCCTTGCTTTCCTGGGATAAACCCCATTTGATCATGGTGTATGATCATTTTAATGTGCTGTTGGATTCTGTTTGCTAGTATTTTGTTGAGGATTTTTGCATTGGTGTTCATCAGAGATATTGACCTCTAATTTTCTTTGTTTGTGACATCTTTTTCTGGTTTTGGTATCAGGGTGATGGTGGCCTCATAGAATGAGTTTGGGAGTGTTCCTCCCTCTGCTATATTTTGGAACAGTTTGAGAAAGATAGTTGTTTGCTCTTCTCTAAATGTTGGATAGTATTTGCCTGTGAAGCCATCTGGTCCTGGGCTTTTGTTTGTTGGATGATTTTTAATCACAGTTTCAATTTCAATGCTTGTGATTTGTCTGTTTTTCTTTTTTATTTGTTCCTGGTTCAGTCTCAGAAGGTTGTAGTTTTTTAAGAATTTGTCCATTTTTTCCAGGTTGTCCATTTTATTGGCATAGAGTTACTTGTGGTAATCTCTCATGATCCTTTGTATTTCTGCAGTGTCAGTTGTTATTTCTCCATTTTCAATTCTAATTCTGTTGATTTGTATCATCTCCCTTTTTTTCTTGATGAGTCTGGTTAATGGTTTATCAATTTTGTTTATCTTCTCAAAGAAATAGCTTTTAGTTTTATTGACCTTTGCTATTGTATCCTTAATTTCTTTTTCATTTATTTCTGATCTGATCTTTATGATTTCTTTCCTTCTGCTAACTCTTGGGTTTTTATTGTTCTTCTTTCTCTAATTGCTTTAGGTGTAAGGTTAGGTTGTTTATTTGAGATTTTTCTTGTTTACTGAGGTAGGATTGTATTGCTATAAACTTCCCCCTTAGAACTGCTTTAGCTGCATCCCATAGGTTTTGGGTCATCGTGTTTTCATTGTCATTTGTTTCTAGGTATATTTTGATTTCCTCAGGGATCTCTTGGTTATCTAGTAATGTATTTTTTAGCCTCCATTTGTTTGTAATTTTTACAGTCTTTTTCCTGTAATTGATATCTAGTCTCGTAGTGTTGTGGTTGGAAAAGATACTTGATATGATTTCAATTTTCTTATATTTACCAAAGCTTGATTTGTGACCCAAGATATGGTTTATCCTGGAGAATGGTCCATGAGCACTTGAGAAGAAAGTGAATTCTGCTTTTCTTGGATGGAATGTCCTACAAGTATCAATTAAGTCCATCTTGTTTAATGTGTCATTTAAAGCTTGTGTTTCCTTATTTATTTTCATTTCAGATGATCTGTACATTGCTGAAAGTGGGGTGTTAAAGTTCCCTATTATTATTGTGTTACTGTCAATTTCCCCTTTTATGGCTGTTAATTTTTGCCTTATGTATTAAGTTTCTCCTATGTTGGGTGCATAAATATTTACAATGGTTATATCTTCTTCTTGGACTGATCCCTTGATCATTATGTAGAGTCCTTCTTTGTCTCTTCTAATAGTCTTTATTTTAAAGTCTATTTTGTCTGATATGAGATTTGCTACTCCAGCTTTTTTTTGATTTCCATTTGCATGGAATATCATTTCCCATCCTCTCACTTTTAGTCTGTCTGTGTCCCTAGGTCTGAAGTGGGTCTCTTGTAGACAGCATATGTATGGGTCTTGTTCTTGTGTCCATTCAGCCAGTCTATGTTTTGGTTGGAGCATTTAATCCATTCATGATTAAGGTAACTATCGATATGTATGTTCCTATTAACATTCTCTTAATTGTTTTGGGTTTGTTATTGTAGGTCTTTTCCATCTCTCGTGTTTCCTGCCTAGAGGAGTTCCTTTAGCAGTTGTTTTAAAGCTGGTTTGGTGGTGCTGAATTCTCTTAACTTTTGCTTGTGTGTAAAGGTTTTAATTTCTCTCTAAAATCTTAATGAGATCCTTCCTGGGTAGAGTAATCTTGGTATAGGTCTTTCCCTTTCATCACTTTAAATATGTCTTGCCACTCTCTTCTGGCTTATAGAGGTTGTGCTGAAAAATCAGCTGCTAACGTTATGGGGATTCCCTTGTATATTATTTATTGTTTTCCCCATGCTGCTTTCAATATTTTTTCTTTTATTTAATTTTTGATAGTTTGATTAATATGTGTCTTGGCGTGTTTTTCTTTGGGTTTATCCTGAATGTTACTCTCTGTGCTCCCTGGAATTTGTTGCCTATTTCCTTTCCCATGTTAGGGAACTTTTCCACTATAATCTCTTCAAATATTTTCTCAGACCATTTCTTTTTTCCTTCTTCTGGGACCCCTGTAATTCAAATGCTCATGTGTTTAATGTTGTCCCAGAGGTCTCTGAGACTGTGCTCAATTATTTTCATTCTTTTTTCTTTATTCTGCTCTTAGTAGTTATTTCCACAATTTTATCTTCCAGCTCACTTATCCGTTCTTCTGCCTCAGTTATTCTGCTATTGATTTCTTCTAGAGTGTTTTTAATTCCAGTAATTGTGTTGTTCATCACTGTTTGTTGCTCTTTAGTTTTTCTAGATCCTTGTTAATTGTTTCTTTTATTTTATCCATTCTGTTTCTCAGAATTTGGATCATCTTTACTATCATTATTCTGAATTCTTTTTCAGGTAGGTTGCCTATTTTGTCTTCATTTATTTGGTCTTGTAGATTTTTACCTTGCTTCTTCATCTGTCACAATTTTTTTTGTCATTTCTTTTTTTGATGGGTGGTGCTGTATTCCTGTCCCAGTGGTTTTTTGGCCTGAGACATCCAGCACTGGAGTTTGCAGGCAGTTGGATAGAGCTGGGTCTTGGTGCTGAGATGAGGACATCTGGGAGGCCTCACTCTGATTGGTATTCCCTGGGGTCTGAGTTTCTCTGTTAGTCCAGCAGTTTGAACTTGGATCTCCCACCACAGGTGCTTGGGCCCAACCTCTAGTCTGGGAACCAAGATGCTGCAAGCATTGTGGTGTGGTTAAAAAAAAAAAAAAAAAAAAAAAGGAAGAAAGAAAAAAAGGAGGAGTACAACATCAAAGAATAGAAAACAAAATAAAATTAGAAAGATAAAAAATATATTAGGAAAAACAAAATATAATTGAAACAACTGCATTAATGTAAAATAAAACCAGAACAGAAAAAAGAAAAAGAAAAAAACGGGGGGATGGGGGTTAGGGGGAACAAGTGAAAAGGAGACATCACTAACAAAGTATAACGAACAAAAAAAATTAGAAAAATAAAAGATTTTTTAGGAAAAATAAAAATAGAATCAGCAACAATGAATCAACAAGGTAAAACAAAACCCCAGTCTAAAAGAGAAAAAAAAGAAAAGAAAAGAAAAAAAAGCCTTTGCTCTTGGGGTGTAGTTTAGGCAGGTGTGGGACTTAGGCAGGGGAGGGGTTTCGGGTGGGGTGGGACCTAGGCAGGTAGGGGTGGTGATGTTTGAGAATGGGGTGGGGTCTAGGCAGGGCAAAGTTCAAGCGTGGGGCAGGGCCTGTGCTTAGGACCTGTGCAGAAAGGGAGAGACAGCAGGTGGAAAGGAGGGCCTGTGGAGTGCAGAGTCCCCACGTTTGGAGGTAGGGCCCTGGGTGAGGTTGTGTGGGTGGTGTTTAGGCCCAGCATATTGGAGGGGGTCTCCGAGTATAGAGGTAGGGATCTGAGTGGTGGTGTAGGGGCGGGGCTTGGGCTCTGCGTGGCAGGAGGGAGGCTCTGAGGGCACAGGATTAGGCCTGGGAGCCCAACAGGCTTCCCAGTGGCTAAGTGGACAGGTAAAGTACTGGCCCCATTTCCTTCCATTCCTTCGTGCTCCTCCCTCACCGTCTCCCCCAGATCTCCCCCGTCGCCACTGGACCCCTAACTGTGGGTGGGTCCCACTGGGTGTATGAACTCCTCCCCTCCTCCAGCCGCCCCTCATGGGTGCCGGTCCCATAGGTCCGGCCTTTTCTTTTGCTCCCCCTTCCCTCCCTCCCACTCCCTCAGGACCTGGGCGGTGGACGGGGCCTTGGTGGGCAGAGGATCAGGCCTGGGATCTCAGCAGGCTCCTGGGGGTCCAAGTGGGCAGGGGAAACCTGGCCATGCTCCCTTTTGATCCTCTGCCCTCCCAGTAGTTCCCCAATTTCCCCCTTCGGGAGTGGCATCCCTTCCCCTCTCCCAGCTGCCCCTCAGGGGCACCAGTCCTGTCCTGCCTCCACTTCTCCTCCCCCTTCATTCCCCCAAGCCCCACATCCTACCTGGTTGCTGGGCATTCCTCCCGTCCCCTTAGGTGTCTGTTGCCCCCCGCCGGTGACAGGTGCCCTAGTTGTGAGGAGATGTGAATTCCCTGTCCTCCTGGTATGCCATCTTGACTCCTCAATATTTGAACTTTTAACACCCTAAAATAGTGTTTTTAAAGAAGTCTCAAAATACTTCATTAGTAAACTATTGCTGAGTTAAATGTAGGACTCTAAAATTCAAATCTCCTAATTCACCAAGATAATTTTCAGTGACATGGACTGATCAGAATACCATTTGAAAAGTCCAGAGACACAGTGACGTAAGTGGGCTTATGCTTTATTTTACTGTCTATATTTTCAAAACAAGACCACAAAATACAAAAACTTGACTCCAGTCTTTAAGATGTGGGTCTCAACAGAATGCTTTCCTACTATGAATCTCTTTAGCAGCATCAATGCCATTTGGCAAAAGTATCTATGGGGGTTTGGTCCTTCAATGTCAATAGGCAAAAACAGGGACATGTTATGATGTTGAAACTTAAAGATAATTGTTCCTTGGACAGCTCTTGGTAGATGAATTTTAACTAAGGAGGAGCTTAATAAATGGCATAAGTTATCCTTCATTAAAGCAAAAACTAAACTGCAACACAGTTTCATAGAATAAATAACTAAAGTCCTTCTTTTTAAAACAAGATTATCACTTTCAGTGTCTGTGGGAACTTTTCCTGAGCATCTAACAACTAAAACCCCATGTTTATTTCTATTAACCTTACAACATTCTAAGAGACTCACTTGAGAAACATGATGATTTAATTATTTGAACTTGAATAGAAAATACTCCATCGACTGTGCCAAATCATGGTAAATTTAACAGCAATTATTAAGGTATGAAAAAGAGTTTTGTGAATTACAAAATTCTGACCAAATCTCTTGGGCAGTTAGGGAAAGTTTCAGCAAAATTTTAGCATTGTCTCATTAAAATATCTATTTTAAAATATATCAAAAGGCTGGGTTATCCCCCAAAATGTTAATTTCACTAAGTTATTAAATACTTAAGATTTATATACTTTTCTCTGTGTGTGTCTCTCCAGTTTCCAACACAACTTTCATTTTTTTCCATGGTTGCACATTCTAATTGTCCAAGCAGGAAAGAAACCAGAATAGACTCTGACCACATACTAATTAATGTTTATCTGCCCTGCTCTAGGAAAGGTCTAAATCAGGTTTGAAAATTAGGCATTTAGTTCCTTACACATTATGGCCATAAAATGCCATTGTTTCTGTATGAGGTCCTCAGCAATGCAATTGCTTACTAGATACCTATTTTTTGCACTGATGACTTCTGAAATAGGGTAGGCTTCAGGCTCAAGGCAGTAAAGTAGGGCTAAAGGTGAGCTTCCGGGAGCATTGCAGCCGAAGAGTCTGAAAAACAGACCTGGAATAATAACTGATAATCTTTAGAGTATTCTGTAATACTGGTAATTGTCCAAGAAAGAGAATGAGGCAAGCCCACAGCCAGAAAAAAAAAAAAAGGCAGTAATGTGGTCTCTGCAGCACCTGCTGCAATGATCCTGTTGGTCTCTTTCTCCTTGAAAGCCTCTTCTTCCTTTTCCTTAGTATCTTTATCTTGGGTTTTTTTCTCTCCTATTTGTTCAAGTGCTTCTTCCCCACCCATTTCCTTGGTGGGACCCTTCCTTGTTTTCTTTTCTCCAGGGTGGATGCTCATCCTACTTGATTCTTATTTTTATTCCTTTTTCCTTTTTCCCTGGAGTGTCACTCATATGCTTGGCTCCAACTCTAACTCTAAGCTGTTGATTCCAACCTCAACAATCCTGTTTCCTCACTATAGCTCCTAATGCCTGTTGTACATTCCACCTGAGTGCTCAGCTCTCACTTGAACTCAATATATCAAAGCAAATTTTGATACTTTCAACAGTTGCTGGCCACACAGCACCTGACTCACATCAGTCAGTATGCTGGGCAGAGGAGATAATCAATGAAGACGATATGCTCCTTATGCTCTTGAAATCGAAAGTCTAGCAGGGGCAATAGGTATCAAGCAAGTTGTCACACAATAATTATTCTAATTATGATAGTTAAAGGTAAAAGGTATTGTACTACAATCTAGTCTATTTTGGGCATTTAGGAAGGCTCCTGTACAAGCAAAATATTTTAGACTTTATAATCCTTTTATAAGAATGTTTACTTTCCTATATTCTTTGAATAAACTGGAGAATTCTTTAGGCCTGTCCTTTCTGATACATTCTTGAAAATGGATTTCTTACAGCAGCTTTGAAAAATCAAACTCTCTGAATTAGCAGATTTAGTGAAAAGCTACTTGAAGAAACTTTAGGTAAATTTGGCAGCTGAAAACATTTATAAAATTAATAATGTGGGTTTCCCTGGTGGCGCAGTGGTTGAGAGTCCGCTGCCGATGCAGGGGACACGGGTTTGTGCCCCGGTCCAGGAAGATCCCACATGCCGCGGAGCAGCTAGGCCCGTGAGCCATGGCCGCTGAACCTGCGTGTCCAGAGCCTGTGCTCCGCAATGGGAGAGGCCACAACAATGAGATGCCCGCGTACCGCAAAAAATAAATAAATAAATTAAAAATTTAAAAAAACAATAATAATGCTTAGGGTGATAATAATAATTTGGTGATGATGGTTTAAATTCTCTTGCTCTATTTTCTCATGTAAGCTACCCAAAGTAGCACTCCAAGAAGTGCCACTTATCTGCCAAGTAATAATTTTAAATTACTTATATAGCTCATATTACTAAAGGGGATTCACATTCACTATAATTCAATTACATGGCCTTCCCTGAACCATTCTACCCTACTATGCACCTCTCCTCCTTGAAGCTTGAAAAAAAAAAATCGATATATATACACATCTTCTTTATTCCATCATTACTTAAACTCCTATTCATCCCTTATGGCCTATCTAAAATGTCACTTCCTCATGGAAATGTCCAATAAATACTTTGCACTGGTTTCAAATAACTAATCTGACAGGGCAACTTACTTTATGCACAAAGAAGAGTCAAAGATGAAATTCTTTTATCTAACAGGGAAAACGGCAGTTTACAACTCTTCTAGAGTTAGATGTTCATCTGAATATGATTATCCAATGATAACTAGTTAACATTAAGAATTTTCATAGAATAAACCCTACATTCCTTGAAATCCTTTAAATGTCTTTAGGAGAAATGCAAATCAAAACTACAATGAGGTATCACCTCACACCGGTCAGAATGACCATCATCAAAAAACCTACAAACAGTAAATGCTGGAGAGGGTGTGGAGAAAAGGGAACCCTCTTGCACTGTTGTTGGGAATGTAAATTGGTACAGCCACCATGGAGAACAGTATGGAGGTTCCTTAAAAGACTAAAAATAGAACTACCATATGACACAGCAATCCCACTACTGGGCATATACCCTGAGAAAACCCTAATTCAAAAAGATTTATGTACCACAATGTTCATTGCAGCACTATTTACAATAGCCAGGACATGGAAGCAACCTAAGTGTCCATCGACAGATGAATGGATACATAAGATGTGGCACATATATACAATGGAATATTACTCAGCCATAAAAAGAAACAAAACTGAGTTATTTGTAGTGAGGTGGATGGACCTAGAGTCTGTCATACAGAGTGAAGTAAGTCAGAAAGAGAAAAACAAATACTGTATGCTAACATATATGGAATCAAAAAAAAAAATTGTTCTGACGAACCTAGGGGCAGGACAGGAATAAAGACACAGACACAGAGAATGCACTTGAGGAAATGGGGAGGGGGAAGGGTAAGCTGGGACGAAGTGGGAGAGTGGCATTGACATATATACATTACCAAATGTAAAATAGATAGTTAGTGGGAAGCAGCTGCATCACACAGAGAGATCAGCTCGGTGCTGTGTGTCCACCTAGAGGAGTGGGATAGGGAGGGTGGGAGGGAGATGCACAGAGGGAGGGGATACGGGGATATATGTATACAAATAGCTGATTCACTTTGTAATACAGCAGAAACTAACACATTGTAAAGCAAGTATACTCCAATAAAGATGTTTTAAAGTCTTTAAAAGGTGCCTTTCTTAAGAATTTTACAAGAACATATTGTAAACCCATCTAACACCTGTCAAGGGCCCCTATTAAGTCTCTTTCAGATACCCCAGAACTGTAAAATTACTGAAGACTGCAAGTCTATTCTCTGAAAAACTACATCCTACAGAGACACAGCTGGCCTGGGTACTGCTGTGGACCAGAATAGACATAAACCCACCCCTTTTCCTGCATCTTGCCCTGTGAAGCCCAGTAAAAGGCTCAAACCTCCACCCTTCGGTGCCGATTCTACTCTATGAGTCTGGCTCCTATCCTCCCTTGGAAAGTGAATAAAAACTTTGTTTTCTTCTCTTGCTAATATTTCTGTGAATTCTTTCACAATCCGCGTCGGCTCACCTAACACATATTTTCATGATTACTAGACACAGAATAGATCTTACTTTTATTTCTTCAGTAGGCTTCTATAAAATAAAAGTATGGTTAGCTTAAAAAATATACTTAGGTCTCTTCCCCTAAGCTAATTTTGGACAGCATAACAGAAATGTCTGGAGTTTTAGGACATTTTCCAATAGGCAAAGGGGAACAGAAAACTCTAGACTAAAGTGTGACAAGTGGTGGGTGGGGAGATCAGGAAAGGAAACCAAGAATGAAACGTGGGAAGGATTTTTGGCAGCGCAAAGCCTCCAGACTGCACCCACACATCCTCACCTGCAACTCTATAGATTCTCTAGCAGGTGGCTCCAATTGTATTAAAATGTTACAACCAACGTAGGGTAAGTCCTCAAATCACGAAAACGGTTCCTCCCTGAGTTAGTCTTGGCAGCGGGCAACTCAGTGCTTCGGCGCTTTAAAGGAAGGTGGATACCCATAACCCTCCGTCCCTCTGTACCCCTTCTCCTGCTTCGCGGTACTCCGCGTCCTGATCTCTGTCTCCCCCTGGTGGTGAGCGTCCTGGGACCCTCAGGCGCTGGGGTGACGCTGGAGGGAAGGTGCCTGTAATAAAGGTCGCTGTCGCTGTAATGGAGGGGAGCGGCGGGCTTTTGCAGCTTCTGCATCCTGGCACAAGTCTGGCGGCCCCAGAATCCAGTTTCCAACACTGCGCTCACTCCGGCTCAGTTCTGCTTTCATCCGTCCAGGTTCATTCATGTCTTGCCGGGTGGGAGTCGGAGTGAGGGAGGTCTGTTTTGTAGTTGTGATTCAGGTTTTAGAGCGTAACTTCCATGCATTTGGAAACGAGGGGGCGCAGAAGACCCCCGAAAGTAGAAGGATTGTCACCTTTAGACCCCTATGTTCCGAAGAACTCAAGGAAGAGGGAAACCAGATGGCTCCCTTAAATCCCATATAGTTTTTTCCCCCTCCACCTTAGGTCCACCCTGCTCTCGTCTTGTTCCATATATTGATCTGTTACTTTACCACCGCATACATAAGGTTGGAGATCGTCCCCAAGTCCGTCTCATCCTCCCCAATCCTTAAGCGGCCGCGGGCGGACAGTTCAGAAGCGGGGACTCGGCTCGCCTGTCCTATGGCGTAGTGCGGGGGACCTCCGTGGACTCCGAGAGCGAGGTGAGGATCACCGCTGGATGGGAAGGGGTGGGCTTATGATGCGGGATTTAGGAACTGTCGTGGGTGTGAAGAGGCGGAGACAAAACCCTAACCGCGCTCCAAACCGGGCTGGGCTTGCTCTACTAGACGGTTGGGTTCTGGGTCTGCGGCCACCTATCCCGCCAGGCTGCCCGGTGGCTCCGCAGAGCCTGACGCTCAGAGCCGGGAAAGGATCGCGGAGTGTCCTCAGCCGGGGCTGCTGCCTGCAAGGAGGGGGCGGGGAAGCTGAGAGCCCGGTGCGCCACTTCCCCGGCAGCTTCAGCTTGTGCAGGCCTGTCTTGCTGCTGCCTCGCGGCTTTGCACTGAGGTCCGCCTCTCCCCTCCCTCCCACTTCCCGCGAGCTGCCTCCGCCTTCTTCCACTGCCTCCACCCTCAACCTCCAACCCCGACTGTCGGGAGCAGGGCTAGGAGCCCTCAGTCGGCCGGAGCTCTGGATGTGGGCGCCAGCCAAGCCCACGGCGCCTACCTCCAAAATGGACAGCCGCTACACCAGCACCGCCGGCCTCGGGGATTTAAACCAGCTGAGCGCGGCCATCCCGGCCACACGAGTGGAGGTGTCCGTGTCCTGCAGGTGAGGACGCAGCCCTCCCCCTTCCTCCTTCTGGCTCCCATCTACCCTCCCATCTACCCGGTCGGTAGCGCTTGGCAAGCGCTCAGGGTACCCCGAGGCTTTGCGCGGGTGTGAAGTTGCGCAGTGAGTGGGAAATAGCCCAATTGTGGGTCTCGAGTCACCGCCGGGTCGAGTGACAGAGCGGAGAGCCGCAACTAGGAGCGAGTGTAGGCTACGGGACTGAGACTTAATTTCCTTTCTGGGAAATGCTGTAAAAGTTGGCTGGGCTGTGACTCAGCGGCGGGAACCCCTGGCCTCCGCCCACTTTACAAGCCCTTTTTCACGTCGCACACCCGAGCTGTGGGGTTGGGTGATGGCAGGAATCGAAGGGGACAGCATTGCCAAAAGCGCTTGTGAGCAATGCGCGCAGTGGCCCAGGACTCCCTCTGGTAGGCGTGTGCAAACCTGCTGTCTGCACTGTTGGCTCCAAACCCGGCAGCTTCCTCCCCACCCACTTCCTGGAGCCATCCAGCTTGCTTCCCGCGCCCCCCCACCCCCCACCCCGGGCTCTATGCCTCTGGCCTTCTAGGTGGAGATTTCGGCTGCAGCCTTACCTAAAGTGTGGGAAGTCAAGACATTTTGCCTGCAAGTGGATACATTTGAGTGTGTGTAACAACCTACACTCTGCTGTACGTTTCAGACTCCTTTGCGTGACGTTCTTTGGGTCAGTTTCCTTGTAAATAAAGCAGCATAATTGCTATATTGCAGAAGATTTTGAGAAACAGATGGACAGACTACACTAAATTTGTAATGGCAACAGAAGGAGAGAGAGAACTTGCAAATTATACTACTGACTGGAGCCCACTCCCTTGTTTGCATACTTTGATCTTGCTCAGTGGAAAGCTCTTCTCATCTGTCCACTTTTCGCTTGTTTTTAATGCCCTCAAATCCTCCCCTTCCTTTTTTAGCAAAAAAGGAAAAAATCTTGAAGAAATTTAATAAACATGGGTAATCTTCGATGTAAATAAGCCCCAAGGCATAAACTGCTATCAACCCAGTGGTGTTTAATTTTGCATTGTCACAAGACTAAGCTTAAAAGCCAAAGGAATGATTTATTATTATTTTTTTGGTGGAGACTCAAGCACCAACACTCCCCTCCCCTGAGGTATTAGGGGAGAGGTGATAGATAGCTTTATAGCTGTCCTTGAAACTATATCCCATGATTGCTTGCTTCCTCTTAAGTGACCTCAGACCATAACAGTAATTCTGATAGTGGTTGCTAACATTAGTGGTTGCCTTATTGTGGTCACTGCTTTAAATGCTGCCTGAGATTTCTGTCAATTGAACAAGTGAATCTGAACGGAAAATTCTTTTTAGACCTTAATTTCTATGCCTTTTTCTTTTCTCTGAAGCTAGCTTTGCGTGCTAGAGGGAGGTTATTAATGTATACAGATAATGCGTAGCCTAAAGTCCTACAATAACAGCATTTTCTAGAGTTCTTATTCTCTGCTGAACATCCTGCAAGTCTGAATGGCATGTGGCCTGTACATGGAATGAATGCAAATGTAAATTAAATCTGAATTCCCCATAAGCTCTTTAGGGGTGATGGAGAAATTATACCTTAGCTGGTCTTTCTGCCCATAAGGTCCATATTTAACTGCTTGTTTTGTTGTTGTTTTTTTCCTCCCTTTGATGCTTGTTTGCTATGGGTGTAGTACTGGGAATCCTGAAGTCAGTTGGCTTTAAGCCAGTTTCTTTCAGCTTGCTACCTCAGAACCTGGAGATTCCCTTGTTTCAGCCTTTTTTAATACCACTGATTTATGTATTGTTTTTAATTTTTAAATGTTCAAATAGAAAAATAAGTTCTGAAAGAGAACCCAAGTACTTTTAGTACTTATACTGTTGATAATTGGATCTTGTAATGGTAGATGGTGGTGTCTTTTGGGCTTTGGCATAAGAGACCTGGTTATATATTCTGGCTTTGTGACTTACTAGTGTTGTTGCCTTGGAGCAAGTCTTTAAGCTTTCTAATGTCTAAAATGAAGATAATTATGGTATTTATGTTATATAGGGTGTTACCAGAGTTTAATAAAATGATATCTGAAAAATACTAACGCGATGTATGACACAAAAGAAAGTGTTAAAAAATGTTTGTTATTATTATGATATTGGAAATAGTATTTATTGAATAAATGCATTATATATGATTCAGCTATGGAATTCTGTAAATAGTCCTTCTCTGTTGAACTTCAATAAATTGGTTAAAGGATACAAGGATAGAGATGGCCTTGAGATACCTGTTCCCTCTTTCTCTTTCTTCTTTGATATGTATAAAAAGCGTATTTCCTGGTTGTTTGTGGGGATTTTACTTAGCAACAAGGTGCAGCTGTAAGCCCCTTAGCCTTACTATGGGCAAGCAGAGCAAGGAATTACCTTGCCTTTTCATATTGAAGACTTCTTATGATTTGCTGACAACCCTTTTGATAACCTCCTTTCACTGTGTCCAATCTAAGACTTTGTAAAAGTTTTATGATGTTTGCATCTTCATTTTGAGGGAGGTGAGAAAATCAGCAACTGAAGCTTTAAGCAAAACACAATTCATGGAAATCATTTCGTCTATTCACTTATGGAAGTGTTTGAGTGTCTTATATATTTAGCCCTATGCCATGCTCCATGAGAAATGCAAGAGAAGTTCACTGAAAATGTAAAATCTGGTTGGGAGATAAATATAATATTAGATTATATAACACACAATAACATAGGACTAAATCCAAAGATGAGGTTCATGCACAGGTAGGGAGGAGATCATTGTGGAACAGAGTACTTGGAATATGCTGCAAAGAGGAGATGGGGCTCAAGTGGAGACAAGACAGACTGGCATTGCTGGTATGAGAGAAAGGGCAGTATATGTGGAGTTTCCGTAGTAGCTACAAGGTTGGTTGTTAGAGTGACAAGTACACTTTTCTAGCTATATTTATGTAGAGATAAGCTCCTACTCTTTGACCTAGGCTTCTACTCATTATTTAGCTCTTATTGCATTCATTTTTAAAATTATGTTTTTTAACATTTAAGATTTTTAAGTTATTGGGTTACCTAATTAAAGTGTCTATAGCTGAAATGATACAACCTTAGAAACATAAAGTAACATTTATAACATTCCTGTTTTATTCTGAAAACAGATTAACATAGAATAATGTTAAAACCAATGGGAAAAATAATATGCAGTAATTAACTGTTTTCCCTGGAAACTTGGTTTGTTGCACTATTTCTCACACACTGTTTTGATGATTTTTGTCATTTTCTCTGATTGAGAAACTAGCTTATCAAGTATAAAAGCAGGGAGGGCAGTCTATATTTCTAGATTTTGTAGGTTAGGTATCACATGTAAATCCTTTCAAAGCAATAATCCTGTAATGGTGATAAAACTAATTTTAAAATCTAGTGTGGAAGGAAGAATACAAAGTGGAAAAGTAATTCCTACTTTGTACTAGGAATTCTAAAAAGCACTTCCTGACCTGGCCATAACTGCCTTGCCTAATCTCCCACCACTCCTTGCATGAACTCTATGACTGAACATAGTCTAACAAATATGTGCTTACTATATGCGAAAACTAGGGCCAGGTAAATGTGGCTACAGAACACTAATAAGAGGTACAGTCCCAAAGCATGTGCTGTTGTCCTATTGGGCCAAACTCTCTTTGCCTATGTGGCTGTACACATGCTGTTCTCTGCCCTGAACGTCCCTTCCTCTCTTCTCCTTCTTTTCTTGATTAGCTTGTTCTCCTTCTTCAAGGCTCAGGTCAAACATCATTTTCTCTCATGACCCCGACCCCTCTTCCAAGCTGGATTTTGCTGTATTCTCAAAGCAGCTGGTATGTACCAATATTATAGTTATAATTCTTGGTCTCTGTAGTCTCCTTGAGGACAAGTTTTGTCTCTTTCGTATCTACACATTCTGAATTTGGCATAGAATAAGTAGTCAGTAAATGCTGGATGATGTAATTCTCTGAATGAATCATCTGTCATGGGGAGAGGGGTTTGCCTGTTAAAATACAAACCCCTAGGCCCCACACCAGATCTACTGAATGAAAATCTCTGGGACTAAGGTCCAGGAATCTGTACTTTTAAAAAGTTTTCCATGTGCTGGTTATATACATTAAATTAAAAGAAAGATATTGTTGGAATGAACAAATCTATGAATAAATCAACTCTGAACCTAGTATGTGAGTAGTAGTCAGAAATTTCTCTTTGCTTTAGATAGGGCCATTGGTGATTCATTCTCAACTTGCTGACAAGATGTTGTTACTCTGTCCTGGCACTGCTGACTTCTCAGACACCTCATATTACACAGGGCTTATGAATTGTCTTTTGGAAATTTTGTACCAGGCTTTTTTTTTTTACCATTTCCCTATGCATTAAACATTTTAATTTACTTGTTTGATGAGCTAATGACTCTGACTGTAGTTACTTGGTTTGGATTAACAGTACCTGCCTCAGTAAGGTGCTAGGAGTATACTTTTCAATGGCATGCTGGAACTGGCTTAAATGGGATTGAAACAGGAATTTGTGTGTTAGTGGTTAAATACAGAGATTTTTAAAAATTTAAGTTATGTAAGTCTAAAATTAAATTATACCAAAGACAAAGTTAAGACATACTCAAAAATTATTACTTCCTAATTATTTTAGTAACTACATTTTATTATTATCTAGATTCTTTACTATCATCTATGCTCTGTTTCTTAAATCTGTGAGTTGAAAATATTATGCAATTATGTGCTACTGGTCATCTTATCTCAATCCATGTTCAGTGACATCACATTTGGCAGCTTGAAATTGACTGTGGTGGGAATATTTACATCATGGAAAGTGGCAAACACTACAAATCAGGGTTTGATATATTGTTTTATTGTTGTCTATGCTTAAGACATTCTGTGGGAATCAATTGGCTCTATAGAATTTATAATAAAAGTATTATTTGTATATATTTTATTATTTGTAAATTGCTCAGCTACACATACTTTATATCAGTAAAATTTATAATAAATTATGTACCTACAACACACACATACATTCAGTTTTTTGGGGGGAAATCTGTTTTTAAACATACTTGCACATCACTGTTTATAGGCCTTTTGTAAAAGATAAAGCATGTACAAAGGAAAATTACTGCTGCTGTCAGGTTGTCACTATTAGAAATGGTAGTGTCAAGTTCGGCTCGGTCTCTGGTTTTACTTTTTTACTATAATAAGTGGGGTTGTGTGATCTTTTATAATCCATGAAAGGTTTTGGCAGCCTGCAAAACACTTTTTCTTTTCTTCTTTTCATGTAGTCCTTTCCACATCTTTATTCTTCTTTTACTTTGAAGATTATTTTTCGTTTTTCCATCCACTAGTGGGATGTACTTTGCAAATTTATGTGTTACAGTTCCAACTCATTTAGTGATTAATTGAGCACTGGGGAAAGCAAATTCAATTCCAAGAGACAGAATCTGATTGGTCCAGTGGGAAGTGATACAGTTTGAAACAGATACTGATGCTGTTCCGAATATCTATGGTGAAAGAGAATCAAAGTGTTCAAACACGATTGGTGGCTCCACTCCAGTCCACATTGGTTTATCTCTTTTACACACTTTACCCTTCTTTTGTCAGACAAAATGTTCGACATTAGCCTGTAAATAGGTTTTCAAGTGATACTGATGAATTATAAAGTTACTATAAGCTAGGGAAATTAGAATACCTGTTATCCTGTTAATGAGGCATGTGACAGGCATGGCCATAACAGCCTATTCTCTGGCTCTGCAGTTCCTGAGGTCCTGTGGTTCAGAATTGTATTCACCCAATAGTGCTTTTTTGGGTTTGTCTTAACCCCAGAGTTTCAGAGAAATTTGTCCTAGGGGCATGTTTGGACAGTGCTTTTGAAGTCTTAATGGTGGAGTTGCCCAGGTATGTCTTAGCAGAGAAAAGCTTTACTCATGTTGTTGTTCTATCAATAGTTTGGTATGCCCTGCATTTTTTTTTTTAGCATTTGGAGTGTTTAAAACAGCCTTGTAATGTGGAGAATGTGAGTCTAGAAGCAATTCACAAAGCAGGGCCCCATAGGAGAGGATGCTAAAGCTGTGCTCTTTTAGGTATGCTGTTTGTGGCATAATAGTCAGAAGCCTGAATTCCCTATTTGATTTTACTCAAGGCAGAGAAGAAAAACAATCCATCTCAAAGGGGTTTTATTCATTTGTTAGCCTTTTTTATAATAATAACACTTGCTTATTTGAGCCAGTTTGCTTAGCCTTGAGGAGCATGGGTGTGGAAGTAGACCAGTTCTAACACTTGCTAGCTATGAAAACTTGGAAAGTTACTTAATCTCTCTGTTCCTCAATTTTTTCATTTGTAGAGTGGGTATAACAATAGCCCCTACCTCTTATTTTGTTTTGAGGGTTACATAAGCTAATACATTTACATGAGTTAAAACACTGCTCGTCACATTAATTAAGCGATCAGTAATTACAAATAGATATAAGCACAAAATAAAAATCACCCACTATTTCATCAAACTATATGCATTCAGTTCATTTCTTTCTCTTGGGAGGCGGAGATATTGAATAATATCCTGCGAACTGAGAAAGAACTTTGAGACTGAAAAATGAAGCAGACAACTCCATAAAGTGCAATTATAAAGTTTATTGTGGGTAACTTACATACAGGTAGGAAAGATCAGGCGAACAGAAGATCCAGAGGCATTCACAGCTGTGCTTTGTACTGCCAAAAGGGGTATGGGGGATTTAAAGGTACCAAAGTTAAAGACAGAATCAGACTACCAAGTAAGAAGCACATCCACACAGACCGGAACCAGGGACACCCACCCCACTTCTGGGTCTCATGACCATTAACCATCTACCTCAGCAAAAGGCCCTCTTCCAGCTTTCATTTTAGATGAAGGAAAGGGTAAAAGTTGATAGGGAACTCATCTGGCTTGGGCGCATTCCTTTGTGAGCTAGGCTAAAGCTCAGTCACCTGGAAAGGACTGCAGGCCTAAGATAGAGCTGCCAAGATGGAGCCAGTATGGTTCAGCTCCACGCTCCACCCCGACATCTATAAGGCCTGCACGATCTTATCCACCATTCTTCCGAGAATACCCTAGAGCCAGACCTCAGGAGTTTACATGCTGGCCCCACCCATTGTCCCCGTGATGTAAGGCTGAAAGACAGTATACCCCTGGCATTACTTCAGAGCTAGACATTGGCAGCAATCTGCATACCCAGAAGTCAGAGTGGTTGTGGATGTCAACATAGGTGGTAGCCCAGGACAAGAATGCATTAGTGAAGGTAGGTGGCACTAATCTTAGAAGGAAAAGGCTAAGGATGATAAGTGTTTTAAAGGTACCAAGAAAGACAAATCTTCGTTCAGAAACAACACTGTAGCAGTTTGGTCTCCATGTGCCAGGATCACCCTGGGCTTTGACACTTTTCCAATAGGACAATACCAGACATTTTGTGCCTTTACATCGGAACTGGGCAGGGGAGATATTATATGTGGGAGCTTCAGTAGGGGCTCATAAAAGAAGCCCTACTTCAGTCCCCCATTTGATTTCTATGGGTGTGATCACCTTGGTTATGGCTGGGCCTTCGCTTAGAAAGATTGAGGAAATACTATGCCAGGGCCTAGCCCTTACCCCCAAGGTATAAGGATGCCAAGCCACCTGGGAGGGGTATACCATTTGTCTCCAATCTAAGATAGTCTCCCCAGGTAGGAGGTTCTGTGGCACTCTTAGGATAAGACCCACATCCTATCAGATGGGTCTCAGTGCTCCTTCTAACACTTGTACCTTTCAGGCCCTAGTTGGCAGAGCAGGCACAGTCAGTCTCTCATAAGCAGACCTGTGGCCTGCTGTGGGTTCAGTGTTTAGCAGCCACATGGCTTCTAACAGTGGTGGAGAACAACTTCTTAAAGACCCGTCTGGAGAAAGCTTCTTCAATGTCTCTTTCAGTAACCTGTTCATTCTTTCTACCAGCCCTGTGGCTGTTGGGTTATATGGCAGATGGAAGGTCCATAAAATCTCCTGGGCTTCAGCCCATTCTTTTACATCATGACCAGTGATATGGGTCCCTTGGTTGCTGTCTGTATGAATGGGGATCCAGTACATACTTTCCAACTTGGTCAAGCCCCTGATAGTGGCTGTCTGATTTGCCCTTTTACTGGGAAAGGCTTGTATCAGTCAGGTACCTGTGTCCACACAGGTCAATGTGTACTTGTGTCCTTCTGATAAGGGCAGGGGGCTGATATAGACCACTTACCACCTGGTCACTGAACTAGTGCTCGTCCGACGTGACCAGGAGTATGTCTCAGGGGTCGTCACCACAGGCTACAGTGGGGGCAGTCCCTATCAACTGCCTGCCAGTCAGTGTATTTGATGGAGAGGTGTAACCTCTTGGCTATCTCCCAGGTGGTTGGGGCCTCAGTGTCTGTCCTGGTTTTCAGTGAAGCCACTTTGCCACGTCTGAGGGAGTCTGTAACTCTTCCAGGAGGACAGCTTCCTCCTTGGCTAGGGTGTCTGCTTTGTGGTTCCCAGGCAGTGTAGTTGGAGAATGCCCAGAGACGTGCCTTACCTTGATGGCAGTACTGGGTTGTGTGCACATATCCCAGATGTCCCTCTGTAGGTCAGCTCCCCACAGATGCCGTCCCAAGATAGTCCAGCTTTCCTGATGACATTGTGGCATCCACATGGTCAGTCCTTTTCACACAGCCCACTTGTCTGTGGCTGTATAGAGGGGCGTAGATTGATGAGTGATCTCAAGCTATACTGCCCCCAGTTTAGCCCGCTGACTGCTGTGCTTAGTGCCTTTTTCAAACCAAATGACATTGAAATCCAGGCGAACTGCTGAAGTGGGCCAGGTGGGGGTATTGCCTTGACTGCTGCCATTGGTGAACCATGTCTCAGGAGGAATGGTCCCGATTCCGTCTTTGACTTGGCTGAGAGGGGAGCGATGGGTGGTATCTGAGGGGCCATGTCTAGATTCACATAAGACCCTGACCCAAGGAGAGCATGTAATTTCTCAGACAGCAGGCTTGAATTGTACACATTATCTTGTTGAAGGTATGGGTGCCACTTTTGCAGTGTGCTTACGTGGGCACAGGCACTTTTTGGTTTAAGGAGCATGTTCTTAACCCATTCACTTACTGGGAGGGAAGTTTGAACAGACACTGGTAAGTCCATGGTGAGGCCTTCTGTTTTTGCTGCAGGGCCAGGTAGACTACAAGGAGCTGTTTTTCAGTAGGGCTGTACCTCACCTGCTGTCCCTTCTACAACTGAGAATAAAATCCTAGTGGGATGCAATTCCTTTCCTGCCTTTGCCACAGGCCCTAGCCAGAACCTTTCAGGTGTGAGTCAACATCTAATTCACAGGCAGCGTCCCACATAAGTACTCCCAGAGCCTGAACCTGTTTTACTACAATTTCAGCCTTTTCAAAAGCTTCCTGAAGGTGGATGTCCTCGTCCCATTTTTGTCCCTTTCTAACCAGAGAGTACTATAGGGGCCGTATTATTTGTGCCGAATGCGGTATGAAAGGATGACAATAATCTAGTGACCCCAGAAAGGATTGTAATTCCTTGACTGACTGGTCTGGCCAAGGCTTGGATTTTATCGATAACCGAGGCTGGGGTAACTTTTGTCTTACCTGACCAGATAACTCCCCAAAACTTTACTGACTGCCCAGGTCCCTGGATCTTGTCAGTGTTTATTACTTCCTATCCTCAGTTCTGTAAATGTGTCTGTAAAGAGGCAGCAGTTCGCGGCAGGAGTGACAAGGCATCAGAGGTCAACATAATGTCATCAATCTAATGAAATAATTCCAGCTCAGGGTGGGGCTTTCACCAGATTTCTAGGTCCTGAGCGACCAAACTATGACAAATGGCAGGACTGTAAATAACCTTGAGGCAAGACCTGAAAGGTCCATTGCCTCCCATCCCAGTTGAAGGCAAATTGATCTTGAGAGCTAGCACACAAAAGAATGCTGTAAAAGGGGTTACAGAGGTCAGTCACACAATAGAAAGTTTTCAGCGCAGAGGAAAGATGTTCTAAAATAGTAGCAATATTGGAGACCTCCACATGGATGGGAGGAACCACCTTATTTAATTCTCTTTAGTCAACTGTCCCTTTAGGCCATTTTACTGGCTGCAATGGACTATTTTAGGGGCTGTGCATGGATCTAATGACTCCCACATTTTCTAGTTCTTTAAGTGTAGTAGTAATTTCTTCATAGCCCCCAGGCAGCCAATACTCTTTGACATTAACAATCTGGCAGGGTAAATGGACAAGGGTTCACTTCACATGGCCCACCAACATGGGTTTCACCACTCTGATGCGAAGGCAGAACTCTCCAGTAGTGGTGGTCAAATCTAGGTCTTGTGAAACATCAACGCCTAGTATATATTCTGGTATGTGGTCAATGTATATGAGGGACAGGCAGGGGACAAACAGCCAATTTGGAGATATAAGCTGGTTTGTCTTACTCGAATAGTTTGGCCCCCTTATCTATCTATAGCCTGTATTCTCCCCCAAATTTAAAAGGGTTGTCATGCAGTAAGGTATACTCAGCTGTGGTATCTACCAGTGCTAAGACTGTTCGTGCAGGTCCAATAAATCATCAGTTCCACTTGGGGCTTCCAGTCACCTCCTACAACACAAAGTAGAGGGCAACGTTGTCCCAACCCCTAGTTCTCTGCATGTAGGGGATCCATCCTGGCGTTCTACTTCTAGTGATGGGACACTGGGACCCATTGCCACATGTTTATGTTCAGTAGGCAGAGGAGTGAACTGTCTTGTTAGGGCTTTCCACAAAGATAACAGGACTTAATTAGTTTGCTTATCAATGTCTTCCTTTGGAGTCCTTGCTACTCCTATATCCTGCCAAAGCTGTTTGCATGTCAACTGGGTTGGTCCTTTCTGTGTTTTCTCCATCCTTTCTTTGTTTCACCTTTATTTCTTTATTTTTGTTTGCCTTTCTGTTTCCTTCGTGGTGGACTCTTTCTGTTTCACTGAGATCTGCTATAATTGCAACTACCAGAGCTATTGCTTTACTGACCATAGGTGCCAGAACTGATATTAAGGTGCTATACCAAGCTCCAGGAGCAAGACTGTAAGAAGCAATCCTTCATACCTGCGGTAAATATTTCTTCATGGGTTGCCTGAGTCTTTGTTTGAATGAGTGGATGAGTCCTTGGGTCATCTTTCTCTTCAACAATTATATCTTCCTACTCAGAGGAATCATTACACCTTGGATCCTACCATTTGGGATTCCAGTCTTCCCGTGAGATGATGGTATTCACTTTGTTGGTGAATACAGGTGCCGCCTTTGCATTTTAGCCACTTTAGTCATTTTAGCTTGACCTCCAGGTGTTCTTGTTGTAGTAACTTTTTGGCTAGTAGATCCTAACTAGAGGAACAAGCCACTTGTAGATCTTATTCTAATGCCAGGGCCTCTTTAGATTTTTCTAGTTCCTACCTGAGTTGGAGCTCGTTTTCTGTATCAGTCTCAGGGCCCAATGCAGAGGCCATAGCATACCTATTTTCCCACCTTAGTTTCTTTTTCCTGTTGTTTCAGTTAGAATGTCCAGCAACCCTTTTGGTGTTTTCGGGGTGTCCCCAAACTCACGTGCCTGCCTGAAGCATTCCAAACTTGGCTAGATCTCCCCATGTGGAGGAAGCTGGCCATCCTGGGATTTCCACCACTGACAATGGGCTTTCCCACAACACATTTCCTTTACCCATGCCTGTTTCATTTTCTGTCTTCTGGCTGGCTTGCCAATTGTTGGGAGGCAGAGGTATTGAATAATATCCTCCAAAATGAGAAGGAACTTTGAGGCCAAAAAACAAAGTAGGCAGCTCCATAAAGTGCAGTGGATGGAAGGGAAGGGAGTAGGCCTGGGAGCTTAAGAAGGAGCTGACAAAATGGAGCCAGTGTGGTTCAGCCACATACTCTCATGTATAACATCACATTTATACTCTCGTTGTCCCTCTGTGCGTGTTTGTGTGTGTGTGTGTAAGTTCACACACATTGTATAATGGGATCATACTATATATTCTATACAATTTATCTTCTGCACTTTTCTAGTAATATTATATCATGAAGATGTCATTAGTTTTTGCAAATATAACCTTCCATGTCTCTGCTGTAGTCCATTATTTGGGTATACTATATTTATTTAATTTATCTCTTATTTTCCAAAATTTATTTCAATAAGTTACTGTTCATCTGCTTCATGTGAGCATTCTTATTTGCAAACACTTGAGTACACCTGTGATTCCTTTTTTCCTGGGAATCGTTTTCTAGAGCTGAAGTTATTGATAAGCTATCTTCTCAAGGAGATTTTAATAGCTTGTTTTGGTTATTTCCCCCATTCCTCTTTAAATAAGCTGAGTGAAGTATAAACGTCTGGCTGCACCTTTCTAAATACTTTCATTCCCATGAGTAAGTTGCATTTAAAGATTAATGAGAATTTGGGGCAGCAAAGTATACCAGCAAGAAAATGGAATTGAGTCAGATGTCTTTAAATCCCATTTTTATCCCTTTTTGTAATGGTATTTTTGGTAACTTATTTCAACTTTTGGAATCTCATTTCCTAATCAGTAAAATGGAAATGACTTAAAAACCAAATTTATAAGATTATTGGGGAAGTAAATGAAGTAAAGGCTATAAAATACCCAGCACCATGCCTGTCACAAAAAAGGAGTTAATAACTGTTAGTCTTATCTCAGTTTATTATCAGTATATTGCCGTGTGGCACAGAAGCAATATAGGAGAGAAGGGTCTTTGTATTCTAATACTTTGGGATAATTACAATCAATTTGAGAAGTCATACAAACATGAAATGCAAAGTTGCAGTTACAAAAGGGAATGTTAAAGACCATACATTGTAGTCCAGGCATATACCTGGAGGAGATATAGAATAAAATAATGGTCACAAGAGTGTAGATTTGGAAATGCATACTCACGTTCTACAGATTTTACCCCACAGCTCCTCCACCGGAACACACATAATCAGACATGTGGACCTAATAGGATTTGACAAATAGGAGGTAGTGTTTAACAACAAAGTTTCAGAATCAAAGCACATTCTTGCATCTGACCAGTAAGATCAATGGGCTGATGTTTATTTAGAGAGGTCTTTTGTGTCAGACATGTGATAAAACAGATATCCAAGTAGATGACAACACAGGCTGAAAATGGGTAAGCACTTATTGCCAGTGATAAAATGAGGTATATTTAAAAGCTGCCTTGCCTCAATGGCCAATGTTCACTGCCTGACATACAATACCTTAATACTTTCAAACTTGTGACAACCGTTAATGTTAATGCCTCTTCAGCCAGGATCATTAACTATCAGGCCTTCTTTTTCAAGTTGTTAGACATTTTGTCAAGTTTATTCTGTAAAGAATAATACTCCAAACATTCTGAGGGAATTATCAGATAATTTCCTGAAACTCTGAAGATACAAAATATCATTGAATAATCCCTGGGTAATATTTCTATTTATTAGACAGTAAAGCTATTCAAATATAAGCTGTACTAATGAGTCCAAGAAACTTGAAAGCTTTGGACATTTACATCAGTGTCCAAATCTAAATCTATGTGAGACAATGTATAGAGCACTTAATATATGCTAATTTGCTCAATCCTTACAACAGTTATGTAAAACAGGTAATATTATGTCCTATTTTACAGGTGAAGAGATTGAAGTTCAGAGAATGTTCAAGTAATTTGGCCTAAGTTGCACATCTGGGGTGGTGGGGGTGGGGCGGCAAGGTATGTATGGAGATCCTGCTCTATACATATTTAATTCTTAGGTGTATGCTTCTGACCACTAGCCATATTCCGTTACTCTTCTCTAGGTTCTTGTTTTTTTTAAGAGTTTTATACTATTTTTTAAAAATTGAAGTACAGTTGATTTACAATGTTTTGTTAGTTTCAGGTATACAGCAAAGTGATTCAGTTATACATATATATATATATTCTTTTTCAGATTATTTTCCGTGATAGGTTATTATAAGAAATTAGGTATAGTTCCCTGTGCTGTACACTAGGTCCTTGTTGTTTATCTGTTTTATATATAGTAGTGTGTATGTGTTAATCCCAAACTCCTAATTTATCTCCCCCCCTTCCCCTTTGGTGCCCTTAAGTTTGCTTTCTATGTCTGAGACTCTATTTCTGTTTTTAAAGTAAGTTCATTTGTATCATATTTTTTTATTCCACATATAAGTGATATCATATAATATTTGTCTTTGAGTTACTTCACTTAGTATGATAGTCTCTTAGTCCATCCATGTTGCTGCAAATGGCAATATTTCATACATTCTTATGGCTGAGTAATATTCCACTGTATATATATACCACATCTTCTTTATCCATTCAGTTGTTGACAGGCATTTAAGTTGCTTCCTTGTCTAGGCCATTGTATCAATAGGTAGTGCTGCTGTGAACATTTGGGTGCATGTATCTTTTTGAATTAGAGTTTTCGTCTTTTCCTGATATATGCTCAGGAGTGGGAGTGCTGGATCA
Organism: Pseudorca crassidens; assembly: GCF_039906515.1. NCBI lineage: Eukaryota > Metazoa > Chordata > Mammalia > Artiodactyla > Delphinidae > Pseudorca > Pseudorca crassidens. The sequence continues at coordinate 28,135,851 of NC_090306.1, read as the reverse complement.
TGTGGTAACTCTATTTTTAGTTTTTTGAGGAACTTTCATATTGTACTCCATACTGGCTGTACTACTTTACATTCCCATCAACAGTGCAGAAGAGTTCCCTTTTCTCCACACCCTCTCCAGGATTTATTATTTGTAGATTTTTTGATGGCCATTCTGACCAGTGAGAGGTAATACCTCATTGTGGTTTTGATGTGCATTTCTCTAATAATTAGCAATGTTGAGCATCTTTTCATGTAGCTGTTGGCCATCTGTATGTCTACTTTGGAGAAATGTCTATTAAGGGTTTCTGCCCTTTTCGTGATTGTTCCTTTTTTAAAAAAAATATTGAGCTGTATGAACTGTTTGTATATTTTAGAAAGTACTCCCTTGTCCGTAGCATTGTTTGCAAATATTTTCTCCCATTCCATACGTTCTTTTCATTTTGTTTATGTTTTCCTTTGCTGTGCAAAAGCTTTTAAATTTAATTAGGTTCAATTTGTTCATTTTGCTTTGTTTCCATTACTCTAGGAGATGGTTTTTAAAAAATATTGCTACCATTTATGTCAAAAAGTGTTCTGCCTGTTTTCCTCTTGGAGTTTTATAGTATCTGATCTTACATTTAGTTCTTTAATCCATTTTGAGTTTATTTTTGTATATGATGTTAGAAAATCTTCTAATTTATTTCTTTTACATGTAGGTGTTGAATTTTCGCAGCACCATTTATCAAAGAGACTGTCTTTTCTCCATTGTACATTCTTGCCTCCTTCATCACTGATTAATTGACCATAGGTTTGTGGGTTTATTTCTGAGCTTTCTATCCTGTTCCATTGATCTATATTTCTGACTTTGCATCAGTACCATACTGTTTTGATTACTACAGCTTTGTAGTATAGTCTGAAGTCAGGGAGCCTGATTCCTCCAGCTCCGTTTTGTTTTCTCAAGATTGTTTTGACTCCTCAGAGTCCTTTCTGTTTCCATACAAATCTTAAATTTTTTTGTTCTAATTCTGTGAAAAATGCCACTGGTATTTTGTTAGGGATTGCATTGAGTCTGTAGATTGCCTTGGGTAGTATGGTCATTTTAACAATATTGATGCTTCCAATCCAAGAACATGGTTTATCTGTCCATTTGTTTTGTTGTCTTCAGTTTATTTCATCAGCATCTTATAGGTTTTGGAGTACAGGTCATTTGCCTCCTTAGATAGGTTTTTCCTAGGTATTTTATTCTTTTTGATGCAATGGTAAATGGGATTGTTTCCTTAATTTCTCTTTCTGATATTTTGTTGTTAGTATACAGAAATGCAACAGATTTCTGTATATTAATTTTGTATCCTGCAACTTTACTGAATTTATTGATGAACTGTATTAGTTTTCTGGTGGCATCTTTAGTATTTTCTATGTATAGTATCATGTCATCTGCAAACAGTGACAGGTTTATTTCTTCCTTTCCAATTTGGATTCATTTTATTTGTTTTTCTTGTCTGATTGCTGTGGCTAGGACTTCCACAACTATGTTGAGTAAATGAGGTGAATAAAAGTTTTCTTGTCTTGTTCCTGATCTTAGAGGGAATGCTTTCAGCTTTTCACCATTGAGTATGATGTTAGCTGTGGGTTTTTCATATATGGGCTTTATTATGTTGACATGTGTTGTTTCTATTCCCACATTCTGAAGAGTTTTTTTAATCATAAATTGATATTCAATTTTATGAAAACCTTTTTCTGTGTCTATTGAGATGATCATATGGTTTTTATTCAGTTTGTTAATAGGGTGTATCACATTGATTGATTTGTGGACATTGTAAAATCCTTGCATCTCTGGGATAAATCCCATTGATAATGGTGTATAATCCTTTTAATGTATTGTTGGAGTTGGTTTGCGAATATTTGGCTGAGGATTTTTGCATCAATGTTCATCAGTGATATTAATCTGTAAATTTCTTCTTTTGTGATATCTTTGTCTGGTTTTTGCATTAGTGTGATGGTGGCCTTATTGAGTGAGTTCTCAAGTATTCCTTTCTCTGCATTTTTTGGGAATTGTTTGAGAAAGATAGGTCATAAGTCTTTTCTAAATGTTTGGTAGAATTCATCTGGTCCTGGACTATTGTTTGTTGGGAGTATTTTTTTTTTTTTTTTTTTTGTGGTACACGGACCTCTCACTGTTGAAGCCTCTCCCATTGCGGAGCACAGGCTCCAGACACGCAGACTCAGCGGCCATGGCTCACGGGCCCAGCCGCTCCGCGGCATGTGGGATCTTCCTGGACCGGGGCACGAACCTGTGTCCCCTGCATCAGCAGGCAGACTCTCAACCACTGCGCCACCAGGGAAGCCCCTGTTGGGAGTATTTTAATTACTGATTCAATTTCAGTACTGGTAATTGGTCTGCTCATATTTTCTATTTCTTCCTGCTTCAGTCTTGGGAGATTGTACATTTCTAAGAATTTGTCCATTTCTTCTAGGTTGTCCATTTTATTGTTATAGTTGCTAATAGTAGTCTCTTATGACTTTTTGTATTTCTGTGGTGTTGGTTGTAACTTCTCCTGTTTCATTTCTGATTTTAATGATTTGGACACTCTCCCATTTTTTTTTCTTGATGAGTCTGGCTGAAGGTTTATTGATTTTGTTTATCTTTTCAGAGAACCAGCTCTTAGTTTCATTGATCTTTTCTATTTTTTTTAAACCTCTACTTCATTTATTTCTGCTCTGAGCTTTATGATCTCTTTCCTTCTACTATGTTTTTTTTTTTTTTCTCTAGTTGCTTTAGGTGTAAGTTTAGGTTGTTTATTTGAGATTTTTCTTGCTTCCTGAGGTAAGACTGTATTGCTGTTAACTTTCCTCTTAGAATTGCTTTTGCTACATCCCCTGTGTTTTGGATTGTCATGTTTTTGTTGTCATTTGTCTCTAGGTATTTTTTGATTTCATCTTTGATTTCTTTAGCAATCCATTGGTTGTTTAGTAGCATAATGTTTATCGTCCAAGTGTTTGTGTTTTTTGCATTTCTTTTCTTGTAACTGATTTCTAGTCTTACACTATAATGGTCAGAAAAGATGCTTCACATTATTTCAATTTAAATTCACCATGGCTTGTTTTGTGGCCTAGCATATGATCTATACTGGAGAATGTTCCATGTGCACTTGAAAAGAATGTATATTTTGCTGCTTTCAGAGGTAATAGTCTATAAATAACAATTAAGTCCATTTGGTCTAATATGTCATTTAAGGCTTGTTTCCTTATTGATTTGTCTGTCTGGATGATTTGTCCATTGATGTAAGTGGGCTGTTAAAGTCCGCTACTATTACTGTGTTACTGTCAATTTCTCCTTTTATGTCTGTTAACATTTTTCTTACATATTGAAGTGTTCCTGTGTTGGGTGCATATATATTTACAATTTTAATATCTTCTTGGATTGAATCCTTGATCATTATGTAGTGTCCTTCTTTGTCTCTTGTAACAATCTTTACTTTACTTTGTCTGATACAAGTACTGCTACTCTGGCTTTCTTTTAATTTCCATTTGTTTGGAATATCTTTTGCCATCTCCTCACTTTTAGTCTGTATGTGTTTCTAGATCTGAAGTGAGTTTCTTGTAGGCAGCAAATATATGGGTCTTGCTTTTGTGTCAGTTCAGCCAGTCTGTGTCATTTGGTTGGAGCATTTAGTCCATTTACATTTAAGGCAATTATCGATATGTATGTTCTTATTGCCATTTTGTTAATTGTTTTGGATTTGTCTTTGTTGGTCATTTTTCTTTTGTGTTCTTGTCTTGTGATTTGATGACTATATTCAGTGTTATGTTTAGAATCCATTTTCTTTTTGTGTGTATGTTTATTATAGATATTTGATTTGATGTTACCATGAGGTTTTCATATAGCAGTCTATATATAAAGGAGATTGTTTTAAGTTGCTGATCTCTTAATTTCAAATTCATTTTATTTATTTTTGCATATACGTATTTTATTTATTTATTTATTTTATACAGCAGGTTTTTATTAGTTACCTATTTTATACATATTAGTGTATATATGTCAATCCCAATCTCCCAATTCATCCCATCACCCCCACCACTTATTCCCTTGGTGTCCATACGTTTATTCTCTACATCTGTGTCTCTACTTCTGCCTTGCAAACTGGTTCATCTGTACCATTTTTCTAGATTCCACATATATGTGTTAATATATGATATTTGTTTTTCTCTTTCTGACTTACTTCACTCTGTATGACAGTCTCTAGGCCCATCCAAATCTCTACAAATGACCCAATTTCATTCCTTTTTATGTCTGAGTAATATTCCATTGTATTATATGTACCACATCTTCTTTACCCATTTGTCTGTTGATGGGCATTTAGGTTGCTTTCATGACCTGGCTATTGTAAATAGTGCTGCAATGAATTTTGAGGTGCATGTGTCTTTTTGATTTATGGTTTTCTCTGGGTACATGCCCAGTAGTTTGGGATTGCTGTGTCATATGGTAATTCTATTTTTAGTTTTTTAAGGAACCTCCATACTGTTCTTCATAGTGGCTGTATCAATTTACTTTCCCACCAATAGTGCAGGAGAGTTCCCTTTTCTTCACACCCTCTCCACCATTTGTTGCTTGTAGATTTTTTTTTTTCTTTTTTTTTTGCAGTACGCGGGCCTCTCACTGTTGTGGCCTCTCCTGTTGCGGAGCACAGGCTCCAGATGCGCAGGCTCAGCGGCCATGGCCCATGGGCCCAGCCGCTCTGCGGCATGTGGGATCTTCCCGGACTGGGGCACGAACCAGTGTCCCCTGCATTGGCAGGCAGACTCTCAACCACTGCGCCACCAGGGAAACCCATAGATTTTTTTGATGATGGCCGTTCTGACTGGATGAGGTGATACCTGATTGTAGGTTTGATTTGAATTTCTCTAATAATTAGTGATGTTGAGCAGCTTTTCACATGCATCTTGGCCATCTATATGTCTTCTTTGGAGTAGTGTCTATTTAGATCTTCTGCCCATTTTTTGATTGGGTTGTTTGGTTTTTTAATATTGAGCTGCATGAGCTGTTTATATATTTTGGAGATTAATCCTTTGTTGATTCATTTGCAAATATTTTCTCCCATTCTGAGGGTTGTCTTTACGTCTTGTTTATAGTTTCCTTTGCTGTGCAAAAGCTTTTAAGTTTCATTAGGTCCCATTTGTTTATTTTTGTTTTTATTTCCATTTCTCTAGGAGATGGGTCAAAAAAGATGTTGCTGTGATTTATATCAAAGAGTGTTCTTCCTACGTTTTCCTCTAAGGGTTTTATAGTGTCTGGTCTTACATTTAGGTCTTTAATCCATTTTGAGTTTATTTTTGTGTATGGTGTTAGGGAGTGTTTGTTTGTTTGTTTGTTTGTTTTGCGGTACATGGGCCTCCCACTGCTGTGGCCCCTCCCGCTGTGGAGCATAGGCGCCAGACGTGCAGGCTCAGCGGCCATGGCCCACGGGCCCAGCCGCTCTGTGGCATATGGGATCCTCCCGGCCTGGGGCACGAACCCACGTCCCCCACATCGGCAGGCAGACTGTCAACCACTGTGCCACCAGGGAAGCCTGGGAGTGTTTTAATTTCATTTTTTTACATGTAGCTGTCTAATTTTTCCAGCACTGCTTATTGAAGAGGCTGTCTTTTCTCAGTTGTATATCCTTGCCTCCTTTGTCATAGATTAGTTGACCATAGGTGCATGGGTTTATCTCTGGGCTTTCTATCTTGTTCCATTGATCTGTGTTTCTGTTTTTGTGCCAGTACCATACTGTCTTGATTACTGTAGCTTTGTAGTATAGTCTGCAGTCAGGGAGTCTGATTCCTCTAACTCCATTTTTTCCCCTCAAGATTGCTTTGGCTATTTGGGGTCCTTTGTGTCTCCATACAAATGTTAAGATTTTTTGTTCTACTTCTGTAAAAAATGCCATTGATAATTTAATAGGGATTGCATTGAATCTGTAGATTGCTTTGGGTAGTATAGTCATTTTCATGATATTGATTCTTCCAATCCGAGAACATGGTATATCTCTCCATTTGTTTTTGTCATCTTTGATTTCTTTCTTCAGTGTCTTATAGCTTCCTGAGTACAGGCCTGTTGCGTCCTTAGGTAGGTTTATTCCTAGGTATTTTATTTTTTCTGTTGCAACAGCTAATGGGATTGTTTACTTAATTTCTATTGCTTCACATGCATTTAAAATATCCTGCTTTGTACTTTCTGTCCCTCATGATTACTGTTTTTGATATATTTTACATCTAATTTTTTGTGTATCTCTTAACTTCTTATTGTGGATATTGGTGTTTTTACGACTTTTGTCTTTAACCTCCCTACTAGTTTAGTGTGTGGGTGATTTCCTACCTTTCTTGTATGTTTGGTTTTACCAGTGAGCTTTTTCATTTCATTGTTTTCTTGTTTCTAGTTGTGACCTTTTCTTTTTCACCTGTAGAATTTCCTGTAACATTTCTTGTAAAGCTGGTTTGGTGGTACTGAATTCTTTTAGCTTTAGCTTATCTGTAACGCTTTTGACTTCTGCATCAAATTTGAATGAGAGCCATTTTGGGTACACCATTCTTTGTTGTAGGTTTTTTTCTTTCTTCGTTTTATTTTTTTTTAAAAAATTGAAATATAGTTGATTTATAATGTGTTAGTTTCAGATGTACAGCTAAGTGATTCAGCTTTATATATATTATATATGTATATAATATATATGTGACATAATATGATATTTGTCTTTCTCTGTCTGACTTCAGTTAGTATGATAATCTCTAGGTCCATCCATGTTGCTCAAATGGCATTATTTCATTCTTTTTTATGGCTGAGTAATATTCCATTGTGTATATATACCACATCTCTTAACCATTTATCCATTGATGGACACTTAGGTTGCTTCCATGTCTTGTCTAATGAATGGCCTGCAGAGTCTCTGCTTAAACATTGGTTGGTAGTCTTATGGTAGTTCACCTGTATGTGATTTGTTGCTTTTCCCTTGCTACTTTTAGTATTCTCTCTTTATCTTTAATTTTTGTCATTTTGATTACAATGTGTCTTGTTGTATTCCTCTTTGGGTTAATCGTTTATGGAACTCTGTGCTTCTTGGACTGGGGGCCTGTTTCTTTTCCCCAGTTAGGGAATTTTTCAGCTATTATTGCTTCAAATATTTTCTTGGACCATTTCTCTCTTTCTGGGTCCCCTATAATGCAAATATTAGTGTTCTTCATGTTGTTCCAGAGGTCTCTTAAACTTTCCTCATTTCTTTTCATTCTTTTTTATTTTTTCTTTTCAGTGGCAGTGATTACCACTGGTTTGTCTTCCAGCTTACTGATCCGTTCTTGTCTACTTGTCTATCATTTAGTCTACTATTAATTCCTTCTAGTGTATTTTTCATTTCAGTTATTGTGTGCTTTATCTCTGTTTGTCCTTTATATTTTCTAACTCTTTGTTGAAAATTTCTAACTTCTAGCTAGAAATTTCTAAATTCTAGCTTCTAGCTAGAAACTTCTAGCTCTGTGCATCTACTCTTCTCCCAAGTTCTTTGAGCATTTTTAGGATCATTACTCTGAACTCTTTCTCAGGTAGACTGACTATTTCCACTTCATTTAGCTCTTTTTCTGAAATTGTATCTTGTTCCTTTGGCTGGAATGTATTCCTCTGCTGCCTATTTTGTCTAAATTGCTATTTTTATTTTTAAGTCTGCGGTATGTTATGTTTCTCGACCTTGGAGAAGTGGCCCTCTAGGAGATGTCCAGTGCGTTCTAGAATGCACTCCTCTCTTGTCACCCAAGCTATATGCTCTAGGGGTTCTCCTTGAGAATGCTATGTGGGTGCTTCTGTTGTGGCAGAATGACTATGTTGGTGGTCTGGTAGGCTTGGTTGGCCCTTAGTGTGGTTGGTTGCCAAGTCCTGCCATGTGTGGATGTTGTTGGCTGATGTTTAGCACAGCGTGGTCATGAGGTGGCTGGTTGTGGAACCCTAGGAAGCCTCAGGGCTAGTGCTGGCTCACTGATGGGTGGAGTTAGGGTCACACACACTCTGGGGCTGTTGCCCACTCACTGGCAGTTGAAACCAGATCATGGGGTTAGTGCCAGTCTGCTGGCAGGCAGGACCAGTTTCTGGAGTCTGGCTGCAGGGCCCAGGGATCCTAGAGCTCATTTCAGATCATTGGTAGGGGAAGGCCAGTTTCTGACACAGCTGCGTATGTGGTCTTGGGTACACCGAAGGTGGTGTTGGCCTGCTAGTGGGCAGGGCCAGGGCCCAGTTGGTCCTGGGCTAGGGTGTGTCTTGTGTTATAGGATCATAGTTTTCTTGCTTCTTGTGTCTGCCCTTTGGGCTGGTCTAGAGGTTTGTGCAGGCTTCCTTGCAGGAGAGGCCAGTGCCTGCCTACTGGTGGGTGGAGTTGGGGCTTGGCCCTCGTGTAGGCAGGGTGTTGTCTAGGGGCATGTCTGTAGGCAGCTGTGGGCTCAGGAAGACTTTAGGCATCCTGTCTGCTGATGGGTAGGTCTGTGTTCCTGCCCAATGAGTTGTTTGGCCTGAGGTGTCTCAGCACTGGAGCCTACTGGCTATTGGGTAGGGTCAGGACTTGGTACTAATGATGCAATGTCAGCCTCCAGGAATGTTCACCTGGTTGAATATTCCCCAATATGTGTGCCACCGGTGTCTGTGTCCCCCAGTGATCTGCAGCCACCCACTGCCTCTCTGGGAGACTCTGCAAGACCAGCAGGTAGGCCTGGCCCAGTCTCCTATCAAGATATTGCTTATGCTCTGGGTCCCAGTGCAAGTGAGATTTTGTGTGCACCCTTTAAGTGTGAAGTTTCTATTCCCCCAGTCCTGTGGGGCTTCTGAAATTAAAACCCCACTGGCCTTCAAAGCCAAATGTTCTGGGGCCTCGTCTTCCTGGCACTGGATCCCCAGGCCAGGGAACCTAATGTGGCGCTCAGAACTCTCACTCCTGTGAGAGACCCTCTGCAACATAATTATTCTCCAGTTTGTGGGTTGCCTACCCATGGGGTATGGGATTTGATTATGTCATGAGCCTGCCCCTCAAACCCATTTCGTTGTGTTTCCTTCTTTATGTCTTTAGTTCTAGAAGATCTTTTCTGATAGTTTCCAGTTTTTTTTTTATCAATGTTTGTTCTGCAGGTAGTTGTGATTTTGGTGTGCTTGTGAGAGGAGGTGAGTCAGTGTCTTTCTACTCCACCACCTTGGCCACTCTCCCCATGACTCTTGCTTGATTTTTCATTTAAAAAGGTGTGTCCATAATTTCTTTATTTTAGGATATAAGGGTGGAGGTCTTTCCTATCAGAATCTAGGTGTTGGTGACTGAAGACAAATTACAAAGCTGGGAGAGATCATTAGATGATTACTAATACTATCACAAAGCGGTATATGGAATTCTTTTGTATTTTTTCTGTCACCAGTTGGTGAGACCGTGGGGAGAACAATTCAAATGTGTGACTTAAACTTTGACAATTTAATGTTTATTTTCCAAGTATTGATTCTTACCTTTTTTCACTGCTGAGTTACCTAATGAAGATATGGGAAATTGAGTTAGGAGAGGACTATTTAACTGAAACCAAAAGGCAAGGTGATATGAAAGCTAAATGCTGGAGAAAGGGTGATGGACTTGGCCAATGAAAGGTACAGGAAAATTAATTGAATTTTTCTTCAGAATTCTATGTAAATAAAATAATTACTTAGATATTGAAAATGTCACATAGTATTCTGAGTTGTGACATGAATTTATAGTCAATATTTTCTACTTTGCTAATTAGCTGCTCTCTTTCTCTCTCTGTGTATATATATACATACACTATATATATAAATATATATATATAAATACGTATATAATAATTAACAAGTGATGCATTAGATTTATTAAGAATGATCTTAGGGCTTCTCTGGTGACGCAGTGGCTGGGAATTTCCACATGCCACGGAGCGACTGAGTCTGTGCGCCACGACTGCTGAGCCAGCATGCCACAACTACTGAAGCCTGCATGCCTAGAGTCCATGCTCTACAACAAGAGAGGCCACCTCAATGAGTAGCCCGCACACTGCAATGAAGAGTAGCCCCTGCTCTCTGCAACTAGAGAAAAGCCTGTGTGCAGCAGTGAAGACCCAACACAGCCAAAAATAAAATAAAATAACTTAATTTAAAAAAAGAGAATGATCTTAAACGTTAGAGAGTGTAATGAACCAGATATATTTATAGTTGTCATAACTGGTTAAAACCAACACATTTCTCAGCCTTAGTTAGCATAATAGTGGTTTTAGAATCATTTTCAGAAATTTGTTTCTCAATGTGTATAATTCTGTGGGCATTCTTTCAAACCTTTTTTTTTATGTAAATGAACTCCCATAAAGGGAGTATCATATTATCTGTGGTTTTCTAGGTAGTTGAAAAATCAATCATTCTTCTTTAATGTCTTCAATAGGATATAGAGCAAAGAATATAAGAGAGAGAGAGAGCTAGTAGAGTGAGCACTATGGAGACTAAGTGATACTTGAGAACTGTATCAGAATAATAACTTTGTTTGCTAAGTATTTCTAAATTACCTACTATTTTGGACATAGCTTATTTTCTGATTTACCTTGATATCTCAACTTTCAAATTAATTGTGAAAGCAGAACTATTAAGAAAGTTGATTGCAATTGATTTTTATGCTGGTGGTTTCATCCAAAGGCTTTTGGTAGGCATTGGGAAAAGGAGGCATAATCAATATTAAGTTATTAGTGAATGCTTCTCTTAGTTGGTAAATTAAGTTAGTAAATTTAAAAATATATTTGGAGTGAAGCTTGAAATATACTAGCTAAAAGATTGATTTGCAACTCAATATTTGTCTCATAATTTAAATTAAGTCATTTTGTCATTTGAATGTCATTTATATGACTTCTTTCCTCACGGAATATGTCAGCAAGTATAGTGGAAATCCCTGAGCTTTCATTCTGTTTCTGACACTGGCTTTGTGACCTTTGACAACCTCACCACTTCTCCGGGCATTAGTTCCTATGGAAGGTTGAATCCTTTTTCTAGTTGACCTGGGATGTCACTTGGAACTTGGTAATTCTACGATGTTAGAAGCAGGACCTTGAAATAAGATGTAAACATGCTCTGATTTAAGGAAATGTTGTGATCGTCAATGCACATTTGAAAACTTAGGCTCTAATTCTAGTGTCTGAGTTTTTAGAGGAATATTAAGGTAGACTTAGAATAATGCAAACTACTTCCTACTTCAAAGTCCTCATTACACTTAATATACTCCCAAAGGGGTGTCAAGTTCTGTTGTTGCTGTTCTAGTTTTTCCTCTCAATAGGGATCTATAGCTAGTTTTCTTCATCCTGAAAATGAACATTTGATATTGATAGATATCTGTACCTTTCTTGCAATTTACTTTTGTAATATGTTACCCTTCCCCCCACCATTTATATCTCTGTGGCAAATATAGGGCTTATGGTGGAGAGGGCAAATGGGTTCAATCTTGTGTTACCTGGTTAGTTGTTAGTAAATGTTGGCTGCCTGAAATAGTACCTAGAAAGATTTTTTGGGAATATCCGGGCTTTGTGGGAAAGAGTGCAATAGTTGACTTCAGAAATATAGTAAATGTGGCATGTAAACTGTTACTTTTTTATTGTGTTAATCTTTGACTTACTGACTGATCAGTCACTGAAACTTGTCTATGCAGCAGTTCAGAGTATTGGTCGCTTCCCTTTCTATTCCTGCTGCCACAATTCTTGTTCAGGAAGCTGTCACTTTACCCCAGACTATTAAAATATTCTCTGAATTATTCTCTGTAACTCCAGAATTCATGACTTTGGTCTATTCTTCCCATGTTGTGTAGTTAGCTTCCCAAATGAAGGTTGAATTGTGTGATTTTCCTTTGCAGAAACTTTCATTGTTTCCCCTTTGCTACAGAATGGGTCCAGGCACCTTAACATGGTGCTCAGGATCTTTCCTCATCCTGGCCACATATCTCCTTCCAGTCATGTCTCAGACATGGACTCTAGTCAAAGTGGAGTACTTGCTAATTGCCAAAACTCTTGTGTGTAACTTTCACTTCCCACCATTGTTGGTACGTCCCTTTGGGCTGAAATCTCCCCTTCTCCCCACCAATTTCTGTGCCTTTCCTTGTTTGTGAAGGTATAACAGTAACTCATGATGGTTTACTAGACTCCCACAACTGGAATTAATTGTTCCTTCTTTTGAGTTCCCACACCATGTTTCTTACACTTTTATTTTATTCTGACTTATGATTGCTTATGTTTTTGAATGTTCTGTCTCACCTACCAATTTTAAGAGTGCATATTTATTTTATTAGTGATTTTTCATAAAACCTGTGTGCTTTGCACATGGAAGGATTTCAATAAATATTTGCTGCCTGATGGACAGATTGGAAGAATGAATTTGGACACCAAGTAATTTTTGTGTACCTACACTCTTAAAAATATTAGTTTATATATATATATAAATATATATTATATATAATATATATATGTTATATATATATAAGAACATTAAAATGATTCATTTTACTAGTATGATTTAGGAAAAGCATAATCAATCAATCTTAGTTTATATGAAACATCCTATAATGTTTTAAAGAAATGAGAAAAAAATAATTTCAAATGAACTTACCTTGTCTCCAAGCAGAGCAAAGCTATATAGTTTTAGAACTGGGCACTTAGTACTTTCTAAAGGTGGACAGATGATTTGCTTATTTAAATTGGGATAAAATAATAATAATTTAAAAAACCAGAGAAGTAGTAGAATTCATATGTATGATATTCTGTGTAATATATCTAAATAGGAAAATAAATGAGCATATCTTTGACCAAGGAAGATTTTGTCCTGGGGGAAGATGTTTCTAATACGATACTTGGTGAACCGATAAAGTGCAGTAGGACATAATGGTTTCACTTGGGTGTAATCCAGTGTAAGAACAGCTTTTTGGTGGCCTGGCCTCTTCAAGAAGCAGTAGATTTCCACCAATTTTAATTTTGTGTCAGAAAGTGGTAAAACCAAATTTTAGAAAAGTCTAAATTCAGCTTAAAAATGTCAAAAATGTGGAGATAGAAGATGAAACAATGTTTTCTATGGGAAAAGGAAAAAAAAAAAAACTAAAACCAGAACTTGTTTTCATGTGCACAAGTAAAAAATAAATGAGCATGTTTACTTAAGTCAAGTTGCTATACATCAATCACATTGTTTCTTACACTTGTCTGGTTATAAAATTTTGTTGGATTTCCTAAGTGCTTGTAACACAGCTGAAGCATCTAAGAGCTCAGTTGAGTATATTTAACCTAAAATGTTTAGGTCCTGCTTTTTTTTTTTTTTTTTTACATCTTTATTGGAGTATAATTGCTTTACAATTGTGTGTTAATTTCTGCTTTACAACAAAATGAATCAGTTATATATATACATATGTTCCCATATCGCTTCCCTCTTGCGTCTCCCTCCTTCCCACCATTCCCTATCCCACCCCTCTAGGCGGTCACAAAGCACCGAGCTGATCTCCCTGTGCTATGCAGTTGCTTCCCACTAGCTATCTATTTTACGTTTGGTAGTGTATATATGTCCATGCCACTCTCTCACTTTGTCACAGCTTACCCTTCCCCCTCCCCATATCCTCAAGTCCATGCTTTTTTTTTTTCCTTAAATTCCATATATATGTGTTAGCATACGGTATTTGTTTTTCTCTTTCTGACTTCTTCACTCTGTATGACAGACTCCAGGTCCATCCACCTCACTACAAATATCTCAATTTCGTTTCTTTTTATGTCTGAGTAATATTCCATTGTATATATGTGCCACATCTTCTTTATCCATTCATCTGATGGTGGACACTTAGGTTGCTTCCATGTCCTGGCTATTATCACTTTTACACGGCTGACAACTCTACTTCTGAGCAGTTTCAGGCCTGACTCCTGCACAAGTTCCTTGACTCTTCCAACCTCACACCTTGCTTTGGCCAACCTCCTCCTCCCTGCCGTGAATCCTTTACATTGGGCTGCTAGAGCCCTGTTCAAAATGGGCAGATATCATCATACTCTTACTCTTTTGCTTACAACCCTTTAATTGCCTGGGTAATGAGTACATCTGGATCTTGCAAACACCGACCTAGCTTTTCAGCTTCATTTCTTTCACTCCATGTCCAACCCCGTTCTTTCTCCCCACTTTCCTGTCTAAATTTTCTGCTAAACTCTAAGCCATTTCAGACCACTTGCATTTCCTGAGGGAACCATGATGCTCACACCTTAGTTATTTTGGGAATCATTCTGCCTCACTTTGTTATCTCACTCTATAGACTCTACTGATAGTTCAAGCATCACTCTCACTATGAAGACTTTTCCTGACCTTTCAGAGATAATTGACCATTCCTCCTTTTCTATAATCTGTAATGAATATATTATACACATTCCACATTTTATTGCACATCTGTCCCCTTGATGGAATATAAATAACAAGGGCCTTGAGCTCACGTGTTCATATCACAATCTCCAACAACAAATCCTTTTTCTGTCACTTAGTAATTTGGTATTTGTTGAATAAACATTTGAAAGAATATCAGATGATTATTAATTATAAATTACTATAGGACAGGAATGTGTCTTATTCACCTTTTTCTTAGTATCTAGTACAGTGTATTGTATATAGAAAGTGCTTGATAATTATTTATTCAATATAAAGTTGAAGAAAGGAAAGTCGAGAATCCCAGATGAATGGGAACCATGATTGGTAGGCACCAATGCAGGAAAGAATGTAACAGCATTCGATTTAAAAAAATCAATTGTATAAAGTCTAAATGAAGAAGACATGGCTGAATAAGGAGATTTGTGCCTGTTTCACTCAGTTATTTTTAGGAATGGTAGCATGGGTTCATAGGTTACTATTGAGCTTTTCTTTTCTTTTTTCTTTTCTAGAAGAGAATTTTTGAATTGGGGCAAATTTCTGGTCTAATTATCTGTGACAAGGGTAACAAATGCGTATTAGAAAATGATTTTCAGTCTCTCTATCTCAGCTGGCCATTTATGCTTACAAATAAATTTCCTTTCCAGATTAATTCCTTCTTCTGTTTAAATTCTGATGTTGATTCTGCAAAGCTCAGATTGCTCTTAAAGACATTTGATTTGTTTAATGATCAATGATCCAAAGAAATTACAGAAGCTATTACTTAAAATCTGGAGGACAAAACAAAATAAAATACTGCCAACCTAGTCTTACCTTTATAGGAATATTATTTTTCACATTGGAATTAGCCTACGTATTGATTGATAAATCTTAAAGAGAGCTTCCAAAAACAACTTTGCATATAGATAAAGATTTTCTTTTGAAGTGTTGAGCCTGAAGATACATTACTTTTTCCCCACATAGAAACAATATATTGCTTAACAGCTAATAGACAAAGAAACAAAGAGTTGGAAAACCTAGGGATGTGACCAACATAATTTGGGAGTGGTTTTTGGAAGGCAGCAACGTCTGAGCTGATATTGGGCAGAGTAATGTTAGTCCTCAGCTTTCTACTTGGTGGTGATTTGGGCATCTATCACAGTCATCAGCTCTTATATTTTGGACAGGTGATTGTTACCTATAAGCATGCCTTGTGCATTGACTCTGGGAAAAGTAATAAACCCTGAAAGACTGCTAATCTAGCTAATTGTTTAAAATATGTTAAGCTCGTTGCCCGCCTAGCTGTTGGCAAGTGAGCTGAAAGTGGTTACTGCTTTTAGAGTAGGCAGCAGGAGAGACTGAGGAAAATGATGATACACAATCTCAAGTGTTGTAACATAATTAGGGAAATGGTGTAATGTATTGAGCACAGCACAAGTTTAGAGATGGAAAGATCTGGATTTAAACTGCAGGTCCATATATTACCAACCATGAGAGTTCAGATAAATTAGTTAATCTCTCTGTGCTTTGCATTATAAATGAGGATAGACATTCCCCAACTCTTAGCAAGAACTCTCATTTTTATAGTGGCATTCAACAGAAATAGTTGGAAAACAGTGGAACACATCATGAAGATAGTGAAGACTATAAAAACATCTATAATTTTTGGAAAAATGCTCATGCTCATTGTAAAAACACACACACAAAAACTGAATAGCATTGAAAACAACAAAGGAGAATGTACTTATCACCCCATATTTTATCCAGTGATAGTTCATACCAACCAGATATCTCTGTGCATTTCTTTAAATATATACATACATATGTATATGTATCCATTAATATCCATGTTATGATCATTTAGACAAGATGGAAGTCCAGTATTTTCCTGGGTTTTTCCACTCAAAATATTAATTCTTGAAACTTGCTTTCTCTCTGCAAGCGTGGTGCCCCCTGCCTGCAGAGGAGGAACTCAAGTGCACCTCTCTGAGTGAATGACCTCAGTTGCCATCCCAGTAAATCTTTCACTGCTGTCTACACAGAGCCCTGACCAATATTGTTAAAAAGTTGCTGTTGACATACCCCTGGGAAGGTGCAGTAATATCATTTTTAAAAATACTGAAGTATAGTTGATTTACAGTCTTGTGTTAGTTTCAGGCATAGAGCATAGTCATTCAGTTTTCCTTTTTTTTTGCAGGTAATATTCCATTATAGG
This sequence comes from Pseudorca crassidens, assembly GCF_039906515.1. Lineage (NCBI taxonomy): Eukaryota > Metazoa > Chordata > Mammalia > Artiodactyla > Delphinidae > Pseudorca > Pseudorca crassidens. The sequence continues at coordinate 28,119,299 of NC_090306.1, read as the reverse complement.
TCATTACAAGATATTAGGTACAGTTCCCATGCTATACAACAAATCCTTGTTGCTTATCTATTTTATGTATAGTACTCTGTTTCTGTTAATCCCATACTCCTAATTTGTCCCTCCCCCACTCCTTATCCTTTTTGGTAACCATAAGTTTGTTTTCTATGTCTGTGAGTGGATTTCTCTATTGTATAGAGATTCATTTGTATTATTTTTTAGATTCCACATAAAATGATATCAGATAGTATTTGTCTTTCTCTGTCTGACTTATTTCACTAAGCATAATATTCTCTAGGTCCATCTATGTTACTGCAAATGGCAATATTTTATTCTTTTTTATGGCTGAGTATATATATATATATATATAATATATTCACATCTTCTTAAGTTAATTGTCTGTTGATGGGCATTTGGACTTGGGTTGCTTCCAAGTCTTGACTATTGGAAATAATGCTGCTGTGAACCCTGGGGTGCATGTATCTTCTTGAATTAGAGTTTTCACTTTTTTCTGGATATATACCCAGGAGTGGAATTGCTCTATCATAGTAGTAGTTCTATTTTTAGTTTTTTAAGGAACTTCCATACTGTTCTCCATAGTGGCTGTACCAATTTACATTGCCACCCCACAATGTATGAGGATTCTCCTCCACATCCTCTCCAGCATTTTTTATTTGTAGACTTTTTGCTGATAGCCATTTTGACAGGTGTGAGGTGATACCTCATTAGGGTTTTGATTTGCATTTTTCTAATAATTTGCCATATTAAGCATCTTTTCATGTACCTGTTAGCCATCTGTATGTCTTCTTTGGAAAAATTTATATTTAGATATTCTGCCCATTTTTTTTAATGAGTTGATGATTTTCTTTGATATTGAATTGTATGAGCTGCTTGTATATTTTGAATATAAATCCCTTGTCGCTTGCACATTTGCAAATATTTTATCCCATTGCATAGGTTGTCTTTCTGTTTTGTTGATGGCTTCCTTTACTGTGCAAAAGCTTTTAAATTTGGTTAGGTCCCATTTTTTAATTTTTGCTTTTGTTTCTTTTGCCTTAAGAGACAGATCTAAGAAAATAATGCTGTGATTTATGTCAGAGAATATTTTGCCTGTGTTCTCTTCTAAGTGTTATGTGGTGTCATGTCTTAAATTTAGGTCTTTAAACCATTTTGAGTTTACTTTTGTATATGGTATGAGGGAATATTCTAATTTCATTGTTTTAAATGTAGATGTCCAACTTTCCCTACACCACTTGTTGAAGAGACTGTCTTTTCCTTGTATATTCTTATCTCCTTTGTCTTAGATTAATGGATTATAGGTGCATGGATTTATTTCTGGACTCTGCATTCTCTTCGCTTGATCTATATGTCTGTTTTTTTTTGCCAGTACCATGCTGTTTGGATTACTGTAGCTTTGTAGTACAATGTGAAGTCTGGAAAGGTTATATCTCCGGCTTTGTTCTTTTTTCTCAGGATTATTTTGGCAATTTGGGGCCTTTTGTAGTTCCATAGAAATTTTAGGATTATTTGTTCTAGTTCTGTGAAAAATGGCATGAGTATTTAGATAGGGACTGCATTAATTTGTAGATTGCTTTAAATTTGTAGTATAGCTATTTCAACAATATTAATTCTTCCAATCTAAGAGCATGGTGTATCTTTCCATTTTTTGAATCATCTCTAATTTCCTTTATCAATGTTTTATAGTTTTTCATGTTAGGTCTTTCAGTTCCTTGGTTAAATTTATTCATAAATTTTTTTGATGCAATTTTAAATGGGATTTTTTACTTTCTCTTTCTGATATTTCTGTGTATTAATTTTGGATCTTACTACCTTGCTGAAGTAATTTATTAGTTCTAATTGTTTTTGTGTGGACACTAGGGCTTTCTATATAGAGTATCATGTCATGTAAATAATGACAATTTTACCTCTCCCCTTCTTATTTTGATACTTTTTTATTTCTTTTTCCTGTCTGATTGATGTGGCTAGGACTTTCAATCCTATTTTAAATAGAAGTGGTGAGAGTGGGCATCCTTGTTTTGTTCCTGAATTTAGTGGGCTTTCAGCTCTTCACTCTTGAGTATGATGTTGACTGTGGGTTTGTCATAAGTGTCATTTATCATGTTGAGATATGTTCCCTCTATAATCACTTTGATGAGAGTTTTTATCATGATTGGATTTTGAATTTTGTCAAATGCTTTTTCTGCATCTGTTGTGATGATCATGTGGTATTTGTCTTTCCTTTTGTTAATGTGGTGTATCATGTTGATTGATCTGCAAATGTAGAACCATCCTTATGATCCTGGAATGAATCCAACTTGATCATGGTGTATGATGCTTTTTATGTATTGTATTTGGTTTGCTAATTTTTTGAGGATTTTTACATCTATATTCATCAAAAATATTGGCCTGTAATTTTCTTTTTTTGTAGTGGCTTTGTTTTGTTTTGGTGTCATGGTAATGGTGGCCTTGTAGAATGAATTTGGGAGTATTCTTTCCTCTTCAATTTTTTGGGATGGTTTGAGAAAGATAGGTATAATGCTTCCTTATATGTTTGGTATAACTCCCCAGTGAAGCTATCTGGTCCTGGATTTTTGTTTGCAGGGAGTTTTGTTTGTTTGTTTTCTTTTGTTTTGTTAATTAAAGATTCTATTTCACTTCTAGTGATTGGTCTGTTCAAATTGTTTCTTTCTTCTTGACTCAGTCTTGGCAGGCTGTATATTTCTAGAAATTTGTCCATTTCTTCTAGGTTGTTCATTTTGTTGGCATATAGCTATTCATAGTGTTCTCGTCTTTCTTTTTTTTTGTATTTTTGTGGTATTGGTTACTGTTTTCCTCTTTCATTTCTTATTTTTTTAAAATTTGCATCCTCCCTTTCTTCTTGGTGAGCCTGGCTAGAGATCTGTCAGTTTTGTTTTTTTTATCTTTTCAAAAAACCAGCTCTTGGTTTTATTGATCTTTTCTATGTTTTTTTTTTTAATCTCTATTTCATTTATTTCCTCTCTGATCTTTATTATTTCTTTTCTTCTGCTGACTTTGTGCTTGTTCTTCTTTTTCTAATTCTTTTAGGTGGTAGGTTAGGTTGTTTATTTGAGATTTTTCTTGTTTCTTGAAGAAGGCCTGTATCACTATGAACTTCCCTCTTAGAACTGCTTTTGCTACATTCCATAGATTTTGTAAAGTAGTGTTTTCATTTCATTTGTCTCTAGGCATTTTCTGATTTCTTTTTTGACTTCATCATTGACCCATTGATTTTTTTTTTTTAGTAGCATGTTGTTTAGTCTCCATGTGTTTGTTCTTTTCCCATTTTTCTTTCTATAGTTGATATCTAGTTTCATACCATTGTGGTCAGAAATGAGGCTTGATATTTCTATTCTCTTAAACTTGATGAGGCTTGTTTTGTGACCTAGTATATGGTCTGTACTGGAGAATGTTCCATACATGCTTGACAAGAATGTGTGTTCTGCTTTTTTTGGATGTAATATCCTATAGATATCATTAAGTCCAACCAGTCTACTGCATGATTTAGGACCTCTGTTGCCTGACTGATTTTTTGTCTTGATGATCTGTCCACTGATGTCAGTGGGGTTAAATCTCCTACTCTTATTGTATTATTGTTGATTTCTCTTTTATGTCTGTTAGTATTTGCTTCATATATTTAGGTGCTTCTGTACTGGGTGCATATATGTTAATGAGTGTCATTTTCTCTTCTTCTATCAATCTTTTTATCATAATATAATGCTTTTTATAATATAATATAATAAATATAATATAATTATAATAATATCTCTCTTTAGGGTATTTATTTCAAAGTCTATAATATAATTATAATAATGTCTCTCTTTAGGGTGTTTATTTCAAAGTCTTCTTTGTTTGATATAAGTATTGCTATTTCTGCTTTCTTTCATTTCCACTTCATTAAATACCTTTGTCTATCACGTCACTTTCATTCTGTGTGTGTCTTTTGCACTGAAGTGAATTTCTTGTAGGTAGCATATTGCAGGTTCTTTTAAAATTTATTTATCTAATAAGACACTGTGTTTTTTTGTTTGGAGCATTTAGTCCATTGACACTTAAAGTAATTATTGATAGGTATGTACTTATTGCCATTTTTATTTTTTGTTTTCCAGTTGTTTTTTGTTCTTCGTTCATTTCCTCTTCTTTTTGTTTTTCCCATTGTGGTTTCATGATTTTCTTTTGTAGTATGATTGAGTTCCTTTCTTTTTGGTTTTTGTGAATCTGTTGTAGGTTTTTGATTTGTGGTTACCATAGGGTTCATATATCTTGACCTATAATTATATGTATTTGCTTTAAACTGATAATCATTTAAGTTCAAACACATTCTAAAATATCTACATTTTTTACTCCACTTCTCCATATTTCTTGTTTTTGATGTCATATTTTACATCTTCGCTTATCCCTTTTCTGTTTATTGTAGCTATAGTTGCTTTTACAATTTTTATTTTGTTTTTTTTTTAATCTATGTACTGGTTTATTTTTTTTTCACATCTTTATTGGAGTATAACTGCTTTACAATATTGTGTTAGTTTCTGCTGTATAACAAAGTGAATCAGCTATATGTATACATATATCCCCATATCTCCTCCCTCTTGAACCTCCCTCCTACCCTCCCTATCCCATCCTTCTAGGTTATCACAAAGCATTGAGTTGATCTCCTTGTGCTATGCAGCAGCTTCTCACTAGCCATCCATTTTACATGTGGTAGTGTATATATGTCAATGCTACTCTCTCACTTCGTCCCAGCTTCCCTTCCCTCCCTGTGCCCTCTAATTCCTATTATGTACTTGCCCCTTCCTGTTGGGATTTTCCCTTTCTTATAGATTCTTAGTTCTTTCCATTTAGAGAAGACCGTTCAACATTTCTTTTAGGGGATGTTTAGTATTGCTGAATTCTTTTAGTTTTTGCTTCTCTGAGAATTCTTTCTCTCTCCTTCTTTTCTAAATGATAATCTTGTTGGGTAGAATATCCTAGGTTGCAGGCTTTTCCTTTTCAGGACTTTGACTATATTGTGCCACTCCCTCTTGGCCTGCCACGTTTCTGTAGAGAAATCAGCTGATTGCCTTATGGGGGTTCCCTTGTATATGAGTGGTTTTCTCTTGATTCCTTTATAATTCTCTATTTTAACTTTTGCAATTTTAATTATATGTCTTGGTATGGGTCTGTTTGGGTTCTTCTGGTTTGGGACCTTCTGGTTTGTGACCCTCTGTGGTTCCTGGACCTGGATATCTGTTTCCTTTAGGTTTGGGAAGTTTTCAGCCATAATTAATTCACATACATTTTTGATTGCTTTTGCTCTCTCTTCTCCTTCTGGAACCCCTATTATGTGTAGGTTGGCCTGTTTTATATTATTCCATAGATCTTGTATGTTGCTCTTGATTTTCTTCGTTTGTCTTTCTATTTTCTGTTCTCATTGTGTGATTTCCATTATTCTGTCTTCCAAATCGCTTTTAAACTCTTCTGTGTCATTTAGTTGGCTATTCATTGCTTCTTATCTCAGAAATTGAAGTATCTATTTTTGATTGAGTCATCTTTATAGTTTCTAGTTCCTTGTTAAAATGATCTTCCTTTACATCAATAATCTTTCTTAATTCAGTTAGCATTTTTATTACTAAATTTTTGAACTCATTATCTGGTGGACTGATTATCTCTGTTTCATTGTTTTTTTCAGGGGTTTTCTTTTGCTGTTTCAATTGAGAGTAGTTTCTCTGACTTTTCATTTTACTTAACTTTCTCTGTCTCTGTGAATTTAGGAGAAACAGTTATCTATCATGGTCTTGAAAGGGTGTTTTTATGTAGGAGCATCCCTGTGTAGACTGTGTGTGTTCAGTGCCTTTGGTGTGATGCCTGGTTTTGATATGGATGCCAGCCATGTCTTTCCTCAGGGTGTGCTGGCCACTGTCAACTCTATAGGTTGTGTGGCTGGTGTTGGAGGATCTAGAGCCAGTGTAGCATGTGAGGTGGGACTTCCTCTCTGCTTCCTGTCACTGCCCTGTCAGAGGTGGGGTGTGCTCTTCAATTGTTGGAGTAGAAGCCCTGAGGGTCAGGCTGGTCAGACTTTATTAACCTTGAGTGCCTGTCCTGTAACAAAGGAAGGGATTGCTGAAGGAAGTGAGGCCCATGCACTCACCCTCACCAAGGTCTGATGTGGTACGTAGACATCTGCAGCTCTGCTCAGATGGAACCCAAAGTCATGTCTCTTCTCTTATTGTGTTTTTCCTTGATCTAGTACAAGTCTATAGCATGGAGTGGGTGGGTCTAGAGTATTTGCTGGGCTGGGGTTGGGCGTCAGGGCATTGTGGCTGCAGGAATTGAGGTGGCCACGCTGCTACCAGATATCTGGGCTGCCACTGTGGCAGTCTTCTCCCAGGACTTTTCTGCCAAAGATCCAGTGTGAAGCTGTGGCTTGGAATGGGTAAGGCCAGAGCACTCTCTTGGCTTGAAGAAGGACCACAGTGTGAGGGTTGTGGTGTCTCAGCAAGTGCTGACAATGGCCATTGGCACCCCACTAGGATCACACCCTAGGCCCACAGTGGCTGCTGCCACCCCACCAGGACCACACCACACTACACCTAGGCCTCTGGGTTCTTTCTCCATAGCTAGACTGAGTCTTTTCTCAGGGCTGTCTCAGATCTCATGCCAAGCTGTGGTGTGGAATGAGCAGAGCTGGAGTGTTCTTCTCACTTGGATTGGGGAGTATGGCAAGGTGGTGGCCACCAGTGTAAAGCCCTCTCTGCCCTGATCATTGGGCAGTCAGCACAGGTACACTCTTTGTGAGTAGAGTCTAGGCTTTTCTAGCTCTTCTATCTGTCCCAGTGTTTCTTCCAGCAGCCAGGGGAGCTTGTCTCCTCCCTGAAGGGCCCCAGGACTGGGATAGCCAATTTGTGGCTCGACCTGCTTGCTCCCCAAGTGAGAGTCCACCATGTGGACCTTCTCTTCCTTTCACATTCCTCTCAGGGCCAGAGGTCCCAACTTTATCCTTTTTTTCTTCCTACCTTGTTATGTGGAAATCTTTCTTATAGCTTTGGTTGTATAGGAGTTCTGCCAGTTTCCAGTTAGTTTTCCATGTGAATTGTTCTACATGTAAATGTATTTTTGGTGTGTTTGTGGGGGGTGGTGAGCTTCAGTCCTCCTATTCTTCTATCTTTATCTGCTCAGTAATGCCCTTTTGCTGCAGGGCCTGGCATGTGGTCTTGCTGCCTATTGTCCCTGTAGCCTTGCTTATTGCCTTGTGGTGCTGGTCTCTGCTGATTTACCAGGTCTTTGGGGGTTTGTCCTTGTTTTAGTTCTTTCCATTGGGTCAGTTATGTTCTTAAGTTACCTCCATAAAACATCTCCATACTTTCATTATAAATTTCCCTGTTTTGTGTCACTTACAACTAAATGAGTCTTAATTCATGCAGCTAATATTTATCTATGTCATAGGACATTCTTATTTATTTAATTTTCATGTCATTGCTTACTATTGAGGATGAACTTCATGTAAATTTTAAAATATTTCAACAGAGGCAGTGTGATTTAGATGTTTGTGTTAGATTGTAGTGTTAAATCTGAAGTATCTTAATCAGTATCTTACATATTTAGGATGTACTATGTTAGTATTTGAAGTCTGAGAGCCCACACTTAAGAAATGCCTACTCTGAAACTATTCTATGATTTTTATCCTTGATCAGCACCAGAGGGTTTTGTAATTACTGTGTATGTCAGAAATGACTTTTTTTTTTTTAACTAGTGATGTGTATGGTGATCAGATATGTGAATTGACCACTTTACACCACTAGATGATTATAATAAAAAAGACAGTAATAAGTACTAGAGAGGATGTGGAGAAATTGGAACCTTCATACATTGTTGGTAGGAATGTAACATGGTGCAACTACTTTGAAAAATAGTTTGGCAGTTTCTCAAAATGTTAAAAATAGTGTTATTATATGAGCCAGAAATTCCACTTCTAGGTATATATCCAAGAGAACTGAAATTCTGTGTTCACACAAAAACCTATATGCAGATGTTTAAGGCAGCATTATGGATGATAGCCAAAAGTGGAAACAACCCAAATGTGTATCATTTAATGAACAAAATGGGATATATCCATACAATGGAATATTATTTGGATATAAAAAGTAAAGATACTGATACTTGCCATAACATGGATGAACCTTAAAAACATTATGCTAGGTAAAAGAAACTAGTCACAAAAGGCCATATATTGTGTAATTCCATTTATATGAAATATACAGAATGGGCAAATGCATAGAGACAGAAAGTATATTGGTGGTTATCAAGGGTTGGAGGAGGTGGAATTGAGAGTGACTACTAATGGGTAGAGTTTTTGTAGGGGGTGGTGGTGAAAATGTTCTAAAATTAGATAGTGGTGATGATTGCATAACTCTTTGAATATACTATAAACCACTGAATTGTACATTTTTAAAGGGTGAATTGTATGGTCTGGGAATTATATCTGAGTAAAATTGTTATTAAAAAAATATATATGCAGATTGGCTAGAAATATTGCACAAATGAACAGGGCATATGAACCTAGAGAATCCTGTGATTATGCCTTTTGGAGTGGTGCCCTAAACTTAGGGACTCCTTGGGTCATGGGCACAGAATGTTTAGAGGATTCTCTACCATGATTTGACCAGAGGTTAGATGAATCTTGTCAACAGAAGATTGTCACATCTGCCTTAGGCTGCTGTTCTGAATGCCTGAAAGCAGAGAGTTGGAACTTGATTAAACATAGAGCATATTGTGTGACTGTTTTGAGTCCCACTTATTAATGTATGTGCCTTTGGCAGAATTTGGTCTGAGACTTGCTTTCATGGTAACAGCATTTGGGAGTGAAGTGATAGTGTAAGAGAATTGCACAGCACTCACGTACTTCAGCAATTGAAGGCAACAGATAACTACCAAAAAGTCCAAAGTGGATAGGACAGTTGTTAACAATTGGTACTCAGGAATATTACTGACCTTTATGTATTCATCATGCCTCTAACCACTTTACTGAATTATCCTGTTAATTTTGAAAGATTTTATTAATTAATTATCTTACTTTTTTCTGGGTACAAAATTAAATCTTTTGCACATAATGATAATTTTCCTCTTTCCTGTAGTGTGTCTTATTTTCATTTTATAATTTATTGGCTAGAGCTTGAAAAGCAATGATGAGTGGTATGATAATACTGTTTGCAGTTCATTTCATTTTATACTTAATAATATGGACAAATAATATAACCAATACAAAATTTGAAAGTCAAAATCAAAATTATAAATCAGTCAAAAATTTACAAAAATGCACCTTAAGCATTTATTATTCTTGCAACTTTCTCCACATTATTTAACCTCTCTGAATTTTACTATCTCACCTGGAAAATGGATTTGGAAAATAATTGCTACTTATTAGGATTATGGTGAAGATTAAATAAAATGATTTATTTAAAGTGCTCATACCATGTTCTTGGATTGGAAGAATCAACATTGTGAAATGACTCTACTACCCAAAGCAATCTACAGATTCAGTGCAATCCCTATCAAACTACCACTGGCATTTTTCACAGAACTAGAGCAAAAAATTTCACAATTTGTATGGAAATACAAAAGACCCCAAATAGCCAAAGCAATCTTGAGAAAGAAAAATGGAGGTGGAGGAATCAGGCTCCCGGACTTCAGACTATACTACAAAGCTACAGTAATTAAGAGAGTATGGTACTGGCACAAAAACAGAAATATAGATCAATGGAACAGGATACAAATCCCAGAGATAAACCTACGCACATATGGTCACCTTATCTTTGATAAAGGAGGCAAGAATATACAGTGGAGAAAAGACAGCCTCTTCAATAAGTGGTTCTTGGAAAACTGGACAGCTACATGTAAAAGAGTGAAATTAGAACACTCCCTAACACCATACACAAAAATAAACTCAAAATGGATTAAAGACCTAAATGTAAGGCCAGACACTATAAAACTCTTAGAGGAAAACATAGGCAGAACACTCGATGACATAAATCACAGCAAGATCCTTTTTGACCCACCTCCTAGAGAAATGGAAATAAAAACAAAAATAAACAAATGGGACCTAATGAAACTTCAAAGCTTTTGCACAGCAAAGGAAACCATAAACAAGACCAAAAGACAACACTCAGAATGGGAGAAAATATTTGCAAATGAAGCAATGGACAAAGGATTAATCTCCAAAATTTACAAGCAGCTCATGCAGCTCAATATCAAAAAAACAAATAACCCAATCCAAAAATGGGCAGAAGACCTAAATAGACATTTCTCCAAAGAAGATATACAGATTGCTAACAAACATATGAAAGAATGCTCAACATCATTAATCATTAGAGAAATGCAAATCAAAAGTACAATGAGATATCATCTCACACCGGTCAGAATGGCAATGTAGATCAAAAAATGTAGATCAAAAAATCTAGAAACAATAAATGCTGGAGAGGGTGTGGAGAAAAAGAATCCTCTTGCACTGTTTGTGGGAATGTAAATTGATACAGCGACTATGGAGAACAGTATGGAGGTTCCTTAAAAAACTAAAAATAGAACTACCACATGACCCAGCAATCCCACTACTGGGCATATACCCTGAGAAAACCATAATTCAAAAAGAGTCATGTACCACAATGTTCATTGCAGCTCTGTTTACAATAGCCAGGACATGGAAGCAACCTAAGTGTCCATCAACAGATGAATGGATAAAGAAGATGTGGCACATATATACAATGGAATATTTCTCAGCCATAAAAGGAACCGAAATTGAGTTATTTGTAGTCAGGTGGATAGACCTAGAGTCTGTCATACAGAGTGAAGTAAGTCAGAAAGAGAAAAACAAATACCGTATGCTAACACACATATATGGAATCTAAAAAACAACAAAAAAAGTGGTCATGAAGAACCTAGGGGCAAGACGGGAATAAAGACACAGACCTACTAGAGAATGGACTTGAGGATACGATGAGGGGAAAGGGTAAGCTGGGACAAAGTGAGAGAGTGGCATGGACACATATACACTACTAAATGTAAAATAGATAGCTAGTGGGAAGCAACTGCATAGCACAGGGAGATCAGCTCCGTTCTTCGTGACCACCTAGAGTGGTGGGATAGGGAACGTGGGAGGGAGGGAGACGCAAGAGGGAAGAGATATGGGGATATGTGTATATGTATAACGGATTCACTTTGTTATAAAACAGAAACTAACACACCATTATAAAGCAATTATACTCCAATAAAGTTGTTGAAATAAATAAATAAAGTGCTCAGCACAAAAAAAAGAAGCAAGTGGTAGCATTAGCCGTGCCCCTATAAGAGGTAAGGCCTGCCAGTTTTTAAGTATGAAGATTGCAAAATTTTGAATATAATTTTAAATATTAAAAAAAAGTGTTCAGCACAGTGCCTGGCACCCAGCTAAGTAAATAAATAGTAAGTGAGGAATTTGTGACATAGGTTCATGTTGGGTATGATGGAGTAGACGGAGGGAATAATCATTTCTACCTTCTCGGGGGACACCGATGAGGAAAGGCTGAAAGAGGAATTCACATTTCCCAGCGGAAATGAGGTTGCTGAGGAAATTTTAGGGACAGGGTAAAATAATAGTACAGAAATATGAGACAATTTTAGACTAAAGGACTGTAAAAAATCTGAGATGTCTGGAACAGAGTCTGTGATATGGAATATGGATAGAAGTGCAGCTAGAGATAAAGCCGGGATCAGAATGTGGCAGGTATGTAGTATTATTTTAAGGAGTTTGGAGTTTTTGTTGGTAATGGGTTTTATGCAGGGGAGCCATTTGGTCAGGTTTTACTGTAGAGAACTTTCTCTTGGAGACATCTTGGTGAATGAACTGGGAGACAGGAGGCAGGAAGACCAGTTAAGAGCTAGCTCTAAGGTCTGGGATGCAGTTGGGACTTGGAAGCAGAAGCCAAGGTGGGGGAAGCATTAGCAGAAGGAGATGGAGGGGAAGGATGATTGGAGTCTTGCTTGGAAGAGAGATGGGTTGAACCCTGTTGCTGTATTAGTTTCCTGTAGCTGTTGTAACAAATTATCACAAACTTGTTGAGTTAAAACCACAGAAATTTTTTCTTACAGTTCTGGAGGCCAGAAGTGTAAATAGAGTGTCACTTGGCTGAAACCAAGATGTTGGTAGGACTGCTTTCCCTCTGGGGGTTCTGGTGTAGAAGTCATTCCTTGCTCTTTTCCAGCTTCTTGTGGCTGCTGGCATGCCTTGGCTTGTGGCTGCATCATTTGGGTCTTCAAGGCTAGAGCCCACACATCTCTCTCTGCTCTGTTCACATCACTCTCTCTGTGTCAAATCTCCCTCTGCCTTCTTCTTATTAGGATATGTGATTGATTGCATTTAGGGCCCACCCAGATAATCCAGGATAAATGCCTCATCACAGAATCAATAATTTAATCACATCTGCACAGACCTTTTTTCCTCTAAATAAGGGTCACATTAATAGGACCCAGAGATTAAGACCTGTTATGTTTGGGGGGCCATAATTCTGCCTTCCATTGTTGCCACTTACTGAGATAGGAAATGAAGAGGCTGCAAGACTGCAGAAAATATAATGAAATTAGTTTTGTACATAAGTTTTAGGTTTTTAAGAAGACTCATATTCTGTTCTCAGTTTCTTTTATCCTTCCCATTTTTAACACAAATGTTTCTCTTCTTTGGCTGAAATCAGGAATTGGGTTTTGTCAAACCCATCTTTTTTTCTAAAAGCTTGTATCACCCTGAGTTAACCCTACATATTACTTCAAACCAAAGGGTTCTTCTGTTTACCTTAGCTCAGGCAAACAGAGCTCTGACATGTCAGATTGTGAAAAGCCCTGAGTTTCCTTTAAGTAAATTTCAAGAATATCAATCATAGGTGAATACAGAAAAATTTTCACCATTAATTATCTTCCCCTCAAATTCTTTTAGCATATATACCAAATTCAACCCAGGCAAAGGTTGAAACTGTATATTTTATTACTGACCTTTTCAGCTCAACAGTACTAATAAATACTTTAAAACAACCATTTTCAGCAAAAACTGAAAAATAAAGTTTATTTTATTACTCGTTTTCATTGAGTAATATATATCATACACGATAAAGTTCTACTTGTATGCTCAGACTATGAAAGGTGGCTGCTGCTGAGCTGAAATTTTAGTCTATTTGTACAACTTCAAACCTGAATGTCTATTCTTATTTTCTTGAAAGCTGGTAAACTTGTTAAGTACTTTCCAATGATCCTACCCTTTAGAATTACTTGGTGTCTTAGATTCTAGCTAATTCTGGCTTTTTAGTAAGCTTCAGTTTCAAAATACTTGATTTGTTTCATTTCTAAAGTTTTACTTTTTCAGTACAGTGTTTCTATTTGCCGTAGAAGTTTTAGGTTCAGGAAAATATTTTTTTCCTTAAATTTGCATGCTAAATTTCCAGCTATAATATTTGATCAAAGAATAAAAATAATGCATAAATGAGTCATAGAGAATTAAATATTGCATTCAAGTGACTTCCAAAGATTCGATGAATTTCCTTTCAGTTGCTCAAAACAAGTCTTGATTTCCCTGTCATTATTTAAAAAACTCAGAAAACCATTTTGTGTGTTATATGCATTAAATATATAATATATATATTTTATATATATATATATGCATGCCAAGAACTTCTTAATTCCAGTCCTTAAGACAATATAATGCCCAAGGTAAGGGCCTAGACATGACCCAGTGACATGGGGCATGTTTATAATTTCCTCACTCAGGTTTTATTCAGTTAATGAGTTACTTATTAGGGCAAAGGTCTAATATGCCACCTTCCTCTTCTACTCTTTTTTCCATAATAAAACACCTCATCATACCTAAAGTGAAAAAGGTGATGCTTTTGATTTGATACTAAAACCGTTCATTCGTACAGACCTTTGCTTATGTGCCAACTAGGTTCTGTGGTTGCCTAAGCAATATTTAGTAAAGACCTTGCAGGTGGTCAGTTGATCCTGAGACTAAGTTGAATAACAGGTAAATAAAAGTCCTATAATAATTTCCTAAATTTTAATTAAACCCAGAGTCATCCTGTTTATAGATACAGAACAGTTCTCAGAGGCAGTTATATTTATGCAGAGACGTGGTTCTCTGTCCACATGTAGAAAATTTATGCTGGACTGTGTTTGTAAAATGATAAAGCATTGTTTGGCTCTATTCATAGGTATATTTTTGTTCATATGGAAAATTAAATAGAACAGTTTTTTTATTTGGCTCTATTTATAAGCTATATTTTTGTTCTTATTAAAAATTAAATAGAACAATTCCACTCAGGTACAGCAGTGGAGCCTCGTTACATGTTGTCTAAGTTCTGCTGGCCACAAGTAGCTTTTTGGAATTCACTTCATACCTTCAGTTTGAAGATTTATTCCCTAAAACAAATATATTGTGTGCTTTTTTAAAATTAGCACTTTAAAAATTCACAAATAGTAAAATTGTCTTTACTGTGGAACTATTAACTTTAGAATTCATAATATATACAAGTAGATTTTCTTTTTCAAAATGCATCTGTGTTAGGATAATAATATTTGCTTCTCTTTTAAAGGAATCAAAAAATTCAATATTTACTACGCTAAGAACAATACTTATTAGCTTATTTCATTTACTGAGTTGGAAAGAATTAGGAGCAGGCCTACAACTTGTAGGTTAACTCACTTACAAATATCCTTTACCTTAATAGATGGTGTTGTTATGCTCATTTTACATGTGAATAATTAGAAGTTTTAGTTTTCCACGAATAAACTCTCATTATATAATTGTAACAGAAAAGGATACTTAACCTTAAAAAAATAAGGCAATTATTTCAAGATATACATTTGTTTAGACTGTTTTTGTTATATAGACATACCTATAAATTGTTTTTTTTCTAGTATATTTAAAAAAATAATTTGGTTAAGAGCTAACTATTGTACCTGATGTTTTTTATTTGTAGTTGAATTAATTTTACTCTATTTTACTCTTCCTTCTCCCCATAATAAACTGTTATTTTATATACCATCCAATATTGCTATTGATTTCTGAGTTTGTCCTCTTAGTAAAGTTCAGGCATCTTGAGATTTGAGAACATGTTTAATTAGTTAGTGCTTAGTTAGGTCTTGGGCATAGAATATTTTCTTGAAAAATACTTGCAGAATTGCTCTGAAGTTTAAATGGAATTGCAATTTTCCTGTTAGAGAAAGACAAGTCTGAGATGTCATTTTAAGAGATTAACTGGCTGTTCAGTATGGGTCTTGGAATGCCAGTTGAGTATAAAAACTATAATGGTCAAGAAAACTGTAATATTCATCTTGGCCACTAAGCACAGTTCTGTGCTAATAACTATATGAGAAGCCATCTTAAAATTGGAAGGTGGATTGTTGAGCATAAAATCAGAGTAAGCAGCGTTGTCGGATGAGCTAATTGACTATTGTCATCAAGGGAAGGTAGCTTGATGCATTTGTCTGTTTTAAGAGATTAATATCAATGACGATTGAATTATAAAGGGTGAAGTCAGGGAACCTTTTCTCCTGGATGGTCGTGGAAAGGTGTTACTAACTTCTTCCTTATCTACTCCTATTGCAGGCTTCATGCAAAATATGCCTCTTCCATTAACCTAGTACTTCTTCATACAGGTTAGAGTTTAATTGATTGCGCTTTAGCTTTAGTTATGATATTTCAATCATACTCTTAAGTCCAGACATTTTAATTGGAATTTGAGATGAGTGGTTACTAGAGCAAATCATGCAATTCACAGATTAAATTTTTGATTAGGTTATTTCTTCAGGTAAGTTTTCTGACTAATGCACTGTATTTCTCCATAATTTCTTTTCAGGAATTTGCTCTCTTCCTTGTTTAGCTTCATCAAGGTTTATAGAATAGAAAGACCTGTTCAGGATTTTTATAATGTTCAAGTTCAACATTCCATTATAAAATTGTAGGCATAATGTTAAAGGCATCCTAACTCGAGCAAAAGACAACCTCATGGAGGGAAGAGTAACCTTCCTATATAAAAGCTGGTGAGGGGTGGTGTGTGTGTGTTTTTTTAAAGTGCTTTATATAGAAAACAAAAAAATTTTTCTGTGACTAAGTACAGTTATGTTTGGCCTCCTATCCTAGTTCTCTTTGTTCATAGCATAGGCGGCATCTCTCTTCACATTAGTCTATAAACAAGAATTTATTTTATGTCATACTCTAGTGGCTCAACGAGTAGGTATAATGGGAGGCCTTCTACATTTCCAACAGTCAGGAAAACAAGTTGTTTCTCCCTGACTTCTCCAGACAATGTAGCATTTTGTAAAGAACAGGAAAATCAGATTCAAAAGGTTGACTTCATTGGAATATTCTGTACTGGGCTGTGTGGTCTTATTCATTTACTCAGTTTCTCTGACCCTCAGCTTCTTTTCTTTCTTTTTATACAATAGTCTTCACAATAATACCTCTCTTTTAACTTAATGTGAAAGTGCTTTGTTTCTAATGGGATATTAGGGAGGAAAAAATCTTGCATTCCTGTCATCAGTCCTAACTTTATGATGCATTTTGATAATCACTGGTCTTTTGCAGTGATTCTTATCATGTAAGAATATTTGCCTTTTACAAACTTGTAAAATCATATAACTTTGAGTATAGTAGTCTTTGGGGAATTAAATCTAGTCAGAGATAGTTTATTCTATTTTATTCATATGATCAAATTATAGCTGAAATTTATTGTCAAACAGCAATGGGAAAGCTAAACTGCAAAGTTCAGGGACTAAGTTATGAAGAGTTTATGGAGTTTTTTCCCCCTCATATTATAAAGGGTCTAAGGTTTTTTGTTTGTTTGTTTGTTTTTGACCTTACCTACTGTATGTTATGGATCATAATTGCTAGAAGAAATAATGTGGCAAGTAAAGTCTATGATTAAGAATATTTATCTTTATTGTTGATAGAAATCCATTATTTTGTATTTATGGTTAAAGATTGTAAGGTTTTTATTTTTTTTAAGATAAATAAGGCACCGAAATCACATTATTTGCTTTTAAATGTGTATAACATAGTTTTTGAGTCCCAAGCACACTGCAATATTTGCACTGTCATCTCTCCTCGACTTTAGTGAACTCTGAAAGAAAGAGCTGAATTACATTTTTTAGGACACTTAATGAGCAAAACTAGACACATAGGAAAGGCTGGAGAATTTCCATGTGAGCGGAGAGCTACCTTTATAAATATATAACATAGTATATTCTCAAATGGAAATGTTTGAAATTTACTGTTTGCCAGTCATTGCTGGAGTCATAGTGTCTGCTTAGGGGACAGAAGGATTATTTTAATATGATTTCTGACTAGTGGTCTTTGACTTAATTCCAAATATAAACATGTCTGATAGTTTCTTTCTGGGAATATTTGAAGGTGTAATCCCATTTTTTTTTTTTTTTTTGTCTGTGCTGTTCTGTTGACTGTGTTTTTATTTTCTCAGTGTATAGTGATTCCACAGAAGGAGTAACTTTTAAGAACCTGAAATATGAAAGGCTATCAGGTTGATATGAAAAAAAGCCTTTCAAATTACAAGCACGGTACAGATAAATGCACATGAGTGGTAGTCCTGGTGAAAGAATACAACAGGGTAAACATGAGATTTTTATTATAAGTATTAAACATAAAAATGTAATTTAACTATTATAAATTATTACCAATTAATGGAGGATGAATATGAAGCACAAATGTAACTTTTAGAACTTTCAAGTCATCATTCATGTATATATATATTTATATAAATATTTTGGTATTATATTCATCTAACATTTTCTCTTTTATTCAACAGAAATCTTCTTGACAGAGACACATTTTCTAAATCTGATCCAAGTAAGTATCTATTACTTGCTTTTTTTTTTTTTTTTCCGGTACACGGGCCTCTCACAGCTGCGGCCTCTCCCGTTGTGGAGCACAGGCTCCAGACGCGCAGGCTCAGCGGCCATGGCTCACGGGCCCAGCTGCTCCGTGGCATGTGGGATCTTCCCGGACCGGGGCACGAACCCGTGTCCCCTGCATCGGCAGGCGGACTCTCAACCACTGCGCCACCAGGGAAGCCCTATTACTTGCTTTTTGAAATAGTCTACTTATTTTACTTGATTTTTCAAAAACTTGTTTGAAAATCATAGTTCTTATTTAAATATTTGTTTTGAAGCCTAGAAAGCAAGATGGAGTATAGTCTTAGGCCCTGCATTCTCATCTACTTGGGCAGTACTCTGGCTAAAGAGAGGGAATTGCTTAGCATTTTGAGAATAAGATGACAATGCAGATGACTGCAATGTAGGACAGTTCACTTTGAAATTAAACCTCATTGTATAGCCATATGGTAGAAATTATCTTTGAAAGACAACTGTAATGGGCCATAATTTTATGATCAAGTCAGAGTAATCATTTTCCTTTTTTTGTGAATAAATGCAGTATATAAAGGCATGTACAACCAAGTGAATTATATAATATCTTGAATGAGCTGAAGTTTTTGATTCCTAATTATATATATTGAAAATTGGAGATAAATTGTAAAATGAGACAGTTTAAATTAGAAAACAACAGAAATAATGTATAAATCAAGTAGTGAGTCCAAATCTTGTAATATTTAGAAGCTGATATCCAGCAGCTCTCCATCTCTACAAATGTGTGAACCTGTGTGGTTTAACTACAGGAGAGAGGTTTTGTCAGTTGACAGAAGAATTCTTGAGGTAGTCACTGGAGAAAAGGCATTAAACTTTGTGGGTATTAAAAATTCCTGGGGCCCATTGACAAGTGGGTGGGATATTTTTATAAATTAATCTTTACCCCAAACTCTTAATCTCCCTTTTTTGCAACTTCCTTTTGTGGTTCATAGGATTTCTTACTTGTTTACAAACATTGAGGATAGGAGTTGCAAATATTAAATGTGGCATATGATTTGCTCCGGATATCCTTCCTATGATGGTTTTGAGCATTATAAGTATCCTAGGAAGAGCTTGACTTATGACTGGTAACATACTGAAATATTTCAAACTGTTTAACCTTAGTTAAAAGATTTTTTTATCTATATCTGTAGCATAATGCAATTGAAGACATTAGCAAATAATTGTTATTTTTTTTTTGTGCCTAGCTCTATACATGCTAAGTTCTAAAGACCTGATATTGTTTCTTGCTTTTTTATAAAAAATTTTCATCATGTGATGATTTATTAGCAATTTTCATGACAGAGTAAGGCTAGGAACTAATTTTAATATAGCTTTTGTACAGCTGAAAAATAAATTGGATACATTTATATCTGATATTTATAAAAAACGTTTAGATATATTTATTTTTTCATCTTTTGTAGTTTGTGTCTTGTATGTACAAGGAGTTGGAAATAAAGAATGGAGAGAGGTAAGAATTTGAATTAAAAAAATTGTGCTGGAAGATATGGTATAATGTGATCAAGATGATACTTTCCTGTTTTTAGTTATTTTAGTAATTTTCTTATAGATTTATTTATTTTTATTTATTTATTTTTGGCTGCATTGTGTCTTTGTTTCTGCTCGCAGGCTTTCTCTAGTTGGGGCGAGCAGGGACTACTCTTTGTTGTGGTGCGTGGGCTTCTCATTGTGGTGGCTTCTCTTGTTGTGGAGCACCGCCTCTAGGCATGCGGGCTTCTGTAGTTGTGGCACACAGGCTCAGTAGTTGTGGCTTGCAGGCTCTAGATCTCAGGCTCAGTATTGTGGCACATGGGCTTAGTTGCTTCACGGTTTGTGGGATCTTCCCGGACAAGGGCTCAAACCCATGTCCCCTGCATTGGCAGGCAGATTCTCAACCTCTGCACCACCAGGGAAGTCCTTCAACCCAAAGATTGAATTCCTTTTTTATTTTATTTCATTTTAATTTGATGAAAGCAATCTTTGTGTTTTGTTCTTAATAATCCTTAATGTTTAGCTCATTTATGATCTTTCTGTGGAATAATCTACCCTTGAATTTGTATTCTCCTCAGTCTTACATAAATTTAATGTGATCCAATTCTTACATAATTGAAGTTTGTGGGTTTAGTCTCACTTTTTGAGGTCAACTGCTGATTTTATAAAATATTGCTTTAAAGTGTTTTAAAAGTGATATCAATTATCACCTGCTTTTTGACAGTTAATAACTTGTTATTTGAAAATAAAGTAGAAACTCAGTTTCCTAATACAAATACTTTGTGTAATGGAGTAAGAGCAAGGAGGCAGAATTACTTTTTTCATGGTTAATAATTTTATTTATTTATTTTTATTGCAGTATAGTTGATGTGTAATATGTTTCAGGTGTACAATATACTGATTCACAAATTTTAAGGGTTGTACTCCATTTATAGTTATTATAAAGTATTGGCTATATCCCCTGTGTTGTATAGTATATCTTTCTAGCTTGTTTTATACATAATAGTTTTTACCTCTTAGTCCCCTCCGCCTGTATTGCCCCTCCCCACTTTCCTCTCCCCATTGGGAACCACTAGTTTTGTTCTTTATATCTGTGAGTCTGTTTCCTTTTTGTTATACTCACTAGTTTGTTGTATTTTTTAGATTCCATGTATAAATAATATCATCCAGTATTTGTCGTTCTCTGTCTTATTTCACTTAGCATAATACCCTCCAAGTCCATTCATGTTGTTGCAAATGTAAAATTTCATTCTTTTTTATGGGTAATATGCCATTTTGTATATATGTGTGTGTGTGTATATATATATATTTATATCTCACATCTTCCAGTCCAAGAACATGGTATACCTTTCCATCTGTTTATGTCATCTTCAGTTTTTTTCATCAGCATCTTACAGTTTTTGGGATACAGGTCTTTTTCCTCCTCAGGTAGGTTTATTCCTAGTTATTTTATTCTTATTGATGCAATGATAAATGGGATTATCTTCCTGGTATTTCATAGATAGTATACAGAAATGCAACAGATTTCTGTATATTTGTATCCTGCAAAGTTACCAAATTCATTGATGAGCTCTACTAGTTTTATGGTGGCTGCTTTAGGTTTTTCTGTGGATAATATCATTTCAACTGCAAACAGTGACAGTTTTACTTCTTCCTTACCAATTTGGATTTCTTTTATTTTTTCTTGTGTAATTGCTATGTCTAGGACTTCCAATACAATGTTGAATAAAACTGGTGAGAGTGGGCAGCTTTGTCTTAGAGGAAATTCTTATAGATTTATACTGTTGAGTATGATATTAGCTGTGGGATTTTCATATATGGGATTTTCATATATTTTCATATATGCCCTTTATTATGTTGAGGTATGTTTCCTTTATGCTCACATTCTAGAGATTATAATAAATGGATGTTGAATTTTGGGGACTGTTAAAGGAACTGAGATAAATATCCATAATGTATAGAACCAGGCATCTTGGCCAACGAAAATCCTTAATGATGAGGCTTTCTTATTGCCTAAGCAATGAGATGTAAGTTTCTTATTTAATATACAGTGTTTTTCATAACAATAATGACTCTTGTTCTAAGCCCTTTAGAATACTGACTAATTTAGTTTGCACAGCAACCTTAAGAGGTAGATGCCATTTGCATCCTTATTTTACACATGAAGAAATTAAAGAACAGAAAGCTTAAGTGACTTGACCAAAGTTAGCCAGTTGTAAATAATAGAATGGGGATTTCAACCCAGGCCATTTGGCTCTATAGTTCCTAATTTGCAGAATCCTTATCTGACTCCAACCTTCACATTCTGGTTTTATTAATAGAAAGAAATTCTATAAATTGATCTTTGGGTCTTTATTCATATCTTCTTCAGCTTGACTTTGGATGAAAAACAAGTAAGAGAAGAAGCCTACTATTTAGGTAAAATGGCATAATATTAAAATAAATCAGAAAACAGAATATTTTACTTATTTATTTTTTTCTCTTCAAAGGGGTAGAATGTATAAGAGGGAATAATATGCAAAATTGGTATAAAAACAAAGTAGAAATTGAGAATATGATGATAAATAGGACCCAGAATCATATAGAGGGGGTAGGGAAAAGATGGACGAAGATGGGGAGATACCAGTTAAGAGACAATTTCAATAGACAGCATTTCAAAAAAATTAAAAGTGTTAAGAACTAGAGAATAGTCTGGAAGAATAGAAAAGGAAGTGTCAGATGCAGAGACAGCATTTTGTAGGTAAAATCCATTGTATATAGCATCTAATTGAACTAGCTGGATAAAGGAAAGGGGTGAAAAAAATGAAATACACTGTATATATTACTAAATCCCCACCAAATCATTTGAGAAAGTCAGTTTCTTTACATTGAGAGCCAGTATGGTATACAGTGGTTAAGGGAGTACACTTGACCTCTTAGTGACTGTTTCCTCATCTGAAATGTGGGGAATTATGCTAATGATTCTAGCTCACACAGTAGTTATGAGGATTAAACTAACCACTGGACCATGACTGGCACATAGTAAACACTATATGATTAAGGCTACCTTGGTTCTCTAAGAGATCAAAATACATTTTTAAGAATAACAAAACTAGTAAGTGGCAGGTAAGTAAATTCCTGCATTATAATATTCTGTAAAATTCATTGTACAAGCCCAACAGTTGATGGGAAAATGACCTGTGGGATTTGCTTGGCCTCAAACCTAATATGATGGTATGGTGTTGCATAACTGCTAAAAAGCTAATGCAATCTGAGGATGCATTGATGGATGTGCAATGCTTACATTAAGGAAGATCATGCTGTTATGTTGAGCTATATTAAATTGTCATTTTTGTAGCTCAGAGTGGTTGAGTGTTGGCAATTTTATGTGATTCAATTAAATACTCTTGTATTTTGCTCTCGTAGGAGCAAATCTGGAATGTTTGTTTTCAGTTCTCCATTTGAGATCATTGAAATGCCATATATGAGGAGGGCTACCATCTTGAAGAAAGGGATAGACACTATGTCATATTAACGGAGGAATGTTTAACCTGAAAAATGCAGACACTCTGAGTAGTTATAATAATTGTCTTCAGATTCTTAAAAGTATTTTGATTTAGACATGGGGGTACAGTTACTTGAAGTTGAAACAAGAAAGGAGGAAAGAAAAAATTTGGCTCAAAGGATGAAGAGACAAAGGCATATATTTTGTTCACTGTGGGTGAGACCTTTGTAACATTTAGAGTATTCCATGGTAGAATGGGTTTCCTAGAACAGTATCCTGGAGCTAGAACTATAGTGGATGTCCTGTCCTGTATTCAAACAGGGGTTGGACTAATTCATCAGGAAAAAAACTGGACTTAATTAGTTCTAATTACTTGCAACTCTGATTTTATGATGCTATAGAAGTCATAAAGAGTTTTGCACTCATTAATTCTTCCCATTATCTTTTAAGTACTGAGCATATTTTACAAAATAATAACAAGAACCACTCTAATAATTATCCTCAGTGTATTTGGAATTAGACAAGTAAAACAATATTTTAGATAATTTAGTAAAAATTTAACATATATTCATCCATTTATCAATTTGACCTGTATTTATTGGGTGCCTATCATGTAGCTGCAGTGGTGGAAAAAATTTTAAATAGACAGTATTTTTACCTCAAGGAGCATAAAATATAGTTGAAGAGTTTTACCAGCAACTTCAGTGTGACTATACAATCCATTTACTGATTTAGGTATCAATACTGTGTCAGTAACATAGTGGTCATGTTTGTATTTGAATTTAGATGTGTTCTGGAAAAGTATGTATTCACTAGCCACATGATTTTATGTTCTGGGATGAATTACTTTTATACAGTAAGGAGAAATTAAAAAAAGAAAAAAAAATGGGCTTCCCTGGTGGCTCAGTGGTTGAGGGTCCACCTGCCGATGCGGGGGACACCGGTTCGTGCCCCGGTCTGGGAGGATCCCACATGCCGCGGAGCGGCTGGTCCCGTGGGCCATGGCCGCTGGGCTTGCGCGTCCGGAGTCTGTGCTCTGCGGCGGGAGAGGCCACAGCAGAGGGAGGCCCGCGTACTGCAAAAAAATAAATAAATAAAAAATTTTTTAAAAAGCTTAAAATATGTGGAAACAAATGCTCCAAATAAACTGATAAAAAATTATTTAAAACTGTAGTGGTAATCTGCAGTTTAAAAATTATATCTGACACTATTACAATTACCTGCATACAAAACATTCTATCTAATGATTGTGAATTGTCAAAGTAATTTATCTTTTAAAACTAAAACAATATTTCAGTGCATAATAATTTGGAGCTAGAAATGATAAAGTGCCATGAATTATGAAAATATGAAAACCTCTTAGTGATGAATGGAAATAGCAAAGTCATGTCCCTAAGGATGCACACATACTTGGCTTTGAGAGGTTCTGAAAATGTTGCAATTAATTTCTTTGAGTTAAATTTTAGTTATCCATAGGTCATCTATTTTGTGAATTACTTTTAAACATTTAAAATTACGGAGTTGGTTCCTGATTCCATATGTTAGTTATATAATGAAATGAAGCAAGCTGAAGTTGTTTATAACCCACAGTGAGTGTACTTTGGAGGCAAATATACTGCCAAATGCTGATTTCCATAGTTTGACATTGTCTCTGTTCTGCACTGTTCCATTGATATTGAGCTGTTTTAATATTTATTCATGCCCATGCTGAATAATATATGTATAATACGTAAACACACACATATTCAGAAAGGATAAGAAAATTTTTCATAGCTCAGCTTAAATGTTACTTTACCTGTTGACCTTTTCTAACCCTCACAACTAGAATTTCCTCCTTTCATCTTTTTGAAATCCCATAACTTAAATATCTTTCTTATGGTCCTTGTCACCTTCTACTTTATATCATTCAACAAACATTAAAGACTTTTTTGTGAACCTATTTTCTTCTGTGTCTTCACTTCTTAATTCAGTGCTCCTTAAAGGTCAAGCTCCTCCCTACAGCATTTAGGATAGGGCTTTTGTGCTTAGAAGATGCTCAGTTAATATTTGTTAACAGGAGGAATTTGAGGATACCCTCAAATATGGGCACACACTTAATGATTGTGGTTTCAGAATTTATGAGTTGCAAGCCTCCTTGTAGATAATTCGGTACAAAGGTCACATTTTTCATATGAGAACATTCACGTGGCATGCGAAGTACTTATGAGAGCTCAGTGCTTATTCTGCTGCTTTTTATCGTAACTTTTACTACATATTTAGGAAATTGAATTATAGCATTCATTGAAAAACATGCTTTTTACCTCTTAAAGCTTAGGGTGTACTCATTTCATTCTTTTTTGCTCTGTGGAAATAATAGAGTGAAGCATCTATAAAGTTATTGATATAGGAAAGAGGAAACTCCCCATGGCCTTTAGGCAGTCACTGTTGCTAAACCACTGAGGGTCCAACTTGGTTATTGACACTATCTGCACTATTGGGTTCATGCTGCAGAGCAGCTGCACGTTTTTGTTTGGTTTAGTTTTATTTTCTATTTTATAAAAGAGACTTTAATTACAATATACTGCTGAGAATTCAGTCTGTAGAGATTATATTCCTCTAGTAGACATTTGAAGGATTCTTACTATATGTATCCGCTGTGATTGAGGGGATGATAACAGAAGAGAACTGAGGAGAAGTTGTGTGGCATGTGGTTGAAAGAACTTTGTTAAACCAATATTTTCTACAGAAAGTATAGTCATTCTTAAGGCGTTACTGCTTTAGCAAAAATTTGTTGTGTGTCCCTCAGGAAAATACCATATTACACTCATTTGGATTCCTAACATCAGCCATACCAGTTTTGGAAACAACTGTAGATTGGCTTTGAAATTTTTCTGTTTGGAAAAGGACATAAAATAGTTTTACAGATATTTCTGGTCATAGAGAATTAGACGTTTAGGCTTAATGTAATTGCCTCTGTTTATAAGGCTAAATTGAAGTCTTAGCTCTATCGATATTTTATGTCCAACTGAACAAGAATTATACTTTCTTTTTTTTAAAATTTCACTATCATGTTATCTGTTTTTTTAATAAATTTATTTATATTTTATTTATTTATTTTTGGCTGTGTTGGTCTTCATTGCTGTCCGCAGGCTTTCTATAGTTGCTGCGAGCGGGGGCTGTGCTTTGTTGCAGTACACGGGCTTCTCATTGCGGTGGCTTCTCTTGTTGTTGAGCACAGGCTCTAGGCACACGGGCTTCAGTAGTTGTGACACGTGGTCTCAGTAGTTGTGGCTCGCGGGCTCTAGAGCACAGGCTCAGTAGTTGTGGCGCATGGGCTTAGTTGCTCCGCGGCATGTGGAATCTTCCTGGACCAGGAAGATTGAACCCGTGTCCCCTGCATTGGCAGGTGGATTCTTAACCACTGTGCCACTAGGGAAGTCCAAGAATTATACTTCAACAGAACTTTTCTGATTGTTAGCTGAAAAACAAATCCAGAATAATTTTCTTCTCGAACTGTTTTTTCCTGTTTGGCTTTTATTTATTTTTTATTTTTCCAGCTTTACTGAAAGGTAGTTGATATAGAACATTGTGTAAGTTTAAGGTGTACAACATACTGATTTGATATATGTATGTAGATATTCTTTCTTTGTGTGATGAGAACTTTTAAAATGTGCAGTATAGTATTGTTAATTATAGTCACTATGCTGTACGTTACATCCCCAGAACTTACTTATCTTTATATTATAACAGGAGGTTTTTACCCTTTGACCAACTTCACACATTTCTCCCACCCCCCACCCTTGGCAACCATCAATCTGTTCTGTTTCTATGACTGGCTTTCTTAGATTCCACACATAAGTGAGATCATACAGTATTTGTCTTCCTTTGTCATATTTCACTAGCCTAATGCCCTCAAGATTTATCTGTGTTATTGCAAATGGCATAATTTCCTACTTTTTAAAGGCTGTGTTCCTGTTCTAATTTTAGTATACCTTTTTATTGAAATAAAACATACCCAGATGAAGGGTACACATCATACAGCACAGTGAATTTGTTAGATGCAAATACATCCATGTGACCACCCCACATCTACAAATAGAATATTGCTAGCATCCAGGAATTCTGTTTGTGCACTTTCTTCCTCCCAGATTAAACTGCATCCTGACTTCTAGCACTATAAAATAATTTTGCCTATTTTTAAGCCTCATATAAGTAAAATTATATATTATATATGTATTTGTCTAGCTTGTTTCACTCAGAATTATGTGTGTGGAATCTATCCATGCATGTGGCAATAGTTTGTTCATATTTGTTGCTGTATGGTTTTCTATTTTATGAATATACCCCAATTTATTTATCCATTCTACTCTGGGTAGATTTTTGGATTGTTCGCAGTTGCTGAATATTATGATTAACTGCTTAGAACATTCCAGTACATGTCTTTTAGATCTTATATTTGTAAATTATTATTGTCTGCATATGTAGGAGTAAAATTTCTGAGCCACAGGGTATGCATATTTTCATATTCAGTAAATACTGATGAACTGTTTTCTAGAATTTTCCACGTGGCAGTACATCTTTGCCAGTGCTTTGTATTGTTAATTAAAAAAACATATTTCCATTCTGCTTAGTATAAAGATATCTTGTTTGGACTTTAACTTCATGATGATTAATATGGCTGAGCACCCTTTGATAGGCCTAATGGCCATTTGGCTATCCTCCTATGAAGTGCACATTCAGGTGTTTTGCCTATTTTCTTACTGATTTTTAGGAGTTATTTATGCCTTCAGGATAGGAATTTTTGTTGCTTATATGTCTTGCAAATATCTTCTCTCCTGTTGTAGCATGGCTTTTAACTCTTTGAACCATATATTTTGTTGAACAGAAGTTCGTAATTTTAATTTAGGTTGTAATATCAATTTATTCCTTTCTGATCTGTGCTTTTATTCTGTTTAAGGAATGTTTCTGTTTGAAGGCCACGACGATGTTATATTCTAGAAGTTTTATTGTTTTAACTTTCATATTTAGACCTACAATTCCTCTGGGATTAATTTTTGTGTATGATTTGAGGTAAAATTTACTTTGATTCCATATGGTATCGAATTGACCCAGGAGCATTTGTTGAAGAGATTTTCTTTTTTTATTGTAAATCATATGACCTTTGACATAAATGAAATGATTAAATATGTGAAGACTTAATGATTAAATCCTTGTTGAGGATTCTATTGTGTTATACTATGCTATCTTAATAACTAGTTGTATGTACTTTGTAGTTGTTTTCTTTTACTTCAAGGTTTTCTAGGTCAGGGGTCAGCAGTCTTTTTCTGTAAAGGACAAGATACAAATAGGGGCCAGGGGTAAATATTTTAGACTAGGTGGTCCCTATGTTCTCTGGGGCTATTGTAGCATAAAAGCAGCCATAGACAATACATGAATGGTTAATTAGGGCTATGTCCCAATGAATCTTAATTTACAAAACAAGTGGCAGGCCAGATTTGGCTTATGGACTGTTCTAGGATATTTGTAGCTTTTTACATCACCACAAAATTTTAGAATTTGTCAGTTTATACACATACACTTGCATACATGTATGTGTGCGTGCGCGTGCGCGCGCGCGCGCACACACACACACACACACACACTGTGAGATTTGAGTTTGGTTTGAATCTGTAGATTAATTTCTGAGAATTGAAGTATGTAAAATCCATGAATATGGATACAATCCATGAATATGGATACTCCTCTATTTATTTAAATTTTCTTTAGTTTCTCTGAATAATATTTTATAGTTTTTGTGTAAGGGTCTTATACATCTTTAATTGTATTTGTCCCTAGTGATTAGATATTTTTTTGATGCCAATATAACTTGTCATGTCTCATTTTTATTTATTATTGTAGTATATAAAATGTCATTTTATTTTTTGGATAATTGAATTGACTTTGCTTAACTTACTAATAATAGTTTGGATTTTTAAAAATTTTCTTCATACACTATGGTAATCTGCACATAATGTTTTATTTTTCCCTTTCTAATCATGATGTTTATTGTACTGACAACTTCCTCTGCACAGTGTTGAATAAAAGTGATGATAGGAGACATCCTTGTCTTGTTCCTGATATTAAGACTAAAGTTTTCATATATTTGCATCTATGAGGTGTTTATATGATTTTTCTTTATTTTTGTAAATGTGGTAAATTACTTGATTTTCAGTATTAAAACAAATATATTTCTGGAATGATCCAACTGATTCATGATATATTATCTTTTAAATATATTGCTTACAGTGTTTTCCTAATATTTATTAGAATTTTGCATTATGTTATTTATGAGTGATATTGATCTATAAATTTCCTTCCTTAGCATAAATTTGTTGGTTTTTGTTCTTAAGGTTAAATAGGACTCATTAAATGTGTTTGAAAATATTTCCTCTTTTACTGTTCTCTGAAAGAATATGTGAAAGATTAACGTTATGTCTGAGTTAAATGTTCGGAAAAATTTCCTGCTAAAGAATTCTGAGCCTGATTATTTCTCTGTGGGAAGTTTGAATTTCAAATTCACTTTTTTTCTTTTATTAATTTATTTATTTTTGGCTGTGTTGGGTCTTCGTTTCTGTGCGAGGGCTTTCTCAAGTTGCGGCAAGCAGGGGCCACTCTTCATCGAGGTGCGCAGGCCTCTCAGTATTGTGACCTCTGTTGTTGCGGAGCACAGGCTCCAGATGCGCAGGCTCAGTAGTTGTGGCTCACAGGCCTAGTTGCTCCATGGCATGTGGGATCTTTCCAGACCAGGGCTCGAACCCATGTCCCCTGCATTGGCAGGCAGATTCTCAACCACTGCACCACCAGGGAAGCCCCACTTTCTTTCTTAACTGTCTACTCACGATTTCGGTTTCCTGTCCTGACAATTTTGCATGTTGTGTTTTTCCAGGAATTTGTTGATTTCGCCCAAATTCTCAAATTTATTGGCATAAAGTTGCTCATAATATACTGTTAAGATATATATTTCTCTAAGATCTATAACGATACGCCGCTTTTTACTTTCAGATGTTGATAATTTGTATTTTTCTCTCTATTTTTTTCCTTTATCCATCTCAGCAGAGGTTTATCTGCACATAGTGTTTTATTTTTTCCTCTCTAATCATGATATTTATTGCACTGACAATTTTATTAGTCCTTTCTAAGAAGCCACTTTTGCCTTTGTTGGCTATCTCTAGTTTTTTAAGAATTTCATTGATTAGTGCAATTATCTTTATTTTTTCCTACTTTTTTTGGTTTTAATTTGCTGTTCTGTTTCTAAGTTCTTGAGATAGATAACTTAATATTTATTTTCAATCATTTTTCTTTTCTACATATGCATTTTAGGCTATAAATTTCTCTTTAAAGGAGCTTTAAGTATATCCAACAAGTATTGTTATATTATACTTTTATTTACATTCAGATTCAAAGAGTTAAAAAAAAATTTTTTTAATTGATCTCAAATTTACTGAAAAGTTGTGAATATAGTGTAAAGATTTTTTTTTCCTTTGAGCTATTTGAGAATAAGTTGCCAACATGATGCCCCAGGAGCTTGAATACTCTATTGCATAAAGCACATTCTCCTAGAAAGCCATAATATAATAATCAGAATCAGGAAATTAGCACTGACATATTTTTACCATTTAATCTTAAGACCCCTTTCAATTTCACTTAATTGTCCCAATAATATCTTTTAGCAAATGGATCCCATTCAGAATTACCTATTCCGTGTACCTGTCTTTTCCTTTACTGTTTTATTGTTGTTGTTGTTGTTGTCTCTTTGATCTTAGTTTCTCAGTCTTTTCTTAACTTGATGTCCTTGACAATTTTTGTGGATGGAATGCCAGCTACTTTGCAGAATTTGTCGTATTTTGACTTTGAGTGATTTTTTTTTTCTTCATGATGCATCTTTGGGTGGAATATCACAGAAGTGGTATGGTGCTCTTCTTATGCCTGGCATAAGATTTTGATTTGTCCCATTTCTGGTTAGGTTAATTTTGATCACTTGATAAAAGTGGTGTCTGCTAGCCTTCTCTATCAAACAGTTACTTTTTCCATTTTGTAGTTAATATTACTTTTGGGACGGGAAGCTGGGAGTTATGATGGGAAGGTATTTGATGAGTATTTGGGAAGATACTTTGAGAGTATATAAATATCTCTTTCCTCATTAAACGTTTTTTAATTAATTTAATTATTTTGTGAGTGTGGACTTATAGTTTCCTCTGTTTTTCAATGGATTTTCATATACTATCATTTATTTTGGTGCTCAAGTTGTCCCAGATTTGTCCAATGGGAGCACCTTGAGGCTGGCTTCTGTGTCTGTTAAAAGTTGCCCCTATCATTCTTTTAGCATGTCCTTATTTCCTAGGACAAGATGTTCAGGGTGTTTATTCTTTTCTGGAAATGTTTCTTGTCTTAAATTCTACTTTGCTTAGAAAGTGAATAGTTAGACTAGTTTACATTTGTTTAATTTTTATATGGTTTCTCTTATCTCATGGATTTGCTTTTGACTTTCCTGTGTATTTATATTTGAAGTGTATCTCTTATAAGCAGCAGATAGTTGGGCTTAAAAATAAACTTACATTCTCTTTGTCATTTATATGGAGTGTTTAGATCATTTACAATTAACTTAATTATCAATATGTTTGGGTAAAACTTACCATTTCTTTTTATTTTATTCACATATTTTAAATTCTTTATCTTTCCTTTCTTTCCTTCCTGGATTTGGATATTTATCTATCATCTATCTTTCTTTCTTCCTATCTATCTATCATCTATCTATATCACTGTATATTTTCCCCAATATTAGCTTGTTAGTTTTACTTTCTTTTATCATTATTTTAATAGTTACCCTAAAGATTTCAACATACAGTCTGGATATTTTAGAATCTGTTATAAACTAGTTTTGTAACTTCTCCGAAAATGCTTGGTCTTTAAAACATTTAACTCAAGAGGGACTTTCAAGATGGTGGAGGAGTAAGACGTGGATATCACCTTCCTCCCCACAAATACATCAAAAATGCATCTACATGTGGAGCAACTCCTACAGAACACCTACTGAACACTGGTAGAAGACCTCAGACTTCCCAAAAGGCAAGAAAATCCCCATCTACCTGCGTAGGGAAAAAGAAAAAAGAAAAAACAGAGACAAAAGAATAGGGACAAGACCTGCACCTCTGGAGGGAGCTGTGAAGGAGGAAAAGTTTCCACACACTAGGAAGCCCCTTCACTCATGGAGACAGGGGTTGGGTTGTTGCGGGGGGAAGCTTTGGAGCCACAGAGGAGAGCACAGCAACAGGGTGCAGAGGGCAAAGCACAGAGATTCCTGCACAGAGGATCAGTGCTGACCAGCACTCACCAGCCTGAGAGGCTTGTCTGCTCACCTGTTAGGGTGGGTGGGGCCTGGGAGCGGAGGCTTTGGCTTCTGAAGTCAGATCCCAGGAAGAGGACTGGGGTTGACTGCATGAACATAGCCTGAAGGGGGCTAGTGTGCCACAGCTAGCCAGGAGGGAGTCCAGGAAAAAATTCTGGACCTGCCTAAGAGGAAAGAGACCGTTGTTTCAGGGTACATGAGGAGAGGAGATTCCTTCCCCATCTGCCCACAGAAGGCAGAGCACTCCCTACATGAGCTCCAGAGACAGGCATGAGCCACAGCTAACAGCTCAGACTGCAAAGATGGGCATGAAATGCTAGTGTTGCTGCTGCAGCCACCAAGAATCCTGTGTGCAAGCACAGGTCACTATCCATACTCCCCAGGGAGCCTGTGCAGCATGCCACTGCCAGGGTCCTGTGGCACAGGGACAACTTACCCAGGAGAACACATGGCGTGCCTCAGGCTGTTGCAACATCATGCCAGCCTCTGCCTCTGCAGGCTCACCAGGCATTCCAATTATAACTACTGTACCTCTCCCACCCCCAGCCTGAATGAGAAAGAGCCACCTAATCAGCCGCTCCTTTAACCCCATCCTGTCTAGGTGGGAACAGATGCCTGAGGGTGACCTGCATGCAGAGGTGGGGCCAAAACCAAAGTTGAACCCCAGGAGCTGTGAGAAAGAAGACAAAAGGAAATTTCTCCATGCAGCCTCAGGAGCAGCAGATTAAATTCCCACAATCAACTTGATAAACCATGCATCTGTGGAATACCGGAATAGACAACGAATTATCCCAAAATTGAGGCGGTGGACTTTGGGAGCAACTGAAGACTTGGGGTTTGCTTTCTGCATCTGATTTGTTTCCGGTTTTTATGTTTACCTTAGTATAGTTTTTAGCACTTGTTATCATTGGTGGATTTGTTTATTGGTTTGGTTGCTGTCTTCTTTTTTTAATTATTATTTTTTTTCATTTTAATAACATTTTTATGATTAAAAAATTTTTTTCTCCTTTCTTTTTTTTCTCACTTTCTTCACAGCCATGTGGCTGACACGGTCTTGGTGCTCTGGCCTGTTCTCAGGTCTGACCCTCTGAGGTGGGAGAGCTCAGTTCAGGACACTGGACCACCTGAGACCTCCCGGCCTCAAGTAATATCAATTGGCGAGATCTCTCTCAGTGATCTCCGTCTCAATGCTAAGACCCAGCGCCACCCAAAGGCCAGCAAACTATAGTGCTGGACGACCCAT
Source organism: Pseudorca crassidens (assembly GCF_039906515.1). Classification (NCBI taxonomy): domain Eukaryota; kingdom Metazoa; phylum Chordata; class Mammalia; order Artiodactyla; family Delphinidae; genus Pseudorca; species Pseudorca crassidens. Next base: position 28,085,804 of record NC_090306.1, on the reverse strand, counting down.
GCCAAGCAACTAGCAAGACAGGAACACAAACCCACCCATTAGCAGACAGGCTGCCTAAAATCATACTAACTTCACAGACACCCCAAAACACACCACCAGATGTGGCCGTACCCACCAGAAAGACAAGATCCAGCCCCACCCAGCAGAACATAGGCACCAGTCCCCTCCACCAGGAAGCCTACACAACCCACTGAACCAACCTTAGCCACTGGCGAAAGACACCAAAAACAATGGGAACTACGAACCTGCAGCCTATGTAAAGGAGACCCCAAACACAGTAAGTTAAACAAAATGAGAAGACAGAAAAATATGCAGCAGATGAAAGAGCAAGGTAAAAACCCACCAGACCAAACAAATGAAGAGGAAATAGGCAGGCTACCTGAAAAAGAATTCAGAGTAATGATAGTAAAGATGATCCCAAATCTTGAAACTAGAATGGAGAAAGTACAAGAAAGGTTTAAAAAGGATATAGAACTAAAGAGCAAACAAACAATGCTGAACAACACAATAAATGAAATGAAAAATTCTCTAGAAGGAATCAATAGCAGAGTAACTGAGGCAGAAGAAATAGTGGAAATAACTACTGCAGAACAGAATAAAGAAAAAAGAATGAAAAGAATTGAGGATGGTCTCAGAGACCTCTGGGACAGCATTACACACACCAACATTCGAATTATAGGCATCCCAGAAGAAGAAGAGAAAGAGAAAGGGTCTGAGAAAATATTTGAAGAGATTTTAGTAGAAAACTTCCCTAATATGGGAAAATAAATTGTCATTCAAGTCCAGGAAGTGCAGAGAGTCCCATACAGAATAAATCTAAGGAGAAACACGCCAAGATACATATTAATCAAACTATCAAAAGTTAAAGAAAAAATTTAAAAGCAGCAAGGGAAAACAACAAATAATATACAAGGGAATCCCCATAGGGTTGGCAGCTGATCTTTCAGCAGAAATTCTTCAAGCCAGAAGAGAGTGGCAGGACTTATTTAAAGTGATGAAAGGGTAAAACATACAACCAAGATTACCCAGCAAGGATCTCCTTCACATCTGACAGAGAAATTAAAACTTTTACAGACAAGCAAAAGTTAAGCGAATTCAGCACCACCAAACCAGCTTTACAACAAATGCTAAAGGAACTTCCCTAGGCAAGAAACACAAGAGAAGGAAAAGACCTACAAAAACAAACCCAAAACAATTAAGAAAATGATAATAGTAACATATGTCTCAATAATTACCTTAAATGTAAATGGATTAAATGCTCCAACCAAAAGACATAGACTGGCTGAGTGGATACAAAAACAAGACCCATATATATGCTGTCTACAAGAGACCCACTTCAGATCTAGGGACACATACAGACTAAAAGTGAGGGGATGAAAACAGATATTCCATGCAAATGGAAATCAAAAGAAAGCTGGAGTAGCAATTCTCATATCAGAAAAAATAGACTTTAAAATAAAGACTATTACAAGAGACAAAGACAGACACTGCATAATGATCAAGGGATCAATCCAAGAAGAAGATATAACAATTGTTAATTTTTATGCATCCAACATAGGAGCACCTTAATACATAAAGCAAATGCTAACAGCCATAAAAGGGGAAATCGACAGTGACACAAAAATAGTAGAGGATGTTCACAACCCACTTTCACCAATGGACAGATCATCCAAAAGGAAAATAAATAAGGAAACACAAGCTTTAAATGATACATTAAAGAAGATGATCTTAATTGATATTTATAGGACATTCCATCCCAAAACAACAAAATACACTTTCTTTTCAAGTACTCATGGAACATTCTCCAGGATAGATCATATCTTGGGTCACAAATCAAGCCTTGGTAAATCTGAGAAAATTGAAACTGTATCAAGTATCCTTTCTGACCACAGTGCTCTGAGATAGATATCAAATACAGGAAAAAACCTGTAAAAAATACAAACTCATGGAGGCTAAAACATATGCTACCTAATAACTAAGAGATCACTGAAGAAATCAAAGAGGAAATAAAAAAAAATACCTAAAAACAAATGACAATGAAAACACGACTACCCAAAAGCTATGGGATGCAGCAAAAACAGATCTAAGAGGGAAGTTCATAGCAGTACAATCCTGTCTCAAGAAACAGAAACATCTCAAATAAACAACCTAACCCTACACCTAAAGCAATTAGAGAAAGAACAAAAAACACCAAAGTTAGCAGAAGGAAAGAAATCATAAAGATCAGATCAGAAATAAATGAAAAAGAAGTAAAGGACAAATAGCAAAGATCATTAAAAATAAAAGCTGGTTCTTTGAGAAGATAAAAAAATTGATAAACCATTAGCCAGACTCATCAAGAGAAAAAGGGAGATGACTCAAATCAACAGAATTAGAAATGAAAAAGGAGAAGTAACAACTGACACTGTAGAAATACAAAGGATCTTGAGAGATTACTACAAGCAACTATATGCCAATGAAATGGACAACCTGGAAGAAATGGAAAAATTCTTAGTAAAGCACAACCTTCCGTGACTGAACCAGGAAGGAATAGAAAATATAAACAGACCAATCACAAGCACTGAAATTGAGACTGTGATGAAAAATCTTCGAACAAACGAAAATACACGAACAGATGGCTTCCTAGGCGACTTCTATCCAACATTTAGAGAAGTGCTAAGACCTTTCCTTCTCAAACTCTCAAAATACAGCAGAGGGAAGAACACTCCCAAACTCATTCTATGCTGCCACCATCAACCTGATACCAAACCAGATAAAGATGGCACAAAGAAAGAAAATTACAGGCCAATATAATTGATGAACATAGATGCAAAAATCCTCAACAAAATATTAGCAAACAGAATCCAACAGCACATTAAAAGGATCATACACCATGATCAAGTGCGGTTTATTCCAGGAATGCAAGGATTCTTCAATATACGCAAAACAATCAATGTGATACACCATATTAACAAATAGAAGGATAAAAAGCATATGATAATCACAATGATGCAGAAAAAGCTTTTGACAAAATTCAGCACCCATTTATGATAAAATCTCTCCAGAAAGTAGCCATAGAGGGAACCTGTGTCAAAATAATAAAGGCCATTTGTGACTAACCCACAGCCAACATCATTACCAATGATGAAAAACTGAAACCATTCCTCCCCTAAAATCCAGAACAAGACGAGGTTTCCCACTCTCTCTGCTGTTATTCAACATAGTTTGGAAGTTTTAGCCACTGCTAGGAATCAGAAAAGAATAAGAAATAAAAGGAATCCAAATTGGAAAAGAAGTAAAACTGTCACTGTTGGCAGATGACATGATACTATACAGAGAGCATTCTAAAGATGCTCCCAGAAAACTACTAGATCCAATCAGTGGATTTGATAAGGTAGCAAGATACAAAGTTAATATACAGAAATCTCTTGCAGTCCTATACACTAATGATGAAAAATCTGAAAGAGAAATGAAGGAAATAATCCCATTTACCATCACAACAAAAGAGGATAAAATACTTAGGAATAAACCTAGCTAAGGTGACCAAAGACCTGTATGCAGAAAACTATAAGACACTGATGAAAGATATTAAAGATGATACAAACAGATGGAGAGATATATCATGTTCTTGGACTGGAAGAATCAACATTGTGAAAATGACTATACTACCCAAAGCAATCTACAGATTCAGGGCAATCCCTATCATACTACCAATGGCATTTTTAAAAGACCTAGAACAAAAATAATTCACTATTTGTATGGAAACATGAAAGACCCAGAAAAGCCAAAGCAGTCTTGAGAAGGAAAATAAGAGATGGAGGAATCAGGCTCTCTGACCTCAAACTATACCTCAAAGCTACAATAACCAAGACAGTATGGTATGGGGACAAAAATAGAAATATGGATGAATGGAACAGGATAGATATCCCAGTGATAAACCCATGCCATGCACATATGGTTACCTTATCTTTGATAAACGAGGCAAGAATATACAGTGGGGAAGAGAAAGCCTCTTCAATAAGTGGTGCTGGGAAAACTGGACAGCTACATGTAAAAGAATGAAATTAGAACACTCCCTAACACCATATACAACAGTAAACTCAAAATGGGTTAAAGATCTAAATGTAAGACCAGACACCATAAAACACTTAGAGGAAAACATAGACAGAACACTCTATGACATAAATCACAGCAAGACCCTTTTTGACCCACCTCCTAGAGAAATGGAAATAAAAAGAAAAATAAACAAATGGGACCTAATGAAACTTAAAACTTTTGCATAACAAAGGAAACCATAAACGAGATAAGAAGACAATCCTCCAAATGGGAGAAAATATTTGCAAATGAAACAATGGGCAAAGGATTAATCTCCAAAATACACAATAGCTCATGCAGCTCAATATCAAAAAAAAAAACAACTCAATCCAAAAATGGGCAGAAGACCTAAACAGACATTTTGCCAAAGAAGATATACAGATTGCCAAGAAACACGTGAAAGGATGCTCAACATCACTAATCATTAGAGAAATGCAAATCAAAACTACAATGAGATATCACCTCAGACTGGTCAGAATGGCCATCATCAAAAAATCTAGAAACAATAAATGCTGGAGAGGGTGTGGAGAAAAGGGGACCCTCTTGCACTGTTGGTGGGAATGTAAATCGATACATCCACTATGGAGAACAGTATGGAGGTTCCTTAAAAAACTAAAAATAGAGCTACTGTATGACCCAGCGATCCCACTATTGGGCATATACCCTGAGAAAACTGTAATTCTAAGAGTCATGTATCAAAATGTTCACTGTAGCACCATGTACAATAGCCAGGACATGGAAGTAACCTAAGTGTCCACTGACAGATGAATGGATAAAGAAGATGTGGCACATATTTACAATGGAATATTACTCAGCCATAAAAAGAAATGAAATTGAGTTATTTGTAGAGAGGTGGATGGACCTAGAGCCTGTCATACAGAGTGAAGTAAATCAGAAAAACAAATACCGTATGCTAACACATATATATGGAATCTAAAAAAAGAAGAAATTGATTCTGATGAACCTTGGGGCAGGACAGGAATAAAGATACAGACATAGTGAATGGACTTGAGGGTACGGGGAGGGGGAAGGGTAAGCTCGGATGAAGTGCGAGAGCAGCATTGACATATATAGACTACCAAATGTAAAATAGAAAGCTAGTGGGAAGCAGCTTCATTGCACGGGAGATCAGCTCGGTGCTTTGTGACCAACTAGACTTGTGTGATAGGGAGTGTGGGAAGGAGATGCAAGCGCTAGGGGATATGGGATTAATATGTATACATATAGCTGATCCACTTTATTATATAGCAGAAACTAACACAACACTGTAAAAGCAATTATACTCCAATAACGACGTTAAAAAAAATTTGTAACTCATTATCTCCACTCCCGTCTTTGGTGTCATTATTATGAGTGTTAATTTTGCATATAATTTAAACACACAAGACATTTTATTATGTTTTATATCGTCAATAGTCTTTTATTTTCCATATATTTTCATATATTTCCTATCACTTCCTCTTCATTTCTTGTTGCATTTGTATGTTTCCTTCAAGGATCATTTTTATTCCCAATGAATAAATCCCTTTAAAATTTCTGTTTGTGCAATTTTGCATTTATACAGCCAGAGTGAATTGTCTTAATTGTTTTTAATGGGGAAGTCTTTATTTTGAATTTTTTCTCTTTTTTATTGTAAATAGAGAAAACAACACAAAAAGTGGAAAACTTAGTGAATTATTATAAGGCAAACATCTTTGTAACCATTAGCAAGGTCAAGAAATAGAACTTTGCCAGCCACCCAAAGTTTCCTGCCACATGCCCCTCTTAATCAGAGCTCTCTGTTTTCATGGAGTAATGATGTGTGTGTGTGTGTGTGCGTGTGTGCGTGTGTGCGTGTGTGTGTGCCTGTGCATTTATGGTTTTTTCATCCAATTGTGAACCTCTCGACGTTATAGTTTAGTCTTAAACACTTAAAAAAAAAAAAAAGAACTGGCATACATTTTCTTTCTGTTTTCACCTACAACTTTCCCTGCATCCCTTTGATTTTCTTTCAACTTGTCTCCTAGAGAATCTGAACCATTTGATCTGTAGTTCCATAGTCAAGATCTTACTGACCATATGCTTATGGTTCAGTTCATCATGTTTTTCTGTTCTTTGTATATCTTCAGTTTGATAGGCTGACTCAAAAGGGTGATCAGACACAGGTTTAGTTATTTTAATAAAGCTATCGTTGGTCGTGTGAACTTCATTAGGAGGCACTCCTTTTTGGTGTTAGTATCCATTGGTGTTTAGTGCCTAGATCACTGGGAATTTTCACTTGTTAGTTGGAATAATATTACCCTGTATCAACATTATCAAATCATATTGCCACTGCATACTCTCATTTAGCTCTAATTTAGTCTTAGTTCTATAAGTAATTCTCACCACTACTCCATATGTTCGACTTATGATTTTGTGACTTTACGATAGTGTGAATCGGCATTCAGTAGAAACTGTACTTTGAACTTTGAATTTTGATCTCTTCCAGAGCTAGAAATACTCTCTAGTGATGCTGGGCAGCAGCAGCAAGCCACAGCTCCCAGTCAGCCACACAATCATGAGGGTAAACAACTGAAACACTTAAAACCATTCTGTTCCTACAGGACCATTCTGGTTTTCACTTTCAGTACAGTATTTAATAAATTACATGAGATATTCCACACTTTAGTATAAAATGTTTATAATACATTTATTATAAAATAGGTTTTGTGCTAGATTATTTTGCCCAACTAGAGACTAGTGTTAAATGTTCTTAAAAGTGTTCTTAAAAGTAAGCACTTTTAAGGTAGGCTAAGGCTGAGCTGAGATGTTCAGTAGGTTAGGTATATTAAATGCATTTTTGACTTAGGATATTTTCAACTTATGATGAGTTCATCAGGATGTAACCCCATCGTAAGTCCAGGAAAATCTATACCTCTCTAGGCATTGTGGTTATTGAAAGCACGATCTCTAGTGTAGATTCTTAAGAAAAGTTCGTGGGAACAATATTCCCCTGGTTCTTCTATGTTGATAACAATCTGCGCCCTTTAAATATGAGGAATAGAAAATCTTTTGATCACACTTTCCTTAGGTATATTAAGTATGTTATTCCATTTTCTTTTGTCATAAAGCATTTCCATCAAAAAGTCTGGTGAAAATCTAATTTTATTTTTCTCTAAGTCATGTGCTAATGAATTTTGTTTTTAATATTTGTTTGTTCTTTGCTTTGATTATCTTCATGTAATTTGCTACCTTCTCTCAACTCTTCATTTTTTTGATTCTTAAAAACAAACATTTCCTTCCAACTTGTATTAAGGTATCATGTATTGCACTTATTTATTCTTGTGTCCTTACTAGTTTCTGTCATTTCTAAAATGTTTTATTTTATGTATATTTCTTCCTTGATTTCTATCACCTCATTTCTCAGTGTTTCTAATTCTGATTTATGCTGTTCATGTTTTCTATAATTTTCTTTATGTGTTTATCTCCATTTGAAATACTACATTACAGTTTTGATCTGGTTTTTAGTATGTCTTTTGTCATGCTTTCATTTCCAATAGGGGTATTATTCTGCCCTCTAATCTCCTTTTTTAATGGTAACTTTGTATGTAATTGGACCTTGATACCTTTAGTTTTCCTGAAATTTGAAAGGAATTTGGTTTCAGATAGCTTTTCTAGCTTCACAAAACTCCTACCTCTGTTTAGTTATACAGTCCTCAAAAGTGTGGCAAATTGTTGCTGAGACTTCTGGCTTTGCTTCTCTTTCCATTTTTATCTGGACTTTCTCTTTTCTTTGTCACTGTTTGTTCCAAGCAAAAGTTGGGCTCACATTAATTTCCCTTTTCTCCAGCATTAGGCTTTTCAGCACTTGGCTGTCTTTGCATCTCTACAATAATCTCAAATAATACGTTTTTGTATTTTATGTACCCTTTCTTGTTCTCAGAAGTATTTGTCTGTTATAAGTGACTCCATTTGAGCTGGAAGCAGAAGTTCTCATGCCTGATAATAATTGCTGGATATTGTATAGGAACAATTAGTGATAACTTGAGGCTTTGAGTGAATTTATATTTTTTCAGAGTGGGTTTACTGTTGCTTCTGGGGAGACAGCTAGGCTAGGAAAATACACTGTAATTCAGTTAAAAATTTGACTAAGTTGAGCTTTATTCCTCCTGAGGATTAATTTTGTAATTCATCTTTACTCCGTGGTGTAGCCTTTTGAGATCCTAACCCCCCGAACATTTGTTACTTTATTTTTAATCCCTATTTTATTTTAATTTATTTTTTGCGGTACGCGGGCCTCTCACTGTTGTGGCCTCTCCCGTTGCGGAGCGCAGGCTCAGCGGCCATGGCTCACGGGCCCAGCTGCTCCGTGGCATGTGGGATCTTCCCGGACCGGGGCACGAACCCGTGTCCCCTGCATCAGCAGGCAGACTCTCAACCACTGCGCCACCAGGGAAGCCCCTATTTTTAATCCCTATTTTAAAAAGTTAAAAACATATCAAAATGTGTAAAGAAATATAGAATGAACCTGCATGTATTTTTTTAAACTCCATTGTCTCTCCTAGGTGGATGGGACTGTGGAAATTTCTGCTCAGCTTGCTTCTCTTTTTCAAATACAGGATCCTACCAGGCTCCTCTTTTTGCTTCTCTTTTTTCCAGGTTTTTGTTTCCACAATTTATAAATTTTTGTTAGCTCTCTTGTGCATGCAAAAAAATTGTTTTATGATTTCGTTTGACTTTTCTAGTTGTTCTCAGGGGAAAAGTTGGTCTGAAACAACCTAATTTGCCATAGGCAGAACTAAAAGTTTATTCTGACTGCTTTTGAATGAAAATAATTTGTAGACTTAGCTTTGCAGTGTTTCTACTTTCCTATAAAGTTCTGAACAAAAAACTAAAATGAATAAAACTCACAAAAATAAGAATTGAGAATTTAAGAATCTCTATGTTGAAACTATCCTAAAGATCTGTCTTATATACAGTAATTTCAGGAAGGGGAGGAAGAGTTGCATCATAAAGAAAGGCAGTAAGAGAATTTAATAATTCAAAAAAAAATCTAGGAATTATTGATTTGGAGGAATTTTAATATAATTGATTAAAAATTAGTTTTGAGGGCTTCCCTGGTGGCGCAGTGGTTGAGAATCTGCCTGCCAATGCAGGGGACACGGGTTTGAGCCCTGGTCTGGGAAGATCCCACATACCACGGAGCAATTAGGCCCGTGAGCCACAATTACTGAGCCTGCGCGTCTGGAGCCTGTGCTCCGCAACAAGAGAGGCCGCGATAGAGGCCCGTGCAGTGAGAGGCCCGCGCACCGCAATGAAGAGTGGCCCCCACTTGCCGCAAATAGAGAAAGCCCTTGCACAGATACGAAGACCCAACACAGCCATAAATAAATAAAATTAAAAAAAAATTGGTTTTGAGTATATGAAATTATTGCCTACTTTTTAGTGAATGCCAGTCAACATTTATTGCACGTGTCTATAGAACTGCTTTTAAATATTCAAAAATTTCAGAGTTGGTGTGAATACATTTTTCAAGTTTATTTCAATTAAATTTAGGTAATCATCTAAATAAAATAATCTAATTTAAAATAATTGAGCAGATTAAAATAATAATCTGCCCAATTTGTTTAAAAATATTTTTCTCACATAAATGAAAATCCCACTGGTATGTGACAAAATTAACCCATATTCCCCAGTAAGGACCTCCTGGATAAATTGAGTCCATTTTTTTTCTCTTCACATGGTAAAACATGTCACTAATCACAGAATTAATAGCCATGAATGACATAGTAAAAGCAGTTCCTTACATTATTGTTCTTTTTTAAAACATTATTTAATATTAAATGTTTTAAGTTTGAAAATGCTATAATCTATTTTTTTAATTGATGGAGTTTAGTCTTGTCTATATTTTATGTGTGATAATTACAGACATATAATCAAGGTGTTCTTTTTTTGATGGTAATTGATTTAGGTTCATTCCTAAAAATAAAACATCCCAAAAAGTGAATGAAATTTCCTTATATAAAATATTCTGTCTTAACCAAGAATATTAGAAGGAAGTCAATTTACTTCTCTTTCTCTCTCTGCATGTGTACATCTATAACTACATCTCATTCATCTATAATAATGTAAGATCTAGACAAAACCTTCAGATTTTCTACTTGTCTTCTTTTAATTAAGTGAATTTCAGATCACTGATTTGTAAAAAAAAAAAAAAAAGTCTTGGATAATGAGTTACATGACAGAACTCTTATCTTTTTCCCTCAGAGGAAAAGGTCCATGGATTCTCTGGTAATCTCAGTGTTTAACTCCCAGGAGGAAGTGTTTAAGAATGTAAATCTTCAATTTTGGTTGTATGTGTACGTGTATGTGAGTGTGTGTGTGTATGTGTGTGTGTGTGCGCCTGCATATGCACTTGTGCATGCTTACACTTGGCATCCTTTATGCAGGTTAGGTAGGTATAGCCCTAAATTGAGTGTTTTTATTTTACTTTGTCTTAATATTCTATCTGCACTATTCAGTTTATCTAGTCTTCTTGTCTAATCTCTGGAGACTGTCCTCTATATATCACTGCTACTAAGATTTAATTCTAATTTAATAACTGAAATAAAGATGTGCACTAGTCCACTGACCTTTTTTCTTCATCACTTTCATTTTAGTTGACAAATGAATGTGAGATTGGGTGATTATTCTGAGCCTTCACCATATATTAAACCTTCTTGAACATTTTTCTCATAACAGAGTTCATTTGCTTGGTGCAATAAATAGTTGAATGTTCTTTCCAGTACTGTTGTTCTGAAGGAGTTTAACAGTTAGTTGATTTAAAAATCAGAAGTATTTCCATTCTGTTATTTTCTGTAAGATTTGTTCCTAAATTGGAAAAGCAGGTATTTATCCGATTAGCTCAAGCATAAAACAAAGGAAAATTTTCAGTGACTTGATTGTGAATTGTTTTTTATTTTTTGCTTAAAGTTTTACAAGAAACAGTGTTTTATTTTCTAACAAAATTAACAGTTTACATACTTTTTCAAATGACTGAGAACTTTCACACTTTGTTAGTAAAAAATTTTTTTTCTAACAGTTCAATTTATGAAATGGGGAAACTTAATACTGTATAATTATGTTAAACTGCTCTGCTGTCCACATATTTAGATATGTTCATTGTGCCAGAGGTTATTGTAATCAGGTTTGTAGGTACTTCTGACAAACCAGTATTGTTGATATTCAGAAAAAGATGTTTTAGGATACAAATTACAATTCTTTCAAAAGTAGCTCTTTCTGGTGTATACGATTAACAAATATTTTAAATAATTGTCTTGCCTCAAAATTTTAACCCTCTCTGATCTGAACAGAATTATATGCAGCTGTACATTTTCCAAAGAATTAGAAAATCTTTATTTAGTGGTAGCATTAGCTAAGACTTAAATTTTATTTCAAGTCAAGAAGATTAATCACTTGGTTGATAGCTAATATATTCCATCCTCTGGGAAAGAACCAACATATTTCCCATGAGCTGAACTAATCATAATTTATCTGTAGATTTCTTATTATTGCCAGTTTTCACAACAGAATGACTTAAAAAACTGGAATACTGCTTAAAAGTTTTATGCTTCTTATTTTAAAAGTAAAATATACTGCAAGAAATTCGGAAAACCCACAAATACATAGTGAAAAACAATTAGAGTATAGTTGATACATTCTGGTATACTTTCTTCTATGTTTCTTTGTATTTATATATATATATATACATATACACACATACACACACAAACATATTTTAATCAAAATTGGTATTATACTATAAATTTTCCTTGATTTTTTTCCTCTGAACAATATATTGAAGATTACCTTAGTTAACCATTTGTTTAATTTTGTACTTGTATGAACCAAACAGATACGTATATTCTGTGCCTAAATGGAGCTTATTGTCTAATAAGGGAAATAAAAAACAAATAAAAGTATTAATATAATTCCAGAGTGTAAGTTTTATGAGAGAAAACAAACAGGAACTATGAAGGAGAATAATAGTAGGGCTGGGGGACCTACTTTAGACTGGGTGTTTACAGCTAGAGGCTGAAAGGATAAAATAAGTCAGTCATGCAAGCGTGGTGTTAAGAACATTCCAGTAAGAAGAAATAGCAAGTACGAGGGCCATCGGATGGGAAGAGTTTGGTGTGTAAAATGATGTAAAAGAAGGCCAGCTGTCTGGAGCAAAGAGAAGGAGGGGATACTGGCCCATAATGAAGTTTAAGAGGTAGACAGGGGCAAGTCTTATAGACGAAAGAAAAGAGGTTTTATTTGAAGTACTGTGGGAAGCTATTAAAGATTTTTAGGGTAGTGAAATTGCATGACTATGTTTACATTTTTCAGATGTTTACTCTGGATGTTATGTGGAGGATGAATTGGAGGGGGAACAAGAGAGATAGGATGCTTTTGAGGTGGTCCATGAAAAGGAAGAAAATCTTGAATTAAACTGATGACAGGAGATAGGGAGAGAAGTGGACAACTGTGAGATATGTTTCGGAGTTGAAATTGACAACTTATGAGGTGGTGATGAGTAGGGTTGGTTGGTTAAAAAGGAGTTGAAAAGGATGACTCTCATTTATGGCCTAAGGAATCAAGTAGATGGTGATATCATTTATTGACAAGGGGTTGACTCGGTAAGGACCAGGATTGGGGTGGTGCTTGTGGTATAAAATAAATATTTAAAATTTAAATGTTAATTATCGGGGTCCCATAAGACAACCACACGTATAAGTCTAGAAGATAGTTGTATGCATGAGTCTTTACTTAGAGGCCAATCTGGGCTGATGATGTACATTTGGAAGTTATCATCATATAGATGGGATTTAAAGCCAAAGAATAGATTAAATAACCTAATAGAAAAGTGAAGATAGACAGATGAAGAGGGCCTGGAATTGTGCTCTGACAGTGAGAAATTGCATGTCTGAGAATCTAAGAAGAGAAAAACAGGGCATTGTGGTGTCAAAAAACCAGAAAAGCCTGCTTCAGAATGGAAGGAATGGACAGTTTTGTCAAATGCTGCTGAGTAGTCTGATGTGATGAAGGCCAAGAAGTGACCACTTGATTTAGCAATATGAAGATCACTGTTGACATCATCGAAAGCAATTTCAGGGCTATGTGTCAGAAGGCATATTATAGTAGATGTTCATAATTTATAGGTGATTAGCTGAAATTTTAATGGCTACATATTAATCTTCACTTGAGATGGCAGAGTATACTCAGCCACCCATATTGCTGACAAGCTTGTTTTAATGGCTTCTGGGCCCAAGTTGCTGGCTTTGCAACTCAGTGAACGTTACCCTGAGAATTCCACTCTAACTTCTTCCCTCTGAGTGAGGGTTTGGGTTAAAATCCACAAGAGGGATTGGGGTGCTGGGGAATATGGGTACTGCCTGAGTTTTTCTTTGAGAGTGTTGTACATTTGCTAGTTTGATATTCTCTGCTCTGGTCTGGAAACCATTTTGCCTCCAGGCAGTAGAAAGACTGGGAGGGCCCAGGCTCTCTCTGGTTCAGATTTGTACTCCTTGACCTCTAAATTGCTTTTTTGGGGTGCATGTGTACTATCAGCCTGTGTTTTTTGGTACATGCTCTTACTCCCATTCCCTTAAAATTAGAAACCATGGATAGGCTTATTGTTGAATCTTCCAGAGGCCTAATATATTCTATGCTGAAATAGGGGAGAGTCCTAGAAAGAATGAATGTATATTTTATAGCCAAAGTGCCTTAGGTTGGGACCCTCTACATCAATTTTCTCATCTTAAAGTAGGACTACTAACACCTACCTTGTGGGGTTATGGCAAAGATTTAAAGTAATGTGTGAAAGTGCTTAGAACAAAGTAAAGTACTCAATGGTGGTTGTAATTATTGTTATTGTTCAAATAAATGTTCAATATTTTTGAAATGTTGAATTAGTTACCTGGGTTATGATTTGCCTTTATGATTTTAGTCCAAGATATGAAACATTGCCTAATGCATAAGCCTCTGCAAACTAGTTCTTTTTCAGATACTTAGTAATAGCCATAATCGGGGACAAAGTGAGAGTGGCACGGACATATATACACTACCAAATGTAAAATAGGTAGCTAGTGGGAAGCAGCCGCATAGCACAGGGAGATCAGCTCGGTGCTTAGTGACCACCTAGAGTGGTGGGATAGGGAGGGTGGGAGGGAGACCTAAGAAGGAGGGGATATGGGGATATATGTATATGTATAGCTGATTCACTTCGTTATACAGCAGAAACTAACACACCATTGTAAAGCAATTATACTCCAATAAAGATGTTAAAAAAATTTATGTATGTATGTATTTTTCGCTGCGTTGGGTCCTTCGTTACTGCGCATGAGCTTTCTTTAGTTGTGACGAGTGGGGGCTACTCTTCGTTGTGATGCGTGGGCTTCTCATTGTGGTGGCTTCTCTTGTTGCGGAGCGCGGGCTCTAGGCACGTGGCCTTCAGTAGTTGTGGCACACAGGCACAGTAGTTGTGGCTCGTGGACTCTAGAGTGCAGGCTCAGTCATTGTGGCTCACGGGCTTAGTTGCTCCGCAACCTGTGGGATCTTCCTGAACCATGGCTCGAAACCGTGTCCCCTGCATTGGCAGGCGGATTCTTAACTACTGCAGTACCAGGGAAGTCCCTGTCATCAAGATTTTGTTTCATAGCTTTATTATCACAATATATGTGATAAGGTCGTGACCTTTACTTTATGGTGGATTAGTAGTTTTCTTATTCCTAATAAAAAGATAGTTTTGCCTTGAACTTTAATAAGAGTGCTCTGATAAGACAGCATGCATAATGCTGTTCAGAACTAAAGGTTAAAATTCCCTCTTTAGAATACCATGTTAGTAGGAGAGGAAGAATGTAAGCCGAATACAAAAAAAGAGATATAAAGTTTATATTTTTGCTCTACCTTTGGAAGCAGTGCCTGATAGCCTTCCTTCACATTGAGAGGAAGTAGTTCTGTTTATTGGTTTCCAATTCCCCTAAGATGGAGAAACTTATTTTTTCTAAGCAGAAGTGTGATACAGTAGCTTAAAAGCATGCAAGAATCGTAGGTCTCATTTTGCCTATCTAGATACTATAAAAATTAAAGCAGAACAAAACAAACAAAAAAATGATTGAATTGTGTAATAGATTATAAGACAGTTTTTCCCTGAATATGGCTAATAAACTATTCTGTGTAGAGGACTGCTTGATTATGAACTGAATATGAACACATATTCTCATAACCAAGCCCTCCAGTTGTAAGAATATGTATTGGTTGGCCTAGTTATACACTAAGTTAGGAAGAATATTTGTGATAAATTTAAATTTAAGGTGGAAATAACTTCTCTTGATTGGAAAGGGATTTGGCTTTCAAGTGGGGAGAAAAGTGGAGGAAGTGTTATTGTTGTTATAAGAATTTTCAGAAGCTGCTTTTCCAGTAAATGTGAATGAACTCAGGGCTCATTTTCTGAATTCCCTGAGCAAATAAGAGGGATGATATGATCTCTAAAAGCTTTTCTGAGGGCTTTACTTTATCAAGTCATTTGGATATTCATTGCTTATGTTTTCAAGGAAATATAATAATAAGCACTATACTGCAATATGTAACTGTGCAAGGCTTGATTTTAACCTCTCTCTCTTTTCCTCAACAGTTTGGAAGGACTGAAGTAATTGATAATACTTTAAATCCTGATTTTGTAAGAAAATTTATTCTGGACTACTTTTTTGAAGAAAGAGAGAATCTTCGTTTTGACTTGTAAGTTCCAGTAAAACTTGCATTTTAAAAACTGATTTTTAAAGACTACATCCATAACATAAGGTTGGGTCCTATGGATGTACTAAATACTAGATTATATTAGGAGGAAATCAGATTAATTCTATTTAGAGTGTGGCCTGAGCACCGTCCTCAGCATTGCTTTGCATTTTATAGATTTTCTCTACCTGTTTATTGAAAATATAAGTGATTTAACCACGTAGAAATGCTGGGTGGTATATATGGACATAATTTCAAACCATCCTATCCCTCAGTAGTTTTCTTAAAATTTCTACTTATACTCCAAGGTGATCCTCATATATTCCCATGGCTGACATTTCCCAGATCTTGGTTTCTCTCAGCTGCTTCTTTGTATAGTACATGGATCTCTGCCTAACTATGGCTCCCTTTATCTCTTTGTGGACTCATATTTCCAAGACTCAGGATGCTAAAGCTAGAATTTTTTTTTAACATCTTTATTAGAGTATAATTGCTTTACAATGGTGTGTTAGTTACTGCTTTATAACAAAGTGAATCACTTATACATATACACATGTTCCCATATCTCTTCCCTCTTGCATCTCCCTCCCTCCCACCCCTCTAGGTGGTCACAAACCACCTAGCTGATCTCCCTGTGCTATGTGGCTACTTCCCACTAGCTATCTATTTTACGTTTAGTAGTGTATATATGTCCATGCCACTCTCTCACTTGGTCACAGCTTACCCTTCTCCCTCACCATATCCTCAAGTCCATGCTCTAGTAGGTCTGTGTCTTTATTCCCATCTTACCCCTACGTTCTTCATGACATTTCTTTTCATAGATTCCATATATATGTGTTAGCATATGGTATTTGTTTTTCTACTTCTGGCTTACTTCACTCTGTATGACAGACTCTAGGTCTATCCACCTCACTACAAATAACTCAATTTCATTTCTTTTTATGGCTGAGTAATATTCCATTGTATATATGTGCCACATCTTCTTTATACATTTATCTGTTTAAGGACCCTTAGGTTGCTTCCATGTCCTGACTATTGTAAATAGAGCTGCAATGAACAATTTTGGTACATGACTCTTTTTGAATTATGGTTTTCTCAGAGTATATGCTCAGTCGTGGGATTGCTGGGTCGTATGGTAGCTCTATTTGTAGTTTTTCAAGGAACCTCCATACTGTTCTCCATAGTGACTGTATCAATTTACATTCCCACCAACATGAAAGAGTGTTTCCTTTTCCACACCCTCTCCAACATTTATTGTTTCTAGATTTTTTGATGATGGCCATTCTGACTGGTGTGAGATGATATCTCATTGTAGTTTTGATTTGCATTTCTCTAACGATTAATGATGTTGAGCATTCTTTCATGTGTTTATTGGCAATCTGTATATCTTCTTTGGAGAAATGTCTATTTAGGTCTTCTGTCCATTTTTGGATTGGGTTGTTTGTTTTTTTGTTATTGAGCTGCATGAGCTGCTTGTATATTTTGGAGATTAACCCTGTGTCAGTTGCTTCATTTGTAAATAGTTTCTCCCATTCTGAGTGTTGTCTTTTGGTCTTGTTTATGGTTTCCTTTGCTGTGCAAAAGCTTTTAAGTTTCATTAGGTCCCATTTGTTTATTTTTGTATTTATTTCCATTTCTCTAGGAGGTGGGTCAAAAATGATCTTGCTGTGATTTATGTCATCGAGTATTCTGCCTATGTTTTCCTCTAAGAATTTGATAGTGTCTGGCCTTACATTTAAGTCTTTAATCCATTTTGAGTTTATTTTTATGTATGGTGTAGGGAGTGTTCTGATTTCATACTTTTACATGTACCTGTCCAGTTTTCCCAGCACAACTTATTGAAGAGGCTGTCTTTTCTCCACTGTATATTCCTGCCTCCTTTATCAAAGATAAGGTGACCATATGTGCATGGGTTTATCTCTGGGCTTTCTGTCCTATTCCATTGATCTATCTTTCTGTTTTTGTGCCAGTACCATAGTGTCTTCATTACTGTAGCTTTGTAGTATAGTCTGAAGTCAAGAAGCCTGATTCCTCCACTTCCACTTTTTGTTCTCAAGATTGCTTTGGCTATTCGGGGTCTTTTGTGTTTCCATACAAATTGTGAAATTTTTTGTTCTAGTTCTATGAAAAATGCCAGTGGTAGTTTCATAGGGATGGCATTGAATCTCTAGATTGCTTTGGGTAGTAGAGTCATTTTCACAGTGTTGATTCTTCCAATCCAAGAACATGGTATATCTCTCCATCTATTTGAATCATCCTTATTTCTTTCATCAATGTCTTATAATTTTCTGCATACAGGTCTTTTGTCTCCTTAGGTAGGTTTATTCCTAGATATTTTATTCTTTTTGTTGCAGTGGTAAATGGGAGTGTTTTCTTGATTTCACTTTCAGATTTTTCATCATTAGTGTATAGGAATGCCAGAGATTTCTGTGCATTAATTTTGTATCCTGCCACTTTACCAAATTCATTGATTAGCTCTAGTAGTTTTCTGGTAGCATCTTTAGGATTCTCTATGTATAGTATCATGTCATCTGTAAGCAGTGACAGCTTTACTTCTTTTCCGATTTGGATCCCTTTTATTTATTTTTCTTCTCTGATTGCTGTGGCTAGATCTTCCAAAACTATGTTGAATAAGAGTGGTGAGAGTGGGTAACCTTGTCTTGTTCCTGATCTTAGTGGAAATGCTTTCAGTTTTTCGCCATTGAGGATGACGTTCGCTGTGGGTTTGTCATATATGGCCTTTATTATGTTGAGGAAAGTTCTCTCTATGCCTATATTCTGCAGGGTTTTTATCATAAATGGTGTTGAATTTTGTTGAAAGCTTTCTCTGCATCTATTGAGATGATCATATGGTTTTTCTCCTTCAATTTGTTAATATGGTGTATCATGTTGACTGATTTCCATATATAGAAGAATCCTTGCATTCCTGGAATAAACCCAACTTGATCATGGTTTATGATCCTTTAAATGTGCTGTTGGATTCTGTTTGCTAGTATTTTGTTGAGGATTTTTGCATCTATGTTCATCAGTGATATTTGCCTGTAGTTTTCTTTCTTTGTGACATCTTTGTCTGGTTTTGTTCTTAGGGTGGCCTCATAGAATGAGTTTGGGAGTGTTCCTCCCTTTGCTATATTTTAGAAGAGTATGAGAAGCATAGGTGTTAGCTCCTCT
Source organism: Pseudorca crassidens (assembly GCF_039906515.1). NCBI lineage: Eukaryota > Metazoa > Chordata > Mammalia > Artiodactyla > Delphinidae > Pseudorca > Pseudorca crassidens. The sequence continues at coordinate 28,066,844 of NC_090306.1, read as the reverse complement.
CTAAATGTTTGATAGAATTCGCCTGTGAAGCCATCTGGTCGTGGGCTTTTGTTTGTTGGAAGATTTTTAATCACAGTTTCAATTTCAGTGCTTGTGATTGGTCTGTTCATATTTTCTATTTCTTCCTGGTTCAATCTCAGCAAGTTGTGCATTTCTAAGAATTTGTCCATTTCTTCCAGGTTGTCCATTTTATTGGCATAGGGTTGCTTGTAGTAATTTCTCATGATCTTTTGTGTTTCTGCACTGTCAGTTGTTACGTCTCTTTTTTCATTTCTAATTCTATTGATTTCAGTCTTCTCCCTATTTTTCTTGATGAGTCTGGCTAATGGTTTATCAATTTTCTTTATCTTCTCGAAGAACCAGCTGTTAGTTTTATTGATCTTTGCTATCATTTCCTTCATTTCTTTTTCATTTATATCTGATCTGCTCCTTATGATTTCTTTTCTTCTGCTAAATTTGGTCTTGTTTTGTTCTTCTTTCTCTAATTGCTTTAGGTGCAAGGTTAAGTTTTTTATTTGAGGTGTTTCCTGTTTCTTAAGGTAGGATTGTATTGCTATAATCTTCCCTCTTGTAACTGCTTTTGCTGCATCACATAGGATTTGGGTCGTCGTGTCTCAATTGTCATTTGCTTCTATGTATTTTTTGATTTCCTCTTTGATTTCTTCAGTGATCACTTTGTTATTAAGTAGTGTATTGTTTAGCCTCCATGTGTTTGTGTTTTTTACACATCATTCCTGTAATTGATATCTAGTCTCATAGCATTGTGGTCAGAAAAGATACTTGATATGATTTCAGTTTCCTTAAATTTACCAAGGCTAGCCTGTGACCGAAGATATGATCTACCTGGAGAGTGTTCCATGAGCACTTGAGAAAAGTGTGTGTTCTGTTGTTTTTGCATGGCATGTCATATAAATATCAATTAAGTCCATCTTGTTTAATGTATCATTTAAAGCTTGTGTTTCCTTATTTATTTTCATTTTGGATGATCTGTCCATTGGTGAAAGTGGGGTGTTAAAGTCCCCTACTATGAATGTGTTACTGTTGATTTCCCCTCTTATGGCTGTTAGTATTTGCCTTATGTATTGAGTTGCTCCTATGTTGGGTGCATAAATATTTACAATTGTTATATCTTCTTCTTGGATTGATCCCTTGATCATTATGTGGTGTCCTTCTTTGTCTCTTGTAATAATCTTTATTTTAAAGTCAATTTTGTCTGATATGAGAATTGCTACTCCAGCTCTCTTCTGATTTCCATTTTCATGGAATATCTTTTTCCATCCCCTCACTTTCAGTCTGTATGTGTCCCTAGGTCTGAAGTGGGTCTCTTGTAGACAGCATCTATACGGGTATTGTTTTAGTATCCATTGAGCCAGTCTGTGTCTTTCGGTGGGAGCATTTAATCCTTTTACATTTAAGGTAATTATCGATATGTATGTTCCTATTCCCATTTACTTAATTGTTTTTGTTTGTTATTGTAGGTCTTTCCTTTTCTTGTGTTTCTTGCCTAGAGAAGTTCCTTTAGCATTTGTTGTAAAGCTGGTTTGGTGGCACTGAACTCTCTCAGCTTTTGCTTGTCTGTAAAGATTTTAATTTCTCCATCAAATCTGAATGAGATCCTTTCTGGTTAGAGTAATCTTGGTTGTAGGTTTTTCTCCTTCATCACTTTAAATATATCCTGCCATTCCCTTCTGGCTTGCAGAGCTTCTGCTGAAAGATCAGCTGTTAACCGTATGGGGATTCCCTTGTGTGTTATTTGTTGTTTTTCCCTTGCTGCTTTTAATATGTTTTCTTTGTATTTAACTTTTTATAGTTTGATTAATATGTGTCTCAGTGTGTTTCTCCTTGGATTTATCCTGTTTGGGATTGTGTGTGCTTCCTGGACTTGATTAACTATTTCCTTTCCCATATTAGGGAAGTTTTCAACTATAATCTCTTTAAATATTTTCTTGGTCCCTTTCTTTTTCTCTTCTTCTGGGACCCCTATAATTCGAATATTGGTGTGTTTATTGTTCTCCCAGAGGTCTCTGAGACTGTCCTCAATTCTTTTCATTCTTTTTTCTTTACTCTGCTCTGCGGTAGTTATTTCCACTATTTTATCTTCCAGGTCACTTATCCGTTCTTCTGCCTCAGTTATTCTACTATTGATTCCTTCTAGAGTATTTTTAATTTCATTTATTGTGTTGTTCATCATTGCTTGTTTGATCTTTAGTTCTTGTAGGTCCTTGTTAAATGTTTCTTGCATTTTCTCTCTTCTATTTCCAAGATTTTGGATCATCTTTACTATCATTATTCTGAAGTCTTTTAGGTAGACTGCCTATTTCCTCTTCATTTGTTAGGTCTGGTGGGTTTTTACCTTGCTCCTTCATCTGCTGTGTGTTTTTCTGTCTTTTCATTTTGCTTATCTTACTGTTTTGGGGTCTCCTTTTTGCAGACTGCAGGTTTGTTGTTCCCGTTGTTTTTCATGTCTGTCCCCAGTGGCTAAGGTTGGTTCAGTGGGTTGTGTAGGTTTCCTGGTGGAGGGGAGTAGTGCCTGTGTTCTGGTGGATGAGGCTGGATCTTGTCTTTTTGGTGGGCAGGTCCATGTCTGGTGGTGTGCTTTAGGGTGTCTGTGGCCTTATTATGATTTTAGGCAGCCTCTCTGCTAATGCATGGGACTGTGTTCCTGTCTTGCTCGTTGTTTCACATAGGGTGTCCAGCAGTGTAGCTTGCTGGTTGTTGAGTGAAGCTGGGTGTTGGTGTTGAGATGGAGATCTTTGGGAGATTTTCACCGTTTGATATTACATGGAGCTGGGAGGCCTTTTGTGGACCAGTGTCCTGAAGTTGGCTCTCCCACTTCTGTGGCACAGCCCTGATGCCTGGCTGGAGCACCAGGATCCTGTTCTCCACATGGCTCAGAATAAATGGGAGAAAAAATAAGAAGAAATAAAGAGGATAAAATAAAATAAAGTAAGATAAAATAATTAAAATAAAAAATAATTATTAAGAAAAATATTTTAAAAGTAAAAAAAAAAGAAAGAAGAAAACTGGACGGTCAGAACCCTAGGACAAATGGTGAGCAAAGCTATACAGACAAAATCTCACACAGAAGCATATACATACACACTCACAAAAAGAGGAAAAGGAGAAAAAATAATATATCTTGCTCCCAAAGTCCACCTCCTCAATTTGGGATGATTCGTTGTCTATTCAGCTGTTCCACAGACGCAGGGTACATCAAGTTGATTGTGGAGCTTTAATCCGCTGCTTCTGAGGCTGCTGGGAGAAATTTCCCTTTCTCTTCTTTGTTTGCACAGCTTCTGGGGTTCAGCTTTGGATTTGCCCTGCCTCTGCGTGTAGGTCACCTGAGGGCATCTCTTCTTTGCTCAGACAGGATGGTGTTAAAGGAGCATCTGATTCGGGGGCTCTGGCTCACTCAGGCTGGGGGGATGGAGGGGGATGGATGCAGGCGAGCCTGAGGCAGCACAGGCCAGCATGACTTTGCACCAGCCTGAGGTGCGCCGTGCGTTCTCCCGGGGAAGTTGTCCCTAGGTCATGGGACCCTGGCAGTGGCGGGCTGCACAGGCTCCCGGGAGGGGCGACATGGATAGTGACCTGTTCTGGCACACAGGCTTCTTGGTGGCGGCAGCAGGAGCTTTAGCGCCTCATGCCCGTCTCCGGGGTCTGCTCTGATAGCCGTGACTCGCGCCCGTCTCTGGAACTCCTTTAAGCACCGCTCTTAATCCCCTCTCCTCATGCAGCACAAAACAAAGAGGCAAGAAAAAGTCTCTTGTCTCTTCGGCGGCTCCAGACTTCTTCCGGACTCCCTCCCAGCTAGCCGTGGTGCACTAACCCCTTTAGGCTGTGTTCACGCCACCAACCCCAGTCCTCTCCAGGCATCCGACCGAAGTCCGAGCCTCAGCTCCCAGCCCCCGCCTGTCCCGGCGTGTGAGCCTCTCGGGCTGGTGAGTGCTGGTTGGCACCGATCCTCTGTGCAGGAATTTCTCTGCTTTGCCCACCGCGCCCCTGTTGCTGTGCTTTCCTCCGTGGCTCTGAAGCTTCCCCCCTCCACCACCGGAGTCTCCGCCTGCGAAGGGGCTTCTGGTGTGTGGAAACCTTTCTTCCTTCACAGCTCCCTCCCACTGGTGCAGGTCCCGTCCCTATCCTTTTGTCTCTGTTTATTCTTTTTTCTTTTGCCTTACCCAGGTACGTGGGGACTTTCTTGACTTTTGGGAGGTCTGAGGTCTTCTGCCAGCAATCAGTGGGTGTTCTATAGGAGCAGTTCTACATGTAGATGTATTTCTGATATATCTGTGGAGAGGAAGGTGATCTCTGCATCTTACTCTTCTGCCATCTTCTCCCTGGAATAAAGCTAGAATTTTTAATATTCTTTTTATTTTGATGCTGAATCAGGCATATTAAAATATTATCTTTAAGTTCAACTCCCTATCCACAGAGAACCTGGAGTCAGTCTGTTTACAAGATATTATTAGTTATTGAGTTTTTGTTCCACAGAGGTGAACTGTGATACTTACCCACTTTCCCACACTGTTGTCTAATTTTAGCCCTCCTTGTATTGGTTTCTTAAGTCCACGTCATTTCACATTCATAATTGTGGCTATTATAGAATTGCCTTAGTAGAAGGAAAGGAAGGAAAATGGTGCTCTAAAAAGTATGATAGCAATCAAGTGTTAGTCAGTAGACCAGAGAGCAAAAATGAAGAGCTGGTCAGGTCATTCTGGAGAGAAGTAGGTAAAGAATGATTTACCTGTACACAGAGTGGTGGTCACGTGCTCATCTCTACTGAACATGAGACTAAGGAAGCTAATGGATTTTAAGGAGTGTCCAGGTAAGAAAATATAATTCCACTGAACTTGGTGTTGGTTAGTCATTTAAATATTATGTCTATTTTACCAAATGCCATTTCAAGAGTTACTTTGACAAACTAATGACTCAAATGAGAATATATTAGGTTCGGGAAGCACCTGATACTTATACCGTGTTTGTCAAGCTCACCAGGTATGCTTGGTATGGACAAGGAAGACTTAAAGGTAGGAAGAAAGTTAGGCCATTGATAGAACAACGTATTTCTCTAATATTTTGTGATAAATCAGTAATATTGTACTGTATGTGATTCATGGAATTAAAAAAAACCCCAAAACTTCAGCACGCTTACTGGTGGAAATATGGAAGAAAAGAATGATTAGATGGTTTAATATGTTTGTTACTAATATCTTCCAGTTTTTTATAAACTAAGTAAAATAACTATGGAAGCTCATACCGTTTGAGAGTAAGTTTTGTAAGTACAGACAAAAAGATGTGGTTCGTGATAGTAATACTACTGCTATTATTCACAGTTTGTAATAGAATCATTGCTATATGTAAACAGATTTAACCAATCCAATAAATTTCTGAGGCAGAGTTATCTCATATATATATATATTTTTTTTAGTTTTTCGGTATGCGGGCCTCTTACGGCTGTGGCCTCTCCCGTTGCGGAGCACAGGCTCCAGACGCGCAGGCCCAGCAGCCATGGCTCATGGGTCAAGCCGCTCTGTGGCATGTGGGATCTTCCCGGATCGGGGCACGAACCCATGTCCCCTGCATTGGCAGGCAGACTCTCAACCACTGCACCACCAGGGAAGCCCCAATCTCATTTTTGTAAATGAGAAAACTGAGGCCTGGATAGTTTAATGAACATGTTCATTGGATCTGTGCTTTCCAATATAGAATTAAATTTTGCATAAAATAGTTTATAATTTAATTGTACAAAGCCCGAATGTCTAAAATTTTATGAAGAGAATAAATAATGCCTGGACTGAGGAATTTTTATTTTTGGTCTTCGTTATCTAATACTGATGAAAGTAAATGTTTGAAGTGTTCTACTGCACAGTGAATGTAGTAATGGAATATATTTAATATAAGTAAGCAAAAGTAAGAATATATAGGAAATTAGTATGTTTGATTAGAATGGGAGCATGTTGTATTATTTTATCATAGTGTAACAAGAAGAAATAAAGTACCAAATTAATGTAGGTAAATGATATATTTTAACTTCTTCAGCTTTTTCCTTTTTTCTAAAATTTACAGGATTTCTCATAGAAATTGTATCATGTTTGAAATGTGAAAGCATATTGCAAACTTGAGATAAATAAGTATCATTTAAACTTTTGAATGTATTTGGTTAATTTCAGAAATTTGAGTCAAATAATATTATTTCAATTTTATATGATCTCTAAAAAATTCAGACAGTTAGGACCACAGAAGGGGATACCTGGAGAAGATTATCAAGAAAAGTAACAAGTATATTCTCTTAGTTTATGTACTATTTTTGATATCACTTTAAATAATTTCTTCTGATTTTGCACTTTTGTAAGTATCTCATATAACCTGGGAGAGCAGGCTTTCTTTCTTTTTTTTAAACATTGTGATTTTTCCACTATATCTGTCTAAATAAATGTGAAGAACAGTGTAATTGTTCTCTAGTTATGAGTACCTATTTATCCATTGTACCTATGATTAGTTTTTTAATTTTGTCTTAGCAATGTATTAGTCCTAGGAGAAAATGTTCATTGTAGAAAATTTAGGAAATGAGAAAAGGATAAAGTAGTCAGTAAAATCACCTGTAATCCCAATGTGCATCACTCAGAGCACTACCACAAATACTCCAACATGTTTACAGTAACATGTCCCTTTGAAGGAACAGCAGTGCTAAATAGTGCAGTAGTCTACATTGGCCAACAGATAGGTGTAAATGGTTTTCAGAATTGTGTTTTATTTAGTTAACCTGTGTATTGATTTTACAAAATTCTAGAAAACAATAAAAAAGAAGCTTTGGAAGTACAACATCTAAACAATTGCATATTATGGAAGGTTTGAGAAATGGCTTTGGGGAGGTATTTTTAGTTAGCTTTCAATGCTGATAGAAAATTGTAATCAGAGAGAGAGAGAAAGAAAATGAATGAATATGTATTCCTGATTCCTGGCAGCAGTGGCCCAAATTCCTGTAAGTTCTTATTAATCCACAATTATTGTTATGGTGATTTGCGTGAGATATTTTTAAGATTAGTTTATCAGCTATGAGTCGTAAAATTCTCCTGCCTTTTTGATTTGATGTGTACTTACTCATTAAAGAGACATGGTTTCTGTCATCATGCTATGTATATATCACAGATAAAGTCATAAACTTTTATTTATTTTGTTATATAACTGTTACACCTATAATAGTATAGGTACTTTATAAATTACTTTGTTGTCATAGTTGAAAATTTTATTATTGGCAGAACAGCTGTACAGAAATGTCTTTGAGCAAGAAGTGTGGGTAGCTGTATCACTATGTAGTATGTGAGGAGAATGTGAGAAATCAGATATAATTCTTTTCGCTCTTGTTTTTCCATTTAGCCTAGAACAACAACAAGGGAGTTATAAGTGTAGGTTTGACTTACCTAGTAGATGATTTTCCTCCTTGATAAATCAGGTGGTGATAATTATGGAATGTATTATGTTATTACAATCTAGTTTTGAAGATTCTCAACACTTTGGGGGAAAGTATGTTGCTTTATTTTTTCCAATAATTGTCCCAACACTGCCAATTCCAGTTTTTCCCATTGGTTAAGGGCTACCTTAACAATGCCAAGGTCTAATTGCATGACTTTTCAGTCACTTTTGTTTATTAGAACCATCTCATTTTGTTAATAGTTATGTACTATTCATTTTAAAACTTTAATCTCAAACTTAATCCAAAACTCTTCACTTTCTCTCCCCTCATTTGGAGCTTCTATCATAACTACTTGCAGGAGAGAAGGGGAGTGGAAGAGCAGAAAGCTAGGGGAGTTGGGAGGCAGATATGTGGGTTCTACAAAGCCTAGACCTTAGAGGATACTGGCCACAGGGGTCACATATCAAGGGGACTAAAAAGCTGTGCAGTGTGCTGAATCAAATCTCAGAGACAGAGTTTTGGGTGAAGTAGAAAAGAATAGCTTTATTGCTTTACCAGGCAAAGGGCGACACAGCATGCTGCTGCCCTTGAAAGGTTGTGTCCCAACCTGGGAAGATTTGTTGATGAGTTTTACAGCAAGGATTCAAGGGTGGGGTTCCTGATAAGATTAGTGTGTGTTCAGGGCCTTCATTCCTCTAATCTGGTCCCAGGTAATCTCTTGATGTGCTTCTCTGATTCCTTTAATCTGGCCTCAGGTGGTCTTCTCTGGAATGAATAATTCCAACATCTTCCATTTGTTGGAGGTTTTAATTCTATAAAGAGCTTAAAGATATTGTTATGTGTACTCCTTTAGGGTGAACCAGGGCCCTGCCCCAAGGGTGCACTATTGTTTCTCTGCTGCTCCTCCCTTGTCTCTGCATCCCCTCCCTTCCTTGATTAGCAACTGTTGTAATCTGCCCTTTGGAACTCAGGGAAGCTTATGTAGGCTGGAGTCTGTTCCCTACAAATGAGAAATGGGGGAAATGGAAAGGCTTCCATACCCAGGAGCCCCAGAGGGTCCTTCTTGCTTTCAAAAGGACATTGTTCCTTGTTCTTCAGCTCTTAGAAGGCACTTCCTAACACTGTCAGCTAACATTCTCTTCGATTGGCATCCTAGGATGGACCTATAGGCAGGTTCTTTAAGTGGCAGGGAAACCAGATGCTGTCCTCCTCTTCACACAATCACCCTAGGTTTTGGAGCTCCCCTTCACCTTGCTTTAGGGAGTGGAAAGAACCTCCTGATGTGCCCCCAGAAGTAAGGAATAGCCTGTCACTTCATGAGTAAGCTTTGTGGAGAAGGGTCTGACCCTAATGAGAGTGACTCAACGGGATCTGTGAGCTAAGCGTGAAGAGAAATGTAGTATCTTTTGTTTACAGCTTTGGCCTTAGTGGGAATTTCAGAAATACAGGAAAAATTCCAGTCAACATCTGTTACCCTCCACTAGAAAACATAATCCTTAGGAGCCATTCAAATCAGTTACTGCCAATTCAGTACTCTACTAATAAGATTTCAACAACAGGATGAAATGGTTTACAAAATTGCTGTTAGTACATTTAGGCACAAGTGTACCATCCTGGGGGTAAACTACTGAACTTCTGCTTTGCAGTGTATTCTCTTTTACTTAAGGAGATTATGGCACTTATAAATATAGACAGACACCCACATTCACACAGCCCCACCCCCATGCACACAGATATATTTTTAACTATTTAGGATGTCGTGTTTATGTTCTGACTTGTGAGGATTAAAACCAGTGATAATTTTAGAAAAGTTAGAAGGAAAATTCTCTGAGAAGAAAAATCATGGTAATTTCAAGTGCATTGTAATCCAGCATATTATTTAAAGCCTTCAGAGGTATGCTGTAAATTACCTATTTTTGAGGTAATAGCATTAAAAGCTTTGTTAAAGACAATGAAGGAGGATTGTATGTGAGGATACTTAAACTCTTTGTGATGAAAACATAAATACTTTTCTGTTTGCTTTTTTAACTGAGCTGAATATACAATGTTATTTCTCCCTAGTCTACACTAAACCCTTTATAGAAAATGGTTTCCAGGGATGATACTTGAGAAGGAGCCAGCAGAGTTATGTTTTACCTTTGATATTGCTACTGTTGCTAATTTTAATTTTACACTTAGAAATTGTTTTGAACGAGAAAAATTTCTTGAATAAGAAAAATATTTTTTAACTAATATTTGTAGGTCTTCAGTAGATGTCGGCAATTTGTTGATTCAAAATTCTAGTTTACAGCTGTTGAGAGTGTCAAAATTCCCTGACATGAAGAAGAGTAATTTGTAATTCTTCTGAAGCAGGTATTTGCATCACACAATTTTAAAGCCAGTTTGTGGTAAACATTCTTTGCTATGGAGTAAGTGCACCTCTGCCCAGAATCAGTACACTCAGTGAACTCTTTTTCTTTGCCTTTTTTTGACTAGATGCTTCATTTCTCTGTGAAACATTTTTGTTATGTGAGAGGGAAGACTTAAACCTTAAAAAAAAAGCAGTTAATTTTTGGTAGGAAGCTATGCACAAAGAATGTGAAAGGAATATGATTTGGGAGAAAGACTGGAACCAGTACAAATATTTTCCTATTTAAGAATTCAGTAAATTGAGATTGTTTTGGTTATTAACAGCCTTTCTGTTTCTAAAAATTTTTTTAAAACAAGGAGCTAAAGTGACAGTAGGTGATGTTTTTCCAGGATCTCCTTAAGAAATCATTTATTTCCAGTACTAAGTGATCAAAAATAGGACATATAATAATCCTATATAAATACATTTCTTTTTCCATAAAATACATGGTTTCCCCAAGTTCTGTGATTGGGGAAATATAATATGCCATTACTTTGGCCAAATTTCAAAATTAATGAGAACATTTATGATATTAAATAAGAATTATGATATAATTATAATATACTTATTTTTATATATAATTATATAATGTAATTATAATTATAACAAATGATAGCCTGTTATCCGCACTTGTTTTAAAAGGGAAATTTCAGTTTTTACGGATATTAGGAATCTATTGATTCACAGAAAAGGGAAATTTTAAACTTGTCTTATCGAGCAGAAGAATTCATGACTGTGAAAATATTAGGACTTCTACTTAAGTTGTAGAAATAAAAGCACCCAGGGATTGTGAATTCTACCTTTGGTATGTAGGCCACAGATTATGAGAAATTTCTAAATTTGCTAAGTTTTTCTCCCTATTCATATAATTTTGATTCATTTTTTATTTATGTTTTGGGGGATATACTGACATTTTTCTCTAACTTTATTTTGTGGAAATAATTTAAATTTTATATTTTAATCTTTTAGGTATGATGTTGATTCGAAGAGTCCCAACTTGTCAAAACATGTAAGTTCATATTTTTATGTTCTTTATGATGGTTGCAAATATAAATTATAATATCATGATTTGATTGATATTTATGTTGATTGATTAATATTAAATGTCCACAACTTATGTAATAAATGCATTGAAAATAAATAACATTTTTAAAGAACCCTAGAATAACATTTGGAGAAGCTTATTGAAAGAAAGATATCTTCAGTATGTGAAATGGATTAATCTTACTTATTTGTTATATTTGGTTTTTTTTAAAGAAATGATGTCAGTTCCCTATAATGTTCAAAGTTGGATCAGGTTAAGAAGATGAAATAGTAAGATTATGTCTTTTTGGGAGTCTTCACTTTTGAGAGGATAGAAGGTACTAGGGTGTAGGCAGAGTGATTTGCTATTCTGCTGTCCCTGTAGTTCATTTGTTCAACAGTATTTTCTAAGTACCTCCTCATGCCAGGTACCATGGTAGTTTCTGATTGTACAAGATGAGTAACACAGACATGGAGTCCATCCACAAGTCACTTACTATCTTTTTTTCCTTTCTGGGCTCTGATCTTCCCATTCCTTTTCCTTAAGAGATTTACTCACCAGGCAACAACTGTTATCTGGGGAGTTTCCAGGTTCAGGAGCAAAAAGAGTGTCAGAGTTAGGCAGAAAAAGAGGAGGTGGTGGGAAGTGAGGGATGAGAGTGATATTCTTTGGCTAAGCACTGGTGGTTTTATCAACGGAATATTGACCAGTTTGGAATTAGGCCATATCTAATAGGAAGGGCTGGATGGGGGTGAAAAGAATATTCTGAAAGGGGTTTAACTAGGTTTTAAGTGAAATCTGAGTATACAAATGTAAAATTGGTGGCTGTGCCAGTGTTGCGAGGTCAGCCAGACTAAAGTTCATGCCCAGAGGCTCAGAAGGTGAGATTTTTCTATTTTTGTATGCTATTAGATAGAATAGGTAGAGATCTATCTATCTAGATAGATAGATAGATAGATAGATATGTATAATTTCCTGTGTAGTTTGCAGACAGGGAATGTCATAGTTCAGAGAAGAGAGAGGGGATGTAGGGGGTGACCCCAAGGTGATTTGGGAAAACTGGAAGCCTGATAATGGTGGTAAAAAAATCACAATTTACTGATCTTTTCCTTCATTAAAGGAGGTATGATATTTATTTCTGTTATGGAGTATAGAGCAGAATCATTTGAAGAAAGATTCAAAGGTTAGTCTTTGTACAATTTGAAAAGAATACTGTAACAAGCTCATTACTTCCCATAAGTAAAGTTCATTGCAGTTGCCATGATACCCTTCTACTCCTTAAGATAAGACTTTTAGCATGTAGTTAGACATTTAAAACTTATTTACATAGCTTTGTATTGGAAGTTTTCGAAACTTCATTGGAAGAATCAGAAAAGGAACCACATTTTCTAGTTAAAATTATCTAGTTGCAAGGAACAAAAATGCATTAACTTATCTCACATGGAGGGGGTTTATTGAAGGGATTTAGGAGCATCTCATAAATGTGACATGTAACTTGCTGTATGGGAATTGCTGCTAGAAACAGGCATGGTGGGTTGGACTGAGACAGCTATTTTCTCTGTTTGTCTCTCTCTCAGTCAATAAAGCCACATATTCTTTTCACTATGGCTTTTCTCTGAGCTTCTGTTTCTCTCTGAAGACCAAGTTTCTCTGTTTATTCATCCTGTGTACATAGGGAAAATGACCTCCCTAACACTGACTGGGCATAGACTTTCAAGTGCCCACTCTCTCTGAATATAATTTCTCAGTGTTTCTCAGTTTAGACTAGTCTTCAGAGGGCATAATAACTGAGAAGTTAAGGACATTTTCATGGGGTTGTATATATTGAGGGTGAGTGTGAGGACTACTACTACTAACATGTAGTCCTTACCATTGATGTTCAGGACATAGTATATGGAATATGGGATAGGAAGGTACCTCAAACATGATTAACTATGTCTTCCTTTAATAATCAGTAATGACTAAATATTTTTATGTAAGAGATATGTCTTATAGAAGCCATCAATGTACATATCTTTTCAAATATTTTTCTTTTGTAGAATAGCTTTTTTTCATAAGTAAATATCCTGACTCTGTTTTACCGTCATGATATCTCTTTTACTATCTTCTCATACCATACTTCTTTACCAAACAGCCTGGGTTTCTATCAGAACTTCCTTTTCATTCTCCCTTCAATTTCTTTACTGTATTCTCATGTTCATTTCTGCTTAAACTATTCTGACATAGGTTAGATCAAAATGTAGTGGCCTCCCTTCATTCTTTACTTTACTTGATCTCCCCATTATTTTGGACACGATTGACTACTGTATTCTTGAAATACTTACCTCCCTTTACTTCCATGGAAATTTTTCCCTTGCTTCTTTTCCTACCTCTCTGTTTATTCAGTACCTATTATATTTTAGTTTCTCTTTCTCCTCCTATTCCTTAATATTAGTGCTTCTTATGGCTTTATTTTCAATTTTCATCTCATCTCATTGTATAAACTCTCTTTGGGAGAGTTCAGTCATTTACCTGTCTTATCTTGATGTTTCATGTACCCTCTGTACACCCCAGAAAATCTAAGTTTCCAACTGCTTGTCAGATATTCCTTGGTAGATATTCTACAGAAGGCTAAAATTCAAATATATCAAAAATGTATTTTTGATGACCTTTTCCATCCCAATTTTGCTCCTCTGCCTGTATTATCTTCATGAGAATAATCATCAACACAGTGTACTTATTTAGAAAACTTTCATATAATTTTCCCGATCCTTGTTATGACAAAAACATTTCAAGTTTCTGAAATGATTCTCTCTTTTTTTTTTTTTTTTGCGGTATGTGGGCCTGTCACTGTTGTGGCCTCTCCTATTGCAGAGTACAGGCTCCGGACACTCAAGCCCAGCGGCCATGGCTCACGGGCCCAGCCGCTCCGCGGCATGTGGGATCCTCCCGGACCGGGGCACGAACCCGTGTCCCCTGCATTGGCAGGAGGACTCTCAACCACTGCGCCACCAGGGAAGCCCTGAAATGATTCTTTAAAAGAAGACACACTTAACTCTTGAATGACTGAGAATAAAAATAAATAATTAACAGCACACATAATATTGGCTTGTTTAATACCATAACACAGTGCTTTAGAGACCCTTTAAAAAGGAACTGAGAAACAAATTGTGTTTAACTTTAAACGCATTAAGTCTACTTCCATCAAAGACAGGAGCTCTGAGATATTCCACCTGGCCTATTGCACTCAAAGCTGTAGTTATACCTTTAGAGAGCAGTGATAACCCCTACCCAGAGGAGGTCTTGGAAAGCTCTGACAGCCCTGAGTCAATCACAGAAAGTCACCCCTTTAGAACTAATGTTTCTTGTTCAGTTTTCACTTCTTTATGAACTTACGCCATTTCCTTTCCTGAATGGAAACTGAGCACTAACTCTCCCAAGTAGAATTGCTTAACATCTCCTTCCCCTTATATTTCAGGATCAGTCTTCCTTAACCTCTTCCTGTCTCACATCTAGTGAGTCACCAAATCCTGCTCATTCTAACAAAGAATTGCTTCTCTTCTGTCTTCTTTCCTTACTGTTACTGCCTTAGTTCACATTTTCATCACTTTTCTGCTGGAGTATTGCATAGCTTTTTATAGTTCCTGTAGTTTATATTATCTCACATTTTAATGTATTCTCACATTATTCTCTGTTATGTTTATCAAATATATATAGTAAGCAACACAAATTACTTAATAGTGCCTGAGCTAAGAGTGGATGAAGCGTGTCAAAAGAAGGAGGAAATGTGTTTTTGAATTGTTACAGGAATTGTTAGAGATAACTGCTTTGAATTTCTGCTAGATATTAGCAACAACAAAAACCCATCTTTATTTGAAAGCAAACAAGTACAGATTTTAGGTAAAAGAGCATATAACTCATTCAACCCAAAAGGAATTCAGGAGGCATTTGAAAGACCAGAGAAACCAATAAATAAACTAGGTTTATTCCCTGAAGATGCAGTTCTTTAAAAGTGTGGTTGTCTACACCTTCCAATTTTGCAAAGGGAAAGAAAAACTGAAACCTTTTAGGAAATACTGCTAAGTGCCTGTGCTTGCATGTGGAGTACAGGCACCTATCTTTTACAGAAGGGATTTGGTAGCAAGAGAGACTCCTTGAGTTAACTATAATAAATTTTTTCTCTTTCTCATTTCTGATAATTTTGAAAGATCCCACTTTCAGGATGATTTTATTTGGTTTCTAGTACTTAGGGGTCTTAAGTACCAGTCTTAAATTTTTGGTACTAATAAGGAAAATGGAGATATAATATAGAACTGTACCTTAGATTTCTAACATTGCAAATGAATACAGGTGAATAGATGAAGAATCAGTATAACTTTAATTGATTTTATTGGTGGTGGACAAGTTTTTAGTGAAGAAACATTATGTTCACAGCTGACTTATGGAATCCAGGGATGTATTCCTTTAGATGATTTATCCATTTTATGATTCTCTAAGGAAATTTACATATTTCCATTTGCATAATTTAATTGCATCATTAATGAAAAGATTATTAACAGGCCTGTAATTGGTGTATCTAGGATTCTTTTTGGTGTTCTGGAGCAGATAACATCGAAACTGTACTTTGTGTACTAATTTTTCATACCTACCAGGCAATCCAAAATGCATTTATCCATTTGGTTCGTCTTGGAAGGTACCCACTACAGTTTTTGTTTTAGATAGTTAATTGCTCACTGGATTATTTCAGCCACAAAATACCAACCTTCAGTGAAGATGTGCGTGTTCTTCAATATATTTTCTAAATATTATATATATAAACTTCCACATATAGATCAGTTGTATTTGAAAATTTTATATGAAAGTTAATTAATTGTTCAGATCATGAAATGCATTTTTCATAGGAATAGATTTATAAGTGGGGAAAGAGTTTTTCATTAGAATATGTCAGTTTAACCCATATATAACTGAATTGAATTCTAATGTATATTCACACAACCAGGTAAGCAATAAATATATTCCAGGCACTCTTGTAATGCTGAGAAATATAACAATGAATAAGACAAACAAGATCCTTGTCCTAAAACAGCTTACAGTTTAGAGTTGGGGAAGTGGCGTATATAGATTTATTCAATAAAAACAAATGCAAATAAATGGCTAAGATAACTTCTTTATAGCATTTATATTAATAAGATTTTGATACTGAGAGAGGGTGACTCATGAAGCTAGTTAGCTAGAAGCTTATATTTCCCTCAACCAGGCAGCATGATTCTGTACCAGTTCTTATCCTGGGTATACTTATTAAAGAGAAGGAGGGAACTATTGAAAATCTAGGGGAAGAGCATTTAAGGCAAAAGGAACAGTAGTGCAAAGACCTTGAGTCAGGAAGTAATTTAGTATGTTGGTGTGACTGAAAGATAGCTACCCTATATAGACTGAATGGTAAGGAAAGAAGAATGGAATAATTTGGAAAGGTAGATAGAATTCAGATGGTGTGGAGATTTGTAGGCCAAAGTTTAAAGAATTTGGATTTTTTTTTTATGGATTTCACTGGAAGATGATGTGATCTGATTTATAGGTTTAAATAACAACTGGCAGCTGAAGTGGATAATGGGGTTGGGAAGCCCCAGTGTACAGGGGCTAGTTTCAGGTTTTACCCAGGGACCCCCTGCTCTTGTGAACCAACAGAGACCAGTTATAAAACTGCTGTTAATTTAGCTAGGTAAACGATATTTGGTAAGTATAGACCTTGAAGTGGTAAAAAGTGGCAGATTTGGAATATATTTTGGTGATATGGTTGATGATGATGTAGATATTAGGTCTGAAAATAAGAGATGAAAATAGAATGATTCCTAGGTTATTGGAAACTGGATAAATGAAGATACAGTTTATTGCCATGGGGTACATTGGGGAGGAAGAGACTGAGGTGGTGGGGATGAGAATAGAGAAATCAGTGGTCAGGGCAGGTTTATATTGTTTGAGACTCCAGTAAGCATCTAACTGGAGATATTAACTAGGCCATTTCTGGAGACTTGAGAACTGTCAGCCTATAGAGTTGGAACTCAATAAAATTATATAAAAAAGTATAAATGGAGAAGAGAATAGGGTAGAACCTTGGGGGAACTTTAGCATTTACAAATTTGGTGGGAAATGATTAGCCAGAATTATCATTTAAAAAGACTAGTCAGGACATATCACTTTCTAGTTCAAATTAATTTTCCAGTGGCTTCCCTCCACACTTGAGACAGAATTCACAGTCCATCATGGGCCCTTGGCTCCATCCTCTCCTTCCATTCTCTTCCTTGCTCATTCTACTCTAACCCCGCTGGCCCTCTTGCTTTTCCTTAAACACCCCAAGTGTCTTCTTGTCTCAGGGACTTTGTTCTTGCTTTTTCTCCTACCTACCTATTGTCTCA
Organism: Pseudorca crassidens; assembly: GCF_039906515.1. Taxonomy (NCBI): domain Eukaryota; kingdom Metazoa; phylum Chordata; class Mammalia; order Artiodactyla; family Delphinidae; genus Pseudorca; species Pseudorca crassidens. Next base: position 28,049,625 of record NC_090306.1, on the reverse strand, counting down.
AATGTTCACATGGTTCTTTCTGTTATATTATTGAAATTTCTACTTAGTTGTCATCTACTTAGAGGCTTGCCTGACTGCCCTGTGTAAAAGAGCTCTCCGTGCTATCCTCTGATGCCTTTTCAATAATAACTTTCTTTTTTTTTTATGTAGCAAGCTTTCTGGTCTTTATCAGCTAATGAGAGCTAGCCTTATAAGCATATTCAAATTAAAGAATTTATGACTGACGCTCAATAAATGGATTATGTTTCTATTTGCATTTTCAACATGGTCTTGTAGAATCTTAGACTTTGAGACAGAATTAGGGACAGTGCTTGAGGTAGGTTTGATGACAGTGTCTTTGGCACTCATTATGTTATATTAAGTGAGATTGTTTGCATGTAAAACTGGCCCTTACTCAGGGCTTAGTATTTAATGACATTGTGTGATAGTATTATATTTATTATTTAATAATGCTATAATATATATCATATTATTTAATAGTACTATATAGTAAGTTTTCTAGTTATTTAGCCTGTTGACTGTATCATCATGTTTGACAGCAGTGAGAATATTTACTTAACATTTTTTGTTAGCATATTACATTTCTCACATCTTTACTGATGAGAACTAACATCTAGACAAAAAATGATGTGCCTCTAGAAGGTAAATATTTTCCATAGATTTGTTATAGTATTTGTGAATAGAGTAGCTTTATTCTTAATCTATAAATAGTATGGTTCACAATTTAAATATGTATGTTGTTGATAATTTTAGAAAATTGGTTCATTTTGATCAATAACTACTCATTCATTGAAAGATTAATTTTCATTCAGTGTCTTATTTAACTGCCTTCATTTGGACTCTTATCAAGCAAGAATTATTTTGAAAATCAACAACTGTGCTGAGGGAAAATAAATTCAACTTTAGAGTATAATTTTGAAATTATATTTGCAATTTAGCTACTGATGTCTGAGTTTAGAACTATTAATAATAATGTGTGAGAAATTCTCTCATTTGTGGAAAACATTATATGAAGAAACACACTGCACATGGACACACACACACACATATATATGTATGCATATTCTTGAAAATTATGATATTTTATGATATTTTGATGATACTGGTAATACGTGTGTAGTAAGAATTAGTCCTGAAATAGGTGGAGGAATTATTTTTCTTTGTATATACTTTTTACTGTTTATATTATTTCTGTGCATTTAAAAAATAAATTTCAAGAGTGAGTGGGGAAAAAAAAGAAATTTGTGTTAATTTCTTGGAGGTAAGATTAGCATTTTTGCTTTGTAGATGGATCCATTCATTAAAAAGACAAATTCTTGATTAAAAAAAGGTGTATTATTATAATGTTAAAATGGGACAAATTATTTTTCTTAAAATATTAAATCGAATTGCTTCATGTTGAGTTTCCTTTATACCCCAAACAGCACAACCATTAAGAAAGCAGGGGCTTCCCTGGTGGTGCAGTGGTTGGGAATCTGCCTGCCAATGCAGGGTACATGGGTTCGAGCCCTGGTCTGGGAAAATTCCACATGCCACGGAGCAACTAAGCCCGTGTGGTATAACTACTGAGCCTGCGCTCTAGAGCCCGCAAACCACAACTACTGAGCCCAAGTGCCACAACTACAGAAACCCACGTGCCTAGAGCCCGTGCTCTGCAACAGGAGAGGCCACCGCAATGAGAGCCCTGCACCTAGCAATGAAGAGTGTCCTCCCGCCACAACTAGAGAAAACCCACTTGCAGCAACGAAGACCCAACACAACCAAAAATAAAATAAATAAATAAATTTATTTTTAAAAAAAGAAAGTAGGAAAGATTATTGAGCAAAGAAGCACCATTCTTGATTATTATAAATGATTATCATATTAGTATATAGTACCTAATATAACTGTGACTCCTCATCTCTATAGTTACTGTGATTAGTATGAATTCATTAAATATAGAGGAATTCAGCAATATTAACAGGAATTACCAACAGTAAAATATTAGTAAATAATGCCAACAATAAAATTTCACAAGTTATACAAACTTTCCTCACCAATTTTTTTCCACAATGGTTAAAATTTTATAAAAATGAGAAATTTTGTATCATTTATTTTCTCTTGCTTTTACTGGCTTAGTGTGCATGTGCTTAAAAATGCTAAATGATCACAAAATGGGTAAAAGCAATAAGTGGAGGCAAATCATGACTCTATCTTATCAAGAATGAATGAATAGGGCTTCCAGGAAGATGGCAGAAGAGTAAGACGTGGAGATCACCTTCCTCCCCACAGATTCACCAGAAATACATCTACACGTGGAACAACTCCTACAGAACACCTACTGAATGCTGGCAGAAGACCTCAGCCTCCCAAAAGGCAAGAAACCCCCCACGTACCTGGGTAGGGCAAAAGAAAAAAGAATAAACAGAGACAAAAGGATAGGGACGGAACCTGCACCGGTGGGAGGGAGCTGTGAAGGAGGAAAGGTTTCCACACAATAGGAAGCCCCTTCGCGGGCAGAGACGGCGGGTGGCGGAGGGGGAAAGCTTCAGAGCCGCGGAGGAGAGCACAGCAACAGGGGTGCAGGGGACAAAGTGGAGAGATTCCCGCACAGAGGATCGGTGCTGACAGGCACTCACCAGCCCGAGAGGCTTGTCTGTTCCCCCACCGGGGCGAGCGGGGATGGGAGCTGAGGCTCGGGCTTTGGTCAGAGCGCAGGGAGAGGACTGGGGTTCGTGGCGTGAACATAGACTGCAGGAGGTTAGTGTGCCACGGCTGGCCAGGAGGGAGTCCAGGGAAAAGTCTGGACCTGCTGAAGAGGCAAGAGAATTTTTCTTCCCTCTTTGTTTCCTGGTGCGCAAGGAGAGGGGATTAAGAATGCTGCTTGAAGGAGCTCCAGAGACGGGCGAGAGCTGCTGCTAAAAGCACGGACCCCAGAGACAGGCATGAGATGCTAAGGCTGTTGCTGCTGCCACCAATAACCCTGTGTGCAACCAGAAGTCACTATCCACACCTCTCTTCCAGGGAGCCTGTGCAGCCCGGCACTGCCAGGGTCCTGGGATGCAGGGACAACTCCCCCGGTAGAACACACGGTGCGCTTCAGGCTGCTGCAACGTCATGCTGGCCTCTGCCGCAGCAGGCTCGCGCCGCAATCCGTGCCCCTCCCTCCCCCCAGCCTGAGTGAGCCAGAGCCCCTGAAACAGCGGTTCCTTTAACCCCGTCCTGTCTGAGCAAAGAACAGACGACCTCTAGCGACCTACAAGCAGAGGCGGGGCCAAATCCAAAGCTGAGCCCCTGGGAGCTGTGAAAACCAAGAAGAGAAAGGGAAATTTCTCCCAGCAGCCTCAGAAGCAGTGGATTAAAGCTCCAAAATCAACTTGATGTACCCTGCATCTGTGGAATACATGAATAGACAACGAATCATCCCAAATTACGGAGTCTGAGCAGTGTGGATGAAAGGCTCTTGGTGCTGCAGCCAGGAGTCAGTGCTGTGCCTCTGAGGTGGGATAGCCAACTTCAGGACACTGGTCCACAAGAGACCTCCCAGCTCCACATAATATCAAATGGCAAAAATCTACCAGGGATCTCCATCTCAACACCAGCACCCAGCTTCACTCAACGACCAGCAAGCTACAGTGCTGGACATCCTATGACAAACAACTAGCAAGACAGGAAAACAACCCCACCCATTAGCAGAGAGGCTGCCTAAAATCATAATAAGTCCACAGACACCCCAAAACACACCACCAGACGTGGATATGCCCATGAGAAAGACAAGATCAGCCTCATCCACCAGAACACAGGCACTAGTCCCCTCCACAGAAGCCTACACAACCCACTGAACCAACCTTAACCACTGGGGAAAGACACCAAAAACAACGGGAACTACGAACCTGCAGCCTGCAAAAAAGAGACCCCAGACATGGTAAGATAAGCAAAATGAGAAGACAGAAAAACACACAGCCAATGAAGGAGCAAGATAAAAATCCACCAGACCTAACAAATAAACAGGAAATAGGCAGTCTACCTGAAAAAGAATTCAGAATTATGATAGTAAATATGATCCAAAATCTTGGAAATAGAATAGACAAAATGCAAGAAACACTTAACAAGGACCTAGAATAACTAAAGATGGAACAAACAGCGATGAACAACACAATAAATGAAATTAAAAATACTCTAGATAGGATCAATAGCAGAATAACTGAGGCAGAAGAACGGATAAGTGACCTGGAAGATAAAATAGTGGAAATAACTACTGCAGAGCAGAGTAAAGAAAAAAGAATGAAAAGAACTGAGGACAGTCTCAGAGACCTCTGGGACAACATTAAATGCACCAACATTCAAATTATAGGGGTTCCAGAAGAAGAAGAGAAAAAGAAAGGGACTGAGAAAATATTTGAAGAGATTATAGTTGAAAACTTCCCTAATATGGGAAAGGAAATAGTTAATCAAGCCCAGGAAGCACAGAGAGTCCAATACAGGATAAATCCAAGGAGAAATACGCCAAGACACATATTAATCAAACAGTCAAAAATTAAATACAAAGAAAACATATTAAAAGCAGCAAAGGAAAAACAACAAATAACACACAAGAGAATCCCCATAAGGTTAATAGCTGATCTTTTAGCAGAAACTCTGCAAGCCAGAAGGGACTGGCAGGACATATTGAAAGTGATGAAGGAGAAAAACCTGCAATCAAGATTACTCTACCCAGCAAGGATCTCATTCAGATTTGATGGAGAAATTAAAACCTTTACAGACAAGCAAAAGCTGAGAGAGTTCAGCACCACGAAACCAGCTCTACAACAACTGCTAAAGGAACTTCTCTAGACAGGAAACCCAAGGGAAGGAAAAGACCTACAATAATGAACCCAAAATAATTAAGAAAATGGGAATAGGAACATACATATCAATAATTACCTTAAAAGTAAATGGACTAAATGCTCCCACCAAGAGACACAGATTGGCTGAATGGATACAAAAACAAGACCCATATATTTGCTGTCTACAAGAGACCCACTTCAGACCTAGAGACACATACAGACTGAAAGTAAGCGGATGGAAAAAGATATTTCATGCAAATGGAAACCAAAAGAAAGCCAGCGTAGCAATTCTCATATCAGACAAAATTGACCTAAACATAAAGACTATTAGAAGGGACAAAGAAGGACACTACATAATGATCAAGGGATCGATCCAAGAAGAAGATATAACAATTGTAAATATTTATGCACCCAACATAGGAGCACCTCAGTACATAAGGCATATACTAACAGCCATAAAAGGGAAACCGACAGTAACACATTCATAGTAGGGGACTTTAACACCTCACTTTCACCAATGGACAGATCATCCAAAATGAAAATAAATAAGGAAACACAAGCTTTAAATGATATATTAAACAAGATGGACTTAATTTATATTTATAGGACATTCCATCCAAAAACAACAGAATACACATTTTTCTCAAGTGCTCATGGAACATTCTCCAGGATAGATCATATCCTGGGTCACAAATCAAGCCTTGGTAGATTTAAGAAAATTGAAATTGTATCAAGTATCTTTACCAACCACAATGCTATGAGACTAGATATCAATTACAGGAAAAAATCTGTAAAAAATAGAAACACATGGAGGCTAAACAATGCACTACTTAATAACGAAGTGATCACTGAAGAAATCAAAGAGGAAATCAAAAACTACGTAGAAACAAATGACAATGGAGACACGAAGACCCAAAATCTATGGGATGCAGAAAAAGTATTTCTAAGAGGGAAGTTTATAGCAATATAGTCCTACCTTAAGAAACAGGAAACATCTCGAATAAACAACCTAACCTTGCACCTAAAGCAATTAGAGAACGAAGAAAAAATCCTCAAAGTTAGCAGAAGGAAAGAAATCATAAACATCAGATCAGAAATAAATGAAAAAGAAATGAAGGAAACAATAGCAAAGATCAATAAAACTAAAAGCTCGTACTTTGAGAAGATAAACAATATTGATAAACCATTAGCGAGACTCATCAAGAAAAAAAGGGAGACGTCTCAAATCAATAGAATTAGAAATGAAAAAGGAGACATAACAAGTGACACTGCAGAAATAAAGAAGATCATGAGAAATTACTACAAGCAACTCTATGGCAATTAAATGGGCAACCTGGAAGAAATGGACAAATTCTTAGAAATGCACAACCTGCCAAGACTGAATCAGGAAGAAATAGAAAATATGAACAGACCAATCACAAGCACTGAAATTGAACTGTGATTAAAAATCTTCCAACAAACAAAAGCCCACGACAAGATGGCTTCACAGGCAAATTCTATCAAACATTTAGAGAAGAGCTAACACCTATCCTTCTCAAACTCTTCCAAACTTAGCAAAGGGAGGAACACTCCAAAACTGATTCTACAAGCCCACCTTCACCCTGATACCAAAACCAGACAAGGGTGTCACAAAGAAAGTAAACTACAGGCCAATATCACTGATGAACATAGATGCAAAAATCCTCAACAAAATACTAGCAAACAGAATCCAACAGCACATTAAACGGATCATTCACCATGATCAAGTGGAGTTTATTCCAGGAATGCAAGACTTCTTCAATATACGCAAATCAATCAACGTGATACACCATATTATCAAATTGAAGGAGAAAAACCATATGATCGTCTCAATAGATGCAGAGAAAGCTTTCGACAAAATTCAACACCCATTTGTGATAAAAACCCTGCAGAAAGTAGGCATAGAGGGAACTTTCCTCAACATAATAAAGGCCATATATGACAAACCCACAGCCAACATCGTCCTCAATGGTGAAAAACTGAAAGCATTTCCACTAAGATCAGGAACAAGACAAGGTTGCCCACTCTCACCACTCTTATTCAACATAGTTTTGGAAGTTTTAGCCACAGCAATCACAGAAGAAAAGGAAATAAAAGGAATCCAAATTGGAAAAGAAGTAAAGCTATCACTGTTTGCAGATGACATGATACTATACATAGAGAATCCTAAAGATGCTACCAGAAAACTACTAGAGCTAATCAATGAATTTGTTAAAGTAGCAGGATACAAAATTAATGCACAGAAATCTCTCGCATTCCTATACACTAATGATGAAAAATTTGAAAGTGAAATCAAGAAAACACTCCCATTTACTGTTGCAACAAAAAGAATAAAATATCTAGGAATAAACCTACCTAAGGAAACAAAAGACCTGTATGCAGAAAAGTATAAGACACTGATGAATGAAATTAAAGATGATACAAATAGATGGAGAGATATACCATGTTTTTGGATTGGAAGAATCAACATTGTGAAAATGACTCTACTACACAAAGCAATCTACAGATTCAATGCCATCCCTATGAAACTACCACTGGTATTTTTCACAGGACTAGAACAAAAAATTTCACAATTTGTATGGAAACACAAAAGACCCCGAATAGCCAAAGCAATCTTGAGAAGGAAAAACGGAGCTGGAGGAATCAGGCTCTCTGACTTCAGACTATACTACAAAGCTACAGTAATCAAGACAGTATGGTAGTGGCACAAGAACGGAAAGATAGATCAACGGAACAGGATAGAAAGCCCAGAGGTAAACCCATGCACATATGGTCACCTTATCTTTGATAAAGGAGGCAGGAATATACAGTGAAGAATGGACAGCCTCTTCAATAAGTGGTGCTGGGAAAACTGGACAGGTGCATGTAAAAGTATGAGATTAGATCACTCCCTAACACCATACACAAAAATAAGCTCAAAATGGATTAAAGACCTAAATGTAGGGCCAGACACTATCAAACTCTTATAGGAAAATATAGGCAGAGCACTCTATGACATAAATCACAGCAAGATCATTTTTAACCCACCTCCTAGAGAAATGGAAATAAAAACAAAAATAAACAAATGGGACCTAATGAAACTTCAAAGCTTTTACACAGCAAAGGAGACCATAAACATGACCAAAAGATAACCCTCAGAATGGGAGAAAATATTTGCAAATGAAGCAACTGACAAAGGATTAATGTCCAGAATTTATAAGCAGCTATGCAGCTCAGTATTAAGAAAACAAACAACCCAATCCAAAAATGGGCAGAAGACCTAAATAGACATTTCTCCAAAGAAGATATACAGACTGCCAACAAACACATGAAAGAATGCTCAACATCACTAATCAATAGAGAAATGCAAATCAAAACTACCATGAGATACCATCTCTCACCAGTGTGAATGGCCATCATCAAAAAATCTAGAAACAATAAATGTTGGAGAGGGTGCGGAGAAAAGGGAACCCTCTTGCACTGTTGGTGGGAATGTAAATTGATACAACCACTGTGGAGAACAGTATGGAGTTTCCTTAAAGAACTACAAATAGAACTACCATATGACCCAGCAATCCCACTACTGGGCATATACCCTGAGAAAACCGTAATTAAAAAAGAGTCATGTACCAAAATGTTCATTGCAGCTCTATTTACAATAGCCCAGAGATGGAAACAACCTAAGTGTCCTTCATCGGATGAATGGATAAAGAAGATGTGGCACATATATACAATGGAATATTACTCAGCCATAAAAAGAAACGAAATTGAGCTATTTGTAGTGAGGTGGATAGACCTAGATTCTGTCCTACAGAGTGAAGTAAGTCAGAAAGAGAGAGACAAATACTGTATGCTAGCACATATATATGGAATTTAAGAAAAAATGTCATGAAGAACCTAGGGGTAAGACAGGAATAAAGACACAGACCTACTAGAGAAGGGACTTGAGGATATGGCGAGGGGGAAGGGTAAGCTGTGAGAAAGCGAGAGAGAGGCATGGACATATATACACTTCCAAACGTAAGGTAGATTGCTAGTGGGAAGCAGCCGCATAGCACAGGGAGATCAGCTCAGTGCATTGTGACCGCCTGGAGGGGTGGGATAGGGAGGGTCGGAGGGAGCGAGACGCAAGAGGGAAGAGATATGGGAACATATGTATATATATCTGATTCATTGTGTTGTAAAGCAGAAACTAACACACCATTGTAAAGCAATTATACTCCAATAAAAATGGTAAAAAAAAAAACCCCAAAGAATGAATGATTAACTCCTGAACAGTTGACTGTACTCAATTACTATGCTGTGTTAAAACTTAGCTATCAATAACCCATTTGTCTTTTAATTTGAATTATCTATTAATTAGAAGTATTTTCTATGCTCATTGATCATTTTATAAAACAGGAACGCCATTTAAAGATTATCTTTGTAGTTCTTTTAGGAAATAGATGCCACACTATTGAATGCTTATAAAATTGTTTATTATGATGCTGATGGTAATCTACATTCATTGGTTAGCTTTGTAATAGTATAGAAATTAGAAATTTTATTTACCAGTTAATATGAAACCACACCTCCTGGTTCATTTTACTATTGTTTTAAAAATGTCATGCTTTACATAGATATATTTGTATGTATACGTGTTAACATTTAAGATAAGACACTTCTGGGTTTTATAATGACACTCAAAATGAGCATCTGTATTGACCATGAGTGTAAAGTGGTTTTGGAAAAGAAAATGTATTATTTTATTCAGATATTTATAGTATCTCCAGTACTGGAATCTAGTGGCAAGTGGAAAGTTTTGTGTATGTTGTAATATTCTTTAACCCAGGAAAGTAGGGAGGAGAGAGGAGGCATATATTTATTAGATACTTACTATGTTCTCAGCATTTATTTTAAGTGTTTTGCATACGTTATCTTACTTAGACCTCCCAACAATTTAATTGGCAAGTATTATTTACAAAGTGTATTTTATAGATTAGGATACAGAGGTGTAGAGGCATTAGTAAATGTTTCAGCCAAAATACAAACACAGGCAGTCTAGCCTCTTATAATTCTGACTCCTGAGGAGTATGTCATTCTGCTTTCCTATATAAATAAATAAATGTATGCATGTAAAAAATCTTTTATAAAGAATATATAGGAGTCATTAATAGTAGTACCTAGCAAGCAAGCATACAAACCAACACAAAACCAGTTAATTTAATGCAAAGTAAATTACCTTTTTATTTGTGTGGAATTATTAGAGCACATAGCATCAGTGTAATTTTCATGAGTATAGATAACTTTCTTGCTATAATATAATATAAAATGTAGATGGATGGAATTCATTAGTAAAGATTGGTACAAATGAAATAATAATGTAATAATGACAGGAGAGTAATGCATCTTAAGGACAATGAAAACTTCCATTTGGAACCCTCCTGGATTCTTCCCTGTGTGTCTTTCCATGGCTAACTTTAATGTATCCTTTCCCTGTAATAAATGTAAATGTGGGTATAATAATAAAAAAAATTCTGAAGAAATTAGGATATTATGCTCATGCATACAATTAAAGTAGACATTCCTCTGAATATTAACAAAAAAGAGAAGAGAAACATAAATGTAATCAGCTGGAATCTGATAGTACAGCAATGTTCCCTTGGATTTTGAGTTGTGTTATGCTAGTAATAAAACTAGATTTAGATTGTTATGGAAATAATCCAAACACTTCCTCTGATTTGCTAAGTTTTTTAAAAACTACCTATGAATGTGAAACATTATTATTATGATGCTTTGTGTTGCTATACTCTGTTTTTTTTTTTTTTCCTTGTCTCCTCTACTGCTCAGTGATAAGCCTTCCAGTTTTATTACTAGCATATTGGATTTAGGGTAATATTTGGATACTTTTAAAGAGTGGCAGAATGCATCTTATATTGTTATATTGTTATATACTAACAATGTGGTTTATAGTCATTTAAACAGATTTCAAAACTAAGTTCTATCTGTGTATTACTTAGATTATAAAATAATAATGAATACATTTAACAAGTATTCATGGTCAGTTTTTGGAAAGCCCAGTAGTTAATATGATTGAATAAATTGATACATTTCTCAATTACCAGCCACTGTAAAGTGGATTTGGTCTATGTGTGTGTTAGAATTGTAGAAAAGTGCTTGGATTTATACTGGAAATTCTATTATGACCTAACTATGGTGGCTCATCAACTGGAATACAACACTATAATAAGAAACAGTAAAGCAGTTTCTATTATAGCTAGTTTTCATTTCTATCTTTATCTAACTACAGAACACATATCTAAAAATATCCATTAAGGGGCACTAATTATATTACTAGTATTGTGTAAAATTCATAGGAAATGTGGACCATTGAGACGACAAAAAATGGATTCACTAGAGTTTTCCAACACAAGAAGAAGTAGACAAATATTAAATATTATGTGCTAATTTTTGCATTGTGAGTAGTAAATGTGTTGCTAAATTGGGAATACACAAACATAGGCAGATGTAAAATAATTACATAGATACCATAAATATTTAGGGGCAAAGAGTGCAATAACTATAATGTGTGCAGATGCACACTATATCTTTTTGGAGCACATTTTATTGACTTTATTATTTTTATTTCCTTTTTTGTTCAGCGATGATGATATGTGTGTGTTCTCTATTTGCTAATATGTGTCTACTCTAATATGGACTGCTCAATATATCTGTTCTGTTTTCTTGAGTCATTACAGCAATGAACAGCTTTTACTGAGACTTGTTACTCCATTGGCCAAATCCATTTAATATGTAGTATGAGCAGCTGTCCATCAATATCGGTATCCTTAGGAAAGAGTTCCAGAATCCCCATGTATTTTTTGTTGCTGACTTACAAGACCAATGACATATTCCAAATCTTTAGTATTAAGTATTAGTATTAAGCTCCTTCTATGTGTCATGAGACTTAGAAAAAATTACGTTTGTTTTAAAAAACCCATAAACCTATTTGTAAAGTCTTTTATGAAGTTGGGAAAGACATGTTATTTTTAAGGATATTTAATTTAAATATGTCAAGGCTTTACCTTAAGTAGTATTTGCTTACTCGAAAGCAAAATTTAAAATGATTTGCAATTTTATTAAGTTATTGCCATTCTGTCAGCCATCAAGTTCCAAATCCAGATTTATTTTCTGTTTCTCTCTCCCTCTCTCCATTGCCCTACCTCCCACCATGTGCAGGTACAGCTTACACCAAATCCTGCCATTTTTCTGTGCACTGTTCCCAAGCATTTGCTACAACTTTAGCTTGGGCCTTCACACTTTGCTTATTAACTACTGTGGCCTTCTGATTGAGCTGGCTTCCAGATTTTTCTTCACTCCTCAGTCCATTCTGCAAATTGGTATCTGAGTAATCTTCTAAATGCACTGTTTAATGGTGTCCCTGAATTGCTGAAACATTGCCAGTTGCTTCTCATTAATTTAAGGCAATGTTGTTTTTGTTGCTGCTTGGCCAAGAGGGCCCTCAACAGTCTTGATTCTTTATCTCTGTTTCTGTCCTTTATTTGAGGTCTGCTCTTTTCTCATTACATTCTTGCCTGATACTCTGATTTGTTCTCTAGGACTCAAATGTTCCAACTGTCTTCTATCCATGATCTGATTCCTACCTGGTTCTCAAGGCTTACTTACTTTGGGAAAATATTCCCTCGACTATCCTACAGTGTTTTTTTTCCTCTCATGGGACTTAGAGCAACTTACCCTGAATAACACAGTTTTTACTTTTATGGCTTTTTAGCCATAAAATGGCTTGTTAGGCATTTAAAATTTTTATTTAGTGAAACTTAAAACAACATTTTACTTGCTGTCATTCCTCTGCCCATCCTTCTTAGGGCTTTTCCTGGGCCAGTTCACAGTACAATTTAGGGAGATCTCCCACTTTCTCCTTTAGGACAGCTTGGATTCTTACACAGGCTATGCTAGAGAGAGTGCCTCTCCCTGAACCACCTCTATATTTTCTTGACCCACATATCCAGATGGTGTTGGAGCCCTTATTTTATTGACATGGGAAGTTGCATTGTATTTATGATATGTATATCCTTAGGCAGTATTTCAATCTTGAATCAGAATATCTGGGTTAGTTCTGACTCTGCTATTTACTGACTGCTTAAAACATGAAAGAAATAACCTCCTAGATGATTAGTTTCTTTATACATGAAATTTAGTATTAGGAACAGACCTCTCATTTTGCAAGGTTATTCTGAGCCTTGAAAATAACAATCATCTAGTGGTACATTAATAACTTTATAATGTATTATACTTAACCCATTTTTAGGCACTTAATATATACTAATATTATCTCATGCAATAACCCATTGAAACCTCAAAATAGCTCTGTAAGGGGGCGACTACATGTTAGAGGAAACCGGAGAGTTTATTAACTGCCGCAGTCACAAATGGTCAGTGGTGGTACTGGAACAGACATCTGGCAGTGTGGCTCTGGATCCTAGTTGTAGCCATGATGTCACACTGCTTCTTTGTAAGTATCACTGTTAGTGCTGACCACCACTGCTCTGCGCTTTCATGATTTGCCTTCTCAGCCAAAAGTTTAGAAGTTTCAGAGACATCTCAAGTGAACCCAATTGTGGATTCAAATCATGGAACTTTTTTCCATTTTCATTTTAATTTAAAAAAGAGAAAGAAAATAAACACAATGTCTAAACACTCTTAATAACAAGCCAGCTTAGTGATTAAAGGACAAAAGGCTGTGCAAACTTAGGGGACAATCACATGCTAAAATTAGTGCATTTTCAGCTTATTTTGTTTATTCTTGGAAGTTAGAGAATTCAATATTTTAGCAATGAAAACAGTGCAGATATGATGTACAAAATACATAGTGTAAAGACAGTTTGGGAACTTAAGAGCTTTAATCCTTTTATCTATTTTAGGACTTTCTGGGACAAGTGTTTTGTACATTGGGGGAGATTGTTGGTTCACAGGGAAGTCGCCTGGAAAAGTCCATAGTGTAAGTATTTTTTAATTTAGACAATGAAATGTTAACTCTTTATTTTCTGTTTTGGCAGTTTTAAATTGATGAATATGTGGTTGTAGACCAAAAGTGTGTTTTAAAATCTTGAGTATTTTTCTTCCAACAAATCATTTTGACATTTTTATAAAGGATAATTTATATTTCAGCTGTCATATGCCATGCTACAAAATCTTCACAAAATGAAATGAGCAGATTTAAGCCAGAAAATTTGTTGTTTTCCTTTTGGTTATACTATTAATTCTTAGATGTAGTACTTTTTTTTTTTTTTTAAATAAATTTATTTATTTATTTTTGGCTGTGTTGGGTCTTCGTTTCTGTGCAAGGGCTTTCTCTAGTTGTGGCAAGCAGGGGCCACTCTTCATCGCAGTGCGCGGGCCTCTCACTGTCGTGGCCTCTCTTGCTGCAGAGCACAGGCTCCAGACGTGCAGGCTCAGTAGTTGTGGCTTATGGGCCGAGTTGCTGCGCGGCATGTGGGATCTTCCCAGACCAGGGCTCAAACCCGTGTCCGCTGCATTGGCAGGCAGACTCTCAACCACTGCGCCACCAGGGAAGCCCCAGATGTAGTACTTTTTGAAGAAGAGATTTTACTTCTTTGGACCAGGGACTATATGTAGTACCACCTTTTATGTTTAATCAATGCATTTTTAGTGATTGAGATTTAATAATACTTTTTACTAAAAAATTAGTCTGAAAAGAAGGCAGTAAGTATGAAAATGTTAATAGAAGGTGGTCACTAAGAATTATATTTTCCATATTCACCTTCAATTATGGCTATCATGCTTAATTTTCAGATCAATTGCATGAGATGATCCTATTTTCTCTAATTCCATACAAGGCAGAAAACAAACTCTAGACATTTTCTCTAATACTTTCCTCTCCTTGTCCTCCTTCTTCCCCCATCCCTAATTTTGATTTTTTTGATTCACTTAACTGCTTTTAAAAATCAAAAGATCTAGGAGGGTCTAAGGCTATTGCAGAGCAAACCACAATGTCTAAAGATTTGGGGAGTTCTGAAGTCTCTATCTTCACCAATTTTTTAAGAATCTCAAACTTATAAAATAATTATCTCAAAACTTTACAAATCTATTCACCTTTGACATCAAACCCTTGAAATGGTTAAAGCATCATTTTCACCTTCCCTGTATAAAATGGAACTTTATACTTAGTATCTTCTTCTTAGGCTAATAAGAAGTCTATGAATTCTAACTTCTTTTATTTAACTTTGATTATCTTAGAAAATCATTGCTGAATGTCAGTTTGAAAACTTTTGCATACCAATGATCTTTTGAACATTCTTTTCACATGTAATTTGTTTTTACATCATTGTAGGATTTGGAAGATTATGGTTTAAATATATTTATGCTCACTTTAATAAATCAATGATAAGTAATCTATAAAACAAATACAGATATTTTTATTAAGTATACATAATTCTTATTGCATTGTCTAGTCTAGTAACGTAGGCCCATAAGCATTCTTAGATTAGTAAAACACCCTTTCTTTTGCTGAAAAAATAATCAATATTATCTATACAATGCTACCATAAATATGCCTTTAATATTCTTTGAGAGAAAAAAGCAGTTAAAATGTAGAATTTTTATTTTAGAGCAACAGAATAGAGATTTTTACAGAACTTGCACTCATATTTTTAAATTGATCATTTTATTAAACAGTTTTACCTGATGTTATTTTCTCCATAAAAGGAAATCATAACTCATTTCAGAAAGCTCTTAAATTCCATAGAATTTTTCCCAGTGGAAAATCAGCATTATATTAGTATTAAAACATGTTAAAAAGTTGATATTATATTGGCTCGGTTATGTGGTAAATAGAACGTAGTGTAAGATGTAGTCCTTGTTCAGTTAATTCAACAAGTCCAAGTCCCACTGGACAAGACCAACAGAAGCAAATTCAGGCTACAGGGTGAAGATTCCTACAGTAATGATTGGCAGAATATGCCAATGTAGGGAGTATTGGCCAGCAGTTGAGCCATAATCATTTTACATAATCAGAAATGGTGAAATACTCCTTAGATTTTTCTAAGCTTCTGCTGAGATTAGGGTAGCACAAATGAGGCAAAACCTTGGAAACCTTTTCAGACAACATGGAGGTATTATAACTACATACTTTACTTCATCTATAGGGTATTTTGTAATTTAGGCAAGTTTATTGTAAGTGTTGATATTATATCTATCTTATTGAAAAAGATATAATTTATTCAATTTTTAAAAGTATATGTAACTAATCTTATATTCAAAGTCTCCCCCTTACTTTATTGGGCAATCTTACCAGGTAAATAAACATTAAGAAAAGGGTTTAAAGGTGGGCTTATTGTTTAAGCAGTGGGAAATTTTTTGATTTTCAAAGTAAGTTTAGCTAGGCAAGTGTTATTACTAAATGGGTAATGAAGTGCAGATTTTGAGTGTAGCAAAGAGATAGGCTACAAAAGAAAGAAGCAAAGAAACGAAGAATTGCTGAATGGGGCCTATTACATGAGGGAATTAAGTTAGTTACTTGAGATAAAGAGAACAGAGGAAAGAGTTGAGAGGGTTCTTAGGAGATTAATCAAAAATAGGACAGTAAAATTGAATAGATTTAGCTTGCTAGTGGAAGGATATTTTGGATTTATTAATTAAAAAATCAGATGATAATAATCATATTCTCTCACCTGGGAAGTTACTCCAACCCAGGTGGACACTGGATTATATCAAACAAATACACAAATATTTTGTAGTCACCCACGCTCTTGCTTGAGAAAATATTGGCTTTTGTTAAAAACTCTAGCTATGAGGGGGGGACCTTCAAGACGGCGGAAGAGTAAGATGTGGAGATCACCTTCCTCCCCACAAATACAGCAGAAATACATCTACATGTGGAACAACTCCTACAGAACACTTACTGAAAGCTGGAAGAAGACCTCAGACCTCCCAAAAGGCAAGAAACTCCCCACATACCTAGGTAGGGGAAAAGAAAAAAAGAAAAAATGGAGACAAAATAATAGGAATGGGACCTGCACTAGTGGGAGGGAGATGTGAAGAAGGAAAGGTTTCCACACACTAGGAAGCCCCTTTGCGGGCAGAGACTGCAGATGGCGGAGGGGGGAAGCTTTGGAGCAATGGAGGAGAGCACAGCAATAGGGGTACAGAGGGCAAAGCTGAGAGATTCCCGCAGAGAGGACTGGTGCCGACCAGCAATCACCAGCCCAAGGGGCTTGTCTGCTCACGCGCTGGGACAGTGGGGGCTGCGAGCTGAGGCTCGGGCTTCGGAGGTCAGACTCCAGGGAGAGGAATGGGGTTGGCTGCCTGAACACAGTCTGAAGGGGCTAGTGTGCCACAGCTAGCAGGGAGGGAGTCCGGGAAAAAGTCTGGAACTGTTGAAGAGGTTAGAGACTTTTTCTTGCCCCTTTGTTTCCTGGTGCACAAGGAGAGGAGATTAAGAGCGCTGCTTAAAGGAGCTCCAGAAACGGGCGTGAGTCATGGCTATCAGCGCAGACACAAGACACGGGCATGAAACTGTAACACCACTGCTACAGCAACCAAGAAGCCTGTGTGCAAGCACAGGTCACTATCCACACCTCCCCTCCTGGGAAACTGTGCAGCCCGACACTGCCACGGTCCCATGATCCAGGAACAACCTTCCCGAGAGAACACACAGTGCACCCCAGGCTGGTGCAATGTCATGTTGGCCTCTGCTGCCGCAGGCTCGCCCCCCACTCTGTACCCCTCCGTACCCCTGGCCTGAGGGAGCCAGAACCCCCAAATCAGCTGCTCCTTTAATCCCGTCCTGTCTGAGTGAAGAGGAGACGCCCTCAGGTGACCTACACACAGAGACGGGTCCAAATCCAAAACTGAAACCCAGGAGATGTGCAAACAAAGAAGAGAAAGGGAAATTTCTCCCAGCAGCCTCAGGAGCAGTGGATTAAATCTCCACAGTCAACTTGATGTGTCCTGCATCTGTGGAATACCTGAATAGACAACGAATCATCCCAAATTGAAGGAGGTGGACTTTGGGAGCAATGATATAAATTTTTTTTCCTCTTTTTCTTTTTGTGAGTGTGTATCTGTATGCTCCTGTGCATGATTTTCTCCATATAGGTTTGCTTTTACCATTGGTTCTAGGGTTCTGTCTGTCCGTTTTTTTTTTTTTTTTTTTTTTTGTATAATTTTTAGGACTTGTTACCATTGCTGGATATGTTTTCTGCTTTGGTTGCTTTCTTCTTTCTTTCTTTTTTTATTGCTTAAAAATTTTTTTTAACAATTCGTTTTTATTTTAATAATTTTATTTTATTTTACTTTATTTTATTTTATTTTATTTTATCTTATTTTATCTTCTTCCTTCTTTCATTCCTTCTTTTTTTTTCTCCCTTTTATTCTGAGATATGTGGATGAAAGGCTCTTGGTGCTCCAGCCAGGAGTCAGTGCTGTGCCTCTGAGGTGGGAGAGCCAAATTCAGGACACTGGCCACAAGAGACCTCCCAGCTCCACATAATATCAAACGGCGAAAATCTCCCAGAGATCTTCATCTCACCACCAAGATCCAGCTTCACTCAACGACCAGCAAGTTACAGTGCTGGACATCATATGCCAAACAACTAGCAAGACAGGAACACAACCCCATCCATTAGCAGAGAGGCTGCCTAAAATCATGATAAGACCACAGACACCCCAAAACACAACAACAGATGTGGACCTGCCCACCAGAAAGACAAGATCCAGCCTCACCCACCAGAACACAGGCACTAGTCCCCTCCACCAGGAAGCCTACACAACCCACTGAACCAACCTTAGCCACTGGGGACAGGCACCCAAAACAACGGGAATTACAAACCTGCAGCCTGTGAAAAGGAGACCCCAAACACAGAAAGTTAAGCAAAATGAGAAGACAGAGAAACACACAGCAGATGAAGGAGCAAGGCAAAAACCCACCAGACCTAACAAATGAAGAGGAAATAGGCAGTCTACCTGAAAAGGAATGCAGAGTAGTGAGAGTAAAGATGATACAAAATCTTGGAAATAGAATGGAGAAAATACAAGAAACGTTTAACAAGGACCTAGAAGAACGAAAGAGCAAACAAACAGTGGTGAACAACACAATAAATGAAATTTAAAATTCTCTAGAAGGGATCAATAGCAGAATAACAGAGGCAGAAAAACAGTTAAGTGACCTGGAAAATAAAACAGTGGAAATAACTATGGCACAGCAGAATAAAGGAAAAAGAATGAAAAGAATTGAGGATGGTCTCAGAGACCTCTGGGATAACATTAAATGCACCAACATTCGAATTATAGGGGTCCCAGAAGAAGAAGAGAAAAAGAAAGGGACTGAGAAAATATTTGAAGAGATTATAGTTGAAAACTTCCCAAATATGGGAAAGGAAATAGTTGATCAAGTCCAGGAAGCACAGAGTCCCATAGAGGATAAATCCAAGGAGAAATACGTCAAGACACATATTAATCAAACTATCAAAAATTAAATGCAAAGAAAAAATATTGAAAGCAGCAAGGGGGGGCTTCCCTGGTGGCATAATGGTTGAGAGTCCACCTGCCGTTGAAGGGGACACAGGTTCATGCCCCGGTCCGGGAAGATCCCACATGCCGCAGAGTGGCTAGGCCCATGAGCCATGGCCGCTGAGCCTTCGCATCCGGAACCTGTGCTCTGCAATGGGAGAGGCCACAACAGTGAGAGGCCAGTGTACCACAAAATAAAAAACAGAAAAAAAAAAGCAGCAAGGGAAAGGCAAAAAATAACATACAAGGGGATCCCCATGAGGTTAACAGCTGAATTTTCAGCAGAAAGTCTGCAAGCCATAAGGGAGTGGCAGGACATATTTAAAGTGATAAAGGAGAAAAACCTACAAACAAGATTACTTCACCCAGCAAGGATCTCTTTCACATTTGATGGAGAAATTAAAACCTTTACAGACAAGCAAAGGCTAGGAGACTTCAGCACCACCAAAGCAGCTTTACAACAAATGCTAAAGGAACATCTCTAGGCAGGAAATGCAAGAGAAGGAAAAGACCTACAATAACAAACCCAAAACAATTATGAAAATGGTAATAGGAACATACATATTTATAATTACTTTAAATATAAATGGATTAAATGCTCCAACTAAAAGACATAGACTGCCTGAATGGATACAGAACAAGACCTGTATATATGCTGTCTACAAGACACCCACTGCAGACCTAGGGACACATACAGACTGAAAGTGAGGTGATGGAAAAAGATATTCCATGCAAATGGAAATCAGAAGAAAGCTGGAGTAGCAATTCTCATATCCGACAAAATAGACGTTAAAATAAAGACTGTTGCAAGAGACAAAGAAGGACACTACATAGTGATCAAGGGATCAATCCAAAAAATATAACAATTGTGAATATTTATGCACCCAACATAGGAGCACCTCAATACATAAGGCAAATACTAACAGCCATAAAAGGGGATATCAACAGTAACACAATCATAGTAGGGGACTTTAACACCCCACTTTCACCAATGGAGAGAACGTCCAAAATGAAAATAAATAAGGAAACACAAGCTTTAAATGATACAGTAAAGATGATTGACTTAATTGATATTTATAGGAAATGTACCCAGAAACAACAGAATACACTTTCTTCTCAAGTGCTCATGTAACATTCTCCAGGATAGATCATATCTTGGGTCACAAATCAG
The DNA here is from genome assembly GCF_039906515.1 of Pseudorca crassidens. Lineage (NCBI taxonomy): Eukaryota > Metazoa > Chordata > Mammalia > Artiodactyla > Delphinidae > Pseudorca > Pseudorca crassidens. The sequence goes on along the minus strand of NC_090306.1, from coordinate 28,029,123 downwards.
CCTTGGTAAGTTTTTAAATATGAAATCATATCAAGTATCTCTTCAGACCACAACGCTATGAGACTAGATATAAATTACAGGAAAAAATCTGTAAAAAATACAAACACATGGAGGCTAAATTATACACTACTGAATAATGAAGTGATCACTGAAGAAATCAAAGAGGAAATCAAAAAATACCTAGAAACAAATGACAATGAACACAGGATGACCCAAATCCTATAGGAGGCAGCAAAAGCAGTTCTAAGAGGGACGTTTATAGCAATACAATCTTACCTTAAGAAACAAGAAACAACTCAAATAAACAACCTAACCTTACAGCTAAAGCAATCAGAGAAAGAAAAACAACAACAAAAAAAAAAACCCAAAGTTAGAGGAAGGAAAGAAATCATAAAAATCAGATCAGAAATAAATGAAAGAGAAATTAAGGAAAAGATAACAAAGATCAATATAATTAAAAACTGGTTCTTTGAGTAGATAAACAAAATTGATAAACCATTAGCCAGACTCATCAGGAAAAAAAGGGAGAAGATTCAAGTCAATAGAATTAGAAATAAAAATGGAGAAGTAACAACTGACACTGCAGAAATACAAAGGATCATGAGATTACTACAAGGAACTGTGTGCCAATAAGATGGACAACCTGGAAGAAATGGGCAAATTCTTAGAAATGCACAACCTTCCAAGATTGAAACAGGAAGAAATAGATAATATGAACAGACCAATCACAAGCACTGAAATAGAAACTGTGATTAAAAATCGTCCAAATAACAAAAGTCCAGGACCAGATGCCTTCACAGGTGATTTCTGTCAAACATTTAGGGAAGAGCTAAAACCTATCCTTCTCAAAATCTTCCAAAATATAGCAGAGAGAGGAACAGTCCCAGACTCATTCTATGGGGCTACCATCACCCTGTTACCAAAACCAGACAAAGATTTCACAAAGAAAGCAAACTACAGGCCAATATCACTGATGAACATAGATGCAAAAATCCTCAACAAAATACTAGCAAACAGAATCCAACAGCACATTAAAAGGATCATACACCATGATCAAGTGGGGTTTATCCCAGCAATACAAGGATTCTTCAATATATGCAAATCAGTCACTGTGATACGCCATATTAACAAATTGAAGGAGAAAAACCATATGATCATCTCAATAGATGTAGAAAAAGCTTTTGACAAAATTGAACACTGATTTATGATAAAAACCCTCCAGAAAGTAGTTATAGAGGGAACTTTCCTCAACATAATAAAGGCCATATATGAGAAACCCATAGCCAACCTCTTTATCAATGATGAAAAACTGAAACCGTTTCCTCCAAGAACAGGAGCAAGACAAGGTTGCCCACTCTCTCCACTATTATTCAACATAGTTTGGAAGTTTTAGCCATAGCAGTCAAAGAGAAAAAATAAATAAAAGGAATCCAAAGTGGAAAAGAAGAAGTAAAACTGTCACTGTTGGCAGATGACATGATACTATACAGTGAGTATTCTAAAGATGCTACCAGAAAACTACTAGAGCCAGTTGGATTTGGTAAGGTAGCAAGACACAAAATTAATGTACAGAAATCTCTTGCATTCCTATACACTAATGATCAAAAACCTGAAAGAGAAATTAAGGAAATAATCCCATTTACCATCACAACAAAAAAGAATAAAATACCTAGGAATAAACTTACCTAAAGAGACCAAAGACATATGCAGAAAACTATAAGACACCGATGAAAGAAATTAAAGATGATACAAACAGATGGAGAGATATATCATGTTCTTGGACTGGAAGAATCAGCATTGTGAAAATGTCTGTACTACCCAAAGCAATCTACAGATTCAGTGCAATCCCTATCATACTACCAATGGCATTTTTAACAGAACTAGAACAAAAAATTTTACAGTTTGTATGGAAACAAAAAACACCCCAATAGCCAAGGCAATCTTGAGAAAGTAAAACGGAGCTGGAGGAATCAGGCTCCCTGACTTCAGACCATACTACAAAGCTACAGTAATCAAGACAGTATGGTAGTGGCACAAAAACAGAAATATAGATCAATGGAACAGGATGGAAACCCCAGAGATAAATCCACACACATATGGTCATCTTATCTTTGAAAAAGGAGGCAAGAATACACAGTGCAGAAAAGACAGCCTCTTCAATAAGTGGTGCTGGGAAAACTGGACAGCTACATGTAAAAGAATGGAATTAGAAACTCCCTAATACCATACACAAAAATAAACTCAAAATGGATTAAAGACCTAAATGTAAGGGCAGACACTATAAAACTCTTAAATGAAAACATAGGCAGAACACTCTAAACACATAAATCACAGCAAGATCCTTTTTGACCTACCACCTAGGGAAATGGAAATAAAAAGAAAAATAAACAGATGGGACCTAATGAAACGTAAAAGCTTTTGCACAGCAAAGGAAACCATAAACCAGAGTAAAAGGCAACCCTCAGAATTGGTGAAAATATTTGCAAATGAAGCAACTGACAAAGCATTCATCTCCAAAATTTACAAGCAGTTCATGCAGCTGAATATCAAAAAAACAAAAAACCCAATCCAAAAATGGGCAGAAGACCTAAATAGTCATTTCTCCAAAGAAGATATAGATTGCCAACAAACACATGAAAGATTGCTCAACATTATTAATCATTAGAGAAATGCAAATCAAAGTTACAATGAGATATCATTTCACACTTGTCAGAATGGCCATCATCAAAAAATCTAGAAACAATAAATGCTGGAGAGGGTGTGGAGAAAAGGGAACCCTCTTGCACTGTTGCTGGCAATGTAAATTGATACAGCCACTATGGAGAATGGTATGGAGGTTACCTAAAAGACTACAAATAGAACTACCATATGACCCAGGAATCCCACTACTGGGCATATACCCTGAGAAAACCATAATTCAAAAAGAGTCATGTACCAAAATGTTCATTGCACCTCTATTTACATTAGCCAGGACATGGAAGCAACCTAAGTGTCCATCATCGTATGAATGGATAAAGAAGATGTGGCACATATATACAATGGAATATTACTTAGCCATAAAAAGAAACAAAATTGAGTTATTTGTAATGAGGTGGATGGACCTAGAGTCTGTCATACAGAGTGAAGTAAGTCAGAAAGAGAAAAACAAATCTAAAAAACAAATCTAAGAAAAAAGTAAAATTGTCATGAAGAACCTAGGAGCAAGACGGGAATAAAGACATAGACCTACTAGAGAATGTATTTGAGGATACAGGGAGGGGGAAGCGTAAGCTGGCACAAAGTGAGAGAGTGGCATGTACATATATACACTACCAAACGTAAAATAGCTAGCTAGTTGGAAGCAGCTGCATAGCACAGGGAGTTCAGCTTGGTGCTTTGTGACCACCTAGAGGGGTGGAATAGGGAGGGTGGTAGGGCAGGAGACACAAGGGGGAAGAGATACGGGGATCTATGTATATGTATAACTGATTCACTTTGTTATAAAGCAGAAACTAACACACCATTGTAAAGCAATTGTACTCCAATAAAGATGTTTAAAAAAAGAAACAAAACTCCAGCTATGAGAGAGGCATGTGTCTACAGAAAGGGGAACATGTGAAATAAAAAACTGGGTCCACTGAGATAAGCATTCTCTCTTGGGCTCTTGGAAGTTCAAGTGCTTTAAGAGAAGGTGCATTTTCTATTCAAATAGTATTTCACCTCCTCACCTCAACTTCAAATGAAAAGCAGTCTAAGCTATTCATACTGTTTTGTTTGAAAAAGCATGGTTTGGTTGAGGAAGAGAGTGAAATGTTGCTTGCATGGAAGCTGTATCTGCCCATAATGTTGAAGTAGCTCTTCATATCTGATTCACTCCATGGATGCTTTCAGATTCCATACTTATTCCTGCTAACCCTTGCTCAGTGGTATCTTTTTCTGTGAACTTGATTATTTTGAACCAATCTGATGGACAGATGGTGGAGAGAGATGGGAAGTTTGGAAGATATGATATTTCAGTGGAGGAGGGAATGGGTTTGGAAGAAAGGATGGAGCCAGGTTGGGTACTGGAGGTGATGCAAGGTCAGGGAAATTTTTCTTCTCTGACAGGAAGCTTGACGACAAACACAACTTCTAAAGATTTCTTGTTTTATCACATAATATATAAAAGTAGTGGAATATATGAAAGCCTGGCAGAAATGATGAAGGTATTCATACTTGGCAAATAATATATATTTAAACATGCAGATTGCGCATCTATTTCTCATAGTCCCTTTTGCTTTCTCCCACACCTCTTCTCCCTTGTGAACCTGCCCTGGCCAGGGTTTAGCTACCTAGGGCAAAGATAATATTGTAGGATGGTCAGTAAACATATTTTTCATGGTATGTTCCTCATGGCTGGAGATAGAAATATAATTTGTACACTCTCCTGCAGCCATTACCTTTGGCAATTTTGTTAAAGAGTTAGGGATTTTTTTTCTATCTGGATAGGTATAGGTTTAAGAATTGTAGCACAGGATATTACCTCCTGAGGCAGATAATCCACCCGTAATTAACAAAATTGACTCGTTGTGAATTTTGTCTTCCTGTGTCCCAAATGTTATTTATCTTAAATAGCATTATCCAAATGATTTAGTGTTTTAGATTAGAGATTTGTTTTCCAGTTAGTGTCCCATTTATATTCTAAGTTATTCAAAATATTTCCTTGTTTTCTTGTCTTTAAATGGCCTAGTTCGAATTATTTTTTGTAAGGTATTTAGAAGAATGTCTGCTAGCTTCTTAGTTGCAATTGTATTATAATATATTCTCAGAGGTGGTCTTGTTAAAATGATGTTAAATATAAAATCTGGAGATTTATAGCAGATATACTAGAGCTTTGAATTATTTATTATTAATCAAGCCTTTGAAAATTAAGTTATATTTATTACAAAGGAAAAGTGGTTTCTTGTACATTGCCTCATACCCTATTAAATAATCAGAATTTGAATTTCAATTCATCTTTTTATTTTCTGGGCTTTAGTTAATTGCTGTCACTTTTAAAAATAGATTTTCTCATTTTTATGAGAATAAAATTATTTTTTAACATTCTGTAGGAAATTTTATGTGGAATTTTTTGAAACTGATGTTCAAGAATTTTTAATTTACTTTTTAATAGCAGCTCAAGATTTTCAGTTTCCAACAGTGTTTTCTGTTGGATTCAAGTTTTGAGGAAACACATTTGTCATATTTTAATGCCATCCTACATTTTGGTCTTTTCCCTGAACTCCTAAAGTGAGTCTTGTGCTACTTAATTTGTCTGCAACACTTACTGTGTCTTCCAATGACTCATCAGCTTCTCTCTTTAGGTCATCCATTATTATTTAGCATTATACCCACTCAGCAGTGTGTATTCTCATGCTGTGAGCTTATATCTAATATTCTTCCTGATGCTGTCAGAGAATCTTCTATCTTTAGAGATCTCAGTGATGGATTCACCAAAGCCTTCCAAAATGCTAGAATCAGCACCAGTTTAATAAAGATTGCCATTCTCTCCTCTGGGAGGAATGCATTTATTATACTCATAATGTAACATACCTCTTTGTTCCTTTTAGTCTCATCCAGGCTTGACTGATTCCAAATAAGAGGATTGGGCAAGGAGGTAGGGATTGGTTGTGATTAGAAAGAAGATTCTTACTCTGGGGAGGACTGGAAAGTCTAGGGGTAATTGACCCAACAGCTGTTTTAGCTAGGGGAAAAGGTTATGTTCTTTGTAGGCTGACTATAGCAGCTTGTGATCTAGGCAATAAGAAATGGGTAGAAAATAAAGGGAGGGATTCAAGAGGGATTAGTGAGTGTCCTGACAGGTGTGAAGAGTACAAGGACAGGAACTTGGAGGCAGGTGATAATTGGAAGAGCAGCTTGTAGTTGTCTGATGGATATGGGAATCTCATCTCTGACATAGGGTCCAAGGCTGCTGAAGTTCAACACGAGAAATGTGGGGGAGGAATAAAGTAGAAAGGGAGCTTGGGAATAAGGCAGAAGAACCAAGTAGAAGAATAGGGCTTAAGAGAGATCTGAGGCAGAACCTTAAATGGTTGGCTTAGAGTTCTGACTCAAATGTGGCCTTGTCTTGAAATCTATGCTGTGGCTGTGAGTGCATGTGAAGATCAAGAGTCAGCATGAGGATGAAGAGAAGCAGAAAGGAGGATAGGAGAGTGGTTAGTCTTAAAGGTGAGAAACATACAAATTTACAATAAAGCAGTGCATGTCTTTATTGTGCAACTTTTGCTTGTGAAAATATAGTCAACTTTGGAGGAAATTTTGACTTTATTAAATTCTCTGAAAATTAGACTGATACAGTTATTTTGTCTGGTTTATTTTGTTTGAAAGAATATTGGGCAGGGAATCAGATGATGTTTAAAGTCCCAACTTTGCTACTAACTTGCTATGTAATATGAAAAATTTGTACATCTATATTATATATATATTTATATCTATGGGTCACATTTTTAATATGAAGAATTTAGTCTACCGATAAGTAAATAGCCACTGTAATGAAGTTGATAATACATGGACTTTGGGGCCAGTCAGACCTGGGTTTCATAATTTGTTAGGTATATAATTTGAGCAAATTACTTAAAATTCACAAGCTCCAGTTTCCTCATCTGAAACATATGAATAATACACTTTCAAAAGGATTGTTGTAAGAAGTAGCAGTACTTAATATAGTACATTTGTCATAGGGAACACTGGAATTTAATAAACATTCAGTGGTGGTTATTAATATTGTTGTTGTTATTAAATATAGTCAATATCTTTTAGGAAAGACCTCTTAAATCGAATCACCCAATAATATCCCTCCCCCATTCCCTCATGGAGTTTACCATCTATTCATTAAATGAATAATGAATGTTTACGATCTATTCATTAAATGAATAACCACAAATAAATACAATTACATACTGATATAAGCTATGAAATTTAGAGTACAGACTTAGAATAGAAAATAGGCCATTTTTGTCATTTGAATTTTATCATAGATGCAGTGGGAAAGTTCATGATATTTGTTCAAAGACAAAATTCATTCACTGCTGTGGGGAAAATGGTTGTGGGTTGTTAACAGAATTATCAGCATTTAATTATTCATGAGATATTCTAGTTTGGAGAACACAAATAGTTCAGACTAAGAAGATGAGGAGAAGTGAACAGATTAAAAAAATATTTTGAAAGTTGATTTTTAAAAAATTTTGTATCATATAGTTTTAATATAAAAGATGTATACATAATATTATTTAAAACAAATAAGATACACCAGTATATAAGCTGCTTTTGTCACTTAAATTTGTCTTACATTTTCCCATACTATAGATATATGTAGAAATAATTCCTTTTAATATAGCTACATAGAAACTATCATTTTCTGTAATTTTAAATAATTCACCTTTGTTGGAGTTATGTATTCAGTTTAATTTGTTTTATTTTTCTGTTATTGTCCGTTTGATTTTTGTTGGCTCTTAGAAACATGATTACAATGAACACTCTATACCTATCTTTGTGTATCCTTGTCAGGTTTGTAGATGTGGGTGAACTTATCTTTATGATAAACTCCTAACAGTAGAATTGCTAGGATAAAGAAAGTATTAATTTTTCAGAAATGTACTAAAATGAAGAGGATTGCTAAAGTCAAGAAAACATTTGCCTAACTCGTATTGAAAATGAAATCTTAATGAAACAGCATAACAAAATGATATGAAAGAAATAACAAATACTAAAATTTTACTTTGGTGGTGAAAACTTTTGGAGGACTATATAACAACCTAATATATTATTGCCTACATCTTTTTAAAAAAAATTTTACATCTTTATTGGAGTATAATTGCTTTACAGTGTTGTTTAATTTTTGTTGTATAACAAAGTGAATCAGCTATATGTATTCATATATCCCCATATCCCCTCCTTCTAGAGCCTCTCTCCCACCATCCCTATCCCATCCCTCTAGGTTGTCATGAAGCACTGAGCTGACCTCCCTGTGCTATGCAGCTGCTTCCCACTAGCTATTTTACATTTGATAGTGTATATATGTCAATGGTACTCTCTCACTTCGTCCCAGCTTCCCCTCCCCTGGCCGCCATATCCTCAAGTCCATTCTCTATGTCTGCAGCTTTATTCCTGTACTGCCACTAGGTTCATCAGAGCCATTATTATAATATTTTTTTAGAATACATACATATGTGTTAGCATACGGTATTTGTTTCTCTCTTTCTGACTTACTTCACTCTGTATGACAGACTCTAGGTCCATCCACCTGACTACAAATAACTCAGTTTCGTTTCTTTTAATGACTAATATTCCATTGTATATATGTGCCACATCTTCTTTATCCATTCATCTGTCAATGGACATTTAGGTTGCTTCCATGTCCTGGCTATTGTAAATAGTGCTGCAGTGAACATTGTGGTACATGTCTGTTTTTGAATTATGGTTTTCTCAAGGTATATGCCCAGTAGTGGGAATGCTGGGTCATATGGTAGTTCTATTTTTAGTTTTTTAAGGAACCTCCATACTGTTCTCCATAGTGGCTGTATCCATTTACAGCCACAGTATCCCACAACAGGACAAGAGGTTTCCCTTTTCTCCACACCCTCACCAACATTTATTGTTTGTAGATTTTTTGATGATGGCCATTCTGACCGGTGTGAGGTGATACCTCATTGTGGTTTTGATTTGCATTTCTCTAATGATTAGTGCTGTTGAGCATTGTTTCATGTGTTTGTTGGAAATCTGTATATCTTCTTTGCAGATGTGTCTGTTTAGGTCTTCTACACACTTTTGGATTGAGATGTTTGTGTTTTTGATATTGAGCTGCATGAGCTGCTTTTATATTTTGGAGATTAATCCTTTGTCGGTTGCTTCATTTGCAAATATTTTCTACCGTTTGGAGGGCTGTCTTTTCATCTTGTTTATGGCTTCCTTTCCTGTGCAAAAGCTTTTAAGTTTCATTAGTTTCCCATTTGTTTATTTTTGTTTTTATTTCCATTACTCAAGGAGGTGGGTCAAAAAGGATCTTGCTGTGATTTATGTCATAGAGTGTTCTGCCTATGTTTTCCTCTAAGAGTTTTATAGTGTCTGGCATTACATTTAGGTCTTTAATCCATTTTGAGTTTATTTTTGTGTGTTAGGAAGTATTCTAACTCATTCTTTTACATGTAGCTGTCCAGTTTTCCCAGTACCACTTATTGAAGAGGCTGTCTTTTCTCCATTGTATAGTCTTGCCTCCTTTATCAAAGATAAGGGAACATATGTGCATGGGTTTCTCTCTGGGCTTTCTATCCTGTTCCATTTATCTATATTTATATTTTTGTGCCAGTACCATACCTTCTTGATTACAGTAGCTTTGTAATGTAGTCTGAAGTCCAGGAGACTGATTCCTCCAGCTCCATTTTTCTTTCTCATGATTGCTTTGCCTATTCAGTGTCTTTTGTGTTTCCATACAAATTGTAAAATTTTTTGTTCTAGTAATGTGAAAAATGTCATTGGTAGCTTTATAGGGATTGCACTGAATCTATAGATTGCTTTGGGTAGTATAGTCATATTCACAATATTGATTCTTCCAGTCCGAGAACATAGTATATCTCTCCATCTGTTTGTATTTGATTTGTTTCATCAGTGTCTTATAGTTTTCTGCATACAGGTCTCTTGTCTCCTTACGTCAGTTTATTCTTAGGTATTTTATTCTTTTTGTTGTAATGGTGAATAGGAGGATTTCCTTAGTTACTCTTTCAGATATTTTGTTGTTAGTGTGTGGGAATGCAAGAGATATCTGTACATTAATTTTGTATCCTGCTACTTTACCAAATTCATTGATTAGTTGTATTAGTTTTCTGGTAGAATCTTTAGGATTCTCTATGTATAGTATCATGTCATCTGCAAACAGTGACAGCTTTAGTTCTTCTTTTCCAATTTGGATTCCTTTTATTTGTTTCTCTTCTCTGATTGCTGTGGCTAAAATTTCCAAATCTATATTGAATAATAGTGGTGAGAGTGGGCACCCTTGTCTTGTTCCTGATCTTAGAGGGAATGCTTTCAGCTTTTCCCCATTGAAAATTATGTTGGCTGTGGGTTTGTCATATATGGGCTTTATTATGTTGAGGTAGTTTCCCTCTATGCCCACTTTCTGGAGAGTTTTTTTATCATAAATGGGTGTTGTATTTTGTCTCAAGATTTTTCTGCAGCTATTGAGATTATCATATGGTTTTTTTCCTTCAATTTATTAATATGGTATTGATTTGCGTATATTGAAGAATCTTTGCATTCTTGGGGTAAACCCCACTTGATCATGGTGTATGATCCTTTTAATGTGCTGTTGGATTCTGTTTGCTATTATTTGGTTGAGGATTTTTATATTAAAAAATGTTCATCAGTGATATCGGCCTGTAATTTTCCTTTTTTGTGACATCTTTGACTGGTTTTTGTATCAGGGTGATGGTGGCCTCATAGAATGAGTTTGGGAGTGGTCCTCCCTCTTCTATATTTTGGAAGAGTTTGAGGAGGATAGGTGTTAGCTCTTCTCTAAATGTATCATAGAATTCTCCTCTGAAGCCATCTCATCCTGGGCTTTTCTTGTGGATGATTTTTAATCACAGTTTAAATTTCATTAGTTGTCATTGGTCTGTTCATATTTTCTGTTTCTTCCTTTTTCAGTCTTGGAAGTTTGTAGTTTTCTAAGAATTTGTCCATTTCTTCCAGGTTGTCCATTTTATTGGCATATATTTGCTTGTAGTAGTCTAAAGATGACACAATCAGATGGAGAGATATAGCATATTCTTGGATTGGAAGAATTAATATTGTGAAAATTATTCTACTACCCAAAGCAATCTACAGATTCAATGCAATCCCTATCCAAGTACCAATGGCATTTTTCACAGAATTAGAAAAAAAAATTTACAGTTTGTATGGAAACACAAAAGACCCTGAATATCCAAAGCAATCTTGAGAAAGAAAAACAGAGCTGGAGGAATCAGGCTCCCTGATTCCTCCAGGTGGTTGGATCAGACTATTCTACAAAGCTACAGTAATCAAAACAGTATGGTACTGGCACAAAAACAGAAAAATAGTTCAATGGAATAGGATAGAAAATCCAGAGGTAAAACCACGCTCCTATGGTCACCTAATCTGTGACAAAGGAGGCAAGAATATACAACGGAGAAAAGACAGTCTTCAATACATAGTGCTGGGAAAACTAGACAGCTGCCTGTAAACAAATGAAATTATAACACTTCCTAACACCATATACATAGTAAACTTGAAATGGCTTGAAGACCTAATTGTAGGACTGGATACTATAAAACTCTTAGGGGAAAACATAGGCCGAATACTCTTTGTGATAAATCACAGCAAGATCTTTTTTGATCCACATCTTAGAATACTGAAAATAAAAACATATATAAACAAATGGGACCCAATTAAACTTAAAAGATTTTGCATAGCAAAGGAAACCATAAACAAAACGAAAAGACACACCTCAGTATGGGATAAAATATTTGTAAATAAAGCAACTGACAAGGGATTAATCTCCAAAATATACAAACAGTTCATGCCACTCAATATCTAAAAAAACAAACAATCCAATCAAAAAATGGGCAGAAGACCTAAACAGACATTTCTCCCAAGAAGACATACAGTTGGCCAGAAAACACATTTAAAGTTGCTTAACATCACTAATTATTAGAGAAATGCAAATCAAAACTACAATGAGGTATCAACTCACACTGGTTGGAATGGCCATCATCAAAAAATCTACAAAAGATAAATGCTGGAGAGGGTGTGGAGAAAAGGGTACCCTCCTAGACTGTTGGTGGGAATGTAAATTGGTAAAATCACTATGGAGAACTTTATGGATATTCCTTAAAAAAACTGAAAATAGAGCTAACATATGATCCAAGAATCCCAATCCTGGGCATGTATCCAGAGAAAACCATAATTTTAAAAGATACATGCACCCCAGTGTTCATTGCAGCACTATTTACAGTATCCAGGACATGGAAGCAACCTAAATGTCCTTTGGCAGAGGAATGGATAAAGATTGGGTAAATATACACAATGGAATATCACTCAGCCTTAAAAAAAATGAAATAACGCTACTTGCAGCAACATGGATGGACTTAGAGGTTGTTATACTGAGTGAAGTAAGTCAGACAGAGAAAGACTAATATCATATGATATCACTTAAATTTAGAATCTAAGAAAGGGTCCAATGAACTTATCTACAAAAGTGAAATAAGCTTACAGATGTAGAAAACAACCTTATGGTTACCAGAGGGTTGGGGAGAGAGATAAATTGGGAGATTGGGATTGACATAAATACTACTATATATAAAATAGATAACTAATAAGCACCTGCTCAATACTCTGTAATGGCCTATATGGGAAAAGAATCTAAAAAAAGAGTTGATATATGTACATGCATAACTGATTCACTTTGCTGTATACCTGAAACTAACACAATATTGTAAATCAGCTATATTCCAATAAGTTTTTTTTAAGTGATAGGGAGGTTATCATGAATTATTTAGGAGGTTTCATTGTAATTACATGAGCCCTGAAAAACAGAAGAGAAAGGCAGAATAGAAAGTGAGAAAGATGCAACATATGGGGAAGTCACAGAGGTTTAAAGCATGAGAAGGACCTGACTCACCTTTACTGGCTTGAAGATGTAGGGGACCGCATGGAAATCATGAATGGAAATTAATTCTGCCAAAAACCTGAAGGAGCTTGGAAGTTAATTTTCTCGCAGATCCTGTAGAAAGTAGGACCCAGGCTAGTTGACACTTTGATGTCAGCCTTGTGCAACCCTAAGCACAGTAACCAGCTGAGCCTGTTGCAATTTTGACTTACAGAACTGTCAGACAGTGAATGGGTGTTGTTTTAAGCCACTGAGTTTATGGTAATTTGTTATGGAAGGAATAGTTAACTAATACAGTTGACCCTTAAATAATATAGGGATTAGGGGTACCAACACTCTGAAGAGTCGAAAATCCACATGTAACTTTGCAGTCAGCCCTTCATTTCCAAGTTTCTGCATCCTCAGATTCAACCAACTGTGGATCATGTAGTACTGTAGTATGTATTTATTGAAAAAAATATCCTCGTAGAAATGGACCTGCACAGTTCAAATCTGTGTTTTCCAAGGTCATCTATACTAATTTTGGTAGCTAGAAGTGAGGTGCAGCCATAAGAAACTCCTAAAAGTGTAGGGTGGCTTTAAAATTATGGAATGGGTAGAGATGGGAGAATTTTGAAGAACATATAGGAAGAACTTAGCTTGCTTTATACAATCTTGATGAGCTGAAAAACCATCCACTTACTCAAATGGCAAAATACTCTGAAATGAAGAAGGTCAGTGTACTCTAGAGAAAAGGTTGAGGATGTGACTCTGTAACTTGTGCTAAAACTTCAGAGTGATCTAAAAATCAAAATATTCAGTTGTAGGAAAGGCTCTTTGAAGATATTAAGTGTGTGGCCTGTAGGTCGCCTCAGTTATCTTAGCAGAAGTCAGAAATAGAGATAGGGTGCTCTAACAATGATCTGCAGAGGAGCTTCTTGTCTCATGAAGTGAATCCCCATGACATACACAAGAGACCCACAAAGATCTTGAGCATTTTATGCCGGCAGAAACGCTGCAAGCTTAGACTGAAAGAGAAAGTGTGAATGAACTAAAAGAAGGCTGTTGGACCACCTCTGCAATTCTACTGGCAGGAAACAGGCTGATAAAATACCCAACAACAGTCTCTTGCTACATTTCATAAAAGGAGGGAAATGATCCAGAGGTTAGAGTTGCAAATCATGGAAAACTAATAAAGTTTGCACAGATGGATTTCAAAATTTCTTTGGACTGGTGACTCCATTTTACCTTACATTTTCCCCCTTTTTGATCCAGAATGTCTATAACGATGTCTGACCCAGTATTGTATGGCTAGGACAGATAATTTGGTGTTTTACAGACGTCCCTGATAGGAAGAACTGTGATCCATGGTACATTACATCCTGAACCTTAACCACACCTGATTTAGATGATGAGAATTGGAAATTTGGAGTTGATGAGATTTAGATATACTTAAATATAATACATTGGTTACTAGGCACTGAAGTAGATGCTGAGAGTACTTAGATGAATTTATCATCTTTCTTACCTTCAAGTATGTTATAAAAGCTGAGCTTTTAAGTATTCTATATATACCACATCTTCTTTATCCACATGACTATCTACAGGACAGTTAGGTTGCTTCCATATCTTGGATTTTGTAAATAATTATACAATTTGTGCATATATGTTTTTGAATTAGTGATTTTGTATTCTTTGGATAAAACCACAAGTGAAATTTCTGGATCATTTGGTAGTTCTATTTTTAATTTTTGAGGAACCTCCACACAGTTTGCATAGTGGCTTCACCAAATTACAGTCCCAGCAACAGTGCAGAAGATTTCCCTTTTCTCACATCCCCATCAACAATTCTTATTTGTTGTCTTTTTAATGATAGCCATTCTGACAGGTGTGAGGTGGTATCTCACTGAGTTTTAGATTTGCACTTCCTTAATGATGTTGAGTGTGTTTTCATATGCTTATTGGCCATCTGTATGTCTTCTTTAGAAAAATGTTTGTTCATGTCCTCCACCCATTTTTTGACCAGGCTGTTTGCTTTTATTGATGTTGAGTTGTATGACTTCTTTATATATTTTATATATTAAGGTCTTATGAGGTATATTGTGTGCTAATATTTTCTCCCATTCAGTAGGCTGTCTTTTTATTTGATGACAGTTTATGTTGCTATGCAAAAGCTTTTCAGTTTCATGTAGTCCCACCTGTTTATTTTTGCTTTTGTTTCCCTTGCCTGAGGAGACAAATCCAAAAAAATTTATTGTTAAGATGGGTGTCAAAGATTGTACTGCCTATGTTTTCTTCTATAAGGTTTATGGTTTCAGGTTTTAAATTTCAGTCTTTATTCCATTTGAGTGTATTTTTGTTAATGGTGTGACTAAGTAGTCCAGATTTATTCTTTTGCTGTCTAGTTTTCTCAACACTTTTATGAAGAATCTGTATTTTCCCCATTGTGTGTTCTTGCCTCCTTTGTCATAGATTAATTGAGCATATAAATATGGGTTTATTTCTGGGCTTGCTATTTATTTCCATTGATCTATGTTCTGTTCCATTGATCTGTTTTTGTGCCAGTACTACTGTTTTATTTACTGTAGCTTTGTAGTGTATTTGAAATCAGGGAGCATGATACCTCTGCTTTGTTCTTACTTCTCAAGGTTGTTTTGGCTATTTGGGATCTTTTGTTTGTCCATATAAATTTTGGCATTATTTATTTTAGTTCTCTGAAAAATGCCATTGGTATTTTGATAGGGATTGCAATGAATCTGTAGATTGCCTTGGGAAGTATGGTCAGTCACTTTAGCAATATAAATTCTTCCAAACCATGAGCACAGTATATCTTTCCATTTGTTTGCATCATCTTCAATTTCTTTCCTCAGTGTCTTATAGTTTTCAGAGCACAAGTCTTTTACCTCCTTGGTTAGTCTTATCCCTAGGTATTTTTGTTTTTGATGCAATTGTCAGTGTGATTGTTTTCTTAATTTCTTTTTCTAATAGTTTGTTCTGCATATTAATTTTATATCTTGTAGTTTTAGTGAATTCATTTATTAGTTCTAGCAGATTTCTGATGGCATCTTTAGGATTTTCTGTATACAATATCATGTCATCTACAAACAGAGGTAATTTTACTTCTTCCTTTCCAGTTTGGATTGCTTTATTTGTTTCCTTTTCTGGTTGCTATGGCTAAGAACTTCCAATACTGTGTTGAATAAAAGTGGCAAAGTGAGCATCCTCGTCTTGTTCCTAATATTGAAGAAATTGCTTTTAGCTTTTACCACTACGTATTATGTTGCTTTTGTGTTTGTCATATATGGCCTTTATTATTTTGAGTTATATTGCCTCTATACCCACTTGTTGAGAGTTTTTATCATAAATGGATGTTTTTCTCTGGTCAGATGCTTTTTCTTTATCTATTGAGATGATCACATGATTTTTATTCTTCAATTTATTAATGTGGTGTGCCACATTGGTTGATTTGCAGATATTGAACCATCCTTGCATCCTTGGGGTAAATCCTGATCAAGGGGTATGATCCTTTTAATGTATTTTTGAATTAGCTTTCCTAATATTTTGTTGAGGATTTTGGTTCATCAGTGATATTGGCATGTAATTTTCTTTTTTTGTGGTGTCTTTTTCTGACTTTGGAATCAGGGTGATGCCAGACTCAAAGACGGATTTTGAAGTATGCTTTCCTGTTCAATTTTTGGAATAGATTGAGAGATAGGTGTTAACTTCTCTAAATGTTTGGTAGAATTCACCTGTGGAGCCATCTCATCTTAGACATTTGTTTGTTGGGAATTTTTTTGATTACTGATTCAATTTCATTACTGGTAATCAGTCTGTGCATTTCTTCTATTTTTCCTGATTTAGTCTAGGGAGATTTTACATTTCTAGAAATTTATCTATCTCTTCTAGTTTGGTCATGTTATTGGTATACAAGTTTTTTGATAATATTCCCGTATGATCCTTTGTATTTCTGTGCTGTTGGTTGTAACTTGTCTTCTTTCATTTCTCAACTTATGTATTTACGCTGTCTCTTTTTTTCTTGATGAGTGTGGTTAAAAGTTTATCAATTTTATCCTTTCATAGATCCAGCCTTTAACTTCATTGACCTTTCCATTATTTTTTTAATCTCTATTTCATTTATTTTTTCTCTGATCTTTATTTATTTTTCCTTCTATGAACTCTGGGTTTTGTTTGCTCTTTGTTTTATAGTTGCTTACATGTAAAGTTAGATTGTTTATTTGAGATTTTTCTTGTTTTATGAGGTAGGCTTGTATCACTGTAAACTTCCTTCTTACAACTGCTTTTACTGGGTCCCATAGATTTTGGAATGTTGTGTTCCCATTTTTATTTATCTCCAGGTGCTTTTTGATTAACTCTTTTGTGTCTTCAGTGAACCATTGGTTGTTTAGTAGCATGATGTTTAGACTCCACATGTTTATGTTTTTTCCAGGTTTTTTTTTGTAGTTGATTTCTAGTTTCATGACCTGGTGGTTGGAGAAGATGCTTGATATAATTTCAGTCTTCTTAAATTTGTGTTCCATCCTGGTTAATGTGCACCTAAAAAGAACACATATTCTGTTACTTTGGATGTAATGATCTATATATATCTATTTAGTCAATTGGGTCCAGTGTGTCATTTAAGGATAATATTTCCTTTTTCATTTTCTATCTGGATTTTCTTTCCATTATTGTAAGTGGGGTGTTAAAGTCCCCTACCATCATTGTGTTACTTGCAGTTTTTCCCTTTATGTCTGTTAATATTTGTTTATTGTATGTAGATGCTCCTATGTTTGGTGCATATATATTTCCAATTATTATATCTTCTTGATGTATTTATTTCTTTATCATTATGTAATATCTTTCTTTGTCTCTTGTTACTGTTTTGTTTTAAATTCTATTTTGTCTGATATAAGTATTTAACTCCAGCTTTTTTTTTAATGTCCATTTGCATGGAATACCTATTTCCATTCCATCACTTTCAATCTCTATGTGTTTAGATCTGAAGTGAGTCTCTTGTAGGTAGTATATATATATATATATATATATATATATATATATATATATATAGGTTTTTTTAATCCATTCAGCCACTCTGTCTTTTGATGGGAGCATTCAGTCCATTTCAATTTAATTTAATTATTTTTTCTTCCAGTTTTATTGAGATATAATTGACATACAGCACTATATAAGTTTAAGGTGTACAGCATAATGATTTGACTTATATACATCATGAAATGATTATCGCAATAAATTTCATGAATATCCACATCATTATAGATATAAAATTAAAGAAATGGAAAAAATAATGTTTTTATTGTGATAAGAACTCAGGATTTTCTCTCTTAACAAGTTTCATATATAACATAGAACAGTGTTAATTATATTCATCACATTGTATATTAAATCGCTAGTAGTTATTTATCCTGTATCTGGAAGTTTTGATTGCTTTCATTCAAGTCCCCATTACCTCATTCCTCACCTCTGGTAAACACAATTCTGACCTCTTTTTCTATGAGTTTATTTGTTTGTTTTTGAAGTATAACTGACTTACAACATTACGTTAGTTCCTGTTATACAACATAGTTTTTTGGTATTTCTATACATTTCAAAATGATCCCCTTGAAAAGTCTAGTTATGATATATCACTATACAAGGATATTACATAGCTATTTACTATATTCACTACAGTGTACACAGTAATTTATATATTTATGTGGTAATTTTAAGTTGCTGATCTCTTAAGTTCAAACACATTTTAACAAGGCTGCATTTTTACTCCCTGCCAAAAGTTTACTGTTTTGGACATCATAGTTTACATCTTTTTGTTTTATCTCTTTAACTACTTGCTGCAGTTAAGATGATTTTTCTACGTTTGTCTTTTAACCTTCCTACTAGTTTTGTACATAGCTGATTTACAACCTTTACTCTATGTTTCCCTTTGCCAATGAGATTTTTCCTTTCATAATTTTCATGTTTCCAGTTGTGGCCTTTTCTTTTTCGCTTAGAGAAGTCCCTTAACATTTCTTGTAAATCTGGTGTGGTGGTGCTGAAATCTTTTAGCTTTTGTTTCTCTGTAAGACTTTTGATCTCTCCATCAAATCTGAATGAAAGCCTTGCCCTGTAGAGTATTCTTGGTCGTAGGTTTTTCCCGTTCATCACTTTAAACATAGTGTGCCACTCCCTTGTGGCCTGCAGAGTTTCTGCTGAAAAGTTAGCTGATAGCCTATGGGAGTTCCCTTGTAAGTAACTTGTTGCTTTTCCCTTGCTTCTCCTAAGATTCTCTCTTTATCTTTAATTTTTGCCATTTTATTTACTGTGTATCTCAGTGTGGTCCTTTTTGTGTTAATCCTGTTTGAGACTCTGTGCTTCCTATTCCTGGACATCTGTTTCCTTTTCCAGGTTAGAGAAGTTTTCAGCTAGTATGTCTTCATATATGTTCTCTGCCCCTTTCTTTCTCTCTTCTCCTTCTGGGACTCCTATATTGTGAATGTTAATATGCTTAGTGTTGTTTCAGAGGTATCTTAAACTATCCTCATTTTCTCATTTTTAAATTCGTTTTTATTTTAATCTGTTATTCCCACTATTCCGTCTTCCAGTTTGCTGATCCATTCCTCTGTATCATGTAATCTACTGTTGATTACTTCTAGTGTATTTTTTATTTCAGTTATTGTTTTCTTCATCTCTGTTTGACTCTTCTTTATATTTTCTCTTTGTTTAAAACTTCTAAATTCTCACTCTGTTCATCCAGTCTTCTCCCTAGTTCTTTGAACATCTTTACAATTATTACCTTGAATACTCTATAAGGTAGATTGCCTATCTCTACTTCACTAAGTTCTTCTTTTGGAGTTTTTATCTTGTTCCTTCATTTGGAAGATATTCCTCTATTCCTTGTTTTGTTTAATTTGATGGTTTTATTTTTTGTATCTAGTAAGTTGGTTACCTTTCCCAACCTTGGAGATGTGGCCTTTTATAGTACATGTCCTTTGTGTCCCAGCATCACTCTCTCCCCTCTGGTCACCAGAGCTATATGCTTTAGGGATGCCCATTATTTGGTCTGTGTGGGTCCTTCTGGTGTAGAAGACTGATTACTGTGGGTGGTCTGGTAGGTGTTGGTGATCCCTGGTCTGGTTGATTGCCAGGCCCTGCCTTGTGTGGATGCTGCCAGCCACTGGCTGGTATTGCTGGGTCACAAGACTGCAGGTTGCTGGGCCCTGGAGGGTCCCTGGGCTATTGTTGGCCCACTGGTGGGTGTGGCCATTTCCTGATTTGGCTGCCTGTGGGGCCTGGGGTCCCTCAAGCTGGTGTTGTTCTGCTGGTGAGTGGGGCTTGATTCTGGGACAACTGGCTGAGGGGTCCAAGGTGTCTCAGAGCTGGTTTTGGCCTAATGGACCTGGTTTTGGGTGGTGCTGGAGCCCAGGGGTTCCCGGGACTAGTTCCAACTCACAGGTGTGTGGGGCCGGGTTCTCTGTTCTCTCACTGCAGGTGTCTGGGGGTCTCAGAGCTGGAGTTGTCCTGCTGGTGAGCAAGGCTGGGGCCCATGGTGTCCCGGGGCTGGTGCCCACCTGTTGGTGTATAGGCTGTGTCCTGGTACTGGAGGTTACATGGCTTTGGTAGTCCTAGGGCTTGTTTCTTCCTGCTCCTGGTTGGGTCTGAGAGCCAAGAATCCCAGGGCTGGTGCCTGCCCACTGGTGGGTGATGTCAGGTCCTGCAGCAAATGCTACTCCACTGGTGGGCAGAACTGAGTCACAGCATCTTTGGCTGCAGGGCCCTGGAGGGATCCAGGATTGTTATTTCAGTACACTGGTTGGTGGGGCTGGGGCACAGGGCATCCTGAGTCTGGTGCCTACTCACTGGTGGGTGAGGCTGGTCCCAGGACTAGTGCTGGCCTACTGGTGGGCAGAGTTGGTTCCCAGTGTCTCTGGCTTACAGGGCCCTGGGGTTCCCAGGGCTAGGGTCAGTGCACTGATGTTTGTGGATGAGCCTTAGACCCTCTGATGGACAGAGCCATATCCCAAGGTGGCTGTGGACTCAGGAGGGTCTTAATGCAGCCTGCCTGCTGCTGAGTGTCTGCCTGGGCAGTTACTTGCCCCAAGGCATCCCAGTACTGGTGCCTAAAGGCTGGTAGCCCAGGTAGCCCAGCTAAGAAGCTTGAGGGAGGATTCCAAAATGGTCCTTGCCAGCACCAGTGTCTACACAGTAGAATGAGCTCCCCAAAATGGCTGTCACTAGTGTTCATATCCTCAAGTTGATCTCCTACCGCCTCCTGCCTCTCTGGGAGGCTCTCCAACATCAGCAGGTGGGTCTGACCCAGGCTCCTTTGAAATTACTCCTTCTGCCTAGGGTCCCAGAGTATGTGAGATCTTATATGTGCCCCTCAAGAGTGGATTCTCTGTTTCCCCCAGCCCTCCACCTCTCCTGAAAGCAAGCCTCACTGGCCTTCAAATCAAAGCATTTTGGGGACTCATCTTCCCATGCAGGACCCTGGGCTCTAGAGCCCAATGTGGGGTTTACTAGCTCCTTGAGGAGAAATTCTGTGATTACAATTATCCTCCCTTTTGTGGTTTGCCAACCTGGGGCTATGGATCCTGACAATACCACATCTTTACCATCCCACCCATTTCTCTGTGGTTCCCTCCCAACATCTCTAGTTTTAGAAGGTCTCCTCTGCCAGTCTTCTGGCCATTCTCATCAATAGCCACTCTGCAAATTGTTGCAACCTTGATGTACCCATGGGAGGATTTGAGCTCAGCATCTTTATACTTAGCCATCTTGGCCACTCCCACATTTAAAGTAATTATTTAAATAATTACTTTAAATAATTATTTATTTTAAATAAATAAGTTATTTACTGATAAGTATGAAACTCTTGCCATTTTGTTTCTTGCTTTCTGGTTGTTTCTATCCTTTTTTTGTTCCTTCCTTCTTCTTTTGCTCACTTCCCTTCTGATTTGATGACTATGCTTAAGGTTATATTTGGATTCATTTCTGTTATTTGTGTATGTATTTATCATAATCTTTCGGTTTTTAGTTACCATGAAGTTCATGTATAACTCTCTCTCTCTCCCCTTCTCCCTCTCTCTATGTGATATTTTAGGTTGATAACCTCTTAAGTTTGAACATGTCCTAATAAATCTGCATATTTACTCCTTCACACACACACCCATGTTTAATGTTTTTGGAGTCATATTTTACATCACTTTGTTTTGTGTATCCTTTAACTACTTCTTGTGGATATAGATGATTATACTTCTTTTGTTTTTTAACCTTCTTACTAACTTTATAAATGCTTGATCTCCTTACTAGTGTCTGTGTCCCCAGGGTGAGTTGCATTTGCCTGCTGCCTCTCTGGGACGGTCTCCAAGATCAGCAAATGGATCTGACCTAGGTTCCTTTCAAATTATTGCCTTTGTGCTGGGACTTGGACCTTGTGAGATTTTGCACTTACCCTTTAAGAGTCTCTTGTTTCCTACAGCCCTCTGACTCTCCCATATTCTAGCCCTGTTGGCCTTCAAAGCCAGACATTCTGGGAGCTTGTCTTCCCAGTGTACGACCCCTGGGTTGGGAGTCTTATGTAGGGGTTAGACCACTCACTCCTTGGGAAGAACCTCTGCAGTTGTGATTATTTTCCCATCTGCGAGTCACATGCACAGTGGTATGTATGTGTCTTGACTATGCTGTGTCTTTGCCCTTCATATCCATCTTATTGTGGTTCTTTCTTTATATCTTTAGTTGTGGAAAATCATTTTTGCTAGTATCAGGTTATTCTCGTAGATAGTTGCTTTGTAAATAGTTGTAATTTTGGTGTGCCCATGGGAGGAGGTGAGCTCAGGGTCTTCCTACTCTGCCATCTTGGTCACACTTCTCCATTTTCCCCCTTTTGAATCAGGGTATGTTATTTGTTTCCATTGGGTTGTAGACTTGTTTATATTAACCTTTATCACATACCCTGGATATTAATCCTTTATTAGATGTATGATTTGCAAATACATCATTCCATCCCATAGGTTGCCTTTTTCACTCTATTTATTATGTTCTATGAGTTACAAAGCTTCTTAGGTTTGATGTAATCCCATTTGTCTATTTTTGGTGTACTTTTGTGTCATGTCCAAGAAATCAGTCAAGACCAATGTCATGAAGTTTTTCCCCTATGTTTTTCTCTATGTTTTAGGCCTTTTGTTTAAGTCTTTAATCTATTTTGAGTTGATTTTTATGCATGGTGTAAAATAAAGGTGCAACTTCATTCTTTTCTATGAGGTTATAGAGTTTTCCCCACACTATTTGTTGTAGAAAGTGTACTTCCATCATTGAATGTCATTGGTTGGGATACTTTTTGAAGATCACTTGACCATATATGTTAGGGTTTATTTCTCAGATTTCTGTTGTATTTCATATGCCTATTTGTCAGTTGTTATGCCAGTACCATATTGTTTTGATTACTATAGTTTTGTAATATGTTTTGGAGTCCTCTAACTTTGTTCTTTTTCAAAATTGTTTTGGCTATTCGAAGTCCCTTGAGATTTCATGAATTTTTGGATGAATTTTACAGTTTATTTCTTTAAAAATTTTCCAGTGGGATTTTGATAGAGATTATGTTGAATCTGTAGATTGCTTTGGTTGTATGAAAATCTTAACATGTCTCTTGCAAGCCATGAACACAGAATATATTTCTGTTTATGTGTCTTCCTTAATTTCTTCCAGCAATGTTTTATAGTTTTCAGTGTAAAAGTCTTTCACCTCCTTGGTAACTTTTATTCTTAATTTTTAAATTATTTTAATGCTATTGTAAATTGAATTTTTCTTAATTTGTTTTTTGGTTTGTTCATTATTAGTATATAGAAACACAACTTAGTTTTTTCTTTTTTTTTTAAATGCAATTTATTTTTATGTTGACTTTTTATCCTGCAACTTTGCTATAGTTGTTTATTAGTTCTAACAGATTTTTTTTTAATGTCTACTCTTTAGGGCTTTGTGCATATAAGATTATGTCATTTGCAAACAGAAGTAGTTTTACTTCTTCCTTTTCAATTTGGATACCTTTTACTTTTTTTTTTTTTTCCCCTAATTGCTCTGGCTAGAACTTCCATTGTGGTGTTGAATAGAGGTAGCCAGGGTGGGTATCTTTCCTTTTCATGATTTTGGAGGAAAAGCTTTCAATCTTTTATCATTGTGTATGAAGTTACTTGTGTGCTTTTCATAAATGGTTATTATTATGTTGATGTAATTACCTTTTATTCCTAGTTTGCTGAGTGTTTTTATCATGAAAGAGTGTTGAATCTTGTCAAATGCTTTTTCTGCATCAATTGAGATAATCACATGGTTTTGTTTTTATTCTGTTACTGTGATATATTAAATTTATTTTAATGCCTGAGCCATCCTGGCATTCCAGGAATAAATCGCACTTGGTCATGGTGTATAATCCTATTGATGTGCTGTTGAATTCAGTTTGCTTGTGTTTTGCTTAGGATTTTTGCATTAATATTCATCAGGGATAGTGGTCTGTAGTTTTCTTGTGTTGTCTTTGTCTGATTTTGGTATCAGGATAATGCTGGCTTTATAGAATGAACTTGGAAATGCCCCCCCCCCCCAAAACCCTTTTCAATTTATTGGAAGAGTTTTAGGAAAATTAATGTTAATTCATCTTTAAATGTTTGAGAGAATTCTTCAGTGAAGCCATTTGATCCTAGGCCTTTTTTTGCTGACAGGTGTTTGGTTACTGATTTAGTCTCCTTACTAGTTATTGGTCTGTTCAGATTTTGCATTTCTTCATGATTCAGTCTTGGCAAATCATGTGTTTCTAGGAATTTATACATTTATTCTGGGCTATCCAGTTTGTTGGCCTAAAATTATTCATAGTATTCTCTTAAAATCTTTTTTTATATCTGTGGCATTTGTTGTAATGGCCCTTCTTTTGTTTCTGATTTTATTTATTTGAGTTTTCTCTTTTTTTCTTAGTCTCATGAAGGGCTTTTCAATTTTGTTGATCTCTTTAAAAAGTCAACTCTTTTATTGAATTTTTGGTATTTTTATATTCTCTGTTTCCTTTATTTCTGCTCCAATCTTTATTATTTATTTCCTTCTGCTAGCTTTGAGTTTACTTTTTTCTTGTGCTTTTTTGGGTTTTTTGTTTTTGTTTTTTTAGTTCTTTGAGGTATAAAGTTAGGTTGTTGATTTATAGTCTTTTTTTACTTTTTTTTATACATGCATTTTCAACTGTAAACTTCCCTCTTGGCACTGCTTTCACTGCATCCCATATGTTTTGGTATGTTGTGTTTTCATTTTCATTTGTTTCAAGGTATTTTCTAATTTCTCTTGTGACTTTTTCTTTGACCCATTGGTTGTTTAAGAGTGTGCTGTTTAATTTCTACATAATTTGTGTATTTGCTAATTTTCCTTCCACTAGTTATTTCTAAGTTTTTTCCAGTGTTATTGGAAAATATACTTTATAGAATTTCAAGCTTCTTAAATTTGTTAAGATTTGTTTTGTGGTTTAACATGTGGCCTCTCCTGGAGAATGTTCTGTGTACACTTGAGAAGAATGTGTGTTCTGTGGTTGTTGGGTGGACTGTGCTGTAAATGTCTGTTAGGTGCAGTTGGTCTGTAGTATTGTTCAGGTCCTCTATTTCTTTATTGATCTTCTGTTCAGTTCTATATTGTGAAAGTAGAGTATTGACGTTTCCTACTATTATTGTATTGATATATTATCTTTTTTATTACACTGCTGGATTTTTGTTTAATACCATTTTGTTCATATATTTGCATACAAAATACTAAACTAATACCATCTGATTAGTAAAGGTGTTATCTTTATTATTGTGCAATTCTAAATATCCTATTATTTCTTTTTTTTTGATAATTGAGGTTTCAGAAATGTTGTAAAAATTGCCTTTTGTCATTAATCTCAGACTCAAATATTTTTGTTGATAAATGTGATGTATTTTACTAAATGTTCTATGACATAGTATGTGGTCAATCTTAGTAAATGTTCCATAAGTTAAAACAAATTTTGAGGGAATTCCATGGCAGTCTAGTGGTTAGGACTATGCTCTTTCACTGCTGAGGGTGGGGGTTTAATCCGTGGTGAGGGAAGTAAGATCCCAGAAGCCATGTGGCACTCCCTCCCCTGCAAAAAAAAAAAAGTAGAAATCACTGAGACGAAAGATCGTCCTTGACTTGTTGGTAGAGTGAGTTTTACAGGTGAAGTCACAGTGAAATAAAACATCTGTTATGATTTCAGGATCTAAAAGGGTGGCCCTATTGATAAGTGGCAGAAAAGATGAAATAAGAGACTTAACAGTGGCTGCATTTTATGATGATTATTGTGTTGTAATTAATGTTTGAAATTATTGTAGGACCTATATAGAGCCACTAGAAAATGGAAGGCTTCATGATTGGAATTCATAATCAGATCAATTTCTATTAATGGAGTGCATAAATTAAGGGCATAGCAGCCTGAGATCAGTTAGGAATAAGAAAACTGCAGTAAGCCGAGCAACAGTGTAAAAATATGAAGTTACTAAAGGCAGTGGAGAAGTGGTAATTGAGAAGTAGTAAGAGATATGTAAAAATATTACAGTTAGGAAAAAACTCAACTGTAACAATCAACAAAAGGCAAAACAAACCAAATCAAACCAAAACAAACCACCCAGTCTCTCAGAGGCCATTTTTTCTTCATGTGCTCAGTTCTGGAAAGGATTACTCATTTCTAATAATACTCGAATAATATCTTTGTTTGGGGGATGGGTTCTATTATTCTTTCTCTGTGCCACAAAAATAGGAGAATACAATTATAGGAAACTTTTCAAAATTGGTTTGAGGGGTAAATTTCTATTTTGATATAATTTCAATTGTACAGAATATTTACTAGATTATTACCAGAAACTCTTTTATGCCCTTTACCCAGAATGTTTACTTTCAACAGATGTTAACTTTGTCATATTGCTTTATCATTTTTTTCCCACTTCTCTCCCTCTCATCCACCACTCTCATATTCCAGTTTTATATTTTTTTCAGAACCATATGAGAGTAATTTGGAAACGTTGTCAGAGACATTGTGCCCCCTTTCCTCTACATACTTGAGTGTGTATTTCTTTTTTTAACATTAATTTTTATTGGAGTATAGTTGATTTACAACATTGTGTTAGTTTCTGCTGTACAGCAAAGTGAATCAGTTAAATATATATATATATATCTCCACTCTTTTTTAGATTCTTTTCCCATATACATTTCTATTACAGAGTATTGAGTAGAGTTCCCTGTGCTATACAGCAGGTTCTTAATAGTTGTGTTATATATACAGTAGTGTGCATATGTCAATCCCAATCTACCAATTTATCCCTCCCCCCTTTTTCCCCCTTCGTAACCATATGCTTTTTTCTACATATTTGACTCTATTTCTGTTTTATAAATAAGTCCATTTGTACCATTTTTTATATTCCACATATAGGTGATATTATGATATTTGTCTTTGTCTGACCTACTTCACTCAGTATGACAACCTGTAGGTCCATCCATGGTGCTACAAATGGCATTATTTCATTCTTTTTTATGGCTAATATTCCACTGTATATATGTACCACACCTTCTTTATCCACTCATCCATTGATGGACATTTAGGTTGCTTCCATGTCTTGGCTATTGTAAATAGTCCTGCAATGAACATTGGGGTGCATGTATCTTTTCAAATTATGGTCTTCTCCAGATATATGCCCAAGGACTGGGATTGTTGGATCATATGGTAGCTCTATTTTTACTTTTTTAAGGACCCTCCATACTGTTCTCCATAGTGACTCTACCAATTTGCATTCCTACCAACAGTGTAAGAGGGTTTCCTTTTCTCCACACCCTCTCTAGCATTTATTGTTTATAGATTTTTTGGTGGTGGCCATTCTAACTGGTGTGAGGTGATACCTAACTGTAATTTTGATTTGCATTTCTCTAATAATTAGTGATGTAGAGCATCTTTTCATGTGCTTTTTGGCCATCTGTATGTCTTCTTTGCAGAAATGTGTAGATCTTCCACCCAATTTTTTTTTTTTTTTTTTTTTTCTGTATGCGAGCCTCTC
The DNA here is from genome assembly GCF_039906515.1 of Pseudorca crassidens. Taxonomy (NCBI): domain Eukaryota; kingdom Metazoa; phylum Chordata; class Mammalia; order Artiodactyla; family Delphinidae; genus Pseudorca; species Pseudorca crassidens. Next base: position 28,001,448 of record NC_090306.1, on the reverse strand, counting down.
ACTGTTGTGGCCTCTCCCGTTGTGGAGCACAGGCTCCGGACGTGCAGACTCAGTGGCCATGGCTCACAGGCCTAGCTGCTCCGAGGCATGTGGGATCTTCCCGGACCAGGGCACGAACCCGTGTCCCCTGCATCAGCAGGCGGACTCTCAACCACTGCGCCACCAGGGAAGCCCCTCCACCCAATTTTGATTGGGTTGTTTGTTTATTTGATATTGAGCTGCATGAGCTGTTTGTATATTTGGAGATTAATCTCTTGTCAGTCACTTCGTTTTCTTTCTTTGATACACCTCTTAGAGCAGCCATCCCCAACCTTTTTGGCACCAGGTGCCGGTTTCCTGGAAGACAGTTTTTCCATGGACAGTGGGGGTGATGGTTCAGGCTCTAATGCAAGCAATGGGGAGTGATGGGTAGGGCAGATGAAGCTTCAGTCTCTCACCCACTACTCTCCCCTTGCTGTGGGGCCTGGTTCCTAACAGGCCACGGGCCAGTACCAGCCCACAGCCTGGGGGTCGGAGACCCCTGTCCTAGAGTAATGAAAATAAAAGTAAACAAATGGGACCTAATTAAACTTTAAAGCTTTTGAACAGCAAAGGAAACCATAAACAAAGTGAATGTGTATTTCTTAATAAGGGTGTTCTCTTACAGAATCACAATATGATAATCAAAATTAGGAAACTTTACAATGAAGTTATCTAATCCACACTCCATATTCAAATTTCAAAAGTTGTCCCAATTTTTATAGCTCTATATCCCCAGTCTAAAACTTAATCAAAAATTTTACATTGAATTTAGTTGTCCTAATTTTTAGTCTCTTTTAACCTAGAATAGTTACTCAGCTTGTCTTTGTCTTTTTATGCCTTGCCTTGTTTTTAATAAGAACTTTAGATTTACAGAAAAATTGTGAAAATCCTACAGAGAATTTTGTATATCCCTCACCCAGTTTCCTCTAACATTAATATCTTAGGTTAACATGGTATATTTGAAAAAACTAGGATAACAATGTTGATACAACTACTAAACTACAGACTTTACTTGAATTTCACTTGTTTTTCCACTACTGTCATTTTTCTATATCAGAATTCACTTCAGGATACCTCTTTGCATTTAGTCATCCTATCTTCTAGTATCCTCTGTTATGTGACAATTTTTAAGTCCTTCCATGATTTGGATGACTTTGGCCGTTTTGAGAAGTACTAGTCAGATATTTTGTAGAACGTTCTTCAAATTGGGGTTGTTTGATATTTTTCTCATGCTTAGATTGGTGTTACAGGTTTGGAGGGGAAGACTACAGTGGTGAAATGCCCTTCTTATTATATCATATCAGTGGTACATGATATCAATGTGACTTATCACTGGTGATTGTTAACATTGATCACTGACCAATGTGGTACTTACCAGGTTAAAATTGCTCAACATAATGATGTATCTGTCCTTTTGTTGTATGGTTAGTTCTTTATATATTTTGGAACTACAATGTTAGATGCATATAGTATTGAGATTATTGTATCTTCCTAATTAATTGAACCTTTTATTATTACACAGTAATGATTTCTGGCAGTCTTTTTTAAATTTAAAATTTACATGTTTGCTATTAATGTAGGTACACTGGTTTTCATTAGGGTTAGTTTTTTTTTTTTTCCTTTAGTGTATCTTTCCATTCTTTTCTTTTGAATATTCTAAATTCTTAAATTCTAATGTCTGTTGTAAATAGCTATGTATGAATTTTATTTTTTATACAGAATGACAGTCTTTGTTTCTAATCTGTAGCGTTTAGTTCATTAACATGTACTTTTGTAACTGTTGCTCTGGATTTATTTCGATCACTTATTTAGTACTTCTCATGTGCTTCACACTTTTTTTTCTTTAGTTTCTTTTGAATTGGTTATATTTTTAAAACACCATTTCACAATCTTTCTTTTCTAACCTTTAAATTACAAAGTCCTTAAAAATTGTAGTTTCCTAGGAATTTCTAAATTTACCTAATTTATCAAATTCTATTTACTTTAAAGACTCTTTTACTTTCTTCCTTAAAATCTTTAAGATTTTAACTTAAATTCTCACCCTCCTGATCAATGCTATCATTATTATTTGTATTTTTTATTTTAGTTTATAACATTACTATTATTGATTTTCTTATCAATAATATTCATTAAGATTTTAAGTCAATATTTATTAAGGTTTTTCATATTTACCACTTCCCTTATTGTTTCTTCATTCATCTCATGTTTGATCATTCTTCGTAAGTTTGAAGTCCATCCTTTAGAAATTCCTCAAGAAAATGTGCTTGGCTGTAAATTCACTCAATTCTATTTTGTTTAAAAATACCTGTAGTTCATACTTGTTCTTAAAAAAGATATACTATATAAAATCCTAGAGTGATAGTTATTTTCTTTCAAAATCATTCAAGATATTTTTTCAATTGTCTTATAGCTTCCAATGTTCCTTCTGAGTAGTCAGCTCTTAATTTAACATTCTTATCTTTGTAGGTCATCTGTCTTTTCTCTCTGGCTGCTTTGAAAATATGCCATTTTAGCTCTGGTGTTTTGACATGTCCTTAATATGTGTGTAGGTATAAATGTACTTTTATTTATGCTGCTTGAAATTCATTGGACTTTTTGAATCTGGAAATTGATGTTTCTCAACAGTTCTAGCAGTTTCCTGGCCATTCTCTCTTCAAATATTGCATCTCCTCTATTCATTTTTTCTTCTCCTTCTGGACCTCTGCTTAGATGTACATTAAAACTTTTACCTTTTCCCTCCATGTCACTAAACCTCTTTGCAATTTTTCCCATATCAGCCTCTCCATGCTGCATTAGTGATAAATTCTTTATATCCATCTTTCAGTTCACTAATTCTTCTGCTGTGTATAATCTACTGTTAAATCCATCTACAGTCTCTACATTATTTCTAGAAGTCCTATTTTTTTCTCCATATATTCTTGATTATTTTATAGTTCTTTGCTAGTTCCTCATATTTCCATTCTTCTCTATATATTATGTATATTATGCATACTTACATTGTGTATATTATGCATAATATTTTTAGGGTTCTACGTCTGTGTTAGATTCTGCAGCCTGCTTTTTCTGGAGACTTTAAAACATGGTACATTTTTTCTTTAGGGTTTTGAGATATTTTAGAATAAGCTCATACATATTTTTAAACTTTTAATGTGATAGTATTTTGAGATTTAGTTTGAAGGCAAATTCTTCCAGAGAGATTTTGTACTTACCAACTAACTGTGATCACTTGAATTAAGCTGAATTCTTGGTTTGAAGTTTGTAATTGCCTAGGTAGTTAAAATTAAGGCAGCAAGCCTGGTTAAGGTTCTCTATTATTAGGATACATTTTTTTCTCTTTCATTAATCACCACATTTTAAGGCATGGATTTATTTTGTGGGTCCCTCCAAAGTAAATGTTTATATCTAATTTATGCTACATTCAGGCAATATAGTCATTGTGATCTAAGCTTTATGCTATTAGTTGTTTATTTATTGAATTCTCCACCTTGTGAGTACTCCCTCACATTTTTTTTTTTTTTTTGGTCTCTCATCTTTATGCTCTAAGGAGCCATAAATTAATACAACCATTATGGAGAACAGTATGGAAGTTCCTTAAAAAGCTAAAAATAGAACTACCATATGATCCAGCAATCCCACTACAGGGCAAATACCATGAGAAAACCATAATTCAAAGAGGGACATGTACCACAATGTTCACTGCAGCTCTATTTACAATAGCCAGGACATGGAACCAACCTAAATGTCCATTGACAGACAGATGAATGGATAATGAAGATGTGGCACATATATGCAATGGAATATTACTCAGCCATAAAAAGAAACAAAACTGAGTTGTTTGTAGTGAGGTGGATGGACCTGGAGTCTGTCATACAGAGTGAAGTCAGAAAGAGAAAAACAAGTACCGTATGCTAACACATATATATATAGAATCTAAAAAACAAACCAAAAAAATGGTACTGATGAACCTAGTGGCAGGGCAGGAATAAAGATGTAGACATAGAGAAAGAACTTGGGAACACAGTAGGTGGAGGGGGAAGCTGCAGTGAAGTGAGAGTAGCATTGACATATATACACTACTGAAGGTAGAATGGTTAGCTAGTGGGAAGCAGCAGCATAGCACAGGGAGATCAGCTTGGTGCTTTGCAATGACCTAGAGATGTGGGATAGGGATGGTGGGAGGGAGGCTCAAGTGGAAGGGGTTATGAGGATATATGTATCCATATGGCTGATTCACTTTGTTGTACAACAGAAACTAATGCAGTATTGTGAAGCAATTATACTCCAATAAAAACCTATTAAAAAAAAAGCCCAAGATTAAACTCTCCAGGGTTTACCTCTGTTTGTCTTTCTGGCTTTCCATCTTCAGTTTCTAATTGGTTCTTACTTTTCTTGCCAGGTTATCGGAGCATTTATAAATACTTTTTGCAAATTTTATTCAGTATTTTAAATTATTTTCAGGTAGATGCTCAGTCAGGGTGTTTTAGCTTGCTGTAATGCTGAGAGTGTAAATCTTGTGATTCACAAATAGAAAAAAAGAAGGAAAAAGTACAGCTGGATTAGAAAAATTAACTGATTACTGACAATGGAGGGATGCTAAAAATGATGTATGTATTTTCTTCAAATGACAGTTATTATCTGCATTGCCACCTGCAGTTGGTGCATATGCAAGTTCTCTCAACACAACCGGTACTGGAGAGCGTCATCTCTTTCAATGACTGACAACTTAAGACATGTAAAATTGCACCCCATTTTTATTTCAGTAAGAATCTTCTTTTTTATTGTGACCAGTCTACTAAATGCTTATCCACTTATTAAATTTTGTCTTGCATTAAAAAAAGATGTGTTTAATATTCTATGAAAAAAACATGCAAAGATAAATTAATTGATCTCTTAGTCATAAAGACCTGGAGAAAATGTCACATACAAACTGGCATAGATTATTGGAGTTGAATCATATTCTTGAGGACAAAAACACTTGTTTGGCTCTAATTCCACAATTTGTAGTTCCTAGGAAAAACAGAAGAGTCTGAGCTATGATTAGTGATAGGACAAAAGAAGCATGAAGTATACCTTTAGAGCATTAGGATTACTCTTTGGAAGCTTCTCTTGGACTTGTCTCTGTATTCCCTCAGGTAAAGCAGGAAACCATGCACATACCTTGCATTATCCTAGTGCACTTTGCTCTTGGTGTCAGCTGGAAGCTATATGAGCATAAATATTGCATAGACGTTTAGAAAGAAAATTGGGTGGAAGTTTTGCTTTGCTTAATTTTGCTTACGTATTATATGTTTTCCTAATATATTGAGTGCCTGTTATGTATAGATATTTAAATCTGTCGGTTTACAAGAGGTTTATAACATGAATTTTGCTCTTATAGAGCTTATAATCAACTTGGGGAAAGAAGGGTAAAAAATATGTGCTTGTAACAATTTAGTAATAATTAAATGCTAAACCTGTGGTACTGACTTTAATGTCAATAGGAGCACAGAAAAGGCCAAGTTTTGTGTAAGGTTGACTGGGATAAGAGTTCCTGGAACAAGTAAAACTTCCTCTGGGGATGTAGAAAGTTTGGGGCAGAATAGGGAAGAGTTTAACACACTATGGTATGCCAAGGTGTGGGAATTGGCACAGAGCAAAAATAAGCCCAAATAAATAACCATGTTGATGAAAGAAGAAAGAAATATTGAAAACCAAGATTAGGAATACGTTTTAATCACATAATAGAAATCTTAGAAGTCATGGGAGAATATTTTATATTATAGATACTACATTATATTATATTAATTATATATGATAGACAGTGTGAAGCTATTGAAGATTCTTGGGCAAAGGACTGACATGTTGAAAGTGCTCAAAGTTTAGCTTTATCAATAAATGTGGATCTATAGGATAAACTCAAATTTGAAACTAGGAATATATTTTGTTAGAGCCCACCTATTAGTATGCTTTTTGTTTGGTTATATAAAAATAAAATATATATTTAATATTCATTTATATTATATACTATTAATATAAAATATCATTGTATTTAAGTATGCTTTTTGTTGTTTTAGAGGAATTCCAGGGAAGAAATGTGGTACAATCATCCTCACAGCAGAGGAATTAAACTGTTGCAGAGTAAGTAAATATTTCTTTGAATGAAAAAGTATTTCCAATACTTCTTTGAAATGATAATTCTCAAACTATACTTAAATGATTTTTCTTGAGTAGTTTTAGCAAAAGATAATTAAAACTACATTATATAATTCTAAATTCGTAAAATATCATTTTAGATACTTAGTACTTTAACCAGAGAGACTACATTCTATAGTCCAAATAGGATAATCATTTATTTTAACAGTCTTTTTAATGAATAGAAATTATTAAAATAAAACCTAATGGTAATATCATTTGGGGGGGCATTAATATAAGGAATTGTCAATTGTATCAACCAATTCAGTTCTTGCAAAAATTTGAAGATTTTATGTGTGATCCTGAAGGAATATTTCTAGTCACTTGACTGTAACCATTTTGTGTAACATACTTGTTTTTCTGTATTTCTAATTGAATAAATTCAATATTCATATATGGTCTCATGTTTTCTTAGCTTGGGAAGCTCACATTTGTAGAAATAACCAGCTACCACTCCAGCTAAAAGTATAGTGACATAGAGTGCATATTCATTAATCTTAGAAAACTGCTATTTTTAGTTGTGATTTGGTGATCTAATCATCTTTCATACTTCTCGCCTCTGAATTTGTATATGTATATGGTAATCTGTGTTTGTATAATGAGGAAGGAAAGAGAAAAAGAAGTTCAGGGTCAGTAAGATGCATGTTCTTTATTGTGACATTAACATGCTATTCTGTCAAAATCTTGATATTAAGATTATTTTGTATACATATGCTAATGAAGAAATTATTATGAGTTCTAATTCCAAATAGAACCAAGATATCAAGGTCATAGATTGAGTATTGCCAGGCTGCATCTTAAACATCTTCTGCTTTCATTCTGTTGTTTTGCCTGGAGGAACAAGAAAATTATAAAGCTTCCATGCAAATGAAGTAGAATATGTTACTTAGTGATCCAGAGGCATTTTCACTGTTCTTTATAATAATGAAGTTTTAAAAACATCTGGAATTATCTTTTAATATTACTTATTAATCATATTAATATTATTTACATATTTCTCACACTTAGAAATTATATATCTAATATTTTTAAATTGTTTAGAATCTTGATCTAACTTCACTTATGTATGCTACGTTCTGATTCTTAGCTACAGACACTGATAATCAACATAATTAAAATAATCATTGAAATAATATTATTATGCTAGTATCGTAGAAGAGACAAGTGTGTTCAAAGCAATGATCATAGTTAACTTCAGACAATGCCTTTTAAATGTGCATTTTATGGTACTTTAAAAATATCATACATTATCACTTAGAATTTGGAATGAAGTAATTTTATTTCAATTTGACATTATACAAATTGACACTTATTTTCTTGAAAACACATTACCATTTGTTAGCTTGAGCATAAACTTTGGAATCAGGACACCTAAATTTCAGTATTATCTCTTTCACTATTCAGCTGAGTGAAATTTTTTGGAGCTTTAATTTCTGCATTTGTCAACAGCTAAAAGTCTTTATACAGGCATACCTCATTTTATTGTGCTTCACATATATTGCATGTTTTACAAATTGAAGGCCTGTGGCAGCCCTCTGGTGAAGAAGCCTATCAGCACCATTTTTCCAACAGCATTGCTCACTTCTAGTCTTTGTGTCACATTTTGCTAATTTTTGTACACTATCAAATTTTTTCATTATTATTACATTTGTCATGGTGATCTGTGATCAGTGATCTTTCATGTTACTATTGCAGTTGTGTTTGGGCACCACAAAATTAATAAATGTGTGTGTGCTGACTGTTCCACCAACTGGCCATTCCCCTGTCTCTTTCCCTCTGCTCAGACATCCTTATCCTCTGAAATGCAGCAATATAGAAATTAGGCCAATTAATATCTCTACAATGGCCTCTAAGCATTTAAGTGAAAGGAATATTCACACATCTCTCACTTTAAATCAAAAGCTAGAAACGATTAAGCTTACTGAGAAAGGCATGTCAAAAGCCAAGCTGAGATAGGCTGAAAGCTAGGCCTCTTGGGCCAAACAGTTAGTCAAGGTTGTGAAGGCAAAGGAAAAGTTCTTGAAGAAAATTTCACATTCTACTCCAGTGGACACACATATGATAAGAAAGCAAAACATCCTTATTGCTGATATGGAGAAAGTTGTAATGGTCTGGATAGAAGATCAAACCAGCCACAACATTCCCTTAAGCCAAAGCCTAATCCAGAGGAGGGCCCTAGCTCTCTTAAATCCTATGAAGGCTAAGAGAGGTGAGGAAGCTGCAGAAGAAAAGTTCAAAGCTAGCAGAGGTTGGTTCATGAGGTTTAAGGAAAGAAACTCTGTCCATAACATAAAAGTAGTACAGGTGAATCAGCAGGTGCTTATATATAGAGAAGTTGCAGCAAGTTATCCAGATGTGCCAACTAAGATAATTAGTGAAGATCACTGCACTAGATAACAGGTTTTAAATGTACATGAAATAGCCTTATATTGGAAGGAGACACAATCTAGGACTTTCATGGCTAGAGAGGAGAAATCAGAGCCAATGTTTATTTACCATTTAGAAAATCCTTGGGCTGCTGAGAATTATGTTAAATTTGCTCTGCCTGTGCTGTATAAATGGAACAACAAAGCCTGGATTATATCACATGTTTACAGCATGGTTTACTGAATATTTTAAGCCCACTGGTGAGACCTACTGCTCAGAGAAAAATGATTCCTTTCAAAATATTACTACAAAGCTACAGTAAACAAGACTGTATGGTACTGGCACAGTAACAGAAATATAGATCAATGGTACAGGATAGAAAGTCCAGAGATAAGCCCACGCACATATGGTCACCTAATTTATGACAAAGGAGGCAAGAACATACAATGGAGAAAAGACAGCCTCTTTAATAAGCAGTGCTGAGAAAAGTGGACAGCTACATGTAAAAGAAAGAAATTAGAACACTGCCTAACAGCATACACAAAAATAAACTCGAAATGGATTAAAGACCTAAATGTAAGACCGGACACTATAAAACACTTAGAGGAAAATCACTCTTTGACATAAACCACAGCGAGATCTTTTTTGACCCACCTCCTAGAGTAATGAAAATAAAAACAAAAACAAAAGGGACCTAATTAAACTTAAAAGCTTTTGCACAGAAAAGGAAACCATAAACAAGACGAAAAGGCAACCCTCAGAGTGGGAGAAAATATTTACAAACAAAGCAACAGACAAAGGATTAATCTCCAAAATATACAAACAGCTCGTGGAGCTCAATATCAAAAAAACAAACAACCCAATTAAAAATTAGACGGAAGACCTAAATAGACATTTCACCAAAGAAGACATACAGATGGCCAAGAGGAACATGAAAAGATGCTCATCACTGATTATTATTAGAGAAATGCAAATCAAAACTACAATGAGGTATTACACTGGTCAGATGGTCATCATCAAAAAATCTAGAAGTAATAAATGCTGGAGAGGGTGTGGAGAAAAGGGAACCCTCCTGCACTGTTGGTGAGAATGTAAATTGATACAGCCACTATGAAGAACAGTATGGAGATTCCTTAGAAAACTAAAAATAGAACTACCATATGACCCAGCAATCCCACTACTGGGCATATACTCTGAGAAAACCATAATTCAAATAGAGACATCTACCCCAGTGTTCACTGCAGCACTATTTACAATAGCCAGGACATGGAAAAAACCTAAATGTCCAACAACAGATGAATGGGTAAAGAAGATGCAGCACATATATACAATGGAATATTACTCAGCCATAAAAAGGAATTAAATCAGGTCATTTGTAGAGACATAGATGGACCTAGAGTCTGTCATACAGAGTGAAGTAAGCCAGAAAAAAACCCCAAATATCATATATTAACACATATATGTGGAATCTAGAAAAATGGTACAGCTGAACCTATTTGCAGGGCAGGAACAGAGACATAGACATAGAGAACAGACATGTGGACATGGGGGGAAGGGGAGGATGGGACCAATTGGGAGACTAGGATTGACATATATGCACTACCATGTTTAAAATAGATAGCTAGAGAGAACATGCTGTAAAGCACAGGAAGGTCAGCTCAGTGCTCTGTGACGACCTAGATGGGTGGGATGGGGGTGGGGGGTGGGAGGGAGGTCCAAGAATGACAGGATATAGGTATACATATAGTTGATTCACTTTATTGTACAGCAGAAACTAACACAACATTGCAAAGCAATTATACTCCAATACAAAAATAAGTTAAAAACACAAAACAAAACAAAAACAAAAATATTATTGCTCATTGACAATGCACCTGGTCACACAAGAGCTCTGATGGAGATGTACAAGATTGATGTTGCTTTCATGCTTGCTAACACAACACTCATTCTTCAACCCGAGGCTCAGGGAGTAAATTCGACTTTCAAGTCTTGTTATTTAAGAAATAATACATTTCCTAAAGCCACAGCTGCCACAGATAGTGATTCCTCTGATGGATCTGGGCAACGTCAATTGAAAACCTTCTGGAAAGGATTCACCATTCTAGATGACGTTAAGAACATTCGTGGGGAGAAGCCCAAATATCGACATTAACAGGAGTTTGGAAGAAGTTGATTCCAACACTCACAGATGGATGACTTTGAGGGGTTTAAGACTCCAGTGGAGGAAGTAACTGCTGATGTTGTGGAAATGGCAATAGAATTAGAAGAGTAAGTGGAGCCTGAAGATGTGACTGAATTGCTGCAATCTCATGATAAGACTTAAACGGATGACAGGTTGCATCTTATGGATGAGTAATGAAAGTGGTTTCTTGAGATGGAATCTACTGGTGAAGATGTTGTGAAGATTGTTGAAAGGACAACAAAGGATTTAGAGTATTACATAAGCTTAGTTGACAAAGCCACAGCAGGGTTTGAGTGGGTCGACTCTGATTTTGAAAGAAGTTCTAACTATGGGTTAAATGCTATCAAACAGCATTGCATGCTACAGAGAAATCAATCCTGAAAGGACAAGGCAATTGATGGGGCAAATTTCATTGTCTTATTTTAAGAAATCGCTACAGCCACCCCAACCTTCAACAACCACCACCCTGATCAGTCAGCAGCCATCAACATCGAGGCAAGACTCTCCACCAACAAAAAGATTGTGACTCACTGAAGGCTCAAATGATAGTTAACATGTTTAGCAGTTGAGTATTTTTAAATTAAGGTATGTACATTGCTTTCTTAGACATAATGCTATGCACACTTAATAGACAACAGTATTATCTCCTCCAGATGGTTACTTTGCAGAATTAAAAATGGGCCATATTTGAGAAATGGCTAAATTATAAATTTATACAAATGTGTATTTTCAGTGTGGTAATCCTAATTATCTCAACCACAATTTATTTCAGATGCAAGTTTTGTGATATATCTTGTCAAATTCTAGAGTAAGAATTAAAGTAATTTTGAAGTCATATTGGAAATGTTTCTTCACTCAGTATTTTTAAGGTAGCTTGAAATTGTCCACAAAGAATATTTTTCATTCTGATTGATTGATTCAAAAATATTCACAAAATGTATAACGTGCTAGTCCCTGGAAAGGAAGCTTGGAATACAATGGCAAGAAAAACCAACAACAAGCAGCCCTTGTCCTTTTCTCTAAAAAACATGTAGTTTGTGGAAAAGACGGACATTAATCAGATGACTGTGTAGGTAAATATTTCAAGATGTGTTCTAAGTGATAAATATGAGAGTACCATGGAGAATCATAATTTATATTGGGTGGAGGTAACTCCGGGACTCTTTGAGAAAATTCCATTTTAGCTTAGACCCAAGTAATGGTTTGTCAGCCAAAGGGTAAGATTTCCAACAGAGCACACAGCTTGTATAGGGCCCAAAGAGGGAAAGAGTGTGCCTGGTGTGTGTTAGTTAGCAAGGGGATGGGAGTGGGGGAATGATTGAGCTAAAACTTTGCCAGATAACGGTGGAAAAGGCTGCTCAGAGTTTGTTTGGTGTTGGGCTTTTGTAGACAATGTTAAAGATTCTGTGTTTATCCTAAATGCAAGGGAGAGCCTTGAGTAATTTTAAGTTATGAACAAAATTAATTTCTTTGATGTTTTAAGTCCATTACTCTCTCTGCTGAATGGAGAATCGATTGGATAGGTCCAAGAAGGTGGATCTATGGATTGGATAGGTGGAAGAGGGAGAAAGGAATAAATGCCAATGTGCATGTCCAGGTGAGAGAAGAGGTTGGCTTGGACTAAGATGGTGCCTGTGTAGCTGGATTGAAGATTTGAGAAATTTTTTAGAGATAGAATTATGCAGCTTGATGATGGATTGGATAAAAGGTCAGGAAAGGGAAGAGTCAAGGACAACTTCCTTGAGCACTTTGGGTGGATGATGAATCACTCATTGAGTTGGGAAAAATTACTGGAGAAACAAGTTTGATTTGAATTTGTTAGAAATGCCTCTGAACATTTAAGTGGATTTCTTCAATAGGAAGTTTGTTACACTGGTGTGGAGTATTAAAGAAAGGTCTTAAAATTCTCTCAGGGTGGCATTAAGCATAAGAGTTAAAAAAAAACCCAACTGTAATGATGCTTGTATATTTCTAGAAGTAGTAAATGCTTGTTTTTTCCCCAGAAATTAGACTTGTTTTGTGTTTGATAGAGGTGGAATCTCTCCTAAGTTATTAACCTGAGTAATTACAAAAAACATTTTCCCCAAGTTTATATCACTTGGTTCATTGAAAGAATTTTTTTCTCTTGAGTCAGTTATTCATTTTGCAAGCCTTATGAAATATAATTTGAAAAACTACAATTTGGTGTTACATTTACCAGTGATCATATGAAAATTCATGTTTAAATAATATTTAGTCTCTTTGAAGTTTTAGTCAGCATTTATTTGAAATATACACATTTCAGGATTCTACTATGTATTTTAAGTACATCAGAATGTTTTATGGTGATTTGTGTTTTGTTTTAGGTGCTTTGGAAAAATGTCTTAAAGGAGTGATTTATTTCTGTGGCAAGAACAATAAAAAAATTTGCACTTAAAAAAAAAAGAACAATGTCTTTTTCCCATGTTCTTGGAAAACCACATTCTCCTAAGGGCATTTTAATATATGTGAAGATGCTTAATAAGTATTTCTGAACTCTGAAAAATGAAGTGGTGAATTAACATTTTCACCAAGTAATATTTAAAACACTGACTTCTTGATTTAATGTGAATTACTTTGACCCTCCACCTGCTTCAAAAATTGTTAACATCTCCTTTCAGTTAAAAAACCAAACAAATCTAAAATACTGATTTTAATTTTTAAATTACTATATAATTTATACTCTTTAAATATTGCTTATCATCATTGAATAATGTTTAACTTCCTTGATTTATGATACCTCATCTTGTTTACCTTTAAGGTAAATCATGTAGGTTATGAGTGCTTGAGTCTATAAATTGATAAAAATGATTGGTTTGACAAAATAATTAATATATAAATAAGTGATTTAAATTACAGGTGAAAATGAAAGTGCTTTACTTTACTTCAAGCAATATATAATATGTTATTTTGAAATGTAGTTATTTAGAAATTGTGGTACACTTTTATATAATTAAGAAGGAACCTTTATTTCCCTTGATAGCAAACTGTATTGTCAGTCTGGATCTGTCTTTTGCTTCATCTAATCATCTAATGAATCTCAACATCTAATACATGGTAGATACATAGTAAATGCTTAGTAAATATTTCCTTAGGAAATTAAAAAAAAATTTCTAAAACTATGCACCTGAATAACTGAAGATACAAATAGACATCTTGTATTAAAATGTTGGGTACATAGAATTAACCAGTTTAATAGTACTTTTCTGGGGCAGGAAATGTTGAACAGTTTTAACAAGTAATGGTGCTGTGACTAGAACAAAAACTTCCAGGAGTCAATTTTTTAGTCTTATAGTCCTTTAAAAACAATTTTATGTTGTCTGGAATTTTCCCACATTTGGCCATTTGTATTAAAATGGAAAAATTTGTTTTCTTGTCAAGACTTGCTTGTGATCTGCAGTTTCTAGTTATTTTTCACCTGTTATTATTTTTAGCATCTTTATTGGAGTATAACTGGTTTACAATGGTGTGTTAGTTTCTGCTTTATAACAAAGTGAATCAGTTATACATATACATATATTCCCATATCACTTCCCTCTTGCGTCTCCCTCCCTCCCACCCTCCCTATCCCACCTCTCTAGGTGGTCACAAAGCACCGAGCTGATCTCCCTGTGCCATGAGGCTGCTTCCTACTAGCTATCTATTTTACATTTGGTAGTATATATATGTCCATGCCACTTTCTTACTTTGTCACAGCTTACCCTTCCCTCTCCCCATATCCTCAAGTACATTCTCTAGTAGGTCTGTGTCTTTATTCCCGTCTTACCCCTAGAATCTTCATGAACTTTTTTTCCCCCTTAGATTCCATATATATCTGTTAACAGATATATATCTGTAAGTCTCTTCCTGACTTACTTCACCCTGTATGACAGACTCTAGGTCCATCCAACTCACAACAAATAATTCAATTTCGTTTCTTTTTATGGTGGAGTAATATTCCATTGTATATATGGGCCACATCTTCTTGATCCATTCATCCAATGAAGGACACTTAGGTTGCTTCCATGTTCTGGCTATTGTAAACAGAGCTGCAATGAACATTTTGGTACATGACTCTTTTTGAATTATGGTTTTCTCAGGGGATATGCCCAGTAGTGAGATTACTGGGTCGTATGGTAGTTCTATTTGTAGTTTTTTAAGGAACCTTCATACTGTTTTCCATCGTGGCTGTATAAATTTACATTCCCACCAGCAGTGCAAGAGTGTTCCCTTTTCTCCACACCCTCTCCAGCATTTATTGTTTCTAGATGTTTTGATGATGGCCATTCTGACTGGTGTGAGATGATATCTCATTGTAGTTTTGATTTGCATTTCTCTAATGATTAATGATGTTGAGCATTCTTTCATGTGTTTGTTGGCACTCTGTATATTCTCCTTGGAGAAATGTCTATTTAGGTCTTCTGCCCATTTTTGGATTGGGTTGTTTGTTTTTTTTTATTGAGCTGCTTGTAAAGTTTGGATTTTAGTCCTTTTGTCAGTTGCTTCATTTGCAAATATTTTCTCCCATTCTGAGGGTTGTCTTTTGGTCTTGTTTATGGTTTCCTTTGCTGTGCAAAAGCTTTTAAGTTTCATTAGGTCCCATTTGTTTATTTTTGTTTTTATTTCCATTTCTCTAGGAGGTGGGTAAAAAAGGATCTTGCTGTGATTTGTGTCATAGAGTGTTCTGCCTATGTTTTCCACTAAGAGTTTGATAGTGTCTGGCCTTACATTTAGGTCTTTATCCATTTTGAGCTTATGATTGTGTATGGTGTTAGGGAGTGTTCTAATCTCATACTTTTACATATACCTGTCCAGTTTTCCCAGCACCACTTATTGAAGAGGCTGTCTTTTCTCCACTGTATATCCTTGCCTCCTTTATCAAAGTTAAGGTGACCATATGTGCGTGGATTAATCTCTGGGCTTTCTACCCTGTTCCATTGATCTATCTTTCTGTTTTTGTGCCAGTACCATACTGTCTTGATTACTGTAGCTTTGTAGTATAGTCTGAAGTCAGGGAGCCTGATTCCTCCAGCTCCGTTTTTCGTTCTCAAGATTGCTTTGGCTATTTGGGGTCTTTTGTGTTTCCATACAAATTGTGAAATTTTTTGTTCTAGTTCTGTGAAAAATGCCAGTGGTAGTTTGATAGGGATTGCATTGAATCTATAGATTGTTTTGGGTAGTAGAGTCATTTTCACAATGTGGATTCTTCCAATCCAAGAACATGGTATATCTCTCCATCTATTTGTATCATCTTTCATCAGTGTCTTATAATTTTCTGCATACAGATCTATTGTCTCCTTAGGTAGGTTTATTCCTAGATATTTTATTCTTTTTGTTGCAGTGGTAAATGGGAGTGATTTCTTAATTTCACTTTCAGATTTTTCATCATTAGTGTTTAGGAATGCCACAGATTTCTGTGCATTCATTTTGTATCCTGCTACTTTAACAAATTCATTGATTAGCTCGAGTGGTTTTCTGGCAGCATTATTGGGATTCTCTATGTATAGCATCATGTCATCTGCAAACAGTTACAGCTTTACTTTTCCTTTTCCGATTTGGATTCCTTTTATTTATTTTTCTTCTCTGATTGCTGTTGCTAAAACTTCCAAAACTATTTTGAATAAGAGTGGTGAGAGTGGGCAACCTGGTCTTCTTCCTGATCTTAGTGGAAATGCTTTCAGTTTTTCACCATTGAGGACGATGTTGGCTGTGGGTTTGTCATATATGGCCTTTATTATGTTGAGGAAAGTTCCCTCTATGCCTACTTTCTGCAGGGATTTTATCATAAATCAATGTTGAACTTTGTCACAAGCTTTCTCTGCATCTATTGAGTTAATCATATGGTTTTTCTCCTTCAATTTGTTAATATGGTGTATCACATTGATTGATTTGCGTATATTGAAGAATCCTTGCATTCCTGGAATAAACCCCACTTGATCATGGTGTATGATCCTTTAAATGTGCTGTTGGATTCTGTTTTCTAGTATTTTGTTGAGGATTTTTGCATCTATGTTCATCAGTGATATTGGCCTGTAGTTTTCTTTCTTTGTGACATCTTTGTCTGGTTTTCGTATCAGGATTATGGTGGCCTCGTAGAATGAGTTTGGGAGTTTTCTTCCCTCTGCTATATTTTGGAAGAGTTTGAGAAGGATAGGTGATAGCCCTTCTCTAAATGTTTGATAGAATTCGCCTGTGAAGCCGTCTGGTCCTGGGCTTTTGTCTCTTGGAAAATTTTTAATCACAGTCTCAATTTCAGTGTTTGTGATCAGTCTGTTCGTATTTTCTGTTTCTTCGTGGTTCAATATTGGCAGGTTGTGCATTTCTAAGAATTTGTTCATTTCTTCCAGGTTGTCCATTTTACTGGCATAGAGTTGCTTGTAGTAATCTCTTATGATCTTTTGAATTTCTGCAGTGTCAGTTGTTACTTCTCCTTTTTCATTTCCAATTCTATTCACTTGACTCTTCCCCCTTTTTTTCTGGATGAGTCTGGCTAATGCTTTATTAATTTTGTTTATCTTCTCAAGAAACCAGCTTTTAGTTTTATTGATCTTTGCTATCATTTCCTTCATTTCTTTTTTCATTTATTTCTGAACTGATCGTTATGATTTCTTTCCTTCTGCTAACTTTGGGTTTTTTTTTTTTCTTCTTTCTCTAATTGCTTTTGGTACAAGGTTAAGTTGTTTATTTGAGATGTTTCCTGTTTCTTAAGGTAGGATTTTATTGCTATAATCTTCCCTCGTACAACTGCTTTTGCTGCATCCCATAGGTTTTGGGTTGTTGTGTTTCCATTGTCATTTGTTTCTACATATTTTTTGATTTCCTCTTTGATTTCTTCAGTGATCACTTCGTTATTAAGTAATGTATTGTTTAGCCTCCATGTGTTTGTATTTTTTACAGATCTTTTCCTGTAATTGATATCTAATCTCATAGCATTATGGTCAGAAAAGATACTTGATATGATTTCAATTTTCTTAAGTTTACCAAGGCTTGATTTGTGACCCAAGATATGATCTGTCCTGGAGAATGTTCCATGAGCCCTTGAGAAAAAAGTGTATTCTGTTGTTTTTGAATTGAATGTCCTATAAATATCAATTAAGTCCATCTTGTTTAATGTATCACTTAAAGCTTGTGTTTCCTTATTTATTTTCATTGTGGATGATCTGTCTGTTGGTGATAGTGGGGTGGTAAAGTCCCCTAATATGATTTTGTTAGTGTTGATTTCCTTTTTTATGGCTGTTAGCATTTGCCTTATGTATTGAGGTGCTCCTATGTTGGGTGCATAAATATTTACAATTGTTATGTATTCTTCTTGGATCGATCCCTTGATCATTACGTAGTGTCCTTCTTTGTCTCTTCTAATAGTCTTTATTTTAAAGTCTATTTTGTCTGATATGAGAATTGCTACTCCAGCTTTTTTTTTTTTTTTTTTTTTTTTTTTTTGCTGTACGCGCCCCTCTCACTGTTGTGGCCTCTCCTGTTGCAGAGCACAGGCTCTGGATGCACAGGCTCAGCGGCCATGGTTATGGGCCCAGCCGCTCCGCAGCATGTGGGTTCTTCCTGGCCCGGGGCACGAACCCATGTGCCCTGCATTGGCAGGCAGACTCTCAACCACTGCACTACCACAGAAGCCCTCCAGCTTTCTTCTTATTTCCATTTGCATGGAATATCTTTTTCCATCCCCTCACTTTCAGTCTGTATGTGTCCCTAGGTCTAAAGTGGGTCTCGTGTAGACAGCATATTTATGGGTCTTGTTTTTGTATCCATTCAGCCAATCTGTGTCTTTTGGTGGGAGCATTTAATCCATTTATGTTTAAAATAATTATCAATATGTATGTTCCTATTCCCATTTTCTTTTTTTTTTTTAAGAGCTTTATCATTTATAAGTTTTATTATTTTCCAAATCTTATTCAATAACAAGTACTACTTTTCAAATCAGAAAAAAAATTAGTAAGCATGAGGAAACCAACCACCTGATGACAAACTTAAATAGTCACTAATTTCACCAATAGATTTGGGTAATTTCAAATTTCCTTGCTAACACAAATTTTGGAATAAGTCACCTTATGTGTATTACTGAATATGTTCATAACAACCAGAGCCAGAAGTGGGATTTGTCATTTGTTAAATTCAGGCAGCTCACCAAGCAGCCCAGACTTAAACATGAGAACAAATGAATTGCTCACCATAGCTTTGTACTCACATCTCAAATGACTGACTACCTTAGGTACATCTTACCTTCTTTCCACATCCACTTTAGCCATTGAATCTCTCCCTGAGATTAAGAAAAGATTTATGATGAAAAAGATAGCTCTTACCATCGGGAAACTCTTCCTCCCCTAGAAATGCCAACCCTTTGCTCCTTGCAAAGATATGCTCTGTACCAGCATTTTATTTTGGACCCCACCTTATCCTAAAACAATGGAGCATCTTGGCTGAGCAGCCCACAGAGGATTCCATCTGCTGCTGGCCAGACAGAAGCTGGGGATTAGGAGTAAACACTGGGAGCCCCAAGCGGATCAGCCAGTGTGTCCCTGCCCCTCCCCTAAGCTTTATGCTTCCTCCCGTGGAGCCTTCTGTACCTTCCAAAGCCCTCAATGAATGGGCTAGAAAAAGGTTCTTTTCTTCCCTTGGCACTTTACTGCCATGCATGTTTCCCTGCTAGCATGGGCTACTCCATTAAGCCTCCTGCCTGTCAAAATTTCTAGACTCAAAGTAGGCACCAGGCTGTATATCTTCATTGCCTCAAACTCCAGAGGACATGTCAAGCCCTCCAAGTCCAATCCACTCCATCAGTACCACAGGGGAGTGGAATGTCTGCTGGTACAAAATGCCCCACATCCCCTCCTTGCAAGCATCCCCAGTCTCCACAAGGGAGTCTCTCAGGGTCCCTTCACTTGACTTCATGGGGAGCAAAAAGTCTTTCACCTCAAGCAAGTACATCCTACAGGCCAAGATTCCAAAGATTATGCCTTCCTTTCTATCTCTATAATTATATAGACCTGGGGGCTTAGAGTTGAGGGTTCCACGACCAGTTTTGTTATTGTAGGTCTTTTCCTTCTTTTGTGTTTCTTGCCTAGAGAAGTTCCTTTAGCAGTTGTTGTAGAGCTGGTTTGGTGGTGCTGAACTCTCTCAGCTTTTGCTTGTCTCTAAAGGTTTTAATTTCTCCATCAAATCTGAATGAGATCCTTGCTGGGTAGAGTAATCTTGGTTGCAGGTTTTTCTCCTTCAACACTTTCAATATGTCCTGCCACTCCCTTCTGGCTTGCAGAGTTTCTGCTGAAAGATCAGCTGTTAACCTTATGGGGATTCCCTTGTGTGTTATTTGTTGTTTTTCCCTTGCTGCTTTTAATATGTTTTCTTTGTATTTAATTTTTGACAGTTTGATTAATATGTGTCTTGGCGTATTTCTCCTTGGATTTATCCTGTATGGGACTCTCTGTGCTTCCTGGACTTGATTAACTATTTCCTTTCCCATATTAGGGAAGTTTTCAACTATAATCTCTTCAAATATTTTCTCAGTCCCTTTCTTTTTCTCTTCTTCTTCTGGAACCCCTATAATTCGAATGTTGGTACGTTTAATGTTGTCCCAGAGGTCTCTGAGACTGTCCTCAGTTCTTTTCATTCTTTTTTCTTTATTCTGCTCTGCAGTAGTTATTTCCACTATTTTATCTTCCAGGTCACTTATCCGTTCTTCTGCCTCAGTTATTCTGCTATTGATCCCATCTAGAGTACTTTTAATTTCATTTATTGTGTTGTTCATCGTTGCTTGTTTCATCTTTAGTTCTTCTAGGTCCTTGTTAACTGATTCTTGCATTTTGTCCATTCTATTGTCCATTCTATCTCCAAGATTTCGGATCAACCTTACTATCATTATTCTGAATTCTTTTTCAGGTAGACTGCCTATTTCCTCTTCATTTGTTAGGTCTGATGGGTTTTTATCTTGCTCCTTCATCTGCGGTGTGTTTTTCTGTCTTTTCATTTTGCTTATCTTACTGTGTTTGGGGTCTCCTTTTTTGCAGGCTGCAGGTTCGTAGTTCCTGTTGTTTTTTGTGTCTGTCCCCAGTGGCTAAGGTTGGTTCAGTGGGTTGTGTAGGCTTCCTGGTGGAGGGTACTAGTGCCTGTGTTCTGGTGGATGAGGCTAGATCTTGTCTTTCTGGTGGGCAGGTCCACGTCTGGTGGTGTGTTTTGGGGTGTCTGTAGACTTATTATGATTTTGGGCCGCCTCTCTGCTAATGGGTGGGGTTGTGTTCCTGTCTTGCTAGTTGTTTGGCATAGGATGTCCAGCACTGTAGCTTGCTGGTCGTTGAGTGAAGCTGGGTGCTGGCGTTGAGATGGAGATCTCTCGGAAATTTTTGCTGTTTGATATTATGTGCAGCTGGGAGGTCTCTTGTGGATCAGTGTCCTGAAGTTGGCTCTCCCACCTCAGAGGCACAGCACTGACTCCTGGCTGCAGCACCAAGAGCCTTTCATCCACAGGGCTCCTTAATTTGGGATGATTGGTTGTCTATTCAGGTATTCCACAGATGCAGGGTATATCAAGTTGATTGTGGAGCTTTAATCCGCTGCTTCTGAGGCTGCTGGGAGAGATTTCCCTTTCTCGTCTTTGTTCTCACAGCTCCCAGGGGCTCAGCTTTGGATTTAGCCCCGCCTGTGCGTGTAGGTCGCCGGAGGGCGTCTGTTCTTTGCTCAGACAGGACGGGGTTAAAGGAGCCGCTGATTCGGAGGCTCTGGCTCACTCAGGCCCGGGGGTAGGGAGGGGCACGGAGTGTGGGGCGGGCCTGCGGCGGCAGAGGCCGGCGAGACGTTGCAGCCTGAGGCGCGCCTGTGCGTTCTCCCGGGGGAGTTGTCCCTGGATGCCGGGACCCTGGCAGTGGCGGGCTGCACAGGCTCCCCGGAAGGGCGTGTGGCTAGTGACCTGTGTTCGCACACAGGCCTCCCGGTGGCGGCAGCAGCGGCCCTAGCGTCTCATGTCTGTCTCTGGGCTCCGCACTTTTAGCCGCGGCTCGCGCCCGTCCCTGGAGCTCTCTCAAGCAGCGTTCTTAATCCCCTCTCCTCGCGCACCAGGAAACAAAGAGGGACGTAAAAGTCTCTTGCCTCTTCGGCAGTTCCAGACTTCTCCCCGGACTCTCTCCCGGCCAGCCGCGGTGCACTAACGCCCTGCAGGCTGTGTTCACGCCGCCAACCTCAGTCCTCTCCCGGCGCTCCGACAAAAGCCGGAGCCTCAGCTCCCAGTCCCGCCCGCCCCGGCGGGCGAGCAGACAAGCCTCTCGGCTGGTGAGTGCCGGTCGGCCCGATCCTCTGCGCTGGAATCTGTCCGCTTTGCCCTCCGCACCCCTGTTGCTGTGCTCTCCTCCGCGGCTCCCAAGCTCCCCCACTCCGCCTCCCGAAGTCTCCACCCGCGAAGGGGCTTCCTAGTGTGTGGACACTTTTCCTCCTTCACAGCTCTCTCCCGCTGGTGCAGGACCCGTCCCTATCCTTTTGTCTCTGTTTAGTTTTTTCTTTTGCCCTACCCAGGTACGTGGGGAGTTTCTTGCCTTTTGGGAGGTCTGAGGTCTTCTGCCAGTGTTCAGTAGGTGTTCTGTAGGAGTTGTTCCACGCGTAGATGTATTTCTGGTGTATCTGTGGGGAGAAACGTGATCTCCTCGTCTTACTCTTCCGCCATCTTCCCGGAAGTATCTCCCATTTTCTTAATTGTTTTGGGCTTATTATTGTAGGTCTTTTCCTTCTCTTGTGTTTCCTTCTTAGAGATGTTCCTTTAGCATTTGTTGTAAAGGTGGTTTCGTGGTGCTGAACTCTCTCAGCTTTTGCTTGTCTGTAAAGGTTTTTATTTCTCCCTCAAATCTCAATGAGATCCTTGCTGGGTAGAGAAATCTTGGTTTTAGGTTTTTGTCCTTCATCACTTTAAATACGTCCTGCCAGTCCCTTCTGGCTTGCAGAGTTTCTGCTGAAACATCAGCTGTTAACCTTATGGGGATTCCCTTGTGTGTTATTTGTTGTTTTTACCTTGCTACTTTTTTTCTTTTTTCCAGTATGCGGGCCTCTCACTGTTGTGGACTCTCCCGTGCGTAGCACAGGCTCCGGACGCCCAGTCTCAGCAGCCATGGCTCACAGGCCCAGCCGGTCCACAGAATGTAGGATCCTCCCAGACCGGGGCACGAATCTGTGTCTCCTGCATTAGCAGGTGGACTCTCAACCACTGCGCCACCAGGAAGCCCTACCGTGCTGCTTTTAATATGTTTTCTTTGTATTTACTTTTTGACAGTTTGCTTAATATGTGTCTTGGCATGTTTCTCCTTGGATTTATCCTGTATGGGACTCTCTGTGCTTCCTGGACTTGATTAACTATTTTCTTTCCCATATTAGGGAAGTTTTCAACTGTAATCTCTTCAAATATTTTCTCAGTCCCTTTCTTTTTCTCTTCTTCATCTGGGACCTCTACAATTCGAATGTTGGTGCATTTAATGTTGTCCCAGAGATCTCTGAGACAGTCCTCAGGTCTTTTCACTCTTTTTTTTTATTCTGCTCTGCAGTAGTTATTCCATTATTTTATCTTCGAGGTCTCTTATCCATTCTTTTGCCTCAGTTGTTCTGCTTTTGATCCCTTCTAGCCTGTTTTCAATTTCACTTATTGTGTTGTTCATCATTGCTTGTTTCCTCTTTAGTTCTTCTAGGTCCTTGTTAAATGTTTCTTTTATTTTCTCCATTCTGTTTCCAAGATTTTGGATCATCTTTACTAGCATTATTCTGAATTCTTTTTCAGGTAGACTGCCTCTTTCCTCTTCATTTGTTAGGTCTGGTGGGTTTTTATCTTGCTCCTTCATAGGCTGTGTGTTTTTCTGTCTTCTCCTTTTGCTTATCATACTGTGTTTGGGGTCTCCTTTTTGCAGGCTGCAGGTTCATAGTTCCCGTTGTTTTTGGTGTCTGTCCCCAGTGGCTAAAGTTGGTTCAGTGGGTTGTGTAGGCTTCCTGGTGGAGAGGCCTAGTGCCTGTGTTCTGGTGGATGAGGCTGGATCTTGTCTTTCTGGTGGGCCAGTCCACATCTAGTCATGTGGTTTGGGGTGTCTGTGGCTTTATTATGATTTTCGGCAGCCTTTCTGCTAATTGGTGGCGTTGTGTTCCTGTCTTGCTGGTAGTTTGGCATAGGGTGTGCAGCACTGTAGCTTGCTGGTTGTTGAGTGAAGCTGGGCGTTGGTGTTGAGATGGACATCTCTGGGAGACTTTCGCTGTTTGATATTACGTGGAGTTGGGAGATCTCTTGTGGACCAGTGTCCTGAAGTTGGCTCCTCCTCCTCAGAGGCACAGCACTGACTCCTGGGTACAGCACCAAGAGCCTTTCATCCACATGGCTCAGAATAAAAGGGAGAAATTAGAAAGAATGAAAAAAAGAGGATAAAATAAAATAAAATAAAGTAAGATAAAATAAAATAATTAAAATAAAAAATAATTATTAAGAAAAAAAAATTTTTTTAAGTAAAAACAACAACAACAAAAGGACAGACAGAACCCTAGGACAAATGGTGAAAGCAAAGCTATACAGACAAAATCTCACACAGAAGTATACACATACACACTCACAAAAAGAGGAAAAAGTAACGTATTTTGCTCCCAAAGTCCACCGCATCAATTTGGGATGATTCATTGTCTATTCAGGTGTTCCACAGATGCAGGGCACATCAAGTTGATTGTGGAGATTTAATCCGTTGCTCCTGAGGCTGCTGGGAGAAATTTCCCTTTCTCTTCTTTGTTCACACAGCTCCCAGGGTTCAGCTTTGGATTTTTCCCTGCCTCTGCGTGTAGGTCACCGGAGGGCATCTGTTCTTCACTCAGACAGGACGGGGTTAAAGGAGCAGCGATTCACGGGTCTGGCTCACTCGGGCCAGGGGGAGGGAGGGGCACGGAGTGTGGGGCAAGCCTGCGGTGGCAGAGGCCATCATGACGTCGCACCAGCCTGAGGCGCGCATGTGTTCTCCCGGGGAAGTTTTCTCTGGATCACGGGACCCTGGCAGTGGCGGGCTGCACAGGTTCCCGGTAGGAGAGGTGTGGAAAGTGACCTGTGCTTGCACACAGGCTTTTTGGTGGCAGCAGCAGCGGCCTTAGCATTTCATGCCCGTCTCCGGGGTCTGTGCTGTTAGCCATGGCTCGCGCCCATTTCTGGAGCTCCTTTAAGCAGCGCTCTTAATCCCCTGTCTTCCTGCACCAGGAAACAAAGAGGGAAGAAAAGTCTCTTGCCTCTTCAGCAGGTCCAGACATTTTCCTGGACTCCCTCCCAGCTAGCCGTGGTGCACTAACCCCTTCAGGCTGTGTTGCCGCCACCAGTCCTCTCCCTGCCATCTGACCAAAGCCCGAGCCTCAGCTCCCAGCCCCCGCCCGCCCCAGTGGTGAGCAGACAAGCCTCTCGGGCTGGTGAGTGCTGGTTGGCACCGATCCTCTGTGCGGAAATCTCTCCGCTTTTCTCTCCACACCCTTGTTGCTGTGCTCTCCTCCTTGGCTCCGAAGCTTCCCCCCTCCACCACCCGCAGTCTCCGCCCGGGAAGGGGCTTCCTAGTGTGTGGAAACCTTTCCTCCTTCACAGCTCCCTTCCACTGGTGCATGTCCTGTCCCTACTCTTTTTTTTTTTTTTTTTTTGCAATACGTGGGTCTCTCACTGTTGTGGCCTCTCCAGTTGCGGAGCACAGGCTCCGGACTCACAGACTCAGTGGCCATGGCTCACGGGACTAGCCGCTCTGCGGCATGTGGGATCTTCCCAGACCAGGGCATGAACCCATGTCCCCTGCATTGGTGGGCAGACTCTCAACCACTGCGCCACCAGGGAAGCCCCTGTCCCTACTCTTTTGTCTGTGTTTATTCTTTTTTCTTTTGCCCTACCCAGGTATGGGGGAGTTTCTTGCCTTTTGGGAAGTCTGAGGTTTTCTGCCAAAATTCATTGGGTGTTCTGTAGGAGTTGTTCCACGTGTAGATGTATTTCTGATGTATCTGTGGGGAGGAAGGTGATCTCCACGTCTTACTCTTCCGCCATCTTCTCCCTCTCCTTCACCCAGGTTTTGAGCTATTTTATTAATTTTGTTTGTAGGATGCTGTTCTGATGCAATTTTGTGCGAACAAATTGGACAAGAAGGACTTCTTTGGAAAATCAGATCCTTTTCTTGTATTTTATCGAAGTAATGAAGATGGCAGGTAGATTTATCTTTTATGAATTTTAAGGCTATTATAACTATGACTTTATCAGTTTTTCTCAGATATTCATATTAAATTGATAAACAAATATTTTGGTAATCAAAAAATGATTTGATTTTTTATTCTCAATAATAATGTGTAACTTTATAGGCATTTTATGTTTTTTTGATATTTATAATGAATGATTTTCAGCTTCATAGAAACATTTCCTCTTTACTTTTCCTAAAATTGTATTATTGCCTTAATAGAATGGATGATTTATATGTTTGTGGAAATCTAAAATTATGAAACTAAAGTATTTTGTTATAGAATTGAACTCTTAAGCCAATTTCTTGGAGAAGAATATGGAGTTTAGGGGTTGCTTTTTATTCTACAGGGTTTTTTCAATGATATCTAACATTCAGGAAAATTTTTCATTACCCTCTAGTAATTTGAATATTTTACCAGTTATGATTAGACTGGTTTCTTTGTGATTTGAAAATGTATTATAGAGTTATAATTTATTTTATTTTTTTATTGAAGTATAGTTAATATACAATATTATATGAGTTACAGGTATACAATATAGTGATTCACAAGTTTTAAAGATTGCACTTCATTTATAATTATTTTACAATATTGGCTACATTCCTTGTATTGTATTATATCCTTGTAGCTTATTTTATACAAAATAGTTTGTAACTCTTATTTCCCTACTCTAACATTGCTCCTCCTCTCTCCTCTTTCATCACTGGTAGCCAATAGTTTGTTCTCTATATCCATGGGTCTGCTTCTTTTTTGTTATATTCACTAGTTTGTTGTAGTTTTTAGATTCCACATATAAGGAATATCATACAGTATATGTCTTTCTCTGTCTGACTTATTTCTCGTAGCATAGTATCCTCTAAGTCCATCCATGTTATTGCAAATGGCAAAGTTTTCATTCTTTTTTATTCTCTGAGTAGTATTCCATTGTACAGAGTATAATTTAATACATATGACTCTACGATGAAATACATTTTATTGTTATCTTCTATGATTCTTACTGTATTGTCAGTAGTAATGAAAAAGTTTAGTGGTTAAATTTATGAGTTAAATGAGGTCCTGCTGCCTAGGTGTAAACCGTGACCCTGCTACTTAATAGCTGTGGGACCATAGGCAAGTTTTTAAACTCATATGACACTCAGTTTCCTCATCTGTAAAATGGGCTATGATCATAGTTATCTCCCAGTGCTGTTGAGAGTATCAAATGAGTTACTACACAAAAATCATCTAGAAGCTTCCCTAACATAACATAAGAATTATGTTAGCTGTTATTATTATTATTATCTTATGGTATAATGTTTCCTCTTCTGTTTTCCTTAACTGTGCATAATAAAATACTAGCTAAAGAGAAAATGTCATTTGGAGATTAAAATTAGGAGAATAGAATATAAAAAAAAAGTAACCTGCTTCACTTATATATGAAATTATACAACATGTTAATATTATGTAATAAGTATAAAATGGTACATAAAAATAGAAAGTTTGCTATTTAAAGTGATTATACTGAGCAATATAAAATGAAGCTTAACATAGTGTATGAATTTTGCTGATGCAGCTACTGGGCAACTGTTGGTTATTTTTGTTGAGGTATCATATGGTTGGATTTTGCATGCTTCTTTTCTATTTTGGTGGTAAAAATGTTAGAGTAGCATTTGTATCTGAATACTAATTTACCCATGTGAAAAATATTGGACAGTGGATGAAATAACCATATTTTCCAGTCATTTCACAGTTAGGAAAAAAACTAAAGGATTGTTAAAATTTTCTTGAATTAAAAAGTTCTTATGTTTCCTCCTGTTTGAATGACTTATTTCCTGAACTTTCTATTTTATTCTTACTAGTTTTCTTAGAAATATTTGTTGTACAATTATAGAATTTCAGTCTATCATACATTTAATGCTCCTTGTAAGAGATATATTACAAAATTTATTATGCTTATAAAAATAGTATTAACTTGTTGATTAAATAAAATATAAATATTGAGTGCAACTTATCCAAAAATCTCAAATCATTTAAAAATAACTATTGCTAAAATTTTGTGAATCTCATTTCAGAAAACTTTCCACTTGCAATACACAGAGAAAATAGTTTGCCAGCTAGATCCAAATATATATATTAGGGCATATGTATTAATATACATATGTTTTGTTCTGATGAGTTTTGAATGAATAAAAATGCTTTTACTCCTCAATTTTTATGTGTGTTTTTGTAACTGCAAAGACTTTATCTTCATTTTTAAGATGTATTTGAACACGGAGCTACTTCAGAAATTGCTTGTTGCCTAGTGGTTGAGGCTCATATTATAAGAAAGAGTAAAACTTAATTTCTACTGTAAGCATTAATGAAAATCCATTATAATATATGATTACAAATTCTTATTTTCTTGCTTTCACATTATTTAGTAATTTGACCTGTATTCATAATTAGGTAATAATTTTCCTTTGGAATAACTGTTTTATGGTAATTGGCTTCATTTAAGGTATTTAAACAGGTTATTTAATAAAAATATTTTTCTTATAATGCTATGTGTAATACGTATATACATACACATTTATATTTATATAGCAATACTCCTGAATTCAGGAGCAATACTCCTGAATAGTAGTAGAAAGAGCTACCTCAGACTCCTGTTAGAATTTTCACTAATTACACTAGTGCTGGAATACTAGAGAGATTTTGTTGTCTATATCACATCTAATGCTTTACAAATGAGAATGATTAATAGAAGACAGATGACTACCTCACTTACAAGTAACTCACTAAGAAGGTGAGTCACTTTATTAAGAGAAGAAGTTTCAATGTATTTCATTTCTATTGCTGATAATACTAGGAATGTGACAGAAATTTTGATTTAACTGTAAGCAAAAAAGCCTAGAAGTCAGTAGATTATTGAGCATGTTAGTTTGAAGATGGTTCATTGGTCGCTTTATTTCTATCTAGCTCTCTATCGATTTAATCTACTATCTATCTATCTATCATCCATCTATCATCTATCTTCTACCTACCTATCTAGATACCTATATAGCAAGGTATCTATATCTATCACCATACCAAAGATTGGTATATATTAGAATATGATATAAGAGAAGAAGAGAAAGTCCCTTTGTAAATCTTTAAGAATATGTAGTGTTATGAAGATTGGCAGATGCCTGTTTATGAAAACAATATATATACTTTTGTCCCTAAGAATTTTTCTTAACCATTTTTGTGTACTTCTGCTTTTTCTCATTTGATTCCCTCTGTTTTTCTCCTGCCTATTTCTCCTTGTCTCCCTTAATTTTCTTCCTTTTGCTTTAGATATTTTGATTAACCTTTTATTTTTTTATTTTATTTTTTATAACATCTTTATTGGAGTATAATTGCTATACAATGGTGTGTTAGTTTCTGCTTTATAACAAAGTGAATCAGTTATACATATACATATATTCCCATATATCTTCCCTCTTGCATCTCCCTCCCTCCCACCCTCCCTATCCCCCTCTAGGTGGTCACAAACCACCAAGCTGATCTTCCAGTGCTATGCGGCTGCTTCCCACTAGCTATCTATTTTAAGTTTGGTAGTGTATATATGTCCGTGCCACTCTCTAACTTTGTCAGAGCTTACCCTTCCCCCTCCCCATATCCTCAAGTCCATTCTCTAGTAGCTCTGTGTCTTTATCCCCATCTTACCCATAGGTTCTTCATGACCTATTTTTTTTCTTAGATTACATATAGATGTGTTAGCATATGGTATTTGTTTTTCTCTTTCTGACATACTTCACTCTGTATGACAGACTCTAGGTCCATCCACCTCACTACAAATAACTCAATTTTGTTTCTTTTCATGGCTGAGTAATATTCCATTGTGTATATGTGCCACATCTTCTTTATCCATTCATCTGTTGGTGGACACTTAGGTTGCTTCCATGTCCTGGTTATTGTAAATAGAGCTGCAATGAACATTTTGGTACATGACTCTTTTTGAATTATGGTTTTCTCAGGGTATATGCCCAGTAGTGGGATTGCTGGGTCATATGGTAGTTCTATTTGTAGTTTTTTAAGGAATCTCCATACTGTTCTCCATAGTGACTGTATCAATTTGCATTCCCACCAACAGTGCAGGAGTGTTCCCTTTTCTCCACACCCTCTCCAGCATTTATTGTTTCTAGATTTTTTGATAATGGCCATTCTGACTGGTGTGAGATGATATCTCATTGTAGTTTTGATTTGCATTTCTCTAATTATTAATGATGTTGAGCATTCTTTCATGTGTTTGTTGGCAATCTGTATATCTTCTTTGGAGAAATGTCTATTTAGGTCTTCTGCCCATTTTTGGATTGGGTTGTTTGTGTTTTTGTTATTGAGCTGCTTGAGCTGCTTGTAAATTTTGGAAATTAATCCTTTCTCAGTTGCTTCATTTGCAAATATTTTCTCCCATTCTGAGGCTTCTCTTTTGATCTTGTTTATTGTTTCCTTTGCTGTGCAAAAGCTTTGAAGTTTCATTAGGTCTCATTTGGTTTTATTTCCATTGCTGTAGGAGGTGGGTCAGAAAGGATCTTGCTGTGATTTATGTCATAGAGTGTTCTGCCTATGTTTTCCTCTAAGAATTTGATAGTGTCTGGCCTTACATTTAGGTCTTTAATTCATTTTGAGTTTTTTTTTTTAGTTTATTTTTGTGTATGGTGTTAGGGAGTGTTCTAATTTCATACTTTTACATCTGCCTGTCCAGTTTTCCCGGCACCACTTATTGAAGATGCTGTCTTTTCTCCACTGTATATTCTTGCCTCCTTTATCAAAGATAAGTTGACCATATGTTTGTGGGTTTATCTCTGGGCTTCCTATCCTGTTCCATTGATCTATCTTTCTGTTTTTGTGCCAGTACCATACTGTCTTGATTACTGTAGCTTTGTAGTATAGTCTGAAGTCAGGGAGCCTGATTCCTCCAGCTCCGTTTTTCGTTCTCAAGATTGCTTTGGCTATTTGGGGTCTTTTGTGTTTCCATACAAATTGTGAAATTTTTTGTTCTAGTTCGGTGAAAAATGCCAGTGGTAGTTTGATAGAGATTGCATTGAAACTGTAGATTGCTTTGGGTAGTAGAGTCATTTTCACAATGTGGATTCTTCCAATCCAAGAACATGCTATATCTCTCCATCTATTTGTATCATCTTTAATTTCTTTCATCAGTGTTTTATAATTTTCTGCATACAGGTCTTTTGTTTCCTTAGGTAGGTTTATTCCTAGATATTTTATTCTTCTTGTTGCAATGGTAAATGAGAGTGTTTTCTTAATTTCATTTTCAGATTTTTCATCATTAGTGTTTAGGAATGCCAGAGATTTCTGTGCATTAATTTTGTATCCTGCTACTTTAACAAATTCATTGATTAGCTCGTGTAGTTTTCTGGTAGCATCATTGGGATTCTCTATGTATAGTATCATGTCATCTGCAAGCAGTTACAGCTTTACTTCTTCTTTTCTGATTTGGATTCCTTTTATTTCTTTTTCTTCTGTTATTGCTGTGGCTAAAACTTCCAAAACTATGTTGGATAATAGTGGTGAGAGTGGGCTACTTTGTCTTATTCCTGATCTTAGTGAAAATGGTTTCAGTTTTTCACCATTGAGGATGATGTTGGCTGTTGATTAACCTTTTAGAGTCTTTTCTATCCTCTTTCTTTCTTTTAATGTCTTTTGCCCCCAGTGATTCCTACATTTCTCTGGGTGACTCAACTTTGAGAGCATTTGACCACATTACATACACACATATTCTCTTGAGCTCTGTCAATTTAGTAACATGATTTTCTTTAGATAGGTGAGGATACTACCAGGAAGAGTATGGCACTAATGCCATAAATATTAAATTGCATACATTATCCATTTATATTATGTTTCTATTTTATCTCTTAATGCAGAGAGGTGCTTTCTTGCCTGTGAAGCAGAAAATTGACTCAAGGCCCTTTCAAAGTGAGATTATTTTCTTATGAGGTTTAGTTACAGTATGTTCACTATGGTAGTTATATAATAACTCTCATGCTAATGACTATTAGAGGGATCCCTTGAATTTAGAACAATTGACGACTAAGATTTTATTGAAGATTGTGTTTAGGTATTGTTCTAACCAAGATTATTTAAAACATTTTATAGCTCAGTAACTGCTGCATAAATTTGCATTTAGGCAAAAACATTTCCAGGACCTGATTGATGTCTGGAGATTGAATGATTTGGTGGAAACAATACTGGAATTTGAATCAGAAAACCTAGTTTAAGGCTCCATGTATTCTACCCCTTATTTTATATTGTTGAATTGCTATCTTTCTTCCATCTAGGGATTCTTTAGGTATATAGAGTCAACAGTTTAAAGAAAGAAAGAACCACATACTGAGTGGTCTTACTATAAATTTATTATGCTAATCTTAAATAGGCCCTTAGCCCT
The DNA here is from genome assembly GCF_039906515.1 of Pseudorca crassidens. Classification (NCBI taxonomy): domain Eukaryota; kingdom Metazoa; phylum Chordata; class Mammalia; order Artiodactyla; family Delphinidae; genus Pseudorca; species Pseudorca crassidens. Next base: position 27,969,106 of record NC_090306.1, on the reverse strand, counting down.
CCCCAGAAATCTTACTCCCTTTCCTTAATCCATCAGTTTTCCCTCCCTCCCAGACACTTTAGCACTTTTGCCCTCTTCCTTCTCTGCTGGTTATCTTGCTTTCTATTTAATAAGAAAATGGAAGCAATTGGAGAACTTCCTCAAGATCCCATCACAGCATCTACCCCTGTGCTCGACCTTCCTGAATGCTCTGCAAAGTGACTATCTGTGCTCCCAAGGCCAACCCCTCCATTGATTTCCTCTATCCCATCCACTTGCATCTTATTCAGGACATTGCTCTATCTTTTATCCCCTTTCTTTCATGCATCACAGATTGTTTTCTCTCTAATGTACTTTTTCCTTTAGCATACAACCTTGCTGTTATTTCTTTCATCTTGAAAAAAATTAAAAAGTAACAAAAAACAAACCTTTCACTTGACTAATCTTTCCCCTTTAAGCTATCCCCAATTTCTCTTTTTCTCTTTACAGCTAAACTGCTCAAAAGTGTTGTTTATACACTCTACCTCATTTTCTCTTCTCTTTCTTAAACCCATTCCAACCAGATTTTTGTCTCCAGCACTCCAGCAAAACTGCCCTTCTCAGGGTTACTGATGACCTTCATATTCTTAGTGACCCATGGATACTTTTCACTGTATCAATTTGTCACCACAATTTTTATAGAGAGTATTTACAATGCAGCTTTAGGATTTATTGAACTTGCAGATCATTTTTAGTAAACTCATTGTGAAATCTCATTGTTTTATGTTATGATGAGCTAACCTTTAAAGTTTTAAAACTGCAAATCTCTTTTTATTGACTGATATAGCAGCAAAAGAGGGACTGGTAACATGTATTCTGCACAAAAAGAAACAGAAGAATGACTACTAAAACAATATATTATAACTGAATCATGAAAATAACTGAAAACTTTTTTTTACAGTTTTACAATTTGTCATAAAACAGAAGTTGTCAAAAACACTCTGAATCCTATTTGGCAAGCATTCAAGATCTCAGTCAGAGCTTTATGTAATGGCGATTATGACAGGTAAAATAAATGACAACTTTTCTGAGAGTTTTGAATGTTCACTATAGTATTTGTATCCAATAATCTAAGTTGAATTTTAAAAATTAAGTTGGCTCCTTTACCAATGTAAATGTGTATTTACAAAAGCATAGTTGATTTATTCAGAATTTTTTAAATAACTTTTTTTTTAATCCACAATGATTTGGGGAGGAGGGATAATATGAGAAATTAAAATTTGATTTAACTAATTTTCAAGAAAAAAATGTGCAATGTGATAAAAATATATTGAATATTTGTTTAACATATTCAAAAGTCATCCCAGAATTTTCATTTCCTCAAGATTTTCATTTGGTATTATCTTTCTAGAGAGGAATAAGTAAATATACAAGATACATAAGTTTATGACTACATATGTTATAAACCCTGATTTACTCCTGAGAATCCTATTTGATATCTCTGCTCCCATGGTTGCTGAATTATAAAGGTTCTAGACATGTAGAACAAGGAAATTCTGGTGTTTTACAAATAGGTGGGTGAGGTGGCCCTGAAGATCTTCCCACAATATACCTGAAGATTTTTAGTATCAAAGTTATTTTCTTTTTCTTACGAAAGTTGATTGTAAGATTATAATACAAAACCCCCTATTCACCCCAAAAGATATTTTTTTATCTTATTACTCGTATATTAGAAAAATGAAGATTTATTATATTAACAAATATCATAGAAAGAACTATTGATTGGTATATTGGTATATGTCATTAAATTTACTTTAAAATTTATTATGCTATTTGACTGTCACTTTATTTAATAGTATCATAACTCTATTTAATTGTACTCATTCTAAGAAAGTGATTCTTGTAATATGGTTCCTATTTAGCAGCATCAGCAGCAACTGATGAAACTTGTAGAAATTAAAGTCTTGGGCCCAACCCAGGCCTACTGAACTGGGAACACTGGGCATGAGGTCCAACAATTCACGTTTTGACAAGCCCTCCATGTGATTCTGATCCATGCTGAGTTTGAGAAATACTTCTCTAAGATAATGGTTTTGAAGAGTGGAGGAGTAGCTCTATACCTCTCTATTGAGAAGCTATGTCAAACTATAAATGCTTTTCCCATATACTTTCTTACTCTGTTTAAAGAATTAAAAATCTGTATGATTTTAGAAACCTATTAAGATATAAATTGAAGAATAGTATTAAAATTAGCAAAATCAACTTTAAACTATTTTGTAAAACCTGAAAGCATATTTTATCTAAGAAAATCTATAACTTACTTTTTAACATTCAATCATATGTTAATTTGATCTTACTAAGTAACTTCACTCTGTGTATATGTTTTCCCCATGGACAGAACAGTCAAAGTAGAGGTGTATGACTGGGATCGAGATGGAAGGTAAGGCATTGTCTTTTCTTTTGTTTTTGCTCTTAAAACTTATAATGCTTTAAGAAGCAAATATGCTGAAATGACCACATTTTCAAATTTTAATTTTATATTGAATATTTTTTGTCTTGTTTTTCTAAGCATTACTGAGGTGTTCACATGAGATTTTAAGAATGATTGTATCAAACTTGTGAAATAAAATAGAGGTCGTCCTTCTTTCTAGTAATATAGTAAAGATTTTCAACTTGGACTTGATGAGTTCTCATTATGCACAATTTATAGATTCTAGTTTTATATCTAGAGTAGTGATTCTCAAATTTCTGTATCTCATAATCTCTCTGAAGATTCCTATAACCTTTCTACACCTATCATCCATAGGAACACACCTGAGCTCCCCCTCCAAAAAGAAAAAAAGGACACACACCTCACAAACAAACAGCAAAACAAAACTCTGGAATTATGTCTGGTGATTGCCAATAAAAATAGTTAAGCAGAGCTCCAAAATCATGGTCTCCCTCTGCATACCCCAGCATCTTAATGAGTAAAAGAGTGGAACACACTACTTTTTCTCTTTCTTTTTTAAGTATTTTTCCACTGTTTCTACTGTTTTAAGTAGGACTGATATTGAGGTGTTTTTAAATGATGTTAAACCAAGGAACCCAGACATGCTCAAATCTCACCTTGCTCTAGATAACTGTTTCTTTAGGTGGTTCCTGAAGGGACTGAATATACAGATACCAAAGGAGAATGACAAGTGGGAAATCAAAGTCACTTAATTTTACTTGGCTAGTGTTCTCCATTCCAGCCTAGAGCTCACTGGTATACGGAGCTGAAGCATTAGGTTAAAGCTCAAGATCTAAGCAAGGCCATTCTCTCTGTGTTTTATATAAGCCAGCAGCCAAGCCCCAAAAGATGAAAATGTCTAGATACCCAAGCACTACTGTTAATACAGGAACAAATTTGATTGAAAAAGTGGCCTGTCCTGAGGAAGCACCTCCCCTTATTTCTTCTGCTTACATGGGTAGAAAAATTCATCAAGGCAAGGCCCTCCACCAGCAGAAAGATTGTGACTCGCCAAAGGCTCAGATGATGATTAGCATTTTTAGTGATTAAGTATTTTCTAATTAAGGTATGCACATTGTTTCTTTTAGACATAATGCTATTGCAAACTTAATAGACAACAGTACAGTGTGAACATAACATTTTTAAATGAAATAGAGGTGGCATACAATATTGTTAGTTTCAGGTGTACTACAAAGTATTTTAACATTTGCATAGATTATGAAATTATCACCAGGATAAGTATTATAACCATCTATCATCATAGAAAGTTATTACATTATTGAACATATTGCTTATGTTGTGTAGTATGCCATGACTTAGTTATTATATAATTGCAGGTTTGTACCTCTTAACCGCCTACACCTATTTCACATACCCACTACCTGCCTATGTTCTGGCACCCACCCAGTAGTTCTCTGTATCTATGAGTCTGTTTTCATTTTATTTGTTAGTTTTGTTTGTTTGTTTGTTTGTTTTACATTATACATATAAGTGAAATCATGAGGTATTTGTCTTTTTCTGTCTGACTTCTTCACTTATTATAATACCCTCTAGATTCATCCATGTCGCAAATGGTAAGATTTCAATTTTTTTAAATTTCTAAGTAATATTCCATTGTGTGTGTGTGTGTGTGTGTGTGTGTGTGTGTGTGTATCATCTTCCTCATCTATCAAATGAAACTCGGGTTGCTTCCATATATTGGCTATTGTGAATAATGCTTCAATGAACATTGGTGTGCGTATATCTTTTCAAATTAGTATTTTTGTTTTCTTTGGGAAAATACCCAGAAGTGAAATTGCTGGATCATATGGCGGTTCTTTAATTTTCTGAGAATTTGTCTTACTGTGTTCCATAGTAGCTTCACCAGTTTACAATCCCACCAACAATACATGAGGATTCCCTTTGCTCCATATTCTCACCAACACTTGTTATTTGTTGTCTTTTTTGATAGTCATTCTGAACATGTGTAAAGTGATATCTCATTGAGGTTTTGATTTGAAATTTGCCTGATGGTTAGTGATGTTGAGCATCTTTTCATGTGCCTGGTGTATGTGCCATCTGTATGTCTTCTTTGGAAAAGTGTCTATTTAGGTCCTCTCCCATTTCTTATTCTGTTTGTTTGTTTTTATTGTTGTTGAGTTGTATGAGTTCCTTCCACATTTTTGATATTAACCCCTTTTCAGATATATTGTTTGCTAATATCTTCTTTCATTCTGTGTTTTTAGCTGTGTTTTTATTTCTTGATAGTTTCTTCTGATGTACAAAAGTTTTTTGGTTTGATATAGTCCCGTTTGTTCACCTTTTCTTTTGTTTCCTTTGCCTGCAGAGACAGATCCAAAAAAATATTGCTAAGATGAATGTAAGAGAGTATACTGCCTACTTTTTCTTTTAGGCATTTTATAGTTTCAGTTCTTACACTTAAGTCTTAATCCATTTTGAGTTTATTTTTGTGTATGGTGTGAATAAGTAGCCCAGGTCAATTCCTATGAATATAGCTGTCCAATTTTCCCAACATTATTTATTGAACAATCTGTCTTTTGTCCATTTTATATTCTTCCCTCCTTTGTTGTAGATTAATTGACCATGTAAATGTGGATTTATTTCTGGGTTCTCTATTCTGTTCCACTGATGTATGGTTCTGTTTTTGTTCTAGTACCATAATATTTTGATTACAGTAGCTTTGTAGTAGACTTTAAAATCAGGTAGAGTGATACCTGAAGCTTTCTTCTTCTCTCTCAAGATTGTTTTGTCTATCAGAGATTTCCATACAAATTTGGGAGTTATTGATCCTAGTTCTGTGAAAAATGACATTGGTATTTTGATAGGGATGATTTTGAATCTGTAGATTGTCTTGGATAGTATGGTCACTTTAACAATATAAATCCTTCCAATCTGTGAGCATAGTATGTCATTCCATTTGTTTTGCTTCATCTTCAATTTCTTTCAACAATGTATTATAGTATTCTGAGTATAAATATTTTACCTCCTTGGTTAAATTTATTCCTAGGTATTTTATTTTTTTGATGCAGTTGTAACTTGGATTGTTTTCTTAATTTCTCTTTCTGATAGTTTGCTTTTAGTGTATAGGAATGCAACATATTTCTGTATATTAATTTTGTATCCTGATACTTACTGAATGTATTTGTTAGTTCTAATAGTTTTCTGATAGCATTTTTAGAATTTCATATATATATATATATATATAGTATCATGTCATCTGCAAAGAGTGACACTTTACTTCTTCCTTTCCAGTTTGGATTCCTTTTAATTTTTTTTCTCATCTGATTTCTGTGGTTGGGACCTTTAATACTTTGTTGAATGAAAGTGGCAGGAGTGGGCATCTTCTTCTTGTTCCTGCTTTTAGAGTAAATGCTTTGAGTCTTTCTGCATTGAGTATGATGTTGACTGTGGGCTTGTCATGTATAGTCTTTATTACGTTGAGGTATGTTTCCTATATATCCACTTTGTTAAGAGTTTTTATCATAAATGGATGTTGAATTTGACAGTAGATTTTTCTGCATCTATTGAGATGATCACATGCTTTTTAACCTTTGGTTTGTTAATGTGGTGTACTACATTTATTGATTTGCAGATATTGAATCATTCTTGCATCCTTGGGTTAAATACTACGTGATCATGGTCTATGATCCTTTAAATGTATTTTGAATTCCGTCTGCTAATATTTTGTTGAGGATTTTTGCATGTCTGCTCATCAGTGATATTTGCCTGTAATTTTCTTTTTTGTGGCATCTTGTCTGGTTTTGGTATCATAGTGATTCTGGCATACCTTCCTCTTCAACTTTTTGGAATAGGTTTGAGAAGGATAGGTGTGAAATGATTGTGTTAAATGTTAAATGATTAAATGATGGTTAAATGCCTAAGTGATTTAAATGATGGTAGAATTGACCTGTGAATCCATCTGGTCCTGAACTTTTGTTTGTTGAGAGTTTTTTGATTACTAATTTGATGTAATTACTGGAATTGGCCTTTTTAAAAATGTCCTCTTGATTTTGTCTTGGGAGAGTTTACATTTCTAGGAGTTTATCTATTTCTTCTTAGTTGTTTATTTTATGTTAGGTTGTTCATTTTATTGGTGTATAATTTTTAGTATTCTCTTATGATCTTTTGTATTTCTGTGGTATCAGTTGTAACTTGTCCCTTTGTTTCTGATTTTATTTATTTGGGCTCTTTTTTTATTGATGAGCATGGCTAAATGTTTATCAATATGTTTATTATTTCAGAGAACTAGCTTCTGATTCATTGGTCTTTTCTGTTTTTACTCGTTTCATATATTTCTGCTCTGATACTTATTATTTCTCTCCTTCTACTATCTTTGGGTTTTATTTGTTCTTCTTTTTTTAGTTCCTTTATGTGTAAGGTTTGATTCTTTATTTGAGAGTTTCTTGTTTCCTGAGGTAGGCTTGTATCACTGTAAACTTCCCTCTTAGAACTGCTTTTGCTGCATCCCGTAACTTTTGGATCACTGTGTTTCCATTTTTATTTGTCTTCAGGTCTTTTTTAATGTCCTCTTTGGTTTTTTCAGTGACCCATTGATTGTTTAGTAGCATATTGTTTAGCCTTAACATTTTGTGGTTTTGCAGTGTTTTCTGTGTTTATTTCTAGTCTCATACTGTTGTGGTCACAGAAGATGCTTGATATGATTGCAATCTTCTTAAATTTATAGAGACTTGTTTTGTGGCCAGCATGTGATCTATTTGGAGAATGAACATAACTTTTATATGCACTGCAAAACCAAAAAATTCATGTGACTCAATTTATTGTGATATTTACTTTACTGTGGTGGTCTGGCACCAAACTAACAATACCTCCAAGGTATTCCTGTACCTTGCTTTCAATGTGATGTAAAAAATGGATGAATCATTCTTAGGTAAAAGTCTTATGTAACAAGAAGTTTGGTAATTTGGTAGAGATGAATGAGTGTATGTTTTGAAAGAATCCTAAGAGACATCAAACAGGCTAGTGAAATGTATAAAAGAGCTGTCTCATATTATGTGAATTAGAGTGAGAGCAAAGGTAAGTCAAAGAGAGTAGGGATAGATTGAAAAGTAGAGTTAGAGAAAGACATCATTTATGAAATGTAGTTCAAAGAAGTAAAGCATTTGATTCATTAGCTTTAGGAACTTTTTTCAATTAAAAATGATGCTTGGAGGCATGAATTTAGCAGCAAAGAAAATATTTGGATACATGGTTTTGTAAGTTTGTGTTGTCATTGGATTATCAATTATTTGGGAGAAAGATTGGCAGGTGGTAGATATGCCATCATGAGCAGCACATTCAAAGGAAGCCTGAGGAGTTCAAGACTGTCTGACAATAAAAGGGTGAAGTTGGGAGGGAAAAGATTGTTAGGGGAACTTTAAATATTTCTTCAAAATGAATTTTACAATTAGTAGAATAATGAGAGGAATGCATTTTAATTATATAAGTGGCCTAATAACTTTTTAATGTTGGGGTAAAAATGCTTTCTTTAATGTGAAATATATCTCTATATTTGAATATAAAATATTTTAATGTGGAATTCTGTATAATCCATGTACATTAAAGCATGGGGTTTTTTTAGGTTTTTTTTTAATGTAAGCAAAATTATCATTTGGTGAATGACTTATAAAAAGCAAAATCAAAATCATCATTAAATGAATTTGATAATCCTTTCAACTAAATAATATATGAAATTTGAAAGGCAATTTAGTCTCCGATAAAAATGATGCTTAAAAGTTATAAAATAATGCAGATATAAGTTTTATAATACAATAAAATAGTCACTGTGTAGATTGTGATACAAGTTGATATTCCACCTGGTGGTTACATGTGGTATATTAACATATTGCTATTACATTTTTGCATTCATTTTTATATATTTGGCATAATTTTTCAATGTAGTTGTTCTTTTCTTAAATCAGAGTGAACATGATATGATACTCGTGTTTTATGATACAATGTAATTATCAGCAGAGACTGCTTTCTGTTCTTTGTCTTCCTGCCATCTTTAATATTTGTCATAAATCCTATATGTGTATCATTATTTAAATTCTATAAATGTATATCCGAGTGCTTTTGATTCTTCTTTTTAGAAAACAGTATCTGCTTGGTGGCTTCCATCCTTTATTTTTTTCTTTTTGACAGCTAGACTAGCTTTGTTCAGTAGAAATATAATGTGAGTCATATGTGTATTTCAAATTTTCTAGTGGCAACATTAACAAGTAAAACTAAGCCAGTGAAATTGATGTAAAAATAATTTTAAAAATTTAATCTTATACATGCAAAATGTTATTTTATTATGGAATCAATATAAAATTATTAAGGAGAAAAATTTAATTTTTTTTATACTAAGTCTTTGAAATCTGGTATGTATTTCATGCTTACAGCACATCTCAACTGAGACTGGCTATATTTCAAGTGCCCTGTAGCAACATATGGTTGGCAGTTATCATATTGGACAGCACTGTGTAAAGTTTAATGAAATTGTTGACCTGAAACAAATAAACTGCCAGATATTTCTCCAGCAAAGATGGCTTTATTTAGGATCAGTGGAGAATCTCAATTCAGAATCTGTAACCAGGGCAAGCCACATGCAAGTCCCTGCAGGGCAAGGGAAGGGGCTGCTTTTATAAAGAAAAAAAGAAGTTGGGAGAGCTACAGTAAAGAAAGAATCTGTATTTTTTTTCTCTTTCTGATTTACTTCACTCGTATGACAGACTCTAGGTCCATCCACCTCACTACAAATAACTCAATTTCGTTTCTTTTTATGGCTGAGTAATATTCCATTGTATATATGTGCTACATCTTCTTTATCCATTCATCTGTCGATGGACACTTAGGTTGCTTCCATGTCCTGGCTATTGTAAATAGACCTGCAATGAACATTGTGGTACATGACTGTTTTTGAATTATGATCTCCTCAGGGTATATGCCCAGTAGTGGGATTGCTGGGTCATATGGTAGCTCTATTTTTAGTTTTTTAAGGAATCTCCATACTGTTCTCCATAGTGGCTGTATCAATTTACAGAACCTAGGGTCAGGATGGGAATAAAGATGTAGACCTACTAGAGAATGGACTTGAGGACATGGGGAGGGGGAAGGGTGAGCTGGGACAAAGTAAGAGACTGGCATGGACATATATACACTACCAAATGTAAAACTGATAGCTAGTGGGAAGCAGCTGCATAGCACAGGGAGGTCAGCTTGGTGCTTTGTGACCACCTAGAGGGGTGGGATAGGGAGGGTGGGAGGAAGACGCAAGAGGGAAGAGATATGGGGATATATGTATATGTATATGTATATGTATAGCTGATTCACTTTGTTATAAAGTAGAAACTAACACACCATTGTAAAGCAATTGTACTCCAATAAAGATGTTAAAAAAAAAAAAAAAAAGAAAGAAAGGCTATGTGGCTTTTCATTGTCTGAGTCCTTGCCAGGAAGGAAGATGAGTCTTTCTTCTCCTTTGGACTCTGCTATTGTTGCAGTGTGAGAGAGCTTCCTCTGCTGATCTCCTGGCTGTATTTAATTGAGGTTTCTGTTTATTATGCATATAAATAACTTTATATCAATTGTTTTATTTTTAGATCAGTTTTATTTGTCTGCATTCAATACAAGTTTAGAGTTGTCCCCTTACAAAGTGGAGAAAAGTTGGTCAGTCATCTATATTATTTAGTCTATAAATTTAACCATAGGAAACCAATAGAGTAATCTGATGTTTCAATCTAGAGAGTATTTCAGTCAAAACTTCAAGTGAAAAATGGTTGACAGTGTTACACGCTTATATTGTGTTTTACTTGCTAGGGTACATGAGATAATTGAGGTGATAATGGTATTTACAGATTAGGAACTTCAGGAATTGGTGTGATCTTAGGTTAGAAATCTGATGGTATGTCTGACTCAATTCATCAACTTGAAATTAATTCTGTAGCAAACATCTTGTGCATCTATGAGATATACAAAAATGTGGTAATGCTGTTGAGAAGCAACCAGCTGACATTAAGATGGGTATCTTGAGCTACTTTGAAATAAAAGAAATATAGTCATATGTACTTTTTTAAAATTTTAACACATTAACAGTGATTTGAGCGTGCAGAGACATCGCTTCACCTTGGTATGAATAATTGGTTTAAATGTACTTATGTACTTAATTTCAACAAGTTACACCACTTTTCTAAAATCATTCCCATAGTTCCTACCATTTCATCAAGTGATGTGAAGGAAGAATATTTAAATCTCATTTTAACAATTGAAAAGCTGAAGTGCTAAGAAACTGACTAGTCTGGTTACAAAAACAATCAGTGGTAGTATCCTTGAAAAGCTTCAAATTCTTCAGCTGGCTTAGTAGCTTAATTTAAAATTCAAGGAGCATTAATGGAACAGCTCTGCATTAAAACTAAGTGGTTCTAATGTGGGACTGATTGTAAAAGGGCCACTGAATAAATTTCTGTCTCCCAGAAAATGATGATTTGATGAAGTGGCTGAGCTAGTGAACTGCCAGTCATAAAATCCTGGCTTGTGGTGTCCTCTGAACATAGAGTAAAAATTTCATTATCACTCTAAATTTTTCAAATGTAGCCATTTAAAATAGTGATACTCATTATAAGTAAATAAATGTATCTGTGAAATGCTGTACAAATGTTATCATTTTCTAGTATGTCACCTTTGAAAATAATATTTGATAAATGCATTTGGTGTTTTATTTACATGATTATATGTCATCATTATATAAAATAACTGATTCCTGGTTCAGTGCTTCGCTCAAGAACTTAACATTGTCTGAGACATTATAACTCATTTACAAGGAGGCTTTTATATAAACCTTTATATTTTTCTGATTATTTTAATTTCCTCTTATTCTAATTAATCTTTCTCTAACAATAGCCCTCTATTTACTTGCAATTAACCTTCAATGTCCTAAACATGCATTCAATAGATAAGAGTCAGCATCTTTTCTTATTCCATTACCTATTACTTCTTTGAAACTTTAAAAAAATGCTAATAAACAGAATTTCATAATCTATATTTTATTTACATACTATTTTTTCTTCCCCTACTAAAAGTTTAAGTAACGATTTTTCTCACATTTAGCTTGTGTTGTCCTCTTTTCCCCTTCAATCTATTACTCTTGCTCTCATGAAAGAATGATTTAATTAGTATATATTTGAAAACTGAAGTGGCAATCAATTTTTTACTTCCGTATGTTTTTATTTATTTATCATCCAATAGAAATTCTGTTAATTAATTTTGGAAGAAATTGTTATTGAACATGTACTATGTGCCAGACAGCTTACCACGTGATGTGACTTAATGAAAAACTCCAATCTTTATACAACAATATTTTAATTTTTCTTAATATTTTTATATTCTTTTGCTCACTTTGAATGATTTTGGGTTCTCTCAGATCTGTATTTCAAGGAAAAAAGATTTTTCTTATTTTCAATAAGATTTTGAAGAAAATTATATAAACATTTCAAACTGGTGCTTAACTAAAAGATATATGCAGGATAGATTTTGGGAAGTGCTATTCTAAGCCACTATCAATTATGCAGTTTCAGAGTTTGCCCTGCTCTCTTCTATCACCATATATTTGCTTAGATAGCCTCAACACATGGAAAACTTCTTCTGTGTTTATTTTTGCCTGTTGGTTTTCTATTCCGGCTTAATTTAAATGCTGTGAATTGTCTGAAAGATTTCTTTATATGTCTAAATTCATTTAATCCTTCTCTCTTGTGTGTTGCACTTGCCATTTAGGAATATTTATTAGCATATCTAACATAGTATGTCTTATATTGAAATTATTTCTTTCTGCTTTATCTCTCATATTAAATTGTAAACTCCTTGAGGTTAAGGACTGTGTTTTGTCTTATTATTCCTCACAGTACAGATTATAATGACTTTAATGTATTGGGATGGCCAAAAATTTCATTTGATGTTACAGAAAAACCCAAACTATCTTTTTGGCCAACCCAATAGTAGATTCTTGCTGTATTATTTCATTGTTATAGAAAATAGTATTTAAAATAACCATGTTGTCTATCTAATGGACTCTCAGTTCTCCATCAGTGTTTGTTATCTCCTCATTTCCACCCTTTACTTGAAATTGTTAAATTATCTTGAATACTATTAGAGCTTTTATGCCTCTAGTGAAACTTTGGGCATTTAGTAATTAATTCAGCTGTCATTTGCTTATTCTTTTTTTAATTTATAGACATCTTAGATTTTATATTCACATATCTATGATCTTCTTGTCATACAGCTTAATTAACTTTATGCTTTATTCCATGTTCAAATTCTGATGAGTTTTACCAACTTCATGTAGAATTATCAAATTCAAATTAAAAAAATACATTTATAGTGTAAATTTTTATTTTTGATCACCTTACTATTCATTTGCTTCCATTACAGTGTCATCAATCAAGTTTGGAAAATAAGTTAATTTCTAATTTTTGTAATAAGGTAATATTAGAGTCCTTAGAGCTGAAGGGACCTTTAGAGTTAACTCTTTATTTTACAAATAGGAGACTGAGCCCTAATATTTGCTTATGTTCAATTTTGAATTAATCATCAATTTTACCCTTAAATCTGCCATTCCTCTCATGAGTTTTATTCCATTGTAAGATTACCAGGGGTAAGATTTCAAAGGTTTGTCACCTGTCAAGATAGATGAGAGCAATGGGAGTAGGGTCCTGGAAGTTCTTTTCTTTTCCAAGGTCAACCTTTTAATTGCTGGATTGTGGGGTGGCCTTGAGAGCCTAGGGGAAGTTTCTCAGAAGCTGGGGTTATTAGGAAGGTACACAAGAGACTCTGAACAATGGCTAATTATTAATAGGTGAGTAGACAAATGTTTTTGTATTTTTATATTTACTTTGACTCTATTGATTTACACCCCTTGAATATCATCTCTAGGCATTATAATAATCCCAGGCTTGCACACTTGAAAGGTCATCATCATATTGATACCTCCCTTGCTCTCATCCACCACTTTAATTGCCAACTCCTGCATCTGTAAGCAATAAGCAATGAATGGATGCCATTATTGTCATTAGAATGAATTTTCTAAAGTTAATTCTGTAATTATTTGCAGTTTTCACTAGGTTAAAATATGGAACAAATATGGGTATTTATGGAAAAAATTATAAATATTTGTTACTAGGCTGAAATTGGGTTTTTTTTACAACAGTATCATAATTTGTGCAATAATGTAATGGGGATAAGCTTTTTAAAAGTAAACTGATACTGAAAGAATAGTAAAGAGAGCAACAGAACAGTAGAAAATATTTTATACAATGTAGCTTAGGAAAAGAGAAAAGAAATCAGAACTAAAAAAAAGCCTGAATCATAGAAATGGAAGAAAGAGAATTTATAGAGTCATGGAATTTATATATTTATGGAAACAGAAGAAAGGGAATTTACAGGGAAGAACTGTTGAGAATGGGACAAAACATTCTAGTAGGCTCAGGAATTAAGGCAAAGGAATGGAGCTGAGGTTTTATAAATGTGGGTTAGAAAAGATGTGGGTTATAAGTCCACCTTTCCAAAATAAATCATTTTATATCTCTAGTGTCACCATTGCTGAATTAGGATTAACTTCTTGGCATAGGAAAAAACTCAAGTTATCTGCAAATGTTACTTTTAATTTGGTCTGTAGACAATATTTAATATTAATATCTATCTCCCAAACCCAACATTATACATTAACTCAAGTTGGCACCCACTAAAGAGGTAGCTGTTTATTTAAGAACAACCAAGTTTCTACTTTTGAATGAGAATAAGAATGATAAATTGAAATATAACAGATACTTTCATATGACTTGAAATAATTTATATATAAGATTCAAACTTAAAAATTAAAATTCATATCATTGACTGAAATAATTTCCACATAAGTAGAAAGAAAACAACATAAAGAAAAGAAAATAGACGACTATGAAATAATCTCTCAGTTTGGAAGGGCTTTCTAAACGTAAGAGATGGAACTAAAGGGTCACATTTTAAAAATAAACTTTGTAAGTCAAAGTGTACAGATCTTACATATACAGCACAATTGATTTTCACAAATTGAATATACTCTATAACAAACCCCTGCATCAAGAAACAGGTTTACCAGCACTGCAGAAGCCATTCTCTTCCCTTTCCCATTCACTATTCACCCTCCTGCAAAGTAATCACTTTTCTGACATCTATTACCATAGTTTAGTGTTGCCTGGCTTTGAATTTTATATAAACAAAATCACATAGTGGTTTTGTGTCTGGCCTTCTTTAGCATTATTTGTGAGATTTGTTCACACATGCCTCCAGTTGAGACCACTGCTGAATGGTCCACACAGTTTCTAACACGTTTTTTAGATTCCAGGTGTTTGCATTTTTTCCATCTGCCTCCCTTCCTTCCCCCTCCCCCCCTCCCTTCCTTTCCCCCCTCTCCCTCCCTCCATCCCTCCATCCCTCCCTCTGTCCCTCCTTCTTTCTTTCTTTTTTTCTTTCTCTCTTTCACAGTTTATTTCTAATCTCATAGTTTTGTGGCTAGAAAAGATGCTTGATATGATTGCTATTGTCTTCAATTTTTTGAGACTTGTTTTACAGCATACCATGTGATCTATCCTAAAGAATGTTCCATGAACACTTGAAAAGAGTATGCATTCTACTGCTTTTGGATGGAACATTCTATATGTATCTATTAATCCATCTGCTCTAATGTGTCCTATGGCTGGTGTTTTCTCTTTGATTTTCTCCCTGGATAATCTGTCCATTGATGTAAATGGCACGTAAAGTCTCCTACTATTATTGTGTTACTGTCAATTTTTCCCATTATTTTTGTTAATATGTGCTTTATTATGTGCTCCTAGATGGGGTGCATATATATTTACAATTGTTATATCTTCTTGTTGGATCAATCCCTATAATCATGTAGTGTTCTTCTTTGTCTCTTGTTATTATTTTGCTTTAAAGTCTCTTTTGTCTGATTGGCACCCTAGCTATCTTTTTGTTTCCATTCGCATGGAGTACCATTTTCTGTCCCCTCAACTTTCAGTCTATGTGTGTCTTTAGATCTGAAGTGAGTCTCTTGCAGGCAGCATATGTATAGGTCTTGTTATTTAATTCCTTAATCTACTCTATATCTTTTTATTGGGGGGTGGTATCAGCTTACATCTTTTTTTCTGAGATATAGTTGATGTACAATATAAGTTACAGTAGTACAACATAGTGATTCACAATTTTTAAAGGTTATACTTCATTTATAGTTATTATAAAATATTGGCTGTACTACAGGTATTGCACAATATATCCTTTTAGCTTACTTATTTTATACATGATTGTTTGTACCTCATAATCTCCTACCCCTATACTGCCCCCCTACCACTAATTAGTTCTCTATGTCTGTGAGTCTGTTTCCTTTTTGTTGAATTCCCTACTTATTTTGATTTTTAGGATTCCGCATGTATGTGATATCATACAGTATTTGTCTTTCTCTGTCTGACTTATTTCACTTAGCATAATATACTCCAACTTCATCCATGGTTTTGCAAATGGCAGATTTTTACTGCTTTTTATGGCTGGGTAGTATTCCATTATAGACAGAACTGCATTTTCTTTATCCATTCATCTGTTGATGAACACTTAGGTTGCTTCTATATCTTGACAATTGTAAATAATGCTGCTATGAACATTGGGGCACATGTATCTTTTCAAATTAGTGATTTTGTTTTTCCTTAGGATATATACCCAGGAGTGGAATTGTTGGATCATATAGTAGTTCTATTTTTAGTTTTTTGAGAAAACTCCATACTGTTTTCCACCATGGCTGCACCAATTTACATTCTCACCAACAGTGTAAGAGGGTTCCTTTTTCTCCACATCTTTGCCAACATTTGTTATTTGTGTTCTTCTTTGATGATACCCAATTCTGACAGGTGAGAGGTGGTATCTCACTGTGGTTTTAATTTGTATTTCTCTGAAGAATAGCAATGTTGAGCATTTTTCATGTGCCTGTTGGCCATCTGTCTGTCTTCTTTGGAAAATAGGTCTATTCAGTTCTTTTGTCCGTGTTTTAATTGGATTGTTTGGGGTTTTTTGATATTGAGTTGTATGAGCTGTTTATATATTTTGGATATTAAGCCCTAATCAGTCATACTATTAGCAAATATTTTCTCCCATTTTGTAGGTTGTCTTTTCATTTTGTCAATGATTTTCTTTGCTGTGCAGAAGTTTTTAAAATCTAACTAGGTCCTATTTGTTTATTTTTGCTTTTATTTCCTTTGCTTTAGGAGACAAATCCAAAAACATAATTGCTATGATTTTTGTCAAAGAGTATTCTGCCCATGTTTTCTTCTAGAATATTTATGGTTTCTGGTCTTACATTTAGGTCTTTATTTCATTTGGGGTTTATTTTGTATATGGAGTGAGGAAATGTTCTAGTCTCATTTTTTGACATGTAACTTTCCAGTTTTACCAGCATCACTTATTGAAGATACAGTCTTTTCTCCATTGTATATTCTTGCATCCTTTGTTGTAGATTAATTGATCATAAGTGTGTGGGTTTACTTCTGGGCTCTCTATTCTGTTCTATGGATCTATGTGTCTTTTTTGGTGAAAATACCATACTACTTTGATTACTGTAGCTTCATAGTATAGTCTGAAGTCAGGGAGTATGATTCCTCCAGCTCTATTCTTCTTTTACAATATTGTTTTGGTTATTCAGGGTCTTTTGTGTCTCCACACAAATTTTAAAATTATTTGTTCTACTTCTGTAAAAGTACCATGGGTATTTTGATAGGGGTTGCATTGAATCTGTAGATTGCTATAGGCAGTATTGTCATTTAAACAATATTAATTCTTCCAGTTCATGAATGTGATAAATCTTTCTATCTGTTGGTGTCATCTTCAGTTAATTTCATCAGTGCCTGATAGTTTTCCAAGTACAGGTCTCTTGCCTCCTTAGGTAAATCTATTCCTAGGTATTTTATTCTTTTTTGATGCCATGGGAAATGAGATGGTTCCTCAATTTCTCTTTCTGATAGTTCATTGTTAGTGTATAGAAATGCAACAAATTTCTGTATATTAATTTTGTATCCTTCAACTTTACCAGATTCATTGCTGAGCTCTTAATTTTCTGGTGGTGTATTTAGTATTTTCTATGTATTGTATTATCTATGTGTATTTCTATGTATTCATATTATCTGCAAACAGTGTCACATTTACTTCTTACTTTGCAATTTGGATTCTTTTTTTACCTTTTCTTATCTGATTGCTGTGGCCAGGACTTCCAAGACTATATTGAATAAAAGTGGTGAGAGTGGGTATCCTTCTCTTGTTTCTGATCTTAGAGAAAATGCTTTCAGCTTTTCACTGTTGAGTATGATGTTATCTGTGGGTTTGACATATATGGCATTTACTGCAAACAACTGTATGCCAATAAAATGGACAACCTAGAAGAAACGGAAAACTTCTTAGAAATTACTTTCTCCCATCACTAAACCAGGAAGAAGAAGTAAATACGAACAGACCACTGATCAGTATGAAATTGGATCAGTAATCAAAAAACTCCCAACAAACAAAAGTCCAGGACCAGAAGTCTTTACAGCTGAAGTCTACAAAACATTTACAGAAAAGTTAACACCTATCCTTCTCAAACTATTTCAAAATATTTCAGAGGAAGGACTGCTTCCAAACTCATCTATGAGGACAATTTCACCCTGATACCAAAACTAGACAAAGAAAGATATCACAATAAAAGAAAACTATATGCCAATATCAGGGATGAATATAGATGCACAAATCCTCAACAAAATATTAGCAAACCAAATCCAACAGTACATAAAAAGGATCATACACCATGATCAATGGAATTTATCCCAGGGATGCAAGGATTTTTCAATATCAGCAAAGCAATCAATGTGATATACCACATTAACAAATTGAAGAATAAAAGCCATATGCTCATCTCAATAGATGCAGAAGAAAGCTTTTGATTACTTCAACCTCCATTTATGATACAAGCTCTCCACACAGTAGGCATAGAGGTAACATACTCTATATCTTTTGATGGGAGCATTTAGTTCATTTACATTTAAAGTAATTATTTGTAGGTATGTACTTATTGCCATTTTGTTAATTGTTTTCTGTTTGTTTTTGTTTTTCTTTTTTGCTCCTTTTTCTTTTGCTCTGTTTTGTTGTGATTTCAGGACTGTCTTTAGCATTGTATTTGGATTACTTTCTCTTTTTTGTGTGCATATTATGTTTTTTGTTCGTGATTTTATATATATATATGTGTGTGTGTGTATATATATGATTATTTTAAATTGATAGTCTCAAGTTCAAATGCTTTCTAACAACCACATTCATTTTACTCCTCCCCCTGCCACGTTTAATATTTTTGACATCATACTT
Organism: Pseudorca crassidens; assembly: GCF_039906515.1. Lineage (NCBI taxonomy): Eukaryota > Metazoa > Chordata > Mammalia > Artiodactyla > Delphinidae > Pseudorca > Pseudorca crassidens. The sequence goes on along the minus strand of NC_090306.1, from coordinate 27,950,274 downwards.
TACATCTTTGTGTTTTGTGTGTCTCTTAAGTCCTTGTTGGTATAGTTGATTTCACTACTTTTGTCCTTTAAACTTCCTACTAATTTTATAAGTGCTTTATCTAACTACCTTCACCATATGTATGCCTTTACCAATGAGAATTTTCCTTTCATAATTTTCATATTTCTAGTTGTGGTCTTTTCTTTTCCACTTAGCAAGTTTCCTTTAACATTTTTTGTAAAAACTTTTTAGTTGTGCTGAACTCTTTTTTATCTTTGCTTGCCTGTAAAGCTCTTTATCTCTCCTTGAAATCTGAATGATATCCTTGCCAGGTAGAGTATACTTGGTTATAATTTTCTTCCTTTCATCACTTTATATATATCATTCAACTCCCTCCTGGTCTGCCAAGTTTCTGCTGAAAAGTCAGTTGATGGTCTTCTGGAGTTCCTTGTATGCAACTAGTTGCTTTCCTCTTGGTGCTTTTAAGATTCTCTCCTTATGTTTAATTTTTGCCATTTAAAAAATTTTTATTTTATATTGGAGTAGTGTAGATTAACAATGTTGTGTTAGTTTCAGGTGTACAGCAAAGTGACTTATATACACTGCATGTATCTATTGTTATACATATATATGTGTGTATTCTTTTTCAAATTCGTTTCACTTTTAGGTTATTAGAGAATATCCCACAGATTTCCCTGTGCTATACAGTAGGTCCCTGTTGGTTAACTATTATATATATAGCAGTGTATACATGTCAATTCCAAACTCCCAATCTATCTCTCCCTGATACCCTTCCCCCCAGGAACCATATGTTCATTCTCTAAGTCTGTGTTTCTGTTTTGTAAATAAGTTCACTTTTATCGTTTTTTTAGGTCCCACATATAAGTGATATCATATGATATTTGTCTTTCTCAATTGGACTTACTTCACTTAGTATGATAATCTCAAGGTCCATTTATGTTGTTGCAAATGGCATTATTTCATTCTTTTGAATGACTGAGTAATATTTCATTGTATACATGTACCACATCTTCTTTATTCATTCATCTGTCAATGGACATTTGGGTTGCTTCCATGTTGTGGCTATCATAAACAGTGCTGTGATGAACATTGGGGTGCATGTACCTTTCAAACCATGTTTTTCTCCAGATATATGCCCAGGAGTGGGATTGCTGAATCATATGGTAGCTCTGTTGTTATTTTTTTGAGGAACCTCCATACTGTTCTCCATAGTGGCTGTACCAATTTACATTCCCACCAGGGAGCCCAGAGGGATCCCTTTTCTCCATACCCTCTCCAGCATTTATTGCTTGTAGATTTTTTTGATGATGGCCATTCTGACTCATGTGAGGTGATATCTTATTGTAGGTTTGATTTGCATTTCTCTAATAATTTGTGATTTTGAGCATTCTTTCATGTGCCTCTTGCACATCTGTATGTCTTTTTTGGAGAAGTGACTATTTAGGTCTTCTCATTTTTGATTGCCTTGTTTGTTTTTTTGATATTGAGCTGCATGAGCTGTTTGTAAACTTTGGAGACTAATCCCTTGTCGGTCACTTTGTTTGCAAATATTTTTCCCCATTCTGTGCTTGTCTTTTCATTTTGTTTGTGGTTTCCTTTGGTGTGCAAAAGGTTTTGAGTTTAATTAGGTACCATTTGTTTATTTTTGTTTTTATTTTCGTTACTCTAGGAGGTGGATCAAAAAGATATTGCTGTGATTTATGTCAAAGAGTGTTCTACCTATGTTTTCCTCTAAGAGTTTTATAGTGTCCAGTCTTACATTTAGGTCTTTAACCCATTTTGAGTTATTTTGAGTATGGTGTTAAAAGAGTTCTATTTTCATTTTTTTACATGTAGCTCTCCAGTTTTCCCAGCACCACTTATTGAAGAGACAGTCTTTCCTCTGTTGTATAGTCTTACCTACTTTGTCATAGATTAATAGACCATAGATGTGTGAGTGTATTTCTGGGCTTTCTATCCTGTTCCATTGATCTATATTTCTGTTTCTGTGCCATTACCATAGTGTTTTGATGAACGTAGCTTTATAGTATAGATTGACGTCAGGGAGCTTGAGTCCTTCAGCTCTGTTTTTCTTTCTCAAGATTGCTTTGGCTATTCAGTGTCTTTTGTGTCTCCATACAAATTTTAAGATTTTTTGTTCTAGTTCTGTGAAAAATGCCATTGGTAATTTGATAAGGATTGCACTGAATCTGTAGATTGACTTGGGTAGTATAGTCCTTTTAACAATGTTGTTTCTTCCAATACAAGAACATAGTATGTATTGTATTTCCATCTGTTTATGTCATCTTCAATTTCTTTCATGAGCATCTTATAGTTTTTGGTGTACAGATCTTTTGTCTCCTTAGGTAGGTTTATGCCTAGGTATGTTATTCTTTTTGATGTGATGGTAAATGGTACTGTTTCTCTAATTCCTCTTTCTGTTGGTTCATTGTTACTGTATAGAAAGGCAAGAGATTTCTTTTTTTTTTTTTATGGCCTTTACTATGTTGAGGTAGGTTCCCTCTATGCCCACTTTCTGCAGAGTTTTTATCATAAGTGGAGGTTGAATTTTGTTGAAGGCTTTTTCTGCATCTATTGAGATGATCATATGGCTTTTATTCTTCAATTTGTTAATATGGTGTATCACATTGATTGATTTGAGTATACTGAAGAATCCTTGCATCCCTGGAATAAATCCCACTTGATCATGGTGTATGATCCTTTTAATGTGTGTTGGATTCTGTTTGCTAGTATTTTGTTGAGGAATATTGGATCTATATTTATCAGTGATATTGGTCTGTAATTTTCTTTTTTTGTAGTATCTTTGTCTTATTTTGGTATCAGGGTGATGGTGGCCTCGTAGAATGAGTTTGGGAGTATTCCTTCCTCTGCAAATTTTTGGAAGAGTTTGAGAAGGATTGGTGTTAGCTCTTCTCTAAATGTTTAATAGAATTCACTTGTGAAGCCATCCAGCCCGGGACTTTGGTTTGTTGGAGGAGTTTTAATCAGAGTTTCAATTTCATTACTTGTGATTTGTCTGTTCATATTTTCTATTTCTTCCTGGTTCTGTCTTGAAAGGTTATACCTTTCTAAGAATTTGTCCATTTCTTCCAGGTTGTCCATTTCATTGGCATAGAGTTGCTTGTAGTAGTCTCTTAAGACACTTTGTATTTCTGCAGTGTCTGTTGTAACTTTTCCTTTTTCATTTCTAGTTTTATTGATTTGAGTCCTCTCCCTCTTTTTCTTGATGAGTCTGGCTGATGGTTTATCAATTTTGTTTATCTTCTCAAAGAACCAGTTTTTAGTTTTATTGATCTTTCCTATTGTTTTGTTTCTATTTCATTGATTTCTGCTCTGATCGTTATGATTTCTTTCCTTCTGCTAACTTTTGGTTTTGTTTCTTCTTCTTTTTCTAGATCTTTAGGTGTAAGGTTAGATTGTTTACCTGAGATTTTTCTTGTTTCTTGAGGTAGGCTTGTATTGCTATAAACTTCCCTCTTAGAACTGCTTTTACTGCATCCCATAAGTTTTGGATTGTCATGTTATTGTTGTAATTTGTCCCTAGATATTTTTTGATTTCCTCTTTGATTTCTTCAGTGATCTCTTGGATATTTAGTAGTGTATTGTTTAGCCTCCATGTTTTTGTGTTTTTTACGGTTTTTTTCCCGTAATTGATTTCTAATCTTATAGTGTTGTGGTCAGAAAAGATGCTTGATATGATTTCAGTTTTCTTAAATTTACTGAGGCTTGATTTGTGACCAAAGTTCTGATCTATCCTGTAGAATGTTCCATGTGCACTTGAGAAGAAAGTATACTCTGCTGTTTTTGGATGGAATATCCTATAAATATCAATTAAATCTGTGTGGTCTACTGTGTCATTTAAAACTTGTGTTTCCTTATTAATTTTCATTTTGGATGATCTGTCCATTGGTGTAAGTGATGTGTTAAAGTCCGCCACTATTATTATGTTACTGTTGATTTCCTCTTTTATAGCTGTTAGCATTTGCCTTATGTATTGAGGTGCTCCTATATTGGGTGCATATATATTTGTAATTGTTATATCTTCTTCTTGGATTGATCCCTTGATCATTATTTAGTGTCCTTCATTGTCTCTTGTAACGTAGTTTATTTTAAAGTCTATTTTATCTGATATGAGTATTGCTACTCTGGCTTTCTTTTCATTTCCATTTGCATGGAATATCTTTTACCATACCTCACTTTCAGTCTGTATGTGTCCCTGGGTCTGAAGTTGGTCTCTTGTAGACAGCATATATATGGGTCTTGTTTTTGTATCCATTCAATGAGCCTATGTCTTTTGGCTGGAGCATTTAATCCATTCACGTTTAAGGTAATTATCGATATGTATGTTCCTATTACCATTTTCTTTATTGTAATGGGTTTGCTTTTGTAGGTCCTTTTCTTCTCTTCTGTTTCCCACTTAGAGAAGTTCCTTTAGCATTTGTTCTACAGCTGGTTTGATGGTGCTGAATTCACTAGCTTTTGCTTGTCTGTAAAGCTTTTGATTTCTCCATCAAATCTGAATGAGATCCTTGCCAGGTAGTGTAATCTTGGTTGTAGGTTCTTCCCTTTCATCACTTTAAATATGTCATGCCACTCCCTTCTGGCTTGTAGAGTTTCTGCTGAGAAATCAGCTGTTAACCTTATGGGAGCTCCTTTGTATATTATTTATTTTTCCCTTGTTGCTTTTAATAATGTTTCTTTGTTTTTAATTTTGTCAATTTGATGACTATATGTCTTGGCATGTTTCTCTTTGGGTTTCTTCTGCCTGGGATTCTTTGCACTTCCTGGACTTGGACGGCTATTTCCTTTCCCATGTTAGGGAAGTTTTGACTATAATCTCTTCAAATACTTTCTCTGGCCCTTTCTCTCTCTCTTCTCCTTCTGGGACCCCTATAATGTGAATGTTGTTGCATTTAATGTTGTCCCAGAGGTCTCTTAGGCTGTCTTCATTTCTTTTCTTTCTTTTTTCTTTATTCTGTTCCACTGCAGTGAATTCCACCATCCTGTCTTCCAGGTCACTTATCTGTTCTTCTGCCTCAGTTATTCTACTATTGATTCCTTCTAGGGTATTTTTCATTCCAGTTATCGTATTGTTCATCTCTGTTTGTTTGTTCTTTAATACTTCTAGGTCTTTGTTAAACAGTCCTGACATCTTCTCGATCTTTGGCTCCATTCTTTTTCTGAGGTCCTGGATCATCTACACTATCATTATTCTGAATTCTTTTTCTGGAAGGTTGCCTATTTCCACTTCATTTAGTTGTTTTTCTGAGGTTTTATCTTGTTCCTGCATCTGGTACATAGCCCTCTGCCTTTTCATTTTGCCTATCTTTCTGTGAATGTGGTTTTTTTTTCTACAGGCTGCAGGATTGTAGTTCTTTTTGCTTCTGCTCTCTGCCCCCTAAGGCAAGAGATTTCTGTGTATTAATTTTGTATCCTGCATCATTACCAAATTCATTGATGAGCTCTAGTTTATTTCTGGAAGAATCTTTATGGTTTTCTATGTATAATATCATGTCATCTGCAAACAATTACAGTTTTACGTCTTCCTTTCCAATTTGGATCCATTTTATTTGTTTTTCTTGTCTGGATGCCATGGCTAACACTTCCAAAACTATGTTGAATAAAAGTGGTGAAACTGGACATCCTGTCTGGTTCTGGATCTTAGAGGAAATGCGTTCACCCTTTCACTATTGAGTGTGATTGTGATGTTGTAGGCTTGTCATGTATGGCCTTTATTATGTTGAGGTATGTTCCCTCTCTGCACACCTTCTGGAGATTTTTTATCATAAATGGGTGTTGAATTTTGTCAGAAGGTTTTTCCGCATTTATTTAGATGATTATGTGGTTTTTTTGTGTTTTTTTTTTTTTGCGCGGTACCTGGGCCTCTCACCACTGTGGCCTCTCCCATTGCGGAACACAGGCTCCGGACGCACAGGCTTAGCAGCCATGACTCACGGGACTAGCCGCTCCGTGGCATGTGGGATCTTCCCATGGCTCACGGGCCTAGCCGCTCCATGGCATGTGGGATCTTCCCAGACGAGGGCACGAACTCGTGTCCCCTGCATCGGCAGGCAGACTCTCAATCACTGCACCACCAAGGAAGCCCTGTTTTTATTCTTTAATTTATTAATGTGGTGTATCACACTGATAGATTTGTGGAAAATGAAAAATCCTTGCATTCCTGGGATCAATCCTACTAAATCATGGTGAATGATCCTTTTAATGTGTTGCTGAATTCAGATTGCTAGTATTTTGTTGAGAATTTTTGCACCTATGTTCATCAGTGATATTGGCCTGTAATTTTTTGTGTGTGTGGTATCTGTCTGGTTTTGGTATCATGGTGATGGTGGTCTCATAGAATGAGTATGGGACTGTTTCTTCCTCTGCATTTTTTTTGGAGTGGTTTCAGAAGGATAGGTGTTAACTCTTCTCTAAATGTTTGATAGAATTCACCTGTGAAGCCATCTGGCCCTGGATTTTTTCTTTGTTGGGCGTTTTTTCATCACAGTTTCAACTGCAGTACTTGTTCTTGGCCTGTTCATATTTTCTATTTCTTCCTGGTTCAGTCATGGGAGATTGTACAATAACTTTCTAAGAATTTGTACATTTCTTCCATGTTGTCCGTTTTATTGGCCTATAGTTGTCTGTAGTAGTCTCTTTGACCTTTGCATTTCTGTGGTGCTTGTTGTAACTTCTCCTTATTCATTTGTAATTTTACTGATTTGAGCTCTCTCCCTTTTTCTCTTGATGAATCTGGCTAAAGGTTTATCAATTTTGTTTATCTTTTTCAAAGAACCAACTTTTAGTTTCATTGTTCTCTGCTATTGTTGTCTTCATGTCTATTTCACTTATTTCTGCTCTGATCTTTATGATTTCTTTCCATCTACTAACTTTGGGTTTTGTTTGTTCTTCTTTCTCTAGTTGCTTTAGGTGTAAGGTTATTTGTGATTTTTCTTGTTTCCTGATGTAAGATTGTATTGATATGAAGTTCCCTCTTAGAACTGCTTTTGCTCTGTCCCATACGTTTTGGATTGTAATACTTTCATTTTCATTTCTCTCTAGATATTGTTAGATTTCCTCTTTGATTTCTTCAGCAATACATTGGATCTTTAGCATAATGTTTAGCTTCCATGTGTTTGTGTTTCTTACAGTTTTTTTCTTGTAGTTGATTTCTAATTTCATACCGTTGTGGTGGGAAAAAAAAATGCTTGTGTTTTCACTTTTAAGAAAATTGTGTTTTCTTAAATTTACTGAGGCTCACTTTGTGGACCAGCATGTGGTCACTCCTGGAGAATGTTCCATATCCACTTGATAAGAATGTGTATACTGCTTCTTTTGGATGGAATGCTCTATAAATATCAAAAAAGGCCATCCGGTCTAATGTGCCATTTAAAGCTTGTGTTTCCTTATCAATTTTCTATCTGGATGATCTATCCATTGATGAAAGTGGGGTGTTAATGTCCCACACTATTGTGTTACTGTCAATTTCTCCTTTTATGGCTGTTAGTATTTGCCTTTATATTGAGGTGCTCCTGTGTTGGGTGCATATATATTTATAATTGTTGTGTCTTCTTGGATTGATTCCTTGATCATTATATAGTGTCCTTTCTTGTCTCTTCTAAGAGTATTTATTTTAAAGTCTATTTTCTCTGATATTTGTATTGCTAATCCAGCTTTCTTTTGATTTCCATTTGCATGGAAAATCTTTTTCCCTCCCCTCACTTTCAGTCTGTATGTGTCCCTATATCTGAAGTGGGTCTTTTGTGGACAATATATATGCAGGTTTTGTTTTTGTATCCATTCAGCCAGTCTGTATCTTTTGGTTGGAGAATTTAATCAGTTTATGTTTAAGGTAATTATTGTATGTGTGTTCTTATTGCCATTTTGTTAATTGTTTCAGATTTCTTTTTATTGGTCTTTTTTTCTTACCTTCCTCTTTTGTTCTGTTCTCTTGTGATTTGTTGACTAACTTCAGCATTGTGTTTGGATTCCTTTTTCTTCTTTGTGTGTGTTTCTATTGCCGATTTTCAGTTTGTGCTTACCATGAGGTTTTGATATGGCAGTCTATATACAAACAAGATTGTTTTATGTTGCTGGTCTTTTAATTTCAAATGCATTCCCAAGATTGTCCATTTGTGCTCTCCCCCAGTTGCTGCTTTTGGTATCATATTTGTGTGCAGATGATTTCCTACCTTTACCATATATTTGCCTTTACTGGTGAGCTTTTCCATTTGCAACTTAATTTTTTGTATTAGTGGACTTTGCTTTTCCACTTAGAGAAGTTTCTTTAGCATTTATTGCAAAGCTGGTCTCTTGGTGCTGAATTCTATTACCTTTTGCTTCTATGTAAAGCTTTTGATTTCTCTGTTGAATCTGAATGAGAGCCTGGGTGGGTAGAGTATTTTTGGTTGTAGTTTCTTACCTTTCATCACTTTAAATATATCATGCCACTCTTTTCTGGTCTGCAGAGTATCTGCTGAGAAATCAGCTGATAACCTTATGGGAGTTCCCTTGTACATTATTTGTTGCTTTTTCCTTGTTGCTTTTAATATTTTTTCTTTCCTTTAATTTTTGTCAACTTGATTACTCCATGTCTCAGCACGTTATTCCTTGGGTTTATCCTGCCTGGGACTCTCTGCACTTCCTAGACTTGGGTGACTGTTTCCTTTCCCTTGTTAGGGAAGTTTTCAGCTATTATGTCTTCAAATTATTTTCTCAAGTCCTTTCTCTTCTCATTCTGGGACCAATATAATGTGAATGTTGGTGCATTTAATGTTGTTTCAGAGGAGTCATATACTGTCTTCATTTCTTTTCATTCTTTTTTCTTTATTCTGTTCCACAGCCATGTTTTCTACCATTCTGTCATCCAGCTCACTTATCCATTCCTCTGCCTCAGTCATTCTGCTATTGATTCCTTCTAGTGTATTTTTCATTTCAGTTATTGTCTTGTTCATCTCTGTTTGTTTTTTACTTCTTCTGGGTATTTGTTAAACATTTCTTCTATCTTCTCAATTTTGTGCCTCCATTCCTTTTCCAAGATCTTGGATTATCTTCACTATCATTACTTATGTTGTTCCTTCATCTGGGACATATTCCTCTGCTATCGCACTTCCACAGTCTGCAGGATTGTAGTTCTTGCTTCTGCTGTCTGTGTCCTAGTGGATGAGGCTGTCTAAGAGGCTTGTGTAGGCTTCCTGGTGGGAGGGACTGGTTCCTGCCCACTGGTGTATGGAGCTGAGTCTTGTCCCTCTGATAGTCATGGCTGAGCTCACGAAAAATTTAAGTAGCCTGTCTGCTGATGGGTGTGGCTGTGCTCCCTCCCTGTTAGTTGTTTGACCTGAGGTGTCCCAGCACTGGGTCCTACAGATTCTTGGGTGTGACTAGGTCTTGGGGAAGAAATGGCAGCCTCCAGGAAGGCTCATGCCAATGAGTACTCCCCAGAAGTACCGCTGTTAGTGTCCGTGGAGTGAGCTGCAGCCACCCCCCACCTCCGCAGGAGACCCTCCAATATTAGAAGGTTAGTTTGGCCTAATCTCTTATGAGGTCACTGCTCTTTTTTTCTGGACCCTGTTGTGCACAAGACCCTGTGTGTGCCCTCGAAGAGTGGAGTTTCTCTTTCCCCCAGTCCTGTGGAATTCCTGCAATTAAACCCTTCTGTTCTTTAAAACCAGATGCTCTGGGGGTTCCTTCTCCCATGGCCAGACTCCCAGGCTGGGAAGCCTGAAGTGGGGCTCAGGACATTCACTCCTGTGGGAGAACTACTATGGTATAATTATTTTCCAGTTTGTGGGTTGCCCACCCGGTGGGTGTGGGATTTGATTTTATCTCAGTTGTGCCCTGGATACTGTCTCACTGTGGCTTCTTCTTCTTCTTTGGATGTAATGTATCCTTTTGGTAGGTTCCAGAATTTTTTCTCAGTGGTCGTTAAGCAATTAGTTGTGATTTTCATGTTTTCATAAGAAGACGTAAGCTCACATCCTTCTACACCACCATCTGGAGCTAAGTTTTGCCATTTTAATTACAGTGTGTCTTGCTGTGGACCCCTTTGGGTTCATCTTGTTTCAGACTCTCTGTGCTTTTAGGTCCTGGATGTCTGTTTCCTTTCCACATTAGGGAAGTTTGGGGCTATTATTTCTTCATTGAATTTCTCTGCCTGTTTATTTCTCTCCTTTTCGTCTAGAACCCCTCTAGTGTAAATGTTAGTACACTTAGTGTTGTCCCAGAAATCCCTTAAATTGTCCTCATTTTTTAAAAATCCTTTTCTTTTCTTTTTTTCTTTTCAGCTTGGATGATTTTCACTATCTTATCTACTAGTTTCCTGATTTTTTTTCCATTTACCATCTAATCTACCATTGAATCCTTCTAGTGACTTTTTTTTTATTGGAGTATAATTGCTTTACAATGGTGTGTTAGTTTCTGCTTTATAACAAAGTGAATCAGTTATACATAAACATATGTTCCCATATCTCTTCCCTCTTGCGTCTCCCTCGCTATCCCACCCTCACTATCCCACACCTCTAGGTGGTAACAAAGCAGCAAGCTGATTTCCCTGTGCTATGCGGCTGCTTCCCACTAGCTATCTATTTTACGTTTGGTAGTGTATATATGTCCATGCCACTCTCTCACTTTGTCACAGCTTACCCTTCCCCCTCCCCATATCCTCAAGTCCATTCTCTACTAGGCCTGTGTCTTTCTTCCCGTCTTACCCCTAGGTTCTTCATGACCTTTTTTTACTTAAATTCCATATATATGTGTTAGCATATGGTATTTGTTTTTCTCTTTCAGACTTACTTCACTCTGTATGACAGATTCTAGGTCCATCCACCTCACTACAAATAACTCAATTTCATTTCTTTTTATGTCTGAGTAATATTCCATTGTATATATGTGCCACATCTTCTTTATCTATTCATGTGATGATGGACATTTAGGTTGCTTCCATCTCTGGCTATTGTAAATAGAGTGCAATGAACATTTTAGTACATGAATCTTTTTGAATTATAGTTTTCTCAGGGTATATGCCCAGTAATGGGATTTCTGGGTGGTATGGTAGTTCTATTTCTAGTTTTTTAAGGAACCTCCATAGAGTTCTCCATAGTGGCTGTATCAATTTACATTCCCACCAGCACTGCAAGAGTGTTCCCTTTTCTCCACACACTCTCCAGCATTTATTTTTTCTAGAATTTTTGATGATGGCCATTCTGCCCGGTGTGAAATAATATCTCATTGTAATTTTGATTTGCATTTCTCTCATGATTAATCACATTGAGCATTCTTTCATGTGTTTGTTGGCAATCTGTATATCTTCTTTGAAGAAATCTCTATTTAGGTCTTCTGCCCATTTTTGGATTGGGTTGTTTGTTTTTTGTTATTGAGCTGCATGAGCTGCTTGTAAATTTTGGAAATTAATCCTTTGTCAGTTGCTTCATTTGCAAATATTTTCTCCCATTCTGAGGGTTGTCTTTTGGTCTTGTTTATGGTTTCCTTTGCTGTGCAAAAGCTTTGAAGTTTCATTAAGTCCCATTTGTTTTTATTTCCATTTCTCTAGGAGGTGGGTCAAAAAGGATCTTGCTGTGGTTTATATGATAGAGTGTTCTGCCTATGTTATCCTATAAGAGTTTGATATTGTCTAGCCTTACTTTTAGGTCTTTAATCCATTTTGAGTTAATTTTTGTGTATGGTGTTAGGGAGTGTTCTAATTTCATTCTTTTAAATCTACCTGTCCAGTTTTCCAAGCACCACTTATTGTAGAGGCTGTCTTTTCTCCACTGTATATTCTTGCCTCCTTTATCAAAGATAAGGTGACCATATGTGCGTGGGTTTATCTTGGGCTTTCTATCCTGTTCCATTGATCTATATTTCCGTTTTTGTGCCAGTACCATACTGTCTTGATTACTGTAGATTTGTAGCATAGTCCTTAGGTAGGTTTATTCCTAGACATTTTATTCTTTTTGTTGCAATGGTAAATGGGAGTGTTTTCTTGATTTCACTTTCAGATTTTTCTCATTAGTATATAGGAATGCCAGAGATTTCTGTGCATTAATTTTGTATCCTGCTACTTTACCAAATTCATTGATTAGCTCTAGTAGTTTTCTGGTAGCATCTTTAGGATTCTCTATGTATAGTATCATGGCATCTGCAAACAGTGACAGCTTTACTTCTTCTTTTCTGATTTGGATTCCTTTTATTTCCTTTTCTTCTGTTATTGCTGTGGCTAAAACTTCCAAAACTATGTTGAATAAGAGTGGTGAGAGTGGGCAACCTTGTCTTGTTCCTGATCTTAGTGGAAATGCTTTCAGTTTTTCACCATTGAGGATGATGTTGGCTGTGGGTTTGTGCCTTTATTATGTTGAGGAAAGTTACCTCTGCAGGGTTTTAATCGTGAATGGGTGTTGAATTTTGTTGAAAGCTTTCTCTGCATCTATTGAGATGACCATATGGTTTTTCTCCTTCAATTTGTTAATATTCTGTATCACGTTGATTTGCATATATTGAAGAATCCTTGCATTCCTGGAATTAACCCCACTTGATCATGGTGTATGATCCTTTTAATGTGCTGTTGGATTCTGTTTGCTAGTATTTTGTTGAGGATTTTTTCATCTATGTTCATCAGTGATATTGGCCTGTAGTTTGCTTTCTTTGTGACATCTTTGTCTGGTTTTGGTATCAGGGTGATGGTGGCCTCTTAGAATGAGTTTGGGAGTGTTCCTCTCTCTGCTATATTTTGGAAGAGTTTGAGAAGGATAGGTGTTAGCTCTTCTCTAAATGTTTGATAGAATTCGCCTGTGAAGCCATCTGGTCCTGGGCTTTTGTTTGTTGGAAGATTTTTAATCACAGTTTAAATTTTAGTGCTTGTGATTGGTCTGTTCATTTTTTCTGTTTCTTCCTGGTTCAGTCTTGGCAGGTTGTGCATTTCTAAGAATGTGTCCATTTCTTCCAGGTTGTCCGTTTTATTGGCATAGAGTTACTTGTAGTAATCTCTCATGATCTTTTATATCTCTGCAGTGTCAGTTGTTACTTCTCCCTTTTTATTTCTAATTCTATTGATTTCAGTCTTCTTCCTTTTTTTCTTGATGAGTCTGGCTAATGGTTTTTCAATTTTGTTTATCTCTTAAAAGAACCAGCTTTTAGTTTTATTGATCTTTGGTATCATTTCCTTCATTTCTTTTTCATTTATTTCTGACCTGATCTTTATGATTTCTTTCTTTCTGCTAACTTTGGGGTTTTTTGTTCTTCCTCCTCTAATTGCTTTATGTTCACAGTTAGGCTGTTTATTTGAGATGATTCCTGTTTGTTAAGGTAGGATTGTATTGCTATAAACTTCCCTCTTAACTGCTTTTGGTGCATCCCATAGGTTTTGGGTCATCGTTTCTCCACTGTCATTTGTTTCTAGGTATTTTTTGATTTCCCCTTTGATTTCTTCAGTGATCACTTCGTTATTAAGTAGTGTATTGTATAGCCTCCATGTGTTTGTATTTTTTACAGGTCTTTTCCTGTAATTAATATCTAGTCTCATAGTGTCGTGGTCGGAAAGATACTTGATATGATTTCAATTTTCTTAAATTTACCTAAGCTTGATTTGTGACTGAAGACATGATCTATCCTGGAGAATGTTCCATGAGCAGTTGAGAAAAATGTGTATTCTTTTGTTTATGGATGGAATGTCCTATAGATATAAATTAAGTTCATATTGTTTAATGTATCTTTTAAAGCTTGTGTTTCCATATTTATTTTTCATTTTGGATGATCTGTCCATTGGTGAAGCTGGGGTGTTAAATTCCCTTACTATGAATGTGTTACTGTCGATTTCCCCTTTTATGGCTGTTAATATTTGCCTTATGTATTGAGGTGCTCCTATGTTGGGTGCATAAATATTTACAATTGTTATATCTTCTTCTTGGATCGATTCCTTGATCATTATGTAGTGTCCTTCTTTGTCTCTTCTAATAGTTTTTATTTTTAAGTCGATCTTGTCTGATATGAGAATTGCTACTCCAGCTTTCTTTTGGTTTCCATTTGCATGGAATATCTTTTTCAGTCTCCTCACTTCCAGTCTGTATGTGTTCCTAGGTCTGAAGTGGGTCTGTTGTAGACAGCATATATATGGGTCTTGTTTTTGTATCCATTCAGCCAGTCTGTGTCTTTTGGTGGAAGCATATAATCCATTTACATTTAAGGTAATTATTGATATGTATGTTCCTATATCCATTTTCTTAATTGTTTTGGGTTTGTTATTGTACGTCTTTTCCTTCTCTTGTGTTTCTTACCTAGAGATGTTCCTTTAGCATTTGTTGTAAAGCTGGTTTGGTGGTGCTGAACTCTCTCAGCTTTTGCTTGTCTGTAAAGGTTTTAATTTCTCCCTCAAATCTGAATGAGATCCTTGCTGGGTAGAGTAATCTTGGTTGTAGGTTTTTCTCCTTCATCACTTTAAATATGTCCTGCCAGTCCCTTCTGGCTTGCAGAGTTTCTGCTGAAAGATCAGCTGTTAACCTTATGAGGATTCCCTTCTGTGTTATTTGTTTTTTTTTCCCTTGCTGCTTTTAATATGTTTTCTTTGTATTTAATTTTTGACAGTTTGCTTAATATCTGTCTTGGCATGTTTCTCTTTGGATTTATCCTGTATTGGACTCTGTGCTTCCTGGACTTGATTAACTATTTCCTTTCCCATATTAGGGAAGTTTTCAACTATAATCTCTTCAAATATTTCCTCAGTCCCTTTCTTTTTCTCTTCTTCTTCTGGAACCCCTATAATGCGAATGTTGGTGCATTTAATGTCCCAGAGGTCTCTGAGACTGTCCTCTGTTCTTTTCATTCTTTTTCTTTATTCTGTTCTGCAGTAGTTATTTCCACTATTTTATCTTTCAGGTCACTTATCCATTCTTCTGCCTCAGTTATTCTGCTATTGATACCATCTAGAGTATTTTTTATTTATTGTGTTGTTCATCATTGCTTGTTTCCTCTTTAGTTCTTCTAGGTCCTTGTTAAATGTTTCTTGCATTTTTTCTATTCTATTTCCAAGATTTTGGATATCTTTACTGTCATTATTCTGAATTCTTTTTCAGGTAGACTGCCTCTTTCCTCTTCATTTGTTAGGTCTGGTGGGTTTTTATCTTGCTCTTTTATCTGCTGTGTGTTTTTCTGTCTTCTCATTTTGCTTATCCTACTGTGTTTGGGGTCTCCTTTTTGCAGACTGCAGGTTCGTAGTTCCTGTTGTTTTTGGTGTCTGTCCCCAGTGGCTAAAGTTGGTTCAGTGGGTTGTATAGGCTTCCTGGTGGAGGGGACTAGTGCCTGTGTTCTGGTGGATAAGGCTGGATCTTGGCTTTCTCTTGAGCAGGTCCATGTCTGGTGGTGTGTTTTGGGGTGTCTGTGGCCTTATTTTGATTTTATGCAGCCTTTCTGCTAATGGGTGGGGTTGTGTTCCTGTCTTGCTAGTTGTTTGGCATAGGGTGTCCAGCACTGTAGCTTGCTTGTTGTTGAGTGACGCTGGGTCTTGATGTTGAGATGGAGATCACTGGGAGATTTTCCCCGTTTGATATTACATGGAGTTGGGAGGTTTCTTGTGGACCTGTGTCCTGAAGTTTGCTCTCCCACCTCAGAGGCACAGCACTGACTCCTGGCTGGAACATCTAGAGGCTTTCATCCACACGGCTCAGAATAAAAGGGAGAAAAATTAGAAAGAAATAAAGAAAGAGAATAAAATAAATTTATTAAAATAAAAAATAATTGGGCTTTCCTGGTGGCGTAGTGGTTGCAAGTCTGCCTGCCAATGCAGGGGACACAGGTTCGTGCCCTGGTCCAGGAAGATCCCACATGCCGCGGAGCAGCTAGGCCCGTGAGCCATGGCCACTGAGCCTGCACGTCTGGAGCCTGTGCTCCGCAATGGGAGAGGCCACAGCCGTGAGACGCCCGTGTTCCACAAAAAAAAAAAAAAAGAAAAGACTTATTAAGAAAAAACAAAAATTTTTTTAAGTAAAAACAAAAACGTACGGACAGAACTCTAGGACAGATGGTGAAAGCAAAGCTATACAGACAAAATTCACACAGAAGCATACACATACATACTCACAAAAAGAGGAAAAGGGTAAATAATAATATATCCTGCTCTCAAAGTCCACCTGCTCAATTTTGGATGATTCGTTGTCTATGCAGGTATTCCACAGATGCAGGATACATCAAGTTGATTGTGGAGATTTAATGCACTGCTCCTGAGGCTGCTCGGAGAGATTTCCTTTTCTCTTCTTTGTTTGCCAAGCTCCAGGGGCTCAGCTTTGGATTTGGACCCGCCTCTGCGTGTAGGTCGCCTGAGGGCGCCTGTTCTGCGCTCAGACAAGACGTGGTTAAAGGAGCAGCTGATTCAGGGGCTCTAGCTCAGGCCAGTTTGGAGGGAGGGGTACCGATGTGGGGCAAGCCTGGGGTGGCAGAGGCCGGTGTGACGTTGCGCCAGCCTGAGGCACTCCGTGCATTCTCCCGGGGAAGTTGTCTCTGGATCTTGGGACCCTGGCAGTGGTGGACTGCACAGGCTCCCGGCAG
Organism: Pseudorca crassidens; assembly: GCF_039906515.1. Lineage (NCBI taxonomy): Eukaryota > Metazoa > Chordata > Mammalia > Artiodactyla > Delphinidae > Pseudorca > Pseudorca crassidens. Next base: position 27,933,744 of record NC_090306.1, on the reverse strand, counting down.
GGCAGGTGTGGATAGTGACCTGTGCTCGCACACAGCCTTATTGGTGGTGGCAGCAGCAGCCTTAGCACCTCATGCCTGTCTCTGGGGCCCGCTCTGATAGCCGCGGCTCGCGCCCGTCTCTGGAGCTCCCTTAAGCAGCACTTTTAATCCCCTCTCTTCGCACACGAGGAAACAAAGAAGGAAGAAAAAGTCTCTTGCCTCTTTGGCAGGTCCAGGCTTTTTCCCGGACTCCCTCCTGGCTAGCCGTGGTGCACTAACCCCTTCAGGCTGTGTTCACGCCGCCAGTCCTCTCCCTGCGATAGGACTGAAACCGGAGCCTCAGCTCCCAGCCCCCACCCGTCCCAGCGGGTGAGTAGACAAGCCGCTCGGGCTGGCGAGTGCTGGTCGGCACCAGTCCTCTGTGCGGGAATCTCTCTGCCTTGCCCTCCGCACCCCTGTTGCTGCACTCTCCTCTGCGGCTCCAAAGCTTCCCCCCTCCGCCATGCGCAGTCTCTGCCCACGAAGGGGCTTCCTAGTGTGTGGAAACCTTTCCTCCTTCACAGGTCCCTCCCACTGTTGCAGGTCTCGTCCCTATCCTTTTGTCTCTGTTTTTTCTTTTTTCTTTTGCCCTACCCAGGTACATGGGGAGTTTCTTGCCTTTTGCGGGGTCTGAGGTCTTCTGCCAGCATTCAGTGGGTGTTCTATAGGAGCAGTTCCACGTGTATATGTATTTCTCATGTATCTGTGGGGAGGAAGGTGATCTCCAAGTCTTACTCTTCCGCCATCTTCCTGAACCAAGCCCTTCTAGTGATTTTTAAATTTCAGTTATTATATTCTTCAGCTTTGTTTTGTTCTTCTTTATATTTTCCAGTTCTTTATAACCTTCTTACTGTGTTCATACATTCTTCTCCCAAATTTGTTGAGCATCTTTATGATCATTACCTTGAACTCTCCTTGGTAATATTCCTTATTTCCAGTTCATTTATTTCTTTTTCTGAGGTTTTATCTTATTCCTTCATTTTTAATATATTCTTCTGTCTGTTCATTTTGTCTAATTCTCTATGTTTATTTCTATGTTTAGGTAGGTTGCTTATGTTTCTCAGTCTTGGAGAAGTGGCTTTATGTTGGAGACATCCTATTGAGCCCAGCAGCATACTTCCCTCTGGTCACCAGACGTATCGCTGTAGTGGAGCCCCCTATATGGGCAGTGTAGGCCCTTCTCTTTTGTCAGTGCCGGCTACTGTGGGATGCTGGTAAACGTGGCTGACTCTTGCCCTTGTTGTCTGCCAGACCCTGCCTTGTGTCATGATTGGTGGCCTGCTGGTGGGTGCAGTTGGGTTCCAATGCTGGTGGCTGTGTGGCCTGGGAGTTCTCAGGGTTGGTGCTAGCTGCTGGTGGTTGGTGGATGTCCTGGTCCACTGGCTGATGAACCTGGGAAGGCTCAGTTCAAACCCAGGCAGGTTTGGGCCCACTGATTGGAGGGGCAAGTCCCAGAGTGTCTAATTGCAGGACCCTGGCAGGGGGAGGGGTCATTACAGTGGAGGGCTCCTGTCTGCCCACTAGGGGGCAGGGCTGAGTTTGAGGCAGCTGCCTGCAAGGCCCAGAGAGCCCAAGGTTGGTGCCAGTCTACTAGTAGGCTACTCCAGCATATTGGTAGCCACGTTTTCAAGTAATCAATGGCTACATTTCACTAATGTCTCCCTTATTGTACAGTGCAGCTTTATACACTGTATCTGGAATATGTTCTTAAAATATGTAAATAGAAAAGGTATACTAACCATTAGCAAGGTTATCTATGGATAGTGTGATTAAATACCCTTTTATTTACTTTTTTATGTTACCTTATCCTCAAGAATTTTACCATGAGCTCTTAAGAAAAGATGTCAATCAAATGTATAGAAATACCAACATTATAAATAAATCAATTTGACATACCAACTCGCCACTTCTACAGCATGACTAGATATTCCTAATCCAATTCATACCTTTTTATCTCTGGGGTTGAGAGATAGATGATTACGTCAACAAGCAGAGATTTTACCTCTGGGACTGATATACAATGGAGGATACGTAACAAAGGATTCTATCTAGGAAATCTTTGGCAATAAATACAAATATTGGTAATAGTAGTTTGATTAGCTGTTAATAGAAAATGTGGTGTCTTTTTACTGAGCTAGAATCTATTATTTTCTTTCAATTAAATCCAGAAAAATCTGGTTGCTTCAGATGAGCTTGGGAAGAGCGGATGAGTGGAATTCTATATTCCAAGTATAGATGCTTAATTAAGGGTGAGTGAGCTGGCAGAAGTTAAACTGGCTCCCAGATCACTCATTCGTTCCAAATTTCAAATTCATCTTTATAGAGAATATATATTAAATTTTTCTTACTCATTTAATTAATATAATTTGTACACTCATTGATCTTTTTCTGTAATCAGGATCAAAATATATTGAAATTTTCTTATTGCCAGAAACATTGTGGACTATTTACAGCAGTGGTCTCAATTGAAGGCTTGCATGAGAATCCCCTGGAGAGCTTTTCTGAAAATAGGATCTTTGCAGATTCTACTTCAGAAGGCTTGGGGTGCAGTCTAAAGGTTTGTCTTTGAAAAAACTCCCCAGGTCATGCTGATGCACATTTGGGTTGAGAACCAGTTTAGAAAATCATTCTGGAATAGGATAATAAAAAACCTCCGATGGTGAAACTTATTTTTTTTTTTTTTTTGAGATTTGGAACAGAAGATCAATACAATTAAAACATGTTTATGGATATAATGGACTTGGTTTTGGACTTGGTGAATTTAAAATTCTAATATTAGCTTTTGCTTAGTCTTGATGATACTCCAAATGTAAACCTATTTTATAGTCTCAATCAGATAATACTAAAACTCTCCTGATGATCTCATGCCAGAGGAATGAAAACATTTCAGATGACATCAACCTATTTCTGTTGTGCTTTCTTACACATGGCTCAGCTCTTTCTTCCTAACAGATTCA